>NW_027205381.1:5552526-8231276 GCF_024711535.1 Dipodomys merriami
TCCAAGAAATGGAAACAACATTTTTTAATGTACAGTTTACAGTTATTCCTTTTTTTCTTTCTTTTCCCTTTTGATTTACTTCCTGTTGACAGTGTTTATCATTTCTGTACTCACTGTCTTGTATATGAGTTTATCTGATTTGGGGAAGTGAAAGGGATTCATAGAAATGGTGGGACAAGGGGTGATCTAAACAATAGTGATGCTCACTAGATAGATAATATGTTGGAAATGAACTTTACAACTTGGTGGAGGGGGGTTGGGGGAGAGTGGTAGAAAATGAGGGAAGAGGTAACACTGTTTAAAAAGAAATGTACTTACTACCTTACTAATGTAACTGTAACCCCTCTGTACATAATATAATCTTAAAAATAAATAAAATAAAAAATAGAATACATTTTTATAAGACTTAAGATTTGGACATGCATTTCAAACTAAATTGCTTCCTTTGGCCAACAACAGTCTAACTGAACAGCGAAGATACAGAATTTTATGTAGATCAACTGAGAAATTCTCAGACCAGCTTTTGATGTGGAAGCTTCTCTCATTTCATTTCTTGCAACATTTTGTGCTGAGTAAGTTTGAATAGTGGAAGAAAAAGTTTAGTCTGTCTGATGAATGAATACATTATACATGTACCAATGTGTAAGGTGCAGAATTAGATGAGAATCAGACATAGTTGTAAAAAGTCAACCTCAGAACTTTAAACTCCTTATCATCAAGGACAATTTCTCATCTATTGTATTCCTAGGAGTCTTACCTAACTTGCACCTCCAATGCCTCATGAAACTCTTACATAAAAGTAGATGCCTCATAAATATTACAGGAATGGGTACCTTTAGGAATATTTCTATTGTGTGTGCTATCTTATTATTTGTTCTTCTCCATGATAGATAACTGACAGTAGTTGTTATACTCAGCCACTTTGTAAATGGTTAGACCCAACTACACAAACACAAACACACACACACACAAACCTTCGTCCTCGGAATTCCTTTTCCAAGATTTATACAATGTAATACACTTCTGCTTTGGGATTGCTTTTCATTTATTTATTTTGTACTCATCTAGAGACCTGAACTCAGGGACTAGGGACTGTCCCTGAGCATTTTTGCTCAAGGCTAGGGTTCTAACACTTGAGCCAAAGCTCCACTTCTGGCTTCATGGTGATGATTAAGGGGGAACCATTTCAACAATGAAATGTACAAGATGCTATGTCGAAAAATGAACTTTACAACTTTCGCAGGGGGGGGCAGGTATGGGGGCAGGTGGGATGGCAGGGATGGTAAGAGGAAATAACGAGGAAGCAACAATGCTTGATAAGAAGTGTACTCATTACCTTGCTCCTGTAATTGTAATCCCTTTGTATGGTATTTTCACAATAAAAAAGTATTAATAATAAAAAATGAAAAAAACTAGAGTCACATGGATTTCCTTCACTAGGTTGGCTTCAAACTATGATCCTCAGATCTGAGATTCTTTTTTTCTTTTTTTTTTTAATTGTTAAAATACTGTACAGAGGGGTTACAATTACATGGGGAAGATAATGAGTACATTTCTTATCAAGCATTGTAGCCTCCTCCTTTGTTTCCCCATCCCTTCCCATCCTCCCCTCCACCCCACCTCGCCAGCACCAAAGTTGTAAAGTTCGTTTTCGACATAACTTCTTGTACGTCTCATTGTTTCAATGGGTCCACTTGTATCCCTAGTTAAACGATTTGTTTTTTCCCTTCCCCTCCATAAATTATACCAACATCAAATACAGTGAAAGCAGCGGTTATACCATTGGGGAGGGACATACAAAGCAATAAAGAAATCATCTTATAAATGTGTTAGAAACAATCTCATGAAAGAAAAAAAATTGAATACATATCTTAGAGTTCGTTTCCCGGACATCAACTTATCTGACCTTTTCTGCTTGACTCAGACATACACTGAGATCTGAGCTGCTTGATCTGCTAAAAGCCCAACCATTTGTACACAATGGGAATGTTTTTAAATTAATAAATTTGATATACTGAAATGAGAATTGAAAAATATCTGTGTAAATATACACTCGGGTTAAGAAGTTATCTCAGGAAATATGGAATATTTACTTTCTTCGTTTACATTTTTTTTTACAAAGCATGGTTTATTTTACAAATATGCATTGCTTTATTAAACAGGAAAAACAATACATACTTTTGAAATATTAAATTGGCCTGCACTCATATCACCTAAATGATCTCTTCTTGATGACATTTAGCAGATGCCTTTAACTTGGTGGCCATACTTTATTCATCAACATGGGTTACTTTTGTGATTCATCCATATTTTTACATATTTTCACTAGATTTAAGTAGAACAGATTATATTTCTTACCTTCAAGGGGTACATAATTCGTGAAGCTCATCAATTTCATGTAACTCTCATGCATATACAACAGTATAGAACATTTAGGAGAATCATAGATTCAAAATGACACCAACTTGAAAGACCTTTGGAAGTAATGTGATCCAAATTTCCTCACCATGCTAGCTCTGTGTCAGCCTGTCTTGCTCCTCTAGGGAAGAAAAGTAAAGAGTTTCATAAAGAAGCTGGGAACTGGTAGCTCAAGTCTAATCCTAGCTACTCAATATAAAAACTCCTACTCCCTTTTCATGAATTCATGCTTCATGTATCTACTCAACTCTCTTAAAACTCTTTCAATTGGTTTTTAAATGGGGAGAGAAATCTAAGAGAATGAGACAGAGACAGAGAGATAGAGAGATGAGGGAGAAGGGAGGAGGGGAGAGGAAGAGTAGGGAAGAGGGGTGAGCAGGGGGGGAGGGGAGAAAGGAGGGAAGGAGAGGAGAGGAGAGGAGGGTAAGGTAGGGGAATAGAGGGGATTTCATGTTTCAGGTTGAAGGCAATATAAGTCCTGTTGAGCTGGTGATTTCTTCCTCCATCTTAAAAGCCATTGCATTTGGGGTCAATCTTTCTTACACTGTTTCCTACAGACACTAACTTTTCTGTCTCCCCCTTCCAAATTTGTGAAACTTCATGATTATGTTGGACCCACCTGGATAATCCAGCCTCATCTCTGTATTTTAAAGCCAGCTACTTAGAAACCTTCATTTCATCCACAGTCCAGGACCTAGAGAACCATCACACACATCATCACAGGTCTGGGAAGTAGGACCTGGACATTTTGATGCCTAATATTCTATGTGCCACATGTGGGAATTGAGGACATTTCGCTAAAATAGCATGGTTCTAATGAATGAAACTGAAGGTTTAAGAAGGAAAGTTATTAGACTGAATTTCTTACTGCTTTTCAAGAAATCAAACAAAAGAGCACCAGCCTGTGACAGTATCAGCCAACCCTGTTAGGAAAGGACTCTACAAACTGAAAGGACCCAGGAAAATAGAGGTATCTGAGGCTCTGGTATATAAAGATGCCTTGGTTTACTGTGATTGTTCCCATTTTTATATACACCCACTGGAGTGATGTCTGTTTCTCCCTTAGGCTATGAGCAACAGGCGAGGGTAGCTGTGACTATTTTGTTCACTGCTGTAGTCTCAGCACCTTCATCCATAATAGGTACTAAATATCTACTGACTGATTTAAACAATATTCACAATAGTTTTTCTGGATGATACTTTCTCACATACAAATATTGCATAGCTTTCCTAATAATAAAACACCAAGGTATTATAATCACCTCCAAATCTTCACAGGCTTGAAAGCCTAATCTCATCAGACTCAAGAACCACCTTCAAATCCTATAACAGCCATCAAGGCTATCCTAGGCACCTTGTAACTGAATTCTCTGTCAGAGTCCAAATCCTGATTTCCCTCTGCGCATGGTAAGGGTTGTGGAAAGGAAACTCCCACAGAATTCAGGGGAAGACAAAGAGGAGAAATGGAGGGCAGGGGAGGGACAGAGGCAAAGAGGGAGAGAGGGAGAGAAGGACTGGTGAGAGGGAAAGGTGAGGAGGAGGGGGAAGAGGGAGAGAGGGGCAAAAGGGGAGATGGGGATTGGGGGAGACCAAAATGACAGCCACACAAGATGGAGGCTTGCAGGGCAAGAGAGCTTATGGCAGGAGGAGAGAGATTATATCAGGGAGAGCAGGGGAGGAGCTGTGGCCATAGCAGAGGCAGAGGTGACCTCAGAGGATGGGGATCAGATCCTGAGGGACCGCCCCCTGACCCCAGCCATGGCAGTTGCCTGGGTTACCCATGCTGGTTAGAGATTTCTAGGGTACGAGGGAGAGGGAAACAAGGGAAGGGGCCATTTTTCCCCAGGTAGACAGAACATTCCAGCCTTTTGATAGTTTCCAAGGGTACCAACGCTCTCTGGCTTCTTCCTCTTGACAAGGAGCATCAACACTAGAGGTAGAAGGCAGCAATATTGTCTGGTCCTGGAGAAGGCAACAGTTCTTTGGTGGGAAATATCTATGTATGGATGGATGAAATCTGAAAGAATCTTAAGAGGCAGGGTCTTGGTAGGTGGGTGAGAAGAGCAAACATACCTTGGAGTCATCATTAGTATAGAAGGGGCAAGAGCAGAGCTTTTTTTTTTTTTTTTCAACTCTTTACCACTTTGAGCCACATTACCACTTCCTTTTTATTACTCTTGGAGGCTGTCCATTGTGCTTAACTGTAATGGGAGAGGTCAGCAAGTCCTAATGAGAGCCTGTCCACTTAGGATGTAAACCAGATTAAGTACCTTGAGAAAGTCTTGATCCCCTGGTAAAATTAAAGGCCTTCAAGGGGCTAGGGGAGGCATTCATCAGCTTCTTGGCCTAACTAACACATGTCTAAGGAAAGTGAAAACAGGAAGAAAGCCTGCTAGTGGCATCTTTGGATCTTCAGTAGGGAAATTTCCCAGGAGCATAGGTCTGTGAAAAGACAATGTATGGATTAGGCACTACTGGATGAATAGGGAGGCCTGCAGCATTAATAAAGCACAAGTACTGCACTAAGCGATAGGTTCCATTGGTTTTAATGACTGGTAGGATGGAGTTGCTAAAGGGGAGTTAGCAGGCATAAGATGTTATTAAGAAGTTGGAGGATGAAGTATTTTAAGCCTTGGCTAGATCAAGGGGAAATGGGTAAGATACTTAAGTTTAATGAGGACAAGATTATGGTGTTGAGAAATCATAGGTGTAAAAATATCCCAGATGAGAAGATCAATAAGATCTGGAGGGAGGGGGAAAGGGTTCTGTTGGGAGGTTATGTTGGCTGTCTTGGAGTGTGGAATGAGAGGAAGTCTTGGAATTAGAGAGTAAGTCTCTCCCTAGAAGGGCTGTGGTACAGTAGGGTAAGATGAAAAAGGAATGGAAAAAATAAAGTTATCTATTCTACATGGGAGCTGTCTGGTAGTTGCAGGGCAAAAGCAAGGTCTACAACCACCACTGAGAACTGCCAGGAAAAGACAGGCCGGAATAGTCCCGATAATTGCCTCTCCAAAAGAAAGGTTACAAGTTTGCCTGCAACCTGAAGAGATATCCTGCATGCCTCCACTGTGATGTTTGTGGGATCCAGGAACAAGAGAGCCAATCAGTCTTCCAACGCTAAGCAAAATATCTTGGATAAGTTGAGCTCCTCCTTATGGGTGTGGGTGTGGGAAGGACTGGCCCACCTTGTAGAGATAAGGAGGGACTGTCGACTTCCCAGTGTCCCCGTTGTGCAGAGAATGGTCACAGAGTAGGGCAAGCTTTCCCCCAGTGATCTGCCTTGACACACCTTAAGGCATGGTACTGGTGGCATGTATTGGGTGCTTCTTCTTTGAGACCCTATAGGGCAGCTACCAGGAGCTGGCAATTTTTCCTATCATGATCAGCTTTATCATCTTTTTTCTGTTCCTCCTGATTGTTGAAAACCTTAAAGACCATGCTCACCAGATCTTGGTGGTGGTGGGGGGGGATTTGAGGGCCATCCTTAGCCTTTTTCAACTTTAATTTTGAGAGCTGAATAGGAGATAATGGGATTAAGGACCACTATACCTTCCTTTGGCTCTGGGTCCAGCTTAGTATAAGGCTGAGTGCCACCACGAGGTGATCAGGAATTCTGCCAGGTTTTCAGTGGGTCGCTGGTAACCTCCTTTAGTTTATCATACTTGATCGTGTGGCAGGCTGGCCACCAGGCAGGCTACCCTCCTGTTTCTGTTTCCCCTCCTGGAGCATTATTTTGGTAATCCCAATTGGGCTCTTCCTTGGACACAGCCAATACCTCTCCCGGGAAGGTATTGTCTAGACAGTGAGTCTTCTAAGCATGTGACTGGGCTCCTGCCCAAACCCTTTCCTTATCCTCAGGAGTAAGAGTAGAGGATAGCACTGCACACAGAGCATGCCAAGTGAGGTACTAGGCCTGAACAAGGTATTTAAAGTCTTTGCTGTAATCATTAGGTCACTTCTCCCAAGGTCATTGTAAAATGACATGAACACCAATAACTCCCTTCAGCCCTACCATCTCCCGCAGAGGGTGTAAGTGCACTGGTGGAGGCTGTGAGCCATCAGTACAGGATCAGGTATGAGCTACCGGAGGTGAATAAAAAGGAGATGAAGCAGTGAGAGAAGGCACAGAGGGCTTAGAATGGGAAGGAGGAACAGAGTCCTCAATGTCAAATAGGGGATAGGATATTTCAGGTCCAGGAAGAGGCTCCAGGCTCTTAGGTGTTTTGGTAGAGACAGGCTGCCCCTGTGCCAGGAAGATATGGAAAGTTGGACTAGATTGGCAGGGAGAAGGACAAGCACAGAGAGCAAAGAAAGCCTGAACTCTGGCCATTGACCAATAGTCAGCAACAATTGTCCAAATATTTGAGAATATTATAATCTAGTCCCATTTGGGGGCTACTGAGACCAAATATCTAGCTCATATTGTGGCTAGACTATATTGCAATAAATGATAAGGTGGTCTGCTTCATGGAATCCTTGAGTAAAAGAGTATCTACAGAGTGCAAAGACATCACAAGTGGAATCCTGGATAGGGAGAGATTCATTGGACCCCACTGGAATAAGAAACATGAAGAGGAGTCTGGTGAGGATGTGCAGGAGGAGTCGGTGAGGACACTGCAGATGAAGCCAGTGAGGATTTGGGGGGGCGGAATCAATGAGGACAAGGAAGGGAAAGGAGTCAGTGAAGACATAGGGGGAGCAATCATTGAGGACATGCTGGCTGGAGTCAGTGAGCATGTGGAGGGGAGAGGAGTCAGTGAGGACATTGGGGGAGGGGTCAGTGAGGACTTAGGGGATGGAACCAGTGAGGACATCAGAGGTGGAGTCAGTGAGGGCATAGGGGGCAGAGGTAGTGAGGACATAAGAGGAGGAGTTAGTTAAGGTATGTGGGGAGGAGTCAATGACGACATGTAGGGGATGGAACCAGTGAAGACATGGAGGGTGGAGTCAGTGAGGATGTAGAGGGCAGAATTAGTGAGGACATAGGGGTCAGAGTCATTGTGAATGTGGAGGGGATAGGAGTCAGGAAGGACATGGGAGGCAGAGTCAGTGAAGATGTGGGGGGAGAAGTCAGTGAGGACATGGGGGGCAGAGCCAGTGAAGATGTGAAGAGGAGAGGAGTCCAGTGAAGTCGTAGGGGAGGAGTCAGTTAGGATGTATATACAAGATGCAGAACACCAGAATCAAATACAGTGAAAACAGGGGTTACAGCATGGGGGAAGAACTTACAAAAAAACCAAACTAACATATTTATAAGATGATTTCTTTGTTGCTTTGTGTGTACCTCCACCATGGACTAACCCTTGTTTTCATTTTATTTGATGTTGGTATAATTTGGGGAGGGGAAAGGGAAAAATAAATTGTTTAAATAGGGATACTGGTGGACCCATTGCAACAATGACATGTATAAGTCCTTATGTGGAAAAAGGAACTTTACAACTTTGACTCAGTGCAGGTGGAAGAGGGAGGGATAGGAAGACATGGTAAGGGGACACAAAGGAGAAAGCAACAATGCTTGATAAGAAATGTACTCACTACCTTGCTCATGTAATTGTAACCCCTCTGTATGTTATTTTCATAATAAATATATATATATATACATAAAATGAAAAATTAAATTAAAAAAAGAAACAAAGGAATCACACAGTGCATTAAAAGTATATTTTAAAAATAGCAAGAAAGGGCTGGGAAGGTGGCTCAGTGGTAGATCGCTTGCCTTGTATGCATGAGGCCCTGGGTTCGATTCCACAGCACCACATAAAGCAGGAAAAAAAAGCCGGAAGTGGTGCTATGGCTCACGTGGTAGCGTGCTAGCCTTGAGCTGAAGAGCTGAGAGACAGCCCCCAGGCCCAGAGTTCAGGCCCCACGACTGGACCCCCACCCCCAAAAAAAAACAAATAAGAGAAAAAAAACCTTGTGTCCCTGTCTTACGGTACATTTTGCTTAACATTATCTAAGGTGGTCATATGGACATGGCCTTTGACCTTCTCTGTTTGTCCTAGACATGTACTAGGGAAATCATGGGACTTATGTTTCTTTGGGCTTGGCTTACTTAACTTAATGTAATTTTTTCCAACTTTTTCCATTTCCTTACAAATAGGGCAATGTCATTCTTTCTGATGGAGACATAGAATTCCACTGTATGTATGTATGTGTGTGTATATATATATATATATATTCCATTGTGTATATAAATATATATACCATATTTACATATATACAATGTATATACAATATATATACCATATATATATGTATATATATACCATATTTTCTTGATCCATTCATCTACTGAGGGCTCTGGGTTGGTTCCATATCTTAGCTATGGTGAATAATGATGCAATAAACATGGTTGTGCTGGTAGCTTTGGTATGGTCTTGTTTGTGATTATTTGGGTAAATGCTCAAAAGTGGGATTGCTGGGTCATAGGGGAGCTCTATGTGGAGTGTTCTGAGGAAGTTCCACACTGCTTTCCAAAGTGGTTGAACAAGTTTACACTCTCACCAACAATGAAGTAGGGGTCCCTTTTGTACATCCTCTTCAGTATTTGTTGTTATTAGATTTCTTGATTATAGCCATTATGTTGTCTGGATTTACATTTCTTTTATGGCAAGATAAGTTGAGCATTTCTTCATGTGTCTATTGGCCATTCTTACTTCCTCACCACCATCAAACATGATTCATTTCAGGGACACAAAGCTGGCTCAACAAATGAAAATCAATTAATATAATTCATCACATCAACAAGAGCAACTATAAGAACCACATGATTATCTCAATAGATGCAGAAAAATGATTTGACAAGATCCAACACCATTTTATGATGAAAGGTCTGGAAAAACTAGGAATCCATGGAATATTCCTCAATATAATAAAGGCAGTGTATGACAGGCTTACAGCCAGCATTTTACTTAATGGTGAAAAGTTAAAGCCATTTCCTCTCAATTCAGGAATGGGACAAGGATGTTCCCCCCCCCCCCCTTCACTCCTCTTCAACCTAGTATTAGAATACCTAGCTAGGGCAGTAAGACAAGATGCAAACAAGAGGGAGACGCAAATTGGGAAACAGGAAGTAAAACTCTCCCTTTTTGCAGATGACATGATCTTGTATTTAAAGGACCCCATGGACTCCACTCCCAAGTTACTTGAGCTGATCGGACACATTGGCAAAGTAGCAGGGTATAAAACTTACCCTCAGAAATCAATGGCTTTCCTGTATGCCAATAATGAGAAGAGCGGGGCTGAAATTAGGAAATCGACTCCTTTTGTAATAGCCACACAAAAAATAAAATAATTAGGAGTTAACAAAAGAGGTAAAGCATAAAAGAAAAGCAAATCAAAACAACTCTGAGGTATCAAGTCACCCCAGTTAGAATGGCAAAAATGAAGAACTCTAATAACAACAGATGCTGGAGGGGATGTGGACAGAAGGGTACCTTACTTCATTGTTGGTGGGAGTGTAAACTTGTTCAACCACTTTGGAAAGCAGTATGGAGGTTTCTCAAAAGACTTCACATAGAGCTCCCCTGTGACCCAGCAATCCCACTTTTGGGCATTTACCCAAATGTTTACAAACAAGACCACACTAAAGCTACCAGCACAACTATGTTTATTGCAGCACTATTTACTATAGCTAAGATATGGAACCAACCCAGATGCCCCTCAGTAGATGAATGGATCAAGAAAATGTGATATATATATACACAATGGAATTCTATGCCTCCATCAGAAAGAATGACATTGCCTCATTTGTTAGGAAATGGAAAGGCTTGGAAAAAATTATATTAAGTGAAGTAAGCCAAACCCAAAGAAACATAGGTCCCATGGTTTCCCTTATTTGCAATATCTTTATATGTATGAGGCAAGCAGAAAAGGTCAGATGAGATGTTAGGAAAATGAACCCTTAGATATGTATTTAAATGTTTTTTTTTTCTTTCATGCATTTGTTTCTAACACATTTATAAGATTATCTCTTTCTTGCTTTGTATGTCCCTCCCCCACATTATAACACCCCTGTTTTCACTATATTTGATGTTGGTGTAATTTGTGGAGGAGAAGGGGAAGAACAAGTCATTTAAGGATACAGGTGGACCCATTGCAACAACGAGAAGTACAAGTTGTCATGTCGAAAACAAACTTTACAACTTTGTTGGGGGGGGGGGAAGGTTAGTTGGGGGCGGAGGGAGGCTGGGAAGGGATGTGAAGGGTAAACAAAGGAGGAGGCTGCAATGCTTGATAAGAAATGTACTCATTATTGTGCCATGTAATTGTAACCCTTATGTACAGTATGTTCACAATAAAAAAAAGAGGTAAAGCACCTCTATCATGAAAACTTTAAAAACCTGAAAAAAGAAATTAAAGCAGAACCTCCTATACACCTTGATTGTGAGGATTAACATTGTAAAGAAGGCAATACTGCCAAAGGCTATCTACAAATTCAATGCAATACCTATCAATATCCCAACTTCATTCTTCAATGAAATAGAAGAAGCCATCCAAAAATTCATATGGAACAAAAAAAGACCCCAATAGCAAAAACAATCATTAGTAGAAAGAACAGCACTGGAGGAATAACAACTACAAATTTCAAACTCTACTACAAAGTCATAGTAATCAAAACAGCTTGGTCCTGGCACAAGAACAGACCTCAGGACCAACAAAATAGGACTCAAGACCCACAAATGAACCCACAGACCTATAGCCACCTAATCTTTGACAAGGGTGCTAAAGAAATAGAATGGAAAGAAAGACAGCCTTTTTAGTAAATGGAGCTGGAAAAATTGGGTAAGCACTTGTAGGAAACTGAAGCTAAAATTGTATATATCACCCGGCACCAGAATAAACTCCAAATGGATCAAAGACCTCAAAATAAAAGCAGACTCCCTGAAAACATTGCAGGAAGAAACAGGAGAAAATCTAGGTCTCCTTGGTACAGGCACAAATTTTCTTAATAGAGACCCAGAAAAAACAAATCAAAGACAGTTTGGACAAATGGGATTGCATGAAACTGTAGAGTTTCTTTTTTTTTTTAATTTAATTTAATTTTATTTGTGAACATACTGTACAGAGGGGTTACAATTACATGGGCAGGATAATGTGTACATTTCTTGCCAAACATTGCAGCCTCCTCCTTTGTTTACCCTTCACATCCCTTCCCAGCCTCTCCCCTCCCCCCCAATCCCAATCCTTCTCCTTCTCCCCCTTCCCCCAACTCCAACCCCCCCTCCCCCCCCCCCCCCCCCCCGCACCGACTTTGTAAAGCTCGTTTTGGACATGACAACTTGTACTTCTCATTGTTGTAACAGGTCCACCTGTATTCTTAAACAACTGGTTTTTACCCATCTCCTCCACAAGTTATACTGACATCAAATATAGTGAAAGCAGGGGTTATACTGTGGGGGAGGGACATACAAAGCAACAAAGAGATAATCTTATAAATGCATTAGAAACACATGCATGAAAGAAAAAAACATTAAAATACATATCTAAGGGTTCATTTTCCTGACATCACATTATCTGACCTTTTCCGCTTGACTCATACATATACTAGATATTGCAAATAAGGGAAACCATGGGGAAACTGCAGAGTTTCTACATGTCAAAGGACATAGCTAGCAAGATCAACAGAAAGCCCATGGACTGGGAGAAGATCTTCACTAGCCATACAACAGACAAGGGTCTCATATCTAAAATATACTAAGAACTCAAAAAACTAAATCTCACAACAACAAACCCTCAAAATAAACAAATGCCTTATAAATAACTGGGCTAAAGACTTAAAGAGAGTATGAGGATATTTTAATAAAAGAATTTATACAACTAAATGAAACTTGTCAGGTTGGCGCATGGCAATGCATTCTTAAGTTGATAAAAGTTTATTAGAATGGTCTTTTCAAAGATTGTTTACATTAGTTTTTAATTCAGTATTGCAAGTGACTTAAATTTGGTTGAATTGTGCTTAAGGACATTTCCTTCCATTTAATGAATTCCATCTTCTGCCACTGGATGGCAATAATGGCTCAAAAACAAACAAATTTTACAAACTGCCTTGCAATCAGGAAGGTCCCATGGAAAGGACACTTGAAAAAGCTGCGAACAGATAATTATTGAACCATGATCTACTATTTAAACCCCAAACCATGGCATGAAATTTCAGAACACAGAACATACACAGGAAGCAGTTATGGAAACAATCTGTCTTCCATTTAATAATGTAGAGGTAATACTGATTATGGTGTCTACACTACAATAAAACCTGACCTAAATAGTGAATTCATTCACAAATGAATAAGCACTTGTCTTTTTCGAGAACTGCTATTTGAGCTTGGGGCCTTATACTTGCTAGGCAAATGCTCTACCTACCACTTGGACCACATTCACAGCCCCACCCACTCCCTCTTTTTTTTTTTTTTTTTTTTTTTGGGTGCGGTCGGTCGTGGGGCCTGAACTCTGGGCCTGGGCGCTGTCCCTCAGCTCTTCAGCTCAAGGCGAGCGCTCTACCACTTGAGTCACAGCGCCACTTCCAGGTTTTTTCTTTTTGCTTATGTGGTGCTGAGGAATCGAACCCAGGGCCTCAGGCATGCAAGGCAAGCGCTCTACCACTGAGCCACCTTCCCAGCACCCCCTTCCCCTTTTTTTTTGACTTAATGATTTTTCTGGGTAAAGTCTCTCTCTTTCTTTTCCACCTGGTGTTAACTTTGCACCACAGTCCTCTTACACAAGGATTACATATAGCTTGATTATAGGCAAACATGCCACCACCTGAAACTTGTTGATTTACAAGGAATATTTTTTGCTCAGACTAATCACAAACTATGATCCTCCCAATGTCCATGTCCTAAGTAGCTGAGTCTATAGGCATGAGTCACCACACCTAGCCCTATGTTGTACATCAACATTTAAAGAAAGCTATTTGTTCTGAATGACTTTAGAGTGGGGTTAATGTCTTTAGCATCTTATTATCCTATATACCCACAATATCAACTGGTACTTAAAACTAATCGATAATTTTTATTGACATGAAAGTACCTGAACATATACTATACAGATATATAAAATTATGCAGTCAACATCATTGGGTAGCCATGTTTGCAAGGTTTGTTTAGTCACTCAATGGAAGTCTCAAGGAGTTGCCCCATCTATCAGTCTCACAATAAGTGTGTTAGTTTCTCATGGCTGTAACAAAATACTGAGCTCATCAATCAAAAAGAAATAGGTTACTTTTGTGTCACAGTTTTGGAAATCTCAGGGGGAAATTGGTTGACCTCATTGCTTTAACCCTGTGAGGAGGCAGTGTATCGTGCCAGAAGTGCATGGCAGATAAACACTGCTTACTTCTTGCCAGGAAGCAACGGGAGAAGCAAAAAGGAACCCAGGCTCCAAAAATTATCTAATCCCAATGACCTAAAAATCTCCCACAAGACTCTACCCCTCAGAGTTTTTAGTATCTCCCAATAATTTCACCTTTGAGGCCAATCATTTTAATACATGGTTTGGGGGAGACATTTACAAGATCCAAACTTACAGCACTAAGTTCAGAGAACTGAAATCTGAACAATACCAGGTGATTGCCCCAGGAAAGTGACATTTTAATGGAATGGGAGACTTATAAAGACATAATGTCAAAAGACACTGAAAATATATAAATATGCACACTGCTAGCAGAGAACAGGAAACACAAATAGTAAATTCCAATATGAAGCAGGTCTTAACAGTAGTCTTCAGAAAAAAACCATTGGGATGTTTTCCATTTTGTTCATGTAAGTCAAAATGGTCAAGTCTCTCATCAGTCAGCAACATAAAGCATTGATACCATGGAGAATTTCTCAGAGAAAAGCTTGAATTAGAGGTCATGTCTTTCCTATTAAATTCAGATTAATGACAGTAGGATTCCAAGCGATTTTAAGAGTGGAGAGACATAATCTATCTAGTCTTTTTTGAAAACGGAACAGTTTTGCTGCACAAGATGAGGCCCTTTCATGCCAAGGAAGGAGCCCTGGGGTTCTTCTGGTAATTCCTCCTGCATTGTTCTACTGAGTCAAGGCTTCTGCTAAAGATCTAAGCAGAGACCACCATCCTGTCATCCCTTTGATATCCAAGACATATCGGTGATGGCAGCCTTTGGTGGATTGTACATAGTATTGAGTGGTGGAAACAGTTACTGTCCTCTTTTATTAGTATTATTATTATTGTAAAGGTGATATACAGAGGGGTTACAGTTACATAAGTAATGAGTACATTTTTTTTGAACAGTGGTAGAGTGCTAGCTTTGAACACAAAGAGGCTCAGGGACTGCTCCCAAGTCCTGAGTTCAAGTCCCAGGACCAGTAAAATAATAATGATAATGATAGTAGTAGTGGTAGTAGTAGAAATAATAATAAAGATTATAATAATATAATAATACAACATAATAGTATTATGATTATTATTATAGTTCCTGGCCTCTTAATGCCATTTCAGCTCACACATAGCAGCTTTCAATGGTTTTGATTTCTGTGAGTACTACTTTCTGTCAGGCACTTAC
Organism: Dipodomys merriami; assembly: GCF_024711535.1. Lineage (NCBI taxonomy): Eukaryota > Metazoa > Chordata > Mammalia > Rodentia > Heteromyidae > Dipodomys > Dipodomys merriami. Next base: position 5,567,468 of record NW_027205381.1, read on the forward strand.
ATTGTTTATTTGGTTCTGTTGGTAAACTCTGGAACATGTTCTTATATTCATCACACAAAGAAAGAACTGTCAGCTCCTAGGACCTAAAAATAACAATGGTCAGGCAATTGAACAGAATCTCTGTTCTGTTTAATAGTTAAGTCCAGGCAGGTATTATTATCACATAGTTAAGTATAATCTACCTAAAAGTTAGTGTCATAATTTAATATCCTTAACTTGGAATTCTCATCCAAGCAAAAGCCATTTTGTCTGCTATCAGTTTCAGTGTGAGTTAAGATAGAAATGGAGACTATTTAAAAACACAGGTGGCCATGTATTTTAAAATATGGCTTGCTGAAGGGAAAACGTATTTTTGTGGGTCAATAAAATTCTCTTACCCTCTCGATGACATATTGTCTCTCACATATAAGTCCTGATTAGGAAAAGTGAGAAGAGAGCTAACACTATTTGCCCTGAGTTATTTTATTTCCTGGTTAATCCACCATCTCCACATCTTTCCCCTTCATATCAGATAAGAAATATAGACAGATATCTTAGCTCCATGAAGTTAAACTCAGAGCGTTAAGTTATATCTCAAAGATCACACAGCTAGAAAAGGGTCTATGCAGAATGTTGAGCTGTGGCCAACCTGAATGTAAAGCTCTGCCTCACAACAATTATAAAATTCTACCTGTACTTGACATGACAGTGGAATAGTAAACTTCCTTCCTTCAGCACTGGTTTTAGAGAAGTAATGAGATAAACTTGCTATAATAGCCAAAATCATATTCCAAGTGAACACTCACACAGCTGAACACGTGTTTTATGTGTACCTGGAGGTATGCTTTAGAAAAGAGGAGACTCACTTCATTAATAACAATAAGAATGAATCCGCATTTACATGATAAATTCTGGCTTTCATACAATCTCTTCCTCATCTGTATAGATAAGAAAGCTTTATGAATACAGTGCACATTAAACAATGTGACCCCTTTCAAATCCTTCCCTCCAAGTATGTCCCCCACCCTTCTTAATTTTGTAGGCTATACATTGAATTTTTACTTCATTCTCCCTCTCTTCTCTTCATTTGTCTACCCCGATCCCCTTGAGCCCATTCCACCTCTTTCAAGTACCCACTTCCTGATGAATAATAATACAATCAAACCACTTCCATCTAAGAGGACTTAATATTGTACTTATGGAATAGCTTACTGTTCCCTGCAAGTGTTCAGGCCTTCTTAGTGTTCCAATTTGGCTATAAGCCTGAGCATGACAGCCTGTACCCAGCCCAGCAAGAACTAGCAGGTGAATGTGAAAGATACCTTCTCTTTTCTTTTATATTACTACTCCCATGAGAAGTTAAACAATGGCCTTGTTTCTTCAAATGAGAACAGAAGAATATTCTGGGCTTTTCCTGGTTCAACAACTTCTCTGTGTTGGCTCACAAGTTTTCTTATCTTTGTCATTCTTTGGATTTGGTGGTTCTTGAGATCATTGATTTAAGGATAGTAGAGAGTAACTTCTGTCTAAGATCTGACCCCATTTGTATCTATTACCTATTTCTGACATTATAATTTGATGCCAGATTAGTCTTTTATAAGAACCAATCTAAAGGTAGGTCTACCATCCATTATAAGTTTCTCTTAATTTCTCTGAGTTTCTTTTTCAAGATGCATGTAGCAGTTTAACTAGAACCAGTCCTTCCTCAGATCTAATTTTTAATTGGTGTGCAAAATAGTCTATCAATAGAAATGTTTGTGCTTCAAGTGATACAAATGCAGATTGCAATAAGCTTAAACGATACAGCTATTTATTATTTCACAGAAGACAAAGTCCAGAGATGAAGAAAATACAGTATGTTGATTCAGAGAGGTTATAAAGACCCCTCCCTCCCACATCTGTATTTTCTCAGCCATTTGTATGTTTGGTTCCATTTTCAGGTGACAACATGTCCCTAGCAACTGTAGTCCTCTACTTCCTACAGTGTCTAATCAGTATCCCCTGTCTTTACAGTCCCTCTCTCTGTCTCTCTGAAGCCAATATAGTGTTTTCAGAAAATAGTGGCATACCCTGTCATATCTCAGAGATCCCATGCCTTCCCATGAACCACTGAAATATTTTATATAGTTTCATATGTAAATCATATGTGATTATGTAAATTATTGAATGCAGAACTATAAAATGTATTTAGTCCAAAATGTACTGGAGCTTCTTCCAAAGCTAAAATGTGAATGAACTGCATAGGATTTCATTCTTATAGAACAAGAATACTTTGTATACTGTTTAAAATTGCATAAGAAGTGAGCCATTTCACTATGGCTAATCTTAGAGATCTCCCAGAGACTAAGAAAGAAAATTTGTAAGGATTACTCATGCTGTTCAGGACATGCTAAGAGACTGAGATGGATCATGACAACATTGTTAAAACATCTATCATCTTTACACTAAATTTAAGAAAGTTGAAACCAACAGTAGATTTATTTGGTGATGGCTGTCACTTTGTTACTTTCCTTACTATGAGTAAGTAAAGGTGAGTGTCTTTCTAAAAGAAGGGAGCTACAGAGCACATGCAGACAGCCTGGCATTTGTCCATTGGTATCTGGAGAAGGGAGAGTCTGGTACCTGTGTGCATAGCTAATGAGGAGGGGCTGAGTTAGCACATTGAGTCAAGCAAGAGAAGACAACTGCAGTAGGAGAAAGCTGCTTTCCTGTGTACAGCAATGCTCAGGTTGTCTCCTGTCATCATCAAAACCCACAGGAAGAAGGTGGTCTTCAGTTCTGACAAAAAAAAAAGTGAGCAGTAATCTATGGCTCACGCCTGTAATACTAGCTACTCAGGAGGCTGAGATCTGAGGATCACAGTTCCAAACCAGCCTGTGCAGCAAAGTCATGAGACTCTAATGTATAATTAACCACCAGAATACCAGAAGTAGTGCTTTGGCTCAAGTGGTAGAGCACTAATCTTAAGCTGAAGAGCTCAGGGACAGGGCCCAGGCCCAGAGTTCAAGCCCCAGGATGGACAAAATAAAAAAGTGACCTGAATAGGAAGAAAAATATGAAGAATGTCAAAGGAATAACAGGAATAGCGAAATAAAGGAAACTGATACAATAGTTGTGTAGAAAAAAACAGGCTGTCAAGTTGCATTTGAAATGAAACTTAAAGATGGTTGAAATTGAATTGGAAAAAAATCAGCTCCATTCATAACAAATGACTTCAATATTTAGTAGCTTAAAACAGCACATGGTCGCTATTTCACAGTATTCATGTGTGAGAAACTTGGGGTTAACTTATCTAGGTCCTCTGACTTATGGCTTCTCAGAAGACAAAATATCAGGTGTCTGTTAAAATGCAAAATTCATTGGTCCGATCAACTGAGAAGGAGAAACTGCAAGCAGCATGCAGCCACGGACAGAATTCAGTGCACATGAGACAGAACTGAAGGCTTCCACGCCTAACTGATGGCTAGCAAAAAGCTGCCTGCATTTCTTTGCTGCATATACCTAATAAATATGGCAAAAATAATATTATAAGCTGCCTAAGCTACTGCAGATTTAAGAAACTTGAGGCAATACACGTGAACGGTCTTGTAGTTTTGTGCAATAGAATACAAAAGAATTTGATGGAGTTCTTTTTTAGGTTTCATACAGGTAAAGTCAAGATGTCAGTCATGAGGGACTCTGACCGGGAAGATCTGGGGAAAACTACTGCCAAACTCATTCAAGATGTGGGAAGTACCCAGTTCCATGTGGTTTATAGGATTTAGATCTCTATTTTTATTGTTTTGCTTGTTCTCAGCTGGGGGAAGGCTTTTGCTCCATGTTGGGTGCTACCTTCAATCTACAAAGCTGTAGTGGGGTTTGAATCCAGGTCCTTACCATGCTGTTACTCCCTAGTTCCCTAGATGACACTTTTAGACTCATGAACTTGGACTAATTTAGATAGAGCAAACACACAATTATTCTGAGAGTATCTGAAGATAGCTATGGCTCAGAGGAAATTTTTCTACCCAGAATTACCCATCTGCATGCACAAGCACACGTCTTACATTTTGCCATATTTGAACTATTTAAGCTATATATGTGTTTATTATTGTAACTATAATATATGATTAAAAGCTGAACTTTTGTTGTACTGTTTTCAGTTTTTTCTGTTTTATCTTTCTCCTTTGGTTTATTTCTAGTTGCCACTGTTTTATATTTCTGTACCCTTTGTCTTATATATAAGTCTCTCTGAATTGGGGAAGGAAGGGGAACCCCATAAATGATGGGATGCGACAAAGGGCAAACCAATTCATCAGTGATACTCACTGGACACTATTTTGGAAGTGAACTTTACAACTTGGAGTGGGTAGGTCAGGAGGGGGAAAACTGGTAGAAAATGAGGGAGGGGATAACATTGTTCCAAAAGAAATATACTCATTAGTGGACTTACCCCTCTTGACTGCACCTTTACAATAAAATTTAAATTAAAAAAGAAAGAAAAATCCTAAAACCAAAAAAGAAACAGACTATTTCAATCTTTTTTGACAGCTTAAGTAAACCTCATGACTGGGAGAGTCAATTAGCATAATTAGATATAAGATTACCCAGGCCAAGCACAAATACAAGCACACTCCTGTACACACACACACACACACACACACACACACACACACACACACACACACACACACACACACACACACACACACACACACACACACACACACACACACACACACCTTACCTATGATGTTATGGACATATTTCCTGGCTTTCTCATTAATGCAGTGAAATACCTATGATGAGATAAGGCATTAATCTATGTTCCTTAGATAAAATATCTAATAATATACAGTTTCTGCCCTGAGAAAGTTCACAGGTCTGTCAGAGTAAACAAGAGGCACTCGTGATACCCTGTTATAAGTATTCCTAAGAGTGGCCATCATAGGATCATCTAGGAAGATCAAGCGCTGCTCTAGAATACTAACCAGAGCACTGTTTCTCAGGTGGGCAACACTGACCAGAACCTAAGTGGGATCCTCACCCACAGAACATCCTTTCTGTAGCCTAGGCCTCATGACAGGACTTCAACCAAGAACCTTACAGTGGGGCAAACCTGTCTTTCTGCTCACAATCCTCTAATGCTTCTCCTCATATCCCTGAATAAAAGATTCTGTTGTCTCTCTGCCTTATCTCCTGATACCCTCTTCTCACCTCCCTCTCTTTTCAAACTACTACTGTCTTTCCAAGACAATTTCCAACCTTACTCAATCTCATAGTAAGATTTTTTGGAATGTTCTGCCCTTCTAAATTCATATGATTCTCTACTTTCCTCTAATCTTTCCTCAAATGTCACTCTAGTACCTGCTTCAGCCTTTATTTTTAGCACTTATTTTCACATTGCTTTCTATCACTTCTTTTTCCAAGTAGACTATTAGTTCCATGAGGGCATCATTTGTTCATATCTTGTGTTCTTGCTGTATCCCCTGTTCTAAATGAGAACATAGGATATAGTTAACACTCTAAAAGAGCATGCAAAATGTAGCACTAAACAAAGATGGAATCATGCATAGTCAATAAATAATATTTCATCCATTCAACCAGTATTTACTGAGCACCAATTGTTGGAGTTCTTATTGTCCTGTAGCAATGGAAAATGCAGTTTTCGATGTTTACATATGCCAGAAGGCAATTCACGTCAAATAAAAGAGTTAAAAAAATGGACACATAGACACTAATGACCTGGAGAAAGAATTGGTTCAGGGAAGGTCTCTCTATGACTATGACATGTGATAAGTGATAGTGATGATAATGATGACGATGACAGTAACAGTGGTGATAATCATTGATGGTGATGATGATGGTAGCACTGAAGAAGACAGTGGTAATAGGGGTGACCAAGGGTTAGGCTGGAAACTAAATGAAATTTTTAAAAATCTCCACTACTTACTGCTGATTCCCCCAAACAAGTTGTCTCTTGTTTTTGTTAAATGCCTGAGTGGAAGACTGCAAAAAAAATGTGAGAAAGCCCAGTCTTACTGTTCCTGGTTCTCTTACATTTTGTTCTTTTCCAAATTACTCTATACTCTTTGGAAAAATAGCATTTACACCTTCTAGAATGGATCATAATATGTTTTAAATTAGGGCACAGCCATTGCTGTCTCTTATTGAATAGAAAATTTCATAATTTACAAGGGAAATAAGCAATACATTTTAATTATAATGAAGACTTTCACCTAAAGCAAATTGGCCATGTCTGATCTCTTTTCAGCAATCAATTAAAGTTTCCAAAAGGAGACCAGCCAAGAAAGTTCCAAGTAGTTATTGTACTTGACATTAATATTATTTCTTAGTCTAAGTGGCTTTTCTTTCCAACCTTAACCATCCCTTAACCCCTACCCATCACAAGAAAGGATTTCAATGGTTTGACTCTTTTCCAATACAATCCTGAAGCTTTCCATCACAGAGCAGAGTATATATCTGAAGTATGTATCAGAGTATGGAAATGGTCTACTTGGTTCAAGAAAAGGGTACTCTGGCTATGGAATGTCTCGGGTAGTATAGCACCTACTAAGCAAGCACAGGAGCTTGAGTCCATGCCCTTCAAAAAGGATATCATAATTTTCTGCCAGAAGACATTGCATGTCTTTTTATCCACCACAATTACATTTTTTTTTAAATTGTAAACTTATTTTTTCTTCTTCTTGGATCTTCTTTTTCTCACATTATTTTCCCTGGTCTTTTGGCTTGAACTCAAGGCCTGGGCAGTATCACTATCCCTAGAGTCCCAGCACCACTTCTGGCTTTTCTGAGTACTTTATTGGAGATAAGGAGTTTCTTGGACTTTCCTGCCCAGGCTGGCTTCAAACCACGATCTTAAGATCTCAACCTCCTGAATAGCTAGGATTAAAGCTATGAATCATGAGCACCCAGACTCCACAATTTTATTAGTATTAATTACTTGTGCAAGGGGAGTGTGTTTGGACATGCCTGCATGTGCATACAATGTAACTTTATTAGATTTACTACCTCCATCACTAGCCCTCCTTTTTCTCTTCCAATACACCCAATCAATATAATCATCTTTTTTCTCTTTCTTTATACCCAGCTTATTCCCCATGTTTAAAAATTCTTCTGAGAGCTACTTTTATTTAAGAAAACTCCAAAATGTATGTTCAATATACATTTGTGTGAACTCTTCTAATTTTCTAGGCAAACTGATTAGATCTCATTAATGAACTTTTTAAGAATTAAATTGTAGTATCACCCTCTGGATGATAAAAATATTGATCATTAAGTATTTGGTCAAGGCTCTGGAAAGGGCTCTGAGACACCCCACATTAAAAGATTTTGTTTTCAATTCCCTAGTGTATATCCAGCCTAGACTATAGGTAACATGATATGATTCTAATGATTTAAGTGCAAAATGTGTGAGCCTGAAAATTAGTGGATAGCTAATGCAAAAATGTAAGATATGGAATGAAACAGCATCCTTTCTGAAACACAAACTACAAAATACATCTGACCGTATCCCCATTTGCTTATAAATGCTGCAAGGTATTATGCTGAAATATTCATCTTTGTACTCTCCTCCTCCATACCTCCTTAAATCTCATCTTTCCACCACGGTAAGAAGGATGCAATTACAAGCAAAAGTCATAGAACTTTTCTAGTGAACCAAAAACCAGTACCATCCAATGTTTTTCTCTAATTTATAAATACATTTGCTTGTTAATTTAGTAATCATTTATTTTGAAAAGCAAAATTTAGAAATGATTTGAAGAATATGATCATGCACACAAATAGTCTATTAGGTATCCATTGCCCAAATAGAAACAGCTAAACCAAATATGGAATTTGCGTAAGAAATAACTTCTTTATTGCATATACTTGCATTTGCAAAAGCAGTGTACATTATTATTATCTTATATTCATTTAAATTTAATGTAAATTACTTGCACTACACATTATTTTGGTATTATCTTTTGAGAATTTGTTATGTAAATAAATTCAGACAAAATTATTTATTTAGCTTCTGTGTGAAGGACCCTTTTATGGATATTTTTTAAATATTTATATTTATGACATATTTATTTTATTGGATATTTATTTTATGGATATTTATTTTCTTGTAAAGATGATGTACAGATGGGTTAGAGTTACATGAGTAAGATAATGAGTACATTCCTTTTCAAACATTGTTACCCCCTCCTTTGTGTTTCTCCTACTATTACCTTTTTACACACTTGTTAACAGAATTTTGTTTCATGGACTTGCCTGTTCATGTCTTAGCTAGTTTGTGCCTTGGATTTTTAGCATGTATTAGTTTTTAGACATTTTTACCTATATTATCTATATATTAATATTTTATTTACTATGAACTGACAACAAATGGCTAATATCTCCTTATCTGTGACTTATTGTTTTGGAGTGTCTTTATCACATGGAGGATTTGTTAGTTTTACTGTAGCAAAATTCACTACACATTGCATTTCTTAGCATTTAAGCTTTTATATCTAGTCCAATAAACCCTAAATTCAAAAGCTGAAGAATTATTTTTCCATCATTTTCTCATAAAAACTTCAAAGGCTAAGTTTTTATATTGTGATCTTAAAGCTACTTGGGATTTATTTTGCCCTAGTGTAGTGTTCTAATTCTGTTTTAATTCCATATAGATTGCCAAAGGCCTTTCTACAATTTATTCAATAGTCTATCTTCATTTATAATGGCACTTGTTAAGATGTCAGGTCTGTTTAAAGGCTTGGTCTTACTTAATTTATATATATATATATATATATATATATATATATATATATATATATAAACTATTTGTATTTTCTTGATAATGAATAAACTAATATGATTACTGTGTGTTTTGATATACAAATATGCTTCAGGACATTTTTCCTAAGTAAGAATTGAATTATATTAAATGCTTTACCTTTCATCTAATAATAAAATGATATATTTTATGTGTTTAATATTCAAAAACTGTTGAATTAACTACACACATATTTTGCCACAAAATTATTTTTACAATCAGGGCCTGTCAATGACATGTAATTTATTTTAATTGTCAATAATGCTGTTGTTATACTATAGATGTTGGTAAGGATGTCACCACAATGGAGCTCTAATACACTACTGGTGGGAATGTAGTAATAAAGTGGTATGTAGGTTCTTCAAAAAATCTAAACCTAGGAAACAGAGCAATAGGAGAGCCATGTTCATTCGAGCACGAATCACCATAGCCAAGGTATCAAGTCAGCCTGAATGCCCCTCAATAAATGAATCAATCAAGAACTTACAGGATGTATACATAATGGAATTTTACTTACTCATTAGAAATAATGACATTGCATAGTTTACAAAGAAACAGAAGGAACTGTAAAAAATTATGATAATGAAGTCAGGCCTCAAGAGACAAATGTTACACATTTTCAATCATACGTGGAAGCTAGGATTCATTTATCAATATATAAGTAAATACTTTGGGAGGTATGCAAGTATTCCTAATGTATTCACAGAAATACAGTACGTTCAGGAAAAAATGTTAAATCTTAGAACAACAAAATAGACACTAGGAAATGGGTGCTTGATAGGAGAAGGGAAGGCCCAGGAAAGGGATAGAGAAACAAAAAGAAGAAAGGGGGAAACTACAGCCATAAATTCCATTAATATCCTACAATATTAAGAAAAGTTTTGATATTCTTCCCATACTGTTCTGTCTGCTAAGGACTGCTTTTGCTATTGGGATCTTTTATTGTTCTATACAAATTTTGGGGTTGCTTCTTATACTTATTTGAGGAATGAGGTTGGGATATTGCTAGGAATTCTAGGCCTCCATCAGAAAGAATGTCACTGCCCCATGTGTTAGGTAATGGAAAGATTTGGAAAAAATTATATTAAGCTAGGCCCAAAGAAACATAGGTCCCATGGTTTTCCCTTATCTGCAATAACTTGTGTGTGTCTAGGACAAGCAAAGTCAAAAGCTATGGAGATATGACCATATAAGATGATGCTAAGTGAAATGAACCCCTAGATAGAGACACAAGAGGTTTTACCTTGTTTTTGTTGTTTTTAATGTACTTATAATGTACTGTGTGATTGTTTTGTTTCTCTTGTATGTTCTTTCCCATGGTATAACCCCTGGTTTCATTGTATTTGATTCCATTCCAAGCATCTTGTAAGCACCTTTTTCTAATTTGTGGGTAAATCACCTGAAGAGGTCCCCGAAGACCACAAAGCTCCTGCACCGGCAGATGAATCTCCATTCCATCCCAGTGTGCTTTCCCCTCATGCTGTTACAATCAACACAGATCAGTCAATACCATAAAGCTGACCTCGGCCTGAACAATATGGCCGGGCTTGAGAACCTAAATCGCCTTTCTGAAAAGCTCACTAGCTTTGTGTCTGACAGCACACTCGAGGAAGACAGGGAGAATCTCCCATGGTCTGAAATGATGGAGGATTTTGAGGATATATATGAAGGGCTGGCAAAAGCCCTGGACACCTGCTGTAAAACCAACTTGCAACTTACCCACTAGGTGAGGCTACTGGACAAACAAAACAGAGATAGTCTGAATCAATTACAGAAAGAGAAAGCAAACCAGCACAAGTTATTGGAAGAAAACAAAGAGCTGCAGATCCATAAGCAAACCATTGAAATTCGAGAATCAGAAAAGAACAACTGGCACACAGACCTGGCCCAGATGCAGCAGGTGGCTGCTCATACCTGAGGGGAGATGCAGGGTCTTGCCATTAGCCTGCAGTCTTTCCCAGTCTCAGTGGCAGAGATAGAGGCTGTCCTTTCTGCTATGTCTACCCAGCTGGAGGAGGAAAAGGAGCACGCTAGCGTGCTCAGGAGACAGAGAGACAGCTTCAGAGTGGAGTTGGGAAAAACAAACAAGAGCATGGAAGAACTACAACTACACATGGGAAGAACACCTTTGAATTTTACTGCTTGAGAATGCACCCAGAGAAGACGGAATAGAGGAGTTCCAAAAAGAGCCTGCAAAATCAACCATACTCCCGTTGTAGTGTTCTGGCCTGTTGGCACACCAAGTCAGTCTTCAGGATTTTTAACAGGCTACTAAAGAGAAAGCACAACTGGAGACCCAAGTAGGGTCACTGAAGGAGGAGCTGGAGAACATGGCTGGACAGCTGCAAGCACAGCTGGAAGTCAATCAGACCTTGAAAACCTCCAGCAGGAAGAGCAGCTGCTGGCCCTAGAGCTGGCCTCCAAGATGTGCAATGAGCAGGCAGAAGCTCACCTGGATCAAATATTAGAGACCCAGACCCATAATCAAGCTCTGGGAGAGAAACAACCCACAGGAACCAGCAGGCCCAAATGCAAGACAGCTTCGGTACTGTATTTCTCATGAAATAAAAATCATTATGAAGAACACTGAAAAGCTGACAGGGTTCTTTAAGGAAGACATTTAGTTCAAAACTTTTGTTGAAGAGCCAGTGAAAGACCTTGCACTCCTCTTCATGCAGCTCAAGGGAAAGGTGGACAGCATGGCAGAAGCTGCTGATTTCTATGGAAACATATGGTACTGGAGAAGCAACAGAGGGAGAAGGAGCAATACATCGTTTACTTGGATTGGGACACACAAAGAATGGCACTGGAGCTGCAGATTGAGCAGAGCAAGTCCCAGGAGCCTCTCAGGACCCACCTGAGAAGCCCACCTCAGCACCCAGAGGCCCCCAAGAAGCTGGATCAGCCTGTGCCCACAACGAACAAGTAGACCTCAATAAGGATGAGGAGACTGCAAGAGGAGGGACATTGGAAGTTTCTCTCCTGGAGAAGCCCAGTGTGCAGCACATAGGGCCACTGCTGCCTGACTTTGAGCAAATGTGGAAGGAGGAGGAAGCAGCAGCAGGCCGGGGCAGCCAGTTCATCCTTTTTCACTACCAGCCTTCTAAAGATGACCTGCTAGACATCTTTGTCATCTAAATGCATCCTTTCTCAAGCCTACAGAAATGGGGCTAACAACCTGTTGTTCCCCAGATTCTGTCACCCCAGCACTCTACACCCCTTACCCTTCACTCTATGGCTGCCCCCTATTCCTATTATTTCTTCGCCCTCTCCCATTAAGCAGTACCCTGGTAAGGTCTGAACCCTGTAGGAATTACAACACCTGCAGGTCCTGTTCCATGTTGGCAAAACAGACTTGATGCACTCCTGCTCAATGGGAAGAGCTAGGATCTCACAGTTATTGAACAGCGAGTACACTGCCTCTCCAGAGACACAGGGGATCCTTCCTCAGCTCTGAAACTCTGGCTAAAGGCCATTTGGCAACAATTTGTCATGGCCTTTGCACAGACAGATGGGCTCACTTGCTAGGTCGGAGTTTTGTCGGGCAGGGCAGTCCTGCTCTCAATAGTGTGCATATATTTTGGGGACTGACTTTTTGATGGGGATGACACTGAAGGTGGGAACTTGCCCAGATGAGCTCCTATCTTCTTTGTGCTCCAGGATCAGTTGGCAGAGCAGGCCATCCTATCATCCTATTCCAGGCATCTCAGGGCACCACAGCAGGCAGCATTCATTCAGGTCCAGTGAAAAATGGAGAAGCAAATGAAGGACCTACACAGAGAAGAGGTGGATGTGATATGCAATTAGAACATGGGAGAAATGACTTGGCATAGGGGGACTGAGGGAAGGGCTATTACAGGAGCCAATGCTTACACATTAACTTGGGCTTTATGACAGTTTTAATTTTTTATACCACAATTTGTGTTTTTATTATACGTTGTGTTACATTCTTAGAGAGTTATACTGCATTGCATGATGATAGTGTCAGCAGTCACCATTTTTGAAACTGCACTGTATTTTATCCAGCAGTGGCAGCTTTTAGTGTTTGTAACATAAAGGGCCACAGTTTGGCTGCTGAGGTGAGAAAACAATAAGTGTAACAAAAAATCATATGTTCTTTATAAAGCCAAAAATGTGACACGTCAACTCACTCTTTTTTCTTTCTCAGCCAATCTTTCAGTGATCAATTACAAAATAAAGGCCTCAAGTATTGTTTTAAGAAGAGGATACTAAAAGGGAAGGGCAGGCCATAGTGTGGAGAGGATCAGTGTGTGAATTCAGTCTACTCATTTGTGGATTTTCACATGAAAACCCTAGTCCAGTTACGAAATCCTAAAGACATTAAAAAAAAAAAGGAACAAAAGAAGTTCACCCCCAGCTCGGCACTGGTGACTCATACTTGTAATCCTAGCTACTCAGGAGGCTGAGATCTGAGGATCAAGGCTCAAAGCCAGCCAGGGCAGGAAAGTCTGTGAGACACTTATCTCCAAAAAACCACTAGAAAACTGGAAGTGGCGCTGTGGCTCAAGTGGTAGAGCATTAGCCTTGAACTTAACAGCACAGGGACAGTGCCCAATCCAAGATTTCAAGAACCAAGACTAACAAAAAAGTACACCCCCTAAGGTAGCCAATGTATCACACCACATGTTCAGTAAATTCTAACGAAGGTTGGTGTGATGTGAATGTGTCTCTAAGAACGATTCCTGCTTTCAATAGTTGAATTAGCCTCCACAATTTGATGGCTATTTGGCAATTTTATATTTTTATTTAAAGCACAAGTCTTTAAGTAGGTAACATAAACCTTCCATCTAACAGAGCTGAAGAAGAAAATCTAAAGCCCAAAGAGGTGGTGGAAAATTATGAAATATTAGATAACTGTGATTCTAAGCATGAAAAACACATTTGCTCAGTTGTGCTGTTTCCTGGGCACCACAATCTTGTGTGACTATTGGAGTTGAGACTTAATGGAGTAGGGTGAGGTCTGAAAGGCTCTGTGTGAATGAGGCTGTGTGTTCAAAGTGCACTGCAGAATTCACATGGCTAAGGAACAGATATCCTTTTATCCTCTGTCATATTCAGCAAGAACTGGAAAATGAAAATGTCACCTTAATACATGCAGTATCTTAGAATAATGATTTAATAAGACAATAAACACCTTAATATAGTCACAATACCTTGGAGTCTAGTTTTGACCCCCACATTCAACTTGGAAGGGGAAGTTGAAAAATGTAGATTCTTTAGCTTGCAAATATTAGAGGAATGTATTCTAGGGTAAAAGCTAGGCACTTCAGCACAGAAGCATTGATGCTCATAGCATACACATGCCCAGAGAACTAACTACTTATCATCGATCATATATCAAACCAGATGAAGCTAAATTGTGTCATTTTTTCAACTTTTCTCTTTACTATGTAAAGAACTTTAGAGGTTTGAACTTTTCAATTCAAGTCTTGTACAAAAAGGCTAAGTAGCCATGCACAGAGCTAACAGTAATACTAACTAGGTAAAATGAAGTTATCCAGAAGACTGTGGCAACAAGTCACCACAGTGTTTCCTTTGTGAAATCCCAGCTACATGGGTTTTTCCCTGGGCCTACCTGAGAAGCTTAACAATATCATCTAGATTGTGTGTCAACTGGACAAAATCTTAAATAGCATCTAAAGGGTGCTGAATTCAATCCCAAACACTACAGAAATAGTAAAACAAACAAGGAAGAAAGTATTTTTGACATTAAAAGTATCTGAACAATAGTTGTAAGAAACAAGTAAATTTCTGTGTGTGAGACAGAGAGCAAGAGAGAGACAGAGCAAGAGAGAGAGAAAGAGACAGAGATAGAGGGAGAGGGAGGGAAGGAGGGAGGGAGGGAAGAAAAGAGGTAGGGAGGAGGGAATACAGGGAGGAGGGTGACTAAGAACAAGAGAAAAGTTGAAATTAAAAACCCCAAAACGGTGCTGTCAAAGTTAGATTTGTGCTTTATCAGCTGAGGAACCTCAGCAATCCTTCATTCTTTATTCTTAACTAACTCATAAGACCTTACCATCAAACCTACTGAAATAAATGATGTAATTTAAAGGTTTATAGGATTGGGAATAAGAATAACAAAGCAATCAACCCACTCCAAAAAAAAGACGAAACCAGTGCTCACTCAGTGGTACAAGCTGTGACAATCATTTTGCTAGTGCACCAGAGAAACAGTATACAGGAGCCTCACACTGGCCACACGCGTTATTCCATACCATGAAATAGCCATCACACCAGAGAAATCTAGAAAAGATACCCTGCTGCCATCCATGGTGGTCAAGCTCCTCATGAGCAAGGAGAAAGGCACCTGAATATTCCACGCCAGGTCTCAGGACATGACAGACTCAGTGGGTCCCAGTGCCCATTACTGCCGGGTGTGGTTATAATCCATCCCCAGGGAACCAGTGGGTCTGGGTGGCAATCACTTCCCCAGCTAGTTGTATCACATGCCCATGTGTTCTGCCCACACGTCCCACAAGGTCCTAGTGGACAAGTACATTGGGCAATTACAAGCAGCGGTATAAGCCACTCACTCTGAGCAGAGGGTCAACTGATACTTGGGCAGGCTTTAATATGCTGGAGCTCATTGGAAACAGACAACAAAACAGAAGCACTGGTATCCCTGCACACAATCAGCAGCTTTAGAGACCTTCTGTACTAAACTTTATCCTGGGTCTTTGCCAGGACATCCTGCACATCCAGTGGACCATCTCTGAAGAGAGACAGCTCACTCTCCCACCAGAATGGGAACTACCACTCAAAGTACAAATCATCTCGCAGAGAGAAGTCAGCAGGCAACAATTTATAATGCTACAAAGATACAATACTGTGTGAAATCTCGTGTGTGTGTGTGGGGAGGGTGCGCACGCATGCACATGTGTGCGATGATTTTGGTCTGTTAGGATTTGTTTTCATTTTGTTCTGAGGTTAAAGGCTACTTCTTTTTTGAGTGAATTGTTTGATTTTTGCTTTTTCACAATATTTTAATCTTTCCCTTTCCTTCGTTTTTTCCCCCACTGCTCTTTTTAATAAATTTCTCCTCCCATTTCCCTAACTCTAGTACTCTCACCTTCTCTACAAAATACCCAACATCTTATAACCACTACTTTCCTCATAAGTGTACTTTTTGTTACAATGAGAATATTCCATTCTGATCTTATCATCTTTATTCCACACCTAAGCCCACACCTTGCCTGCCTGGAATAGCTTGGTATCAATCGTTTTGTTAATATACACGAATCATACAACACAATCATACAACAAAGGAGTAGAACAATGCTAAGGCAGTAGAAACCTTTCATACTGGGCTCAAAGAATATTATCAACAAAAAATTCAATGAAATGGAAAAGGACATAGGAGAAATTTCTTGAAGACAGTGAGGATACTAACAGAGAAATGAAAAATGTCAAGGAGGACACAGACCAAAAACACGCAGTGAATTCCAGTGCATTCAAGTGAATTTAATGAAAATGCTGCTAGATCCCTAAAAGAGAGAGATCTAGGAAGGCACAGATAAATTAATAAAGGATTTCAAGGCAACATTGATAAAAGGACTTTAATACAGACATAGAATACCTGAAAAAATGATCAAGCTGAAAGCTGAGAGATTAAACAATTCCACTGATAGCTTACCCACAAGAGTGGATGATATGAAGGACTGAATAATTTAAAAAGAGGGTAAGTAAACATGTAAAATAAATCTAAGAATTATGAAATGAGTTGGCAAGAACTTCAAGACTCAAAAGAAAAAAGTTACATGTGTTGATTGTTGAAGCTCTTGAAGAATGGATAGTTATAGACATAGGAATTATATTGAACAGTAAAGAGAAAAATTCAATACTCTTCGAAAAATAATAGCCTATTCAGCTACCAGTGATTACTAGAAGGCCAGAACAGAACAGAAAAGAACTCTTCACATTATATTATACTTATAATATTAAGCAAAGATAATAAAGTGTGAATTAATGTGTGTGTGAGAGAAGACTAGTCTCTTACATCTATCAAAATAAAAACAGATTTATCAACAGAAACTGTAACAGCAAGGAGGGGTTGCTTTTATGTTGTATTTCAAATACAAAAAGTTAAAAACTACCGACACAGAATTTTAAATCATAACTGAAAGGCTCATGAAAACATTCAATGATAAACATATATATACATGTTTACAGTGTCATACGTATCTATACACAGGCATATTCGTTAAGGTATGGTATAAGCAAGGGAAGATTCCATGGTATGATCCCTGTGGATAGGTGAATTACAGTTTAATAAAATTCATATTAAAAATAAAATTAATATTAGGAAGTAGGAGAGGAGAGACTCAGGACAGGTTACAGAAAAATGGAGAGGAGAATGATGAAGGAAAGGTAGTGGTAACATTCAATGCAATGATAATGTACTGAGGTTAATTGAAGGGATGGGTGGATTTAGAAGAGATGGTTGAGCACAATTAAAGGGGTAACATTGGTCAAGATGGACTGTGCTCACAAAGTGAGCTGCTCAGTTGAAAGCTCTACGTACAATTACTGGAAGATTTAAAAATGTAAACACCTGGCTGCTAAAGTGTATATGAAGAGTATATTCACACAGAAACTATATAATCTTCTCATGGCTCTTATTTTGCACTCACACCAGTAATAAATAAGAGTTCTGTTCCTCTGTGTTCCTGCTAGCATTTTTCTTGCTAGCATTTCCATCTGCTAGATATGGGGCTAGTCTACCCTACATCTCTATATCCTCTTTGGTGAAGTGTGTGTTCAAGTCTTTCATTCAGTTTTTAGTACACTTGCACTTTTTCTTATTGTTGAGCTAAAAAAGATTTTCGTATATATTTTTACGTTAGTCGTTTAAAAAAATGTTTACTTTTTTTGGTAAAACAAGTGTACAGAGGGGTTACAGTTGCATGAGCAAGGTAATGATTACATGTCCTATGGAGCATTGTTGCCTCCTCCTTTTTTTTTTAAATACGTTTTTTATTGTGAAAATATTGTATAGAGAGGTTACAGTTACATGAGCAAGGTAATGAGTACATTTCTTTTTTTTTAAATTTTATTTATTTTTTATTGTGAAAATACTGTACAGACGGGTTAGTTACATGAGCAAGGTAATGAGTATATTTCTTATCAAGCATTTTTGCCTCCTCCTTTGTTTTTTCTCACCATAATTTCCCTCCCACCTCCACAACTACATTCCCATGCTGCTACTCCCACCACCACCACCCCCTAAATTGAAAAGTTCATAAGGTGCTCTTTTGAAATCTGAGATGAACCCAACTTGGTTGTGATGTATAATTCTTTTAATATATTATTTGCTGATAATATGTATTATTAACTAATTCTGCAAAGAAGCTTTGATTTCGTAAGTCAAGTTATAAGTACAATGCTTGATAAATGTTGCCACTTCCATTGTCCTTTCTTCCATATTACCACCTCCAATTCCTACCTCAAGTCACATGGTCAATTTTTACATAATGTATGTTGAATAGAATAAGTACATTTCATGATCTTGTATTTAAAGAATCCCATAGACTCCACTCCCAAATTACTCAAGCTGATTCAAAACTTTGGCAAAGTAGCAGGGTATAAAATTAACCCCCAAACATCAATGCCTTTTCTGTATGCCAACAATGCGAAAAGTGTGGCTGAAATTAGGAAAGCAACTCCATTTGTAATAGCCCCACAAAAAATAAAATACCTAGGAATTAACTTAAACAAAGAAGTGAAGGACCTCTATGATGAAAACTTTAAAATCTTGAAAAAGGAAATCAACACAGAACTTAAAAAATGGCAAAACCTCCCATGCTCCTAGATTGGAAAGATTAACATCGTAAACATGGCAATACTTCCCAAGGCTTTCTACAAATTCAACACAATACCTATCAAAATTCCAACCTCATTCTAAAAGGAGATAGAAGAGGCAATCCAAAAATTCATATGGAACAATAAAAGACCCAAATAGCAAAAACGCTCCTCAACGGAAAGAACACTGCTGGAGGAATATCAATACCAAATTTCAAACTCTACTATAAAGCCATAGTAATCAAAACAGTTTGGTATTGGCATAAGAACAGACCTCAGGACCAATGGAATAGAATTGAAAACCCAGAAATGAACCTACAGACCTATAGCCATCTAATCTTCGATAAGGGAGCTAAAACAATAGAATGGAAGAAAGACAGCCTCTTCAGTAAATGGTGCTGGCAAAATTGGTTAACTACTTGTAGAAAACTAAAGCTAGATCCTTATATATCACCCTGCACCAGAATCAACTCCAAATGGATCAAAGACCTCGAAGTCAAAGCAGACACTCTGAAAACATTACAGGATGGAATAGGAGAAACCCTAGGTCTCCTTGGCTCAGGCCGAAATTTTCTGAATAGAGACCCGGAAACACAACAAATCAAAGAAAGGTTGGACAAATGGGATTGCATAAAGTTGCAGAGCTTCTGCATGGCAAAGGACATAGCTAGCAAGAACAATAGAAAGCCCACAGATTGGGAGAAGATCTTCACTAGCCATACAACGGACAAGGGTCTCATATCTAAAATATACTTGGAACTCAAAAAATTAAATCCCCCAACAACAAATCTTCAAAGAAACAACTGCCCAATAAATAAGTGGGCTAAAGACTGAAAGAGAAACTTCTCTGAAGAAAAAAGAAGGATGGCCAATAGACACATGGAGAAATGATCAACATCCCTAGCCATAAAAGAAATGCAAATCAAAATAACATTGAGATACCACCTCACTCAAGTTAGAATGGCAAAAATCAAGAACTCTAACAACAACAGATGCTGAAGGGGATGGGGACAGAAGGGAACCTTACTTCATTGTTGGTGGGAATGTAAACTTGTTCAACCACTTTGGAAAACATTATAGAGGTTCCTGAAAAGACTTCACATAGAGCTCCCCTATGACCCAGTAATCCCACATTTGGGCATTTACCCAAATGTTGACAAACAAGACCACACTAAAGCTACCAGCACAACTATGTTTATTGCAGCATTATTTACCATAGCTAAGATATGGAACCAGCCCATATGCCCCTCAGTAGATGAATGGATCAAGAAAATGTGGCATATATACACAATGGAATTCTATGCCTCCATCAGAAAGAATGACATTGTCCCATTTGTTAGGAAATGGAAAAACTTGGAAAAAATTATATTAAGTGAAGTAAGCCAGTCCCAAAGAAACATAGGTCCCATGGTTTCCCTTATTTGCAATATCTAGTAGATGTATGAGTCAAGCGGAAAAGGACAGATAATGTGATGTTAGGAAAATGAACCCTTAGATATGCATTTTAATGTTTTTTTTCTTTCATGCATGTGTTTCTAACGCATTTATAAGATTATCTCTTTGTTGCTTTGTATGTCCCTCCCCCACAGTATAACCCCTGCTTTCATTGTATTTGATGTCAGTATAACTTGTGGAGGAGATGAGGAAAAACAAGTCGTTTAAGGCTACAGGTGGACCTGTTGCAACAATGAGAAGTACAAGTTGTCATGTTGAAAACCAGCTTTACAAAGTCGGTGTGGGGGGGGGATGGATTGGGTGGGTGGGGGAGGCTGGGAAGGGATGTGAAGGGTAAACAAAGGAGGAGGCTGCAATACTTGGTAAGAAATGCATGCATTATCCTGCCCATGTAATTGTAACCCCTCTGTACAGTATGTTCACAAATTAAATTAAATTAAATTAACTTAGAAAAAAGAAGAATGAGTACCTTTCCTCACTCCTCTTCTCTTATTCCTATATGCTGATACTTTTGAGAATATTTTCACTTATGCACTTGAGAGATACTGGCCCATAGTTTGCATTTTGTATGACATATTTGACTGATTTAAAATTTAACATTTGCATTTATGGCATTGGGTATTGTATCCTTTGGGATAATGCTGCAAACGTTTTTCCTGGTATTATTAAGACATTATTTTTACCACTTATAATACATCTCTGGACACTGAGCATTCTTTTCATTTCCTTTGAACAGAGAAGGAAAAAGAAAGCAAATCTCAAATCCAATTTGAACTGATTCGATATTACTCCAGTTCTTAAGGAAAAGTGTAGTAATAAAGATCTTAGGCCTAAGATTTTGTTATTGAACATTCAGCACATGTGATCCAATGTTCTGATCAGGAAGCATCCGTGAAGGTAATTGATATCCACAGGGTTGTATGGTTTGCATTTTCAGAGATAAGCTGTATCTTTTCAGGGATGCATAGATTCATCCTAAGTTACAACCTGGAATGACATATGTAGAAGGTAAACTAATTCAAAACAAAGGAAAAGAAAATACAGATTTGTTTCACTACCGAACACATTCTATGAAGCCATCATAACCCTCATCCCAAAACCAGTCAGGGATTCATCAAAGAAAGAGTACTATAGACCCATTTCTTTGATGAACATTGATGCAAAACTTCTCAACAAAATTTTGGCCAATCGACTTCAACAATACATCCAAAAAATCATACACCACGATCAAACAGGATTCATTTCAGGGATGCAAAGCTGGTTTAATATACGCAAATCAATTAATATTATTCATCACATCAACAGGAGCAAAAATAAGAACCACATGGTTATCTCAATAGATGCAGAAAAAGCATGCAACAAGATCCAACACCCCTTTATGATGAAAGTTTTGGAAAAATTAGGAATCCATGGAACATTCCTCAATACAATAAAGACTGTATATGACAAACCTACAGCCAGCATTATACTCAATGGTGAAAAACTAAAGCCATTTCCTCTTAACTCAGGAACAAGACAAGGATGCCCACTCTCTCCACTTCTCTTCAATCTAGTATTAGAATGCCTAGCTTCAGCAATAAGGCAAGATGCAGACATAAAGGGGATCCAAATAGGGAAAGAAGAAATAAAAGTCTCCCTCTTTGCAGATGACATGATCTTGTATTTAAAGAATCCCATAGACTCCACTCCCAAATTACTCAAGCTGATTCAAAACTTTGGCAAAGTAGCAGGTTATAAAATTAACCCCCCAAAATCAATGGCTTTTCTATATGCCAACAATGAGAAAAGTGTGGCTGAAATTAGGAAAGCAACTCCATTTGTAATAGCCCCACAAAAAATAAAATACCTAGGAATTAACTTAAACAAAGAAGTGAAGGACCTCTATGATGAAAACTTTAAAATCTTAAAAAAGGAAATCAACACAGAACTTAAAAAATGGCAAAAC
This sequence comes from Dipodomys merriami, assembly GCF_024711535.1. Classification (NCBI taxonomy): domain Eukaryota; kingdom Metazoa; phylum Chordata; class Mammalia; order Rodentia; family Heteromyidae; genus Dipodomys; species Dipodomys merriami. Next base: position 5,589,469 of record NW_027205381.1, read on the forward strand.
CTCCCATGCTCCAGGATTGGAAAGATTAACATCGTGAAAATGGCAATACTTCCCAAGGCTATCTACAACTTCAAAGCAATACCTATCAAAATTCCAACCTCATTCTTCAAGGAAATAGAAGAGGCAATCCAAAAATTCATATGGAACAATAAAAGACCCCAAATAGCAAAAACGCTCCTCAACGGAAAGAACACTGCTGGAGGAATATCAATACCAAATTTCAAACTTTACTATAAAGCCATAGTAATCAAAACAGTTTGGTATTGGCATAAGAACAGACTTCAGGACCAATGGAATAGAATTGAAAACCCAGAAATGAACCTACAGACCTATAGCCATCTAATCTTCGATAAGGGAGCTAAAACAATAGAATGGAAGAAAGACAGCCTCTTCAGTAAATGGTGCTGGCAAAATTGGTTAACTACTTGTAGAAAACTAAAGCTAGATCCTTATATATCACCCTGCACCAGAATCAACTCCAAATGGATCAAAGACCTTGAACTCGAAGCAGATACTCTAAAAACATTACAGGATGCAATAGGAGAAACCCTAGGTCTCCTTGGCTCAGGCCGAAATTTTCTGAATAGAGACCTGGAAACACAACAAATCAAAGAAAGGTTGGACAAATGGGATTGCATAAAGTTGCAGAGCTTCTGCAGGGCAAATGACATAGCTAGCAAGATCAATAGAAAGCCCACGGATTGGGAGAAGATCTTTAGTAGCCATACAACGGACAAGGGTCTCATATCTAAAATATACTTGGAATTCAAAAAATTAAACCCCCCAACAACAAATCCTCAAAGAAACAACTCCCCAATAAATAAGTGGGCGAAGGACTTAAAGAGAAACTTCTCTGAAGAAGAAAGAAGGATGGCCAATAGACACATGAAGAAATGTTCAACATCCCTAACCATAAAAGAAATACAAATCAAAACAACATTGAGATATCACCTCAATGCAAATCAAAACAACATTGAGATATCACCTTACCCCAGTTGGAACGGCAAAAATCAAGAACTCTAACAACTACAGATGCTGGAGGGGATGTGGACAGAAAGGAACCTTACTTCATTGTTGGTGGCAATGTAAACTTGTTCAACTACTTTGGAAAGCATTATGGAGGTTCCTCAAAAGACTTCACATAGAACTCCCCTATGACCCAGCAATCCCACATTTGGGCATTTACCCAAATGTTTACAAACAAGACCACACTAAAGCTACCAGCACAACTATGTTTATTGCAGCATTATTTACCATAGCTAAGATATAGGACCAACCCAGATGCCCCTCAGTAGATGAATGGATCAAGAAAATGTGGTATATACACACAATGGAATTCTATGCCTCCATCAGAAGGAATGACATTGCCCCATTTGTTAGGAAATGGAAAAACTTGGAAAAAATTATATTAAGTGAAGTAAGCCAGGCCCAAAGAAACATAGGTCCCATGATTTCCCATATTGGTAATATCTAGTATATGTATGAGTCAAGCGGAAAAGGTCAGATAATGTGATGTCAGGAAAATGAACGCTTAGATGTGTATTTTAATGTTTTTTTCTTTCATGTATGTGTTTCTAAGGCATTTATAAGATTATCTCTTTGTTGCTTTGTATGTCCCCCCCCCCCCCACAGTATAACCCCTGCTTTCACTATATTTGATGTCAATATAACTTGTGGAGGAGATGGGGAAAAACCTGTTGTTTAAGGATACAGGTGGACCTGTTGCAACAATGAGAAATACAAGTTGTCAGGTCCAAAATGAGCTTTACAATGTCAGTGCGGGGGCGGGGGGGGGGGAGGGGGAGAAGGAGAAGGATTGGGTTTGGGGGGGGAGAGGGGAGGCTGGGAAGGGATGTGAAGGGTAAACAAAGGAGGAGGCTGCAATGCTTGGTAAGAAATGTACGCATTATCCTTCCCATGCAATTGTAACTCCTCTGTACAGTATGTTCACAAATAAAATAAAATAAAATTTAAAAAAATACAGATTTGTTCAATTTTTTACAATCTCATGCTTCTTATATAGCATCAAATTGCCATGTTATATATGCCTATATATTGGGGGAAATCAAATTTAAGCCAAATTATCTTGCCATTTATAGTTGCAATAATCAAACCATCTCACCAAGTTGAAATTTTTCCTCCAGGAATTACTTGATAAGTCAGTATGGACAGTGACTGTCTTGAAAGCTGACTGAGGTAAATTCTTTCTTCAATGATGCAAAAGAGTTGAGATTCTTTTTTCCCCACACAGTCCCTGCCATGATGTACTTCTCTGCCACAGGCCCCAAAGCTTAACTGTGAATTTCAGATCCAAAACTTGAGGCAAAATAAATCTTTCTTCCTGATAAGATTTTTATCTTGGGCATTTTGTCTTAGTTCAAATCTGATTAATGTAACCAACAATAACTATTCTATTTTCTGGTATAATTTCTTGTTCCCATTGATATTGATATTCAGCTGAGTCCTTCTACTCCTTCAGTTTTACTGACTTCCTTCCCTGGTTCTCACTCTTCCATTGCAGTTAGATATTAACAATTGCCATGTTTAGTCTATTAGTTAATTACCAAACTCTAAAGTACTTATTTTGCTTAAGCCATTCTGACCGTTCTTTACATCTACTAGGTCCACTCACTCAGAATGTAAGCCCATTCGTTGACCCTCTCCTCAACTACATTTAGAGTTAGATGGAGAGAAATTGCAATTGGTAGCACTCCAGTTTTAGTACATTACATTTTCTTCCCTCCTCCTGCAATGGTTCCTTCTTCTCTACCTTCAGATCTTCTACTCACCATATAGTTTCTCTGTTGTTCTGTAGATTTTAGTCCTTGGTGACCAGAGACCATGAATTTGTGCATATTGTACACTGATTCTACTTGTGCAGCTCTGGTAAATCTTTTTTGCAAATATTTCTTTGAGATTACATGACTACAAAAGTTTCACAATACTGTGGCATAGTTATACTTAACTATCATCACAAACAACTTGTACTCTTCACAATGATTGTCATCATTATCTTAATCTACATTACTTATGAACTCTGACCTTCAACAAGAAAACTACTTCTTACAAATCAAGTGGTGTGTACATTTCTTTCCTTTTGCTTAGTATCAGCTGTTCATTATTCTCTCTCATTCCCTCCCTCCCATCATTCCTCTTCACTTGCTTAGTTCACTTTCATCAATGTCCACTGCAGCTGATGGACCCCTCTGTTGTATTATTTCACCCTCTATCCACTGTTTCTGTGCTCTGCTCCCTACTTCCCTTAGATGTGCTCATGTATATACCATATATAAGGTAAGGGGTACAGAGTCATCCAAAAACGATAGGACAAATTAACAAGAGGTCCTTTGTTTCCTTCTCTTCAGGATTCTTTTCAGTATGCATATTATTTTATATACAAGTGAAGACAGCACTGGGGAATCTTAAGGTAATATAAGATTACAATTATTAGATGAGAAATCTCTCTTTCTGATACATTTCTCTAAAGAATCATTCTCTCTCTCTCATTCTATCTCACACAAATATATACGTACAAACACGCCACACACATATATAACCTCATACACACAATCACCCAAATTCACATACCTATTACCCCTTTTATATCCTCATATATGTATTTAATGTATATTTATTATATATTATTCATTTATACCCATCAATATAGGTCTCTGCCTATATATATACTCTTATATACTAACTGCACTTGTGTTTTACACCAAATCCTAGCAGTGTAGACTGTCTTTTTCCCCCTCTTCTTTCTACGTTTCTCTCTGTTATCTTTCTATTTCTCTGTCTCCCAGTGTATGTCTCTCTTTATATATGTATATATATATATATATATATATATATATATATGGATGTGAACATATACATATACATACATACATATATATATATTTGAATATATCGATCTCTATGTCTTTTGACAAATTTAGGGTTTGAACTGAGAGCCTCAAGCTTGCTAGGAAGATACTCTACCATTTAAGCCATACACCAACTTTTTGGCTCTTTCGTTTTTTGTTTTTTTTGGAGGGGGGTCCGGAGGTGGGGCTTGAACTCTGGGCCTGGGCGCTGTCCCTCAGCTCTTCAGCTCAAGGCTAGTGCTCTACCACTTCAGCCACAGAGCCACTTCTGGCTTTTTTCTTTTTGCTTATGTGGTGCTGAGGAATCGAACCCAGGGCCTCAGGCATGCAAGGCAAGCGCTCTACCACTGAGCCACCTTCCCAGCCCTGGCTTTTTCGTTCTTCATCAGTAAGGGTCACCTGTGTTTTCCTGGGGCTGTCTGATCACAGTCCTTTTCCCCATATCTTCCATATAGCTGGAAAGAGAGGTATAAAATTACATATCTGCCTTTTTTGTGGACATGTGGGCTTTTCAACATTTTGGCCTAGCTATCTTTAAATCTCATTCTCCCAACCTCAACCTGCCTACTAGGTGAGATTTCAGGCAATGAGTCCTTGTACCTGACTAAATTCTACATTTCCTCCCCATAAAATTTCACAGCCAATGCAACCTATTTGTACTACCATCAGAAGGCTATTTTCTTTGATCTTTTTCTTGGTCTTTAAAAAAATAGACTACTTATTTCACTCTGACTTCACTTTTAGTCCTGCCTTGATGTCTTCTTGTATCAGCTCTATATTTAATGGTGGAAAGTGAGTGTACTGGATAGAGAAATGTCTGCAAATGAGCAGAGAAGGATCATCATGCTGGTTTTCAAACAACAAGGTTTCATTTTCTGAGGTGTCCTTAAGAAAATTCCATATGAGTTCCTTATGAGTTCATAAGGCAGGAAACCTCAATGAAAGCAGTTTTACTAGTAGTGAGAAATGCATCATTTGACCTAATTGGTGGGTGGGCTTCACAGTTGATGAGGCCTACCCAACATTAGGAGGTAGCCTGAATTTTCAAACCTTTCTTTCCTGCCTTCTCCGTGTGTTAGCTATGATGTCAAATTCTCTTGTATCATGATTGTAAGGCAGCTACAGTAGTTAGAGTAAATGAAGAGAAATGACAACTAAGAAACAGAAAGGGGCACCACTCTCTTCCAGGGCTCTACGCAATGGACAAAGGTTTCATCAATCCCTATTGACTTTTCAGCACATGGTTTTAATGGTTGCTGCTCAGTTACCATTTACTTTTAACTTAGAGGTAAGGGAACGGTTGGGCACCTGATTAAATCCAAGGTGAATCTTCATTGGGTCTAAGTCATTTTTCCTTTTGATTCAAGGTGCAGATTCGTGGTTTCACTGTGCACAGGCCCAGACTCTGCCTAACTTGGTGTCTTCTTTGCTTTTTGCCATTTTTGTGCTATTCATTGTCATATCAGAATCAAGCTGCCTAGATCGACCAAGCCTGAATATGTAACATGGTGTTTTCAAGATCCCATCTGCCTGTGTACAGCTCATAGCCCCGTGATATTATCATATTCCTATACCAAAAACAAAGGAGGAGGAAACAATGCTTGATAAGAAATGTACTCATTACCTTGTTCATGCCCATGGCATTATCATATTCCTTGTTTCTAACATGTTTATAAGATATTTCTTTCTTGCTTTCTATGACCTTCCATCACAGTATAAGCCGTTTTTACTATATATGATGTTGGCGTAATTTGTGGAGGGGAAGGGAAAGAACAAATTGTTTAAATAGGGATACAGGCGGACCCATTGCAACAACGAGATGTCGAAAAATGAACTTTACAACTTTGGTGCTGGAGAGGACATGGTGCGGGGGGGGGGGGGGAGATTGGAAGGGATAGCAAGGGGAAAGAAAGGAGGAGGCAACAATGCTTGATAAGAAATATACTCATTACATTGCTCATGTAACTGTAACCCCTCTCTACTGTATTTTCACAAAAAAAACTTATTAGAAATAGTTTGTCTGTGCATACGCTCCTTCTTTTGAGGAAATGATGTGTTCTGGTACTAAAGTGGTGGGAAATGATGCAACACATCTATACAGAGTTTTTGCCAGAAAGGAATTCTGAGTCATTTAAATTTATTTTTGGTATGAGGAAAAGCTATAGCGACATTTTGAACTCAGGTAATGATAATGTTAAAACTTTGAACTATCAACAAGCTTCTCGATAGCACATTGGAAAGATAACTTGAGTTGGATAAAAATTATAATGGGGAAACCATTAACAAGTTTTCAGGGATTCTCCTATAAGGTAAACAGCTTAAGAGTGACTAAGAATCTGTCCTTGGTGTCATGTATGATATAAGATTATCAATAAAGGCCAAATATGCTTGTGGAGTAAGACACATCCTTTATTGAGGATAATTTTGATGATGAGGGTCCAAGTAGAAGAAAATGATACTGGACAGATGACTGTTGAAATAGAGAACATTTTGGCACTAGCTTTAAGTTTAGAGGACAAGATTATAATCTAAGTCATAAGAATTTATACAATTGTCCAAAGGAAGTATGTAGAGTGAGGTAAGGAAGGGATGAGTGAGAATAGAAGAGAGAGAAAGTGAAAAAGGAGTATCCAAATTGAAAAGAGATAAAACAGAATGAGAGAGGGAGAAATAAATCAGAGAAACATATATAAAAAGTTCTATTTGCCATAAAGTCTGCAAAAGATACTATCAATAATCCAAGAAGAAAACATGAAAGAATCTATTTTTATAGTTAGGGTTGAACCAAATTTGAGTGGATGCAGAACTGAATGAGATTTGAGATGGTAAAAACTTAGGAATTGATCACTGTTTAAGAAAGCATGACTAGGTGAGAAAGACAATAGAAGCTGGAAATATTAAGCATCACCCTTATTTTTAAAAAGCCTAAAGACATCACTAAAAAAAAAACTATTAATCTTCATCAGGGAGGTTAAGAATGGTGTAGAATCAATTTGTATCCTACTTTGTTGACTTGCAACTCCTTGGTACACTTCTTACAAATAAACATAAGGTTTAAAATAAGATTCAAAATCAACAAATATCATTAGCATTTTAATACAACAATACTGATAGTATAAAGAAGAAATTATTAGGAGTCTAACTTAAAATATCTAGAGGAAGAAAGGAAATGAAAAGCTTTTGCAATTAAAATTACACAACATTGGAAAGAAATTAATGAGTAAAAAACATTCCAAAAGTACCTCCTCCATATTCATAGATTCAAGAACTCATTATTATTATTATAAGAATATCTATTTCCTAAAGAAAATCACAGATTTAGTGTACCCATCCGATCTAAATATTAAACACTGTTCATTTCAGAGATAGAAATATTACATTGAAGAATAAGTTGCAGCATTTGCTATCTTTTCTGCAAGACAGAGACAAAAGATAGAAACATGTTGTCATGTGCAGAAAGTAGAATTGTAATTATTTTGAGTCTATGCTTGTTTTTTATCCTTTCTTATTTCATAAATTTGAATACTTAGGGAAGGATACTCAAATCTATTAATCAAATTGTTCTATACTTTGATATATTAAAAAGATTAAGAACACTTTCAATGTAATATCTGATCAAAAGAGTATGAACAAGCTAGAATTGCAGAGCAAATAGCTTGATCAAATCTTACATCAATGGCTGGGAAGATGACTCAGTGGTAGAGTTTGTGCCTTGCATGCATGAGGCCCTGAGTTTGATTCCTCAGAATCACTAAGCAGAAAAGGCTGGAAGGAGCGCTATGGCTCAAGTGGTAGAGCACCAGCCTTGAGCTGAAGAGCTGAGGGACTGACTGCGCTTAGGCTCAGAGTTCAGGACCCATGACTAGAAAAAACCAAAGTCTTACCTAATGAAGAAAGGAGCTTAATCACCATGTTATAATATGAAGGATTTTGACACCTAAAAATATATAAATCTGTGCCTCCAGCTGGTGACCCACACCTGTAACCCTAGCTACTCAAAACCTTGAGACATGGAGGATCTCAGTTCAAAGCCAGTCAGGTGGAAAACTCCATCAGACTTCATTTCCATTTCACCAGCAAAAATCTCATCTTGAAAGTGTGCCTCAGGGCCAGTTAATAAACAAGAACACCAAGGGAGTAGTCAAGCCCTGAGTTCAAGCTCTGATACACTCTGCTCCCTCGCTGCCCCACCCCCCGCCCAGAGTATATAAAACTAAGGATAAACATAAAATGCTGAAATACTTAAAAATATGGGGCCAAGAGAGCACAGAAATGGAGTGAAGAAGGCTGAACCAATATCATCAACATAGATTATATAAAAATAAAATATGCAACTTCTTGGCAGGGAAACGGGGAAAGTGAATGGAATTGTTCAAGAAAAATTGTCTTTGTTACCTGACTTTTGGAATCGTAACCTCCTTGTATAACACATTAATTATATCAATAACATTATGTTAAAATGAATTGATCAGTGATAGCTTTATGAATTGTCATGTTAGGTATAGACCAAAACAACTAATGTATAGGCAATGATGTAATGATTACCCATAAGCAGGTGTTTACTTATTTTCCTTAATGATTTGCTAGCTTGTGGTTGTTTTTCATTTACTATGTGACTTTTTTTCCTTTTATATATTTTTCTCTCTATCGTATATCCCCTGTTGTCACTGTATTTTATTTTTGTACCCTGGTATGTTCGTTGCATTAGGAAAGGGAAGGGGAACAGCAGAATGTGAGACAAAGGACAAGGGGCGAGAAATGCAACAGCAATATGCACAAGACCATACGCTGGAAAAGATATATACAACTTATGGGGAAGGTAGGAGTTGGGAAGAGGGGAGAGAAAATAGGAGAAAAATAAGAGAAGAGGTAACAATTTTGTCAAGAAATGTAATTATTACCTTACTTATGTAACCCTAAGCCCTCTGTACATCACCTTGACTGAAAAAAAGAAAAATGCCTATTGCCTGACTCATGTAACTGCAATACCTCTCTCTGTACATTAACTTATAATAACAATAAAAAGTGTTATTGAAAAGAAAAGCTCAAAAAGAGTAAAATACAACAAAATGTCTATTTTATTTCTTTATTCTCTATATAAAGTCTTATGCTCGCTACTTTGACTCTGACAAGCTGAACACATCTGTGTAATACAATGTAGAGAAAAAAGTATGAATTTCAGGATTATATGCAAGTCAGGACACCTTTTTTTATCGTAATGAGATGTTCACTTACATATACACAGAGAGCCAAGAAAATGTGATGTATTGTGGAATTTTATTCACCCTTCAGACAATTTTATATCATCTGCAGAGAAATAAATAGATTTAATAAACACTATGTGAAGTAAGTCAGACTCAGAGAGAAGAAAAACCCATATTTTTCCCATATGTAGACTTTAGATAAAAATAATGAACATTTAGGTTAATATATTCAGGTCATATATGTACATATATTCTATAATCTACCATTACATACGCAAATGAAGGTTCTAATGGGTAACTCTCAAACAACCAACTCAAACTTTAACAAAGTGAATACCAAGAAGTTGAAATATGTTGCTAAAAGAGAAGGAAGTAAAAGGGATAAGTTAGAAATTACCGAAGAACGGAAATACAGGTCAATAGGTCCCAATATTTAATCTATCCATGTGATCATTGAACCAGTAGATGGTGTGGGTAGGGAGCTTGGGAGAACAATGAAGGGAGTACCATCAAATAAGATACATTGTACTCATAAACCCATATGTTGAACGAAACTCCTTTGTACAATGTCACATATATGTATGTCTATATATATATAAATATATAAAACCAGATAGATAATTTTAACAGAACCCTTAAAAAATAAAATAGGTGTGCACATTTAAAAAGAAACAGTACTCTACTCCATTATATTTCATTGCAATGACACAAATGTATGACAATTTAAGGACTGAAATATAAAAACTAACCTGTATCAGTATAAAATATTTTATAATTTATGTGGAATTAGTATGACAAAAGTCTCCTCATCCAAAAGGAAAGACACAACAAGAAGGAAAGCCTTCTTGATGACACATTAAAAGTTAATATTATTATATATTGTTATTTATCTAAAAGTCATGAATTGAAGAATAATATGGATTACTTATACATAGCTGCTCACAGAATAAATGGATGGACCACTTTTCAAAAGTAATGTCACTGTAGACACTACAACTCTTAGTACAATCTGCAGAAAATCTTTGGCATTATTACATATGCAAAATTATTCATGTTGCATCTCATTCTACTAGCCCAAAGTAGACAATACAAAACAATGAAATGTGATCATGAATTATAATGTATTTATACAAGACTTGAAGTGAGATCTCCCTAATTAGTGCAATAGGATCTTTCCTTTCCTTTTCCCTAACATCTGAACCCATTTGTGACCTGCTGAACTTGTTTGCATTCAGCTGAACTACTTGGGCTTTTGCCAACTGTGTGACAGTGAAATTGGGATGCCTTGTTCAGAACCTTTACTAGCATTACAGTTCATTTAAAGACTTGGACATTATTATATTCAGTGAAGTAAGCTAGATTTTAGGCTGATGGTTTCTCTCATCTGTAATAACTAGAACATGTCTATAAATCTCCAAGTTAATCCAATGGATAGTAAAAGATAAATAATTACACTTGAGCATGACTAAAACAGCACTTGAAGCATTCCCACACTAAGAACAAAAGAGGGAATTCTTAGGAGTGGATTACAATGGCTTAAATAGCTATGTGCATATGACCATATAAAATGATGCTGATGAACTCCAAGAAATGGAAACAAGTGGTTTTCTTGTACTGGCTGCAGATTTTCCTTTTTTCTTCCCTTTTTTCTCCCTTGGTATATTCCATGTTGGCACTGTTTTATTTATTTCTGTACCCTTTGTCTTGTTTATAAGTTTATCAGATTTGGGGAATGGAAAGGGAATCACAGAAAAGGTAAGAAAAAGGGTGAACCAATGCAACCCTGATACTCACAAGACACTATGTTGGAAAGGAACTTTACAACCTGGGGGGAGGAGTGCTGGGAGAGGGTAACACTGTTTAAAAAATAATGTGCTCATTTCCTAAGTTATGATACTGAAACCCCTCTTTATATTACCTTTACAATACAATGGATATTGAAAAATAAATATATAAATTGAAAGTGAGAGCTCTAAACAAGACATTGTGCTGACAATTAGCAAGTAAGGGAGGTATGGTAAAGGGAAATGAAGGTATTGGTTGGAGATTTCTGTTGTAATTCAACCATGAAAAACCTTAAGCCTCTCCTGCCCTCATGAATGAATTCTATTTGACTAATCTATTAGAGAAAGGGAAAACAAAACAGGAAAAAGGAAGATTTTCCTAAAAGAGTACTCTGAGTTAATTCAGTTGTTTTGCTGTGACAGGGTGTCCCTATGCCCATGTGACTAAGGATTCACTTGATGGAGGGTCAAAGTCTGAAACCACCAAGAGTCCTATTGGAGATGCATTCTTGTTTGTCACCAAATGGAGCCTTTAGAAAATGTCTGAAAGAACCAAATTAGACAGAACTACACCTGCTCTCTCCATTTCTAGACACAATTGACCAATGTACTTGAGCCCAGTAATTTAAATTCCTGCATTTTCTTGAGGTCGTGCATGCCTCAGTATGAACTAATCTATAATGTTTTTAGCAATATTAAGATGCAACCATCTATCTTAAGTAAGTGGACCACAGTCAGTGTCAACTATGTCTGTGACTATTAGCACTTTGTGTTTGTACATTATCTAAATGTGTACATCTTTGCAGAATTAAGAGATCTAAGCCGAGTTCATGTAAAACAATCGGCTAATTCTCCCTTTCCACATTAGGTCTGGTTTTCACATACAAAAAAGGCCAAACAAACTGGAAATTTCTGCTGTTAGTAATCATGGCTATGCAGTTGGAACAAAGTACACCATTTGTACAATCATGCTTTGTAAAGTCTCCCCTACATCTATTTGTCTGAACCAAACAAAGGAAATATAACCTTGAAAGGCACGTGTACATTAGGAAAAGGACTATTGCAGATCTTTGGCACTGTTTCCCTAATTTGTAAGAGACTGAGGTTTTCACTTTTGTCAGTGCTGACAAATTTGGATGAAATTTTTTACAGCTATTTTCTTACTGGGCCAAAATACTCTATAGTGGGGGAAAAAACGAGGGAGGGAGTTACAATATTTGACAAGAAATGCACTCCTGACCTTATATATGTAACTATGAACCTTTTGTATATCACCTTGACAATAAAATTGAACTGAAAATTATTCTATGGTTTCCTTTAAGAGTGAGAATAAAATTAATGTGCCTACTGATTCCTGTAATGTTTTCAAGGTGTCTGCTTTTATTTCAAGATCTTTAATCCATTTGGAGATGACTCTGGTGCAGAGTGATATATAAGGATCTAGCTTTGGTTTGCTTCAAGTGTTTAAGCAATTTTCCCAACACTATTTATGAAAGATGTCGCCTTTCTTCAATTCTATGTTTTTTAGTTCTTTATGGAAGACTAGCTGGTTATAAGGATTTTTTTTTTTTTTTGGGGTCCGGTCGTGAGGCCTGAACTCTGGGCCTGAGCACTGTCCCTCAGCTCTTCAGCTCAAGGCTATCGCTCTACCACTTGAGCCACAGCGCCACGTCCGGCTTTTTTCTTTTTGCTTATGTGGTGCTGAGGAATCGAACCCAGGGCCTCATGCATGCAAGGCAAGAGCTCTACCACTGAGCCACCTTCCCATTCCGGTTATAGGGATTTCTGACTCTTTGAAACATGCAGGCTGTCCTCTCCCTAATTCTTCCTATTTAATGCAAAGCAAATGTCTATACATCCAAAAGTGGCCAAAAAATATACTGAAGTGCTCTGTTCTGTGGCTGCCTAGTAGTCTTTCTTTACACCTCACCATGTCTCAGGGTTTGCCTCACCATGTCTCAGGGTTTGCCTGAGAACTGGGATTCCTGAAGTTTGGGTCTAGGGTATGAAATGCCACATTTTACTCTCATTTCTCATCTGAATAAATGGAATACTATTCACAAAGAAATAAAGCCGTTCAGAAATATTTTAGTTTCCACAGAGGTTTTGGAAGAACACATCAATAATTTTCAATACAGTTATACTGTCACAGTTTTGAATCTAATATACTTACCCACTAAAATTGAAACAAAATTTGACCTAATTGATAAGTGGAAGCTCAAAAAGCATTCCTTTGGAGGGGTAAACAGAAATAAGTACATAGTAAGAAAGTGAGAAAAGAATACAACGAGATCAAAATAAGGCGTAGCAAAATGTAGTGAGATATGCCACCATATTTCTGATGTTTTATTTTACACTAGAATGACTATGGAAAATAAAAAGGAATGGCAAATTTCACAAAAGTCAAAAGACTGTTGAGTGTCTAAAAAGCAGCACTTACTATTACAGAATAGGCATATGCTTATTTGTATTAAACAAATACCCAATAAAGACAAGGTTGTAAACAGCCAATGGTACATCAAAGTATATGATTTTGATGTTGAGAAATAAGAAAAAGACAAACTAAGCAACAGTCATTCAGACTCATAATGCAAGATACTACCATTTTTGAATGGTAACGTAATAAAGCCAGCACAAGCCAAAAAGTTCACAAGACTTTATCTGCAATTAAACAGCAAGAGGAATTTTGTGGGAATGCCTCATTTGGCAGCACAGCAGACATGAGTGAAAAAAGCTATGCTCATGGCCTGGCTCCAAATTCAAGCCACAGTACCACCCCACATAAAAATACATATACAAAAACATAAACAAAATAATTTTAAGAAATACAAGAAGGAAAGAAAGGAAGTGAGGAAGGATGAAAGAAAGAAGGAAGGAAACAACAAAGAAAGGAAGGAACAAGGACAAGAAAATTGACTTTAGAGGCATAATAGTTGCTAAAACAAAGAAAACAATCCAAGTCAGCATTTAATTAAAAAACCATACTCATAGTTAACAAGTGGAAAGAAAGAATAAAGAGGTGAATTTTTTTAAAAGAATCAACTAAACAGAACCTGAGTTCTTCTAAAAGAGAAAAGTTGAAGAAATCCCTAGTCACACTAACCAAAAGAAAGATGGAAAACATCCAAATCAAATAACAGACAAATGACTGGGCAATATGCAGCTGGAAAGCACAGAGAAAGCAAGAGCTGGAGGCCAAGACAACACTTTGAAGACTGGATGGCAGGAAGAAGGGCCAGGAGAGATCCAGGCTTAAAAATGATGACCTGGAGTTTCTCAGAATTGGTTATGCTTTGAAGAGGGTGGAGGTAGGTGGGATGGACAGTGGTTGGGCACAGCCTAAAAGAACATGCTTTCGAAGTGTAGTAGGAAGACCCCTACTCAGGCAGCAAGCCCACCTAGTTGTCGGGAGGGACAGAGCCCACCGCAACAAAGTTGTTATTAAAGAAGCAACTTTATTGAGAAGGTTCCTACACTGACAGGCCAGGGCCGCAGCACAGGCTGGGGAGCTGATACTGGACCTCCAGTGGCTCACGTGCTTAGGTTTTTAAAGGCAAAAATCACAAGGTGAAGCCTGGTCACATAGACCACCAATGAGATTGTCACACACCCAAAAGATTGCACAGTCATACCAGACCACACGCAGGTGGCCAATGAGGTTACACTTTGTCACATAATGGCTGTTTAAACCAGCCTATCACTTTTGGTTTAAATGACTCACGAATTCAAAGGTAAGGGGGAGCTTAAGGTAAGCATACACAAAGGAGTTTAGTGGAGTTTAAAGTAAGCAGAGGAAAAAGGCAGAGTTTATGCTAAACTCCTGATGTTGCCAGCAAGAGCCAGATTACTGGCTATCTGTTTAATCTGTCAGTCCTTAACAGAACAATGAAGGTGGGTTAAGTTGTTAAGGGGAGGGGGACCTAGAGGCATTGTTTCCATTCCAAGAACTGGGCTGGTTGGAGCCAAGGTCCAGTTAACCTTGTTTAGAGGTTTTTTCCCTAAAATCCCTAAAAAAAGGCAAAGCCTGGAAAGAAGCTGTACTAGCAGGAGTCTCCTCTCAGGGCCTACTTGAGAAGGTCCAAGGGCAAATTTGGTTCCATCTGGAGACGTTTCTGTGGAGAAAGGTTAAGTGGATCTAGAGCAGGACTAAGAAACTCAGGGAACCCTGAGGATGCAGAAATGACATCAGCATCTGGGCTGGCAGAAGACAAGCAGCACAAAGTAGGAGTCCAGAGACTAGACCAAATCTAGCCAGGACAGTAGACCATAGATAAGCAAACAGCATCAGGGCCTCTGGAGGAAGTGGAGCCCAGACATTTTGGAAGAAGAACTGCATAGAGTTAGAAGAGAGGTACCTTGCAGTTGGTTTCTAATAGACTAACTTACAGAGCAGAGTTGTGAGGTGTCAGGAGAGGGAGTGTAAAATGACAGACTGTACCCTGCTGTACCTTCCTCACTCACACACTCAGCCTGGAAAGGCTCCTAGGACAGAGAGAGGGACCACTGTCACTGGAGGAAAAGGAACACCAGCTGGAGAGCAATCTCATAGGACTGCTAAGGTAACGATATTTCTGTGAATTTCTATGATGGAGAATTACACATTGAAGGTAAAGCTGCATTGCTGCCCTGAGACATGCCCCTGTGTTCCCCGGGGAAGCATGGTTAGGTCAACTCTCCTCAGATTCAATTGGAGCCCAGAGGCTGGAAGACTCTAGATGGGCCACCTGGATGAGGAACCTCGGAGGAAGTGGAGAGAGGAAATTAGGAGAAAAGGACTCCATGGAGTTAGATGACAGGAGGCACTCTCAGTGATTTGTATGAAGTGAAAATACAAGGCAGGGCTGTGCGCCATCAGAAAAAGATCTCTACATGGTGAAGGGTCCCCTACTGCCAATTCCTCCACCAACTCCTCAACTCTGAGCAGAAGGATATATAGGACAATGGGAGGGGATCAGTAGAACAGAAGACAAAGACACCATCTACAGAGCAGCTGCTTAGAACCACTAGGTATTTTTAATTCTGTCAAGCAAAGCTGCAGCAATAGTCACAAAATATGTCCCCATCCCCCACAAGTGAGCAAGGTTGGGGCAAGTGTTGCCCACAACCTACACTGGGACTCCAGCAGTTCCTCCTGGCCTTGTTCTCACTGACCAATGGGATGAGAGACTGGGCCATACCCACATTCTATGCTGCCTAGCACTGCCCTGGAATTCTCCCTCTGGTTCACACCACAGCTAGGAGTTATTGGAGGTGGTAGTGCTTGGTGACTGATCAGTAAGTGTATTTGTTTGAATCCTTGTTAATTGCCCCCCCCACACCTTCCCTTCCCACCCCTGCCATGTCTGAAAACCAGAGACAAGAACAATTAGCTGCCGCCAGGAAACAACTTGGACAATATCGTGAGAGAAACAGCCTCACGGGTCCTGCAGGAGCCAACGACATACAGCCTCAAAACCACAGAGCATCTGAGACCAATCCTGTGGATAAGCCACCTGAAGAGGCCCTCCAAGACCACAATGCTCCTGTAATGGCAGATCAATCTCCATTCCCACCCGGTGTCCCTTCCCCTCATCCTGTTACAATCAACACAGCATCAGTTGAAGACCATGATGCTGACCTCGGCCTGAACAGTACGGCCAGACTCGAGAACCTGAAACAACTGTCTGAAAAGCTTATGAGCTTTGTGTCTGACACCACACTCCAGGATGACAGGGAGAATCTCCCATGTTCTGAAATGGTGGAGGATCTGGAAGAGCTATACGAAGGGCTGGTAGAAGCCCTGGATACCTGCTGTAAATCCAACTTACAACTCACCAAGAAGGTGAAGCTATTGGACAAACAAAACAGAGAAAGTCTGAATCAATTACACCAAGAAAAAGCCAACCAGCAAAACTTATTGCAAGAAAACAACGAGCTAAGAAAACACCTGCAGATCCATCAGCAAACCATTCGAATTCTAGAAGCAGAAAAGAACCATTTGCACACAGACCTGGCCCAGCTGCAGCAGGTAGTCGCTGATAAATCATGGGAGATGCAGAGTCTAACCAACAGCCTGCAGTCTTCCCAAATGCGAGTGGCAGAGCTGGAGGCTGTCCTTTCTTCCATGACCACTCAGCAGGAGGAGGAAAAGGAGCACTCTAGGGAGCTCAGGAGGCAGACAGACAGCCTCCAAGAGGAACTGAGAAAAACCAACAAGACCATCAGAGAACTACAGGAGTACAACTCCACATTGGAAGAACGTCTTCAAGCAACCAGAGAACACGGAATGGAGGAGCTCCAAAAGGAGCTAGCAACATCAACCATACTCCCTTTAAAGTGTTCTGGCCCTTTGGCACACCAAGTCAATCCTCGGGATTTGCCACAGGCCATTAAAGACAAAGCACAACTGGAGACCCAAGTAGGGTCACTGAAGGAGGAGCTGGAGAACATGGCCAGACAGCTTCAAGCACAGCTGGACCTCAATAAGACCTTAAGTCAACAAAAACTCCAGCAGGAAGAGCAGCTGCTGGCCCTAGAGCTGGCCTCCAAGATGTGCAATGAGCAGGCAGTAGCTCGCCTGGATCAATTATTAGAGACCCTGACCCACAATCAAAGCACCATAAGAGATGCTCTGGGAGAGAACCAGCACCTCAGGAACCAGCTGGCCCAACTGCAAGATGGCTTGGGAAAGCTCAGCAGTCACAACACCCAGCTGACCAGCACCTTGCAGGCAGGAAGAAACAACTGGCCAAGCAGCTGGAGCAGCTGCAGCAGGAGGTGCTGCAGGGCAGGAGGGAAATCCAGTCAGTCAACAAGAATTTGCAGCAGACCCAGGAGCAGCTCACAGCTACCATGCAGCAGAACCAGCAGCTGCAGGCTCAGGTGAGTCTCCTGGCTCTCCCTGCAGAAAGTGAAATAGAAGAGACAAAGGATGATGAGGCCGCCAGGCTCACCCTCACCATCCCTGACAATGTTGAGAGCAGAGAAGACATCATTGCTTTTTTCGCTCAGGCTCAAACCTCAGCTGAAGCAGAGAGGGCCCGGCTGGGGCACCAACTGAGGCAGCAGAAATTGCGCTGCCAATGCCTGGCTCAACTCGCAGCCCTGAACCACACCAGGCCTGAGCAGGAGGCCATAGCCACACACAGTGGGGGGGACTCTATTTCTCAGGAAATACAGGGTATCATGCAGAAGATAGAAAACCTTGCAAGGTTTTTCAAGGAAGACCTTCGTGTCAAAACATTCATAAAAGAGCAAGTGGAAGACCTTGAACTCCTCTTCATGCAGCTCAGAGGAGAGGTGGACAGCATCCCAGACGATGCTGCTTTCTATGGCAGACATCTGAAGGCGCTGGAGAAGCAACAGCGGGAGAAGGAACAATACATCGCCCAGCTCGACCGGGACACACAACAGTTGGTTCTGGAGCTGCAGGAACTACTGTTGCAACTGGAGCTGGGAAAATCTCAGGCAGCCTCTCAGAGCCCACATGGCAAACCCACCTCAGGCCCCACAGGCCCCCAAGAAGCTGCCTCAGCCTGTGCTGACGATTTCGAAGATATAGACATCAATGAAGATGAGGACACCGCAGCAGGAGGGACACGGGAGGCTTCACTCCTGGAGAACCCCAGTGTGCAGCGCATAGTACCAGTGCTGCCTGACTTTGAACAAATGAGGAAGGAGGAGGAAGCAGCAGCAGGCCTGGGCAGCCAGTTCATCCCTTTTCACTACCGGCCTGCTAAGGATGACCCGCTAGACATCTTCATCATCTAAGAGCATCCTTGCTCAAGCCACAGGAACGGTGCCAACATTCTGCCGTTCCCCATATTCTGTCACCCCCGTTCTCTCCAACCCTGACCCTTCACTCCAGCCCTGCCCCCTCTTCCTATCATTCCTTCCCACTTTCCCTTTCTGCATTATCCTTGGAAGGTCTGACCCCTGGTGTAACACTAACAGACCCTGTGCCATCTTGGCAAAACGGAGACAGACTTGATGGACTCCTGCTCAACGGGAAGAGCTGGGGTCATGCAGTGAACACACTGCCTCTCCAGAGGTGCTGGGGACCTTTCTCCAAATCAGACACTCTGGATAAGAAGGTGTAGGCCACATTTTGTCTTGGCCTTTGCACAGATTGATGGGCTCACTTGCAGGGTGAGAGTTTCATTGGGCAGGACAGTCCTGCATTCAAGAGGGCACTTATATTGTGGGACTGAATTTCTTTTGATCGGGATGACAATGATGCTGGGAACTTGCCCAGATCAGCTCCTATCTTCTTTTTACACCAGGATCAGTTGGCAGAGCAGGCCACCCTCCTGCGGCTCCATCCTATTCTCAGGGCATCTCAGGGCACCACACCAGGTAGCATTCATTCAGATCCAGTGAAAATGGAGAAGCAAATGAAGGACCTACACAGAGGAAGTGGATGGGATATGCAATATAGAACACGAGAGAAATCACTTGACATACGAAGGACACAGAAAAGGGTTATTAGAGGAGCAAATACAGATGAGCTTGGGCTTTTTGACCGTTTGAATTTGTTTAATATGTTTTAAGCTCATAGAGTTACACTATATTCCATGACAGAGTCATTAGCAGTTTTCAAAGTGTGCTGGATTTTAACTAATAGTGTGAAATTTTACTGCTTGTAACATAAAGGCCACAGTTTAGCTGCTGATTTCAGGAAACAATTGTAACCAAAAAAAGAACAAAGGTTGTAATAAAGCTGAAATTGTGGGGCCCAAAAATTTCAGCTTTATTACAACCTTTTTTCTTTTTCTTTTGTTTTAATCCAGCACACTTTGAAAACTGCTAATGACTTTGTCATGCAATGTAGTGTAACTCTATGAGCTCGTACCATCCTATATTAAAACATACTAAACAAATTCAAAGGGTCAAGAAGCCCAAGTTCATCTATAACCATTTGCTCCTCTAGTATTCAAATGTTTTTCTTTTTTTCTCCTTTGGTGCAATTGTTTCTACTTATTTACAAGATGATTTCTATGTTGTTTTGTATGTCCCTCCCGCACGATATAACCCATGCTTTCACTGTATTTGATAGTGGTGTAATTTGTGGAGGGGAAGGGAAAAAACAATCATTTAACTAGGGATGCAGGTGGACCCACTGCAACAATGAGATGTACAAGTCATGTTGAAAAATGAACTTCATGACTTTGGTGGAGGGGAAGATCGGGTGCAGGGAAAGGGATAGTATGGGAAAGGGAAACAAAGAAAAGGCTTGATAAGAATGCTTGATAAGAAATGTACTCCTTATCTTACCCAGGTAATTGTAACTCCTCTGTATGGTATTCTCACAATAATAATAAAAAAAACCGCTAAAATTTTCACAAACTTGACTGATCTGGTTTTCTTTGACTATCATTCACAATGCTCATTTGCATAGTAAAACAGAATAGTACATTCTCAGATAACTGCTTATGGTCAATTTTATATCAAACTTTTTGAAGCTAAATTGTTTTTTTTTCCCCACAATTTTAATGCACTATATGTTGGGATTTAGAGTTTTCTCCTTTTAAATTTATGTCTTTTGCAAAAACAAGCTAAGTAGCCATGTACAGATGCCCGTGTCTATAATACTATCTTGGCAGGATAAAGATATTCATTGAATTGTGGTCAAAGCCAGCCTTGGCAAAACAAGACCCTATCTCAACAAATGAGTCAGCTTCGTATTTCCCAGCCATATGGTTCCTTTCTGGACAGATTTGAGACATATTTAAAAAAGAACTAAACAAAATAGGTTAGACTGTGTGTCAAATGGATGCAATGCTATCCACAATCCATAGCGGGCTAAATTCAATCCTAAATACAGCACACATAGATACCTTTTACCTTGGAAAAAGCAAATGGTTTAAATACGGATACAGGTTGACACATTACAACAATGAGATGTACTTGGTACTCACTCACTAGGTACCTCACTCCAGTTAGAATGGCAAAAATCAAGAACTCTAACAACAACAGATGCTGGAGGGGATGTGGACAGAAAGGAACCTTACTTCATTGTTGGTGGGAATGTAAACTTGTTCAACCACTTTGGAAAGCAGTATAGAGGTTCCTCACAAGACTTCACATAGAACTCCCCTATGACCCAGTAATCACACTTTTGGGCATTTACCCAAATGTTTACAAACAAGACCACACTAAAGCTACCAGCACAACTATGTTTATTGCAGCATTATTTACCATAGCTAAGATATGGAACCAACCCAGATGCCCCTCAGTAGATGAATGGATCAAGAAAATGTGGTATAAATACACAATGGAATTCTATGCCTCCATCAGAATGAATGACATTGCCACATTTGTTCGGAAATGGAAAAACTTGGAAAAAATTATATTTAAGTGAAGTAAGCCAGGCCCAAAGAAACATAGGTCCCATGGTTTCCCTTATTTGCAATATCTAGTATATGTATGAGTCAAGCAGAAAAGGTCAGATAATGTGATGTCAGGAAAATGAACCCATAGATATGTATTTCAATTTTTTCGTTTCTTTCATGCATGTGTTTCTAACGCATTTATAAGATTATCTCTTTGTTGCTTTGTATGTCCCTCCCCCACAGTATAACCCCTGCTTTCACTATATTTGATGTCAGTATAACTTGTGGAGGAGATGGGGAAAAACCAGTTGTTTAAGGATACAGGTGGACCTATTGCAATTATGAGAAGTACAAGTTGTCATGTTGAAAATGAGCTTTACAACCTCGGTGCAAGGGGGCGTAGGGAGAAGGGGGGAGAAGGAGAAGAATTGGGATTGGGGGGAAGGTGGAGGCTGGGAAGGGATGTGAAGGGTAAACAAAGGAGGAGGCTGCAATGCTTGGTAAGAAATGTACGCATTATCCTGCCCATGTAATTGTAACCCCTCTGTACAGTATGTTCACAAATAAAATAAAATTAAATTAAAAAAAAAAGAAAGAGATTCCCAAAACTTAATTACTTTGCGTCTAAAACTTTATGCCTTTTAATCCCCCTTCCGAGGTTCCCCATCTGAGATCTAGGTTTAACTTAAGTAGGATAGTTTAAAAAAAGCATAATGAACTAGATAATGGTATACTTTTGTACAATTTGATACACACATATATATATATATTTTTTTACATCCACTTATCTTGGAAAGTAAAATTTTTAATAACGTTTGCATTGTAACTTTTCATATCATATAGCCTATTTCACATATGGTAAAGAACTCTAATTTCTCCCAGTTTATATGGTTAATTAAAAAGTTGATTCTCTGACTCATTTCTTCTTAGTTTTATCCTAGTCTCTTATCCATCTCATCAGCTCCTCAGGAAGACAGTGCCTATCTCCATGTACTTATCAATATTGGCATGTATTGGCTAGTGGCCATTGCTACAATACAAGCTTCCACTCTTGCCTCTCCACTACCTAAACAGAACACTTCCTGTCCCAAATATCTATAGCCCTATGGGAGAGACGTTCTACATTTACTAATATATACGAGTTTAACCCCCTTGGTTTATTCAATCATTCATTTAGTTCCTTCTTTCAAATGAAGGTAACCAAGAGAAATACAGAGACACATAATGCAGGATATGTACATAATAATTCACCTAAGACATTAAGATCCCACCCGACTAGAGAGCAACTTGGCTTCTTGAGAAAGAAGTGTGACCAATTTGTACATTGCTTGGATCAATGACACCAGTACTTATTTGTGAATTCTGCTCATCACACCATATCTCTCTACCTCAAGTTGAACAAAATGTTCTTCACCTTTGAAGTCTGGTTCTGAATTCTTAGGAAGCGAAAAATGCAGGTTTACTGTTCTAATTGTATCAAGTGCAGAATGGTGTGGGTGTGAGGACAAGAAAATACGACCCTTTCTAATCACAAACTGCAGAAATATTGGGTTTAATAACAAGCTGCAAAATGATTTCTTAATCTAAAAACAATAAATCTCCTGAATAGAACAAGCTGATATCTCAGCTAATGAACAAAATAAGGTAATGTTTGTTCCTGTTGTAAAACCTGATAAGGATCTAACAAGTAAACCCTTTTCTGTCTACAATTAATCTCATTTACAATTTGACAGTATACAATTCTCTCTTATTTGTATGAGAAATGGTCATAGATCAAATCAAGAAGAAAGGAAAACCAAATTGCATAATATATGCTCATCTCAATAGTCAAATATGTAACGTTCCCTGCCTGGCTGCATTGACTGAAAAACTATAAAGACCCAGAAAAGCTAAAAGAAGTGAATGTGGCCCAGTATCTCTTACCTAGGTAACTGGCAGACCTGGAAGCAGTCACCTTCCCCTCCTGCTAGGTCACATCCTGGACCACCTCTGGTCACATGCCTCCAATCTGTCCTGCCTGAGGCCACACCAGATCCAGTGTGGCCACACCTTTCCCCCACCTGGCCATACCTCTTGCTGTCCATGGCCTAATTAAGTCCTGCCCCAGGGATGGGTTACCCTACCGCCTTTCCTTTTCAGTCATGCCTGTCCACCATGCATGGTGGGGGCAGCAATTCAGTAAATAAACTTCTTTTCCTGCTTGAAAAAAAAAGTGAGTGTTTTCCATCATCAATTAGTACCACATGTACTTCAGATATGTGCACAGATATGCACATAGGTATCGATACAGTTTGTGTATGCTTATAGATTTATAGGTGGGTGTTTCAGTTACAGTTCACATATATGTAATAGCCCACAAAGTTCTGTTAAGGGCTCAGGCCCCAGAAAATTGTCTAGCAGAGATGCTGTGGACCTTCACCAGGTGAGTGTTTTCGAAAATCCTTAGGTTCCTGGGGAATAGTAGTGATAGGGATTGTAGAAACGCAATCCCATTCTTCAGAACCGTGAGCTAAAATAAACATTCTCTTCATAAGTATTCAGATATTTTTGTTGTCATTATGTGAGACTGACTTATATACTGTGGGATTTATATACCTAACGGGATTTTAAACCTTTCCTGTTCATGCTTCCTCAATTTATGGATGAGGCACTGTTCTCATGGATACTGTCAAAGTGCTTTTTGGGACAAGTCATTACTTCCAATTGAGGAAAGCAAAGAGCTGCTGTGTTGTCTCAGGACAGACTCAGGCTTACAAACCAAGTTTACAGTTTGGGATTGCATGTTTAGAAGTCGGTTTCTAGGGAATTTTTTAGGAACTGAAGGAGCCTGTGCAGCATTTGCTGCCCCTCCACTTGTCCCAAATCTTTCCTAGTACAAGCCAAGCCTTTCATCTAAGTCTATACTATTGGCTGATGATGACATAAGGAAATGACTAAAACAAGTCAAAGATTCTTTCCAGAAAGGGAAGCCTGGTCATGCACCAAACTCACACCCAAGAATTGTAGGCTGACAACTGATATGGGCAAGAACTATCATTTCTATGAGCACTTTCCCCTAGAAAAGCCTTCCACTTCCATTTGCAGCACTCTAGGGAGCACAATACTTGGAGAGCAACATGGCTGAAACTCTTGAGACCAGAAACAAAGAATACTTTTCCTAGAAGAGATTATTGGGGCTGGGAAGGTGGTTTGGTGGTAGAGCGCTTGCCTTGAATGCATGAGGCCCTGGGTTCAATTCCTCAGCACCACATAAGCAAAAAGAAAAAAGCCGGAAGTGGTGCTGTGGCTCAAGTGGTAGAGCGCTAGCCTTGAGCTGAAGAGCTGAGGGACAGTACCCAGGCCCAGTGTTCAGGACCCACGACCGGACCCAAAACAAAAAAATTCCTCCAAGAGATTATTTTAAGAATCAACACAAAGCTTTCTATCACAACCCCAACTCACTCTAGTCTTTCCCAGAACATCCCTAGACCATTCATGCCTGTTTACCATTTAGGGAAAATGTTGCTTCCATTTTGCTCAAGTTATGATAGGGAGAGTCTCCCTTGAACTTTTCCCATGAATCACAAGTGAGCCTTGCAGCCAAGGTGACAAAGATTGAGGAGCTTCTGGAGAGCTTTTTATAGAAGTTCTTGTTCACCATGTAGAAACTCCTCTCCCTGTGGGGTCTCTCGTGAGGGGTAGAACAACAGCCTTGAGTACAAAAGCCAAGTAAGAGGGAGAAGCCGTGAGTTCAAGGCACAATACTGCAACACACACACACACACACACACACACACACACACACACACACTCAAACAAACACAGACTCCTAATTCCTGCTAATACTCTGTTTACTCAATAAAGTTAGAGCCTCTACAAAGGCACCTGCTTCTCAATTATGTCTGTAATCTTCTCATTTCTTTAATATTTCTTTCTTTGCTTCTATATCCCTTCCCCCACTTTCTTCTTTTCCTTCTTTCTCTACCCAGCAGGTGTGAAGCCCTTAGTCCTCTCTCCTTTCCATAGACCACCTGACTTTTCTTGGCATTGCCCATGTACCCTCTTGCCATAGAGCATCTACCTAAGACACTCAAACCCCAAATATCCCTCTCTTCAAAATCTCTAAGTTTGGCACTCATCTAATCTTCTCAAGGATGCTCTCTCTAATTTCTGATTTGATTTTGCAAATTTGAAATTACAATCCCATCCACATTCTCATCCATCTTTTCACACTCAGTAATTTATTTTTCTACAAACATCTACTACCTTCAAAAGCAAAGGAAGATGACTTAGGTTTCTGTTTGTTGCCTTTCTTTCTCCAAGTTAAAACATGAGTCTCGTCAGCATTGTGTTCCTCAATGGTATAATTCAAGCTCCTTAGTACAGTGTCTGACATCTAGTATGCAATCAATATACTTTTGCGGGATAAATTAATATATTTAGCTAGGAATTCTCTAATGATTTATGAATGAAATGTCGGAGACTGCCTCTTTGTCTCAGATGAATAAATTAAACTCAGTCAATCTTATCAGATATGTGTCTGCTGAGCTGTAATTTACTTAAAAACTAAAGGAAATGAAGGATACTTATGTGTAACACTTTGCATTTCCATATCAAATATATCCATCAAATAAATACTTATAATAACCGTCATCTGTACTAAAGCACAGAGTAACTGACAATGTCAGTCACATAACCCTTTACCTCCAACAACGTCATCAAGTAAGTATTGTCATCCTCATTTCATTGTAAAAGAAAATGAAACAAAGAAAGTTTGGCAGAATAATTCACACGGAGAGTGCCTAGCAAGTATGAGGCCTTGAGTTCAGTAACCTCATATCACATACAAACATTTTGCAAGTTGAACCTCTTGCCCAGCAAGATCAAGGTCTTGAATTCAATCTCTATTGCTTCCAAAAGAGAGAGAGAGAGGGGGAGGGGGAGGGACAGACAGAAAGACAGGGAGAGAAAGAGAATGAAACTCAGAAGGCTTACATGCTCACAGATAGGAAAATTGAAAACCTCAAATCTTAGGAAGCTATTGGTAGTGTCCTGATATAATTTTGTTTGTAGCTTTTCTTAATCTACTCCAACTGTCTTTACTATGCATGGTCAAAGTGGATCTTTATCTTGATATTTTCAATATTCCTTGGAGGGAGGGATTAGCTCCATAACCCTGAGCTCATTTGTATGTACTCTGGAAGTTTTTCTCAAGTCTGAGTCTGGCCTGAATTAAAGATGGAAACCACCGAGCTTACTTCCCTACTCTCTAGAAGTGCCCTTCACATCTGAATCTAGATAGAATACAAGAACAAAGTTTCTTTGGTCCTAGCAGAACCAGAGAGTGCTTTCCATTGCTTCTTGCTGCTGGCTCGTTATTAGCAATGGAGAAAACAGGGAATAGAAGAAAAGAAGATTCTTACTTCTAAGAGATGAAAACACCATATAGAACCATAATTATTGTGCTTTTACTCTCTGAGACATAAATGTTCTGAATTAATCCAGACTTACCCGCAATAAGAGCCAAAGAATTCTCTTTCATTTAATGTAATGGATTGGAAACAGGTTGGATAAGGCTATGAAATCAAATTTTAGTCTAACACTAGTAAGAACTCATTTCCTGAAACAATTATAGGAAAAGCTTTGGGATGCTATCTTATGTATTGGATGTCTCCACTTACTTTACAGAAAACCCATTTTGATTTATTGTAAATATAGTTCATTTACATATTAATTCATTTATATATTAGTCCATCAGTACATACTTATTGAACATATGAAATGCATAGAAACTGAGTATCAGGGATAGAGAAATGTGTTTGATACAGCTTCTGCCTTGCAGGCACAATCTCATGAGAGAGCATTTACCTTCATAGCCATAATGCTGTGAGGTTAGTACAGAGATGAAGAGTAATATAATGTGAGGTGACTGGCAGGATTGTTTTAAACCAGATCATTTCTTCCTCATATCAAAACAAATTAGAAGCTGGATTCTGGTGGCTCATGCGTATCATACTAGCTATTCCTGAGACTAAGCTCTGAGGATCGAGGTTCAAAGCCAGCCTTTGCAAGAAAGTCCAAGAGACTCTTATCTGCAATTAATCACAGAAAAAGCCACAAGTGGCTCTGTGGTTTAAATCACCAAAAATTATTTGATAGATGCTATGGAAGTTTCCATAAGGTATTTTACTATTTTTCCTTTTTCTTTTTGATTATTCTTGGGAAATACTCAGGGCCTCGTACAGGCTAAGCATCTTCTGTACAACTTAGGTATATCTATAGCCTTCATTTTCATTTTGAATGACCATATTCCAATCAATTTTATATTTCCAGTTCTTCTCAAAACAATCTTAATTCCTCTGCCTATCTCTCTGAAATTTCTGAATTGTTACTTGCACTTATTTCTTCAAATGCAAGGTTGTTTCTGACTGCTTGCTTTTTAAGTGCTAATATATTACTCTCATGTCTGCCTTTCACTGTTAGAGATTGGCAGACAATTCAAATCCTGGACCTGCAGCATGGTACCCTGGTGCCAGTTCTGTTCCAGTTTAGCAAAGGCACATCAATAGTCTCCAACCAGAGTGCTAGGGGCCAAAAAAGACAGCCAAGCATCCTTTTCACTCAGTCAGGAGTAGTGTGAGTTCCACTGTCAGGAAAAGAAGCTATTGACCTCCATTTTACTCACACCATGTTGGAAAATTAAAAAGGGTAAGATTTTAAATCAGGTCTTGGTAGGGATATAATTTAGATTGGCTCAGAACTTTTTTGGGGGGTCAGTCTTGGGGCTTGAACTCTGGGCCTGAGTGCTGTCCCTCAGCTCTTCAGCTCTAGGCTAGCAGGCTGCATTTGTGCTATAGCGCTACTTCTAGTTTTCTGGTGGTTTATTGGAGATAAGAGTTTCATGGACTTTCCTTCCTGGGCTGGCTTTGAATTGCAATCCTCAGATCTCAGTCTCTTGAGTGGCTAAGATTATAGGCCTGAGCCACTGGCACCCAGCTGTTCAGAACTTTTCTTAATCTACTCAAATTTTCTTTGAATGTATGTGGCCAGAGTGGGCTTTTATGTCTTTGCATAATCACATAGACATTTCCAATACTCCTAGGAATAGAAGAGTTCAGAGCAATGAAAGAAGACAAAGGAAAGTCAAAAGAATGTAGAAGCAGATGAGGAGCATGGAAAGACAAACAGGAGAAATGAATGAAGGTGGGTTCAATAAAGGATTTGAAAGAATCAGCTGCTATTAACACCTGCTTTGTAGATTGGGGGCATACTGTTGTATAACTGCTTCAGATATCCACATGTCTAGTAATAAAACTCTGTTACATAGAGCTATTTTTTTATGGAATATAAAAGCAGAATAAACTGTAGTGCACATTAAGTCGATTTTGAGGCAAAGGAAAGACCAGCTCTATGCAGAAACAGAAACACACATGAGGCTGAAAATTAAATGGAGAAACAAAATTCAAGTAAGAAATGACTGTAGAGAAATAGTGACTTAAGACCTAAGAATTCTGGGACTGTATACAAGAACTTTGTGTGTGTGTGTATGTGTGTGTGTGCGTGTGTTAGCTATGTTTGAGACAGTAGGAAAAGTGGTTATGTTTCTTATAACATGAAATTGTGTTTACAACAATTAAAGTTTAGAAAGTGCACAAGTAAAGTAACATAATTCTAAAGGGTTATAGGGTTCAGCAGAAAGTAATACTTGGTTTGCACAGCGAACACTTTTCAGGTATTTTTCTTGTAAAATATTTACTGCTATGAGCATGTTGTAAAGATCAGAGAGCTCAGAAGGCTCAAGTCTCTACTCATACAGCCAAACTAATAGAGATAATTATACCAAATGCTGTGCCTAGTAGGATTGTTTTAAACCATCTAATTTCTTCTACATGTGAAAGCAAATCAGAAATAGAAGCTGCCACAATGCTGTGTACAAACAGTTTACCATGGCATCAAATACATACTGTTTATGCATCATTTCAGATCTTTCTCAAGGCAGATGTTTATATGCCAAAGTCAGGACTCCTATGGGATGGTTAATATAGACAAAAATCTTGCTTCTAGGCCCTTGCAAATGCTTCTTCTACCTCAACTGCCATATGCCTTCCAGTGTCAAAAACTCAAGCAAAGGGATCAAGACTCAGCAAAATGCTACTTCCCTACAGTTAAGACCTAACCTACTGCATTCTGTATAGATATCTTTAGTCATAGGTAAAGGAGTCACACAGAGGGTCCATCTACAATGAATAATGATGGGGTAACTAGCAGGGACTTTTAAGAAGACAGCTGACTTTACATATGAATGAAATTATTAACCTTGTTTAGTTTCCTATTGTGGTGCATTATTGTTCTCCTACTGTAAGTCAGGCTTGCTAATTATACTTTGAGTCACTGTGGATCTAAGAAACTCAACTCACTCATCTTGTCATTGAATCCTAGGTTCTTTCATTCTAGGTAGATGTGTGTTATGTTGGATAAATCACGAAATTGGTGGATGGATGGATGGATGAATTGACTGGTACATGTCTTTTATTTTTTTAGGATTATAATGGTGATGTACAGAAAACTTACAGTTACCTAATTCAGGTAAAGAATACATTTCTTTTTGACAATGTCACCCCTCACTTCACTCTCACCCATTTCTTACCCCTGATTCATATATCTTTTTCCACAAAAGCAAAATTTTAATTGTTTGAGTGTTATACTTTACTTTTTTCTGTGTAGAAAAGTAGTACATATATGTGAGCTGAATTAAACATGAAAAGAACTGCTTAGAACAAATATGTTGACTGAAATATAACTCATGTCCACATCTAACAGTCATAAAGGAGATTAAGAAGATTGTGCAGAGATTAATGACAACATTCCACTACAAGGAAAACAAAATAAACCTAAAGCTTAAAGAGGCATATTAGACCATTTTTGTAGTGGCTAGAGCACCTCCATTTAGTTTGCAAATGTAAGTCAGACTTATTTAATATGGACACATCTAGCTTTATCACTAATGAAATCCACTGCAAAATGGAATACTGAGTCTCATGTTCAAAAATTGTCAAGAATTTCAACACAGTGACAGTAGACCATTAAAACAATTGCAGAGTCTTTCTGAGTTCAGGTCCCCATATGACTGGCATAGATATTAAAGGTTGGCCCTTTCTATTGATTTCTTCCCTACAATCTTTAATAAAATAAATCATATCCTTAACCTATGATTTGCTCTCATGTATTCTTTGGCCATAAGACCTAGAAGGTCAAGAATGCTGTTTTGTGGGAGAGAAGATATCAGACACATTCTCCATCTCCAAAACACTAATTCTCTTGTGTTCTGCTCTATTAAGACCATTTAAGATAAGGTCTTTTCTTGTCATGTAACTAATGCTTGATGAGTTTTTACCAGCAAAATAAATCTATGCTCTTTAGTTTGGATATACTGTTCTTTCCTTCAAATCCCTGGTTAATAACAATAGGAAGACATAAGCAATTCAGGGAAATTTACCATACAATGCCTGGTTATGTATGTAAACCTTTGAATATGTCTATTGTTTGGTGACAATACTGAGAACACCAAGTCCTCTGCTACTGTAGTAGTAACCAGTGAATGTCTATAGTGCCGTGTGATACCATAGTCTTTTTTTACTGCCTTCTCCATTCAATGTATTCAACCTGTGTGTTCCAAACCAACTAAAAGTTGAGTCATTCCAAGTCATTTTTACAAAATTACCTTTGTGTTTGTAGCATTTTCCCCCACATCCTGGATACTTGCTTGACTCTTCTACTGTATTTCAATAATTACCACAACCCATCAGACACCTATTGACTTAGTTTTCCTAGTGACTTTTATCCATTAGGAACGCTACCAAATGCTGGCTCATCTTTTACCTGGGAAAAGATATATCTGTACAACAAAGTAGAATATTGTCACAAAGAACTTGAATATTAAATGTATTGGGTAGGTCCTGAAAAAATTCTATCTAAATAAAGCTGATTCACTTTATCACTTATTGAGCATTGAAAGCCTGGATATCACATGAACCTCTCACTATACAAAAGCTTGCCTTTGAGGCTGGGTGGCTGCCCAGTGCCTCATGCCTGTAATCCTAGCTACTCAGGAGCCTGAGATCTAAGGATCACAGATCAAACCCCAGACAGGAAAATCTGTAAGACTCATATCTCCAATGAAGTACTCAGAAAAAGCTGGGAGTGGCCCCATGGTTCCAGTGGTAGAGTTCTAGCCTTGAGCACAAAAAGGCTCAGGCATGGTGCTCAAGCCCTCAGTTCAAGATCCAGAATAATTTTAAAAAACCCTGTCTTTGTATGGTACTAGAGGAAAGTTAGAAGATTGAAGTCTAAGATGTAGTTTTCTTTTATTTGCATCTAGAAAAATATGTTGTAATGTGGTCTTATGGCATCTGGGCTTAATTCATTCTTTGCCACTTATATTTCTCCTCTTTTCAAGTGGATTAGCGGTAAAACTGACAGCCCTTGAATAATCATCCTAAGTGGGGCTGATTTACTGAGACTTAGTTCAGTCAGATCTCCTAAGGCCTCTCACTGCTAAATTTGCTGCAGGAGCTACACCATTGATGTTGATTACACTATTTTAACTTCAGAATTTATAACATGTAAGAATTGTTATTTCATTGAAATTCTACCTATTTCTCTTTGATCTATTTGGTATAAACCAACAGAGACCAAGACAGAATCAATGAGTACTGAAATGTATTCACTTTCCTTTCTACTTTACTTGGAAAGATCATTTCAACACAGCAATGGCATATCCCACAGATCATTGCTCAGCAACACATGCTGAACACCTCAGCAGGTGATGGGTAAACTAAGTCATCCACTGCAGGAGTTACAGTGTCTTCCAGAAGAGAAAACACAAGTGAAACATAGATGTGTGACAAACACAACTATCAGAATTAGCCACATAGGACTTCTGAGATGTCCTGAGTAGGTTCTACATGTGCTACTAACAAGACAAACTATGTTACACTGAAAATAAAAACTGCATGAGAGCTGGGTAGGACAGCTCAAGCCTATAATCACAGCAACGTGGAAGATGGGTAATAGGGGATTATAGTTCAAGGCTTTTCTTGGAATAAAAAGTTCACAAGACTCCCATCTCAATCAATGGCTGGGTATGGTGTCACACATCTGTTATCCCAGTAAAACAAAGAAGGAAAATTAGATGAACACTGTTTGTCAAGCCTGGTGAGACCCTACTTGGAAAACAATAGACACAGCAACTGGCAGCCAGGCTCAAGAGGTAGACTACCTGCCTAGCAAGTATGAGGCCCTGAATTCAAACCCACTGCCACCAAAAGGAAAAGAGAAGAAGAGAAGCATGGAGGAAAGGAGGGAGGGCATGGAGATGTTCCATTCAAAATTGTGTGAATCCAAAATTTCAGACTGAAAGAAACCAGCAAAGTAGGTTTTTTTTAAAATGAATATGCTTATCTTTAAAATATTCTTCCAGGTTTCAAAAGCTGTATGTTGGTTCTTTTGTGGCATGATTCACATAGAATAATGTGTTCCAGGTCCATCTATGTTTTGGGGCACAGAATTTTTTCAGCTCAGGATCTGGACACTGTCCTTTAACTTTTTGCTCAGGGCTAGTACTCTACCACTGGAGCCACAGCTCCACCTCCACATTTCATATGGTAAATTGGATTTAAGAATCTCAGAATTTGCTGCCCAGCCAAGCTTTGAACTGGAATCCACAGATCTTAGCCTCCTGAGCAGCCAGGATTACAGGCGTGAACCACCGGCCCTTACCTTGATTTATCAGCAACATTTGCTTTGTGAAAGGCACAGTTTCACCAAAAAGTTGGGGGAAGGTGGCAGGAAAATCCTCAGCAGATGACTCAATGATTTATTTAGTTTTCCTTGAATAAATGTTTAGAGGTATATGTTCATTCATTTTACTTATTTTTATATTAACTTTAAGTACTTGTACAGAGGGATTTCAATTCAACTTGTCAGGTTATGAGTTCAATGCTTTTGATCAATGTCACTTCTTTCATCATTTGCCCCCATCTCTTTCAACCTCACTATCCTCTGAGTTTTTCAAGTTTCATTTTCACATCTAGACAGTGAATATTATGGCTGCGTTCACATTCCCGACACCAGGATTTAAGCACAATGGACGATACCTTGGGACCAGAAGTTTCTCCATAGTAACTGACTTACTTAATTCATACATGGAACTTAGGCATTTTTAATTTGCAAATTTCTTTGTGTTTGACTATGTTTAGTGAAAACCCATGCAACATATCTGTGAGTGAATCAGGCTTCCTATTTACAACATTCTATCCACCCATTGATCTGTCCTGGGACATCTGGGTTGTTTATACTTCTTGCCTATTGTAAATAATGTTGAAATGAACATGGTAATTTAGATTTCTCTTCAAGATCTGTTTCTTTTCTTTTGGATGCATACCGGAGTAGAATAACTACTTCGTATAGTCTAGTTTTTGGATTTTGGTTGCTCCTTGCTACTCACTTTAGCTCCTTGTACCATTGTACATTAGAATGTACATTAGCATGTACATTGTACATTCTCACTAAGAGTTTAGAAGAGTTTCAATTTCTCTACATCTTAGTATATCATAACAAATGTGAACAAAATTCCTCTATAAAGTATTTAAAATAGTTGAGCTTACAGAATCAGAAAACATAAGAGTGACGGGCCAGGGATCAGAGAGGGGGATATTTTGCTCAATGGATATAGAGCTAAAATCTCAGAAGATGAGTAAGTCCTATAGATCTAATGTGAAACACTATGTCTTTTTGGCCTCACAATATGGTGATGTGCACTGATAATTTTTAATAAGAGGACATCTTTCCTTTTAACTACTCTTACGACTATAAACAAGAAGAAATGAGAGGACCATAGAGGAGGAGTAGGAGAAGGAAAAGGAGGATGAGAAAAGGAGGAAGAGCAGTAGAAGAAGAAGCAAGAAGAAGAAAGGGGGAGGAGGAGGAGGAGGAGGATGAAGAAGAGGAGGAAGAGGGGGAGGAAGAGAAGAGGAGGAAGGGGAAGGGAAAGGGAAGGAAGAAAGGAGGAGGTGGTGGAGTAGAAGGTGCAGGAGGAGGGGGAGGTGGAGTAAGAGGCAGGGCGAGGGGAGGAGGAAGAAGAGGGGCAGGGAGGGAAGGAGGAGGAAAAGGAAGGAGAGGGAGAGGATGAGGTGCCATGGACCAGGTTCTGTAGGGACGAAGGAGGACACCTAGGGGAGGAACTGGAATAGGTGGGGAGATGGCAAACAGACAACTCACACACAAGAGGAGTGGATGTTGAGTGCAATTTAATGCAGAGGATAACAAACTTTTATAGCAAAAGTCTCCATAAGAAAGGGCAAAAGGTTACACAATCTTGCTACAGGGCTTCATTCTTGGATGGTCACCAGCTGGTCGCCTGAAAGGGCAAAAGTTTTTTTGTTTTTTATTTTATTTTATTTTATTTGTGAACATACTGTACAGAGGAGTTACAATTACATGGGCAGGATAATGCGTACATTTCTTACCAAGCATTGCAGCCTCCTCCTTTGTTTACCCTTCACATCCCTTCACAGAATCCCTTCCCCCCCAATCCCAATCCTTCTCCTTCCCCCCCCCTTCCCCACCCTCCCCCCGCACCGACATTGTAAAGCTCATTTTCAACATGACAACTTGTACTTCTCATTGTTGCAACAGGTCCACCTGTATCCTTAAACAACTAGTTTTTCCCCATCTCCTCCACAAGTTACACTTACATCAAATATAGTGAAAGCAGGGGTTATACTGTGGGGGAGGGACATACAAAGCAACAAAGAGATAATCTTATAAATGCCTTAGAAACACATGCATGAAAGAAAAAAACATTAAAATACACATCTAAGGGTTCATTTTCCTGACATCACATTATCTGACCTTTTCCACTTGACTCATACATATACTAGATATTACAAATAAGGGAAACCATGGGACCTATGTTTCTTTGGGCCTGGCTTACTTCACTTAATATAATTTTTTCGAAGTTTTTCCATTTCCTAACAAATGGTGCAATGTCATTCTTTCTGATGGAGGCATAGAATTTGAAAGGGCAAAAGTTTACACAATCTTGCTGCAGGGCTTCATTCTTGGGTGGTCACCAGCTGGTCGCCTGAAAGACACTTGTTTCCGGCTTATCTCTAAGAAATATAATGGGTTTCGAAGTTTGTCACCATCTAACCATTACCTTATTTCTATAGAGGCCTTAATTGTCCCATAAGATCTTTCCTGTTCCTTCTTTAATAGTAAGGTCACGAAGGCCTAGATCTAGCAAGTCTCAATAGTAAATGAAAGAGAGTAATAGGAAGTTCTTTCTCCTAAGTAGTTATCTCAGCAATTGCCATACATTCTTTCTGTTCTAGCCGCGCCTAGAGCTTCTGGCAACTCTCTTACAAACAATTCCTTCTGCTGAAATGACTTCGTGAAACCCCCAATACTTTTATATTTGCTTATGGCTTGTCTACTAGCCTCCAAAAGAGGGGTTTCAGGGTAGCACTTAACTCTGGTGAGTTAGTCATATTTTTAAGACACTCATCAGATATTGGAGTCGTCAACACTCTTAAGAAAGAGCTTTGAATAAGGGAATGTTGACAATGAGTAAGTACAAAGAGCAATAGAAACAGTAAAAGATTAATAGGCACTCTTATGCAGTGAGGAAAAGAAAGGCAGAAACACATCTTTCCCAGGGGTTTGCCAGCCTTTCCAGGAGTAGGTCTCTTAGAAGCCCTATTCTCCAAGATAGACTTCGGTCAAGTCCCAAAACTCAGAGATAGGTCTCTGAAGCCCCTTTCTTAGGTCTGATAGATGGTTTCCCATGCTAAGCAGACTCCACTGGAGTAGGCGTGGCAATGAGGGAAAGGGAGGAGAATAAGAGGAAAGAAAAGGAGTGGGAGAGGGAGAGGAGGGGGAGAGGAAGAGGAGGAAGAGCAAGGAGGAGAGGGAGGTGTAGAGGAAGAGGAAAGACAGGGAGAGGAGGAAGAGGAAAAGGAGGAGAGGGAAAGGCGGAAGAGGAAGGAGGAGAGGGAGATGGGGAAGGGAACAAGGAAGAGGAGGGAGAGGAAGGAGAGGGAGGGGAAAGGGGAGAAGGGGAAGAAAAGAAGGAGGAGTAGATGGGGCAAAGTACAAAAAGCCAGGAATATATTTATTATCTTCACAGTGGTGATAGTACCACAGGTACATAAATATGTACAAATTCATCTAATTATTTTCATTAAATATACGCATGCTTTAAACACCAATCATATCTCAACATAACTGTAAAAGAATTAAATTTCAAAATGAAAGAGCAAGTAGATATCCACACAATATTCATAACAATAGTAAAAAACCTATGTGTCAGGCTGGGAAGTTGGCTCATTGGTAGAGTGCTTGCCTAGCATTCATTTATAGTAAAAATGAAAGCATAAATGTTTATTGAGATATTCCCATGCATGGGCAAAGCATTTGTTAGCTAGTTAACATAGAATTCACAATTCCAATATTACTTTTCACCAGTATTATTTATTCATCCATTCAGTAGGTGTTACTTGAGCATATATATCAAGTACATATATATCAAGCATATATATCGGTACTATGCACGGAGTCAAAAGGACAAACAAAATAATACTGAATTTTTTAAAACCAACACTCAATGATCTTTATTGACAGTTTTAACATTCCACAATCAAGACTTAAAAAAAGACTAAGTGGCATCATAATTATCTAGTATTTCAGGTAGAATGATTAAATGGGATATACAGCACAATGGACTTTCTTGGGCTTCCCTAAAATTGAAGGCAGTGGCCACAATCATATGCCTAATGGTCACCTTGAGCCTTTACTCTTGGATATGCTTAGTGCTTTGAAGGAGAAAACAGTTTTGCACTAGAAAACATAATAGTGACCACTAAAGAAATACTAAGACAGTTAAGTCTTAATATCTTGGCAAATGAAAAAATTGTTTCTGTTTGGTACATCCAAACACTCTTCTCAGAACAGTGTTCTGTATATGTCTGACTGTGAGAAGTGCTGGGAATACAGGTATGAATATTTGGCCCAAGTAGCTAATGAATTTGTTGGTAAGGCCATATAGGATAAAACGACAATGCACTGTGGATTTTTGTGACAATGTACATGCTCAGTACTAAAAAATTCAAATGGAACTCATTGTCATACATACTCAGAGGATTGTATTTCCTGATTTTTTTCTTGACATAATAAAAAATTGCATTGCATAATTATTAAAGCAAAGTTTTCTAGACAATTTTGAAAAGAAAATATTCTAGACCAGATCATTCTGGAAAACACAGATGAGATTAATTTAAATTTTATGGAATAGAAGATGTTCTTGTTATCAATGTCATTCTGAAATTAGTTACGAGATGTATTGTTGAAATCACATTTAAAATCATGAAACCAATCAATAAGTCAAATAGGGCTAGAAACCTCAATTAGCTAGTAAATTGATTTACTATCTATTATAATTCTTCCATAAAGCATAATAGGCACTTTCCTTTCACAGTGTAATATTTATGTAATTGAGATATAATTTAATTTGCACAACACATTTTATGTAAGAATGTATTACCCCTAAAGCCACTCTTATATTTAAGGTGAGTCTTTTAAGAAATGCTATAGAACTAAGGTCATATATTAGTCACAAACATATACCTTATGAAGTACATTTTCCAAAAATAATTGTAGGTCTTTTTTTGGTATTGAGGTCTTTTTAAGTTTTTTATTGTAAAAATACTGTACAGAGGGGTTACAGTTACATGAGCAAGGTCATGAGTAATTTCCTATCAAAGATTGTTGCCTCTTCTTTTGTTATTCCCCTAGCATCCCCATCCCTTCCCTCCCATCTCCACAACTACACTCCTGCCCCCCCTCACCTAAATTGTAAAGTTCATTTTTCAACATAGTGTCTTGTACATCTCATTGTTATAATGGGTCAACCAGTATCTCTATTTAAACACTTTGATTTTTCCTTTCGCCTCCCCAAATTAGAGAAGTGTATATACAAGATGCAGGGCACCCATATCAAATACAGTGAAAACACGGTTTATGCTGTGGGGGAGAAACATACAAAGCTAGAAAAAAATCACATGGTACATTATAAATACATGAGAAACAATAGCGAGAAAAAAAATCCACTTGTGTCACTATCTTCGGGTTAATTTCACTTAACATCATCTTCTCTAGTCCTACTTACATTTTTTAACCAAAATTGCTTCTTAATACTTTAGATTTTGCTCTAAATGGACAAATTCATATATTGTTTTTAAAGCCATCTGACATTCAGCAGATATTCTAAAACCCAAAACGCACAGGTTTGGTAAATATTATTAAAATCAGGTTTCAATACCTTCATTATTCCCGCTCCAGAAAAGGAATGGTGTCTTAATAATCTCTCTACAGTTCTTATACTAAAAGCAACGTCCTGGTCATTACTGGAGTCTATTATATTGCCCTAAAAATGGTGAACGTTTATTGGACTAAAATATAAAATAACATAGAAGCAGATGATGGAATAAAGATCTTTCCACAATGAGCCCTCATAAATACTGTTGAATTATAATAGGCTACTAGATTGAATAACAGGGTATATTACCATATTCAGTGATAAAGTTTTAATATCTTTCTGTAGTGTTTACCTTTGTATTGCCAAAAAGAAATTAAGAAATTTTAACGATAAAATGTATTTTAATATTCAGTTTCCTGCAGATCCAGCATCTGGGTATTTAAGAGTCCTAAACTGTTGTTCATTAACTTAAACATTCCTCCCACGTACTCAAAGAGATTTATAATATTGTCTGTTAGATTGTCTCCTGTGCAATTATTATTTCAAAGATGCATTTTGACAGTATGAACTTCACATAAAACATAACTTCCTTCAAGGGAATAATTTATAAATATATTCCAATAGTAAATTTGTACCCTTCCCTTTACAATCTAGTATTGGCACCACTACCTATGATAAACAATAAACCTAGCATTTGTTTCTAGATGAACTTATGAATTCATATAGCTGACTATTGTTTCTCGTAGATACATGGATATTTTTTCCCTGAAAAATGTATGACATTATGTTTCAAAGCTCCTTCCAATTTGGGGCTAGCAAAGAACTGCATCTAATACAATGAATACAAATGAAATAATACTTATTTGCAAAGGTTCAATTACCTTGAGTTCAAAAGTGAACTTATATTGATAAGCCAAGATCACTTAGGGTACAAATGTAAATATGGACAACTGGAATATCCCAACCAAACCCTGCACAATACTGTTTATGAATATTATTAAGGTATGATTTTTAAATACAGATACATAGAATATTTTTATCTCATGAATTATCAGACATATTATCAATACATTATCTACCCCACAATGTTGTTTAGATCAAAGAAAATAAAAAATATTAAAAGACTTAGCAGAGTGTAGCACTTAACAGGTTCTCATTAAATGTCAGTGACTTAAGAGGCAAGCCAGAAGAGCATGGCAAAGAGAAGAAGGTTTCTCTAGAAGAAAATAGCAATTACCTGTACTGATGCCACTGGCAAGTAGGGACAAGTTAGGAAGAAAATTGGTAGAATTGATGACACATGTTTAAACTATCTTGATTCAGAAATTTTATTGTCAAAGTCACTGGAAGCTACTGAAGAGTGGGAATGTAACTAGGAGACAACAGAAGTTAAAGAAAGCATCATGGCTCTTCATTAATGGCCTTTCGCATTAAAGTTGTCAAGGAGTTGAAATACCAGAGAGAAACATAGATATTCCTTAAATTTGACTGACTTACATTTCTCCTAATTTCTTGAAGATGAGATTGAACAAGTAGTATTGGGACCACAGATCATAAATTGTAAAAATCCAAAGTCTATATAGAAGACATTCATAAGAAATTAAGGACAAACTTGCCAGGAGGGAGGTAAGTTATCTGGTGGGGATGTAGAGATTTATCAGTTGTCCTAAAAAAGAGCTCAAAAAATTTACAACAATAACACATGTGGAAAGTAGTAGACAGAGCCAGGAGCCTTAGTCTCCCACCTGCAACCCTGCCTATTAAGAAGGTGAGAAGCGAAGATCATGGTTGGAAGACAGTCTGGGCAGGAATGTCCATGAGATTCTTCTCTCCAATTGACAAAAAAAAAAAAAAGAATTGGAAGTAGAACTGACTCAAGACCCAGGCTCCCCACCCCCAAGACCTACTTTCTATTCCCCCCTCCCTCTCTCTGTCTCTGTCTCTCTCTCTCTCTCTCTCTCTCTCTCTCTCTCTGTCTGTCTCTCTCTCACACACACAAACACACAAATAAGAGATACACAATGGTGAGGGAGGGCTTAGTATCACAGAAGTTGAGCTTGCATAAAAGACAATGAAAACTGGAAGACAGGGAAAATCTCATCAAATGAAAAGAAGAAAAAAATCAAACTGTATATAATGTTATAGGCACACATATTGTGTGAGAGAAGAAGCTGACCTTAATGGTCAATGTGGCTGGAATGCTAAGCACCACTGCATGTGTTAAGGATTTTCATTATCCTGAAAACAAGGAGAATTCCTGCAAGGACTTAGAAAAGAAATAGAAATAAGGTCATTCATTCATGATTTTAAAAATAAAGCAGGAAAAATAAATAAATAAATAAAAATAAAAATAAAGCAGGCATAAGACTGTGGAAAAGTGAGTGGACTGAGGAATCATGGTAGATTCATGTGGACTTTTACAATTGTGTAGAATACAGAAAATAGTAGCTTGTAAAAAGTTTGTAGATTTTGAGATGATGACCAGCAGATGAGTCACAGACAAATTTTAACATTAAAGTTGAAAGGCTTTGATATATGGGATATAAATTTTAGCTTATTGTGACCTTCGCACAATTGTTTAAGACCTACACAACGAATCAATCAAGTCATCAATGAATAGTTTCCTCCCTCCTTTGTGGGAAGTTCAAACTTATTTCTGTATTAGAGGTAGAGATTAGATTCTAGACATTGTTTATCCTTTTTGACACTCTCAAAAGAAACAAGCCATTATTGATGGATATCTATTGTGCCTGAGGGATTTTAGAACAAAGAGTGTATTCAGAAGCTACACTGGGCTCTTCCAAAAGAATTGACAAAATCATCTCTACCTAGTACAGCCTGCACAATTGGTGTAAACAGATGAAGGTTACATTTGGCTGAGAAGTCCATAAAGGGTGATTCACCAATACAACCACAGATTCAACTACCTATTCATTTTCTCATACATATTGAACTTCCAGCAATGGAGGGGAAGGGACAGACTTGCTTCAGAAAGGTCTATTACTATCACTTAAATAAAATTGGCTTAAAATATCATAAAGATGAGTTGTCTTGTTCCTCATTGTTAACAGTCTAGGAAGAATAGCCAAAACTAATTTAAGTCTTATCATACAAGCATTTTATTTCCTACATCATTATTGATTGTGCTGGCTGAAAAAGTCTGCTTAGAAAGATACATTTGTTACTCACACTTTACCTGAAATGTGAGAATATCTAGTTTTAGATCTGCATCCCCCCCCCCGCAGTTTCTAAACAGAATATATCTGAGAGTGAAAAGAGTAAGAGAGATGACTGTCATCCCTGTGGTTAGAAAAACGTAAGAATCCCAATTTTGTACATTGTAAACTATTCTATCCTAAAAGATGCATGATATGTCTCCAATCTGCCTCACAATGTTGGTCAAATTAAGGAAGGTAGTAAATATAAAAAGATCTCATAAGAATGGGCACTGGTGGCTAATGTCTCTAATCCTAGCTAGCCCAAGGGGCTAAAATCTGAGCATGGGTAGACAACTCATGAGACTATCTGGTTAACCAAAAGCAAGAACTATAAACATGGTTGAAGTGGTAGAGAACCAACTGTGAACAAAAGAGCCAAGCTAGGATATAAGGAACACTGGAAAAAGAGAAAGAAAGAAAGAAAGAAAGAAAGAAAGAAAGAAAGAAAGAAAGAAAGAAAGAAAGAAAGAAAGAAAGAAAGAAAGAAAGAAAGAAAGAAAGAAAGAAAGAAAGAAAGAGAGAGGGGGGGAGGGAAGAAGGAAGGAAGGAAGGAAGGAAGGAAGAGAGAAAGGAAGAAAGAGAAGAGAGAGAAAGGAAGTAAAGAAGAAAGGAAGGAAAAAAAGGAAAAGAAAGAAAGAAAGGGTGAGAGAGAAAAAGGAAGGAAGTAAGGAAGGAAGGAACGAGGAAAGGAAAGAGGAAAGAGGAAAGAGAAAGCAAAGGAAAGGAAAGGGAAAGGGAAAGGGAAAGGAAAGAAAAAGGGGCAAATACCTGCTAGGGTGTATAGCACTTGGTAAGTTATCATTAAATGTTAACTAATTCTGTCAAGCCTAAACCAACTCTACATCTAAAAAACGAAAAAAAATATAAATATTGGCACATTTCTAAAATGTTTGACAGATAAAAACACAGAAAAATGCCTGAACAGATGTATGTACTTGTATTGTGTCTTCACACTAATCTTATAGGGCAGGGTATCTAAGGAAAAGGTAATGCTATGAATTTAACATTTAGTTTAAGCCTACCTCATGCATAAAAGCAAATGACTATTACTTTATTTTTTTTCTTTTTTAAAACTTTATTGTTGACCATTACTTTAGAAAGGAGGAGTAAGCTCATTAATGGCTATATGAGGCTATAAAAAACATAGAAGCAAATATGTTGGCACCAGAGGCACATACCTAACTCCTTCCCCCTTCTTCCACCCCTCACCCAGTCTTTTTCTTCAGTCCTTTCTCATTAGCTGATGCTTTTTGTTCCTAAAACATGTCTAGAGAAGTTCATAGCTCATTATTCCACTTATATTTCATTAAAGATGACAAACTTACCTAACAAAAAAGAATGAAAGTACTTCAGTGACTAGATTAGGCTATCCAATACAGACAAACTGTTCCTCTTGTTTATTTATTTAAACTCACACTTTTGCAAAGTACAATTGATATGAATTTGGTTTTCTTTCTGCCTGCTCACAGAGGAAGAAATCACAGTGTTCTTTAGGAATTTCTGTATTCGTACCAAAGGATGAAGATAAAAATGCAAACTTGGGCTTCACTGATAGAAATTTGCTATGCAGGACAGAGAAAGCAGTGGCCTCAGTCTCTTTGCAGAGCTCCATCTCTCAGCTAGAGTAGTTCATGTCATATTTGGAGAGGCAGACAAGATTCTAGAAATGAGCACTATAGTGATACAGCACATAGGAACGGCTCAAAGCATGAGGATCATTGCAAGGAATGTTTCATTTCAGAAAGAAACATTAAAACAACTGGAAAAATACTTCTTAAGACTCCTTGTCTGTATTTGCCATTAGCTTTATTCTCACTATCTCTAGAAGTATAAACAAGTATTAGTGGACAAATCTCATGGGAAAGTTGTAAAGAACAAACTTCAGACAATATAACCTACTTTAATAATATCAAACTCAAAACTCTAAGAGTTAGACTTAATGAAGAGATTTATAAGGAATGAGAAAACCAACAGTACTACCTTGATTCCCCTAAGTTTTACCCTCATCCTAAAGCTATTTACCACCTAATTTCAGCTATCTTGAAAACTACACATGTTTGGGGTAGTCTTTTCTCATGTTAGTACATGACTAAAATAGACAGTATTAGTGTGATTTAGATAGTTTAAAACTTTCAGTGAGATTTTATTAAGTGCTAAAAGAGTGTAGAAGAAGGATTGCAAAGATAACAAGAATTACATAAACAAGAAGCCCTGGGTGTTAGATTCAAGTCACAGTGCTGTTCTCATTGTCTACAGGTCCTTCCTATTTCCAATTCTCTTGAAAAGTTAGTTATACTTTTGCAACCAAAAACAATAGCCCCTTGTCTTCAATTTTTCACAGTTCATAAATCTTCTCTGGCTATGAGTAATGGACCATTCTCCTTGGTAGATGAGATCAACGAAATCTAATGCCTCTCTCTTCTCTACCTTAAGGTCATTTTTCCTATTCTCTGCCTCAATCCAAATATAACTCAATGTTTATGATTTAACACAACAAAGTTACACCATTAATAAGAGTTAATATAGTAAAAAGATGGATTTCTCCTTATAATATGTTTGAATAATTAGATCTGCAACTCATAAAATAATTGCATGAGTATGAAAAGTTTTTCCAGCTGAAGTTTTGCAATGTACAATTCAGAACAGAAGAGGGATCTCCACATTGGTTAAGACAACTGAACCGTGTATGTTAATTCTAGTATCTTCTCAGTTTCTAAGATGAACAGATATCTCATTCATTTACGTTTCCTTTATCTGGACATTTTCTAACTGTCACCTTAAAGGAATTAAATAGACATTGTTAGACATTAATATAACCAAGCATAAGTAAGGGACAAATATGTTCTTTTTCCAGTGTGTTCACATTATTTATCAACGGCTCGACTTTTAATCTAGTATACTATTTGGTACCTAGGGGTTGAAGTGGGGTAAGGAATTATGACTACAGCAGCTGACAAGCATGTGCAAGTGGAGCAATAGCCTGGCTCCTAAGGAAATATTGTCAAGTCTGTGGCATACATTTGAATTTGAGGATTTTTTTTTTTGTCGGTCATGGGGCTTGAACTTCAGGCCTGGGCACTGTCCCTAAGTTTTTCAGCTCAAGGAGAGCAGTCTATTATTTGAGCCACAGTGCCACTTCTGGTTTTCTGGTGGTTAATTGGAGGTAAGAATCGCATGGATTTTCTTGCCCGGAGTTGGCTTTGAACCACACGATTCTTATGTCTTAGCCTCCTCAGTTGCTGGGATTA
The DNA here is from genome assembly GCF_024711535.1 of Dipodomys merriami. NCBI lineage: Eukaryota > Metazoa > Chordata > Mammalia > Rodentia > Heteromyidae > Dipodomys > Dipodomys merriami. The sequence goes on from NW_027205381.1 coordinate 5,634,392, forward strand.
CAAGCTAAGCCACCAGTGCCCAGTTTGAGGAACATTTTACATTTTTATTTTCCTGGTTTGAATCATGTATTCTCTTCATGCTCTTAAATCTCACCCCAGGGATGAGAACAGAACAGAAACACTGAGAAAGATGAACTAAATGTAGAACTAGCCCTACATTTTAAAGAAACAACAACCCATTTACAAGAAAAAACTTAGGCTATCTTCCTGAGAAATGAGTTCTTGTGACAAGCAGGTGGTTAATAACTTTTCATACCTGTGTCAGAAGTGAAGAATCGCAGGTACTAACAAAACACACAATGATGGCAAGTTATGCTCTCTGAAGTTTACACCCCACACTCTGAGCCTTTAATTTCTGCAGTTTATTAAATCTAGCACAGTGTTTATGAAAAACAAAAACAAATCCAGGATTCAGTAAGTACCACAGTGAATGGCTAAGCAATTCTCACTTAAAATTCTATATTTGCCGAAGAACATTAACACCATCAAATAGATATTTGTTATGCAAGAATTTCATAGCCAAATCTAGTTGATTATGCACATATTGTATCCTAAATAAATAGAAAGAATTATAAGGAAAGACTTTCAATGTACCTGATAGCACAAAAAGCAAACGATTATGGAAGCAAAGTATAGTGCATGAGGAAATCATAGCACTTGTCTTACATATAACTGTCAGCACAATACTAAATGAAACAAAGTTTGTCAAGTTTCAAGTCTGTGTACTGAATAAAATAAAGAAAATTATAAAGTGGTAATCACTGAACAGTGATCAAATTATGCCTGTTATCTTTATTTTTCACAGTGTAATTTAGATTTGTGATATTTTTGTTTGAGGAAAATTATAGTGATACAATATTGAGGATTATAAAATGCCAACAAGTATTTAGGTAGGTAGGTAGGTAGGTAGGTAGATAGATAGATAGATAGATAGAAAGATAGATAGACAGACAGACAGATAGATGATAGCAATTGTTTTTTGTGTCATTGAATATTACCATGAAGTTAAAAAATCATACAGCATGAAACCAGAACTAGCTTTACATTTAGCAGGGTGAATTCTTTATTCTCAGACTTGTTCAGCATTCTTTTTTTTTTTCCCATTCAATTCAGCAGTTATTTACTGAGCTCTTTACAATTCCAGAAAATGACATGGAGATTTGAGATTGAGAAAGCAGATATTAAGCTTCTTCTCTCAAACTATTCACATAAAAATAAATAAAGAAGATGAGACTTATATTACAAAAACTTGACTCTGGTATCCAAGTCTAGCAACAGGAGAGATTTCTAATGTCAAGCAGAAGAAAACCCATGGATGGGTTCAGAAAGGAAACATGTTTAAGCTTACTAAGGCTGAGTTGGTCAAACTAAGAAGAAAAGTCAATATTACAGATAAAATATGAATCCAAAGTGCCAAGAAACAGAAAAGCACAACTCAGTACAGATAGACCAAAGCTTAAAACAGAAACAAGTAAGAGATGAGGTTGTCCATATTTGTCATACATGCTGAAGGTTTCTTTTTTATCCTCTATGATCCATTGGGTAAATGGGGATAATACTTTCAGATTTGTACTTGCTGTTTGAAAATACAGATTCCAAGAGGGCAGCCCTGAAGTCAAGGAAATTCTGAGATATTCTTGACAAGGTGTGATGGAGTTTAAATGTGGCTGTTGAGATTTATGGAGGCAAAGATATTAAAAAAGCATCTCCTGAACTGTGACAGAACCTTGTGACCAAGTATGCATATATAAGTAAGGAGAGGGGATGGGGAAAGAACCAAGCAGCCCTGGTGCACAGCTAGCTCTAATATTAACTTTCCCTGAGATGGACCAGAGAGAAATTGTTAGTTGTTTGGGGGAAAGATGTTAAGTTCAATTTGAGACATGTTGACCACAGAGAACCAGTGGGACACATAGGTGGAAACTGTCCAGACAACTGTGCAAACTGATCTAGAGCTTAGAACAGGTGTTTACTGTTCTAAGACATCTGCACAAGTCTAGTGTTGGTACAATGAGACTGCATGGAGTCCTTCAACAGCCTCTATGTGAGAGCAGACACCAGGAGACTGAGGACTTTCCACCCTAAAAAGCTTGTGGGAAGTCTGGAAAGATAGAACTCACGACATCCCTGGTCACAAAGGAGACAAGAACTAGAGATGCACCTGTTATTCTGCCAGACACTGTGGGAATCCACTGCCTTGAAGGAGGTCATTGAGATCAGTCTCAACATGAGACAGAAAATGGCAGGTGCCTTTTACAAAGATTCAGATAAACACTTAGTTGCTGAGAGCATGGACGAGCTTTTTCCATTTCAAGCACAGAAGTGAAGCTACCCTGGGTGTCATAAAAAAAAACAAAGCCTGAGCACAATTTGGTTTTTAGGTTACATGATATCCTTCAGGTCTTTACTCTTTTTAATTTTTTCTCCAGAACTTTAATTATCACAGCTGGAAGCAATCTCTCCCTTTGAAGATCTAAATATTACATCTCAATTATGGTATCTACTGCATTCTCGTTTATGATTAGATTTATATTTGTTTTCTTATCTCTACTACCAGATTGCAAAGCTTTTTGTGGCCCCAAGCTGTGTCATACTGTTTTGTAGATGAATGCTTCCTCCCTCAGTGCCTGGACCAGCACCCCAGAACATTATAGCCTTGCTCTCAAAGTCATTCAATCCTGGGCTGAAAGCCCATCTCAACACTTGCATGACCATTATCTTTCTGACAATGCACAAGTTATTAATGCCTCCTACACCACAGCTCCCACAACTGAACAGAAACAATAATCCATTGCACAAAGCATTATTGTGAGTATTAAATGTGATAATGTTTATGAAACTACAAAATCTGTTATTTGGCAGATGGTAACTATGCAGTCTTAGTTTCTTTGCAATGCACAGAGTGCAAGAAAATATCTTCAAAGGAAATATTAAATGATCATTTGTTTTGATTATAGATTTCTTTTTCTTGTTCTTTGTTCTTTTTGGTGCTGATACTTTAATCAGATCCTGGATTATGTCTCTTCCTTAGCTTTCTCATTAAGACTGGTGTTCTACCACTTGAGCCAGGACTCTACTTCTCAGTTTTCCCTGGGTAACTGACAAGTCTGAAATACTTTTTTTTCCTGGGCTGGCTTTGAACTACAATCCTCAGATCTCAGTCTCCAGAGTAGCAAGTATATAGGCTCGAACCACCAGCACCCAGCTGGTAATAGATGCCTTGTTGTAGCCCTTGAAACGTTCACTGCTTATGGTCTGAGTTACTTAATATCCTCTCATCTCTCTATTTTTCCCCTTGTTCACTCAAATGTTGCCTTCAAGTATGTGTCTCCTTACTGTATCTGAGAATGATACTGTAAAATTGACAGATATTCTACCAAATTTTAATAAGTATTAAAAATTTTAAAAATATGGTTAATGTACTTACTTAGAGAACAAATTAATAGTTATACTACATCCTTAGTATTTCAGGTTTATTATGATTTCATTAAGCATTAGTATCTGTAGCATAAAGAGCCACACAGGAAGTTTTAAACACTTTACAGCTTTGTGACCTTGGTGACCTCTCTGTGCCTTTTTCCTCATTGGTTAAATAAAGATGAGTAAATAATCTACCTCAGAAAGGTTGAATAAGGATTATCTGTGCAAAGTAAACTTATATGACTTGTTTCTTGTTAGAGTTATTCATCGTCAGTACTTATTTAAGTTAAAAGTTTCTAAGTTTCTCATTTTAAAACAGTTCAATTTGTTTATACTTCCACCATGCCTTCTAGCCTTAATTAATAAACTGAAGAAAGCAAAATAGAAAATGCCTTAAGCCATATTGAATTATAAGAATATTAGTATCAATTAAACCAACAAAGATAGTTGCTGTGGAAACATACATTGTTTCTTCATAAGTCCTTTGAAAGCTGGATGCATTGGTTTACCTATATAATCCTAACTACTCCAAAGGCAGAGACTGGAAGGATTCTAATTCAAAGCTAGCCGGGGGTTAGCAAGATCACCACCTCAATCAATTAGCCAAAGCCTGGTAAGGTACTCCTGTCATTACAGCTACAAAGGAGATATATATGGTACATCTCACTACAGACCAACCTGGGAAACAAAAATGTGAGGTTCTATGTAAAAAATAACAAGAGCAAAAAAGGACTGAGGGCAAAGCTCAAGTAGCAGAGTACTTAACTTGCCTAGCTAGCATGAAGCATAAAACTCCAGAGTTCAAACTCCACTACTACATGCACACATCACACACACACACACACACACACACACACACACACACACACACACACACACACACACACACACACACACACACACACATTCTTAACGCTTTGAGAAAATAAGAGGTTTGGATTCTTACTGCTGTTTCATATCACCAATAAGGTGATATGAAAATTAAATACACACAAGCTCCAGTTTGTATCTCTCACTCTCCATTTCTTTTAAGAGAACAGCATCTTGCCACCCCCATATCAGACAGATCTAGAAAAGAACTTAGTGTGATCAGGAGTATGATTATTCTAAGTCTTATTTTCCTTAATTATAAAAGTGAGAATAATTATTTCAAAACTGCTTCAAAGAACACTGTGAGGAGTAAATAAAAAAATACAATTAAATCCCTGATCACCATACTGGGTAATTTTGGGTGTTTAATAGATTAAAATAATGATCATCAGCTTAGTATAAGGAAAGATTGGTTTTTCCAGACTAATTTTCATATTATACAGAAACTAAAGTCCTGAGCTAGCACAGAAAGAAAGATTATTGCTTCTCTGAAGAAACAGACATAAGAGTTAAAGACTACCAAAAAAAGCTATTAATTAAGGTGCAAAATCTAAGAAAGAAGAAAGTCTCAGACCAGGGAGCCTCAAAATATGATGCAAAAATTTTCAATAGTCATAAACAGTGTTCTTTATGCTCAAGAAAAACTAAAATATAGCAATAAAGGGTTTAAAACATTTTCCACAGAAAATGGTCTCTGGACCTTTGAAATTGCAGCAATTTGGTAAATACTACAAGTTTTGAGAGATCAAGATAACTCTCTGCCCACTGTATCTGACTGGCAAGAGAAAATCTAATACTTTCCTGGGTGTTGGTACTGTCTTCATGTCTTTGAAATATGCAAAGTCTCTAAAAACAGGATAAACTCACTAGAGAAATAGAACAAATACAAATAAACTAGAAAAAGGCAACAAAATGTTTCCTGCACTAAAATTATGAAATGGAGATTTTTAAAGCATCAGGATTAATGTATTCAAATAACTAAAGGGAAGGACAGATAATTCCATACTGAAATTCTGCAACTAAAACTACATTAACTTAAATAAAAAATTCAGTAGAAAGGTTCAGAAATTTGTAAGAAATGGAAGAAAGTTTAATGACTGGAAGACAGGCCAACAAAAATTACCTAGTTTGATACTTAAAAAGGAGAAAATACAGAAAAATTATATAAAGGAAAAATAAGACTTGGTTAAATGATCTAAATACAGAGCACATAATAAAGAAGAAAAAGAATGAAAAATATTGGCCAGAATTTTGTTTAAAATATAATTAAAAATGTTTAATGTAGGGCTGGGAAGGTGGCTCAGTGGTAGAGTGCTTGCCTTGCATGCATGAGGCCCTGGGTTCGATTCCTCAGCACCACATAAGCAAAAATAAAAAAGCCGGAAGTGGCGTTTTGGCTCAAGCGGTAGAGTGCTAGCCTTGAACTAAGAGCTGAGGGACAGCGCCCAGGCCCAGAGTTCAGCCCCCATGACCAGACCCCCCCCCAAAAAAAGAAAAAAAATGCTTAATGTTATATCCTAAGATTTAAAACCCTACAAATACTAGAAACAAAAAATACAAATAAAGCCATATTTAAGAATAAAATGTACAAATAAAATACAATTAAATCATATGGTAAAACTACCACAAACCAAATTTCTTGGTCAATTGAGGTGCTTGCCTACCATGCATGAGGCCCTAGGTTTGAACTCGGCACCACATATACATTCAGAGAAGAGTACTAGTAATAAAACAAGGGTGAATATTATCTTCAGGAAAGCAAAACTAAGCTAATAGCCAATTCTGCAAAATAAAATGTGGCAATAAGAAAACAATGTACTGACAAATAATATATCTAATGTGTTATATACTATAAAGTGCTTTTAGAGTCTAGGCCCCAACCAGAAGTAAAATGAGTATCAAACTAAGGCATATTCCCTTTGAAATCAAATAATCCCTGAAAGGCCAGGTTGTAGGAAGACCTAGTTTACTCATTTTAAAACTGATATGTACCAAAACTTTGGCTTTGTTTACAAATGTATGATAATTGTCCTCAATAAGCATGAATACGATCTGTTTCATTATATTTTCAAGATTTGTCTCTTAAAATATAATACACATTCCCCATGATCAGTTATAGAGTCTATCTAATCCAGCCTTTAACAAGCTCTTTGACTGAACCTTTGTTCTCTCTTCCTCAGTTAAGATGTGACTAAAATTGATCTTGTTGTTCAAACAGCTCTCTTTTTGGTCCTTTGTTCTGGCTTTTCTCAGTGATTCCTGATCTTACACCAGACAGCAATTATAGGCATACATCATGTAGTACTCTCTTTCTTCCCACCTCCTCTTCCCCTCTCATTTCTCTTGCACTCTACCACTGGAGGCACAGATCTACTTCTGACTTTTTGGTGGTTAATTGGAGATAAAAGTCTTACAACCCTTACTGCTTGATCTGGCTTCAAAACCACGATCCTCTGATCTCAGTCTCCTGAATAACTAGGAATACAGGCATGAGCCACCACCACCTGGCTCATGTCTCTCTTAAATGTTCACACAGGCACACGCCTGAACCATCTTTCTAGCCCATCAGATTTTATCTTCCTCCATAGCATTTGCCATGATCTGACATAATAGAATTTCTTTATGCGTATCCATGTTCATTATTAAATCCTTTCGGTTTAAATATTAAGGAATTTTTGCCTCTTTTGCTTTTCAAGAAATCTCTGGTGATTTTCATGTTTCTTGGTACATAACAAGCACAGAAAAACATTCTTAAAGTAGAATGTTTTCTCTTGAAATTGTTTCTTATTTCATGACTGAAAAACAGTAAAGAACAGTAGCAAAGTGTGTGTTAGATGTGAGTTTCACAATCTGGAAAGACTATTTTGATGGGAAGGAGTTACATTAGTTGATCATCAAGAAACTAAACAGATCTGCCCCCAAACATGGCAGAAAACCAAGGCATCTCTCAGAAGCCAGTAACAGAAGCCGGTCTAGACAGGTGGGCATTTGCTGTCCTAAATGACAGTGTGATGTTAGGTAACAGGAATTAAGAGGGGACAGATACAGATTAAGAGTAACTGGGGGGGGGGCACACCACTCTCAGGATGTCTTGCTCTATGTGAGGCTCTGTATCAGGTATTGCCCCTATGTGATCTCATTTAATTCTCATCAAAATCTTAGGAGGTGAGTAAAACAAACTTATTTTTAAATAAGGAAACTAAGGATTCAGAAAGTGAAAGTTGCATACACTTAGTAAGTATCAAAGCCTGCCTTAGGGCATGGATCAATGTGAAACTCACACTTCACACCAACCTTCAATCTATGCTGCTGTGTGAAGCTCACGTACTTCATTCACAGCGAAGTTCAATCTGTGCTGCTACCTACTCACCCCTATACACATAGCAGGAAATAGATGCACAAGTAAGGGAGCTTCCACATCTGAAAGCTAGTCCATCTGAAAGCTTTTTTGTGAGATGTCTGGACTAGGCTTTAGTGGATGAACTCAGAGAAATTAGGTGATTGAAAGAAAAGGCATAATGATTCTGATTACCAAATTCATTAGGGACAGGGAAAAATGGCCAACCCGTAAAAATGAAAAAAGGTGCTATCCTAATGTCTACAGGAAATAATCTCTTGATCATAATGAATACCGTAAGTATTCACTACTAGAAAACAAAGAGTAACGTTAGAGCAGAGCTTCCTTTAGGCTAGTGCACAATTGCACTTAGAATTACCAAAATCTCTCACAGCCACAACCAAGAATGACCCATGTAGTATGTTATGGATGTAACCCATAGGTAGTAGATAAATGATCTTAGAAAGAGACTCCAGAGAGAACTAAGTTATATCATAGAAATGTACTTCAGCACAAGAGCTTATTAAACATTTGCTCTTAATAGAACATTGTGCTGGAAGTGGTAGCATAAAAATATAAAAGCTGTATACTCTGAACCCTTTGACCACAATAAGCTTTGAGCTTAAGAAGCATCTCACTGAATAACTGTATTGCCTATTTTAAGTTATTATACCAATATACAATTGTGAAAGATAATCGCCCTTTCACAGCTCCACTATTTTAAGAAACTAATTCTGTTTGAAGTTTGTAAAGCACTGCTACACTATGAATTACATCGCTTTTCAGTTGTAAAAGATAACTGAGTGACTATGTATGTTATTAAACTAATATGGAAGTTCAATTTGGATTGAGTTGTTTCCTTCACCTAAATGAATATAGGTTAAACATTAAGAATGAGAAAGACTACACCCGTGACTCACACCTATAATCCTAGCTATTCAGAAGGCTGAGATCTGAGAAATTCAGTTCAAAGTCAGCCCTTGCAGGAAAGGCCTTCTCATATCTGCAATTAAACACCATGTTGAGCTGTGGCTCAACATGGTAGAGAACTAGATTTGAATACAAAAGCTCAGGGATAGGAAGAATCTAGGCCCCAAGCATGCCCCACAACCACCAATATATAAGTAAGTAAATAAAGAAATCTCTAATAACAACTTCACAAATAATGCTGACAAATAATGTACAAAATTATTTTTAAAAATCACTGTGACAGCCAGCTGTGGAGGCTCATGCCTACAATTCTAGCTTCTGTGAAGTCTGACATCAGAGGATCGAGATTTGAAGCCAACAGGGCAAAAACTCTTAGTTCTCAGTTCTAATTAAACAAAGCCAGACTGGAGGTATGTCTTAAGTAGTAGAATGCCAACTGTGGGAAAGAAAACCAGTCAAATCTGTGAATATTTGTGTTCAAACTCTGGTATTAGCACAAAAATAATTAATTTTTAAAAATAGCAAGGAGAAACAAGTGTTTTGATTTCTTTTTTTTTAATTTTTATTGTGAACATACTGTACAGAGGGGTTACAATTACATGGGAAAGATAATGAGTACATTTCTTATCAAGCATTGCAGCCTCCTCCTTTGTTTACCTTTCACATCCCCCCATCACCCCCCCCACCCCCTTCCTCCCGGCACCAAAGTTGTAAAGTTCGTTTTCCACATGACAACTTGTACTTCTCATTGTTGCAACGGGTCCACCTGTATCCTTAAACCACTGGTTTTTCCCCTTCTCCTCCACAAATTATACCAACATAAAATATAGTGAAAGCAGGGGTTGTACTGTGTGGGAGGGACATACAAAGCAACAAAGAAATAATCTTATAAATGCTTTAGAAACAAAGGCATGATCCTGAGTTAAGAGGAAATGGCTTTCGTTTTTCACCATTAAGTATAATGCTGGCTGTAGGTTTGTCATATACAGCCTTTATTGTATTGAGGAATGTTCCATGGATTCCTAATTTTTCCAAAACCTTCATTATAAAGGGGTGTTGGATCTTGTCGAATGCTTTTTCCGCATCTATTGAGATAACCATGTGGTTCTTATCCTTGCTCCTGTTGATGTGATGAATAATATTAATTGATTTGCATATATTGAACCAGATTTACATCCCTGAAATGAATCCTGTTTGATCATGGTGTATGATTTTTTGGATGAATTGTTGAAGTCAATTGGCCAAAATTTTGTTGAGAAGTTTTGCATCAATGTTCATCAAAGAAATGGGTCTATAGTTCTCTTTCTCTGATGAGTCCCTGCCTGGTTTTGGGATGAGGGTTATGATGGCTTCATAGAATGTGTTCGGTAGTGAACTTTCTCTTTCAATTTCATTGAAGAGTTGAAGGAGTATTGGTGTGAGCTCAGCTTTGAAGGCCTTGTAGAATTCCACTGTAAAACCATCTGGTCCTGGACTTTTCTTGGCTAGGAGGTGTCTTATTGCTGTTTCTATTTCAATGCTTGATATGGGCCTGTTAAGATGGTTTAACTCATCTTGGTTTAGTTTTGGCATGTCAATATTTGCTAGGAAAAGGTCCATTTCTGCCAAGTTCTCAAACTTATTAGCATAAAGTTTTGAGAAGTATTCCCTTAAAATGTTCTGAATCTTGGTTGTTTCCATAGTGATGTTTCCATTTTCCTCTCTGAGTTTATTAATTTGGGTGTGTTCTCTTCTTTTTCTGATAAGATTTGCTAAGGGTCTGTCAATTTTGTCCTGGAATCAAAACAACATTGAGATACCACCTCACCCCAGTTAGAATGGCAAAAATCAAGAACTCTAATAACAACAGATGCTGGAGGGGATGTAACAGAAGGGAACCTTACTTCATTGTTGGTGGCAATGTAAACTTGTTCAACCACTTTGGAAAGTAGTATGAAGGTTCCTCAAAAGACTCCACATAGAGCTCCCCTATGACCCAGCAATCCCACTTTTGGGCATTTACCCAAATGTTTACAAACAAGACCACACTAAAGCTACCAGCACAACTATGTTTATTGCAGCATTATTTACCATAGCTAAGATCTGGAACCAACCCAGATGCCCCTCAGTAGATGAATGGATCAAGAAAATGTGGTATATATACACAATGGAATTCTATGCCTCCATCAGAAAGAATGACATTGCCCCATTTGTTAGGAAATGGAAAGACTTGGAAAAAATTATATTAAGTGAAGTAAGCCAAGCCCAAAGAAACATAGGTCCCATGATTTCCCTTATTTGCAGTATCTAGTATATGTATGAGTCAAGCAGAAAAGGTCAGATAAGGTGATGTTAAGAAAATGAACCCTAAGCCAGGAGCTGGTGGCTCACGCCTGTAATCCTATCTACTCAGGAGGCTAAGATCTGAGAATCGAGGTTCAAAGCCAGCCCGGGCAGGAAAGACCTCGAGACTCCTATCTCCAATAAACCACTAGAAAACCGGAAGTGGCGCTGTAGCTCAAGTGGTAGAGTGCTCGCCTTGAGCTGAAGAGCTGAGGGACAGCACCCAGGTCCAGAGTTCAAGCCCCATGACCGACAAAAAAAAAAAAAAAGAAAGAAAAGAAAAGAAAATGAACCCTAAGATATGTATTTTAAATGTTTTTTTTCTTTCATGCATTTGTTTCTAATACAATTATAAGATTATTTCTTTGTTGCTTTGTTGTCCCTCCCCCACAGTATAACCCCTGCTTTCACTGTATTTGATGAAGGTATAATTTGTGGAGGGGAAGGGGAAAACAAATCGTTTAAATAAGGATACAGGTGGACCTGTTGCAATAATGAGAAGTACAAGTTGTCATGTCAAAAACAAACTTTACAACTTGCCGGGGGTGGGGGGCTGGGGGATTGGGGGGGGAGGGAGGATGGGAAGGGATGGGAAGGGTAAACAAAGGAGGAGGCTACAATGCTTGATAAGAAATGTACTCACTATCTCGCCCATGTAATTGTAACCCCTCTGTACAGTATTTTCACAATAAAAAAAAAGAATTAAAAGACATGTGAAATTTGCAAACAAGTTTTAAATACTAAACATTTTGAAACATGTAAAAAAAAGAGACAAAGACAGAAAAAGAAACTGCTTCGCTAGTTTTCATGGTAATCTTTAGCATTTAATTATACTGACATAAAAACCTTAAATCTAGTTGATCAATATTTTATACTCAGGTGTGGTCAGATTAGATTCTGATGAGGTTAAGTTATGGAATTTCCTAATGCATAATTAAGACTTATGCCCTTGTTACCTTGAAACTGATTTGTTTCCAAATGAATTTTCTTAGCTCTATTTTTCTATTAGTAGACTCAGTAAGCTCTCCCATAGTACCAAGAGGAAATGTGTTTCAATGCAGCTCTGGGCTGGATTGGTTTATGTGTTGTCGCTCTGATGCCTTGCCAGATGTCTATTCCCAGCTGGGGAAGCTCTCTGCCTCCTTTTCAGTGGTTGTTGTCAATCTGAACTTCCTGCCAGCAAGAGCTGGTCTTTCTGTATTTGAGGGCAGCATCCCCTCCACCAGCATTTAGATTCTTGTGTGAAGACATTCATGGATAAAATACCCTACTGCTTCTCATCTGCCTTCTGTTTTTGGAGTTTCAGACATCTCCTGAACTGTTCATCTTCTGTGTGTGGCCACTGTGAAGTGGCGTTGGGGGTGGAGTGGGACAATTGGTGTCACAACCAGAGAGGCCTCTGGGCATGGAGCCTGCATGTTCATGGACCTTATTTCCCATAGGCTTTCAAGTGTCAAGAAGGGGGCTTTTGGAGATTGGCATATATATATATATATATATATATATATATATATATATATATATATGTACATATCTCAGTTTCCTAAACCCTGGGAACCAAAGCCCCTGCTCAGCTTTCCCACAACATGCCAGCACCCAGCACCAATGAGTAACTCTGCCACTTTGTTGGGCACTCTCAGGATTCATATCCATCCCTAGGTGGAAGAAGGATTCCAATGATTTCAAGGCTTAAGATTTGATCCATTTATATATATATATATATACACACACACACACACACACACACACACACACACACACACACACACATACACAATAGAATGCTATGTTTCTATCAGAAATAATGAAATTGACCTATTTGTACATAAATGGAAAGACTTGGAAAAATTATATTAAGCAATGTAACTTAGATCCAAAGGAACACAGGCTGCATGGTTTCTCTCATGTGTAGTAAGTATAAAATGTTTAGAATAATCTTAGCAGAGGATCACAATGGATCAATAGCTATGTGCATAGGACCATATAAAATGATGCTCATTTAAATGTACTCCAAGAAATGGAAACAACATTTTTAATGTACAGTTTGCAGTTATTTCTTTTTTCTTTTCTTTTCCCTTTTGGTTTATTTCCTCTTGACAGTGTTTTTGATTTCTGTTCCCACTGTCTTGTATATTAGTTAATCTGATTTGGGGAAGAGAAAGTGATTCATAGAAATGGTGGGACAAGGGGTGACCTAAACAACAGTGATGCTAAGTAGATAGATAATATGTTGGAAATGAACTTTACAACTTGGAGGTGAGGGGAGTTGGGGGGGAGTTGGAGTTGGGGTGGAGGGAAGAAGTAACACTGTTCAAAATAAATGTACTTATTACCTTGCTAATGTAAGGTACATAATATAATCTTACATAATAAAATCTTAAATACAATTTAAAACTAGAATACATTTTTATAAGACTTAAGATTTGGACACGCATTTCAAACTAAATTGCTTCCTTTGGCCAACAACAGTCTAACAGAACAGCGAACACAGAGTTTTATATAGATCAACTGAGAAATTCTCAAGTCAGCTTTTGATGTAGAAGCTTTGTTCATTTCATTTCTTGTAACATTTTGTGCTGAGTGAGTTTGGATAGTGGAGGACAAAGTTTAGTCTGTGTGATGAATGAATACATTATACATGTGCCAGTGTGTAAGGTGCAGAATTGGATGAGAATCAGACATAGTTGTAAAAAGTCAACCTCACAACTTTAAAGTCCTTATCATCAAGGACAATTTCTCATCCACTGTATTCCTAGGAGTCTTACCTAACTTGCACCTCCAACGCCTCATGAAACTCTTACATAAAAGTAGATGCCTCATAAATATTACAGGAATGGATACTTTTAGGAATATTTCTATTGTTTGTGCTATCTTATGATTTATTCTTTTCCAAGATTCTCCTGGATAGATAACTGACAGTAGTTGATACACTCAACCTCTTTGTAAATGGTTACACACACACACCTTATTCCTGGGAATTTCTTTTGCACTGCACACAGAACATGCCAAGTAAGGTCACGGGCCTGAACAAGGTATTTAAACTATTTAGTGTAATTATTAGCGTCACTTCTCCCACGGTCATTGTAAAGTGGCATGACCACCTATAACTCCCTTGGCCCCTGCCACCTCCCTCAGAGGATATTAGTACGCTGGTGGATGCTGTGAACCACCAGTACAGGATAGGGTATGAGCTGCAGGAGGTGAATAAAAAGGAGATGAAGCTGGGGTAGGAGGCACGGAAGGCTTACATGACAAGGAGAAGCAGCGTCCTCAATGTCCAATAGGGGGTAGGGCACTTCAGGTTTGGGAAGAGGCTCCAGGCTCTTAGGTGTTTTGGCAGGGACAGGCTGCCCCTATGCCAGGAGGATAAGGAAAGTTGGGCTAGATTGGCAGAGAGAAGGACTAGCACAGAGATCAAAGAAAGCCTGAACTCTGACTATTTACCAATGGTCAGCAGCAATTGTGCAAATTTCTGAGATTATACTCTAGTCCCATTTGGGGGCTATTGAGACCAAATATCTACCTCATATTGTGACTAGACTATATTGCAATAAATGATAAGGTGGTCTGCTTTACAGAGTCCTTCAGTAAAAGGATATCTACAGAGTGCAAAGACATCCCCAGGGGTAACCTGGATGGGGAGAGATCCATGGGAGCCTACTGGAATAAGAACCATGAAAAGGGAGTCTGGTGAAGATGTGGAGGAGGGGTCAGTGAGAACATAAGGGGAAGAGTCGGTGAGGACACAGCAGATGGAGCCAGTGATAATTTGGGGGGGTGGAATCGGTGAGGATATGCAGGGAGAAGAGTCCAGTGAAGTCGTAGGGGGAGGAGTCAGTGAGGATGTAGGTGGGGCCAGTGAAGATGGAGGGACAGTGAGGATGTGGGAAATCAGGTGAGGATCTACAGGGCAGAGTCAGTGAGGACTTAGGCCAGCTGTTGAGGGTGGGAAGGCCAGGGGAGGACTCGGGTCTGAGCAGAGCCCACTGCAGGGACTGGGGGGACCTGAAAGAGACCAACTGTAGGTACTTAGGTTAGGAGTCGCTCACCGGAAGTAGACAGGAAACCGGAAGCAGTGTCGCAGTTGGGCAGCCAGCAGTGGTACAGGCAGAGGTCCGGGGTAAGGTTCGCTCCTCCAGCAGTTTGGGCTCCAGGGGGGAGGAGGCAGGAGGCAGACCGACCCTCGGGAAGGGAAGCCCGGGACCCAGCGACCCTCTCCTCATCGGAGTCCCCGCACCAGACGGAAGGCTTCCCTGAAGGAAGCTCCCACGCGGTTCAGGCCGAAGACGGTTTCCGGAGGGGCGAGGCCAAACTGCTGCCGCCCAAGATGGAGGCCAACAAGGGGCTTCCGGTGGGAGGAGCCTATCTAGGGGTGTGGCCACACGAGGCGGAGCTGACCTTAGCGGACGGGGAGCTCAGATCCTGAAGGACCGCCCACTGCCCCAGGCTGGGCTGCTGTCTGATTTACCGCTGCTGGGCAGGGACTTCTAGGGTGCACCGGGGAAAATCCAAAGGAAGGGGCCTTGTCTCCCCGTGGACCTGACACTCATCTGGGATGCTTTCTTCTAAACCATTCCACAGTTTGCTTTGGCAGCCTCCCTTCTCTGTGTGCACGCCCATACTGGGCTGGGAAGGTGGCTCAGTGGTAGAGTGCTTGCCTTGCATGCATTAGGCCCTGGATTCAATTCCTCATCATCACATAAGCAGAAAAAGCCGGAAGTTGCACTGTGGCTCAAGTGGTAGAGCACTAGCCTTGAGCTGAAGAGCTGAGGGACAGCACCCAGGTCCAGAGTTCAAGCCCACAACTGCCAAAAATTTTTAAAAGTTAAATTTGAGCTATCAACATACAGAGAATGATTGCAGCCATGTTAATCTGCATTTCTAGTGCTTATTTAAGGTTCTCTGGGGTTTCCTTTATGGGAGGAATCATCTCCACCTGCTATTTTCCTAAGCTTTTTGTATCTGTTGTATTTATTTGTAAAATCTCTTATCTTGCATTCAGTAGTTGCATCTTGATGCTTTCAATATCTCCTATTTCACTCCCTTTTTCCTACATCTACGTGTAGATTTATGTATAGAAATTGTTTAGCCAAAATACATTTGTGTTTTGGGTCTATGCTAATGTCAATATCTATTAATGTATCTTTCAAGAAAGGGATGGGAATCTCTTTTGTCCAACTAGTCAGACTGACGATCCTGTCTTTTTAGTTCTTTTTATACTGTGATTTTAGGATGGGAATCAATCCTTGAATTCTAGACCAATAAAACTTTGCTATATTTATAGTCTGACATATAACCTAAGCATTTTAAACTACTTTCACTTTTATAAGCTATTAATGAATTACTTTTTTTTTCCAATCCTCTGGCTTGAACTGAGGGCCTAAGTACTGTCCCTGAGCTTTTGTGCTCAAGGTTTATACTATACCACTTTAACCAAAGTTCCACTTCTGGCTTTTGCACATGCGTGCGTGCGCGCATGCGTGCGTGCATGTGTGTGTGTGTGTGTGTGTGTGTGTGTGTGTGTGAGTCATGGGTGTGGAGCCTTAACTCTGGGCCTGGGCTCTGTCTCTTAGCTCTTCAGCTCAAAGCTAGCACTCTACCACTTGAACCATAGCACCACTTCTGGCTTTTTATCTTTATGTTGTGCTGAGGAATTGAACCCAGGGCCTCATGCATGCAAGCACTGAGCCAACTTCCCAGCCCTACTTCTGGCTTTTTTGGGTGGTTAATTGGAAATAAGGGTCCTATGAATTATCCAGCTTGGTCTCACTTCAAACAGAAATCCTCAGATAGCAGCCTCCTAAGTAGCTAGTATTACAAAAGTGAGCCACCTCTACCCAGCTCATGAATTGAATTCTTGAAGAAAAATAGGAGAGGTTTGTTTTTTGTTTTGTTTTTATAATACTGGGATTGCACTCAGAGCCTGGGGTTTGCTAGACACAAACTCCACCACTTGGGTCATGTCTCCAGTCCTAAAGTAAAGCTTTTAACCCAATGATTTACATTCTGATTTCAGAGCTGTTCTGAGGTACATTTCTAATAGTTCATTTAGATGAAATACAGGAGGTGCTCTCACTATTGAATATTTTGTGTTTCCTCTTGTAGCTGGGATGGCAGGTATATGCCACCACATTCAGTTTCTTTCCATTGAGATGTAGTCTTGTGTATTTTTTCTGCCCCAGCTGTCCTGGAAACACGATTCTCATTGTCTCAGTGACCAGCATAAGCCACCATGCCTAGCTGTAGATTAGCAAGGGGTCTGGTGAACTTTTCTGCCCAGGCCTGCCTCACATATGGTCCTCCTGATTTTACTCGGAAAACTGAAAATCATGCCTTGGGAAGTGTGCAAGTCTGATTCTCTTTTAACTTGTTGAATATATTTAGGAGTAAGACATGTTTCCTTAGATGAGATATGCTTCCAAAACACCGGAAAAAAATAATATAGCATCAAATACTTTCAAGAGAATATAAAGTTTGAAACTTACAATGTTTGACCAGTTAAGAAATGTAAAGATTGGTCTACTGTGTAAAAATTATTCGTCTCCATCCAAACCTAAGAACTCTGCTATTAATTGGCCTCATATATTATGATAGGGTCTTTCACACCTATTTCAGTAAAGAATTTGATGATAGTGGCTTTCACACCTATTTCAGTAAAGAATTTGAAACTTAGATGGACATTTCTTTCCTTTTTTTTTTTTTTGGCCGATCATGGGGCTTGAACTCAAGGCCTGGGCACTGTTCCTGCACTCTTCAGCTTAAGGCTAATACTCTACCGCTTGAGCCATAGCTCCACTTCCAACTTTTTCTGCTTATGTGGTGCTGAGGAATCGAACCCAGGGCCTCATGCATGTGAAGCAAGCACTCTACACCTGAGCCACCTTCCCAGCCCGACATTTTTTTTACACAGATTATAACTTCGAAATGGTGAAGTACTAGTTTCTAACCAAAGACTATAGAAAATAGCATGGAAAATCATTAAATTAGTCTTTAACTGTAAAGACAAAGCACTGTCGGGACTGATTTTATCAGGGGAGACTGTTCAATATTTTTGATATTAGAATTTTAATTAAAAGTGATGTGTGTTTCAATTTTGCATTTCCCTCTCTTAAATGAGAAGCCTGCCAATCCTGAAGGCTTAAATATAAACCAGCAATAATTAAAATATATAATAAGGGCTAGATTTTTGAGTAAACTTCTTTCATGTATATCCTTACACTAAGTTCATTTTTAATAACTAATATTATTAACCTCGATGAGTTGCCCTCTAAATATACCATTTTATTGCCTAGAGATCCATAGTTTACTTCTTGCAGTAATTGCTTTTGTGTTATTTATTGTTAGTAGAGAAATACAATCTTCTGTTCTGCAATTAGAAATTCAATGATAAATGTTCCCCAATAGATATCAAGAAATATAAATAATATGAATGATTATTACTTATTCTTTAATCTAGGTTTTTGTTTTGTGGGCTGATTTCTGAATTGGAATCAAGTTATCTTTCAAGTCAGACAATATTTGGGGCCTATTGACCCTTGAATCCAATATCACAACAGCACAGACAGCTGAGATGCTACTTTGAACTATTCTCATACCTGAACACTAACAGCCAAATTTCCACCCAAGTATAGGCTTTACCATTTCCACTCTCTTCTTGGTCTTCAGGGTTCAAAGCAGAACGCATGCGTTTGTTTTGCAACATTCTATTGAATTTTCTGCCTGCTGTATTTACTGTAACTTGATGTAATGTTATTACTTGTTTATTTTTTCCAGTCGTCAATGTTGTACTATACATTTTGTAAACAGTTAAATTACATTATTTTGTTTTATGGGTTTTCAGCCTATTTTGAAGCCTGGCAGCACAGAGACTAGAAAGAGAGGAGAAGGACACATAACAACAGTTGAATAAGCCTGGTTTTGGTATTGTTTTTCTTCGTAGCTCTAACTCTTCTGAATAAGCCAAATCCATCATTAATTATTGCTAAAGTTCAATTCTACAATCAACAAAGGCGTGCATCTTAATTCTCCTTAGAGAATTACAGAAGATATGGTAAACCTCACTAAATCTAACCAGAATAATACTACAATTTAGAAATAGGACACATGTTGTTTTCAATCTTTAATATTTATGTGGCACATCACATGTTATAAATTGTATTGTACTTATGGAATCTCATTTAATCCCTCAAGTAATCCCATGAGAAGGTAATTGTTAGTCTTATTTCATAAATGAGAAAACAGAAACTCAGGTGGTAAGAGGGGATTTTCTTATAATCACGGGTATACTCATGCCAAAGACAGGACATCAGTGCAACCTTCTGAAACAAACTCTGTGGTTTTGCAAACATCTAATAACTACTCTGGTTGCTTTATATATATTAGCATGGGAGCAAATAAAAAAGGCAGTAACAATTTGTATAATTTTATTCAAATGTTTCTGCATGTCTTACTTCAGAAATAAGCCAAACTCAAAAAGGCAAATGGCACATGTTTTCTCTCAAATGTAGACTCTAGATCTAAAAACAAATAAACAATAAGACATGAAAGTACAAAGGGGACTACTTTAGCTGGGGGAAGTGAGTTTAGGGGATGCATTAGGAAAGGAGACAGGGACAAAGAATGAGTGATAGAGAAACGTCTGAAACTGCCAATATTTCAAATAAATAATTTTCGTCCCTTTTACAACTAGACGCCAAAAATTTAAGGGACTAAATAACCCATTCTCACAGCCATATTTTAAGCTTATTTTTCATGCCAGTGATAATTCCAAAACAAGGGTTTTCAAATATCTTCTGTGCTATATTTTCGTAAGATGCTGATCATCTTTGAAACTCTATGAAAAGTAGCAATAAGCAAATCTTTAATACATGTATTATAAATCTAACATAGCATATGATAGAACATACTGGCCATTCTAATTATTACCATTTGCTAGGGTAAATGAGTAGACAGTAATGTGTTACAAGCTATGTACAAGAAGTAAATTAAAACTCTTTTGCCTTTGGTAGCCAAAAAGGCCTCAGGGAGTAAGTGGAATTTTGTAAGGATTTTTCAGAACTCCAGATTGATAGAGGGAAAAAAGGGAGAAAATTTCTAGTTAAACACATGTGGGTCTTCAGAGTATGGAGCAATAAAAATCAAGTTTAAGGTATATGATCCAATCGAGATATAGATTGTAAGAATATGTTTGGAAATGAAGGTGTAAGCATGGGATAGAATCAAGCTATGAACACATTAAACCTTCATGAACAGGTTGGGGATTTTGGAATCAACAATAGGGAATAATTCTATACCTAACTACAATATTCTGAAACCATTCACAAGTATTTTTATAAACATAATATTAGGAGGGATCTTACTGAAGGGAACTGTAGGCTTAAGGGAAAGTATGAAACTGTGTGTGAGTTTGGCGGGTATGGTTTGTGTGTCTGTGCATCTTACTACATGTAGATATGTGAAGGCAGTTGTAGGTTAGGACACAGTATGAAAGAAAAACCAGAACTTAATAGGTAACTGACTGTGTAGGATAAACATTGAGTTTAGATGACTGCCAAAGCTTTCATGCAGAGCAATGAAAAGAGGAGTTGTACAGTTGATCAGGAGGGTGACACAATTTCATGTGAATAATTTGAGATGACACCATAATTTGGCATAGAAGAATCCAATAGACAGTTGGAACTCTAACACTAATTGTAATTAGGAAAGGGTATAAAACATAAACTGTGACATTATCTGCATTGATGAAAGTTCTAGGATCTGTCATTGGTACCAAGGAAGAGGAAGCGGGGACATTAGGGAGGAAGACATGGTCTCCACTCATGGGAATGTCCTAATTTTATCATTTGCTTCCAACTTGTGATAGAGTTGATCACATTACTTTTCAATTGGTAAAGCTGCAACTCTAGCTGTGATAGATATAAAGTTGCTGATCAAGTGTACTTTTGTAGTGGAACAGGAAAAGAATATTAATTAGAAATTCTAAAAACTGTTATGATCGCAAATCAAATAGGAAAAATACAGCATTTTATATGGAAATTTTTTTCTGTAATTCATTCACATAGATATAAAATTTATTAGAATTTTAATTCTTTAAATAATTGGAAATATAAGATATGGAATAGGTATCTTTGTGTTTACTAATATTGACAGTTATTTCCTGATGTAACTATGTTTTTGAATATAAGGGGCCTCAATAATGTGCCTTATTAGTTAAATTATGAAAATATTACTACTGATGATGATGATAAAGCTGTTTCTTACCTTGGCAAGTTATTATCAGGAAAAATAGTTACAATAAATTTTTGAGAGTACAAGTAATTCTTCAACTATGGGTGAGTTGCCTTCTTTAAGCATTATTTTTTGTTTTATTTTCTTTTAGAAACATTCTCATTATATTTGGTGCCTAGAGAAGAAAAATACTTTATAATTTTTCTTATCTTGAAAATCAGTATCTTAGAATTAGAATTTTAGGAGGTTGGGTATAGCTCTATGGTAGAGTATGTGTTTAGCATTCACGAGGGCCTGATTTCCATCCTCATCATTATCTCTCTCCTTCAAATGGGAAAATTTAGTTGTCTCCAAACTTTCTGTTTTGTCACACATGAGCTACTGAGTATAATCTTCTCTGTTTTGTTCTCTCTTTCTTTAACTTTTCTTTTTGGTACTAAGATTTGAATTCAGGGCAAGGGAGGTACTCTACCACTCCAACCATGACTCTACTTCCCATTTGTGTTTCACTTGTCTGTGAGTGACAGGCATACACCACTGGGCCCAGCCATTTGCTTCCCCTGTACAGAAGATAATAGCTATGCACCACGCCATACAGAAATCAATTGAAATTGATTTTCCCAGACTTTTATGCAAGGGTTGGCTTTGAACCTTGATCTTTGATTCCCAAAGTCACTAGGATTACAGACTTCCTCAAATACTCCTAGCCTGGATATAATCTTGATGTTACATCTATCCGTCCATCATTCTTTCACAACTGGATTTCTCTATTCTCATTCCTCTTGTATCAGTCATTCTTGTAATATAATTATAATGTTCATCTCCATATTTTCCTCTTTAATTGTTCATATTATTCCTTTTTAACTCCTTTTAATCTGGCTACATTCTCCCAGTAATAATGTATACAGAATTGTGATGTTCCAGTTCAGATTTTAGCAGAGTCATGTAAA
Organism: Dipodomys merriami; assembly: GCF_024711535.1. Classification (NCBI taxonomy): domain Eukaryota; kingdom Metazoa; phylum Chordata; class Mammalia; order Rodentia; family Heteromyidae; genus Dipodomys; species Dipodomys merriami. The sequence continues at coordinate 5,656,448 of NW_027205381.1, forward strand.
TGCCAACAGCTACATTTTTGTCAAATGTGGATGCCATGAGTATTTCATAGCTCTGAAAAGCAAACAACAATATTGTCTCTGAGCACTCAGGTCTCCTGCTTCAGGGAATAAACTGGAGAGTTTGTAAGGGATAAAATGTTTCTTTTTCAGCATTCACCATTGTACTAATTCATTTTATGCGCTCTTCTATTTTGCTAATTTTTTGCATTAGTTTCCAGTACTATAACTATTAGTAACTGCCACCGGCAATATAGACAATTACATAAGCCAATCACTTGACAACTATATTGAAAGTCTTATGCCTGGAAACTCTCTTGAGCTTGTGGTTCTCAAGAGGTAAATTTCCTTTTATGTATTATATAGAAACATTCTCCAAACAATAATTTCATGATATCTCATTTACTGCTCCTCAATGTTGCATAAATTTTGAGCAAAAGACACAATATGACAGATTTCTTAGAGTAATATAATTAGTAGAAATATTTTAAAGTTATGCAATTTATATGAGAGAGAATGTGGTGATTATAATACCAGTTATCTTTTGTGTTATTAAATACAGTAATCATAATTATTAAATTCATTAATTTTAAAACAGTATGAGAATGACATATTCTTTTTCCCAGTTTACTTTTACTTTTACTACAGTTACTTGGGCCCACCTCCATGAGTAATATATATTTCTAGCTATCATATCAAGATCTAGCTTTGGAAATATAATAAGTGAATTGTGAGAGAGTAAATAAGGGAAATCTAATTCAAGAAACATTCTATCTCCCGACTCCATTGTGAAGAGAGCTCACAGCAGGGATGTGTTCATTAAATTTTCTCTTCCATTTGGCTTCTCATGTGGTAGAAAGGAATAGGATAAGAAAAGCCATGGCCAACCTAAAGTTTATGAAGAATTGCTTCTTGATAAAACTTGTTTAAACTCAAACTGGTCTAAAAATTAAATTAAATTAAGCTTGGTTAATAAAAATTTGTTTAAACAAGTCTTCATTGTTTTAGTGAAAAGGATTATTTATTGATCAGAAACAGGTTTTATATCAAATCATATTTATAACATGACATGTGTTATACGAAGTAAAATACTGAACATGACTATCACAATAAATATATATATATATTAAATTCTATGAACTGAAATTTAACTAAATGAACTAAAAATATAATCTTTTTCATCTCCACAGTGTATTTTAGATAAAACGTACTTACGTTTTAGTTTATATGCTTTCTATGTGTACTTGTCAGTTTTTACTATTCACATCAATCATCATTAAGGGCCTTTCAGTCATTACTGAATTAAATCCTTAATATCATTTTAGTGAGCATATGATATCAGAAATATTTTGTATTCACAACACTAATGTATTTTATTAGCGAAAGGATTAAAACAAACATATGATAGTGAGAAATGTTATTGTCAGAGTATATAGACATCAGGAATGATAAGTATGTCTATGTCATACTGCAAAGAAGGTGTTATAGGTCTGTGAATGCTAACTATAAAGAAGTCCAAGAAATAGGGGTGCATTACTGTTCATTATTCTTAGAATTAATGACCTCTTTGGAAGGTTTCTGTTGAATGTAATGTCAGCTCAGGCTTTATTCCAAGAAAGGAACAAAGGGACTGTTAGATTATGTGCCACAATTGAAACCCAATTGCTCTGTGTCCTATGTACACATGGAAATTTCTCAGAAAAGACTGTGAGAACTTTGGGTAGCTGACGTAATCTTGCTTGTCATGTCTCTGATCCTTCCTTTTCCCAGACAAAGTCAGGCCAGAAGAGATATGTCATTAAATCTGCTTCTTGTTTACAATGATGTGTAGTCTGGGGCTGAAAATAAGCTTCCTCATATTTGCTAAGCAGCCCTTTTACTTGTGGCTATTGTTCTCCTCTGCTGTTCCATTCCTTTCTTGTCCTAGGACAGAAAGTGCTTTAATTTTGTTTTTGTTTCTAAGAGCTTCAGAATCTTTTGGATGCATTGTGCTAAAGCTGTTTAGTACTCCAAAGTATGAAGTCATTTAGTACTTCTAAGATGGACAATGATCCATACAGATACTTTTCCAAATTAAGCCAGGAAGTCTTCATCTGAGGCCTTGGCAACATGCCATATTCTCAAAGTACCAGCCCTGTCAGATCAAGCTTGTGGACCACAGTCATATAGACAACCAGAAAGCCCAGTGAGTGGAATAGCACTAACCTACTTCCATGCCCCTTAGTGGCAGCAATAATTTTATCCCCTTTAAATAGATGTATTTGGAAACTGCCATTTTCCTTACCCATATCTCATTCTGAAAAATTAGAAAAATTATTTTCTACAGCATTCCCCATCACTTTAAGACACTTAAGGCAATCTAGTGAAATAAGCAGAAAGAATTTGTTAACTTAGGGGGAAGATAAACCAGTGTTTAGGTCAAATTCTAATTCAGTAGTTAGCAGTATTATCTTTGGAAAGTTTAAATTGAGACTAGTTACCTCTATTTTTAACTCAATGAAAGCAACAGTATCTACCAAAAGGCCTATTATGAGAATTAATTTACCTAAGACCCATAAAGAATTTAGCCTAATATACATAAAATAAGAAAGACAATGATTAAGTTTTCTGTTACTATACAGCACATACAGAAATGGCACCCACATCTCATAAGGAATCCAATATTAGTCTCACTGTGCCCCAGAATAATATACTCAAGTTTCATATACTATGTAATGTATTTTTTAAAAATTCTAATTCACTGGCCGAGAAACTGTTCACCCTAAATCTTATGGCTCCTAAAAACAAAATAGGCTGCTTAGACACTGATGTTATTAGGAAGGGGATTCAAGGATGAATTCAAACACAAGACTTGTATCCATGCTATTACATGAGCATCTTTCCAAGTTTATGCTCAGAATAGGACTGTTTAAAAAGAAAACAAGTGCATTCGGTCTGGAGCTTATCTCTTGTGTTAAATCTTCAAAAGACAGCCAAATCGGTCTCCACAAACTCTGAGACAACCAATGAGACGAGATAGTATTTATCTCCACAAGGGAGAACTCACAGGTAACTCATTTATTTTTGGAATCTTCACGGAAATATGTGAGTGCAGAATTTCAGTGGCTGCTAAGATTTCATGCTACTCAGAATTGCTGAAACTTCCCTGAAATTTTTCTTTTCTTTTTTTTAAAATTTTATTTTATTTTATTTATGAACATACTGTACAGAGGAGTTACAATTACATGGGTAGGATAATGCGTACATTTCTTACCAAGCATTGCAGCCTCCACCTGTTTACCCTTCACATCCCTTCCCAGTCTCCCCCTTCCCCCCCCAATCCCAATCCTTCTCCTTACCCCCCTTCCCTCTCCCTCCGCACCGATGTTGTAAAACTCGTTTTGGACATGACAACTTGTACTTCTCATTGTTGCAACAGGTCCACCTGTATCCTTAAACAACTGGTTTTTCCCCATCTCCTCCACAAGTTACACTTACATCAAATATAGTGAAAGCAGGGGTTATACTGTGGGGGAGGGACATACAAAGCAACAAAGAGATAATCTTATAAATGCCTTAGAAACACATGCATGAAAGAAAAAAACATTAAAATACACATCTAAGGGTTCATTTTCCTGACATCACATTATCTGACCTTTTCCGCTTGACTCATACATATACTAGATATTACAAATAAGGGAAACCATGGGACCTATGTTTCTTTGGGCCTGGCTTACTTCACTTAATATAATTTTTTCCAAGTTTTTCCATTTCCTAACAAATGGGGCAATGTCATTCTTTCTGATGGAGGCATAGAATTCCATTGTGTATATATACCACATTTTCTTGATCCATTCATCTACTGAGGGGCATCTGAGTTGGTTCCATATCTTAGCTAAGGTAAATAATGCTGCAATAAACATAGTTGTGCTGGTAGCTTTAGTGTGGTCTTGTTTGTAAACATTTGGGTAAATGCCCAAAAGTGGGATTGCTGGGTCATAGGGGAGTTCTATGTGAAGACTTTTGAGGAACCTCCATACTGCTTTCCAAAGTGGTTGAACAAGTTTACATTCCCACCAACAATGAAGTAAGGTTCCTTTCTGTCCACATCCCCTCCAGCATCTCTTGTTGTTAGAGTTCTTGATTTTTGCCGTTCTAACTGGAGTGAGGTGATATCTCAATGTTGTTTTGATTTGCATTTCTTTTATGGCTAGGGATGTTGAACATTTCTTCATGTGTCTATTGGCCATCCTTCTTTCTTCTTCAGAGAAGTTTCTCTTTAAGTCTTTCGCCCACTTATTTATTGGGCAGTTGTTTCTTTGAGGATTTGTTGTTGGGGGGATTAATTTTCCCTGAAATTTTTCTATGGAAAGCAAAAAAGAAAAAGGCACTAAAAGCTTGAAAAACACTATACTACTAATTATTCTTTAGGTTTTCTTGAATGACAATAATAATTAATTATACTAGTATTTGTCCTTTTTTGTTTTAAATGTAGTCACAATCCATGAGTAAACTGGTTTATGAAAAAAAATTAAATACTACCCTCGTTTACTGATCTATGAAAAAAATTAGTATCAACTCAACTTTTCGTATAAACATGCTATGCCAAATAAAACAAACATGTCTCCCAACTGAGAGCTAAATCTTTCAGCTTCTTAATACATAACCTTATAAAATGAACATACCTACACAGGCACACAACACATCCACATGCTTGTATATATTCCCCTTTAATAGGGCTATACATCATGTCTAACTACACTTATTTTGAAATTTCTTTTTTGTTTTCCTTTTCTCAATATGTTACCAACTTCCTTCCATTTGATGTTTTTCTGTGAGACAGAATCTTGCTATGTAGCCTAGGCTGGACTTGAACTCCAGCTCCTCCTGGCTTCACCTCCTAAGTGCTAGGATTATACAGGCACAAAATAGCTCTGCCTTCCTTTCTTTGTTCTCCAAAAGTTGTGAGTTAGTACTTTTGTGCTTATAACATTTTAAAAATGCATTCATCTTCTAGCTTAACTATTTTATTCTAGTCTCTACAGACTCATAAGTCAACTTGCGAATGCAAATTCCACTTGATAAATTACAGTTTAGCTAGTAATGATGTTATTGAGATTATCCTAAATATTTTTAAATTCTCCATTAGACAACAGCAAACCCCTAAGAACCTATTATACTTTATATTGCATACATATGTAGGTACTAGCATTATTATGTATGTGGGAATTATAGCCACTGATATGCTTAAGGGTTAAACTTCAGGTTTTCAGATATTTATTGTTGTTTATTATAGCAGACTTCATGAGGAAAACATTTTGACATATTAAACAGCCATTTAACCCTTGGGTTTTATCTACTATTAGATGAATCTGAGAAAATTAAAATATAAACAAAAGGGATATTTCTATACATTTCAGCGAAGATTTAAAAACACTGAGATAAAAACCAATGTGAAAACACGTTTGACTTTTCAGTTACATCATTAAAATTTTTTCCTCTGGAGAAAAGCCTGTTCACCACCTTTACAGTGAAATTATACACACAGACACAGCCAGCCAGCCAGCCAGCCAGCCAGACAGACAGACACACACACACACGCATACACACAAATGCACACACCCATAAAGCAAAGCATTAAGAAGATCTAAGTTGTGTGTATTAAGGAGGAAGAGCCAAATGATGATAATAAATACAATAATCTCTGTGTAATTTGGAATTAGAGTTGTGTATGTGATAAAAATCCCTATAACAAACACTAGCTGACAATGAGTTGTTCTTAATAACCCATTTGGACTAGCAATAATTTATTAAGCAGAATTAGACTTTTCTGTTCACCCAGATATACATTTTTCCTTATCATTGCATAATTGCAGACTAAACTCATGTTTCATAGACAGCTTTCCCTCCCCGCTTGTCTTCTAGTAATTTAGAATATTTTGTCCAGTGGATAATTACTCTCTGGATTAATAACCACTTATTTGATGAGCAAATACATTCAGATTCCTCAACTCTAATGGAAATGTAAGGTAAATATTTGAAAGCAAATTCTTGTCTATAAACTTTTACCAAGGCAATCAGTAATACTGATGTAGGAATAAAAGAGTTTTCACTGGCTCTAAACTTATTTGAATTTAGGCATGTTCAAATTAATGATAGGTATCTTTCCAGATTTAGAATGCTTTATAAATTCTATTCCACTAACAAACATTGAGTGTCTGACACAAGCTACAAAATAATTATGCCCATTGGATGAATAGGTATTTATTTTCTGAAAATGTATGGATAGTCTTGGGTTAGATGTAAGGAATGCAAATAATAAAAGGAAAAAATCTGTTCTGAAAGAATTTAATGTATATAATGGTATGATGTGTGTACTGAAAGTCTATCTGTTCCATAAGAGGAGTAACATGTGTCTTTCAAAGACAGCTAGAACTATGTGTTCCTGGTGTCACAGAGGAGGCCGAATTTGAAGTGGGCCTAAAGGGACCACAGTAAGTTAGACCTGAGACGTGGGAAAGAGTCTTCCAGAAAAAACACACATATGCAAAGACATTTCCTGAGAAAGGTCTGAGAATGGGAAGCCCAGAGATTATTTGTAAATAGATAGATGATCTTTATTGTGCTAGGGGAAGAGTCATCTGCTGAGAATATATCAACTGCATGGGAGAGTGGAGAGACTGGAGATAAGGGAATGCATTTCCTGCAGGTCTCTGGAAAAATGGAAGCTGGAACTTGAGTACAAGCCAGTATTGCAACAAAGGCTTGAGAATGTAGGCATACTCTCCCTTTCATACTTAAGAAGCCCCGAGAAGAGCAGAGAGCTGAGGCGGTTCTTGTTGGAGTAAGATAGTGACAGAAGGGTAAATTTCCATGCTAACCATCCCATCTAATGCCTGCCCCTCAGCACAAGATGAGAAGCAGGATTTCAAGGTGGATAGAATCTAAGAGGATATTTCTTCCCAGTGCACGTCGTGGTTTAAAAAAAAAAGGGAGGATTAATAAGAACATATTTATAAACCTTCCTTTACAGACATCTTTCTTGGCCTAAAGAACTCAAAGTAGCAGCAGCGACTGCATTTTTTTGTTTTTGTTTTTGCATTGTTTGAAAGGGTGTTTTAAGCTATGTTGTTTTCCTGTAAGCTCTGTGACTGGGCTACCTGACTTCCTATGAAGGGACAGCTGGGTCAGAGACCTGCAGGGCCCAGTGGGATTGCTGAAGTTCACTGTCTGCATTCTGGAGGTGGAAAAGGTGTCCACCCTGACAGCCCTGCTGAGGGAGAACTTGCTCCTTTTCCTGCTGCTAAGCAGACAGCCAAAGAAAGCAGGGTATGAAGAGCGCCCCCGTGGGAAACTAAAGTGAAGTTACCCTGGATACAGCTTTGCCTTCAAATCCAGGAAAGCAGGGGCTATATGACTGCCGGCCCCAAGGGGAGCAAGAGGTTTCTAGAGGAAAGTCAGATCCTGTGTGCGCTGGCTGCTAGTTTACTAGTAGCTTCTTTTCTGGGGAAACACTCTGGGCCGGCTAATTCAGGAGCCGTCTACAATCTCCCCGTTCCCTGGGCTCCAGCTGGGAGCTCAGGGTCACCGTCCAGTGGGGATCCGGCAGCCCGAAGATCTCCGCATCCAGAAGCAGAAGGGGCCGGGACGAGGGAATCCCGCGAAACCCATGGTCGTCTTGGCGGGCGTCCCAGGGCTTTTCCGCCGCCCAGTGAGCAGCAGCCATGGGGCTGCCGCGGGGTGCAACGGAGCGGGGGCCTCGGAGCCAAGCAGGTGGGTGTGGAGCCCCGCGGAGCCAGAGGGAGTGAGGGGAGAGGGAGGCGCCCACGGAGGTGTGGGCGGTGCGGTCTCCAGCGCCCGGCCGCGCCCCGCTGAAGGGGCGGAGGGGGCGCTGCGCTGTCCTCAGCGGAGGCCGCGCGAGGTCGAGCTCCGACATCCCCGGAGTGCAAGGCTGTCAGCACAGCTCCGCGGAGCACCCAAGAGCCTGGATTGCCTGAGGGGGGAGGAGGATAGAGGAGGTGGAGACAGAGAAAGAGGCGGCGGCTGGAGCTGCCCCACCCGGCGGTGCGCGGAGCGCGGGGGGCGGAGCGGAAGGCTGGGGTGGCCGCGGGCGGGCGGGCGAGCAGGCGAGTGTGTGCGGCCGGCTGGCGAGCTGCGGGCGGGGGAGCGGCGCTCCCGTGTACCCCGCCTCGCCTCCTGCGCGCAGCCTCTCGCGGCTGCGGCCAAGACACACACCCACCAAGCACCCTGTGCCCGCCGCCCGCCGCCGAGCCTCAGGCAGCCCGGAGCCACCTGGAACTCCGGGCCGGGCGGGCGAGCTCAGCCCCACTCCATTTTTCTCCTTCTCCACTCCAACCTTTTCCAGTCTGGGCGGCGGCGGCGGCCTCTGGCGGTAGGGGGATGGGACCCCACCGCCTCCCTCCCTCCACCACGAACCAGCATGGGGTGAAGATCCATGCAGATTTATTGTTCTTTTAAAGGATGCCTTCGCTTCCTCCTGCCGCCTCTTCTTTGAACCTGGACTGCAGCCAGTCAGGGATGTAAAGAGAAAGAGAGAGGGAGAGAGGGAGAGACTCCGGGAGCTGCAGCCAGCGGGGAGACCCTCCTGTCTGTGGAGGGGAGGGGGTCTCCAGCGACACACCGTTGGCGAAGGGGACCTTTGCAGGGAGAGACGCACCCCACCCCCCAGGGAGCGGGGAACCCACAGCCCAGTGTGGCGCCCGAGCCCGTGCCGCCGGCTGAGCGGGGTCTGTGGGAGCTAGGTAAGTGGGGTGGGGCGCATGCTGCTCCCCCAAAGGGGTCGTCCTTTCTGATTGAGTCTGCGCCGCAGCCCTGCCCACACTTGAGTTGCTAAAGGAATTGGAAGCTGCCCTATGGCGCCCAGTGGACTTACACTCAGAGCTGACCCAGCCCTGGCCAGGGTCATGAACGCCGCCAGGCTCCTACCCCGTGGCAAAGGTACCCACACCAAGTGTTAGCCCTGAAACGCTTTCCAGCAAGCCTGACTGGGAAGGGGTAGGAAATGAGGCTATTTCTAGGCGATGAGCTTGGGGTTGCCTTCTCTTGGTTTGTTGGTAAATGCCACACTCACATGCACACACTTGTGGATGGGGTTTAGGGAGGTCCACGTCTCTGGTGGAGGAACCGGTGACCAGAACACAGAGACTTGTGTGCTTTTTAATTCCTCCACCCTGATGGTCTGGGTTCCATAGCATGGTTCTCTGGAGGGCTAATTAAGTCTCAGAAGAGGGAGCTCCCTCCAGGGCTGTTTCCAAAACACTCCCAGGTGAGGGGACTTGACAGTTCAGTTGCCTTCAATGGCACCAAAAGACCCTCACTATTTGCCTCTTCATTTGCTCCCAGTGCTCATGACCTTTTATTTTCAACACAGTGTATTGCCATCCATTTTCTGGAATTAGGAACCTTTATGGGTGTCCATTCATAAAAATAGTCAGTGTGAAATATATTTAAACATGCTAATAGCAGGCAACATTTATGATTGCATGTGTGTTTAAGCAATATGCAATAATCACAAAGTTTATGTAGGAAATTTTTGGTAGGCAAAGACTCAGATGGGGCTATGCAGTTTCAAACTTCATTCTGGTCAAGTTATGCAATGTCAATATTTTCAGTAGCATTTCACATTTCTATTTTTGCATTGATTGGTTTTTGGCTTTGGTTGAGAATTTGTTTTTTTAAAGCCCAGTTGAAAGAAAACTAAGCATTTAGTGTTATTATTTTTAAGCATGCAGTATGGTATGGGATGGAGTTATTTTGTTTTACTTATTAGTAAACAGGAAGCAAAAGATGGATTTCTGTTAAGAAGACTCAAGCCTTACCTGTTAGAGTTGGATGGCTTACAGGAAGGGAATGAATCACTCGGCAGTTCTCTTTATTTTTTTCCTTCTCTAACCTTCATCCTTCCCTCTTTATGTCCGTGTTCTCACATATCTCTCATACACTCATGACTCCCAAAAGTAACTACAGCCCGTCATTGGAGCCTTGTCCTCCCTTCTGGGCTTCCTATGGCCTTTCTTTCTTTTCCTCTTTCAGATTCACTTTGCTCCAAAAGTGAATGATATCAGAAGAATGAGGAGAGAGCTAACAAACAAGGGTTAATATTGACTGAATTGTTTATTTCCCTCACTGGGAAATTCCAAGCATAGAACCTGTTAGGTTTTTAAAAAGAGGTACCCGAGTTAGAACAGCACCAGCACGCACGTGGTATTCAGATTATTCAGTAGACCTGCTTGGACCAGGCAAGGGTGGCACTCCACGTGGCTGGGAAAGGCCTGGGAATGAGAGAGAGCTGGGAAGAGAGGAAAGAGAGAGAAAAGAGCAGAGAGAGGGGTAAGAACAGTAGCACTCACGTGGTATTCAGGTAAGGGGTAGACCTGCTGGGACCAGGCAAGGTTGGCACTGCACGTGGCTGGGAAAGAGAGAGAGCAAGAGAGCAAGAAAAGAGCAGCAAGAGCTAGAAACGAACAGAGAGAGAAAAAGGGAGAGTCTGGGCCTGGGCTAGCCCTTATGTAGGGCATGGGTGGGGAAAGGTGTGGCCACATCAAATTCAGATGTGACCTCAGCGGATGCAGATGTGACCTCTTCCAGGTGTCCCAGTTGCCTAGGTAACGCAGGTACTGGGTGGAGACTTTGCTGCGAGGAGGGTGGAGTCTGCTCGCCATCCAGGAGCTGACCTTACATTCCAGCCTTTTAATAATCATGAAATAGAGCGAGGATTCTCTCTGGCTACTTCCTGCTGACAAGGGGTGTCAACAATAGGGGTAAAAGGCTGGAATTTGGTCTCCTCCCAGAGAAGGCAGTGAGTAGCAGCTGTCCCTTGGTGGCATGAGTCCTTAGATGAAATCTGGAGAAGTCTCATGAGCATTGAGGGGCTGGAAAAAAAATACTAGAGAGCAAATAAATGGCAAGAGGAAGGACTTGGGGCTGAAAATGTTGGTAGAAATGTCCCTAGTTACTTCTGACATCTGGCGACTAGGTAGAGAATTCAGGTGACAAAGGCAAGAATATAAATCCCTGTTCAGTTAATAGGTAGACAGGTATAGACATTGGATGGGCAGGCTTCTTACTTCTACTGACCTCCCGGCTCAGGTTAATTTTGAAAGAGCAAGCACAAAGTAGCTGATGTGACATCATCTCCTCTTACTCCTTTCCACGTTCCCTTGTTCTCCAGACTGGCTGAGTCTAGGTGTTCATTGCTGGGATGGCTTGTCCCAATTGGCATTCAAGATTTGAACTCAAGGCCTGGGCACTGTCCCTGAGCACTTCTGCTCAAGGCTAGCACTGAACCACTTTGAGTTATAGTACCACTAGTATTTAAGGAGGTTTGAACTCAAGGCCTGGGCACTGTCCCTGAGCACTTCTGCTCAAGGCTAGCACTGAAGCACTTTGAGTTATAGTACCACTAGTATTTAAGGAGGTTTGAACTCAAGGCCTGGGCACTGTCCCTGAGCACTTCTGCTCAAGGCTAGCACTCTGCCACACTGAGTTATAGTACCACTTGCAGAGTTTAGCTGGGAGACGGAGTCTTAGGGATTTTTTAGCCCAAGCTGGCTTTGAACTGAAATCTTTGCCACAAAAGCCCTTTATTATTTTCAATTAAAGCAACAAGGAGATCAAGTAGAATAAGTAGAGCTTACCTGGTTCTTATCAAGAATTGCCAACAAATATTCTGAAATGACAAAACTCATTAGATGTGATGAAAATTTTAGCATAGATATGCCCAGTATTTTAGAACCATGTAGTCAGTAGTAGAATACACAACACAAAACAAAAAAGGCAAAACTCAAAACCTAAAATTTTGACAACATTTAGACATCTTTGCTAACAAAGCACATCAGATGGTTGGGCCTCAGTTACTAGGGCCTGTGAAAACAGCAACTTGTTAGCAAGGCACCTTAGAATAGATGGAGTAGTAAACTTAGTGGAAGGTTAAGGGTCAGATGGGGCCAAACCCTTAACCCACCATGTGGCCAAGATGGCGGATTCAAGATGGCTAATTTCTGAAAGAATGCAAAGAAAGCCTGAATAGATTAAGCCTACATTGGCTAGCCTTTGAGAGGGAACCTAGAGGGGGGTCCCTGGGACCCAGACTGTGTCGCACTCTTCAAGGCACAAGCCAAAAAGTTGTAGAAAAAAAGGGTAGAAAGTTGCCCATGAATGGCAGAGAGAGAGCAAAAAGCCTGAAATTAAACTTCTGACCATTTACCATTGCAGTAGGATAGTCAGGGGATTCAATATTTACTGCTTTCAGGTTTTAGAGAAACTAGCACTGATGGCCAGTGCATCTTCTCTATTTAAGAAGGGGACTATAACATAGAGATGAGGCAGAGATAATAGTGAGGATGTAGTTGTAGGCCAGTTGACTATCTTTACAGGGTTGATAGGACTTTACATTTCTAGTAACAATGAGCCTTCATGGGGTTTAAAGCATTTGAGGGTCAAAGACAAATTTAAACCATAGTAGACCATTTCGAGCTATGGAAAGTGGTTCTGTGGTAAAACCAGAATTTGGAAGCCAGTCTAAAAGGATGTTGCAGAGAGTCAAGAGATGGTAAGGGTTTGAACCAGTTTTTGGTGTTGGGGACTGGATAATGTTAATGGAAGGATCATTTGGGAGAATAATTTGTATCCTCTCAATGCTTATGAAAAGTGGATGGATATAGATGGATATAGATCATGATTTCTTAATGGGGTTGAGGAAGGCCAGAGAATGACCAGGAACTAACTGGCCAGGTTCTGATTTAGATAGTCTCCATTATGGCATGGACAGTTTAGTGTACAGCTTTGAGAAAGTGCTCTTTGGTGACAGACTTTGGTGTTGTTAACCTGTAGAGGTATGCACAACCTCTTCTGTGCTGTACATTGTGTTGTTCTATCATTTTTTATATCCTAAAGCAAAAACTTATGTCTCCAAAAAAGGAGTCAGCAATTCATATCATATCTCTGGATGATAACAGTAGGATAGTCCTGTGAAAAAGGAAGTACTTCAGGAAAATGTAAGTAACCAATGGCTATTGCTTTCTTCCAGCTGTCAGTGGGGATGCCTGCCCCAGAGGAATATTGCTTCAGCTGACCTCATTTTTTTAAGAGCCCTGGCTTTGTGGCTTTGTCCAGTTCAAAATGGCAGATAAGGCTCCCCCTAGCTTGAACAGGAAGACATCAAGATCAACGCTTTCTCTTCCTCCAGAACTTGTGGACATTATCAGGAGCAATGTGCTCCCGGAGAGTTAAGATCAACGTGGGAGGCCTCAACTACGAAGTCCTGTGGAGAACCCTGGACAGGCTGCCCAGGACCCGCTTGGGAAAGCTCCAAGACTGCAACACACACGAGAGCCTCCTGGAGGTGTGCGATGACTATAATCTAAATGAGAACAAGTATTTCTTTGATTGACATCCTGGAGCCTTCATGTCTATTTTAAATTTCTACTGGACAGAGAAGCTACACATGATGGAAAAAATGTGTGCACTCTCTTTTGGCCAAGAGCTCGATTACTGGGAGATTGATGAGATCTATTTAAGAGTCCTGTTGTCAAGCCAGATATCATCAGAGGAAAGAACAGATGAATGAAAAGCTGAGGCCAGAGGCAGAGACCATGCCTGAGCGTGAGGGAGAAGAGTTTGATAACACCTGCTGCCCTGAGAAAGGAAGAAACTTTGGGACTTGCTGGACAAACCTAACTCATCAGTGGCTGCAAAGATATGAAAAGCATGGCACTGGGTGTCTACACATGGGCAGAAAAGGGGGAACCCCAGTTCTATAGGGGGTCATTTTCTTCATACTTTTAGTGAAAAAGAACAAAACACGGCTACCCCGTGAGAAATCCTATTTAATGTCTTTACCTAGTAGGATATAGTCATTCTTTCTGTGTGATGTCATAAAATGGTGTTATGCTTTCCTGAATACTATGATTTCTAGTAACAGGCCTGAAAAACAGGGTATAGAAAGGATTTTGTTTTCCATGGCTCCATATGGTGATGGTGACTTAGTAGTTAAGGAGAAAGCTCTAACTCAGACCCATTAGGCACAGTTTTGCAGAAGACCAGGATTCAGACTCCATCTTGGACAAAGGGAAGATGCTGTCATTGAAAGTAGAGGTGTCTCTTTGCTTGGTTCTGTAGAGGTTCAGGGAAGGAGAGCAAAATATGGCCCTGGGTAACTCAGAAGGATGGGGGTCACATGCCAAAGTGAGGAGCTATATTACAAAGCTTATTCATTCTTTAATGAGTCAGCCTACAGGATGTACGGCCATTGATTCCTTGTTTTGGGCTTTACTCTAACAGTTCTATATCTGATGTTAGTTTATAGTTTTTTTTTAAGTTAGTAAGGTATTGCCATTATCTCAGATTTCTTACAGAGTTTGCTTAAAGATAAATTTTTATTTTTCATTGTACATGTATATAACTAAATCTCAGAATCAAATTTTTGTCACACATTTCAGTATTTCAGTATTCACCTACATAATGTTGTTTATGCAATTTTATCTAGGACTTCAAAGGTTAGTGCAAACTCACATTTATTTCTTATGTTTAGTTCTATATTTCAATATGAATGATGAGTCATCTTTAGCTGTAAGAGACTAGTAGCTATGTTTTGAACATGAGAGATGAAATGGAGAATGCGATGGAGAATGGAGAGTGTGTCATTGTATGCACTTTTACTTACAGGTTGTTGTTTTTTTTACTGGAAAAGGAACTTTATTTTTTTTTAATTTAATTTTTTTTTATTTGTGAACATACTGTACAGAAGAGTTACAATTACATGGGCAGGATAATGTGTACATTTCTTACCAAGCATTGCAGCCTCCTCCTGTGTTTACCCTTCACATCCCTTCCCAGCCTCCCCCTCCCCCCCAATCCCAATCCTTCTCTTCTCCCCCCTTCCCCCCCTTCCCCCGCACCGACGTTGTAAAGCTCGTTTTGGACATGACAACTTGTACTTCTCACTGTTGCAACAGGTTCACCTGTAGCCTTAAACAACTGGTTTTTCCCCATCTCCTCCACAAGTTATACTGATATCAAATATAGTGAAAGCAGGGGTTATACTGTGGGGGAGGGACATACAAAGCAACAAAGAGATAATCTTATACATGCGTTAGAAACACATGCATGAAAGAAAAAAACCTTAAAATACACATCTAAGGGTTCATTTTCCTGACATCACATTATCTGACCTTTTCCGCTTGACTCATACATATACTAGATATTACAAATAAGGGAAACCATGGGACCTATGTTTCTTTGGGCCTGGCTTACTTCACTTAATATAATTTTTTCCAAACCTTTCCATTTCCTAACAAATGGGGCAATGTCATTCTTTTTGATGGAGGCATAGAATTCCATTGTGTATATATACCACATTTTCTTGATCCATTCATCTACTGAGGGGCATCTGAGTTGGTTCCATATCTTAGCTATGGTAAATAATGCTGCAATAAACATAGTTGTGCTAGTAGCTTTAGTGTGGTCTTGTTTGTAAACATTTGGGTAAATGCCCAAAAATGGGATTGCTGGGTCATAGGGGAGTTCTATGTGAAGTCTTTTGAGGAACCTCCATACTGCTTTCCAAAGTGGTTGTACTTACAGGTTTTTTTAATATCCCCAGCTATCAACACCTGTTTCAAATGGCTTGTGGGCATTGAAGGCAACATGCATTTTGTGTGTACCAGCAACGTCCAGGCCCTGCACCTTGTTCCTCATTACTGGTATTACTTGGGCTAATTGATGAGCTTTTATCTTAAAGTCAGAGATTTGAAGGTCATGAAGCTAAGCTTCCTCTCTGATTGCTGTGCCAGTAAGGCATAACCAAGAGAGAATTATGCAACTAGACATGGACCAGTAGGAAACAGAGAACTGTAGTAACTCACAGGTAATGGAAAAGTGAGAGCCAAAATGTAAGCTTTAATCTCTAAAGATGTTCTAGGAGACACTAAAATTTAATATCTGAACCATATCAGCTTGGTATCTACATTATTTATTTTTGACCATGCCTATATATGTTTAAGTTAACTCTTTAACATGCAAAAGGAATGGCGATTTTTTTTCTTAAATTACCCTTGTAATGTTGTATGAAGTTTGAAGTAAAAGATGACCTCTGGAGCCAGGTGCTGCTGGTGGCTCATGCCCATAAACCCAGCTGCTGAGGAGGCTGAGTTCTGAAAATCACAGTTCAAAGCCAGGACAGACAGAAAAGTCTATGAGACTCATCTCCAGTTAACCCTGCCCCCCCCCAACCACATATGCTGGAAGTGTGGCCTTTGCTCAAGTGGTAGAGTACACTAGCCTTGAGGACAAAAGCTCAGGGACAGCACCCAGGTCCAGAGCTCAAGCCCCAGGACTGACAGAAAAAAAAAGAAAGAAAAAGAAGAAAAAGAGGAAGTCCTTTGAATATTACTAAAGAAAAGCCCATTAAGTAATCAAGTTTCTGTGTGTCAGGCAGGCAAACCACATAGGAGCAGTCTTCTCTGGCTGTTATCTACGTTAAATCTATTTGTTTGAGCACATGTATGTATGCACACATGTATGAGAGAGAGAAGGGGAGAGAGAGACAAAGATCTCATACATATGCCTGTCTCTGTATTAGAACAGATTATATAAAGAATTCACCTGCAGAAAACTAGAGTGAACTTCTACATGTATTTGATAATTTAATATAGATACAACTTTGTCATCCAAACGAAAAGCACCTTCAGGATAGACACTTTTGTTATAATTTGATCAGATATGGCAATCCATGTGAAGAGCTCTAGTGGTCCAAGAATAGAAGGAAGAAGATTCTTCATTAATTACCCAGGACTTTGTTTCAGGATGCTAGAGGTCATTGGTACCCTGGACTGTACAATTAAACTTTCCTCTTGAGTCATTCCTGAAACATCTACAAGTGTTGAATGCCACTTTATTTTTTTTTAAATTTTATTGTCAGGGTGCTGTAAGAGGAGTTACACTTACATAAGTAAGGTAGTTATTACATTTTTTGTCTAACTTATTATTCCCCCCTTCTCTTTTCTCCCCCTTTCCCTCTCAATCCTCCCACGCCCCGCCAAGTTGTACAGATCATTTCCAACATATTGTCTTGTGGATATTGCTGTTGCTTAGGTTCCCACTTCTTCCTTTTTCTTACCATTTTGTTGTTCCCCTTCCCTCGTTCAGATAAATGTATATACAATACTGAGGGTACCAAAATTGAATACAGTGACAACATGGGATCAACCACAGGGGTAAAAATCTCGTAGTACATTGAGAACAACAACAAAGAAAATAGATGCCTTCAGTCTCTGTCACAGAGGCTTCAAGGACAATCAAGTGATCCTAGCACATTTAGGAATGGAGGCAACACCTTTTACTACAATAACCCTCAGGACATTTGTACTTATGAGGAAGGACTTCTGGCCATTGTTTTGGGACTAATCAATGTCGAGTACAAAACAGGCACAGGAGGCTCACACCTGTAATCCTAGAAACTCAGGAGGCTGAGATCTAAGGATCACAGTTCAAGATCAGCCCAGGCAGAAATGTCCACAAGACTCTTCAATAAACTACTCAGAAAAAGCCACACAAGTAGTGTTGTGGTTCAATAGTTAAGCACAAACCTTGAGCAAAAGAAGGTCTGGGATGGTGCCCAGACCCTACGTTCAAGCCCCACCACTAGCAAAAAACAAAACCAAAACAAAACCTGGAGTAGTTTTGTATGTGGATCTGCATTTGTCTTAGCTTCTGTCTTTTAGGTCAAGTTCTCAACCACAATGATTCTTCAGATTCAGATTTCTTTTTAGCATTCACATTTTAGTTTACATCCAGAGTTATATCTGTTTTGGGCAATGTTTTTGTATACATTAATGTTAGTGCATATTATTCCAGCTGGAATTTAGTTAAATTGAAAATAAATTAGTGTTAGTATTGATGATGTATCACCACAGGTGTATGCTGAAATAAATTTGCTGGTTTTGATTAATACAATGGAAATTTTTTTTTTTGGTTGGTCATGGGGCTTGAACTCTGGGCCTGAGTGCTGTCCCTCAGCTCTTCAGCTCAACGCTAGCACTCTACCACTTGAGACACAGCACCACTTAGACAATGGAAATTTTTATCTTGAAAACTAGCAGAGACCCTGCATAATATCATTGAGGCAAGCAACCTATTTTCTTTCAATGAAGTTTTTAGGATAGAAGCAGAAAACCCAGTATGCAATCTTGTTTTTCAAAAGGTGATACGTTTACTATATTACAGATGGAATGAACTACATATGCAGTGAAGGAAAACATGAATATAGTAGGCTAAAATCATGGGTAACATAAATTTGCCATTTTATATTTGCTATGTTAAAATGGTAGCACATTTTATTATATTCCTTAATTGAATTCTGCAGGTGTGAAAATTATTGTATTGCATAAGTAAAGTAATTGCATTATGAGTAAAATCTGTTTGAAGCACTACTCTTTATTTTTCAGTTCATAGCTCATCAACCCTTACAAATATTTTAAACTACTTGGAATGGTTTCAAAGTGTTAATCACACCCACTTTTTCTCCCGAAGTTTATTTTTGCATAGATTTGCATGTGTTACAGGGTAGCAAATTGTTTTGATGGGAGTATGTGAACATCATATCCATTTTATTTATATACACTAAGGAAGAAATATTGTGTTGTAACTGAAAGAAATGTTTTGGACTCTGGTTTTCCTGTCTTTGTTGAGACATTTAGAATATACTAAAACTTAGTGAACTTTTTCCTTCTGCTGTACTTTAAGCCTCGCTGAGCTTTCTGAAGGTACAGAGAGGAAGATCATGGTTCTGAAAGGCCAGTCGAGGCAAAAGTTAGATAAGTCAGGAGTGGTGATTGTGCTTCTGGAATGTTAGTTACGCAGGTGGTATAATGTAGAAAGATCCAGTCTGAGCCCATCTCTGAGCTAAAAGTACAAAAACTTGTCCTCAATAAGGAAAGCAAAAAATTCTAGAGTCCTGGTTCAAGTGGTATAGTGACTATCAAGTAAGAGGCCTGCTGTTTAAACCTTTATATACCCCTGACCCAAAAACCAATTTAGTAAGACCCTGTCTCAAAAATAACTTAGGCATAATGATCTTAGCTAATCAGGAGGTGAAGGTAAGAGGATCCTGGTCCAAGGGAAGACTAGGGAAAAATAAATTAAATCACCAGAGATCGTAAGAGGATCCTGGTCCAAGGGAAGACTAGGGAAAAATAAATTAAATCACCAGAGATCTAGTAAAGGCAAAGAGCCAGGAGCATGACTCAAGTGGAAGAGTAGTTGCCTATCAAGTGGGAAGCCCTTAGGTCAAATCCCGGTACTGGGAGAGAAAAAAAAAAGAGCCTGAAGCTAAATAATAGCCAGACTCCGCTGTTTATTGCCCATTCTGACCTGCCAGGATCTATATTCCTTGCAGAACTGATTGAACACCAAGGTACACATTGCCACCAATGAAGACTTGGAACATAGATGTTTTTCTCCTTGCGATTTAGCCCATATAGGAAATGCTTTTCTTACGTTCTCCAAGCTCTGGTTTTTGCTCTGCATGAAAAACTTAAAATGTTTACAAACAAGACCACACTAAAGCTACCAGCACAACTATGTTTATTGCAGCATTATTTACCATAGCTAAGATATGGAACCAACCCAGATGCCCCTCAGTAGATGAATGGATCAAGAAAATGTGGTATATATACACAATGGAATTCTATGCCTCCATCAGAAAGAATGACATTGCCCCATTTGTTAGGAAATGGAAAGGTTTGGAAAAAATTATATTAAGTGAAGTAAGCCAGGCCCAAAGAAACATAGGTCCCATGGTTTCCCTTATTTGCAATATCTAGTATAGGTATGAGTCAAGCGGAAAAGGTCAGATAATGTGATGTTAGGAAAATGAACCCTTAAATATGTATTTTAATGTTTTCGTTTCTTTCATGCATGTGTTTCTAACGCATTTATAAGATTATTTCTTTGTTGCTTTGTATGTCCCTCCCCCACAGTGTAACCCCCGCTTTCACTATATTTGATGTCAGTATAACATGTGGAGGAGATGGGGACAAACAAGTCGTTTAAGGATTCAGGTGGACCTGTTGCAACAATGAGAAGTACAAAATGTCATGTCAAAACCAGCTTTACAATGTCGGTGTGTGTGGGGGGGGGTATGATTGGGTGGGAGGGAGGGGGGAGGCTGGGAAGGGAAGTGAAGGGTAAACAAAGGAGGAGGCTGCAATGCTTGGTAAGAAATGTATGCATTATTCTGCCCATGTAATTGTAACCCCGTAATTGTAACCCCTCTGTACAGTATGTTCTCAAATAAAATAAAATTAAATTAAAAAAAAAAACTTAGTTTATCCTTCCCGGTTCTTCTTTTCTAACTCCACGAATATGTCTGCTTTAAAAAAATATTAAAGCATCAGAAGCTGAATGAGGTAGACTTATCTTTCCTGGACTCTTTGAAATCATTGAGATTGTTCCCTTCCTTTCCTTTGAGAGAAGCAGATTGATTCTTCATTCACCCTATGTCCTCTTGTCATCCATGAACTCTGGTTGTGTAAGGTAAACTGGCTTCACATGTTACTCTAGCACAGCTGCCACTTCCCCCAGAACCTTCTTTCTGTTCTGAGCAGAAATTTAACTCTAGGGGAAGAGACTGTGGTTTGTGGAGACCTAATATAGTAACAGGTGGTTTTTATTAGCTTGTGTTTCCAATGTCCTCTATGAAGTAGAGATACAACTTTCTGGAAAATCATCAGCCCATTGATTCTCTCTTCTTACTCTGAGACTCATTTGTTTATCATAATTGTTTTCCCCTGGCAACCAGGGAAAAATGAGCCTTGTTTCCTGCACTCCAGGACTATGAAGTAAAGGCACATTCTCTTGTTCCCTCAATTATCTCTATGGCCTTCCCAAAAGAGCACAGAGGAAGGAGTTAATAGTGAGTGTCTGCTGTGTGCCATAAGAGAATGTGAACATTTTTCATGTTGACTCTTCATAACAGGTATAGGAAAACATTTAGGGTAAAGCTCCAGATGGTCAATATTTCTAGCTTTGTGGGCCATGAGGTCTCTACTGCAACTACTCAGCTCCCCATGTGCGAGTTGCAAGAGAGCAACTGTAGACCATACACTAACATCTGGATAGAGTTGGATTCCAATGAAACTTGACTAGTTGGATGAATTTAACTCTGGGTCTTATTTTCTGACATCTTGTGTCAGCACTACAAGAAGACATCATTAATCTCACTTTACAGATCAGGGAGCTGAGACTCAGGAATATCACATTCATACTATCCCAGACTATATGACATATTAGTGTCTTTATCTGGTTGACCCCAAACCTGGATTTCCCATAATGCTTCTTTCTGTCCACTTGTATTTTTATTTCATTTATCATCATATCCATCATTCCTGTCACTCTCTTAATATTTCTGAAAGATAGTGGTTCATGACTTCAAATCACCTTACTACTATAGTCTCTTTGCTATATCCTTCAAGAAAAAAGCCAATCACAAATCTTATGTTAAGCCCCCCACATCATGAACTCTATTAGACCATGGATGGGATCTTAAACTCTGATGAAGACCACTGAGCTTTCTATATCCTACTAAGTCATTACTTTTTCTCAAATCTAATCACTTTTTTCTTTTACTTATCCTATTCATTTTCTCCATAGACCACTGGATACCTTGCTGTCTGGGTCTAAACTTTGTTCATCCCATTATTGAACTATAGCATTGAGTTATTAATGACTTTATCACTTCATCCTCCCCCCCCCCGCATTTATAACTGATTCTCCATCTAGCCAACCGAATTACCCATTTAAACATATCTTGAACAAACCTCCCCAATAGTTCTGTATTGCTTGCTGCTCAGTTTAAACTCCTTGGCACTGCATTTAAAGATACCACCTTCTTATCCAGCTATATTCCTGACTGCTCCCATGTTCAGTGCTCCAGGGTCTGAGTCTACTAGCCACTGTTGAAGATTGGGGTCTTGTCTGGACAGTTGTTCATTGCATTCAATCTGCATTACTTACCCATGCTCTGTACATCCAAGAAGGACATCATTTTTCTCCTTCGCTCAAAGGTCCTTGTATAGCTAAGCCATACTTCTATCGATCTGGTCATTCCACACAGCTGTCATCACCACTGCTTCCTTGCCCTGGAACACTGTGGCTGTTCTCTGTCCTTCCTTGGTGTTTTAGCTCATAAGTTGCTCCTCTCTGATGTCTGTCACATTCTCTCTTCCCTGTTTTTTCCCCTCGAGTTTTCTCTTCTTTCTTTCACCTTAGGTATTCTATCTGTGCTTTGCTCATCTCCTTTGGTAGGCTATGGCATTTTGAGGAATTTATACCACCTCTCTTCTCTTCAGTACCTGGTAATTCCCAATAAAGGAAATATTCACTTCCTCTGACATAATTGTACTGAAAAGAAAAAATAGCAACATGTTGTTTGTTTCAGAATATTTTTATTTCTCTGTGATGATTAAACAATGGAGATAGAGGTTGAATGCCTCATTCTAATCATTAAACCTGGCATTGCTTTTTGGGGTTTGGGTGGTTGGCATTTTGTTTCTGTTTGTTTGGGGTGTTTTTTGAAAATTTAAGAAAGATGGGTATCTTATCAGTTTTTAATGGCTTTGTGTTTTTGAAAGAGAGTGACAGATGTCTTTTCCATCTTCACATTGTATAAATTCGAGAATAGCAGTCTAGCTTTTCTGTATGGTGCAGAGTTTATGCAAAGAAAGGAATCAGGTGCTGCTGAGAAGCAGGCTTTCAGATGCTTGCTTTTCTGGGGCTGCTCATTTTGTGTTATTTAAACACTAGGCTCCAATTCTTGTCATAGGCAAAATGTAGCCTTTTGTAGGTGGCAAGAGTGCTTGATTCACCCCCAGGCATGGGCAATCTTCCACACCATTAGGGGATAGGAAGATTATTTCCTTACATTAACCTTCTGAGAACTTTGACTCAAGTGAGGTTTATGAAGCAGATTAGTTGTGTGCTGCTTACCTTTATGTCTGGATAAAGTAACCAGACAACCCCACCCCACTGCCCACTTAAGTTGCATGGAGCCATTACTTATACAAATGCAGCAAGAAACAGTAGAAACTTAGGATTCAGGGTAAGCTGGCACCAAAGGTACAGAAAAGCTGACCAGGATGCTGAGAGTTTTAGGTAATCCTACCTAAGCAGGAGGCTGAGATCTGAAGATGGAGGTTTGAAGACTGGAGGGGCAGGAAAGTCTGTGAGACTCTAATCTCTAAGTGGCACCATGGCTCAAAGTGGTAGAGTGCTAACCTTGAGCCAAAGCAGCTCAGGGATAGCACCCAGGCCCTGAGTTTGAGCCCCAGGACTGGCACATACAAAAAAAACCCAAAAATAAAAAAAACATAAAACCCCACATTTACCCAACATCCTCCTTTATCACTGCAAATATGCAGATTAAAAAAGAGGTTCAACAATGGATGTCAAATCTTCAAGTTTTCTGAACCAAAATAAGACTATCTGTGCCTTCAACTTCTGAAAATGTTTTTGTCACCTAGGGTGGTCTTGTTTACTTACACACACACACACACACACACACACACACACACACACACACACACACACACACACACACACAGTGATTCATTCTCCTCTCTTTCATTCTGTTCTTCTTCCATTTGATGATTTGAAAAACTCTGCCTTTGGTACTATGGTGCCTGTCAGAAATTATTTGCAATTTATGCATATTAATAGACTTATCTTCTGGATCTTCTCTTGCTAAGGCCCTCACAAATACTTCTCTGATTCAACTTTGGAATCTGTTTTTATCCTACTTTGCTTATCTGATAAAATCAAAAGATAATCAAGTATTTTGCACACATAATGGAAATGAGAAGAAATAATACCTAAGAGGATTAATTTAAGGGCTGGTGGGAAGAAGAGATGACTGATTGCATGTATTTTGTATTTTTCCAGTTGACCCTAGAATGGTGCTATGCACTGGAATTAGAAATAGCTTTCTAAACATAACAATCATAAAACATTTTATTTATTTTATTTTGGAATTTGAAATAATCCATTGTGTTAGGTCATGCAGTAAGCCTGAATTTGAAAGGAAAGCGGGGGGAGGGGGGGTGGAGGGAGAAAGGGAGAAATGGAGAGAGGGAGAGGGAGAGAGAATGGGAGGCTGTAATTGATGGAAAACTTTGATTTAGAATTCTGGAAGCTTAGCCTAGCAAGTGCTAACCATGCACACAGCATACAAACAAGCCATAGAGAGAAGAAAAGAGCCAGGACATCAAGAACTCAAGTAAAACCAGAAGTAAAACCAGAAGAGGCACATACTGTTCTATAGAAAGAAGTCAGAGGATTTGAACATATTGTGATGGCCATGAGGTACAATCTGTGCTGTAAAAGACAAAAATACCAGACCTGAGGTAGTGAGTCAAGTAGCAATGGATTGGGAAGAGTAGCTAAAGCTGTGGTAGGTAATCGGGGCACAGGTACACTCACGGAATCCGGAGAGGAAAAGCCCTCCCTTAGGTTATTGACTTAAAAGAAAGGGGAGGCTTCACTTCCAGACGGTAGGGAAGAACAGGATGAAATACAGGCACAGAAAAAGATGACCAAGAAGTGGGTAAATAAAGAGCAATTCCCAAGGCATAAAACATGCAGCAATAAAAAACACATTAAGTCTGACAATAATAAAGATTAATATATAAAAGCTTGGAACATTTCAAATAAGTTCTTCCTTTGCTTAATTTCCCTTTTCAGGGATAAATTTATGGCCCAAATGGAGGTCAATGAATTGATAGTAGCAGATTTTGAAGGTTTGTATACCAGGAACTCCTGAGGGGCATAACTTACCTTCAGAGACATTCATGAAAGAAGATTCAATGGTAGTATGCATAAATTAATTTTTATTTCTGCTGGAATATGAGTAAAAATATTCAAAGGCAGTGAGGAAAATTTATCATACAGATTTAAAAGTAAAATAAAACAACAAGAAAAAAAGGAGGCTTGCATTCTGGGCAATATGTCAGACTTGGTAATTCTGAAACTCATGTGCAGAAGTGCAGAATGAAATAGGATGAAATTTCTCTGAAAATACAGAGTTGAACCAGAGGGGAATACAGTAGAGGAGGCCCAAAGGGAGAGGAAAATGAAAATCATTTCTTTGAGCTGCAACTGTACCATTGACTATCACAAAAATCCCAGAGGGATAAGAGAAACTGGGGTTCAGCAGGGAACAGAGGTGGAGCTAAGAGAGCTTCATAAAGCTGAGGCCTTTAATAGGCTATATGATATGTGAAGGGCAACCCCAGAAGAGTGATTGGGAAGATGGAAAAAAGATTGTGTCTCTTTTTATTTCTTTATATATATATATATAGTTAAGATACTATACAGAGGGGTTGTGTGTCTCAGTTTTAATTCAGGGAAATGGTAAGTGCAAACACAATCTCACGTTGGTCTAGCAACTAAATTCATATTCTATAAATCGCATGGAAAATCTAAGATGAAAGAGTAACATGCAATGGTTGGAGGCTAGTGATAGCCTCAGGCTCCTAGCAGAGGAATTGACACAGAAGTGACACAGAAGTGGCGCTGTGGCTCAAGTAGTAGAGCGCTAGCCTTGAGCTGAAGAGCTGAGGGACAGTGCCCAGGCCCAGAGTTCAGGCCCCATGACCGAACCGCCCCCCAAAGAAAAAAGATATCATATAAAATAACCAAGCATGTCAACCTTAGGAATTTGAGCTAATAGGATTATAACATGAAATATAAAATAAATAAGAATAGTGTGTAACCAGATACTACAATTGTTAGAGAAGGGAACATAGCTTTTAATAAAATTTAAAATTGTCTTTGAGATAAAAAAATCTAGTACACAGTTGAATACAGGATTTATAAAGGATAAATATATTTGAAGGGATGGTTCACTGTTCCCCTTAAAGATGAAAAGATGGAAATGTCAAAGAGAATTAAGTAACACATGGCAGAATGACAAGTTTAGCATAGTGAATAGGAAATGCAGAAGGAACAATTCATTAGGAGGGGGAGAGACTACTTCCAATATTTCACAGAACTAATGAAAAATACAAACCTTCTGATTCAAGGATGAAATCCTGGCAGGAAAACAAAAATGAGTTCAACAACAACAACAACAACAAGAAGCAGAACCCCCAAACCAAGCAAACCCAAAAGCCTACAAATTAGTAATAATTATCTTGTCTTCACACTATGCCACTATAATACAAGCAAGTAGGAAATAAAGAAGTAAGATTTCGAAGACTTTTGGGAAATAACCTTCAACTAGATTTCCCAGCTGGGAATCAACTAGATCTGGTATCAACTAGATACCCAGCTAAACAGGCTTATGTGTGAGTTAAAGACATGTTGAGACAAAAAGACTGAGCAGACTTACCACTTACTAAAAGAAGTATCAGAGCAAGATTATGACAAGAAGACTGGCAAATTCAGAAAGAAAGTATGACAATGGTTAAGTTGGCAAAATTAAATAAGGTAATGATGATGGTGGTGAGGGCAACAATAAAGGATTAGTTGGCCCTGATTTCAAGGCTGCAGTAAACTACAGAGCCACAATAATATGTAAAATCCACAAATTGGATTTGAATTAATGCTTTCTCCACGGTCTTTCATTATTTGTGAGGAGTACAGAGAAGCTGATTAACTTTAAATTGTATTATATTTATTTACCTCATTTTATTGTTCAAATTAAATTTTCAGGTGTGAACAATAAATACAAAGGAATTAAATATATGTGCTTATATATCTTTACAGAAAACTATTTTTCCCTGAATCGAGTCATATCTGTAACAGAAAATATAGATAGCACAGGAAAATGATATGATGGATTTACTACATTTCATTTACACAGCTACAGTTACAGTTTATTTTTAAATTTGATTATTTTTCAGATGTCATCTTAAAAATGGGAGCATTTCTCTACTTGTCCAAATTACATATGATAATAATTTTGTCACATCATTCAGTCCTCATTATATATTGGAAAATTTCTTGTTACAAAGATGTTTCTTGTGGTGATTTTGATTCCGTGTATATAGAATGCAATGTGCAAATTTTCCTTGATGTCTGGTTGTGTTTTATTCTATTTCAGTCCACAATTAGCCCATTTTCTTGGTATTGACTTTTTGAAGAAGGCCAAAGATTTGTTTATTGCAACTGTCTGGGTACTGATGCTCTTTTTTCTGAATATCTGCTATATCTGAAGGCTAGATAAAGAACCAATGAATTCACAGTAAGCATTATTTTCTGCATAGATTATATCTCTGACAGTGTCTTGCATTTTATTTTTATCACGAGAGAAACACATTAAGTTTATTCCTGCAAATGGAGGGTTTTGCAAACCTGGTGATGGGTTGATGGTAATGAACAGCATTTCCGTATTGGAAGGTACATTTTCCTGGTGTCTGTGCGGTGCTTCCTATATCAAGATCTGTTCATTCCCTTTGATGTTACTTACAACTGACAACCTTCTCCCGAATTTGAAAGTTTATTCTAGATTATAAAATGATGATTGACTCATTCTAAAATTTCTTCTAAAATATCTGACATTCTTTTAAAAATAGTAGTTCTTTTAGTTTGGTTATTCTGAAAAAGAGTTCTTGTTTGAAAGGCCAAACATGTGCTTAAGAGTCTTCTATTTAATATGATTTTGAAACAAGAAGTTGTCTTAGGAATGGTAACACATGGATTTAAATTTTGTTATCTGCTTCTTCAAAACTTTTAGTGTCATCATAAACACATGGGCATCATAGATGCCAAGTGGGTCAACTGATTGCAGTCATTATTCTTCTCAATGTTCTTATTGACATGGTTCAGGCCATTAAAGAACCTCTCCAAATTGACTCATGTCCTTTTAACAGTCTCTATTAATCTTAAAAATGTTCTGGGAGAGCAAGGTATTATAGACTGACATTATACCTTCTTTACTCTAACTTACACTTGGCTATTTTCCTTGGGACTCCTTGTTCCTTTTAGTCTTAAATTATACTAAAAAATCTGAGCCTTCCTAGGCTTATTACCATAATGGCAGCTGTGTCCCACGACTGTTTGAATGGATCTTAGGAAACAACACCAAACTTAGTTTGCACTTACCTCTTTCCTCTCTTTCCTCCTGATTGGTTTTTTTTTTTTTTATGCTACTGTACATTGCCACAAAATTCATTCCTTTTGTCACTTATATCTCTTACTGTAGTAGCGATCAATTAAAATGTGAATAGACAAAACATTATGTGGAACCCACACATTCTTACAGCAAGTCACCTATATGTTATTTATAAGCACTACTTCTCTCACCTGCCCGCCCACCTGCCTGCCCGGGTTGCGGGTTGCTGAAGTGGTCGCCACCGACCCAGCCTGCTAGCTTTCTGGCCACAGCCTCGGGGCTTCCCCGCAGAGGGAGGGCGGCCCAAGACTGAAAAGACTGAAGGTGAAGGCAGTTGCTGACACCTCCGGTGATATTTTCTGAATGGGCCTGCTCAGTGTGTTGTCCTTGGGTGACCTGCACTGTGAGCTGCTCCCACAGCAATGGCTGGATATACATTTATCATTGAAGGGACTAAAAAAATCCCCAACGTGTTACTGGCCAGGGTGTAATAAAACAGACGGCTGAGCTCGAACTGATTGAAATGCAGTCTAGCCTACAGCCACAGGCACAGCTAAAGACGCAGGCCTGATCATGCTTATAAATTGACTTAGAAGAAAGAAGGATGGCCAATAGACACATGAAGAAATGTTCAACATCCCTAGCCATAAAAGAAATGCAAATCAAAACAACATTGAGATATCACCTCACTCCAGTTAGAACGGCAAAAATCAAGAACTCTAACAACAACAGATGCTGGAGGGGATGTGGACAGAAAGGAACCTTACTTCATTGTTGGTGGGAATGTAAACTTGTTCAACCACTTTGGAAAGCAGTATGGAGGTTCCTCAAAAGACTTCACATAGATCTCCCCTATGACCCAGCAATTCCACTTTTGGGCATTTACCAAATGTTGACAAACAAGACCACACTAAAGCTACCAGCACAACAATGTTTATTGCAGCATTATTTACCATAGCTAAGATATGGAACCAACCCAGATGCCCCTCAGTAGATGAATGGATCAAGAAAATGTGGTATATATACACAATGGAATTCTATGCCTCCATCAAAAAGAATGACATTGCCCCATTTGTTAGGAAATGGAAAGGTTTGGAAAAAATTATATTAAGTGAAGTAAGCCAGGCCCAAAGAAACATAGGTCCCATGGTTTCCCTTATTTGCAATATCTAGTATATGTATGAGTCAAGCGGAAAAGTTCAGATAATGTGATGTCAGGAAAATGAACCCTTAGAAATGTATTTTAATGTTCTTTTCTTTCATGCATGTGTTTCTAATGCATTTATAAGATTATCTCTTTGTTGCTTTGTATGTCCCTCCCCCACAGTATAACCCCTGCTTTCACTATATTTGATGTCAGTATAACTTGAGGAGGAGATGGGGAAAAACCAGTTGTTTAAGGATACAGGTGGACCTGTTGCAACAATGAGAAGTACAAGTTGTCATGTCCAAAACGAGCTTTACAACGTCGGTGCGGGGGGGGGGGGGGGGGGGGGGGAAGGGGGAAGGGGGGAAGGAGAAGGATTGGGATTGGGGGGGAGGGTGGAGGCTGGGAAGGGATGTGAAGGGTAAACAAAAGGAGGAGGCTGCAATGCTTGGTAAGAAATGTACGCATTATCCTGCCCATGTAATTGTAATCCCTCTGTACAGTATGTTCACAAATAAAATAAAATAAAATAAAATAAAATAAAATAAAATAATTGACTTAGCTTTTAACACCGGCTCCACAGAGTGCCTGCCACCCTTGTACAGAGGTGGCTTGCTGAGCTTGAGGTGATATGGAGAACGACATTCACCAGGAGAGAGCTTAACACCCAGCGGGATTTGTCCCACATCACTACCCTCAATGGTGCACAGAGTGGGCACTTAAGGTGTCTACACATAGACACACAAAGCCATCATAGAACGGCTTTGGCAAGTGGAGGTCCGAGGGCAACAAATAATAACAATAATATTTATTCTTAGTATTTTTTACTGCCTCATTTAACATAGAATCTTCATCAAGGTCCAGGTGTGCAAGGCATATGTGATGTGCAGTGAAGGCCGCATCTCGATCCCTTTGTCTGAGATTGGAAATCTGCATTGCCAAGAACAGCCTGGACACTGTCATCTTGTCGTCTGCATTGGCTTCCTTAGAACAGGTAAAAGACTTAAAAAACATAGAAAGGGGGCTGGGAAGGTGGCTCAGTGGTAGAGCACTTGCCTTGCATGCCTGAGGCCCTGGGTTCGATTCCTCAGCACCACATAAGCAAAAAGAAAAAAGCCGGAAGTGGAGCTGTGGCTCAAGTGGTAGAGTGCTCGCCTTGAGCTGAAGTGCTGAGGGACAGTGCCCAGGCCCAGAGTTCAGGCCCCACGACTGGACCCCCCCCAAAAAAAAACCAAAAAACAAAAACATAGAAGGCAGAGCAGCTTTTGTTATTACAAGAGATCCCCAAGGTTTCATCGAGAGATGGTAGGGCCTTTTCACAGTGTTATTTTTTTCTTTTCTTTTCTTTTGGAGGGGAGGAGCAGCGTTAGTACATGACAGCTTGGTTTTTCAGGAAGGATTTTTTTTTGGGGGGGGGTGTCCGGTTGTGCGAATCTAGCATGGGGCTAGATACTGGAGAAGGATAGAAACTTAAGTTTCTATGATGATAGAGTGAGATAAACATATATCATGGAAGATAATGAGAAAGAATTATCAGGAGATCTGTGGAGAGAAACAAAATTTAAAACCAGGATAGGAGAGAGAAATGTCTGAACTAAAACCAGAGTTCCAGCATAAAATGCTGCAGAGAGGTAAAGAGGAAACACTATGGAGAACAATGAGCCATTCTGATGATTATTGGAGTCCAGTGGCCATGATGTTTGATGGCGAATCCTTAGGTGGAGTTAGTGGGTAGAAGGTGGGAATAGCCAGTGTGGACATCTCATCTGAAAATTATAGGGAAAACAAAAAATGAACAGTTATATAACAACCAAGAGATTTCCATTGGGAAGGGAATTGATTTTAGAAAAGAGATGGTGATCAAGTGTATAAGAAGGAGGCAATATGGAAAACCTAAAGTCAGCTCTCTCTCTCTCTCTCTCTCTCTCTCTCTCTCTCTCTCTCTCTCTCTCTCTCTCTCCCTCTTCCTCTCCCTCTCCCTCCCTCTCTCCCACTTTCCCTTTCCTCCTCTCCTCCCTCTCTCTCTCCCTGGTCTTCTTCCTCACATCCTAGTCTTGAATTGACTTCCTTATTTCATTCACTTCTTTATTTGATTCCTCTTTGAAGTCATATATCAATTTTAAGCTAGATTTCTGAATTCTTTTTCTAGCATTTTAAGCATTTCAACATTTGTAAATTCTGTTATAGAGGAGTTGTAAACTCTTGAAGGAGTCACATCGAGATTTGCACATCTGTTGGGTTGGATAAGTCTGTTTTATGCTGGGTCTTCATAGTGAGGATTCTTCTCTGGAGGTCTCCATCAGACACCCATGGGTACCTTAGCTCCTCTCTTCTCTGTTCTTATTGAGGGTATAGCTCATGTTTTTTCCCCCTACATTTAAATATTTGGTTTGTTCTTGAATTGTTGTTTTCTTATTATTGCTATCTAGGCTTCTCTCAGCTGAGTCTGAGCACCACTTGCTTATGTTTAGATGCTTACCAAAGGTGCTTTGTAAGTACACATGTGTATGTGAAAAATACCCAAGGAATCTGCCTTCCTTCCAGCTGACTCTGGGCCTTTGTGAGTATAGAAAGCAGTCATATCCAAGCAATCTGCTCACAGGGCAAGACACAGAATATGGTATGGTCCTGTTATATCCTGATTATGCTGGCCTCTGACCTAAACCACATAGTTGATACTCATATACAACTGGCCTGTCTGTTCTTCTGAGGAGTCAGGCTGCCTGCCTTACCTTTCTTCTACTTCACACCAGCACTTCCCACCAAGGAACCTCATGATAGGTAGAAATATATATTACTCATGGAGATGGGCCTGAGTATCTGTAGTAAAAGTAAAACTGGGAAAAAGAATATGTCATTCTCATACTGTTTTAAAATTAATGAATTTAATAGTTATGATGACTGTATTTAAGAACACAAAAGAGATCTGATATTATAATCATCACATTCTCTCTCATATAAATTGCATAAGTTTAAAATATTTCTACTAATTATATTACTCTGAGAAATCTCTCAAATTGTGTCTTTTGCACAAAATTTATGCAACACTGAGGAGCAGCAAATGAGATATCATGAAATTATTGCTTGGAGAATGTTTCTATATAATACATAAAAGGAAATTTACCTCTTGAGAACCACAAGCTCAAGAGAGTTTCCAGGCATAAGACTTTCAATATAGTTGTCAAGTGATTGGCTTATGTAATTGTCTATATTGCCGGTGGCAGTTACTAATAGTTATAGTACTGGAAACTAATGCAAAAAATTAGCAAAATAGAAGAGCGCATAAAATGAATTAGTACAATGGTGAATGCTGAAAAAGAAACATTTTATCCCTTACAAACTCTCCAGTTTATTCCCTGAAGCAGGAGACCTGAGTGCTCAGAGACAATATTGTTGTTTGCTTTTCAGAGCTATGAAATACTCATGGCATCCACATTTGACAAAAATGTAGCTGTTGGCATTTACATGACTCTGCTAAAATCTGAACTGGAACATCACAATTCTGTATACTTTATTACTGGGAGAATGTAGCCAGATTAAAAGGAGTTAAAAGGAATAATATGAACAATTAAAGAGGAAAATATGGAGATGAACATTATAATTATATTACAAGAATGACTGATACAAGAGGAATGAGAATAGAGAAATCCAGTTGTGAAAGAATGATGGACGGATAGATGTAACATCAAGATTATATCCAGGCTAGGAGTATTTGAGGAAGTCTGTAATCCTAGTGACTTTGAGAATCAAAGATCAAGGTTCAAAGCCAACCCTTGCATAAAAGTCTGGGAAAATCAATTTCAATCAATTTCTGTATAGAGTGGTACATAGCAATTATCTTCTGTACAGGTGAAACAAATGGCTGGGCCCAGTGGTGTATGCCTGTCACTCACAGACAAGTGAAACACAAATGGGAAGTAGAGTCATGGTTGGAGTGGTAGAGTACCTCCCTTGCCCCGAATTCAATTCTTAGTACCAAAAAAAAAAAAAAAGTTAAAGAAAGAGAGAACAAAACAGAGAAGATTATACTCAGTAGCTCATGTGTGACAAAACAGAAAGTTTGGAGACAACTAAATTTTCCCATTTGAAGGAGAGAGATAATGATGAGGATGGAAATCAGGCCCTCGTGAACCCTAAACACATATTCTACCATTGAGCTATACCCAACCTCCTAAAATTCTAATTCTAAGATACTGATTTTCAAGATAAGAAAAATTATAAAGTATTTTTCTTCTCTAGGCACCACATATAATGACAATGTTTCTAAAAGAAAATAAACCAAAAAATAATGCTTAAAGAAGGTAACTCACCCATAGTTGAAGAATTTATTGTAACTATTTTTCCTGATAATAGCTTGCCAAAATAAGGAACAGCTTTATCATCATCATTAGTAGTAGTATTTTCATAATTTAAATAATAAGGCACATTATTGGGGCCCCGTATGTTCAAAATATACAGTTACATCAGGAAATAACTGTCAATATTAGTAAACACAAAGATACCTATTCCATATCTTATATTTCCTATGAATTAAATAATTAAAATTCTAATAAGTTTTATATGTAGGTGAATGAGTTACAGAAAAAAAAATTTCCATATAAAATGCTGTATTTTTCCTATTTGATTTGCAATCATAACAGTTTTTAGAGTTTCTAATTAATATTCTTTTCTTGTTCCACTACAAAATCACACTTGATGAGCAACTTTATATCTATCACAGCTAGAGTTGCAGCTTTACCAATTGGAAAGTAATGTGATCAACTCTATCACAAGTTGGAAGCAAATGATAAAATTAGGACATTCCCATGAGTGGAGACCATGTCTTCCTCCCTAATGTCCCCGCTTCCTCTTCCTTGGTACCAATGACAGATCCTAGAACTTTCATCTATGCAGATAATGTCACAGTTTATGTTTTATACCCTTTCCTAATTACAATTAGTGTTAGAGTTCCAACTGTCTATTGGATTCTTCTATGCCAAATTATGGTGTCATCTCAAATTATTCACATGAAATTGTGTCACCCTCCTGATCAACTGTACAACTCCTCTTTCCATTGCTCCACATAAAAGCTTTGGCAGTCATCTAAACTCAATGTTTATCCTACACAGTCAGTTACCTATTAAGTTCTGGTTTTTCTTTCATACTGTGTCCTA
Source organism: Dipodomys merriami (assembly GCF_024711535.1). Classification (NCBI taxonomy): domain Eukaryota; kingdom Metazoa; phylum Chordata; class Mammalia; order Rodentia; family Heteromyidae; genus Dipodomys; species Dipodomys merriami. The sequence goes on from NW_027205381.1 coordinate 5,690,850, forward strand.
ACCTACAACTGCCTTCACATATCTACATGTAGTAAGATGCACAGACACACAAACCATACCCGCCAAACTCACACACAGTTTCATACTTTCCCTTAAGTCTACAGTTCCTTCAGTAAGATCCCACCTAATATTATCTTTATAAAAACACTTGTGAATGGTTTCAGAACATTGTAGTTAGCTATAGAATTATTCCCTATTGTTGATTCCAAAATCCCCAACCTGTTCATGAAGGTTTAATGTTTTCATAGATTGATTCTAGCCCATGCTTACACCTTCATTTCCATACATATTATTACAATCTATATCTCGATTGGATCATATACCTTAAACTTGATTTTTATTGCTCCATATTCTGAAGACCCACATGTGTTTAACTTGATATTTTCTCCCTTTTTTCCCCTCTATCAATCTGGAGTTCTGAAAAATCCTTACAAAATCCCACTTACTCCCTGAAGCCTTCTTTGACTATCAAAGGCAAAAGAGTTTTATTTACTTCTTGTAAATAGCTTGTATCACATTACTGTCTACTCATTTACCCTAGCAAATGGTAATAATTAGAATGGCCAGTATGTTCTATCATATGTTATGTTAGATTTATAATACATGTATTAAAGATTTGCTTATCACTAATTTTCATAGAGTTTCAAAGATGATCAGCATCTTACGAAAATATAGCACAGAAGATATTTGAAAACCCTTGTTTTGGAATCATCACTAGCATGAAAAATAAGCTTAAAATATGGCTGTGAGAAGGGGTTATTTAGTCCCTTAAATTTTTGGCTTCTAGTTGTAAAAGGGAATAAGATTATTCATTTGAAATATTGGATTTGGCTTATTCAGAAGAGTTAGAGCTCTGAAGAAAAACAACACCAAAAGCAGGCTCATTTAAATGGGTCCTTCTCCTCTCTTCTTAGTCTCTGTGCTGCCAGGCTTCAAAAGAGGCTGAAAACCCATAAAACAAAATAATGTAATTTAACTGTTTACTAAATGTATAATACAGCATTGACAACTTGAAAAATAAACAATAACATTATATCAAGTTACACTAAATCCAGCAGTCAGAAAATTCAATAGAATGTTGCAAAACAAAAGCATGAGTTCTGTTTTGAGTCCTAAAGACCAAGAAGAGAGTGGAAATGGTAAAGCCTCCACGTGGGTGGATACTTGGCTGTTAGTGTTCAGGAATAAGAGTTCAAAGTAGCATCTCAGCTGTCTGTGCTGTTGTGACATTTGATTCAAGAGTAATTAGACCCCAAATGTTGTCTGACTTGAAAGATAACTTGATTGAAATTCAGAAATCAGCCCACAAAACAAAAACTTGGATTAAAGAATAAGTAATAATCATTCATATTATTTATATTTCTTGATATCTACTAGGGCACATTTACCATTGAATTTCTAATTGCAGAACAGAAGATTGTATTTCTCTACTAACAATAAATAACACAAAAGCAATTACTGTAAGAAGTAAATTATGGATCTCTGGGCAATAAAATGGTATATTTAGAGGGCAACTCATCGAGGTTGATAATATTAGTTATTAAAAATGAACTTAGTGTAAGGATATACATGAAAGAAGTTTACTCAAAAATCTAGCCCTTATTATGTATTTTGTATTTAAGCCTTCAGGATTGGCAGGCTTCTCACTTAAGAGAGGGAAATGCAAAATTGAAACACACATCACTTTTAATTAAAATTCTAATATCAAAAATATTGAAGTCGCCCCTGATAAAATCAGTCCCAACAATGCTTTTGTCTTTACATGTAAATATTAATTTAATGATTTTTCCATGCTATTTTTATAGTGCTTGGTTAGAAACTAGTACTTCACCATTTCGAAGTTATAACCTGTATCCAAAAAAATGTCTGGCTGGGAAGGTGTATCAGGTGTAGACTGCTTGCTTCACATGCATGAGGCCCTGGGTTCGATTCCTCAGCACCACATAAACAGAAAAAGTCAATAGTGGAACTATGGCTCAAGTGGTAGAGGGCTAGCCTTAAGCTGAAGAGTGCAGGAACAGCGCCCAGGCCCAGAGTTCAAGCCCCATGACAGGCCAAAAATAAAAAAGGAAAGAAAGAAATGTCCATCTAAGTTTCAAATTCTTTACTGAAATGGGTGTGAAAGACCCTATCATAATTCAATATATGAGGCCAATTAGTTTCAGAGTTCTGAAGTTTTGATGGAGATGAATAATTTTTACACAGTAGACCAATCTTTACATTTCTTAACTGGTCAAACGTTATAAGTTTGAAACTTTATCTTCTCTTGAAAGTATTTGATGCTATCTTAATTTTTTTCAGATGTTTTGTAAGCATATCTCGTCTAAGGAAACATGTCTCACTCCTAAATACATTCAACAAGTTAAAAGAGAATCAGACTTGCACACTTCCCAAGGCATGTTTTTCCGTTTTCTGAGTAAATTCAGGAGGACCATATGTGAGGCCAGTCTGAGCAGAAAAGTTCAACCAGACCCCTTGCTAATCTACAGCTAGGCATGGTGGCTTATGCTGGTCACTGAGACGATGAGAATCGTGTTTCCAGGACAGCTGGGGCAGAAAAATACACAAGACTACATCTCAATGGAAAGAAACTGAATGTGGTGGCATATACCTGCCATCCCAGCTTCAAGGGGAAACCCAAAATATTCAATAGTGAGAGCACCTCCTGTATTTCATCTAAATGAACTATTACAAATGTACCTCAGAAATCAGAATGTAAATCATTGGGTTAAAAACTTTACTTTAGGCCTGGAGACATGACCCAAGTGGTAGAGTATGTGTCTAGCAAACCCCAGGCTCTGAGGGCAATCCAGTATTATAAAAACAAAACAAAAAACAAAGCCCCCATATTTTTCTTCAAGAATTCATGAGCCGGGCACTGGTGGCTTACGCCTGTAATCCTAGCTACTCAGGAGGCTGAGATCTGAGGATCGCAGTTTAAAGCCAGCCCGGGCAGGAGAGACCATGAGACTCTTATCTCCAATAAACCTCCAGAAAACCGGAAGTGGCGCTGTAGCTCAAATGGTAGAGCGCTCGCCTTGAGCTGAAGAGCTGAGGGACAGCGCCCAGGCCCAGAGTTCAAGCCCCATGACTGACAAAAAAAAAAAAAAAAAATTCTGTTCATGAACTGAGTAGAGGTGGCTCACTTTTGTAATCCTAGCTACTCAGAAGGCTGCTTTCCGAGGATTTCTGTTTGTAGTCAGCCCTAGCTGGAAAATTCATAGGACCCTTATTTCCAATTAACCACCAAAAAAGCTAGAAGTGGGGCTGGGAAGGTGGCTCAGTGGTATACTGTTTGCCTTGCATGCATGAGGCCCTGGGTTCAATTCCTCAGCACAACATAAGCATAAAAAGCCAGAAGTGGTGCTATGGCTCAAGTGGTAGAGTGCTAGCCTTGAGCTGAAGAGCTAAGGGACAGAGCCCAGGCCCAGAGTTAAGGCCCCACACCCATGACACTCTCTCTCTCTCTCTCTCTCTCTCTCTCACACACACACACACACACACACACACACACACACACACACACACACACACACATGAATACGCAAAAGCCAGAAGTGGAACTGTGGCTTAAGTGGTAGAGTATAAACCTTCCGCACAAATGCTCAGGGACAGTACTTAGGCCCTCAGTTCAAGAATTCAAGGATTGACTCCCATCCTAAAATCACAGTATAAACAGAACAACTAAAAAGACAGGATCTTCATGTCTCACTAATTTGACAAGAGAGATTCCCTTCCCCTTCCTGAAAGATACATTAATAGATATTGACATTAGTATAGACCCAAAACACAAATGTGTTTTGGCTAAGCAATTTCTATACATAAATCTATACACAGATCTAGGAAAAAGGGAGTGACATAGGAAATATTGAAAGCATCAAGATGTAACTACTGAATGCAAGATAAGAGACTTTACAAAAAAATACAGCAGACACAAAAAGGTAAGGATAATAGCAGGTGGAAATGATTCCCCCCATATAGGAAACCCCAGAGAACCTTAAATAAGCACTAAAAATGCAGATTAACACGGCTGCAATCGTTCTCTGTATGTTGATATCTCAAATTTAACTTTTTAACATTTTTGGCAGTTGTGGGGCTTGAACTCTGGGCCTGGGCACTGTCCCTCAGCTCTTCAGCTCAAGGCTAGTGCTCTAACACTTGAGCCACAGCGCCACTTCCTGCTTTTTCTGCTTATGTGATGCTAAGGAATTGAATCCAGGGCCTCATGCATGCAAGGCAAGCACTCTACCACTGAGCCACATTCCCAGCCCAAATCTAACTTTTTGACTGAGACCACTCCTGTACATCCCAGACACATTTATTGAATGGCATGCCCCTGCAATACCTCCAGCCATGAATTCCATAAGCTCTTCAAATTCCTCATCCTCATTGTCCTTTAAAAGAAACAAGTACTCTTGCTTGACCTCCTGTCTCAGTGCTTTAGTTCCTGGGCACTAATCTATACTTTCCACATATAAGCATAGACCTTCTTCCCTTTGAGTTCACTGTATTTTTTCTCTTGCATAGATGTACAGCTACAGAATATACCTAGCTGATGGTACTCACTTGCAAGACACGACAGCTGAAGTATCCCATGGATATGTGAATATTTACTAGACTTAGAATCTCCAAAAGCAGGTCATCTTCTCGGCCTTAGACAGTTGCTTCCAGAATCACCTGGAATGTCGCTCTCAAGTGTACATTTACCTGTGCTGGACTGTGAGTTCTTTGAAGACACAGTCTGAACTTTAAATGACATTGTCCATTCAGTATCAGATTCGGTCCCAGAAACTATTTGATACAAAACTATTTGATATAAAAATGTTTATTTAAACAAGTGAATGAGTTAGGCAGCAGATATCAGATTATTTTGAGAAAGTGTAAGAAACACTAACAAGCAATTCTCAGAGAAGAAAATACAAATCCTACATGAGTATAGGGAAGATGTTCAAATTTATAACTGGTCAAGTAAAAGAAAAACACCAATACTTTAACAGGTAACTTCTAGGCTATCCAGGTGAATGTAACAGTGATTTTCAACACAATTGATGCTACTATAAAATATTACAACTGTATTGCCAGTAATTAAATAAAGTCGTATCCTAGTATTTCACAGCTAAACATCACTTCGGGAATTTTAATTGACAGAATGAAAAGTGCCATGTACAGATGTAAGTAAGCAAATTTTAATTTTTAAGTAAGCAAAAATTAATTTTTAATTATTTACAATTAACAATAATATTATCTATTAATTATTATTAATTGTTTGTAAATTTGTTAATAATTCAATTATTTTGGTATCCTTTCTTCCAAAATAAATAGGCAAAAGGTTCTCTTAGAAACCTAATTTCTTATCAAGGTACAAAATTATGATGCATCCATATGTGGAAGGAAAAATACTAGAAAATAAAATATATCTCTGTGTATTGACTTGGAAGAAATTGTCTATAATGCTATGAGCCCAAAAAAGCAAGTTGCATATCCTGTCACAATTTAAAATATATGTATATTTTCTTGTACATGCAAATGAAACCCTGATTTTGTCTTATATACTTATGAAATATTTGCATTATCTTTAGCACATTAAAACATTATATAATATGTGAAAAAGACAAAATATAACAGATGTCTAAGATATGTAAATCTCAATACATTGATATGTTTCAATTTTCTTCTTTTTTTAAAGAAAGGAATAAAATAGTTTTTGGTTTTTTTTTTTGTATTTTTTTGAGTCTGATCGTGGGGCCTGAGCTCTGGGCCTAGGCGCTGTCTCTCAGCTCTTCAGCTCAAGGCTAGCGCTCTACCACTTGAGCCACAGCGTCACTTCCTGCTTTTTTCTTTTTGCTTATGTGGTGCTGAGGAATTGAACCCAGGGCCTCATGCATGCAAGGCAAGCACTCTACCACTGAGCCACCTTCCCAGCCCCAAAGTAGCAGTTTTATAGAGCTAAATTATCTTCACTCATGTCTTTGTTCCCACACTTCCTCCCAGTCTCTTCAGAGGCAACTGCTACCTTAATGTGAGGGTGGATTCATCTTTTGGGTGATTTTATACATTGGCTATATGCACAGGTGCATTCACAAACAACAAGACATCTATTCTGTTAAGGTTATAACTCCTGTGATTTGTACCTATCATTCTGTTACCTGAGTTGTGTTATTCAACATATTTTTGTTGTGCTGTTCATGTCAATACAGTTAATCTATTTAATTACTTATAGTGTTCTGCTACATAACCTTACAATTCATTTATTTGGCTACTGATGGAAGTGGATAGTATAGTGAATGACATTGGTCTATATCTACTTCTGTGGATGTGCTGTTGGTCTAGTTTATGTAGTAAGGAGTGGAATTTTAAGATTTCAGAGAACTGTTTTCAAATTGACTGCTTTGTTTATGCCTTACTACTTAACACTTGACTGTTACAATGGTACAATGTTAAAATGCTTTTCTTATTTTTAAAGTTAACAATGTTCACATTTTAACATTCATGTTTAACTGCAAAGAACCAATTGATTTACTCTAAAGAGCTACTGATTACTATTGAGGAGTATGACTTCCTCTTGAATAACAGCACATGATAGAAACTCAGTGTTGAACAACTAAACATTAACTTAAATGCCAAGACCATTCATATATCAGTTAAGATAAATTCACAGTTTTATGAAACCTTTGATTGAGATTTGGCATAGCCTAAGTTTTCATTTTTCAATTTTTTTTCAATGTTGTCTGCCTGTGCAAACCTTCACACTCTGAAGACACAGTCTATGGTTGATTTTTCTCTGCCCTTTTTAATCCTGACAGTTCCATGTTCCAGCTTAGAGAAATATTCTAGGGAATTCCTGCTATTCCAGTATAACAAGTTTATCTTAACATTGACTACTTTAGTTTCTCTAGTGCTATTCTTGCTCTTTAAACTACATGAATGTAGAACTAACAAAATGGCTCAAAGCCTCACTGATTCTGGTAGAAGTTTGAAGAAGGAATCTGGGGACAGAACAGATAACTTGGTAGGAGGAACACAGTATGAGGTGATTTCTGTGAATTTATCACACAAAGAATAAATAGGTCATTGGCCTTACAGATGGAGATGATATTACTGGAGTCCTAGAAATATAACTTATTAATAGACAATGAGATTTTAGTTTTATTTTTTTGCCAGTATGGGAGCTTGAAATCAGGGCTTTGTGCACTTTCAGATTTCTTGCTCATGGTTATGAGCCATACCACCAGCCCTGCTCATTGCTAGTTATTTTAGAGTAGAGTTTTAGTGACTTTTCTGGAGTTTCCCATCAGAGCTTGCTTTAAATTATTACCCTCTAGATTGCAGCAACCTGCAAAACTAACATTATAGGCATGAGCCACTGACGTCCAACTAACAAGTTATATGGTGTAAATGTAGTAGTTAGTTAGACATGAATATTTTCATTTGATGAGAACTATACAACTTGCAGATGGGGATGGGAGGGGAAAATTGGGAGAGACTGAGGTAAGGTATAACAATGTTCAAGAAGAAATGCACTCTGACTTGTGTAACTCTTTTGTACAACAACTTTAAATCAACTTTAAATCAACAATAAGTAATTGAAAAATAAAATAAATATAGGAAAAAGGAAACTAAAATTAACATGGTAATAAAGAGCATGGTAGAAGAGAACAGAAGTACAAGTTAAAAATTCCCATGCCATTGTACTTAAAGCTTCCAAGTTGGACAGCCTGGTGCAGGTATTTACATTTCACTGGCCAAAATAAGTTGGGGGGCGGTCTAGAAACAATGGGATAGGAAAGCTTATCTCTCTTACCATTATTAACAGCAATAACATTGTACAATTGCTTATCCAAGCACCACTGTAGAATATTTTAATTCAAAAAGTTTTAGGCCAATCAAATTTATGACATACTTTTTGTTTTATGAGTTTGCAATTTTATGTTTAAAATATTTACTTCCATATTGTACTTTTTATGATTATATTCAAAAGCTATAGAATATTTCACTAAATTAAAGAATCATAGTTCCTCTATAATTTAGTCATTTAGATTTCTCCCAGACTTTTGTTCCTTATAATAATCATTACTGGTATTATGGAAAAATTTGTAAATTTGTGGACATGAAATTCTTTCTTTTGACTAGACACCCAGAAGAATAACTGGGTCAAAGAGTGAGAATATTTTGAGTTCTTTAAATAGTTTGACAAATTGCTTTCCAAAAGTGTGGTAACAATTTTGACTCCTATTTGCAGTATGTAAGAAGCTCATTTGTACCACATTCTTACTGGAGGTGGTATTATAAATGATAGGTAATAGTTCTGAGACAAGTTCTTGTCCAGGTATATTTACTTTCCATGTATTTTTTTTAATTTCTTTTTTTTTCTGAGTAAGATTTGAGTTATATAGCTCCTGCCAGAAGCTGGCATCTTTGAGAAGATAGACATTCTGAATGTCTAGTATCTAAATCCTCATTTTCTACATGCCTACTTAATAAAGGAGACATGAAAAAAATCATCTACTGAATAAGTACATTAGTAAGTTAGTATGGGATTTTATTTAAATGTTTATTTCTTTGATTAGTCAAGGTGAAACTTTTTTATGTATTTGTCTAAACCAGTTTTGTTTTTGCCTGTGTTACTTGAGCATTCTTTCCCTTGGCTCATTTGCTTATCATGACATAGTACTCTTCTTATCAAAGTAGGTTAACTCTTGGGTCTAGGGCTATAAATCATTGGTAGAGTTCATGCTTATGTTTTTTGGGGGAGCTGGGTTTTACCCCCAGTACTGAGAGTAAATAAGAAAAGGGTTGAAGATTACTGTTTATATAACATAAACAGTATTCCTTTCTGGTATAGCCAATCTCTCTCTCTAATATATTGTTTCACCTTTAATCCACTTGTTACTTAAGGACATTTAAATTATTTTTTAAATATTAATCTGTCAGTTTTTGCAAGTTTTCTTCCTAGGTGAAATTGTGAACTGATTGTTTATCCAAAAGTTTATGATGCATAGGCTCCTGTATTATGTGATTGTGAATGACGCTGCTTTCTAATAAACAGAGGAAAATGGATATTGTGTATTTAATATCTCAAACTACTTCAACCATTAACATTTCTTATATGATTCAAGGGCCACTCAAAAAAGATAAATTATCCTTTGTTCTTTTTGATCCTTACACTGTATTCTTCACCTCAATTTAGTCTAATTTTTCTTTTCTGTTGAGCACAAAAGAAACTGGACAGATTAGCACACACCAATTATTCCAAATAGAAAAACCACCCTTATAAAATGTCCTGGTCTCAATGAATCAGGAGAGCCAACTTCATACCTGAAGGAAATGTTTAGCTCAGCATTATGTAATTAAAGTCCACTGTGATTTGAATTGCTAGGATTGTGGCCAGATGGCACATAGTACTGTGTCTGGAATTTAAGAAGAGGTAACTGGTTGTTGTCGATGAAACATTGTTCTTACGGGCCACTCTGGAGTCATCAAGTCATCCACCTTTTCAAGATGACTTCACCATGCACAGAAATATAAGTGGGCCTGGGGACAAAGTGCTGATTCAGAAACCCCGCAATGGCCACTTCATGGACACAAAGTCAAGTTAGAGCCTCTACAGAGAAGAAGACCTCTCAAGAAGCCTCTATAAAATCTGGTGATAGACACTGTTGACAATATAACATTGTTTACTGGATGGATCTCACATTATGTCTTCTTATACTATTTAAAAAGGGAAAAAAATCTAAGAGTTAAGAGGAAACTTTTGGAAGTATGTTTGCTACCTTGATTGTGCTGATTTCACAGTTACTTGCATATATCAGATTCATCAAAATATATCATTTAAATGTATGTGTTTTATATCAGTCTTACTTTAGTAAAACTTACTTTTGTTCCCGTGCGGGCCCTGGGGCTTGATTTAGGACCTGGTGCTGTCCCTGAGCTTTTCCCCTCCAGGTTAGGACTCTAACACTTGAGACACAGCTTCACTTCTGGCTTTTTGGTGGTTCCTTGGAGACTAATTGGTGCTCAGCTAAAAGATTCGTTTTAAAAATATCGATCGCAGCTGGACACCGGTGGCTCGCACCGATAATGCTAGCTACTCCGGAGGCAGAGAGCTGAGGATCCCAGTTCAAAGCCAGCTCAGGCAGGACAGTCTGTGAGCCTCAGCTCCAATTGGGTACCAAAAAGCCAGCAGTGGAGATGTGTCTCACGTGGTAGAATGCAGACTTGAGCCAAAGACCTCAGGGACCCTGTCCAGGCTCTGAATTCAGGCGCCAGGATGAGCGTGCACACAGAGAAGGGAGCCTGGAATGGTTTAAAAGAAAGCATCCCAGATGAGTGTCAGGTCCACGGGGAGACAAGGCCCCTTCCTTTGGATTTTCCCCGGTGCACACTAGAAGTCCCTGCCCAGCAGCGGTAAACCAGACAGCAGCCTTGCCTGGGGCAGTGGGCGGTCCTTCAGGATCTGAGCTCCACATCCGCTGAGGTCAGCTCCGCCTCCATGTGGCCACACCCCTAGATAGGCTCCTCCCACCGGAAGCCCCTTGTTGGCCTCCATCTTGGGCGGCAGCAGTTTGGCCTCGCCCCTCCGGAAACCGTCTTCGGCCTGAACCGCGTGGGAGCTTCCTTCAGGGAAGCCTTCCGTCTGGTGCGGGGACTCCGATGAGGAGAGGGTCGCTGGGTCCCGGGCTTCCCTTCCCGAGGGTCGGTCTGCCTCCTGCCTCCTGCCTCCTCCCCCCTGGAGCCCAAACTGCTGGAGGAGCGAACCCTACCCCGGACCTCTGCCTGCACCACTGCTGGCTGCCCAACTGCGACACTGCTTCTGGTTTCCTGTCTACTTCCGGTGAGCGACTCCTAACCTAAGTGCCTGCAGTTGATCTCTTTCAGGTCCCCCCAGTCCCTGCAGTGGGCTCTGCTCAGACCCGAGTCCTCCCCTGGCCTTCCCACCCTCAACAGCTGGCCTAAGTCCTCACTGACTCTGCCCTGTAGATCCTCACCTGATTTCCCACATCCTCACTGCCCCTCCATCTTCACTGGCCCCGCCTACATCCTCACTGACTCCTCCCCTCCACATCCTCACTGACTCCACCCTCTACGACTTCACTGGACTCCTCTCCCTCCACATCCTCATGGACTCCACCCCGAAATCCTCACTAGCTCCATCTGCTGTGTCCTCACCGACTCCTCCCCTTATGTTCTCACTGACCCCTCCTCCACATCTTCACCAGACTCCCTTTTCATGGTTCTTATTCCAGTAGGCTCCCATGAATCTCTCCCCATCCAGGTTACCCCTGGGGATGTCTTTGCACTCTGTAGATATCCTTTTACTGAAGGACTCTGTAAAGCAGACCGCCTGATCATTTATTGCAACATAGTCTAGCCACAATATGAGGTAGATATTTGGTCTCAATAGCCCCCAAATGGGACTAGAGTATAATCTCAGAAATTTGCACAATTGCTGCTGACCATTGGTAAATAGTCAGAGTTCAGGCTTTCTTTGATCTCTGTGCTAATCCTTCTCTCTGCCAATCTAGCCCAACTTTCCTTATCCTCCTGGCATAGGGGCAGCCTGTCCCTGCCAAAACACCTAAGAGCCTGGAGCCTCTTCCCAAACCTGAAGTGCCCTACCCCCTATTGGACATTGAGGACGCTGCTTCTCCTTGTCATGCTAAGCCTTCCGTGCCTCCTACCCCAGCTTCATCTCCTTTTTATTCACCTCCTGCAGCTCATACCCTATCCTGTACTGGTGGTTCACAGCATCCACCAGCGCACTAATATCCTCTGAGGGAGGTGGCAGGGGCCAAGGGAGTTATTGGTATTCATGCCACTTTACAATGACCATGGGAGAAGTGACCCTAATAATTACACTAAAGAGTTTAAATACCTTGTTAAGGCCCTTAACCTCACTTGGCATGCTCTGTGTGTGGTACAAAAGAAATTCCCAGGAATAAGGTATGTGTGTGTGTGTGACCATTTACAAAGAAGCTGAGTGTATCAGCTACTGTCAGTTATCTATCCAGGAGAATCTTGGAAAAGAATAAATCATAAGATAGCACAAAGAGGGCTGGGAAGATGGCTCAGTGGTAGAGTGCTTGCCTTGCATGCCTGAGGCACTGGGTTCGATTCCTCAGCACCGCATAAGCAAAAAGAAAAAAGCCGGAAGTGGCGCTGTGGCTCAAGGGGTAGAGCCCTAGCCTTGAGCTGAAGAGCTGAGGGACAGCACCCAGGCCCAGAGTTCAGGCCCCATGACCGGACCCAAAAAAAAAAGATAGCACAAAGAGTAGAAATATTCCTAAAGGTATCCATTCCTGTAATATTTATGACGCATCTACTTTTATGTAAGAGTTTCATGAGGCATTGGAGCTTAAAGTTAAGTAAGATTCCTAGGAATACAATGGATGAGAAATTGTCCCTGATAATAAGGAGTTTAAAGTTGTGACGTTGACTTTTTACAGCTATGTCTGATTGTCATCCAATTCTGCACCTTACACACTGGCACATGTATAATGTATTCATCAGACAGACTAAACTTTGTTCTCTGCTATCCAAACTCACTCAGCACAAAATGTTGCAAGAAATGAAATAAGAGAAGCTTCCACATCAAAAGCTGGCCTGAGAATTTCTCAGTTGATCTATATAAAACTCTGTATCTTCGCTGTTCTGTTAGATTGTTGTTAGCCAAAGGAAGCGATTTAGTTTGAAATGCATGTCCAAATCTTAAGTCTTATAAAAATTTATTCTATTTTTAAATATTATTTATTTTAAGATTATATTATGTACAGAGAGGTTATAGTTACATTAGTAAGGTAGTAAGTACATTTCTTTTTGAACAGTGTTACCCCTTCCCTCATTTTCTCCCACTCACCCCCCAACTCCCCTCACCTCCAAGTTGTAAAGTTCATTTCCAACATATTATCTATCTACTGAGCATCACTGTTGTTTAGGTCACCCCTTGTCCCACCATTTCTATGAATCCCTTTCCCTTCCCCAAATCAGATAAACTAATATTCAAGACAGTGAGTACACAAATCAAAAACACTGTCAATAGGTAATAAACCAAAAGGGAAAAGAAAAGAAAAAAGAAATAAAAAAGAAATAATGCAAACTGTACATTAAAAAATGTTGTTTCCATTTCCTGTAGTACATTTAAATGAGCATCATTTTATATGGTCCTATGCACATAGCTATTGAGCCATTGTGATCCTCTGCTAAGATTATTCTAAACATATTATACTTATTACAAATGAGAGAAACTGTACAGCCTGTGTTCCTTTGGATCTAGCTTACGTTGCTTAATATAATTTTTCCAAGTCTTTCCAGTTCCTTACAAATATGTCAGTTTCATTGTTTCTGATAGAAACATAGCATTCTATTGTGTATATATTTGAATGGATCAGATCTTAAGTCTTTCATCATAGGATCTCTTCCATTGGAATCTTTCTTCCACCTAGGGATGGATATGAATCCTGAGAGTGCCCAACAAAGTGGCAGAATTCCTCATTGGTGCTAGGTGGTGGCATGTTGTGGGAAAGCTGAGTAGGGGCTTTGGTTCCCAGGGTTTAGGGAACTGAGATGTACACACACACACACACACACACACACACACACACACACACACACACACACACACACACACACACACACACACACACACACACACACACACACACACACACACACACACACACACACACACACACACACGTACGTATATAAATGAAAGAATTTTGGAAGAAATTTCATTACAAAGCCATTGCAGAGATCACTGAGGTGTTCTGCAAGGTAGTTCATACAGCCATGTCCACTGATTTCCAATACGATGTTAGCTTTTTGTTTTTATTATCAGATGTGTGATGATCTCAGGGATTCAACTGACAGAGCATAAAGGAAATAAAATCTATAGAGCACTGATGAGGCTGTGGTTCTATTTTTATTCATGAACATCACAAATTGATGTCTCTAGAACTCATGTACATGCTTAAGTGATACATTATAGATTTGAGGCTTGGTGAAACTTATTAGTCACTCAAGCATATTATCCCATATGTTTTTTGTTTTTTGTCATTTTGGTCCAGTCATGGGGCCTGAACTCTGGGCCTGGGCACTGTCCCTCAGCTCTTCAGCTCAAGGCTAGCACTCTAACACTTGAGCCACAGCGCCACTCCCGGCTTTTTTATTTTTCTGCTTATGTGGTGCTGAGGAATTGAACCCAGGGCCTCATGCATACAAGGCAAGCGCTCTACCACTGAGCCACCTTCCCACCCCATCCCATATGTTTTTTTCATTGGTAGAGCAGCACTCTTTGTTTTGTTTTGTTTTTTTTTTAACCCTGGTCCTGAGGCTTGAACTCAGGGTCTGGGCACTGTCTTAGACACTTTGTGGTCAAGACTAGCACTCTACTGCTTGAGCCACAGTGCCACTCCAGCTTTTTTTGTGGGGGGAGGGAGGGTCCAGTCGTGGCCCTGAACTCTGGGCCTGGACGCTGTCCCTCTGGCTCTTCAGCTCAAGGCTAGCACTCTACCACTTGAGCCACAGCACCACTTCCGGTTTTTTTATTTTTCTGCTTATGTGGTGCTGAGGAATTGAACCCAGGGCCTCATGGGTGCAAGGCAAGTGCTCTACCAATGAGCCACTTCCCAGCTCATCCCATATATTTTTTTCATTTGTAGAGGAGCACTCTTTGTATAAGAACGTGACAACACTCTTCATTTTCAAAGGTGTAGCCTCAACAAAGGCCAAAGTTATGTTTCTATTGTAAGTTGGAAGATTTCCTTTTGTAGAGATCTTGCTTCTTATGTGCAAGAGCCTTCTCTTGTTTTTAATGTTTTTTGTCAGTAGTGGGGCTTGAACTCAGGGCCTGGATGCCGTCCCTGAGCTTTTTCACTCAACTGTAATCATCAGATTTCAGTTTCTTGAGTAGCTAGGATTATAGATGTGAGCCAGCAGCTTCAAGCTGTCTTCACATTTTAAGCTTCCTATTGGTTGTTTATTTGTCCAGTTCTCTTAAACTCCTGGATGTTTCCAATCATGTTGTGATGATATCTATGATCATGAGAACCAGATGAAGCACTATGTCAGGTGACTAGACATGAACTCTTAGAGTACTCTAGATCAGAGTCTCAACATGTAGCTACAGCTTAGATATATTAATCCACTCATAGGCTGGTTTCTTAGGGAGTGTGGGGGGTGAGTGTAGTCGTTGAGATGGGAAGGCAGGGATGGTAGGGGAAAAACAGAGGAGGGGGCAACAATGCTTGATAAGAAATGTACTTATTACCTTGCTCATGTAATTGTAACCCTTCTGTACAGTATTTTCACAATAAGAAAACATTTAAAAAATTAAAAGCATGACACTGAAATAATAAGGAATTTTGCTATTAGTTCCTTGCCTGGAAAATGATTTCCTAACTTCTCCAGATATTTCTACAGAGCAATCCCTCAGGAAGAAAAGAGTTTTATATAGAGATGGGGTTTGTAAAGGAAATCAACAACTAACCTGCTAATTTAATTCCAAATGTAGTTGGAAGGATCTACTCAATCTATTTACTTGTATATCATGGCCACCAATGTGGGCTAAACACAGCTGACATACACTAACATTGATCAACTCATGTTGCTGGGAAAATGTTCTGGGAAAGTGAACCAACTTTTATCTGCTAAGTCGTAGTTAACTGACGTAACTGTTTGTGAACTGGGGTCACAACATCCTTCTTCCAGGAAGTCTAAAATACTGTATTTTTGTCCTTAGATTTATCTCTTTTATAATTAGTGAGCCAGCAATGTTGACCTATAATTGTAAATACATCCAGTTTAATATGCATTTGTTAGCATACTCACAGTCTTTAATAGCAATTTGGGGATATATATCAGCCAGAAAAGTTCAACAAACTTCTTCGTAAGATACACCTGAATGTCAGGACAGGCGTAGGGAAGGTGAAGACTACAACTATGGAGAGAATAATCTTTATATTATTCAGAATTCTCTGCTTAGTGACATTCGATAAATATGACCAAGTGCCCATGCCATAGTATTAACTTTCCTGAAAGAATTCTCATGTGGCCCCAACACCATGGGATAGCCCTACTATCTTCATTATGAAAATGTAATACAAATATAGCTTAGTTTTTTAAGTTTTTCTAGCCCTTTAGTATGAAAAGTATCCTTTAGTGATTTGCAATTATTACTCTTTGGCAATCAGATCTTATGTTTATCAGCATTTTGCTAACGCTACTTTAATTCCCTTTTAAGGTTAATTCTAAGAAAGAAATGAGTCTTTAGGCTATTTTTTTCCCTCTCAGATCAAATGGACCCCTTCACTCACCATTCTATTTATAGCATTTCTCCAAGTACTTTTCTAGACTGGGGTATTCCAATTTCTTTCACCTTTTCTTATGGACATCATATTCCTTCTTTTAAACAATCATTAAACATATGACATGAAATATATTCCACATTGTATTTGACTTTTTATGGATGGAAAACTCAGTAGGTGATGTTCTATTTCAGTGTTCTGTGCCTATGGAAAATAACAGAAAGATTACTTCCTTACCATTTATTCAACAAGTATGATTTCTATATTGCCTGAAATTTTATTGTCACTTGAAGAAATAATTTGTGCTAGGTGTAAAATAAAAAAATGATTGTGTGAATGTAATATAACGGGGGGGCTATTCTGTAAGGGTGGCCAACTCTGTGTACATTTAATGGAGAACTGCAATGTGGTGGAAATATGTTGAGTAGAGACTGGAAGTCCTAGTTCTCTGATGAAATATATGACATTAGAGTTAGCACACATAACAATGCAATGCCAACACAGGCATTGTGACAGAAGAGCAATGTGAGTCTCCAACCATGGGTATCTCATACCCGCATGTTTTGCTCATGACCCATGCAGTATTATGGATTAGATGGTGTCTATCCAGAGAACATCTCCGAGGATCAGGGATAGCAACCTAGATGACCTTGTAGCCTTCCATACAGACCTGAAATTTAGCAAATACTTGATAATGCATTTGAACATTTATTAATGAATACCTTAAGTACTGAGTAAAAAAGTCTGTCACTGGAACATATGAACTCATGGAAAAGCTATATGATTGATAAATAATAAATAATAATAATAAATAATAAATCGATGGATTTTATATGCCATAAAGGGGAGCCTTTTTCAAACTTTCTGTATAAAGAGATGAAAGTATAAATAGTATACTTGCCTAGCATAAATAAGGCTCTGGATTTCATCCCCAGATCCTCAAAAAAAATTACACAATATAAACTTTTAAAAAGATTTTTTAAAGGGGTATTTCTTTTTATTCTTTTTTTTTTGGGGGGGTCTGGTTGTGGGACCTGAACTCTGGGTCTGGGTGCTATCCCTCTAGCTCAAGGCTAGCGCTCTACCACTTGAATCACAGCACCACTTCCGGCTTTTTTCTTTTTGCTTATGTGGTGCTGAGGAATCGAACCCAGGGCCTCAGGCATGCAAGGCAAGCACTGTACCACTGAGCCACCTTCCCAGCCCTTAAAAAGATTTTTTTTCTGAGAACAAGAGCATACTAAATCAAAGTTGGTGGTGAAGAGCTATAAGATACGCTAAGGACTCTTCTGATTGCATACTGAGGATCATGTCCAATTTCAAGATTCTTTCACTTTTCTCTGTGTCTTAAGATACATCTTGTTCCAGGAACATAGTTTTCAACAAGGAGGACTCTTCACTTGCAGAATTTTAACGTCCCTGTCAACTCTAACCTTCTAGCAATTTGTGTTTCTTCTAGTTTCTTCATGTCTTCCAGTGATGCCCCTTCTCCAGGGTGACCAAAGACCTCACACTTACCTGGGGCAGTTCAAGTCTTCCTTTGGGTTATTTACCACAAGATCTGCTCTTTTTACAAAGTACCTCTCAAGGCTGACCCAACCTTCCTGTTTCTTCACAAAACCAAAATAAACGGCAATACACTGTAGAAGAGACATTCTGCAAATGATAATAAGAACACTCCTTTAGTCATTGGTTGAGAGATATTTTATATTCTTTGTTTGTTTGTTGGTTTGTTTTTAATTTAATTTTATTTTATTTGTGAACATACTGTACAGAGGGGTTACAATTACATGGGCAGGATAACGCGTACATTTCTTACCAAGCATTGCAGCCTCCACCTGTTTACCCTTCACATCCCTTCCCAGCCTCCCCCCTCCCTCCCCAATCCCAATCCTTCTCCTTCCCCCCCCTTCCACCCCCCCCACCGACTTTGTAAAGCTCGTTTTCAACATGACGACTTGTACTTCTCATTGTTGCAACAGTTCCACCTGTATCCTTAAACAACTGGTTGTTCCCCATCTCCTCCACAAGTTATACTGACATCAAATATAGTGAAAGCAGGGGTTATACTGTGGGGGAGGGACATACAAAGCAACAAAGAGATAATCTTATAAATGCCTTAGAAACACATACATGAAAGAAAAAAACATTAAAATACATATCTAAGGGTTCATTTTCCTGACATCACATTATCTGACCTTTTCCGCTTGACTCATACATATACTAGATACTACAAATAAGGGAAACCATGGGACCTATGTTTCTTTGGGCCTGGCTTACTTCACTTAATATAATTTTTTCCAAGTTTTTCCATTTCCTAACAAATTGGGCAATGTCATTCTTTCTGATGGAGACATAGAATTCCATTGTGTATATATACCACATTTTCTTGATCCATTCATCTACTGAGGGGCATCTGGGTTGGTTCCATATCTTAGCTATGGTAAATAATGCTGCAATAAACATAGTTGTGCTGGTAGCTTTAGTGTGTTCTTGTTTATAAACATTTTGGTAAATGCCCAAAAGTGGGATTGCTGGGTCATAGGGCAGATCTATGTGAAGTCTTTTGAGGAACCTCCATACTGCTTTCCAAAGTGGTTGAACAAGTTTACATTCCCACCAACAATGAAGTAAGGTTCCTTTCTGTCCACATCCCCTCCAGCATCTGTTGTTGTTAGAGTTCTTGATTTTTGCTGTTCTAACTGGAGTGAGGTTGTTTTGATTTGCATTTCTTTTATGGCTAGGGATGTTGAACATTTCTTCATGTGTCTATTGGCCATCCTTTCTTCTTCTTCAGAGAAGTTTTGCTTTAAGTCTTTCGCCCACTTATTTATTGGGCAGTTGTTTCTTTGAGGATTTGTTGTTGGGGGGTTTAATTTTTTGAGTTCCAAGTATATTTTAGATATGAGACCCTTGTCCGTTGTATGGCTAGTAAAGATCTTCTCCCAATCCGTGGGCTTTCTGTTGATCTTGCTAGCTATGTCCTTTGCCCTGCAGAAGCTCTGCAACTTTATGCAATCCCATTTGTCCAACCTTTCTTTGATTTGTTGTGTTTCCGGGTCTCTATTCACAAAATTTCGGCCTGAGCCAAGGAGACCTAGGGTTTCTCTTATTCCATCCTGTAATGTTTTCAGAGTGTCTGCTTTGAGTTCAAGGTCTTTGATTCATTTGGAGTTGATTCTGGTGCAGGGTGATATATAAGGATCTAGCTTTAGTTTTCTACAAGTAGTTAACCAATTTTGCCAACACCATTTACTGAAGAGACTGTCTTTCTTCCATTCTATTGTTTTAGCTCCCTTATCGAAGATTAGATGGCTATAGGTCTGTTGGTTCATTTCTGGGTTTTCAATTCTATTCCATTGGTCCTGAGGTCTGTTCTTATGCCAATACCAAGCTGTTTTGATTACTATGGCTTTATAGTAGAGTTTGAAATTTGGTATTGATATTCCTCCAGCAGTGTTCTTTCCGTTGAGGAGCGTTTTTGCTATTTGGGGTCTTTTATTGTTCCATATGAATTTTTGGATTGCCTCTTCTATTTCCTTGAAGAATGAGGTTGGAATTCTGATAGGTATTGCGTTGAAGTTGTAGATAGCCTTGGGAAGTATTGCCATTTTCACGATGTTAATCTTTCCAATCCAGGAGCATGGGAGGTTTTGCCATTTTTTAAGTTCTGTGTTGATTTCCTTTTTCAAGATTTTAAAGTTTTCATCATAGAGGTCCTTCACTTCTTTGGTTAAGTTAATTCCTAGGTATTTTATTTTTTTGTGGGGCTATTACAAATGGAGTTGCTTTCCTAATTTCAGCCACACTTTTTTCATTGTTGGCATACAGAAGAGCCATTGATTTTGGGGGTTAATTTTATAACCTGCTACTTTGCCAAAGTTTTGAATCAGCTTGAGTAATTTGGGAGTGGAGTCTATGGGATTCTTTAAATACAAGATCATGTCATCTGCAAAGAGGGAGACTTTTATTTCTTCTTTCCCTATTTGGATCCCCTTTATGGCTGCATCTTGTCTTATTGCTGTAGCTAGGCATTCTAATACTAGATTGAAGAGAAGTGGAGAGAGTTGACATCCTTGTCTTGTTCCTGAGTTAAGAGGAAATGGCTTTAGTTTTTCACCATTGAGTATAATGCTGGCTGTAGGTTTGTCATATACAGCCTTTATTGTATTGAGGAATGTTCCATGGATTCCTAATTTTTCCAAAACCTTCATCATAAAGGGGTGTTGGATCTTGTCGAATGCTTTTTCTGCGTCTATTGAGCTAACCATGTGGTTCTTATTCTTGCTCCTGTTGATATGATAAATAATATTAATTGATTTGCATATATTGAACCAGCTTTGCATCCCTGAAATGAATCCTGTTTGATCGTGGTGTATGATTTTTTTGGATGAATTGTTGAAGTCAATTGGCCAAAATTTTGTTGAGAAGTTTTGCATCAATGTTCATCAAAGAATTGGGTCTATAGTTCTCTTTCTTTGATGAGTCCCTGCCTGGTTTTGGGATGAGGGTTATGATGGCTTCATAGAATGTGTTCGGTAGTGAGCTTTCTCTTTTAATTTCATTGAAGAGTTGGAGGAGTATTGGTATGAGCTCTGCTTTGAAGGCCTTGTAAAATTCCGCTGTAAAACCATCTGGTCCTGGACTTTTCTTAGCTGGGAGGTCTCTTATTGCTGTTTCTATTTCAATGCTTGATATGGGCCTGTTAAGCTGGTTTAACTCTTCTTGGTTTAGTTTTTACATGTCAATATTTGCTAGGAAAAGGTCCATTTCTGTCAAGTTCTCAAACTTATTAGCATAAAGTTTTGAGAAGTATTCCCTTATAATGTTCTGAATCTTGGTTGTTTCCGTGGTGATGTTTCCTTTCTCATCTCTGAGTTTATTAATTTGGGTGTGTTCTCTTCTTTTTCTGATAAGATTTGCTAAGGGTCTGTCAATTTTGTTAAGTTTTTTGAAGAACCAACTCTTTGTTTTGTTGATTCTTTCTATAGTTTTTTTGGATTCTAATTCATTTAATTCTGATTTAATTTTAATTATTTCTTTCCGTCTACTGGATTGGGGTTTATCTTGCTGCTCTTTTTCAAGGAGGTTTAGATGTGTCATTAAATTGTTAGTTTCAGATCTCTCCAATTTGTTGATGTAGGAGCTCAGAGCTATAAACTTGCCTCTGAGTACTGCCTTTGCTGTGTCCCAGAGGAGCTGGTAATTTGTGTGTTCATTTTTGTTGAATAGCATGAACATTTGAATTTCCTTTCTAATCTCTTCCATGACCCACTCATGATTCAACAGTGTGTTGTTCAGCCTCCATGTGATACCGGACTTTCTTTGGTGGCTTTTGGTGTTGAGTTCTAATTTTATTCCCTTTTGGTCAGAGAGAATGCAAGGTATAACTTCAATGTTTCTGAATTTAGACAAGTTTGCTTTGTGGCCTAAAATGTGGTCTATTTTAGAAAACGTTCCATGTGCTGCTGAGAAAAACGTGTATTCTGATGCTGCTTGGTGAAATGTTCGGTAGATGTCTGTTAAGTCTAGTTGATCTATGCAGCTGTTTAGTTCTGTGGTTTCTCTGTTGAGTTTTTGCCGAGTTGATCTATCTAGTGGGGAGAGTGGTGTGTTAAAATCCCCAACAATTAATGTCTTTGGAGTTATATGGGATTTGAGGGAAAGTAGTGTTTCTTTGATAAATTTGGGTGCTCCATTGTTTGGCGAATAGATATTTAGAATTGTAATATCCTCCTGTAGGAGAGATCCTTTAATTAGTATGTAGCGACCTTCTTTATCTCTTCTCACGAATTTTAATTTGAAGTCTGTTTTATCTGATATTAAGATTGCAACTCCCGCCTGTTTATGGGGGCCGTTTGCTTGGTAGATTTTGTTCCAGCCTTTAACATTGAAAATGTGTGTGTTTTTACAGGCAAGATGTGACTCCTGAAGGCAGCAGATAGAAGGGTCTTGTTTTTTAATCCAACTAGACAGTCTATGTCGCTTAATTGGAGAGTTCAGTCCGTTAACGTTAAGAGATAAGACTGAGAGGTATTTGGGAGTTCCTGCCATGTTATCCACCTTCTTGGGGGCTGCGAAAACTGGGTTCTTCCTATGGTTCTTGGATTCTCCGTTTGGGTGCAGTTTCTTGGCCTTTATTGCGGTCTTGTTGGTTTTCTATGTGTAGGACATCTTTAAGAATCTTTTGTAGGGCTGGTTTGGTGGAGATGTATTGTTTCAATTTTTCTTTGCTATGGAAGGTTTTTATTTGGCCTTCAGTTATGAAGGAGAGTTTAGCTGGGTACAGTATTCTTGGTTGATAGTTGTTTGTTTTTAGGGCATGGCATACATCATTCCAGGCTCTTCTTGCTTTGATTGTCTCTGCTGAGAAATCTGAGGTGATTCTAATTGGTTTCCCTTTATAGATGATTACCCTTTTCTCCTTGACAGCTTTAAGGATCTTTTCCTTGGTCTGAGTTGATCCTGTGTGGATGATAATGTGACGGTGGGATGTCCTATTCTGGTCTGGTCTATTTGGGGTTCTAAAAGCTTCTTGTATCTGAATAGGCCTATCTTTTTGTATGTTTGGGAAGTTCTCTGCTAGGATCCTGTTAAACAAATTTCCTAGACCATTAACTTCTGTTTCTAGGTGCTCCTCTACACCCATTATCCTTAGATTAGGCCTTCTGATGGTGTCTTCCAGGTGTTGGATAGATCTATCATATTTCTTGGACTTGTCTTGGATGGTTGTATGTTCTTTCTCTATAATATCTAGGTAGTCTTCAATCCCTGAGATTCGATCTTCTGCATGGTCTAACCTGCTGTCAAGACTCTCTACTTTGTTTTTTTTTCTCTTTTCCTTCTAATTGGTCAGTTTTGATGGCTTCAAGTTCTTTGTTGAAGCTCTGTTTTAGGTCTTGTATGAATTTCTTTACTTCCTTAATTTGGTGTTCAGTGTTTGTTCTCAAATCACTTAGTTGATTGGTTATGGTTTCTTTGGACTCCCATTCGTTCTGTTGGGTTCCATTCAGCATTCCCTTTGTGGTCTCCCTGACTTCCTTCAGCTCTTTGTTAATGGATTCCATGAATGCCTTTAGTGATCTTTGTGTATTTTCTACCTGGTCTCTCAATTCCTGTATTACTCTGATTAGCTTCCTCCTGTTGGTTGGATTCCTGCAGTTCTCTTTGAGTGTTCTCAGCCTGCTCATGCCATTCCTCCCTTCCTCTTTGAGTATTCTCAAGTTGCTCACACAAATCCTGTATCAGTTTTTGAGTAGCTTCCTCACGCTTATGATATTCCTGTATAAACTTTTGGGATGCCTCCTCTCTCTCCCTATCATGCTCATACAGAGTCCTTTGTAAGTTGTCAAACTTCTCATTTATCATGTTTGTCACCAGTGTTTTAGAGCTATTTGGGAACTCTCCTCTGGATTATTCATTATCTGTTCTGACCCCTGATTATCAAGATTGGGAATTGAGATACCTGGATTTTCCATTTTTCTTGTGTTTTTCCGGCTTACTCTGCCCATTTGAGATGAAAATAGCACCAGTTTTGTGCTAGAACACTATCTTAAGGCAACCATCAACCAAAGTTTGCATTTGTACAGTCAATAGTCTACAGATACAATCTAGTTCAACAGATACATCTATTCAACATCAAACAACTATATGTTAATGGGCTTGGAACTGCAGAGAAGAATTTGGAAAACCAGAAATTATTAGGGTTAGGGAGAGATGTGGGTCAAAAATAGGAATAGATTGGTGTGGGGAGGCACAGGGAGAGTTAACTATGTCCTAATCTCAATGCAGGAAATAGGTTGGGTAGGATGCAAGTAGAGAGAGAGAGAAAAAGAAGAAAGGGAAAGGGAAATGAAAAGAGACCAGAAAAAAAATAGAAATGTAACTATTTAGAGAGGAATGTGAATATATTGAGAGAAGGGGAGGGACATAGAGGAGATGTGAAAAACTTAAAAAAATGCTTAAAATATTATATAGGTATAAAGAGGTAGTACTGCTATTAAGGAATTTAAATCTCAGAGGTTTTGAATTGAGTAATAAATTTGTGGATTAAGTGTGTACACAATGTGGGATAGGGTCTACTAGTTAACTACGGGTTTATCTGAGGATGTGCAGGACAAGAGTTAAGTCACATAAAGAAGAACAAAAGAGAGGAAAATGTGAAAAGGATAAGAAAGGGAGAAAAAAAGATCAGAAATTCAGTAGAGCTAGACAGAAAACAAAAAGATAAAAAAGAAAAAGAGAAAGAAGACAAGAAAAGAAAGGAAAACGCACATTCACGTATTCCTAAAATAAAAATTATAAGAGGAAAAAAAAGTTACTGAAAAACAATTTTTCCCAAAAATGCAAAAATTAAAGATTAATAAAAGTTTTAGAAAGGAAAATTTTTTTATGTATATATAAGGTACCAAAAAAAAGAAGAAGAAGAAGAAAAAAAAAGTTCTTTGTTTTTTTTTTTTTTATTTTTTTGGGAGGGGTGGGAAGAATGCTGTATCTCCCTTGTGTCTGTAACCAGCCTCTTGTTGGAGTCTCTGGTCAGCTTGGTCCTGTGGCTTGATTGGTTTCTTAAGTCAGTTTGTTCCAACAGGCAGAAAAATGCTCTGCTTTACCCAAGATTTTGAGATCCCCCTCCCAGGTTAGTTTAATGGGAGGGTGATCTGCTTTGAGAATCACAAAAGAGGGGGATGCAGTGATGAGGCTAGGTTCTGGGTAGAGTTGAGGCCTTTCAACAAACAGTAGCTTTTCCCTGGGGCTATTTTATGAAAAACTCACAGAGCCCAGCCTGGAGCCATTCTCAGGGTTTCTGTTTTTCAATTGATTGTGGAGGCTGCTAGAGGGAGGGGCAGCCTCTGGCTCTGGTTACCCAGTGAGGAAAGCCACTCCAATGGCTGGCACCTGAGCTGGGTGACTTTTCCCTGGATGGAGCTGAGTCTGGCAGGTCACTTCACCGTTAAGTTCTTGTGACCTGCTAAATGACTCGTTTTATTCCAAGGCCTGAGTTAGAGCTGGCAGCTCCTCCGAGCTTTGTCGGTATCCAAGATGGAGATCACCAGTGCTGGGGGCGGGGGAGGGGTGGCCTTCCCTCCTCTGCTCCCTGAGAAGGAGTGAGGACGTCAGGCTTCTACTCACGCCGAGTCTTAGTTCCTGGGTCGTCTCTAGTCTGCAAACTGCAGGATGAGGATGTCCGCTCCTTGTCGGTTCTTGCTGGTGTTGAGTAGAATCCGCTCGCCCGCTGGGTCTGGCTCCTTCGTCCCGGACTCTCTGTGGCTCAGATTTGGGTGGCCTGCAGTCGCCGCCACGACCCTGCCGCCGAGGTGGCGGCTGCTGGCAAGCGCTCAGATGTGTCTCCTTGCCTTGGCTTCCCCTCTCTTGCCTAACTCTCTGTCCTGTGATGGCACACTTGGTGTGATTCTCTGGCTTAGGACTGTTCACTGGAACTCTAAAACTGCTTTCTATGCGAGAGCTTGTTCAGATTCCAGCTTCTCCTCCGCCATCTTCCCGGAACTCCCTTTATATTCTTTTTAAATGTTATTTTGTAGTATAATGTTGTAACCATCTCCTGGTATTTTCATAGTAAATCTAAAATTTAAGATCTGAATTACCAAATTAGAATTTCTGAAAAATAATGCATGGCCATGGCCTATTATGAGATAAGATATTCATTACACAGGAATATACATACATATTGCATAGAAATATCTAGGTGTTATTTAATCTGACTTAGTTTTTATTTATGTCCAAGAAGGGTAGATATTTCCAGGTGTCTAAGGGTCAAGAGAATTCCTCTTGGGTTTTTTGCATAGTTGGAATTTCATCCAAGAAACTATGAGGAAGAAATTAAAAACTCATCAACAAACCAGCATGAAGGCTGAGATACTGGAAGCTTTCATATGTTAAATATGTTGCTCCTCTGTAACCTCCTTGAACTCTTCTGCTCAGTAGAAGAATTTGCTACTGATTTGTTTCTGAGCAATGGGGATTTTGGGGAGGACAGCTGTCTACAGTGGAGCAGTAAGGAAGAATTTGAGAGCACAGGCAGAATGTGTCTCAGAGACACAAGCAGATCATTTGTACAACAATAGCTTCCCATTGGGATCTGAGCTAAGCAAACATTTGACCAAGCTACTAAAATCAATTCCTTCCCATCACCTGACTTATTTCTCTCACAGTATACAGAAAACTTGCTTATTTGTTGTTTGTCTAATTTTCTCTGTTACACTGTGCATTTTAAGTAGCAGTTTGCTCACTTTGTTATCTTTATTTTATTTAAAGCCTTGCTTGCAAGATAGTAGACTCAATGGATTATTGAATGAATAAATTAATGAAAGAATTTTCACACAGACTCTAATGTGGGGCATTGATGTCTTAGATATTAAGTGTTAGTGATATAGTTTCTAATGCACTGTACTAGTTCATATTCAGTTTGCTACCTTGGTTTATTATGTTGTAGCTCTCTCTGTAAGAATATCATCTGAGGAAATGTCATTTGAGCAATTTAAACCTAGTATAATAATGGCTTTTGTCCAGCTCTGTTCTCCTGGACTGTCAGCTCTTTGTAAGTAGAGAGGTTGTAAGGTTTATGGAGAGTTCAAAAGAAGGCTTTGTGCTCTGTAATACACAGCGCATGAGAAAGTTGACGCATTTAGATAATTGTTTCTCTATCAATGTGTGTATATGTGTGTGTTTTACTCTGAATGTCAAGTTTATATTCATTAATTCCCACATATCTTCTAATGTCTTATACTGATTTTCAAAAACTGCTCCATTGCACTCTTATTTTAGTGCCTCAGTGTCACTACAGCACAACATGTCAACAGCATGATATACTATGACATACTGTACAGTGCCTCTGCCCATCCTTCTTTCAATGCCCTCCAGTTTGCTTCTTGGAGAAACCCTGGACTCATCCTAATGTCTTCTTTTCCTTCATAGCTATTTTCAGTCACCAAGATATGATGTGTTTTGTATAGTTTTTTTTCTTTTTTATACTTATATTTGTCCTTTAAATGCAAGTCAACATTTCCTGTCTCTTGGGATATTGTGATAAGTCATATTTTTAAACTGTTTTCCTTTACTAATCTATTTTCTATGGGATGTTTCGATGGTCTGTGAGGCCTTAGCAGTTCTGGTTCTGGATGATAGTAATGGCTTTTATGGTCTCAGTTTTTGTCTTTCATCCTTGCAATTTACCTTGAAGAAAAGTTAGACTCTAGAGCTAGAACAAATCGCCCAGCCTCAATTTTAATTCTGCTACAGTCATACTCTTTGAGATCTTTGACAGGTTAAGACATACTCACCCTCTCTCTTTATTACAGATGGAAGGTTTTCAGAGAACAGTTCAGATTCCCCTGTCGATATCAGTTTGTTTTTATTTCCTATTTCTCCTTTTTTATCATCCATACTTGCAATATGTTAACATTTGTTTTCTTTGCTATGCTGTAAGGACTGCTTTTGTGGTATTGAATGAGTTAGTGGACTCTTCTCCCCTCACAATTGATTGGTTCCAGTCTGTGAAGTGAGTTCTAGAGAACTCAAGATACAAGTCCATCTGAATCTATTACATTGGGACCCACTGCATTCTGTATAAACTTCTATTACAGCATTCTTATTTGGCTTCACAGTTCTGCCCCCCGGGGCTGTCAGGTCTTTGAGCTGTTCATTATCAGCAACATTTCTAGCAGGACTTACAAAGAAATTTCCCTGAAAATCTTCTGAGCAAAAGAAGGCTCTTCCAGTCTACTGGATACTGAAAATCCTTAGAGGCTTTGATTAAAAGACAAAGGTTCTAAACCTCCATAAAAAAACTCTTCAGATTTTTACTGCGCTAATCAAGGAAAGTATTTTTCCACAGCATCTTTGCTTTTGAGATTACTTGACTTAGAACTTTATTTATATGAATGAATATTTAGTGGAAAGTTTTCCTTGGTCAAACCCAAGTAGAACTGTCTTGCTTGCTTATTTGTTGGTGGGTATTGTTAACCAATCAGGGTCATTAGAATAGTATTGTTTCTAAATGAACTCAGAATGGCTTTTGAATTTTAAAAGCCGGTTAAGCAATGGTGACTTTCATTTATAGAACATAGGCAGAATTCAGCTTTTTCTGTCAACCTGACAAATCAGAGAAACTTAAAATTACAAAATTTCTTTACTATTTTTCCATCTTCATTAAATATAAGACACCAAGATCTTGAGAGGTTAAGTGGGTTGCCATGAGTCCTAAACTAATCAATGTCATTAATGCTTCTGGCACTCAAGTGTCCTCCTGTCTTTTGATTTTTTTCTCTTCACTATGTTTTCTGTTATCTAGATATGCCCTCAGATGTGTAGGTGTTGGCTGTGAGAGATGTTAAAACAGCTAAACTCAACACTAGAGTCTTTGGAAATTGCACCCCATCCTTCCTTAGCAAACCAGAAATTAGTCTCAAATATTTGGAAACACAATGACTGTTTCTGGTAACAATGGTGTCTCGGGATTTGCCAAGGAAAAGCAGAAGTGTCCTTTCAAATCCTAGTCTCTCTTTTTCTCTTTCTCATCACACACACACACACACACACACACACACACACACACACACACACACACACACACACACACACACACACACACACACACACACACACACACACACACACACACACACACACACAGAATCATTCTTATTCAAAGGGTCATATTATAATATGAAAGTAAACAGGATCCAATATATATTTAATTGACTACGTCTTTATTTAATTGACTAAGTTGTTACATTGAAATCTTAAGTAGGAGTTAAGATAAACTGTTGCATGGGATTCATGCATGGACGAAATTGTTTGCTTTACAGCACCAAGATAAATTCCAGATTGAAGCAATGTCTTAAGGTTAGGTAGACTGGACTATATAAATGGTAATAGATTTCCATTTCTGCTAGTAAGGCACATCTATACCCTCAAATATTACACTCAGCAATGAAGATAATAGTTTTGCTTATATAATATGATTCACATTTGTAGGATTTCTGACATTTTCAAGAATCCATAAGAATCAAGAGGCCTGTAACAAATGAATGTTTATCAGTAAAATAGCCCTAGTGAGGCTTTCCTTTCCTTTTCTTTTTTTAAGCTTAGACTTTCCACCGAAAGTCACTGACAGTGGAGATGATATGGGCAATGTTTTACAATGACTTTTTGATGTGTACCTCCTGTTCTAAATATTCCCTTTGTGCTTTCAAAATCAATAGTGCTGAAGAATTTTGCCTGTTCTTTAATATTTCAAATGCTTCTTCCTCTGTGCCTGTCTTTTCATACCGAGAATTTAGTAAGCCTTGATGAATTTTCATATTCCAAGACTTCAAGTAACACTAGGATTTCACAGTGTTCTTCTGTTTGCTTTTAGAAGGATAAACACTTAAAAGTGGCCATCCATGTGCCAAGATCCTTATGATTTCTAGAGAGCTTCATGTTTTAGAGTTAATGTTGTTTTACATAAGCAGTCAAAACTTCAAAATGTCTTTGATTCATAAATTTATATTAGTGATAAAAGGAAGCAGGTTTCTTTTCTGTAAGGAGATAGTGATGATGAGAAGTGGGCAGGAGGATAAAATGGATCAAATGATAACCACTTGCTATTATCCCACTATCTCTTTTATTTATCAAATTGTGAGTAGTAAGTGGCATTATGAATATGTCATTATTCAGACATACTTAACTGGAAATGAGCGGGAACAATCTGGCATATTTCACTGTGGGGACATGATATTTGAAAGCAGTCAATTTCATTTCTTTGACAATGACATTTCTTTTTGACAAAAGCTAAGTTAAGTCCTATCTGTCCCATGGTAGGTAAGAAGTTTACTTTGGGAATAAGCACAGTTCAGTAATAATAGATGGTAGCTTAAAAACAAAAGGCATGTGATTCATTTCATAATGAGACTGACAGCTAATACTTATTTTGTACTTATTGTGTACCTGAGCATGCTATCAGTCCTCATTATCATCTCCTGACGTACCTAGAACTTTTAGGTACAGTGGAACAATTTGAGGTAGGAAGTGACTAGACCACAAGCACATTGCTAAATGATAGGGAGAACCAGAACTTGAATCTAGATAGTGTATTTCAGATTTGTATTTTCTGATACCTAACCACACTAGGAAAATCAGTCTTAGAACTATATGTATATGAAAGTTATTAATCACTTCAACAGTGGTGAAGATATTAAGATGAAAAAAAATCATTTTGCTTTGCTGTGATAGCTCAAGTTATTCCAACATGGAAAATGGATATTGTTTGTCTAAAAGCATTATGTAAATTATAAGAATAATATTATGCTTTTATTAGCTATATATATTTTCACTCTTGGTTGAAGATGGATTCTTTTTGTTTCCTTTTAGATTCCTTGCTTTGCATTTTAGGAATCTTCTGGATTCTAGAGTCAGAAAAGACTTGGCTTTGCACAATTTGTTTGTGTGTGGTTTTTGTTGTTATTTTTAGGTGTTTGATTCCTTAGCAATTCTCAGTCTGGATTTTCTTATGATATTATCTAACCCAAAGTTGTTTTGAGGAACAAGTTGAACAACGTATTTGATACTGTAAGTGCTTGTAAATATCATCTCTTTTATTTCCCTTTTTGGTTTTTAATTCTTCTTTCTTTCTTTTTCTTCTCTTTCTCCTCTCTCTTCTGGTTATATATTACCATTGAATTTAATTAAAGAAGGTCAAGCCCTGACCTATGGATTTCCTGTATGTGAAAACTTTTGATGGTCTGTATCTTCACTTATCCAGTTGTCAATTGGCATCTGTATTGCATGCAAAATGGGTACCTTAACAATTCACAGCTGGGTAATGGTGGCTCACTCCTATAATCCTAGCTACTAAGGAGGCTGAGATCTGTGGATCATGGTTCAAAGCCAGTCCCTGCAGGAAAATCCATTAGATTTTTTCAATTAAGTTTTTTTAATGTGAACATACTGTGCAAAGGGATTACAGTTCTATGCGCAAGATAATGAGTACATTTCTTATCCAGCATTGTTGCCTCCTCCTTGGGACTCATCTCCAATTACCCACCAGAAAGCCGAAAGTAGAGCTGTGGCTCAAAGTGGTAGAGTGATAGCCTTGAGCAAAAGAGCTTAAGGACAATGCCAAGGCCCTGAGTTCAAGCCCTACAACCTCCCCCCACCCAAAATAATCCAAAGTTGATCCAATGCTTTGAAGCCAACAGTTGCTGTGTAACTGCTTGCTGTTATGATTTGTTATTAGTCTGTGCTTCCACTGGACTCTATTAATGATAAATCAGTATGGCTTTCATACATTTTCTTTTTCTTGTATGTTCCCTAGCTTTCACATTGTTATAACCAACCCTATCCCTCTGTTTTAGGCCTTTCCTTTTTAAATGCCATTTTATGATGACTTATGAAAGCTTTCTTTTTGTATTTTAACCTTATGTGCATTGACCTTTTGGAATAAACCAGCATCTTGGAAGTCTCAAGATTTATTGTAATTACTTTTATGAGTCATAGCTGAGATAGATTTGATTTGGGAGATCACCCATTTCAATTTGTATCTGAAAATTCTACTGATTATACTGTGGGACATTCATTCATTTCATAAACCATTTTTAAACTTCAAATCTGTGCTATCTGAATTCCAGAGAATATGTGATTTTAAAATGAGTCTGAGGAAGCCTACAACTTGTTTGGAAAGTTTGACTTGTAATAATATTAAAGGGCCTTATTGAATATCTACTTGTAATGTCAAATACCTAACTCATTTAGTTCTCACAACAAATATCAAATAAGGGAAATAGAGGCTTAGAGAAGTTCAATAATGGATATGTGGTTTGAGTCATTAAGTGTAAAATAGAAGGGTCCAGCTAAAAGCAAATCTCTCATTTCTATTATTCTCCACTGCTTTATGAGCTAAACGATGATTTTGATTTATTCAAACAATGTAACCAAGAGATTGTAGCTGGTAATTGATACCTAACCATCATTTTTAATTTTTGATATTGATTATAACCTCATTCATTTAAAAATGTGTGAAACAAATAGATATAGAATAAAACTTACAACGGCATAGAGACATGCTTGAGTCATCTGTTGTAATGAGTTGTTGCTGACCAATGAAATCATCTGTGTCCTGACAAAGGGAAACTCATAAAAGGCCATGATTCTAAATCAAAGCTGAATTACATGGTAAAAGGTAGTCTGAATTTAAAATTATCTTGAAATATAATTTGGCTTTAAATACTACCCTATTTACTATAGTCACTTCTTTGTGAAACAAATAGTCTATTTAAAATAACGTTAGTGTCAAGCACATGATAACCACTAAAAATATAGTACAGCAATAGATGAATAAATGAATGTGAGCAATATTGGAAATATTCTCCTGAATCAAGGTTGTGTGTAATGTCAGTGCATGTTCTGTATTCTCTAGAAGTTTTGGGGCATTTGGGGAATAACTGTATAAACAAAAATTCTAATCTTAGTATAGATACAAATATTTCAATTTAAATCAATGTATTTGACTTAGCAGACTAAATTACTTGGCAGCATAGTAAAGTGTTTCCAAAAATCTTCTCTGGATTTAGGATTTGTGGATTTGGGTTCTGACTCTATCTTTTATTAACTGAATGACTTTGGGGAAATGTTTAGCCTCTGTAACCCTTTTTCTTATAAGGGGAACATCACTGGTTGCATGGGAGATTTCACACACAGTGAAAGGTTTGCTGTTATCATTTGAGCTGCTGGTTGAAGTGACTAAAACAATGTTTCCATGCTACAAAAAAGAAGTTGAGGACAAATGTACAGTCATGTCAGATATGAAATGGGGTCAGTCCTGGTCTTCCACGAGGCAAAGCTAAAATATGATTAAATGTGCACAAATTTTACAAAGACAAATATCTGTTGAGAAAAATGGAGAGCTCATTGGAGAAAGCTAAGAGGCCAGGGGAGATGTGCCAGACACTGATTGGCATAAAGACTGGCAGTGAATGGAGGATGGAATGTGAGTGGGCATGTCCTTAATTGACACCTGAACTGCAGATGTGGTTTAATTACCTGATAGCAAGCAGGGGGCTCTGAGTTTAATATTCAGTATCACACACACACACACACACACACACACACACACACACACACACACACACACACACAATTCTCTTCACTAGATATATGTGTATGTGTGTGTACGAAAGAGACATAGACAGAAAAAGAACTACCTCGCTAGTTTTCAAGGTAATCTTTAACATTTAATTATACTGACATAAAAACCTTAAATCTAGTTGATCTATATTTTATACTCAGGTATGGTCATATTAGATTTTGATTAGGTTAAGTTCTGGAATTTCCCAATGCATAATTAAGACTTATGCCCTTGTTACCTTGAAACTGATTTGTTTCCAACTGAATTTTCTTCGCTCCATTTTTCTATTAGTAGACTCAGTAAGCTCTCCCATAGTACCAAGAGGAAATGTGTTTCAATGCAGCTCTGGGTTGGATTGGTTTATGTGTAGTTGCTCTGATCCCTTGCCAGATGTCTATTCCCAGCTTGCAAAGCTCTCTGCCTCCTTTTCAGTGGTTGTTGTCAATGCTGAGCTTCCTGCCAGCAGGAAATGTGAGATTAATGACTGTGAAAGAGGGCAGGGAGGACAATGGAATGAAATGTTTGTTATTACAGATGCACTGGAAAATTCACAACATGGAACATGTGGGTATACCTAAGAACTTTTCAGAAAAGTTTATATATAAAATTTCATCAAGAATTAATTTCTGAGCTGAGTGCTGGTGGCTTAAGTCTGTAATCCTAGCTACTCAGGAGGCTGAGACCGGAGGATCATGATTAAAAGTCACCTCGGGCAGAAAGTCCATGAGAATCTTATCTCCAGTTGACCATCAGAAAACCAGAAGTGGCACTGTGGCTCAAAGTGGTAGAGCATGCTCCTTGAGAAAAAAAAATCTCAAGGACAGCACTTAGGCCCTGAGTTCAAGCCCCATGACTGATGAATGAAAGAAAGAAAGAATGAACGAAAGAAGGAAAGAAAGAAACAGAAGAAAGAGCAAGAGAAAGAATTTCTGTTTGTAGCTACTTTTGGTATAGACCTTTTCCTATCTTCTAGGGAAGTACATTTCCTCAAGGAATATGTTCAGTTTTGTAATGTTCAGTGAAAAAATTCTGAGTGCAAAATGGTATAACAACTTCCAGGTAAAAATATTCACCCATATGGACAAATCCCTAGAAGGGATTACAATGTAATGAAACTAGTTGCTCTGTTTAGGCAGTGATAACGTTATTTAGTTTTAGTATTGCTAGCTTTTGATAATGAACATAATCTTAAAATCAGCCTATTTCATCAACTGATCTTTGTTCAATATCCCTTGCTAAAGGTCATCTACCCTAGCACATTATAGTGACCTCTATCACTTCCTCTTAGAGCTACTGTGGTACTTGGGTTATCTGATCCACCTGCCTTCAGATGAGCCTTGTACTGTACAGACCCTAATCTTTTTATATATATATAGCAACCACTTGCTTTTTTTGCTCTTCTTTTACCATTTGCTCCTCTGCATAGTAGCTGCCATAAAGCTTTCCTCAAAACCCTTTTTGATCTGCATCAGTGAGCAGTGAACTCTTCTCTCCTGAGCTTGTATTATCTATAGCTGCTACTGACACATGTGTCCTGCAAAATGTTCATCTTGTCTGGCCTTTCAGATCACAAGTTTCTCAAGATCATGGACTCTGTTTGAGCTCTTCATTTCATGCATGGTACCTAATACAATGCAGGAAAATTCACCACATAGCTTAATTGATCGAAGTAATATATCATAAAATTGGATGATCTTTCCTTTTACTTTATTTTATACTGAAGGGATTATTTCCTGCATTAGAGTAGACTTTTTGTCTGCAGTCCTAATAGAATATTCCAAAATATATGAATAGTAGAATTAGAAAGTCTAACATTTCAATCATAGCTTTTGTAATTTTGTTTCTTTATAATTTTTATATAACCTTAGAATTAGGAATATCACATATACAATGTTTGTTCCAATGGTGTAACAGATCTGTTCACACAGAGGATGTTTTACCATGTGGAACAGCTTTCCTTCAGATGGGTCGAGGTCTCATGTAGCCTTTCTAGTCCTTTGACACTTCTGCATTTGCTTGAGGCTTTTGTGGAACTACCTTTAGTTTTATATTTTGATAAGCCTTACATTGATTTTTGCCTTGTGATCTTTCTAAACAGTATACAAATTCATAGATTTCCCAAAGGGCAGAAGGGGATTGGGTTGATTAAGTGCTATTTTTGTTCTATGAGTCCAGTGATCCAATATTCTTAGGGAATGTAAAAATTACCATTTGAAACATGCAGAATTATTTCTGTTTATTTAATGTTTTTGGTTTTTCTTTCAGCTTTTTATGTAAGCAATTGTTTTTCATAATTATGTGTGCAAAACAAACCAAAGGACGTTGGCTTTCTTTGTTTTTTTTTTTTTTGCCAGATTTGGTCATGTCAATATTCTGTCATGTTTCTAAAAGTGTTTTAATCTTCTGAAGCTTTATCTAGTTATTCCCACAGCTAAGTGTATAAATGACTTAAACCATCTGCTTGTTCAGTCTAAGATTTCTCTTTCAACGAAATGCCAAAAATGGATGTTTGATTTTCAAATCACTTTTCCATTGTGAGAGTCTGACTCAAAGATGGAAAACAGAGATGACTCTCTCACTTCTCCATTGAGGGAATCTATATGTTGGTACCAAACGGACAGCAATTCACTTCTCTGAGATGTAATGAAAGCCATTCTTTGTGTTTCACTTTAATGGGAAAATAAATGGTTCAAAGATTGAAAAATAAATGCCATTGAAAGAAAAGGCAAGGCAATTTAAAAGAAAGAAGGAAGAAGGGAAGGAAAGAAGAGACCAGTTATTGTGAATGTGTAATTGGAATAGCTTTGTAACATACCTTGGTAGTTTGGCATTACCTACCAGATTCAATGTCCATAAAAAATAGAAGCTATATTATATAAATTTTTTCTTACAAAAGTTGTCTATTTGCTTTCAAAGATGAATGAACTCTACAGCATTAGAAAACACTTTAACAATATATTCAATACTATTTTCAAGATTAAAGAAATTGGTACAAAATAAAACATTAACTAAGTTGTCCTTAACTTCTAGATTTTTTTTTAAAATTTTGAACACTTGAGTTTTTTTTTCTAAACTAAGCATTTGAGAATCTACCGAAGAAGAGATTGTATTAGTGGATATTTGATACAGTCTGAACTGAATGAGGAGAGGTAATCTCTAAAGGAATTTCAAGGAAACAGTAGAAAACGTGTTGATTTTTATGTAAATTAATTCAGAGGTTGGGGCTTTACAGTTTTCCAAGGTGTAAGAATTACTTATCAGTTTGGAAGAACAAAATTTATTCATGGTAAGAGCTATAGCAATCAGAATCCTCTAGGTGTAAACTTCATGAAATTAATATTGAGCTGATTAAAGTTGAATAAATCACCATTCCTTATTTTGGAAATTGAAATTTCTAAACCTTTGGTGCTGCCCTTTGGTAATGCCTGCTAGCCATGTTTAATGCTTACTATGAATGGGGAAACAAAGGAAGGACTTACCTATGTTTTGATTACTTCTAAGAATGAGCTAATAATTTTTTGTGTTCCATATTATGTTTTGAATCTTTAAGGAATAATTAAGGTAATAATGAAACAGTATTGATATTGATGTCATTGGTGATTATTAAGATTCATTTACAATGATATTCAATCTATTAACCCAAAATAGACTAAATGAACACTTAAGAATACTTTATTTTATTTTTCTTATCTGCATCTCTAAAACAAATGACATGATAAAAATAAATTCTGTTCCTGTGAAGAAATAAAAAAAATTAATGCTCTCTATTGATATGCCATAAGGCTGTTATGTGAAATTTTAACAAATACTAAGGCAATATATCTTTAAAAATCCTACAAACACATCATTTGTGGTAGAGAGTTGACCTAAGCTGATTAGGATCAGAGAAAATAATGGGATTAAACAACTTTGCAACAAGATTTTCATACTGTTTTGTGTGTTGGGCACATTATAAAAGTTTCAAAGCTTTGATTAATTTCAAATATCATTGAACATACATGTTTGGTGTATTTTTGAGCAAATTAACCATTACAGGGGAGTTGGAAAAGAAGGTAAAGATATTTTGCTGTTTTGTTGCTTTGGTTTAAAAGACTTGATGAAGCAGTGCATTTCAATGGAACACATCCAACACAACTATGACTTTAGTATATGCCACAAATTTTTTCATGAATCATTCCACTTGCTGAGCTCTGATTTAGTCAAAGGCAGAAAGGATGAACAAATGAGTGCACATTCCTAGAGAATGGCGTGAAAATCTCCCTTCACATCTTCTTTTGGCAATTGTAGTGCAGGATATGAGCATTACATAATTTCCAAATGACATTTCTCTCCCAGCAACAGAAGTGTGAAGCAGACAGAAGGACTTACTCTTCTCAACTAAACATTTTTTTGAAGCATCAGTTTCTCTTTAAGAAGTCAGTGGCTACCTGTTTTGAAGTGAAGTACAATGTTGGCTCAGGTACATGTTATGTGAGAGGAGAGTGGAAATTTGTGAAGAAATTAGATGAAAAAAAGTGGGATGAAG
The DNA here is from genome assembly GCF_024711535.1 of Dipodomys merriami. Lineage (NCBI taxonomy): Eukaryota > Metazoa > Chordata > Mammalia > Rodentia > Heteromyidae > Dipodomys > Dipodomys merriami. The sequence goes on from NW_027205381.1 coordinate 5,728,798, forward strand.
GGAAACATTTGGGAATCATTGGGCCTGTTATCCTGTAGGATGATTACTGAACCACAATAAGCAAGCTTCAGCTAACTGAATTATAATGCTGGTGAATGATCAATAAGGATTCTGAGCTTCTCATCTGGATTTCATCTTATTTAGACACTGACACATACTTTGGAATGGTTTCAATCACCTGTGATACTGAGGTGCATTTCTACCACTTCTGTCTATTCACTCTCTGATGCTTCCTTGAGATTCAACTTCAAGATTATTCTCTCAAAATTCTCAGAATATAGTGAAATCCCCTGAACCATTAACATTGAAGTTTTCTTTTTTTGTTTTTTTTTTTTTATATTTTATTTTATTTTATTTGAGAACATACTGTACAGAGGGGTTACAATTACATGGGCAGGATAATGCATACATTTCTTACCAAGCATTGCAGCCTCCTCCCTTGTTTACCCTTCACATCCCTTCCCAGCCTCCCCCCTCCCCCCCACCCAATCATACCCACCTCCCCCCCCCACACACCGACATTGTAAAGCTGGTTTTGACATGACATTTTGAACTTCTCATTGTTGCAGCAGGTCCACCTGAATCTTTAAACGACTTGTTTGTCCCCATCTCTTCCACATGTTATACTGACATCAAATATAGTGAAAGCAGGGGTTACACTGTGGGGAAGGGACATACAAAGCAACAAAGAAATAATCTAATGCGTTAGAAACACATGCATGAAAGAAACGAAAACATTAAAATACATATTTAAGGGTTTGTTTTCCTAACATCACATTATCTGACCTTTTCCGCTTGACTCATACCTATACTAGATATTGCAAATAAGGGAAACCATGGGACCTATGTTTCTTTGGGCCTGGCTTACTTCACTTAATATAATTTTTTCCAAGCCTTTCCATTTCCTAACAAATGGGGCAATGTCATTCTTTCTGATGGAGGCATAGAATTCCATTGTGTATATATACCACATTTTCTTGATCCATTCATCTACTGAGGGGCATCTGGGTTGGTTCCATATCTTAGCTATGGTAAATAATGCTGCAGTAAACATAGTTATGCTGGTAGCTTTAGTGTGGTCTTGTTTGTCAACATTTGGTAAATGCCCAAAAGTGGGATTGCTGGGTCATAGGGGAGATCTATGTGAAGTCTTTTGAGGAACCTCCATACTGCTTTCCAAAGTGGTTGAACAAGTTTACATTCCCACCAACAATGAAGTAAGGTTCCTTTCTGTCCACATCCCCTCCAGCATCTGTTGTTGTTAGAGTTCTTGATTTTTGCTGTTCTAACTGGAGTGAGGTGATATCTCAATGTTGTTTTGATTTGCATTTCTTTTATGGCTAGGGATGTTGAACATTTCTTCATGTGTCTATTGGCCATCCTTCTTTCTTCTTCAGAGAAGCTTCTCTTTAAGTCTTTCGCCCACTTATTTATTGGGCAGTTGTTTCTTTGAGGATTTGTTGTTGGGTGGTTTAATTTTTTGAGTTCCAAGTATATTTTAGATATGAGACCCTTGTCCGTTGTATGGCTAGTAAAGATCTTCTCCCAATCCGTGGGCTTTCTATAACATTGACGTTTTCTATAGGGCAAATTCTTGCAGTTTGAGGGCTAAGATACTTTGTGAGATGGTTTTCCATAAACCATAACTGTCTATAGACAGAGTGAAAATTCTATTGAAGGACTTAAGCATTACATTTGATGTTTACAAAATATAGATTATAGTTCACCATTTCAACATATGAAAATTCAATTTGCAAAAATACCTTCTAAGATAACCAATTGGGAAAATGAGAAACATATTTTGTAGCATTATAAAGGTTTCCAGTGAGGGAGAAACAAAACCACAGATAAGTATTACTATGTGTCCCCAAACTATGAAAACAAAAGTTAATCTCTAGGATTATTTGTTTAATAAAAGGAAGTTTACACAGCTTGTGGGAAATCATCTCTCAGGACTTGAAATGTGTTCCTTTTCTCTCATATTTATTCTATTTTTTTTCCTTCTGAAGAACAATTCTAATATCCCTACTTTATTTATTGACCATACATGCTCACTGTCAGAACTTGTGTGTTATTACCCTTTGTTTAGACCAAGAATTGTGTTCAGGTATTAGAGCTGCCAAGTACCAAGTATTTTCCAGGGCCTGAACACTAAGTTTAAAACACACACACACACACACACACAGACACACAGACACACACACACACACACACACACACACACACACACACGAACAAAAACGAAAGGGAAATATACAGAAGATGCCATATTTAGTTCACTCTTGGCTTTCATTTACAGTGTAGATAGGATTAAATTTCATGCTAAGCTGGTTTCTGGTGACTCATGCCTGTAACCATTGCTACTCAGGAGGCTGAGATATGAATTCTGTGGTTCAAAGTCAGCTCAGGCAAGAAAGTACATGAGACTTATCATCCATTAACCACCAAATGCCAGAACTGGAGTTGTAACTCAAGTGGTAGAGCTTTTATCCTTGAGCAAAAAATAGCTCAAGGACAGCATCCAGGCCTGAGTTCAAACCCCAGGGCCTAAACATATACTCACAATTGTTTCATATTAAAAATACAATAAAGAAAACCATAATTAAATGTTTTACGGATTCTGAGATGTTTCACAATGAATACTTTTAAGCATGAATTTAGAAACTTAGATTCTTAAGACTATGGTAACTTCTTATTTTCCATATTTCCAAATTAAATTCAAAAGTTGCAAGCATTCAGTAGTGATATGTAACTGTTTATGATAGCCTGAGTTAAGAATAGGCTTTTCAGGGATGGGATGTGGCTTAGTGTTAGAGTGCTTGCCTAGCATGCATGAAGCCCTGGGTTTGATTCCTTAGTACCACATAAACAGAAAAAGCCAGAGCTGGTGTGATGGTAGAGGCTAGTATTGAGTGAAAGAGGCTCAGGGACAGTGCCCAGGCCCTGAGTTCCAGTCTCAAGACTGGCAAAAAAATAGGCTTTTCATGTTGGACACATTGTTCCCCTGTCCCCTGGAAAAGGGTTCACCATGGAATATAGCAAGAGTTTAAAAGCTATGCATAACCAGCCAGTCTGATCAACCTTGATTACACAGGGCAATAATATAACAGGAAGAAGGCATGCAATGGGCTGTGATAACCCTCTAGATGGTCTAAGCAGGAATTTGTCTCAGTTTCATCTGTTTTTCTGCAACCCTACACTTGTTTTACTCAGTTAAGATGAAAATCTTACACCTTAGAATAAGAATGATAAGAAAGGCGTCTTGAGGAGGCTTAGTTCTAGTTCTGATTCTATTAGTTTTTCCAAGTTGTTTAATCTTGGATAAGGCATTCTCTCTGCTCTTTATTGTACTTCTTAGTAAACTAAAGTGGGAATACTGCTTGTTATGTTTACACTAGAATACTGATGTGAAGGTCCAATGTGACAGTTATATGTGTAACAGTCTGTACAAATACAAGAATATATCAGTTTTAGGTAAAATACATTTCCAGTTTAGCCTGTATAGTCTGAAGACAAAAGACAGTTCTTACAAGTTGTCTATTATTTATAAATGGATATATTTTTGTTTTCGACCACAGTTTTCCTTTGTGTCCACCAAACTAGAATTCATCGTGTATGTTTGGATAGTTACTATCATATATTATTTCATCTTTGAGTAAGATTTAACAAAAGATATCAAGTAAAATGGTTGGGAATCTTAGGAATGACTCAAAATGAATAATTATTTCACTTTAATCTAAAACAAAGCAACACATTATATAGGAAATAAAGGAGAAACAATCCTAGCACAAATATACAATACATCTAAAAACTTACTGTTTCTTGAAGACCTCCATCGAGAATGGTTACTCATTTTTGTCATTGTTATAACTTCTACCAGTAGGAATATATCTTATTTTATAGAAAAAACTATTTAGATTTTATTTTTTTTATTTTTTATTTTTTGGTCCGGTCGTGGGGCATGAACTCTGGGCCTGGGCGCTGTCCCTCAGCTCTTCAGCTCAAGGCCAGCGCTCTACCACTTGAGCCACAGCACCACTTCCGGCTTTTTTCTTTTTGCTTATGTGGTGCTGAGGAATCGAACCCAGGGCCTGGCCTCAGGCATGCAAGGCAAGTGCTCTACCACTGAACCACCTTTCAAGCCCCAACTATTTAGATGTTAATTTCCCCAAATGCATACTTTACAGTCACTTCTCAATGACAGTAAAGTTGCTGTTGTGTAACAAATTTGTAAATAATAATCTTAATTATTGTAATATTCTAGGTAATAGTTACCATGCGTAGTACCTTAAAGTAATGAGGGAGGGGGCAACAAGTTTGAGAAGAACGTACTTACTACCTTACTTGTGTAACTATAACCCCTCTGTACATTACCTTGACAATAAAAAAAAGAATGTAAGAAATGCTTTTTGAATTGGACATTGTCTATGCTTTTTTGTTTATATTTAATTTCTTACTGAATTCTTTCTGGTTTTGTTATGGAAAACAGTGTGAATGAAAATCTTTTCCCAGTTTAATTCTGGAAAACCAAATTCAGTTGTATTTAAATGATAGTAGAATTTTTATATTCTGGGTTATTTGGGGACACAAAAATTTAAGAACTCAGAATATACAAATGTAGACGAATTAATGTTAAAATAATTAACTTCAGTTAATCTCAGGTTGAAGTCATGTTTTCCAGTTAATAGCAGAAAAATGATGGTATTGATGCTATAAACACAGATCAAGTGTTTTTGAATTTGCTTATCTCAAAATATTAATATTTATTTTTTTCCAGCTTTCAGGTAGAATACATGACAGTAGAAACAATAATGTCTTTCGAATGACCTAATCACACTGCATTTCAATAGAAATGTTGGTATTTTCTGTAAAGTATCAAGAGAAAGTTCCCAGTATTATATAGCACACTACTCTGTGGCTACCTTAATCACATTCTGTATCAAGATATTGAGACATAAATAAGATAACTGTCTGGCTTCACTTAATAGTGTGAAGCAATTTTTGTTCAGGCTGGGAAGAGCACAAAACACTTTGCAAGACAGGAGCAGTGCTGTTAATTAAAACACAGTGCAAATTAAAGTGAAAAATTAAAGTCATAGTAGTTAGGGACTGGTGCACAGCCTTTCTCAAGAATCTTAAAGTAAGATTACAGGCTCTCATTTTACTTTACAATTAAATATCAGAAAAGACTCACCCATATTAAGCACTTCAGCAGAAACCAAAGGGCTCTTGGAGACAGTTAGAAATCTTTAATGAATTCTCTTAGTTTTAACTAACTCATTTACTACCAATTTCATGGTACCCAAGTTATTTTCCAACTATAAATAGTCTTCCTGTTTAGGCCATTCTAAAAGAAACAGGCAACTTATGAAGATTTAGAAGTTCCTCTCTCTAGCACCTTATTTATTCTTATTGCTAATCAGTAAGATGATATCTTAACTTTTATAAATCAGTTTCATGAATGTGATTTACAGAAACACCCCTGACAAATATATCTGCTGTCGATGGGTTAGAAATATCTGTGGGATGCAGTCAGAGTCTGGATTGTAAAGATGAGCTAGATGTATATGTACTGAGGTCTGTTGTCTATCTATTATAACAGAAAAGAATGTAAACTTTACAACCATGCTAAAAATAACTTGTTTCTGAACAAGTAAATCTTGTTCAAATTTTGAAAAACAGAAGTTGATAAAAAGGAGAAAATACAAATTCTCTGTAATACCACTGTGAGAAATTTGTACTTTTCTCCCTAAAACAACAATTAAAGTTCAGATCTTCTGATTTCTCATGAGTGATGTTATACTTAATGGCTTGCATCACTGGCTTTGTTAATTAGTGGTATGCGGGGAGCCGGGGCGAACGCAATTAGACTCCGCCCACTCCCTTCCAGCGTTGAGGTAAACAACTCCATATTAGGCAGTGCTTGGCGGGACGGTGGGTCCTGGGCTTTGCGCATGTGCGAGCCACGTAGAGTCCCCAGCCAATCCCGTGGCACTTGGTGACGGTGAAAGGCAGACGACCAATGATAGGACGACACGTGTTCCTGTTCCCTATATAAGTGGCCATGTTTTCTGTGCACGCTCTCTCGCGCTGAAGCTCTCCTACATGTAAGAAGGCTCTCCAGTAAAGCGTGATCTGAGAAGACTCCTGGTGTGGTGGTCGTTCTTCCTCGCTGGTCGAGAAGGCGTTCGCCGCAGTGGTAGACACATTGAAGTTCAGGAGAGACTCTGATTTAGAAATGGGCATTAAGAGTAATAGTTGCTCAAAGTCTGCTTTGGGATGGATTTATAAGACACAAATAATGGATAGAAAATGAAAATTTTCTGACTCATAGGTATTTTTTATCTAATTTCCTATATAAGCTATGGATATTCACCTCCCCTAATCAAATGGGAGAGAATGTCTTCCTACTAATATAGTCTTCTGATTTGGGTACTTCTCGCTCCTAATTAATAAGAAGGTCATAACTTAAGGAGTCTAGTAACTTTTTCTTCACGGCTAGTGACTGTTCCTTCTATTTCTTTCTTCTATTGCTACACTTCCAGTTTGAACTTCAAAATCTCTGGTTCTATGTATGTAATTTAAGATCTTCAGAGACTCTCAGAAATTACTAGCAATCTGTCTGGGTTATGGCCTTCACATATTCATAAAACATAAAGGCTTCCTTGTCAAGAAATGTATTTTTAAGAAGAGGCATGTTTATCTGACCTTCAAACTGAGATTAGCCATTGAATAAGAAAGACATGATAGAATATGAAATGGAACTGTCTTAGGGCTCTCAGGAGAGAGGAAGCCATAAATGGACTACTATAGTGTTTTCTGGGAAAAAGACTTTGTGTTTGTATGAGTAACCAATCTTGTTTTCCTTTTTATATAAGCTCTTTACCAGTTTTTCTAGTTCTTCAATAGAAAATGGGGCATGAAACTGTTGTACTTATGTATTGGAGCTCCCCATATTTAAAATAAAGAACAATTAGCAAGATGTTTTAGATAAGAGCTTTCATACTGGGTAAAAAAGATGTGGAATAGCAGGTGACACATTTCATAATGTTCTCTGAATGGTTTAAAAGACCCTGTACTCTCAAATGTTAAATATAGATTGTGGGGACACAATTGTTTTCCATTTTGCTTTAGTTTTTCTGTCATAGAGACATCAAAGTATACTTGGTCTAAAAAAGGTGGCATCCTTCTTTGTACAACTACTTAAAGATAGTTTTTTTAAAAAGGTGATATCAGCATCATTGAAACCTTGGTGCATATTCTAGCTTTATGGTTGTGAGCTTCCTCTCCCTTCTAAGTTACTGTTTACCACAGTGTGTACTAAGCTGAGGAACATCAGAACACATAGCTTACCACTTTTCTACCTGGATGGCCTTGGTCCATAAATCTTAATGAAATGAGGTAGGACCTTTCTAGAGACGGCTAAGGAACATCTGCCTAACAACTGTTAGGCCAGTTTATTCTCCAAGAAGGACTATCTACTACAGGAGCCATAGCTATCTTGATTTATAGGGATATAAAATAAGTAATATACTGTCCTCAGTATAGTCTAGTTGTATAATGAATATGAATATTTAGAAAGTAAGAACTAGCTACTATAATATAAACCAACACTGTATTAGCAAGAAGTATTAGAAACAAAGGAAGATGAGATCGGGCATGTTCAGGGTGATATGACCGAACAGGTCTGTTATGTTGAAAAACGAACTTCACAAATTTGGTGAGGGGTGGGGAGAGAATAGATGGGGCAGGTCAGGGGAATATGGGAAGGGAAGGGAAGGGGAAACAAAGAGGAGGCAACAATGCTTGATAAGAAATGTACTTGTTATTTTGCCCATGTTATTGTAACTCCTATACTGTATTTTCACACACACACACAAATAATGTGGAAAAAAAAAAAGAAACCAAGGAAGAGATGAGTCCTGGGTATAGGAAATGGGGTCAGATTTTGGGTAAGCTTCTCATGAGAAGGTGATGTGTGCATTAGGACTTAACAAATAAACATAATTTAGTCTATTATAGATGAATGGAAGTTCTTTGACGCAAGTGTAGACTAAGAAAAGTCTTGGTGTTCAAGAATAAAAAGTGGGATTGAAATTGAGAAAAGAAATGAAAGGTTGGAATTTCCAGAAAATTGATGAATTGTTAAAACGGGAATGAGAATTTAAGAGAATAGGGATTATAATTCTGGGAGCTTGTAGTCAGATGAATAGCTTAAAGAAAGTGTGTGTGTGTGTGTGTGTGTGTGTGTGTGTGTGTGTGTGTGTGTGTGTGTGTGTGTGTGTGTGTGTGTGTGTGTGTGTGTGTGTGTGTGTGTGTGTGTGTGTCCTGGGGCTTAACCTCAGGGCCTGGGCACTGTCTCCTGACCATTTTTGCTCAAGGATAGAATTCTACCACTTGAGCCATAACTCTACTTCTGGCTTGTTTTGGTCATTAATTAGGTAAGAGTCTCCTGGACTTTCTTCCCAGGATTAGCTGGGAACCATAATCCTCAGATCTCAGCCTCCTGAGTAGGTCGGATTACAGGCAGAAGCCACTGGCAGCCAGCTAAAGTAATTCTTAAAAGTGACAAATCTTGCTTTTTCAAATGATTTTTAATAATTTATTTTAACATTTTATTAATAATGAGGTGAGAAAGATTACTTCTGATCTCAAGTAGCTTGTACATTCACCTTTCATCCTAGCTATACAAGAAGAATAAATAGAATTTTAATCCAGGCTCCCCAGGAAATGAAGCAAGACCTTTTCTCAAAAATAACCACTGTAAAAAGGCTAGAAGAGTAGCTCAAGTGGCTGACTGCTTGCTAATATGGTGTCCCAAGTTCAAATGCCACTGAAAACACACACACACACACACACACATGTACACACACACACACACAGAGTAAACAATAAGTAGGGAAATATACACAGAAATAGAAAGCACACTTTGATAATAAATTGTTTAAAAGGCTTCTTTGAAATATTTAGAAGGGTTGTAGAGTATCGGAATATTCTGAGAACTGAGGAGATTTTTCTATTTGTTGATGATTAGATTTGGAGTTCATTATTAATCTTTGGTTAGGAGGTATTCTTTTGTAACCAGGAGGGACAGGTTCTAAACTATTGACAGATAAGGACTAACTAATGAGTTATGAGAGTAAGCAGCAATACTAAGTGAGGGGTTAAATTATGAAAATAAGGAGGGAACAGTAACTAGAAGAAATATGTGGTCTCAGGAATATTTTTAAAATACAGTGTTGGGCATGATTTTAGACAGAGAAAAACTGATCAAGATTGAGGAGAAGATATTAGAGAATATAGTGATCAAGACATTTTAATTATTGAATGGTAATACTCTCATTGTTTGCACTTTTGGAAAACAAAATAATGTTCACTCCACCCTGATGATGACCACTCCCAGGTATGTCATACATGGATCACAATACAGACACCTTGAAGAACCGCACTGAGTAAAGGTTTTTCAGTTCACAGAACATGGCAGAATGACAGATAGAATCATAGATATTGCTGAGCAGAAGTAGGAGCAGAAGCTCATTATTGGACTATAGTGTTCTCAGTTCTACCACTGTTCTTTCTCTGATTCAGAATACAGTATTTCTCAGTCTTGGCTGCCCACTGTCATCCTGAAGGGAAGTTTAAAATATATTGATGCTGGGTCTAGCTCCAATGTTTCTACTTGAGGTGGGATGTGGCCATGGAAAGTTTACAAAAATGATCCATGCAGCCCAAATGGAGAGCTACTGTTTAGGAGCATATTGGTGATGGTCTTCAGTTTCTCTGTTAGAGATTACATACTCCATGAAAACACGTGAGAACAATATCAACACTAAAGAAAGTATGGAGAGTCTTAGAGGGCTCCAGAAAGAATCACTCCTTTCCGTGAAAAAGTAAGGCAGACCCCTTTCGTTTCTCATGTACTCATCTTCACCCAGGATTTTATCCCATAGGTATGAGGAAACAAGCACCAGCAGGAACTTATTCTTTGATCTTTTGAAAATGTATGCTGAGAAGATATTTCAGGATAAGAAAGTGATCCTAGAAAATAGACTTCCTCTTCATTCTAAAATTGTATCCTGGTGCTCATGTATGCTCTAAGAAGCTACAGTGTTTTGTTCTTGATTTAGTAGACAGTCTGTACATGATGGGTGGGAATGTGTTTCTCAGTTACAATTCCTCTTCTGTGGTAGATTCAGTCAACTGCACAATTCTGTCTTTAGAATGTATTTCTAATGTAAGTCTATACTAAGTAAGTAGTTCTCTTAATTTTCCCTCCTTCTCCTTCTCCACTTCCTCCTCCTACTTTTCTTAAGTAAGCCAAGCTCAAAGAAACATAGGTTTACATGGTTTCCCTTATTTGCAATATCTAGTATATGTCTGAGTCAAGCAGAAAAGGTCAGATAAGGTGATGTTAGGAAAATGAACCCTAAGATATGTATTCAAGTGTTTTTTTTCTTTCATGCGATTGTTTCTAACGCATTTATAAGATTATTTCTTTGTTGCTTTGTATGTCCCTCCCCCACAGTATAACCCCTACTTTCACTGTATTTGATGTCGGTATAATTTGTGGAGGGTAAGGGGAACAACAAGTCATTTCAATAAGGATACAGGTAGACCAGTTGCAACAATGAGAAGTAGTTATATGGAAAACGAACTTTACAACTTTGGGGGAGGGCGGGGAGGAATGGGTGGGGGTGGAGAGAGGGGGTGGAGGATGGGAAGGGATGGGAAGGGGAAACAAAGGAGGAGGCTACAATTCTTGATTAAAAATGTACTCATTATCTTGCCCATGTAATTGCAACCCCTCTGTACAGTATTTTCACAATAAAAAATAAATAAAAATTTAAAAAAGAGTAGATCAGAGTGAGTGCTCACCAAGTTGTCTCTAAATTATTTTCTTAATTTGTCCTCATAGAATAAGTGATCAGTGTCTCTCTCTTTTTTTTTTTAGGAAGATATGCTTTAGAAACAAGCCAGGTTTTGGGTTATTTTTAAATGAAGAAAACAATACTTGGTTTAGATATAATGTTTGGAGTAGAGGAAGGGTTGCTAAAGCTTGAATAGCTTATAGCCTAATAATAGTAATAAACAAGGAAAATATTTACCAACTTCAAAAGATCAAGCTCTCTTCCAGGTAATATCTAGAGAAGATATCATTTTTAAATCTAAATGCCTTTCTTTAACATGGCTCAAGTTTTAGGTGAAAAACCAAAGAAAAACAAAAACAACAAACAACTATAATTAAACAACCAGTTCTAAAGAGAAGTAAGCTAAGCCTGAGAGAGGTAATGTTGTGTGAATGGAGTTCTGGCTGCAACAGGCAGTGTGTTATCTGGGAGGATCTTTCCATTTGCATCTAGAAGTAGGCCTTCACCTATAGCTGATGTAGAGGAAAAGGGGACCTAAACACATTATTGTCTAAGGTGTGAGATGCAAGATTCTGTCTATAAAATAGGTGATTAATTCCTGAATTTTTATCCTGGATTCCTCTGCATCTTAAAGCTTAAAACCTCTGGGGGATTATTTGGTTTTTCATACACCCTGCTTTTGCTAATATATTTCAGCTTGCTTTTATAATTAACAACAAGTTATTTTTCTAACATCAAGGCTTTCAGAAAGTTAGGAGTACAATATAATTTAGATAGTAATGATTAGAGGGAAAGAGTATTCACAAACTGTGAATGACAGAAAATGTCTAACAGCCTACGTTGTTGCGGAGTGCTTAAACTTGTTCCTCCAAAGATTTTTTTCCCAATATAAGTAAATGTCTGACACTCTGAGTTAACATTTAAAAATACGCATTAGTTTCATAATCACTGCAGTGCAGAAGTTATTAAAGGTACAGCAATTCAGCTTGAAGGCAGCCAGGAAATTTCTGCATTCTTTGGGATGACTTTACCAAATAATATTTTATGAGAAATCTGATTTTTATCATTTCAGATCATACATATATTCTTAATAAGCAGAACAAAATATAAAACGTATGGTTAATAGAGAAGGCTATAAAAATTCATGATGTGGTCTATTAAAATTCTGTAAAAAAAGAAGAAAACATTTGATTAATGTATGGATTTTGGAAAGACTTGAATTAATGTGGTTGATTTGGGAGACATCATTAGAGCAAAAACAAGAAACTTATATCAGTGTATTCATACTCTAGATGTATATTTAGTTCAGGCTTGACAGCATTAGTTAACATTTAATGATAACCTACCAAGTGCTATACACCATGGCAGGTATGTGCCCATTTTTATTTCCTTTCCCTTTCCCTTTCCATTTCCCTTTCCTTACCTTTGTCTTTCCTCTTTCCTTTCCTCTTTCCTTCCTTCCTTCCTTCCTTCCTTCCTTTTTCTCTTTCTTTTTGCTCTCACCCTTTCTTTCTTTCTTCCTTTCTTTCTTTTCCTTTCTTTCTTCTTTCCTTCCTTCCTTCTTTCCTTCCTTCCTTTCTCTGTCTTTTTCTCTTTCTTCCTTTCTCTCCCTTCCTTCCTTCCTTTCTTTCTTTCTTTCTTTCTTTCTTTCTTTCTTTCTTTCTTTCTTTCTTTCTTTCTTTCTTTCTTCTTTCTTTCTTTCTTTCTCTTTTTTTCAGTGTGCCTTATATCCTTGCTTGGCTCTTTTGTTCACAGTTGGTTCTCTACCACTGCAACCATGTTTATAGTTCTTGCTTTTGTTTAACCAGATAGTCTCACAAGTTGTCTACCCATGCTCAGATTTTAGACCCTTGGGCTAGCTAGGATTAGAGACATTAGCCACCAGTGCCCATTCTTAGGAGATCTTTTTGTATTTACTACCTTCCTTAATTTGACCAACATTGTGAGGCAGATTGGAGACATATCATGCATCTTTTAGGATAGAATAGTTTACAATGTACAAAATTGGGATTCTTAGCCATAAAAGAAATGCAAATCAAAACAACATTGGGATTCTTATGTTTTTCTAACCACAGGGATGACAGTCATCTCTCTTACTCTTTTCACTCTCAGATATATTCAGTTTAGAAACTGCGGGGGGCGGGGTGGGGAAACAGGTCTAAAACTAGATATTCTCACATTTCAGGTAAAGTGTGAGTAACAAATGTATCTTTATAAGCAGACTTTTTCAGCCAGCACAATCAATAATGATGTAGGAAATAAAACGCTTGTGTGATAAGACTTAAATTAGTTTTGGCTATTCTTCCTAGACTGTTAACAGTGAGGAACAGGACAGCTCATCTTTATGATATTTTAAGCCAATTTTTTTAAGTGATAGTAATACACCTTTCTGAAGCAAGTCTGTCCCTTCCCCTCCATTGCTGGAAGTTCAATATGTGTGAGAAAATGAATATGTAGTTGAATCTGTGGTTGTATTGGTGAATCACCCTCTATGGACTTCTCAGCCAAATGTAACCTTCATCTGTTTACACCAGTTTTGTGCAGGCTGTACTAGGTAGAGATGATTTTGTCAATTCTTTTGGAAGAGCCCACTGTAGCTTCTGAATACACTCTTTGTTCTAAAATCCCTCAGGCACAATAGATATCCATCAATAATGGCTTGTTTCTTTTGAGAGTGTCAAAAAGGATAAACAATGTCTAGAATCTAATCTCTACCTCTAATACAGAAATAAGTTTGAACTTCCCACAAAGGAGGGAGGAAACTATTCATTGATGACTTGATTGATTCGTTGTGTAGGTCTTACACAATTGTGCGAAGGTCACAATAAGCTAAAATTTATATCCCATATATCAAAGCCTTTCAACTTTAATGTTAAAATTTGTCTGTGACTCATCTGCTGGTCATCATCTCAAAATCTACAAACTTTTTACAAGCTACTGTTTTCTGTATTCTACACAATTGTAAAAGTCCACATGAATCTACCATGATTCCTCAGTCCACTCACTTTTCCACATTCTTATGCCTGCTTTATTTTTATTTTTTTATTTATTTATTTTTCCTGCTTTATTTTTAAAATCATGAATGAATGACCTTACTTCTATTTCTTTTCTAAGTCCTTGCAGGAATTCTCCTTGTTTTCAGGATAATGAAAATCCTTAACACATGCAGTGGTGCTTAGCATTCCAGCCACATTGACCATTAAGGTCAGCTTCTTCTCTCACACAATATGTGTGCCTATAACATTATATACAGTTTGGTTTTTTTCTTCTTTTCATTTGATGAGATTTTCCCTGTCTTCCAGTTTTCATTGTCTTTTATGCAAGCTCAACTTCTGTGATACTAAGCCCTCCCTCACCATTGTGTATCTCTTATTTGTGTGTGTGTGTATGTGAGAGAGAGAGAGACAGAGAGACAGAGAAGAAAGAGGGAGACGGGGCGGGGGGAGAGAAAGTAGGTCTTGGGGGTGGGGAGCCTGGGTCTTGAGTCAGTTCTACTTCCAATTTTTTTTTGGTCAATTGGAGATAAGAATCTCAAGGACATTCCTGCCCTAACTGGCTTCCAACCACGATCTTAGGTTCTCAGGTTCTCACCTTCTTAATAGGCAGGGTTGCAGGTGGGAGACTAGGGCTCCTGGCTGTGTCTCCGACTTTCCACATGTGTTATTGTTGTAAATTTTTTGAGTTTTTTTTTAAGAAAACTGATAAATCTCTGCATCCCCCCAGTTAACTTACCTCCCACCTGGCAAGTTTGTCATTAATTTTTTATGAATGTCTTCTATAGACTTTTGATTTTTACAATTTATGATGTGTGACCCCAATACTACTTGTTCAATCTCATCTTCAAGGAATTATGAGAAATGTAAGTCAGTCAAATTTAAGGAATATCTATGTTTCTCTATGGTATTTCAACTCCTTGACAACTTTAATGCGAAAGGCCATTAATGAAGAGCCATGATGCTTTCTATTTCTTTAACTTCTGTTGTCTCCTATTTATGTTCCCACTCTTCAGTAGCTTCCAGTGTCGACTTTGACAACAAAATTTCTGAATCAAGATAGTTTAAACATGTGTCATCAATCCTACCAATTTTCTTACCTAACTTGTCCCTTCTTGCCATTGGCATCAGTATAGGTAATTGCTAATTTCTTCTAGAAAAACCCTCTTGTCTTTGCCATGCTCTTCTGGCTTGCCTCTTAAGTCACTGACATTTAATGAGCAACTGTTAAGTGCTACACTCTGCTAAGTCTTTTAATATTTTTTATTTTCTTTGATCTTAACATTGTGGGGTACATAATATATTGATAATATGTCTGATAATTCATGAGATAAAAATAGTCTGTATCTATATTTAAAAATCATACCTTATTAATATTCATAAACAGCATTGTGCAGGGTTTGGTCGGGATATTCCAGTTGTCCATATTTACATTTGTACCCTAAGTGATCTTGGGTTATCAATATAAGTTCACTTTTGAACTCAAGGTAATTGAACCTTTGCAAATAAGTATTATTTCATTTGTGTTCATTGTATTAGATGTAGTTCTTTACTGGCCCCAAATTGGAAGAAGCTTTGAAACAATGTCCTACTTTTTTCAGGGAAAAACATCCATGTATCTATGAGAAACAATAGTCAGCTATATGAATTAATAAGTTCATGTAGAAACAAATGCTAGGTTTATTGTTTATCATAGGTAGTGGTGCCAATACTAGATTGTAAAGGGAAGGGTAAAAAAACAAATTTACTATTGGAATATATTTATAAATTATTCCCTTGAAGGAAGTTATGTTTTATATGAAGTTCATACTATCAAAATGCATCTTTGAAATAGTAAATGCACAGGACACATCTAACATACAATATTATAAAGCTATTTGAGTACGTGAGAGGAATGTTTAAGTTAATGAACAACAGTTTAGGACTCTTAAATACCCAGATGCTGGATCTGCAGGAAACCGAATATTAAAATACATTTTATCATTAAAATTTCTTAATTTCCTTTTGGCAATACAAAGGTAAACACTACAGAAAGATATTAAAACTTTATCACTGAATATGTTAAGATGCCCTGTTATTCAATCTAGTAGCCTATTATAATTCAACAATATTTATGAGGGCTCATTGTGGAAAGATCTTTATTCCATCATCTGCTTCTATGTTATTTTATATTTTAGTCCAATAAACATTCACCATTTTAGGGCAATATAATAGACTCCAGTAATGACCACGACGTGGCTTTTAGTATAAGAACTGTAGAGAGATTATTAAGACACCATTCCTTTTCTGGAGCGGGAATAATGAAGGTATTGAAACCTGATTTTAATAATATTTACCAAACCCGTGGGTTTTGGTTTTTAGAATATCTGTCTGACTGTCAGATGGCTTTAAAAACAACATAAGAATTTGTTCATTTAGAGCAAAATCTATAAAGTATTTAGAAGCAATTTTGGTTAAAAATGTAAGTAGGACCAGAGAAGATGATATTAAGTGAAATTAACCCCAAGATAGTGATATAAGTGGATTTTTTTCTCGCTATTGTTTCTAATGTAATTACAATGTACCATGTGATTTTTTTTCTTGCTTTGTGTGTTTCTCCCCCGCAGTATAAACCCTGTTTTCACTGTATTTGATCTCGGTGCCCTGCATCTTGTATATACACTTCTCTAATTTGGGAAGGCAAAAGGAAAAATCAAAATGTTTAAGTAGAGATACAGGTTGACCCATTATAACAATGAGATGTACAAGACACTATGTTGAAAAATGAACTTTACAATTTAGGTGAGGGGGGGCAGGAGTGTAGTTGTGGAGATGGGAGGGAAGGGATGGGGATGCTAGGGGAATAACAAAGGAAGAGGCAACAATCTTTGATAGGAAATTACTCATGACCTTGCTCATGTAACTGTAACCCCTCTGTACAGTATTTTTACAATAAAAAACTTAAAAAAAACAAAAACAAAAAAAAGATCTACAATTATTTTTGGAAAATATACTTCATAAGATAGTATGTTTGTGACTAATATATGACCTTAGTTCTATAGCATTTCTTAAAAGACTCACCTTAAATATAAGAGTGACTTTAGGGTAATACATTCTTACATAAAATGTGTTGTGTAAGTTAAATTATATCTCAATTACATAAACATTACACTGTGAAAGTAAAGTGCCTATTATGCTTTATGGAAGAATTATAATAGATAGTAAATCAGTTTACTAGCTAATGGAGGTTTCTAGCCCTATTTGACCTATTGATTAGTTTCATGTGTTTTAAATGTGATTTCATAACTAATTTCACAATGACATTGATAACAAGAACATCTTCTATTCCATAAAATTTAAATTAATCTCATCTGTGTTTTCCAGAATGATCTGGTCTAGAATATTTTCTTTTCAAAATTGTCTAGAAAACTTTGCTTTAATAATTATGCAATGCAATTTTTTATTATGTCAGGAAAAAAATCAGGAAATACAATCCTCTGAGGATGTATGACAATGAGTTCCATTTGAATTTTTTAGTACTGAGCATGTACATTGTCACAAAAATCCACAGTGCATTGTCGTTTTATTCTTTATGGCCTTACCAACAAATTCATTAGCTACTTGGGCCAAATATTCATACCTGTATTCCCAGCACCTCTCACAGGCAGACATATACAGAACACTGTTCTGAGAAGAGTGTTTGGAGGTACCAAACAGAAACAATTTTTTCATTTGCCAAGATATTAAGACTTAACTGTCTTAGTATTTCCTTAGTCGTCACTATTATGTTTTCTAATGCAAAACTGTTTTCTCCTTCAAAGCACTAAGCATATCCAAGAGTATAAAGGCTCAAGGTGACCCTTAGGCATATGATTGTGGCCGCTGCCTCAATTTTAGGGAAGCCCAAGAAAGTCCATTGTGCTGTATATCCCATTTAATCATTTCTACCTGAAATACTAGATAATTATGATGCCACTTAGTCTTTTTTTAAGTCTTGATTGTGGAATGTTAAAACTGTCAATAAAGATCATTGAGTGTGGGTTTTAAAAAATTTATTATTATTTTGTTTGTCCTTTTTACTCGGTGCATAGTACCAAACTTGATATATATGCTCAAGTAACACCTACTGAATGGATGAATAAATAATACTGGTGAAAAGTAATATTAGAATTGTGAATTGTATATTAACTAGCTAACAAATGCTATGCCCATGCATGGGAATAATCTATTTGAATGAACATTTATGCTTTCATTTTTACTATAAATGAATGCTAGGCAAGCACTCTACCACTGAGCCAACTTCCCAGCCTGACAAATAGGTTTTTTACTATTGTTATGAATATTGTGTGGATATCTACTTGCTCTTTTATTTTGAAAAATTCTTCTTTTACAGTTATGTTGAGATATGATTGGTGTTTAAAGCATGCGTATATTTAATGAATATAATTAGATGAATTTGTACATATTTATGTACCTGTGGTACTGTCACTACAGTCAAGATAATAAATGCATTCCTGGGTTTTTGTACTTTGCCCCGTCTACTCCTCCTTCTTTTCTTCCCCTTCTCCCTTTTCCCCTCCCTCTCCTTCCTCTCCCTCCTCTTCCTTGTTCCTTTCCCCATCTCCCTCTCCTCCTTCCTCTTCCGCCTTTCCCTCTCCTCCTTTTCCTCTTCCTCCTCTCCCTTTCTTTCCTCTTCCTTTCCACCTCCCTCTTCTCCTTCCTCTTCCTCCTCTTCCTCTCCCCGTCTTCTCCCTCTCCCACTCCTTGTCCTTCTTCTTATTCTCCTCCCTTTCTGTCATCCTCTCCCTCTCCTTCCATTTCCTCCTCCTTTCCTCCCCCCATCTTCTTCCTCCCCCTCGCCCTGCCTATTCCTCCTCTCCCCCTCCTCCTGTACTTCTACTCCACCACCTCCTCATTTCTTCCTTCCCTTCCCCTTCCTCCTCTACTCCTCCTCCCCCTACTCCTCCTCTTCTTCTTCCTCCTCCTCCTCCCCCCTTTCTTCTTCTTGCTTCTTCTTCTACTGCTCTTCCTCCTCTTTCTCATCCTCCTTTTCCTTGTCCTACTCCTCCTCTATGGTTCTCTCATTTCTTCTTGTTTATGGTTGTAAGAATAGTTAAAAGGAAAGATGTCCTCTTATTAAAAATGTTCAGTGCACATCACCATATTGTGAGGCCACAAAGACACAGTGTTTCACATTAGATCTATTGGACTTATTCATCTTCTGAGATTGTAGCTGTGTATCCATTGAGCAAAATATACACCTCCCTGATCCCTGGCCAGTCACTCTTACGTTTTCTGATTCTGTAAGCTCCACTATTTTAAATACTTTATACAGGTAGAATCTGGAATTTTGTTCACATTTGTTATGATATACTAAGATGTAGAGAAATTGAAACTTTTCTAAACTCTTAGTGAGAATGTACAATGTACATGCTAATGTACATTCTAATGTACAATGGTACAAGGAGCTAAAGTGAGTAGCAAGGAGCAACCAAAATCCAAAAACTAGACTATACGAAGTAGTTATTCTACTCCGGTATGCATCCAAAAGAAAAGAAACAGATCTTGAGGAGAAATCTAAATTACCATGTTCATTTCAACATTATTTACAATAGGCAAGAAGTATAAACAACCCAGATGTCCCTGGACAGATTAATGGGTAGATAGAATGCTGTAGATAGCAAGCCTGATTCACTCACAGACATATTGCATGGGTTTTCACTAAACATAGTCAAACACAAAGAAATTTGCAAACTAAAAATGCCTAAGTTCCATGTATGAATTAAGTAAGTCAGTTACTATGGAGAAACTTCTGGTCCCAAGTTACTCTCCATTGTGCTTAAATCCTGGTGTCGGGAATGTGAACACAGCCATAATATTCACTGTCTAGATGTGAAAATGAAACTTGAAAAACTCAGAGGATAGTGAGGTTGAAAGAGATGGGGGCAAATGATGAAAGAAGTGACATTGATCAAAGGCATTGTACTCATAACCTGACAAGTTGAATTGAAATCCCTCTGTACAAGTACTTAAAGATAATATCAAAATAAGTAAAAGGAATGAACATATACCTCTAAACATTTATTCAAGGAAAACTAAATAAATCATTGAGTCATCTGCTGTGGATTTTCCTGCCACCTTCCCGCAACCTTTTGGTGAAACTGTGCCTTTCACAAAGCTGATAAATCAAGGTAAGGGCAGGTGGTTCACTCCTGTACTCCTGGCTGCTCAGGAGGCTAAATATGTGGATTCCAGTTCAAAGCTTGGCTGGGCAGCAAATTCTGAGACTCTTAAATCCAATTTACCATATGAAATGTGGAGGTGGAGCTGTGGCTCCAGTGGTAGAGTACTAGCCCTGAGCAAAAAGTTAAAGGACAGTGTCCAGATCCTGAGCTGAAAAAATTCTGTGCCCCAAAACATAGATGGACCTGGAACACATTATTCTATGTGAATCATGCCACAAAAGAACCAACATACAGCTTTTGAAACCTGGAAGAATATTTTAAAGATAAGCATATTCATTTTGAAAAAAAACCTACTTTGCTGGTTTCTTTCAGTCTGAAATTTTGGATTCACACAATTTTGAATGGAACATCTCCATGCCCTCCCTCCTTTCCTCCATGCTTCTCTTCTTCTCTTTTCCTTTTGGTGGCAGTGGGTTTGAATTCAGGGCCTCATACTTGCTAGGCAGGTAGTCTACCTCTTGAGCCTGGCTGCCAGTTGCTGTGTCTATTGTTTTCCAAGTAGGGTCTCACCAGGCTTGACAAACAGTGTTCATCTAATTTTCCTTCTTTGTTTTACTGGGATAACAGATGTGTGACACCATACCCAGCCATTGATTGAGATTCGAGTCTTGTAAACTTTTTATTCCAAGACGAGCCTTGAACTATAATCCCCTATTACCCATCTTCCACGTTGCTGTGATTATAGGCTTGAGCTGTCCTACCCAGCTCTCATGCAGTTTTTATTTTCAGTGTAACATAGTTTGTCTTGTTAGTAGCACATGTAGAACCTACTCAGGACATCTCAGAAGTCCTATGTGGCTAATTCTGATAGTTGTGTTTGTCACACATCTATGTTTCACTTGTGTTTTCTCTTCTGGAAGACACTGTAACTTCTGAAGTGGATCACTTAGTTTACCCATCACCTGCTGAGGTGTTCAGCATGTGTTGCTGAGCAATGATCTGTGGGATATGCCATTGCTGTGTTGAAATGGCCTTTCCAAGTAAAGTAGAAAGGAAAGTGAATACATTTCAGTACTCATTGATCCTGTCTTGGTCTCTGTTGGTTTATACCAAATAGATCAAAGAGAAAAAGGTAGAATCTCAATGAAATAACAATTCTTTTTTTTAAATTTAATTTTCTTTTATATGTGAACATACTGTACAGAGGGGTTACAATTACATGGGCTGGATAATGCATACATTTCTTACCAAGCATTGCACCCTCCTCCTTTGGTTTACCCTTCGCATCCCTTCCCAGCCTCCCCCCTCCCCCCAATCCCTGGGCGCAGGCCCTCAGTTCTTCAGCTCAAGGGTAGCGCTCTACCACTTGAGCCACAGTGCCACTTCTGGCTTTTTTTTCTTTTTGCTTATGTGGTGCTGGGAATTTAACCCGGGGCCTCATGCATGCAAGCCACCTTCCCAGCTCAGTGATGTACCTTTTGAAAGCTTGCAGTTCCTCTAGTGGGAGAGGGAGTTTGTGTCTCCTAGATCTCCCTCTACATGTGCTGAATGTCCTGGTAGAGACCTAAGATAAAGTGCAGTAGAGAAAGTCTCTAAGGCTGCTGTTTGTGTCAGTGCTTCTGTTTCAATTCCAATCCTACGCAAATGTGGGGAGAACTATCCCTTCAGGACTGAAATTGCCAATTGGACTTGCCTACTGGGAAGTGTAATAGGAGCCCTGGGACTGAGATTCAACTTCCTTGGGCATGATTGCCACACAGAGCCACTTGTGCAATGTGCAGTGGTTTTCTGGGAGTTGGGTTATAACTACCCCTGGCAAGGATGAGACCTGCTAAGTCTCTGAGATGTGGCATTAGTTGTATCATAAGACTAGTTAGCTGCATTTCTCCTTGCTTATGTGTGGCTAGGGAGCAAGACTGGATTTCTTTGGTGTTGGAGCTTTTGCGTGGTACAAAGCACTTTGTGTGGCCAGTATGGAGTTCCTGTTTACTGCTTCCCTGGTACCCTAAGAAAGTAGTTGTTACTGTTTGTGTGACTAGTTTTGACTTTTTTTCCTCAAAATTTCTGAACTCTCAAACTTGTTCTTGCAGTTTATTTGGTTTTGATATTGAGATCTCAGTAGTTACAAACGGGAAGAGAGGGAAAAGAAAGATGGAAGGAAGGAAGGCAGGTGGAAGGAAAGAAAAGAAATAAAGGAAGAAAGAAAGAAAGAAAAAGAAAGAAAGAAAGAAAGAAAGAAAGAGAAACAAAGAAGACAGGAAAAAGTCAAGCAATCAAACAAGAAGGCAAACAAGCAAGAAAGAAGAGCAAGGGAGAGGGAAAGAAGGAAGGAAGGAAGAAGGAAGGGAGGGAAGGAAGGAAGGAAGGAAAGAAGGAAGGAAGGAAGGAAGAGGTACAGCCAAGGATCATTACCTCAGCTGAAAAAAACTGGAATGTAACCTTGGCAACAACATTTTGTAATATTAAAGTTCAACTTTTCCTTCTCTTGGTCTTAGGTACCCACTCTATCTCCCAACCTCCCTCCTGCTCCGTCTCCTCCCCACATACAATATACCATGCTTGCTTCTTAACACTAATGTTCCAATATTTTTTTATTGTGAAAATACCATACAGAGGGGCAAGGTAATGAGCACATTTCTCATCAAGCATTGTTGCCTCTTCCTTCGTTTCCCCTTCCCATCCCTTCCCATCTCCCACACCCCCAACACCCACCATCGCTGCCCCTTTCCCCCTCACCCCCACAAAGTGGTGAAGTTCGTTTTTCGACATAAGAACTAGTACCTAGTACATCTCATTGTTGTAATGTGTCCACCTGTATCCGTATTTAAACCATTTGCTTTTTCCAAGGTAAAAGGTATCTATGTGTGCTGTATTTAGGATTGAATTTAGCCCCCTATGGATTGTGGATAGCATTGCATCCATTTGACACACAATCTAACCTATTTTGTTTAGTTCTTTTTTAGATATGTCTCAAATCTGTCCAGAAAGGAACCATATGGTTGGGAAATACGAAGCTGACTCATTTGTTGAGATAGGGTCGTGTTTTGCCAAGGCTGGCTTTGACCACGATTCAATGAATATCTTCATCCTGCCAAGATAGTATTATAGACACGGGCATCTGTACATGGCTACTTAGCTTGTTTTTGCAAAAGACATAAATTTAAAAGGAGAAAACTCTAAAGCCAAACATATAGTGCATTAAAATTGTGGGGAAAAATGCAATTTAGCTTCAAAAAGTTTGACATAAAAATTGACCATAAGCAATTATCTGAGAATGTACTATTCTGTTTTACTATGCAAATGAACATTGTGAATGACAGTCAAAGAAAACCAGATCAGTCAAGTTTGTGAAAATTTTAGCGGTTTTTTTTTTATTATTATTGTGAGAATACCATACAGAGGAGTTACAATTACCTGGGTAAGATAAGGAGTACATTTCTTATCAAGCATTCTTATCAAGCCTTTTCTTTGTTTCCCCTTCCCATACTCTCCCTTTCCCTGCACCCGATCTTCCCCTCCACCAAAGTCATGAAGTTCATTTTTCTACATGACTTGTACATCTCATTGTTTCAGTGGGTCCACCTGCATCCCTAGTTAAATGATTGTTTTTTTCCTTCCCTTCCACAAATTACACCACCATCAAATACAGTGAAAGCATGGGTTATATCGTGGGGGAGGGACATACAAAACAACATAGAAATCATCTTGTAAATAAGTAGAAACAATTGCACCAAAGGAGAAAAAAAGAAAAACATTTGAATACTAGAGGAGCAAATGGTTATAGATGAACTTGGGCTTCTTGACCCTTTGAATTTGTTTAGTATGTTTTAATATAGGATGGTACGAGCTCATAGAGTTACACTACATTGCATGACAAAGTCATTAGCAGTTTTCAAAGTGTGCTGGATTAAAACAAAAGAAAAAGAAAAAAGGTTGTAATAAAGCTGAAATTTTTGGGCCCCACAATTTCAGCTTTATTACAACCTTTGTTCTTTTTTTGGTTACAATTGTTTCCTGAAATCAGCAGCTAAACTGTGGCCTTTATGTTACAAGCAATAAAATTTCACACTATTAGTTAAAATCCAGCACACTTTGAAAACTGCTAATGACTCTGTCATGGAATATAGTGTAACTCTATGAGCTTAAAACATATTAAACAAATTCAAACGGTCAAAAAGCCCAAGCTCATCTGTATTTGCTCCTCTAATAACCCTTTTCTGTGTCCTTCGTATGTCAAGTGATTTCTCTCGTGTTCTATATTGCATATCCCATCCACTTCCTCTGTGTAGGTCCTTCATTTGCTTCTCCATTTTCACTGGATCTGAATGAATACTGCCTGGTGTGGTGCCCTGAGATGCCTGGAATAGGATGGAGCCGCAGGAGGGTGGCCTGCTCTGCCAACTGATCCTGGTGTAAAAAGAAGATAGGAGCTGATCTGGGCAAGTTCCCAGCATCATTGTCATCCCGATCAAAAGAAATTCAGTCCCACAATATATGTGCCCTCTTGAATGCAGGACTGTCCTGCCCAATGAAATTCTCACCCTGCAAGTGAGCCCATCAATCTGTGCAAAGGCCAAGACAAAATGTGGCCTACACCTTCTTATCCAGAGTGTCTGATTTGGAGAAAGGTCCCCAGCACCTCTGGAGAGGCAGTGTGTTCACTGCATGACCCCAGCTCTTCCCGTTGAGCAGGAGTCCATCAAGTCTGTCTCTGTTTTGCCAAGATGGCACAGGGTCTGTTAGTGTTACACCAGGGGTCAGACCTTCCAAGGATAATGCAGAAAGGGAAAGTGGGAAGGAATGATAGGAAGAGGGGGCAGGGCTGGAGTGAAGGGTCAGGGTTGGAGAGAACGGGGGTGACAGAATATGGGGAACGGCAGAATGTTGGCACCGTTCCTGTGGCTTGAGCAAGGATGCTCTTAGATGATGAAGATGTCTAGCGGGTCATCCTTAGCAGGCCGGTAGTGAAAAGGGATGAACTGGCTGCCCAGGCCTGCTGCTGCTTCCTCCTCCTTCCTCATTTGTTCAAAGTCAGGCAGCACTGGTACTATGCGCTGCACACTGGGGTTCTCCAGGAGTGAAGCCTCCCGTGTCCCTCCTGCTGCGGTGTCCTCATCTTCATTGATGTCTATATCTTCGAAATCGTCAGCACAGGCTGAGGCAGCTTCTTGGGGGCCTGTGGGGCCTGAGGTGGGTTTGCCATGTGGGCTCTGAGTGGCTGTCTGAGATTTTCCCAGCTCCAGTTGCAACAGTAGTTCCTGCAGCTCCAGTACCAACTGTTGTGTGTCCCGGTCGAGCTGGGCGATGTATTGTTCCTTCTCCCGCTGTTGCTTCTCCAGCGCCTTCAGATGTCTGCCATAGAAAGCAGCATCGTCTGGGATGCTGTCCACCTCTCCTCTGAGCTGCATGAAAAGGAGTTCAAGGTCTTCCACTTGCTCTTTTATGAATGTTTTGACACGAAGGTCTTCCTTGAAAAACCTTGCAAGGTTTTCTATCTTCTGCATGATACCCTGTATTTCCTGAGAAATAGAGTCCCCCCCACTGTGTGGGGCTAGGGCCTCCTGCTCAGGCCTGGTGTGGTTCAGGACTGCGAGTTGAGCCAGGCATTGGCAGCGCAATTTCTGCTGCCTCAGTTGGTGCCCCAGCCGGGCCCTCTCTGCTTCAGCTGAGGTTTGAGCCTGAGCGAAAAAAGCAATGATGTCTTCTCTGCTCTCAACATTGTCAGGGATGGTGAGGGTGAGCCTGGCGGCCTCATCATCCTTTGTCTCTTCTATTTCACTTTCTGCAGGGAGAGCCAGGAGACTCACCTGAGCCTGCAGCTGCTGGTTCTGCTGCATGGTAGCTGTGAGCTGCTCCTGGGTCTGCTGCAAATTCTTGTTGACTGACTGGATTTCCCTCCTGCCCTGCAGCACCTCCTGCTGCAGCTGCTCCAGCTGCTTGGCCAGTTGTTTCTTCCTGCCTGCAAGGTGCTGGTCAGCTGGGTGTTGTGACTGCTGAGCTTTCCCAAGCCATCTTGCAGTTGGGCCAGCTGGTTCCTGAGGTGCTGGTTCTCTCCCAGAGCATCTCTTATGGTGCTTTGATTGTGGGTCAGGGTCTCTAATAATTGATCCAGGCGAGCTACTGCCTGCTCATTGCACATCTTGGAGGCCAGCTCTAGGGCCAGCAGCTGCTCTTCCTGCTGGAGTTTTTGTTGACTTAAGGTCTTATTGAGGTCCAGCTGTGCTTGAAGCTGTCTGGCCATGTTCTCCAGCTCCTCCTTCAGTGACCCTACTTGGGTCTCCAGTTGTGCTTTGTCTTTAATGGCCTGTGGCAAATCCCGAGGATTGACTTGGTGTGCCAAAGGGCCAGAACACTTTAAAGGGAGTATGGTTGATGTTGCTAGCTCCTTTTGGAGCTCCTCCATTCCGTGTTCTCTGGTTGCTTGAAGACGTTCTTCCAATGTGGAGTTGTACTCCTGTAGTTCTCTGATGGTCTTGTTGGTTTTTCTCAGTTCCTCTTGGAGGCTGTCTGTCTGCCTCCTGAGCTCCCTAGAGTGCTCCTTTTCCTCCTCCTGCTGAGTGGTCATGGAAGAAAGGACAGCCTCCAGCTCTGCCACTCGCATTTGGGAAGACTGCAGGCTGTTGGTTAGACTCTGCATCTCCCATGATTTATCAGCGACTACCTGCTGCAGCTGGGCCAGGTCTGTGTGTAAATGGTTCTTTTCTGCTTCTAGAATTCGAATGGTTTGCTGATGGATCTGCAGGTGTTTTCTTAGCTCGTTGTTTTCTTGCAATAAGTTTTGCTGGTTGGCTTTTTCTTGGTGTAATTGATTCCGACTTTCTCTGTTTTGTTTGTCCAATAGCTTCACCTTCTTGGTGAGTTGTAAGTTGGATTTACAGCAGGTATCCAGGGCTTCTGCCAGCCCTTCATATAGCTCTTCCAGATCCTCCACCATTTCAGAACATGGGAGATTCTCCCTGTCGTCCTGGAGTGTGGTGTCAGACACAAAGCTCATAAGCTTTTCAGACAGTTGTTTCAGGTTCTCGAGTCTGGCCGTACTGTTCAGGCCGAGGTCAGCATCATGGTCTTCAACTGATGCTTTGTTGATTGTAACAGGATGAGGGGAAGGGACACCGGGAGGGAATGGAGATTGATCTGCCGTTACAGGAGCATTGTGGTCTTGGAGGGCCTCTTCAGGTGGCTTATCCACAGGATTGGTCTCAGATGCTCTGTGGTTTTGAGGCTGTATGTCGTTGGCTCCTGCAGGACCCGTGAGGCTGTTTCTCTCACGATATTGTCCAAGTTGTTTCCTGGCGGCAGCTAATTGTTCTTGTCTCTGGTTTTCAGACATGGCAGGGGTGGGAAGGGAAGGTGTGGGGGGGCAATTAACAAGGATTCAAACAAATACACTTACTGATCAGTCACCAAGCACTACCACCTCCAATAACTCCTAGCTGTGGTGTGAACCAGAGGGAGAATTCCAGGGCAGTGCTAGGCAGCATAGAATGTGGGTGTGGCCCAGTCTCTCATCCCATTGGTCAGTGAGAACAAGGCCAGGAGGAACTGCTGGAGTCCCAGTGTAGGTTGTGGGCAACACTTGCCCCAACCTTGCTCACTTGTGGGGGATGGGGACATATTTTGTGACTATTGCTGCAGCTTTGCTTGACAGAATTAAAAATACCTAGTGGTTCTAAGCAGCTGCTCTGTAGAGGGTGTCTTTGACTTCTGTTCTACTGATCCCCTCCCATTGTCCTATATATCCTTCTGCTCAGAGTTGAGGAGTTGGTGGAGGAATTGGCAGTAGGGGACCCTTCACCATGTAGAGATCTTTTTCTGATGGCGCACAGCCCTGCCTTGTATTTTCACTTCATACAAATCACTGAGAGTGCCTCCTGTCATCTAACTCCATGGAGTCCTTTTCTCCTAATTTCCTCTCTCCACTTCCTCCGAGGTTCCTCATCCAGGTGGCCCATCTAGAGTCTTCCAGCCTCTGGGCTCCAATTGAATCTGAGGAGAGTTGACCTAACCATGCTTCCCCGGGGAACACAGGGGCATGTCTCAGGGCAGCAATGCAGCTTTACCTTCAATGTGTAATTCTCCATCATAGAAATTCACAGAAATATCGTTACCTTAGCAGTCCTATGAGATTGCTCTCCAGCTGGTGTTCCTTTTCCTCCAGTGACAGTGGTCCCTCCCTCTGTCCTAGAAGCCTTTCTTTCCAGGCTGAGTGTGTGAGTGAGGAAGGTACAGCAGGGTACAGTCTGTCATTTTACACTCCCTCTCCTGACACCTCACAACTCTGCTCTGTAAGTTAGTCTATTAGAAACCAACTGCAAGGTACCTCTCTTCTAACTCTATGCAGTTCTTCTTCCAAAATGTCTGGGCTCCACTTCCTCCAGAGGCCCTGATGCTGTTTGCTTATCTATGGTCTACTGTCCTGGCTAGATTTGGTCTAGTCTCTGGACTCCTACTTTGTGCTGCTTGTCTTCTGCCAGCCCAGATGCTGATGTCATTTCTGCATCCTCAGGGTTCCCTGAGTTTCTTAGTCCTGCTCTAGATCCACTTAACCTTTCTCCACAGAAACGTCTCCAGATGGAACCAAATTTGCCCTTGGACCTTCTCAAGTAGGCCCTGAGAGGAGACTCCTGCTAGTACAGCTTCTTTCCAGGCTTTGCCTTTTTTTAGGGATTTTAGGGAAAAAACCTCTAAACAAGGTTAACTGGACCTTGGCTCCAACCAGCCCAGTTCTTGGAATGGAAACAATGCCTCTAGGTCCCCCTCCCCTTAACAACTTAACCCACCTTCATTGTTCTGTTAAGGACTGACAGATTAAACAGATAGCCAGTAATCTGGCTCTTGCTGGCAACATCAGGAGTTTAGCATAAACTCTGCCTTTTTCCTCTGCTTACTTTAAACTCCACTAAACTCCTTTGTGTATGCTTACTTTAAGCTCCCCCTTACCTTTGAATTCGTGAGTCATTTAAACCAAAAGTGATAGGCTGGTTTAAACAGCCATTATGTGACAAAGTGTAACCTCATTGGCCACCTGCGTGTGGTCTGGTATGACTGTGCAATCTTTTGGGTATGTGACAATCTCATTGGTGGTCTATGTGACCAGGCTTCACCTTGTGATTTTTGCCTTTAAAAACCTAAGCACGTGGGCCACTGGAGGTCCAGTATCAGCTCCCCAGCCTGTGCTGCGTCCCTGGCCTGTCAGTGTAGGAACCTTCTCAATAAAGTTGCTTCTTTAATAACAACTTCGTTGCGGTGTGCTCTGTCCTTCCCGACAACTAGGTGGGCTTGCTGCCTGAGTAGGGTCTTCCTACTACACTTCGAAACCATGTTCTTTTAGGCTGTGCCCAACCACTGTCCATCCCACCTACCTCCGCCTTCTTCAAAGCATAACCAATTCTGAGAAACTCCAGGTCATCATTTTTAAGCCTGGATCTCCCCTTGCCCTTCTTCCTGCCATCCAGTCTTCAAAGTGTTGTCTTGGCCTCCAGCTCTTGCTTTCTCTGTGCTTTCCAGCTGCATATTGCCCAGTCATTTGTCTGTTATTTGATTTGGATGTTTTCCATCTTTCTTTTGGTTAGTGTGACTAGGGATTTCTTCAACTTTTCTCTTTTAGAAGAACTCAGGTTCTGTTTAGTTGATTCTTTTAAAAAAATTCACCTCTTTATTCTTTCTTTCCACTTGTTAACTATGAGTATGGTTTTTTAATTAAATGCTGGCTTGGATTGTTTTCTTTGTTTTAGCAACTATTATGCCTCTAAAGTCAATTTTCTTGTCCTTGTTCCTTCCTTTCTTTGTTGTTTCCTTCCTTCTTTCTTTCATCCTTCCTCACTTCCTTTCTTTCCTTCTTGTATTTCTTAAAATTATTTTGTTTATGTTTTTGTATATGTATTTTTATGTGGGGTGGTACTGTGGCTTGAATTTGGAGCCAGGCCATGAGCATAGCTTTTTTCACTCATGTCTGCTGTGCTGCCAAATGAGGCATTCCCACAAAATGCCTCTTGCTGTTTAATTGCAGATAAAGTCTTGTGAACTTTTTGGCTTGTGCTGGCTTTATTATGTTACCATGAAAAAACGGTAGTATCTTGTATTATGAGTCTGAATGACTGTTGCTTAGTTTGTCTTTTTCTTATTTCTCAACATCAAAATCATATACTTTGATGTACCATTGGCTGTTTACAACTTGTCTTTATTGGGTATTTCTTTAATACAATTAGCATATGCCTATTCTGTAATAGTAAGTGCTGCTTTTTAGACACTCAACAGTCTTTTGACTTTTGTGAAATTTGCCATTCCTTTTCATTTTCCATAGTCATTCTAGTGTAAAATAGAATATCGGAAATACGGTGGCATATCTCACTACATTTTTGTATGCCTTATTTTGATCTCATTGTATTCTTTTCTGTCTTTCTTACTAGGTACTCATTTCTGTTTACTTTACACCTCTATAGGAATGCTTTTGAGCTTCCACTTATCACTTATGTGAAATTTTTTTTCAGTTTCAGTGGGTAAGTATATTAGATTCAAAACCGTGACAGTTTAACCGTATTGAAAATTATTGATGTGTTCTTCCAAAACCTCTGTGGAAACTAAAATATTTCTGAACTGCTTTATTTCTTTGTGAATAATATTCCATTTATTCAAATGAGAAATGAGAGTAAAATGTGGCATTTTATACCCTAGACCAAAACTTCAGGAATCCCAGTTCTCAGGCAAACCCTGAGAAATGGTGAGGTATAAAGAAAGACTTATAGGCAGCCACAGAACACAGCACTTCAGTATATTTTTAGCCACCTTTGGAGGTATAGAGATTTGCTTTGCATTAAATAGGAAGAATTAGGGAGAGGAAAGCACACATGTTTTTAAAGAGTCAGAATTCCTTAAAGCCAGCTATTCTTCCAGAAAGATCTAAAAAACATAGAATTGAAGAAAGGCGACATCTTTTGTAAATAGTGCTGGCAAAATTGCTTAAACACTTGAAGCAAACCAAAGCTAGACCTTATATATCACTCTGCACCAGAGTCAACACCAAATGGATTAAAGATCTTGAAATAAAAGCAGACACCTTGAAAACATTACAGGAAGCAATAGGCACATTAATTTTATTTTCACTCTTAACCAAACCATAGAATAAGTTTCAATTTAATTTTATTGTCAAGGTGATATACAAAAGGTTTACAGTTACATATGTAAGGTCAGGAGTGCATTTCTTGTCAAATATTGTTACTCCCTCCCTCATTTTTTCTCCCACTATAGAGTATTTGGCCCAGTAAGATAATAGCTGTCCAAAATTTCCTCCAAATTTGTCAGCACTGACAAAAGTGAAAACCTCAGTCTGTTACAAATTAGGGAAACAGTGCCAAAGATCTGCAATAGTCCTTTTCCTAATGTACACATTTCCTTTGTTTGGTTCAGACAAATAGATGTAGGGGAGACTTTACAAAGCATGATTGTACAAATGGTGTACTTTGTTCCAACTGCATAGCCATGATTACTAACAGCAGAAATTTCCAGTTTGTTTGGCCTT
This sequence comes from Dipodomys merriami, assembly GCF_024711535.1. Taxonomy (NCBI): domain Eukaryota; kingdom Metazoa; phylum Chordata; class Mammalia; order Rodentia; family Heteromyidae; genus Dipodomys; species Dipodomys merriami. The sequence goes on from NW_027205381.1 coordinate 5,760,341, forward strand.
TTTTGTATGTGAAAACCAGACCTAATGTGTAAAGGGAGAATTAGCCGATTGTTTTACATGAACTAGGCTTAGATCTCTTAATTCTGCAAAGATGTACACATTTAGATAATGTACAAACACAAAGTACTAATAGTCACAGACATAGTTGACACTGACTGTGGTCCACTTACTTAAGATAGATGGTTGCATCTTAATATTGCTAAACACATTATAGGTTAGTTCATACTGAGGCATGCACGACCTCAAGAAAATGCAGGAATTTAAATTACTGGGCTCAAGTACATTGGTCAGTTGTGTCTAGAAATGGAGAGAGCAGGTGTAGTTCTGTCTAATTTGGTTCTTTCAGACATTTTCTAAAGGCTCCATTTGGTGACAAACAAGAATGCATCTCCAATAGGACTGTTGATGCTTTCAGACTTTGACCCTCCATCAAGTTAATCCTTATTCACATGGGCATAGGGACACCCTGTCACAGCAAAACAACTGAATTAACTCAGAGTACTCTTTTAGGAAAATCTTCCTTTTTCCTGTTTTGTTTTCCCTTTCTCTAATAGATTAGTCAAATAGAATTCATTCATGAGGGCAGGAGAGGCTTAAGGTTTTTCATGGTTGAATTACAACAGAAATCTCCAACCAATACCCTCATTTCCCTGTACCATACCTCCCTTACCTGCTAATTGTCAGCACAATGTCTTGTTTAGAGCTCTAACTTTCAATTTATATATTTATTTTTCAATATCCATTGTATTGTAAAGGTAATATAAAGAGGGGTTTCAGTATCATAACTTAGGAAATGAGCACATTATTTTTTGAACAGTGTTACCCTCTCCCAGCACTCCTCCCCCCAGGTTGTAGGTTCATTTCCAACATAGTGTCTTGTGAGTATAGGTGTTGCATTGGTTCACCCTTTTTCTTACCATTTCTGTGATTCCCTTTCCCCTCCCCAAATCTGATAAACTTATATACAAGACAAAGGGTGCAGAAATAAATAACATAGTGCCAACATGGAATATACCGAGGGAGAAAAAAGGGAAGAAAAAAGGAAAATCTGCAGCCAGTACAAGAAAACCACTTGTTTCCATTTCTTGGAGTTCATCAGTGTCATTTTATATGGTCATATGCACATTTCTCTGCAGATGATATAAAATTCTATCTGAAGGGTGAATAAAATTCCACAGTTCATCACATTTTCTGGGCCCTCTGTGTATATGTAAGTGAACATCTCATTACGATAAAAAAAGGTGTCCTGACTTGCATATAATCCTGAAATTCATACTTTTTTCTCTACATTGTATTACACAGATGTGTTCAGCTTGTCAGATTCAAAGTAGCGAGCATAAGACTTTATATAGAGAATAAAAAATAAAATAGACATTTTGTTGTATTTTACTCTTTTTGAGCTTTTCTTTTCAATAACACTTTTTATTGTTATTATAAGTTAATGTACAGAGAGAGGTATTGTAGTTACATGAGTCAGGAAATAGGTATTTTTCTTTTTTTCAGTCAAGGTGATTTACAGAGGGCTTAGGGTTACATAAGTAGTGTAATAATTACATTTTTTGACAAAATTGTTACCTCTTCTCTTACTTTTCTCCTATTTTCTCTCCCTTCTTTCCAACTCCCACCTTCCCCATAAGTTGTATATATCTTTTCCAGCGTATGGTCTTGTGCATATTGCTGTTGCATTTCTCGCCCCTTGTCCTTTGTCTCACATTCTGCTGTTCCCCTTCCCTTTCCTAATGCAACGAACATACCAGGGTACAAAAATAAAATACAGTGACAACAGGGGATATACCATAGAGTGAAAAATATACAAAAGAAAAAAAAGTCACATAGTAAATGAAAAACAACCACAAGCTAGCAAATCATTAGGGAAAATAAGTAAACACCTGCTTACGGGTAATCATTACATCATTGCCTATACATTAGTTGTTTTGGTCTATACCTAACATGACAATTCATGAAGCTATCACTGATCAATTCATTTTAACATAATGTTATTGATATAATTAAAGGGTTATATAAAGAGGTTACAATTCCAAAAGTCAGGTAACAAAGACAATTTTTCTTGAACAATGTTCTCTTCCTTCACTTTCCCCATTTACCTGCCAAGAAGTTGCATATTTCATTTTTATATAATCTATGTTGATGATATTTGTTCAGCCTTCTTCCCTCCATGTCTGTGCTCTGTCTTGACCCGGTATTTTTAAGTATTTCAGCATTTTATGTTTATCCATAGTTTTATATACTCTGTGCGGGGGGGGGGGGGGGGGGCAGGGTGAGAGCAGAGTGTATCAGAGCTTGAACTCAGGGCTTGACCTATACTCCCTTGGAGTTCTTGTTTATTAACTGGCCCTGAGGCACACTGTCAAGATGAGCTTTTTGCTGGTGAAATGGAAATGATGCCTGATGTAGTTTTCCACCTGACTGGCTTTGAACTGAGATCTTCCATGTCTCAAGGTTCTGAGTAGCTAGGGTTACAGGTGTGGGTTATGAGCTCTAGGCACAGTTTTATGTATTTTTAGGTGTCAAAATTCCTTCATATCATAACATGGTGATTATTAAGTTCCTTTCTTCATTAGGTAAGACTGGGTTTTTCCAGCATGGGTCCTGAACTCTGGGCCTAAACGCAGTCCCTCAGCTCTTCAGCTCAAGGCTAGTGCTCTACCACGTGAGCCATAGCGCCCCTTTCAACGGTTTCTGCTTATGTGATTCTGAGGAATCAAACTGAGGGCCTCATGCATGCAAGGCACAAACTCTACCACTGAGCCATCTTCCCAGCCATTTGTGTAAGATTTGATCAAGCCATTCTAGCTTGTTCATATTCTTTTGATCAAATATTACATTGAAAGTGTTCTTATTCTTTTTAATATATCAAAGTATAGAACAATTTCATTAATAGATTTGAGTATCCTTCACTGAGTTTCAAATTTATGAAATAAGAAAAGATAAAAACAAGCATAAGACTCACAATAATTACACTTCTACTTTCGGCACATGACAACATGTTTCTATCTTTTGTCTCTGTTTCGCAGAAAAGATAGCAAATGCTGCAACTTATTTTCCAATGTAATATTTCTATCGCTGAAATGAACAGTGTATAATATATAGATCGGACAGGTGCACTAAATCTATGATTTTCTTTAGGAAATAGATATTCTTATAATAATAATAATGATTTCTTGAATCTATGAATATGGAGTTGGGACTTTTGGAATTTCTTTACTCATTAATTTCTTTTTTTTTTTTTTTGTCGGTCGTGGGGCTTGAACTCTGGGCCTGGGTGCTGTCCCTCAGCTCTTCAGCTCAAGGCGAGCACTCTACCACTTGAGCTACAGCGCCACTTCCGGTTTTCTGGTGGTTTATTGGAGATAGGAGTCTCAAGGTCTCTCCTGCCTGGGCTGGCTTTAAACAGCGATCCTCAGATCTCAGCCTCCTGAGTAGCTAGGATTACAGGCGTAAGCCACCAGCGCCCGGCTACTCATTAATTTCTTTCCAATGTTATGTAATTTTCATTGCAAAAGCTTTTCATTTCCTTTCTTCCTGTAGATATTGTAAGGTAGACTCCTCATAATTTCTACTTTATACTATCACTATTGTTGTATTAAAATGATGATGATATTTGTTGATTTTGAATCTTATTTTAAACCTTATGTTCATTTGTAAGAAGTGTACCAAGGAGTTGTAAGTGAACAAAGTAGGATAGAAATTGATCTACAGCATTCTTAACCTCCCTGATCAAGATCAATAGTTTTTGTTTTTTTTACTGATGTCTTTAGGCTTTTTTGGGGGGGGGGGTCCAGTCATGGGGCCTGATCTCTGGGCCTGGGCGCTGTCCCTCAGCTTTTCAGCTCAAGGCTAGCGCTCTACCACTTGAGCCACAGTGCCACTTCCAGTTTTTTCTTTTTTGTTTATGTGGTGCTGAGGAATCGAACCCAGGGCCTCAGGCATGCGCTCTACCACTGAGCCACCTTCCCAGCCCTCTTTAGGCTTTTTTAAAATAAGGGTAATGCTTAATATTTCCAGCTTCTATTGTCTTCCTCTTCTAGTCATGCTTTTTTAAACAGTGAGCAATACCTAGGTTTTTACCATCTCAAATCTCATTCAGTTCTGCATCCATTCCCATTTGGTTCTACCCTCACTATAAAAATAGATTCCTGTTTTCTTCTTGGATTATTGATAGTATTTTTTGTAGACTTTATGGCAAATAGAACTTTTTCTATATGTTTCTCTGTTTTATTTCTCCCTCTCTCATTCTGTTTTGTCTCTTTTCAGTTTGGATACTCCTTTTTCACTTTCTCTCTCTTCTATTCTCACTCATCCCTTCCTTACCTCAGTCTACATATTTCATTTGGACAATTGTAGAAATTCTTATGACTTTAATTATAATCTTGTCCTCTAAACTTAAAACTAGTGCCAAAATGTTCCCAATTTCAACAGTCATCTGTCCAGTATCATTTTCTTCTACTTGGACCCTCATCCTCAAAATTATCCACAATGAAGGATGTGTCTTACTCCACAAGCATATTTGGCCTTTATTGATAATCTTATATCATACATGACACCAAGGACAGATTCTTAGTCACTCTTAAGCTGTTTACCTTATAGGAGAACCCCGAAAACTTGTTAATGGTGTCCTCATTATCATTTTTATCCAACTCAAGTTATCTTTCCAATCTGCTTTCGGGAAGCTTGTTGATAGTTCAAAGTTTTAATGTTATCATTGCCTGAGTTTAACATGTCGCTATAGCTTTTCCTCATACCAAAAAATAAATTTAAATGACTCAGAATTCCTTCCTGGCAAAAACTCTGTATAGATGTGTAGCATCATTTCCCACCACTTTAGTACCAGAACACATCATTTCCTCAAAAGAAGGAGCATCTGCATAGACAAACTATTTTTAATAAGTTTTTTTTTGTGAAAATACAGTAGAGAGGGATAACAGTTACATGAGCAAGGTAATGAGTACATGACCTTTATCCAGCTTTGTTACCTCCTTTTTTTGTATTTTTTTTTATTGTGAAAATACCGTACAGAGGGGTTACAATTACATGAGCAAGGTAATGAGTATATTTCTTATCAAGCATTGTTGCCTCTTCCTTTCTTTCCACTTGCCATCCCTTCCAATCTCCCCCCCCAACATGCCCCCTCCAGCACCAAAGTTGTGAAGTTCGTTTTTTGACATAATATCTTGTACATCTCATTGTTGGAATGGGTCCACCTGTATCCCTATTTAAACAATTTGTTCTTGCCCTTCCCCTCCACAAATTATGCCAACATCATATACATTGAAAACGGCTTATATTGTGAGGGAAGGTCATACAAAGCAACAAAGAAATATCTTATAAATATGTTAGAAACAAGGAATATGATAATGCCATGGGCATGAACAAGGTAATGAGTACATGTCTTATCAAGCATTGTTGCCTCCTCCTCTGTTTTTGGTAGAGGAATATTATAATATCACGGGGCTATGAGCTGTACACAGGCAGATGGGATCTTGAAAACACCATGTTACATTTTCAGGCTTGGTCGATCTAGGCAGCTTGATTCCTATATGACAATGAATAGCACAAAAATGCAAAAAGCAAAGACGACACCAGAGTTAGCCAGAGTCTGGGGCTGTACGCATTGAAACCAGGAATCTGCATCTTGACTGTAAAGGAAAAATGACTTAGACCCAATGAAGATTCACCCTTGGATTTAATCAGGTGCCCAATCCTTCCCTTACCTCTAGATTAAAAGTAAATGGTAACGGAGCAGCAACCATTGAAACCATGTGCTGAAAAGTCAATAGGGATTGATGAAACCTTTGTCCATTGCCTTGAGCTCTGGAAGAGAGTGGTGCCCCTTTCTGTCTCTTAGTTGTCATTTCTCTTCATTTACTCTAACTACTGTAGCTGCCTTACAGTCATGATACAAGAGAATTTGACATCATAGCTAACACACGGAGAAGGCAGGAAAGAAAGGTTTGAAAATTCAGGCTAGCTCCTACTGTTGGGTAGGCCTCATCAACTGTGAAACCCACCCACCAATTAGGTCATAGGATGCATTTCTCACTACTAGTAAAACTGCTTTCATTGAGGTTTCCTGCCTTATGAACTCATAAGGAACTCATATGGAATTTTCTTAAGGACACCTCAGAAAATGAAACCTTGTTGTTTGAAAACCAGCATGATGATACTTCTCTGCTCATTTGCAGACATTTCTCTATCCAGTACACTCATTTTCCCCCATTAAATATAGAGCTGATACAAGAAGACATCAAGGCAGGACTAAAAGTGAAGTCAGAGTGAAATAAGTAATCCATTTTTTTAAAGACCAAGAAAAAGATCAAAGAAAATAGCCTTCTGATGGTAGTACAAATAGGTTGCATTGGCTGTGAAATTTTATGGGTAGGAAATGTAGAATTTAGTCAGGTGCAAGGACTCATTGCCTGAAATCTCACCTAGTAGGGAGGTGGAGGTTGGGAGAATCAGATTTAAAGATAGCTAGGGCAAAATGTTGAAAAGACCACATGTCCGCAAAAAAGGCAGATATGTAATTTTATACCTCTCTTTCCAGCTATAAAGAAGATATGAGGAAAAGGACTATGATCAGACAGCCCCAGGTAAACACAGGTGACCCTTACTGATAAAGAACGAAAAAGCCAGGGCTGGGAAGATGGATCAGTGGTAGAGCGCTTGCATTACATCCCTGAGGCCCTGGATTCGATTCCTCAGCACCAAATAAGCAAAAAGAAAAAAGCTGGAAGTGGCGCTATGGCTCAAATGGTAGAGCGCTAGCCTTGATCTGAAGAGCTGAGGGACAGCGCCCAAGCCCAGAGTTCAGGCCCCAATCATAAATATTTACAAAGGAAAAATCTGAAAATTTGGGGAGGGGAAAGGAAAAAATAAAATGTTTAAATAGGGATACAGGTTGACCCATTGTAACAATGAGATGGACAAGACACAAGGTTGAAAACGAACTTTTCAATTTAGGCGGGGGTGGTGGTGGGAGTAACGAGGTGGGAGTGTAGTTTTGGAGGTGGGAGGGAAAGGATGGTAACAAAGGAGGAGGCAACAATGCTTGATAAGAAATGCACTCATTACCTTGCTCATGCAACTCTAAACCCTCTGTACAATATTTTCACAATAAAAACTTATTAAAAAATAAAAAGGAGGCAACAATGCTCCGTAGGACATGTACTCATTACCTTGCTCATGTAACTGTAACCCCTCTGTACACTAGTTTTACAAAAAAAAATACAAAAATTTTTTTAAACTAGTAACATAAAAATATATACGAAAGTCTTTTTTAGCTCAACAATAAGAAAAAGAACAAGTGTACTAAAAACTGAATGAAAGACTTGAACACACACTTCACCGAAGAGGATATAGAGATGGAGGGTAGGCTATCAGAATTGCCCATATCTACCAGATGGAAATGCTAGCAAGAAAAATGCTAGCAGAAACACAGAGGAACAGAACTCTTATTTATTACTGGTGTTAGTGCAAAATAAGAGCCATTAGAAGACAATTATATAGTTTCTGTGTGAATATACTCTTCACATACACTTTAGCAGCCAGGTGTTTACATTTTTTAATCTTCCAGTAATTGTACATAGAGCTTTCAACTCAGCAGCTCACTTTGTGAGCACAGTCCATCTTGACCAATGTTACCCCTTTCATTGTGCTCACCCATCTCTTCTAAATCTACCCATCCCTTCAATTAACCTCAGTACATTATCATTGCATTGAATGTTACCACTACCTTTCCCTCATCATTCTCCGCTCCATTTTTCTGTAACCCCACCTGAATCTCTCCTCTCCCACCTGACATAATATGCTCCCGCTTCCTAATATTAATTTTATTAAACTGTAATTCACCTATCCACACGGATCTTACGATGGAATCTTCCCTTGCATATACCATACCTTAACTAATATGCCTGTGTATAGATACGTATGACCCTGTAAACATGTAGGTATATGTTTACCATAGAATGTTTTTATGAGCCTTTCAGTTATGATTTAAAACTTTCTTTGGTAGAATATTCAGTGTTGGTAGTTTTTAACTTTTTGTATTTGAAATACAACATAAAAGCAAGCCCTCCTTGATGTTACAGTTTCTGTTGATAAATCTGTTTTTATTTTGATAGATGTAAGAGACCAGTCTTCTCTCACACACAGCATTAATTTACACTTTATTATCTGTGCTTAATATTATAAGTGTAATATATTTTGGAGAGTTCTTTTCTGTTCTGTTCTGGCATTCTAGTAGTCACTTGGACCTGAATATGCTATTATTTTTCAAGAGTATTGAATTTTTCTCTTTTCTATTCAATATATTTCCTATGTCTTTAACTATCCATTCTTCAAGAGCCTCAACACTCAACACATGTAACATTTTTCTTTTGAGTCTTGAAGTTCTTGCCAACTCATTTCATAATTCTTAGATTTATTTTATATGTTTACTTAGCCTCTTTTTAAATTTTTCAGTCCTTCATACCATCCACTCTTAGGGTTAAGCTATCAGCGGAATTGTTTAATCACTCAGCTTTCAGCTTGATCATTTTTTCAGGTATTCTATGTCTATTTTGAGGTCCTTTTTTCAATGTTGCATTTAAGTCCTTTCTTCATTAATTTATCTGTGCCTTCTTAGATCTCTCTCTTTTAGGGATCTAGCAGTATTTTCATTAAATTCACTTGAATTCACTGCGTTTTTTGAGCTGTGTCCTCTATGACATTTTTCATTTCTCTGTTAGTATCCCCACTGTCTTCAGGAAATTTCTCCTATGTCCTTTTCCATTTCATTGAATTTTTTGTTGATAATATTCTTTGAACCCAGTATGAAAGGTTTCTACTGCCTTAGCATTGTTCTACTCCTGTGTTGTATGATTGTGTCCTCTGAGAAGTGTTTATTTCCCCTATTTGTTATATTCAACTTCTATGTTGAGCTTTACTCATGTGAACACCTTTTGTTGTTGGTGTTTACATTCATAAAGTCTTCGTAATGGGCTACTCACTGTAGTCTCTGTGAACTAGATGTTAGATAATTTGATGAGGTATTTCCCCCACTTGTGTGGGGGGATATCTCAACTATGTTTCTACAAATAAGGATGCAGTTAAGTCTTTTCAAACAGTGTGTTATCACTGATACTTTTATGTATACATGCAGTCTTTCATACATACTGGGGCTAGATTTCTGTATATAAACAAAACGATCGATACCAAGCTATTCCAGGCAGGCAAGGTGAGGGCTTAGGTGTGGAATAAAGATGATAAGATGAGAATGGAATATTCTCATTGTAGCTAAAAGTACACTTGTGAGAGAAGTAGTGGTTATAAGATGCTGGGTATTTTGTAGAGAAGGTGAGAGTACTAGAGTTAGGGAAATTGGAGGAGAAATTTACTAAAAAGAGCAATGGGGGAAAAAATGAATGAAAGAAAAAGATTAAAAAATAGTGAAAAAGCAAAAATCAAGCAATTTACTCAAACAAGAAGTAGCCTTTAACCTCAGAACAAAATGAAAACAAATCCTAACAGACCAAAATCATCGCACACATGTGCATGCCTGTGCAACCGCACACACACACACACACACACACACACACACGAGAGTTCAGTCAGTATTGTATCTTTGTAGGCTTGTAAATTGTTGCCTGCTGATTTCTGTCTGCAAGGTGATTTGTACTTTGAGTGGCAATTCCCATTTTGGTGGGAGAGTGAGCTGTCTCTCTTCAGAGATGGTCCCCTGGATGTGCAGGATGTCCTGGCAAAGACCCAGGATAAAGTTTAGTACAGAAGGTCTCTAAAGCTGCTGATTGTGTGCAGGGATACCAGTGCTATTGTTTTGTTGTCTGTTTCCAATGAGCTCCAGCATATTAAGGCCTGCCCAAGTATCAGTTGACCCTTCGCTCAAAGTGAGTGGCTTATACCACTGCCTGTAATTGCCCAATGTACTTGTCCACTAGGACCTTTTGGGAAGTGTGGGCAGAACTCATGGGCATGTGATACAACTAGCTTAGGAAGTGATTGCCATGCAGACCCACTTGTTCAGTGTACACTGGTTCCCTGGGGATGGATTATAACCACACATGGCAGTGAAGGGCACTAGGACCCACTGAGTCTGTCATGTCCTGAGACCTGGCATGGAATATTCAGGTGCCTTTCTCCTTGCTCATGAGGAGCTTGACCACCATGGATGGCAGCAGGGTATCTTTTCTAGATTTCTCTGGTGTGATAGCTACTTCATGGTATGGAATAACGCGTGTGGCCAGTGTGAGGCTCCTGTATACTGTTTCTCTGATGCACTAGCAAAATGATTGTCACTGCTTGTACCACTGAGTGAGCATTGGTTTTGTCTTTTTTGGGAGTGGCTTGATTGTTTTGTTATTCTTATTCCCAATCCTATAAACCTTCAAATTCCATCATTTATATCAGTAGGTTTGATGGTAAGGTCTTATCAGTTAGTTAAGAATAAAGAATAAAGAATTGCCTGATAAAGCACAAATCTAACTTTGATAGCACATTTTTGGGGTTTTTAAGTTCAACTTTTCTCTTGCTCTTAGTCACCTTCCTCCTTGTATTCCTTCCTCCCTACGTCTTTTCTTCCCTCCCTCCCTCCTTCCCTCCCTCTCCCTCTCTCTCTGTCTCTTTTTCTCTCTCTTGCTCTGTCTCTCTCTTGCTCTCTGTCTCACACACAGAAATTTACTTGTTTCTTACAACTATTGTTCAGATACTTTAAATGTCAAAAGTACTTTCTTCCTTGTTTGTTTTACTATTTCTGTAGTGTTTGGGATTGAATTCAGCACCCTTTAGATGCTATTTAAGATTTTGTCCAGTTGACACACAATCTAGATGATATTGTTAAGCTTCTCAGGTAGGCCCAGGGAAAAACCCATGTAGCTGGGATTTCACAAAGGAAACACTGTGGTGACTTGTTGCCACAGTCTTCTGGATAACTTCATTTTACCTAGTTAGTATTACTGTTAGCTCTGTGCATGGCTACTTAGCCTTTTTGTACAAGACTTGAATTGAAAAGTTCAAACCTCTAAAGTCCTTCACATAGTAAAGAGAAAAGTTGAAAAAATGACACAATTTAGCTTCATCTGGTTTGATATATGATCGATGATAAGCATTTAGTTCTCTGGGCATGTTGTATGCTATGAGCATCAATGCTTCTGTGCTGAAGTGCCTAGCTTTTAGACTAGAATAGATTCCTCTAATATTTGCAAGCTAAAGAATCTACATTTTTTTTCAACTTCCCTTTCCAAATTGAATGTGGGGGTCAAAACTAGACTCCAAAGTATTGTGACTATATTAAGGTGTTTATTGTCTTATTAAATCATTATTCTAAGATACTGCTTGTATTAAGGTGACATTTTCATTTTCCAGTTCTTGCTGAATATGACAGAGGATAAAAGGATATCTGTTCCTTAGCCATGTGAATTCTGCAGTGCACTTTGAACACACAGCCTCATTCACACAGAGCCTTTCAGACCCCACCCTACTCCATTAAGTCTCAACCCCCATACTCAAACGGGACTGTGTTGCCCAACGAACAGCAACTGAGCAAATGTGTCTTGAATGCTTAGAATCACGGTTATCTAATATTTCATAATTTTCCACCACCTCTTTGGGCTTCAGATTTTCTTCTTCAGCTCTGTTAGATGGAAGGTTTATGTTACCTACTTAAAGACTTGTGCTTTAAATAAAAATATAAAATTGCCAAATAGCCATCAAATTGTGGAGGCTAATTCAAATATTGAAAGCAGGAATTGTTCTTAGAGACACATTCACATCACACCAACCTTCGTTAGAATTTACTGAACATGTGGTGTGATACATTGGCTACCTTAGGGGGTGTACTTTTTTGTCAGTCTTGATTCTTGAAATCTTGGATTGGGCACACTGTCCCTGTGCTGTTAAGTTCAAGGCTAATGCTCTACCACTTGAGCCACAGCGCCACTTCCAGTTTTCTAGTGGTTTTTTGGAGATAAGTGTCTCACAGACTTTCCTGCCCTGGCTGGCTTTGAACCTCGATCCTCAGATCTCAGCCTCCTGAGTAGCTAGGATTACAGGTATGAGTCACCAGTGCTGAGCTGGGGGTGAACTTCTTTTGTTCCTTTTTTTTAATGTTTTTAGGATTTCGTAACCGGACTAGGGTTTTCATGTGAAAATCCACAAATGAGTAGACTGAATTCACACACTGATCCTCTCCACACTATGGCCTGCCCTTCCCTTTTAGTATCCTCTTCTTAAAACAATACTTGAGGCCTTTATTTTGTAATTGATCACTGAAAGATTGGCTGAGAAAGAAAAAAGAGTGAGTTGACGTGTCACATTTTTGGCTTTATAAAGAACATATGATTTTTTGTTACACTTATTGTTTTCTCACCTCAGCAGCCAAACTGTGGCCCTTTATGTTACAAGCACTAAAAGCTGCCACTGCTGGATAAAATCCAGTGCAGTTTCAAAAATGGTGACTACTGACACTATCATCATGCAATGCAGTATAACTCTCTTAGAATGTAACACAATGTATAATAAAAACACATATTGTGGTATAAGAAATTAAAACTGTCATAAAGCCCAAGTTAATGTGTAAGCATTGGCTCCTCTAGTAACCCTTCCCTCAGTCCCCCTATGCCAAGTCATTTCTCCCATGTTCTAATTGCATATCACATCCACCTCTTCTCTGTAGGTCCTTCATTTGCTTCTCCATTTTTCACTGGACCTGAATGAATGCTGCCTGCTGTGGTGCCCTGAGATGCCTGGAATAGGATGATAGGATGGCCTGCTCTGCCAACTGATCCTGGAGCACAAAGAAGATAGGAGCTCATCTGGGCAAGTTCCCACCTTCAGTGTCATCCCCATCAAAAAGTCAGTACCAAAAATATATGCACATTATTGAGCGCAGGACTGCCCTGCCGGACAAAACTCCTACCTAGCAAGTGAGCCCATCTGTCTGTGCAAAGGCCATGACAAATTGTTGCCAAATGGCTTTTAGCCAAAGTTTCAGAGCTAAGGAAGGATCCCCTGTGTCTCTGGAGAGGCAGTGTACTCGCTGTTCAATAACTGTGAGATCCTAGCTCTTCCCATTGAGCAGGAGTGCATCAAGTCTGTTTTGCCAACATGGCACAGGACCTGTAGGTGTTGTAACTCCTACAGGGTTCAGACCTTACTAGGGTACTGCATAATGGGAGAGGCGGAAGGAATAATAGGAATAGGGGGCATCCATAGAGTTAAGGGTAAGGGGTGTAGCGTGCTGGGTGACAGAATCTGGGGAACAACAGGTTGTTAGCCCCATTTCTGTGGGCTTGAGAAAGGATGCACTTAGATGACAAAGATGTCTAGCAGGTCATCTTTAGAAGGCTGGTAGTAAAAAGGAAGCAATTGTCTGTCCAGGCCTGCTGCTGCTTCCTCCTCCTTCCACACTTACTCAAAGTCAGGCAGCAGTGGCACTATGCGCTGCACACTGGGCTTCTCCAGGAGAGAAACTTCCAATGTCCCTCCTCTTGCAGTCTCCTCATCCTTATTGAGGTCTACTTCTTCCTTGTGGGCACAGGCTGATTCAGCTTCTTGGGGGCCTCTGGGGGCTGAGGTGGGCTTCCCAGGTGGGTTCTGAGAGGCTGCCTGAGACTTCCCTGCTCAATCTGCAAAAGTATGACCTGCAGCTCCAGTGCAATTCTTTGTGTGTCCCAGTCCAGCTAAGCAATGTATTGCTCCTTCTCCCTCTGTTGCTTCTCCAGCACCACCATAGGTTTTCCATAGAAATCAGCAGCATGCGCCATGCTCTCCACCTTTACCTTGAGCTGCATGAAGAGGAGTGCAAGGTCTTTCACTCACTGTGTAACAAAAATTTTGAACTAAATATCTTCCTTGAAAAACCATGTCAGCTTTTCAGTGTTCTTAATAATGATTTTATTTCATGAGAAATACAGTCCCCAAGCTATCAAGCTATCTTTGGGCCAGCTGGTTACTGAGGTGCTGGTTCTCTCCCAGAGCACCTCTTCTGGTGCTTTGAATATGGGTGAGGGTCTCTAATATTTGATCAAGGTGAGCTTCTGCCTGCTCATTGCACATCTTGGAGGCCAGCTCTAGGGCCAGCAGCTGCTCTTGCTGCTGGAATTTTTGTTGACTTAAGGTCTTATTGAGGTCCAGCTGTGCTTGAAGCTGTCCAGCCATGTTCTCCAGCTCCTTCTTCAGTGACTCTACTTGGGTCTTCAGTTGTGCTTTCTCTTTAGTAGCCTGTTAAAAATGGTGAGGACTGACTTGGTGTGCCAACAGGCCAGAACACTGCAACGCGAGTAGCTCTTTTTAGAACTCCTCTATTCCGTCTTCTCTGGGTGCATTCTCAAGCAGTAAAATTCAAAGGTGTTCTTCCCATGTGTAGTTGTAGTTCTTCCATGCTCTTGTTTGTTTTTCCCAACTCCACGCTGAGGCTGTCTGTCTGTCTCCTGAGCACGCTAGAGTGCTCCTTTTCCTCCTCCTGCTGGGTAGACATAGCAGAAAGGGCAGCCTCTATCTCTGCCACTGAGACTGGGGAAGACTGCAGGCTAATGGCAAGACCCTGCATCTCCCCTGCTCAGGTATGAGCAGCCACCTGCTGCATCTGGGCCAGGTCTGTGTGCCAGTTGTTCTTTTCTGATTCTAGAATTTCAATGGTTTGCTTATGGATATGCAGGTGTTTTCTTTGCTCTTTGTTTTCTTCCAATAACTTGTTCTTGTTTGCTTTCTCTTTCTGTAATTGATTCAGACTATCTCTGTTTTGTTTGTCCAATAGCCTCACCTTGTTGGTAAGTTACTGGCTTCTGCCAGCCCTTCATATAGATCCTCGAAAATCTATCCGTTCAGAACATGGGAGATTCTCCCTTCTTCCTCGAGTGTGGTGTCAGAAAGGCGATTTAGGTTCTCAAGCCTGGACTTAGTGTTCAGGCTGAGGTCAGCATTACGGTCTTGAACTGATGCTGTGTTGATTGTATCAGCATGAGGGGAAAGGACACTGGGATGGAAAGGAGATTCATCTGCCGGTGCAGGAGCTTTGTGGTCTTCGGGGCCTCTTCAGGTGATTCATCCACAGCGTTGGTCTCAGATGCACTGAGGCGTTGAGGTTGTTTCTTCCTGGCTCCTGCAGGACCGGCATGGCTGCTTCTCTCAAGACATTGCCTGAGATTTTCTTGGCAGCTGTCAATTGTTGTTGTCTCTGTTTCTCTTACATGGGACAGGAAGGTGTGGGGAACACTTGACAAGGATTCTAGTAAATACAGTTCCTGATTATCAATCAGTAACACTACCACCTCCAACAACTCCTAGCTGTGGTGTGAGCAAGAGAGAGAATTCCAGGGCAGTTCTAGGCAGCATAGAATGTACGTTTGGCCAAGGTCTTTCATGTCATTTGTGAGTGGGACTAGTGTCTTGGCCTGCTTCCCTCTGCCAGAGACAGGAGGAACTGCTGGAGTCCCTGTGAGGACTGTGGGCAACACTTGCCCCAACCTTACTCCTCTGTGGGGGATGGGACATATGTTGGTGCTGTGGCAGCAGCTTTGTATTCAATGTGTCATTCTTCAGCACAGAAGTGTAATTACCTGGTGGGCCTAAGAGGCTGCTCTCTAGATGATGCCTTTGACCCTTCTGTTCTACTGATGCCCTCCCATTTTCCTAGAGGTCCTTAAGCTCATGGTTTAGGAGTAGTGGGGGGAATGGGCAGTAGTGGACAGCTCTACCTTGTATTTTCAAGTATTAGAAATCACTTATATATCTTAGCTATGGTTAATAATACCACAATAAACATAGTTGAAATTGAAATCATGTCAGAAAATAGACTAACCTGTGTTAGTTGACTTAGTTCTCTTTGAACCAAGAAAAAATGTCAAAGACAAATAGTCTTATAAGAAACATTTCTTTTGGCTCAAAGTTCTGGAAGTTTAAAACCATGGGTATATGCTTTAAAGTCTGTGGTAAGGCAGTGGACCATGGCAGGGACCCTGTAGAAACCAATATCATGCACCTCTTAGCATTAGTAAAGCAAAAGTAGAGGAAAGATTAAGGTTTTAATAGCCCTTTTTAGGTCATGCCCCTATGACCTAAGTTCCTTCACTTGGCCCAACCTCTTTTTTTTTTTAATTTCATTTTATTTGTGAACATACTGTACAGAGGGGTTACAATTACAGGGTAGGATAATGTGTACATTTCTTACCAAGCATTGCAGCCTCCTCCTTTGGTTTACCCTTCACATCCCTTCCCAGCCTTCCCCCTCCCCCCCAATCCCAATCCTTCTCCTTCCCCCTCTTCCCCCCCCCACCGACGTTGTAAAGCTCGTTTTGGACATGACAACTTGTACTTCTCATTGTTGCAACAGGTCCACCTGTATCCTTAAACAACTGGTGTTTCCCCATCTCCTCCACAAGTTATACTGACATCAAATATAGTGAAAGCAGGGGTTATACTGTGGGGGAGGGACATACAAAGCAACAAAGAGATAATCTTATGAATGCCTTAGAAACATGCATGAAAGAAAAAATATTAAAATACATATCTAAGGGTTCATTTTCCTGACATCACATTATCTGAACTTTTCCACTTGACTCATACATATACTAGATATTGCAAATAAGGGAAACCATGGGACCTATGTTTCTTTGGGCCTGGCTTACTTCACTTAATATAATTTTTTCCATGCCTTTCCATTTCCTAACAAATGGGGCAATGTCATTCTTTCTGATGGAGGCATAGAATTCCATTGTGTATATATACCACATTTTCTTGATCCATTCATCTACTGAGGGGCATCTGGGTTGGTTCCATATCTTAACTATGGTAAATAATGCTGCAATAACATAGTTGTGCTGGTAGCTTTAGTGTGGTCTTGTTTGTCAACATTTGGGTAAATGCCCAAAAGTGGGATTGCTGGGTCATAGGGGAGTTCTATGTGAAGTCTTTTGAGGAACCTCCATACTGCTTTCCAAAGTGGTTGAACAAGTTTACATTCCCACCAACAATGAAGTAAGGTTCCTTTCTGTCCACATCCCCTCCAACATCTGTTGTTGTTAGAGTTCTTGATTTTTGCCGTTCTAATTGGGGTGAGGTGATATCTCAATGTTGTTTTGATTTGCATTTCTTTTATGGCTTAGGGATGTTGAACATTTCTTCATGTGTCTATTGGCCATCCTTCTTTCTTCTTCAGAGAAGTTTCTCTTTAAGTCTTTCGCCCACTTATTTATTGGGCAGTTGTTTCTTTGAGGATTTGTTGTTGGGTGGTTTAATTTTTTGAGTTCCAAGTATATTTTAGATATGAGACCCTTGTCCGTTGTATGGCTAGTAAAGATCGTCTCCCAATCCGTGGGCTTTCTATTGATCTTGCTAGCTATGTCCTTTGCCCTGCAGAAGCTCTGCAACTTTATGCAATCCCATTTGTCCAACCTTTCTTTGATTTGTTGCGTTTCCGGGTCTCTATTCAGAAAATTTCGGCCTGAGCCAAGGAGACCTAGGGTTTCTCCTATTCCATCCTGTAATGTTTTCAGAGTGTCTGCTTTGAGTTCAAGTTCTTTGATCCATTTGCAGTTGATTCTGGTGCAGGGTGATATATAAGGATCTAGCTTTAGTTTTCTACATGTAGTTAACCAATTTTGCCAGCACCATTTACTGAAGAGGCTGTCTTTCTTCCATTCTATTGTTTTAGCTCCCTTATCAAAGATTAGATGGCTATAGGTCTGTAGGTTCATTTCTGGGTTTTCAATTCTCTTCCATTGGTCCTGAGGTCTGTTCTTATGCCAATACCAAGCTGTTTTGATTACTATGGCTTTATAGTAGAGTTTGAAATTTGGTATTGATATTCCTCCAGGAGTGTTCTTTCCATTGACGAGCGTTTTTGCTATTTGGGGTCTTTTATTGTTCCATATGAATTTTTGGATTGCCTCTTCTATTTCCTTGAAGAATGAGGTTGGAGTTTTGGTAGGTATTGTGTTGAATTTGTAGATAGCCTTGGGAAGTATTGCCATTTTCACGATGTTAATCTTTCCAATCGAGGAGCATGGGAGGTTTTGCCATTTTTTAAGTCCTGTGTTGATTTCCTTTTTTAAAATTTTAAAGTTTTCATCATAGAGGTCCTTCACTTCTTTGGTTACATTAATTCCTAGGTATTTTATTTTTTGTGGGGCTATTACAAATGGAGTTGCTTTCCTAATTTTAGCCACACTTTTCTCATTGTTGGCATACAGAAAAGCCATTGATTTTGGGGGGTTAATTTTATAACTTGCTACTTTGCCAAAGTTTTGAATCAGCTTGAGTAATTTGGGAGTGGAGTCTATGGGATTCTTTAAATACAAGATCATGTCATCTGCAAAGAGGGAGACTTTTATTTCTTCTTTCCCTATTTGGATCCCCTTTATGTCTGCATCTTGTCTTATTGCTGTAGCTAGGCATTCTAATACTAGATTGAAGAGAAGTGGAGAGAGTGGACATCCTTGTCTTGTTCCTGAGTTAAGAGGAAATGGCTTTAGTTTTTCACCATTGAGTATAATGCTGGCGGTTTGTCATATACAGCCTTTATTGTATTGAGGAATGTTCCATGGATTCCTAATTTTTCCAAAACCTTCATCATAAAGGGGTGTTGGATCTTGTCGAATGCTTTTTCTGCATCTATTGAGATAACCATGTGGTTCTTATTCTTGCTCCTGTTGATGTGATGAATAATATTAATTGATTTGCGTATATTGAACCAGCTTTGCATCCCTGAAATGAATCCTGTTTGATCATGGTGTATGATTTTTTGGATGAATTGTTGAAGTCGATTGGCCAAAATTTTGTTGAGAATTTTGCATCAATGTTCATCAAAGAAATGGGTCTATAGTTCTCTTTCTCTGATGAGTCCCTGCCTGGTTTGGGGATGAGGGTTATGATGGCTTCATAGAATGTGTTCGGTAGTGAGCTTTCTCTTTCAATTTCATTGAAGAGTTGGAGGAGTATTGGTGTGAGCTCTGCTTTGAAGGCCTTGTAAAATTCCGCTGTAAAACCATCTGGTCCTGGACTTTTCTTAGCTGGGAGGTCTCTTATTGCTGTTTCTATTTCAATGCTTGATATGGGCCTGTTAAGATAGTTTAACTCATCTTGGTTTAGTTTTGGCATGTCAATATTTGCTAGGAAAAGGTCCATTTCTGTCAAGTTCTCAAACTTATTAGCATAAAGTTTTGAGTATTCCCGTATAATGTTCTCAATCTTGGTTGTTTCCGTGGTGATATTTCCATTCTCATCTCTGAGTTTATTAATTTGGGTGTGTTCTTTTCTTTTTCTGATAAGATTTGCTAAGGGTCTGTCAATTTTGTTAAGTTTTTCGAAGAACCAACTCTTTGTTTTGTTGATTCTTTCTATAGTTTTTTTGGATCCTAATTCATTTAATTCTGATTTAATTTTGATTATTTCTTTCCGTCTACTGGATTGGGGTTTATCTTGCTGCTCTTTTTCAAGGAGGTTTAGATGTGTCATTAAACTGCTAGTTTCAGATCTCTCCAATTTGTTGATGTAGGAGCTCAGAGCTATAAACTTGCCTCTGAGTACTGCCTTTGCTGTGTCCCAGAGGAGCTGGTAATTTGTGTGTTCATTTTTGTTGAATAGCATGAACATTTGAATTTCCTTTCTAATCTCTTCCATGACCCACTCATGATTCAGCAGTGTGTTGTTCAGCCTCCATGTGATACCGGACTTTCTTTGGTGGCTTTTGGTGTTGAGTTCTAATTTTATTCCCTTTTGGTCAGAGAGAATGCAAGGTATAACTTCAACGTTTCTGTATTTAGACAAGTTTGCTTTGTGGCCTAAAATGTGGTCTATTTTAGAAAACGTTCCATGTGCTGCTGAGAAAAACGTGTATTCTGATGCTGCTTGGTGAAATGTTCGGTAGATGTCTGTTAAGTTTAGTTGATGTATGCAGCTGTTTAGATCTGCGGTTTCTCTGTTGAGTTTTTGCTGAGTTGATCTATCTAGTGGGGAGAGTGGTGTGTTAAAATCCCCAACAATTAATGTCTTTGGATCTGTATGGGATTAGAGGGAAAGTAGTGTTTCTTTGATAAATTTGGGTGCTCCACTGTGTGGCGAATAGATATTTAGAATTGTAATATCCTCCTGAAGGAGAGATCCTTTAATTAGTATGTAGCGACCTTCTTTATCTCTTCTCACGAATTTTAATTTGAAGTCTATTTTATCTGATATTAGGATTGCAACTCCCGCCTGTTTAAGGGGGCCGTTTGCTTGGTAGATTTTGTTCCAGCCTTTAAGCTTGAAAATGTGTTTGTTTTTACGGGCAAGATGGGACTCCTTCAGGCAGCAGATAGAAGGGTCTTGTTTTTTAATCCAACTAGACAGTCTATGTCGCTTAATTGGAGAATTCAGTCCGTTAACGTTAAGAGATAGGACTGAGAGGTATTTGGGAGTTCCTGCCATGTTATCCACCTTCTTGGGGGCTGCAAAAACTGGGTTCTTCCTATGGTTCTTGGATTCTCCGTTTGGGTGCAGTTTCTTGGCCTTTATTGCGGTCTTGTTGGTTTTCTATGTGTAGGACATCTTTAAGAATCTTTTGTAGGGCTAGTTTGGTGGAGATGTATTGTTTCAATTTTTCTTTGCTATGGAAGGTTTTTATTTGGCCTTCAGTTATGAAGGAGAGTTTAGCTGGGTACAGTATTCTTGGTTGATAGTTGTTTGTTTTTAGGGCATGGCATACGTCATTCCAGGCTCTTCTTGCTTTGATTGTCTCTGCTGAGAAATCTGAGGTGATACTAATTGGTTTCCCTTTATAGATGACTAACCTTTTCTCCTTGACAGCTTTAAGGATCTTTTCCTTGATCTGAGTTGATCCTGTGTGGATTATAATGTGACAGTGGGATGTCCTATTCTGGTCTGGTCTATTTGGGGTTCTAAAAGCTTCTTGTATCTGAATAGGCCTATCTTTTTGTATGTTTGGGAAGTTCTCTGCTAGGATCCTGTTAAACAAATTTCCTAGACCATTAACTTCTGTTTCTAGGTGCTCCTCTACACCCATTATCCTTAGATTAGGCCTTCTGATGGTGTCTTCCAGGTGTTGGATAGATCTGTCATATTTCTTGGACTTGTCTTGGATGGATGGATGTTCTTTCTCTATAATATCTAGGTAGTCTTCAATCCCTGAGATTCGATCTTCTGCATGGTCTATCCTGCTGTCAAGACTCTCTACTTTGTTTTTTATCTCATTTCCTTCTAGTTGGTCAGCTTTGATGGCTTCAAGTTCTTTGTTGAAGCTCTGTTTTAGGTCTTGTATGAATTTCTTTACTTCCTTAATTTGGTGTTCAGTGTTTGTTCTCAAATCACTTAGTTGATTTGTTATGGTTTCTTTGGACTCCCATTCCTTCTGTTGGGTTCCATTCAGCATTCCCTTTGTGGTCTCCCTGACTTCCTTCAGCTCTTTGTTAATGGATTCCATGAATGCCTTTAGTGATCTTTGTGTATTTTCTACCTGGTCTCTCAATTCCTGTATTACTCTTTGATTAGCTTCCTCCCGTTCGTGGGATTCCTGCAGTTCTCTTTCCTCCCGTTCGTGGGATTCCTGTAGTTCTCTTTGAGTGTTCTTAGCCTGCTCACGCCATTCTTCCCTTTCTCTTTGAGTATTCTCAAGTTGTTCACGCAAATCCTGTATCAGTTTTTGAGTAGCTTCCTCACACTTATGATATTCCTGTATAAATTTTTGGGATGCCTCCTCTCTCTCCCTATCACGCTCATGCAGAGTCCTTTGTAAGTTGTCAAACTTTTCATTTATCATATTTGCCAGCAGTGTTAGTAGAGCCAGCAGTGCCAGTAGAGCTATTTGGGAACTCTCCTCTGGATTATTCATTATCTGTTCTGACCCCTGATTATCAAGATTGGGAATTGAGATACCTGGATTTTCCATTTTTCTTGTGTTTTTCCGGCTTACTCTGCCCATTTGAGATGAAAATAGCACCAGTTTTGTGCTAGAACACTATCTTAAGGCAACCATCAACCAAAGTTTGCATTTGTACAGTCAATAGTCTACAGATACAATCTAGTTCAACAGATACATCTATTCAACATCAAACAACTATATGTTAAAGGTCTTCGAACCGCAGAAAAGAATTTGGAAAACCAGAAATTATTAGGATTAGGGAGAGATGTGGGTCAAAAATAGGAATAGATTGGTGTGGGGAGGCACAGGGAGAGTTAACTATGTCCTAATCTCAATGCAGGAAATAGGTTGGGTAGGATGCAAGTAGAGAGAGAGTAAAAGAAGAAAGGGAAAGGGAAATGAAAAGAGACCAGAAAAAAATAGAAACGTAAAAATTAATATAATTATGGATATTAAAAGACCATCTACTTAGAGAGGAATGTGAATATATTGAGAGAAGGGGAGGAATATAGAGGAGATGTGAAAAACTTTAAAAAATGCTTAAAATGTTATATAGGTATAAAGAGGTAGTACTGCTATTAAGGAATTTAAGTCTCAGAGGTTTTGCCTTGAGTCATAAATTTGTGGATTAAGTGTGTACACAATGGGGGATAGGGTCTACTAGTTAACTACGGGTTTATCTGAGGTTGTTAAGTCACATAAAGAAGAACAAAAGAGAGGAAAAGGTAAAAAGGATAAGAAAGGGAGAAAAAAAGATCAGAAGTTCAAAAGAGGTAGACAAACAAAAAGATAATTAAGAAAGAAAGAAAAGGAGAAAGAAGACAAGAAAAGAAAGGAAAACACACATTCACGTATTCCTAAAATAAAAATTATAAGAGGAAAAAAAAAGTTACTGGAAAACAATTATTTTTTCAAAAAAGGCAAAAATTAAAGATTAATAAAAGTTTTAGAAAAGGAAAAAAAATTTATATATATATAAGGTACCAAAAAAAAAAAAGGAGAAGAAGAAAAAAAAATGTATTTGATTTTTTTTGGGGGGGAGGGGTGGGAAGAATCCTGTATCTCCCTTTTGTCTGTAAGCAGCCTCTTGTTGGAGTCTCTGGTCAGCTTGAGGTCCTGTGGTTTGATTGGTTTCTTAAGTCAGTTTGTTCGAACAGGCAGAAAAATGCTCTGCTTGAGCTTCTGCAGGGCAAATGACATAGCTAGCAAGATCAATAGAAAGCCCACGGATTGGGAGAAGATCTTTACTAGCCATACATCGGACAAGGGTCTCATATCTAAAATATACTTGGAACTCAAAAAATTAAACCACCCAACAACAAATCCTCAAAGAAACAACTGCCCAATAAATAAGTGGGCGAAAGACTTAAAGAGAAGCTTCTCTGAAGAAGAAAGAAGGATGGCCAATAGACACATGAAGAAATGTTCAACATCCCTAGCCATAAAAGAAATGCAAATCAAAACAACATTGAGATATCACCTCACTCCAGTTAGAACAGCAAAAATCAAGAACTCTAACAACAACAGATGCTGGAGGGGATGTGGACAGAAAGGAACCTTACTTCATTGTTGGTGGGAATGTAAACTTGTTCAACCACTTTGGAAAGCAGTATGGAGGTTCCTCAAAAGACTTCACATAGATCTCCCCTATGATCCGGCAATCCCACTTTTGGGCATTTACCCAAATGTTGACAAACAAGACCACACTAAAGCTACCAGCACAACTATGTTTATTGCAGCATTATTTACCATAATTAAGATATGGAACCAACCCAGATGCCCCTCAGTAGATGAATGGATCAAGAAAATGTGGTATATATACACAATGGAATTCTATGCCTCCATCAGAAAGAATGACATTGCCCCATTTGTTAGGAAATGGAAAGGCTTGGAAAAAATTAAATTAAGTGAAGTAAGCCAGGCCCAAAGAAACATAGGTCCCATGGTTTCCCTTATTTGCAATATCTAGTATAGGTATGAGTCAAGCGGAAAAGGTCAGATAATGTGATGTTAGGAAAACGAACCCTTAGATGTGTATTTTAATGTTTTTGTTTCTTTAATGCATGTGTTTCTAATGCATTTCTAAGATTATCTCTTTGTTGCTTTGTATGTCCCTCCCCCACAGTGTAACCCCTGCTTTCACTATATTTGATGTCAGTATAACATGTGGAGGAGATGGGGACAAACAAGTCATTTAAGGAGTCAGGTGGACCTGTTGCAACAATGAGAAGTACAAAATGTCATGTCAAAACCAGCTTTACAATGTCGGTGTGAGGGGGGGGAGGAGGGAGGCTGGGAAGGGAGGTGAAGGGTAAACAAAGGAGGAGGCTGCAATGCTTGGTAAGAAATGTATGTATTATCCTGCCCATGTAATTGTAACCCCTCTGTACAGTATGTTCTCAAATAAAAAAAAAAAATGCTCTGCTTTACCCAAGATTTTGAGATCCCCCTCCCAGGTTAGTTTACTGGGAGGGTGATCTGCTTTGAGAATCACAAAAGAGGGGGATGCAGTGATGAGGCTAGGTTCTGGGTAGAATTGAAGCCTTTCAACAAACAGTAGCTTTTCCCTGGGGCTATTTTGTGAAAAACTCACAGAGCCCAGCCTGGAGCCATTCTCAGGGTTTCTGTTTTTCAATTGATTGTGGAGGCTGCTAGAGGGAGGGGCAGCCTCTGGCTCTGGTTACCCAGTGAGGAAAGCCACTCCAATGGCTGGCGCCTGAGCTGGGTGACTTTTCCCTGGATGGAGCCGAGTCTGGCAGGTCACTTCACCGTTAAGTTCTTGTGACCTGCTAAATGACTCGTTTTATTCCAAGGCCTGAGTTAGAGCTGGCAGCTCCTCCGAGCTTTGTCGGTATCCAAGACGGAGATCACTGGTGCTGGGTGGGGAGGGGTGGCCTTCCCTCCTCTGCTCCCTGAGAAGGAGTGAGGACGTCAGGCTTCTACTCAAGCTGAATCTTGGATCCTGGGTCGTCTCTGGTCTGCAAACTGCAGGATAAAGATGTCTGCTCCTTGTCGGTTCTTGCTGGTGTTGAGTAGAATCCGCTCGCCCGCTGCGTCTGGCTCCTTCATCCCGGACTCTCTGTGGCTCAGGTATGGCCTGGGGTGCAGTCAGCGCCGTGACACTGCCGCCGCCGCAGCGGCTGCTGGCAAGCGCTCAGATGTGTCTCCTTGCCTTGGCTTCCCCTCTCTTGTCTAACTCTCTGTCCTGTGATGGCACACTTGGTGTGATTCTCTGGCTTAGGACTGTTCACTGGAACTCTAAAACTGCTTTCTATGTGAGAGCTTGTTCAGATTCCAGCTTCTCCTCTGCCATCTTCCCGGATCTGCCTGCCAGTAGTAATCTTTCACATCTAATTGCATGGTACAAAAGCTTTCAAATTTCTTCATATTGTGTTTGCTCTCTAATGTGTGAAAACCAACCATGCTCTTCTATTCAAGCTGCTAGTTGCACTGAGTCCACTTTCTGAAAGGATCACTGGTGCACACACTCACGTAACATAGTGTAGCTTGGCCAAGACTATTGTTTACTTTGAACTCTTAGGAATTGCATAGTATTAAGAACACAAGTCAGAGGCTCATGGAAGTAATCAAGAAAATTAAAAATGAAGAGGAAAGCTTAAGCTTGTCTCAAATAACAGGCAGAAATCAGAGCAGTCTGCATATATATTTTGCAAAGAAGTCATGTGGATGTTCCCACATATTGGCAAGTAAACTTGATCTCTCCAAATCAAATGAGAACATTAGTGAAAAAATACAAGGATCTCACAGCATGCCTCCTCAGCAAAACACAAACAAAACCTACCCAAGTCTCTAAGCACAAATAAAGAGAATTACTATACAAAATAATAGTTACTGGGTGAGTGAGATCTATGCCAATGTTGACGAATTACATTTTGTGGGAACTTGATGCATGTAAATCATGTGATTATTTATATAAAAATGATTATTACTATGAAAAATAAATGTTAATATAGGTGATAGAAGGCTGTGAATATAGGGCTGGGAAGGTGGCTCAATGGTAGAGCCCTTGCCTTGCATTCATGAGGCCCTGGGTTTGATTCCTCAGCACCACATAAGCAAAAAAGAAAAAAAGCTGGAAGTGGCGCTGTGGCTCAAGTGGTAGAGTGCTAGCCTTGAGCTGAAGAGCTGAGGGACAGCGCCCAGGCCCAGAGTGCAGGCCACACGACCGGACCCCCCCCCCAAAAAAAAAGAAGCCTGTGAATATAGAGAGATGACATGAGTTTTGCTTGCCTCAGAAACATACATCAAAAGGAAAAATAGACCTTAGACTGTATCTCAGTGGTAGAGCACTTGACCAATAGGCATAAGGCCTCAGTTTGATCTCCAGGGCCACATAAAAGAAAATATATGCATAAAACTAAACAAAGAAAGGAGATAGGATGCCTAGCGGAATGGTCAACAAAGAGCAGAAGTTTTTATTTGGCAAACTACTAAAGGATTCTGTGTCCATCTTTCTGTTCTTCTTTTAAAGTCTGAATTATAATTAACATTGTGTATAAAAATAAGACAATGTAAATAGATTTGAATTATAATTTAATCTCTCATGTTCCAATTAATATCTAATTAACATAAGCAGAATACATATTTTAGATTCTTTAGTGATGGAGAAAACTGTTGCAAAAGGCAAATTGGTATTTGTAATTAAAATACTAAGTTTTCAGCATTCTATAGCCAGAACTATTTTAGAGAAAAGAGTATCAAAAATAGTTTGAGCTGCAGAAATGGATGAGTGGTAGAGTGCTTGCCTTGCATGCATAAGGCCCTGGATTTGATTCCTTAGCACCACATAAGCAGAAAAAGGGAGAAGTGATAACTGTGGCCCAAATGGTAGAGTGCTTGCCTTGAGCTGAAGAGCTCAGGGACAGCACCCAGGCCCAGAGTTCAGACCCCATCACTGCCAAATATATATATTTACCTATATACATATACATATATATATAATGTCTACAATGCCTAGAAATCTAAGTCTCTAAATGGTGAAAACAAATCAATATAAGAGATTCAAATGTGAGAAATAAGTATATTTTAAAAATTAAAAACAACACATCAAACAAACCTTTTCATCTTTGGAAAACGTGGCTTAAAGGTGGGATAATAGACACCATGTATAATTTAGAACACCTTTGTATAATTAAAAACACTAATTTTTGTTTGTCTTGTAAGGTAGTATTGTGAAGTGCTGTTCAGTTGAATTTGATCATGTTGACCCTTATATACCCATTTGAATGAAAGTGAGCCATGATTCAGAAAAAAAAAAAAAAAACTTGCTATGTGTGTCTAGAGCCACAACATCTGTACACATTCTTCAGAAAAACTACTTGGGTGATGCCTTTGAGAACATTTGTTGACCTGTGCAGTGCTTCATTAATGGAAATTATATGTGCCTTGGCCAAAGTCCTCCCGGGAATTGGCTCACATAATTATGGAAGCTGACAAACTTCATGATCTGAAGTCAGCTACCAGGAGAACCAGAAAAACCAATGGTGTTGTTCTAGCCCCTGTTCTATAGCTTGAGACTCAGAACCTGAAGAATAAGTTGTAGTCTGGAGAAAAGAAGGCTCAGGACCCAATGAGGAAGAACCAATATTTCAGTTCTAGTCCCAAGAGAGGGGAAAACCAATTTCCCAGCTCAAGGCAGTAAGGCAGAAAGAAGCTCCTTATTCATGTAGGCTTATTTGGTTCTATATACATTTTTAATGGATTAGATGAAGCTCATCCACATCAGCTTCATTCGCCTTACTGATCTAAGTATTCATAATCATTCAGAAACATCCTTACCAAAATACTCTAAATAACCTTGGACTAATCCAGGCAACTTGTAGCCTAGTGAATGCTGAAAATGCATGTTACATATTGAAAATTGACATAGAAAAAGAAATAGAATAGGTATACTAATGAATATGTATGGACCAGAACCCAGACTTAACAGATAATTACTATGACTCGGAAGGTGTTGAGTGCCAAAAGTTCTAGGCACAAGATAAAAACAGTGAACAAATGCAAGAGTCCTGATCTCAGTGAGAGACAATGAAAGATAAATACATACAGAACGTAATTTCAAGGGGAGTAACTGCTGGGAAGAAATGTGAAACTGGCTTTATGGCAGGGGTGGTACAAAGAAATGTCAATATTTACCAACAAGGGTAGAAAGCGAAATGCCCTCTGAAAAGTGAGCATTTGAGCAAAGACTATTGAGAAGGAGTGAGGTGGTTGAAGATACAAGGGAGGAGATTTCCAGGCAGAGGGAAGGATTCTGAGATGAGAGCTCATTTGACATGTTAGAGAGCCAGAAAGAACGTCACATGCTTGCAGTAAGAAAGGTGTGGTTGGAAGATAGGAAGAATCAATACTGGTGACAGCCAATGAAGACTTAAAGGTTAATAAACATCTCTGGGTGAGCACTTCCATTCATTTTATGTGTACTTAATACATTGGAAACATTATAACAATTACATAACAAAACAGGAGCCCTGCAGGGAGTCTCTCTGCATGATAAGCTTGACTATCTCGCTGGAACATCTCTCCAGGCTATTTACAGAATCTGGTCTTCGCATCCTGCCCCAAACAAAGACCAGGTAGCTGCTATTGACCACCTTTTCACATTGCCCTAAGCAAACATCTTGCAGCTGCTATGGCCAATGAAAAAGCTTCCTTATTCTGGGTCATAGGGATTACCCAAATGTTTACAAACAAGACCTCACTAAAGCTACCAGCACAACAATGTTTATTGCAGCATTATTTACCATAGCTAAGATATGGAACCAACCCAGATGCCCCTCAGTAGATGAATGGATCAAGAAAATGTGGTATATATACACAATGGAATTCTATGCCTCCATCAGAAAGAATGACATTACCCCATTTGTTAGGAAATGGAAAAACTTGGAAAAAATTATATTAAGTGAAGTAAGCCAGGCCCAAAGAAACATAGGTCCCATGGTTTCCCTTATTTGCAATATCTAGTATATGCATGAGTCAAGCGGAAAAGGTCAGATAATGTGATGTCAGGAAAATGAACCCTTAGATATGTATTTTAATGTTTTTTTTCTTTCATGCATGTGTTTCTAATGCATTTATAAGATTATCTCTTTGTTGCTTTGTATGTCCCTCCCCCACAGTATAACCCCTGTTTTCACTATATTTGATGTCAGTATAACTTGAGGAGGAGATGGGGAAAAACCAGTTGTTTAAAGATACAGGTGGACCTGTTGCAAGAATGAGAAGTACAAGTTGTCATGTTGAAAACGAGCTTTACAACGTCGGTGCGGGGGGGGGGGGGGGGGGAGAATGGGGGGGAAGGGGAAGGTTTGGGATTGGGGGGGAGGGGGGAGGCTGGGAAAGGACGTGAAGGGTAAACAAAAGGAGGAGGCTGCAATGCTTGGTAAGAAATGTACGCATTATCCTGCCCATGTAATTGTAACCCCTCTGTACAGTATGTTCACAAATAAAAGAAAGGAAAAAGAAAAAAAAAAAGCTTCCTTATTCTAAGCATATAAATAGCCCTGTGTGAAAAATAAAATTTGGCAGCTTGATCAGAGTCCTTGTCTTGCTGTCCTTCTTCGTGTCTCTTGTCCCTTCAGTCCTTCTCACTTAGGTTCACTGCCCTCGTTGAAGTCCTGCGGGTCGGGACAGAGAATGAGCAGAAGATTTGGAAAGATCAATAAACATTGTGCTGACATTCAAATAAGCTACTGCAGACATTGATGAATTCCCCATTCAATATGCAAATAGTTATACGAAAGGCACACATGTAAGCTGAAGTCCTGTTAGCTGAAGTCCATCGTACTATGTAATGGAATATTTGTAGTCACAGATTTACTATGTTTCACATTACTGGAATTTCTGGACTCTATATTGGTTGCATTGCTTTTTATTAGAAATACCTATGAAGCCCATACTAATTTCTAGATGTTAGCAAGCTTCCACTTTGTGCTTAGTGTTCTAGAGAGCACTTGCAGGTTATAACACAATACTTTTGTGCATTTCCAAAATATTTAAAGTAGGAATCTGGGAGAAGTTTTAAATTTCCTGTTTTCCCAAATGGTCTTGTTCTAGTCAGGAAAACCTAACTCTCACTAAGTATTTACAATGGAAGTGAAATTGTAAAAGGTATACAGCATGGTGAGGAGGTTGAGATGCTAAAAGGATGAGGAGATGCTGGAGGCGCTTATAAAGGAAGAAGTGATTATTTCTGTTAGAGATCAGAAAGCTGGTGGCAACCTCAGCAGTTCTAATGTCATGAGCAGCTCTTTAGGTACCAGTAAAAGAAATGATGCAAGACTGTTTTTTTTTCAACTTTTTGAATTTATCTGTTCATGTTTTGCATTTGATGTACTCTTTGATGACATTCTTGGCCTGAGATTCTTTGCCATAATCCTTAACCACTACTCAACCGCAACCAACCACTTTACAGGGTTTTCCCTCTCAATCAGTTTTGGAGAGACCTAACCACTCCCTTAATTTTTTTGTGGTCATTGACGTTAATAAGGTTGATTTGATGCTCAGGGGTTCATTTCACTAGCATCATCATATATGGTCACATGTACATAGCTTTTGAGGTTTTTCTGCTCATCTGATAAAATTATCCTAGATGTATACTAGTTATTGCAAATGAGGGAAACCATGGGACCTATGTTTCTTTGGGTCTGGCTTACTTTAGTTAATAGGACTTTTTTCCAAATCTTTCCATTTCCTTACAAATGCGGTGATGTCATTCTTTCTGATGGAAGCATAGAATTCATAAATATATATATATATATATATATATATATATATACACATATGTAACATTTTCTTGATCCATTAATCCACTGAGGGGCATCTGGGTTGGTTCCATATCTTAGCTCTATGGTGAGTAATGCTGTAATAAACATAGCTGTGTTGGTAGTTTTAGTAAGACTGTTTTTTGTACAAATGTAGATCACAGTGGGTCTTTTAGGCAGTAGATAGACTGTCCAGAGGTATGGGATGTTCTGGGCAACAGAAGTCACAATAGCCTGACCTCTTTGGGTTATACACATTGATAGCTATTGCTACTCCTGACAGAATAAGTATGATAGAGTTTATACTATGTTGTCTCCCCCTAATGTCTCCCATTTGATGGAATTAAATAGGAAGCCAGTGGGCAGAGGCATCTGGGAAATGTAGTTTTCACATTCTTAAACTCAGTACTACATTTCAAAGAGTAAAATGTGGAGGAGGAGACCCAAAAGGAAATACCTGGTGCTGCCCGCCCATTTGTACATTATTTAAGCACTCCTTCTATTCACAATAAGCTTTGGCAATGCCGCAGCAGCCAGATCTGCATCCACTGGCTAAGGTGCAGTGATTCCTTGTACAACTGCAGATATATTTACCCTCTCTCCAGAATAAACTGGGATATAAACATCCAGCAATCACTGTATTCATCTCCAGATAGCAGCAATTCAGTTTCCTCACTATCTTACCTGGTGATTCTGTAACTAAGAGTCTAAATCATACATGAAACCACCACAACAGTAAATCCACAGAATCCCTTTGGCCTCAGTTCCACAACTTCCTTCCTGTGTAGCAGTCAGCGCATGTCCTCTTGCCCTTTGGGATCAACAGAATTAGTTAAGAGTGACCTCCTGTTAGAATGATGAGAGCTAAATGACCATGTATTGACCCAGCTTCTAGCTGGGAAACAACTGCTATGTGCTGTGTTCTGTGAGAATGCACAATACTTCAATGATATGAGGATGGGAAACAACAATTTTGTAAATGACATTCCAAAGATAGAATAGTTAGACAAAACTTTCCAATGCTCATACTTTCATTCCTGGACCTGTATAGTCCATCTTGGAGAGAAACCGAATCAAATATAGAGATTTTATGCATACATCCACATCAGTTCACAAGATCTATACACATAATGCTTTATTCTTTCTAATTATGTCCATATGGACAAATTATCAGCACCAAGTCAATAAAGACCTGTGGCCATCTCTTCATCCAGGCACAAAGTGAACATTTGGATGAGCTGCTAGACACACATGGTAGGAGAATTTTCCTTTCCTAGTGTCTTTTAGGCCCTTCCTGAATGGGTCTAATCCAAGATATCTTGTATATCTTTTTGTAAACCAAGCACAAGATGTTTTTTCTTCTTTCATCAACTATTCATTGACAGCTTGAGGTTTGTGATAAAACAAAGGAGGCACAAAAGTTAAGGAAACAAATATACTCAAGATCCTCAAGTAAAAACTTCCTTGAAATACAAGAAGAAATAAGAATAGTTATGTATCTCTATTTCTTTTAGTGAGAAGGAAATGCAAGAAGTTGAAAACCTGGTGAGTTTTGTTTCCTGCAGGAATATTAAGATGGCTAGGAGCAAAATAATGTTAACAGTTACCATATAGCTTTGGCATTTGGGACCCTATTTGTTTTTTTGTTGTTTTTTTTTTTGGTCCGGTTGTGGGGCCTGAACTCTGGGCCTGGGTGTTGTCCCTCAGCTCTTCAGCTCAAGGCTAGCGCTCTACCACTTGAGCCACAGCGCCACTTCCGGCTTTTTTCTTTTCGCTTATGTGGTGCTGAGGAATCGAACCCAGGGCTTCAGGCATGCAAGGCAAGCGCTCTACCACTGAGCCACCTTCCCAGCCCTGGGACCCTATTTGTATCTGTCATACCAAAAATAACAAATGAAAAGGAAATGAAGAGAAAGCTATAATGCAATATATTCAGAATCAAATGAATCCAATTGTATTTTAGATGACTAATGTCACATTGAAGAGGGAAAGGGCTAAGTAATTTTGACTAAATATCTTAACAACATAAGGCTAAATAAAACTTACTAAACAAATATTAATCTCATAGATTTGTTTTCCCTCTGGTGTGGGCAAACAATTTTGAAATGACTTTTACTATATTCTAGAACTGAGAATTTGCTTCATATATTAAGGGAAATGTAACTGGATCTCTCATTGCTGGAGAGGGAAGAATGATTTTAAAGGGATGATATTGATCAAGATGCATTGTACTCACCGACTGAATTAAATGCTGAATTAAAACCCCTTTATATAACTAAGGGTAATAAGAAAATAAAAATATAGAAATGAAGGAAGCATGGAATGGGTAGTGTAGTGTTGGGTTTGAGATGGGAGTATCAGTATAAAGTTATGACTGTAGATATAGATATAGAAATGTATATTTTTATACACATATTTCCTTCCTAGCCATGTCACCAGAGGAGTTTTTAGAAACAATGGTGTTCCACTACCAATGAACACAGATAAAGCCTATATCTTAGTTTGTCAAAACTATTGTCCATTGAAAGGAATCTAAAGACACAGTTTGTCTTAGGGTTTGGGAAAGGAAGGGAAAGATGCAATTGACATTTCTTGTTGTAAGAAAGTTCTTGAAGAGTGAGGGGGTGGTGTGGAGGGAAAGTAGGGGAAAGTGAGGGAAGGGTTAACAAATTTGACAAGAAATGTACTTATCGCCTTACTTATGTAATTGTTAACTCCTTTGTACATCACCTTGACAATAATCAAAAAAAGAGAAGAAAGTTCTTGAAGAGTGAGTAAGACATTTCAAAAGGTTTAAGAAGCTTCCATATTGAGCAAATCTGAGTGAAACAACTTTCAATGTACATGATGATTCAAAATAAACTTCATCTTCATGGTCACATGCCATTCCTCCCATATGAGCCAGCGCTGTGTCCTCACCAGTAGGGGTAGCAGAGGTGAATTCCAAGATGAGATTGTAAAGGCATTCAAGCTTCTGCCTTCAGCACTTGGATAAATCTGGGAAACCCCAAGTTAGCATTGTAAGGACATTTGGACAGGCTTTCGGGAAGGCCTCCCACTAACAGGCACCCCCAATTTCTGGGCTAAGGGAGTGGCCCCCCAGAAGTGCCCTCTCCAGTTCAGAGGTCATACTAATTGACCCCCGACTAACAGCATCATCAATGACCTGAGTGAGAACCATCCAAATGAACCATTCTGAATTCATGATCCACAGAAGAACTGAGAGATAATAAATTGCTATTATTGTTTTCAGTCCTTGCTTTGTGATGATTTGTTGTTTTAAATTATTGTTTAGGAATGATTTGCCACCACAGAATAAGTCAAGTCATTGAGTTGATCTGTATGATACAAGCAGAGAAATGCCTGTATATATACTTAAGAGAATATGAAGAAAAGTATCATTCCTTACAATTAATAAGCTACCAAGTAATAAATGTAAAAGACTGTTGTAAGTTTGGGCCTATAATGTTTCCCCCAAGCCCACAGGCTGAAGGCTTGGTCCCCAGTGTGGTGCTAATGATAGGTGGTGGGATCTTTAGGAAGTAGGGCTTATTGGAGGTCTTCAGGCATTGAGACATGGCCTGGAAGGCAGTGTGGGAAACAGACCTTTGTCTTTATCCTCTTCATTTTCCAACAATGAAATGGGAAATGCAGTCCTTTCCATGGTACGGTAACTGACAACACATTCAAAAACAATGCAGGAAAGCCCAAACAAGACTCTCCAATTTCCCACCCCTAGTAACTAGAAGATGAGAAGGGAGTGAGCACTCTTACCTTAAAGCCAGCATTCTTCAGGCTCCACAGGGCATGGATAACTAATTTGTTGACTAAAAATCACTTTGGGAGTTTCTAGCAGGGGCTGACTTAGTCTCTGGGATGGAGTAAGGAATACAAAAAAGGAAAGCCAGATTTTTAAGTTGGGAGAAAGCCAAATATATTTTTGTTAAGATAAGGTCTTGCTGTATTGCCTAGGTTGGTCTCATATTCCAAAGCCCCAAAGTAATCTTTCTACTTCCGCCTCCTAAATAACTTGGACTACAGGTGTGAGCCACTGCACTCACTTTAAACATGAGAATGCATGCACTGCTGCTCCTGGCCTCTCCTTGTGGCAGCTGGCCATATTGCCACGTTGTGGTAGAAAGCACATTCGATGTGCCAGGTGGCAACTGCTGGCAGGTGAAGGCAGGCTGCCAGATGAACTTTCAGCCTGTCACCTTGTATCATCACCCATCTGCTCAGCTAGCATGGTCAAGAAGGATCCACCAGCTTTCTTCAAATGACAGCTTGAGTGTTGTTTTGTTGAGGGAGTGTTCTCCTTTTCTGGTGTCCACAGTTGCTTCTGGAAAAAAAAAAAACAACAACCAGTTCATTTCTAATGGCTTCCATGTTCTTCTTGGTAAAATTTGGGTGATGTGTTAGCCTGCAATTAAGACTATCACAAATGGCCTTACTTCTCATGGTTCTAGAGGCTGCAAGTCTAAGATCAAGGCATCCAGAATTGAGGTTGATTTCTATGGAGGCATTTCTTTTTAACGTGCAAGTGACCCCCTTCCTGCTGTGTCCTCATGTATTCCAGCCCCAAACCCCATAAATCTCCATGTTCAAATATCGTCTTCTGTCTAGTCTTGAATTCATGCATTCTGGCTTGCATTTTTTGTTCATGGCTGGTGCTCTACTACTTGAGCTATGCTTCCAGTCTAACCCTTTTTCTAGTTAATTGGAGATAAACTCTCATGAATTTTTCTGCTCAGACTGGCTGCAAATTGCAATCTTCACATCTCAGGCTCCTGGGAGCCACAGGTACCTCATTCCAATATCATCTTCATAGAAGAACATACTCAACCAATGGCTTTGCTTTGTCTTTAAATATCCTCTCTTAAAATGCATCACATTCTGAAGCTCTAGGGAATGGGGTTTCTACATAGGAATTTGGATTGGAGTAAGCATGATTCAACCCTAATGGTGGCAGTGCAGATACTGGGTGACTTGGTGGGCTATGTTCTTGTTGGTGGCATTCATTTTCTCCTTCTGCTGGTTGGGCAGGCAGAAGGATTCACTGAGCTGCTCCATACCTGTTAGTGGAATAGTGACTTGGGGAAAAAAATAGAGCCAGGAAGCTCTGAAAATCTGATGCCCATGATAGTACTTTGTTTATAGAGTTACTGTAAGGTACTGTACAGGTGCTAAGGCTCTAAGAACTGAAGCTGTCTCCAAAGTAGAATTTCTTATTAAGTAGTACGATTTGGGGACCCAGGCAAGGGTCTGCTCTGAGTTTCCATTTCCATAGCCTGCCAGACATAAGACCAATACAGAGGATCCCGAACTTGCTCCCAGCTGAGGTCATGACCACATATAACCTGCAGTGAGTTCTCCATCACCAAAATTTTGCCCAATGTGTCTTCAAATCTGTGTAGTCCTCATTGTATTGTATCGTAATTTTTATTGACATCAGTTAGTTGTACATAGATTTTCTTGTGAGTGTCAGTGTGTGTGAGGGGGGTGGGGGCTGTATGTATGTGACATTTATGGGGCTTGAATTTAGGGCCTGAACTAATGTTCCACCACTCGAGTCATAGCTCCACTTCTGACTTTTTGGGTGATTCATTGGAGATGTGAGTTTCATGAACTACCAGGGCTGGCTTCAAACCACAATCCTCAGATCTCAGCCTCCTGAGTAGCTAGAATTACAGGCATGAGCCACCAGTGCCTGGAAGGGTTCTCTTTTTCACATGTCCATTGGTGCACAGAATGCCTCTTGATCACACTCCCCTGAGTAGTTTACAAAAAGACTCTAACTCTTTTACTACAAAAAAATTTCATTTACCTGAAGCCTAAAAAAATTGACACTTTAAAATAAATTTTTATCCTACTTTTAAAGTTCTTCAACAGAATTTTTGCCAGTGTAATTCGGTAACCATCTTTCAATTCTGAGAAAGGAGTGGGTGCCTCTTTTATTTTACATTGCCTGTTTTCTTTCTATTTTTCCATTCCACTTCTTGGTAAACGTTCCTTTTGCAGTTGTGACTCTGTTGCTCTGACTTCCACAGGTATTTGCGGACAGATAGGGACATGTGGATATTGACATCTGGGGTGAGGAGTGGCAGTCAAGCCCATTGATCAGTGCTGCTCAGAGTCCCACAAGCAGATGCAAGTCCTGGTGTCAAAGAAGGCAGTCAGGGCCTCTCTGCGGTGGATATTGAGGCACAGTAAGCAGAAGGCAAAAGGGGCTGATCTCCGATGGAAACACACCTTCGAAGAGGTCAAGGAAGGAGATCAGGGTCAGGCTGGAGAATTACACTAGCAGAAGGACCTTGGTCATGATAGGGTGAGGCCACAACTGTGGTGGGCTCTCATCTTAGGTGATGGGAAGGAGTCAGAAGTTTCAGGAAAGGACAGGAAGAGCCAAGCTCCAGGACCCTAAGAGAAAGAAGACAGGGGGCTAGAGATGTAACAGTGGGAGACTGTTTACTTAACATGCCTAGGATGAGGCCTGGCTTTAATCCCCAGGATTAGAGAGAAAAGGTAGGAATGAAAGGAGAGCAAAAAGAAGACAGGTATCTGTTTATATGAATAATAATGAGCTGGAGTGTTGACGTTTTTACAATGGGTAACTACAAAGGTCGCTTTATTGTTACTTAAGAAAGTGCCAAGGAGAAAAGCCAAAAAATACATTTCCTTAGCAACAAGAGTATTTATATAGTTTATATCCAGATGAAATAAATTGTTACAAGTACCTGAGGTGATTATCAGTAGGTTACTTATAGTAGGTTGGTGAGCAAATTCAATTTCCCAGGACAAACAGAGTTGATAATTTGGAGTGAGTAGATGCCATTTTCTATAGCAAACATTCTGCAAATATATTTTCCTATAAGGATTGCATGTGCATTTTCACATAACAATCTCAAAAAAATTCAAGTTCCAAATCATGGGACATGTGTACAAAAAAAAGCAACAATGGTGATTATTACCAAGGACACTCTCATTCTTTGTAGCAATACAACCAACCTCATATTGACAAAGTAGAAAAATATTAACATTGATTTGAAATACATCCTTTACTCACAAACTAATTACTTGTAAATTTCTTGAAATACTGCTTGAATTATTACTAAAGAGTTTGTTAAATAAAAAGTACAGTATTTAGAAGATAACCTGACAACATCTTGTGCCTTCCCAGGCTAGAGTGGTGTTAAGGAAAGAATTGTGCCAAAGTTCCTAGGTTAAAGTTCACTGCTCATGTGGTTGTATTTGGGAATCAGGGTCTTGGAGGTAATGGAGGTGAGATGAGGTGAGTGGGCCCAGGAGGATGGTACCTTTGTGGGAGCCACGAGCTATCTTAAGCAGTCTCCCATGACTCTTGGGGTCTAGTCTCTTAGGTAATGAGATGAGGGTGGCTCAAGATTGTATAACAGGAAAGATACAGGAGGGATTCATTTCATAAGCAGCTCTCTTCCTTCTATACAGACCCTTTCAGCTATCTGAGCTTAGCAAAATGGGGTCTCAGAATGGAAATGGTAGGCGCCAGGCAGTTAGGACAGGTCCTGTGAGTGGAGGGGGGTGAGGGGGGGAGAGTGGGGGTCAGCCACTTGCCAGCCAGGAGCATAAAAGGAAACACTTCACAGTGTGTGGGACCTAGCTGTCCCTGGAGCCATGGAACAGAACTACAGTTTCTCCACCCACTGAATTTGGCTTGAGAGCATAGAAGATAGACCGTGAGAGAAGATGATGAAAAGAACAAAAGCCTACATTGTATAGAAATTCCAGTATAGGTATAACTGCTACTACCTCTTTGAGTGATACTACAGGTGTTTGCTCTATCTTAACCACATCCCTGCAAGGTGGCTGTGTTTGTCTCCATTTCAGGCTCAGGGTGGTTTGGAGACCCAGTTCAGAGATATGCTCTAACCTCAGGCCTTGTATCAGCCCAGGAGCGCACCAGCTGGTTGTCCAGACACAGAGGAGAATCCAGCCCTTGCTTGGTACCCCAGGAAACAGAATCAAGCCTGGCTCCAGCTCTGCCTATGCAGATCACCAAGGAGAAAAAAATAACCCCTTTACCCTAGGCCAGTGTCTAAGCCTCTGAGGTGAGCCTGCCATCTTTCCCATGTACCACATGCCAGTTTGTACATACAAATTCTCTTACACATTTAATCTCTGTCTCTGTCTCTCCCATGCCAGAACTGGGGCTTGAACTCAGGGCCTTGTGCTAGGCTTTTTTTCTTAAGACCAGTCCTCTACCACTTTAGTCATTCCTCCACTTTTTTACCATCTCTCTTGCATGCTGGGATTCAAGGGGGAAAATAACAGGTTTCATATCTGCCCAAAGCCATGGCCAGTGCGGCACACTTCTCAGAAGGTAGGTGAAACTTGTCCTTTGTGGTTGAAGGACAGGAAGCTGAAGCTATGGGAAAATGGGACATGGACAGGTTTTGACCGATAATAAAGCTAGAGTAGCTGTTGGGGAATCCCCAGGCTGGGAAGTGGCACTGATTACTGACACCTGGACTTCTGAGCAGCCACCATCAGCCATCTGGAGCCTGTTTATTAAACAGGGTTGTAAAACAAAGGCAAACACACCCTGCTGGCAAAAGGTGGCATCCTCACCCACAGGCCTGTTATGCAGGTGCGTGCTGACTTCCGGGCAGCCAGGGAAGGCGTTTGACTCAGCAAGAGGCCTGTGGCACCTTCTCTGCTCCACATCCTCCAGGGTGCTTGGTCAAGCTAGTTTCATTTACAACAGCTGCACTGACAGGTTACTTCCATATCATCCTTTTATAGGGAGCTGTTGATGAGCCACCACCAGCAGCCTATTTTTTAAAATTAGCACATGAAACAAATATTTCTACGTTACTTGATGACTTTTTTGAGTGTGTGTACCAGTTCTGGGGCTTGAACTCAGGTGCTGTCCTTTAGCTTTTTATGCTCAAGGTTAGCACTCTATTACTTGAGCTACAGCTCTACTTCCGGCTTTTTGGTGGCTACTTGGAGATGAGTATCGTGAACTTTCCTGCTAGGGCTGGTTTTGAATGGAGATTCTGAGATTTCAGCCTCCTATCTCTGTGATGTTTATATATAATGTTTGCATAATGTTCAAATCTGGTTATTTACATATAATTCCTCCAACATTTATTATTTCATTGTGGTGATCTAATATTTTAGGACATTGTCTTCCCCCTAAAAGGAACTCTTCACCTAGCCAGTGGCAACCACCGATTCATTTTATGCCTTTCAAGATTTGCCTATGATTGATATTTCCTATAAATGGAATCATACAATATCATTATACGTATTGCCATTTTCCTTCAGCTAGCATAGTGCTTTTGAAATTCATCTCTGTTGCATATAGAAATATTTCATTCATTTTTAAGGCTAAATAATATTCCAGTACACACATGTATCACACTTTATCTTTTAATAAATTGGTGAATGTTTGAGGGTTTGTTTGTTTTTACTTTGCAAGGGGAGAAAGCTGGAGTTTAAACTTTGGGCCTTTGACTTGCTAGGCTGGCACGAGACCACTATTTTCCAATGGCTATCTTAAAAGATCTTGCTTCCTGCTTGGGCACATGCATACTCCACCTCTGCCTGCTTTAGGCTTCTCATTGATGCTCAGCTCAAACCACACATACCCAGCTTCAGTGTGGTGCCAGCCTGGGCTGACTCACATCCCTGACCTTCTGATCTCAGTCCCCATATTGCTTGGGATTTCAGAGCATGCCACTGCACCCAGCAACAGCTTGACAAAGGATCGCTCAAATGACTTGACTGCTGGCTTCAAACCTCAATCCCTGCTTCTTAGCTTCCCAAGTAGTTAGGATTGCAAGCATAAGCCATCAATGTCCATCTGTTCCTACTTGCCGACCATTATGAATCATGCTGTTATTAATATTTATGTGCAAGTTTCTGGGTGGATGGATGCTCTTAGTTCTTTCAGGTTTTATACTCAGGTGTGGAATTGCTGCTCCAAACAGTAATTCTGTGTAGTATGCTTTCAGGAACAGCCAAACCACATTCTAGGACAGTAATACCATTGCCCATTCCCACCAGTAGTGTACATAGGTAGCTGAGTTCCACTTTTCCACACCCTCACCAGCACCTACACTAGGCTTCCTAGGGGTGGAGAGAGCATTTCCTAGCACTGACCGTTTTTTTCCCCCTTTCTTTCTTTTTTTGTTTGCCAGTCCTGGGGCTTGAATTCAGGGCCTGGGCGTCCCTGAGCTTCTTTTGCTCAAGGCTAGCACTCTACCACTTGAGCCATAGTGCCGCTTCTGGCTTTTTCTGTGTATGTGGTTCTGAGGAATTGAACCCAGGGCTTCATATATGCTAGGCAAGCACTCTACCACTAAGCCACATGCCCAGCCCCAACACTGGCAGTTTGTAGAGTATTACATGTTTATTAACCATCTAAAGAAATGTCGAATTAAAATTTAGTCTCATTTGTATTGAGACATTTGCCTTTTTAGTTGTGAAGGTTTTCTATGCTTTTTGGACGCTAGGCTCCTTATCAATGATACCCTTTAAGTTTCTTTTTATTTTGATGATGTCATTTATCTATTTTCATTCTTCTGCTTATGCATTTAGTACCATGTACACTATTGCCTTACCCAAGTTCATAAAGATTTACTCCTATATTTTCTGTTCATAGTTTTAAAGCTTTATGTATAACCCAGTTAAAGGTATAATCCTTTTGGAGTTAGTTTTTCATATAGAATGAGCTAGGAGATATGGACATTCATTGTCCTGGCACCATGTGTTATAATGACTACTCCTTCTTCCATTGAATTGACAAACGTCAAAAATCAGTCATCAATGTGTTTATATCTGGCTTTATTTTATTTATCTGGAAGTCTTTCCTGCTGCCACTGAATTTGTCTTCATTACTGCAGCTCTACAATAGGTTTTGGAATAAAGCAGGGTATGAAGTCCATATTTGGTATTTTCTTTCAAGGATGTTTTCACTGTTCTAGATACCTGCATTTTATATGAATTTTAGGATGAAACTGTCAGCTTCTTCCAAAAAAATCTAGATGAGATTTTTATATGGATTGTGTTGAATTTGTGGACAGGTTTGTAGAGTACTGCCATGCTATCCATGAACATGGAATTCACTCTTTTCATAAGTATTTTTCAATCACATTTCATAGCTGTCAATGTAAAAATGTTTCACTTTTGTTCAATGTATCTATTAGTGTTTTCTTATCTGATATGCTGAGCAGCTAGTGTTTTGTTTGTTGTGTGCCCGTGTGCCAGTCCTGGGCTTGAACTCAAGGCCTGGGTGCTGTCCCTGAACTATTTTGCTCCAGGCTAGGACTCTACCATTTGAGCCACAGCTCCACTTCTGGCTTTTCTGGTAGTTAATTGGAAATAACTGTCTCACAGATGTTCCTGCCTGAGTTGCTTCAAACTCTAATCCTCAGATCTCAGCCTCCTGAGTAGCTATTATTACAGGTATGCATGAGCCACTAGCACCCAGCTGAGTAGCTAGTTTTTTTATTTGTTTTGTTTTTGTCGATCGTGGGGCTTGAACTCTGGGTCTGGGTGTTGTCCCCGAGATCTTCAGCTCAAGGCAAGTGCTCTACCACTTGAGCCACAGCGCCACTTCCAGTTTTCTGGTGGTTAATTGGAGATAACAGTCTCACAGACTTTCCTGCCTGGGATGGCTTTGAACCATGATCCTCAAATCTCACCCTCTTGAGTAGCTAGGATTACAGGTGTGAGCCTCTGGC
The DNA here is from genome assembly GCF_024711535.1 of Dipodomys merriami. Taxonomy (NCBI): domain Eukaryota; kingdom Metazoa; phylum Chordata; class Mammalia; order Rodentia; family Heteromyidae; genus Dipodomys; species Dipodomys merriami. The sequence continues at coordinate 5,802,718 of NW_027205381.1, forward strand.
GTCCAGCTGAGCAGCTAGTTTTTAAGAAAAAGAAGCTATGTTTGAAAGGAAATATACAACTCGTGGGGGAGGGGAGTCAGGAGGGGAAAACTAGGAGAAAATGAGAAAGGTGGTGACATTGTTCAAAAAGAAATGTACTCATAACCTGACTTATGTAACTGTAACCCCTTTGTGTACACTTTTGCAATAAAATTTAAAAATTGTTTTAAAGAAGCCAATAGAACACAAGGATTCTCTAGAGTCTAACACTTTCAAGAAGGGAAGGGGCTCACTTCTGTCCCCATCATTGGAGTTTTATAGTGCAGGCCAGCAAAAGGTGTGGTTCTGGAATCCAGACTGCCTGTGCCCATGTGGCCCTTAGCACTCCCCAGTCCAGCACACAGGGTCAGTCGCTCACCTCTCCTACCACACGGCTCAACACCCTGTTCTCCAGCAAGGTGATGAACAACTTACTCACTCTACAATGTAGATTATATGGATAATTATCTTTTAAAGAAAAATTTCAAGTCTGGCCTAGTAGCAGGAGATGAGTTGTAAACAAATAGTCCTTGCCCATGGAGGCCCAGGCGATGAAGAAGCCCCCTTCCTCCCAACAGTGAGGTAGAGAAAGGAAGGGAATTGGACAGAGGGATTCTAGAGCCCCAAAAGGGAAGAAGTTCCCAGGTTACCCCTCAAAATAAGAGGGTGGACCTTGAGTTGGTAGACACCCAGGAGGACAAATTGTGGGAAGGGCGTGGATCTAGGACAGTTCATGCAGGCCCTCAAAGTCACAAGGAGCTTGCTAGAGCAGAGAAGGCACTGTCGATTCCTGTTTTGTCCTACCTTAATGAGGGGGTCTTCTTTCTTTCTCTCTCTCTTCTTGCAGGAATGGTGCTTGTGGATTCCCTGAAACACATTCAGTGAAAGATGGCCTAATTAATTATATATACCTCTGTGTAAAACACCCTGATGCACAGTGCATCTAACTTACTGAACATCCTGTCTAAGAAACCCAGTGCACTGCCACATGTTGGCTGTTTCCTCTGTAGTTGGTTGCATGGATGTCTGTGTTTTGCTGCCACCCAGGAGAGGAAAAGTGTATATATCTCTTATCCCTACTATGAGAAAAACATCACAATTCAAACATTTCCTGGATTTGGCATCAAAAGTATATTTCAGAATATGATTTCTACTGCATGCCCATTGCTTTCTTACAACCGGGTAGTAGGAGAATCCTATGTTACTATCTACATTCTGTTCTATTGTATTTAAAATTTCCCAGTTTGACACCAAGAGCCTAGCTCATGGCTCCCAGCTGGGAATTAGTGGAAAGCCCCATTCTCCTCTTCTGAACCTCTGTGGGGTATATGGAGAGGTGTGGTGCACATCACTCTACCTGCCCACTTGAATAGAAAATCAAGTAGAGATAATCCAGCCCTCCAACAGAAGAATTAAGTTATAGAATGCAGTTGTGTTTACATAAATTAGTCCTTTTGCTAGTTTAAGGCAGGAACATGGCTCTCCCTCCTAAAAGCAGCCAGAGGAGATTGGGAGCCAAGGGCTGCAGACGCTTTTTGAGCAAAATGTGACCATCCTGCCAAAGATTCAGTTGGTCTTCGATGGTGGATTAAATAGTAGGGAGGCCACAGTATGCTTTAGAGAAAGGAAGAGGTGTGACTAGCCAGAGCCTGTCTTTCAACATCAGTCGCAACCCTTTCCTTCAGACTCTCCTGATCTCTGCCTCCCTGATCTCTGAGAGCTGAACTATGCACAAGACTTTTGTATGGAAAATATGGCACCAGAGTTGTCATAGCCTATACATTTCTTTGCAAAACAGCTTTTATATGCATAGCTCTCCTGTCTTGGCCAAGCACAGGGTGAGGTGGTGTCTCCAAGGGCCTGATCATACACTCTGTCCAGTACAGCATCTACCAGTCTGGGCTCATAGGTGGGATGGGGTCATTGGGGGAATCAGGATGTTCCATTCCTACCAGACTTGGACCGATGCCTCCTTTTCCCAAGTGAGCATCGGCCTGCCCCAAAACTCCAAAGGAAGAGCTTTGGATCCAATGTTACAATTGAATCAAGCAGAAAAGGTCAGATAAGTTGATGTTAGGGAAATTAACCCAAAGATATGTATTCAAATGTTTTTTTTTCTTTCATGCGATTGTTTCTAACACATTTATAAGATTATTTCTTTATTGCTTTGTATGTCCCTCCCCCACAGTATAACCCCTGCTTTCACTATATTTGAGGTCGGTATAATTTATGGAGGGGAAGGGCAAAAACAAATCGTTTAAATAGGGATACAGGTAGACCCATTGCAACAATAAGATGTACAAGTCGTTATGTCGAAAACAAACTTTATAACTTTGGTGGGGGGGTGGATTCGGTGCGGGGCGGGGGAGGATGGGAAGGGATAGGAAGGAGAAACTAAGGAGGAGGCTACAATGCTTGACAAGAAATGTACTCACTATCTTGCCCATGTAATTGTAACCCCTCTGTACAGTATTTTCACAATAAAAAAAGATATGAAATCTCATCATCAATCACCGCAATTGAGGACTGATTCCTATTCCTATTTTCATGCATGTAACTCAATGATAAAGTCCCATAAGATAACACCTTCATTCACTCATAGCAAAAAAAAAAAGAAAAAACAATTGAAGACACTGAAGCTCCTTGATGGGATAGTAGCTCAGAAGTGGGCCTCAAAACTCTGAACCTTCTGCTGTAGCGGGTTAGCAGTCCAAATTCCCTCACAGGAATCTTATGTAGGGAACTTGAAACTGGCATAGAGGACCAGGGCACACAGCACCCAGGGCCTGAGAAGCATGGGTTTTAATTGATTAACGTGTCTGTAGGGGTCCCTGGGTAGATTTTTGATTTGCTGCCCCAAGTCAACTAGCATATGCAGAGCTGCCCACAGGAGGCTGAGTTTTCTGCCAGCCACTGCATAAGTCACAGGACCCAGGTGTTGCCTGATCCCCCTCCTGAAGCTTTACTCTTCCGTTAATTTAATTATACAGAAAAAGATTTCATTGTTACATTTCCATTCGTTCACGATATGTTGGAACCAATCTCACGCCCTCTTCCACTCTCCTGCACTGGGTGCTTTCTCCGGCCTGTGGGATCTGGTGAGACTCTCTCCTCGGAACTTGATGTCAAGTTCCTGCGGATGCAAGGCTGCAGGCCCAGAAGCCCCGCACCCAACCGGGACCAACGATGTGAGACCAGGGTACAGACTGCTTCTCTCAGCCGCAGACTGCGGGATTAGAACTCATGTTTTCAGATAAACTCTGCAGTGGCCATCATCCCCAGCTCAGGAGCTTTCTGGGCTCTGTGCACCGGAGGACAGGGAGGGCAGGAAGGGAGTTCCGCAGGGACCCTGGCGCCCTGTGTGTGTGTGGGGCGGGGAGCGGTGAAGAGGCCCAGAGATGTCCTGCCCCTCCCATCTCTCCCGGAGCCCTAGGCGCTGACTCTTAGTCCTGGTACCCGCTGCCTTCCCTGGTCCGGGCACTAGTGGCTTCTCAGGTTTTGATCACCTTCTTTCCAATCCACGGGGGGGGGGGGTGTGGACTCCTCCATTTTCAAGAAGAGGAAACAGAGCAGGCATAGTCTCCAAGCGGTGCAAATGGCCAGTGGCATAAGAGCGGACGCTGAGCCACAGCTGTCCCCGCTCCTGGTGACCCGGCCTCCCTGGCGAGCGCACGGGGCTGAGGCGCTGGGACAGTGCCGGGTCCCCTGCGCCCTGGCGCCCGCGGGGACGCAATGGCTTGTAAGGCGGCACGGGGTCATCCCGCCCCGCGGCGGATCCCTGCCCTCCAAAGAACAGTTCCTGCGGCCAGGCTCCCCGCTCGCAGCCGCACAGCTCGGGACTCATCTGTGCGCATCCACCACCGCTCAGCTGCGCTGCGACGCGAGACCTAGGGTGAAGCGGCCGCTTCTGTGTGGGAGGCGGCGCGGGGCGTGTCGGCGCCACGCCGCTGGCGGGGCGGGCGCGTGGAGGTGAATTCTGTCCTACCGCAGCCCATCCCTCAGCTCCCTTGAACACGTGTCCCGCCATTGGAACATATAGAAGCCGCACCATGCTGTGCCCAGGTCCCTGGCATGCTGAACCACCAGGCAACCACACACTTGGGCCCAGCCCTCCTCCAAAACGCTCTCCAGAGCCCAGGGCGACGCTGCCGCTAGCCCCGCACTAGTGTGTCCTCCTCTGAAACAGAGACAAGGCCAACCACCCACCGCCCAGCGCCGCCCGCACACCGCGCGGTGACCAGCGACCAGTGACCGCTCAGGCTTTGAAAATGGCCTTTCTGAGTGCCACAGGCACACATCCAAAAGGGCGTGGAAAGGAGGAATGCAGCCTTTCTGGATTTCCACTGCCAGCACACCCACTTCCACACAAACGAGACAGCCTCTGTCCCAAGCCAGCTCCAGATCCGCGAGATGCCACCCCTTCCCACAGGGCCCTTTGGGAGCTGACCCAGGGAGGAACTGTCAGCCAGCTGATAGTTCCCTACTCCTAGCTACTCAGGAGGCTGAGAGCTGAGGATCGCAGTTCAAAGCCAGCCCGGGCAGGAAAATCCATGAGACTCTTAATCTCCAAAAATACACCAGAAAACCAGAAGTGGTGCTGTGGCTCAAGTGGTAGAGCGCTAGCCTTGAGCTGAAGAGCGGAAGGACAGCAGCACTCAGGCCCAGAGTTCAAGCCCCATGACCGACAAACAAAAAAATATGTGGTTAATATGGGTGCCTGTGGCTCATACCTGTAATCCTAGCTACTCAGGCGACTTGAGATCTGAGGACCATGTTTAAAGTCAGCCTGGGTAGGAAAGTCTGTGAGTCATTACTATCTCTAATTAAACACCAAAAATCTGGAATTGGAACTGTGGTTCAGGTGGTAGAGTACTAACCTTAAGCAAAATAAAAAGATTGGGGACAGTACCCAGGCCCTGGTTACTGAGGCTATATATTTAGCTACCTATTGCTAAATGTCACAACCTCTCTGTAAAATACTTTGGAAGTTCAAAAAGAATTTAACATAGAATTGTCATATGATGGATCAATTCTGCTTTTAAGTGCATAACCCAAAGAATTCAAACTGTCTCACACAGATACCTGTGTGCCAGTACGATTGCAGCATTTTCACAAGAGCCATAAAGTAGGAAGAACAGGTGTTCATCAATGCGGGAATGGATGAGAAGATACAGAGCATACATACACTGGAATATCACTCAACACTCAAAAGTGTTACGTTACTATGATGTGAGTGAACCTCAAAAACAGCATGTTACATATTAAAGTAACCAGGAAATTTTTATTTATATGAAATCCCCAAATAAGTATTAAGAGCCAAAATCTTTATTTAAAAAAAAAAACTGAGGAAAATGGTTTCCTACAAACGAGATAGGAATGTGTGGGAAGACCCAGATGTCACTGACAACCTTGTGCTCCTCATCTTTTTGTCAGTGAAATCTCCCCCCCCCCCACAAATTGCCTCCCAGCCCCACAGGTGGCGTCAGACTGACCACCAGGCTCGGTGGACTCCCCACCTAGAGGTCTTGGTTTTCCTACCTCTCCCTGGGAATGCTAGTATCTACCCCTGCAGGGGAAGCTGCCAAGCAGGGTGCTGTAGTGGCTCCTTAGGCCCTACCCCTACATTCCTCTCTGGATCTATAGATCGAGTTGTAACTCCAGTCATAACTAGATACAGGTTCCAACAAGCCTGTAAGGGAGAAGTGCAAAGTGTGACCCATAGAAGGTGTAACCACGTTTACACCTGCAGAAATCCAGAGAATACATGTGAGGATGGGTGTGGAACAATGGTAGAAGATTAAATATCTAAATGTAAAATATTTAAAACTCCTGGAACAGTTAAGTATTTACATTTAGATATTTCATATGTATATTACATATTTTATATGTGGGTATTTTACATTTAGAATTCTTCATGACAATGAGGTCACAAAGCAGCAAAAACACAGGCAATGAAAGATATGGTAGATAAATTGGGCGTCTTCAAATATGAAAGTACAAATATATACTGCAACGTACCCTCTCACCAGAGGGGAAATCTACAGACTGGGAGAAAATACTAGCAAACCATGCATCTGATCGGTGGCAAGTATCCAGAATACATACTGAGAGAGGAACTGTTAGGTAGGCAGGGATAAAAAGTGGTGCCCCTATTATGGCTCTTGTTGTTCTCACGGTGCCGCAAGCCCCCACTCAAACGCTTCTTCCTATGATGCCTTGGGTGCAGACTCAACCAATCAGAAGCTCCAGGGCGATGCTCTCCCAAGGCTATCGAGCCACCAGTGCAAACCCACAGGAAGGAAATGCAGGAGGAGCCCCATACTACAAAACTGCCCTAAAACCATTCCCCATGAGGACTCCACTGGACCCCTCTTCGGGGCCCCTCTCTGGGTGAAGAGCTTTGCTGCTTTCCTTTCACTTTAAAATAAGAGTGTTTTGCTTACCTTAGATGCGTTGCTGTCTTTTAATTCTTTAATGAACAGCGAAAAGAATTCATTCCCTCAGATGATAGGAAAATGTATTTTATATACATACAGGCTCCCAAAGTGTGAGATCAGTGATGAAAAGGTTACAGCTGGGCACAGATCCAGGAAGCACTGAGAAACCTGGCCTCTTTGTCAGCACTGCAGAACACAGGGAAAAGCAGAGCAGAAAGATGGCTGGGCCCTTCTGCAGGTACAGGCAACCACCAGGGGGCCTTGGAATCTACTCCCCGTGGAGAAGGGAAATGTGAGAAACCTGTGCTCTTCTAGTGCTCACCCTATTGCCTGGTCTGGCACATGCTCTCAACCCTGTCATATTCATTCATTGCAAGTGTGAATAGAGGAGTAAGCAAACAGGCCCAGATTGCTTCTTCCAGTCTCCTCCCGAGTTGGCTTAGGGGGCGGCTGGCTTCCTCAGTTAGCATTAGGGTAGAAGGGCTGGCAGTCTCCTCTCTGCCTGGCACTTTCCTCTCCTGCTTTGTCCAAGTCTCCTTCAGGCTGCTTTCCAGCAAAGGGCTGCTGTCACCTGTCTCAGGACCATGGGCAGCAGTAAGAAGGGAGCACCTGCTGATGCTACAGCCCTACACAGGACGGCCTGCGAGAGGCCTCTCTTTCCTCACCTAATTCTCACAATGCATTATCGCCTCCCTTACAGATTAACAGAGGTGAGGCTTGGCAAGGACACATGGTGTGAGAAGCAGGCATCTGCGGTGAGCAGAGCTTGTCCCTCACCTTCCATGTCTGCATGTCTTCACATACTTCAGGGCTCCACGCATCCATGGATAAGGGTGGGATTGTAGGGGCAGGGAAGCACAAGAGGTCTTTGAGACAATAATTTCTCTCTGCTGGGACCCTGTCTCATTAGGGGATTCGTGGTGAGGACCATCAGAAGTCCTTGGAACACTGAGTCTTTGAAGTAGGTAGAACATAGGCAGGCGACCATTTCTGGAGAGGATGGGTCTACTTGGGTAGGGAAGGAGGGGTCAGAGGCAGAGTTATGAGCCAGACACACCCACCTCAGCCTGTCCCAGCTCTCAGCCCAGGAGAGGCCCCTGCGCTCAGGCCTGGTAAATGATGTGAGAGGGACCTTTGAGCACTCCCTCCCTAGTCTGGGAGCAGACAGTTGTAACTCCTTGGTTGGTGTACAGGGAACCTCAAGTCCCTTAGACATTTTCCCACATGGAGATAAGCCCCTTCATGTGCATGCACACACACACAAACATGCACACAGTCCCTGCTAACACGTATCTGCCACCATGCGTACACACACACACAGTAACTGTGTAAGGCATCAATCAATGGTCGCACATAAAAATCAAACCATTGCAAGTAAAATTGGGGTTTGATGGGACTTGTGTATGACAGACAACCTCTACTTTACACTATTTTACAGAGAAAGCACAAGGCTTTCTGAGCCTGGAAAGAAGAGGAGAGAAGACAGAGAACCAGGGGGTAGTAGCCACCATTATGAAATGCCTGACCCATTCCTTCCAGAAAGTTCAGGTATCTTTTTGAAGAACTACATGGTTTCCTGGGTAGGATAGCCCCTTTGGAAAAAGATGAGCTCCTGAAGGTCTTTCTCAGACTGTTCACTGTTCCCCATACCCAAGGCCAAAGCTCTACAGGCCCACCTCTCTTCTCTGACTCTGGAGGATGCAGTGATGGTTCCTATGGCAGTGGAAGAGAGAAAGGAGGTGTGATAGAAAGATCCTTAACCCCAACCTCACAGCTGTTTTCAGAAAGTCTCCGTAGTATAATTTTCCTGGTGTTTCTCACCTCCCATTTTGTGTGCCATGAGCTCATTCTGGCAGCCCTTGTCTGACTTTGATTCATTGATAAAGACCATTGCCCTCCTAACAGCTTCCTGTTCCCTCTGCAAAGTAATTTATAGCCTACCACAAACCCAGTTTAGAACAAACCTGTTCCAGGGGGCTGGGAAGGTGGCTCAGTGATAGAGCGCTTGCCTTGCATGCATGAGGCCCTGGGTTTGATTCCTCAGCACCACATAAGAAAAAAGCCAGAAGTGGCGCTGTGGCTCAAGTGGTTGAGTGCTAGCCTTGAGCTGAAGAGCTGAGGGACAGCGCCCAGGCCCAGAGTTCAGGCCCCACGACCGGACCCCTCCCCAAAAAAAGAAAGAAAGAAAGAAAGAAAGAGAAAGAAAGAAAGAAAGAAAGAAAGAAAGAAAGAAAGAAAGAAAGAAAGAACAAATCTGTTCCAAAGATGTCAGTCATTCCTCAGACGCTAGGTGGCTAGCTACTCGTGGGTGCATGCCAACACATTCATACAAAATCTGTGCACAGATACAGTGGTGCAGCCCAAATTCAGAAATCACACGATCAAACTGAGGAATACACAAAATGTGGGGCATTCAAAAACAACAAAATATTGAGCCTGAAACCAAGTCAAGTCCAGACACACACCAACGCATAGGGAACTCTGAGAACATTATGCCAAGTGAGGAAATCCAGCCATAAAAGTCCACCCACATACGGTGTGACTCCATTTCTGTGATTTATTCAGAACTTAGAATCCATAGAGGCAAAATGGAGATGAGAGACTGCCAGGTGCTGAAGAGAGATTTATGGAAGGATCTGAGATGTGTATGCGCTCTCTCTCTCTCTCTCTCACTCCAGAAATCTGTACATACTACATAAGTACTGTACCAATGAGCTACAAATCCCCCCACCCCTGCCACACACAGCCCCACCTGAGATTGAAAGTTGTTTGGCTATAAATTGTATCTCAATAAAACTCAAGAAACACCCATGTTGCTCCCTACACACTTGTTCCTCACACAGGATGGAGTCTGTTGAACCTCCTCTGTGGCCTTGCTCTGCCCACACCTTTCCCTCCCCCACAGTCAGCCTGCACAAGCCCCGGCAGGCCCCCCAGTGGCACCACCATCCCTGGGCTAGGAATGCTCCACCATAGGACCTGTGTGACTCACTCTCACCTGTTCCCGTGTCAGAACAACAGCCCGCCCTTTCTTCACTCCTACATAGAGCTACTGTCTAGACATAAAAATAGAGAGAGTACACAGTATTCTTCAGAGCACACTTACTTTCAAAAGTGGAGACATATGACTCCATTTCATTAGCTTCTTTGTGTAAGTAGTGCCTTCGTCTCCTTTCCAGTTCTGTTTAAATCTACAAGCCTTTACTGTATATCCAGAGGGAACACACTTTTGAACCCATGGGAAAAGGGAGTCTCCCTCCAGCTGCAGCCAGCACCTGAGGCCATGTTGTGCAGAATACATATGCCTTCCCACTCAGTAATCACAGTGTATAGCTGGATATTTGGAATTTTCTCAGTTCCCTTAATGGTTGCGTACTGTTCCATCAGATTATATTCCATAATCTGTTACACGAATCCCCAAAGAGAGTCTTTAATGTTACTACTAGTGCCTCCCACTGAATAAGCAGCAAATCTTCCTCACAAGGCAGCACAAACATCCCAACTAACGCATGAGCCTGAGATTGGGACAGAACAGCTTGTAAATAATAAGATCAAACCGGAACCCAAATCTGGACCTTAATCTACTTCCCATTGTTGTAACAAAGTACCTGAGCTGGGTAATTTTGAAGGAATGGGAATGTATCTGGTTTCCCGTTCTGATCCTGGGAAGCTCCAAGTTTGTAGTACTGGTTCTGGCATCTGCTGTGGTGTGGCATGGTAAAGGACATCACATAGTAAGATAGGACGCTGGCTTGGGTCTCTCCTCTCTTCTCCCCTCCCCCCTCTCTATTTTGTATCCATTTGAGCAGCAGCTTCTTCCAGCTTCTTGGTGGTTATTTGGTGATAAGTTTGATAGGCTTTCCTGCAGGGGTTGGTTTCAAACCACAATCCTTGGATCTTAGCCACCTGAGTAGCTGGGATTACAGATGTGAACCATCAGCCCCTGCCTCTCCTCCTCTGTGTATAGAACCACTTGAGTCACCACAGGGACCCACTGTTGTGATATTGTATGTCTTAAAACCACATCCCAGCTTGTGCTGAGTACAGTGCTCACACCTGTAATCTTAGCTATAGGAGGCAGTGATAAGGAAGGCTTGGTTTGATCCCATCTTGGGCCACAATTAGCCCAATCAGTAAGTCTGATGTGGTGGTCTGCACTGGTGATGCTAGCTGTGTCAGAGGCCATGGGCAGAAGGACTGAGGTTAGGGCTATCTCCAACCAAAAATGTTACAACCCTGCCAAGCTCCAGTGCTCATACCCATAATCCTAGCTACTCAGGAGGCTGAGATCTGAGGATCCTGTTTAAAGCCAGCCCAGGCAAAAGGAAATATGAAAACCAAAAAAGCCAGAAGTGGAGGTGGGCTCAAGTGGTAGCTGACTTTGAGTGGAAGAGCCAAGTGACAGAGTAAGACCCTTAGGTTGAACCCCAACATACTGGCAAAAAAAATTTTTTTTAATTGAAAAAAAAAAAGCTAGATCCTATCTAAAAAAGCTAACTTGAACGCAAAAAAAAAGGAATAGGGTTGTGGCTCCAAGGTCAGAATAGAATACTTAGCTAGCAAGCACAAGGCCTTCAGTTCAAGCCCCAGTACTGTTAAAAAAGAAAAACAGAAGTTTCCAGCCAGGCACAAGTTGTCATCCTGGCTGTTCAAGAGGTAGTGATTATTGTGAGGCTGCAGTTGATCACCAGTCCAGGCAAAAAGTTTGTGAGACTCCATTTTCATGCCATCCCAGCCACACGGGAGTGTGAGAGTGGGAAGAGAATGAGCAAAGAGCTCACAGGACCTCATCTCAACTAAAAAATGCTGGGCATAGTGACATATGTTACCTGCAATGGCAAGCATAAATAAGAGTACCTTTTAGAAAGGAGGTTTCAATGCCTGAGATTCTTGGACACACATGAACACCATAGTGAGTCCAAAGTTGTTCTGCATTGCAGAAGTTGTGAGAAACCAGTTTTAGCTATAATTTAAAGGATGCCATTCCTGCTCAGCAACCTCCATCCTTGGCCCTCAGTCCTTTCCATGAAATCAAGCTATCAGACTAGTTCTGACCAGTTGTTGACCCCCAGTCCCCAAACTTAACACATCTCTAGCATCCAGCTGCATCGGCGGAATGCTGTCTGCCCAGGGCTGACCCCACTGTTGACTCCCCCAGCTGGGTCCATCAGCAGCTGCAGAAGTGCTCCCACCCCTAATGGCGCCAGGATGTGACCTTATGAAATTGCTTATGATAAGGCTAACGGCAGAATTAATTTCTGTGACTCAGCTTGCTTGCGTGTGAAACCACCTCACCACCTGCATGTGGCTTTTGCCTTTATAAGCCCTGCCCCACAAAAGGCCAGGACTGCTCTTAGTTCTGAGACACCAAAGGGTGGTCGCTGGCTAATAAAGACTCCTTTGTCACCTTTGACCATGCCTCCATGGACTTCTTGACTCTGAGATTACTTCAAAGTCTCCACACAGCCAGCTCAGGCCTCGGGATGGGACAGGACTTCAGACCAGACAGCCCACCAACCCTCTGACCATGGGAGTGCTTCATCTAAAGCACCTGCAGCTTCCTCTTTCAGCCAAAGTTCACACTGTGCCTTCCTCATGGAGTCCCAAATGCAGGTCTTCCCTTGGTCCTTTAGTGGATCTCACTTTATCTTATATAGCTGTAGCATGATGCCACACGCTGAGACATAAAAAAAGAAAGTTGACTTCATTCATAGTCCTGCAGGCTCTGTGTCTAAATGGGGAACTTCTCTCTACTCCACAGCAGGGGTGGGCCTAAGGGAAGTGTGAGACAGTAAGGCAATAGAATGGGCCTACTTCATGATAACCCACTCTCAATAACCCCATCTCTCTAGAACAGCATTAATCCTAGACACAGGGGGAGCCTCCTTTACCTAAACAACACTGCCACATTGGGAACCAAGGGTCTAATACAAACCTGTGTGTGTATATGTATATGTATATACATATATGTATGTATGTATGTATGTATACATAAAATTTTCTTATTGTAAAAGAGTTGTACAGAGGAATTATTGTTTCATGAGTCATGAGTACATTTCTTTTTGGACAGTGTCACCCGTTCCTTTGCTTTCCTCCAGTTTTCTCCCCTCCAGCCCTTGCCCACAAGTTCATAGTTCATTTTCCATGTGGTATCTCCTGAGCACCATGAATGCATGTGTTCACCCTCCCTCCATTTCTGTGCCCTCCCTTGCCCCCTCAAAAGACAAACTGGGGAGGGGGATTTCTTCACCTCTGAGCTTGGCCTTGCTTTTCTGACTTCTTTTCATTGTAAAACCTTTCCTGTATGCATGGCACAAAGGCCATGAATGAAGCCTGAGCTCCCTCTACTGCCCACTGCAAGAACTTCCTCCTTCCTCTTTCTCCGCCTGGGGTAGGAGCCCTCCACTTCCTGTTCCAACCCCCCCTTCCCCAACTTCCTACCCTTCATTGTTGAGTGGTTACTTGCTTGATTTTTATTCCTAGCTTTTGGCCTGTATTGCCTTGGATTTCCAAGTTTGGGTTTAACGCTGTTGTATTTATTTTAGCACCGCTCCTTTCTCTGTGGTAGAAAAGGTTTCAGATTGTACAGACCTGCAATATTAATGGAGAGGAAACTCCTTGTTTTCCTTTTCTTCCCTTTTTTCTTTTTTTTCTTCTTTCTCTCTCTTTCTTCCTTTCTTTCTTTCTTTTCTTTTTGTACCAGTCCTGGGGCATGAACTCAGGGCCTGGGTGACGTCCCTGAGCTTTTTTGTTCAAGGCTAGTGCCCTACCACTTGAGCCACACTTCCAATTCCAGCTTTTTGGTGGTTAATTGGAGATAAGAGTCTCAAAGAATGTCCTGCCTGAGTAGGCTGGTCTCAGTCTTCTGAGTGGCTAGGACTACAGAGATGAGCCACTGGTGCCTGGTCTAGTTTTTCCTTATATGCTCACAATATAGGTTTGAGAGAGAACACCATGGTCTGGAGGACACAAGGCAGTGCAACGATTGTATGAGTTCACAGCTCCATGACAACAGTGCAGATGCACAGCTGCATGAGGGTACTGCTTAGTGGCACTAGTGTGTGTGCACAGCCACATGAGGGCACAATTCTGCAACACAAGTGTAAGTCCGCAGCTGCACAAATGTGTGGCTCAGTGACGCTGAGGTGAGCGAGAACAGGTGGAAACATTTCAGAATGAGCTGAGTGTGCGCACGCGGTGCACTGTGCACAGCATTCTCACAGAGGAGCACGCCGCCCACGACACGGTGGCCATGGTGCTCTCACAAGGAAGCAGCTCAGGCTAGAGGTGCAGGGGCTGCAGCAGATGGGCAGATCCAGACTAAGTCTCAGGGTGGAATATGACAGGCACAGGGGCATTACAGGAGGTATGTTGTAACATGCATGAGGGCATACACGTGCCTGTGCAGAATTGCTATAATGGATAAGCGTCAAAACAGTGACCCCAAAGGAGCTGAACACGGTAGAGTCCAGGGAAGAGCACTCCCCAGGGTGAGAAGGCAGTAGACATTCCGTTAATCAGGCCTGGAGTGCAAAACCCAGGGCCGGGTGTGGAGCCAGGGCGACCCCTGTGGGTGGAAGGTGGTGAAGGGGTCCAGTAAAGAGCCACAGGATGTCAACCAAGCTCAACAGCAGAGTACCCTCCAGTGCTGCTGCATGCTCTGCTGCATGCTCTGGTCAGGTTCATCAAAAGAATCTCAAAGAAAGAGGCACCAAGGTCCCTTTGGGAGGAGGAAGAAGAGATGGGGGAACAGTTGCTCTGGAGCCTCAAGTCCTGAAGCAACAGTCCTATTTGCAGGCCAGGAAAAGAAGTTTCAGGACCTTGTTCATGCCTGTGTAGACTGGGTACTCAATACTACCTACAACGACATGGTCCAGTGTAAAAGCCCCAAGGAAACACCAGTCAAAAATACAAGTGGAAACTTGGGGTGTATTTTTGTTTGTTTGTTTTTGTTTTTCCTGAGATTGGAACTTGAACTTGGTATCTGAAGCTTTCATTCATTGGATCTACCACTTGAACTATGCCCTCAATCCCCACAAGTGAGAATTTTGAAAGATGCTAAAAACTCAAAGGATCCAAGGAAGCATACTGGAAATTTTGACATTTAAAAAGTTAGAATGAAAAAAAAAGTTAGAATGAGAGGATAGTTGGCCTGTCCATCTCTGTGTGATGCAGGGAATCTGATCATCCATGTAAAGGTGTGTGTTAAAAGGAAGGCAAAGGAAATTTAAACTATGTGACCAAAAACACATCAGGAGTTATTATGGTTTACCAAATAGCAATCTTAACATTAGATAGCACGGATAGTGGTTTTAGAAACATAAACATGACCAACATTGACTGAAGAATGAAAGAAAGATATGGACTAAGAGGTGGCTATGTCACAAGTCATCTCAGAAACTCTGTGGGATGCCCACAGAGTGCATTGGTGGACAGCTACTTTAGCATCAAGCATTACAGGACAGGCAGGATTGGTTCTCATGCTACCTACTGGGACTACAGAGCTCATTGCCATATACATGAGCAACTCGACAGCTTCTAATAAAAGTGAAAACACAGAGACAGGAATAGTGTGTCATTTGCAGCTCCTTCCCTCAAGTTGGGGAGAAGAAAGTCATGTGTTCCTATTTGTAGCACAGACAGAAAGAATCTGAACTTCCATGCATGGAAGGAAGGATAAATTAATTACCATAGATCATTACAGTACAAGGCATGTTATACAATGGCAAAATCAAGACAGACCAGACCTATAGCCATCCATATGAATTAAACTAAAACAATCAAACACTAGGAATAAGTGGCAAATGGGAGAATTATAGTTAAAGAATGAAACTACGGTGTGTGTGTGTGTGTGTGTGTGTGTGTGTGTGTGTGTGTGTGTGTGTGTGTGTGTATGCATATCACTGTGCAGGCATATGTATGTGTGTGCTGAACATGTTAATCATATGCTTTACTACTGAGTCACACCCCAGCCAATGTATTTTTATGAATTGTCTAGTAAAGATATAAAAGACATCATGAACCCAAATCAGGATATATTAACCTCTGAGGGAGAAAGAATGGGAATGAAGGAAATAAGGATAAAAAGAGGTAATCTGGGTGACTGAATTCATTTCTTGTTTCTTTCTTGGTGCCAATTGTGGGCTTGAACTCAGAGCCCCTGGACCTGGTTGCTATTCCCAAGCTTTTGGGTTGAAGGGCTAGTGCTCCACCACTTGCGGCACAGCTCCACTTCCAGCTCTTGAGGTGGTTAATTGCAGCTCAGTCTCATGGACTTTCCTGCCTGGGCTGGCTTCAAACTGTGGTCCTCAGCTCTCTACCTGTTGAGTAGCTAGCATTATAGGCATGAGTCGCCAGTACCTGGCTACATAATTCATTTTGAATGGTGGTTTGTTTTCTTAAACAAATGTCCTCTGAAGCCTCTGGAGTGGCAGGTAAGTTGTGGTATCAATCCCACTTTTCTGGATGATTGAGAGATCACAAACACGGGGGAGAATTTCAGAAGATTCTAAGTATTACATTAAAATCAACGGGTTATGCTGTGATCCAGGACAAAGATACTGGAGAAGGGTCCTGGCTGTGGTATTTGACCTGGGCCCTAAACAATCCTGCAGCAGGGAAAACAGAAGGTACAAAGGTCCTGAGGCTGCTGTATGCTAAAGGAGTAGCATGAAGCCAATGTGGCAGAGGCAGAGGACAGAACAAGAGGGTACAGTGTCAGGATATTATTCTCTTCCCATGGTATTCCTCGGGAAACATCGGAGTGCCCAGCTGACACATGTACAATAATATGGTGGCACCCATGTTGGCAGCAGGTGCTAAGAATATGGGATACTCAGAGCCAAGAGTCAGGATCAGAGCTAACACATTCTCCTGGAGACATGGCCTTCCCCCGCCTTACTGCGTCCCTCTTCTGTCTGGTACAGAAGGGCCCTGGCTGATCCTGACCTCCCTGAAGAGGTCTTCTGGCCTGAAGATGACAGGGGAGCAGCACCCTCATGGAGGGCTCCTTTGAGGAGCTCAGGTCATGTGGGATGTCTCTTAGGAACAGCACAGCTGATTCTGCTTCCAAGGCAGACATAGACCAGGACTGGTATGAGGTGCTGGGCACTTGTCAGCATGGAGCTACGGCTGCCCTGACACCAACCTTCCCACAGGGTCTATGGCCTCACTGTCCTACACTGTGATTGGCCTTCCTTACCCAGCAAGTCACCAGGCACTGGTGACCTCATTCTGACACATGAGGTCTCCGAGCATCTCAGAGCCGCGTGTCCACAAAGAACCAGGCCTCATCCACTGCAAAGCAGAGAAAACCACATGGCAGCTAGACTAGGGAAGTGAAGTCAGTCCTGCCTTCTCTCCTACTCTGCTCACAACCCACAGTGCTGGCCATGACAGCCCAGAGAGTGCAATGCTCTTCTAAAAAGCTGTAGAATGAACAGGCTGTACTGAGAGTGCAGGAAAACACCCTGGATGCCAACTCTCCTTCACAAGAAGAGGAATCTGGCCCTGAGCCACTGCTGGCCAGGACACACTTGCTCTGGGAACATGAGCTGGAACCCACGTAGCACATCACACAGAGAGTGCAGGGATTTCCCTGGGCAGGTGAGAGCCATTTCCAGTGTGGAGGGATGAGGGGAGGGCCTCCATCCCCACCTGTGGCCATGAGCCAATGAGGGACTTCTTCTATCTCCACAGCCAGTAGGCCCTACTGGGGACATTAGAAAAGACAGTTGGAGCTGATGAAAATAATTTAGGAGAGTCAGCATAGTTGGAACTAGTGCTTTCAAATTTTACTGGGATATAATTGACAATTCAATTGTACCTATTTAAGTTGCATCATAGGGTGATTTGATACACATGTGATATGATTACCACAATCAAGACAATGAACAAACCCATCACCTCAGGTAATTACTAGTTCTGTGCATGGTAGGAACGCTGAAGACCTATCCTCTTGGCAAATGTTAGGGACAGTCACCTCTTATCCTTTGAGCTTTACAAGCATTTATTTTGCAACTGCAAATTTCTACCCTTGGACCAATGTCTCCCCAGTCTTCCAGCCACCAGCTTCTGGCAAACACTGATCTACCAGCTCCACTTTCTAGAGTCCCTGTGAACACACAGAATGGCAAAGTGTTAAGTCCAATGCCCATTTTGACCCTCTATTGTCTCTATTCCCCAGGAAGAGGAACTACACCACAGAGAGGTGAGGCAACTTGAATCAGGTCACACTGTAAAGATGTGTCAGAGCTGGAATTTATTGGGTAGCCCAAGTGCCGATCCCTTAAAAACATGGAGTAAAACAAATTAAACCAATGGAGAGAAACGCAATGCCTGGCTCTTGAGAACCTCACAACTCTCCAGGAGGAAATCCTTCTGCTTTTAAAAGCTGACCACTCAAGTTTCCTGGTCCTACCCAGAATGGATGATGAAATGCCCTGTGGATCTCAATCTGGACACCAAAGTGCTGAGACTCGAGGCTTGATCTTTTTTTGGGGGGGGTCCGATCGTGGGGCCTGAACTCTGGGCCTGGGCACTGTCCCTCAGCTCTTCAGCTCAAGGCTAGCACTCTACCACTTGAGCCACAGTGCCACTTCTGGCTTTTTTCTTTTTGCTTATGTGGTGCTAAGGAATCGAACCCAGGGCCTTGAGTATGCAAGGCAAGCGCTCTACCACTGAGCCACCTTCCCAGCCCCTCGAGGCTTGATCTTTAAGGTAAACTTCAGAGGGATGAGTAGGTGTCAACTCTGTGTGTGCTGTGTCCTCTGCCTTAGCAGACAGCTGTTCTAGAAAACTTTTTATATTGAAAAGCCTTTGCTGCGGAGCCATTGTCACATCCATTTGTCACAGCCTTGGGAATCATAGGAATGTAGAGGATCCTTGAACCTCAGAGCCATCTGTTCTTACCTGGAGCAGGACCCCAAGCTGACAGCCATACTGAAAGCAATAAAGAAGACAGATGGATCTGCTGGGCATCTGCTTTCCCAGGCCTGTTCAACACAAAGAAGACCGTGCCCAGCTGTGGAACCAGTTGCTTGCCAGGAGGGCCTGGCCACAGCCCAGCCTCTTCCTTCCACTCTGCCCTCAGAGCCAGGCTCAGGTGGCCCTGACCCCACCCGCCCCATGAGAGCCTTTACTGCGGAGGCTCTGGAGCACAAGGGACAGGGAGAGGCTGGGAAATGATGGGTAGACAAGGCCAACTGGCTCTCACAGTGAGGTAGTCCCAAGAACCTGTATGCCAGAAAGCATGGAGTCTGCCCTCTGGAGAATGCGCTGCTGCCCCTGGCCAAAGCAGTAGGTGAGGACTGGGGTGGCCCCAAAGGCCACATGAGGCCTTCATTATCAACCAGCATCAAGTAGGCCTTGCTCCATAGACTGATGATTGTGGCCGATCTGCCCTGGAAGAAGTTGGGGTTTGGCTATTGAGGATTCAGCAGGCCAGGCTGGAGCGAGTTCTGCAGGCTACCTGTGCCTGAGTCAGAAATTCCTCCCACTGCTGTCCTCTATGTGGATAAACCACAGGAGACTCCCTTGGCTCCTTCCCCAGGTTGGCATTTGCAGATCTCTCTCCTCCCCATTTCTGGCACCAAGGATGACCATTGGGACCACTGTCATTGTGATTGTAGTCCTTCTATTTTCTGGGAATGTGGATTTAGAAAACTGATCCATGCCAGTCTGTTCCAAGTGTGAGGATACAGTGTTGGGAGAAGATGGCCTGGCTGGCCCTAGGACAGTGAGCCTGGCCACCTGCTTCAGGTTGGTTCACTCATACACGCATTCTACTCCCAGCTCCCAAGGGCCTTCTGTGGCATGTGGAGGCTTGTGGCCTTCAGATTAGAGAGAATAAACCCAAAGCTTACAAAAACTAGGCCTCCCTCAGATCATTAGGACTTGCGGTTGAAGGCCTGTCCCAGCAGTGGCCTTGGTGCACCCTGAGCTCTTCCTGGCTGGCTTTACAGGCTTGGGACCCAGAAGGTGGGGGCAGGGCAGGGAACCTGCCCTGGGAACTTCCCTTCAGTCACTTAGCTCCAGCTGAGTGGTCACCACACACACACACACACACACACACACACACACACACACACACACACACACACACACACACACACACACACACACACACACACACACACACACACACACACACACACACACACACACACACACACACACACACACACACACACACACAAGGGCTGGCCTGACTGCTCTCACTCATCCCCATGAACCTAGCAGGTTCAGGGCATGCAGCTCAAGTCTTGGAGTCTTGGACTGTGTCACCCACAGAAGAGAGGAAGAGATGTGTGAGATTCTCTTTTCTCACTGGGTGAAGGCCTTGCTCTGGGCCTGGCTTACAGCAGGCCATGCAGCTGCCAGGAGTCCCGGGGTTGGCTGATGCTCTGTGTGATACACTTCGGTGGACTTCGCTGCCAGGACCTCAGGGGCTTCACACATTCATGAGGAGAAGATGCCTGGGGCAGTCCCCAGCGCTGCCCCTGGCTGGGAAAATGGAGGTATATGCCATGCGCACACTTCTGCTAGACTGCTTCTTGTTCTGAAAGCTCCGAAACCACCTGGAAGAAAGTTCACAGACACACACAAACTCATACAGTACAACACCCTCAATTGTTTGCTAGATTCCTGTTGCCTGTGGGTACCTCTGTGGTTTCCCTCATTGATCTTTATGTTCTATGTGAACACAATGTCTTGTTTGTAAGCATATACACACATGCATACTCACATATACACAAATAGACCCACAAACACAAATATATGTCCTCTCTCTCTCTGTCTTTCCCTGTCTTTTTCTCTCTCTGTCTCTCTCTCTCTGTCTCTCTGTGTCCCTCTCTGTGTCTCTCTGTGTGTATCTTTCTCTCTGTCTCTGTGTTTCTCTCTCTCCCTCTCTCTCTCTTTCTCTCTCTCTCTCTGTCTCTCCCTCTCCTTTTGCAAAGGCTCTTATTGGCCTAGTCATGGCTCACAGCTATGCCTGGCTGCAAGGTGAGCTGATTTCCTCCTGCTGCTGAGGGCAGCCTTGGCCTGTCTCCTCAGTGCTGTGCAGATCACAGGTGAGACATGAGTCCAGTGAGGTGTTGCAACTTGGGGAGCACAGCAGTTGGCATGGTGGGTAACTCCCCTCCAAGGCTTCTGGGCCTGCCTAACCCCAGGAGCCCCAGCAGGACAGTCTGCTGTGTGCACGGGTGTGCTCAGCCTATGGTCTGTCCACCCCCCAGGAGCCCTGCAGGATGGAGTCTGCTGTGTGCATGAGCATGCTTAGCCTACAGTCTATCTTAGAAGAGAGAAGGGGTGGGAGAGCCCAATGCCACAAAGGGGAGAACAGCACACATGCCAATATGAGCCCTCAGGTGGGCTCTGGGTGAGAGCTTGGAGATTTCCCGGGAGCCTCATGCCTCTGCACAGCTCCTCAGGTCTTCCCGTCAGAAAGCAGCTCTGGGCGGGACAGTGGGCATGCATGTCCCAGCTGACCCTCAAAGGGAAAGTTCAGTTAAGCTGTCCACCTGCCTGGGGAATTCTCGACCTCCTGGGATTTCCCCCTGGAATCATGGGTATTCACATGTCACCACCGGCTGGGTATAGAGGGGGCCATGCCTAGGCCCACTCTAAGACCAGGTCTGCACCCAGAACATGAGACAGAGAACATAGCCTGGCAGAGTGCCTGCAGGCATGTGGCTGCACCTCAGGAGAGAGTCCTGGCTCTGATTGTTTTCCCCTCCAACTATACCTGGTGTTCTCTTGGCGCCTGGGAAGCGGGGACAAGGTCTTGCAGTGGGAACTATGCCATCTAGCTTGCCAAAGCTCTCCAGCCCTGGTCCCTCTAGTGGGTGTGGAAGAGCCTTCTCCATGGGGCCTGGAGGGCTTCTCTCAAGGCCCAGAGCCCCCCAGCTGGGCTCCCATTCCAATCATGTATCCTCCTGGCATGGGCTGGGAATCAAAACTATGTGTTGCCTGGTGAGGGGAGAGGTGGGCATCTTCATCATGTTTTATGGCTCCTTTCTTTCCTGCCCACATCTCTTCCCCTCCACCCCGTTTCCCCTGGGAACACCCTCCCCCATCTGCTTCACACAAAAGCCCATTCTGGCCTCTCTCTTTGAGATCAGCGTCTCCCTGGAGACTGGCGCCTCTGGCCTGAGCTGTCCTCTCCCAGCCCAGTGCAGCCTCCAGGCTCCCAGGCTGCCCGGCTGCCCAGCTCATTGCCTTGCACACTGCACTAGTTCTCCTGGGAGCTGAAGTCAATATACTCCTCCCCTTTTCCAGGGGCTCCTCCAGTACTGGACTGGCTCTATGCCATCTGCCACCCTGGTCCCTCCTTCGGAGCAGCCACTGCCTCATGCTGTGACTCTCTCTCCAGTTCTCTAAAGCTCCAGAGCCAGCTCAGACACTTTCCACACAGCCCCAGTCTCTGCTCCACACTGAGAACTGCTTGCTTCTTGGATCACAACCTGCACCCGTGGCAGGCGCAAGGCAGCAGAAGGGCACATTCCTCCCTCCGTGAACATCACACAGCTCCCTGGCAGTAATGGATCTGGCTGCAGCTGACCCTGGCTGAGGTTTAGACAGAGATATGGTAACTCCATGCCTCACATGCTTTTACTGGGCTCAGCCGGGTGGCCCTGGGCAGGAAGAGCACAGTTAGAGGAGGCATACAGGAGGCCAGCCCAGTCCTTAGGGGCTTGTCTGCCTTATGCACCAGATCTTACCTCCTCTTCACTGAAGGGATAATAAAGTAAATAGGAAACACCCCCAGATACTTTACAATCCCAGCCCCACAGGTGCCCACTGACAACACTGGGCAGGCAGGTCCTGGAAGAGAGCTTAGCCCAGCAGACAGCTCATTCCACAGGACACCTGCTGAGGTCTGGGGAGCCCCTGGGATAGTGCAGTGATCACCCTGTTTCACAGGTCAGAATGCAGAGTCATGAGATGGAAGTATGTCTAGAACTCACCTTCAGCCTCACAGGTAGCCAGGGCTACCCAGGCCTTACAGCACTGACCCCAGGCTACCTATGACCCTATGTTCTGCATAGCCAGCTTGTCCCCACCCCTGAGCAGCCTTGCCCAGGACCTGCCTTAGAATTTTTTTTTTTGTCAGTTGTGGGGCTTTGGCTCAGGGCCTTGGCACTGTCCCTGAGCTTCTCTATACTCAAGGCTAGCACTCTACCACTTGAGCCACAGCGCCAATTCCAGCTTTTGAGTGATTCATTGGAGATAAGAGTCTCATGGGGATTTTCCTTCCTGGCTGGCTTTGAACCATGATCCTCAGATCTCATCCTCCTGAATAGCTAGGATTAGTGTGAGCCACCTGCACCCAGCTTGCCTTAGAATTCTGAAGCCTTGGTTTGATTGTAAGAACTCAGAGCCGGGTGCTGGTAGCTCACACCTCTAATCCTAGCTACTCAGGAGGCTGAGATCTGATGATCGTGGTTCAAAGCCAACCCAGGCAGAAAAGCCTGTGAGACTCATCTCCAATTAACTACCAGAAAACCAGAAGTGGCGCTGTGGTTCAAGTGGTAGAGTGCTTGCCTTGAGCTGAAGAGCTGAGGGACAGCGCTCAGACCCAGAGTTCAAGCCCCACGACCCACAATAAAAAACAAAAACAAAAGAACTCGTGGGCTCCCAGGCAAGTTGCTGGGGGGGGGTGCCTCCCTGACCCTGACCCATACTCCTGACCCCCAGATGCACCACTCCCTCCTTGCTCAGATCAGCTGTGCCCTGGATTGAAGCAAAGGGTGCCCAGTTGTCTCAGGAAAGTCGTACAGCAGTGCCTGCTCTGGAGCTTGGAGAGGGGAAGAAGGGGAGTGGAGTCTGGTCTCTCCAGGCTGCCTGCGGAGGGCAGCATGGGTACAGAGGTATAGGGAGGGAGCCAGGTGAGAGTCCTGCACACCCAGGCTCTAGCAGACCCCATCTCTCCACCTCTGCCTTTGCGTGGGGTACACCCAGTAAGCAGCACCTGGAAAGGCACACCATCCTGGTTTGGGACCCCAAGGTGCTTTTCATGTGACCTGGTTCACTCCTGGGCTCCACCCAGCCCGGGCCTGGTTCAGTTCTCTTATAGTCCTCCTCCATGTCCTGACCCCAGCACTTCTGCAGGGTGCTGGGTGCAGTGGATGCGGTGGATGGGGTGGATGGGGGTGCAGGGAGCGAGGGTGGGGTACAGGGATGCAGGGGGCTGGGGCCACAGTGGGGGATGCAACAGGTAGTGCTGTGGACAGCCCATTTCACTGCTTCCAGCTGGGGTGTTCCAACAGCAAACACAGAAAAGAAGGGCTCCATTGTTTCTAAATACAGACTGGCTGGCTCCTTCTTCTTTTTCATTCCTTTTTCTTCTCTTTCCCTTTGTGGTGAGCAGCTCATGATGTCAGCCCCAGACCCTGCAGACGCCTTCTCTGCTCTGCACCAAACACGCTCCGTGAGTGTGCACCTCCAAAAGCTGCACAGAGGCTCCTTTGAGGCTTTCTTGAGCTTGAGAAGAAAAGGATATGGGGGGGGGAGGGAGAGGGGGGAGAGGGAGAGAGAGGGGAGGGAAGAGGAGGATTAAGGGGAGAAAGGGTGGGGGAAGAGGAAGGACGGCTGTGTGTTGATGCACTGAGCCTGCACACATATGATTGGGGCTCATCATGCCCCAACTCTGGACTGGTTGCAGCAGCCCACCCTCAGAGGCAGAGCAGCGACCTCCACAGCAGCTCTAGAGGACGTGTGCTTCCATCCCTGCATGGCCCAGCCCAGCCTTCCCTAGGGCCCCGGTGACCTGTGTAAGAGGTGATGGGTTCTCTCCCCTAAAGGCCTGAGCTTACAACTCCATCCTGGAGCTGGGGCCCTGGGATGAGGTGAGGATTCACCTCTCTGAAATGTACCCTATCCAGAAAAAAGAACCCCAGTACCTTGCAAACGCAAGTTTGAAACTGTACCTTCTCTGGCAGAGAGACTGTGAGCAGGGTGGGAGGCAAGAAGGCCCTCAGGGTCAGGCCTCTGGCTGCCATCCCCCCAGGGTGCCCAAAGAACCATTCAGACAGGCCATGATGCACACAGCCCGAGAGACCCGCACACTAGGAATGAGCAGGCAAGGGCAGGCATCTTGCATGTGTCTGTGTGTAGGTCACCTCCGCCAGGAAGGCACAGCAGATCTGGCTCCAGCACTTACTCAGGGCTTCACATGTATAGAGTTGGAGAAGGCCCGCACTGTGCCTTGGAGCTGCCAGGCTTGGGAACACAGCTGGCTACACCAGGGTACCACACGCTGCCTGGCCGGTGGGTGGGACCATGCACTGAGGTGCAGAGATGATGCGCAGGGACCTGACTCAGCCGCAGCACTCCAGGTCTCTGCCTACCGTGCTTAGAATGGAGGGACTTGTATAGCGTCTGCTTATGGAAGATGTGGATCAAAGTAAACTTAGGCATCATTTCCTCCTTCTCCTTCTGCAAGCTGGCAGGGGCCCTGCTCCACCTAGACAGGGTTTCTAAGGACCTCTGGTCCCAAGCCACTTCAGGCAGCAGGGGTGGGTGGAGCCTCATTAAAGGCAGGGCTGTTGACTTGGGGGTGAGGTGTTGCTGACATCAGCACATGCTGCCTCCAAGGCTTTGGGGCAGGGACTCCACCCCCACCTGCTCCCAGCTGGAACAGAGGCTTCCCCCCATTGAGCACTTCTGTGACCTGTGTCCAGGAAACCGGGGTCCTCTGAGAGGGACTTGGGAATTGCTGGGTGGGGGGGCTAAAGCAGGTGCTTCTTTGGGGGCAGGCAGACCATCTGAGAGGACGCTAGAGCTCAGGCTCCAAGGGCCTGTGGGGTGCAAGACACTTCAGGACACTCCAGGAGCGGGGTGTGAAGGCCAGCTCACAGCTGTGAGTACCTGGGTGGGAGGAACAGGAGCATTCGAACAGCGCCCTGTCAGCCAGGGCGGAACTGGAAGGGCGCAAAGTCTGAGATGCCTCCTCCTCTTCCTCTTCAGCTTGGCTCTCTGCTCTGTGTGCTCCCTCTCCTGCCATCGCCAATGCCGCAATGCTCCCCTGGGTGGCAGACTCCATGAGGGCAGTCTCCCCGGCTCTGAGCCCTCCAAGTCCTCACACTGGACTCCAACTTCACATGCTGAGAAAAAGCGAATGTCTGCCCCTCAGACCTCCCAAGGGTTTCCCCCATCTAACCGCTTTCTATCTATCTCTCTATTACATCAGCCCCCAATCAGGTGTTGTAGCTCCACAGAGTGACACAGCCTGTCTGCCATCACTTCTTCCTGGAGGCACCTCCAAAATGCACCTCAGGCCACCCCTCCACCAACCTCTCCCCTAAAGCCTCCTAGTGCACCCTCAAAGGTTTGCTACCTAGTGGCCCAACTCACTGGCTCCCTACAGCTCTAAGGAGAGTTCAAACCCCTCCTCCTCATCCTGAGTGCTTCTTCCCCTCCCTGTGTCCAAAACTGACTTCGCCACCAGCATTTCCCATCAGTGCTCCATGAACGGCAGCCACTAAGGCTTTGACCTTCCTCTCTAACTTTTACTCTATTTGGTAATTGCCTGTTAGTTTGGCAGAAAATCTAGATTGTTTCTATTTCTGCAAGTTGTAGGCACATATTAGCTGTGTAGGACATAGTTCTTGAATTGGTATAGCTATTAATTTGATTGGAAATAACTGTGAACTCTCAGTGAGACATGGTGTCTTCAGGCCCTTAACCCGTTAAGCTGCCCAACAAGTATACAGGAGTACCCACATTGCACAGAGGTGGGACCTCCTCCAGAAGAGGCCTGGCCTTCCCACTTCCCTTCCTAAGTAACGAGCTCCCATTCTGTCATCTGCTACCCCACAAGGGCCTGAAGATAGCTGGTCCCCTCACTGAGGTCGGGCTGAGGAAGCTGTATAACCCCACTGAGCACATTGTCAGAGCCTTGTCACTGCTGAGTACATCGGGGGTCAGGGGTCAGCAGGACCAGGCTTCCAGGCAGCCCATATGACCTCTGCCTCATGGTCCCTTCATAGGGAATTCTCAGCCCTGTCCACATGCAGATGTAGAGTCAGGGTCACAGGATAGCAAAGATCCTGCCTTTTACAGCATGGAGCCTAGGTGTGGGGGGTCAGATGCCCAGATTCAAGTATAGTAGTGCCTGGCAGGCTCCCCAGCTTGGGGGCTTTGAACTGCAATCCTCAGATTCCAGTAGCTGGGATTAAAGGCATGAGTTACCAGCACCTGGCTAAAGACCTGCCTTTCTTTTAGAGACACTGTCAGGTATTTCTAAACTCTTGTTCTTCTGAAGAAAACGTGAAAAAGCTACATGTGACTGATGTCTCCCTGAGCATTGGACATAATTTTCCCCTTATTGTGGCAGTCATGGCAAGAACTTTGTGTTGGGACTTCTGACAAAAAGAACCATAAAGATGGCATCTCCCTCCTGTGTCTGCTCCTCAGCTATTGTGTGTCTGGCTCAGGCCTTAAATCTCTGGACAGCATTTCTTGGACTAGCAGCATCAGGCTCACTAGGAACTTGTTAATGTGTAAAATGTCGACCCTAGAACCACTGTCCAAAAATCATGCAGTGGCTGAGCAACCTGAATCCTCCATGTGATTCTAATGCCATGGAAGTCTGAAAACCTGTGCCTCTGAAGTCTGAAAACCTCTGCCTGTCCACTGGTCAGATAATGATGTCCAGTGGCCAAGAGGCTATGCATTTCCTCTGATTCCTACTCCTTTCTGGGAGATCTCAGCAGGTGTAGCCATCAAAGAAGAGAGAGTTCACTTTTGCTGAGCACCTACGAGACTTAGGCGCTTTCTGGCTCTCTTCCTTCCCTAGCAAAACAACCATCCAGCTTTAAAGATGCAGCTTTCGAAATGTACTCTTTACTTATGTAACAGTCTCCCCTCTGCACATTACCTTTATAATAACAATTAAAAAATTAAAATAATAAGATGCTCAAGTGGTATGCAACCCAGTCAAGAGTCCAGAGCTTTTTTGTCCCAGCAAGGAACCTTCTGGGCCATGACACTGCCCTGGTTTTCCACCCTGGCCTGGCTGTTCTACAGAGAGGCAGGTGCTGGAGGGGTGAGGAGACATACCAGGACCCTCTGGGCATGAGCTGCTCACCAGGACCCCTGGGCAACGCATTACTCTCAAGACCCCCGCTATATGCTTTTCTTCAGGACCCCCCAGGCATGCACTGCTCACCAGTAACAACTGTCAGTGGAAGGACTTGGGTGAGGGGTGCAAGCTTAGGCAGAGGTGACCTGGGACTTGGGCAAGCGGTGAGGGCTTAGGCAGAGGTGAGCAAAGCTAGCTGAACAAGTGCTCAGCCCCCGTACCACACCTGAACCCACATGGTACAGTATGGCACATCATGGTGCTTTATCTTCCCTTGTAAAACTGGAATAGTTGAAATTATATTTACGTTGATCAAGATGTGTTGTCCTCATAAATTGACGTGTTGAACTGAAACCCCATTGTGGGACTACATAAAGTTAACCTTTTTAAAAAAATAAAATTGTATTTTGCAACTGCATTCATATGAAGATGAATATAGTCCAGACTAACTTTGTTACTATTACACAAGTTTTTTTCTTTTTTTAACTTGTGAGGTTAAATTAAAATGAAAGATTTCGTGGGCCCATAAAAACAGTGGTTTTGGCGCTGTGGCTCTAAGTGTGCTAACCTTGAGCGAAAAAGCTGAGGGACAGCGCCCAGACCTTGAGTTCAAGCCCCATGACTGACAAAATAAAAAACAAGCACAAGCCGTGTTCTGAGGGAGAAGTCAGAATGTGTGCACTGGAAAGGCCCCCCCCTTCAGCTACACAAAGGGATCCCGGGACCCCAATTTTCCTGTCTGCAGAAAGCTGCTCTCCTATGTATGGGTGGCCTTTCTCCACTCTCCTCCTGTCTGAAAGAACACACCTGAGCAGGGAGGGAGGGGAGGAGAATCAGGCGGCGGGACTCAGTTTCATCTACTGTGCTCCCACAGCCTCTTTCCTCCACTGCCAAATCACAGGGCTCTGCGCGCAGACCAGCGCTGAAGTTCCCAGGTGGAAGGAAAGGGCAGCCCTCCCTGCGGAGCACAGGGGCGAGACCCGGGCTCCTGGGATGGAGATGAATCTGCCTGTGGTTTCTGAACGCACTCACGGGGTGGAGGGGGTGGGATCGCCACCTTTTCCCAGAGAACGCGGGGTGTCTATCGGATCCGGTCTTCTGGGCACAGGCAAGCCCTGCAAGAAGAGAGGGGGTTGCTTCCCAGGGGCTCCAGGCCAAGTCCTTGCACAGCAGGTGTGCGCGCGCACGTGGTGTGTGTGTGTGTGTGTGTGTGGTGTGTGTGTGTGTGCGCGCCTCGCGCTCGCGTTTATGCCGGGTCCCATGCGTGGCCAGGGCCTGGGGTGGGGAGACGGGGTGCTGGATGGGTCCCTGGGGCCTTGTACGTGCGGGAGGCAGGGCACCGAGGCCACGTAGGCCGTCCCGGGCGGACAGCCAGGCAGGGGGGCGCGGGGCTTGGGCTGCGGGGCGGGGCGCGGGGCGGGGCTCGGGGCGCGGGGCCTGGGGCGCGGGGTGGAGCGCCCCAGCTGGGCTAGGCGCGGGGCTGGCGCGGGCGCCCGGCAGCACCATGCTCGGCGTCGTGCACTTCCTCCGGAGTTTCTTCAAGGTGAGAGCCACAGCCCGAGACCCCCGGGAAGGTAGCTCGGGATGCTCCCCGCACCCGGCGCGGGGAGGGGAGCCGGCGGCGCCCGCCGCCGCGCCCCAGGCGTCCGCGGGGTCCGGGACGGAGGGGAAGTACCGGGCGTTCTACTCAGTCGCTCCAAGTTTGTGTTGGCAGGAAAGGGGGGCGCGGCGTCGGGGGCGGGCTGGACGGCGCCCTGGCGAGGTCCCCGCCTGCCTGGCGGGGCTGGAGGGGCGCGGGGCCGGGAGCTGCGGGGGTGGGGGGCCGCCGGTGCCCGGTCCGGGGCGCGGGGCCGGGAGCTGCAGGGGTGGGTGGCCGCCCGTGCCCGGCCCGGGGCTACCCAGGAAGTGGTTGCTGTTGTTGTCACCTGGGCTGTGTGCGCCCCAGGGAGAGGCTGGGCGGGGGCCCACTTTGAGGAATGAGTGTCCAAGCCGGCCAGGAAACGCGAACTCTGCCATGGGGCCGGCTCCGAGGCAGAGGCCGCGCCCCAGCCATGGGGACCTGCTCCTTTTGGAGGCCACCAACTCACCTGTCCACACAGGGCACACAAGCTGGGCAGGGCTGCAGGGCCTGGGCGGCAGGGCAGTGAGCTGCAGGTGCCACCCTCCCCCAAGAGAGAAGGGCTCTAAAAGATCAAATGCAACAAGAGGCCAGAAAGCATCCTGGACCTCCAGCGGCACAGGCCCAGAGGAGGCCATCTGGCACTGGCCCTGGGCTCTACCAGCCTGTCAAATATTTATTCGGCCTTGGAAGCAGCCAGAGTGTGTATGTCCCAGCCAGGCCCTTACTCCTGGAACCCTAGAAAGGAGTCCCCATGCCCCTCCTTGGCCCTAGAGGTGCAGAGAAGGGTGGGGTAAAGTTCATCTGCCCTGAGAGCTCGAGGAGAAAACTAGGAGCAGCTCAGTGCCCTGTGGAGTCCTTCCTCACCCCCTCTCTATGAATCACCTCATCCTGTGGGCAACTAAGGGAACACAGATTCAGGAGGGGAGAGGGAAGGGCTCAGGCCATCCCAGATTGGGGACCTCCCTAGGTTTGACCCTGAACTACAAAACTCCATGGAATGTAATCCCAACCAGCATGATTGGGGCGGGGAGGGCAGTCACTTACCTAGCTCGATATTTATGTTCTTAGTTAAAAATATGGGTGAACTTTCCACACCTTTCAGGTAATAATCTTATTACTCAACATGTGAATGTTTATAAAGACTGTCTCAGGACCTTGGTGGTGACAACAGGTTACAGGGTGAGCGGATTGCTGGGAAGGATCTTAGATGGCCCTGCTGGTGTCTGAAGCTCATGAAATAAGTATAATGTGGCTTATGTGGTTGTTGTTGGGTGTCCCTTGGCTACCTTCTCACCTACCCACGGACTGAGAAGTTTCTGGGAACTGAGCCTTTGGGAATGCCAAAGAAAAGCCACCCTCACATCCCCACCTGAGGCCTTCTACACTCAGGTCCCCAACACCTGGGTCTGCTCTCAGACACCAAGGGAGCAACCAAGCACTGAGAACCACAGCAGTCCACTTCTGGCCATACAGGTCTTTCTTGTAGAGCCACCTGCAAGTGTAGGTCACACTGGTGTTTCTTTAGACAGTGGTTGTGTGGGAGGTGAAGGAAGTTACCACTAGCCATCACCTTTCAGGGCTTCCTGGTCCTGATGATGGCCACTGACTGGGCCCAAGAATGTGCAGTGCCCCCCTGGGGATCTCAGAATTCCAAAACTATTAGCAAAGGGCCCTAGGTGTGATTTCTGCCAGGATACTCTGCACAGTGCCCATATCTACTGTGGGCACATCTGGCACTGTGGCATCCTCAGAACATGACAGCTATGTGCAGAACCAGGTGCACCAGTGTCATGTATGAGGATACCACATGGGTGAACCACACAGACAGCCCACACATTCTATGGACCACACAGAGCACATCATCATCTTTGTAATAACCCAGAAAATGAGCTAGAGCAGCATATCAAAGAAATATGCATCCCCAGAACTCCAGAGCTTCATCAGGCATTGTGCAGTGGCCATGGTCCAGCATGCTGCTTTAAAGGAAACATCCTAAGATGTCTCAGACAGCGCACATTCCTGTTGCTGATTTGGAGCCTCCACTGAAGTGGGAGGTCCCACTTCTTTCATTGTATTTGTCTAACACCTGTGCCAAAACATCTGGGTAGCATGCTACTTGCTTCCTTCCAGATTTTTACCAGTAGGATACAGAATAGCATGAGGTGCTTTGGGATAGAAAACCGAGGTCTCTGCTAAGTGATGGCACAAAATCAGTGAGCTGATACAAGGCACTAAAGGTCCACAGTGGCCCATGCTTCTGCTGATTCCTGATTGCACACACGCACACATACATAGGCATTCTCATATGTCTACATTCAATGCACAAAGAACGCTTGTGTGCACACACAAGCATTTTTATAATGTTCATATAAACACACACAGTACTCTTAAACACATGCATGCCTATACAGAAAGTCTCATGCATACACTTGCACACAGACGCACACAATCAAGTACTCTCAGGTACATAGATGCCCACAGGCACACAAAAGGCATGTGCACACATGCACACACAGATACATGCAGCTGGCACTCTATGTACATTCAGGCACACCCAAGGCAGTCGACATCAAAGCAGTGTCTTCGTACCAGAGCCAAGGATTATAGCAGGTTTGTTTCAGGAAGGAGGTCACCTGGTGATGAGAAAAGCCGACTACTGAGCCTAGGGGAGTCCACTGGCTTTCTCAAGGATCAGGGTGTTCCACACTCCCAGCTTCCACGTTAAATAGAAATGTCAGAGACCTCTCTGCTAGGTTGATAGTGATTTCTTAGTCATTGAAGATGAAGTCTTCCTCATGAGTCAGTAGCGGAGAGGATGTTCTAGAGACTTCCAGTTAGCCTTTCTTACCAAAGAGACCTTCCCATTATGGAGCAGGGGGCAGGGAGGAGTTCTGCCTGTTTCTGAACACTCAGAAATGGGGGAAAGTGGCACAGGCTATGTTTAGGATTTTAGTGGCTGTCATGAGGTATACACAGAGCCTGGTTTAACACAACCTCCAGTCAGCCCTCATTCCTGGTGATGAATTTTGGTGACCACTTTAACCTTAGTCCCCAGGAACTGATGTTAGCTCAGTGTTGGTAATTTCTGAAAGAACTTGATACTTTTGCATAGGAGTTTGGGATGATTCATAACTTATGACTAATATTATTGAAGATGATCAGCTATGTAGTCAGTTTTCTGTCACTGTAACAATATACCTGAGACAGTTAACTTACAAGAAGAGGAGGTTTGTTGTTGACCAATGCTTTTGGAGGTTCCAATGCGTGATCATTTGTCTCTGTTATTTTTTGGCCCAGGGAGATGCAGGAGTCATGGCAGGAGTACATGGTGGATCAAGGCTGCTGTCTTCATGGCAGCCTTGAGAGACTGGGCCATACCATACCCTTTGAAGGCTTGTACCCAATGACCTAAAGCTATCTTCTAATGGTTCTGCATGAGCACACCAATCTGGGGCTGATGGGCTTTGGAGGGACACTCCAGACCTAACCTCTTCATTCAAGGAACTGTGGCTGTCTCTAGTCAAGTGGGGAATTAGGCAAGGACAAGAGTTTATTCATCAAATATTTAGTGAATGCCTGCTATGTGTCAGGCATTGTTTTCATCATGAGGATGATCTACAAGATCTAGTTGCTTTTTAATATTTTTTCAATATTGCATGTATAAGCGAGGACCACATCACTGTACCTACTAGTTCAGCCCTAGTAGTCCCTAAGTGATCTGCCAGTGCCAAATAATGTCACTGTCAGAACATTCTGGTGCTGCTCTGGCTCTGGCATCTGGATGTTATCACTCCTTGTCACAGATCCACATTCCCCCTGTGCTCTTCCCACCCATGAGTAAGTCTCTCTCTCATAGGGTCTCCGGCTGGTAGAGAATAGCTCTAGTTTACCAAGATGTTGGTGTTCTCCTTGCCCAACTATTTCTTGATGCCTTGAGGTTGGACATGTTTCCTCTAGATCTCCAGGGAATACAGTTAAGGGATGCTGAGAAGCTTGCTCTTCATCAGCCCAAACTCACACAGTATCACTTTAGACATTTGGATTCCTTCAAGAAATCTTTGGCATTTTCATTTCATTTCATGGATCATCCTCTAGCCAAGGATTCATAGAATTAGCACATTACAACCTAGGTTATATTCTGGCCGTAGAGGCAGCACTTTGACTCCTGGAGTACATCAACATGGCTACCCCAGCCTTAGCATGTGGCCCTCCATCTTTAAGCAGGCCCTCGGAAGAACCCTGCCCATCTGTTTGTCTACGTTTTGACTAGTGCATTGGGCACAGTCCTAATTTCTTAAAGAGGGAGCTACTTCCTCCATGGTTTTCTTTTGATCGGTCCCACACCTATGCTGAGGCGAGGAAGGGGCAGGTGTGCAGCATGAAGAAGTAACCTGCGTGCAGGTGTTAACAGGCTTCTGAATGGCCCAGAGAAAGCAACTCTGTAGGATTGTGACTCTACATCCCCCGCCCCCCACCCCAGTAGATTTTCACTCCTGAGGAAAGGGCTTCCACTCCCTCCTAAATCATGCCAGAACTTGCATTCAGGATCAAGATCTGCTGACTTCAGACCCACCTGTCCCCACACAGGTAGACTCAGAGGCTTTCTGCAGGCTGAAGAGAAACTTTCTGTACAGTCATTGACCCCACTGCCTGTGAGTTGATATTCAGGGGCTGAGACCACTTTTTCTTCCCTCTCTTTAAGATGGCAGGGCAATTAGAAACAAAAAGCTTGTACCATCACCCTTGGATTCCTCATGTTTTATGTTCAAGGTTTTGTAGTCGGAGCCAGTTTTTCCAAGTAGACACTTGGCTATGATTGATGACTGGATCAGAGGCTGGCCCTGCACACACGAGATGCACAAATTCCATTTCTTACAATAGTTAATATATTGCCACTGTCTTCAGCTTCAATCAAGTAAAATAATCAGCGCCAGCCTGGAGCCACCCTTTCCTAACAATCTCTTCAGTGAAGGATCTTGGTCAAACAAACAAAAAACAAAGCAAGCAAACAAACAAAACAACTGAAAAGGCCTCCAGGCTCCCGTTAGGTGATGTTTTGGAAGCATGAAGGGGAGCTCGCAGGCCCAGCTTAAGGCTGAGAGGTTAGTGTGCCCCTTAGCTGCTCCTGCATATATAGGCCCACATTTCTTTCTGACAGCACCACTCGGCTTTTCTTCATACCTGTAAATCTGTCCTCAGAGGCCACAGCCCTTGATGGGGAATAGAAGAGGGAGGAGCAATGGGACAAATTCGTCCTTTCTCTCTCTTCAAGATGGGTGAGGCCCAGCTGCTCAGTTATTTCGGTCTTCCCTCATTCAGGACTATTACTCAGGCTGCAGAGCAACAAATGCCTATGCACAACTGGCAGAGAAGGAAAAGTCCTACCAGGACCCCTTCAGTTTCTTATCCTTGTTGGCAGAGAGAGATTCTAGACCCCAGGTCCTGGAGCATTTGTTGGTAAAAGTGAGTTCATCCACATGTTTGAACTCTTCTGGGCAAAGGTTGTTCTAGGAATCTGAGATCTGATTCATGGTCCTGAACCATGAAGAGTTTGTGTTCTAGAATCCTAGAGAGGTCATTGTTCCCAAGCATCAGAGGCAGGGAGAGCCAGAGCATAGGGCCAGCTCCTGCCAAGGGCTCTGCATGTCTCCTGGCCATGTCTTCTGCCACTCTGGACTTGGTGATTCTTGGCTCTTTTGCTGTTCAGAAGCTCTGGGGTTTCATCTGCTCTACCCTGCCCAGCCTCAGCGAAAGCAGAGGCCAAATGCCTGGGATATGGTCCCACTTGGGCAATGGTGGCAGGCCCTCCTCTGCTCCCTCATCTCAGCTGATTCAGCGTCTTCCCTGACTGACCGTTCATCCATCTGCTCAATGGAATTTTCTTAGGCACCTTGGTAACCTGGACAGTGGCTGTACTTCTGAAGGCCCTGAAGAGTCCCTAATACAGAGTGCCTGACCTGGCCACGCAAGTGTAGTGATTCTGGAGATGTTCCTTCCTGAAATTTTCTCTTTAAACATGATACAGTCATCTGATTCTCAACAAAGGCGCCAAAAATGATGTTGGGAAAGCTTATTAACCAATGTATAAGACTGAATCTATAATCCGGTCTCTCACCGGGTACATGACCTTAATACAAGATGGGAAACTTTGAAGCTATGAAGGAATTTGTAAAAGAAACACTTTTAGATACCAGTATAGGCAATGACATTTGGAATAGAATCTCAATAGCTCAAGAAATAACAGTAAGGAATGGGAAACAAAGGAGGAGGTTACAATGCTTGATAAGAAATGTACTCATTATCTTGCCCATGTAGTTGTAACCCCTCTGCACAGTATTTTCACAATAAAAAAAAGATTAAAAAAAGAAAAAAAAAGAGAAATAACAGTAAGAACTGATAAATGTAATAGCATCAAATCAAAACGCTTCTGCACAGCCAAAGAAATAATTACCAGAGTAAAGAAGCGCCGCTGAATGAGAAAGGATCTTTGCAGGTCGTCATTTGACAAGGGATTAAAATACACATACATAAAGAACTAAAAAAAATAAACCACCAAAAGAACTAATCTAACTAATAAACGGGAGTATAAATTGAACACATAGTTCTTAAATGTATAAATATAAATAATGAAAAATGGTCAACATACTTAGGCATGAAGGAAATTAAGTGAAAACTACACTGAGATGCCATCTCCGGTCAGAATGCCTATCATAAACACAAATGCTGGTGAGGACAGGAGGAGAGGGTAAGGAACGCTTATACACTGTTGGTAGAAATATTAATTGGCCCACTCACTATGGAAATCAGTCTGGTGGTTACTAGAAAATAACAACAACTAAAACAAACTAAAAGCTACCATATGACCCAGCTATACTACCTCAAGGTATTTCTCCCCCCAAATCAGAGCTTACCATAACAGATATCCGTATCTCCATGTTTATCACAGCACTATTCACAACAATCTATGGAATTAACCTTCATGCCCATCAATAGATGAATGAGTAAAGAAAATGTAGTGTATACACACACACTGAAGTAATATCATTTGTAGGAAAATGAATGGACTTAAAGATTATCATGTTAAACAATATAAGGAACACCCAACAAGATAATATCACGTTTTCCTTTATATGTAGAATTTAGATCTTATGAGAGGGTATGAACATAAAAGAAAGCCATTTGGGGGGGAAGGATTGAGGAAGAGGAGGAGGGAAAGAGGAGGTGATGGAGGTGGGTGAATGTGAGCTAAATGTATACAGGAAGGAAAATATCAAAAGTATTAAAAATTAAACAAGAAGAGGATAGGGAAAGGAGAAAAATAATTGGGGAGGGGATGCATATCATCAAACTATATTATACACATGAATGAAAATATTACAAGGAAACTCCTTTTATGACTAATACATGCTAATAAATATAAAATGTGTAATGGAAATATCACATATAAAATAATGATTGTACCAATTCAAAATTTAGCCAGTCCATACTGAAGTAGATTCTTGGACATTTCATTTTATTGTTATTTCAGAAGCTATATACTATATGTAAATGTATTTTTTCTTTTGGGTACCACTAATTGCATAATTTAAAAATCAGCCAACCAGCATACATAGCAAGTGGAATAAAAGGATTTAGAGAAATCCTTCCTTGTTCTTGTGCACTTGACCCCTCAAGTGGTAACGACCTGAGGGTCACAGAGGAGCTGTGAAGCTGCCATTGATTCTGTGTCTGTGTCTCCCTGACCTGAGCAACACCTTGCAAAGAGGCAGGTGTCTGATTTGTCTTGACATCTAGGATGTAGATAGTCAGTGGCCAGTGTTCCTGCTTAAATAATAGAAGACCATCCACAAGCAGTGCTAGTATCAAGTGTGTGGACTGCTCCCTAGAGGCCTGGCCAGTGTGGCCAGGGCTCTGCCTGCACCTGCTTGTCTGGCTGCGGCTCTTCCCTGCATCGGATGTACTTCACAGTGGTGCAGCTGGTCAAGGCAGTTGCTCCTGGCTCCCAGGTGCCTTTATGGGCAGCCATCATTAGTTCAGGACCTCTCTCTTCTGGGGCCTCTCTGAACAAAGGAGAAGAGGAGGTCACACCATCAGCCCTGATGGCCCTGATGTAAGGAAGGCAAGGAGGGGCACTCCCCCGCCCATCCCCCGGGCACAACTGTGTTAACTAGATGCAAATACCGATGAGTCCTGGCAGTAAACCCCTGTAAGTCCCTTCCCACCTCAGCCAGTTCAGAATGCTATGGGCATCAGCCATGTTTGTACCAAACAGGTTGAGTTGTCTCTGGAAGCACTAGTTGTTTGTGTTGTAAAGCTTGCCTGTGCTTGGAATGTGGTGGTCTGGGAATAATGCATAGGGCTGGAAGCGGCACTCTCCATGGCCGGTTATGTTAGTGATGGCCCCAAGATCCTGTGCTCTTCCAGGGAGCAGTGCTCAGCCTTTATGCAATCCCTTTACCCTCAGGGGAGTGGGGAAACTAAATAAGATAATGCAATCAAGGGAGGGCATGCTCATTGCCATGCACAGAGAAGCACCTTTCCATCCCAACTCATTCTTTTTCCTCACAACTGTGGAGTTCAGTGGAAACTGTCGCTAGCGCTTGGCCGTGGAGACATTGTTCACAACTGGTATGGCTCTAGTGTGTGTTTTTAGTGGGGGAGTATGGATGTGGGGCTGGTGCAGGATCAGGAGCCTACAGGTGGGGTTTTCCTCCCTTGAAGACCAAGGCTCTGAACTGAGGCTGGAAGCAACTCAGGGGTAGCCTATCCACAGTGTGGAGCATTGCTGGGTGGCAGGAAGGAATGTAGTTACACATGCCAGCCAAAGCAGAGCTCCAGGGAGTCAGTCCCTGAGACCAGCAGACTACTGGACCATTAGACTTCACAGCAGTCAAAAGTTCTCTGTAATCTACCCAGTGGCAGGACACAGGCAGATAACATAAGAGGGCAAAGGGTGAGAGCTGGAGATCCCTTTCTTGCAGGATATATGGTGATGGTTTCTTGATGTGTACACATATCAAACCATCAGGCTGTGCTTTCTAGCATTCAGCGTATTGCCTGTTACTGATGCCTTGACATGTCAGGCCTGCCTCTGGCCACCAACAGGCCTAGCCTGAGATCCATGGGCCAGAGACCTTTCAAAGAACCTCCACTTCCTAACAGCACCCTGTTTTCCTCACCCCGCCTTTGTCTCATGACCAGGACATTCATGGACAGCAGCCAACAGCAGAATGGAAGCCCAGTCTCAATTGGAGCAAGTTATTCCAGCTTCCGCAACTGAGTGCTTGAGGGAGGTGTCTTTAAACCAAGCACTTCCATGTGTCATCCCTGGGACAAGCATTGTGAAAGTGGTGGGGAATGTGCCCTTATCCATGATCGACCAGTGTCACATAGGGCCAGGCTTCCAAGAGCCACTAGTAAGCTGAGAGTCAGAGCAGGGCTGCTGGATGTCAGGGCCCTCAGCCCTCCTATCTGTAAAATGGAGGTGACAGTGGTTCATCTCTGTTAGGCAGCAATGAAAGTTAAATGTACCAGTTTTGTAGAAGGTCTTTTCTTTTTTCTTTTTTGTCAGTTGCGGGGCTTGAACTCTGGGTCTGGGCGCTGTCCCTCAGCTCTTCAGCTCAAGGCTAGTGCTCTACCACTTGAGCCACAGCGCCACTTCTGGCTTTTTCTGTTTCTGTGGTGCTGAGGAATCGAACCCAGGGGCTTATGCATGCCAGGCAAGCACTCTACCACTGAGCCATCTCTCCAGCCAGTGGAAGGTCATTTCTTATCTGAAAAGCTTGAGTGTTCTCTAGCTCACCACCAGCTTTTCCACTGCCCTATGTGGCTAGCCCAAAGGGGACATGCCCAAGGCATGGGGTGCTCTGTTCCCCGAAGTCGGCCCTGCCCCTTCTCTGTGTGTGAATTCTGGAGTCTGAAGCATGTTGGGTGAGGAGTCACAGATGGCAGATTGGCTTAGAGAAGGTATGGCCGCTAGCAGGAACACAGGATGGCTGAGAAGGCCACTCATTGTGTGGCTATGGCACCTCTGTCCTTTTTGTCCTCAGGACGGGGTGGTGGTCATGCCTTCCCCCACAGCCCTGCTAAGAAACTGGGCCCAAGTGAGGCCTCAGGAAGGTGCGGGTAGGAACCAAGCTTCTGGGCAGGGGCTTCAGGCTGTGGGGTTGAGGTGGTCACAGTTGAATGGAGACTGAGGTGCAAGGAAGCCAGGAGGAGGTGGGGAGGGGGCAGCTTTTCAGCAGGAAGGAGAGGGAAAGTCCCTGGAGGACACAGGGACGCGGGGAGGCAGGAGGAGGCTGGAGGCTCTTGTCATTGCAGGGAAGTGGAGAGGCACAGTTGACCTTCTGTCTCCTTGGGGGACTCAGCATTTGGGACTCACCACTCCTGCACCTCCACAGAGACCAGCTCCAGGGAGCTCAGGTCTTTTAGGTAAGGTGGCATAATCTCTGCATAGACCCTGCCACCTCTCCATCCTCTGTAGTTGACTTGCAATATCTACCACCATGTAAGCTTCGTAGAAATCGTCAGTTCACTAGAGGATAATGACAAGAAAAAGTCTTTACATATTTAGTACAGGTTTAATTCTTTTCGTATAGCTTTGAGCTGGGCACTGGTGGCTCATGCCTGCCATCCTAGCTACTCAGGAACAGTGACCGGATGACGGGAAGGTGGTATGGAGCTGAGTGGGAGTGCCAGTCTCACCCACTGCTGTGTAGTGGTACCCCATGCCAAGCACACTTCTCAGCCTAGACTTTGACTTCTCACCTGCTTCCCAGGGATCACTCTGACTGCGTGAGCTCCAGATCAGAGCAAAGGAAGGAGTCTCCACAGGCATTCCTCCACATTCATTCATGGGCAGCCTTCCTGTGCCCTTGTCAGGTGGACCAGTCCTGGTCCACTCATGTTACAGGTGCTGCGCCTTTGCTGGCCTGGTTTGCCCTTCCAGCAACACACTGGTGACAAGCAGCACATGGCTCTGGCATCTGGGTGCATCTATTTCTAGGAGCAGCCACTTTTGTTTTTGTCTTTGGCTCTCCCCAGGGTCTGTGACACAGTCTGTTCTACAGAGGGAGGGGGCATGGTTAGAGAGCAGTGCACAGGAGTAGCACCTGCACTTTTTCTAGTTCTGTGAGAAGGCCACACAGGCCCCAGCAGGACCCCAGGAACAAGGAGGCCATGGGGATCAGCAGGTGGACTGGAGAGCATTGTCCACAAGAGATGAAACAGTGGTCTCCGTTTGTCTTGAAGGACACACAGAAAAAGCCAGGGTATCAGGGCAGCTGGATGTGAACCTGTAGCTGTGTAGCTGTGTAGAATGGAAGTCGCATTCCTCCCGCATATCAGAGAGAATGTCTTCTGTTCTGCGTATATC
This sequence comes from Dipodomys merriami, assembly GCF_024711535.1. Lineage (NCBI taxonomy): Eukaryota > Metazoa > Chordata > Mammalia > Rodentia > Heteromyidae > Dipodomys > Dipodomys merriami. The sequence goes on from NW_027205381.1 coordinate 5,843,250, forward strand.
TCAGGGTCAGTGAGAAGATGGAATCTAATGATGCTTATAGAAATAACTTGAGAAGGAAAGAAATATGTCCAAATCAATAGAAAGCTCACACGTGCAATCCTAGCTACTTAAGAGGCTGAGATCTGAGCATCAAGGTTTAAAGTCAGTCCTGTGGCAAAGTCCATAAACTCTTATCTCCAATTCACCAACAAAATGCTAGAAAAGGAGGTGTTGCTCAAGAGCTAGAGGGCTAGCCATGAATGAAAAGCCAAGTGGGAGTGCATGGTCTTGAGTTTGAGCAATGCACATGCAGATGTGTGTGCACACATGTGCACACACAAATTATAGCATGACCATACAAAATGAGTAAAAAGTTATAGAATGTTTAGTGACATGAGAAAATGTCCACAATCCAGATGTATGTAAGTTAAGCATGTACACATGCATTTAATATCACACTCAGTGCGCAGTGGATTCCCCTCATGGTCACAGCTATGTCTGCATACTGCAGCTCACTGCACAACAGCAGAAGAGCGCATCGTTTTGCATATTACTAACCCAGGAAAAGACCCAAATTCAGAAGTGGAAATGCAGCTGCTACTGTACACATGCTGCATCCTTGTGTTAATGATGAAGAAAAGATAAGCCAGCCTAAGCCAGTGATTGTCCATATGCTGTTAGGCTAAACAACACAACAAGCATGTACGGTATGAGCTGTAATCCCATACTTAAACTGTACAGGTACATTAATGTATTGACAATATGGGTCAGGTCCTGCTCTAGGTGCTAGAGGGTCTTGGGTACCACAGGCTGAACATGCTGCCATTTGCTCTGGCAGAGATGGCAACAGTACACATTCATCCCATGGAAGGAAGGATGAACCCAGGTCACACCCTAAGCACCACCTCCACCTAGGAAATGGGATGGGACCCCTAGAGAGGTTGGGGCAGACCCCAGCATAGGTGTGGCCAAGAAGACAGAGCTCCTACTCCACACACTCCCACACTTCAACTAGGGCGGGGATGGATCATGGGGTCTCATCTCTCCAGCTCCATCTTGCAGAAATGCCATTGCTGGCAGCCACTGTTAAGAAGTCAGAGTTCCCGTTCCATACTCAGCCCCAGACAGAGTGCAGGCTAGTATAAGCACATCAGGCCAGAATCCTGGGGTCTTTATTGCCCCCCAATATTTCCATGCCAACTTCCTCAGTACCAAATAAACAACAACAACAACAAAAAAGCCAGAAGTGGGTCAAGTGGTAGAGTGCTAGCTTTGAGCAAAAGAAGTTCAGGGACAATGCTCAGGTTCTAAGTTCAAGCCCCAGGACCAGCAAAAATATTCAACTATGAAAAACACAATAAAAAATAAAACTGGGCAAAGAAATGTATCTAGACACTTCTCCAGTGAGGTTATAACTGTGACCAACAACACAAAAACACTCCAGTAATTACTAGGGAAACACAACAGCATGTGAAATGCCACTCATATCCACTAGCATGACTATAATAAAATATAAACTATCCACAAGCAAGTATTGGTGAGGATACAGAGAAATTAGTATCCTTATATATTCCTGGTGGGTTTATAAAGGGTACATCTATTTTGGGAAAATTTGGCAGTTACTTAGAACATTAAAGTTGCCACACAACCCCGCAATTCCACTCCTGTTCATTTACCAAGAGAAATTCTCCACATAATGATTTGTAATGTGAATGCCAAAGCAACTTATTAATCGTAATTTCTGAGATTTGTACATGAATACCCACAGCAACTTTAAAAAGCTGAGAGCAGCTCACATGTCCTTGGAAGATCAACACATTGTGGCATATCCATTCAATGGAGTGCTGCTGAATGAGAGCCTAGGCTGGGAGCAGGTTATGCATTGAGGGGCACAGGGGAGTGAACGCTAAGAAGTATGAGGTGTGTTTGGGAGGAACAAAATTGCTCCAAAATGGACTGTGTATGGTTGTATGATCTTCTGAGTGTATTTGATACATTTAATTACTTAAAATTTGTCATTTGTTTGGTATATGAATTATTGCTCAGTAAAACTCAAAAAATGAGCAAGTGCTGGGTTCTAGTAGCTCACACCTGTAATCCTGGCTACTCAGGAGGGTGAGATCTCAGAATCATAATTCAAAGCCAGCTTAGTTAGAAAACTCTGTGAAACTCTTATCTGCAACTAAACACTAAAATTCCAGAGGTAGAAGCATGGCTCAAGTGATAGAGAACCAGCCTTGAGAGAGAGAGAAAAAAAGCTAAAGGACCATGCTCAGACCCCGAGTTCAAGTCACCCCCCAAAACAGTGAGTGAGAGCAACAGATGAAGGAAACATGTTTCTTTTTCTGAAGAGACATGGAATCAGCCACCTAGGCAGTGTTTCTCAAATATCTCTGTCTTTTTTTTTTTTTACATTTTTTATTGTGAAAATACAATATAGAGGGGTTACAATTACATGGGCAAGGTAATGAGTCCATTTCTTATCAAGCATTGCTGCCTCCTCCTTTGTTTCCCTTTCCCATCCCTTCCCATCTCCCACCTTCCCCCTTCACTCTCCCCTCCCCCACCAAAGTTGTAAAGTTCGTTTTTCGACATAGCATCTTGTACATCTCATTGTTGCAATGGGTCCACCTGTATCACTATTTAAACAATCTGTTTTTTTCCTAACATATTTATAAGGTGATTTCTTTATTGCTTTGTATGTCCCTCCCCCATGGTATAACCACTGTTTTCACTGTATTTGATGTTGGTATAATTCGTGGAGGGGAAGGGAAATAGCTATGTCTTTAACAAAGCATGTGATTGGCTATGAAATAGAAGTCATGTCCTATGTCTTCATTGGAGACGCTTATCGTAGAAGTCAGGGTTTAGCTGTGAAATCACCTGGAGTGTGATTATTAAAAACATCTCAGAAGAGAAAAGCCTTTGGGGATATGGAGAATTGTGGGCAGATACAGGACTGGTGGCCACATGGTCTGTTTATCAGGCGCCCTGCCAGGTAAGTGTTCTCTTTGGCAGCCTGTTAGTTGCTGAGCTGCTCTCATTGCTGCAAGTTCGTGTCTTGCATGAAGTGGAATCTCTTTCCTGTTAATAATATTTTCTTACCACTTCTAGTGCAGCAATGATTGCCAGAATGGCACTCAATCTCAGAAATGCGACTTTAAGAAATGCTCTGGATTTGAGGTTACCCCCCCCACAAAAGCATGTGTCAAGAACTAAATCGAAATTGTTTAAATAGGGATACAGGTGGACCCATTGCAACAATGAGATATACAAGATGCTATGTTGAAAAACAAACTTTACAACTTTGGGGGGGCGTGCGTGAGGGGTGTGGGAGATGGGGGGTGTAGTGGGGGAGATGGGAGGGCAGGGATGGTAGGGGACAACAAAGGAGGAGACTACAATGCTTGATAAGAAATGTACTCATTACCTTGCCCATGTAATTGTAACCCCTCTGTATGGTATTTTCACAATAAAAAACTTACTTTAAAAAAAAGAAAGAAAAAGAAAATGCAGCTGTGTTGGAGCTGGGGCCTAGTGAGCTGTTTTCGGATCATGAAGGACCCACCCTCATGAATGAATGAGTGAATGAATTAATGTCGATCATCAAAGGGTCCAAGACTACCAAGATGATCCTGGGCTTGCCTGTCTGTCTCCTTGCCTGTCTCTCACTCTCGCTCTCTGTTTGCCCTTCGTCATGGGGTGGTGCACCAAGATCTTCACGGTAGATGGTCCCTCATTTTTGGCTTTTCTAGCATCCAGAACCGTGGGCCAGTCAATATCTGTTCACAGGATAGGTTACTCAGTCTGTAGCTTGATGACGGCAGAAGACATTCCACAGGAGCCGCTCCTTGTCCTCACTGCTTTCCAGATGGAAAATCTGGTCCTTCAGTACTAAGTGATGTATTCCCAGCCAGTTCTATCCTCATGGCCACCTAGGGCAGTATCACCTGTTCATCAAGTGTCTTCTGCATCTCTCAGAATGAGTCTAATTCCTCTTTCATGTCATAGTTAGGAAGCCAAAGATTTTTTTTTTCTACTTTAAGTCATATTTTATTCCCTAGGGCTATACAAGCCAAGCTCCCCAATCATCTTGGGTTTTTTCCCACCCTGTCACCACACTGATGAGATGCACCCATGCTTTCCTCAAGCCTGGGGGAGTGGCTGGTCTGTGCAGGGCTGGTCTGTGCAGGGCTGGTCTGTGTAGCGCTGGCCTCTGCTGGTCTGGTCTGTGCAGCGCTGGTCTGTGCAGGGCTGGTCTGTGCAGGGCTGGTCTGTGCAGCGCTGGTCTGTGCAGGGCTGGTCTGTGCAGTAGTGCTGGCCTGTGCAAGTGCAGTCTGTGTAAGGGGCCTGTGCAGGGCTAGTGCTCTACCACTTGAGCCACAGAGCCATTTTCAGCTTTTTCCAAGTAATTTATTGGAGATAAGAGTCTCTGACAGATTTTCCTGCCCAGGCTGGCTTCAAACCACGATCCTCAGATCTCAGCCTCCTGAATAGCTGGGATTACAGGCGTGAGCCACCAGTACCTGATGAACTGAGGAACTTTTTCAGGGATGCACAGAAATGACATGTGAAGAAGTGTAATGGTGGTAGGGGTTAACATGGGTTGGGATACAGTCTATGCATGTATGGACATGTAACAGTGAAATCCTACCCCCTCATATAACTGATAGAATCCCATTTAAAAACAAAAACAAAATACTGGGGGCTGGGAAGGTGGCTCAGTGGTAGAGTGCTTGCCTTGCATGCATGAGGCCCTGGGTTGATTCCTCAGTACCACATAAGCAGAAAAAAAAGCCAGAAGTGGCGCTGTGGCCTAAGTGGCAGAGTACTCACCTTGAGCTGAAGAGCTGAGGGACAGCGCCCAGGCCTAGAGTTCAGGCTCCACAACCAAAAAAAACCAAAACCAAAAACAAAACACTCAAAACCAAAAACCTGCATCTGCTACAGGGCCTAGTTGATGAGGTCTGGGCCTTCTAAGGTACAATGGGCTCACTCACCCAGCACCAGGCTGATAAATACAAACACTACATGGCAATGCCTTGGTCAAGAATGGACCTTGAAATTTTCCTCTCGCCAAGTGATCTCACAGTCATCATAAAGCCACCTGCACAGAGTTTGTGGTGACACAGATGGAACTATCTAGCCCTACCAGTCATACCAAAGTAAAGCATGTACAATAAGGTACACTTCCTTTGTAATTATTAATTTTTATTGTTGTTATAAAGGTGATACAGAGGGTATACCATTTCATAAGTCAGGTGATGAGTACAATTCTTTTTGGACAATGTCATGCCTTCCTTCACTCCTATTTCTTTCCTAGATGTACAGTTCTTAATACCCAGTAATGATAATACAGAACTTGGTATTGGTGAATATATTTTCTGTACAATTTACCATTATTTACATATGGTGCTATTAATAGCTTAAAAGTTTACTGTAGCTTAGTGCCATAACTCAAGCCCATAGTCCTAGCTATTCTAGAGGTAGAGATTTGAAGATAATAATTTAAGGTCAGCTCAGGCAAGAAACTGTGAGACTCTACTTCAGCCAGTGACTGGCTGTGGTAGTTCATGCTTGTCATCCTAATTGACAAGGGAAGTACAATGCCTGGTCACCATGCACATGCTTCCATCCCAGTGACAAGGAGAAGTGCAAATACAAGGAGTACAGATGGACTGGCTTGGGCATAAAAGGAGACCTTAGAAGGAAGCAACTCCAGGCTGGGAAGGTGGCTCAGTGGTAGAGTGCTTGCCTTGCATGCATGAGGCCCTGGGTTCGATTCCTCAGCACCACATAAGCAAAAAGGAAAAAGCCGGAAGTGGCGCTGTGGCTCAGGTTGTAGAGTGCTAGCCTTGAGCTGAAGAGCTGAGGGACAGCGCCCAGGCCCAGAATTCAGGCCCCACGACTGGATCCCCCCCCCCAAAAAAAGAAGGAAGCAACTCCAGAAGGGCTTGTTGGGAAGCTCAAGTGGTACAGCAAGCATGAGGCCCTGAATTCAAACTCGAGTACTGCCAAGAGATAGTTTCATTGTAAAGATGATGTGCCACATTCCTCCAGTAGCAGCTCCCTCACCCAGAAACCTGGAAATGAGTGACTGACCTACATTATCCAGGTCTGTATAAGCAATGCTGACATTCACCCAACAGTGAAAGTATGGAAGGATGCATCTCCTCTGTATTAGACAATATGTGACTGTCAGGAAAGTGGTCACTTACATGGTAGAAAACACTTTCATAGCACAAAATAAATTAGGCTTGATACTGCCTAAAGTTTCTCCCTGTAGAGGTCCATTATTCTGGTGTCTGGGGCTTTTATTCTCAAATACAAAACCTTGAATTTTCCCAGTTAGAGCCATACCAGAAAATGTAATCCTCCTCAGAAAAGGGCCCTGATGACTCATGAGTTCTTCAGTGCAATAACTAATCAAATGATGCTTTATTGAATAAACAAAAGTATTAGAGAAGGTTGGCAAGGGAGAAAGCAGACAGGCAGTTGGAATCGAGGGAGCCACGTCCTGGGGAACTGACTGAAGTTGTGAATCAACACAATTTTTTTACAACAGTCTATGGAGGGTAACTTTTGTTCTGAGGTAGATACTTCAGAGTTGGGATTGTGGGTCACATGGCACTTGTGCTAGTAGAAGTTTCATTACTCTCACAGGTGGCTGAGATAACACACTTATCAAGAACAAAGATCTGGTGGAGCTCACAGTTTTGGAGGTTCCAGTTCAGAGTCCTCTTGATTTGGGCCTGTGCTGGCAAGAGCCTGTGGTGAAGCAGGGATGCTTGCCTGATAACTAGGAAGCAAAAGAGGAAGGGCTGGGGCCCATTGCCTCTGTCAGTGACCTGATGACTTGCCACTAGGCACCCCACTTCCCAGTAGCATCTCTCTGGGGGGCCTTTGGGGCCCATGTGCCACACTTGTTTCTTTTTTCTGTTTCTTTTGAGTTATTAATATATACTGACTACAAGTTCTTTGCTACATGTGTGACTTACACATATTTTTTAATTGTTTATCTTTAAGTAGCTGTACACAGGAGTTTCAAGATAACATACCAATTTATCCATGCAATGCATCTTAATTTATTTATTTGTATTATCTTTAAGTAGTTGTACAAAGGGCTTTCAGTTCAACATGTCAGTTTGTGAGTATGATGCATTTGTTTTTGTGTGTGTGTGTGTGTGTGTGTGTGTGTGTGTGTGTCTGTCTGTCTGTCTGTCTGTCTGTCAGTCCTGGGGATTGAAATTAGGGTCTGGGTGCTGCCCCTTAGCTTTTTCACTCAAGGCTTGTGCCCCTACCACTTGAGCCACAGCTCTATTTCTAGCTTTTTGGTGATTAATTGGAGATAAAAGTCTCATGGACTTTCCTACCCAGGCTGGCTTTGAACCACAATTCTCAGATCTCAATCTCTTTAGTAGCTAGGATTACAGGCATGAGCCACCAGAGGTGGACAATACAATGCATCATGATCAATGTCACCTCTTTCATCCTTCTCTCAGTTCTGTTGTTACCTAGAGTATATTGAATCTTATGGCTGGATTTACTTTCTTCATTCATTAGCCTCCATCCCCTTGACCTCCCCCAACTTCCTGGTACTCATTTTGTTAAACTACAAGTTAGTTGTTCAAAGGAGTACATCATTGCAATCCTCTCCCATGTACACCATACGTTAGACAATATGTTTATACATATATGCATATGGCACCATATGTTTTCATATATGTGTATAATTTAGATCTAACTTCCACATATTTTCTTTCAGCTTGTAGTTGTCCTTTTATTCTCTGAGTAGTGTTTTCACAGAAGTTCTACATGTTTAAGAAATCCAATATATCAGTTTTGTCCTTTATAGATAATGCTCAGTAGAATATCTAAAGACTGTAAGTAACCTCCTGTGTTTTTCTTTTATTTTTATTCTTTTGTTGGTCATGGAGCCTGAACTCTGGGCCTGAGCGCTATCCCTCAGCTCTTCAGCTCAAGGTTAGCACTCTACCACTTCAGCCATAGTGCCACTTCCAGCTTTTTCTGCTTATGTAGGTACTGAGGAATCCAACCCAGGGCCTCATGCATGCAAGGCAAGCACTCTACCACTGAGTCACCTTCCCAGCCCATTTTGTGTTTTCTTAATGTCGCATATTTTAGTAGCTTACATTTAGATCTGTGATTCATTTTAAACTTATTTTTGTATAAAATGTAAAATTTAGAATACAGAAATATGATTGATTTTATGTATTGATTTTATATCTTATTATCTTGATGAACTCACTTATTAGTTCTAGTTTATGTCTACAAGCATCTTGAGATTTTTGACATAGACAATCAGGCATCTGTGAATATGACAGTTTCATGATTTCCCATTGGTACACTGTTTATTTCTTTATTGCCTTATTGTATTATATAGGACATCCAGTGTAATATTGAATAGAAGTGGTAAGAATGGACATCTTTCACTTATTTCCAATCTTAGGAGGATAGTGTCTTGTTCTCACTGTTGAGCATGGTGTTGTCTGTGGATTTTCTCTACATGTTCTTTATCAAGTTGAGTAAGTTCCCTTCTGTTCCAAGTTACTGAGAGTTTTTAATTATAAAAGGATTTTGAATTTTGTCAAATGCTCTCTCTAAATCTATTGATATAGTCCTATAGTTTTTTTTTTCCTCTGGTACGTTGGTATGATGGATTACATTGTCTGATTTCTGAGTGTTGAATTCTTGCTTGCCTGGGAAACATCCCACTTGATCATGGTGTATAATTATTTTTACATACTGATGGTTTGACTTACTAATATTTTGTTAGGGCCAAAAAATTGCATCTGTGGTCATGAGAGATACTGGTCTGTGGCTTTTCTTTCTTATAACAACCTTTTCTGATTTTATAATGCTGCTTCATAGGAAAAATTAGAAAATGTTCTCATCTTTTTCTGTTTTCTGGATCACAGATAACTGGCATCATTTGCTTTTTAGCTGTTTTGTAGAGTTTATTGGTGAAACCATCTGGTCCCCATGCTTTCTGTTTTGGAATGGTATAAATCATTAACTGAATTTCTTTAATAGTTATAGGCCTATTTACATTAAATGTTTTTCTTTGTGTGTGTATTGGTGCATTAGTCTTATGTCTTAAAAGGAGTTTCCATTCATCTAAGTCATCAAATCTATTCATCTAAGTCATCAAATAGCATAGAGCTATTCATCATGTGCCTTTATTATCCTTTTTGTCAGTGATATCAGTAATAGTGGCTCTTTTAAGTGTTGAATCTTCCTTTTCATTTAATTCAAAATATTTTCTAATTTCATCTGTGATATAGTGTTTGAAGAAAGGAAAAACAAAACAATGAAACAAAAACAAAATTCTTCCCCTCTTTCTGAGTGTTACAAGTCCTAATACCTCTCCTCCATCTAGCAATAGATACATACATCCTCCTCAGGCATTCTGTCTCCCCATGCACACCCTGAGATCCTGAGATGAGATGAGACACTAGCTTCAGTGCTCTCTCAGGTACTTGTCCTCTTCCCCATCCATTTGCTTCTGTGGATTTTGACAAGTCCTCTAGTTGTGATACCAGCATTCTGTCTGGACTACATTCAGTGGGACAGGCAGAGTGGGGTGTGCTGATCTCATCTGTACCTGGAGCTGGAGCCTTATTGACTAGCTAGCTAGTTCCTTTCCTTGCCTTTCCTTCTCTTTCCTTCTTTTCCCTTCCTTTCCTTTCTCTTCTCTTCCCTTCCTTTTTTCCCCATTTTTCTTTCTTCTTCCTTCCTTTCCTCCCCTCTCTGTCTTTCTCTGTGTCTCTGTCTCACTGCGTGAGACAGACACACTCTGTGTCTGTGTCTGTCTGTCTGTCTGTCTGTCTGTCTGTCTGTCTGTCTGTCTGTCTCTCTCTCTCTCTGCAGTACTGGGACATACGCATGCTAGACTAGCATTCTGTCACTGAGCTACATTCTTAGTCCTAATGTTTTTTGCTTACTGAGAATTGTTTTTTTTAACAAGACTATGATAAAGCTAACCCAGAATAATATGAAAACATCAGGTGGTCACCTACTCAAAAAAGATTGATCTTTATTGACATAGGGATTGGTTATGACCTCTTCTACCTTAAAAGACATCTTTGTTCTTTGCTTGCAGCATCCATCATTTCTCACCAACTACTCATTCTTCTTGTAGGGGTCCTTGTCATTCCAGCTGATCTCCCATCTTAAGTTCCTTTTCCCCCCTTGTCCTTCCTTCCTTCCTTTCTCTTTCTCTCTTTCTTTCTTCTTTCTTTTTTTGTGCCAGTTCTGAGGCTTGAATTTAGGGCCTTGGCAATGTCCTTTACCTTCTTCAGTAAGGCTGGTGATCTACCATTTGAAACACATTTCTGAGGCTTCTTTCTTCTTTTTTTCTTCCTTCTTTCCTTCTTTCTTCTTCCCCTTCATTCTCTCTTTCCTTCTTTCTTTTCCTCTTCTTTCTCTCTTTCCTTCTTTCTTCTCCTTCTTCCTTTCTTCCTTCCTTCCTTCCTTCCTTCCTTTCTTTCTTTCTTTCTTTCTTTCTTTCTTTCTTTCTTTCTTTCTTTCTTTCTTCTTTTCTTTCTTCCTTCCTTCCTTTTTCCTTCCTTCCTTTCTTTCTTTTGGCTAACTGGAGATGTAGCTCTCGGAGGCTTTCCTACCTGGTCTGGGTTCTAACTGTAATACTCAGATCCCAGCCTCCTGAGGAGCTGACACTATGGGCAGAACCACCAGCACTCAGTCTTCTTTCTCATAAAAGGCACCTTGCTGGTTCCACGTCTTAACATGTGTACATATTGAAGGATCATTATTTATCTTACCACAAAGAACATATTACAAATATCCACTGGAGGAGAAAATACGAGGAAAGTGTTGATTTGAGGCTTTGAACAATCTGGTAACAGAGAGAGCAGGAGGGTACAGTGGGAGGCCCAACTTGCGGTTTGGAAGCTGCAGAATTATCTAGGCAGCCATGGGAAGGTACCTCTGGCCAGCAGCAGTAAGGACTGAGGAGGAGACTTGCCTAGTGTTGTAATCCCAGAACTGAGAGCCAGATATCATGTGAATAGGCAAAAAGGCCTTGGGGATTCTGCACCTATCAGCTGAGTGGGATAATCTTCTCCTTGCCTAAGTGGGGAGTTACCGTGTGATAAGCAGCGTTCTTGGTAGGCAATCTAGAAAGGTGTCTGTTGGTGCCTGGTACATGGTGAATGAAGGAACAGGCTGTGTTCAGAAAGCACCTAGGAAGGTACCAGGCGGGCAGGGGGCCTGCAGGGCAGCAGGAAGGAGCTTGTGCACATCTGCCTTGTCAGAACTCTTTCTCATTAGAAACAGCCAAATCTTGTTGAGCCAAAACCCTTCGGTAAGGGTTTGGGAATAATGTTAGAAAGGGAGAGTCCAGCATGGTTTTGTGTTTTCGTTTGTCGGCACCAGGGCCCCGAGGCTTTGGCTGGGAGCAGCACCACTTCTTGGACATCAGCTGTAGACTGCACACGGAGGGGCTGAGAGACCCTTTCGTGGCGATTCAACCTGGCAGAAGGAACTCACCTGGTGTGAGGTGGCCTGTAGCATCCAGGACACTCTTCTGTTTGCCTCAGTGGGCACATTCATGGAAGGGGAATGTGGGCCAGTGCTCAACGCTCCTGAGAACTGTCCTCATCCATTGCTGTTGCTCTGTGTCAGGACTTCATGGAGAAACATCGCTGGGAACATGGGTCTGTGGGACCATTCCTATCATGGGTACTGCTGTTTACCCCACTGTGGATTCCTTACACCAAAGGGGTTGAGTGTTGGTGTAAGATACATAAACATTATGGAAGAGTTGATACTCAGCCCTCACAATGAGGTAGGATTTCTAGAAGGCCTGAGTGCAGATGGAGGAATAAACATCTAGGTTGGAAAGGCAGCCATGGGCACAGGACATGTAGAGGCACGGATGGATAGTGCTGTGTCTGAGGAAACAAATTCCAGGAACCATAGCTCCAGAAAGCTGTCCAGGAGGAGCAGGGAAGCCCTTGTTCCTTCCCTCGAAGCATTGTGTTTAAATGATTCTTTCCTTCCATTGCTATGCCCCCCTCAGAATGACATAATTTGAGGAGAATGAGAGTCAGAGAATTAACCTCCCCAAAGCCATCAACTATCAGGATAGAGCCAGGATAGAAATCAAATTCTTCTCTCTTCTGTCTTCTAGGAAGCTGAAAGAAAACCTTGTTGCCAAGTTTCAGAATGCATTGCCATTCAATCCTGAGCATGGTTAGACAGAAGTACCCTCAATCCCCTGCCACAGGTGTGGCACTGGAATTCTGCAGACTAAGAACTGGTGCTTAAAAAGAGGAGAAAGAACAGGGCCTTGCAAAAGCATGGGCTTTGGGTGGCAAGAAGTTCTCAGTTGCTCATGAAAGGCTTCTTTATGAAGGGCAGGGCAGGGGCAGGGACAGAGTTGGGGTGTGAGTCAGGTTTCTCACCTCCACCCCAGCTAGACCCAGGGTTTTTTCTGAACCTCAGTGTCCTACACTTGGAACCCAAACAAGGTCATGAATACACAGGCATTTCAATAAATCTATAGATAAAAAACGTAAAAATGTATTGAACTTTACTGCTTATCCCATTGTTATCTGGATACTTGTGTGCTACATTTTCTAAGTCCTGTGCTAGAAACCTAGGAAACTGAGGCCCACTCCCCAGATCATGGGAAGACCCTATAACACTTGTTCTCAGTGAAGCAAGCAAAACAGTACCCTTGTTTCCATGGCTTTGATGTGAACAGTTCCTCCCCCTCCTTACCAAAGCCTTCAGAAACAGACAGGCTATGCAGCTGGTCAGCTGTGATTTTAGATCTTGGTCATCTATCCTATCTTGGCGTAACCTTGGTAACATGCTGGGCCTTGAACACCAGCTGTAGACCTGTAAGATGGAGCAGCCGTGCTGCAGCCCAGGGCGGTTAGATGGGGGGGGGGGTGACTGGTAGTGCTGGAGGCCACTGTTTGTTCTTTGCTCTGCTGTAGGCTCAGATTCCTAAGAATGAGGAAACTCAGATGTCCAGCAGTTTGCCTTGTTACTGAAGCATTCAGACTTCCTCTGCTGGCTACCAAAGCACAGAGGCTGGGCTTCAGGGATAAGCCAGTGTTGGGGGTGTGTGTGTAAGCCTGTCCCTGCGCCAGAGATGACTCTGTGTAACTCCCAAGGCCTGCTTCCAAAGCCTCCCCAACTCAAGAGCCTGTGACCGTGACATAGCGAAGATGGTCCTAGAAGGCCTGTTCCCGGTGGCTCCGGCATGTCCAGCTCCTTCCTTCCTGAGCCAGGCCCCCAGAGATTCCCCCTCCCCAAGCTTCTTTCCAAGACTCGGCTTCCTGCCGTTTCCTAGCCGTCCCCTGAACCCCTTCTTTTGAAATGAATCGTGCCAATTGTGCGGCTTCACCCATGACCACTGGGCACAGTCACAAATCTTACCACAGGCAAGCTCTTTTGTTTGACTTCTGCAAGGCTCTTAGCGGGCTTTTCAACGGAGTCACTGGAAGGGAGACCGCTTGCCTGCCAGCTCCTGGAGCAGGAAGAATTTCCCTGTTGTTTTAGGACTGGGGTTTGCAGAAAGATGGATACAGAGGCATTGGTGGGAAAGAATGGGCCAGGACATAAATCCAGCATGTGTAAGTCATCGGCGGTGCCTGGCGGGGCCTCTGGGCAGTTTAGGAGGTGAGGTTAGATTTACGAGAGTGGGCAGCGCCTGCCCAGTTGCATCTCCCAGTTGGTAGCTCCTGACCCGTGAATGGTCCCGCGCATGTGTACATGCTGCCCTAGGATCCGCATGTACTCCTTTGTACAGCACACCTTTAAAAGCTTCAAAGTTGCAAAGCTCTTAGTCAGAGCACACACAGGGTCTCCGTGGGTGCTTTTGCTGCCTGCCTTAATCTTCAGGAGAATGAACACTGAGAATGAACCCTGACTCAGTGACTCCTAGTCAATGGGACTGGACACCAGTCCTGGCTCCCTGTGTGATCTCATATCAGTGTTTGTAAGATGGGGTCATGATGCCAGCCTCATATGGCGCTCTTGAGGCTGCAGTGTGATAAGGGTTCCACAAATGCTGACATCATCATCACTCTCATTTAATAAAAGCTGAAAAAAAGATTCAGAAATGGACGCTGGTCACCTTTAACTTACTGAGAAATGGTAAAACCAACATATGTATTTCAGGGAATCTTCAGTATACCAGCCTGCCTCTTAAGGAAAATGAACCCCAGGTAGCAAAATCCGGGCAAATACTAGGGTAAAGCAAATGATAAGAGTATGTGGAGGCAGGAGGATTGCCTGCCAGGGTGTTTTTGCAAGTACTAGGATTTGAACTCATGACCTTACTTACACTTGTTCTACTTGCTTGTCCAGATGGCACACACTATCACTTGAGCTACACTAACAGCCTAACTTTTGCTGGTTTTGAATTTCCCTGTCTGGGTTACCTGCAAAACTGCTATCCTCCAGATTTCAGCCTCTTGAGTAGCTAAAATTAGTGGCATGAGCCACTGGCACTTGTATCTTAGTATTTTAAGGATTTAGATCAGCTAGTGTGTGGGAATATCTTTACTCTATGTTTGCGTGCGTGTGTGCGCACACGTGTGCATGTACATGCGTGTGCATGTGCACCAGCCCTGGGGCTTGAACTTAGGGCTTAGGCACTGTCCTTAAGCTTTTTAGTTCAAGGCTAGTACTCATTTGAAACACAGCTCCACTTTTTTTTGGTAATTCATTGGAGATGAAAGTCTTATGGACGTTTCCTTCCTGGGCTGGCTTCGAACTTTGATCCTCAGATCTAAGCCTCCTCCTTACAGTCGTGAGACCCCAGTTCTTAGCTTGAATATCTTTACTTTTAGAATTAAGTTATACATTTTATGGAGAGACTTAGGGATTCCCATGCAGTTACAACAAATTACACAGTGTGTTACATGTCCCTGTTTTTTGGTGTACTGGTTCTGGGGCTTGAAATCAGGGCCTGGGCACTATCACTTACCTTTTTCACTGGTGCTCTACCATTTGAGCCACTTCTGGCTTTTTAGTAGTTAATTGAAGATAAGAATTTTATGGACTTTCTTACCCAAGCTAAGCTTTGAAACTTGGTCAGTGTATCTCAAGCTCCTGAATAGCTAGGATTGCAGGCATGAGCCGCTAGTATGCAGCATTCATGTCCCTTTTACCCAGTTTCCCCCAATGGTAGCATCTTGGAAAATTGTAGTACAGGCTTTGTTTTGGTTAGTTGAGGTTATAGTAGTTTTTGTGGGTTTTTTTCCCCCTGTCATGGGGCCTGAAAGCAGCTTGGGTGCTATCAACTGAGTTCTTCAGCTCAAGGCTAGCACTCTACCACTTGAACCACAGCACCACTTCCAGCTTTTGCTGCTTTTGTAGTGCTGAGGAATTGAACCCAGGGCCTCACGCATACAAGGCAAGCACTCTGCCATGGAGCCACTTTCCCAGCCCACAGTAGTTTGTTTTAAGAGTTTCACAAAGTTTTTGCTTTGGGGTTCTTTTTTTAAGAAGAGTGTTTGCTAGTGGCCCAGGCCTCCTCCGACTCCTGAATGCAAGTGAACCTCCTTCCTCAGCCTCACAAGTAGCTGGACTATAGGCTCACACTACTGCATCTAGCCCAAACTAATATTTCAACAGATTTCCTAAAATTTGAGGAGCTGATACAGACAAATAAGTAAAATCACTAAAAAAGGAAAAAGGGAAAGAAAGAGACTGAAAAGGAGGGAAAGGAGGGAGGGAAGGAAGGAAGGAAGGAAAGAAGTAAGGAAGGAAAGAAAGAAAAGAAAGGAAGGAAGGAAGGAAGGAAGGAAGGAAGGAAGGAAGAAAGGAAGGAAGGAAGAGAAGGAAGGAAGGAAGGGAAGGAAGGAAAGAAAGAAAGAAAAAGAAAGAAGGAAAGAAATAAAAGAAAGAAGGAAAGAAAGAAAAAGAAAGAAGGAAAGAAAGAAAGAAAGAAAGAAAGAAAGAAAGAAAGAAAGAAAGAAAGAAAGAAAGAAAGGGATGTGGGGGAGGAAACAGAAGGAAAGCAAGCACCTTTCCTTGTGGCTGGAATCCATTCTGGTGTAGACCCTTACCAATTAGCCGGGTTTAGGCTCTGAGCCTAGGGATTAGCTCAAAGTGAAAGCTTAATGTCTTTTCAGATCTTTTCTTTTAGAGCATCTTGTCTGGGCATGAGTGGTTTTCTAAATTCACCTGTAGTTCAAGTTACTTTTAAATGTCCTGATTTCCCAGAGCCTCTTAACCAAGCTTCTCAAGGGCTTAAACAGATTCTGAGATGTCTCTATCAAGACTCAATCAATCACCCCAGTCATCATGCAGCTGTTTCCTGATAGCATTTGACAGCAGTGCTGGCCACTCTTTGTACTTGATTTGTACCTGATAGAGAATGTGCAAGGTAGTCCTTCAGGTATCCCTTAGACAGGTAAGAACAAGCATACACAATGCCTCATGAGCATGTCTGCTCTTATCTGGTTCCATCTGAGTATAGGAAGAGGAATCTCGGTTACCTCTGCAGAAGACCTGGAGCAAAACAGCAGAAACCTTTCCTACACATTTTGAAGAGAGTTCCTTCCCTCCCTCCTCTCTCTCTTTCTCTCCCTTCCTTCCTTCCTTCCTTCCTTCCTTCCTTCCTTCCTTCCTTCCTTCCTTCCTTCCTTCCTTCCTTCCTTCCTTCCTTCCTTCCCCTCTCTTCCTTTCCTTTTGTCTTTCTTCCTTTCTGTCCTGGGGTTTGTACTCAGGGCCTGGGAACTGTCTCTTAGTTTTTTAACTCAAGGCTAGCACTACCACTTGAGCCATAGTACCACATCTGGCTTTTTGGTGATTAATTGTAGCTCAGGGTCTCACAGCCTTTTCTGCTGGGCTGTCTTTGAACCATGATCCTTAGATTTTAGCCTCCTGAATAGCTAAGACAAGTGTAAATCACTGGTGCCGGGCTAGATGGCCTTTACTTTTTTTTAATTATATTTTATTTTATTTTATTTGTGAACATATTGTACAGAGGGGTTACAATTACATGGGCAGGATAATGCATACATTTCTTACCAAACATTGCAGCCTCCTCCTTTGTTTACCCTTCAAATCCCTTCCCAGCCTCCCCCTCCCCCCAATCCCAATCCTTCTCCTTCCCCCCTCCCCCCTCACCGACGTTGTAAAGCTCGTTTTCGACATGACAACTTGTACTTCTCATTGTTGCAACAGGTCCACCTGTATCCTTAAACGACTTGTTTTTCCCCATCTCCTCCACAAGTTATACTGACATCAAATATAGTGAAAGCAGGGGTTATACTGTGGGGGAGGGACATACAAAGCAACAAAGAAATAATCTTATAAATGCGTTAGAAACACATGCATGAAAGAAAAAAACGTTAAAATACATATCTAAGGGTTCATTTTCCTAACATCACATTATTTGTCCTTTTCTGCTTGACTCATACGTATACTAGATATTGCAAATAAGGGAAACCATGGGACCTATGTTTCTTTGGGCCTGGCTTACTTCACTTAATATAATTTTTTCCAAGTTTTTCCATTTCCTAACAAATGAGACAATGTCATTCTTTCTGATGGAGGCATAGAATTCCATTGTGTCTATATACCACATTTTCTTGATCCATTCATCTACTGAAGGGCATCTGGTTTGGTTCCATATCTTAGCAATGGTAAATAGTGCTGCAATAAACATAATTGTGCTGGTAGCGTTAGTGTGGTCTTGTTTGTAAACATTTGGGTAAATGCCCAAAAGTGGGATTGCTGGGTCATAGGGGAGATCTATGTGAAATCTTTTGAGGAACCTCCATACTGCTTTCCAAAGTGGTTGAACAAGTTTACATTCCCACCAACAATGAAGTAAGGTTCCCTTCTGTCCACATCCCCTCCAGCATCTGTTGTTGTTAGAGTTCTTGATTTTTGCTGTTCTAACTGGAGTGAGGTGGTATCTCAATGTTGTTTTGATTTGCATTTCTTTTATGGCTAGGGATGTTGAGCATTTCTTCATGTGTTTATTGGCCATCCTTCTTTCTTCTTCAGAGAAGTTTCTCTTTAAGTCTTTCGCCCACTTATTTATTGGGCAGTTGTTTCTTTGAAGATTTGTTGTTGGGGGATTTAATTTTTTGAGTTCCAAGTATATTTTAGATATGAGACCCTTGTCCGTTGTATGGCTAGTGAAGATCTTCTCCCAATCCGTGGGCTTTCTATTGATCTTGCTAGCTATGTCCTTTGCCATGCAGAAGCTCTGCAACTTCATGCAATCCCATGTGTCCAACCTTTCTTTGATTTGTTGTGTTTCTGGGTCTCTATTCAGAAAATTTCGGCCTGAGCCAAGGAGACCTAGGGTTTCTCCTATTCCATCCTGTAATGTTTTCAGAGTGTCTGCTTTGACTTCGAGGTCTTTGATCCATTTGGAGTTGATTCTGGTGCAGGGTGATATATAAGGATCTAGCTTTAGTTTTCTACAAGTAGTTAACCAATTTTGCCAGCACCATTTACTGAAGAGGCTGTCTTTCTTCCATTCTATTGTTTTAGCTCCCTTATCGAAGATTAGATGGCTATAGGTCTGTAGGTTCATTTCTGGGTTTTCAATTCTATTCCATTGGTCCTGAGGTCTGTTCTTATGAGATGGCCTTTTCTTAATCAAGCATTTGCTTGATTGCTATAAACTTGACTGCTTGCCTCATCTGTAAAATTGGTTCAGGCAGTATCTGGTTGGCTAACCATTTCTACTAGAGAAGGAGAGCTTGGAGCTTGCTAGTCACCTGTTTTGGTGTTCTTACTCTCCTGGAGTATTACTTTAAAACTCTCCAGTCCTCCTCCTCCCCTCTGCTTATTCTTTGTGGCTATCTGGCTGTCTTCTCTCTGAGTTATAACTATGTCTCTGGGCTCTTTCATCAGCCCTCCTGTACTTCTACTCTACACAAAAAGAGTCCTCTTTGAATGAATTTACTGCAAGGGGACAATCCCACTCTTCAGTTGTGTAGAGTTTGAATGTGTCTCCCAAAGGCTCATTTGCTGGAAGCTTGGTCCATAGTGTGGCAAGGTGTGAGGTGCTGGGACCTTCAAGAGTCCTGACTTGGAAGGTCAGGGTGAGCCTGTTTGCTTCCTGTTCTCTGACTTCCAGTGTTATCATTTTTCTATACTATTGTGATGCTGCCTCCACTCAGACCCTCACCAGAGCCAGAAGAAGCCAGTGCCAGGTTCTTGGAGCTAAGAAAGTGTGAACAAGTTTAAATCTCTTATTTTAATCAAGACCCAGGCACCCTCCACATCTGTTTCCAATACAGATGTTACTTTTTACATCTGTCTTCCTGCTAAGATATTCCACAGGAAAGGCAAACTCTGTTTATTGTATCCCCTCTCAATTCCTTGACCTACTTCTGCACTGTGTCTTTTTGTCTCAGTCTTGCCCACCCTAATCAAATCTTCATATGTGAACCGCATCCTTCCTTGCAAATTCCTTAGCACAGCAAATTAAGCCCTTTCCATTTGGTTTCCTTGGTACTTCTCCCCTTCCCCATAACCCCTGTTATTAAGCTCAGTCACACTGCGTATTCTTCCAGCCAATCCAGAGTGTCTGCTTTCTCTGGAACGATGGACCTTACCGCAGAGTCGATTTAGCCATTCCTCAGAGATGCCTTTCCCGATGACCCTTACCCTCTGTGCAAGTCACAGCATCCAGCATTGCTTGTTTATTTTCTTACTGTTTTCTTTCCTACTGCACCATTTCCTCAAGGGCACAGTCTTCGTGAGTGAGGAGCCTTGCACGGAGTGCTGTCCTGCAGACACCACCACCAGCACTTACCAACACACGGTCTGCAGTGGACTGCATGCACTCTGCTCTGAGTGTGTTATGTGTTTTAGGAGACAGGTGTCATTAGCTTCTCTTTGTCGATGAGGAAACCAAGAGAGTTCATATTATTTGTGTGGAGTCTCCAGCTAAAAAAGGTGGATTTGGACCTGAATTGAAATGATTCTTTCAAGGTTATCATTCTCTCTCCCAAAGCAGAGGTTCAATGGCTCTTACCTTTATATTTATAGAGATCTTATTTGTAATCTTATAATATGTACAAATGTCTTATTTGTGTTTGCTGGGACAGGGAATTAGTATGTATTTCATAAAGATAAAACAGGAGTCAAGGGATGGTGATTCCCAACTTGGAAGCTTTTAGGGTTCCTGTAAAAGGATTATAAGGAGGCATTTGGCCATGGGGAGGAGGTACAAAGCACATGGCCTTTAGTTACAGAGCACTGTATGGGATAAGATTGGCAGGTAATCCAGGGGTGAGCTCAGCCCAAATGAGTATTGAATTCTGCAACCCAGGTGGCAAAGTACAGAGAGGAGGTTTTTATTTTAAAATCTTTATTCAAGGTGATTAAAATTATACATGTGCATCATGTACAATATACTGTTCTGAAAGATGCTCACAATGGTGGGAAGTCTAAAGTAAGCTAATGACCGTGAGCATAACTTCACGCACTTATCCACGGCTGCAACTTGCTTCCCCAGAGCAGGCTTAGATGGTGGTCTCCTCACTCACACCACCTTCTCCAGGGTGCCTGCCTCCTGACTGTGCTGAATAAACATTCGCCACTCCTCCACATGCCAACTAGCAGGACCTGGGAATGCCTTGCCTCCCACACTTAGTTTTCTCCAGTCCTTCCTACACTTCCTGGCAAGACTTCACCTGTATGTTGTCTGTCTCCCCATTAGTGCCAGCTCCGTAGGCTTGGAGATTCTTACTGTAGTCTTGACCTCTGTCTCCTCAGATCCTGAAAGAGTATAAGGCACTAAGTCTGAGGCTAAGGAACAAGAGAGGCTGCTTTGGTCTCTGTTAAGCTTATCTGAGTGGACCTGTCCTTGGTGCTCGGGACCACAGGAGGGAAGGTGACATTTCTCTTTTCAGGAAGGTAACATGTCAGAGACTCAGATGAATTATTATTCTTGCAGGATAATATAGGGCTAGACAAACATTTCATTTGTAGGGTAACACTGTAAACACTGTAAGCTTTGGGGGCCCATTTTGTGGATCTCAGTCATGTTTAACTTTTTAGTAACATTAAACCATTCTTAGTTCACAAGCTGTATAAAAACTATGGGACGCAGCCCATAGTTTGCTGGCCTCTGGGATAATCAGCTTTCCTACTGTTGTATTATGGATGCTGTCTGAACACATGACTGCTGGATGAGAAACAAAAGGCTTAGAGTCTGAATATCAGACAAAAATTGCTAAAGAGGTTACCTTTGTGGAAAACTAATGATGATTTAATTGCTTTAATGGTTATTGGGGTTTTTGAAATTTCCATGTATTTTTTAGTCACTTTGGATGAATTTTTTTTCTTTGTGGATACATCATGTGTTTTTCACCGTTGTCTGGAAAGACTATGCTTTTACTCTGGCAACAGTAGTCTATCTGCAAATCTATATGATTTAACTTGTGGTCTCTATTTGGTTCCATTAATCATGCTATCTTGATTCCTATAACTGTCTGTCCCTTAAAATTTCGAAATCAGGCTGGGTAGTACCCCAGATTTATGTCTTTTTAAAGACTGTTTTAGCTAGTTGGAGAAATTTGCATTACCATATAAATTTAAAATCTTAGTAAAATTTCTATACAAAGCCTACAGAAATTATAATTGGCATTGCATTATATCCACAGATTACTTTGGGAAGATATTTTGGTGGCACAGGAATTTGAACTCAGGACCTCATGCTTGTGTTTTACTACTTAAACCATGTTCACTGCAAGAAGTGACAGCTTCTAACAACATCAAGTCCATTTTTGTTTCATAATAACTGTGAGCTTTGTTTTCATTTCATGTAACTGCTCGAATTTGTTAGCACACTTTCATAAATTCTTGCATCATTTTTTCATATCTACAAGGTTTACAGTTATTCTTTTCATTCCTTATGATCTATGTGTATTTCTGCCACCCTCCTTGATCACCCCCTTTCAGGGGGTTGTGAATGAAGATATTCTCTATTACCTTCATCTGTAATAATAACAACATGAAAAATCTCAAACAGTACCATTACAGGTTTTCTCTCAGAATGGGTGTTTCTAGGTAGTGGTGGCTCTCCTCTTGGGGGGGGGGCGGGGAGGTTCAGAAACCCAGGCTTTTCCTGATGTTACCTGGGACATATGTATTCACCCCTGTGCATTCCCAGGTGCTGCTTTGCCTCCATGGTGCTGGGGAAGGGCAGAGGACTATAAATAGGAGGTTCTGTGCATAGTTTTGAAATGGCATGCATAAGCTCTGCTTAGTCATAGGGCTCTCTCCTTCAGGAGGGATGGGGAAGTGCCAAGCTGTATGCCCGGAAAGAAGGGCAAAGGATTTCACAGCTGTTCAATACTTTCTGCAGTGAGTCCATTTAAACTTTTTATAAAACACTACTGGTTGATTCTGTCTGTTTTTATAATGGCTCTCACCTTCATTGTTACTCTTGGGATTACTATATTGTATCTTTTAGTTTGGCATTGTTTTCTGCTCATCTTCAGCTTCTTGGAAAAGATGACTGATTCATCTCCACACCTGCTTTTCTAGTATTTCAGGCTAAAATTGTCCTCCAGATTTACATCCCATGAAGTTTTGTTCAAGTTTATATTTTATTTAATCACTCAGTCCAAAAACATCATCTGCTTTCTCTTGATATTATTTCTCTAATCCATAGATTGCTGTAAAGTAACTTAATTTCTAAATATAGGGACAATCCTGTGATTGATTTATTTTAATCTTTTGAATTTTGTACTCATTACTGTATTTTCCTCTACTTATTTAGAAGTGTTATACATTCTGCCTCTATTCTTTCAGTGTTTGCCCAAGATTTGCAATTGCATGTTTTAGTGACTTCTAAAGAAAATCAGTTACATTGTCTTCTTCATGGATAGCATTGAGGTCTCAGAACTTTAACTCCTCATCTTTCTGACTTCTGTCATGTTAATACCCTGTATTTTCTTTTTGTTTCTTTTCTAATCTATTAGATGTTGGCATTGTCGTGTCTTCATTGTTTCACTAGGTGCTTTCTTGGTTCTTCATTTGTTCTTCTATCTATGATGATAGTTCAATCCAAAAGATATTCTTTAGATTTGCCTTACTGAGTTTACTAGGGGTGAGTTTTCTCAGCATTTTGTTTTCTTAAATAGTACTATTAATAGGTATTTTGTCACAGATATGTCATCTACTTTGGCAGCTTTTTTCTTTTAGCCTTGATTCATCTCCACCCTAGCCTTTCTTGTATTTCAGGCTAAAATTGTTCTTCAGATACTTCATCTGCACCCCACAAGGTTTTATTTCAGTTTATACTTTATTTAATCATACAGTTCAAACATATCATCTGATTTCTCTTGATATTCTTTCTCCAATCCATAGATTGAAAAACATTACTTAATGTCTAAATATAGGGAAGATCCTGTTATTAATTGATTGAGTTTAATCTTCTGAATTCTGTAATTATGACTATGTTTTTTTTTCATCTACTTGTTTAGAAATGTATATTCTGTCTTCATTCAGTGTTTACCCAAAGTTAAAGGTATCATACATCTAAGGTATTATACATCTGTTCCCTGGTTTCTATTATGAGCCTAACTTTATTCATGTTACTGTCACACCCCTTCACACATACTGCTTTGAACACATTGGGAGTTGTCCAGTTTTGCTCTGGTTTTTTTGGGGATCAGTTTCCTTTTTAATTTACTCAATTTGACATTTGTTGAACTTCTTCAGTGCATGAATAGATGGATTTTTATCAGTAATATAGGTTCTCAGCCTTCAGTCCTCCAGATCTTTATGTATTTTACCATCTTCTTTCCCTCCTTATGGAACTCCAACATAACTGATGTTAGATCTTCTGGATTTTTCAGTTGTGTATCTTCACCTCTCTTCCATCAGTTTTTACCATTTTACTTCTCTTTGCTATATATGCATTTTGGAAGTTCCTTTAACCAATTCCTTGATTCACTAACTTTTTTCTTTATCAGTGGTTAATTTTTTGTTAAAACTACCTATTGAGTTTCTAAGTCTTTTTGTAGTTTTAATTTCTAAAAGTTATAATTACTGGAAGTTCAATGTTGGCTCTCTGTTCCTTATGGATTCTTAAGCTTGCACAGTAAAATTATTTGTTTTAGTTTCAGAGACTTTGCACTTGGTATGTCCTTTAATCCTCAGGAACCTGAGGTGCTATTATATCCTGCACAGGGATAAGAACATCCGGGAACTTGTCTTTGTGTCTGTTTCTCCTTTTCTACCTTCTACTATAGTTAGAGCCTGAAGCTCTCAGAAATGAAGATTTCTGATCCAGAGAGAAGATTTGGGTTTGTTCCCTGATGGGTACTTGCAACTTTCGATACAGAGAAAAGAGGCATTCACTGATTACAGAACCTAAAGCTTTTAGGGAACTGAGCTTTATGTTTCTGTGACTTGCTGTGAGCTCCTTGAACACAGGACCTGTGGCAAACACATCCCTGTGACTATGACACTTTGAACAGGACTCAGTAAATACTTGAGCACATGACACAGAGTTCTAGGTCCATAACTGGGATGTAAATCTACTCACAGGAATGCATCAATATATGATTAATAAATCAAAACCAAGTGAGTAGAATTGATTGTCAATATCTATGTCTGAACTTTGAGATCAAGGATTGGACATTTTTTTTCTGTTAAGCTTTAGATTAAAAAAATCTCTTGGATTTTGTTGACTACTACACAGTATTTTTGTAACTAACCACTTCTGTCACTGTCGTCTGACATTGTTCTGGCTGCAATGCTGGCAGAGTGCCATGCAGTGTGCAGCTTCGACAGACGTTCAGACATTAATGTTCTCATGGATGTGAGGCCTGGAATCTGAGGTCAGTGTACTGACAGCGGTACACTGTTTCCAGAGGCTGTCCTTGCTGATTTGTAGGCAGCACCTCAATACCATGTCCTCACGCGACCTTTGTGCACATACACCCC
Organism: Dipodomys merriami; assembly: GCF_024711535.1. Taxonomy (NCBI): domain Eukaryota; kingdom Metazoa; phylum Chordata; class Mammalia; order Rodentia; family Heteromyidae; genus Dipodomys; species Dipodomys merriami. Next base: position 5,868,168 of record NW_027205381.1, read on the forward strand.
TGTGTCTCTTCTCTTCTGGTAGGGCTGCCAGTCCTACCCAGTTATAGAACCATCCTCAAGATTTAATATAACCTTAATTACCCCGTTAAAAGCTCTATCTCTAAATACAGTCACATTGAGGGAGTAGAGAATTTGGGGAGAACACAGTTCAATCCCAAAGGTAGCCCAGAGCAGCTACACACAACATACATAAATGGGCTTGGCTATATTCCAATAAAAACTTAGTTACAGAGACAAGTATCTCTGTAATTTGCCTGGATTTGGCTCATGTTCTGCAGTTGATAATGGAATATAGAGATATGTAAAGATAACTGGATTGTAACTGTGTCCATATCTATTTGGAATTCTTTGGAACTCAGTTGACCCTAGCAGTGCTGAGGTTCTTTGGGAAGGACAGAGCCGGGATCTGATTGCTGTAATGTCTCTCTGTGTGAGGCAGGCCTGAGGACAAACAGGCCTTCCAGTCCTGCCATTCATTTCTAAAGAACAAGACTCAATACTTTAGTTTACCATGAGTGCAGTAAGGATAGCAAAACAACCCACATCATGCCAGTCATCTGTTTCTTCAGCATTCAGTAGGCAACTCTTCTGTGCAGGACGGGGGATACAGATGTGACTGACACAGAGCACGGTGTGTGTTGGCAGAATGTGATTTTTGCCACAACTACAGCAACATTAAACAACGCCTACCACTCCTCTCAATTGTGCTTCTTTCACAGGTGTTTACGCGTTCTTAGTATTCTTTGGAAGGCAGCTCCTGTCAGTTGTCTCACTTTTTTGGTTGAGTCTCTGTGCTGTGCAATAGTGTCATCTATTGCTAAGGGGCTAACCTGGGCTTGCTGGTTCAAAGTCAAGGGCACACATCTAGTGATGGCCTTCTTGCTAGTCACAGCAGAGCATTTCATGGCATGGGAGAGGGATAGAGGAACTAGACCATATGAAACACGAACAAACTGACATCTATAACAGAGCTACTCACAAGAAAACCTGTTAATCTAATTACTGCATGAATTGACTGACATATTCATAAAGACAGTGTCCTAATCAACCCTTGAAGTCCTACCAGGTTCTACCACTTACTACTTCATAAAAATTAAATTTCAATGTGAATTACAACTGCATTCAAACCATAATAAACAGTGCTGGCCCTTCCAAATCCTCAAGATTTTTCTTTCCTTTCCTTTCTTTTTTCTTTCTGTCTCTTACTTACTTCCTTTATCTTCCTTCCTTCCTTCCCACCTTCTTTCCTTCCTTGCTTTCTTTTCTCTGTCTCTGCTTCTGTTTCTTTTTCTCTTTCTTTGCTAGTACAAGAGTTTCAACTGCAGACTTTGTGTTGGCTTATCTTGCTTATCTCTACCACTTGAGTCACACTTCCAACCTAGATTTTAATTTTGGACATGGAGTCTGGAGGACTTTTCTTCCTGAGCTGGCTTCATGTTGCAATGCTCCGGATCTTAGACTCTTGAGTAACTAAGATTTCAGGTGTGAGCCATCAGCACCTGACAAGACCTTTGAGGAATTGGGACTTAATAGTAATTCATTTGGAGGGGGGAAACTGAAAACATAAGGAAGGAAAAGTAGCAAATATGAAAATCAGCTGTGGACATTCTCCCACCAAGCCCCCTATTGTCCCACCCCCTGATTTTAACATTCTGGAGATTTCTATGCATAATTCATGTTTGTGAGGACAACCTGGGCCATCCTGATGGGGAGAGGACCTGAAAATTGGACTCCTGGGACATTAAGGCTGCTCTTTGGGAGAAGCCTGTGCTTGCCTGTGGCTGGGAAAGCATCTGAGAGAAGTGTGAGCTTCGTGCCCTGGTGAGTGGCTCTCATGATTGGCACGAATGCCCTACCACAGCCAGGAGACAGATAGTGAACTAGCCATCTGGCAGAGACTCATCAGACACTGCCCTGTGTCTGGTCCTTGTTGATGGAAGGTGGATGGAGGACATACAGGTGAACCTTCCTACCATGAACTCAGGGTCTTTGAGTCCGTCTCTAAAGTGACAGGACTCATCAAGCCTTGTGCCCTCAAACAAGTGGCGGTGGCCCTGGCTGGCCTATTGCTTTCAGAAGGAAACTGTAGCTCCACAGCATTGAGCCTTCCCCTGGGCTCAAAGTACCGAGAGGGAGACAAGCCCAGACAGATGCTTCCAGCAGAGGGATGGCCTTTTTGTTCCCTGAGATGTATACAGATGCTATTGTGTATGCTCCTGCCTGTGGGGCTCATCTCCAAGCTCCAGCCCACACACTTGCACCTGTATCTTCACCTTCCTGGTATCCAGGAAGCCCCCTGTTCCCACAGTGTACGTCTTCATTCTGAAACATGTTGGTTTGATTCCTCTTTTGGGGCAGCGGCTCCCCAGACCACTGGGTGCTATAGGGAAAAGGCCATTGATGTCAGACTTCTGACTGATAAGCCCTGTTACCACATATTTCTAGTCATTTTCAGGAAGCCTTGCCTGTGTACTAATTTAACACCACATACCCGCCCTCCAGGCATAACTCTCCCTGCTTGGCAGATCTCTTTTTCAAAGTTCACCTCATAGTCTCTTCCTCTAAAACTGTTTTTCCTGTCTGCCTTGACTCACTTGGGTGGGGAGGGATGCCAGAAAACTCCCTGTCCTGGTCTTGTCCCCGGTCCTTCACCACAATCCTCTGTCTTTACGTTTGCTCTTTCTCATTCCTTGCACAGACTTGCTTATTGTCCACGAAGCAAATGTTTTGATAAGTTCTTGAGTTATGAAGAACAAATACATTCCACCTAATTGTAAATTGTCTCACCCTGTTTTCTTGTGCCAGCTTTGACTTTTCTGCCTGCCTGGTCTAGGCAGAAAAGTGCTGGGTACAGAGCCTGGCTTGGGGCAGGAGGATGTAGAACTGAGCAAAGGGCAGAGGAGGTTGCTCTGTTCTCCAAGTGTAGCCAAGGAGGAAGGGAGGTGAGTCTCTTTCCTGCTTCTTATCCCACAGAGCCTGAAGGAGGAAGGCCAGAGCCTCATCACCTGGTGAGTCCAAACAGCAGGGCTTTAAGGAAGCACATTTCCCATACAATGCCTGTAGGCTTTTGTTCTAAATATCACCTGTGTCTATCTGTGTCCAGGTGTGTCCCCAGATCACTGGGGAAGACACCTGTGATGCAGCCAAAGGCCATACCTTGGTTTTCGTGTGTTCTAGAAGAGCTGGAAGAAGCAGGTGAGGAATGCCCTCAAGTATTTCTAAATCTGTTCTCACCTGGGAAAGGATGAATAACTTAGTGAGATCTGTATTTGAGCTGGTCCGGTGTGAGACCTCCCCATGCCCTGTCTCATCTGAAGGAGATGGGCTAACTACACCTCTTGAGGGTTTAAGTCTAGGGACAGATGGATAGCTGGAGTACAACAAAGCAGTGGATTGAGCTTCAGAATTTGAATCTAGGGGTGGGGAAGCATCAGTGTTCTATGGACTGATGTGTTCTATGAAAGTGTTTATTGAGCTATAAGCTAACGCTTTTATATTTAGTTGAATGGAAACGAGGAATGCTCTTACTTCTGTCACACATCGGCACCCAAACTGTTACTGCTACGTACAGACAGAGCATTCAGGGAGAATTCACTCCTGCAGATCAGGATCCCTGGAGAGAAATAGTGCTGAGGTTTTATGAAGATGAAAAAGAACTATTCAGTGAATCCTGAGCTGGGCTTTCACAGATAAACCCACCAGTGGCTTCTGATTCTTCTTCACCAGTGGATCGCCAAATCACCTGGAGTAGAATACTATCCGGTGGGAATTCTGGGCCAGTGAAAAGTGTGGCCCTGGGGGGAAGGGGGGGCTGTGTCATCTTAGAACAAGATATTTTTTCACATTTTTCTAAATTGCTTTGTTTGCATAACAACATAAGCAAAAACCAAAAGAGCAATCTATTTTGGATGGGGAGAGGTCTGGCGAGACGCGTTAGTGTTATTGTGCCATCAGGGATGGGCCTCATGTTCCCTGGCCTCCATTCTGTACCCCTCCTGTAGCATGACTTGGCAGTCATGCTCCTTGGTAGACTAACCTGGCCTTTGCTAATGTAAGCATTTGGGAAATGTCTTCTCTGCCACCTGTTTACTTCTTCACTTTGGGATCCAGGGCGGTGCACAGGCACCAATGTTGAGGCTTAGGGCCTGAACTCAGGGCCAGGGCATTGTCCCTGAGGGTATTGTTTTTGTTTTTGTTTTGCTCAAGGCTATGCTCTACCATTTTAGCAACACCTCCCCTCCCAGCTTTATAGTAGTGAATTGGTGAGAAGAGTCTCACCTACCCAGGCTGGCTTTGAACCTCAGTCTTTTTTTTTTTTTATTGTGAAAATACTGTATAGAGGGGTTACAATTACATGGACAAGATAATGAGTACATTTCTTATCAAGTATCGTAGCCTCCTTCTTTGTTTCCCCTTCCCATCCTCCCCTCGCCCCCCCAACACTCCCCCCCCACCAAAGTTGTAAAATTCGTTTTCGACATAACGACTTGTACATCTCATTGTTGCAATGGCCACCTGTAACCCTAGTTAAACGATTTGTTTTTTCCCTTCCCTTCCACAAATTATACAGACATTGAACCTCAGTCTTAAGATCTTGCCCTCCTGTGTGGTTAGGAGTACAGGTGTGAGCCACAAGTGCCCAGACACTTGTTGCTTCTGTGGGTCTTCTCCTGGTTTCTGTATGGAGATGACAACATGGATTGCTTTTTACTGACTGTATTCAGGTTTAATTTACCTGCAGTAGCACTCACCACTTCTCATTGAACAATTTACCAAGTTTTGACAAATGTGTACAGTTATATAACCATCACCATAGTCATCAGATAAACTTCCTCTGTTATGAGAGTTCCCTTTGCCTCACACGGCAGATCCTTCTCTTCTCTGCTTTTAGAGCTCTAGGTGTACTTTTACTACTGCCTCATGGCACAGGAATCAGGCAGCACAGAGCCTGTGGCATTTGATTTCTTTTACTTAATGTGAGGTTACAGATAACTGCATGTCATCATGGGAGTGAGAAGTCTGTTTCTTTTTTACAACTAAAGAAGGTTTCTCTGTGCTTTGGTGTGTCACCAGGTATTTACTGAGTACCAAATCAATCAAATGGACATTTGGGTTGTTACATTTGGCCCCTATGACAACTTTTGGTGTGGACATATATTTTGCTTTTTCTCCCAATAAATACCTATGAGTAACACCAGCGACATGGTGAGTATGTGGTTCACTTTGTAATAAACATCCAGGCTGTTGCCGGTAGTTGTACCATAGTCCCCTGTCTCCTCCCCTACCATAGAGCCTGCAGTTCTAGCTGCTTAAGTCCTCCTCACATTTGGCTTTCTGGATTCTGGCAATTTTAGTAGATATAAAGAGCTATCTCAGTGTTTTTAATCTTTATTTCCCTCAAGACTTTGAGGATCATTTGTTTCTTATTTGTCTCTTTTCTTTTTTTTCTTTTTTTTTAAATTTAATTTTATTTTATTTGTGAACATACTGTACAGAGGAGTTACAATTACATGGGCAGGATAATGCGTACATTTCTTACCAAGCATTGCAGCCTCCTCCTTTGTTTACCCTTCACATCCCTTCCCAGCCTCTCCCCTCCCCCCCAATCCTTCTCCTTCCCCTCCCTTCCCCCCCCCCCCCCCCCCCCCCCCGGCACCGACGTTGTAAAGCTCGTTTTGGACATGACAACTTGTACTTCTCATTGTTGCAACAGGTCCACCTGTATCCTTAAACAACTGGTTTTTCCCCATCTCCTCCACCAGTTATACTGACATCAAATATAGTGAAAGCAGGGGTTATACTGTGGGGGAGGGACATACAAAGCAACAAAGAGATAATCTTATAAATGCATTAGAAACACATGAATGAAAGAAAAAAAACATTAAAATACATATCTAAGGGGTCTCTTTTCTTAGTGTAATATCTATTCAAAAAATTGCCCTTGTTGGATTGGGTTATCTTGTTGTTTGTTTGTTTTTGCATTACTAGGGTTTGAACTCAGTACTTACATTTGCTAGGCAGGTATTTCACAACCAACCCTGACTGGATTGTCTTCTTCTGAGAAGTATGAGGGTTTGTCTGTTTGCTTGGCTGTTTTGTGAATACTTTTTGTTTCTGACCAGGCTGGAGATGGAACCCAGGGCCTCATATGTACTAAGCAAGTGTTGTACCAGTGAACTATCTACCAGAAAAAAATTCTTTATATAGTTTCAAATACATTTTCAAATATTTTCTCCCCACTGTGGCTGGCATTTTTACTTCCTTAATAGTGCCTTTTAAGTAGCAGGAACTTTCAACTGAGATAAAATTGAATTTAACTTTTTTTTTCAGGGTTTGGGTTTGAGCCTTTTGCATTTTATGTATTTAACCTGAGTCATAAACATTTTCTTCTCCATGTCTTTCTGAGAGTCCTAACATTTAGCTGTATGATATATTTTGAGTTAATTTGTGTGTGGTATGATGTTGGAGTTTGGGGCTGGGGTTTTCTTTTGTTTTTGTTGTTGTGTTTTGCTTCCTCCCTCTCTTCCTTCCTTTTCTTTCTTCCTTTCATCATTTTCCCCTGTACCAGGGTTTTAACTCAGGGTCTACCCTGCTTTCTCAGCTTGCTTGCTCAGTTGGCATTCTATCACTTGAGCCTGGCTTTTTGTAGTTATTTTAGAGATGGCATTTCAAGAACTTTTAAGCCCAGCATGGCCTCAACTCTCAGTCCTTCTGATCTAGCCTCCTGAATAGCTAGGCTACAGTGTGAACCACCGGCTCCTGGCGTGCATTTTATATTTTATGTGTGGATAACTACAGTTGCAGTACCATTTATTAAGAACAAATTTAATTACTAGGGTTTGATTTGTATGTAGATGCCAGTCTTTAAGGCACTGTACAGCATGTGGAACCTCTTATATTGATTTCAATCAGTGACCTAACTTTTCTTTTTCTTTTACCAGAATACTCAAAATGCCACATTATTATAACTGCTTATGTTGCCCAAAGCCACCCATACCGAGGGAAAGGAGGATTTTCCTCTAGACAGGACAGGCCTCATGTTTGTTGGGAGTGTCCGCGTAAATCATTCTTCTGGGGCAGTGGCTCAGGACCTTGACAGTACTGACCTGGGCCCATACACATGGGGAGGACTTGTGCTTTCTCTCATACACACTGTTCCCAACACCTACCTTAACTCTCATAACAATGATGTGAGACTAGAAAGTGGCTTGGGTATGGTTCAGGTGGTAGAGCACCTGCCTAATAAGCAAGAGACCCTGACTTTAAACTCGAGTACTGCAAAAAGAAAAAAAAACTGAGTGGATGATTGTTATCCCAGTATGCAGATACCACCGGTAAGGTTCAGAGAAGGTGGTTCACTGTCCCATAGCAAACCGCGTTAGGCTGGAGCTGAGCCTTTTTCTTTCTGTTACATGGGCTGGAAATTTTATTTTATTTTTTACAATACTGATGGTATCTCATAACCACTCATCCATTACTAAGGACATGACTCTGTTATTCATTATTATAAAGGAGTCAGGCCAGCATCAGAAGAAAATGTATTCAATACCTGACTTAGGTAACTGCAACCCCTCTGTGCATCACCTTTACAATAAAATTTTTTTAAAGGAAGAAAGAAAAGAAGTTTGTTTTATTTACAGTTTCGAAGACAGACAGTGCAGATATTACACTGCAGGCCCTGGGGAGGACTGGTTCACCAGCTACATGCCCATGGTGGACAGCGATAGTCAGAGTCCTTGTGGGAGGAGGAACGCATCACGATGCTGGGCACCACAGACCCTGGATCCCACAGTGCCTTCTGAGAGCAGCTTCTATAGCAAGCCATGGACCCTCCCCCCAAGCCCATCCTCCCTAACACCCTCAAGGGGTCCACTACCTCCCTCATCATGCCAGGAACTAAGCTCCCAGCACACGTACTTTTGGGAGGCACACGCAAGCGGTACTCATGCCATGTTTCCAAGTAGCAAACAAAGCTAACTGTCACTGAGGAGATGGGCCTACGTGAGGCCTCTGGAACCCACACTGCAGGCTGGGAGATTCTTGGAGAGCGGTGTCAGTTCACCTGAAGGCCAGAGTTGGATGCTTCTTGTAAGTTCTCAGTGGCAACTGCTTTTAAATGCCACAGGTTCTGAGGGCTCAGTGGAAGGTTAGCCTAAGAAGGATTAGAAACTGCCAGGGTGATGAAGATTAAGTATATAGGCAAAAATGCTCCAAATAATGCATTCTTGTTGTATGTCTGCCTAGATCACTAGACAAAGCAAACCCCAAATCATAGTTCCCATGGAGTTCAGTGAAAGGAAAATAAGCCCCTGCCCACAGTGAACTCCAGAAATGCTGGTTGCAGTGCCCAAGGACTTTGGAAAGAGAAGACCTCCTCTTGCAGTGGACTTCCTGTTTAGCACTCACATGTCCTTGTTTGTTTTTTGTTTTTTCAAGCCAACAGTTTTCTCAGGAAATGTGTGCATCTTTGCCTCCAAATAGGATTTGGATCAGTGAATTGCCAGCTCTGCATTGGGTTGGGCCATCAGCACAAGTCAGGCACAGGGGGTGCCTTGCTGGGGATCACGCAGACTGTGGCATTCTCGATTGCAAACGACTCCATGCCTAAGGTGGGCCTGATGTTCCCAGGAGCTCACATGACTCCTGGTGTTTGTCATTACATTCTGGCCAACCAGACGTGACTACCTCTGACCAGAGAAGGATGGGCTTCAAGTATGGTCAGCTCAGGACAGCATGAAGGGCACAGGACAGAAGGTAGAGAGGTAGACCAAAGTTTTGCCACCATGCCACATCGCCTTATCTGTCTGGGGTTTCATGTTCATTTTTCAACATTTTTATGTTTCATTATTTATTCATTTTGGTGGTTCATGCCTGTAATCCTAGCTACTCAGGAAGCTGAAATCAGGAGTATTAAAGTCAAAGCCAGTCTGGCAGAAAAGTTCATGAGACTCTTATCTCCAATTAACCACCAAAAAGCCAGAAGTGAAGCTGTGGGCTCAAATGGTAGAGTGACAACCTTGAGTGAAAAATCTAAGGTACAGCACCCTGGCCCTGAGTTCAAGCCCCAGTACCAACAAAGACACATACACATAACAATAAGAAGAATGAGGAGAAGGAGGAGGAGGAGGAGGAAGTGGAGGAGGAAAAGGAGAAGAGGAAGGAAGGAAGGAAGGAAGGAAGGAAGGAAGGAAGGAAGGAATAAAGAGAGAAAAGAAAGAAATCCCACAGCTGAAAAGAAAAGAAAAGAAAAGAAAGAAGAGTCTGTTGCATAGCTCTGCAGTGAGGACCTCCTTAGCAAGCACAAGGCCCTGAGTGCAAACCCATGCAGACAAAATAAAGAAAAAGAAAGAAAGATTCAGACTATGTTGAAGGTGTCACTTGCTGGTACTTTAGCCCTATCTCATTTAACTAATGAATGTATAGATGGCATTGCTTTCCCCTCCTGGCCCACAGCGAAGGAATGTGAGGGTCAGAGACCTTACCTTCCCACCGATTCACAGGAGATTTTCTGAAAACACCTTTAATTTTTCCAAAACATCATACTGCTGTCGGTTAAAATTTGGAATGGTGATAAAGCCCAAAGCAACTAGAAAGATGAAATGAAATCATGAACAAAAAGGCTGTAAATTCCAAACAGCAGACCCATTTCGGGTTTTGCTTTTTAGGTTTAAGCAACTAAATGATAGGAACTTCCTGGCACATAGCCAAAAGAGATATACACATTCAGGCAGAATACCTGCTTTTGCATGGGCATTCCAAGATTAATATTTAATGTGTTATATGTAAGTAGGGAAAATATGTTTGCTTTGCTTTGTTAAGTGCCCCTTTCATTTTATCCACATTTCTGCACTGGGTCACAGATATAAAGTTATTATTATTTTGCCCACAAGTTAGATGTCTCTCTGGGTTATAACAGATCTTTTGAATTCTGTCCTGGAAGGACTGGAAGGTATTGGGTAGGATGCTGGGTGCCATGCAAGGTGTACACCGGTACTATTTTAAACCTCTACCACACTGGGTTCCACAGAACCTAGAATTACTTCTGTAATTCTAGCTCATTAGAAGGCTTAGATCTGAGGATTGAGGTTTGAAGTCAGCCCAGGCAGAACAGTCTCTGACACCCTTATTTCCAATTAACCACCAAAAAGCCAGAAATGGATCTGTGTCTCAAGTGGTAGACCACCAGCCTTGAGCAAAAAAGCCAAGGGAGGGGAATTCCCTGGCCCCAAATTCAATCCTCAGTACCTAGGGTGCTGGTAATAAATAAAGCCCTGTTACCAGCATGGGAGCCTCCCAAAGGCTGGGGAACAAGATATGTGGTGATGTCCTTCCCCAAGATCAGAGGAGTACGGTGGGAATGATCTGGCCCTGTGTCTTCATCTGCTGGTATCTCTACTGACGGAGTTCAGGGACTGGAAAGCATAGAGATTCAGCACATGGGAGTGATGATTGAAATTTTTGGTAAAACAAGGGATGCATAATGGTAGATTGGGGCTGGGCGGGGGGTTGCATGGGGAGCTACTGAGTTAATCACAGGAATGGAAGTCTTGGGTACAATGGTTAAGTATTCTGGTTGGACATTGCATTGCAAATTATGAGTCAGACTCTCAGAGTCTCCCGTGGACACATTCACAGGAAGCTGGGTACAATATAGAAGAGACAGACAGAGGAGAAGCTGCAGGCTGAGAATGCACCTTTCTCAGGACCAGTGGGAGCACTGAAAAGGGCTGAAGATGGAGCCCTCAGCATCTCGTGTTTCCTCTTCTCTTAACAGTCTGTGTTACAACTGCCTATTACTAATCCTGGGGCCTCCAACAGGCACGCTGGCGTATTGTGCAGAGCAGAATTGTAGCCCACTGATATTATACCCTAGAATAAGACATTCTGCTGGTGACCAAAGGACTTTGTAGGTGTAATTGAGTTCATTAGATGGCCTTAAGATACACCGATTGGCCGGCTGTGGTGGCGGTAATCAACGAGGAGGATGAGGCAGGAGGATCACAAGTTTGAGACCAGCCTGGGCTACACCTTGCCGGGCGCTGGTGGCTCACACCTATAATCCTAGCTACTCAGGAGGCTAAGATCTGAGGATTGCGGTTCAAAGCCAGCCCGGGCTTTGGGACTCTTATCTCCAATACACCACTAGGAAACCAGAAGTGGTGCTGTGGCTCAAGCAGTAGAGCGCTCACCTTGAGCTGAAGAGCACAGGGACTGATCAGTGGTGGCCACTGTGAACACAGTCTCATACTGCATGCAGGGTGCTATGTGTTTCATTATAAATAAGGGCCCAGGAAAGTCCCTACTCCACTCTCAGCCACATGCATTTATCTCACAGTGCTGTTTTTCACCCATATGTGTAATTTTCTGCCACGGAATCCTTTTTTCACAGAGCCTGTCCCAGTTGGAAATTGAGTTTTGTCTTCTCTCACTGCCTTCTGCTGCTCACAGAGAAACCCAGAGCAATATGTCTTGGGGCAAGCTGTTTGGTAACCCTTAATTCCTTTTCTTTCTAACCATACAGCACATCACATTTGTGGACTTAACACCGGAGAGCCACAGTTCTGCCTAGCACTATGCCGTTGCCCTTCACATCTGTTGGTAAAATCAGATTTGCTGATTGGCAGTTGCAGCAATCCAGTGAATGCTTTCAGAAGAGTGAACACATAGCACCGTGCATTGCTTAGGAGGTCTCGTTAACTTGCAACAAGAACAGATTCTTAGAATGACTGGCAGAATTAGGAAAGTAAAGGGTCACAGACAGGAAAAATAACACATACAGCTCCTGTTTGAATTTACTGCAGGGATCCAGAGAGACAGAGGCACGTCAAGACAGAGGCGAGCACGGAAGGCTCTCTGCAGGGGAGTGACGTGGTCAGATTTCCTTGTGGAAAGTGGATCTAGTGGCACTATGGGAATGGGTAGAAGTCTGTGTCTGGACAGGAGGCTGACACCACTGTGGAGGCTATTCTGGTGACCTAAGCAGATGATGCTGGCCTGAAAAGCAGAGGCATCGCTGGACAGAGAAGTGAGTGGGATTTGACTTAGGATGGACAGTGTGAAAGGTCAGCACAGGTACAAATGACCCCTAGGTTCCTAGCTTAGAAAGACAAAATGATACCATTCACAGAGACTGAAGGAGAAACAGCAATGGAATAATGAAGCTTTAGCTATAGTCTTAGCCTACTTTCTGTTGTTATAACCAAATACTAGAGACTAAATATTTTTTAAAATAGAAGATGGTTTGGCTCACAGTTCTAGAGGCTGAGAAGCCCAAGAACAGCATGGTGTACACATCAGGGGGTCTTCCTGCTGCGTCACACCATGGGGAAAGCATCATGTGAAGACAGCTGGGGAGACAGCTCACGTCTCCTTACAAAGCCACTAATGCCTTCCTGAGATCATTGCATGCTGATTACTTACTTCCCAGAGTCTGTACCTCCAAATGTCATTGTTACATGCATTCGGGGGTTAAATTTCCAGCACAGGAACTTTGGGAGGACACACTCAAACCATGCAGATATGTGGACTAGCTTGAGGTGCCTGTGAGCCATGGAGTGGTGATGTCCTGCAGGCAGGCGGTCAGGCACCAAGAGTCACCAGAGAATGATTGTGATCACCTGCTAACGTTCACTGTCTGGGAAGACCAGAGTGCCTGGAAAACAAGCTCTCAGATGGAAAACAGAGGAGAGATAGGGCCAGCCAAGGGGGGAGATGTGTAGCCTAAAAGCACTAACTAGAGGGAACTATGGTCAAGGAAGTTGAGGAGAGAACTTTATTTTTTGCCACGGACCGGGTTCTGTCGGGACGACGGAGGATACCTAGGGGAGGAACCTGGAATAGGACGGGGAGATGGCAAACAGACAACTCACACACATTAGGAGTGGATGCTGAGTGCTGAGTGCTGAGTGCGATTTAATGCAGAGGATAACAAACTTTTATAGCAAAAAGTCTCCATAAGAAAGGGCAAAAGGTTACATAATCTTGCTGCAGGGCTTCATTCTTGGGCGGTCACCAGCTGGTCACCTGATAGGCACTTGTTTCCGGCTTTACCTCTATTTTTAAGAAATACAATTGGTTTCGATGATTGTCACCAATTAACCACTACTTTTTTCTATAGAGGCCTTAACTGTCCCATTAAGATCTTTCCTGTTTCTTCTTTAATAGTAAGCACCAAGGAGACTTAGATTTAGCAAGTCTCTTAGTAAATGAGGAAGTTCTTTCTCCTAAGTAGTTATCTCAGCAATTGCCATACATTCTTTCTGTTCTAGCCGTGCCTACAACTTTTTGTAAATCTCTTACAATTCCTTCTGTTGGAGTGACTTTGTGAAGCCCCCAATACTTTTATATTTACTTATAACTTGTCTACTAGCCTCCATAAGAGGGGTTTCAGGGTAGCACTGAACTCTGGTGAGTTAGTCATATTTTTAAGACACTCATCAGATATTGGAGTCGTCAACACTCTTAAAGAGCTTTGAATAAGGGAACGTTGACAATGAGTAAGTACAATGAGCAGTAGAAACAGTAAAAGATTAATAGGCACTCTTATGAGGAAAAGATAGGCAGAAACACATCTTTTCCAGGGGTTTTTGCCAGCCTTTTCCCAGGAGTAGGCCTCTTAGAAGCCCTATTCTCCGAGGTAGACTTCGGTGAAGTCCCAAAACTTGGAGATAGGTTTCTGTAAAGCCCCATTCTCTGAGGTAGACTTCGGTGAAGTCCCAAAACTCAGAGATAGGTCTCGAGGCCCCTATCATGGTCTGATAGATGGTTTCCCATGCTAAGCAGACTCTACTGGGGTCGGCGTGGCAATTTTTAATGGAAGAAAAAAGATTATGTTTACATGATGGTAGGAAGAAGCCAGTGGAATGGTAAAGGCAGAAAACACAGGCCAATTGTTGGAGGTAGGAAGATATGATGTGGAATATAGACAGGAATAAGGCAACAGGGACTGGAATACTACAAGGAAAGAGAAATGGGGGAATGAAGTTGCAGCTGAACACAAATGATTGGACATAAGACATTTTTGTGGAACTGTTTCTAGCCAATGGCTTGTGGTCTCTGAGAAGGAGACAGAAGATTCTCTGGAAGAGATGGAGAGGTGACAGGAAAGGAAACTAGATAGAGCAAGGTCTGTGGCTGCCCTTATACAGGGTGAGAAGTTATGCCAGCCAGTTAAGGAATGGAGAGCTGCAGGGCAGTATTGAACACCAGGGCTGTGGAGGCCAGGATTCTTGTTCTTCCCATTGTCTCTGTTTAAGTGTACAAGTCACTAGGTGTCCTGAAAAGAATGGAAACATTTTTCTCTTGGTATTACAAAACCTGATTTTCAAGAAAGTTTTAATGTAATCCAAATAAGCAAAGTATTTCCTCCTTGGTGTATTTTTTAATTAGAGAAAGAACTGGGGCAAGGGTTGGGTAATTCCTTCTTCCCTCATTCCCAGTAAATCTTGATAAGCAGGATTGGCTCTCCTTTCAAATGGTCACAGAAGTGGCTTAGAATCCTGTGCAGCTCTTTGTGTGGCTGCCTTTCCTGCTCGGAGAAATTCCAAATATGACATGAAATCAAAGCTCTGTTCTTTGGGATACTAAGCACTTATAGGTATATTTGTTAATCAAATGAGCATTTTGTCAGTCTATTTAATTTAAAGGAATAGCGTGCAATAATTATGTATTAAGATGCATGTCTACATTCATAAAGATTGGCATGCTTTGTATGCACCAGCGACAGTGGATTCAGGATCAGACAATGAACTACAAATTAGACCTTTCACCAAAAATTCATGGAGCCCAAATATTTGATCAGTGAAGTAACCATAAGAAGTTACCAATAGGGGCTGGGAAGGTGGCTCAATAGTAGAGTGCTTGCCTTGCATGCATGAGACCCTGGGTTTGATTCCTCAGCATCACATAAGCATAAAAAGCCACAGAAGTGGTGCTGTGGCTCAAGTGGTAGTGTGCTAGCCTTGAGCTGAAGAGCTGAGGGACAGTGCCCAGGCCCAGAGTTCAGACCCCACAACCAACAAAAACAAACAAAAAAAACCCTAAAATAGATAAAATAGATGTCCTACAGTTGGTATATATTTTAGTGATATATCTAGATTTAGATATGTATATACACATGTGCATGTATATATATATATATATATATATATGTATGTGTGTATTTAGGCTTTGTAGTTTAGTTATAGTGGTATAAACTATACTATATAGTAATATATGTGTGCATGTATATGTATATATAATATACAAAAGATACGAGGTCATGTGAGTCTCCTGGTGTTTATGGAAATTGGCTGTAAAATAAACAGGATCATCAAATCAATATTATAAAAATGAGGTCAATTTTATAGATATGAAAGCAGGAATAGTTATCCCATAGAAGGCTCAGACATTGCTGAAGGGCCACTCCCTCTGGTTCACCTCAGTGGTTCAGCCTTCAGTTCACAGGGAAGGGTCGAAGGCTGACAGCAGCACTGACTCGTCACATCACAAATCATGAGTCAGCCGTCTAGAGACTCTTGGGCATGGCCAGCTTGTTAAAATCACCAGCAAGACATGTTCTGCACTTGTGTGTCTTCTCCAGTTTCCTCATTTCCTATTAGCTCCTGACAGATTTTTTTTAATCAGATATAGTGTCAATTCTTTCAGTTCTGAAATTTTTACTAAATAGAGAATTTTCCTTATTTCTGTAACTGAAAATACCCACCTTGTTCTTGCCTCCATAGTTTTAGATTAGGAATTTTCTGTCATTCTAGTTGTATTTACTATTTAAAATGTTTTTCTTGGAAGGCTTTCTGAATATTTTCTATATATTTAGTCTATAAATTCAGTTATACTCTGTCTTGGATTGGGATCTTTCTGTTTATTCTGTTTGGAGTTATCTCAACTTCTTGAATCTGTAGGATTATGTCTTCTGCCAAATTTAAGAAATGTCCAAACTAGGGGTGGGCTCATGCCTATAATCCCAGGCACTCAGAGTGGGAAGATTGTGGTTCAGGCTAGCCTAGGTAAAATGTTATGAGACTGCATCTCACCCACTCAAAAAAAAATCTATGTATACACACACACACACACACACACACACACACACACACACAAATGGGTGGTATGTACCCATCATCCTGGCCCTACAGGAGAAGCAGTGAGGTCATAGTTCAATTGGTAGAGAGACTTCCCAGCAAGCATGAGACACTGAGTTCAATCCCCAGCACCACATTATTACATAAAAAGAAGAAAATCATCCACTGTTTCTTTGACTTTTTTTTTTTGGTGGTTGTGGGGCCTGAACTCTAGGCCTGGGTACTGTCCCTCAGCCCTTCAGCTCAAGGCTAGTGCTCTATCACTTGAGCCACAGTGCCACTGGCTTTTTCTGCTTATGTGGTGCTGAGGAATTGAACCCAGGGCCTCATGCATGCAAGGCAAGCGCTCTACCACTGAGCCACCTTCCCAGGCTCTCTTTGACTATTTTCAATACTAGGTTCTCTTTCTTCTCCTTGTGAGACTCTCCTGATGCAAATGTTTGTTCTTCTGTTATGATCCCACAGACACCTGAAGCTGCAATATTGTTACATTTCCTATTTTCTCTCTGTTAGTGCCTTGTCTTCAAGTCCACTGATTCCATCCTGCTTCCTCCACATCCCACTTCAGAGTTCAGTCAGCAGATTCCTATTTCTATTTTTACAAGGTTTGGCTTCATAATTTCCATTTGGTTCTTTTGCATTAGAAAAATAATTCTGTTTTCTCTATTGCTGAGATTGTCTGTATTAGTTTCAGGAAAAGTTGTAAGTGCTTATGGAAGCATTTCTCTGATAACAACTTTAAAACTTTGGTTAGGAACTCCAACACCTGGTTGGCCTTGATATGAGTACTGCTCATGTTCACATGTGGAGTGATGTTCTTGGTTCGTAGTTCCAGTGACTTCCAGTTACACCCAGAGCATTTTGGATGCTGTTCAGTTAGATTCTGCATCCTATTTAATCTTTTCATAGGAGTCAGCTCCCATTTGAAGTGTTCTTGGGGGACAGGTGGGCATGTACGTTCAAGTTTCCACTGGACCTTGAGGACACCACCCCAATTGAAATGGAGCACTGACTCACAGTGCTGTCTTACTTGGCAGTGAGCGTGATGGGGGGCTGACTCACCCTGTTTTCTTGCTTCAGGAAGGGGTGGAGGTACAGCCTGCCCCCTCCCACCCAGTTAGGCCATGATGAGTGTAGAAAAAAGGAGGAAGAAAGGTAAGCAGAGTCCCAGGCGGTACCCATTGTGCTCCATTCATCTCATGGATGGCAGGTGAAGGTGAGACTGAGGGAGTACGGTTGCCTAGCATAGTGGTTGTTAAATCCTCACACTCTCTTGTTGAATCTTACTGCTCCCAAATTTTGGGAGATTCTCAGCTACATTTGCACCCTGCTGACAACTCAGGCAGGAAAGCAGAGCATTGTTTTCTTCTATCTAACGGAGCAAATCCATTTCCCAGGAGAAAGAAGCATTTACTGCTTCCTGAGAGCACATGGAGTTTGACTGGCATTTGTCCTGCCGCCGGGACCATGTGGAAAGAAGCATGATTCTAGAACAGAGCAGAGATCCAGTGTCATAATAATAAAAGATGACACTTTACCAGGTTCCTTCATTAGAAGAGAGCAGGTTTTCTCAAGCGTGTGTGTGTGTGTGTGTGTGTGTGTGTGTGTGTGTGTGTGTGTCTGAAAGCTGGCTGTGGGTTCAGAGTTGGAGGTGCTCTGATAAGTGAGATGCAATAAGGAAACCAGAGATTTGCATCTTCCTTAAGTCATGGAGTCCCTAATGGCTGCAGCTTCCTCCCATCCTGTAGATGGATCTCCTGTGCTCATGTGCTGCTGTGATGGCTGTGGTTTGTTGTTGCAAGGGAGAGGACGTGGGAGGAATGGAGTTGCTCAGTCTTTTGTAGAACTGGTAGTCTTTAAAAATGTCTTCCAATAAAGTGTTAGACCAAAATTGAAATTTTATATACTTCGAAGTTGTTTCCATGAAGTTCTTGGATATGTTTTGAAAAAGTGAGTACTGAAGATTATTTTCTGATGTTTGTGTGAAAAAGTGTCTTGCCTTCTTAGCAGGAACAGCTATAGAAGTACAGCTGATATCGATCTTTTCAATGCCTGTAATCATTTACCTGATGAGCCTCTGGACTTTCTGTGAGAGCATCTGTGGACTTCTCCCTTGGTAGTCCACATATTTGTTATTGTTCATTTTGTCTTTTGTGCAGGTAGGCTCTTTAGTACAACATTGTCATTCACAGAGCAATCATCCCTGCCTTGTTTTTAATTTGAAAGGGTACTTTGAAAGGTTAATTGTATGGTAACATCTGTAGTCTTTAAAAACTCCATTCATCAGATCTCAAAGGTTCTTTGAAAAGCTTTTCATCCTTCGTATTTGTCTTTGTATTGTCTTATGAAAAATGACTTTTTAAACTTTTTTTTCAAATCTACAGAGATGTCTTGTTTTCTTCTTTAATCTGTTCTTGTGGTAAATTTAATCTGTTATGCAAGAATAACTCCTCAGATGGTCATGATGTGCTATTTTTGTAAGTGGTTAGACTTATTCTGATATTCTGCTTACAACTTTGTATCTGTGTTTGTCCATACTGAGTTTGTGTGTGTGTGTGTGTGTGTGTGTGTGTGTGTGTGTGTAGTAGGGCTGTCCCTCAGCTGGGCGCTGTCCCTCAGCTCTTCAGCTCAAGGCTAGCGCTCTACGACTTGAGCCACAGTGCCACTTCCAGTTTTCTGGTGGTTTATTGGAGATAAGAGTCTCACAGACTTTCCTGCCTGGCCTGGTTTTGGACCACAATCTTCAGATCTCAGCCTCTGAGTAGTTAGGATTACAGGCATGAGCCACCAGCACCCGGCCATATTGAGATTTGTACACAACATTATGCCACCTGAGGAACGATTCTCTTTTTCAGTTCTTGCTGAGCCTGGAATTATGGCCTCATTAAGTGTTTGCAGAGCTTCTTAAACCATCTGGATGTAATACTTATAGTTTTGTTTTGTTCTTTAGGAAAGCAGTTTGACACATTTTGAATGCTTGCTAATTCTCAGGAACTGCACTAGATTTTTGAATAGCAGCTTTGGAATCTGCTCATCGTTAGCCCACTGTGGCTGTTGCAGGCAAGGGCAGGAGCACAGGCGGGTGCTGGTGGCTCTCTGGCATGGCTGTTTCCCACACAGGCCTCCAGCAGTGGAAGAGGGGGCGGTACCTGTACAGATTCCATCAGCCCCTGATACTGTCACAGAGTATGGTTTTGCTTTGCTTCTGTATTCTAGCCATTCTGATAGATGTGTTGTAAATTGAGGTTGTAATGTTGTACTCATGGCTGGGTTACTTCTCATCTGAGTGTCATCCATAGTGAAATCTCAGTTCACGTCTTCCATCTATTTTCATTTTGAATTATTTATTTTTGGTATTGAGTTTTTAATGTCATTTACATATTCTAAGTACTCATCCTTTATCATTACAGTGAGTTGCAAAGAGTTTCTCCCAGCCTCTTCTTTGCCTTTCCATCCTCTTGGCAGGGACTTCCTCAGAGCAAAAGTTTTCAATTTAGGTTCAGTTCACTTTACCAACATTTTTTCATATGGACAGTGCTCTTAGAACCATTTCTCAAAACTACTTGCTTAATATTAAGTCACAAAGACTTTTTTCCTGTTACTTTCTATAGGTTTTATATGTTATATTTATGCCCATGATCCACTGTAATTTTTGCATAGGTGCAAGGTGAAGTTAAAACTTAGTTTTCCCCATAGATACCCAGTTCCTCTACCATCTCTTGGTGAAAAGATGTTCTTCCCGCCTTGCATTGCTTTCACACATCAAGAACCATTCTTAAGTTGGCATATTTGTATTGATCTATTTTTGGTATATCTCTTCTATTCCATTACCTAAGTGTCCATCATGCCAGAAAAGCCCCAACTGATCAATAGAGTAAGTCTTAATACAGACAATGATTGCTTCTTTACTCACTATTAGGATCTTTTAACAACAATTCTACATCCATTCTGCATAAATCTTACACCATGTTTTCTATGCCTAGAGAATATGTTGCTGGCATTTTTATAAGAATTGCATTAAATTAATAAATCAATTGGGGAAGAAATGGCATAGTCAGTATATTGAGCCTTTTAGTCTGTGAGCTCTGGATACCTTCAATGGGGTGATTTTTCCATCAGCATTTTGTTGTAGGAACTTACAGGCACCAGAGTAGGCAAGGCTTAGTGGAGGCAAGTCAGGACACAGGCTAGAGATAGCAAAGGCAGAGTGCTGAGACTAGACTGGGAGAGCTGAAAACAATGCTGCCGGAGTTAGAATTGATGAATACGCAGCTAGCCAGGAGTATTTGCTATCTGTCCAGAAGTACTGAAGAAATACTACAAAAACAGCTAAAAATCCTAGTCCTGTAACTTGGACTTAGGTGAGAATCCATAGATACCTATTAGGCATGGAAAAGGAAAGATAGAAGAGGATTGCTGTATTTCTATCTTAGGCATCTAGATATTAGCCTCCACCAAAGGTAATTGCAGGACAAGGATCAGGAAGGGCTGTAGAAAAGAGCAAGACTAATTATTTTGAATATTCATGTGGAGCAGTGGAGACAGCTGACATTTAGATGGTGGGCATTACCATCTAAAGCTGAGGCCCTAGAGAGGGTAGAAAGGTGAGCAGGCTGAGAAAAGAAGGGGCTGTCTTATCTCTATAACAGAATCCCCTGGCCTGGTAGTTTAGAGGCGTATTGAGCATATACTGTAGATGCTGACAGTGCACAGTCAGGGGGCCCTTGAGAAGGATCTTTTGTCTGTGTCACAGAATGTGGGATGTCATCATGTGGAGGGAGTGCCAGTGAAAGAGCCACCTGGCAAGAGAGGAAGCAAGAGAAACCAAGCCACAAAGACTGAACTTGCTTTACCACAAGACATACTTGTGAGACCTAATCCTGTCTGGAGAGGCTGAGCTAACCTGTGACCTAAGCACCTTCTCCTGGGCTCCAGCTCTTAACGGAGCAGTGCCACATGTTATACCACCTCTGCATCACCACACTAGAGACCAAGTGCCCAGCACTTGAGCCTTTCAGGGACAAGCCACACCCAAACCATATATCAGGCTGTGGAACAAGTGTTTCAGAAGGATCAAGCCTAGACACCTAGAAACTGCAGTCAAAGAAATAACAGAATCAAGAGAAACAAAGTATGCTGAAATCAAAGGGTAGAGTTTAGGGAAAGGAATATTATAGTTAATTGTCAGAAGCCACAGACAGGCTGTGTGTGGTGATGCAAGCTTCTAATCCCAGCACTCTAGAAGCCCAGGCAGAGAATGCTACAAAGCAACCTGTCTCAAAGGAAAAACAGACATAAAGAATGATTAGTCTATGTCTCAATTTTCTATGGCTGCTATTGCTATGTATACCAAGTTTCCACTACCTTGATGGTTTATAAAAAACCCTGTTTATTATTTTATAGTTGTGGAGGTCAGAAAGCTCAGCATGGGTCTCACTGTTCTAAAATCAAGGCAACTGCAGAACTGTCATCTACTGGAGGCTCTAGGGGAAAGTGTTTACTTGCTTTTTACAGCTTCTGGAAATTTCCAGAATTTTGTGGTGCATGCTTTTTCTCCAAACACCCATGTTCTGGGCTAATTGCCAAGATCCTACTCTGATTCTCTGGCCTGCTTTTCCCTTATGAAGACCCACAGATAATCCTGGATGGTCTCCTTGTGGTCCTTAACCTACTCATATCTGCTAAACTCCCTTTGCCCTGAAAGGTGAAATTCACATGTTCCAGAAAGTAGGATACAGGTATCTTCTGGAAGGAGAGGCATTGTTTTGCCTATCATAGTTTAGAACAAATGGTAGGAAAATCTTAGTAGCTTTTTAAATCTAATAACACCAAAAACTGACCTATAAAAAAATCAATGATTTGGGCTTTATTAAATAAAAACCTTTTGCTCTTCAAAAAAAACATGGATAAAAAATTAACCAACAAGCCAATTTGGAAGGAACTATTTGTAAAGACAAAAGACTCCATTTGCATAAAAATTTTCAAGATAGGAATTAATCTGTGATGGCAAAGAACAGGTAAAATTACCTGAAATGGAGGCACATTCACAAAAGAGCAAAGGGGACAAAAAAAGAATATGAACTAACTTTTACAGAAATAAGAGAAATATTCATTTTTTATTATAAGATTGCGGTCATAGTTTCATGGATATGTATGTATAACCTTCAACTGTACACTTACAATCCATATAGTTTGTTTTATGCCATATATGTGGACTTGTAAGTCATTCAGGAAGAGAGAAAGAGGTAAAGGAGGGAGGTAATGTAAGGCTTGATGATCTGAAGGTTATTGATTCTACAGATCTAATCCATGGGGACCAGTATGGTTCTAAAACATCCCTGCAACAAAACACCTGGAAAAAAAAACAGAGGTAAAGAACAACATTCCTATAAACATAACCTTTTAAACAATAGTTTAAATCTCTCTCTTACAAAATTCCCAAGACATAAAAAGTAGTTCAGAAAGAGCAAAGTACAGAAGTAAATGAAAACCAGCTATGTCAGTGATCATAAGAAATGTCCATGAGCTAAGTTCTACATCTAAAGGTGATTGAAAAAATGACTCTTGAAAACCCAGTTCTATGTTGATTATGAAAAATATACCTAAAGAAAATAGATTGATAATAATAGAGAAATATATGGTAGGCAAATTCTAACCAACAAAAAAATGGATGTGTGTTTATCAGTGTCAGAGATGCTGGCCCTTGAAGTAAAAGCCTTTTTATGGATAAGGAAGTTCACTTAATTATTCCACAGTACTGAAGGTGCTACTTACCAGGAAGATACAGCCATCATGAGCATGTTTACACATGAATGTGACACTGAAATATGCATATCAGTGATGACAGAATGAAAGGAAGAAATCGACAAACCCCATGCTATAGTATAGTGGATGACCTCCACATTCTTAGTAACAAATTAATCTAATAATCACTGATTCAATGACACAGTTCAGACATATATGAGCTATTTTTTAAATGTACTATGCTGTAGAGACACTTTCAACTAATTTCAGAAACTTTCTATCCCATAGATCACACTCCCATGATGTAATTTAATAGATATCGGACATGCATAGGCCCAAGAGGAAAATCACAATGAGAATTGGGAAAAAATTAGAAATACCAAGATTATAAAAACATCACATATTAAAACAGTCATGCAACTAAAGTGTTTGGAAAGACAATGTGTTCTCAGAAATGAATGCTTTTTAAAAAGAAGGATGGTGGAGACTAACTGTGAATATAAGGTGGAGTTCAGTGTCTGTGGGCGGGGGGGGGGGGGGGGTTGCCAGAGCTGGGGCAGGAGCAGCACAGGCCAGGAGCAGGAGGTGGCACTTAGTTGTCAGCCCCATTCTCAACTCTGCCAAGCCAGGTTTGCCATCAGTTTACCCCTCCTTGTGGAAACTCTAGTCCTGTGTTTCTTTCAGGAGAAATTCCAAACACCTGTCCTCTTGTTTGAAGCCTCAGATACTGACCAAATAAGACAATTTAGGAAGTATACTGACTGAGATGAAATAAAGAGAATTTGCCTACTTATGAGCATTTCAATCGGATCCTCTTTTCACCTCTGTAAAAACTCAGAGCCTCAACATAAAGAATATTCTTGCCTGTAGATATGAGCCCTAGGCCAGCCCTGAAGATAAACCAGGAGTTACATGGGTTTGTGCTGACAATTCTGAGTCCTGAGTTGAATCAGGATGAAAGGAATGTGGTACCTTACTTAGTCTGTACAGGGGATGGGTTCTGGGATTCCACAGACCTCAAGTCCCTGGAAGCTCAAGTCACTTGAGTATTCCTACAGAATGTGCACATATCCTCAAGTGATGTAACATCATTCCAGAAAATCCTATAGACACAATAGCCCTCCCACATTGTTTAGGGAAGAACCAAAAGGGTTGTACATGTTCAATACAGATGTAAATATTTTAAAAATCCAAGTGGATGCCAGTGGCTCATACCTGTAATCCTAGCTACTCAGAAGGGTCTGTTTGAAGCCACCCCAAGAAGGAAAGTTTGTGATACTCTAATGTCCAACTAACCACCAAAACCCCTCATCTCCAGTCTGAAAGTAGAAGTGTGGCTCAAGGAGTAGAGTGCCAGCCTTGTGCAGAAAAGCTAAGGGACAGCACCTTGGTCCTGAGTTCAAGCCCCAGTACTGGTACACACACACACACACACGCGCGCGCACACACACACACACACACACACACACACACACACACACACACACACACACACCACAAATTCAGTCCAAGGCTGGTAGACCCCTCAGATAAGGAGTTACTATATTCACTGTTCATAGTACTAAACTCTAATATTCAACCAAGTTCTTTTTAAAGCACCCCTTTGCATTTCAGTATCTGCATACATCAATGAATCCTACATGTAGTGTTCCAATGGTCTTGGCTAGACCATACCAGCTGCTTAATCTGGAAAGTTATTTTAGCTTTTTTTTCCCCTGGAGGCTTTTATTTTCATTGAGTACGAGCCAGGCCTCTTGCTAAATGCCTGGAATGTAAGCTAAGGCTGGATCCTCCTGAGCCACACAGCAGTAGCCCCAGAGCCATCTCCACAGCCGCAGCCTCCCTCACCCACGGTGTTGTGAGGTACAGTGCTGAAAGGGAGCTAGGTGAGAAAATACCATCTGACTTTGTGATCACCAGAGACCTTGCCATTAGTCACTTGGAACTTGAGACTTCGGAAATGTCCAGGACTAGAGCTTAACAATGCCAACGTGAATTGGGAATGAACCAGGAGATGCCCACCCACTGCAGTGTTGAAAGGATTGCTCCGACATCCCCTCTTAGGTCAGCTCTGCTGAATTCCCAGGATGTGGAGGTACAGGGTGGAACCATGGAAGCCACTAGCCATTCAGCAGGAGCACTCTGTAGCTTTCCCAGTGCTCTCATGGCTGTTGCCACCGTTTTGTGTACGTGTCAGGGCGTGTTCACATCACATTTCACACGTCCACACTCCTACATGACCCAGAAGGTATGTAGGCAGCAGGCTGCTAGTCCTGCTGAGCTGCCAGGTGCTGACACTCCCTGCGATGGACTCCTGGCACTGCCTGCCTCTGCACCTTCCTTCACCTCCTGAAACACTACAGAACAACCTACACCTCCCCTTCTCAAGTGTCTAATTTTTAGTGTTTTCTTTCCTATTCTCAAATCCTTCCTTCTTTGCAATCACATGAAGCTTCCCTTATTCTTTTTATTTATTTATTTTTTTGGTCTGGTCATGGGGCCTGAACTCTGGGCCTGGGCACTGTCCCTCAGCTCTTCAGCTCAAGGCTAGCACTCTACCACTTGAGCCACCACGCCACTTCCGGCTTTTTTCTTTTTGCTTATGTGGTGCTGAGGAATCGAACCCAGGGCCTCAGGTATGCAAGGCAAGCGCTCTACCACTGAGCCACCTTCCCAGCCCAAAGCTTCCCTTATTCTGATATTACTGATTCCACCCTGCCTCTTTATTTAGGACTAACACGTATCACGTACTTTGGTGTTTTTTTTGTCTCTTAGTTAAGGAAGCTTAAAAGTAGTTCAAGCTAGATATCTATAATCCTAGCTATTCAGGAGGCTGAGATCTGAGGATTAAGTTTTGAACCTAGCCAGCATAGGCAAGTACATGAGACTCATACCTCCAGTTAATCAGCAGAAGGGCCAGAAGTAAAGCTGTGACTCAACTATTAGAGTGCTAGCCTTGGGCAAAAAAAAGATAAAGGACAGCATTCAGGCCCTGAATTCAACTCTCTCCCCACCCTCACCCCCATCCCCATCCCCACCCAACTATCCCACCCTCCCACCCCACCCCCAGCACAGGCAAACACAAGAGAATAGTTTTCCTTTGGTAAATCTTGCCATAGTCTCAGGAAAATAATACTTGGGAAGGTACAAGATTTATGAGGAGTCCTGGCTAGAAGTGGGTGAGTGCTTGCCTCACTCCTGGCCTGGGGGAGTTGGGATTTGATAACTGAATCTCACATGCAGTGTTGCCTCACAGATGAGGTCACTGTGTGTGCTGAGATGTGCTACAGCTACCAGGCCCAAGGGAAGAAGCCAGGCCCCAAAGAACACACTACAGGATCTGTGTGTGTGCAAATCCAGATGGTGACAAAAGCGGGTCACTGGCCAGGGGAAGGTTGGGGACTTTGGAGGGAATGAAAACAGATGTCTCTCCTGGTGGTAGGTACACAGGTGTGTACATTTGTAAAACTCTCATCTATATACTTCATAGCTCATTCAGCTGATCAAGAAATGTACACCCAAGGAAGAAAATTTTGCAAAGTTCTGCACTCTCGAAACTATCTTTGGCATTTATAACCGCCCAAAATGTGTTTGCAATTTCAAGGCTTCTTTTTTGCTTTCTGGTTTTTTCTTCAGGGACTCAAACTCAGAAAATAGTTTTAAGTGAAAGATCATTCCCTATTAACCAGCTGTTTGCCTAAGAACACACAGAACACAGATCACAACATATATGAATCTGTTCCCTCTTGCTGAAAACATGAAGCAGACAACACTTCTCATGACTCGGCAGTATATTTATACTACTTAAATTGCACATACTTGCATGGCCTATTTTCTTTTGTGTTTTTGAAATTCTATTGATTTTCTCATGAATATGTGTGTGTGTGCACATGCTGGTACTGGGACTTGAACGCAGGGCCTCATCTTCCCCATAGTTTTGTCACTCAAGACTGGTACGCTACCACATGAGCTACACCTTCACTTCCAGATTTTTGCTGGTTAATTTGAGATAAGAGTCTTGAATTTATCTGCCCAGGCTAGCTTTGAGCCATGATCTTTAGGTCTCAGCCTCCTGAGCAGCTAGGATTACAGGCGTGAGCCACCAGCACCCAGATTATTCTGACTTTTAATGGTTGTTTTTTTTTTTTTTTTTTTGTCCGTAGTGGGGCTTGAACTCTGGGCTTGGGCACTGTCCCTCAGCTCTTCAGCTGAGGGCGAGCACTCTACCGCTTGAGCCACAGTGCCACTTCTAATGTTTTTTTTTTCTTTTTGTTTATGTGGTGCTGAGGAATTGAACCCAGGGCCTCTGGCATGCAAGGCATGTGCTCTACCACTGAGCCACCTTCCCAGCCCTGTTTTGTTTTTTTAAACTGTGTGGTAGCTACATTTTCTTCCACTATTTTCATTTGGTCTTGTCACTTATTTTCTGTTAATAAAGGTAGCTCCTCATACTTAACTTCCCCTCCTGGGGCCATACAGGGAACTGATGAAGTGCTGCTCAGCAATTCCAATGAGGCAGGCATGGCATAAACATGTTTGTAGATGTTCTTGGGTCTTGTTTCTGACTCTTCTCTTCCTGCCCTTCCAGACCCCAGAGGCACGTGCACACCTGTCAGGTGAAGGTGAGACTGAAGATAACCAGCTCCCCCGACTCCCTACAGAAGCAGAAGAGCAGAACTGGAGCCAGGAAACAGATGGTGATGATTTTGAGACATTGTCCCATCAGAGTGAAACTCGATCAGACACAAAAACTGACTCCTTCGAGAGTGCCTCTGACACAGAGTCCCTCACCGGCAGTGCCTGCCTCTCTCCAACTGATCCTTCCATAGACACAGAAGCAAGCTGGAAGTGTCCAGATGCCTCAACAACTAGACCACCTCAGGATCAGCCTTTGACCAGTGTCCTTGGGCTTGATGCGAAAGAACTAGACTTGTCCTCTGACTTAAAGGAAAAATTGGGCAAAAATGAGTCGCTCTCCTTGGCTGACATCACTAGCAGAGGGGAAGAGTCCCTCTGGGACTGTGTGACCAGCCTGGATAAGCTGCCTCTGCTACCAGCATGCGCCTCTCAGGATGTCACAGGCACCCGCAGTCCCCAGTGGGCACAGAGGGTGACGGATCAGGACTTCAGAGAACTTCGTGCTGTGACTCTCCAGAAATCCAGGTCTGAGAGCTGTCTGGGCATCCCTGGGGTCTGGCCTTGCCTTCTCCAGTGCCCCGAACCAGGCTGGAGCTGGCCACACATTTGCAACAGGACAGGAGTAGTACACACAGGCCCACTGGATACCACATCCCCTCTGCAGGCACCAACAGAGAAGGGAGGTACTCTGCCCCCTACAGGGGACACAGACCTGTGCTGGACCCAGCCCTGCTTAGATGAACACTGTTGCCCTCTGTCAGGCACACCATGCCTCTCAAAAGTCAAGTGTCACCACTGCACCCCAGAGAATACTGTTGACAGTGGCAGGGCACCCCCAAGGCCTCACTGTGGGAAGATTAGGGCACTGGCCAGAGCCCATTCCATTACAGAGTTTCCTTTTGTTTACCTTGAAGATCAGGTAGGGGTGAACTTAAGGAAGCCTGGGGTCCAACGGAAAGAAAAGACAGCAACAGGAAACAGCCCAAGAACACAAACCACCCTTTTCCCAGTGCCTACCCAACAGCCTGGTGCACTTCTGGATTCCCACAGAGGGGTTCCCAATTTGCAAGGTCAGTACCAGCCCAGTGAATGCAGCTTGGAAAAGGACTTTCAGGACACACCTTCTGTGGCTCTCCCACAGGAAAACCAGTTGGAGCAGGGCTATACGTCATGCCCAGCCACTTCAGGCCTTACTTCAGAATTGGTGCAGCGTGCAGGCTGGGAGGAAGTGCCGGGGCCTGCTGAGCACAAGCTGGGACACAGCTCAGAAAGCAGACCTGAGGAACCTCAAGGCACTGGCCTGGCACCAGGCCCTGCTGATGCGGGTGATAAAGAAAAGCACCTGCAAGACATTTTTGTCCAAGCAGAAAACCAGACCAGCCATCCCACATCCAGGTGTGTTCTCAGGGAGGATAGAAAACGACTTCCTAGCGCCAACTCCCGGCATCTCTACATCCCTAGTGGAGCCCAGGTGTGGGACAGAGGCATGGTGGGTGGTTGGGTAGGGAGGGAGACCTCAGACGCCCCAGAGACCACCCTGAAATCAAGAGAGAAGGAAGCAGAGGCGGGGATGGTTCTAGACCTCACGTGTAGCGAACGTGCCTGGCAGGGGCTTTCCAGACGCCCAGCAGCCGCCGTGGCTCACCTTGGCCCTGGGCCTGAGGCAGAGGACCAGGGTCCAGGGGATGTCTCCCAGCCTTCCTCCCCGAGCCTGCAGCCGACACCCAGGGCAAGCTCGGCCTCTAGGAGCAGCTGTGTGCTCCTCGTGGAACAGGAGGGTCTGCAGGCCCCAGGGACAGTCTGCCCTCCTCCAGAGCCACAGCTCACCGGCCTGGCGGAGGGAAGCCCCGGGCCTCCCCGGAGCAACGATGCAACATCCTGTGCGCTTCCCGGTGGCCCCAGGTGTGAGCTGAGGGAGGCTGGCGGGGCTCAGGTCCCCGGAGTGGAGTTGGAGGAGATGCTAAGCACAGAGGATGAAGGCAGGAGGACGCGGCCCGAGGCTTTCCTCACCTTAGAGAGCCTGGGGCCGCCAAGCCCGGAGAGCACAGGACTGGAGCGCAGCCTGACAACCCCGGAGGACCCGGGAGCAGGGACCGAAGGGCGCCCCGAGGGCTGCGCCTCTGCAGGGGCAGTGCAGGACCCCTGCGCCCTGGCCCTGGCTGGCAGGCACACGCACCCGCTGCCCGCCCCGCCCCGCCGGCGCCCCAAGACGGGGCTGGAGCCGAGGAAGCGCCTCACGTTCCTCAAGGTGACTTCCCTCAGGAAGGGCAGGCCGCTGGCCTCGAGCCCAGGAGCAGGTCCACCGCAGGACTGGACCACCGAGGGCCCAAGCTCCCCAGCACCGAGCCCCGTGGCCACCCCTGGCGGGGCCCCGGGGCTGCTGGACCCAGAGCATGGGGGGACTGCAGGGGACCCTGGAAGCAAACGACTGTCCTCCGAAAATTGCAATGCAAAAAGACTCAAAACAACAGAAAACAGGTTCCGGGCCAGGTTGGCCTTAGCTCAGAAGACTTTTTCCAATTTTTTTGAGCCAAAAGTTCTAGAAAAAGAAAAGCTGGAAGAACTTTCTCCCGGTTCGCCCAAAGGCGAGATGGAGAAGAGCGGGCAGCGTCTGAGCCCCTGGCGCGCACTCCTGAAAAGCAGGGATGCCGATGGCCCCCAAGGCCTCTCTGAGGCCGCGCATCCCTTCCCAGGACCTGAGGTCTCCCGTGCGCTCGGGTCTCCCTCCCCAGTGGCCAGCAGCGGCTCCGAGGAGTGGGCCCAGGACCCCGAGAGCTGCGACTGCACAGACCGCTGGACGCCCCCACGCTCCCGTGCGTCTTTGGCACCCAGCAAGTTGGGCTTTCCAGAACACAGGAGGAAAAGTGAGCCAGCCATCAAATGCATGTCCCGCCAGGGGGGCGGCAGGTACCTCCCTTCCAGGACCTTCCCTGAACAGTGCTGGCTGATGTCCAGCCCTGGGGCCCAGCAGCCTGGCATCAGCTGCACCATCCCCTGTGGCTCGGCCTGTTGTTTGGCCTATGAAAACCAAGTCATGCCCTGCAGGCCCCTGAGCCCCAAGCCGAGGAACCCCAGGGTCTGCGCACAGCAGACAGACTTTGGCTACCAGGGCAGAACCAGCGCCGCCGTCTCCATGGTTTCTCTTGGAAGCTATAGCGAAGTCCACAACTGTTCCCAGGCCTCAGAAAGGCCCAGGACTCCCAAGTCCCGAGCAAGCCTCCTGCTTTCTCTGCAGACACTAAACCAGGAGGACCCAAGGGAAGAGGATAGGAGCAGAGGCCAGCGTCAGGCCCGCCTGAGCCCAGCACCCTCTCTCAGAGACCTTCCTGGGAGCGAGGTGAGTGACCGGCTGACTGCACACACCCTGTTACTTCTTAAGGAAAGAAGAGGGAAGTACAGTCAGGTCAGACTTAAGGTGAAATCGAACAATCCTTGATAGCATCAAAAACTATGTTAAGGTCCTCATGGTAACAGTGAGATTGTATGAAATAAGAGATGGGGCTAATTTGGAGACATAAGATTCCTTTCTTTGGACTTCAGCTTGTAAACAGATTGATGAAAGGCGGTCTGGCTACTCACTACACAAAGGAAATGGAAGACTTCTTTAGATCTGTTGGTGGGCTGATGTGGTTACTCTTCATTAGCATGGGCAAGATTTCAAAAGATATTCTTTATTGCATGTTGGCCTCCTGGCCTTGCACTTGGTGGAGGAAAGGGCAATCATCTTTACTCAGGAACCGTGGGGTTACTACTCACTGTGTTGCAGGAATGCATAATGGTTTGGTCCCAAAGGAACCACGGAAGTAGAGGGACTGTAGGCGCTAGGTTTCTGAGAAAGAACATGGTGACATAGAAGAAACATATGCCAGCTCAGACAAACAGGCCAAATTCACCCTGTGTCTTGGACAAACATTTTAAAAATGATGAACATGTCTACCTGCAGAGCTGAATAGAATTGAGCCCCAGTGGTTCAGACAGCAGTAGGGACAGACGCAGAATGAAGTCAGAGATGCCAAGCATTTCTATCCTGGTTTAATCAGCCATCAGATATCTGCAGGCTAGAATGAAGACCTGGTGTTCCTAGCAAAAAAAAAAAAAAAAAAAAGCTTCAAGTTTTTACAAAGGAATCTAAGTGACTATTATCATAGCCCTCATCTTAGAGGTATTATTTCTTATAAGCTTGTGTAAGAAAATAATGTATTGATCAGCTATGTGACCTCCAACATAAGTGATTTTTTTTTCTGTGTGTGTTTGTGGTCCCATGGCTTAAACTGAGTCTCCAGTGCTGGCTCAGCTTGATTGCCCACACCTTGTGCTCTACCATTTAAGCCATGCCTCCAGTCTGGTATTTTGCTAGTTTAACTGGGGATGGATTCTCTCAGACATTTTTGCCCTAGCTAGCTTCAAGCTGGGTTTCTCAGATCTTAGCCTCCTGTGTAGGTAGGATTACAGGAGTGAGCCACTGGTACCTGATTTAAAATGAGTGGTTCTTAAGTTAAATGAGAGCAAGTGAAGCTAGAAGGTTGTTATTCAGGTTTTTCTTAGGTAACAATGCATCCTTTTCTTTGTTTGTCATCTGTGTTGCCAGCCCCCATGAATTTCAGTTCAGTTCAATCATAAGAGGCTGCTTGTGTGTGGACATCCTAGCCTTATGGTCTAGCCTGGTGCATGACAATGCTTTTGAAAACTTGTATCTAATGGGTAGCAAGTTAAATGCCCAGAACTTTACCTGCCTTCTATCCCCTTACTGCTGGTCTTGATACTGGAGGAGGACTAAGTTAGACAGGAATTTTCAGTAGAGGAAAGGAAAAGTAAAAAGGCCAAATAAATTGCATGTTACCCTCTCAGAATGCTTCCCTCCTCATCCACACCGCAAGTGACCAGCCTGTTGAAATTTACCAAACCAGCAAGGAAGAACTGACATTTCATTGTAATTTTCTTTCTTTTTTCCCTATACAAGTCAAGCCACTTGAATCTCTTTTCTATCAACTGTCTCCTTGTCTTTGTCTACTTTTTTTTCTATGCCAATACTGGGCTTGAACTTAGGACCTGAGCACTGTCCCTTAGTTGTTCTTGTTGCTGTTTTTCATTCAAAGCTGGCACTCTACCACTTGAACCACAGCTCCACTTCCAGCTTGTTGGTGACTAATTGGAGATAAGGGTCTGATGGGTTTTCCTGTCTGGGCTGGTTTCAAACCATAGTCCTAAAAGCTCAGCCTACTGAGTAGCTAGGATTACAGGCATGAGCCATTTGTTCCTGCTTTCTGTGTCCATTTTCTGTTGGGTAGTTGACACAAGTGTTTGTCACCCTAGCCCTCCAAAATTTCTCTGTGTCTTCCAGTACTTTATTGATATCTTAATTATATCTTAAATCAGATCCACTTGGACCTATTTTTTCCTAAGGAGTAAAGTAGGAATTATTGGTACTTCTGGAATCTCAAAGAAAAGAAAGGGAGAGGGGGGAGGAAATAAACATGGAAAGAAGGAAGGAAAGAAGAGAAGAGAAGAGAAGAGAAGAGAAGAGAAGAGAAGAGAAGAGAAGAGAAGAGTAGAGAAGAGAAGAGGGAAGAGATGAGATTTGTCCCCTAGCTCCCACCCAGGACCAGGTAGCAAGGTACAGCAGATCTGGGAGAGACATATAAGGGTTTTCATGAGTCTGGCTTCCTGGGAAGAAAGGAGCCATCCCAAAATAACAGAAAGGAGTATACTCTCCACATTATGAAAGTATGTCTCCTATTGCTGTTCAGACAACACAGTATGGGTACAGAAGGCTGGGTTTGCAGAGTCTGCCAGGGGCCACCTCCTGGTCCATACTAGGAGCCCCATATTCCATGTGTGCATTAGTGCTGAGGGTGCCTCTGTCCAGGTCCCCCTCCTGCAGGTGTCTGCCATCCATGGTGCTCCAGCTGTGTGCCTCCTGATCCAGAGCACACCCACAGCCAGGGCAGCTGGCATGGGTGATAAGTACAAAGGAGAGAGCTGGGGCAGGAAGGGCTTTCCAGCACTGACTCCTAGGACAGTGGAAAAAAGTAGAGACCATCAAATGTAATCAGACTCTCTGAGATTTGCTTCATATTACTACACCTAGCTTTTCATCTTCAAAGGGTTTAAGTATTAACTGGAAAAATTTTCCCCATCTTGAATGTGTACTTTTTTTGTGTACTGGGGTTTGAACTTGCAAGGCAAGTACTGTCACTTGCCTCACTGCCAGCCCTTTTTGCGCTGGTTATTTTTCAGGTAGGATCTTGTTTTTTGCACATGCCAGCTTGAACTACAATCCTATTTACACTTCCCTCCATAGCTGGGATGGCAGGTGTGTATCACCATGACCAGTTTTTTCTGTTGACAGGTTGTCCCATGACTACATTTTTTTGCCTAGGCTGGCCTGGAGCTGGAGTCTTCCATGTCAATCTCCTGCATAGCTGGGTGACAGACATATATCACCACACCTAACAGTTGTGATAGAGATGGAGTCTTCCAAACCTCTTTGTTCTCACTGACCTTAAACCCAATTTCTGGTGCTTGTCTGTGCTTGACTGTTACTTGTTTTTTTTCAAATTGTTATTTCTACAGCAAAATGTCAGACAGACTTGATACAGAAGGGAAAGGGTTCTCTCCATAGCTCTGCAGTCCCGGTCCATGAAGGAACGTGGTTAGAAGCTTAACTGACAAGTCACAGTTCTCCAGAGACAGAGACCCAGCAGCACACACAGCTGGGAGGAGAGTTGGTAATGGAATTGCTTGTGCAATCAAGGAAGCTGACAAGCCCCAGAGGAGACCAAGTGCAAGCAGAAAGCCACAGCACCTGGAGAGCTGATAATCTAACTCTCAGTCTCAGCCAAATGCCTGAGAAAGGAGTCAGGAAGGGCTGGTGTAAGTCTGACAGTCCAAAAACCAGAGACCACATCAAGGAATTCCTCCTCCTGTAATCCACTCAGGCTCATGTTCCAGCCTCCTCTAGAAAAATGTACACAGCTATACACAAAGTAACACTTTACCATATGTTGGTTTTCTAGGTGTTTCTTAATCCATCAAGTTAACAGCTAAAATTGACTGTCACAGTATATTGGTGGATATTATCTTCCTTTAATATTCTCACACAGCTGGAACCTAGAAGGGAGTGACGATGTGGGGGTAATTCCTACTGTGTCACTCCATTGCTTTCTTGTTTGCTTGGTAATACAGCAGGAGCATACTTCTACCAATTTACTTATGTGGTACTCTAGACGTTGTGGACTACTTCATTTATGGGTGATCTGTATTTCATGTTTTCCTTCTTGATGAGCACCGAGGTTACAGAAGGCTGCACATCGTCCTTAAACGCTTGCTCTCAGGTTTCAGTACTTTCACTTCTGTAGGTGGTTAAGACATTGCATAATCTAACTCTGGGTGTATTTTTAGTTGATTTCAGATTATTTTCTGTAGTGATAATGGCAGTTAACCCTGAAAAGCAGGATATGAATAACCATTTTCTGATATCTTTTCAACTCTCGTTACCTGTTCCCCTTTTAAATTTTGATTATCTGAAATACACAGAGAAGTTGATTTAGAAATCAAAAGATACCAGATGTTAATGGCAGGCACTGGTGGTTCACAACTGTAACCCTAGCTACTCAGGAGGCTAATCTGAGGATCATGGTTTGAAGCCAGCCTGGGCAGGAAAGTCCATGAGACTCTTATTTCCAATAAACCCCCAGAAAACTGAAAGTGGTGCTGTGGCTCACGTGGTAGAGTACTAGCCTTGAGTTAAAGAGCTGAGGGACAGCGCCCAGGCCCAGAGTTCAAACCCCACGACCAACAGTAAAAAGAAAAAAATAGATGTTAAGTAACTTTCAGAGTAAAATTTAAAATGTAGTTAAAGAGATCATGCATTGTTTGAATAATTAAGGCTGCTAAATAGTAGTAATGTGTCCATGTGTAAGCCTACAGTACTCATACTCCCCCCCCCCCCACACACACACTGATGCAGAGAGACATTCCTGGAGGTTGTCCCTGTACTCAGGCGAGCCTTGTGTTGGAATGGGGGGAGGAGGAAGTCAGGCAAAACCCTGGACAACCTATATGTGTTTTGTTTTTTTAAGCAGTACATGCTGTTGAGTATAAAACACCTAGCAATGGACCAGCCTGAAGCTGTGTCCAATAAATATTAGCTCTTGTTCCTCTTTCACTTATGCTTGCTTGCTTTTCCCATGCTAAGAATGGAACTCAGAGCCTGCAGCATGCTAGGCAAGTGATTTACACTGAGCCACAACCCCAGGCCCCCTGTTCCTCTTCTCTCAAATCTTACCAGAGAAAACAGATATACTTGCACAAGACACCAAGGACCAAATGCAGAAATACAGGGCAGGGGGTCAGGATGGTAACCCCGAGAAGACTTCTTCCATGGGCAGAGCCCCTGGCTGCCAAGGAGGGGAGGCTCCACTTAGGAATAGCACCACTCCTTTTTATGGATACGCTGGGGAGCAGGCTGTAGCTGTGGGATCAGAGGGAATTTCTTCCCTCCATGAAGGCTGTAAGGAAATACAGGTTTTTGTTTGTTTCTTTGTGATAGCACTGGAGCCTGGCCACTGTCGCTTAACTCTTGCCACTCAAAACTGGTACTTAACCATTTGAACCACAGCTCTACTTCTGGCTTTTTGGTTGTTAATTGGAGATCAGAGTCTCAAAGTCTTTCCTTCCCAACTAGCTTCAAATACCAATCCTCAGATCCCAGCCTTTTTAGTAGCTAGAATTATAAGGCATGAGCCCTGGCATCTGGCAGACACACAGTTCTTTGATTCCAATATCTCAAAATAGCCATTCTCAGTATCTTTGTAGATTTCTTCTAGCATTGTTTCTATAAGCAGGTTTTATAACATGGCTGTGATTGTGTCATCTATAAGAGCACAATGATTTTGCATCCTGTGCTTCGTTTTCATATCAAAATATACATTGTATAAGGGTTGATACATTGTTGTAAACATCTGGGTTGGTAAATACCACATTACTACCTACCCACTTCCTGCTCTGAGCTCCCGTCCTTCTTTCTAACCCCATTAGACCTCATTTTATGACATGCATTTGCTTTTCATTATAAACAGTGTAGGGTTATTTGAGCTTTATAGAAGTAAGTCCTTATTCTTTTAAATCTTGCCTGTTCTATGTGTCCCTGCCTCCTCTTAACTCTAGCAAGGATTCATCCTGCTTATAGACCTTAGACAGCTCTTCTGTTTTCATTGTTATAAAAGTGGCCCAGCATCACACAGTACTCAATTTCTGTCACTGGTTGATGGACTTGGGGGTGGCTGAGCCTGGGCCATGTGACCGTGCTCTGCCCCAGGATCCTGCGGCCACTTGCCCACGTGCCAGTGCACCTGTGAGGATGCATACCTTCAATGTTCTACATGCGTCAGATTCGTTTTCCCAAGTGATCATAAAAATTTGCTCATTCTTCGAGAGTTTCCATAATTCTTCTTGACATTGTGTGGGTGCTGTCTTTAGTTTCATGCTGCTAGGTGAGCATAGGCATCTCTTCGTGATATCCTTCTTTTTTATTTTTCTGGCACTGGGGTTTAAATTCAGAGCTGCAAACTAGTAAGAGCCACACTACCAGCCTCTTTTGCCCCAGTTATTTTGAGATAGCATTTTGATTTTAGCCTAGACAAACACCTAGGACCACAATCGAGTTTCACAGCTGTAGCTGAGTTGACAAATGCAGGCCACCAGGCCCAGCTTCTTCTGTTGAGATAAAATCTGGAAAACATGTTCGCCCGTGCTGGCCTAAACCTGTGATCCTGTATATCTCACCCCCCACCTCTAGTAGCCTTTGAGGACTTAATTTGTATTTCCCTGATATCTAAAGTGTTTGAGGCTTCTTTTTACATGCTCAAGGGGACTTTCTTTTCAGTACTAGACATTGGATCAAGCCCTCTACCATGAGCTACACCTCAGTGCCTCCTTATGGGCAGTATTGATAGAATACCTCTTCCCTTGTCACTTGTCTTCTTGTTTGTAGGTCACTTTTTTTTTTTTGGTCAGTCATGGGCTTGAACTCGACCTGGGCAGCACTGTCCCTGAGCTCTTCAGCTCAAGGCAAGTGTTCTACAACTTGAGCCACAGCACCACTTCCGGTTTTCTGGGGGTTAATTGGAGATGAGTCACACAGACTTTCCTGCCCAGGCAGGCTTCAAATCATGGTCCTCAGATCTCACGCTCCTGAGTAGCTAGGATTACAGGCATGAGCTACTGGCACTGGACTTTGTGGGTTACTTTTTCTTACTGATTGTACATATTCTGGATGTGATCCAACAGATACCATTTCCCACTCTGCACGGCCTGTCTTTGTTCTTGAACCATAATTCTTCATGAACAGAACTTTTTAAAATTTTATTTTATTATTTTTAAGTAATTATACAAAAGATTTCAATTCAAGATGACAATTCATGAATACAATGCATCTTGATCAGTGTTGTTGCTTTCAACATTCCCCCCCATCTGTCCCAACCTTACCTGTCCCTTCAGTTTTCCTAATTCTATTTTCACATATATACATTGAATAGTATGATTGCAGTATCCCACCCTTCCTCTCTTCATTTATCTCTCCCTCTCCCTTTGATACCACCTCCTCCCAACCCTGTCACCTCAAGTTCTACCTTCCTGGTATTTATTTGGTTAAGCTATACGATAGTTGTTCAAAGAAGATACATCATTGGAATTTTCCTGTGCATATACAATACTTTAGATAATACACATGTGTGTGTGCATGAGTGCATGTGGTTCTCTATGTTGAGATATGTATATGTTGAGATCTATATTTACAAATTAGAGCTAACTTCTCCACATAAGCAAAAACATGCAACAATTTTTTCCAGATCCACTCATTGCTCTGCAAATAAGGTCATTCTTCCTGATAGATGAGTAAAATGTGTGTGTGTGTGTGTGTGTGTGTGTGTGTGTGTGTGTGTGTGTGCATGTGTGTGGCATTTTCTTGTTCTTCTCATCTGGGTATCTGGGCAGTTTCCATAACTTGGCCATGGTGAATAGTGCCGCAATGAACATGGTTGTGCAAGTATTTTTATTGTATCCTGACTTGTAATCTTTTGGGTAAATGCCCAAGAGTGGTATTCCTGGATCATAGGTAGTTCTATGATTTTGTTTGTTTGTCTTGAGAAATCTCCAGACTGCTTTCCACAGTGGTTGCACAAGTTCACATTGCCACCAGTCCTACTAGGGTTCCTTACTTCTTAAGTTTAATTTTGTCTAATGGTCCCACTTCTCCTTACCAGCTACAAGGTCATGAAAGAATATTCTGAATTACCTCTTCAAAGCTTTTAAGATCTTGCTTTTTAAGGCTAGGTCCCCAAACTTCCTGAAACTGGCCTTTGAGTTCCCAAGTTCTGCATCCATCTTGATCATTATGACTATACAGTAAACTGGCAACATTCTCTTACTTCTGAGATCTTAGCATGTTGGTATGTGTTTGTATGACCAGCCCCAGGGCAGCCCCAGGGTCTGAACGCTACCTTTGGCAGATTTCTTTCCTCTTCAGTTCTAGTCTTAATAGCAGAAGGCCTTTGATTCCTGGAAAACTGGGTCGCATGTTTGGGTTTGTGCCTTTTAGGGTCTTAGGAAGGAGACTGAAATGAAGAGGGATCAGGATGTGAGTGCCTGAAATGAAGAGGGATCAGGATGTGAGTGCCTGTGGCTGAGTGAGAAGAATAAGAAGAAACTAGAAATGGTGAACAACTACAAATGTTTTTATTTCCCCCTCTCTTACCTCCTGACCCTGAACCTTGGAATGAGACCATAGAGACTCCATTTCCTTGTCTATGGAAGGTTGAACTCTGTGGTCTCTTAGGGCTCTGTTTGGTTTAGCATCAACTTTAAGATGGTGCTGGTCTCTCACCCAGTGACATCAGTAAGCATAAATACAAGAATCGCAGTGCAGGGCACAGAAGACATCAATGGAGATTCTATCTCAAAATAAACAATATAGGGAGGGCTATCAGAGTGGCTCAGGTGGTAAACAGCCTGCCTTTGAATTCAAAGTCTAGTAATACTATTTAAAAAAAAACAACACAGGAATGAAAGCTAGCTAGCTACCTTCTTCTCCACCTTGGCCCTCTCAGACATCCACAAGTGCCCAAGGTTCTGCCTCTACCTAGAGATTCCAGTGGCAGGAAATAGAGATTGGGAAGAGAATGTAACATGAATATTTTTTAGCCTTTACAAGTCTTTTTGTATTTTACAAGCACAGGCTCTAGAATAGTAAACCAATTTTGAGGAAAAACTAAAATGGAAATACTCCTACGCTATAAGAATTAGGGCTTACCCTGTAGATCCCGTAATCAAGACAGGAGAATTGGGGAAGAATAAACACAGGTAAAAAGGGAAGGATGGCTAACACACACACACACACACACACACACACACACACACACACACAAATAGACCCACATAAATGTACTCAGCTAGTTTTTGAGGGATTTTTTTGGTGCCAGTGCTGGGGCTTGATATCTGTCACTAAGCTTGTATGCTCAAGGCTAGTGCTCTACCACTTTGAGCCACAGTACCATTTCCAACTTTTTGGTAGGTAGTTGGACGTAAGAGTGTTATGGACTTTCCTGGTGGGGCTGACTTTGAACTACAATCCCCAGAGATCAGCTTTCTGAGTAGCTAGGATTACAGGCATTAAACACTGATGCCCTACTTCCCTATTAGTTTTTCAATGATAATCTCTTTAACATAAATGCCAAGGTATTTGGACCCCATAAACAACAAAAAACCTTTTACCTTCATTCAAAAATTAACTCTCAAAGAATTACTACCCCTGATTTGTATATACACATAATAATAATATATTTAAACCTTGAGAAGACAATACAAGAGAAAACATCTGTATCTCCAGGATGGTAAAACTTCTGAGACAGGTTATCAAAAACACAACCATAACCGAATGGTGGTTAAAGGAGACCATTAAAAATAAAAATCTTACTCTGCAGAGGAGGATAAAAAGACAAACTATAGATTGGAGAATTTATTTGAAACCAGAGATCCAACAACAGAGCTGTATCTGGACTATATAAAGAACACTTAAAAGTAAACAGTAAGAATAAAAATAATCTAGTTTAAAAAAAGACATTTTTACCAAAGAGGATATGGATAGCATATAAGCACATGAAGATTCAGAATTATTAACTTTCAAGAAAATACAGTCTGAGTAACCATTATGAATAGATCATGGCAGCATAGCATGGGAAAGAATTCAGAGAAATATATTCGGTATAGGTTTCTGGTGTGGGTGTGTGCACATGCTTGCATGAAGATAGGTCTGACAGTAGCTATGATAATAAATGAGTGCTTATCACATGACACAGATAACCCTACCCAGAGACTCTGAGGCACTTTTCTGAAGATATTTAGTTTACCCAGAAACAAATATTTCTAGCACCTAGCTGGAAGCATCCCAAAAATCCTTCTCTGAATGAAGGAATAAGCAAAATGGCCAGTCCATGCCATTGAGTAGTGAGCTAAGCACTAGCAAATACTAAAGAATGACCCACAACATGGATGAATCTTAAGGGCACTGTGTTGAGTGGAAAGACATCCTAAATGTTACATAGTGTGTGATCCCATCACATTCTTGCAATCCTACAACTATGGAGATGAAGAACTATCAG
Source organism: Dipodomys merriami (assembly GCF_024711535.1). NCBI lineage: Eukaryota > Metazoa > Chordata > Mammalia > Rodentia > Heteromyidae > Dipodomys > Dipodomys merriami. The sequence goes on from NW_027205381.1 coordinate 5,909,284, forward strand.
TCACTGCTAGAGGCTGGGGATAGGTGGAGCTCTACAACAGATCCTATGGTGGTGAGATGTGGAAAAATCTTAACCCAAAATCTATGATTAAACGACATAGAACTAAACACCACACACACACACACACACACACACACACACACACACACACACACACACACACAATGATCACAAAGCACACAGATTTTTTTCTTATAACTGCATGTTTATCAATAACCAAAAAGGAAATTAGAAAAGGAAACTATGTTGCTATCTGGATGGTTGCATGGTACTCATTCATTTCACCCAGAAATGCTTCTGGCATGCCTTAAGCACCCCCTCTTTTTTGCTCTTTTTAAAAACAATCAAAATTACGCATATACACGGTTATAAAAAACAAGTACCAAGGTATTAAATTTTAAACTTTGAAGTTCATGCAGCACCTGGTATCTGGGGAAATAATGCAGATGTGTATCAACTGTTTAGGGGTGGAGTGTCTATGCTTCTAACAAGCTTGGGCTCAGGTGTGAAGCTTCGATATGACCTCTTCTCATGGGCTTGGGCTATGGCAGTGTTAGGGAAGTCTATGGTAAGAAACAGCAGCCATCTCCCCTCCACCCCCCACACAGACAAGTTGGAATAATTTAAACTGACATTTTAATCATCACCTTATACAAGCACTGAGATTGAACTCAGGACTTCACAGTCTCATTTAGCTTTTTATGCTCAAGGCTGGCACTCTGCCACTTGAGTCACACCTCTATTTTAGCTTTTTGCTGGAGATAGTCTCATAGACTACCGGACAGGTGGCTCATGCCTGTTACCCTAGCTACTCAGGAGACTCAGATCTGAAGGTTATGGTTCAAATCCAGCCTGAATAAGAAAGTCCATGAAACTTTTAATGAACTTCTAATTAACCACCAATACACACACACACACACACACACACACATGCACACACACACACGCACACACACACACACACACACACACACACACACACACACACACACACACACACACACACACACACACAAGTCTCACAGACATTTCTACACAAGCTGGCTCCAAATCTTGATTCTCAGATCCTAGCCTCCTGAGTAACTAGGATTACAGGCATTATCCATGGCCACCTAGCTAGTGATATTTTAAACTATTATCTGTTAGCTTTTCTATTGTGGTAGCTGAAGATTTGACATCTTGCACCCATCCCAGAATGCCCTGTCTCATCCTTGTCCTATCAATTTTCCTAGTATATATAGTTAATCAGTGTATAGATAGTTATATCATTATGTGTATAATATGTATGAATGTTTTTTTCAACTCTAGAAGCATTTGTCTCTTGATTTTTTTCAGATTCTTACTATTATTTTTGTATGTATGGCAGTCCTGGGACTTGAACTCAGAGCCTGAGAGCTGTCTTTGAGCTTTTTTGTTCAAGGCTAGCACTCTCCCATTTGAGCCACTGCTCCATATCCAGCTTTTTTTTATGCTTATTTGAAGATAAGAGTCTCATGGGCTTTTCTACCTGGGCTGATTTCAAACCTTGATCATCAGATCTCAGCCTCCTAAGTAGCTAGGATTACAGGTGTGAATCACCAGCGTGAGTTTGTTACCAGTTATATAAAATGCTAAACATTCCAACTGCCTCTGTAGTCTGGATACACGCAGCCTTCTACACCCAGGACCTTTTCTGGGTGTCTTATGGGTTTGCTCCATTTCCTTTCTTCCTTTTCCTCTGGGACTCCTGCAAGTAGTTTGTGCTTGCTGGACAAGTGCTCTAATGTTCTTATCTTTTCAATATTCCAGTACTTTATCTTTTTTTTTCTGCAAATCCTGAGGTTTGAAGTCAGCCTAGATGTTGTTCCTGAGCTTTTTTACTCAAGTCTAGTGCCCTACCACTTGCGCCACAGCTCTACATTCAGCTTTTTGGTGCTAATTCTGAAATAAGAATCTTACTGGCTTTCCTGCCCTGGCTAACTTCAAACCTCCATCTCCAGATCTCAAGCCTCCTAAGTAGCTAGGATAATAGTGTGAGCCACTGATACTCAGGCGCTTCATCTTTTTGTTTGAGCTTTGGAATGGAAAATGTTAATTTTATTTTCAATTTTTGTTGGTGTTCACTTTTCTGTAATTTTTTGCTATAACTAAAATATAGATTTTTCTGGTTGTGTGGATAATGCACGATCACTATAAGGAACTCTACATTCATACAAATATGGACAATTTAAAATTTTTTCTGGGACTTCTAACACCTTCTGGTATCCAGAGTAACAATTTGGTGACATACATGCTCAAACAAAACCTTATACAAAATTTGATATACAGGTCACTCTCATATTGTCTTTGTCATATATGCTTAATAATGTCTTTATAACCAGTTCCTACAAGTAGTGAACAGCTCTGTATTTTCTCCATATTCTAATAACAACACAGATATACGTTTGCATACATGTACCCTCACACACACCCTTCCCTGTGTGCATTGTTACCATTTAACATTTATGGAATCCCTTTTAGGCACTTGTACTTTTATGTGATGGCTTCATCATAGCCTATACTGTGAATGTACCATGTGCTTATAGTCCTGGCAACTACAAACATAGTAAGTATTGATCTAGTGAAAATGATTTTGTATTTAGACCACTTTTTAATTGATAATATCTTGGGTGAAACTGCTGATTAAAGTTGAAATCTTTTTTAGATATTAGTAGATTCCAGAATGCCTTCCAAAAAACTACAGTATTTTATATTGCTAGTAGCATTTATGTTTCTCCACATCTCTATCAGTAAATAACTATTCTAATTTACTAATTTTGGGATTTTGTTTTTGTTTTTGTTTGTTTGTTTTTTGGCTGGTTGTGGGGCCTGAACTCTGGGCCTGGGTGATGTCTCTCAGCTCTTCCCCTCAGGGCTAGTGCTCTACCACTTGAGTCACGGTGCCACTTCCGGCTTCTTCTGCGTATGGGGTGCTGAGGAATTGAACCCAGGGCCTCATGCATGCAAGGCAAGCACTCTACCACCGAGCTACCTTCCCAGCCCACAAGGATTTTGTTTTTGTTATTTTAAATTAGTTTTGTAATTTTTTTAAATTTTTTTATTGTAAAGATACTATACAGAGGGTTGCAGTTACAGGAGTGAGGTAATGAGTACACTTCCTCTTGAACATTGTTACCCCCTCCTTTGTTTTCCCCCTACCATCCCCTCCCTCCCTCCCTTCCCCAAGGTTCTTTTTTTTTTTTTTTTTGATTGTTATTAAGTGATTACATAATTTCCGGAAATTCACAGTATTGTGGAATAATGATGCTCATTTAAAGTCACAAGTTCATTCTAACTTTCCTGGAGCAAATTGTCTATCACAGTCTGTAATATATAACGGTGCTCACATGTTATATACCATATATGTGATCAGCAGCATGGGAATATTTGGTAGTGGTTCAACCAGATGAGTGGGAGTTCTTTGTTTCTTAAGTCCTGTTAGTTTTGTCATATCACCTAACATTTTGGATTTAGCATCCACTTATCAGGGAGACCACATACTGTTTGTCTCTTCGCTCTTGGCTTACCTCGCTCAACATGATTCCTTCTAGCTCCACCCATTTCCCTGCAAATGCCATTATTTTGTCATTTCTAATGGCTATATAATATTCCATTGTGTATAGATACCACAATTTTTGGATCCATTCATCTGTGGTGGGGCATCTAGGTTGTTTCCATATCCTAGCTATTGCGAACAGTGCTGCAATAAACATGGAGGTGCACGTGTCCTTGTATATTGGTTCCTGTTGTTCAGGGTAGATGCCTAGAAGTGGTATGACTGGGTCGTAAAGGGAGGTCAATCTTTAGCTTTCTAAGGACCCTCCAGACTGCTTTCCAAAGTGGTTGTATAAGTGTACATTCCCACCAGCAGTGTAATAGGGTTCCTCGTTCTCCACATCCCCTCCAGCATTTGTCGTTGGCTGATTTGTGGATGTGGGACATTCTGACTGGGGTAAGGTGGTATCTCAGGGTTGTCTTTATTTGCATTTCCTTCACCACCAGGGATGATGAACATTTCCTCATGTGTTTCTTTGCCATTTTTATTTCTTCATTTGAGAAGTCCCTCTTTAGTTCCCTTGCCCATTTAGTAATTGGTTTGTTAGGTTTGGGAGGGATTAGTTTCTTGAGTTCCCTGTATATACAGAATGTTAACCCCTTGTCTGATATATTGCTGGTAAATATTTTTTCCCAATTAGTTGGTTGTCTTTCTAGCTTGGTTGCGATAGCTTTATCTGTGCAGAAGCTTTTTATTTTAAGGTAGTCCCATTTGTCGAGTCTCTCTCCAACTTGTTGTGACCCTGGGACTCTGTTCAGGAAGTTCCTTCCTGTGCCTATTAGTTCAAGTGTCTCTCCTACTCTGTCCTGCAGTAGTTTCAGAGATTCAGGTTTAATTTTAAGGTCTTTAATCCATTTTGAGTTGATGTTGGTGCATGGTGATAGGCTGGGGTCCACTTTTAGTTTTCTGCATGTGGCTGCCCAGTTTTCCCAGCACCAGCGGTTGAAGAGGCTGTGTTTCTTCCATTGTATGTCTTTGGCTCCTTTGTCGAATATCAGCTGGCTGTAGGCCTGTGGATTTATTTCTGGATCTTCTATTCTGTTCCATTGGTCTTCGGGTCTGTTTTTGTGCCAGTACCATGCTGTCTTTGTTATTATAGCTCTGTAGTAGAGTTTGAAGTTCGGCATGGATAGCCCTCCCATATTGTCTTTATCCCCTAGAATTGTTTTGGCTATTCTAGGTCTTTTGTTGTTCCATATGAATTTTTGGACTGTTTTCTGTATTTCAGTGATGTACGTCATTGGGATTTTGATAGGAATTGCGTTGAATTTGTATATTAGTTTTGGAAGTATTGCCATCTTTACTATATTAAGTCGGCCTATCCAGGAGCATGGGAGGTCTTTCCATTTCCTAGTGTCTTCTGCAATTTCTTTCTTTAACTTTTTATAGTTCTCATTAAATAGTTCTTTTACATCTTTGGTTAGGTTAATTCCTAAATATTTTATTTTGGGGGAGGTTATTGTGAATGGGGTTGCTCCCTTTACTTCCCTCTCTTCCTGTACATTATCAGTGTATAGGAAGGAAACTGATTTTTGTGGGTTTATTTTGCATCCTGCTATTTTGCCGAAGTGATTTATGATTTCTAAGAGTTTGCGGATGGAGTTTTTGGGATCGTGGAGGTATAGTATCATGTCGTCTGCAAAAAGGGATAGTTTAACTTCTTCTTTCCCTATGGGGATCCCTTTAATGTCTTTTTCTTGCCTTATTGCCCTGGCTAAAGGTTCTAGGACTATATTGAAGAGGAGTGGAGACAGTGGGCATCCTTGCCTTGTTCCTGATTTTAGGAGAATTGGTTGTAGCTTTTCCCCATTAAGTATAATATTGGCTATTGGTCTGTCATAAATGGCTTTTATTGTTTTTAGAAATGTTCCTTCTATTCCTATTTTCTCCAGAGCTTTTAGCATGAATGAATGTTGAATTTTGTCAAAGGCCTTTTCTGCATCTGTGGCGATAATCATGTGATTCTTGACCTTGGCTCTGTTGATATGTTGGATTACATTTATTGACTTACGTATGTTAAACCATCCCTGTGTCTCTGGGATGAAGCCTACCTGGTCATAGTGAATTATTTTTTTATGTGTTTCTGGATTCTTTTAGCTAGAATCTTGTTAAGGATCTTTGCATCTGTGTTCATCTCCTTTTTGGTTGGGTCTTTGCCTGGTTTGGGGATGAGTGTGATATTGGCTTCGTAGAATGAGTTTGGGATAGCTCCCTCCTTCTCTGTTTCTCTGAAGAGCTTGAGGAGTATGGGTATTAGTTCTTGTTTAAAGGTCTTATAGAATTCTGCTGTGAATCCATCTGGTCCTGGGCTTTTTTTTGTTGGAAGACTTTTGATAGCTTCCTGTATCTCATTATAGGATATTGGCTTATTTAATTGGTTAACTTCTTCTTTGCTCAGTTTGGGCAACTTGTATTTCTCTAAAAATGCATCCATTTCTGCCTGATTTTCTTCCTTTAGAGAGTATAGCTTTTGAAAGTAGTCTGTTAGAATTGTTTGGATATCTTGGGTACGTGTTGTGATGTTTCCCGTGGCATCCCTAATCCTATTAATATGGGTTTCCTCTCTTCTTTTTTTAATTAATCTAGCCAATGGGCCATCAATTTTGTTTATTTTTTCAAAGAACCAGCTTTTTGTTTGGTTTATTTTGGTTATGGTTTTCTGATTTTCTCATTGGTTAATCTCTGCTTTTAATTTGATGATCTGGCTTCATCTAGTAGCTTTAGGTCCCATTTTTTCTTGTTTTTCTAGCTGTTTTAATTGCAACATGAGATTATTTACTTGGTCTGTCTCCATTCTCTTGATGTGGGCACTGAGGGCAATAAATTTGCCCCTCAGGACTGCTTTTGCTGTGTCCCACAAGTTTCTTTGTGAGGTGTTTTCATTTTCATTGAGTTGTAGGAAATGCTTTATTTCTTCTCTGATCTCTTCTGTTATCCAGGCATTGTTAAGGAGTGTGCTGTTCAATTTCCATGTATTAGAAAAATTTCTGCGGTATGCTTTGTTATTGAGAGCTAGCTTGATTCCACTGTGGTCAGATAGGATACAGGGGATTATGTCGATCCCTTTGTATTTGCTTAAGTTCCTTGCATGAACTATGATATGGTCTATTTTGGAGAAAGTTCCATGAGCTGCTGAGAAGAATGTGTACTGTGTTGTTTTAGGGTGAAATACTCGGTAGATGTCAGTTAATTCTGCTTGGAGTATGGCCTCACTTAATTTGGTAGCTTCTTTGCCAATCCTCTGGTTGGTAGACCTGTCCTTTGGTGAGAGTGGTGTGTTAAAGTCTCCTAGTATTATCGTATTGGGTTCTATTTTATTCTGTAAGTTTGAGAGCATTTGTTTGACATATCTGGGTGCACCAATATTTGGGGCATATAAGTTGATGATGGTTATATCCTCCTCTTGGATTGTTCCCTTTATTAATATGTAGTGTCCGTCCTTGTCTTTCTGTACTGATTTTAATGAAAAGTTTATTTTGTCAGATATCAGGATAGCTACACCTGCTTTCTTACTGGGGGCGTTTAATTGGTAGATCCTTTTCCACCCCTTCACTCTGAGTTTGTTTGTATGTTTGGCTGAGAGGTGGGTCTCCTGAAAGCAACAGATGGATGGGTCTTGTTTTCTGATCCAGTCCTCAGTTCGTTTTCTTTTAATTGGCGAATTCAGCCCATTTATATTAAGAGAAAGTATAGAGAGATGCATTGTTGTCCCTGCCATTCCATTTTCCTAAGTTTTTCTTCTTTCCTTTCCTCCTGTGCTTGCTCAGTTAGACTTTGAGTAACGCCTGTTTGGGGCAGGCCCCAGTTCCTGGTTGCTTTCTTCAGGTTGTGTCCCCCCTCTTAGAATTCTTTGTAATGCTGGCTTAATGTTTATGTATTCATTTAGTTTTTCTTTGCTATTAAAAGTTTTCAGTTCTCCATCGAATATGAATGCTAGCTTTGCCGGGTATATTAGTCTGGGTTGGCAGTTATTGGCTCTCAGGGCTCGTATGGTGCTTTCCCAGGCTTTTCTTGCATTCATTGTTTGTGTGGAGAGATCTGCAGTGATTCTAATTTTTTTCCCGTTGTAGTATAGCTCCTTCTTCATTTTTGCTGCATGCAGGATTGTTTCCTTATTATTCAGATCTATCATTTTTACTGTAATGTGTCTAGAAGTGTTTCTCCTGGGGTCTTGCTTGTTGGGTGTTCAATAAGCTTTTGTGATGTAGTTAAGATGGTCGTTTTTGAGGTGGGGAAAATTTTCATTGATTATCTTGTTCAATAGGTGTTGCATTCCCTTGCTCTGGAATTCGTCACCTTCGTCCACTCCGATTATGCGAAGGTTAAATTTTTTAGCATTATCTGCTTGCTCTTGAATTTCCCTTTGGTTTAATTTGAGTGATTTTTCCATATCTGTCACTTTTTGGTCCAGTTGGTGTATTCTGTCTTCTGTATCTGACACTCTACCTTCCATTTCATTCACTCTGTTGACTGTGGCTTCTATTGTGGTTTGCATGGAGGAAATGGATCCCTTTATGGATTCAATGTTGGTTCTCAGAGTACTGATCTCACCTCTCAATGAGGTATGCATTACCTCTAATTTGGCGTTTATCTCACTTCTTACTGAGGTTTGTGCAGCTTCTATTTTTGCATCCAACTCTTGTTTGATATCCTGTATCTCTTTTGATAGTTCATCCTTGTGCTCTTTCAATTTCTGATCAATTTCTCGCTTTATTTCTTGAGTCATTGCCTCCAGCAACGCTTGGATGTAGCTTTTGTCTTCCATTCCTGCTTTGCTCCCACTGGGGCTCTCCCCTGTGTGGCTGCTGGCTTTTGAGGTGAGCTTGCTGTCTTGGGTGGTGATAAGCCTTGTGATTTTTCTCTGTGATTTTCGCATGGAGGTTCAGGAGACTGCTTTTCAATTTTGTTTTGGTTTGTCTGTCTTTGCTTGGTTGCTGATTCTGTATTGGTAGAGAGAGTCTGTACCTGATCTGGGTTCTGTTGGGAGCCTATTTCCAGCTGCTATTCTGACTTACTTAGGATTCTCAGCTCTCTGCTGTAGATTGCTGGCAGTTCCCGCCTTTGGAAGGGTTGAGCAGCCTAGACTGCTTGTGTTTGCTCCTACAGGTGCTCTTGTGAAGAACAGATGCTCTGGATGCACTCTCCCAAATACTGGAGTCTGCTATGGGCTCCTGATGTGTTTTTGTTTGTTTGTTTTGGGCTGGTTGTGGGCTTGAACTCTAGGTTTGGGTGCTGTCCCTCAGCTCTTCAGCTCAAGGCTGGCACCCTACCATTTGAGCCACAGCACCACTTCTGACCCTTTTTGCTTTTGTGATGCTGAGGAATCAGATCCAGGGCCTCATACATCCAAGACTATCACTCTATTGCTGAGCCGCCTTAACAGTCTGAGCTCCTGCTTACTATCAGGTGCTGGCAGCCTGTGTTGCCCAATTCCCAGTCTAGGGTATATGGGTGGAGTTTTGGTGGGGTTTGGGCTTCTCTTGTCCTGAGCCTCCAGGTCTTTTGTTGTCACAGGCGTGCTTCCCGGGGAGTGTTGTTTTCTGATTTTCTCCCCTCTGTTGAGGCGTATGCTCAGCTTTTTACTTCAGTTGGGAGGAGCTGGTCCTGTTGTTCAGGTGCCGGATCCCCCGGCCTGGTTCCGGTCCCAGCCTGGAGCGCGCTTGTTAGGCCTGTGCTGATGTGTATACCACCTAGGTTATGCAGCCTGGAGCGCGCTCGTTAGGCCTGTGCTGATGTGTATACCACCTAGGTTATACAGCCTGGGGGACACAGTTCAAATTTCTTCTACTGTTGATAGTCTTGACCCAGGGGCGCTGTTCCTGGCTTGGGCATTTAAGCTCCCTTCCAGGGGCGCTCTTGCTCTAGCCTGGCCAGCTGAGTGTGCTCCACGGGCTGGTGGAGCTCTCGAGCAGTTCCCAGTTTTAGTGGGTCCTGTGGTCCGGGTGTTGGGGTGGGGAGTCTAGGTCAGGGTCTGGGGATTCCCTCCAGCTCTGGTCTCCCTTGAGGGATACACTGTCCCCTGGAGCTGGTTGTTTCTGTGTGGTGTAGGTCGTCAGTTGTTGTTGCAATCCGAGTTCAGTTGGGGTGGTTGCGGGCTGGGTTGGGCGGTGGTGGCTCTGTGTGATTCTTTTCTGTCTCTGCCTCTGTCGAAGCTGTCGGGTCAAAAGTATCCACGCTCAGGCAGCTTCTTCGTGGTGCCTCTGGGGCCCGGGCAGCCCCGCTGGGTCGTTGCGATCGCGATCGGGTGGGTGGTCTGCCGACAGGTCCCTTTGTCGCGCTGCTGGTGCCGAGTGGCTTTGGTGGGATGGAGCCTCTCTGCTCCGGTGGAGAGTGAGGGGTGGGGGTGGGATCCTCGTGGAGACTCCCGGCTGGTAGGTTTCTCTGTTCCTGGCGATCCGCTGTTCTGCAAACCGGTACCTGGTGATCTGCAGGCGGCCCCCTGTGTCTCTGGGGCTCTGGCAGCCCCCTGCTGGGCTGGCTGGCCGGTGGCTTGGGCGCACTGCCGCGCGGCCAGTAAAGGTTGGGGGAGGGGTCTTCGCTTTTCTCTGTTCTGAAATTCTTCTTTTCCTCTCTTTCTTTTTTTGTTATTTTCCGCCTCTGGTTTTTCTCTGAGTGTTCGTCTTTTTGTTGTTGTCGGTCTCTTGGGGAGATTAAGCGTTGGAACTCAAACTCTCTTTTTGGTTGGAGAGAGCTGTGGCGTTTCCCTACTGCCCTGTCGCCATCTTCTGTTTTGTAATTTTTAAATAAGTTTTTTATTATGAAAATACTGTACAGAGGGGTTACAGTTACATGAGCAAGGTAATGAGTACATTTCTTATCAAGCATTGTTGCCTCCTCCTTTGTTTTTCTCCTACCATCCCTTCCCTCCCACCTACACAACTACACTCCCACCCCTACCCCCCTCCACCTAAATTGTAAAGTTTGTTTTTCAACATAGTGTCTTGTACATCTCATTGTTATAATGGGTCAACCTGTATCCCTATTTAAACATTTTGTTTTTTCCCTTCTCCTCCCCAAATGATACCGACATCAAATACAGTGAAAACTGGGGTTATACTGTGGGGGAGGAATATGCAAAACAATAAAAAAAAATCACATGGTACCTTATAAATACATTAGAAACAATAGCAAGAAAGCAAAAACCACTTGTGTCCCTATTTAGGGGTTCATTTCACTTAACTTCATCTTTTTGGGGTGGGAGGGGTCCAGTCATGGGGCCTGAACTATGGGCCTGGGCACTGTCCCTCAGCTCTTCAGCTCAAGGCTAGCACTCTACCACTTGAGCCATAGCACCACTTCCAGCTTTTTTCTTTTTGCTTATGTGGTGCTGAGGAATCGAACCCAGGGCCTCATGCATGCAAGGCAAGCACTCTACCACTGAGCCACCTTCCCCGACCCTTAACTTCATCTTACCTGGTCATATGTACAGCTTTTGACCTTTTCTGCTTGTCCCAGATATATACTAGTTATTGCAAATACGGGAAACCATGAGACCTATGTTTCTTTGGGCTTGGCTTACTTCACTTAATATAATTTTTTCCAAGTCTTTCCATTTCCTAACAAATGGGGCAATGTCATTCTTTCTGATGGAGGCATAGAATTCCATTGTATATATATACATTTTCTTTTTGTGTGACTTAATTGAAGTTCTGCTCATCCCCAGATATATACCTGTCGTCGATTATTAGACCTTATTCCTCATTGTGTACATACTTAATTCTGAAATTTATTATGCAGGGGCTGGGAAGGTGACTCAGTGGTAGAGTGATTGCCTTGCATGCCTGAGGCCCTGGGTTAGATTCCTCAGCACCATATAAGTAAAAAGAAAAAAGCCAGAACCAGACAAATCCCACAACCGGACTCCCCCCCCCCCAAAAAAAAAGAAAAAAAATTTATTACTCAATTCACAACCTCTTAGGCTTAACTTCTTTAATAGTAGTATTATTTCTTTATACCTATATAATTTTTAAGTATTCCATTTTTAATTTTTTTATTTTTCAGTTTTTCTTTTTATCTCTCTCCTCCTCTCATCCTATCCTTTTCTTCTCTCAATATCATTTCTTTTTTAGTTATTTTATTTATTTATTTATTTTTGCTGGTCATGGGGCCCGAACTCTGACCCTGGGCGCTGTCCCTCAACTCTTCAGCTCAAGGCTAGTACTCTACCACTTAAGCCACAGCATCACTTCCAGCTTTTTCTGCTTATGTGGTGGTGAGGAATTGAACCCAGGGCCTCATGCATGCGAGCCAAGTACTCTGCCACTGAGCCACCTTCCCAGCCCTGTTTTGTAATTTTTTTAAATATTTTATTATGAAATTACTGCACAGAGGGGTTACAAGTACATGGGCAAGATAATGAGTACATTTCTTATCAAGCATTGTAGCCTCCTCCTTTGTTTCCCCTTCCCATCCCTTCCCAGACTCCCCCTGTCCCCCCACCGAAACCTCCCCCACCCCACTGAAGTTGTAAAGTTCGTTTTCGACATGACAATTTGTACTTCTCATTGTTGCAACGGGTCCACCTGTATCCTTATTTAAATGACTTGTTTTTCCCCTTCCCCTCCACAAGTTATACCGACATCAAATACAGTGAAAGCAGGGGTTATACTATGGGGGAGGGACATACAAAGCAACAAAGAAATAATCTTATGAATGCCTTAGAAACAAATGGATGAAAGAAAAAAAACATTTAAATACATATCTTAGGGTTCATTTTCCTAACATCACCTTATCTGACCTTTTCTGCTTGACTCATACATATACTAGATATTGCAAATAAGGGAAACCATGGGACCTGTGTTTCTTTGGGCTTGGCTTACTTCACTTAATATAATTTTTTCCAAGCCTTTCCATTTCCTAACAAATGGGACAATGTCATTCTTTCTGATGGAGGCATAGAATTACATTGTGTATATATACCACATTTTCTTGATCTACTGAGGGGCATCTGGGTTGATTCCATATGTTAGCTATGGTAAATAATGCTGCAATAAACATAGTTGTGCTGGTAGCGTTAGTGTGGTCTTGTTTGTAAACATTTGGGTAAATGCCCAAAAGTGGGATTGCTGGGTCATAGGGGAGCTCTATGTGAAGTCTTTTGAGGAACCTCCATACTGCTTTCCAAAGTGGTTGAACAAGTTTACATTCCCACCAACAATGAAGTAAGGTTCCCTTCTGTCACACCCCCTCCAGCATCTGTTGTTATTAGAGTTCTTGATTTTTGCCATTCTAATTGGGGTGAGGTGGTATCTTAATGTTGTTTTGATTTGCATTTCTTTTATGGCTAGGGATGTTGAGCATTTCTTCATGTGTTTATTGGCCATCCTTTCTTCTTCAGAGGAATTTCTCTTTAAGTCTTTCACCCACTTATTTATTGGGCAGCTGTTTCTTTGACGATTTGTTGTTGGGGGATTTAATTTTTTGAGTTCCAAGTATATTTTAGATATGAGACCCTTGTCCGTTGTATGGCTAGTGAAGAGCTTCTCCCAATACATAGACTTTCTATTGATCTTGCTAGCTATGTCCTTTGCCATGCAGAAGCTCTGCAACTTCATGCATTGTTAGCATACATTTGCATGAGTTGATTTAAACAGATTGCTTAAATTGAATTTAAAATTATTGATAGATTTATAGGAAGTGGTCAAAATAATACACATTAACCCCAATTAACCCTTCCCCTACATTCCCCCAAAGGAGCCATGTTCCTTAATTATAAAGTAATAGCAAAGCCAACGTGTTGACAGCAGTAGAATGCATGCACATATTCTTCATCTGAAATGCTGGGAACCAGTGCTGGGTGAAACAACACTGGGAGTTGGACCGTGTGTTTATGCATAATGAGACCTCTTGGTTGCAGGCTTCAAGTCTAACCACAGCATTCATGTAGATTACATATGCCTTTAAATAGCCTGAAGTTGTTTTACAAAGTATTGTTAGGGTATTTTGACTGTGACCTATCTCATGATGTCATTTTCCATCATGGTGTCATGTCAGTGCCCAGTAAGTTTGAGATTTTGGAACTTTTTGGACAGGATTTCAGCCTGTATCTACACTACTGATGTTTTACCTCACACACAAATTCATGTAACAAAGAGCATAAGCAAGGCATAGTTCCCCTGCCCTTGTACCAACAGCTCTCAATGTCACACCCTGTTCCCCTCCTTACCCATTCTCACCCTCTGCGCTGTTTCTGGTGTCCAAAATGAGAAAACTGCATTATTAAATACTTAGTGGCCAGAAGGGTGTGACACAATATTTTTAAGTGAATTTTTTTAAGAAAACATTGTTAACTCCGAGTCTTCCATCTAGTGAAAACAGTCTCCAAGAATAAAGGGAATCTAAGACATTTCCAGAGTCAGGAAATGAGAGGATTGTTACTAGCAATAAATGTGAGGAGTTGTTACCACAAGAAGAGCCAGAGGAAATTTTGAAATGAAAGAAATGAGAACAGAAAGAATCTTGCAGTAAACATCAGGAAAGAACAGAGATCAATGAAAAGGGTGAAATATGGGCACACACAAGAGACAGTCCTTCTCGATATTTTTCAATTGTGTTTTATGTTGGAGCAAAAATTATGGCATTATCAGATGTGGTTATCAAGATATACCAAGGAATGATTGAAGACATTATATTATAAGCAGGAAGAAAGGAAGGGATTTAAGTGGAAGTAAAGATTCTGAACTTCATTCAACTAAAGAAAATGTCTACTCTAGTAATCTGCAGTAAAGTTTATATATATATATATATAGTTTATTGCTTGAAACAGCCAGTTAAGATTTATTAAAAGGTACACATTCAAATATACTATAGGTACATTAAAATGGAATTCTGAAAGTGATAGGACTTCAGAAAAAAAAGAAAAGACAAATGATAAATAGAAAAAAATATATAAACCCTAATGCATGAAAAATTCTTTAACCATCAATGACAAATAGACCAATTAAAAATGGTGATGGGAATCATGTCATTAAAAACTTGCCCAACTATATGTTGCCTATAAGAAAGTCTTTTCAAATTTGCACAAACCATTGGAAAGTAACAGAATAGAAAAGACATGTCATGCAAACATGACAAAAGATAAATAAAACTGACAAACCTCAAGCCAGAAAGAGAAAAAGAAACATGAAACAATTTCCTAATGTGTGGAATGAAACAGAGATAGTGCAACAGACATCGAAAGGACAAAAAACAGTGTTCTACATAATACTAGCTAGCAGAATTCAACAAAATATTGAAACTATATACCAGAGCCGAATGGAACTTATTCACCATTCAAAAGCAGGCCCAGTGTCTAAGAGCCAGTCAGTGGGGTACATATATTAATAGGTCAAAGAAAAATCCCATGATCAAACTGATGCAGGCAAAGTATTTCACAAACAAAAATATTTTGGTTTTCCCTCATGATGAAGGTGTGCTCTTCTCATTTTAAAAACATTTTCTATGTCTTTTGATTTTAGAAGTTGGATTGTGATCCTTCTCTATGTACATATTTTTGGGTTTATTCAATTTGGGGTTTGTTCAGCTTCTTAAGTCTGTGGGTTTACGTCTGACATCTAATTTGGGAATTTTGAGCCTCATTATTATTTTTTATAATGTAGCCTCTTCCTTTACTTTCCCTTCATCTCCCATCCCATCCCTGCCCACAAGTTACATAAGTCATTTTCCACACAGTGTATACTAAATAGCATGATTGCTTTTGTTCACCCTTCTACCCTCCCTTTCTGAACCCCCTTTTATACGCCAGAAGAAAAAATACTAAAGCAAATACCAACACCACTACTTCCACCATCACAAACTAATAATAACAACAACAAAAAGGTGTTTCTATTTCCCAGAGTTTTGTTTTAATAAATAGTATTTTCAGTGTCCAGAGAAGTTACACCTTTATGTTTCTTTCCTAAGGGTGACTTCCTTTAATCTGGCTTTGTATGTGAATGCCTGGAGTCCTGTATAGTTATCATGATCACTTACATTTTAGATCTAGTTTCCACATATGAGAGAAGACATGTTTTGTTTTTCTTTCTGAGCTTGGCTTACCTCACTTATGATTTGTTCTAGGTCCATCATTTCCCTGATAATGACATAATCTTATTTTTTCTAATGAATAAGTAAAATTCATTGTGTACATGTACCATATTTTCTTGACTCTTCGCTTGTCTGTTGGAAGGTATCTGGGCTGTTTCTATAACTTGGCTATTGTGCATAGTACAGCATTAACAAACCTAACTTGAACGTGGATGTACAAGTGTCTTTATCAAATCCCGATTTGTAATGATCTGGGTAAATGCCCAGAAGTAGTATGGCTGGGTCATAGAGAAGTTCTATATTGAGTTTTTTTAGGAACCTCCAAACCCCTTCCAGAATGGTTATACTATAGTCTTACCAACAGGGCAATATGGTACCTTTTCCCCCACATCCCTGCCAGCATTGGTTGTTATTTGAACTCTTGATGGTGAACAATATAACAGGGGTGAGATGGAATTTAAGCCTTAAATTTTAAAACATGTTTTAAAACATCAATCAGTTTTTGCCACTCCTTAGTCCAGTTTGACTTAGTCTAGTGTTTGACATTTCTTTGTTAAGTCACAGACCCCTTATAGCTCAGGTTCATATCTCCTGTGAGCCATCTATTGAACTTTTTTATTTCAGTTATCATGTTATCCAGTTCTGTAATCTCCATTTAGTTGTTCTTTGTATATTCAATTTCTTTTTTAAGTTTTTCTGAAAATTTTTCATTTACCTCAAGCTGATTGTATTTTTTTGGTCAGTCATGGGGCCTGAACTCTGGCCCTGGGCACTGTCCCTCAGCTCTTCAGTTCAAGGCTAGCGCTCTACCACGTGAGCCACAGCACCAATTCTGGCTTTTTCTGCTTATGTGGTGCTGAGGAATCAAACTCAGGGCCTCATACATGCAAGGCAAGCACTCTACCACTGAGCTACCTATTGTTTTTGAAGCATTTTTATGATGGATACTTTATAAAGTATTTGTCACATGTATATCTGGCTAGTTGTTGGCATCAGTAGACTATTGACTATTTTTTTCAGTTAAGAGTTTTCCAGTTTTTGGTATGATGAGTATGTTTCTGTATTATTTGGGTTATTGGGGTTGTATAATAGGAGTTGTGTGTTATTTGAACCACCAGACATGACTCTAGTGGAACAAGGTAAAAAAAATCACTTCATTACTGACAGTTTGGGGACAAATCCCACCTTTTTGGGTCTCTGTTGGCTCCCTAATGTGGGGATGATGTCTTTCATCTGCAGGCATGGATAGGAGCTAAGGCTCTCCATTGATACCACCCTGGTGTGGAAGGAAGTTTAAAAAAAACTCAAAAGTATTAAACTATAATTGTCATGACTGACTGAAGAAATATAAATGCTACTAGCAGTATGAAATATTACAGCCTTTTTGTAAAGCAATCTTGAAGCTATTAAAATCTGATAACCAAATAAAGGTTTTTAAAAATCTGATACCATGAGATCAGGATACCTCCTCTTCTTCCTTCTACTTTCCATTGGTGTGTGTGTGTGTGTGTGTGTGTGTGTGTGTGTGTGTGTGTGTGTGTGTGTGTGTGTGGTGAGTGTGGGGTGGGGGGGTGTGTATATGTTTGTATGTGTGTGTGCATGTTACCAGGAAGGAACTCCTCTTAGAGTGGAATGGGGTACAGATAGGATACCTGGGAAGAAAAGGGTTTTTGTCTTCCAGTGGCTATCAGTAGATTCCACAGAACAGAGACACTGGAGATATGGGCCCAGAGCCTTGCTGTTCTGCTAGTGTGGGAAGGTTTTGTTTTGAAATGCTTAGGTGGCCATGTGCTAGCTATGAGCTGGGGTAGTATTGGCAGCTCAGGGACTAGGGCTGTACACATACTTAGTCCAATGTCTCTATCAAACAAGCCTAAGTACTCAATGCCCAGAATGTGTTCCTGCTTTAACTCTGTTCTCATGGGGCATTGTGTAAGCAAGAGCTTTGATCACAACTACTGGCCTGAAGGTATTTTTAATTAAGCCAGGTGTTGATATCTCATGCCTGTAATCGTAACTACTAAGAAGGATAAGATCGGAGGATGACATTCTGAAGCCAGCCTGAACAGAAAAGTCCAGTCAGACTCCATCTCCAAAAGAAGCCAGTCTGGAAGCATGGCTCAAAGAGAGCCAGTTTAGCACACATGAGGACCTGCCTTTAAACTCCAGCACGACCAATACTTACAAGACTATGGAGCAGGCAATATTCAGTCATGACTTCTTTCAATCAAAGTAGAAGAGTGGATTTTTCAAAGTCTTATAAATAAATCTTTTAAAAAAACAAGATTTTTGTTTCTTGTCTATTTGCCTTTTTCAAAATTACTGTCAACCGAGTATTGCATTTGTACTTAAATGATTACACAAAACAATAGTAATGGTCTCTCCACAAGAAGCTGGGCAGAGGAAGAACAGAAACCTCAGTGTGTCTCCCCTCCCTCTGACCTCTGGTGCATTCCCTTTGCTTTCCAGAACCTCGTGCCCTGGGGAGGACCGCCGGGCCACAGATCAAGCTGCCTCCGTGGTCAGAAGGCTTGTCACACAGAGCCAGCTCAGAGGCTCTTCTCTACCACGTTTGCAGAGCATGTCCCCAGGCAGTTTTCTCAGCTCTTGCAGGCCAGTGTGGATGACCTGTGGCTGGAGAAGATGCAGAGAAGGAAGCTGGAGACTCAGGCACAGGCTGGAGGCAAGATACACACCAAGACTGCACACGTGGATCGAGGACAGGTGAGCCACTCACGGGCCAGCCGCTTTCCAACTTGACCTGTCGCCCTCTTGTATTCTGCAGGTGGCTGCCATGTCCTCACTCTGCCCCATGCTGGCATTCGCCATACGTGGGCCCAGGATTGCAGCACACAAAGTAACTTACTGGGTTATTAGAATCACAGGTGTGAGAAATTGTCTGATACCTGCCAGTTTCTGCAACCTTACAATCTTGCTGCTGGCATCTGTTGTCTTTTCCCCTTGTAAGTTATGGAGATTCTCACAAGTCATTTTTGGTTCTATCTTGGCATTTTGAATACTAAGTCACAAAACTCTAAGCCTCGTTCCATTCCTGTAGAGAATAGAATGACTGGGATTTTTAGGTGACTGACTCCGTGATGGTCAGGCCACAAGTTCTTGCTGAACACAGTGCTACTGTTGTCAGGTTGGGTTTCCAGAACCATTTAGGCAGTGTGTGGCACAGTCAGTGGCCAGTCGGACCTGCAGAATGTCCAGTCAGGTCTACTCAGGCACAGTTCGGGGGAATCCTGGAGGACACGCATGGTGCTGTGCGATCACTTTCTTGATTCCTTTTTTCTTTTATATAGTACTAAGGATTGAACCTCAGGATTTGCACTTCCTAGGCAGGTCCCCAGATATTTGCGCTACATATGCAGCCCTTTTGTTACCACTTTTTTTTTTTTTCAGATAGAGTGTTTCACTAACTTTGCCTAGGGTGCCTTTGAACCTGAGATCTTCTACCTCCACCTCTCAGGTCCTGGAGACCCAGATGTGCACCATAGTAATACCTCATGGATAAATTTTCATTTCTTTCTTCCCTGCTCCCATTACTGGAAACTGAATAAACCCAAGGCCTTATGCTTGCCAGGCAGGCACTCTATCACTGGATTGTAAGCTAGCAGCAGGTCACATCTTTAGTATTCCCCTTTATACATTGTTCCAAGACACTTCCTGTTTTTCAGGAGCCCTCTCCTCTCTGTACTTTGTCTTTGTACTTGTTATCTGCCCTTTCATTTTCCCTCTCTGACACTTCAACTGTATCTGCTTCTGAGCCAAGTGGCAGGGGGATGAAGAAAAAACCAAAAACAGAGACAATCCCCCAAAACCACTCCTCTCTGTGGCCTCTAGTCAGAGATGAATTCTCTCCCTTGGAGTTTGAGTGTCTACTTGGCCACCATTGGTATTACTGCAGTGGTATTCCACTGGAGTTGGGAGACAGGATAACCAAACCCCAGGATTTCCCCCCTTCCCTCACACCTGCAGGGAGCCCTTTCCCTATTCTGGGCAAAGAGGGCTTCTTTAGAGGTTGTTTTATCCCTACCCAGCTCTAAGCTGCTATTTTGTTCAGATGTGTCATACCTCTGGATGAACAAAACAAAAAACTCACCACAGGATTAAGGCAACCTTCAAATCCTGTATACTTAGCGGGGCACAGATGGCACATGCCTTTAATTCTAGTAAGGTCCTGAATCAGAAAATCAAAGAATCAGGGTTCAAAACCAGCCTAGGTTGGAAAGTCCTTGAGACTCTTTTCTCCAATGAGCCACCAAAAAGTCAGAAGTGGAGCTGTGGCTCCAGTGGTAGCATTAGCCTTAAACAAAAAAAGCTCAGGGACAATGCCCAGGCCCTGAGTTCAAGCCCCAGTTAAAAAAAATATCTAGTGTCCTTCCAATGGTGTTCTCCCACCCTGATTTGATTCAGGACTGAGAATTCTCAGCATACACCCATTCTCAGGATTGGCTGGGGCTCAACTCTACAGGCTTCTTTTTGTTGAAGCTCAGGGTTTTTGTAGAGGTAAGAAGAGGATCTGATTGAAGTATTCATAAGCAGGCAATTATTTCATCTTAGTACACTTCCTAAACTGTCTTATCTGGTCAGTATCTGAGGCCTCAAACAAAAGGACAGGTGTCTGGAATTTTTCCTGCAAGAAACACGGGACTAGAGTGAGTTTAAACGGGGGGGAGGGGGGTTGAACTTATGGCAAACCTGGCTTGGCAGAGTTGAGAATGGGGCTGACAACTAAGTGCCACCTCCTGCTCCTGGCCTGTGCTGCTCCTTCCCCAGCTCTGGCTGGCAACCCCCCCCCCCAAAGACACTGAACTCCACCTTATAGTTATAGTCTCCACAATCCTTCTTTTCAAAAAGCATTCATATATTTTTGCCAGTCCTGGAACTTGAACTCAGGACCTAGGTACTGTCCCTGAGCCTCTTTTTGCTCAAAGCTAGCACTCTACAGCACCACTTCTGCCCTTTTCTGTTTATGGGGTACTAAGGAATCAAATCCAGGGCTTCATGCATGCTAGGCAAGTACTCTACCACGGAGCCACATCCCCAGCCCCCAAAGCATTCATATTTGAGGACACTGTGTCCTTCCAAACACACCTTCAGTTGCATGACAGTTTTAGTATGTGATTTTTTTATAATCTTGTTGGTTCTTGTTTCTTCCTAATTCACACTGTGATTTCCTCTTTGGCCCATTCATGTCTAGTTTCTATTAAATTGCATCATGAGAGTGTAATCTGTGTCCTTCCCTAGTCTACCTGCTAGAGTCTTCTTTCTGGTATTACAATAGCTGATCCATGCATCTGCCCAAGGTTTTCAGATACAGATTTCAGACAGGATAGAGTAGCTACCCACCTTAATCTTTGTTTACATATTTGCATTTCACGCAGTAATGGAAAAAAGTACTCTAAGTATGATTGTTTGATAGTATAAGGAACCCAAAGCACAACAGAAAAGAACAAGCATTTATTTGAACACTTACAATATTTTTAATTAATTGAACCTAACCAGGTAGCCAAAAGTGGGGAGGTCCAAGTTTAACACTGGATAGTGAGAGTAAAATAGTACCTCTTCCTTTCCAAGACCCATGCAACATTGCTCCTTACTATCTGAAGATCAATGTTGGTCTCATAATTATGAGGCTTTTGTGCATTACATTTTCATTAAATTCTCCCCTACAGAATATCCTCTGTAAAATATTCCTTAGCTAAACCTAAGTTTTGCTTTGGGGGAAGTTGGCTGTGTCTGGCTGACCATCTGGGGAGATTTGGCACCAGAAGCCTTCTCCACAGTTCTCTTTTCACATGGTTGAATAGCAGCCTGTATTGTGCGCTAGGATTGCACATCTAACCATGGATTGTGCATGCTGCAGGTCAGGAGCAGTTCCCCTTTGAGGTTTTTGTGTAGACTGTAAGCCCTGGAGATGTCTGCACATTGGCTGTTCATTCTACTCACTGAAAGCATCTTAGACAACAAGACGCATTAGGAAGTGGTGAAGACAGCCTGTCCTCTGTTTGTTTCATCTCCTCTCTGCCTTTCTCCTCCTCCCCCAGCACTGGAGGAAAATGAACATCGACTCTCCAGAATCTCTATGTCTACCTCGAAGAAACCATCAGCTTTCCCAGAGTGCCCCGACTGGACTGAACCACACGGGCTGGTCAGAGCACATACCCAACACCGGTGAGCCATGTGCCTATCCTGTTTTACAGCCAAGTGTCCTGACAAGAAGGAAGAAAGGGAGTGTTTGGGGTTAGTGCCCACTTGTCTGAGAGAAGCAACTTAAAGATGAGGGAGAGTGAATCACCTTGCCCTTTTACTTAGGAAGGAATGCCTGGTACCCAGACAGAGGGATGGAGTCCAAGACTGGTTCCCCTAATTACACTGACTGACTCAATTTGGTCTTATAATAGGATATAACTCGCAGAAGTATAATCACCAGAGTTGACTCTGATCTAGTGGTGGAACCTGAGGGCTTTCTCTTCTTCCTGGACTTTTTGGCAGCCTTTGAGTTTCCATCCCAGCCCTATAGCAAATAGTATTGCATCACATATTTGCCTGCACAAGGCCTGGCTTCTTGTGCCTGAAGAAAATTGGTGGGGTTAGGAGCTTGAATTAGCCAGGTGATTTGTTGTTTCCTGTCAGCAGATGTTCATGTTGGAGTTGCATGGTAACATGGACTGTATTCTTTTTTGTATATATTTTTATTGAAAAATACTGTACAGAGGGCTAACAGTTACATGAGTAAGTTAATGAGTACACTTCCTATGGAGCATTGTTACCTCCTCCTTTGTATTCTTTCCTATGTAAAGTGGTGATCTTAAACTAAACAATAAGCAAAGTTTGACAATTGCTGAAAAGAATCATTTCTGGAAGAAAGATATTTTCTCATATGACCCCCTTATTGTTTTAAAATTACCTAGAGATTTTTGGAAGAAACAGACATGATAAAGAGTAGTATTTTTCTGGAGATAACCAGCCCCAAGGCTTGTGACCCATGAAGTCAGCACTTTCTTGAAGTTGGAATTTAGGGCAAAAATCTCTTTCTGGGCATCCTGATTATACAAGGTTTGGCCACCTGTTCCTATATACTACTTAAAGAGATAAGCATTGGTGAACAAAGAAAGGAGGTTTAATCAAACATAGTTATGTTGGGAAAACAAAGGGACTTGGTAACCAAAACTTGTCTTCGGGGTATTTGAAAAAATATTAAGTTTTAGTAGGAGAAGAGTTGGGGGTAGAAGATAAGAAGGTATGCAATAGTTAAAACAGTCCTGGTTTATCTTTATTTCCATCTTTGTCTCTGGAGGAGTTCTGGAGTTATCACTTTCCCACTGAAACAGAACAGGAATGAGGTACATCTCCTGAGTATCGAGCTATTTGCTTTAAAATGTTAAGAGGAAGGAAGGCACTGCTGTCTTGAGGGGTAGTTCGCCTCCTACACAAGATACTTATCAATGAGGCTTCTGTTTTTTGAAGTTCAAAATGATTATGAATGACTTCCACAGAGAATAGCTTAGATCAAAAGGCACAGATACCAAGATGAAGGCTTTTTGTTAACCCACAGGGTCCAGCAAAGGCATCTTTTCGGTTGCTTCTTACATTTTCACATATTCAGAGCATCATGGTCAGATACTCCATTCTTTCAGAGCATTAGTTAAATTTGTGGGCAATAAAATGATTGCAAAATGAGAAATTCTAAGGCCCCGGTGACATATGTCCTCAGCACAGTCACGCAATGACAGGGCTCCAGGTGTGGTCACACTTGGTGTGGGGTAAAAGTTGGGCCCATCCTCCATTTCTCTGTCAATGATCACTTCCATCACAGCAGTAACACTACATCCTGTCTCCTATCTCATAAGGCAGGTAAGAGACCAGGATGTGTTTCTGTGTGTCACTTGGGTAAAGTTTCTTTTCTTTCCTTAGTTACTGCTTGACACTCTACCTGCTGTGTACCAGACGTGTGAGATTTCTGTTTTATACGTAGTAAGTTTCTGCTTTCTATCCACAAAGCTTTTGGTGTTTTATCCCTTTTTTATCTAGGAGACTTTCTCAGTTCCTCCTTATGCTTTGTTTTTCTGGTCTTATCTCTTCCCTGGTCACTGCCTCTGCTGGGGCTGGTGGCTGGCTACAATTTTAGTCTCTGTACCGTCTTTCCAGTGTCTTTTGGAGCAAAAAGACAGGCAAACAGGAAATTTGCAAGATTTTTCTTACAATTACAAATAAAAAGTAAGAAAAGGTTCCATCCCTTACCAATAGTGCCACCACTAGGGCACTAAACCTCCATTATACGGCTTTGGGGGGCATACTTCAACTCAAAACTGAATCTTATAATACTTTATTTCTCCTCTATTGCTGGTTCAGTTGTCTCACCTTTTACTTCCAGTGCTTTTATTATGGTGTGCCTATTTGTGGATCTCTGTGTTCATCTTGTGACTTCTCTGGCTTCCTAGATGTACAAATACAGGGTACTGTTATTTTTCAATAAATATTGTTCCTTAATTAGAATTAGCTTTCCTTTTCCTTATCTATATGCTCTTTCTGAAATTCCCATTATACCTGTGTTGGTGTACTTAAATGTGTCCCATGTTTCTGGATTTAAAAAAAATTTGCATCATCTCTATCAATCTAACAGTGAGCTTTCTGACTCCCTCTTCCAACTGCTCAAACCTACTACTGAATCTTTCATATTTATTCCAACTATCATGCTTTCCAACTCCACAATTTCCATTTAGTTCTTCTTAATAAATTCTGTGTTTTGTTATTATCTTTTTGTCTGTGTGTGTGCCAATCCAGGGGCTTGAATTCAGGGCCAGTGTGCTGCCGCTGGGCTTTTATGCTCAAGGCTTATGCTCAGCCACAGCTCCATTTCCACTTCTGGTGGTTAATTGGAGGAAGGAGTCTCAGAGGCTTTCCTGCCCAGATTAGCTTCAAACCACAATTTTCAGATCTCAGTCTCCTGAGTAGCTAGGATTACAGGTGTGAGCCACTGATGACTGGCAGTTATTCTCTTTTTGATGTTATATTGTCTCCTTTTAGTCATGGTTTCCTTCAATTCTGTAGACATGTTTATAATGGATGCTTGAACTCTGATAAATGAGAAATCTCATCACTTTCAATAGCATCTTCATATGATCTTCATCTTTCTAATTATGGGTCATACTTTCCCATATTACACCTTTTGATTAAAAACTGCACATTTTATGTTTTTTTTTTTTTTTTTTGCTTTTTGCTTATGTGGTGCTGAGGGATCGAACCCAGGGCCTCTGGCATGCAAGGCAAGCACTTTACCACTGAGCTACCTTCCCAGCCCCAAAAACTGCACATTTTAAAAAGTATGTTGTAACAGTTCTGAACACTGCTCTCTTTTTAGGTTTGCTTTTGTTGCTTGCTTAGTAACTGGGTGAATTATTTTAGTCATTTTCCGACTCATGGTATAAACCTCTGATACTCAGCTCTAGTAATGGCAGTAGCTTTGCTTGGGCTCTCTTCGCCTCCTTTCCTGACCAAACACAGTTATTAAATTTTACTAATTAGCATTTGATTGCTCTATTATTTTCAATATTGTTTGCTCTACAAACTAAACCAAGCAAATTCTGTTTCATTTCAAAAACTAAATCCATGCCGGGCACCGGTGGCTCATGCCTATAATCCTAGCTACCAGGAGGCTGAGATCTGAGGATCACGATTCAAAGCCAGCCCGGGCAGGGAAGTCTGTGAGACTCTTATCTCCAATAAACCACTATAAAACCAGAAGTAGTGCTGTGGCTCAAACAGTAGAGCACTTGCCTTGAGCTGAAGAGCTGAGGGATAGCACCCAAGCCCCACAACTGACAAAAAAAAATCATGTTTGTTTTTTACAGTACAAAGCTTTGAACATGGGACCTTGTGTTCCCTAGGCAGGTGCTCTACCACTTGAGCCATACCCCAGTCTTTGAAAGAATGCTTTCAGAGGCCAGTGTTTATTTTGTCTGACCCTGGCTGGGGAGGGGGGTGACCCTCATCTCAGCCGTCTTTACTCCAGTTCTCTCATACAAATTATTGAGTTTATGCTAGGCTTATTCTTCATTAGGTCCATAGGAATTTCTTCCCAATTCCCTACCCAATCTCCAGTGTTATTTTTTAAATTTTTTATTTTATTTTACTTTTTTTTATTTTTTTATTGTAAAGATACTATACAGAGGGTTACAGTTACAAGAGTGAGGTAATGAGTACACTTCCTCTTGAACATTGTTACCCCCTCCATTGTTTTCCCCCTACCATCCCCTCCCTCTTATTTTACTTTTTTATTTTAAAGATGCTGTACAGAGGGGTTACAGTTACTTGAGTAAGACAATGAATATATTTCTTGTCAAACATTGTTACCCACCCCTTTGTTGTTCTCCCATTATCCCTTCCCTCACCCACTCCTCCCTCCCCTCAAGTTGTAAGTATTGTTGCTGCAATGGGTCGTCCTTTGTCCTTCTTTCAGCATTTTGTTATTCCCCTTCCCTTCCCCAAATCAGATAAATGTACATACAAGATGTAGGGTACCAAAATCAAAGACAGTGATTGCCAGAGATAGACTAATGGAAAAAGAAAAAAATGAAATAAAATAAGGAAGAACTAGATACAGTATATTGGTACAACAAGGTCAACAACCAAATGCCCCACAATAGGTGAATGGATCAAGAACTGTGGTATATATACACAATGGAATTTTATGCTTCTATCAGAAAGAATGACATCTCCCCTTTCATAAGGAAATTGAAAGACTTGCTAAAAATCATATTAAGTGAAGTAAGCCAGAGCCAAAGAAACATAGGCTCTATGGTTTCCTTCATTTGTAATAATTAATATATGCCTAGGATAGTCTTGGCAGAGAATCATAATAGCTCAATAGCTATGTACCTATGACCATACAAAATGATGCTAATTGAACTCCAAGAAGGAAACAACTGTTGACCTTGTTGTCACCAATGTACTATATCTAGTTCTCCACTGTTCTTGAAAGCACCTTAAGGTTTAAACTTCTCCATACTTTGTAACAAATAAGGTCAGTTCCTTTAGAATAAATTAAGTGCTATTTGTTTTACAGCCTTCTTTCTCTCTCAAGCAAAATCTTAGGGCTCTGGATCTAGGGGTGGGGACACTGGCCAACTGTTCTCTGAGGGTTCTCAATAGAGCTTCAGGAAGAGAAGCAGTAGCTGCTGCCCCCTTGCTTCTCTTGGCAGGGAAACACCCCAGCCACAGTGTTTCTAGTGGTCCAAGGGAAGCCCCAGTCTCTCAGGACTTAGCTGAAGCAACAGGTAGTTGGGGCAGGCTGAGAAATGCCAGATCTGCTCCTTCAGGAATCAGAGGCTATTGGCTGTGCTGTTATGGGCTACAACATTCCTGAATGGAGTCAGAGCCAGAGTTCTGTGATCCTCACTGGGCTGTAAGCAGGGAAGAAAGAAGCCATCTTGATTTAAATATCACAGACTCACTTTCACTGAGCTGTGAGTGCCTTTTTTATTTGCTGTTCACTCTTAGGACCTTCTAAAGGTTTTAAATAGCTGTTTTTTAAATATTTCTTATTAGTTTTACTGGGGAAATGGGTCACTAGGGTTCCCGAAGTTGGCTTTGTCTTCCCTATTACTACATCCTGGTCATTTTAGTGAGAATCTGAGAGGAGATAAATTTCATGACTATGACTTTGTTATATCTTAATCTAAATCCATTTCTTAAATTTCCTTATTGAATCACCAGCAGCTAGTGTACACTCAGCAAAGACACTAATGAGAATCCATCATGAAGTTTCTGGGAGCCCTCAGAATGGGGAGAGGAAATAATAGTTACACAGTGGTCCAGAACCAGGTAATAAGCACTAGCACCAGTTCCATTCATCCTGGATATGTGGCCTTGGTTGCTTCTGAGCCTCAATTAGATGTTACTAGTAAATGAAATGAAGCATAGTACCTATCAGATAAAGTTGTGGAGACTAGAGTATTTAATATATAGGACTGTTTCATAAATACCAGCCAATATTCCAGATATTGCCAGGTACTGTTACTAATCTATCTAT
The DNA here is from genome assembly GCF_024711535.1 of Dipodomys merriami. Lineage (NCBI taxonomy): Eukaryota > Metazoa > Chordata > Mammalia > Rodentia > Heteromyidae > Dipodomys > Dipodomys merriami. The sequence goes on from NW_027205381.1 coordinate 5,936,925, forward strand.
CTAAATCTATCTATCAATGGATCGATCAATCAATCTATATAGTTTCATTTAGTCCCTACAACAGTCCTACAAAAGTTGTTGTCAGTATCCTATTTGACAGTTAAGTTGAGAAAGATGCATGAAGGTAAGACACAGTGCAGGACAGGAACACAGCTCCCTAGTTTTGAGCTTCTTTCTAGCTTGCACTGTTACAGAAATTGAAGCACAGGATTCACTAGGAGAGAAGCAGAACAGAAGCGCATCTCTAGGCTTAGACAAATTCCCATTCTGTTCCCTGTTGAATTTCATTTCCTTCTTTTGTATATTATCAAATGCCTAGAGAAACACTGATCTTTTTGCATGGAAGTTTCTCATTCATTTTGTCATTGTTATTATACACACTCCCACATATACACATACAGCACCTAAATAATTACAAACCCACTGTTGTGTTGCTAAGGAATCTTCCACCACTCTTAGAAGTGTCAAAAGTGGAGCCCTTAAGCTTTGTGAATGTATCAGACACTTTGTGTCACTGTGAACAAATAGCTAAGGTAAACAAGGAGGAAAGGGTCTATTTTAGCTCACAGTTTCAGTCCACAGTCCTGGGCTCTGTTGATTCTGGGCCTGTAGAGCTCATGGAGAGGAGCTGGTTTCCTCATGGCAGAGAGGAAGCACACCATATAATCCTCAAAGGCACAACTTATGACCTCCTTCCTTCAACTACCCTTCCACTAAAATTCCCAGAACTCTACCTACAAACAATACCACCATTTGGGAGCCAAGAATTCAACCTGTGAATCCGTAGGGGATACTTCAAGTTCCAACTCTTAACAGTGGGCTTATAGGATCTTCCATGGTTGGACAGTAGCTCTCATTGTACCACTGTTCCTTTCCCTTATAACTCCTTGTGTTTTGGAACAGGAAACATCGATTTCACTCTCCATCTTCACTGTAGTCATAGGAAAGATACATGTATCCTTCTTTCATGCTGAAGCTAAAATGGAGAATCTCCCCTTCCCTGCAGCTACAGCTAGAACAAGATACCCAACATAAATTTACCCAAGTCTTAGGAGGGTCTCAAGGGGAAATGAACTCCCCAAAGGAAGGCCTGGCTCAGGAATTATACAGGCTAGAGCCATGCATCTTGCTATGAGCTAGACACATCACCCCTACACCCTCAAAAGCACAGCTCATTCTACTTAGAGTTCTGACCCCAGAGAACAAAGATCTCTCCTCAACTGCCCACCTAGCCTCCACTTATCCCTCCAAGCTGCCTGTGCCAGGTGCCCTACACATTGTGGGGACATGGTGGGTCAGATGTTACTGCTTTCACTGAACATCTGATAGACATGCAACAGATAAACAATCAATGATTTCAATAAATAAATGTTCCAACATACAGGTACTGAGACCTGAAAGTTGCAAAAAAAACAAAGAGAAGGGCATGCCAGTTGAAAAGAACAGTAAGTGCAAAGGTACTGAGTCTAGGAGCAACAGCAAAACAGCCCCTGTGGCTGGAGTGCAGATAGAGAGGTCAGTCAATGCAGAACAAGAGCAGGTATGCTGTGAGGATCTTGAAGCCTAGGAAGGGACCAGATGTGATCCCTATTTCTGGGGTTGTCTGGCAGCTGTGTAGGAGATGGAAGTTGCCCTCCTGGTTTGGCATGGTAGTGGCAGCTACAGAGTAAAAAGAAATGGGGAGCCCTGACATTTATTTTGAAGGTAAAATCCACTGGCCTTGTGGATGGATAGGGAGCGTGGCCTGTGCCAGCAATCTCTCTGTTCTGGTGCAGGTCTTCAGAGGCATCCTAGAACACACATGGTGACAGTCCAAGCAGAAGGCCTGCCTTCAGGAGTAGGGGAGGAAGGGAGTGGGTGGGGGCGGGAGGGACAGGAAAAGGCACAGAGACCCAGAGAGTACATTGAGCTGGGGCCTGGCCAAGCCTTGGCCACCCTACCCCCAGTGCCCATCACACGCTGCCATGCCCAGCTTGGGCTGCTAGAAGGAGCGGTGTCTGTGAAGATACCAGATTCCTTGCGGTGCAGTCCTGGGTGTGGAGATGAACTGTCTACAGGAAGTGGACCCCACTGAAGAGATGGAGTGCTCCTTGACCCCTAACCAGCTGGGGTGGGACCGAGCTCTGACTACTCTGTCATCCTTTCCTCAGCCACTTCACAACAGAAAACAGCTCGGAGGGGTGGCTTCAGTACTCAGAGCAAAAAAGTACGACCTTGAGCACTAAGTTCAAGCCCAGTAAGCCCCCCCCCACTTCCCCACACACAGGGACTGGAAGAGGGAGGGGAAGGAAATGCAGGGAGGTTGGGGATGACTAGCAGGACTCCCTCTCCTCACCCATCTCAGCTTCCCCTGGGTTCGTCTTTCATGGCAGTGGTGTGATCTCATTCCACACCTTCTCCAAGAACCTGGAGATGCTTGGGAATGTGGGGGAGGGCGGAAGAATGCCCACTCCAGCTTCCCGCTCCACCTCCAAAAGGGAACCAACCGTGTGACCCCGGTTCCATGTGGGGGTCACGTGGCTTCCATCCCCCCCCCAAAACCACCACCACCCCGGTTTCGCCTGTGCTGGACTCTGACTGGACCGGTCCACACTGTGCGACTGCCTAGCCTGGACCGTGACGCTCCATTCCGCCCACCCGCAGGCCCCGGCGGAGCGGCTGTCAGGGCGCGCGTGGGAGCGAGCGGCACGCGGGGCCGGGCGCGTGTCCTGCCGCCGTGCACGGCTGTCGGCCCCGGTCGGCCCCGGCTGAGCGCGCCGGCCCGCGTCCCCGACCCAGGCGGACGCCGCCCGCCGCCCGCCGCCCGCGGTGTCGCCTGTGAATCCTGACGGAGGAAGCCGCCACCACGTTCGCCGCCACGGCGTCCCCGGCCGTCCTGAGCGCGCGTGCGGGCACAGCCAGGCGGGGGCCGAGGGCGGCCGGGGACCCCGCGCACCGCGCCGCGCCCGCCGCCGGCGCCCCGGGTCTGCGTGCGCGCGTGCGTGAGCGCCAGCCGCCCGGGCCTGCGACCCGCACCGGGGTCGCCGCGGCGGCTCAGCGGCCGGAGAACCGAGGCGCCGCGCCCCGCCGGGCGGGCGCCGACCTCTCCCCGAGTCGTGCGCACCCCGCGGCCGCGAAGCCCGAACCGGGAGCCTCCTTCGCGGAGCCCCGAGATGTCAGCCAGCCCGGACCAGCGGCCCCGCGGCGGCGGGGATGGGGCTGAGGACGCCGCGAGATCGCCCGCTCGGCCCTCGCCCGCCGACGGCGGCGCCGACCCCCGCCCCTGCTCGCGCGCCCCTTCGCCGCCCCCGGCCCAGCCTCCGCCGAGCCTGTGGCTGGAACTCGGGCCGGCCCTCACGCGGGCGCAGCAGTGCCCCAGTGAGTCCAGCGGGCAGGCGAGCGGGGACCTCGGCACGAGCAGCAGCAGCAGCAGCGCGGGGCCGTCCCCGGGCTCCGACTCGGACAGCAGCGGCGTGGTGTGCGGCGGCCGCGGCAGCAGCGGGGGCATGCGCGGCGCGCTGTCCCGCGCCTGGAGCCTGGAGAGCCTGCGCTCGGCCTCCGCTGGTAAGGGCGCGCCCCCCTGCGCCCTCCGCGCCCTCCGCCCCCGAGCCCTCGTCCCGCGCCCTCCGCGCCCTCGTCCCGTGCTCCCGCCCGGTGGCACACTCTCCCGCCCGGCCTTCCCTCCCTCCCTCCACTTTTGCGGTGTCTCTTGTCCATCTCCTGGCCCATTCCCCCGCCGTGGCGTCGCCTCCTCATCCCGTTTCTTTTTTCGGGATTGCTTTCTTTCTGATTCTGCCCACCCGTCCCTTCTTCCATCCACTTGGAGCACTGGGCCACCTGTCATGGCCGGGACTGTCACCTAGGGGACTAAGCGGTTAAGGTGAGACTGGCATTCGGTCCCTGGGTGTGTTCTCCGCCCTCTCGGAGCTCTTCGGCCTGGCCTGTGCCTGGCTGTCTCTGCTGTGGCGCCTTGACCTTTGTGGGGAGGGAGGGTGATGGTGAGGAGATGTTCGCTGGCCCAGGTGGGCAGGACTTTGTCACTGCCTTGGAGCGCGCCTATGCCTGGGCCTGGCCGCCCGATGAAGGCGCTAGCAAGGAGGGTGTTCGGCTTGAACGTTCCCAACAGGAGTAGGGTTCTCAAGGTGAATGCTCTGTTGTCTTCTGGCACCGTGTGCTCCTAGCTCCCGTCTGCCTGGAGGGCCAAGTGGTGAGCACTTCGGGGTAGGAAGCCTTGGCTTTAGGATGAGAAGCTCAGAGTGCTTTTATGAACCGTGATCACCTACCCTTGGTTAGTGCCTTACTGGTTTCTTTTTATTCTACTTTTTGCGAGCATTTCCCAAGTATTTTGAGCCACAGCTGTGGGTACTGGGAAGGAAGACATGCTACCCAGAAATCAGACAGGTCTTGAGATCTTTAGAGGGCTGCAACCTGTGCTATCTCCCCTGTCAGGGCATCAAGGCCCAGAAAGGGGCAGAGAGCAAGGGCCCCTTCCCCAGGACGGAGCTCAGGCCATATTAGGGAGGGGTAAACTCAGAATTGCTCTGGCAAGGTGTTGAGAACCCCTTGAGAGGCAGATCCTGAGTTTGGACTTCCCTTTGTGGTCAGTGGGTATGGAAGAGGGAAGCTAAGGACACGTGGACTAATGTACACGGGCTCCATGACTGCCACCTGCTCTCTGCAGACCAGCGCTTGCTGGCTCTGACTCCATCTGCCCCCTGCAGACAGGTGCTAGGATTTCATAACCCCTGGGCAGCCCAACTCAACACAGTGTCTTCTATGAAGAAGTGTTTCGTTGTTCTGCAGATCCCCTCTCTTCCCTTGGGAACTTTCTTAAAAACCCATCCCTCCTCTGGGGTGCTGAACAAAGCTGCACTAGATCATAAATACTCAAGTGTGGTTTTAAATGACCTTGTCTTTACCCTTAACTTCTGGAATTGGAAAGTGCACTTGCTCTCACTTCTAGAACTATGAACCTCACCCAGATTATCTCAACGAAGTGATTTCTAGTCCCCTCTTCTCTTTGAATTGCTGTCTCGGGACATTTGCACTAGTGAGGAGGAGATGAAATAGGCTTGGGCTTATTAGGGTGACCTGAGACTCAGAGACTTCTCGGACAATACTAGGGGTGCTGAGGCAGGCTAGACTAGTTTCAGAGATAACAGATACCTCTGCATGAAAAGTTTTGGGGAAGAGAAAAGTACAATGATGGTACCCTGTGGTACCATCTGCCCCTGCTGGAACAGGGCTTACAGTAAGCACAATGATAATGTGGCACTGGTTTGAAACAAGAAGAAAATGCCACTCCCCTCACAAAACACAGGGCCATGCAGGATGCGTTGTGTGTATTTGGGTATCCTAGGTATTTAGTTTCTAGGATAGGTAGAGGTGTTGGGGAGATCTAGCCACACAGTCATGGGGGGGCGGTATTTTTCATTACCTCTTCATCCTTTTCACCCGCATCCTTCCCTCCACCTCTACTTCTAGTCTTGTTGTTAAGACCTGTATAAGCAGATCAACACTCAGAAGTATGAAAAGATAACCTCCATGTATTCCACAGAGCCGTGTGAAACTCCTTTGGAGCTACCCATCTTCCTCAACTGGATTCTGTACCGTATTGGCCCTGATCCCATAAGACAGCCATAGAACACAATGATGATCTCTTGTTCTCTTTTATGAGATTACTGGCTATTTGCTGTCCTCAGTGGGAAACTCAGAAAATATGCATTCCAGCCCTTTTCTTTAGATTTGTGGTTTAGAAGAGGAGGGCTGGTTGGAAAACGATGCTACTAAGAACTTGATTTCAAGAGGAATGGGGAAATACAGTGTTTGAGCAATTTCTGTATGTCAGGCACCATCTCACTATAATTCTAGATTTAAAAACAGGATCAGAGAGAGGTGATGACCTCTCAAGGCATGGATGGCATGACTTGATGAGTGTGTCGGTCTAGCGAGGAGAGGCCATGTGCCAGTTCAGGTCACACACAGTAGCAGGGTTCTGCTATGCACATACTCTCATCACTCAGCATCACAGCTTAGAGGGTGCCAGGTCCTCACTGGCAAAACAAGGAAATGAAAATCAAATGTCTGAAGCATTTCCCGTAAACTCTAAAATCCGTGATTCTGGTCAGAAATATTGTTTGGGGCTGGGCACTCCCCACTGAGCTGCCATTTGTTGTTTTACTGTTTGGTGTTGGGCTCAGTGACATAGTATATGTGTGTGTTTAATTGGGCTGTGTGTATCTCTTAAGACTAAGAATTACCAGGAAGGGATCCTTAGCAAAACTTAATTGCTATTGTGATTTTTGTGGTGGAGCCTGTTACTAAACATTTTTAAGAGTTCCCAGCAAGGTCCAGAAGGCCTGTACTCAGGGGTGTGGCTGACTCACAGGGCAGAGCACTCACAGGGAAGCCAGGCAGAACTTAGATGCTGGCTGTTTCCCAGAGGCTTGAAATGCCCAGTGCTGGCAATTTCCACTGAGCTGTTACGCCACTGTGGAAATTTTCCTGAGCAGCAGAATCTAAAAAGAAAGTGGAATTGACAGAGTGGGACTCCCATACCTCCTCCCTGCCTTTTTCTTTATCTAACTGTCCTCTCTGGTTGGGCCCAGAGCCTCTGCTGTCAGTCGGCTGAGGCCTTTTGACTTCCTATTCTGGATGTGTCATCTGATGAGCTTAGTTCTCTGTCAGGCTTGTTGGGCTGGTGGTTTTCATGGCCAGAGTGGTAAGATTTCTTCTCAGGAGAAAACCTTCTTCTGCAAACCTCAGCCCTGTATATTGGGTTCAGCAGGGTATCAGGACCACAAGAAGCCTGGGTCTCTCTTACAACCAGACATTTATGTAACACTTGTGCCAGGCCAAGTACTAGGCATTAGAGATGATTCAAATCATGTTCAAGTTTCTTGTCTTTACAGAAATCCTAGCATCCCAGAGATAGATCAAGAATTAAAAATTCAGGAGAACCTGTCTCTAACAAACAAAACAAAAACAAGCAAACTAACAAAACCCAAAGAACTCCCTGCACAGAGAAAGATAGGCAGCCAAGATCCCATATAAATACTTCCACCCCAGGAATAGTGGCTCATATCTGTACTCCTTGGGAGGCTGAGATAGGCAAGAGGTTTGAGGCCAAGCTGAGCCAAAAAGTTCACACATCTTCATCATAACCAATAGGAGAATGTAGTAGCATGCACCTGTCCTTCTAGTTTCAAGAATAGCTTCATACATATATAGGTGGATAGTGGTCCAGCATGCCTTCCAAGCAGGATGAATCTCAGTGGTAGAGGACCTACCTAGCAAGCTGAAGGCCCCGAGTAAAGTCCTAGCACCAGTAAACAAATGGTGTGTTGGAGTGCTCAAGCCACACTCACTGATAATTTCTGAGTAGGACTCATAGAGTTCATCAATGCTGTGACACCTGTGGTTCCATGTTACTATAGAGGAAGGATGTAGCTTAAACTCAGAAGAGGAAAAATGCACATGGGGCAGGTTCCACAAGGGACCAAATCCAAATTTCCAGGCATTCCCTCCCCTGGAAATAAATTGACATATCTTCATTTTTGAGGTTATTGAGAGTGAATATCTGGTGCTCCAGAGTGAAAATCCTTGGGCGGCCATACCCTGCGGTGTCCAAAGCTCTAAACTTTGCTTGCATGTGAGTTCTTGTTTGTAGAGGGAGGAGGACTAGAAGTTCCTTCCAGCTGTGCTTGCCCTGTGACTCGGGGAGGCCCAGGTTGAAAAATTCAAAGCCAAATGTAGGTACAAAGTTTGCAATATCTCATGTCAATCAATATCTGGGTGTGCTGGCTTGTGCCTCTCATCCTAGCTACAAAGAGAACATAAATGTGAGATCCTGTAGAAAACACCTATAGCAAGATGGGTTGGGAATGTTGGTTCAAGTAGTATAGTCCCTGCCCAGCAAGCAGGAGGCCAGGCATTCAAACCCTAGTACCACCAAGAAAGAAAGGAAAGAATATTCTTCTCTTAGAAGTGCTGTGGAGTTTCAAAAAGAAATGCCCATGAGGTAGTCCATGTTCACCAAATGTGAACATCCTAGGGATGTAGTTTAGTGAAAGAGCAATTGCCTGGCACCTACTAGGCCTGGGCTCAGCCTTAAGCATGAAAAAAGAGAAGAAAGAAAAGAAAAGAAGGAAAAAGAGAGAGAGAGAGAGAGAGAGAGACAGAGAGAGAGACAGAGAGAGACAGAGAAAGAGAGACAGGGAGACAGAGACAGAGAAAGGGAAAGGGAGAGAAAAAGAGAAAGAAACAGAGAGGATCTGGGAAGGTGGCTCAGTGGTAGAGTGCTTCCCTTGCATGCATGAGGCCCTGGGTTTGATTCTTTACCACCACATAAGCAGAAAAAGCTGGAAGTGGTGTTGTGGCTCAAGTGGTAGAGCACTAGCCCTGAGCTGAAACTCATGGACAGTGCCCAGTCCAAATTCAGGCCCATGACCAACAACAACCAAAACAGAGAGAAAGAAAAGGGAAGATAAGAGAAGGAAAGAAGGAAGGGGAGGGAGGGAGGGAAAGGAAGGAAAGGGAAGGAAGAAAAGGAAAGGAAGGAAGGAAGGAAGGAAGGAAGGAAGGAAGGAAGGAAGGAAGGAAGGAAGGAAGGAAGGAAGGGGAAGGGAGGGAGGGAAGGAAAGGAAGAAAGAAAAGCAAGCAAGCAAGCAAGAGAGAGAAAGAAAGAAAGAAAGAAAGAAAGAAAGAAAGAAAGAAAGAAAGAAAGAAAGAAAGAAAGAAAGAGAGAGAGAAAGAAAGAAAAAGAAAGAGAAAGAAAGAAAGAAAGAAAAAGAAAGAAAGAGAAGAAAGAAAGAAATCAATCCTGTTAACTATTGCCTTTTCAATCTGACCTCTCTCACCTAGAGGGATACAAGGTTCAGCACATTGTCACATGTATGAATACTTTTTCTGTTCCTTTGAATTTCTAAATCAGATTTCATTACAGGGATATACCACAGTTTGTTTACTTGTTCACTAGTTGTTTCTAGTTTGGGGCTGTTGCAAATGCAGCAGCCATGAACATTAGTGTATAAACTCTATGTACATAAGCTTTCATTTCGCTAAGTAGGAGCATTGCTGGGTTACATGGTTAAGCATATGTTTAGAAACATCATTTGGCTTTATTTTGCATTTCCTTCATAACTATTAGCTTTGAGCATTTTTTTCAGGTGCTCACTTGCCATCTGTACATTTCTTTGTTGAAGTGTCCAAATCTTCACAATTTTCTTCTTTCTTTTTGTGGAGAAGTACTTGAGGTTGTATTGTGGGCCTTGTATTTGCTATACACTACTATGTGTACCATGTCCCCATTACTTTTTTGTTTTTAGCCCTTTTTTAATATTTTGCTCAGGGTCAGCTTTCACTTTGATCCTTCTACCTATGTCCCTGCCTAACTGGGATTACAGGTGAGCATCACCATACCCATATTATTTTTTGAGGTGGGGGCCTCTCTAACCTTTTGCCCAGAATAGTCTTAAACTATAGTCATCTCCTCTTGAATAGCTGAAGTTAATAAGCATGAGTCAGCATACTTAGCAGATTATTATCTTATTGCAACATTTTTGAGAATCCTTTGTGCATTCTGAGTACAAGTACTTTTACCAGAAACAGGATTTGAAAATATTTTCTCCAGTTTACCTTAGGTTTCATTACTCCAACCATGGCTTTTTTTTCTTTCCCACTGATTGTCTTTTTTATTTTATTTTTATTTTTTAACATTTTATTGTAAAGATGCTGTACAGAGGGGTTACAGCTACATAAGTAAGGCAATGAGTACATTTCTTGTTAAGAATTGTTACTCCCTCCTTTGGTTCTCCCACCATCCCTTCCCTCCCCCACCTCCTCACTCCTCTCTCCCACCCCACCCCCTGAAATTGTAAAGTTCATTTCCAATATACTGTCATGTGGATATCATTGTTGCAATGGTCATCCTGTGTCCTTGTTTCAGCATTTTGTTATTCACCTTCTACTCCCCAAATTGGACACATGTATATAAAGATGTCTTTTATAGAATGAAGTTTGTAATTTTGATCAAAATCCAACTCACCATTTTTCTTTTATGAGACATACTTTTGTGTTGTATTTTGGAACTCATTACTTAACCTGAGGCCACAGAGTTTCTGTTGTGTTTGCCCCAGAAAGTTTTAGTGTCATGTTTTAAACTTAGATATGATCTACTTTTAGTTAATTTTTACAAGATTTGGTATAAATGTCATGGTTTGGGGGTTTTATTTTTATTTTTGTGCAATTTCAATTGTGCCATACCATTTTTTTAAAAACAAAACAAAACTATCCTTTTTCCACTGCTTGTCCTTATATCTTTCTAAAAGAAAAAGAAAAAACAACAACAGCAACAACTTTATTTGGCTAGGCTTCTTGGCTCAAGCCCTATAAGCCTAACTACTTGGGAGACAGACATCAGGGGATCAAGGCTGGAGGCCAGTCTGCACATAAAAGTTCACGAACTTCCATTTCAACCAGTGGCTGGGCACAGTGGCATGTCCCTGTCATCCTCAGAGACATGGGGACCCCACATAGAGGAGGACCACAGTCCAAGCCCGCTGAAGCATAATGTAAAGCCCTGATTCAAGTTATAGAACATCTGCTTAGCAATTGCACGGCCCTGAGTTAGATTCCTATTAATATGCACATGCATGTGTACACACACAGACACACACACACATTCAGGTATATTAGTCCTTCAGTGTGTCCTTTTTCAGTATTTTTTATTTTATTTTACGCTTCCATGTATATTTATAAACAACTTTTCAGGAGTAACACAGTAACCTCAAGTGGTTTTAAAATAGACTGGGTGGAATCTGTTAGGAACATGGGAGGATTAAATGTTAGCAGTATGAAGTCTACCTCTTTATAAGTATCACATATGTGAGGCTGAAAGCCAAGCCCAAACACCCAGTCCACTGCTGCAAAGCACACAGGGCTTGTAGATTTCTGTGGACTCCTCTCCAAGTGTCCAAAATACCCAGAAGCCCTAGGGCTGTCGGGAAATGACTTCCTCACCAATCTGTAAGGCTGAGGAGTCTGCAAGTCAGGTGCTAGGTTAGTTTACAAGAGAGCTTAGCAGAGGTCAGCTCCACAGAGTTAACCCTAGCCCCTGAAAAGGGTCTGGTCATATTTATTTTATTTTAGGGTGTTAGTATTGGGTCTTGAATACTCAGAACCTCATACTAACTCAACTTGCTTGCTAATGGCTGGCATTCTACCACATTAGCTATTCCCTAGTCCCACATTTTGATATAGTGCCTCAAAGACTTTTGCCTGGGATGGCTTTGAACCAAGATCCTCCAGATTTCAGCTTCCTGAATAGCTAGGCTTGTAGAAAGCCACCAGTGCCTGGCCTTGTATTTAAAAAAATAATAGAATACTATTCCCAAATACAATGTTTCAGAGCCAATGTTTCAATAGTTACTCTGTTAACAATGAGGACAGATTCTTATGAACCTATCCAGATAATTTTACTGCATGAAGATAAGAATAGTTATCAATAGTTCTGTAGGAGTTGAGCTGGGAGAATATGTGCCACATTTTAAAATGTGTCATTTTAAGGTTACAAAAGTATGGTCTACTACATGCCTATTTGTGAGTAAAGGATAACTTAAAAGAAAGGGGAACTCATAACAGAAAATAATACATCAGGGGCTGGGAAGGTGGTAGAGTGCTTGCCTTGCATGCATGAGGCCCTGGGTTCGATTCCTCAGCACCACATAAGCAGAAAAATCCAGAAGTGGTGCTGTGGCTCAAGTGTTAAAGCACTAGCCTTGAGCTGAAGAGCTGAGGGACAGCGCCCAGGCCCAGAGTTCAAGCCCCACGACCAACCAAAATAAAAAAGGAAATGATACATTAATGTATATAGTTTCAGTAAAAACCACAAGCATCCATCATACGCTCTTTGTTTTAGTGCTCAGCTCTAACTTAGGTTCAGTCTTGTGAGATTGTACATATCTCCACTGGAAACCTGGACTCATGGCCACTATTGCCAAAAAGAAGTTTATATGTGATCTGCACCTGCCCCTGGAAGTCCCTAGTATGGTCCTTTTCATGATGCTCTGAGACTGTCTTCTTTATTAATGATTAGGCACTCTGGCTGACAACTGAAGCATCAGAATAAAGCAAACACAAAAACAAAATTATTTTGCAAGCTATTTATAAGAGAGAAAAGGCTACAGCTAGCTCCTTTCTGAATTTTCAAAAGTGAAAGATCTCACAAGAAGACATGGTAGGAACAGTACACTGGTAGAAGCTTCATTATTCCTGCAGTATATAAACAAGGCGATCATTAGAATGTTCAGATAAGACAAACACAAGTATTAACCTGTGCTTAAAAGAGAGTTTTATCTAATTTATAATAATTGATGAAAATAATCTTCTAACAACCTATAATAAAATCATGACTAAATTATATCAGGAATCAAGTATATAGTTAGAATACACCAAAATTGTGCCAAGAATAACTGTGAAGGGCTAGGCATAGTAGCTCACGCTTATCCTCCCAGCTAATCATGAGGCAGAGACCAGGCAAAACAAACAGTGTCCCAAAACTAACTACAGCAGGGAAAATGGCTAAGTAGTTGAATGAATGCTAGCAAGCACAAGGCCCCAATCCTGCCAATAATTTCAATAATAATAACTATAAAGAGACTCAGTATGTCCAGAGTGAGACCTGAGCATCTGTATATCAATATAAAAGTCCACAGGTAAGTGATGTGAGCTTCTCATTAAAACCTCCTGGCTTATAAGTAATAATATGCAAGTTAAATAAACTTGCAGTCCAATACCACTTTGCAAATAAATAAGGTCATGACTGACAGTACTGCATTGTTTGTTGTCTGATGCCAGCCAAAGCATCACCATGACTCTAAAAACACACCACAGACAACCAGCATTGGCATTTCACCAGGAAATGTGCAGTTTTTGAAATACCTATGTTACCCATCAACCCAGAGAAAGATGTGTACCTCTTCTGGTGCAGCAGCTCTTCCCATTCCACTCATCACTAGTAACGTAGAAAATTACCTCAGGGTATACTAGCAATTGTCTTTTTTATAAGACAGGAGAACCAGGGGCTTTCTGGGAAGTCACAAAGACAGCTTTAGCTGCAAAAGTTACCATTTAGGCCGGGCGCCGGTGGCGCATGCCTGTAATCCTAGGCACTCAGGAGGCTGAGATCTGAGGATCGTGGTTCAAAGCCAGCCCAGGCAGGAAAGACGGAGAGACTACTATCTCCAATAAACCACTAGAAAACCGGAAGTTGCGTTGTAGCTCAAGTGGTAGAGCGCTCGCCTTGAGCTGAAGAGCTGAAGAGCTGAGGGACAGCACCCAGGCCCAGAGTTCAAGCCCCATGACCGGCAAAAAAAAAAAAAAAAAAAAAAGTTACCACTTAGTGTTTGATCTTGGACAGACAAAATGTCAAATGCTAGGAGACTGAACACTGATCTACATAGGATCATAAGCTACTAAGACTATTTGGTTACCTATTTAATAAAAAAATAAAATATTCTAAATAAACATAAATAATATAGGTTAACATGATTGTTAAACCAAAGACATAACAAGTAATTATAAAGCATAGGAAATGATTCTAATAAATTGAGTTTCTGCAGCCTAAGCAGATTTCCCAGAGGTAGCAGATAACCTTTCACAATCTCATCTTTAAAATAGACCAATAGTCCATTCTTCAAAAAAAAAAAAAAAAAAAAAAAAAAAAAAAAAAAAAAAACCTCATCAAGCTTATAGCTTTGAGCATGACAAGTAAAATTCCTTTGAAAAATAAAAAGTTTGTTTTTGTGAGTCAGTCTTGCTATGTAGCCCAGGTTGGCTTTTGTCCTCCTGCTTTAACTTCACTAAGCTCCAAATTCCTTTGTAATGAAACTTACATAGCTTTCTGGGTCTTTATTTGGCTCTTGTACAGCATACTACAAATAATAAACATTCATGAACAGATAATATAGTCACTTTGTAATAAATAGAAATAAAATGAACATATAATAAATGATATTTAGTAATCAGTGCATTTTATCATTGAAATAATCTGGATACTATTCAATATATTTTAATTAACTCCCAGGGTTCAAATTACCTGAAAATCTTAGACATTATCCAAGTTATCTTTTTTACTTATTGGTGAAGTTTTTCTGAATAATGGGTCAATTTGATCACACATAAAGATATATATTTTATAAGCTTAAACACTGAATAATATTACTCGCTTATTCATTTATCGCTAATAAAAAAAAAACAGCCAGGCACTAGTGGCTAATACCTATAATTCTAGCTACTCAGGAGGCTGAGATCTGAGGATTGCTGTTCAAAACCAGCCCAGGCAGCAAAGTCTGTGAGACTCTTATCTCCAATTAACCTCCAGAGAACCAGAAGTGATGCTGTGGCTCAAGTGATAGAGCACTAGCCTTGAGCTGAAGAGCTCAGGGACAGCATCAACAGACCAAAAACAAAAAAACTAATTTTAAAAAAAAGCATTATTTATTAAACCAACTATTAACCTAATTTTGTCAAAAAATTACTTATGTGAACCTGAATGTTTAAAAAGTTCTGTTTCTCTAAGAATACCTGTTTGTTTTCACAATGAAAGAATTTGTGGTTCAATTTTATTCAGTTTGTTCAAATTCTTACTTCTCTCTAAGCCAATCAGATTATAGCTCCTTTATAACATTTTCTGTCAAATTTGGTAATGCTACCTGAAAATTATTAGATACACTGAGAGGACCAGGTATTTCTGCATCATAGTCACAGGGAGAAAGCTGTGGCTTCAGTTATAAATTTTTAGCTATAGGTCAAACATAAACAGAAATAGAACTCACCAGTCTGAATATCCAGTTCCTACTGGGTGAGAAATAATCCATTTACTTGAGTTCAAGACAGACAAACAAATGGATTCTCTGTCATCTTTCACTTGACAGAAAAGGATCTCTGTCAGCCATTAATCTCACAAAGATCACCAAATACAGTCAGGGACCCAGAGAAGCCAGCTTTCAGTGCCAGCCTTGAACAGGAGTGTATACTCAGGCTTCAGTATCTGTTCCTTTCTGGGCTGAGGTTGCACCAGAGTTCAGCACACAGGACCAGGGATGGGACACAGCTTTAGTCCCAGTCAGGAGGCTCTTGGCTTAGGGGAGGAACAGGAATCCAGAGCAAGGCCAACCTGTTGCAGTTCTCAACCAGGACTGCCACGCCCAGTATGCACTGGGCGCCTGGGGACTCTTTTATTCCTGGTGCTGCAGCAGGAAGAATGGATGAGCATCACTGAGGAGTAACTCGGGAAGGAATGTGGAGTTTCGTTTCTTTCTTACGAGGCAAAGTCATCCAAGATGGGTAGATGTGGGCCTTAGCCCAAGACACAGGAGGCAGTTGGTCCTTTGTGGCCAGTTACCTCAGAACCCACTGCGTTACAAGAAAGTGGATTTCTGTGCTCCTGGCAGGCCAGAGCTCAGGTAAATTCATCCTTTGTCAAAGTGCTTGCCTCCTCTTCTGTTTTCTGAAAGCAATTGCGTAAATCTGGGATGCCTTTTTTCTCAAAGGTTTGACAGGGTTCACCAGTGAAGTCATCCAGCTGATTGGACCCAGATATTGATGCTGGAAGGTTTTTGATTGAAACTTTAATATGTGATTGTTCTGATTATGGGCCATTCCTAGTTAAGTGTCTCAAGCAATTGGTCAGTTTCAGCCAAGGTGTCAAATATATGGGCATGAGATAGAATATCCCCTAATTGTGTTTTTAGTATCTGAGGTGCTCTGTTCTCTTTTATTACTAATATTGGTGATTTATGTCTCTCTTTTCTTGGGCTTAGGCAAATATGCCTAAAGGCTTATCAGTTTTATTGACTGCAAAGAATGAGATTTTAGTTTCATTAATTTTTCTCCATTGTGTATCTGTTATTAATTTCACAGATTTCTTTTATCTATATTTTTCTTTAGTCCTTTCTCTTAGGTTTATTTTGCTGTTCTTATGATTTCTTAGGGCATAAGAATTAATTTGAGAGCATTTAAAGCTGTGAATATTCCTCTAAGCACTGACATGGCTGGACTTGTAAATCAGTATCACAGATTTTGATATGTTGAATTTTTAGTTTTATTTGATTAAAATATTTTCTAATCCTCCTTGTGATTTATTTTATCTATAGATCATTTAAAGGTTTCTTTTTAATTCAAAAATGTTTTTAAAATATTTTTCTTGAGGTTTTTTTGGTTATTACGTATTACTTGCCTATGGCCAGAGAGTGAACTTTATATACCTTAGTCTTTTCAAGGTTGTTAAGCTCTACTTTACAGCCCAGGATATGGCCTGACTTAATTTATGATATTAAGTGTGAATTCCATTTTTAAATGGAATTGTCATTTTCACAAAAGAAAAACAATTAGGAGTTCAAAACCCAAGAAACAGCAGAGCTGGCAGGTATTGAAATAATCTGGAAAGAAAACAAACCAAAATAAAAGAGCATTATAACCGAGCTATGTTTTGAGAAGTACATTGTGAAAGAACTTCATGACTGTGAAAACATCATTATGCCTTTGCATAGATCTAGGCTATACACTTAGACTATATAATGGCATCTATATACACAGATATCACACACACACACATACACATGCACACACAGTGTAACCTATTGCTTCTAGCACAAGAGAAAATGATGCAATTAAGACAGGTGTCTCACACACAAGGTGTGAGAGGCTGCTGCCATATAGCACCCCATACTCTTTCACACCTGACAATTATTATAAGAAGAAGGAATGTGCTGTAAATTTAAGACAAAGTATAGCATAGGATTATATGTGTGCAAGTGGTGGGGTACCTGCCTAACAAGTGAAGGCTCCAGGTCAAACCCCCAGTATCTTAACCTACTCAGGAGGCTGACATCAGCTGAATCACAGTTCAAGGCCAGCTGAGGCAAAAATTAAGCAGCATTTTATGTCAACCACTAAGAAGCTAGACATGAGCCAGGTGCTGGTGGCTCATGCCTGCAATCCTAGCTACTCAGGAGGCTGAGATCTAAGAATCTCATTTCAAAGCAAGTTTAGGCAGAAAAGTCCATGAGACTCCAATCAACCATCAAAATCTGGAAGTAGCGCTGTGGTTTAAGTAGTTGAGCACCTACCTGTCTTTAGGGGGAAAAAAAACTGAGGGACAGCACCCAAGTCCTGAGTTAAAGCCCCAGTACTGGCACAAAGCAAAGAAGAGGGAGGAGAGTGAGAAGAAAGAGGAGGAAGAGGAGGATGGGGGGTGGGGAACGAGAGGCATGGTGGTATGTGCCTGTCACCCCAGCCATGTCAAAAATGTCAAAAGTGTACTATGTAGGAGGAGGATAGTCTAAGCCAACCTGGGAAAGTGCAGCAGCCATTTGAAAGCTAGCATAAGCATCAGTGTTAGAATGCCTGAGTCAAACCCCAATACTGTTCCTGGACAAAATTAACCCACACCCCCAAAAAAGTGGAAATATAGAAACTAGTAACATAATTATCTTTATAATGAAGTAGTATTTACTTCACAAAATTATATTGCTGTGCTTTTATAAAACTGGCCATGCAGTAGATTTCCATCAGCATCATCACAAGTATGAGCAATGCCCTGTGCTGTGACATCACCATGCCATGGCTATGACAACCAGTATATCCCTGGTCCCACCTGGAGTCTTACCACAGCAATATAGGCAAGAGGCAGCAGTGCTCAGACTTACCTGTACAGATGGGGATGCTGTTATTTCTTTTTCTTTTTCTTGTTATTATGAAGGTGATGTGTAGAGTGGTTTGCTTTGTTACTTCTGAGGGAACTCTGAACAAAAGGCTCTTCCATTTTATTAACCTTGGGATGAGAGGTGGTAACAGGGGAAGGGAAAAAGTCCTTGAGATTTGGGGGCGTCTTGTCTCACAGCTCCTCCTTCCCCTGGATATGACCTCAACAGAGGCCCAGAGTTAGGAAGGCCCATGCAGAGAAACTCCACACTAGGAGTGTCAATGTGTGGGGAAATACACAACCAGGAGCCAAGCCCTGTGCAGCTCCCTCTGAGGCTGCAGAGCAATGGCCCTGGGAAGTCTGGGGTGCGAAGGGTGCTTAAAGGCTTTGTAGTTGTTAGGGGCAGGCTGGGGTATGGAGGGCATGTAAAGGCTTTGTCCTTGTTAGGGGCAGGTCTGAAAACTCACAGATGGGTCCAGGGCTCGACTCCTCTGCTTCCCCTCATTATCTAAGCATAAGACTGTGGCTGTGAACTAAAACTCAACAAGCCGATAGAGACACATAGATCTGACTCCAAAGATGTCAAGGAGGAGGTGTTGCCAGGTGGTGGTCATGACAGTCTCGACTGTAGGATGGTGACAAAGGGCTGGCTGTGACAGGGGTGGACGGAGGCACAGGGCAGGGGCGGTTAGGACCCAGCCTCAGCCTACTTCCTAGAATGCCAGGAGCTGTGGTGGCCCTCCAACGTTGCCTCCATGGGGACCAGTGTTAGCCATCTCTCTCCTCCCCCAGTACCTGACAGTCAGATGCCAGCCACTCTGGGACAGGCTATCAATGAACTCTGTCTGTCACCAGCATCATGGCACAGGCATGAAATCCAGGATGAAAGGAGACATAGGTGAAGCCTTTGCAGAGAGAAAAGAAAGAAAAGAGCTGCTCTTGCTACTTATTGTAGCTCTAGCCCCAAGTTCCCAGGGTTTGAGTCAGAAGCCTTGAGAGTAGAGAGGTCTGTGAGGTATGGAGTCTATGACTAGTCTTGGATGGGGAAGCGCTGGCAGCCTGGAACTCTGTCAGCAGTGAAGACCAGTGCAGAGGGAGCTGTGTGTGCATCCATCCACATTCCTGACGCCTTCATGTCTTCCCATCGCTGACATCTCCTCCATCTGCTGGCTGAGTCCCACAGGTGGCAAACACTTGTCCAGAGCAGACACGTCACATACATACCTTCCACCTCAGAACCCAGCTGCCTCGGCCACTGCCCCTGTATGCTGAGCCCTTACCCTATCCTCTAGCTCTAGAGAAGGTACCTTCAGCCCATTGTCAGCCTGCCTTCCCTGCCCTGCCTTGTCCTTCTCATGGAAACCACTCTCAAGGCCCTATCTATGTCATCCACAATCTACTGTCTCCTGACTGACCCTGCTGCTTCCCTGTGGCCCTGGGTGGTCTTCTCTGATTTGTGAATGTAAATGCCTTCCTTCAAAACAGTCATTTCATGTCTGTCTTGTCATCCCTGATTAAAACAAACCTTACGAACTTTTAAAGACACCCAAAATAGTGTGAGCTATTGCTCAGGGGGTCCTGGCTTCCCATCCTGGGGCATCTCCTCCCAGCAGTGCCCTCTCGGTCAGCCCTAAAAGGACTCTGCTGAGCAGATGCAGATGAGGAGTGGACAAGGATATTGTGACTGAAGAGTTATGTTTCATTCTCACTGTAGTTGCTTTGCTTTTTTTTATGTAGAGCCAAGGAATCGAACCCAGGACTTCATGCATGTTAGGCTAGCATTCTACCAATAAGCCACATTTCCAGCCCCTGCAGTTGTTTTATAGACGAGAAAAATGGGAGCTCACAAGAGTGAAGAGACTGGCTCACGTGGTCCCATCACACAGCTGAGTAGCTGATTGAGTAGCTCAGGTGTAACCTTGATTTCTGTATCTGTACCATTCTTTCTGCCTGATTTAAGATTCCTGTGTGACAGAGCAAGTGAGGAAGTGGATGTTCAGAGAGGTTTCCCAAGATGTGAGTGTAGAGGTAAAATTAGTCACACTCCAATGAATGTCAGCTCATGTAGCCCAGAACATTGCACTGCTACAACAAGATGGTGGAGGCACCTAACTTTATAAGGAGAAAAGTCTCGTGTAACTCACAGAAGGTTGAAGATCAGGTAGTCCCATTGGATGGGCCTCTGGTGAAAGTTCTGAGTGGCAGCACATCATGGCAGGAATACTCCTGTGGGACCAAAATGTCACCAAACAGGAAGCCACGCAGCTTCTTCCATGAGCACACCCTGCAGCCCAAGCCTTCAGCCATCTCGGACCTGTGGGTTTGCATGAATTAACTGGAATCCAAGCCTAGGGAGGGATGGTGAATAGTAAATGATCCATGGTCAAACAAGCTTGGAGAACCCACGTTGTTCTAACCTCTGAGAGCACATGCTATCCCCTGTATTGCCGAACTCCAAGCGCCACCCAGGCATGGAATCGTTGATGTGTGTATATGATAGAAATGTTTGTGAGGAGTGACTGGAGAGGTGCTAAATGAGTTCTCTGCTTGCCTCAGGCGGCAGACTGATGCAGGTCTGGAGCTTCCATCTCAAGGAAGGAACAGTCATGCTGGCAGGCTGGCAGGAATGATAGGCTCTAGAACCAGCCAGTAAGCAGGCCAGCAAAGAGCCAGTGTGAGGGGAGGAGAAATATGGAGGCAGATGTGGAAAAGTTCATCCAGAAAGACAGAAGATGGACAGATCTCTGTGAATATAAAACCTTGAAAAGAGCCTGACATGTTTAAGACATACTGAAGAAAGAAAAGGAGAGTCCCACACACTGGACATAAGGAGTCATAGAGGTCCTAGCTTACCCCAAGGAACAGACAGGAAGCAAGGAAACAAAAGATAGTGTGTCAGCTGGGCACCGGTGGCTCACACCTGTAATCCTAGCTAATGAGGAGGCTGAGATCTGAGGATCATTGTTCAAAGCCAGCCCAGGCAGGAAAGTCCGTGAGACTCTTATCTCCAATAAACCACTAGAAAACCAGAAGTGGCGCTGTAGCTCAAGCGGTAGAGCGCTCGCCTTGAGCTGAAAAGCACAGGGATAGTGCCCAAGCCCAGAGTTCAAGCCCCATGACTGACCAAAAAAAAAAAAAAAAAGACAGTGTGTCTTCCAGGATGCTCTGTATGTTTATGCATGTATATACATATGTGTTCATGTGTGTATGGTCTGTGGAGATAGTAAAGCGTGTGCCCATGTGTTTGTGTATGATCTGTGGTGGTGTGGTATGTGTGCAATGTGTGCTGTGGGTGAGTGTGTGGCCTGGAAGGTATGTGGTATTGCAGGGATGTGTGTGTGCCATGTGTGCCATGTGTGGGTGTGTGGCCTGGGAGGTGTGTGGTGTGCATGGGTGTGTGTCTGGGAGGTATATAGTATGCATGGGTGTGTGGCCGGGGAGGTGGGAAGTGTGCAGGAGTGTGTGATCTGGGAGGTATGTGGTGTGCACAGGCATGTAGCTTGGGAGGTGTGTGTGGTATGCATGGGTGTGTGGCATGTGAGGTGTGTGGTGTGCACGGGTGTGTGGCCTAGGAGGTGTGTGTGGTGTACGGGGGTGTGTGACCTGAGAGGTATGTGGTGTGCACAGGTATGTGGCCTGGGAGGTGTGTGTGGTGTGCAGGGGTGTATGACCTGGGAGATGTGGTGTGCAGGGGTGTAGGCTTGGGAGGTATGAGTGGATGTAGGGCCTAGGAAGTGTATGGTGTGCATGGGTATGTGGCCTAGGAGGTGTGTGTGGTGTGCATGGGTGGGTGGCCTGGGAGGTGTGTGGTGTGCCTGGGGGGGGTGGCTGTCTGTGTCTGTAGTGTGTGTTTCTTTACTGCCTTTCTCTGCATCTACCCCTCCACCTGCTCCAGAAAGCAGTGTCATCCCCAGCTCATATGAGGTAGCTTGTGTTTGTGCAGAGGGAACGGTGGAATCTGTCCATTTAGCGAGAATGTATCTCTCAATTCCAGTGGGAGAGGACCTGTTAGCCTACTACACGTGACCCCAACAGAAGATGCTCCAAGAGGCATCTGCTGCAGAGTTGGTCTCTTTTAACATGTTATTTATACATGGGAGGCAGAGGACACAGATTGCTAGAAAGCGAAGCCCAGACCAGGTTGGAAGGCCTGGAGAGGGAGCAGCAAGTGTGCCACTTTGCATCCAGCTGAGAGGGATATGAGCTGCTGGGTGTGGAAGTACAGCTGTCCTGTGCCCAGGATGCACAGGAAGCTGCCACCATGACCACGGGCCAGAGCTCAGGACCCTCTGCTAGCAACCATATTGCAAAAGGAAGTGAGAGCTCATCCCAAGGACATACTTCATTTCAGCAGAGCCTCCAGTTCAATTCAGATTCCAGCCATCTCCCCAAAAGAAGGTGGGGCTGGAATGGAGATGGGAAGGATGAACAAATACAGACATAATATTCAATGGACATATGTAAAAATGGAACAAGGAAACTTGAGGAGACAGATGGGGATGAGATAGATGGAGGGGGATTGGGTACTGATGAAGATGCGCTGGACACATAAACTGACATGTTGAAGGCGATGATGATGATGATGATGATGATGATGATGATGATGATGATGATGATGATGATGATGATGATGATAAGACAAGCACTGGTAGCTCACATCAGTAATCTTAGCTACTCAGGAGGCTGAAAATCTGGGGATAATAATTCAAAGCCAGCCCAGGCAGGAAAGTTTGTGAGACTCTTATCTCCAATTTACCAGCAAAATGCTAGAAGTAGAACTGGCTCAAGTGGTAGGTTGCTGGCCTTGAGCAAAAAAAAAAAAAAAAAGCTAAGAGACAGTGTCCAGTCCCTAAGTTCAAGCCTCAGTACCTATATAAAATAATAGCCAGGCACCAGTGGCTCATGCCTATAATCCTAGCTACTCAGAAGTGTGAGATCTAAATATCATGGTTAAAGCCAGCACAGGCACAAAAGTTTGTGAAACTCTTCTTCAATTAAGCACCGGGAAGTGGTGCTGTGGCTCAAGCAGAGGATGCTAGCCTTAAACAAGCACAGTTTATAAACTCTAAGTTTAAGTACTGGCATGAAATAATGATAATGGAGAAGAAGAACGAAAAGGAAGAGAAGGAGAAGAGGAAGGTAAGGAGGAAGGGAGAAAGAAAGGAAGGAAAGAAGGGAGGAAGGGAGGAAAGAAGGAAGGAGTAAGCAAGTAACTTTGGGTTTGCAAGACCCCGCTCTCCCAGGCCTCTTTCTGTGGGTTTTGAAGCATTTAAAAAATTAATTTTATTGTCAAGGGGATTTACAGAGGAATTACAGTTACATATGTAAGGTAATGAGTACATTTCTTGTCCAACAGTGTTACCCTCTCCCTTGTTTTTCTTCCACTTTCCCTTTCCCCCAATCCCCCTACAAGTTGTAAAGTTCATTTCCAACATAGTGTCTTGTGAGTATCACTGTTGCATTGGTTCACCCTTTGTCCTTTGTCCTTTTGTTGTTCCCCTTCCCTTCCCCAATCAGATAAACACACACACACACACACACACACACACACACACACACAACACAGGATACTAAAATAAAATACAGTGACAACAGGGGATAAACCAAAGGAAAAAGAAATGAAAGAAAAAATAAATCACTTCACACAGTACTTTAAAAACAACAACAAAGGAAAACCTTGTTTCCGTATCTTGGAGTTCATTTCTATTAGCATCATCTTATTGGTCATATGTACATAGCTATTCAGCTATTGTGATCCTCTGCTAGGACTATCCAAAACATATACAAACTATTACAAATGAAAGAAACCATGGCACCTGTGTTTCTTTGGGTCTGGCTTACTTCACTTAATATGATTTTTTTCCAAGTCTTTCCATTTTCTTATGAATGGGGGCAATGTCATTCTTTCTGATGGAAGCATAGAATTCCATTGTGTATAAATACTACATTTTCCTTGATTCATACATCTGCTGAGGAGCATCTAGATTGATTCCATGTCTTAGCTATGGTAAATAATACTGCAATGAACATGGTTGTGCTGGTGGCTTTAGTATGGCCTTGTTTATGGATGGGTTTACAAGTCTCTGCTTTCCCAGACCCTCCATTTCTGTGGGCTTTGAAGCATTTTTCTTCTTCCCTCCCTCCATCATTAGACATATTATGGCTCACAGACTTGAAAGGAGGGTGTCTGCACTGGCAGAAGAGAGAGATTTGGGAGGAATGTATGCTCAGAGACAGAGCTGGGGGGGAGGGGTTATGTAGGGAACTAGGACAAGTGTGTTCTCAGAGAGAGAACTAAGAGAAGTATATGCTCAGAGAGGGAACTGGGAGGAGTTTGTTCTCAGAAGTCCTCACAGTGGGAGCTAAGGGAGTGTGTTCTCAGTCCTGACAAGCAGCAGGGCATTGAGCATCCTTACAGATGTTGTCACTCCTCTGGACCTAGGACCCTAGTGAGTTAACTCTGGCTTCTGTGTTCTTCATGTTCATCTTTTGCTTCATCCATTGTGGCCTCCAGCACCCCCTGATGCCAGAAGCACAGCTGGTGCTGGGGGCCTGTTTTGGTGCTGCCCCACCTTGTGCTACTGCATGTACCTGACCAGAGAATGGGGAGCCTTGCACACTTGTGTGGGCCTCAGGAGGTAGACTGCCCATCACTTCAGATTCTGTAGGAGCTCCTCAAAGAACAGAGATGATGGTGGGTTTGCTCCCTTCTTTGCAACCCTGGTGCTCCCTGGGGTCCTGGATACCTACACTGTGGATTCTAGTGCAAAAGTAGCTTATGATTGTAGAGAAAGATATGGGGGTGATGCTTTGAATACCACCATGTGAAATAATGTCAAATGTGCTGGACTTGAGAGGCAAGCAGACTCTGGGTTTGGATCACAGCCAGGCCTCTTACTGTGACAAACTGACAAGCAAGCTAATGTTCTGTGCTTGAGGATCTCTTCTGCAAAATCAGAACAACAGCATTATTTTAGGGTTTCATAAGGATTAGAGAAGTCAGGTGTGCTGCTACAGAGATAGGAGATAACACGTTTGTGAAATAAATGGACGAGTCTCTGGAAGGAAGAAATAAGATACATTTATTGTAAACCGGAGCTGTGCCTGCCCAGTAAGCCCAGAGTTCCCCACAGAGCTGCCCCTTGTGGGTGGCTGGCGTATCCAGTCATCCCTGAGGAAGTGCTTGAGGGCACTGCTCAGTGAAATCTGCCCCATGCCTTGGCAAAACTAAGTCCCAGTGATCAGGGTTTCCACCTTGGAGCATCTGAGGCCCTGGGACAGCAGGCCAGAAATGAGGATCACCTGTGACGTGAGAACATTCACATGGAGAACGAAGACTGGGGCTGAATTTGGGAGAAGGGAAGAATTCACTTTGGCAGCTTTTTTATTATCACAAAAGTAGTTCATACCCATTCTAAAACTCCTAAGAAAAACAGCACTCAAACTCTCACAACTCTCACTCAAATTCAAGATCACTCAAACTTTCCTAATTGCTATTATGTCATGGTATATATTTGGTTTATTTTGTGCAGCCCTTTGAATAACATTCTCTTTATTAGCAAAATGGAGCTCATGACTACCCCCCACACACACTATGTTGTAGGGTCTCTGGCTGATGCTGAATGCTCCTTGGCATCACGTTCATGGTTGCCTATGGAGCTGTTGGAAGGGCATGTCAGTTTCCTTCACGACATTCAGTTTCCCAGCTCAGTGCTCAGAGAGGGAGGTGGGAGGAGTATATTCTCAAAGATGGAGCTGGGAGGAGTATGTGCTCAGAGAGGGAGCTGGGAGGAGGATATGATCAGAGAGAGCTGAGAAGAGTGTGTACTCAGAGAGAGAGAGCTGGGAGGAGTATATGCTCAGAGATGGAGCTGGGGAGCAGCTTGTGTGCAATCTTTTGTATATTAAACAATACACCTTCCTATCCTTCTTCTTTTGTGATTTTGTTCTAACTTTTTAGAAATGTATTTGCTGAGCCAAAGAGCATAGGAAAGGTAAAGGTAGTAGTTTGGGTATGTATTTGTCTATTTATTTTGCGCCAGTACTGGGGCTTGAACTCAAGGCCTGAGCCCTGGTACTTAGCTTTTTCACTCACTGCTGGCACTCTGCCACTTGAACCACCGCTCTATTTCTGTCTTTTGGTGGTTACTTTTGGTTAATCTGAGATCCGCAAACTCTGGCCTCCTGAGTATTTAGGATTATTTACAGTCACCAGCCACTGGCATCTGGCTTTATTTTATTTCTGTTTGGTGATCAGGATTGAGTCCAAGGCCTCCAGCATGCATTACTACATGCTTTATCACTGCACCCTAGTTCCTGTGAGATATCTGAGTTATAGTTTTGTTCACATTGTGTTATAAATGCCTAGAAAAAGATGATCATCTGTTACACTTTTAATATTATGTTAAAGGTAGTATGCTTATGTTAGGGAAATATGCTATGTAATATATAGTATATTGTTCTGAGATATTTAATAACACATATTTTTGGTACTAAATACAAGTATAATTTAAAAACTGACAAACATGTGTAAGTATGAAGGAATAGGAGAGCAATTTCCTATCATCCTTTTCCTGGGCAGAACCATTCTGACCACTTCTGCCATTTTAGCACAGCATTCTCAGTATGCACTGGGGGTTGGGCCAGTACCCCCCAGGACAGCAAATCCATGGACGCCCACATCCATTATGTAAAATGGTTTAGTGTTTGCATGCAGCCTGCACACATCCTCCTGCTTGCTGTAAATCACCTTTCGTTTCCTTGTAATATCAGACACAGTGTAAGTGCTGTGTAGATAGTGGCTAAAACACTGTATTGTTTAGGGGATAAAAATAGATCTGTTCATCTTCGGTAGGGATTCATTTTTTTCCCAAATATTGTTGAGTTGAGTTTGGTTGGGTCCAGGTATGTGGAACCCTTGGATACAGAGCCAACTGTGATGCCTTCTGGATTGTTTTTCTATACCTTGAAGCAGAGCTGGAAGGTGCGTTCCCTTCCAGACTTGTTGCATGGGGAGTAGGGGTGCTATGTCCAGGGCTTGTCTCTGTGATGATAGGGCACATTTTATCTTTCCTGTGTCCAGTGCTACATTGTATGAGCACCATCTCACATTCCTTATAGACCATCTCTGAGAAGATTGCAGAGTCAAGAAAATCAAAGCTAAAGCGATGTCCTGGCCAGCAGGGTGGCGGCCATCGCTCTGCAGTAAAAGGGAAGGACCCTGGTGTTCTCAGAGTGGAACTCACATCCCAGCCCCTGGAAGATGGGAGATTTTGCCTTATGAGCCTTGTCTCCTGTTCAAGCAAACCACCTGCCCTGCAGTTTGGCACCTCAGTCCTAACCTGAACTCACATGCTACCTGCCCCAGCTTCCCTATCAGTCCAGCATTGTCTGGGCTGTGAGTTTGGGTTTCAGCCAAGCCTTGACAGTTTAGAAGATGGGGGGGGGATATGCATAGAATGAATCAATGTCTTATGGACACAGTCATCCTGCTCCTGAAGAGCTGAGGATCAATCAACTCTGTTTGCTTTAATCGTTTTTTGCATTTTCCTGAACCATTTGATTCACTCACCCCTCCTTTTAATTTTAGTGCCAGTATTGGGGCCTGGATGCTGTCCCTTAGCTTGTTCACTCAAGGCTAGAGATCTATCACTTGAGCCATAGCTCCACTTCTGGCTTTTTTTCTGGGTAATTTGACATTAAAGTCTCACAAACTTTGCTGCCTGGGCTGGCTTTCAACCATGATCTTCAGAGCTCAGGCTTCTGTGTAGCTAGAATTTTAGAAATTAGCCACTAACTATACCTTTTAAATTAAATCTGCAGAGATTGATTTATTATCAATGATTACATATCCGAAGACACCAAGACTTTACAACAAAGTAGATGTACTTTGGGCTTCAAGATTGGACTGTCTGAGGTCCAAGTCAACTGTGGCCTTGGGCAGGTTGCCTGATCTGGAGCTCGAATTTTCTCTAAATCAGGACCCATGATACTCCACTGAGACATGAATGCCACGTTTCTAACATAAAATCTGATGCCTAGTAAATACTTATCTGTGTAAACCTTTCCTGCACTGTTGATTGAACTCAATATTCCATATCAATTGCTGCTTAATGACTGTGGGTGGAAAAGCTGCAGGAAATTAGACAGCATAAGTAATGATCTAGGCTAGGTATAGTAACTTACACCTGTAATTCCAGCTACACAGGAGGTAGACATAGGAGAACTAGAGAAAAAAAAGTTTGGAGAACTCCATCTTGCCAAAAAAAAAAAAGCCAGGCATGGTGGCATGTTTGCCTGTAGTCCCACCTATATGGGGAAACTGTTCAAATCCTAGTATCTCCAAAAGGAAATGATCCAGCACCAAACACTGGTAGCTCATGATTATCATTCTGTCTAGTAAGAAGGCTGAGATCTGAAGATCTCAAGCCAGATCAAAGCCAGCCTGTATAGCAAAGTCCAATTAACCAGCAAAAAGCCAGGAGTGGAGTTGTGGCTCAAGTGGCAGAACACCAGCCTTGAGTAAAAGTAAATGGACAGCCCCCAAGCCCTAAGTTCAAGGTCCAATACTGTCACACACACAAAAGAAAAATCCTAGGAAAGTAACTGAAGTAAAATTTTTATCAAAGATTTGATAGAAGTTGACTTATTATCTTTTATTTCCGTAATGGACTGTGTCCAGAGTTTAGACTTCTTTATGTTTAATTCAATTGTTTCTTTTTTTAAAAAATTCTCTGTGACTGGATAGAAAATATGCCTTATAAACTATTCAAAGATGTTTGTAAAACATTTGTGAGGCGAAGTGTTGGGTTTTAGTGAAAATAATAAAAGCCAAGCATGGTGGTGCATGCCTGTAATCCTGTACTTAGGAGGCAGAGCTGACTGAGACCTTATCTCAAAAAAAGAAATGACAGGGCTGGGAAGGTGGCTCAGTGGTAGAGTGCTTGCCTCTCATGCATGAGACTCTGGGTTCGATTCCTCAGCACCACATAAGCAGAAAAAGCCGGAAGTGGTCCTGTGGCTCTAATGGTTGAGCGCTAGCCTTGAGCTGAAGAGCTGAGGGACAGTACCCAGGCCCAGAGTTCAGGCCCCATGACCGACAAAAAAAAGGCAATTGTTAAATTGATATTTAACAGAGCTAGGTTCCATATTCATATACTAAAATCAAGCTCTGAATGGATGTCTGTGATCTAACTAGTCAGGAGCCTGAGACCTGAAAAGGAAGGTTCAAAGCCAGCCCAGGCAGGAAAGTCTGTGAGACTCTTATCTCCAAGTACCTACCATAAAGCCAGAAATGAGGCTGTAGCTCAAGTGGTAGAGTGCTGGCCTTGTGTAAAAAAACTGAGGGACAGAATCCAGGCCAGAGTTCAAGCTCCAGGACAGACACACACACACACAGACACACACACACACACACAGACACACACACACACACAGACACACACACACACACACACACACACACACACACACACACACACACACACTCTTTCTGAATAATGCATTACCCGTTCCTAACCTGTCAGCTGCTCATATTATGTGTTTATCATTGGTGCATACCGTGCATATCATTTGTGCATGCTTCTCTATATATTTTAAATCAATAAGACATTATTGTTTTGTCTGTTCTCACTTGTATTTAATGATATATTTGCATTTGAATTATTCTTACTTGTATTTAGTGATATATTTGCATTTGAATTACTCTCCTTTTCCCCTGAATCTCCACCTTCCTATCTGGTATCCTTGTCTTCCAGCCAGGATAAACATAGCTACTACTTTAAGATATATGTGCTGGTAATGATTTCTTCCATTTTTTGTATAAAAATGTTTCTTCGTTACCTAAAATGCTTTATTTTCTGAATATAGAGGTTGACTCCTTTTTTATTTTCTTTTTTTGTGTGAGAACTGGGCTTGAAGTCATGATCTGTACAATTGCTTGGCTTTTTTGCTCAAGGCTAGAGCTCTACCACTTAGGCCACAGTTCACTACTGACTTTGTGCTGGTTAATTGGAGATGAGTTTCACAGACTTCTCTGCCTAATCTTGCTTCAAAAAACATCCTCAAATATCAGCCTCCTGAATAACTAGGATTACAGGCATGAGCAACCAGAGCCCGATAGACCCTTAAAATATCTGTGTAATCAACTATCAATTGCTCTAAAAAGGTAAAATACCTGAGGCAAACAACTTAAAGGAGAATATGTTTATTTAGTCCTGTGGCTTTAGAGCTTTCAGTGTAGTTGGTTGGTCCATTGCTTTGGAGCCTGTGGTGACGTAGACCATCATGGTGGGAGCATATGGTACAGGAAATGGCTCTGCTGGTGGCAGGGATGCATGCAAGAGAGGAAGGGGCTAGAGTCCCAGTATTCTTTTCTGGGCCACACTTCCAGTGACCTCACTTCCTTCAACTCTGCCCCACATCCCAACATCACCAAAGCCAGGAGCCCAGCATGGGGCATTGGGAAGACAAATTGCAACAATATTGTTACATCGAGTTCTAGTTTCCATAGTCTCTGTGGAAAAATCAGCTGATTTCCATAGTTTTAAGCCTCCTGATAACCAAACATTTCCATGTTTGGTTTTCACATGGTAACTGATAAACAGGTGTATATTGGGGTTTTTAATTCATACCTGTGATGGTTCATAGGGCTTGAACTAATGGCTTATATCTGTTAGGAAAATGGGGGAGAAAGGAACAGGCCAGACTGGATTTCAACAGGCAAGGACTGTTTATTGAAGCACATCAAGGGGCAAGCTGCCTTCCCACAGGAATGGAGGTTGTACAAGGAGATGGGGTGGGAATTAGGCTTGTATGGGGTCTGAGCAAGGAGACAGAGACTGTTTAGTTTGGTTCAGGGAGGTGACTATAGGTACAGGCAGAAAATAGGGTACCAATCTATTTTGTGGTTACAACCATTAACACAAGGTATAGACTGTATACATAGTGATAATTGACTCCCTATTGTTAAGGAGCTGAGGGGAACAAACTTATTTCCAAGGTCTCAAGCTTTTAGTGTCCAAACAGCTGTAACTTATACACACTTAGGGAAGTAACGTATACTTCTGTTTTGCCTTGACTGTTTGACCTTCTCAGGGTCCAGTTCCCAGCCTTCTGGCATTCCAACCTCTTCACCCTTTCCTAGTCTCACAGCTGGGCCTTAGAATTCCCTACAAGTTAGGCCCACAATGGAACATTAATGGCAGGCTTAGGTCAGATTGTCCTGCCTACATCATGTCCGTGCATACTGAGGTTTTGCCTGATGGCCTGATGCACCTGGGAAAATAGGGTAGGGGTCTATCCTTCAATATCAGTCACTTATTTTGGAAAATTGCTACTTCCTGTGTATTCCTTTTTGGAAGACTATAACTACTCATAGACCTTCTCAGAGAGTTTGCAGTGTTGCTCTTTCTATGTGTGGCATCTTTCTTTTCTCTGTTTTACTTGAATATTTATGGCTGACTTTTCTAGTCAGCTGGATCCAATCTGTAGCTTAAAACATTCATTGAATTCTTGATTCTAGTTATTGAATATTTTAGTGTAAATCTCCCATTCTTTCCTTTTTACACTTTCCACTTTTCTATTAGAATAAGCCATCTTGCCTTTAACCTCTTGAACCTAGTACATTAATATTAAAATCTGTGTCTAGAAACTCCATTGTCTAGCGTTCCTATGAACCTGTAAATGCTGTAGCTATTTATTTTGTCCATGTTGTCCTTCCTTTACATCTGCCTGCTTGTGTTGTATTTAGTGATGAGCACAGTGTTTTCAGAGTACTTATGGAAATAATTTTTTGGCTTAGAATGACATTTCTGTCTCCAAAGAGGATTTATATTTGCTCTGCCAAATAACTCTGAGTACTGGCAAGTAGAATTACTTCTGTACTGTTTCAAATTACTAGTTCTGAGCCAAGTTCTGCGGGGCCGATCAATTAATAATTAACCACACTCCCCCGCTTAAGAGTCCCAGCGCACAAAGTGCGACCCTCCACCCTAACCCTTTCTGGAGGAGGCTCTTGCTTGGTTTTCCTCCCTCTCTCTTTGGTCTTCAAGTTTTTGGGAGCCTTGTTCAGCCTCTCAGCTGTGCCTCTGATTCACAGGGAGTCAGCATTCCCAAGCTACAGCCTTACCTTCCTGTGCTCCTGTTCCTGCACAGCTGACCTGTAGTTCTGTGAATATTTGTTGCTACCTGGAATGTTCTAGCTTTCTCATTTTCCTCAGGCCTAATGAATATGAAGTGACATGTGATCATCTTATTTGAATCTATCTGAATACAGTTTTTCTGGTTGTATTTTCATCCTTATTCTTGTTCATTTTATGTGAGCCAGTTTTCTGTCATGATGACCAATACCTGAAGTGATCAACTAATAAAAAGGTTATTTTGGGCCGGGAAGGTGGCTCAGTGGTAGAGTGCTTGCCTTGCATGCATGAGGCCTGGGGTTCGATTCCTCAACACCACATAAGTTAAAAAAAGCCCAGAGTTCAGACCCTACAACAGGCAAAAAAAAAAATTATTTTTTTCATTCAGTTTCAGAAGTTTCCACTACGTTTGGTTGGCTCTGTTGCTCTGTTCCCTGTGTCGTGGCCAGGGCACATGGAGAAGAGACAACTCACCTCATGGCAGGAAGCAGGAGATGGACACAGAATTTCAATGTCCTTTGGAGGGCATAATTCCTAAAACTAAAGCCCTCACCTGGGCCTCTCCTCAAACAAACCACCTCCCAATGACACTAAGCTAAGGGGCAAACTTTGTGACCCCAGGCCCTTTGGGCAGACACTCACTGAGCCTGGGTGGAGACAGTACTCAGTAGATTCACAGAAATGTCAGGTTGAATTGACACAGAGCAGATGGATGAGAAGCTGCTCAGCCAGAAAAAAATGGGAAATAATGCAGTGACTCAAGTGGTAGTTGAGCAAAAGAGTTCAGGGACAGCGCCCAGGCCCAGTCTAGAGGAGGAAGAGGAGGAGGAAGAGGAGGGAAGAGGAAGAGGAAAGTGGGGGAGGGATAGGAGGGGAGAGGAGGTGGGGAGAAGAAGAAAGAAGAAGATGGCCCAGTAGCTTGTGAGACTGGAATGCTCAGTGCCCGGAGATGTCCGTGTTAAGGCTGGGGTAATTTTTTCTGACTTCTGATGGAGCTGGCAATCTGCCTTGCCTTGGAGGGCAGGTGAGTTTGATAGAACAATGCTGAAATGCAAAAGCACTGATGAGAAAATGTCATTTGACAGCCTGGCCTAGATATTCAAACCTAGACAAAACCCCATATCTGCCGGCTGAGCACTGTCAGCAGAGTGTCTTCTGGGACATGGGCTTTGGCAAGTCAATGGGCTTAATTAGAACTAGGAGAGTTGGCAACTGATAAGAAGGTATTGATACTTCTCAGAGGGACTATTTACTGAAATAGGACTTTTTAAATCCCTAATCACTCAAGAGACACAGAAACATCTTTGTGAGAGGGATGCTAGGAGGGGAGGAGTCTTCTCAAGGAAGAGCCTCCAGACAGGCCGAGGCAGTTCCACCTGTGAAGGAGACAAGAATCCATGATGGTGCAAATGCTGTACACCTTTGGAATCTAGATAGCATTTTGTTTTTGTAAAAGAGAGACAGACAGAGACAGAGAGAGAGATTACAAAGTATGTAAATTTATGGAGTGCAATGTAATATTTTGATACATGTATGTATTACTATCATGATCAAATCTGACTAATTAACATATCCATCATTTCAAACATTCATTTTGTACTGTAATATTCAGAATTCTCTCTTGCATCTATACTGTGAAAGGGACACGTGTTCCTGTGAACTATAATCAGCTATTATGAAGTGGAGGGCCAGATCTTGTCTTCCATCCTTCAACTCTGTGCTTGCCAATTAGCAGACCTAACAGAGCATTCACCCTGTAGCTTAGCTGCAGGACATACACAGAATGCTAGTCACTGGAGACCATTTGACAGGCTACAAAACACGTTCTTTTTTTTTTTTTTTTTTTTTTTTTGGTCATGGGGCTTGAACTCTGGGCCTGGGCGCTGTCCCTCAGTTCTTCAGCTCAAGGCTAGCGCTCTACCACTTGAGCTACAGTGCCACTTCCAGTTTTCTGGTGGCTTATTGGAGGTAAGAGTTTCACGACTTTTCTTGTCCAGGCTGGCTTTGAACTGTGATCCTCAGATCTCAGCCTCCTGAGTAGCTAGGATTTACAGGCATGAGCCAGCGGTGCCTGGCATGTTCATTTTTTTTAGTGGAAAACCTACAAAGTATCTTTCCTTACTACAATGAGCTAAACCTATTACTCAATAAAAACATGAATTTTGACTGTTATACAAACATATGGAAATTAAAACACCATGCTCCTGAATAACCACAGAGTTGTTGAAGAAATTGATAAGGAAATTAAAACACTTACTGTGACAAATGATAATGGTTACCCAACATACCAAAGCCTGTGGAATGCAGCAAAAACTGTACTCAAAGGAGCATAGATCAGTCAATACTTACATTTTTAAAAAAAGTAAGCTGGGTGTCAGTGGCTCACACCTATAATCCCAACTATTCAGGAAGCTGAGATCTGAGGATCACAGTTCAAAGCCCATCCTGGTAGGAAAGTCCATGAGCCTCTTATCTCCAGTTAATCACAGCCAAAAAGCCAGATGTGGTGCTGTGGTTCAAGCAATAGAGTGCTAGCCTTAAGCAAAAGGAGCCCAAGGATGGCATCTGGGCCCACAGTTAGGATTGGCAATAAATAAATAAATAGCCCTCTCTAGGATGCTTGCTGGTGGCTTATGTCTGTAATCCTAGCTACTCAGGAGGCTGACATCTGAGGATCATAGCTGGAAGCCAGCCCAGATAGGAAAGTCCATGAGACTCATTTCTCCAATTAAAAACAACAACAACAAAAAAAAAAAAACAAAACCCAGCCTTGAGCAAAAAAGCTCAGAGGTAGCATCCAGGCCCTGAGTTCAAGCCCCAGGAATGGTTTAAAAAAAAGTCTCAAATCAATAACCTTACCTTACATTGCCAAGAATTGAAATTGAAGTAAGAACAAACAAAATCTGTTTGTTTTTTTCGAAGACTTTCTGTATTGCCTCCACTCTGTCTTTTTTCCTCACATGAAAGAGAAAGCTCAAGGAAGTAGGTGCAATGGCCAAATGCACCAATAACAGAGTTGGTTTCATGTCCCAGCTCCATAGTTCTTCAAGGCCTCGCCTCAGGCCCTGCCTCCCTTGCCTGTGCAGCTGTCACCTCAACCTTCCCCAAAGTGTGCAATACCGCCTCTGTCACCCCCAGAACCTCACAGAGCCCAAGGCTCCGACTCCACATGCACGAGGGAAGACAGCTCTGTGCTACAGACAGCACATTCTAGCTGAGACTTTTGGGCAGCAAATATCCCCATTTTTATTTAGTTCAGTGTTGGCACAAGGCCTGCATCTTGCTTGGTGGCCCCCTGTGGAAGGCACTGCTGCACATGTCTGCAGTCTGCACAGACTTGGAAAGTGAGCCACTGTGCGTGGCCAGGTGGGAGTTATGGAAATGTGCTGCTCAGTGGAATGTGAGATGTCGATGGCAAGGGAAGCATTTGCAATAAACCTGACCTCCTCCCCTGTGCTGTGGCCCTTCACCCAGGCCCACACATATAGTGTGTGTGTGTGTGTGTGTGTGTTTGCAGTACTAAGAATTGAGCTCAGGGCCTTGCACATGCTAGGCATGCTCCTCTGTCTTTCTCTCTGTTTCTCTCTGTCTCTGTCTCTGTCTCTGTGTCTCTGTGTCTCTGTGTCTCTGTCTCTGTGTCTCTGTCTCTGTCTCTGTGTCTCTGTCTGTGTCTCTCTGTCTCTGTCTCTGTCTCTGTGTCTCTGTGTCTCTTTCTCTGTCTCTCTGTCTCTCTCTGTCTCTCTGACTCTCTGTCTCTCTGTCTCTCTGTCTCTCTGTCTCTCTGTCTCTCTGTCTCTCTCTCTCTCTCTCTCTCTCTCTCTCTCTGTCTCTCTCATCTTTGGAGTTGGTACTGGATCTTGACCTCAAGGCCTTGTGCTCTCAGCTTTTTCTGTCATAACTGGTGCTCTACTACTTTGAGTTGTGCTTTCAGTCTAGCATTTTGCTGGTTAATTGAACCTGGAGTCTCTCAGATTTCTGCCAAGGCTAGCTTCAAACCATTATCCTCCAGGTGTCAGCTTCCTAAGCAGCTAGGAGTATAAGCATGAGTCACTGGTGCCCAGCTCTAGACAAGTCCTTCTAACACTGAGCCAGCCAAGTTCTCCCCCAAGAACAGAGCTTTGGCTATATTCTGTGATGAAATTCACTCCTAGAGTCATTAGCATGTCTGATATCTGTGAATTGGATTCCCATATGAAGAATCACTGAGCCCTGGAGGTGCTTCTCTAAACTCTCGTCTTTCCAGTCCAGGGGGCCGTGATAGTGTGAAGATGGGTCACAGAGGCTGACTTTGTGTCAGACACAGGAGAGGGAAGGAGAGAAAGCTGTCCAAGGATCATCAGAGCCAGCTGCTCATGAAGCTGGCTGCTCATGCTCATGGAGACATGAACAGCAGTGCAGGCGGCTTCCTGGGGAAAGGCCGGACAGCACGTTGTGGCAGAGGGAATTCTCAAGGTGTTCCTGCACCCCACCCCTCGTTTAGTCAGACAAGAGTCTAGGGACTACTGGAAATAGATTTTGTAGCTGAAATTGAGGGCAATCCTAAGCTGCTCTTAAAGGAAGAAGACCATGCTGTATGAGCCGTCTGGACCCAACATAACCTCATGAGCCCTTTAAAGCAGAAGAAAAACACAGAAAAGATCAGAAAGCTGTGGGCCTGAAAGTGCTATTGTAGCACATAAATGAAGGAAGGGAGCTAAGAGGACAACGTGAGCCCAGCAGCCAGAAGAAAGGAGTTCCTTTGCCTATACTCTATGGAACTGAGGAGTCCCACCTGAAATCTGAATGAGATCACACCCAGAGTCTCTCCTGAGGTACACAGCCCTGTGGCCACCTTACAGAGCCTGAGCCACCATGTGCCTGGCTCCCAGACCTTCACAGACAATGGACATTGCCTCAAGCCCGTGAGTTTGTGGTCATTTGTTACAGCAGCCACAGAAAACCTCACACACAAATCCTTTCCCATAGCACTTCCCCGTCTGCATTCTCAGTGGCTGGAGTTGACTGCCCTGTCATTAAGGTCTATCGGCCATTAAGGAGAAAACCATCCAGATTCTGTTTGTCTAGTATTCATCTATTTGAAATTAGGAGCTAGTTTGTCTTTTTAATGTTCAGTTCTTTTCATTTTCCTAAAGAGAATATCTTCCCCGAGTACAATCTCCACTTCATCTAACGACTTTCTGTACCCTAAGAGTCATTCTTGATTTCTTTGGAGTGTGAAGTTGGTCTTCTAGTGGTTAGGAACCAAGGAAAATCTTTTTAGGCACTCTCGAAAGGGAGACAATGATACAAACAAAGCACAGAAAAAAAGGAAAATTGTAACAAACGCTGTAAAATTGTAGCATTGAATTCTGACAGAAGAGATTCAGCAAAGAGTTAAGGTGCTTGTCATGGGCGCTGTAACAACTTCAGTGATAGCTCACACATATGGAGCAGTGGTTAGGACTGAGCGTCTCAATCCTATATGCACGTTGTTTGTCATTATAAAGCAGTAAAATAAGCACCATTATTAACTCTCATTGTTCCCAGATAAATATTTTTGTCCTTATGCATGAAATTAGTAGATGCCAGAAAGGAAAAATGGTCTAAGTGCTCAATATACCTCCCCAGGCTTCTCTTTTCTCCTGTATCTTACTCTGCAATTTCCCATTTTTATATCTCTTTATCTTCAGACAGATGTTTTTATTAGCATGTGTTAATTGTCCAAGAGTTTTATTATGACTTTTTCATATATGCATATAATGTAATTCAATTGTATTCACTTCCTCTATTACTTTTACCACCCCTCTTTTGACCCTCTTTCTTTTTATAATTTTAATAATTATAATTTTTTATAATTTTAATAATTATAATTATAATTTTATTGCATCATTTTCACAGGACATATAGTGTACTTCAAATCATGTTCACTACCCAACTACCCTCACTTATCCTTCTAACCCCTCACTGTGATACTCTACCCAATACCCCAATAGTTCCATTTTTATACTCATGTCCTCCATTTTGAAGTCTACCTTCCTCATAGGAGAGAAAATGTGCAGTATTTGTCTTCCTGTGCCTAGCTTATTTTGCTGAATATGATGATGCCCACTTCCCTCCATTTTCCTGCAAATGACATGTTTTCATTCTTTATGGATGAACGATACTTAACTGTATATTCAGAACATGCTTTTTTTCCATGGTCACCCACTGATAGGCACTGGGGCTGATTCCACTTTTCTAAGTAGCACTGTGCTAAACACAGGTGTGTGTGGGTATGTGTTTTATGCCAACTCATGTTCCTTGAGTTATGTCCAGCAGTGGTATATCAGGATACTATGATGGTTCTGTTTTTAGTTTTTTGAGGAGTCTCCACACTGATTTCCTTACTGCCTTCATGAATTTATTCCCACCAACAGTGTGTGAATGTTTAATTTCCCCTGTATTATATTGTCAGTTTAGGAAATACTATTTTCAAGAGGGGGAAACAGAATCCCAGTACAGTTTGATATGTTTTCT
Organism: Dipodomys merriami; assembly: GCF_024711535.1. Lineage (NCBI taxonomy): Eukaryota > Metazoa > Chordata > Mammalia > Rodentia > Heteromyidae > Dipodomys > Dipodomys merriami. Next base: position 5,975,241 of record NW_027205381.1, read on the forward strand.
TTTTTTTAAAATAAGTTTTTTTAATTGTGAAAATACCATACAGAGGGGTTACAATTACATGAGCAAGGTAATGAGTACATTTCTTATCAAGCATTGTTGCCTCCTCCTTTGTTTTTTCCCCTACCACCCCTGCCCTCCCATCTCCACAACTACACTCCCTCCTCCCCCCCCCAAAGTTGTAATATGTTTTCTGTATGGCTAAAGATGTTGAATATTTCGGGCTGGGAAGGTGGCTCAGTGGTAGAGCGCTCGCCTTGCATGCCTGAGGCCCTGGGTTCGATTCCTCAGCACCACATAAGCAAAAAGAATAAAAGCCAGAAGTGGCGCTATGGCTCAAGTGGTAGAGCGCTGGCCTTGAGCTGAAGAGCTGAGGTTCAGCACCCAGGCCCAGAGTTCAGGCCCCACGACCGGACCCCCCCCCAAAAAAAAGATGTTGAATATTTCATCATACATTTATACTTTGTCTTTTGAGAACTGCTGTATTCATTTGCCTATTTAATGAGTAGTGTTGTTGTAGTGTTCAGTATCTTTAGTTCTTTACATATTCTGGATGTTAACCTTCTGTCAGATGAATAACTCTGTTGGTTGTCTCTTCCTGCTGATAATTGTTTCTTTGCTGGGCAGCTTTTAATTTGATACACTCTTATTTGTGAACTCTTGTTCATATTTGCTAAGCAATTGAAGTCATAGAAAGAAACTCTTTGCCAGGGCTGAGAATGTGGCTTAGGGGTAGAGTGCTTGCCGTGCACACTGAGGCCCTGGGTTTGATTCCTTGGTACCATACAAACAAAAATAAACAAATAGAACAGCTGTTTTAAAAAAGAATGTCTTTGCCGAGTCCTATATTTTGAAGTATTTTTCCTATATTTGAAGTGTTTTCCTGTACTGGTTTCAGAGTTCCAAGTCTTAGATTAAGACTAAGGTCTTTCATGATTTTGAATTTACTTTTGTACAGTGCGAGATCTTCTACATATGTGTGTTGTTTTCCCAGAATCATTTATTAAAGAGGCTGTCTTTTCTTCAGTGTTTCAGTTCCTTTGCCAAAAATCAGATGGGTAAAGCTGTGTGGGCTTACTTCTGGGATCTCTATTCTATTGCACTGGTTTGTATGCCTGTTTTCTTTCAAGTTACCATACTGTTTTGTGACTAGGCTTCATAGTATAATTTTGTGAATATCCTCTTAGGTATAATTTGAAGCCAAATATTGTGATACTCTTTTTGTTCAGTGTTACATTGGTTATTCTGGGTCTCTTATTCCATATGAATTCGAGGAGATTTTTTTTTCAATTTCTTTTTTTTTTTTTTTTTTTTTTTTTTGTCGGTCATGGGGCTTGAACTCTGGGCCTGGGTGCTGTCCCTCAGCTCTTCAGCTCAAGGCGAGCGCTCTACCACATGAGCCACAGCGTCACTTCCGGTTTTCTGGTGGTTTATTGGAGATAGGAGTCTCATGGTCTCTCCTGCCTGGGCTGGCTTTGAACCGTGATCCTCAGATCTCAGCCTCCTGAGTAGCTAGGATTACAAGCGTGAGCCATCAGCGCCCGGCTTTTTTTTCAATTTCTGTGAAAAATGTCATTGGGATTTTAATGGGGATTGCATTGAACCTATAGATCACTTTTAGTAATACAGCCATTCTTACATTAGTTTTATCAATCCATGCACAGTAGAGGTCATTCCATCTTCTACTATTTTCTTCAATTTCTTTTTTCAGTGTTTTATAGTTTTCATTGCAGATGTCTTTCAACTTTTCAGTTAGGTTTATTCCTAGGGTTTTGTTTGGTTTTTGTGTTTTTGGTTTTTGTTGGTCATGGGGCTTGCTTGAACTCAGAGCCTGTGTACTGTCCCTGAGCATTTGGTGCTCAAGGCTACTAGTGCTCTACCACTTGAGATGTGGCACCACTTCTGGTTTTTGAGTGATTAATTGGAGATACGAGTCTTCTGGGGACTTTTCTGCCCAGGCTGGCTTTGAACTGTGAGCCTCATATCTCAGCCTCCTGAGTAGCTAGGGTTACAGGCATGAGCCACTAGTGCCTAGCTCCTAGGTATTTTAGACTGCTGTGAGCAGGATTGTTTTCCTAATTTCATTCTCAGCTTGCTTATTGTTGGTATAGAAAGAAGCTACTACTTTATATGTGTTGATTTTCTTTCTTTCTTTTTTTAATTTTCTGGCACTAGAGTTTAAATTTAGAGTCCTATAGTTGCTCGGCTTGCTTACTTAAGTGATGCTCTACCACTTGAGCCATGCCTCCAGCCCAGCTTTTTGCTGGTTATCTTGGAGATAGTCTTCTTTAAATTATCTTTAAGTAGTTGTACAAAGGGATTTAAATTCAATATGTCTATTTATGAGTTCACTACATCTTAATCAGTGTATCAGTGTCACCTTTTTCACCGTTGGATTTTTCTACCAATGCTGGCTTCAAACTGGAATTTTCCTATACTTCTGGCTATTCAGGATAAATAGGAATGACTCACCAAAACCTGGCTCTGTGTTGGATTTTCTGTCCTGGTTCTTTGACGAAAGGCTTTCTTACATCTAAGAGTTTTCTTGTGAATCACATAGAGTCGTGTAAGAACCCCAAACAGATATGACCAAAAGAGATCCTAGTATTTTAGTACCCTAACTCTCTTCATCCCAACCTTAACCTTTCTACCACACCCCCAGGATATTCAAAGTATTCCTAGTGTTCAAGCCTGTGAACACAGGAAATTTATGGGAAATACTTTGACAGGGGGAAAAAAATTACCTTGGGGAAATTTACTTCATTTGCCATAAAGGATGCATATTAGAAGAGACAATGTCAGAGTTGATAAGAAAAGCAGCATGCAGTTTCTGAGAAGACTGCATGTCTTCCTGGTGTTTAGCATTTGTTCTCCCTGAAGTGAGGGCTGTAAGCACACATCTAGATGTCAATCACTTTTGAGAATATCACATTCGATCAGTATCCGCATTAGTGGGTTCGGTGGCTTCCATCAGAACTGGTTACTTCAGACTGATCAGGAGCCCACTGGAGGCCGACTGTGGTGGACAGGAGTGGAGGGAAATGAGGCCACTGAGCAGACTGATTTTCTGTGCCATCTTCAGGGCCGCATGAAGGCCTTTGATCCTCACTTAGCAGAATGCAGCCTTTGAGCTCTGTGGTAGAGACTTACCACGTGACAGATTACCCTTTACCAAGGAGTGCTTACAGAAGAGGGCAGAGGCTCAACGGGGAACAGCCAAGAGATCCCTATGCCATGCCACGGAGGGACCCCAAGTTTGGTTGTGCTGGACCCTGGCTAAAGCCATACCACTTGAGCCAGGCCTTTTTTTTTTTTTTTTTTGTCGGTCATGGGGCTTGAACTCTGGGCCTGGGCGCTGTGGCTCAAGTGGTAGAGTGCTAGCCTTGAGCTGAAGAGCTGAGGGACAGCTCCCAGGCCCAGCGCCACTTGAGCCACAGAGCCACTTGTGGTTTTCTGAGTGGTTTATTGGAGATAAGAGTCTCACGGACTTTCCTGCCCGGGCTGTTGAACCAGGCCTTTTATACTGCCTTTTATCATTGAAAATAAGTATCTCTCAGATTTGTTTGCCAAGGCTAGCTTGACTTATTTTTTAATTTAAGATTTTATTGTTTATGAGGTACATTGTGATAATTCAATGCATGTATACAATGTGTGCTGATCAAATCCAGGGTAGTTTTGATCACCAATATTGTGGTACCTTTGTCAATACTATGTGGTTTGAGTATGTGAGGGTTTATTTCTGGTTTCTCTGTTCTATTCCCTGATTCTATATGTCCACTCTGTATGTCTATGCTAGTGCCACACTGTTTTGATTATTTTGGTTCCTTAGTAAATTTTGAGGCAGAAAATATGGACCATCTTCTTTATTCTTTTTTTTCTAGATTATTTGGGCTATTTAGAGTCCCTTGCAATTCCATATGAATAAGATTAGGATGATTTTTAATTTTTTCTCCTTTTTCACAGTGTTCATTATAAGTTTACAGAAATTAAAGTGATTTTTGAAGCTTGGTCTACATTTGTCATGCTTGCTAGTCTTATGTTCTGTCACTTGAACTATAACCAGCCTGCCCTCCTTACCTTTTTTTATCTTTTGTCTTAGTTATTCATTCAGGTAGTCTCACGCTTCATCCACAATCTTCCTAGGTATACCTTTTGCATAACTTGAGTCACAGGGACATACTACCATACCCAACTTATTAACCAAGATGGTCCTTACTAAATTTTTGCTTAGGCTAACTTCAAACCATAATCTTTATTATCTCTACTTACCAACTAGCCAAAATGACATGCATATGCCACTAGGCCCAGTTTCATCATGGTATTGAGTAGGAAAGTGGGCATCTTTGTCTTGTTTCCAATCTTAAGCAAAAACTTTCAGTAGCTCATCATTGAGTATAAATATTTTGCATGACTTCTTCATATTGAGAAACTGCGCCTCTCCTCCTGATTTACAGTGTTTTTATCATGGAAAGCTGTAGAGTCTCATATGTACATTTCCTGCATTGATTGAATGGTCATGTATTTTTTTCTTTAATCTATTAATATATATTACTTGGATTCATTTTGGCATGGTGAACCATCTATTCATTCCAGAAATAAACTGTCCAAGGCACGATATACAGTCCTTCTAATATGCTATTAAACTTGATTTGCCAGCATTTTGTTGAGAATTGCTGAATCTGTCTGCATAAGGGCTATTTTTAGTCTAGTTCTTCTGCAATTTTTTTGTCTAGTTTTGTTATTAGGGTGATGTTGCATTTAAATATTACAAAAGACTTTGAAAAGAGTTGTTATTATTCCTTGGTTGAATTTACTACCAGATGATAGAAATTCTCTGGTCCTGGGCTTTGCTTTCTTTAGAGGTTCTGATTATTTATGCAACCTTCTTATTAACTGTGGGTCTAGTTGAATTTTGTAAAACTTCTTGAGTTAGTTTGGTAAAAATTTTCAATTTCATTTAATTTACCTAATTTGTGGTTGTACAATCTAATTCATAGTATTCTTTTATAATTATTATTTCTGTAAAAATTGATAGTGATGACCTACTTTGCCAACTAGTTACAAAGGTACAAAAATTCTGCAAAGGGACGCTTCTTACAAACTGTGCTGGAATTATTCAGCCATCTAGAGGCAATGATAAGTTTTAATGTAAAAGGTAGAATTTCTAGAAGCAAATATAAAAGAAAACCTTTGGGATATAGGATTTGGTAAAGATTTCTTAAAAAGTTTTTTCTCATTTATTTTCCTTTTATTGTTGATGATATTGTGGTTTAAATTCAGATTCTTGCACTTGTTAGGCAGATGTTTTACCACTTGTGCCACTCTGCCAGCTTGAGTTTGATGAATTCTTAGACAAAGCACCAAGAGCATGAGTCATAAAAGTTAAAACAATTAAATCAAACCTCATGAAAAATTATTAAATTTTATTCACAAAAAATCCTTGTTAGGGGTGAACACATAAAGTACAGCCTGAGAGAAAAATATTTGTAAATCATCTATCTGATGAAGAACTCATGTCTGGAATATATAAAAAGAACTTTCAGATCTCAGCATTAAAATAAGTCCAATTACAAATTAGGCAGAAGACTGGAGGAGCTATTCACCAGAGTAGATGTGGAAGTAAACACATGAACAGATAGTGACCGTCCATAGCCTTTAAGAAAACAGATTGAGGCCATGGTGAGCCTTCACCACAAACTCACTGTCTAATAAAGGTAGTGACAATGCCAAACTCCCGTGAGAAGTCAGAGAAGCTGTTGTCACTGTTATTGATTTTAGTACCCCTTGTCTTATATAAATTTATCTGATTTGGGGAAGGGAAGGAGAATCACAGAAAGAGTGCGACAAAGGACAAAAGTGAACCAATGCAACAGTTTGGCACTTTTAAAAAAACTAAATATTCATCTACTATGTAATCTACTCTGTGAGCATTTATCCATAGAAATGAATACTCATCTCACGCAGAACTCTGCTCAGGAAGGTTTAGGGGGCAGCTGTAACACCCAGGGACTGTAACTGACCCACAGTGCCATAAACAGGTGAATGATTAAACAAGCTATGAAGCTCATTCATTTAACACAGAATATTATTCAGCAGTAAAAAAAAAAAAAGAGGAGTAAAATATAATGTGCACAACAACTTGGATGTATCTCAAGAGCTGCAATGAAAAAACCAACCAAAAAAACAAGCTTACATGAAGATCTCCCTAGTGGCTACCTAAACGGGTAATAAAATGGCATAGAACTATAGAGAGAGCTGGGTGTAGTGATACCTGTAATGCCAACACTCGAGAGGCTGAGGTGTGAGGCTAGGGGTTACAGGTTTGAGGCCAGCTTAAACTAAATAGCAAGATTTAAAAACTAAACAACAACAACAAAAACTATATACACACATTCTACCAATGATAGGTCCCTGGCTAGAATCACATACAATATACTATTGGAGGAAAATACTATAAATATAATACCCTAAAGCCCAATAATTGTTTTTTGTTTCTTTTTCATTATTATCTTTATGGAGTTGTACAGAGGGGTTTTAACTCAACTACAGTTTTGTTTCTTGCTCTCATTTCTGTTGATTGATGTCTGTATTACCTTTAAGTAGTTTACAGAGGGTTCAGCACGTTCGTTTATGAGTACGATGCATCTTGATCAATACTGCCCCTTGCATCATTCTCCGGCATGTCTCCTAACCTACCAATGCCCTCTATTTTTCTTCTTACATTTTCCATACATAAACTGAATTGACTGCATTTTCTCAACCTTCCTCTCTCCATTTGTCTCCTTCCCCTTGACCTCATCTCCCCAAACACCTCAAGTAAAAGAGGTTTCTAATGCCCCAAAGGAGAAGGAATGACACTTTGACAGTCTTTGATGGATCATATTTTATTTTAGATGTTCCTTGAGGTTGTATTTTTTAAAAAAAGAAAGAGATAGTCCTTATGACTAATCCCATATGGTGTCTATATGTGAGATTATAACATCTCTTGAATTTACCTTAAAAATCATCTAGTGGGCCAGATGCCATGACTCATGCCTGTAATCCTAGCTACTCATGAGGCTGAAATTAGAGGATCAAGGCTCACAGCCAGCACAGGCAGGAAAGTCCAGGAGACTCTTAGCTCCAATTAACCACTGCCAAAAATAAATAAATAAATAAATAAATAAATAAATAAATAAATAAATAAGTAACATCAAAAGGTAAAAGTGGAGCTGTGGCTCACATGGTAGAGAGCTAGCCTTGAGCAAAAAAGGCTTAAGGACTGTGCTCGGGCCCTGAATTCAAGCCCCAGGACCCATAACTCCCATCCCCCAAAATTCTAGTAGGGAGAGGAATTAGATGATAAAACTGGCCAAATGTCGAGCATTGTTGAGGCCAGATGATACTATGTGTGTTTTTTTATATCTTTCTCATTGTGTACACATTTGAAGCATTCCATAATAAAAACAAGTTGATAACATAAATAAATTGAAAATATGAGTGTCCCTGGGGAGTGTTGGCTGAGTACAATCTTGGGATCAGGGCCTCTGGCTCCTACTAGAAAGCCGGCCTTCATTATAACTTCTGGGCCAGAGACAGAGGACTCCCAGACACACACCCCCTTTTGCCTGGGCTTTCTGTCTGTGTGCAGCTGTGTGTATGAAGCTGCTGTGTGGATAAACCTCCCATCTGTTCATGGAAATATCTGTTCTCTCCATTTTGTGTGGTCATTCATGTCTAGACACCATTCTTCCATCTGTTAGTTCCTTTACTTTGTTTTTATTTTTATTTTGCAGTTTGTTACATTTTTATTAATATCAGTTAGTTGTAAAACATGACTTCATTGTGACATACCTGTATATGCACACGATGTACCTTGATACACCTCTCCTCTCTGCTCTCCCCAGTCCTAAAGCAGTGCCAACAAGCTTTATTTTTCCATTCTCACACACATTCATGTTTTGACCATGGTCGCCCTCCATCACTTAACACTGAATATGGACATCAATAAATAAAACATGGCTGCTGCCTCCAAGAGTTCACAGTCTGGCTGGAAACAGTCAGAAATACAATGCACCAAGGGTGTAGACGCATGAGAGATGTGTGTTCAAGCCACTCTGAAGGCAAGATGGAGGCAGCTTCCGTGCCAGGCGCCTGGTATCCATAGGAACAAATACCTGATCGTTGTCTCCTATGTCAGGTCCAAATATGCCAGGCAATCTTGGACAATCTGCGTTTCAAGGCCAGCTGTTTCCAGCCTTAGTTTCATCTGCAACAAGTTCCCTTGCCAGGGAACATAGTCCCAGGCTTTGAGGATAAGATGACTTCTCCTTGCCAGGCACCAGTGGCTCACACCTTTAAACCTAGCTACTCAAGAAGCTGAGAGCTGAGATCACGATTCAAAGCCAGCCTGCGCAGCCATGAGACCCTTATCTCCAACAAACCACCAGAAAACCAGAAGTGGTGCCGTGCCTCAAGGGGTAGAGCACTTGCCTTGAGCTGAAGAGCTCAGGAACAGCACCCAGGCCCAGAGTTCAAGCCCCACAACAGGGGGGAAAAAAAAAGATGACTTTGCCTTGCAAGTACAGTATTCTGCCTCCACAAGAACTAGACACAAATTAATCTATGTGCAAACTTGATTTAAGGTTAGAGAAGACATGACAGATCCATGGAAAAGCACCATGGATTCCATAAACAATACTGTGTGAGATCTTGTTATCCATGTGTGGAAAAGATAAAGTTGGATTCCTACCTTACACTACACACATCATTTGCAGGTGAATTAAATACTTATATGTCAAATCAAAATTTATTAAGATATAATGTAAGGAATAAATTTGTCTTTGAGGTAGGAGAGAACTTCCTAAACACACAGACAATATGTAAACCATATAGGACAAATTTGTATTAAAATGAAGAACGCTCATTTATCAAATGTCACCTTAAAGATCATGACAAGATAAGCCACAAACTGGCAGAAGATAGTGGTGATATGTATCAATGACAGACCAACCAGAACAGGAGAAAATGTGTGTGTGTGTGTGTGTGTGTGTGTGTGTGTGTGTGTGTACACATAGGCACCTTCAAATTCAATTTTACATCAATAATATGCTACAGATAAGTAACTCAATAGAAAAGTGATTAACTCATAGATATTTCACATTAAAGAAAATGTACATGACTCATAAATATAGATGAGATGTTCAATGATGTATTCATTAAGAATTATCAATAAAAATTATACCCACAGCAAGATACCATCTTTTTTTAATTTAATTTTATTTTATTTGAGAACATACTGTACAGAGGGGCTACAATTACATGGGCAGGATAATGCATACATTCAAGATACCATCTTTATACCCATCATCCTCACAATCTATGCCTGATCATGATGATTCCATATGTTGTCTATGTTGTGGAGCCATGGGGACACTCCTATCACCTCTTGGAGGCTTCATGAGAAGAATAGCTTTGGGAAGCCACTTGGTCCATTCCAAACCTAATGATGCCACCCTTGCAAGTCTGCAGACTGGAGGGTGAATTCACACCAGGGGGAATGTTTTCTCCCAAATTGGGCAAAATTCTAAGCTGATATGATGGGTTTTGACGCACCAAAGATCCACATTTCATGAGCAACACACAGCATATGTTCATGGGTGAAAAAGAGAACCATATGTGAAGACTCCTTCAGGCAGCAATGAGAAAATAGATCAACACTGTCCTGAAGGAACTCCTGGCTGGGCACTGAGGAAACAAGTGTCATGAACAGCAGGGAATGGCTGCCTTGTAGCTGCGCCACCCAGAGGCCCTGAGTGGAATAACCACAAGTCCATGAAAGTGAGCCTTCCACAGCCGCACAGGCAGCTCAGGGAGAAGGGCCTTTTACTAAGGAATAGTCCTGGGATGGCTCCGTTTTCATAGAATCCAAACCAGGCAAGACTCAGAAGACACATGCTAAAACAAAGACACACACAGGGATGAGTGACAGAGAGGTTACCTTGCTGTGTATTGTTAAAGTAGAGAAGAATGGGTGGAGCTGGAGGTATGTAGACAGGAAGCAAAACTCTAAGCTTGGGCTGTTTTTCTTAAGTGTGCCAGCAGGGCTCATCCTTTTAAATGTCAAGCTATACTTGTATGTGTGTGTTGTGTATTTTGTTTGAATATACACATAAACACATACATAGTTGTTCCTTGGTGTACACGATTGTTTCCAGAACCATTAAATGTTCATTCAAGTCTCATAGAAAGTGCTATCATTGTGCATTTCACCTATACAGTTTGCTATATACTTCTTTACTAATTTGTTTTTGGTGACAGGGATGAAACTCAAGACCCTGTGCTTACCCGTGACACACCCTCCATCCTCCAATAAATTTTAAATCACCTCTAGAATGCTATGTATCATGCCTAATGCAACATAGATATGAGGTAATAGTTGTTATAGTGAATCCTTTAGGAGATTTCAAGGAAGGGTCTATATGTGGCCAATACCAACAGTTTGCTTTCAATATTTTCAATCCAAGATCAGTGGATGTGGATGTAGAACCCATGATACAGGGGGACATTTTTACAAGACACTATGTCGAAAAAGGAACTTCACAATTCAAGCGGGGGGGAGGGGGGCAGGATAGCCCAACACTGCTGGATAAGAAATGTCTCTACCTTGCTCATGTAACTGTAACCCCTTTGTATAGTATTTTCACAATAAAAACAGTTTTAAAATGTTAACCTTTTTAAAGGCTTTCTCTAATTGGCACACTGGTAAATGGTTTTTAAATGAATCCAGTTGGAGGGTTTGGGGCCCTGCATCCTGACACCACGTCTGCTGGGCTGCAGCAGCAGCTGAGTGCTAGAAGACTCATTGCTGCCATAGGTGGCTGAGTTAGCAAGGATGGTTTGAGAAACCAGCTCCAGAACCCTCTCTGTTCTCCCACACAAGGAGCATTTGCCCTAAAATCAACTGTGTTTCCCTTCTACCATTTCACACCCAACCCCCTTTCTAGCTGTTGTGTCTTTTTTCAGGGATGCCCGACGGAGCCCTGGACACAGCCATTCGAACTGAGGAGGCGGGCAGTGAGGAAGAGCTGTATGAGGACCTGCGTGGCTCTGGACACCACTACAGTCACCCTGGTGGAGGTGGTGAGCAGCTGGCCATCAACGAGGTAAGTCGAGGCCAGGCAGCAGAGGGAGGGAGGGGCACAGGGGAACTGAGGCTCAGGGTGACTCAGTAGTCTCACACAGCCCTGGGGTGCAGAGGTGGTCCAGGCCCTTGTGTGGCAGGGTCAGATAGAGTTTCAGCAGGAGGCACCATTCTATAGCAAGGTGTTGAAAGCAGATTGTGTCTGATAGAAGACTGACCCTGAGCTCCCTGGGGTCATTGGGGTCATACAGGGTGCTGGGCCATCTGACAGGGCAAAGCCACCCCCCTCACCCCCCTACCACTGCACAGCTATCCTGGTAGAGAGGCAGGGCTAGGCTTCAACCCAGGCCTTCCAACAACCCGCTGGGACAGAGGAAGGGCAAGTGAGGGACTGTGGACGGCCCTCCTGCAGAAACCACAGCCCAAAGCACTGCTGTTGCTATGACAACTGTGTGTCAGTGACTGTTTTCTGCTATTTCCTATCTAAGCAAAAGAAATGAGTGATAAATCTCATCTGGGCAGAACTGGTTCCAATCCCAAATTCTCCTTTTGCAAGAATTTTTGAGAGAGAATTTTTAATGTATTTTTATACTTTTCAGCTGATGCATGATTGTGTGTATTTATAGGGCACATTTACAGTGTGTGACATTTCAGTAAATGTGTATGCTGTGTAGAGATCAGATGGCAGGTACTTGGCATGCCCATCACTTCAGACATTTACCATTTCTTTGTGTTGAGAACATTCAAAGACCTCTCTGCTAGCTACTTTGAACTGTTCTTAATTGACATCCATGGTGGTTACCCTGCTGTGGTATAAAGCATTAGAAGTGACTCCTGCTGTCCAGCAGCAGCCCTGTACCCACTAACCATCCTCTCTTGTTTTCTCAGCTCTTTGAGTTTGGAGGGGGTGGTAGAACACAACGGTTGCTAGCCAAATGTTCAGCACAAACAGGTTCCATAGCAACCCCTCAATCCCCTGGCCATGGGACACTGAAAAGCCTCTGCTTTGTTAGAAACAGGGCTGCTGCACTCGTGGAGACAGTAGACTGCTAGTGGAGACTGTAGATCTTTCCTCCGATGCAGATGTGGGCGAGGGGTCCATTTCTGAAATCACATACAACGGTTGCACTTTGCCTTGGGCTCAGCTTCAGGAGTGAGAGTTCACGCATCAGAGCCTGGCATGAGTGCAGGGTATATGGAGCCCTCAGCACGTAGCCATGTAGCTTAGCTGGCATTTGGTGGCCACAACACTGCTGAAGCCATCTGAAATGAGGAGCACTGCCAGGTATGGGGCAGGTTCTCAAGAGGCCTCCAATAATTAGAAAGATAATGAAGAAATAGTCATGAAAAGCCCTCTGGGCCCCCCAGGGTGTTGGGTATTGCTTGACTAGCCTTATATACTGCATTGGTGTAGTGTCTATCTTCATAGTGGTGTATCTCTTTCTTAGCAGTGCAATTTTGGACTGTCATGTGTTGGTCCTGTGCAGAGATCAGAGGTGCTGGAGTTGTGGAGGGGGGGCTTTAGGTGCTAGACCACAGTGATTCATTCAAAGACTCTTTGGCCAAGGGAAGCCAAAAGCAGGAACTGCTTTAAAATGGACTCAGGGAATGGCCTGCGATTGGAAGTTGTTGGGTCTACCTTACAAGTAGGGCACATGGCCTTCCTGTACCCCTTACCACCAGAGGGCACTGCATCCCAGGGGAGACAGTGAGCAACTAGGTGTTCTTCTCCAGTGAGCCAGTGGGCTTCAAGGGAAGAGGCTGGCTCCTCTCACAGGTGGACCGCCATGCAAGTCACCTTCATGCCAGACACCGGCACAGGTAGATCCTTATATAGAAAGGCCAAGACATCAGTCTGTGAAAGAAGCGGGTGGGAGGGCAAGCCGGGTGTGAGAGCCGCCTCTCTGGATCTAAGGAGGGCCAGCCACCAGTCAGACCCCTCATTGTGGGGCACAGGTTTACAGTGGACTCACTGGGCCCAGCTTGTGCTGGGGATTTAAGTGTCAGTGATGATCTGCTAGTAGAGACATTAAATAGGCCCTCCTTACCAGAGACTCTAAGTTATGTAAGACTCTGTGACTGTCCAATACTGGGCCAGCTCCCTGGCCTTCCACTCACCTCCCTTGTGAACTCAGCGTAACCATGTGAACTCAGCAAGAAGCTTTGCTGGAAGTTACCATGAATTTCACACTTGGAGATCATTGAAGCAACAGGTGCCAGAAAAGCATCCATACTCAGTAATATTTGGCTTACCCTAAAATTCACTTGTATTTTCTAAGACTATATGGATGTCTTGTGTTTTTTTTTAATTGTTATTATAAAAGTGATGAACAGGGGGTTACTATTTCCTAAGTCAGGTAATGAGTACATTTCTTTTGGGGCACTGTCATTCCTTCTTTGACTCTTTCCCAGTTTTTCCTTTCCATCCCTTCTGCAAGGGATGTCTTGTTCTATGTTGTGATACGTTCTTGTTCATGTTAGCCATAAGACAAAGGAGACCACTTCTGAGTTTCCTCAGGGGCAAGGGTCATACAAAGATAGAGCACACAGAGAGAGAAACAGAGACCGAGATAGACAGACACAGAAACACAGAGAGAACAAGAACATGGCATACATGAAGGTTGTGGGTATGTTGTATGTATATGTGTGCCACAAGCATATAAAATTCATGTACTGAGCCAGGTGCTGGAGGGTCACTCTTAAATCCTAGCTACTCAGGAGGCTGAGATCTAACTATCTCAGTTCAAAGCCAGCCCAGGCAGAAAAGTCTGTGAGACCCTTATCTCCCATTAACCACCAAATGTCTGGAAGTAGAGCTGTGACTCAAGTGGTAGAGTGGTAGTTTGGACAAAAAAGCTCAGGAGCATGCTCAGCCTCTGAGTTTAAGCCCCAGTACCAGCACTCACACAAAAATTAATTTTTTTAAATTCCGTGCCCATGTACCGAGCCCTAGCTCTAGATGCAGATGTGTGGAAGACACAATTCTGCCTGCAGGGAGTTGACAGCAAGGAGTGTGGCTGTGTGTGTGTTTGTGTGGCTGTGTGTGTGTGTGTGTGTATGTGTGTGTGTGTGTGTGTGTGGCGGGGTGGTGGTGGGGAGTGTAAGTTCATGGGGGGCTTTCCTGCTTTTTGTGGTCTGAGCAGAAGGCACAGGGTCTTGTTCTATCTGTATTTCTTACTTGTGCCATGAGTCTAGTGACTCTTCAGACCTGCAGAGCGCAGTGATGGTTACCCTTACTGTACCGGAGGGCCCCTCTCCTCCACCATCACCTGGCCCAGACCCCTCCCCAAATGCTCATGACTGGGCCCTTGGCCTGCCTGTCTGCCCTGTCTGCTTAGCCCACCTGGAATGTGCCTTGTCATCTCTGCCAGCAGGCCTGAAGCCGTCCTTGGCCCAAGAACTTTTTCTGAAAAGTTGAGGCTGAAAAGAGGAAGTTCCCTGTCCCGGAGTCCTGGACAGATATGCCTTCTCCACCAGACCCACCCTTGCCCCTGCTGTTAGTGCCATGATCAACCGAGGTAGCCGGGCTATGGAAGAGTGGATGGCAGCCTGGCCTGTACACATCAGTCCATAGCTGGAGCTCCCTCTTGTCTCCATCTACTCCCCATGCGGCTCTGAGTGGTAGGGGACTAGTCCTTCATCTGTGCACCTCCAAATAGGGAATGGTAAGGGGAGACCTAAACTTGCTCTGGACCCTTCTGCTGAGAGGAGATGAAGCCTAAAGCAGAAGACAGATAGACATGAACGGAAAGCCATAGACGGTGTCTGAGCTGCACTTGATACCTACAAGGGAGCACCATCAATTGTGAGGCCAGCACAGTGGCAGGAAGCACAGCTGTCTGAGCCCATACAAACACAGGGTCACCCAAAGACGGACCTGCCGGTCAGCACTCCACAGCTCATGGAGAGGATGCTACAGGCCCTGCAGCCAACTTCTGGCTGCCTCCTTCTCCCCCAATCCCTGAGGCAACGGACACATAGGTCCTGCCTTGTCAGGAGCCTGGTGCTGTCAGGATCTCAGACACCTGTGCTCAGCCTTGCTGGGCTCTACAACCACCAGGCTCACAGGTTTCCTGAGAACAGACCAGTGCAACTCCAGATTCTCTGGGCCACAACAATTAGCACAGAGTTGTAAGACTGCCTGGTGACCAGTGTGTCCAAAGCAGTCTTCCTCCTCCTGTCACCTGAAGCCACACCACCAGAACCTCAGCCCTCACCTGCCCCAGACACCTGCCTCCTTCACTTCTACCTAAGTTTCGCCACCTTGGCAAGCGTGCAGACACCCTTTACTCTGGGGCAGTCTAACTGGAGCTCCTCAGGGGCCTGACCTGTGCCTTCAAGCTTTTTTGGTTATGAAGTACACACAAGGGTAACACACACACAGGCACAAACACGGCACACAAAGCTCTTATATGATTAAATCACACACATATCCACAGGCACCCATATATACACACATGCACATAGACCTAGCCCCTTCACACATGGGCACACATGCCTCTGCATGTACACACACACCTGGCAGACACTGCCCTAAGGTCTTCCATAGATGGTCCCATCTGTAAGGTAGATGTGGCCCCGGCACACACTCATGCACATACTCACAGGGATGCCTGTGCGTGCAGTTCAGCCACGAAGGGTGAGCCGTGACCATCCAGCCCTCAGCCCCACCAGCTACCCTCCTGGTCTCAGATGTGAAGTTACACACGAGCACTCTGCTGTGGACAGGATGAGGCCTTCTGCTTGTGAGCTGTGATTTTGGACTCCAGGGGACTCCAGGGAGTTGGAGGAACTTGGGTACTTAGCGTAGTTGGTTCGTTTTGCAGACACTAGCTGAAGACATTAGCTACTTGTCCAAGTAAACAGAATGTTCCTCCGGCAGTAGTGATGTGGAGCCCTTCCGCAGGAATCAAGTCCCTCCAGGGTTCAAATCCTGGCTCTGCTCTACCTGCATTTCTGAGTGACCATGTGACTGAGCAAATTGCCTATTTCAGAGTCTCACTGACCTTGGAAGCGGGGCGGGGGGGCCTGTGGGCAGCTTTTAGGGATCAGAATTCCTAGCCCACCCCGCCCCAGAGCAATGATGCAAAGATGCTGGGCATTCTGCCCCCACAAGGCCCATCTGCTAGTCCGGCGGCCCTCCCCAG
This sequence comes from Dipodomys merriami, assembly GCF_024711535.1. Classification (NCBI taxonomy): domain Eukaryota; kingdom Metazoa; phylum Chordata; class Mammalia; order Rodentia; family Heteromyidae; genus Dipodomys; species Dipodomys merriami. The sequence continues at coordinate 5,991,507 of NW_027205381.1, forward strand.
GAGGGGGGCAGAGAGCAGTACAAGGACCGCTGAGACCCCTGGGCTCCTCCTTACCCGGCCCCCGCCCGACGTGCGCTCAGCCCTCCTCCGGCCCCATCATTCCCTCCCCGCGCTCTCCTTTCCGCACGTCCCCGGGATCCGGGCCTGGAGATGCCACGCGCGCGCGGGCGGGCTGCGCGGGAGGAGCCGGGTCTGCGAGCAGAGCGCGGACGGCTCCGCCCCTCCTCGGGCGCTGCGGGCTGCCGGCGCCGGCCCTGCGCGCCGCGGGATTCCGGGCCTCTCGGAGCCCCGGGGAGCCGGGCGTCATGGCCAAGGGCCCCCAGCCCCGACGCGGCCCCGCCACGCCCGGAAGCGCCCTGCGCGCCCTGCTGCGCTGTAACCTGCCCCCGGGCGCGCAGCGAGTGGTGGTCTCCGCGGTGCTGGTGCTCCTGGTCCTGGTCAACGTCGTGCTGATCTTCCTGCTGGCCTTCCGCTGAGCAAACCGGAGGCCGCGCCGCGTCAGGGTGAGTGGTCAGCGCCGCGCCGCGCAGGGCTGAGCGGTACCCGCTGGGCCCCCCGCCGCCAGCTCCCGGCCTGCGCGCCGCACCCAGGGGCGCCATCGTGCCGGGGCCTGAGGGGCGTGGTAGCCCACGTGCGGGTCTTTCCATCTGTGGTCCGTGCTGGAGAGGGAAGGGCAACATGGCGCTTCTCCGTGTCACTGGGGACGCAGGCACCGGGGCGGTCCGGGGACGGCGCGCATGTGACCGCAGGATGAGGGGAAAGAGCTCCTACAGGGCTGTGTGGGACGCCTGGGTCCACACACAGCAGCTGCAGTTGCGTTTCCCATTTTTGGCCCTTAAACGAGTAGTACCCATCAGCACTCCAGGGCCAGCTGCGCCTGACAGACAGGAGCGAGCGGGGCTCCCATGCGGATGGAGCGCCTCCCTTGCGCTCTGGGGAAATGTATCCCTCCCTGCTCTCTCCCAGACGCATTGTCTTGGCGACAAGATCACAGGCAGGGTTGATGTCAGGCGCCCACTCCGCAGAGGGCCTCCCACGTGGATCTGTCCATACAGAGAAGACAGTAGCTACTCGGGGAACGGGTGGATCCGAAAACTCGTTCAAGGCTATGTGTTATTCTGGCGCTCCTGTGCTGTGCACCTTTCTGGAAACAACCAAGATGACTGACTAACCCTTCCTCCGCCATCTCAGGCTTTCGGATACCTGGTAGGATAGGCCAGAGGCTCGTTTCTAATAGTGGTCTTTGTGAAGTCTTGCCTTTTTGTTCCTGTACCTTCCACAGCTTCCCCACAGCTGCTGGGGAAAGCACCCATGTAGGATCCACTTTTCCCTGCAGGACTGAAGAATGGAAGAAAAGGGGTGGGCACCAAGCCATGGGTAGGAGGGTTGTTGTTTGTTTGTTGCTGGTCCTGGGGCTTACTAAACTCAGGGCCTGGGCACTGTCGGAGAACCTAGTTATGCACAAGGCTAGTGCTTTACCACTTGAGCCATAACACCACTTCTGGCCTTTACAAAGTAGTTTATTAGAGATAAGAGTCTCACAGACTTTCCTGCCCAGGCTGGCTACAAACCATGATCCTCAGATCTCAGCTCCTGAGTAGGATTATAGGTGTGAGCCACTGGCGCCCAGCTGTTTGTTTGTTTTTTGTTGTTGTTGTACCCGGCTCAACTGAGTGAACCTAGGGACATGGGGAGACACTTCACCAGCTAATACATCACAAGAACCTTCAGGGACTAGCACATTGGGAAGCTGGGCTTTGCTGCGTGAGGTACAGTCCCCCAGAGCTGTGGACTGTGTTGACAGACCCCGGGTTTACACGAGCTCCCGCTCACCCACTGCTAGGGGGTACCACTACTTCTGTTCCTGAGCCATCTCCGTCAAGCCCTCACATGACGCATGTCTGTGGGAGGTGGGTCAGCTCTGCACCCAAAGCAGGCTGGTTTCTCACAAGGCCTTCGTGGATTCTCTTGCCTCTTCCTGACTCTGTGTCACCCGGCTCACCTGCAAGCTCATCACTGTAGCAGGAATGTGTGCCGAGGTGGAGGCCTGCTGTCCCCAAGGATAACCCTCTGCTGTGTGCTGGGTGACAGCCACTGCACCATGAGAAGGCACCTGGGGTGTGGATGCCCCCAGGGTCATCAGGTTTGGAGCGGTGTCTCAGCCTCAGGAAATAGTAAAAACCTAGTGGTTGGGCAGTGATCAAGGTCTTGCCTGCTCATTGCTCTCCCAAAAGAAAGGTAAGCTCCCATCCTGAGCAGGCTTCTGTGCTCCTGTACTGCCCATCCGTCTCTGATCATGTGGCACAGACAGACCTCTTAGACAGTGACTGGAACTGAGTTGGAGCCACAGGGCAGGCCTGGCTTCTAGGTGTGCTTGGTAGCCATGTAGGTGTGAGGATCAGCATGCACACTGTGCTGGCAGTGTCCACAGGGACCAAGGGAGGTGCACAAGGGAGGTGGGCAGCTCAGAGCAGAAGTGGGTGCAGAGGGCCTATTTGAAGATGTGTGTTCTTCTTCCCTGATACTTTAGCCAGGCCTGCAGCTGTGATGAGCAGCTCTAGCACTTAGTCCTATCAGGACCCCCACCCCACCCTCCTCTCCTGCCTTAAAGCCTTGGAGCCACTCTTGGTTCATAGAGCAGAAACAGAGCCCTGGTACAGGGAAGCAGGTGGCAGCCAATGGAAAACAACTCCAAGGGGCAGGGAGCAATTCTTATAGTGCGTCGGTCCATACCACTCAGGAGAAAGGAAGCTCAGCAGAGGGAACACTACAGAGAATCGTCAGCTAGGTGGAATGTGCCCAGCTCAGCAACAGTGCACAAGGACAATGCAGAGGTGCCTGCTGCTGAGTTAGTATGCTTCTCCAAACAGGAAATAAAGCTAAGAAGCTGAGTAAATTTAAACTCATTTCTGTGTCTTGGAACTTAGGCATCTGAGGAGGGAGCTCCTCAGCTCACATGGGGGTCTGCTCTCGGGGCCAGAGGAATCATGAGGCCTGTTCTACAGCGATTCAAGAGTACAACAACCTGACCCAGCCTCAGCATGGGCAGAGCACACTGTACCCAGGCAGAATGACACCAGAGGCTGTGGATTGTTCTCATAGGCACAGCATATCCACAGGGAAGCCCATGGAGGGAATAAGGCCCTCTCCCTCCTGCAGCCTGCCTTCCCCCTTAAACAGTGCTTAGAAGGGTCTGCCAGCAGCACATGCCTGGCATGTTGGAAGGAAAGTAAAAGGCTCAATGGGGTGAAGATGTCACTGGGAAGAGAGGGAACCATGTGTTCTCAAGTTCTCTTTTGGCCTATCCTTGAGCCCTGACAGTCAGGATTCTGACCTACCTATCTGCACCGCGCTGCCCCAGAAGAGCTGCTGGCCTGGAGGAAACCCCAGTCAGCCCCTCTGAAAAGCATGTCAGGCTCCCCCTCTTCCCAGGGCTGCTGTGAGTGGGCACAGAGTATAGGGACAGCCTCTACTTGGGGCCCCGTGCAGCTGTGGTCTCCCTGACTGGCCCGCTGTGCTTCTATCCACAGCTCATCAGTGATGGCAGTGTGGTGTGCGCCGAGGCACTCTGGGACCATGTCACCATGGATGACCAGGAGCTGGGCTTCAAAGCCGGGGACGTCATCGAAGTGATGGATGCCACCAACAGAGAGTGGTGGTGGGGCCGTGTGGCGGAAGGCGAGGGCTGGTTCCCAGCCAGTTTTGTACGGGTATGGTTCCAGCTCCTGCTTTTCCCAGGCTCAAGAAGAGCCTCCCTGCTCTGCTTCAAAATCTAAGACCCAAACAGCTGTGGAACCCTAAGCATGGACCTCCCCTCCCCTGCTCTATGAGGTCCAGCTGCCTTGGGCTGGACAGGTTGGTGTCAAAGACTTGCAGAGGCCTTCCTCCTCCTGCAGAGCCCCCTCCCCCCCCCCCCCCGCCTGCTCCCAGGCCCTCTTGTATAGCCTTCAATGGCCAGAGAAGAACAAATTAGAAATGGGTTTGAGGAAATGATGTTTGGATGCACTGCCATTTTGCTGTGGCCCACCTAACACACAGAGCCCAGAAGGATGTGGGAATCTGGGAACGGAAACTGGACAAGTGAAACCATTAACCTGAGAATGACAGGCAGGGGGCTCAGGTGCCACTAAGGCTTTCTCTGGTTTCCAAGAAAGGTCTCCAGAGGGCCAGGAGCCCTGATATTTAGGTACTTCTCCTGTCCCAGACACCCTGGATAAAACTGTCCACCCTGCTCCCCAAACTGACCTGAGGTTAGCAGGTTAGAGACAGTAAGCCACACCACCCAGCTGTAGCTTCTGACAGCCAGTGTGAGCAGATTATGGCTCAGAAGGTAGTCTGTGGCAGCCTCAAGCATAGTGCTGAGCACAGGCAGTCTGTGGGCAGAAGGGGGCTGGAGGATCCAGGGCCTGCCTAGGAGACTGGTATGGGGCAGGGACTTCGCTGACAGCCCCTGTGGCCATCGGGCAGGAAGGCCCTGTTCCCAGCAGGTGCGTGTGGCCTACAGGGAACTTCCAGGCAGGTCCTTGGTCACTGTGTCCTCCAGGGTTGGGGTCCCCACAGCGCTGTGCAGTGCACAGGAACTGTCTGTGAGGACATGGGGCACTGACCTGCCTTTCTTTGGCTGCAGCTGCGGGTGAACCAGGATGAGCCGGGGGATGATGAGGCCCCGCGGGCCGGGGATGGTGAACAAGAGGATGGTGGGGCCGAGGCGCAGAGCAGCAAGGACCAGATGCGTACCAATGTCATCAGGGAGATCCTCAGCACAGAGCGGGACTACATCAAACACCTGCGGGATATCTGTGAGGTAGGGGGTGAAGGAGAGGGAAGGTGGGGGGAGGTGCTGGAGGCGGCAGGGGGCATCGGAGGGGAGTGCAGGCAGGGCCCCAGAGAACCCTGACCAAGCCTGCTCCCCAGGGCTACATCAGGCAGTGTCGCAAACGCGCAGACATGTTCAGCGAAGAGCAGCTACAGACCATCTTCGGGAACATCGAGGAGATCTACCGCTGCCAGAAGGCATTTGTGAAGGCCCTGGAGCGGAGGTTCAACAGGGAGCGCCCGCACCTCAGCGAGCTGGGGGCCTGCTTCCTGGAACATGTGAGCATAGCCCCCCACCTTCATCCAAGCCAGGGTGCTCTGTGCCCCTCTCTCCCTGCCCAGGACACCCTAGTGTACTCTCCCTAGTGTATCTTGAGCCTGGCTCCCTGCTCTAGGACAGGCAACCTACCACTCGCTTCCCACTGCGTCCAGACTCCTTGGTGCACCAGACCCTGGCCTCCTGCCCAGCTACCAGGGCTGGTAGCATCTCTGCCAAAAGAAATGAAGCCAGTGAAGGCAACAAAGGGACTCAAGCCTCTGCAGGGGATAAAGTGAAGGCAACACCCCTGGGGCTGGTTGTTAATAGCAGATTCCAAGGTTCCTTACACAGTGAGCAGCCTGGAATCTGCATGGAATTGCAGCCTGCATCCACTGTAAAAGCTGGTGGCATTCAGCAGGAGCCACCGACTGAGCTGGACTACAGGGGACTGCTTCCAGCCTTACCTGACAAGAAGGGATTCTCCTCGCCCTCTCCCAGGGTAGCCTTTGGGGTTGAGCAAAGGGTGCCTGTCTCTTTACCTTCCAGGGCTCTTCTTCAGCACAGATAGCTCTTCCTGATGAGCATAATTGATATCATTTGAAAGTCTGATAGAGCCGGGCATCAGTGCCTCACGTAATCCTAGCTACTCAGGAGGCTGAGATTTGAGGATCACGGTTCAAAGCTAGCCTAGGCAGGCAAGTCTGTGAGACTCTTATCTCCAATAAACCACTAGAAAACTGGAAGTGGTGCTGTGGCTCAAGCAGTAGAGTGCTCGCCTTGAGCTGAAGAGCACAGGGACAGCGCCCAAGCCCAGAGTTCAAGCCCCACGACCAACAAAAAAAAAAAAAAAAAAGAAAGAAAGTCTGATAGAGTCCCAAAGGCACTGTTGAGAAAGCTCAGTAGCAACAGAAGGGGAGAACACAAGTTTCACAGGTTCTTCCTGAGTGTGACTCTACACAGCCTGTGCTTCAGTGAAGTAGGTAGATAAAGCCCAACTCCTAAAGCACAGGCCTAGGCTCCGCCCTGTGTTGTTTGGCCAGTTGTCTGGGGCTGCAGGACACACCTATCCTGACCTCCAGCTCTGTTCCCAGCAAGCGGACTTCCAGATCTACTCAGAGTACTGCAACAACCACCCAAATGCCTGCGTGGAGCTTTCCCGACTCACCAAGCTCAGCAAGTATGTATACTTCTTTGAGGCCTGCCGACTATTGCAAAAGATGATTGACATCTCCCTGGATGGTTTCTTGCTGACCCCAGTGCAGAAGATCTGCAAGTACCCCTTGCAACTGGCCGAGCTGCTCAAGTACACACATCCCCAGCACAGGTAGGAGGGTGCGTCTGGGAGGCACTGGAGGCTCTCTCTGCACACCTCCAGTTGCTAGCTGTTGGAGATCTTACAGTGTGCTTGGCACTGCTGTAGTCACTAGAGCAATAAATAGCACAGGATAGGGCAAGGTCTCTTTATGAGTTATCATTGAAGGGAGAGAACATGAATGGCATACTAAGCTCTACTCTGCCCCTGAATTTGTGGAGAAGAGATCTGTGCATATAACAGGTAAAGGTGGACAGCTCCCGGGGGAGGCAGCTTCACACTGGGCTGCAGGAAACTCCTCTGCTCTCTGGCTGGCCAGCACCATTCTGTCTTTGCTCTGCCACAGGGATTTCAAGGATGTTGAAGCTGCCTTGCATGCTATGAAGAACGTGGCCCAGCTCATCAATGAACGGAAACGGAGACTTGAAAACATTGACAAGATTGCTCAATGGCAGAGCTCCATAGAGGACTGGGAGGTGAGGGGCCTAAGGGTCCGGGAAATGCTCTTGAAGCCCTTGCTCTGAAATTGTGCTTGCTCTTCAAAAGTCTAGGGGAGAGTAGAGGCTGCTAGTGTCCATGTTCCTGGGAGTCTGTAGAAACACTGGTGGTAGGAAAACAGGTTCTCTTGCACGGGTGTGTAATGCCTGTGTCACCTGGAGCTAGCTGTCCTTCCATTGTGAAATTTCTCTTCTCCCTGGAGCCACCAGCCCAGAAGCCTGGACTTACATTGTAGTTCATGCAGCTTTCAAAAGTGATTGTTTCTCCTTGCCGAAGACAGGCTAGATATGAGTTTTCATTCATTTCTAGGACTTCCAACAGTTGGCTTTAGGCTGGTTTTTCTGGATTTTTACAAACCCCCACATACCTTTCCGCCTTCTAAAGACACACCAAGGCTTCAACTGAGTATATTCCTTCACCACTTGCCAATCTGTCTCCTGCTGAAGCTCTGAGACATGTAAGGGCTCCCAATGTCCACTGCTATGCATTGTGCCAACTGTGAGGTCTAAAAATTACCTGAAGACCAATCAGAATTCAGCCCTAGAAATAAATCTAAGCTGGGTGCCAGTAGTTCATGCTTGTAATCCTAGCTACTCAGTAGGCTGGGATCTGAGGATCTCAGTTTAAAGCCAGGCTGGGCAGATAAATAAATCCAAGAGGCTTTTTTGTCTTTGTGTTGTTGTTGGGCTTAGGTTGGGTTTGTTTTGTTTTTTCTGGTCCTGGGGCTTAAACTCAGGGCCTGGGTGCTGTCCATGATCCTCTTTGTGCTCAAGGCTAGTGTTCTACCACTTGAGTCACAGTGCCATTTCTAGGTTTTTCAGAGTAGTTTATTGGAAATAAAAGTCTCATGGACTTCCTGCACGGGCTGGCTTCAAACTGCAATCCTCAGATCTCCTCCTGAGTAGCTAGGATTACAGGCATCCAACGGGGACTGTTACCTTCAATTAACCCGCAAAAAGCCAGAAATGGGGGCATTGCTCCAGTGGTAGAAAACCAGCCATGAGCAAAAAAGCCAAGAAAGAGCAGAAGGCCCCAAGTTGAAGCCCTAGCACTGGTTCATGTATGCATGTGCAAACATGAATGTGTATGTGCACGCATACACACACACACACACACACACACACACACACAGAGGAAACTGTAGGTTCCTAGGCCTCATCTTTGCACTGAATTAGAATCTGAGGCAGTGGTGGAGGTAATCAAGGTGATTGATGAGTTCTGAGGCCAAGCTCTGGGTGAAGATCAGTTATCCCAAACTAGATGGCTGCCAACTGTTCCTATTGTGGTTTTCACCTTCAAGCAGGAAGGGGGCAAAGTTTAGTCTGCAAATTCGAGGCATGGTAAAATTCAGGTAATATTCATTGCAGAGGTGAATTCCAGTCAAGTCTAATTTTTCTCCAGGGCAGCACTATCTAATCAAAGGATCATATAAATTTTATACTTTCTAGTAGCCATTTTATAAAAAAAAAAGATGAAGATGGATGATTCAATGCTTTATTTCATTCAATATATCTAAAATATTTCAACTTGTAATCAACATAAAATTTCAGCAATGGGATATTTTATTGTTTCCTACTGCTGTTTTCAAAATCAGTGTGGAGTTCTGTCAGGCCATATGAGCTCAAATGTTACCTGAGGCCACCAGCAGCAGTGGTGTCCTTTTCTGCAAGTGGTCAGAACTGCCTCCTGTCCCATACCAGACCTGTAAGGCTGGGTATCTCCCTCGGCTTCAGGAACTTTGCTTTCTTGGACTGGCCTGGCCCACTGGGGAAGACAGCGGGAAGGCCCCACCCACCTGCCATGGGGGTAGGAAGTAGAACTCAAGGTGGGAAGACTCACTCATGACTCTCCTCGGGGTCTCCCAGGGGGAAGATCTCTTGGTCAGGAGCTCAGAACTCATCTACTCGGGGGAGCTAACTCGTGTCACACAGCCTCAAGCTAAGAACCAGCAGAGAATGTTCTTTCTCTTTGACCACCAGCTCATCTACTGTAAGAAGGTACCATTTGCTCTACCTTGCTGGACTGGCCTCATGTAGAGGCTGCTGCTGGGGCCTCAGCCCAGAGAAAAGGAGCTAACACAAGCTGTTCCTTGCTCTGGACACCGGGATAGGATGAGGTGTGGGTGGCTCTCTGCAGCGGGAACTCAGAAACTGTGGGACAGTTCTCTGACCAGTCCATTGCTATAACAAGTCTCCCCTCTTCATCTGGTCCCTGCCTGCTCAAGCCTCCATTCTCCCTTGCTGGCCATGGGCTCCTCTAATCCAGCTTCCTCCCAGCCTCCTTTGTCTCCCTTTATTGCTTGATTCTGCTTGTGGCATAGTGATTTCTCCCTACGGAACCCTCTTGTTCATTACGCTCTGCTATGTGTGTGGGCCATTTCCTTAGTTTGAGAGGCTGTCTCTCCATTAAACAGGGGAGCCCGTGGGTGACCAGTGGCTAGTCACCAGACAAGGCTCCTCCACATAGTTTGGCCCAGTTGTGGACTGCACCAGGCCCTGTCTTGCTGCCAGGTGCTCACTATCTGCTGGGGAGGTGGCTTGGGGAAGAGGGGATTCATGCTGGATGTGAACAGCTGGGACTCAAGGCCTATCTGGCAGGACCTGCTTCGCCGGGATGTGCTGTATTACAAGGGCCGGCTGGACATGGACAGTCTGGAGGTGGTGGATGTGGAGGATGGGAAAGATCGAGAACTTCATGTGAGTTTCAAGAATGCCTTCCGGCTGTGCTGTGGCACCTCAGGGGACAGCTACCTACTGTGTGCCAGGAAGCCTGAGCAGAAGCAGCGCTGGCTCAAAGCCTTTGCCCGGGAGAGGGAGCAGGTGCAGCTCGACCAGGAGACAGGTTCGAACCCCTACCAAGCTTTGCCAGGCCTCTAGGCTCATCCAGCCCTCCTGGCCAGCTTGGCTCCCAGAATCCCCCTGAAACGAGTGGGTACCTCCCAGGGGCCTCAGGGCTTGTCCAAGTTCCAGGAACCTCCTGGCCTTACTGGTGAGCAAAGGCGCTGGCTGGAGTGGTGGTCCTCAGCCAGGGTTCAGCCTGGGCCGGAGGCACACACACACACATTCACGCCTACAGTGTATACAAGGTCCCTGGGGCCTGGGGGAGCCCTTTTCCAGCTGGCTTAGGTCTTGGGTGAGCAGGATAGACATCAGGCCTCCAGAAGCTGCCACTGCCTGTGAGCACCATCTCCCCAGTACACACATCCTCTCTCTTAGGAATGGGCCATATTTACTGATGCTGGGTCTGGGAAAGAGACTGCCCTTCAGGGAAGAGGTCACTAGATACTATGTGGGGTGGGGCACAGGGATCAGGAGGAAGAGCTCAGGGATCTTCATCCTCTAGAGAAGGCAGGCCAGGCAGGCTGAGTGGCTAGGAATCAGTTCAAGGTATGATGGTAGCACTGTGAGCAGACACCCTTTTGCGCAGGAGAGGAGGGCGAGGCTGCAGTCTCATCCATGCCCTCCCTACAGGCTTCTCCATCACAGAAATGCAGAGGAAGCAGGCCATGCTGAACGCCAGCAAGCAGCAGGCCCTGGGGAAGCCCAAAGGTAAGTGGGACAGTCACCTTCCTGGGGGGTCTGGCCTTGATTCTGTTCCTATCTCTGACCCCTCCCCCAGAGAAGCCCCCCAGTCCCTTTTAGGTGCCCACTACAAAGTTTGGTGACAAGGGGCCACAGATGACAAAGCTCAGACCAGTACACGGATGCTCTTATTCTTGACCCCCCTCATTCCCCTCTGCCAGGCTTTACTTTTGAGGGGAGGCAGTATTGGGACTTAAACTCAGGGAGACCCTTTTGGTTCTGGCTGTTTTTAAGACAGTCTCATTTTCTGCCTGGGCCAGAATGAACTGAGATTCTGTATATGCGTGTGTGCCGTTACTAGGACTTGAACTTAAGGCCTGGGCACTGTCCCTGAGCATTTGTGCTCATGGCTGGGGCTCTGCCACTTGAGCCACAACTTCACTTCTGGCTTTGTGGTGGTGAACTGGAGGATAAGTCTCAAAGTCTCTCAGACATTCCTGCCTGAGCTGGTTTTGAACTGTGATCCACAGATCTCAGCCTCCCAAGCAGCTAGGATGGGAGGTGAGAGCCAGCAGCCAGCCTGTGATTTTATTTTTTAATGCTTCCTTCATAACTGAGATAACTAGCATGCACCATGCCTACCTTTTTGTAGGATGAGACCAGGACTCATGAATTTCTTTAGCACAAGCTTGTTTTGAACTAGCTTCCTCCTGACCTCAACTTGCCAAATAGCTAGGATTACAGGCAAGAGCTGCTGCAACTGGCTCCCTGACGACTTTCTAAAAGGTACCTTCACTGCTGCCTAGGTGAGGGTTCCGCCTTGCCCCCTTTCACAAGGATAGCCAAACCCAGGTCAGTGGCTCCAAGCAGCCTGGGCTCCAGTGTGGTCAGTGCTCAGGAAGCAAGTCCCTCACAGGAAGACTGCCCTCCATGGGGGCCTGTGGCACAGTCCCTGGATGGGCTCCTCTGGCCCTGTGTCATCTGACCCCTGCTGCTCTCTCCCTGCCCAGCTGTTGGTAGGCCCTGCTACCTGACACGCCAGAAGCACCCCACACTGCCCACCAGCCGGCCCCAGCAGCAGGCCTTGGTGCTGGCAGAGCCCAGGAGGAAGCCATCTACCTTCTGGCACAGCATCAGCCGGCTGGCACCCTTCCGAAAGTGAGCCCAACAGTCACCTGACAACACTTTGTGGACCTGCTGGCCCACAGCCCTCAGCTTTCTCCCCAGGCTCACTCCAACTGACCTTCCTCTGCCTATTTTGCAAGGTACAAGTAAACAGGGCTGTAATTGGGAGTTGTTCATTGACACCAGGGCACACAGGTCCGCACTACCTTCCTTGGTTCCTCACTGCTAGTGCAGTAAGTCCAGCTAGAAGAGGCAAAGCCCTGCACGCGCATGTGCACCTCTCCTGAAGCCTGCACTTGCCCCTCTTCCTGCACTCTGGACCTTCATGGGGCCTCCATTAACCAGGAGGCTGGGAGCCACAGCACAGAACCACCATCCAGGCTGACAACACAGAAGGCTCTGGCTGCCCTGGGACTCTGGAAGTCTAATCATCCCCACTCCTATTTTCTTTGGGCAGGAGAGACCTACTCTATGGCCATCAGCTACCTGCAAAAGCCAGGCTATGTGCCCTCTGCTGTCCATTCAGGCCACTGGCCCTGGTGGTGGTACAGGGCCACTAAACCTCAGAAGACAGGAACCAAGATTCTGTGCCCAAACATCTAGCCCAGAGCTGACCTTTTGCTTCCCAGCCCCTTTAGACACTGTTGGCTGCTGGAAACCCTTTCACTTGTGATGTGTGTAGTGGGAAATACAAAAAACTAGTCAGCCACATACTCTGGTCCAGGCTTGTGACTAGTCCACTGTAGCTGGGGCTTGGCTGCAGAACTACCTGGTTCCTGTTGTTTGGATTTTGTCATCTTGTTTTTTTCTAACAATGGCGAGAAGTAATTGTTAGTGACACAGAAAGATTGCCTTACCCTACTGAGCGTGAGAAGCCATAAGGACTGAATTCTGTGGTGCAGCATCCAGGACTGATGCACCTACTCCAGGAACAGGCTGAGACCTGCATTCTACCTGAGGAGCGGGCACCACAGCCCAGGCCTGTGTGTCAGTGCAGAGCCCACAGGATTTAGCAGCATGGACAGTCACTCTTGTACTCTACCTTCTCCAAGCCAGAAACCACATTTAATTTCATAAAGAAATTTGCAAAAACCTACCAGTCAGCCATTGTTTTCTGTTATTATGTGTGTGCATTTTCTCTTCCATACATCCACTCATCCTTCTTTTGCCTGTAAGAGTAAACCCAGAGATTCCAGAAGTGGTAGAGTGACAGGCTTGCTTGGTTGCAAACCACTGCCCTTGTGAGACAGTCTTAGGTGGCAGGGCTGCATGATGCAGAGATCCAGAGAAACTGGAGTACACACAGAAGAGGAAGGGCAGTGACCATCCCCTTATACTCGTCCCCAAGGCTTGAAGCACTGATTGCTTTCTTTGCGGGCTGCTTCCAAGGGCTTGGCTGAAGTAGGTGGGTTTGAGAGATAGGTGGTCCACAGTGTTCCCAGGCCACAGCACCCTCTGAAAATGTTTCTCCCCAGGGGGGCCCAGCCACAAAAGCCAGGAAGGGAAGTGCACCACTGCCTCTTCCACTACCCCACCCCACCCAGAGCCACAGCCCTTAAGGCTGCACTACATAGCAGCCCTGGCACACTCTGGCAATCCTGACTGCCAAGAAGCCGCGGCACCTTCCTAGTCAGGCCATGCTTGCTACCTTCGGAAAGGAGCCACACCAACAAATCATGAAAACCAGAATATGCAACACAAGTCAATCTTTATTGAAAACTGCAGTATTAATACATAACAATTATTGTTACAATAAACGTGCTTTGAAGAATTTTAAATCTGAGTTCATCTACTCATCAGATTGCATAAAAAATTAAAACTGTGTGATTTACACCTAATTGAACTGGCTCAGGATGGATGGTCCATTCCTTTGTTATTGACACATTATGTTCAATGCAGAGGCAAGGGATGCCTGTAACACTGGAAGACAATGCTGACTTAAGCTTAAAAAAGGTACCAAGAGAACAGTGTAAAAAAGTATTTAAAAATTATTAAAAAAAAAAAAAAAAGAAAAAGGAAAGGGAACCATTTCCTATTCAGTCACAACACTAAGGCTCCTTGGGGCCTCTCCTCTGAGTAGTATCAGCAACCCTGCAGGGAGCCAGGCTTGACTGTTCTGTACCAAGGCCCACAGCTACCTTGTCCAGGGAGTTGCTTGCCACACTAGTCATAGACACCTACCCTCCTCTTGAAAGATACGGAGGCTCCCTACACCTAGTTGCTTGTCTCTGTCTCCCTGTACCAACTGATTTGGTCCCCTGGACTAAAGTAAGGTTATCCCTAAGTTTTCTGTTAATGGAGAATGGGAAGGGATAGATTCTCTGAAACATACGAGATCAACTCTGCCATTCATTCCTACCAAGAGCTGTTCTGTTCTCATGCATGTAATCCACAGCTTATCAGTCAGCTGCCTTTCAGTGGGCAAGGGCAGTGGGCAGCTCAGAGAAAAACACATACAAGCCTGGGATACGCTGGGGCAGGAGAGTCAAGCTCAGCCCTCCTAGATCCAAACATACTCATACACTCCAGAGACCCCTTAGAATAGAGCACCAGAGAAGGACCAGCAGCCACCCACCTGCCACTGCATGTGTGGGAGGTTCTGTGCCATTCAGGAAGTGACAGGCAGACAAAAACTGCAGTAGCCAACTGTCAACTCTTGAGTGAGGGGTGGCCCAATTGATCAAAGTGACACTGTTCTTAAATGTTCAACAAGGCCTGGTGAGGAAACGATTTCCTCTGTGAAGCAGCCCCAGTATTTATAGCTGGTATGCTCCAGGCTCTCATCACCTCCACTGGCATCATCATAAAAGCCCATAGAATGAGCTCCCTTCTCTCCCAGAAAACATTCTTTAATTACTTCTTGGGCCACATCTGTCTCAGCAGATAGCACCACCAGACAGAATGAGGCACAGGTGCTAACACAGGGAAGGGCAGGACACTCAGCCTCCTGAAAACACTGCCTCCTCAGGGTACTCAAGAATAAGTTTCACACAACACCAATCAGCAGGCCATAACTGCAACAATGTTTGTTTTTATTTTATTTTTTTAAAAACAGGACCACAAGAGACATGAATTTGTCCAAGTCTCCTATGTCTATGTCACCTGATTGGCAAGGTCCTAAGGGAGCCTCACTTCTGAATCAGGAAGCTCACAGGTCACTCAACAGAACCACCTCCAGACCACATCTAAACTAGAATTCTGCAAGGAGAGAGCAGTAACAGGACACAGTGAAAGAACACACAACCTAAGGCTGAGAACAAACTTTTGATAGCTCTAATGATATCCATGTTTACAGGAATTAGGCCCTGTGCTTCCCTGTCTCAATTTCTAAACTTTTAGTTCAACTTTAGGACTCACAAGTCAGGAATGTCAAACAAAAGCACAAAACTCTTGGAATGTTCCACATTATGCTTGAGACACCAAATTATAGTTTTATAATAATACTGATCCAAGTTCTAGGCCTTTTTACTAGAACTGAATTGCTATTAAAAAATGACAATCTACTTTCATCACCAGATTTGAGAGCTGATGCCCTAACAGTTTCAAATTTGAAAAGTATTTCCACACAGATGAATGGTATATGCAGTATTTGATAGTATCTTATCTCAATTTCAGAAAAAAAGCAAGACTTTTAAATATAGGTAAAGTGTTTACAAATCAGATGTAACAGTGGAGGAGATGGAACTCATTCTTCTTCATATGGAAACACTTTTACCTCAGCAATGTGAACACACTGTGTGCACCCATCTCAAGCTGGCCTACAGCCAAGCCTAGATAACTTCCTTTAGACAGGAAATTGTGTAACTTTCTAAGGGTATATGTGTGTATATGTATGTGTATGTGTGTGTGTGTGTGTGTGTTTTAGCACACACTAAAATCATGAGTATATTCTCCTGATGGATGGTCCTTCACCTGAGAAAACTGCCTTCTGGTCTGTTGAATCCCTGGAATCCTAGAAACCTACTGATATTTGCAAACCATCCACTATACAGATGGAGTTGCCACTATACATACACACACAGACACTCACAGACACACACACACACGCGCTCACACATGCGCACATGCGCACACACACAAGCACGCGCACACACACAAGCACGCGCGCACACACACACACACACACACACTAAGTGCTCATGACATGGTTTAAAGTACTTATCAGTAAACATTCTATGTTAATGGGTATTAGGAATAAAGAAATCTTCTGTTTACACTGATCCATGCAAAAACCTCCCTAGACTTATTATAAAATGAAATGTTAAAAAAATTAAAGTATTACTATAAAAAAAATAGGGTCACCAAAGGCCCAGTGGCCAAGAGTTCCACCTAACCAGGCTGACCACTGAGGCACCTTCACTGCAGCGCCACAGCCCTGACCGAGCTGCCAGACGCAGAAGCACAGGCCAGCATCCCAGCCAAAGCCCATAGCACTCTACACAGGATGGGGTTGGAAAACTATGTGCTCCTATCCCACAGACCCCTGAAATGGAACACATGAACATATCCTCATGCCCTCACCGAGGGCACAGACACAGTTCCACTGATGCAAGTTGGGCATATTTAGGCAAAAACAAAATCCTCTTGATTTCTTATATATGTACTGATTTTAAACTCAAAATCGTTTCCATAATGGATACTGGGCAGCCAAGAGCTTCCTGATGCCTCCTCACCCTTTTGCTGTCCACATGTGCTTGGCATTGAATGCTTTCAGCTACAAAAGGTAGCAAAAGAAGCTCCCTCTCATCCCAGCTTTACAAGTCTTCTGTAGCTAGTCGAGAAGACAAGTTTTCACCAGGTGGACACCCCCCAAGACCAGCCATATGTACTACCATTTTCAGATATACTCATGGCTTGGCTTTTAAGAAACATGAGGAATTTTAAATACAATTTTGTTCCCTTTTAAATAAACTTCATTACATATAGTTGTAATCTTTGCCCTTGTTGAATGAAAACAGTGATGCCTATGTGTTTCCACCTGATTCATGTATTTCTTGGGGAAATAAAAACAGGGAATGACTTTCTATGCTAAAGCAGAGGGCAATGCCTCTTCTAAGCGTGGCTCTTTCACTCTCAGGAAAAAATTGTTCTACATAGTTTTCCAACAAATATACAAAGCATGATTCTCTGTAAGAGTCATGTATAAATGCTCAGGTGGCAAAGACCATTGTGGTGCTGACACACAGACCACCTCCCACCCCAAACTGTCACGGCTCCCTCCGCTCTCATCTTGTGTGATGGTATTTTAAGCATGTATCTGCTCCCTAACCCCACCAAACCTCAACAGAAGGACAGGGACAACTGCTAACCAGTGGCTCCCAAACCACTGCAGCCAACCTACTCTCATCCCACCTCTGCAGCAACTTCCTGGATCAGTGAGTACCCCCCAAAACCCCAAACAAAACAGGTCACTAAAAACTAAAAGTTCACATCCCTAACTGGCAACCCACATCAACCCCAAGTGGCTGAAGAGTCATCTCTGGTATCCAGATGCTCTAGGAAGAAATTCACTTTAACACATGTAACTTTAAGACTGCATACATTACAACAGTGCATTAGTGATACAAGTTGTAAAATACATTTCCATACCTTTGGGTTTTGCATATGATGGTTTTGCATCAGTCACTGCAGGTAGATTGAGCAAGCTTTGTTTTTGTGTATTTTTTAAACATGCATTCAACTAGATATGAGTCAGAATAGATTAATACTCCCTTTTGTTTTTTTTTTATCATTACAGTTAGCTAAAAAATTGCCAGGCAGTCCACAAAACAGGATTTGCTTTAAGACCAACCCACAGAGTTAGTTGGAGACTAACGGCACTGGGACCTGCTGGGCCGGGACGTAGTATTTAGCTAAGTGTCGAGAGCATTAAGAAGAAAGTCCTGGTTGGAGGCACAAGGCCTGCAGCACCAGCTGTGGAACTCAATGATGTGACTGCACAGCTCCATCCTCACACCTGGGGGAGAATGACAAACCTAAGTTAGTGGGGATCTTCAAGGCATGGATGCTCTGAAAACTCCAGGAGGAGGGTATCTACTGGGGCAAAAAGGGCAGTTGTACTCCTTCCCACTTACATTACAAAGACCCCTGCGCCACCATTCCCACCCAGTAACAATCAGAGCCCTATTTCCTGAAGCAGGCAAGAAGGAGATCCAAGAGTCTTCCATGCTGTATAAACAATAAATAATATTTTCTTTCTCCTCTACTTTAAGAACACTAATATAAAACAATGGTCAGGAGTATTTTTCTTGCTAATGCTTGAATAAGAAGTAGGTTTAGCCGGGCGCCGGTGGCTCACGGCTATAATCCTAGTTACTCAGGAGGCTGAGATCTGAGGATCGCGGTTCAAAGCCAGCCCAGGCAGGAAAGTCCCCGAAGACTCTTATCTCTAATAAACCACTAGAAAACCGGAAGTGGCGCTGTGGCTCAAGCAGTAGAGTGCTCACCTTGAGCTGAAGAGCTGAGGGACAGCGCCCAAGCCCAGAGTTCAAGCCCCACCACCGACCAAAAAAAAAAAAAAAAGGTTTGCCAGTTTCCATAGGGAAATATACTTTTGCCAGAACCCTGCCTGCCTCCAGTGGTCACTTACATTTATTTGCAGGGTAATCACCATTGAGGGGGCACGTAGCTGTAGGTGGGTGTTCCTGGGGCCCGGTATGTGGGCACAGTGACTGGGTGAGGGGCAACAGGAGTTGGGGAATGAGCAGTCAGCAGAGTACCTGGAAGAAAGAACAGTACATCACACACAAGGAAAGCCCTCATACTACATAGGAGACTTGTTTAGCACAGCTTACTTCCTCGACAAGCAACAAGCAGGTAGGTCCAGCCTCTTTGAGAGGAAGACAGATGGGAAAAGTAAGGTTAGACCAACTCCTTAGAATATCCTGAATAGCCAAAAAACTAAAAGAATATAGCCTGTTCACAGCACATTTGATATTGCTAATAATGTTTATAAAAGGCTGTGTACCACCCCTTCCGAGAGCATCTATAATAATTTTTATGGACAAGAAACTACAAAATTAAAAGTGAGTACTGTTAGCCTTAAAAGGGAAGGAAATTCTGATACACTATATAATACAGGCAAACCTTAAGCACATTATGCTAAATGAAAAAGTCAGGGATGAATTGAAATCACTGCATGATTCTACTCAGGAATACTAAAAGTTATCAAATTCAAAGACAGAACACAGACTAGTAGATGTCTTAGCTAAAGGGGAAGGGAAAAAGGAGTTTTGCAGGATGAAAGTTTTGTAAAGATCCATTTTACAACAATGTGAATATACTGAGTACCATACTACATACTGAAAAGTTGTTAGCATGTTTTTTTTGTTGTTGTTGTTTTTTGGTTGGTTATGGGGCCTGAACTCTGGGCTTGGGTGCTGTCCTTGTACTCTTCAGCTCAAGGTGAGTGCTCTACCACTTGAGCCACAGAACCACTTCCAGTTTTCTAGTGGTTTATTGGAGATACGTCTCACGGACTTTTCTGCACAAGATGGCTTTGAACCATGATCCTCAGATCTCAGCCTCCTGAGTTGCAGGATTACAGGTGTGAGCCACCAGTGCCCAGCTTTAGCATGGTTTTTTTTAAAAAAGGAAAATGTGAAGTGGCAATTCTATACCATGTATGTTTCCGACTACATTGAGAGTACATTTTTGCTCAAACTTCAGAAACATAGCAACCCAAGTATGAGAATAAGGACCACGTTCAACCCAGTGTCAACCCAAGTGCCTACATCTGTCATTCACTTTCTGTTGGCCCCTCTACCTCAGGGCCTTCAGGCTTTTGTGCTAGTCTTCTCTGCCCTGACAGGAAATTACAGGGACAAGTAGATTCTCAGCAACACAGATTGCTGTTGCACTACCTTTCTCTCTAGAATCATTTCCTTACGTACTTGTTCATTTTCCTTAAAACTCAGTCACGAGCAAAAAAAATGCACACTATGTGGAAAGTCTGAGGACAACCAGATTTATCCAAAGAGCTAAATGTGACCTCATCCCTAGACAAAAACAAGCCCCAGCTCCTATAATGACCTCCTAACCTAGAGACCAGGAAAAGTAAAGTAGATGAATGCCAAAGAATTTAACAAGTAGTTGTTACTTCTATTAACACAGGCCAGCTTTTCTACTGTCAAACTTCCCCACTCATGCAAATGGGACTGAAGATGTTACAGGGACTTGTGAAGTGGGTGAGTCCCTCTGCTGGAGTTTTCTCAACTCCATGGAGTATGAGACCATCTAGTCATTCCTCATCCTTGCTACCAAATGGCCTACCAAGTTCACCAACAAACACAGTACCTCCATCTAATTCAGGGAGTGGTGCTCAGTTATATGCCGCCCCCTCCCCCCTCCCCATAGTGGTGGCACTGGGGCACTTGATTCATGTCAGTCCACAGGACCCAGCCTACCTCACCCCATACTCTTGAAGGGAAAGGAAGGACTGCCTGTGCAATCCTGCCATACTACTGAATGTCAGAGCTAACCACCATTTCCATGGTTCTCCCACCTTACTCCAGCGCTCACAAATGAAAAGGAACAAGACCCCAAGAAAAAAGGACTCACCTGCTGACATGGCCATGGTGGTCCCAGCAACCATGCCCATGGTGACCCCATTGCCTCGAGGAGGAGGGATGGGCGCAGGGTACACGGTCGCTGGCATGCCATTAGGCTGCACCACTGTGGTGTGGTGGATGACGTGAGGGGGCGCTGCATACAGTGGTTGTGTATAGTAAGTGCCTTGCTGTGGGAAGAAGAGAGACAACTGCCACAGGGTCCCATGGCTATGTAGATCTGATGGAACCACACCCTGTCCATACCTCCCTCCTGCAGGGCATGCCCAAGCATACCTGGGCATATGGGCTCTGCTGGGGGTAGGCACTTCTTACAGGGTACACGGCTGTCTGGTAGGGGTTGGGAGAGGAGGAATATGGCGGCACAGCCCCGCTGGTAGGGGAACATGACACTTTGTAGGGGGTGCCAGGAGTATAGCCTAGAATACAAAAGACAAAGGTTTGAGATCACCCAAATATATACCAAACATTCTTATTATTTAAGAAAAAAGTTTAAAGTGGGTGCCCAATCTTTTTACATTAAAAATAAAACACATGTATATAATAAACAATGCCCAATGGTATCAAGTAATTTTTTCCTTTGTGATAAGAGCCTCACTCTGTAGCCAGACTAGCCAGATGTCCAAAACAAGATACAGAATAATTTATAATCTAAAAAGTGTTTCTTCACTCTCTCCTCTTTTCTAATTTCTGTCACCATAGATAGATTTACTCATTACAGGTATGTAAATAGGATCGTTTTATGTGCTCTCTGTTTAGCTTCTTTGGAAAGCTAGTATGGTTTGGAATTCACCAGTAATTCTCTTTTGGTTGCTAAGTAGTGTTAATATGGATGGGTCACTGAGCATCCTTTCTCCTGTTTTTGAGCGTATAAGTTTTTGAGCATATGGTTTACAAAGACTTTGTGGATTCACACTTGTTTTCATTTTTCTATGGGAAGTATTGGGGAGGTAGAGTTCCTGGATACTGTGGGAAGTATCTAATTGAGACAGTGCTGCTCCCCATTTTTTGTGGTACTGGGATTTGAACTCAGACCCTTGTGCTTGCTAAGACAGAAACATAGTTCTGGGGCCTAGGTGTCTATACACAGGAAGCCACAGGCTAGGTTTATAATTTCTGCAACCCACTTGCCCTTCCTCTCCAAAGGAAACACTCAACAGGTGGCCTATGTAGAAACGGAAAGAGCCAGGGCAGGTACTGGACTTCCAGAGCAGGGCAAAGTGGGCTGCAGGAGTAGCAGTGTTGTTTGAACCACCAGCTATGCACAAAGACCCTGTCATTCATCCCCAACTGCTACTTGATACCCCTGGAACTGTCCCTGCCTCACCCCACAGCTGCTCCTGTTAACTGACCATGAAACATGTCATCTGGGGAGCACCTGGTCAAGCCAGCACCCAAGAGGAAGCAGAGATTGGAAGAGCACATCTAATTGAGTACAGACCCAGGAACAGGCATTCATTCTTTTCCATCAAGAAGAGACTTTTTTGTTTTTTCTTTTCACTTTTCTCCTATCCATTACAACCATTTACACCACCTTCCTTTCTTCAACCTCTCTGTGGACAATACCACCATTCTTCATGACAACTAAACTATAACCCTATAAACTAGTATATTCCTGGCAGGCCTCATGCTCCATTACCCTTCTCATCTTCATTTTTCCTTCCTTCTTCTTACTTTCCTTACTAACTCTTACACAAGTAATTATTTTTCTAGCCATACCATGTATGACTATGATTTTAGTTTTATAGATAATGTTGTCAATGGTGTTTTGCTTTAGGTGAGAATATGGTTTGATATTGAATCAATGAATTTGTTATTGCTCAGTTACACCTTCAGGCCAGTGGTGAGAATCTACTAACCCAGGTAATATTCAGCCCTGTCAGTACACAGAGAACAGTCCAACACAAAGATTTCAGGTGACTAGACCCCCCCCCCCCCCACGCCACAAACTGACTTCAACTGAGCAAATCTCAATGCAAGAACACAAGAAACATGAAAAATATAATACCACACCTCAGAAAGTCAACAATCATACAACAAAGAATCAGAGTGACAGTGAAGTAGAAGAAATTCAAAAGGTTAGGCTCAAAATGAGTATGAATAATCACTAAGATGAAGGAGGATATGTGTAAACACCGCAATGAACTCAAAGAAAATAGAAGCAAACAAATTCAAAGACAATTCAAATAAAAACTAAATAAGGGGCTAGGAATGTGGCTCAGTGATAGAATGCTTGCCTAGCATGCATGAAAGCCCTGAGTTCGATTCCTCAGTACCACATGAACAGAAAAAGCTGGAAGTGACTCACTGATAAGAGTGCTAGCCTTGAGCAAAAGAAAGTTCAGGGACAGTGCCTAGCCCCTGAGGTCAAGGTCCAGGAATGGCAAAATGTAAAGAAATAAAAATTAAGAGGATGGGTATGATTGGGAGAAATAAGGGAGAACTATGGAAGGGGTGACATCAAGATATATTGTACTCATAAACTGACATGGTGAATTGAACCTCCTTTGTAGTATTTATAGATAATTTTTCAAAACATGTTTAAAAAGCTAAATAAAACCAAAGTGAATACAAAAGAAACCAGATAAACGAACTCAAAAGTAAACTTATGATTCATGTCAAACTCCTAGAAAAACAGTAACAAGGCAAATTTGTTAAAAGAACAAGTTAGGAGGAAAAAAAGAGCAGAAATCAAAGAATTAAGAGTTAAGAACTATACACCGCCCCCCCCCAAAAAAACAAGAAGTTGCTTTAGTAAGACAAATAAGATTGATAAATTCCTAGACAATGCAACCAAGAGGAAGAGGAAGGTGAAGACTTAAACAAAATTAAAAGATAAAAATAAAAAAAGAAATTCCAGAGGATCATCATAAAATATTTTGAAGACCTATATTCAAGTAAGGTGGAAAGCCTATACGGAATGGACACAATTCTGGATGTATCTGACCTATTACAATTGAATCACAATGATATAAATCACTTAAATGACAACAAGCAATGTGATGGAAGCAGTGATAGTCTCTCAACAATGGAAAGCCCAGGATCTGATCTGACAGACTGATGAATTCTACCAGACCTTTAAAGAACAGCAGTCCTCCTCTAACTTGGACACTACTTCAAATCTAGATACCAGAGACACACAAATATATGTACTGGCCAATCTCTTCGATAAGCAGACATGAAAATTCTCAATAAAATACAAGATGAATTCAACAACACATTAAAAAGGCCACACAAGTTGGATTCATTCTAGAGATGTAAGAATGATTCAGTACACATAAATCAAACATAATATAGCTCCTAAGCAGAATCAAAGAGATGAATCACACGATCATCTCAATTAATACAAAAGCCTCCGACAAGAGTCAACATCTTTTTACAATAAAAGCTCTTCAGTAATTAAGAACAGAAGGAATGTTATTTCAACATTATAAAGGCTATGAATGACAGATCTATAGGCAACTAAATGGCAAAAAACTGAAATTTCCTCTAAAGTCAGCAATGATACTCCTTCCATTCTTAGCCAGTAGTGCTGAAACTGTAGCCAGAAAAATATGGGAAGAGAAAGAAAAGTGATTCAAATAGGGAAAATACAGAAAGGGCTCAAAAATCTAAACTCCCAACAAAGCAACAACCCAATCAATAAGTGGGCAAATAAACTATTTTCAAAAGTAACACTAATGGCCAACAAATATATACTAGCAATAAAGGAAATATACTCAAAATGATATTGAAATTTCATCTTACTCCAATCAGAATAGATATCAACAAGAGCACAAACTAATGCTGGTGAGGATACAGAGAAAAAGAAAACCTTACATATTATTTGTGGGAATGTAAACTAGCAACTTCTAAGGAAAGCTGTATAGCCTCCTCAAAAAAAAACTAAACAGAAATATCCTGTGAACAATCACTGACACCATTACTAAGCATACATCTGAGAGAATATAAGATAGTACAGAAGCATCTGCACACTCTTACATAGCAGATATCTGTATAAACAGCCCAGATGCCCTATAACTGATGAAAGAATTTAGAAAATTTATATAAATACATATAGAGTATTACATCAAAAGAATGAAATCATGTCATTTACAGGTAAATAGATCATGTAAGTGAAATAAACCAGATTCATTATGTTGAGTAAGACAAGAGAAGTCAAACTCAAAAAAAAAATCAAATATTGCTTGTTTTCACTCATTTGTAGAACCTAAACTTAAAAGATTTGTCTTCATAGACATTTACAGAGTACCTGCTTCTAGCTATGACTCTGCAGAAGGCACAAGAAAGATGGAGATGGAAAGGGAGTGGAGGATGAATATGAAGATCATTAATATATACTAAGATTACATACTGAATCTTATTGAGAGCTGTTGAACAATGGGACAAAGAGGATGGGAGGTATGAGGAAAGAGAAGGTAACAGAGAGGGTTACTCTTATTTAAATACAATAAATGCATGTGTGAAACATTACAGTGAAATCCATCTGCATAATTAAAAAAATACACTAAGGAAAAAAAAGACAATATAAACAGACTGTCTGGAAGTGGCTATCAGAGGGACAGGAGATGGTGAATGGAAGGCAAAAGAGAATATGATTGATGTTTCTCGTGTGCCTCTATGAAAACAAAACAATGAAATCTGAGGAGTTAAGTAAGAAAAGGATGATGATGGGGGTTGACTGTGATTAGGGTACGCTATGCTGTGTCACAATGAAATTCCCCTTGTACAACTGATGTTTGAAAATTAAAAATAAGTAAGCATCTGTCTGGGAGGAACAGAGAGAAGACAGCCCATTCAGAGTAGGTAACAGACATCACCTGAATGAAATTTTGAGTTTACAGATAGCAACTTAAACATTTCTGAGCCTTGAAGTATCAAACTGGAAGGTGGGGAAAAAAATACTTCAGGTAAGGTCAAGTTAGTGTACAAAGTAATATATTTAGAGGGCAGAGAACCCAACTATTGCCATCAGCAATAAGAAACCAGAATAGAGACCAGAGACCAACTAAGTTGCCTGACACCACAGTTATAAAAGTTTAAGAAAATGCTCAGATATTGTGTTAGGAAAAAAAATTATCCTATCAGAGTACATGGTTTCTCTTCAGCTTCAAATCTATGCAACTACACTAAGGAAAATCATCCAAGGCATAAGCAAATAGGCCACAGTACCACCAAAAGAAAAATGCAGCTATATTATAAAGCATTTTTACTTAAATATTGTCCATGTGCAAGTACTAGTATCAGATAAACTTTGTATAACTAATTTAAACTATCATACCTTAGTATATCATGTTCAGTAACGTGTTCATCTTTGTAAAACGTACTAATGGAATATCTAAGTATCTCTACAGCTTACTACAAAGGACTGATGATTCTTTCATGATTTCAGATCATCATTGCAAATACTAGTCACAAGTACAAGTGGATGAGAACAGAGTAAGCATGTCCTTGTTCTATTTAGGTTCTTCCTACTCATATCTGTGTCTAATCATGAACATACGACAGGAATCGGGAGAAAAACTGGGAAAGAATGAAGGAGGCTGACACTGTTCAAAAGGAAATGTACTCATTACCTGAAACACGTAACTGTAACCCCTCTGTGTAACACCTTTACAATTTTTTTTTTTAAGACTAGAATCTTCTAGTAATATAGCCAAGGAGTAAATTCATTCATTAAACAATACTAGTGAACTTAAATGCTTCTCCCCAGGAGTGACACAAACCAGAAGTTATGCCACACCTATTGACCTTAGTCCCAAAGCTCTGATTATAAAAACAGCCTTCTGGCTACATTCTGTATTTTTCAGGAAGACAACATGAATGACATATTCTCCACTTCCAGTCTGAGTAACAGAATACATCTCTTTTCAAGGTTCTCTGAACACTCTCAGCATCACACTTTGAAGAGAGTTAAGAGCAGCACTAGGATTGTAAAAGTGCTCAGGAAATCCACTCTATATATCCACCATCTAAACCACAGAGCAGCTTCTGTCTACACATCTGGCAGTAAGAGAACTAGGGGGCAGATGAAGGAAGCAATAGGAATCTGGACATGGTGGTACACACCTATAATCCCAGTGCTTGTAAAGAGGGAAAAGGATGAATTCAAGGCCAATCTAGACTATATAGCAAGTCCCTGTTTCAAAACACAAACACATACAAACAACAAGAAAAAAGAGAAGAAAAAGGAAGAAAGCAAGCAGAGGAAATGGAAAAAATCTTCTCCTAATTGTGTCTCATAGTGATGTCTTTTTCTTACAAGTTAAGAAGAAAAGATTCAATGAAAAGGGAGAATAAAACATTCGAATCAGGTGCTGGTGGTTCACGCCTGTAATCCTAGCTGCTCAGGAGGCTGAGATCTGATGATTGTGGTTTGAAGCCAGCCCAGGCAAGAAAGTCTGTGAGACTATTATCTCCAATGGCTCAAGTGGTAGAGGGCTAGCCTTGGGCAAAAAAAGTTCTGGCACTGCTAGATGGACATCTCTTCAACAAGGCAGGACTTCTGGGAAGCTATAGCTCTTTCTGCCTGTCCTAGCTTTGAATTAGTGGATCTGTTTGTGAGCAATCTTGGAGGGAAGAAAGAACCAGGCACTGGTGACTTACTAATCCTAGCTACTCAGTAGGCTAAGACTTGGAGGATATGGTTCCAAGCTAGCCCAGGCAGTAAAGTCTAGTAGACTTATTTTCAAATGACTAGTAAAATGTCAGACTGGAGGTCTGTCTCAAGTGGCAGAGTACCAGTCATAAGGTAAACAGCTGAGAGCCTAAGGCACTAAATTCAAGTCCCAGTACTGCCACAAAAAGGGGAGCAGGGAGCAAGAAAGAATCAATCTCCATCTAATAGAAAAGAGCTGAACAAGGCTGGATGACACCTGTCAAAAAGCTCTAGATGAGAACCTTTTCAGTAGCACCAACATCTCAACACCAGCCTTTTCTGCAGGCAAGGCAATATACTTTTGGCAAAAACAGCTTTGCCAGCCGAACATAAACCTTATTAAACTTATTTGAAACAATGAGTTGGAAGTCTTTAGTGTATTTCCACAGTAACATGAACTCCATTACTCCATTAAGATCATTAGTGAGCTGGGTGCCGGTGGGTCATGCCTGTAATCCTAACTACTCAGTCGGCTGAGATCTGAGGATCGAGGTTCAAAGCCAGCCTGCGCAGGAAAGACCGTGAGACTCCTATCTCCAATAAACCACTAGAAAATCGGAAGTGGCGCTGTAGCTCAAGTGGTACAGCACTCGCCTTGAGCTGAAGAGCTGAGGGACAGCGCCAAAGCTCAGACAGAGTTCAAGCCCCATGACCAAACAAAAAAACAAAACAAAACAAAAAAGGAAGATCATTAGAGTAAAATAGCTAGATAAATTTTTAAATTCTTGAAAAGTAAATTCTTTTGCTCAGCCTGCAATCCTATCCACTCAAGTGGCTAAGATCTGAGGATCACAATTCAAAGCCTAGTCTTATCTCCAACTAATGAGGAAAAAAAAAAAGCTAAAAGTGGAAGTATGGCTCAAGTGGTAGAACACCAGTCTTGAAAGAAAAGGTCAAACAAGAGCTTGAGGTCTTGAGTTCAAGCCCCAGTACTGGTACAACAATAGTAATTTAAAAAAAAAAAAAAACAACTAACTTGCTTTATGATGCTCTGCAGCATTATAATGTGCAGCATTTTTAATACACAAAAAAATGAACTTAAATGAACTTAAATTTTATCTAACACGCCACACAAAAACTAACCGAAAATGGGCCACAGGTCTAAATATACAGGTTAAAACTACAAAACTACCAAAAGACAAAAAGCAGACAATCACTGTGATATAATGTTAGGCAGATTTCTCAGCTAGGATACCAAAAATTAAAATGATAAAGTGAACCTAGTCAAATTTTTAATACTCTGTCCTTTAAATAACACCATTAAAGATAATAAAAAAAATGACATAAAATAAAGACCTCTCAAAACTTAACAAACAATAAACAAACTTGGGCCATGGAAAGTGTGGTGAACTTGTAATCCAACTATCAAGGAAGCAAGAGGATCACTCCGCCCATGGTTTTGAGTGCAGCCAGGGCTGCAGTCAACAAACTATCAACCACTTTAAGAAAATATAATTTAACCACTTGAGCAACTGACACAGAAAAAAAAGCATACAAATTCTTTATCAATGACATAAAAATAGCAAATTAAGCACATAAAAGGTAATCCATAGTATGTTATATTCATCTTCTATTCAAATTAAAAGTTCAAGGTACATCAGGTCTATCCACCAGGACAGATAAATGAAAGACTGATCATACTAGCACTGTTGAGGAAAAGGAAATGCTGGAACTCTCATATTACTGAAGAAAGTAAAATGTTATACCTACTTTGGAAGGCAACTTGGCAGTTTCTTACAAAGTTAAATAAACATCCACTATAAGATCCATTCTACCCCTTGAAGACAAATGAAAACACAAATCCACACAGAAGTGTATATGAACAGGCACAACATTTTTATTTACAATACTGAAAAACTGCAAATAATGCAAATGTTCACTAACAGATAGATGCAAAAACAAAGTATTTGTATATAATAGGACAGTACCTAACAATAAAATGGAGTGAACTACAATAATGATGTTAAAATGAAAGAAGGCAGTACAAAAGAGAAAAAAGTACTTTCTATATACACAATTCCATCCTCACATATGAAAATGTGACTCAAGTCGAAAAGGCTTAAGGGGTGAAAGCCCTGAGTTCAAACCCCAGTACCACCAGAAAAAAAAACAAAAAACCAAATGCAGTTTATTATACATGTAATATTTCAAGAAAGCTGTTAATAAAAGAAAGTTAAATGATATAAAATGTTACACTAAAGAAGATGGGTGGCTCTGTGAGGAACAGCTTCAAAGAGGTGCAGAAGCTGGGCACCGGTAGCTCACACCTGTAATCCTAGCTACTCAGGGAGGCTGAAATCTGAGGATCATGGTTCAAAGCCAGCCCGGACAGGAAAGTCCGTGAGACTCTTATCTCCAATAAACCACTAGAAAACTGGAAGTGGCGCTGTGGCTCAAGCGAGGGATAGCACCCAAGCCCTGAGTTCAAGCCCCATGACTAACCAAAAAAAAAAAAAAAAGAGGTGCAGAAGAGAGACAGTAGTCCAGTTAGGAGAAAGTATGTGAGAAAAAAAGAAAGAAAGTGTGTGAGAAAAAAGCAATACCACAAAAGAAAACCTATGTCAACCAAGCACCAGTGGCTCACACCTATAATCCTAGCCCCTCAAGAGGATGAGATCTGAGGATGGTGGTTCGAGGCCAGCCTGGGCAGTAAAGTTTGTGAAATTCTTGTTTTCTATTATCCACCAAAACAGGCAGAAGTGGAGCTGTGGTTCAAGTGGCAGAGTACCAACATTGAGAGAGGGGAGAATACACACACACACTGTGGCAAAAAGCTAGGAGTCTAAAGTTTAAACGTGGACATATCACCCTGATTTAGGTGGGCAGGAGGCATGAACCGCTTTTCCCAGGAGAAGACTGGGAGCAGAAAGACCAAGTCAAAACTTTCCTATAGGTATAATTTTGCTAAAGGCTGGAGAAAGCTAATAATACTAGATAAACAAAAGGATAGACTACTGAGGCAGAATTCTGAGTCAGAAAACAGGAGGAATTTGGTGAACACTGTTGCTCTCTCCTCACATGTTCTCAGAAGTAAAGAACCCAAGTCTTGCAAAGTGCCACCTGTGGAGAACAAGCTATGTCATATGGCTTGACCACTTCTGCAAAGGATTCACAAAGTCCTCTGGGCAAATAATGGTTGAAAAAAGCCAACAACAGAGGGTGTTCACTCACAAGAGAAAATCCCACTAAATCAACAACTTTGTAAGACTGACCCAAAGCAATTCCACTTTCAATTTTTTTTCTTTCTATGCTAAGTTCCAGGGCTTGAACTCGGTGACATAAGCTCTCTCCCGCTTTCTTGCTTGTGGCTGGCACTCTACCACTTGAGCCAAACCTCCAGTCTAGCATTTTACTGGTTAAACTGAGACCCTGGGCTGTCTTTGAATCATAATGCTCCAGGTGTTAGCCTCCTGAGAAATTTGGATTACAGATGGGAGCGCCAGCACCAGCTTTCTCTTTCTACTTTCAATTTTAACAACAATTTTTCAAATCTAAAAATGTTCTCTTACAACATGTTACATGAAAAAGACTTTAAAAATATAATCACAGTGAAAGAAGACTAGTGGAAAAATCATCTGCGAAACAATTTTCTAGGAGTCACCTCTGTTCCAAGAAGAGAGGTCTGACACAAAGAGTTATTTATAACAACTCACTGATTAGAATAAAGATTGGGTGAGGAGAGGATCTGAAAGCAGTATCTACAGACTGATGTGAAGGAGAATTAAGACTTTAGGTTACTTATCAACAGGCTAACTTTATGAACTGAGAAATCTACTCAACCCAAATCCTAATTCCATGCAACGCACTTCTCAAAGATTATCTATTGCCTTCTCCTCAGCACATACCTGTCTGGAAGGCAGGATTTGCTCCAGGGTACATGTTAGGAGAATACGCAGGAGCTGCTGCTGCATAGCCCATGGGAAAGCCAGCTGGAAAACAAAACAAACAAAACAAAAACACATAGAGCACAACATGATGTCATTGTCAAAAGTAATCTTACAACTAAAGCTCCCACAAGCCCACAAATTTTACAATCATCATCTGTACAGCTCCACAGAGATGCACAGGACCCCCATGGCAGTACATGTGCCCAACAGCTTATCCCTGCTTGTCTTCTTTTCCTCAAAATTTTGATGAGTAACATCCATCATCAGGGTTTTTAAACCCACGAATAAATGCTCACCTTTCTACAACTGGACCAATTTAGAACATGAGTTAAGAAGTCTACTGTCAAAAGAGTATTCGGCACCACGGCACATACCTATAATCCCAGCACTCAGGAGTATCAAGAAAGTAAGGAAGCCAGGCGCTGGTGGCTCACGCCTATAATCCTAGCTACTCAGGAGGCTGAGATCTGAGGATCACAGTTCAAAGCCAGCTGGGCAGGAAGGTCCGTGAGACTCTTATCTCCAATTAACCACCAGAAAAACAGAAGAGGTGCTGAGGCTCACACAGTAGAGCACTTGCCTTAATCTGAAGAGCTCAGGGACAGCACCCAGGCCCAGAATTCAAGCCCCATGACTGACAAAAAGAAAAAAGGAAAGCAGAAAAATAAGGAAGCCTGGGCCAGTAAGACCTTGTCTTCCTTTCCCCTAAGAACTAAATCAAGGGTTAAGGTATAGCTGAGCTAACTGGTAAAGTGTATGTTTAGCATGTATAAAGCTCTGGGGTTATTTCCAACCACTAAAATAAATAACAATACCTAAGTCATAGTATTACTGCAAAGGAAGGATAAGTGAAGAAAAAATAAGGGGAAAGGGAGAGAACTAAGAGGGGAGACAGGGGGGGCCCAAGCTGCAATTAGGAAACCCTAGCACTTCCAACAGTTTCATTACAGACTCTAATCACATCATTTGCTACTTAAGAGGAGGAATAGGGATGCTAATAGTATTGTGGCTTCACTGGACTAAGTATGGAGGAACCAGGATTAAACTGAACTTGAATGCAATAGCTTATAAATAACACTGCTAGCAATGAGAGGCAGTGACTCCAAAGACATAGCCGTTATCATTACATATTTCTATTTAAAAGCTAGTTTGTGGGCTGGGAAGGTGGCTCAGTGGTAGAGTGCTTGCTTTGCATGCATGAGGCCCTGGATTCGATTCCTGAGCACCACATAAACAGAAAAAAACCCGGAAGTGGTGCTATGGCTTGTGGTAGAGCGCTAGCCTTGAGCTGAAGAGTTGAGGGACAGCACCCAGGCCAGAGTTCAGGCCCCACGACTGACCAAAAAAAAAAATTAGTTTGTGTGTGTTGTTAGGAGTTTTACCTAAAGCCTCATGTATGATGGGCAGGCAAGTGCTCTACCACTTGAGCTATCCTCCAGCCCAAAAGATAGTAATTTGGGGGGGAGGGGGAAGAAGAAGCTATTACTCTCAGATACCATTATAACCTTCTACATTACTGTCAAGCCTCTTCATATTTTTAAGTTCTAATCCCCAACGTTCCCAAATTCATGGTGACTGAATCCAGGTATCAATGTCATTAAACGTCAATCTTCTTACTGAAGATACACAATGAAGATGATCTTTATTAACATGTTAGGAATCCTTAGTGAAATCAAACCATAGCCATTAATTCCTCAATTTCGTACAACTTATAGAAATATAAGGCTATTGTAGTAGGAATCCTACCCTCTTAATAAGGTGGCCCTCAGTGGAGAGAGACTGTCACCTGCCCCATCCAGGGGATTCTCTTTCCCCTGCCCCCTTCTGCCTAACCCCTGGACATTAGAGACCCTTCTTTATACTTGGCACAGAGCCAATGAAGCAAACCAGGCTCACTCATCTTAACTGCCACAGCTATATGTGGAAGTTCTTCTCTATCCCCTCACCTATGCAAAAAGGTGACTGAAAACTGCAGGCTTCAAAACTGTTAAATCCAAGAAAGGGGGAGGGGGACTCCTGCAGACTAATATAGACCAACATATTGAAGGCAGTATCATGTCCCCTTAAAGAGTCCAGATAGTAACAGTCTGAAAACTGAGGGCTGCCTAGGGTTAGGTAAAGACTAGGGACAGGAGAGAGGGGTCTGGATTGACTTCCAAAAGGAAAGTTTTGTGGGTGAGTCTTATTTTTGTTGTTTGTGGTTCTGAATACAGAAATCCATGTCTCGCAAATGCTTAGCAAGTACTCCACCACTGAGGTACATATACCCTCAACCCCTGAGTGGATTTGAAAGTTCTAAATAAAGCTATTTTCTCTAATCACCCCACCCCTGGAAGCCCTGAACAGCTATCCCACTTTCACAAGCTTCTACAAGCAAGCCCCAAGGTTTCTGAAGAAACAGGGATCACCAATTCTATGGCTCATAGTAACCTCTTCAAGTGACCAGCTCGTCTCCTGTATGAATCCAATGCTTCCAAGGTGTTTTCTTTGCTCTTGAAACTGACACAGAACCGAAACCTGTTACTCTGGGTTTCCCTCCTAGAGTCTCAATTCTCCAGTTGCCCTCTTATTAGTTAGAAAACAAGCAGTACTCACATAAACTAAATTTGCTAATTTAGAACAGTAGTGTTCTGTGGACTGAGCTTTAAAGGCCCCAATGTAAGACCATGTAAGCTGTCATGCATAGCTGTGGTGGACAATGTCACAATTTTTTTTAGTGGTTTCATTCTTACAATCTGAAACACCATTAAACTAGATCATATTCTGTAGACTCTGCAATAACTCCCACAGAATCCAAATTTCCTCATCTTTTCCCATAAATACAGAGAATTGTCTACTCTGCAGTACTATTAAAGTTTTCTTGGGCCTTGTCATCTCAACCTTCTAACAATCATCTGATATGCTCTAAAAAATTAACCAGAAAACATATACAGCAGGCATTTTAAACAGTCTAGTAAACAATGATCATCAGATGCTACCCATGTCACCCATTCTCCTGGGGTGTGTCTATTGCTTCCATCCTCGCATCTCTCCCTCTGCCACCACCCTCACCCAGATAAACAAAATTCACTTTACTTTTTCTACTCCAAGATTCTACCTGGACTACATAAAACCCCCGAGACAGCCTACGCCACCCACCAGAATATTGGGTTAGCTGGTCTCAGGGTTCCAAAGTAGTGTTTCTGCCTGTTCACAACCATCATCTTCTTCAGGGTGTACTTTAGTACTCTTGGAGCTTGCAGAGACTGGAAAGCCCTGTCTCCACAGTAAGGGTCAGAATGATCCTGCACTTTAACCACTTTTCTGGGTCTAGTCACTTCTATAAAATCACTTCAGAAAAGCAAAACTAAGTAAAAAGACCAATTAGAGGGATATCTATAAATTACTTAGGATATAACCCCTCTGTACAGTATTTTCACAATTAAAAATAAATAAATAAATAAATTACTTAGGATAAAGAGATAATAACACTTTAAACTAGAACAAAAAGCCAGTAAAGAAATAAAGCACCAACAGACAGAGACAGCTAGCACTACAAACTATAACTATAGTGACACCATTTCTCACACCAAACTAGCCAAGCCTGCCAAGCTAGATATCATGCTTGCTGGCATGATTGTGAGAAAGAAAGAAAAGAAAAGAAAAGAAAAGAAAAGAAAAGAAAAGAAAAGAAAAGAAAAGAAAGAAAGTCAGAAAGAAAGAAAGTCAGAAAGAAAGAAAGTCAGAAAGAAGAAAGACAGTGAAGTCCCTATGGAAGTAATCTTGGCAATCTTTTTAAAAACTGTATGAACATAGCTGGTGGCTCATGCCTATAATCCTAGCTATTTGAGGAGGTTGAGATTTGAGGCTCACAGTTCAAAGTCTGTAAGACTTTTAAAAAAGTAAATTATATTAAGTGAACTAAGCCAGGCCCAAAAAAAACATAGGTCCCATGATTTCCCTTATTTGCAATAACTAGTATATGTCTGAGACAAGCAGAAAAGGTGAGATAAGATGATGTTAGGCAAAATGAACCCCAAGATAAGGACACAAGTGGTTTTTCCTTTCTTGCTATTGTTTCTAACATATTTATAAGGTGATTGTTTTGTTGCTTTGTATGTTCCTCCCCCATGGTATAACCCCTGTTTTCACTGTATTTGATGTAGGTATAATTTGGGGAGGGGAAGGGAAAAAAATGGTTTAAATACGGATACAAGTGGACCCATTGCAACAATGAGATGTACAAGACACTGTGTGGAAAAACCAACTTTACAACTTTGGTGAAGGGGGGGAAGGAGTGTAGTCGTGGAGACGGGAGGGCAGGGATGGTAGGAGGAGGCAACAATGCTTGATAAGAAATGTACTCATTATCTTGTCCATGTAATTGTAACCCCTCTGTACAGTATTTTCACAATAAAAAATAAATAAAAATTAAAAAAAGAAATGTACTCATTGCTTTGCTCTTATAATTGTAACCCCTCTGTATAGTATCTTCACAATAAAAAATTTATTTAAACAAAAACAAATTTAAATATTATTTCTAGGCCTATAAATTTCTGGAAGTTATTTTGCACATTTTATCATTTTATAGATTTTAAGTATTTTTATTTCTAGTTCCATAAATTTCTGGAAGACTAGAGATTAACAAGTATATGTATAAATGGGGCTAGGCAAAAGGCAGCTCTTACATTATTCAAGAAATTATCCAGAGAAATTTGTATCTAAATTATTTAGATAGAACTGAACTGTTATCAAAACTTTGGTGTTTACCCCAAAAATATCACTGATGTTTTAAATGAGAATAAAATAGGCATAAATGGTGCAGTTTTTATAATGTTCTCTTCCTGTTCTCTGGTTCCTTCATTGGGTGTTGTGAGGACTACCTAGTTTACAGTACTTGGTAATTACTGCAGAAAAGGTCACAGAAAAACCTGCAACAACTTCTAATACACCACTGATGCAAGTAAAATAATGGACTGTCCCCAGGCCCTGAGTGGGTGCCCCATAACTAACAAAAACAAAAAATATCAACAACAACAAAAAACCTGTATGAACACTTACTTTTTTTTTTTTTTTGGGGGTCCGGTCGTGGGGCCTAAACTCTGGGCCTAGGCGCTGTCCCTCAGCTCTTCAGCTCAAGGCTAGCGCTCTACCACTTGAGCCACAGCACCACTTCCGGCTTTTTTCTTTTTGCTTATGTGGTGCTGAGGAATTGAACCCAGGGCCTCAGGCATGCAAGGCAAGCGCTCTACCACTGAGCCACCTTCCCAGCCCCTGAACACTTACTTTCTGCCTCAGTAAACACCTTCCACCTGTAGGAATCTACCTTGAATGTAATTTCCAAAAACAAACTCACCACAAGGCTATTCAGTCTGTAGCACTGTGGTACAGGAAGTAATTCAAAAACTTCCAACACCATTAAAAAGAAACTGGTTGAATAAAGTAAGGAAACTCCAGAAGATGGAGATAGAGACTATATAACTTAGTTATGTAAAAACCTAAAAAAAGAACAAACCAACTGACATGGGATTCCTGGAACATGTACGCTGACAATGCAACTTGAAGAGTGCCTGCATTGCTAGTCAAGAACCTGCTGTTCATTAGTAAAGAGGGTAGGTGGGCCAGCAGCCTCCAACAGTAATGCTTGTAACACAGGCCTCCTCCAAGTGTCACTCACTGTTCCAGAGTATCAGAAGGACAGGGTAGACTTTTACAATTGAGCACTCCAATATCAGGTTCTCCCTACCCAATTCTGCTGCTTCCCCTTTTAACTTTCCCAAAAATAGATGTGTCTCAATTTCATCCACTGTCCATGGAGGAAATTAAGATACATGAATATGTCAGTTTAGGGTACTTAACAATTCTCAGCATGGAAAAAAGACTGAGTATAAGCTCTCCCCAGATACAGGCCTCTAACATAAGGACAAAGAACCATAAAAGGTTTTTGGTGGTCTTGCAGGGCTGCCATGATTTCAAATGTAATGTGTGTGTACATACATATATATGGTGTATTAAGTTAAAACCAACTGAAGTCTCCTTTAAGACATGCCAAGGCCTGGCACAAATGTAAATGCCAAGTACTTGGGAGGCAGACATTGAGAGGATTCAAGTTCAAGGCCAACCTGAGAAGAAAAGTAATCAAAACCTCATCTCAACAACAGACAAAAGCTGCCATCCCAGATAAACAAGAAATTTAAATAGAGGCATTGGAGTCCAGTCCAGCCTAGACAAAAAATTGATACCCCATCTCAAAGCACAAGGGTTAGGGATATGGCTCAAGAAATGGAGCCCCAGAAAGGCCAAGGCTCTGAGTTAAAACCTCAGTATTATCACACACACACACACACACACACACACACACACACACACACACACACACACACACACACACACACACACACACACACACACACACACACACACACACACACACACACACACACACACACACACACACACACACGAGGGGTGGAAAAGAAGAGCTAAATAAGACAAATATACAATTGTAACCTTAAAATCTGAAAGTACTCACCAAAAAAAGAAAATCTACATTCAATGTTATTAGGTAAAATAAAAATGGAATCTCAAAGATATCAAATCAGATCTCTAGAATCTGCAACTATGGCCTTATTTTGAAAAGGCTTTTGCAGACTTAGGATGCTGAGAAAACCTTGGACTACCCAGGTAGGTTCTACATCCAATGGTAAGTATCTTTATAAAAATACCCCCTCACACACACACATACACACATACACAAAAGGGCAGAGAATATAAACAGGAAGACAAGAAGTGAAGTGATGTAGCCACAAGGCAGGAAGTCAAGGACCATCAACAGCAACGGGTTTGCCTTGGAGCTTCTGCAAGTACAACTTTGCTGAATTCTTAATTCCAGACATTTGGCTTTCACAAAAGAAAATAAACTTCTGTGTTTTAATCTAAGTTCCTGATAACTTGTTATAGCAGCAACAGGAAGCAAGTATATTCAGCACAAACATGTCCCAAAAAGAAAGGAAAATTAAAGACAGTCACAAAACAAAATTCAGTAATGAATTTACCAACGGTAAGGAGGAATATAAGTATAAAGGACAATAAACTAAGAAACATATCACCAGAGAAACAGAAAAAGGGCACCAAAACCAATGTGAGTTAATGGGATGGTGGTCAGCTGAATAAATGTATGGCAAAAACATTACAAAAAGAGAAAAAGGATATTAAAAATATGGTAATCCTTTTTTAAAAGTCATGTGTACAGGAGCAGACTGTAATTGTAGCACTCAGGAGGCTGAAGCAGGTACTAGAGCCTAGCTAGCTACATAGTGTGACCCTGTCTCAAATCCCTCCCCTACCTAAAATAAATTTTAAAAAGGTGAAAGAATAAAAATATTTAATCCAAAAGGCAAAGTAGAAATGAACAAACACAGATGTTATTGATGAGAAATCAGTAAATTTCTAGTATTGATTAAATCATCTCAGTAATTATTTTGAGTAAAAATAATGTCTTTTGAGAAAATATCCTTCCTTTCTAGTAAATATAAATAAAAAGAAAGGCACCAGACCAGTCTCTCCATTTATGAGCAAGAGCACCAAAAGAGACACATAATTCCATTCATTTGACCCCAGGGTTTGAATGACCTGAAATGATGATGGGGAGACTGAGATTTTAGATAAATCCTATAGAAATTGTTTGCTCCAGAAATCTCTTTGAGCAGGAGGGAGCAAATGACTCTCCATGGGGCCAAATCAGCCCATCACCCAATTCCAGTATTCTTAGATCATGCCTTGCTGGGTAGCATCAGAGGGTGCTCTTGTGCTAGAGGCCCTGATGAACACCACCACGGATTGGCGATTGTAGGAGAATTAATGTTTGTTTGTTTTTTATAGTAAACCTACCAGGTAATGCTAAAACCAAAGGCTTTGGCTACTTCCCTAGCTCCAGATTCACTGAGAATCCTCTTCTGCTATTCCATTTAGACAGTGTTTGCACTTTAAAAACAGCTGGTATCATCACTAAACTGTCTTCCACCAATTCTTGAAAATTCTTGGGCTGGGAAGGTGGCTCAGTGGTAGAGTGCTTGCCTGCCTTGCATGCATGAGGGCCTGGGTTCGATTCCTCAGCACCACATAAGCAGAAAAAGCTGGAAGTGGTGCTAGGCTCAAGTGGTAGAGAGCTAGCCTTGAGCTGAAGAGCTAAGGGACTGCGCCTAGACCAAGAGTTCAGGCCTCACTACCAACCAAATAAAACCCTTGCCACTTTTTTTTCAAGTTGGAAAAAATAAGAGTGTCAGCAAAAGACCTGAGTGCCTACATAGATTCATAGCAAACAGCACTCACACAGGAGTAAGGAGATGGGTACGAAGCTCCACGAAGTCCAGATACATACACCCACCTACACTCCTCAAATAAAAACAGCACCAGCATCCAAGTAACACACCTCTGAGAGAGGGGGCTGTGACACAAGGCTGCCTCAGGCCCCTACTCAATCTTTCTAGAATAGTCTTCTCCCTCTTTAAAACTTCCTAATCAGTCACCTATTTCCCCTTCTGGTTCTCTCTTAGCAATGTTCTGTCTTGCATATCCTATCTTTAAATTCCAGTTCATATTCCCCCCCCCGCCCCCGCTCCGGCCTCCCCCCACCTCTCCCCTTCTCTCTCCCTGTGCACACACACCAAGCATCTTTCCTTTTTTTTGTTAATTCTTTCTTTGCAACTATTCTAAACTTGCCTGGTTCCATTCTAGTGTGTCGTGACTGGTGACTTTTCCCCGTGTTTTCTAACCATATTGCACAGTAGGTTGAGAATCTGCTAACTTTTTGTTAGCTTCTCAACTTCTGAACCCCCAGGAAGTAC
The DNA here is from genome assembly GCF_024711535.1 of Dipodomys merriami. Classification (NCBI taxonomy): domain Eukaryota; kingdom Metazoa; phylum Chordata; class Mammalia; order Rodentia; family Heteromyidae; genus Dipodomys; species Dipodomys merriami. The sequence continues at coordinate 6,030,974 of NW_027205381.1, forward strand.
AAGTTATACTAGCTAGAGCCCACAAATGTCCTGAATGGCTAGAAAGCATTAAAAAAAAAACTTCCCTTCTCAGAACTGACACAGACACAAGCTTCTTTCTGAGGCCAGTAAGTGGCCTATTTAGCCCACCTCTTTGCAGGAACTCCACCACTCAGACTGCCTGATGAGAGGGCCTTGGCTTCCTATTCCTCAAGATCCTAACCTACCAGTTCTGACTAAAACTCAAACAGCAAATGCCTCCAGGACAGACAGCTGAAAGGCTAAGAGAGCTGATTTTTCTCTTTCATTGTAGGCTCCTAAAATATCTCCTCCCTCCTGCAAGTTTAGTTACCCATTTGCAAAATACTGTACTCCATTTTCTTAGGGTTTTGTAGCAACATAGTTTTCTGTTATCCACCATTTTTATAAAAACTGACAATATACCTGTAATATTACAAATAACTACTTCTTGTAAATAAAGTCACCAATTCAGGCAACCATTATTACTTTTAACCAAAAATGGTAAATTGTTATTTATAGCTTCCCTCAAAGCTGTTTGATAGCTGACTCCACTAAGAAAAATGTGGTAGGATCCCTCCCTGGCCGTAGAAGGTGAAAGTTGTGTTCAATCAGGACAAATCCCAGAACTAATGTCAATACAGAACATGAAGTTCCAGAGTTTTCCGTAAGGCAGAGATAAAGACGATCTAGTCAGAGGTTGCCTTAGAGGGGCTGAACCTCACAGGCCTATGACCCAACATTGAGGCAATACTGAAGAAGAAAAGGCTGAGGCCAACAGGCACAGAAACTAGGTCCTGGTCCCAAGTGCTAGAGTACCATATCAAGTTTTGATCAAAACCATATCTGGGTTGGAATGTGGCTTAGTGGTAGAGTGCATGCCTAGCATGCATGAAGCCCTAGGTTCGATTCCTCAGTACCACATATACAAAAAAATCTGGAAGTGGTACTGTGGCTCAAATGGTAGAGTGCTAGCCTTGAGCAAAAGAAGCTCAGTGACTGCCCAGCCCCTGAGTTCAAGCCCCAGGACTGGCAAGAAAAAAAAACAAAAAACAAAAAACATACCTGTCTCTTGATTTTTCACTTCCATCTGTCTTCTTCCTTAAGCCACTCTGAGCTGGATTTATCCACTCTAAATGTATTTAGGGAAATATATCATGTTTAATGAAAAAAATTTGCTTACCTGGATAACCGATTCCTTTGGCATTTGCATAGGGAACCCCAGAAGATCCAGGGCTATAAACAGGATTCATGATTTCAAGCTCTAAAAGGGGAAAAAAAAACAAAACAAACAAAAAAAACACAAAAAACCAGTGACTTAGCCAAGTGCTTTTGTTCTCAGATATATCTACAGCATTAGTCTCAAAGACAGGGAGTAAATGTCTTTCTCTAAGCTGTAATAAAGCAGTCTATTTCATATGGTTCCAAATCAATAAAGAATAGAAAAGGAATGCCAACTGCGCTAATGGGTATACAACCAGGATATTGCAATCTTTTCTTTACAACTCTATCAGAAACTAAGAGAAAAAAAAGTCCTTACATCCCTAATAATTAACATGGGAAAGTCCTACAAACAGCATAAATGTCCTTATAATAAATAGTTAAAATAAGGCTGGGTGCTAGTGCTAGTGGCTATGTCTCTAACCCTAGCTACTCAGGAGGCTAAACTCTGAAGATACTACCTGAAGGAAGAAAAGTATGTGAGACTCGTATCTCCAATAAAAGTGAACTACCTGTGGCTCAAGTTGTATAACACCAGCCTTGAGCAAAAAGAAAGTTAGTTAAAACCAAGACAAAGCCAGTGCATTATCACGTAACTGTATTATGTAGTTACTTTCCAAAGTAAAGAGATTTCTAAAATAGTTTAAAGTTTTTTAAAAAATGGCTTAGTGACAGAGCCTTGACCAGCATGCTCAAGGCCTTAAGTTCAATTCTCAGAACTGGGGAGAGACCAAATGATGTTTAAAGGCCTAAGAAGGCACATTGTTAATGGAAAAAGTAGAATATAATGCTTTATGTAAAACAATCCCAAGTTTACACATACTTACAGACACATACACCTCTGGGAAAATACAACTACATCTTAATGGAGATACATAAAATATGAATAGTTGATTACCTCTGGATGAGGTGAGTTTAGTGTTCCTTTTGCACTTTTCTGTATTTCTTAAACAACTTTTTTCCTAAAAAAAGACAAAATTAGCTATATATATATATATATATATTCCATATTCTATCATATGCTACACACATCACATTTTCTCTCATATATGAAGTAATAATAATAACAATGCCCTGATAGTGAGAGGATTTTGGGGGAAACCAACAAGAAGACACAAGAAAGGAGAGGCTGACAAGGTGAATAGGATACCTAAGCATATTATATATGTATGAAAACAGCACAACAAAAAACCCTCTAAAAAGGAGGGAGGGGTTTGATAAGGGATAAGAATGATAATAGTGGGAGCTCTAGTTGCACAATCGGTTAGTGCTCGGTACTTGTAAGAATGATAGAGTGAATTTAATCTAAGTATATGCATTTATGGGTAATATCACAATTAAAACTCTTTATACAATTAATGCATGCTAATAAAGTTTTAAAAAAGACAAAAAACAACTCTCAAAGGGAGTTACACACACACACACACACACACACACACACACACACACACACACACACACACACACACACACACACACACACACATCTTCCTTCCCCTGCAAAGTCCCAGAAGGGAGAGAGAGAGACACACACTCTCTCTCTCTCTCTCTCTCTCTCTCTCTCTCTCTCTCTCTCTCTCTCTCTTCCTTCCCCTGCAAAGTCCCAGAATTTAAAGCACTCTAAACTCTACCCTTCCCTGGAGATTCTCAGCCAGCTCCTCCTAATTTTACTACCCCATGCCCTCTTAAAGTTTTTGCTATTCCTGATCTAAAAAGAACTCACTGATTTAGGTAATTGTAAGAAGAGGATCTTTAATTTACAATGAAACCAATGGTGTTTTGCTTATTTTATTCTGTTCAATTTTGCTACAAACCTCAAACTGTTCTATATAATGATTAGTTTTAAAAATAAAAACAAGAAAGTACATAAACTTATTTGTTTACAAAGTACCTGCCTTCTCCATATCCTCAACAGAGCACAGTTCAGGCAAGCAGAGTATACACACTTGCTTATGTTTTCTGCACTATTTCCAACATCAATAAGATGTGTTGTTTAACAGGTATACTTACCTACACATACACCTCAGAACATTGTATGTATCAAACTTCATTAAAAGACAAAATACAAAACAAATCACATCAATGTTTAAGCTTATTTAACTTGCTTAGAAAATAGCTAAGAAGTCTAGTAAAGAGTGTATCTTGGTCTCTAGTGTATCTAGTCTCTTGGTCTCTTGGGAGACACAGGCAAGAGGATCAAGAGTTTGAGCCTGGCCTGGCCTACAGAACAAGACCATTCTGAGCAATACCAGAGATTAAGATATCAAAAAAAAAAAAAATCTCAATGATTATATTTTTTGGTAGGTTTGGGGGCCTGAACTCTGGGCCTGGGCATTGTCCCTCAGCTCTTCAGCTCAAGGTTAGCACTCTACCACTTGAGCCACAGCACCACTTCCGGCTTTTTCTGCTTATGTGGTGCTGAGGAATTGAACCCAGGGGCTCATGCATGCTAGGCAAGCACTCTACCACTGAGCCACCTTCCCTGAACGTTTTTTGCTCACAGTGAACACTACTCACTTTAGCCACAGCTTCATTTCTGGCTTTTCTCCTACTTAATTGGAGATCAGATTTACTACCTAGCCTGGCTTTGAACTGTGATCCTCCTATCTCAGCCTCCTGAGTAGCTAGGATTATAGGGGTGAGCCACTGGTGCCCAGACTTAAACCAAAACTACACAATCTTCCATCACAGTCAAATGGTTAAGTCAGAACCATCCAATGTTCTCAATCTGGGATGTCCAACATGGAAGCCATTTGCAGAAAGTGACTCATGAACATCTGAAAAAATGTGGCCAGCACAGGATCTGTGATGTGTGACTAAATTCTGCAAGATTTACAACAGAAGAACTGTAGAAGCCCTCAAGATACTTCATCCACTTCTCTGGTTCAATCACCATCTCTGAAGAAGTAAACATTTTCCAAATACTATTCTGCACCAGGATGACTTTAATTGAATTCTAGATAATAAGCAAAGTACCATCCAAAGTCTATAAAGAAAACAGAAAAGTTTTGAGTTTACGATCCTGAAAAATCACTATCCAACAGAATTTTTTGCTAAAGTGCAATCTTATACCTGCATTGTTCATAGATATAAATTTTTGATCCAACTTTAATCAGTCACATACAGATTACAGCCACTGTTCGGGATCACACTTATAATGGCTTATAATGAATTTTTAAAAAGAAAGAAACTTGAGACAGTGTTAAAGATCAGATAATATTCTTTCTGCAGGCTATGTGTCAAAGGTCACAAGCACATAATGCTCTCCAGGCTGAGTGAAGAGCAGAAATTCAGTGAAGAAGAAGAATATGATTAGGAGAAAAATTAAGGAGGCAGTCAGCATTTCCAATTTCCTGACTTGCACAGAACTGAGACAACGCAAAATGCATTTTAAGAACAATGCACAAAAGTATTGGAGTTCAAGCTACAATCAAGATAGAAGATTATATAGAGACACAAGTTAGGTTATAACATCACAGATACCTTTACATGTGAGTTGAGCATGAGTTTTCATATAGCAGGCAACAAAGCTCATGAACAGCCCAGCAATTATGTTACAGAATCTCAAAACTGCACTCCTTGATATGAACCCAAAGAAAAATGAAACGTGATCACACCAAGAATTGTACACAGTACTGTGGCTCATGCCTATAATTCCAACTATGCAGAAGTAGGAATAAGAATTTGGTGAGGCCAGAACCAGCAAAACTAAGACCCTATCTGAAAAACAGGAAGCTCAAGTGATATAAGACTTAGGCTGGTACATGAATGTCTATTCCTGTACTTCTCATGATAGTCACAAACTGCATACCCCAAAGAAGCACTGAACCCCAAAGGGGTTCTCATCCCATAATAACCTTACAGTCTATTAATAATACAACATCTGTATCTGCCACAAAAGGGTTTTATAGAGCCATATCTGAATTCTAAAGTCCTGATTGAAATTAGATAGAAACTATATTCCTGAAAGCATCTTTACATTTTCTGAACTGGTCAAGTTTCAATAATTAAAAATTACAAGTTGGGGCGCTGGGAAGGTGGCTCAGTGGTAGAGTGTTTGCTTTGCATGCATGAGGCCCTGGGTTCGATTCTTCAGCACCACATAAGCAGAAAAAAAAGCTGGAAGTGGAGCTGAGGCTCAAGTGGTAGAAAAAAAAAAAATTTACAAGTTGGGCTGGGGATGTAGCTCAATTGCCTAGCATGTCCAAAGCCCTAGTAGATTCAATCACCAGCTCAAAAAGGATACTTCCCCAAAAGTCTCTCTCTCCAATTGGATAAAAAGGCTTGCACTGGATAGCAGGAAATGGAAATATCTTAGAACAGAATATAATGAAAATGGCCATACTGCCAAAATTGATATACAAATTCAATGCAATTCCATCAAAATCCCAACAATGTTCTTTACTGAAATAGAGAAAACAATCCAAAAATTCATATGGAACAACAAAAGACCTAGAATAGCCAAAGCAATTCTAGGCAAACGAAACAACGCGGGAGGGAATCATGATACCAGATTTCAAGTTCTATTATAGAGCCATAATAACAAAGACAGCTTGGTATTGGCACAAAAATAGACCCCCAATAGAAGATCCAGAAACAAAACCACACACTTACAGTCAGCTGATATTTGACAAAGGAGCCAAATGTTTCTTCATGGAAAAAGCATAGCCTCTTCAAATATTGGTGCTGGGAAAACTGGGCAGCCACATGTAGAAAATTAAAAGTGGACCCCAGCCTGTCACCATGCACTAATATCAACTCAAAATGGATTAAAGACCTTAAGATCAAACCTGAAACTCTGAAACTACTCAGGACAGAGCAGGAAAGACACCTGAACTTATAGGCACAGGCAGGAACTTCCTCAACAGAGTCCCAGGGTCACAATAAATTGGAGAGATTCAACAAATGAGACTACCTTAAAATAAAAAGTTTCTGCACAGCTAAAGACATAGCTATCAAACTAGAAAGGCAGCCAAATAATTGAGAAAAAATATTTAGCAGCAATAGATCAGACAAGGACCTAACATCCATTATGTTCAGGGAACTCAAACTAATCCCTCCCAAATCTAACAAACCAATCATGAAATGGGCAAGGGAGCTAAAGAGAGACTTCTCAGAAGAAGAGATAAAAATGGAAAAGAAACACATGAGGAAATGTTCATTATCCCTGGCTGTAAAGGAAATGCAAATAAAACAACCCTGAGGTACCGCCTTACCCCAGTCAGAATGACCAACATCCTAAATTCAGCCAACAACAAATGCTGGCAGGGATGCGGAGAAAGAGAAACCCTATTGCATGGCTGGTGGGAATGTACACTAATACAAGCAGTTTAGAAAGTAGTCTGGCAGTACCTCAGAAAGCTAAATATAGACCTGCCCTATGACTGAGCTATACCACTAGGATCTACCCTGAGTAACAGGAACCAGGATGCAAGCACAAATGCACCTCCATGTTCACTGCAGCACTGTTCACAATAGCCAAGATATGAAACAACCCAGATGCCCCACTACAGATGAATGGATCCAAAAACTGTGGTACCTATATACAATGGAATATTATGCAGCCATTAGAAAGGACAAAATAATGGCATTCTCAGGGAAATGAATGGAACTGGAAAAACCAGTTTGAATGAGGTAAGCCAAGAGCAGAGAAACAAAGGGCACACGGTCTCCCTGATGTGTGGATGTTAAATCCAAAATGCAAGGAGATATGACAATGTAAACAGGACTCGAGAAACAAAGGACCTTCACTCAACTTTTCATATCATTACTAAATGACTCCATGTTCCTGACCACATATATGGGTGTGTGTGTGTGTGTGTGTGTGTGTGTGTGTGTGTGTGTGTGTGTGTGTGTGTGTGTGTGTGTGTGTGTGTGTGTGTGTGTGTGTGTGTGTGTGTGTGTGTGTGTGTGTGTGTATGCGCACATCTGAGGGAAGCTAAGAGGAGGACACACAATCAGAGGGAAATGGGAAAATACATAACAGAGGAGTTCATCAGCTGCACAGCTGCACTGGACATTGATTAAAAAGAACTAAGCAACTCAAGGGCAGCGATGGACAGGAGGGAATGAGAGAGGTAACAGCTTACACTAAAGCAAAAGGCATATATCACCCAATGTGGAAGAAATAGTTGTACTGATATGGCAAAGTAACAGGACTCAAGAAACAAAGGACAGCCACCCATTTTGTCATATCATTGCTAAATGACTCCATGTTCTAGACTATATATATGGTAGATATATGCATGCAACAGTGGGAAGCCAGGAGCAGGAACAGAATAAGTGGAAATAGCCTACACTAAGCAAAAGGAATGTAAATATCACCTGATGTGGAAAAAGTAACTTGTAATGTCAAAGCTCATAGAATTCCAAAACTGTATAGACCATGATAATGACAATTTGCCTTGCGAAAGTTAAAATGTATTTTTGACTCTAAGTATCACTATTCCACAATACTGTGAAATATGTGAAATTTATGTAATCACCTAATCTCAAAGAAAAAAGGTGAGAGAGGGATGGGTTAAGAGAGATGGGTGACAACGTTGTCAGACACTTTGTACTCATATACTGTTTTGTAGAATGGAAACTTCTTTGCACAACTACTTAAAGATAATTTAAAAAAGAGAAAAAAAAGAATGTTTAGAAATATTATCTGTTTCAGAGAATTATACATAAAAGAATTCAATCACAGACAGATAAGACATTGTGAGCCTGGACTCTTCAGTAGTACACAGATGTGTACATAGACTTGTTAAAGACAGTAACAAAGGACAAAATAGGGCATTAAACAAGACATTGCAAAAATCCTTCATTCTTTCTTTGTTCTTTTTCTTTTCCCTTTTCTTGTCTTGTACTAGTTCTTGGAATTGAACTCAAGGCTTGGGCACTGTTCCTGAGCTTATGTGCTCAATGATTGTGCTCTGCCACTTGAGCCACAGTTGTACCTCTTGGTTTGGAGATAAGAGTCTCACAGACTTTCTGCCTGGGCTGGCTTCAAGCTATAATCCTCAGATCTCAGCCTTCAAAACTCCAATAGATACAAAATTGATAATTACTTTAGATAGATATAGTTCATTCATTAAAGCTACAAAACTGATATTCTTTGAGCAGAACCTAAGTTGTATAAAAGTGTAAATTTTCCTCTTAGGTTTTCTTTGGTGACTTGTCACATTATAAATGAATAAACTTTATTTTCAAACTGTAAAAAAAAAAAAGAAATATCTGTTAATCGATCAAAGGATATATTTCTATATCATACATTAAATGCCATATAAAACTTCTGTGACTTGCAATGAACTATTTTCTTATTATCACTACTTGTTATTATGGCTTATGAATAATAAAGTTCCACCGTGTGGAATGGCCCAATATCATAAGAGAAAAAAAAAACTCCCAAGCAATGTAGGATGGAAAGCACCCAACTCATCATAGTATTTTGATGGCCTACTCTGCCAATGGTAGAATAATGGATGACTGGTTTTGTGCTGTTCAACCTCATACAAGTTAATATCCTCATTTTAGTTTGTCCCATATGATAAACCTTTCTTATAACCCATGTAAATGTGAAAGTTAATAAATGTTCTTTAAAATGTTACAAAATAAAAACCAATGGTAAATAAACAAAATAGTTGTATTGTCAAAGCTCATAGCATTCACAAACATTATAGACCATGATAATGATCATTTGCCTAGTGAAGGTTAAAATGTTTTTATGACTCTATCACTATCTCACAGTATTGTGAATTTATGCAATCACTTAATTGCAATAAAAATTATTTTTTAAAAAAGGCTTGCACTATTCTAACATGTGATGATTTCCCCCTAAATACCTTTTAAATGTGCATTAAATAACTGAAGCCCTATCCATCCAATAAAACATGGGACTTTTTTCCATTAAGTCAATATTAATTTGAAGCACTTATTTCTAATTCAGAAATATCAAAGCATACCTATTTAGTAAACAAATCCAATGGTTCACCAGGAGTTTAAAAAAATCTATTATGTGTACCCTTATGTGACAGAAGTATCAACTATTCTGTGTCAATTGCAAAAGCCAAATGCAGACTAAAATTTTAACTTTCAGTTTACAGACAAAAGCAAGGAATCAAAAGGAATATGCTGACTGGCATTAAGTTGATGGTCTCAAAAGGTGTGCATGGGGGGAGGGGTTGTGGGAGTCTAGATTAAAACAGATTTAAAAGTCAAGAGGTGGATATCCTTTGGATTCTGAGTTAGATGGAAAAATTGCAACAAAAAAAACCCCACAATAAAATGCTAGTAAACTTTGCGTAAGTATCAGGAACAAGGCAATATACTGTAGTGTTGTACTTTCTAAATTTGCATAATGATAAAAATCTCACCACCAGCAATCCACTTGGGACTCTAGTGCCACTGGTCACCAATTTTCTACTCAGATCTGGTATACACCAAGGACACCAATCCCAAAGATGATACCAGAGGGATCACTCTTTAAGATTCTTGTTTGAGTGAGATTCTTAATACGTTTCTGATATCTGTATCTAAAGACAAATTTCAGATTCATATTGTATGGCAGCTGGAGCATAGTGGGTCATACCTGTAATCCTACCTACTCATGATGCAGAGATCAGGAGAACCAAGGTTTAGACCAGCCCCAATAAAGTTAGCAAGACCTCATCTCAATCAATTAGCTGGGCATGATGGATCTTACCTATGACCCCAGACCGGTGTGAGGTAGGAGCAGCTGAGAGTAACCCCAGGCAAAGGCTAGAGCTCCTACCTGAAAAATAACTGAAGCAAAATAGATGCAGTATGGCCCAAGTACTGGCAGAGTGCCTGGCTAATAATAAGGCCCTGAATTCAAACCTCAGTACCACTCTTACCAAAAGGCAAAAAATTCCTTAACTTAAAATCTAACACTAATCAGAAATACACCTGTGCTATCTATAGTTTTACTATACCAAGATCTAAACAAAGTCTCCCCACAAAATAGTAATTACCAGCTGAGCACTAGTGGCTCACACCTGTAATCCTAACTACTCAGGAGACTGAGATCTGAGGATCCGGGTTCAAAGCCAGCCCAGGCAAGGAAAGTCTGTGAGACTCATCTCCAATAAACCACTCAGAAAACCGGAAGTGGCACCGTGGCTCAAGTGGTAGAGTGCTAGCTGAGGGACAGCACCCAGGCCCAGAGTTCAAGCCCCACAACCAACAAAAAAATAAAAATAAAAAATAAAGTAATTACAAAATTTTAAGTTATAAAATATAAACATCATATTTTAGCATTCCATATCAACAACCCTAATTCCAAGAGCTAAAATTTTCTCCAGAGAAACAAATATAAAACATCAGCAATAGCAATCCTCAGTAATATATGACCCACAGTAGAAGCACAAAATAGAAAGCTCTCCATTCCCCAAACTTTTACAACCAAAATTTACACTCTACGGGAAAAATTCATGTATTTGCACAATACAGAGTAACATACAAATGTGTAACTCTTTTACACTAGAATATTGATGTTTTTAAAATTGTTCTCAGCTGGTCCAGGAAACTAAAGGGTCTATATAAGACGGGAAGATAAAAATTTAAACTACAGAATCTATAAAAAATATTTTTAAAATGTACTTCAGATTTTATTTTCCAATTTGAACTGTAAACTTCTATGCTGTTATGTTCTTCTTATTCTACCACTAGTGAGAATTCACCTAACTTTCTCATTACAACTGTTACTCTAAACTTAAAAATGGAAGTGGGCTAGATGAGATGAAAAGAGGGCCTGACTAAAATAGCACATGCTGCTTCCTCCTCCCCTCTAGGTTCCAGGGACTCTGCCTCATGCATAGAGCCTAATCTTTCCATTCTTCTCAAGGGCAGATGAAGAAAGAAGGGGTACCTACCTGTTAAAGTATTTTTACTGACCTCTGCAAAGCAAACATAGAGGAAATTGGGAATTTTGAAAGTTCATAGTTTCCTTCTTCTATCAGATCTTAACTTGCATTTGGGTCACAAACACAATTAATTTTAACTCATCTTAAAGCTTTCCTGGCATACCAAATGTTGCAAGAGAAACATGAAAAACAAGGATCTTTTCAGAAAGAAAAGCAAAAAATCACCACAACTTCCATCACAGTGGCTTCAACAGTAGGAAAACTAGCTCGCTCAAATGTTGGCTGTCAAAACAAAAACCCATTAATACTTCTCAACCTACACCAAGGTTTAAAAATGTGTTCCTGCCAAAACCAACAATCTTTCATTTAACCTAAAATCTTTCATTAAAAAAAATGGTTTTTTTGCAAGTCCTGAGGCTTTAACTCAGGGCCTGGTCACTGTCCGAGACTCTTTTTGCTCAAGGTTAGCACTCTACCACTTGAGCCACAGCGCCACTTCCAGCCTTTTCTGTTTATGTGGTACTGAGGAATCGAACTGGGGACTTCATGCATGCTAGGCAAGCACTCTTCCACTGAACCACCTTCCCAGCCCAAAATCTTTCATTTTTTAAAAACAAATCTGGAATTACAAAAAAAAAAAAAAAAGATGGCTGGAGGGTTTAAGGAGTACAAACAACATATCTAAACCTTTCATTTTTAAAAGCATTGTTGCTCGCCAGTGCACTCCCAACGTGTTTATGTGTAGCTTCAATGACCAAACGTTAATTCCCACATTGCATTAGGTGATCATCCCACACTCAGAAAGAGAAATGCCCAGTTCCTTCTTAGGGCAACCACGATTACACCCGAAACGTCCTTTCCAAAGAAACCGACCTAACGTCGTTCAAGGATGCTCGGTCTGCTCCAGACAAATGGAGTTTTACTTTGTACCTAGGCTAAGTTACATTCGGAAAGACTAAAACCGCCGAGATCTTCGGAGAACAGCCGTCCCGTCGCTCCGGGTCCAGGGCCGCTCGCACTCTCCCCTCCTCCCCGCGACCTCTACGAAACCGAGCGCGGCGCGGGGGGCATCGGCCTGGACCGCATCCCAGACCGCATCCCGGGCGCGGTGCGAGGGATATCGGCCCGGACCGCAGGCCGGGAGCGGCGCGGCGCGGCGCGGGGGGCAATGGCCCGGACCGCATCCCGGACGTGGCGCGGCGTCCGCCGCCCTCCCGCACCTGCCCGCGCCCCGCCCCCTCGGCCCCCAGCCCGCTGGCAGGGGACAAAGCGCGACGCAGCCCTGCCTGGCGCCCTGCGACCCCGGGCCGCGGGCCCGACCTTGGCGCCGCCCTGGGTCGGCGCACAAAGCGCCGCACTTCCGGCCCGGCCGCGTCGCCGACCGTGCAGCCCGGGCCCGGCCCGCAGCCCGGCGCGGAGGGCGCGCGTGCCACCCCCGTCACCCGCCGCCCCCACTCACCTCACTGCGCCGCGCTCGGCAGCCTGGGCCTCCTCGGTGACCGGCGCACGCCGGCCCGGGCGGGCTCGGCGCGGGGTGAGGCGCGGAGCAGCGCCGCGGAGACTCCTCAGCCGCAGGCTGGGCCGCTCGTCCCGCGCTCGGCCGCCTCCCGAAGCCGCTCTCCCGCTCGCTGGGCTGGCCCGCCTCACCGCAGCCCGCGCTCCCCGACGCTGCGCAGCCACCGGAGCCGCCGACCTCACTTCCGCTCCGGGCGCGCCACGGCGGGGACGCGCCGAGCACGTGACGCCGCCGCGTGCGCGCTCCCGGGACGGCATCCGCCGGGCGCTTGGCGCGGGCGCGCGCGGGGCGGCGCGGGCACGCGGAGGGATTGTTGCAGACTTTGGTGTGGACTAACTTCGTGCGGGGCCTACTTCCTGCTGACGCGGGATGGAAATGGACATTCTGGAACGCCGCTGTGGCTTTTGCTCACTTCTTGTAAGTGAAAGTGGTTCGGGCTCCGGTTTTTGTTCCGCTTTGTTTCCTACTGAGATGGAGACTCGCGCTACCCGCCTCGCCACGCTGCTCCAGCCCAGGCCTCGCGCTTTTAAAGCGCCTCGGTAGCTCCCGCGGCGGTGGTCGCTGGTCCCCGGGCGGACGCGGTCCCGGGCCCGGTGAGGGCGCTTGCCTTCCTGGCGGGCGGCCGAGTGGGGGCATCCGGGGTAGATCGACCCGGAGCCCGGGGCCAGGCCGCCTCCCCGAGCCCGGCGTGGACCGACCCGGGATGGCAGGGTCCCCTCCGCCGCGGCAAGCCAAGGTCTTGCCAAGGTCTTACACCCTTTGTGGCTGTCACACACACACATACACACAGAACACACCGAGGTATAGGAGCGACTCTGGCACACACAGCCCCGCCCCCCCCCCCCCCCCCCCCCGCGCCGCCGCCTTGGTCCATGCACGGGCTAGAGCCCCATTGGAGCAAGACCACCTAAGCCTGTGCTCAGCAAAAACAGCCCTCTCTATTCTGCCATCCTCAGCAGCACGAGCCACACTTCCAAGGAAGGTTTGTTTTTTTTTTTTTTCAGATGGCATCAATTAGATTTTAATGGATGTTAAAATACAGATACGGTGGCCCTGTCTGTAATGATGGAGACCAAATGGTTTTTGTAATTTGCAATGTTTCCAATTTTGGAGTCTTTACATATACATGAGATATCTTGGAAATCGGGTCCAATTTTAAACACGAATTTATGTTTCTTCAACACATGAATGTAATTTTATACAATATTTTAGTAACTGGGTTCGTGAAACAAAAGGTTTCCAGGTGTGAATTTTGTCTCAAAAAATAGCAAATGTTGAGCATTTTGCTTGGTATTTTTGCTACATGGCGGATTGAACCCAGGGCCTGTAGCTGTGATCCCTACCATTGAGCCATATTTGTCTTTTTACCTTATTTCTCAGAATGGATCTCACTGACTTTTCTTAGGCTGTCCTCAAGCCTTGATTCTCCTCTGTTTGCCTCCTGAGCAGCTGGGATTACAGATATTTCAACAACAACAAAAGACACCGCTAACCTGATTTTGATCTCCAGGTTTCAGTTTACAGATACTCAACCTGCAATTAGGTCCAACTTCTAGAGTACTTGATGTCTTAAATTACATTAAGATATTGTACTTTAAAATACACATAAAGCTCAGTGCTGTAATCCTATCTACTCAGAAGGCTAGGTGTGAGGATTCAGTTTGAAGCCAGCCACTGTAGGAAGAGTCTCTGTGAGACTCTGATCTCCAATTAACCACTCAAAAACCAGAAGTGGCATTGACTCAAGTGGTAGAGCACTAGCCGGGAGAACAGAGAGGCTCAAGGACAGCACACAGACCCTGAGTTCAAACCTCACAACTAACAACAACAAAATACACATAAATACCATGGTTAATTCTCACAATTATTCTGTTATTAAAATACATCAATAATTTCTTCTCTAACAGTGCAAGATATTGTGACTATTTTTCTCACTGAATTCCCATTCCATTTCTCCACAGAATTTTACATTTATACACTAACATATTGTGAGTCTTCTTTTTAAAAACAGAGCTGATTTTATTACTCACCTCCGTGCTTTTCTTAAGCTTTAAAGATGAATTCAGTGAAAAGATTCTACTTTCTCAATCAAAGAAAAATCTATGTGGTGCCCTGACCCTAAATTCAATCCCCACTACTAGCACAAAAATAATTAAAATAAATCAAGGCCTCTGAAGTACTGCATTGTCGCTCAATCACTTGAGCCATGCCTTGAGCCTCCAACTTATTTTTTAAGATAGGATCTCACTAACTTTTGACTTCACCCTTGATTTTTCCCATCTCTGCCTCTCTGGAAGGAGTTCTAATACTTTTATTCTTCCTAAATGTGTTTGGAGTGAAGTCAATGTGTCTATAATATTAGGAATGACCTATAATATTAGGAATGACAGACATCATTTCAGGATTTAGTGCTATTCACAATACATTTTTTTCTTTAGTAGTATGAGAGACAAATGATTCAGTGTTTTGGTTAGGAAAGATAGGGAACCTTTCTTGTAAGCGCATAGCTGACATCAGCAAATCTAAATGAGGGAATGATCCGTAAAGACTGTCTAAAGCCTCATTTTCCTAACATGGGAGATAGAATGATTGGCCATGACAGAAAAGCACTATTGAAATGAGTAAGTGTTAACTTAGTCACCAACAAATATGTAGTGGAGCAATGGCAGACTGAAAGGTTATGGCTCTGGTAGACTGTGAGTGTTTGTCCAATAGACTCCTTTCCCATAGCCTATGCTTCTTTCCCAGAACCTAGAAGGCACTTCCCAGAGAGTTCATCACTAGGCCTGTTTGGTGCAGGCAGTAAATAGAGCACCAGGCCCATTTGGTGCTTGCAGCTAATCATGGGCCTCCTCTCCCCTTTACCTTGAGATGGCACTCCATTGGGGAAGTTACAACCATTTAAGGTAACAAGGAACCCAGCCCTCCAGTGACCTTCAGTCTGGGCAGCTGCAGCCCCTTATCTACTATTTGGGCAGCTGCCATAAATCCTAGCCCACCATGATGAAGCCCCTGGGCCACACATCCACATCAAAGTTCCCATCTCCTGGCCCCTCTAGGTTAAAAAGGTCACCTCTGATACTGATCCATGCTGCTTCTCCAGTGTGAGAAAGAGCCTTTCTAGTCCCTTTGCTGGCAATAAACCTTTCTTTGTCCTATGTGCTTGGGTGTCTGTGTGGTTTTTTGGAAGGGCCTAACAGCAAGGACACTTGTAAGGTAATGGATACCTTTTCTATTTCCATAAGCATGAACAAGTATGAACTTCTGCCCTCTTTCAATTAGGCAATAAGAAAGTTAGTGAATGTGGCTTTCCATGTCAAAAAGAGTCAAACAATTTGTGGAGGGGAAGGGGGAAAAACAAGTCATTTAAATAGGGATACAGGTGGACCCATCGCAACAATGAGAAGTACAAGTCGTTATGTCGAAAACAAACTTTACAACTTTGGTGGGGGAGGGGGGGTGGGAAAGGATGGGAAGGGGAAACAAAGGAGGAGGCTACAATGCTTGATAAGAAATGTACTCATTATCTTGCCCATGTAATTGTAACCCCTCTGTACAGTATTTTCACAATAAAAAAAAATAAAAATAAAAAAAGAGAGTCAAACATAGTTGTCATTTTTTTAATCACTTGTATCTGTCAGGATATCCAGGGAATGCTACAATAACATCAAGCCCCAAATCTCAATGCTCTCATACAATCCAAATGTATTTCCACTTAAACTACAGTTTATGTAAACAGTTTATGTAAACAATAAAATCAAGTATGAAAAAGTAAAAAGAATCAATAGATATGATATATCTAACTATATATATGGAAGAAAAGATCTATTTTGTGTAGGATTACTGTTAGCCAATGAGCTGCTTTCCCATTGCTTAGTAGGCTTCTTCCTTCTCCACACCTTAGCATGCTCCCTTCCTAGGCAACACTAGGACCATTTAGTAGAGGTAATAAATAATCAGCTCCAACACCCCTTTACCTTGTGCACTTCTCTGGGGCAGCTAACACCATATAAGGCAACAAGAGTCCCTTAGAGTGACCTTTAGGTTTGGGCAGCTGCAGGGCCCCTTATTTACTATTTGGGCAGTAGCCATAAATCCTAGTCCACCATCATGAAGCCCCTGGCCCTCACATCTACACAAGGGTCTCCGCCTCCTAACCCCATCTAGCCCCTCCTAAACCTCCTAGGTTATATCGGTCACCTCAGACAATAAACTGTACTTCTTCTCACTTCTCTCTTGTGGGAAGGGGTCTTGCTGGCCCCTTACTGGCAGTAAACCTTTTCTTTGTTCTTTGTACCTAGATGTCTGCATGGTTTTCTGGCAAAATCTAAAATACTCTAGCAATTACTTATAAGAAAAGTAAATAAATACATAAATAGAACATTTTACGTTTTGAGGGGCTTGAACTCAAGGTCTGAATGCTTGTCCTTAGCTTATTTGTTATTTGCTCAAGGCTAGCATTGTACAAGCTCCACTTGTACAATTCAACCGTGTCTGTATTTTTAAAAATGTAAGTGAACACTTTAAGGCAGCATTGTCACCAAACTGACAAGCATCTAAAATCATTAACATATATGTGCCGAAGTTTGGTACATGCTACTACATTAAACAAACACTACTGAATTCAAAAGTTCAGAAAGAATAAAATAGATATAATAAAATGATAGAGGAAGATTTCAATCACTCTTTCTGATAATCACATAGACCAAAAATCAATACACAAACCTCAGAATTAATTGACACCATAGATCCAATGGACTTAACAGATAAACAGAATATTTTACCTAGAAGTTGTAAAATACAGTCTTCTTAGCAGCCTGAAGAAAGTTCTATAAAACTGATCATAATTAAGGACACATGGGCTGGGAAGGTGGCTCAGTGGTAGAGAGCTTGCCTTGCATCATGAGGCCCTGGGTTCGATTCCTCAGTACCACATAAGCAGAAAAAAAAAAGCTGGAAGTGGCACTGTGTCTCAAGTGGTAGAGCGCTAGCTTTGAGGTGAAGAGCTGAGGGACAGCGCCCAGGCCCAGAGTTCAGGCCCCACGACCAGACCCAAAAAATAAAAAAATAAAAATTAAGGACACAAAGCAAATTTTAGCAAATAAAAGAAAATTGGAATAATGCCCTGTGTTATATCAGATCATCATGAAATAAAACTAAAACTCAACAGCAAAAGAAACCACAGAATGTATTCAAATATGTGGAGACTGAACAATACTTTGTTGAATGAGGAGTGAGTCACTAAAGGAAGAAGCAAGGAAATTACAAAGTTTCTAAAATGTAATGAGAATTAAAATATAAAATAAAGAGTTTTGGGGATACAACATAGGAAATGTTACAATGAAAGTTTATAGCCACAAGTGCTTACATTAAAATAATACCTTCAAGATCTTTTTTTAAATTTTATTTTCTTGTAAAGATGCTGTACAGAGAGGTTACAGTTATATCAATAGGTTAATGAGTACATTTCTTGTCCGGCATTGCTACCTCCTCCTTTGTTTTTCTCCCTCTATCCCTTACCTCACCTCCCCTACCTCCTTCACTCCCCCCCACCAAGTTGTGAAGTTCATTTCCAACACAGTGTCTTGTGAGTATCATTGTTGCGATGGGTCATCCTTTGTCCTTGTTCCAGCATTTTGTTATTCCCCTCCTCCTCTCCAAATTAGATAAATGTATATACAAGATACAAGGTACCAAAATCAAATACAGTGACAACAGGGATATACCATAGGAGGAAGAACATACAAAGGAAATAAAAGAGTCACATAGTACATTTAAAATAACAACAACAAAGGAAAAATCTCTTGTGTCCATATCTTTGGGTTCATTTCACTCAGCATCTTCTTATATGGTCATGTGTACATAGCATTTGAGCTCATCTGATAAGATTATCCTAGACATATACTAATTATTGCAAATAAGGGAAACCATGGGACCTATATTTCTTTGGTTCTGGCTTACTTCACTTAATATGATTTTTTTTCCAAGTCTTTCTATTTCCTAACAAGTGGAGTGGTGTCATTTTTTTCTGATGGAAGCATAGAATTCCATTGTATATACCACATTTTCTTGAGCCATTCATCTACTGAGGGGCATCTGGGTTGGTTTCATATCTTAGCTAGGAGTTAAGAAGTGAAGGACCTCTATGATGAAAACTTTAAAAACCTCTAACAGTTTTTAAGCAGAACTAAGGAAATGGAAAAAAAAACCTCCCATGCTCCTGGATTGGGAGGATTAACATCATGAAAATGGCAATACTGCCAAAGGCTATCTACAAATTCAATGCAATACTCATCAATATCCCAACTTCATTCTTCAATGAAATAGAAGAAGCATTCTAAAAATTCATATGGAACAATAAAAGACCCTGAATAGCAAAAACAATCCTTAGCAGAAAGAACAGTGCTGGAGGAATATCAATACCAAATTTCAAACTCTCCTACAAAGCCATAATAATCAAAATGGCTTGGTACTGGCACAAGAACAAACCTCAGGACCAATGGAATAGAACTGAAGACCCAGAAATGAACCCACAGACCTATGGCCACCTAATCTTCGATAAGGGAGCCAAAAAAAAAAATGGAAGAAAGCCTCTTCAGTAAATGGTACTGGCAAAATTGGTTCAACACCTGTAGAAAACTAAAGTTAGATCCTTATATATCACCCTGCACCAGAATCAACTCCAAATGGAATCAAAGACCTCGGAGTCAAAGCAAACACCCTGAAAACACTACAGGAAGGAATAGGAGAAAGTCTAGGGCTCCTTGGCACAAGCCAAAATTTTCTTAATAAAGACTCAGAAACGCAACAAATCAAAGATCTTAAATTATCACTTTGATGACATATTTTAAGCTCTTATAAAAGCAGGGACAAGCTTAGTTCCAAATTAGCAGTTGAAACAAATAATTTAGAAGACCGAAAGCAATGAAATTGAGACCAAAACAACTATATAAAGAATCAGTTAAAATAAAGTTAATTTTTTGTTGTTGTTTGGTTTTCTTTCTTTGCTGATTCTTGTGTGTGTGTGTGTGTGTGTGTGTGTTGCTGTGTGTGTGTGTGTGTGTGTGTGTGTGTGTGTGTGTGTGTGTGTGTGTTGCTCCTGGAACTTGAACTCAGGGCCTGAACACTGTCCTGAGCTTTTTTTTTTCCCTCTCAAAACCAGCATTCTACAACTTAAAGCACAGCTCTACTTCCAGCTTTTTCACGGTTAATTTCCGGTAAGAGTCTATTGGATTTTCCTGCTTTAGCAGGTTTGGAAGGGCAATCCTCAGATCTTGACCATCTGAATAGCTAGGAGTAAAGATGTGAGCCACCGGTGCCCGGCAGGTTGTTGTTGGAAAGATAAGTATTATTGATAACCTTAGTCATTCTTACTAAAATAAGGAGAGAAAATATCCAGATTAATAAAAGTAGACACAAAAGAAGATGCTATCACAACCAATGCTAATAGAATCTAAAGGAACAGGAGGGAATACTTTCAAAAACCCTATATTTAAATAAATTGGAAAACCTAAAAGAAATGGATAGGTTCTAGGTGCTCTTGGCTTACTACAATTAAACCAAGAAAATATCAACCATTTAAATAGATCTATAACAAGTAACAAGATTTAAGCAGTTCTAGTCTCTTAATAAGGAAAATCCCAGGACCGCATGAAGTCTCTGCTGAATTATCCTCAACGTTTTTTTTTTTTTTGGGGGGGGGGGTCCGGTCATGGGGCCTGAACTCTGGGCCTGGGCGCTGTCCCTCAGCTCTTCAGCTCAAGGCTAGCGCTCTACCACTTGAGCCACAGCGCCACTTCCGGCTTTTTTTCTTTTTCTTTTTGCTTATGTGGTGCTGAGGAATTGAACCCAGGGCCTCAGGCATGCAAGGCAAGCGCTCTACCACTGAGCCACCTTCCCAGCCCTTATCCTCAACTTTTAAAGAACTAAAACTAACATATTCCAGACTTTTCCATGAAATAGAAAGGGAATAAACATGACTATCTTTATTCTGTGAAGCCAGCATAACATTCATTCTAAAACCAGAAAAGGACACAACTATAAAAGAGAATTATAGACCATTTTCACTAATGAATATAGATGCAGAAATCATTGAATGTAAATTTGTTCAGGCACTCCGGAAAGAACTTTGGAGACTCCTCAAAAAAACAAGTTATAGAACTATCCTTTAATGTAGCAAATAATGATATAATAAAGCCACCTGCACAACCATGTTTATTGTTGCACTATTCACAGTAGTCAAGGAATGTAATCAGCCCAGATGCCCCTCAATGGATGAATGGATCAAAACGTTGTTTATATGTACATATGTATATGTGTGTGCATAATAGAATTTTACTTATTCATTAGGAAAAATGATATTATACCATTTGCAAAGCAATGTATGGTCCTGGAGAAATTGTGGTAAGTGAAGTAAATCAGGTTAAGAGAGACGAACAATGTATATTATTTTCTCATATGTGTAAACTAGATCAAATTTATAAATGTAAACACAATGTGGTTGCATGCAAGTTTACACTATGGTACTTCCAGGGAAGAATTAAAATGGTATAATTCCTTAGAAAAACGAACTCATAGTCCAACAAAATGAATACCAGGAAACTAGCACTTGACAGGTAAGGAGAGGTTAGAGGAAGAGGGCAGATGAAGGAAGAGAAGAAGTAGAGAAGAATTCAGTCATAATACTCAATATATATCCTATGAATTAAGAGAATTGACAGGAAGGGTTGGGTTGGGAGGGATGGGGATAATAATGAAAAGATGACATTAGTCAAGATGCATTTTATTCATAAACTGATTTGTTTAATGTTAATTAGTTTGTAACATTATTTAAAGATAATAAGCCAGGCACCAGTGGCTCATGCCTGTAATCTTAGCTACTCAGCAGGCTGAGATCTGAGGATTGTGGTTCAAAGCCAGCCTGGGATGGCAAGTCCATGAGACTCTTATCTTCAATTAACCACCAGAAAACTGGAAGTGGCACTGTGGTTCACATTGTAGAGTACTCACCTTGAGCTGAAGAACTCAGAAGCAGCACCCAGGCCCAGAGTTCAAGCCCCACATGGGCCAAAAAAAAAAAAAAAAAGATAAAAAAAGATAAAAAATATTTTTTAAATCAGTAAAACAACACATTAAAAAGATTATACACCATTATCAAGTTGATTGCATTCCAGGGATACAAGGATGGTTTAAAATACATAATCAATAAATACATGTAGTACAGAATATAAATAGGATCAAGAATAAAAAAATAATTATGTCAATTGCAATAACAAAAAGCCTTTAGCAAAATGCAACATGCTTTTATGATCAAAGTTTTGGAGAAATTAGGAATAGAAAGAATCAGAGAAAAGGATGAAAAAGTGCAGCAGTGGAGCACAATAGACATTGATGAAAGTGAACTATGCAACTTGTGGGTAGAGACAGGAGAGAGAGGAAATGGGAGAGAATGAGGGAACAGATGATACTATGTGAAAGGAAATGTACTTATTACCTGATATATATATATAAAGGTAATCCCACTGTATATCACCCCTAAAACAACAATAAAGTAAATTAGAAAAAAACCTAAATCTTATAAACACTTTGGGCAATGTAACATGATATAAACTCAACTTACAGACAGTGTTGGTAGCTAAGCAAAATGAGCAATGCTAAAGGTATCGCAATAGCAGACTTCTAAGTATGGAGCTATAGTAACAAAACAAGCATAGTACTGCCTCCCACACACACACAAATACAAAGATCAATGGAATAGAACAGAACATCTGAGATAAACCCACATAACTACAGCCATCTGGTCTTTGATAAAGGACACCAAAATATAAGCTGGAGAAAAGAGAGCTTCCTTTGCAAGTGGTGTTGGGAAAACTGGTTATCCACAAGAAAGAGACTGGAACTAGATACATAATTCTCACCATATACAAAAAAATTAAAATGTATCACACATCTTCATGGAAGACCCAAACCCAGGCAGCTACTATAAAAAATTAGGAAAACACTTAAACATATTGATATAGTAATTGTTTTCTGTATAGGACTTCATTTGCTCAGGTAATAAGAGCAAGAATTGACAAATAAATTTGAATTTAAAGTATTCTGCATGCCAAAAGGAAACAACTATCACAACCAAGAGAAAACCCACAGAATGAAAGAAAGTCTTTGCCAACTATTCATTGGATAGTAATATCCAGAGTATACAAAGCTCAGAAAAAATAAAATGCAGAAGAATAACATCCAATTAACAAATAATCAAATGAAATAAAGTTCTGAGAAGAATAAATTCAAATAGTTATAGCTACATGAAGAAATGCTGGACATTGTTAGCCATAAAATTAGTACAAATCAAAAACAATACTGAGATCTCATTTCAGGTAGATTAGCAATTGTTAAAAAAATAAATAATAACACATGCTAGTAGAGATGCAAGAAACTCTCATACACTGTTGGTGGGAACGTAAATTAGTACAATCATTTTGTAAATCAGCATAGGGATTTCTGAAAAAATAGACTGAGCTTATGGCCCTGTTATAAAATGCTTGGGCATATATCTAAAATAGTGTAAATAAGCACACAAGGGAGGTAGTTACACACCCAAGTTTACTATAACACTAATTATAGTAGATAAGCTGAGGAAGTAGCCTAAGATACTTAACAACTGATGAAAGGAAAGCACAATGTAGTATGTATTTTTCAGCCATTAATAAGAATAAAACTGCATTTGCTGGAAAAATGTATGGAACTGGAGATTATCATGTTGAATGAGATAAGTTACGATCAAGAGGCTAAATATTTCATGTCTTTATGCATGTGTTGAATCTAGACCTAAAGTGATGATGACAATAATAACAATGATGATGCCATGAGTGCAAAAGTGGGACTGTTTGGAGTATTATCAGCCTTAGTGGAGAGTGAGAAATGAGACAGTACTGGGGAATGAAAAGGATTGATATATGTTACATGCATATATTAATGAAACTCACCAAAAATGTAACTTCCCATGTATTTAATAGGAGTTCAAAATAATCTCTATCAGTGCTGGTGGCTCACACCTATAATCCTAGCTACACACAAGAGGGTGAGATCTGAGGATTGCTATTCAAAGCCAGCCCAAGAGGAAAGTCCGTGAAACTCTAAAGCACCAAAAAGGATGAAGTGAGCAGTGGCTCAAATGGTAAAGTGCCAGCTTTGAGGAAAAAAAAAAAAAGCTCAGAAATAAGCCCCTGGACTGCCACACACATAAAAAAAATCACTTTCAGAAAAGTCTGTTTGTTTCTTGTAAAAAACATATATATATATATATATATATATATATATATATATATATATATATATATATATATACACATATATATGCCACACACACACACAGAGATCCTACCACCTTGTAAATTGTACCAAAGAGAAATGAAATGATACATCTATACAAAGATTTGCACAGAAGCAGTTTTATTTTACTTCATGAAAAATAACCCCAAACAGAAAGACATCTATCACTAAGACACAGATAAACAAGTTCAGGGATGTATTTAGTCTGCTTGTGAAAGCCCAAGGACAAATTTCCAGTGACTTGGCAAGCCATTTGTCAAGTACAGCCACTATTATAAATTATAGTGTATAAACTTAATATTAAAAACAAAGGAGGATATGCTGAAAACTTGTTCTTTCTTCATTATCTTGACATCACCAGTATCTTTTTTGCTGTCTGCAGATTCTTCCCCCCTCCCCCCCACGCAACTACCTGTGACCATGTTGTATGGTGCTGTGATACCCTTGCCTTCCTCAGTGTGGTCACCTTGAAAACCTAACATGAACTTTATCAGAATTTCTACCCTCCACAGACTACTTATGTAGTATTAATCAAGGCTTCATTTATTGCTGATTTTCTGAACTTAACAATGTAACAAATAAAATGTCAATACTGTAGACCGAACTTGAAAGCAGGTAGTGTCTCTAGGGCTTGCTGATAACAACTGAGCTTGGAATGGAGTGGCATGGGTTGCAAGAATGGGAAATAAAGTGATTGGTGAGGGGCTCCTAGTGTCACAGTATTGTGTGATTCTCCTTTGGTTTGGTTTATTGACCTACAACAGATAGATAAGATGTTTCTCAGCTAAAACCTCTTAGAAGAAAGAAATCAGTTATTCTTACTGAGCTAGTCTCATGACAACCCATATGTGCTTCAGTCTGAAGAATTTAAAGGCTATACCAGTTTTTGTAAAGATTCAAGTACTCCATTTCTCTCCTGCCTTGGAAAGAAAATAAATCCACTAGTTCATGCTCTCTGTATTTTGGAATTAGAGATTAAAAAAATGGAACCATGCTAACATCAAAAAAAAGGTGAGAGGTATGAGTACCTATAACTTTGTGAATAGCACAGAGTATGGCTCCTTTTCTCTTTATATATGTGGGTAAAATTCTATTTCTTACTTTTATTTTTGCTGGTCCTGGGACTAGAATTCAACCCTAGGCCATGTCCCTGAGCTTCTTTTGCTCAAAGCTAGCACTGTATCTTTTGAGACACCGCACTGCTTCCAGCTTTTTCTGAGTAGTTTTTTGGAGAAAGAGTCTCAAAGACTTTCCTGCCCAGATTGGCTTCAAATTGAAGCCCTCATATCTCAGCCTCCAGAGTAGCTAGGATTACAGTCATGAGCTACTGTGTCCAGCTTTCTTTTTTATATTTTTTGAAATAATATATAATGAGTTTTAATATGGTATTTTCACATTTGCACACAATGTAGTTTGGCCTCCCTCATAACCATCTTGTTCCTATTCCTTCAAATAATACCTCTTCATGTCTTTTTTGACATCTAGATTATACACATGAGAAAAATAGGCAATATTTGTCTTCCAATATCTGGTTTATTTTGTTTAACATGATATTCAGTTTCACCCATTTTCCTGCAAATGACATAATTTCATTCTTTCTTTTTTAATGGCTGAATAAAACTCCTGTTCCTGTACCACATTTTCTTTATCCATTCATCTATTGTCAAGCACCAGACCGATTAGTTCTGTTATGATGGAGAATTCTGATACAATTATGTATTGCATTTTCAATTAAATTTATTACTGTAGGCGATTGTCAAAATATTTGGAAATATGACTCAACGTATTTTCCTAGAAAGGAACTCCACAACCATGGGACATATGTATCTTAAAACTCTTTAGATTAAGGTAGGAATCTAGCTTAGTGTAAAGCACTTGCCTAGCATGTTTGAGGCCTGGTTTGAATGCCTGCACTGTAAAAAAAAAAAATTGTATTGAGGGGCTGGGAAGGTGGCTCAGTCTTAGAGCGCTTGCCTTGCATGCCTGAAGCCCTGGGTTTGATTCCTCAGCACCACATAAGCAAAAAGAAAAAAGCCAGAAGTGGCACTGTGGCTCAAGCGGTAGAGCGCTAGCCTTGAGCTGAAGAACTGAGGGACAGTGCCCAGGCCCAGAGTTCAGGCCCCACGACCGGACCCAAAAAAAATTTTTTTTGTATTGAGTAGCACAAAATGACTTTCTAAAGTGTTTGTGCCAAGCTATCTCATCCCCAGTAAAACATGGTACCTTCACATATTTGTCATATTCAATATGAATTTTTAATTTTGTCAGTCAAGTGAGTTTGAAATCATATCTCATAGCTGTTTTTATGTCCATTTTTACCTAAAGTATTGTCAACATTTTCTCTGAAAGGACTGTATTCATTTATAAAAGGTACAAGCAGTGACTGCTAGTGAACGTTTCATTAAAAATCCTTAGTAAAACTTGATAATTCAAAAATCTGTATTTCAAATGGAAGGTCAAAGGGTGAACAAATGCAGCAATGGCACTCACTAGAAACTAGGTTGAAGATGAACTGTACAATTTGTGAGTGGAAACAGGAGGGAAAAACTGGGAGTGAGGGAGGGAAGGGGTGACATTGTCCAAAAATAAATGTACTTTTCACTTGACTTATGTAACTGTAACCCCCTCTGTACATCACCTTTATAATAACAATGAAATATTTACCAAAAATACCATCATAACATTGTTATTTGTAATTTTATTTTTGCCTTGGAATTGTCAATTCAGAAAATAAATTTACAGTGAAGCTTAGAGTGACAAGCCAAAAAGCACATGTGTTCCATCATATGTGGAAGAAAGATCTAACTGATGACTGAACATGGTAACTTATACAGAACTCTAGCATTCACATACAAACACTCAGACTCAAAGGGGATACCTTTAGGGGAGGAACACAAAGGTATTGAAACCAGCAACCTGGAACAGCACAACCAGATACCTGAGCTAAAGAAGTAAGAATACTCAAATAAAATAAAATAAAATTTTAAATTAAAAAAAAAAGAAGTAAGAATAGACACAGAGAGAGAGTAAAGCAAGTGGGGACCCACCAGCTCTTGAACCCTGAGTTCCCATAAGCAAGCCTATTTATTTAGCTTAATACAGTGAAGGTTACTATAGGTACCTGTAGAAAACAAGTTGTTTATACTGTTATTACAATCATAGAGACAAAACAGTTTTTGCAAATAAATTCCCTTATTGTTTGGGGGGCAAAGACTGCAACCCAGGCATAATTCAAACATGTATTTTAGTTTATTGGTTTTTTAAGGTCTACTCTCAGCCTTTCCAGCACTATCTAAGGAGGTGGCCTGCTGGCGCTTAACCCTCTCCAGACCTGTCTGTTTTAACCTTTCTCAGCCTTTTGAGTATTGATAAGGCCATATTCCAGCCTCTTACCCCTTTCCTTGTCTCACAGCTTGGCCTCAGAGTTCCCTACACAAAGGTGTAACTTCTGATAACATTTAAAATACTATTTATGGGACTGGGAATGTGGCTTAGTGGTAGAGTACTTGCCTAGCATGCATGAAACCCTGGGTTCAATTCCTCAGTACCACATAAACAGACAAAGCTGGAAGTGGAGCTGTGGCTCAAGTGGTAGAGTTCTAGCCTTGAGCAAAAGAAGCTCAGGGACAGTGCCCAGGCCTTGAGTTCAAGCCTCAGACTGGCAAAACAACAACAAAAAACTATTTATTGAAATGAATTCCAGGAAATGGAAACTCAGGTTTTATGGTGTTACTGTTGTTACTGGTGGTGGTAGTGGTTATGGTATTTGTTTTTGCTGAGTGTTTTTCTTTCTTTTTTGGGGGGGAGAGGGGAGGAGGGGTATAGAAAGGGAGGGAGGAAAGGTAGACAAATGCAACCATGTTGTTCAGTAGCTACTGTGTGGAAAATGACCTATATAACTTGTGGGCTGGGATGGGAGGGGAAACCAAAAGAACCAGTGATACTGTCCAACAGAAGAAATATATTCATTACCTAATTTATAAAATGGTAACCTTTCTGTACAACACCTCAACAACAATAAACTATATATTAAAAAATAAATTTACTAGTTCAAAAAAATCTGTATTTCACTTGTGTTAATAAATTATAATCTTGACTCATTTCATAATATGATGGTTGTATTTACATTTTTTTTAATGGATGATTGGTTCATGTACCTATTACCATTTTTTCTCTATTGGAGTCTTAGTGTTTCCCTAGTCAATTACTTTGAGTTTGTTGTGTGAAATGAGGACAGGATAATACCACTGCCTTTTGTGCACTGACTAGTTGGAGGGAGAATTGTTGTTCTTTTAAGATTTTTAATTTGTTCAATTTTTTCTTTCTCTTTTTCTCCCTCCCTCCTTCCCTCTGTCCCTCCCTCCCTCCCTCTCCTCTCCCTCCTCTCCCTCCTCTCCCTTCCTCCTTCCTTCTTCTCTCTTTCCGTTTTCTCTCTCACTCTCAGTCTCTTTTCGGTGCCGGTTCTGGGGCTTGAACTTAGGGCTAGCCCTGTGTTTTTTCTCAAGGCTAATGCTCTACCACTTTGAGCTCTAAATCCCCACTTCCAGCTTTTTTTAAGTGGTTAACTGGAAATAAGAGTGGCATAGACGTTCCTTCCTTGGGCAGGCTCAAATGGTGAACCTCAGATCTCAGGTTCCAGATTAGCTAGGATTACAGGCATGCCTGCTAGTGCCTGGCTGTTCAGGGATCTTTTATAAATGGTGGTATCTTCATGTATGCATACAATGTGTCCCATCAAACACCCCTCCTTTCCCCCCTTTATTATTTGTCCTTATCCTTGTTTTTTTAAAGGCCATTTCAACTGGTTTCATTGCTCTGTTTTCATACATGCATTTAAAGTACTGTACTTTGGGCACATTAGCTGGAAACAGAGCTGCTCATTTACTAGGAGGATGATCCACTGCCTCTGTCTCACCTCTAGTCCTCTGCTCTGAGTATTTTTGAGTTTGGGTCTCAATTTTTGCTTGGGTATGCTCCTGGACCATGATCTTTTTATTTTCACTTTGTGCTATGCTGAGCTGACAGGTGCACTTACCTTGCTTAGCTGTTGTTTGAAGTGAGGTCTCATGAACTTTTTGGTTGGGCTATTCTGAGACAGCATTCCTCCTATGAACCATCAAGCTTGGCTCTAGAAAAGCTGTTGTTTTTTCTTTGTCAGTCATGGGGCTTGACTTCCAGGCCTGGACACTGGGCCTAAACTGTTCAGCTCAAGGCAAGCACTCTACCACTTGAGCCACAGTGCCACTTCCAGTTTTCTGGTGGTTAACTGGAGATAAGTCTCATGGACTTTCCTGCCCAGGCTGGCTTTGAACTGTGAGGATTGCAAGTATGAGTCACCAGCACCCACTAGAAAAGCTTTTTTTTTTTTTTTTTTTTTTTTAAGAATGAGGGGGCTGGGAAGGAGGCTTCGTGGTAGATTGCTTGCCTTACCATGCATGAAGCCCTGGGTTCAATTCTTCAGTATCACATAAACAGAAAAGGCTAGAAGTGGTGCTATGGCTCAAGTGGTAGAGTGCTAGCCTTGAGCAAAAAGAAGCTCAGAGACAGTGTCCAGGTCCTGAGTTCAAGCCCCAGGACTAACAAAAAATAATGTAATATAATATAATAAAATAGAATGAATCCAAGCAAAGTGCTCGTGGCTCATATCTGTAATCAAATCCACATTAATTCTGTAAAACAAGTCAGGAACTCTATCAATTAATTTCAGTTGGCCAAATGTGATAGAAAGCAACTAGGTTTGTAAGTTTTGAATTTGAACTGGGAGATCAAGAACACACTTTTATCCCTTTAGGTCCGGTGAAATAGATGATCGATATTCAACAACTAATAAGAAGCACAATAAAGTAAAGGAGAAGCAGTGGGGACACTGGGAGTTAACCACAGAGCCTTATATACCACTGCTGTGCCCCACTGGCTGAGAACATGGGCAGTTGCTAGTCATTTAGGAAAGCTACAGAAGCTAGAACTATGAGTGTCTAACACTTCCTATCTGTCGAAAATGCATTTCAAATTATATGGAGTGTGGCATTTTCCTTCATGCTCTATTTGGAGTTTTGTAACCACAAGAATCTCTTACTTTTCCTTCCTCCCTTCTTCCCTCTCTCCCTCCCTCCCTCCCTTCTTTCCTTCCTTCCTTCCTTCCTTCCTTCCTTCCTTCCTTCCTTCCTTCCTTCCTTCCTTCCTTCCTTCCTTCCTTCCTTCCTTCCTTTATACAAGAAAAGCTATTCTAATCTTTGGAAACAAACAAGGGAATGGAGCAAATTAGTAGGTAATTTGGTTTGGCTGAACTGAGGTCCACAGATGCAGGGTGACTGGGTGTGACATTCCAATCAAGCTATTCAATGTCTCTGTCTCAGGCTCAGACCCAAAGTCATACATTCAGTATTGTCAGATGTGGGATTGGAAAGATGTCCTCATCCGTAGTCAGTTTAGGCTCCTCTTATCAGTCAGTTTAGACAGAAACTCAACTTGATTAACCTGGACATATTCTGAGGGGCATTTCTTACTATAGCTTAAACCAAACTAGATGCTAATATCACTTTTCCCTGTTATTTAAGCAATCCACATTTATTGAAGAAAACTGGTAAATGCAGAGAAGTAGGAAGAAAAAGTAAGACATCCATAGTGTCATTACTCAACAAATGTTAGTGTACTTTTTTGATACTTCAAATACAAACCATGAAAAACTCCTAAGCATAGCACTGACAGCATTCTGAAGTACACTGAGAGTCTTAACCAGAACTAGTCAAGAAGCATTTTTCTTGAGGGCGTTCAGGAGTGGTAGAACCTGGAAGAATTCCAAATGGTGCCAATCTCTAAGCTCTTGCTTAAGTAAACTGAGCTATCTTGCAAAAGCTCAGTTGCTGGTGCACATGACTCCCCAGCCAGCATTTCTACCCTCAGAGAGGGGCTGTGTTAAGATAGGGATCTTTATGTGCAGAGCTTAGAGTTTGGAAAACCAGTAAGAACAGGATTTCTGCAACATATCTTGTTTTTTGTTAAATTTTTTCCCAGAAAAGTGAATAAATCTTAAGCCTTGATAACATTTGCTTAATTTCAAATGTCCACCATTCAAATAGACAAAAGGAGCATTTCTAGCACCCAGAAGGGGGGTTGCCAGGGATTTCTTGAAATCCTATTCTAGACAGCATTCCTGCTCTCTTCTAGAGATGTTTAGCAGCAAGGAAATTAACATTTCCTACTCTTCCTCATCATCTTTTTTTTTTTTTAAAAAAAACTAGAAATACATATTTTTTCTCTTTTGCAGTGCAGGGGATCCATATCAGAATCTCATACATGCTAAGCAAGTGTTATATGACTTACCTATACCTACAGCCCCTGTAATAATTTTAGACTTAAAGTTTAGAGACATTATATCCATCACACAATTTCTTTTGTTATCATCTTGCATAACAGTAGTACATTTGTCAAAACTATTAACTAAGAAAAAGCATTCATAATTTTTTCATGAACACTTTTATTGTGTTCCAGGATCCCATTTGGGGCTCCAAACCGCTTCAGTCTTCTTTGGTTTTTGGTGATTTTGACAGTTCTGAGTATTGATGGGTTATTATTTTGAATGTCCCTCCTTCTGTTGAGACCTGTCTGGTATCTCCCTGCGGGTTAGATAGTAGTTCTGGATATTGGGGAAAGGTCACAGGAGAATTTTTCATCGCTTCTTATGGGGGTAACTACCACCATGTCTAATCGCTGTTGATATGAACCTTGGTCACTTAGAAAAGGCGGTTTCTCAAATTCTGGATGGGTAGGGGTCAAGATATCAGCCTTGATGGTTAAAATAATTACAATCCCTCTGTAGGGAAGATGCATTTCTTTAATACTTATCTCCGTGTTATAACAATCCTAAGAGACTTAAAAAGTATTCCAAATTTGGCCTTTGGGTATTCTTTCAGGCTAATAGCTGAGCGCTTCCTCACTTCTAGGAGGAGGTCCTGCCTGAGATAGCCCTTGGCTAGTCCAGGTCCTACACATATGCCTTTCTCTCAGGCCTTTTATTTGCGAGAGATGGGATTTACAGCCCAAGTCCAGTGCTTCCTACTCTTTCACAGGCAAAGACCAAGCATGCGCCAAGGAAGAGCACCGCCTAGCCGAGGCCCCGCCCCGCGCGCCCAGACCCCGCCCCCGCCCCGCCCACGACACGGTCGGCGTGCCCGGCGCATGCGCTCAGGGCAGGGACGCAGGACGTGCGCGTGCGTCTGCCCGGTGGGTTGTCCATTCTCGGCAGCTTGAGCGTCCTTGGTCTCCTCGGCTTCTAGCTGGCGGCCTGAGTGTTCGCAGGTGACCGTCCCCTCCTGCCTGGGATGACCCTGGTCCTCTCACCCGGCTGCCTGCTCCCCACTTCCTGACCCTACTAGAACCTCCTCTAGGGTCCTCCTCAGTCCGCGCCCCTAGGGGGACCTCACCTCCCCGGAGCCCCGTCCCCGGCCCCTCACCTCCCCGGAGCCCCGACTCTGACCCCTCACCTCCCCGGAGCCCCCGTCTCTGGCCATCGGGGGCCCTCCCTCCCCGCCCCCGTCCCCGTCCTGAATCCCCAGCCGCCCAGCCCATGAGCCTCGGACAGCCCTCCCCGTCCCGAACCTTGCTTCTCCCGACCCCGGGAGGGGCCCCCACTCCCCCATGCGAATCCTCCGCCTCTCAGCTCTCCGGAGGGGCCCGCACTTCTACACCCTTCCCCTCCTTCCCCTGCCCGACCCCTCCTCCAGCCCGGCTCCCCTTTCGGAAGCCGCCTGTGCTCTGACCCTGAGCGAACCCCGTCCTGTCTGCTTCCCCAGTCTGCCCTTCCTAATCCTCGCGCCCTTCCCGAGCCGCCGCGCCCCGATCCTTATGCTGGGCTCCCCACCTCTCCGACCTCCTGCGCCCGCCCCCTTCCCGGGGAACCGCAGTCCTTCCTCTCCCCTCCCCGGGCTCCTGGGTCCCGCGCCCCTCCGTAGCCCCGGGGCCTGCGAGCACCGAGCGCGGCCGCCGCCGTGTGCCTCCGTGGCTGCCCGGGCCTCCGTGGGCCTCTCTGCCAGCCTGGGATCTGCGGGCGCCTTGCCAGCGCCCCTGCGCCTAGTGCCCGGGGTTGGGCCTTCTGCCCGTCCTCGGCGCTTTGCTTCTCCCGGATGGGCCCTTCCTAGCTGGCGTTCCCAGGCTTTGGCCTTAGACGGCCTTTAGTGTCATAGATGCCTGGTTCTACAGTGTATATTTCTTTCACATTTGATTCTGTTATGTAACTGGATTGAGAACTCTGAGGTCATGGGTTTTTATTTTTCACAAGCATGAGTTTTTTTTTGCGGGGGTGGGGTTTAAATCTCATGTAGAGCAGTTCACAAATAGGCTTCTTGGTAGAGTAAATTTACACATCGTGTTTCCTTGTGGGCAGAGGAATGAGGTTGATTATCATCAAATATTCTCTTCCCTCTCCTCTACTTCCTTCTCCTTATTTTGATGTCTCCCATTTGAGCAGGAATCAGAACAACCAATACTAGATTGAGGGCTCTTCCTATTTCCTCAGGCCTCAGAGGGGATCAGTGTTGATGCGGAAGTGATTTGTTGGAAGTCACATGGGGAGCTAGGGCTGGGGCCTGCCTGTTTACTTATAGCCCACAATATTATGGAAGATATTAGTAATCCAAACATGTATGCATAGGCACACAGGTATCTGTGCAGTGGGCGCACCTGCTTAAGGGCCAGCAGGTGGGTGGGAATACTCCTGCCGCTGGTTCTGGGAGGACGCGGGTGTGTTCTCTGTATCTAGAAGACCTGATCCTGGGCAGGTCTGCTGGAAATGGGAACTACATGTGAACCCCTCTGGTGTTGGCATATACCTGGGATTTCTAATTACTCCTTTTTTTTCCTTTTCTTAAGGAGGCAATTGTTTATAGCTAAAGTGAGTGTTAGTTAGAACAGGCCAAATTGTGTTTGGTGGAGTTACCCAGAATTACAGCTCTTGAAACAAGATAGTGTTAGGTTTTTAAAAAGAGGTAGCCGAGTAAGAACAGCAGCACACCGTGGTATTCAGGTAAGGGGTAGGTTTATTCAGTAGACCTGCTGGACCAGGCAAGGTTGGCACTCCATGTGGCTGGGAAAGGCCTGGGAATGAGAGAGAGCTGGGAAAGAGAGAGGAAAGAGAGAGAAAAGAGCTAGAAAAGAACAGAGAGAGAGCTAGAAAAGAACAGAGAGAGCATCTGGACCTGGGCTAGCCCTTATCTAGGGTATGGGCGGAGAAAGGTGTGGCCACATCAA
Organism: Dipodomys merriami; assembly: GCF_024711535.1. Classification (NCBI taxonomy): domain Eukaryota; kingdom Metazoa; phylum Chordata; class Mammalia; order Rodentia; family Heteromyidae; genus Dipodomys; species Dipodomys merriami. The sequence continues at coordinate 6,065,150 of NW_027205381.1, forward strand.
ATTCAGATGTGACCTCAGCGGATGCAGATGTGACCTCTTCCAGGTGTCCTAGTTGCCTAGGTAAGGCAGGTACTGGGTGGAGACTTTGCTGCGAGGAGGGTGGAGTCTGCTAGCTATCCGGGAGTGTACCTTACAGATAGTAGTGTAGTTACAGCCATTCATAACTATGGAAGGCTCTGCTGTGTGGCTCTTTCTGACACACCTAGTTTAACCTTCATAATAACCCCATTAGGTAATTGGTGTGTCTTTTCTTTCATTCAGTAAGAAAACAGGTTTAGGGAGGTTTAGTACCTTGCTCGAGGTCATGCCAGGGAGGAGAGGCAGACTAGTCAGGTCCAGATCTAGCACTATTATCTTTTCACCTGTTAAGTTGATCCTTTTGTACTCCATGCATTACAACTGAGTTGAATTCCTATTTAATCTGAACTGTTGACTGTGGCAAGGTTTTCAAGGCTTCTATAGATTTTATTGTCCTGGAAGTAATGTGGCTGTTTTACAACTAATTTATTTTGTCCTCTAAGATGAACATCAGACTTACGTCTAGCTGGATGAATTTTAACTTATGAATTAGGCCCTATTCCAGAATATAAAAAGTGAAATGTTGGAATAAGTTGCTTGTCTCCCTTGCGCCCTCTTTTTTCTTCTTCTTCTAACTATGTTTAAAGTTCGATCCTCAAGGTGTTTTGCTAAATCTTCTGCTCCTTTTGAGAAACAGACTAATGTCCCTGTTTTACAATGTTGTGGACAAATTTTAGCTAAGTGTATAAAGTGAATAAAATGAATGGTAAGAAGAAAGGTGTGTGAATATTGTCATAGTATTCAACATATATATATATATATATATATATACATGAAAATGGTAATTGAGAGGATGGGTGAGATTGAGAGATATGGGGAGAATGATGGAAAGGATGACACTGATCAAGATACATTGTATTCAGACTGACACTAAGTTGAGAACCATTTGTCCAACTACTTAAAGCTAAATAAATATCCAAATAATTAAATGAGTAAACTAACATTGGTGTTGGTGGTAGTACTTATTACTGTGGAAGCAGTTATCATGAGTAGAGTGTTAGTAACTATCAGGCATCATGCCACATACTTGAATATTTTACTCAGTCTTCCAAACATCCTATCAAGTAAATTGTGTGTATATGTGTGCCTGCCAGTCCTGGGGCTTGGACTCAGAGCCTTGGCACTGTCCCTGTGCTTTTTTTGCTCAAGACTATCATTCTACCACTTGAGCCACAGTTCACTTCCAGCTTTTTGATGTTTAATTGGAGATAAAAGCGTTATGGACTTTACTGTTCAGGCTGGCTTTGAACCTCAATCCTCAGATAACCGCTTCCTCAGTAGCTAGGATTACAGGTAGTCACTGCCACCCAGCCTGTGGTATTCTCATAGATCAAAAAATTAAAGTTTAGAAATATAAAGAAATTTGCTTAAGGTAACATAACTGATTTGGGATTTAAACACAGAACAAATCTTTTGTTTTCTTTTTTCCTGGAGCTTGAATTTGGGGCCTGGACACGTCCAGGACACACTCCTTGGGTATTTTGCCCAAGGCTAGCGCTCTACCACTTTGCGCCACAACACCACTTCCAGTTTTCAGGTGGTTTATTGGAGATAAATGTCCCACAAACATTCCTGCCCAGGCTGGCTTTGAACCTGGATTCTCACATCTCAGCCTCCTGAGTAGCTAGGATTACAGGCATGAGGCACCAGCACCAAGCAAACACAGGCTCTAAAGCCTATATTAATAAGCATTAGGCTTTATTAAATTTTATCATACATATTCTTGGTATTGGAGATGCAGTCCAGAGCCTTGCCCAGGAAGCGCTCTACCACTGAGTTACATTCCCAACTTTGTTCAAATTTTAGTTGTAGTTATCTTGGAACTGAGAGCTCTCTGAATGTTTCTATTTTACAACACAGTTTTGTTTTTTGGACGTAACATGTATTAGTTCTCCAATAATAGGGATTTATTTATTATTGAACCTCTTTGCTCTTTATATTGTCTCTGATTCCTGTGAGTCTTGTTTTCTTTAATCTGTCTGTTAGGCTGTTATTAAATGATAGATGATTCTTGTTCTTTGTTCCTATTTAAGAGCAAGGTACTAAGAAAGACTGATAGAGAGTCTTGTGCTTAAAGTTTATTAGCTGAGTGGAGACTTGATTTTTTTTTATTGTGGAACCCCCAACCATCAGTATCAGTGAGCTTTTTCTCTTTGGTTATGACCTTAGTACTGGGCTAGTTTCTAGGAGGTGAGGTATGGAAGGGTACTGGGTATTTTAAGATTTTCACATGCTATATTCCTCTTCTAGGTGTGACATCTCATACCCACTCTGAGCTGTGCCTGATGTCCCAAGCCCAGAGCCTCTCTAGAGGGAGATCCTCAGGGTCATAAGGATTGCTACCTAGATGGTTCTGGTGCCTAATAATTCTTAGTGAGTTTGAGTAAATTCTGCTAGTATTTCCCCCACCTTCAGATTTATCTTTTACTTCCATTCTCTGAATTTTCTAGAATTTTATATACAGCTAGAGTTGGTTTGCTGAGTTTTTGCTTCTGTTACCATATGGAAAACCAAAGAAAGCTAGATTTTCTGTTATTTCTTGTCTAGTTGCTTTAGAATTATCTGACTTCTTATCTGACTTTGTCTCTTTTGCCATTCTCTTCACTTTATTATTGTGGATTAATGCCTTGTTTCCAGTTATCATCCTGGTTGTGTTTCAGAAGGTAGCAGAGTTATCTGTTTTTTATTTATTTATTTATTTATTTATTTATTTATTTATTTATTTATTTATTTATTTATTTATTTATTTAATTTGTGCTGGTCCTGGGGCTTAAACTCAGGGCTTGGGCACTGTCCCTGATCTTTTGTGCTCAAAGCTAGCATTTTTACCATTTGAACTATAGCTCCACTTCTGGCTTTTTTTGCTAGTTAATTGGAGCTAGGCTTTCCTATCCAGGGTGGCTTTAAGCAACAATCCTCAGATTTCTGTGTCTTGAGTTGTTGGGATTATAGGCGTGAGCCACTATTATGATCCATAATTAACCTTGGAAATAGCAGAGCAGTCACCATGGTGAAGTTCATATACTGCCATGTGCATTACATTTATTTGTATTTTAATTGTATTCTCTGCCTTTCCCTTGGAAAATAACTCTCCTGTGAACTATGATGTTGAGCCACAAGAACCAGGAATTCTCTAGAAATATATAAGGGAGATACAAATGGAAAGATAGACTTTAAAAGTCTGCCTCTTTTGCATTTCTCCTGCCATAGGTAACCTTAAGGCAGGTCAGGCTAGTAGGATCTAGGACTCTGTGACTCTTCAGAAGCATGTGACTCTTCAGAAGACTGAGGACAAGCAAAATGATACACAGTGTCTTCTCTGGACCTTACTTCTGGGAGGGTTCAAGACCTGCTGGAAGAGTGTGACAGGGCCAAACTTTAGACAGAACCATTTATTGGTCCAGTATGAGTAAGGTGACTCAGTTAAGAAACAAGTGATTGTGACTGCTTATGTGAGGACTTGCTTCCCTTGACAGGTCTTAACTTAGTCTGCTTGGTATGTAGGGGATCTAGTTTGTGTCACATGCGGCTTAGAGATTGGGAGCCAGAGGCCAGGGTAGATTGTAGCTGAGAGTAGAGGTTGAAGAGGCAGGTAGTACTCTGTGTGGTAGTGAAACCAATGTGGAGGCCAACCCCAGAGGCCAGAAGATACAAAGGACACACATTTCTTTAAAGTACTCAACTGTCTGCAACCTTGTTAACTCTGTTAGATGGTATAGTTTGCAGATTTCAGAGTCCTAAGAAGATGCCCTGTGGCTAAAAGTACTGTATACCCTGGGTGAAGATTCTGCAAATTCCACACAGTACAGTAAGATGCTCCCATCATTATGGAGCATTTATTGCCTCTTGGCTTCTTTACATTTTCCCGGAGACCCAGCAGTAGGTGCCTGCCCAGCAAGTTCAGATCAACAAACTCAATGCATTCCTTAGCATGTGAACTTATGGTTCATTTCCCCACAGCCATTTTTCTTCATTAGCTCAAGTTTAGGTTGGTTTCAAGCCTATTCCTAGGTTATCCTTGTAGTCTAAATCTCTGTAACCTTGAGCCTTAGCCTAGATATCTACTCTTTTGGTCTTATAAAAGAAATCCTAACATCTAAGATACAAAATATGACACATATCCCTTACTACTAACAACATGAACACTTGGATTAACTATTAACAAAATGAACACTTGGATTATCTATGGGATGATAGTAAACAAAATCACTGTATCAGCTTAAAAAAAAGTCACAGGGGAAAGTGAAGGAAGGGGCAGCTCTCCAAGAAGAATTGTACTCATTACCTGACTTATGGAATTATAACACCTCTGTATAACTCCTTAACAATAACAATAAAGTTTTATATATAAAAACCCAATTGCATTGTAAGTTTTATATATAAAAACCCAATTGCACTGTTCCCAGTTGTGTGAGATAAAACTCACATTGAAAATTTCTTTTTCACTAACATTTTATAGTGGTATAATTTGAATTCTTGATGTTCAGGTTACTTGTTCACCTCCCTTGTTTTGAGACCTGGTCTCACCAGGTAACCTGGGCTGGTCTTAAACTCAGTCTTCCTGTCTCCTCTCCCGGAGTGAATATAGATATGCACCATTATGTCTAGTTCTCTTGTTCTAATAAGCTATAACTATTAATTGGAATTTGATGCCCTTTCTAAAGCTAGTTAACTTTTTCAAATCCTTTCTAAAAAGCATTTCTAAAAGCAAATTTTTCTTAAGAGACAAGTTCTCACTACATTACTCACGCTGTCAGACTGACACTGAACTCCTGGACTCAAGCCATTCTCCTGCCTCTGTCTGAGGACAGGACCACAGATATAAGCCCCCAGGCATGATGCAGCTTTGCTTTTTAATAATAATATGTCTCAGGACTGTCTTGAGATGTTCAGCCCCTAAATTGTAATCAGCTCATTTGCACTGAGTGCTGATTCCTTTTAGAGAAGACTAGAGTTAGAGATAATAAAACCTGGGCACTAGGAGCCATGAGATTGTTTCCTATAATGACTAAAGATGGATAGGATGACACCAGAAAAGAAGCAATTCAACATCAGAATTTCCTTTGTCGGAAAGTTTCCAGTTTCTGTCTAATGTTTCCCTTTCTTTTAATAGTGTTAATTGTATTACATAGGCATATATAGTATGTTCATAATGTTCTTTACATGCAGACATATTTCTGTTTTTCTCCATTTTAAAGTTTGATTTAACTGGCCTGGAACTAATTCCCAATCTGCTGTTCTCTCCTTTTTGATATCTTTTATGTCTAGTTCCTACCTGCAAAGAAACTGTGCTCTCATCCCAAGGAGATACCTGTACCTGTCACGACTCATACATTAGTGGATTATAAGCAGAGACAATAGGAAATCTAATGATTTGTGCTTTACCTAAAGTTATCTTTTCTAGTACCAGGGTTTGAACTCAGGCCCTTCATTTGCTGGCTTGCTTGCTCATGGCTGGTAGGTACTTACCACCTGAGCTATGCCTTTAAGCCTGAGTTTTGATGGTTATTTTGCAGATGGAGTCTCATGGACTTTTCTGCTTGGGCTGGATTTGAACTATGATTCTTTCAAATCTCAGCCTTATATGCAGGTATGATTACAGGCACAAGGCACCAGCACTTGTCTTCTAGAGCTGTTTTTTAAAACATTTTCCTGGATGTTGCTGTTGATGGTAATTTGACAGACATGTTCAACTGATGGCCACAGAGAATAAGCAAAGCTATTCAGTATTCTACTGGCCTGACATTTGGACTGTTTAAAATGGCAATAATACAGCCAAATTGGTGTTAGACATTTGAAATTTAAATAGAGATACCACAGAAATTCAAGAAACTCCTTTCTTTTGTTCCACATTTATTTATTATTTAGTTTTGATTGGTCATGGGGCTTGAAGTAAGGGCCTGGGCACTGTCCTTGTTCCACATTTTTATATACCTGTTTCAAAGCCATAAACTAATGTTACTAACAGAGTTGTGTGGCAACATTTCAGTCAGATTTTCTCTTTGTATTGTAACTAGGTGGTTCTTCTTCAAGTACTTTTTGCTAAGTAGCTGTTGCTAGAGAGATTCTTTTTTATGTGATATGGGCATAGGGATTTGTCATGCTTTGCACTTTGGTATAATGCATTTTACCCTTCCAGTTTGGTGTGAATGGAGGTAATAACATTGCAGAAATGTAATGTCTGCAACATATAGCCTGGCTTTTAAATCCTTTTCTCACTTGTTTCTTTACTATTAGAGTGTAAGCTACATGAAAGCAGGTAGTTGAACTGCCAAATTCCAGTGTGTAGGGCAATTTGGGCACAATTCTTAGCTACACTAAGAATATTTGTTCAATGAGCACATGATAATATTTCTCTACCTCAAATCCTGTTGGAAGAATGGTTATTTCAGTGTGTTAATGCAGGGAACCAAATTCAACCCAGCTTAAAGGATAAACCTACAATTTTGCTTAGCAGAAATCCCTGGATTAGAGTGGGTTTTGGGTTTAGTTGGTGGATCACCTTTGTGAGATTTTCTGTCTTTAGGATTAGCCACCTGCATTCTGGTCCCTGCTGGTCAGAAGGTGGCAGCCAGCAGGATTGAGCTGCTTCTGTTTGTGATTACTGAGACAAAGTGGATGCTGGCTGTATGTCTGAGGCGAAAGATTGCAGAATAGATAGCATGAGTTGGCAAAAACTGGAAGGAATGCTAGAACCTTCAGAGTATAAGGTTGCAGATAGGGTGTAGGAGGACTAAGGCTTGTGGACACATTTTTTTAAAAAAAATACTGTGATGGAGTTAACTTTATCAGCTTTCCCTTCGTATTTCTGCTATCCTGCCCAGATTGTATCATGTCAGTCTGCTGGGCATGCCAGATGTAAAGCTAGGAGCTGAACTCCTAGGCCCCTAGGACATTGGGAGAGTTATAAGAAGCCATACATTTTTATCAGAGCTGAATCTTAGTAATCCTGGGACTGCTTCCTCTCTGTTTGATTCAGCAAAGTGGGTGGTGAGGTTCAAGCTGGGAATGGGAGACTCCGGAGGTCAGGTGGCCAGTGATGTGAGATAGCTCTGAGTGTTCCTCTGCTCACACTGAAGGACATGAGGAGTGAGAATTGGGCCAGATGAATCCCTCTTTTCCTGGATATTATTCTGAACCTGCCTGTTCCTTCTGTAGGTGAAGAGATGGCGTTTGTGAAGAGTGGATGGTTGCTACGCCAGAGTGAGTACATGTGCTGTGCTTTCTGCACATCTTTATTTCTGTTTGCCTACATGAATCACATCTTTAACATTAGCTTATGTTAGTTATACCGAGGGGCAGTTCAGTGTTCCGTTTCCACACTTGTTTACAATATGTTCCAATTAGTCTCACCCCTTCTACCATTCTCTTTTTCTCCCTTCCCAAAACAATTTCACCAGGTTTCATGTTCTATTTTCATAGTTGCAAGTGAAATGAATCCCATTTAAAAATGAATCAGAAATCCTTTTTAATGTAGTAGCCTTGAATTTCCTCTTGGGAATTTTTAGAACTCTATAAATATACACACATGGAGCTCCTCCTTGCTTGCTCTTGATGGGAATGAGGCATCAGTGACAGTTCTTGCTGCTCCCCATTACTAACAGCTTGCTTTATTACTAATGGCTGACCTGAGGTTCCACTTGACTCTAAGCACACCTTACTGCTAGATTGTCACTGGGACTTAGTCTCTGCCTGTAAGTAGTATCTGTCTTACTGTGACTCAGATTCTGGAGGACAACTTGACTGAGGACATAGTTTATTGAAGAGACTTTTGTTTCCAAAACAGCTCCATTGAAGAGAAGCTCATTTCTTGCAGGTTGGGGTCCACTGTCCTAGACTTGTCTCTGTGGGCATGTTCTTCATATATTGTCTGCTCATCTCTGAGGAAGTCATCCTCTACTTTAAAGCAGGAGAAGCTGGCTCTGTTTATTAAAGGAAGAATAAGTAGATTATTTTGCTGTCTTAGAGACAAATTAAGGAAAAGTGACCATTATGTTATTTATGACTTTAGCAAAAAATGGAGCAAAAACATGTGTTATTTACTGTTTAGAGACTTTAATTTGTGGTTGTAAATCTAGCAGGGAAGAGTCAACTACATACTTTAGATGGTTTATTAAAAACCATTGTTTTGTCTGAAGTTTTGGTAGGTGCTATTGTTTCTTGTTGAAGTGGAGATTCAGTGCAATTTGTCTAGGTCTGACTCCATCATTAACACTATTTTGACACAAATGTGGCCCTTCAGCTTGTTAGTGTCTATCTATACATTCTTAGACCTGGACCTTTATTTCCTAACCATAGGATACCATGTATCATATCCATCCTTTAGCACAGATGGATTTGTTGTAATATTGACTTACACAGTAAGTTTTGGTGTGTTAGAGTTTAGTGCTAGTCTTTGTGTAAGTTTCCTTGTTTTGGGTTTTGTGATCCCAACCACTCCTTGGCTGTGAAGAAGTTGCTCCAACATCTCTGAATACTTGCCTCCCCTACTTTTATTCTGTTCCTTTGGATGTCTTCTGGTTTTCTCCTTTTCCCACCATATTTAACTGTAAGTGGTTTGTAGTTGTAGTGGACAGTATCTTGTGTACTAGTGTTTTTGCTCCTTACCAGTGCCTAGCCTGATGATGTTACACATAGTAGCCTGAAGTTACTCAGTCATTTCAAAGGTCCTAGCAATAGACCATAGCTATTTCAGAGGTGTGTATTTAGACGACTATTTTATAGACCCATCTCTAGAAATGTGGATTGCTTTTCCTTTACTAACAGCAGAAGAGTCAATCTTGAGAACAACAAATGAGGGGACATCTATTACATTTATTGGGTTGCATAGCAGCAGAGGTATACATGTGGGACATGTGGTACTCTGGTCTCCTTTTTCTACATAGACCTAGGGGCTAGTACTTTGCCTCTATTGTACAACTTGATTTGAGCATTTCCAGTCAAGAGTTTTAGTGGCAGGGGGAATACTTGGGCAGAAACTCCTAGCCTGGTGATTCCAACTTTTTTGTGGCTCAGTCTGGTGGTTTCTGGGTAGCTCATGCCCTGGCCATCATGTGGATATTGGTGTTACAATGAGAAAGTATAGTATTGGTAATAGGAAGGCTGGATGTCACATAAAAGAACATGTAGGGAGTAGAAGGAGATTTATGCTTATTGGTCAAGAACAGGGTGAGAAAGAGTGCTGGAAGTTAAGATTTGCCCTAGAGTCTACTGCAGGAAATTCTTTCCCAGCAGGCAAGGAAATTACAACGTTATGAAATAAATTCCTGGTCCAAGATGACAAAATAGAAGGATAGGGGATGTACCAGGTAATAGCCCTGTGCCTATTTACCTAGGGCATGATTCCATCTGTATCTGTGTTGTGTGTGTGTGTGTGTGTGTGTGTGTGTACGTGCGTGCGTGTGTGTGTGTGTGTGTGTGTGTGTGCGTGTGTGTGCGCACGTGCATGTGTGTGCTGCTGCTGGGCCTGGGCTCTGTCTCTTAGCTTTTTAAGTCAAAGCTGGTGTTCTTCCACCTGAGCCACAGTTCTGCTTCTGGCTTTTTGGTGGTTAATTGGAAATAAGGGTCTCATGGACTTACCTGCCTATACTTTGAACCATGATCCTCATATCTTAGCCTCCTGGGTAGCTAGGATTACAGGTGTGAGCTACAGGATCTTGGCTCTGAGTTTTCTGAGGGGCAATATTAGAAAAAAGTTTAGGTTAAAGCTCTTAAGGACAGAAAAAAAAAACATTTTTCCAAGAGCTATTATAATCATTTGCTTAGTGACTCTCTAATCCAGCTTTTTGTGTGTGTGTGTGGATTGGTATATAGGTTTGAAATCAGGGCCTCTTGCTTCCTGGGCAGGCACTCCCCCACTTGAACCTGCAAGCTTTTTAAAAGCCTAACTTTTCTTGTTTGTTTTGGGACTTGCCCGTTGGCTGGTAGCCTCCTCTGTATCTGCAGAATATGCTACCTGAAGCCTTATTACAGCAGTATAGAGAAGCCATACTGTCTGTTTCCACTAACAATTTGTTTTTTTTTTTTTTTTTTTTAGTAAGTTTTTTATTGTATAAATACGGTACGGAGGGGTTACAATCACATGAGCAAGGTAATGAGTACATATCTAATCAAGCACTTTTGACTCCTCCTTTGTTTTTCCCCTACCATCCACTCCCCCCCATCTCCACAACTACATTCCCGCCCATATCCATGCCAAATTGTAAATTAGTTTTTCCACATATTGTCTTGTACATCTCATTGTTACAATGGGTCAACCTGTATCTTTATTTTTTTTTTCTTTTTCTTTTTTTTTATTGTAAAGATACTATACAGAGGGTTACAGTTACATGAGTGAGGTAATGAGTACACTTCCACTTCCTCTTGAACATTGTTACCCCCTCCATTGTTTTCCCCCTACCATCCCCTCCCTCCCTCCCTTCCCCAAGGTTCTTTTTTTTTTTTTTTTTGATTGTGATTAAGTGATTACTTAATTTCCGGAAATTCACAGTATTGTGGAATAATGATGCTCATTTAAAGTCACAAGTTCATTCTAACTTTCCTGGAGCAAATTGTCTATCACAGTCTGTAATATATAACGGTGCTCATATGTTATATACCATATATGTGATCAGCAGCATGGGGATATTTAGTAGTGGTTCAACCAGATGAGTGGGAGTTCTTTGTTTCTTAAGTCCTGTTAGTTTTGTCATATCACCTAACATTTTGGATTCATCATCCACTTATCAGGGAGACCATGTACTGTTTGTCTCTTCGTTCTTGGCTTACCTCGCTCAACATGATTCCTTCTAGCTCCATCCATTTCCCTGCAAATGCCATTATTTTGTCATTTCTAATGGCTGCATAATATTCCATTGTGTATAGATACCACAATTTTTGGATCCATTCATCTGTGGTGGGGCATCTAGGTTGTTTCCATATCCTAGCTATTGCGAACAGTGCTGCAATAAACATGGAGGTGCACGTGTCCTTGTATATTGGTTCCTGTTGTTCAGGGTAGATGCCTAGAAGTGGTATGACTGGGTCGTAAGGGAGGTCAATCTTTAGCTTTCTAAGGACCCTCCAGACTGCTTTCCAAAGTGGTTGTATGAGTGTACATTCCCACCAGCAGTGTAATAGGGTTCCTCGTTCTCCACATCCCCTCCAGCATTTGTCGTTGACTGATTTGTGGATGTGGGACATTCTGACTGGGGTAAGGTGGTATCTCAGGGTTGTCTTTATTTGCATTTCCTTCACCACCAGGGATGATGAACATTTCCACTAACAATTTGATGGATGGCTTTACTAAGTTCTGTGCAGGTGTGCTTCAGGCTAAAGGACAGTTCCCTTTGTTTTTGCTGTAAGTAAGAATACTGTCTTTGTTCTTTTCATCCAAAGCTATCTTCTTATATTTTCAGGTACAATCTTGAAACGCTGGAAGAAGAATTGGTTTGACCTGTGGTCAGATGGCCACCTAATCTATTATGATGACCAGACCCGGCAGAGTATTGAGGATAAAGTCCATATGCCGGTGGATTGCATCAATCTTCGCATGGGGCATGAGTGTCGGGGTAAGCTTCTTGGCTTTGTTCTATTATGTCACCTGCCATTGTCTTTTTTGTGTGTATCTGTATATGTGTGTGTGTGTGTGTGTGTGTGTGTGTGTGTGTGTGTGTGTGTGTGAGAGAGAGAGAGAGAGAGAGAGAGAGAGAGAGAGAGAGAGAGAGAGAGAGAGAGAGAGAGAGAGAGAGAGACAATATTGGAGCATGAACTCAGGGCTCAGGGCGTTGGTATTGTCCCTTAGCTTTTTTACTCAGGACTGGTACATTGTCACTTGAGCCACATTTTAACTTCCAGCTTCTTGATGGTTAATTAGAGATAAGAGGCTACTGTCCCTTTTCTGCCCAGGATGGCTCTGAACTGTGATCCTAACATTGTAGTCTCTTGAGTAACTAGGATTATAGGCATGAGCCACTGACATCTAGCTCCTTTCTCAATCTTAATGGGAAATGGATTTCTTTTCTTATTGTATATGGATTTGTTAATAGACTGAAAGAGTTTCCATCCAAGATGGGTAGCTACAGTGGGGTCACAGGCACTTAGGTTGTGAACCATAGAGTTCATTCAGATAGATTTTCTCATCTGAGTTAGGCCCTTTCAGTTCATGTCCTATCACCTGCTGGAGAGGGAATCAGATGTTAGAATCCCAAGAGGGATTTTTATTTTGTGACAGAAACAGGCACATACCAGTTTTTTTTTCATGTGCCAGTACAGACTGGGGCTTGAACTCAGGACTTGAGCCCTATCCCTTAGATTTTTTTTTGTTAGAGACTGGTACTCTATCACTTGAACCATCACTCTACTTCTGGCTTTTGGTGATTAATTGGAGATAAGAGTCTCATGGAGTTTCTTGCCTGGGCTGGCTTTAAACCATGATCTTCAGATCTCAGCCTTCTGATTAGCCAGAGTCATAGGCGTGAGTCACTAGCTTCTGGCTACTTGGTGGCTTCTACAATATCATGCTCTCCTGGAATTACTTCTCATATTCACTTGAACAGATTAGTTTTAAAAAATGTTTTTTTATTGTAAAAATACTGTACAGAGGGTTTACAGTTACATGAGTAAGGTAATGAGTACATTTCCTATCCAGCATTGTTAGCTCCTCCTTTGTTTTCCCCTGTCATCCCTTTCCTCCCTACCTCTCCAACTCTTCCTTCCTCCCCCCGCCAAGTTGTAAAGTTTGTCTTCAACATAGTGTTTTGTACATCTCATTGTTATAGTGGGTCAACCTGCATCCTTATTTCAGCATTTTGTTATTTTCCTTTCCCTCCCCAAATTAGAGAAATGTATATACAAGATGCAGGGCACTAACATCAAATACAGTGACAATGGGTTATAGCGTGGGAGAAGAACATACAAGAGAAACAAAAAAAAAAATCACATAGTATATTTTAAATATGTCAATATTTATCTTGGGTTCATTTCACTTAACATCATCTTATTTGTCATATGTACATGGCTTTTGAACTTGAAAAGATTAAGTTTTGTGGAAGTCTTCTAACTACCACTCCTGATGGGCAGCCTAGCTGTTTCCTTCTCACACAGTTGGTCAAGGCTACAGGTTATTTCTTGGATGTAGCATGAGATTTCTTATCCAGATTTTTGCTAATCTAAGTTGTTAGGTCTTAGAATGTGTAAGGAGAAATCTTAAACCAACTGTGTAAGTGCTTCTTCTGTCTTCTTTTTTCCCCCTAGACATTCAGCCTCCAGATGGGAAGCCAAAAGACTGTCTGCTGCAGATTGTTTGCCGAGATGGGAAAACTGTTAGTCTCTGTGCAGAAAGCACAGATGATTGTTTGTGAGTTTTTTCTTCTTTTTCTTTTGGTCTGCATCTTGAATTCAAACTCTAACTCTTTTATTCATTGGCTGGTGCTCTACTACCTTAGTCATTGCTCTAACCCCATTCTTTGATTCTGTGTGTTTAATTTACAAGGTAGTTACTGGTTTAATTTTTAGTTATCATAAAGAGAAAAGAATGGGATTGGAGTTTCCTCAGGCAGGGGAACATAGGACTTAGCAGTGTGTGAGAGGAATGTAACAAGGACCTTTTCCTGGTTGCAGGTTCTGCCTGTCACACCTGGCCAGCTAGACTGCTAGGCCATGAGGGTGGCAGAAGGTAGTGGCAGTCACTTTGTGCTCCCCCCTCCCCATGCTTTTTTTTATTGTCAGAGTCACACTAGGTACCTTCATAGGCATAGGTGAGTTATTTCTTGCGTCTTTTTAAAAAATGTAACTATGTCTTTAAGAAGTGTAGTATCTTATTACTTAGCTTTGGTCGCAATTACTTTCATCTACTAGCTCTGCAAGAAGGGATCATGAACTAAAATGCAAAATTAAAATGGTCCTCAGCCTGTTGACATTAGCATTAACATTAGGTTAGATCTTTGAAAACACTGGCTGAATGAGATATAGGAGAATGAGTTTTTTCTGTTAACTGTGTATCATTACAGTGTGTTAATTTTGGACCTGGTAAGAATTCGCTAGCAGGGATCACTGAAGTATTTGCACATAAATTACATTTTCATAGAAGCCCACAGACGATTTTGTCAGTGGCTGCTGTTAATTCATGCTCATGCTTATCCTTGAGATAAATGTTTATTCTATGCCAAACTCTATGGTTTAAATACCAGATATAACTTGTTTTTTATACTTTTTAATTTGTACCAGTTAATCTTAAATGGTATATTCTGGGAGATATCATGGCTTTCTTAAAGAAGGATAAAAAAATGACATGTATCAGGCTAATTTGGTCCTTTTATAAGCTGTAACTATCATTACTACTTAGTAAGTTAAATACTGAACACTTACTTTGTACTAGGCATGGACATAACTGCCTTGTAGATATTTTAATTATCACCGTGACTTACAAAGTAGATATTGTTCCTCTTGGTATATAAATTGAGGAATAGAAGAATTAGTTAGCTTCTCTGTTCATTCTTTTAGCAAATTAACACAAGTTTAGTGGCTTCAAAGAATCTACACTAGCTAGGCTCTGGTGGCTTACATTTGTAATCCTAGCTACTCAAAAGGCTGAGATTTGAGTATCAGAGTCAACCCAGCCAGGAAAGTCCATGAGGCTTATCTTCAGTTAACTATCAAACAGCCAGAAGTGGAGGGGTGGCTAAAGTGTACAGTGCTAGCTTTAAGTGAAAAGGGACAGTACCCAGACCCTTCGTCCAAGCTCTACTATTAGTATGTGCACAGGAATCTACATTATACTATATTGTTTTTATTGGTGATACTGGAGATTGAACAGGGACCTTACACTGGTAGGCAGATACTCTGAAAGTCAGAAGTTTAAACAAAGTTCACTAAAAAGGTATTTGTGGGGCTTCCTTGCTTATAGGCACTCTATAGGAGAATCTATTTTCTTACATTTTCAGTATAGAAAGGCTTCCTACATTCCTTGGCTCTTAGCCCTATTCTCCTCAAAAATGTGCCAGTCTTGTCATACTGCCACTGCTCTAGCTCTATAGCCAGAAAAGGCTATATAGGTATTTAGGACTTGTGTTTCGTTTCAGCCCACCTAGATTTTCCAGGATAATCTCCTCACCCCAAGTACTTAGCCTAATAATTATAGTTGCACAGTCTCTTTTTGCCCTGTAAGCCATCACAAACTAGGATGTGGACATCTTTATGGGCCATCATTCTTCCCATCATACATTCCCTGGCATGGAGTTAATGGATTAGTCTCAACTGCTGTGCTCTCTTGGGGCTGAACTGGTGATTATGTGAAATGTTTCAATAGTAGAAAAAAACAACTAGAACTAGCACTTGAGAGTGTTTCAGCAAAACATGGAGTTTTTTTTCCTTTTGTAGAAGAAGTAAAAATATGGTGAAGGTTTGCCTGAAGGAGAGGGTAGGTCAGCTCTAATCTTAGAATAAAAAAATAGGAGTTTGTATCTGTGTCTGATTTATTATTATTTTGGTGGTATTGGGATTTGAATTCAGTGTCTAATGCTTGTGAGGCAAGTATTGTACCACTTTACATCTCTCCCCCTTTCTACTTTAGTTTGTTTTTCAGGTAGAGTCTCACTTTTACCCAGGGTAAACCTTGGTTTATGATTTCCCCCTATCTCTAACTCCTGTGTAGCTGGGATTACAGGTATGTGCCACCATGTCTGGCCTTCTATATCTGATATTAAAGGCATTAATTAGGTGGGAAATATATGGAGAATAATACCTTTAAAACCAGGGGAATAAAAGGAACAGAAAATGCTTCCTATAATCAGAAAAAGACAAACTGGTAAAGTATGGTAAATCACTAAAAAATTCACCTATCAGTAGTTATGTTGACAGTATCCATGGTTTCATTTAAGGTGAGATGGTCACATTACCTTAGGAAAATAAGGTTTGAGATTAGGTAGAAGATACAAAGTACAACTATTTATTCTGGTACTAAGAAGCAAATGTGAAATAAAATGTTTGGTAAAAAAGTAGAATAAGAGATATTCTCAGGGCTGTTACACTAGGTACCACAAATTGCATAATGAAAGCAACAGAAGCTGGTTTGCTCATAGTTCTGGGGGCTAGAGATCTGAAGTCACTTTCTCAGCTGAATTGCCAGAGTCTCATACTCAGCCTCAAATAAACTTGCTCTGTCTGCTTTAAACACTTTTTTAAACTTATCTTTTGATGAGACAATTCAACCTATAGCAGAGATTCCTGAGTAAAAGTGCTAAAATGTACCTGACAAATTTTCTCCAATTATTTTCTGAAATGAAGGGAAGACATTTCAACAGCAGAAGTTGGACTTGAAGCACAAACTGTGAATAGCCAAAGAAGTGAAGTAGACAGTTCTTCTGAGTTTTATCACTGTCCTTATCCTCATGTTTGATCTCAGAGACAGCATAACATGAATTAATAAAACCTTCTAAATTTGTAGTAATAGTCTGTAATTGTGAGTGATAGCATTAAGAGTAAAATACTTTTTTGGGAAAGTTAATGTAAAGCTCTTCAGAGCAGATATTCCTGTGACTTTATCAGAGGCTGGGAAGTTCCCTAGGGTTTTTCATGCCAGGGCACTGAAGGCACTGATGCTTACCTGTGTTGGGTAATTCTCTGGCTGGTGATGTGAAAATTAGCATGAGAGATTCAAAAGAATATGGTCATTAAAGAATATAAGACCCACATCTTTCAGAAGGGGCCTATTCTGTCCCAGAAAAAAATCTCTTCTACCTCATGCCCTTGAATTATACAAAAGTAGTTGTGGGTCACATCTAGTCCATCAAACTTCTGTGGATACAGGCAAGGCTAGGTCTGCCAGATGATGCTTGATAGTCAGACACTATGGAAAAGTGACTCATCATCATCATCAGAGCAAACATATTTTGGATATCCCTTCCCAGGTTAAACATGATTAGGGCATATAACCATGGCTGGGCAACTCTACAAATATGCCGTAAGGAAAAAAATATGGAAAGGAAGATGTAAGCCTCAGAAAAAGTTCCTGGTTTGGAGGCTAGCAAAGCAGAAATAAAGTTTCAAAGAACTCAAAACTAAAGGAATGGGTTTGGTAGCTTACACCTGTAATCCTTGCTAATTGGGAATCAAGGTTCAAAAGTCAGTACAGACAAAAAGGTGTTCTAGTCTGGCCTGTGCTTAAAACATAATGATGAGACTCTGATCTCTGAAATAATTAATGCAACAAGGTTGTGAACTGTGGATCAAGAGGTAGGATGCCTGTCTAGAAGCCCAAGGTCCTCAGTTCAAATGCACAAAATTCAGAATGAAAGAGTGGGGTGGGGGTTGGGAGGAGAGAGAGAAAGCATGACAGAGCGAATGATCCCAGAGTGGTTTTCCAGATGCCATGTTTTTGTTTTTGTTTTTGTTTTTTTTTGAAGTCTTGGGGCTTGAACTTAGGGCCTGGGCACTGTCCCTGAACTTCTTTAGTTGAAGGCTAGCACTTGAGCCACAGCACCACTTCCGGCTTTTTCTGTTATGTGGTACTGAGGAATTGAACTCAGGGCATGACGCATGCTAGTCAGGCTACCACATTCCCAGCCTAGCTGCCATGTTTAAAATGACATCTCCCTTTCCTACTCTCTTGTCCTCTGTCTCTTACTGTAGAATGGAAGATGCATAAGGGTTAGGGTGTGTGCCCATTGTGTCTATAGCCTTGGCCCTCTTGGGGTATCCTTTACATTTGAAGCTAACGTTTCCCCTGGTTTACAACCCAACTGAACAGTGAATCATTGGTGTGGAGGAAATCTCAGTGAAAATATGGTAAAAAGAAAAAAAATTGAGAAAAAGATGAAAGCTATGTTAGATGAAAAGGATTCAGAAAGATTATTGATATCCAGAAAGCACAGAATCCAAAGAAGAGGTATTTAGAAATTCAGTGCAAGAAGAAAAATCTTCTGGAATAATAGAACTGAATCTGTAGACCAAAGGCTGGACTGTCCTGCCTGACAACCAAACAATACTTGTAAGGCACACGGATGATGCATGTAGTGCCCTTAGCAGCTTGAGCCAAGGTTCCCCACATTTGTGGGGCAATTTTGCAAGTGAAATACATTCATTAGAAAACCAGAACTTTTGAAAATATGAGTTAATCTTTCAACTCAAGGAGATAGTAAAACATAGATGGAAATGATAGGGATGAGAGAAGAAGGTTAGAAAGAAGAATGAGGGAAGAAGAGATAATTACCCAACAACTGAGAAAACTCTTGTGAAATTTAAGATTTAAGAATCTCATTTTTGTGGCCATGTAGGGGAAGATTAGGCAGGATTGTTACATACTTTCTACTGGGCCTTTGATATGATGTTTATATCCTTTGATCTAGCAGTTCATTCAAATTCATCCTGTAGAAAAATGTTTACTGAAGAGTACCAAGGGTAATAAGGTTAAGAAAAGCATTCCTCTCTCTCTCTCTCTCTCTCTCTCTCTCTCTCTCTCTCTCTCTCTCTCTCTCTCTCTCTCTCTCTGTGTGTGTGTGTGTGTGTGTGTGTGTGTGTGTGTGTGTGTGTGTGTGTCATTACCTTTACTGGGGCTTGAACTTGGGGCCTCTTGATCTTGTGTGGCTCCCCTCCCCACTTATGTTCTCAATTTTGGTGCTCTACCACTTTAGACACAGCTCTACTTTCATCTTGCTGGTTGATTGGCGATAAGAGTCTCAAAGACTTTTCTGTTTAGCTGGCTTTGAACCATGATCCTCAGATCTCAGCCTCTTGAGTAGCTAGAATTACAAGTGTGAGCCACAGGCACCTGCTTAAACATTCTTTTCAATTGGAATACATTGCTGGCTATCTAAGCTTACTTATATCATGGAAAACTATTAAAAATTAAGTAGATCTAGTTATGTGACTTAAACTGCAAGGCAAATTGCAGTATATTTCATATTTAAGAAATAAAGCAGATATATTAGTTTTCATTGTATTTAAAATGTTATTTTTCCATAATAAGGATATTTAAAAATGTATATGTGTGTGTGTGTGGAGGGGGGGGATATATTCCTTGTATTTATTTTGGGGAAAGTTGAAGACCTGTTCTTTAAGCAAGTCTTTTTAGGAATTCTGATGTTAACCTGAATCTGGGAATCACTGAATTGTTAGGTAACCTTAATTAAAGCACCTTTTTATTTTTTTCCAGGGCCTGGAAATTTACACTGCAGGATTCCAGAACAAACACTGTAAGTCGCTAATGGCTGTCACCATGGCCAGAACATAGCACAGCCCTCTTCACACAGGCATGCCAGTTCCAATGCTGTCTAGAAATGTTTGCATTTTGCAGTTTTGTTTTGTGCTGTGCTGTGTCCTGAAGTCCAAAAGGAACTATAGTATCTATTTTGTGCATAAGATTTCATGACATTTTGGGCTTTATACTTCTCTCTGGTTCTGCTTCTGATCTTAGGAGGTTTCGGAGGCAATAGGTCCTACTTTGCTTACCAGGCAATCAAGCAAGCAGGACCTCTGGTCAACACTTTCATTCTTCAAGATGGGCTTTTAGTTTTTTCATTTATCTCTGTAGGAAGAAAAAAAAATGAGATGAAGCTTACAGAAGAATTTGTATATTTAGGGAAAGAATGTAAAAAAGCCTACTATTCAAATACCAGTGTTTTCTATTCTTGTTAGCCTAATATATTCTTTCTTGTATGCCTACTCAGCAGTTCCAGTCACCTCCTACAGCAAATGTTCTTTTTAGGTGAAATTAGTCTTACCAGTTCCTCGTTAGGGGCAAAATACCAGTAATTCTTGTGTGTTTTTTTTTAGAAAACAGTGATTTATTTTTTCTTTTCTACTGGAGAACGATTGAATGAACATTTTAACATTAAAAAAAAAAAAACAGACTAAAAGTGGCGTTGTGGCTCAAGTGGTAAAGTGCTAGCCTTGAGCTGAAGAGCTTAGAGATGGCACCCAGGACCAGAGTTCAAGCCTCATAACTGACAGAAAAAAAAAAAAGGCTGAAAAAATAGACTAAAAATGGAACTAGGTAAATGGAGGAGATGGGTAGGGTTGAGAGAGGGGGAAAATGATGGAAGGGATGATGTGGATCAAGATGCATTGTACCTACAAACTGATAGGTTAAATTGAAATCCCTTTGTACAAATACCTAGATATAATAATAAAAAGACTGTATAGGACAACTGATAGGTTAAATTGAAATCCCTTTGTACAAATACCTAGATATAATAATAAAAAGACTGTATAGGACACGTCTTTAATTGCTCCATGTCAGATTGTGAACAGAGAATTGAAAGTGGCATGCTGTCTTTTTAAAGCCTTTGTGTGGCAGTGGAGCCTCAAGGCTGTTTCTATTGCAGAGTGGACAGGGATAGCTGCCTGGCTCCTGGACTAAGAGAACATGCTCATGGCTCTGTCCACTCCTCTCCACCATCAGGGCTTCCTACTTCTCATAGCTCTTGATCCTTTCACTTGCAAAATAAAAGTACTTCTGGCTCTTACCTGTCCTCTTCCCGTACAGGCATATGTCGGCTCAGCAGTCCTGTCCGATGAGGCTGCTGTGGCTTCCTCGCCCCCTCCGTACATGGCCTATGCCGCACCAACAGCTGAGGTAGGATGCCACCTGAGCAGGGTCACACTCAGATGAGGAGAGCTCTCTCGGGTCTCTGCTGTCCTGTGTCTTTGTGTTTTGATTTTAATATGAAACAGTATCAGAGATTAGGAATGTACTTTAAACTTTTACTTTCTGAAACAAATTGTTCCTTATCAACTTATGCTTTTATGAGGTAAAGCAGCTATTGTCTATTTGAATTTATGTTCACAGGGTTTATTTTTAAGATAAGCCTCAAAGATGAATCATGTTAATAATAGTTGCTTTAAATAATGAGATTTTTGAAGATTTATAGTTTATATGTATTGATTTGAATTCTCTTTATAATCAGAATTTTTTTTTTGAGGGTGAGAAAAGACCTGAAAAAAATTACCTAAATCAGATGCAGTGGGTATATATTTAAGGTTGCAGAAAGTCAGTACAGATTTCGGTATATTTTAAACCAGTTTCTCTGATTGTTGCATATTAGATAGCATCAAAACCAGGAATTTTTTATTTATTTTTTTTTTTTGTTGGTCGTGGGGCTTGAACTCTGGGCCCGAGCTTTGTCCCTCAGCAATTCAGCTCAAGGCTAGCGTTCTACCACAGGAGCTACAGCGCCACTTCTGGTTTTCTAGTGGTTTATTGGAGATAAGAGTTTCACAGACTTTTTTGCCCAGGCTGGCTTTGAACCGCGATCCTCAGATCTCAGCCTCCCGAGTAGCTGGGATTACAGGCGTGAGCCACCAGCGCCTGGCTTAAAACCAGGAATTTTAAATTGATATAGTACTATGTGTAATCCTGTGTTATTGTGTAGCTTGTAGTAACCACCAACCTGTTCATGACAGATCTTCACAGAGCCTGACTCCTTTCCTAGACACACACACACTTTCCCCACAGCAGGACCTGTCTCTTCACTTCAGTGATGAATAAAGTCCTTCTCACTCAGCATTAATGCCCTTGAGGTTCATCCTTGTGTATCCCTGTCCTGCTGAGCCACACCTTACTCCTTCTCTACAGTGATTGTTTTTGTGATAGGGCCTTATTTTCTGGCTAGGCATAAGCTTCTATTGTGATCTCCTTATTTTAGGCTGTCTATCATAGCTGAGATGACAAGTGTGTGCTGCCATGCCTAGCTTCTTCTGTTAAAATAGTACTAGACTTTTCTGTCTAAACTGATCTTGAACCCATGGTCCTCTAGGTCTCAGCCTCCAAAGAAGTTAAGATTATGAGAGTGGGCCGCGGTTTCCTTGCATGTCTGTTCTATTTTATTGCTGTATAGTGTTCCATGGTACAAATATCCTACATTTTGTATGGAACAACATTTTCCCACAGAGGGGTATTTTGTTGTCAGCATTTGGCTATTACTAGTAAAACTACAGCAAACACTTGTGTGTGCAGGTTGTACAGATGAAAAGTCTTATTTCTTTGGGATAAATACCCAAATGTGAAATTGCTGAGTCCTATGTATAGTTAAGTATAGGTTTAATTTAATTTAATTTTTTTTTTTTTTTGCCAAGTCCTGGGGCTTGAAATCAGGGCCTGGGCACTGTCCCTGAGCCTCTCTGTGCTTAGGGCTAGCAGTCTACCACTTGAGCCACAGCATCACTTCTTGTTTTTTCTGTTTATGTGGTACTGAGGAATCGAACCCAGGGCTTAATGCACGCTAGGCAAATGCTCTACCACTAAGCCACATTCCCAGCCCTAATTTTTTTTTTTTAAGTTGGATTTTTCTTACCAGTGATGTCTGAGTGATCCAGTTTTGCTGAATCCTCACTGGGCTTGGTATTATCACTGTTTTTATTTTTTACTAGCTGTCCTATCTGCAGTAGTAGCTCTTTGTGGACTTACTTTGCATTTCCCTAAAGCTGTTGATGTTGAACATCTTCTCATGTACTTATTTACCATCTGTATTTCCTCCTTAGTGGAAATAACTTTTTATTTCTTTTCTCATTTTTATAATTGCATTTTAAAAAATGTTGACATTTGAGATTTCTTTCTATGAGTGTGTGTGTGTGTGTGTGTGTGTGTGTGTGTGTGTGTGTGTGTGTGTGTGTGTGTGTGTGTGTGTGTGTGTGTGTGTGTGTGTGTGTGTGTGTGTGTGTGTGTGTGTGTGTGTGTTCTGGTACTATGGATTGAACTCAGGACTTATACTCAGCTTTTTTTTTTGTTCAAGTTATAACTCTACCACTACTTGAGCCATGCCTCTACTTCCAGATTTTTGCTGGTTATTGGAGATAAGAGTTTCTTGAATTTGTTTGCCTGTGCTGATTTCCAGTTTGAACCTCCGATCTCAGCTTCCTGAATGGCTAGGATTGCAGGCAAGAGCCCCTGGCTCTCAGTTTGAGTTCTTATCTGTATTTTTGTTTTCCCCCTGCAGTGTAGGGAGATGGAACTAGAGCCTTTTTAATGCTGTGCCAGTGCTCTGCCATTGAGCCTTACCCCTCCCTCAGCTCCATTGCTTGTCTTTGTACTCTTTAATGAGGCCTTTCACCATTTTTTCTTTTTCTAGATCATTCTTTTGTTGTCATACCTAATACCTCACCTAGCCCAGGTTTCCTAAGATTCCCTCCTATGTTACTATCTTACCATTTTAAAGTTTTATCTTACCACTGTGACCCATTTTGAGTTAATATTTTTATAAGGTGTGTGCCTATTTCTGATTTTTCTGGCCCCTTGATCAATGTGTTTTTCTTCCTCTAGTAGACACAGTGTTCTTGTACTGTAGTTATATACAGTACTGTCTTGAAGTTGGTAAATTGATTTACTACCACCTCCATTCTTCCTTCTTTCTTTTAGCGCTCTTGATTCTACCACTTTTTATGTAAGTTAGAATTAATGTATTTGTATATACTATAAAATCTTGTGTGGCTCTTGACAGAAATTGCTGTAAACTTTTGTTTCCTGTTTATTTGGAGAGAAATGAGCATCTTTACTATATTGAGTTTCCCAGTGCATGAATATAGACTGCTTCTCTATTTATAATTCTCTGATTTCTTTCTTCAGTATTTTTTAGTTTTCAGTGTAAAAGTATAACTGTTCAAGATAGGTTAGATTTACAAGTATTTCATCTTTTTGAAGTGATTATATGTGATGCAGTATTTTAATTTTACTCTTCACATGGAGTATAGTTAATTTTTGTATGCTGATCTTATAGCCTGTGGACTTATTAAAATCATGTATCCCTTTTTTGTAGATGCATGTACAAATTGGGATGCTTTTATGTCTTCTAGTCTATATGCTTCCCACTTCCTTTCTTGCCTTATTGCTTACAACTTGCAGAATTGTTTTGAATGGCAATGGTCAGGCAGGATGTGTTCTTGGGTTTGGGGGAATGCTGTACCATGGTGAGCATGCTTATACTCATTACTCCTCTCCTTCTCCCTCTCTTTCTTTCTTTCTAAATAACTTCATCAAGTTGAGGTGGTTTTCTTTTTTGTAGTTCCCAGAGTCTTTGTTTGTAAAAATCACGAATGGATGTTAGACTCAATGCTTTTACTGAGTCAATTGAAATGATCATGTAGTTTCTTTTTCTTTTTTAACCTGCTTATATTCTGGATTACATTGATTGATTTTCAAATACTTACCAACCCTGCATTTTCTGGAATAAACTCTTTGATCAGAGACTTGTGTTTGTTAGGCAAGCACTCAACCACTTGGGCTGAGCTCCCAGTCTTTTTCCTTTAGGTATTTTTCAGGTAAAATCTTAAGTTTTTCCCCAGAACTGGCCTCAGGCCACAATCCTCCGACCTATGCCTCTTGCATAGTTGGAATTACAGGTGCTCCACCATGTTTGCCTGTTGGCTTGTTGGCTAGCCTCTGAGATCTTCTGCCTCCCTAGTAACTGGTATTGCAGGCATGACTCGGCAAGCCTGACACCACAGTGTTTTCTTACTGTGATGTCTGCTAGGTCTGTAATGTGATAGTCGCCATTCCATTCATTGCTGATAATAGTAATTTTTGTAACCCTGCCCCCTGCACAGGTCTGTTACTTTTACTATTCTTTCCAGAGTCAGCCTTTTGCTTTATTCACTTTATTAGTTTAATGGATTTGCTTATTTCCTTCTGTTCATTCTCTGGTTTTCTTTGTGTTTAGTTTTCAGAACTTTGATTTGTATTGGTGGGGACTTCCTTTAAGCTTATTTCATTTAATACTTTACCTTTTTGAAATACATAGGATTTTGTGTTTTAAGTTTGAGAAATTTTAAGCCATGATTTTTGAATATTTTTTCAGCCAACCCTTTTCTCCTCCCCTTTTGGGACTGATGACAGGAAGGTTAGGTTTGTTGTTCTTTTTCCTTAGTCTGTCTTTTCTATGATACTGTACTTTGGATTTAAGGCACTGAATCTTTCCCTGCTCTATTCTATTGAGCCTATTCATTGAATGGTGTATATTAGTTGTATTATTTTGGTTCTAAAATTTTCATTTTATTATTTATATCTTCATATAGAAAAATCTGTTTACCTTCTTATATCTTTATTGATTTTGTTATTTTGGGGGAAAGTTTCTATTTTTTGCTTATGAGTTCATCAAGGCTTGTTGAAATATTTTTATGGAGCTTCTTTAAGATTTTTTTTTCCCAGTTGGACCTTTAGGCCTTGCACATGATAGGCAAGTGCTCTGCCACTGAGCATCATCCTATCCCTTAATTCTAGTCTTTGTTACCTTAGTGTTACTGTTTTCTGTTGTCATTCAGTTTAAGATCTTCCTGGTACTTGATATGATTAATGATTTTAAGACAAATGGACATCGTAAAGATAAAGTGGGGGGGAGTCAGGCCACTGCTCTGACCTCACCCCTACTGATAACCTCACCCCGTGGCTCCCATGGAGTGGAACATACTATCTATGAGGCTGTGCTGATGCCATCCTGGGTGTTAAGGAGGGGGTGTCTTTTTTCCATAAGGCAAGAATAGTCATTTCAGGGCCCACATGGTCCCCATACCATAGTGGGACCACCTTCATCTGGCAGGAATAGAGTTTCTCACTCCCTGCTTGACTTCTTTTACAGTATTAAGAAGGAATACCGTAAGGGGAGGCTGTGTTACCGTTGGCTTAGTGTGTGAGCTTAAGCTGTCCACACGAGGCCTTTGCTGGTGGAATGGGGCTGGGCTGGGGGTTTTTCTGTGGTTTTGCTTAGAGTAGAGAAGCTATCATCTGACAGTGTTCCCTTTTGCTCAGCTACCCCTTTCCCTTGTAGAATCTTTGGGTAGGGAGAACAGGCTTTTCTTGAGACCTTTTTGTGTAGTTGCTCACATTTCCAAGGGGAGAAGATTTGCCATGTGTTATCCCTCCATTCCTGGGGTACTAGACTGACTGTGGCTTCCTATGTTGTTCTGTGTGGAATGTCCAGAGTTTTAAGTGCTCATTCTTAGAAGGAGAAATAAGGAAAGAAGGTCCACTCCTTCTAGAAGTGGAAGTCTTTTCTCCTGCTTTTCTAAAATTACAGATTTAGATCTATGCCAGATTCCTTACTTTCCTCATATCAGGTGGTAGTGACATCATGAACATAATTGTAATTGTCTAAATGTGCCTGTGAGTTTATAAGCAAGGCTGTTTTTTTTCCTCTGGGTTTCTTGTTGCATAGTTCATGTGCTCAGCCATTGGGGGCACCTCCTCTGCCTATTTCTGGTAGTGGTCTTTCATAGATATTTGTGACCAGAAAATCAGCTACCCGATCAAATCCTAGACCTCTAGTGTTCCCCTGCTATATTTTCTTCCCAGTAAGCTGAAATTGGGCTGGGGACAGTTCTGCCTCTAGGCTGGTTTTAGTTGGAAAATACATGTTTGAATGAATGTCATTGTCTAGTGTAATGAGAGGTTGGGGAATCTATTGAAAGTTGAAGTAATGGTAGAACTGAATTCATATCCCAGTCTCTTAGAAATCCAGCTCTCTGTTTTGTTGTATTTTACATCTTCTTCATTTTATACTCTGAAAGTAGACTTTTAAATATGGTTGTTTAGTTTATATTTTTTAGTAATCTTAAAACAAGTCATAACCATGTAGTCTCATTTTCTTCCTTTTTTAATGACTCAAATTTTATTAATGGCCACTTAGAGATGCAGTTTCAAGGTGTTTGGAACTTTCAGGAATGTATTTCTCATGGGCCTTTTTCTTTCTAGCAGATGTATGGCTACGGTCCTTACAGTGGTGCCTACCCGGCAGGAACTCAAGTTGTCTATGCTGCAAATGGGCAGGCCTATGCTGTGCCCTACCAGTACCCATACACAGGTAACTTACGCTGGCCTTCTACTCAGCTTCTCTTTATTTAGTGGGTGGGCCTTGAAGAATTTTTATTTCTCATGTTAAGATTAAGTCAACTGTATTTTCTGTTAGATACCACAGATCACTTGGCTACTATGCCTTTGGCATGTTTGCTTTTTTTTTTTTTGACAGTCCTGGGGCTTGAATTCAGGGGCTGGATACTGTCCCTGAGATTCTTTTGCTCAAGGCTAGCACTCTACCACTTGAACCACACTACCACTTTTGGCTTTTTCTGTTTATGTGGTACTGAAGAATTGAACCAAAGGCTTCATGCCTGCTAGGCAAATACTCTTACCACTAAAGCCACATTCCCAGCCCATGTTTGCTTTTTAATAAGCCTTTGTATCCACGCATTATTTTACGAAGCTAGAATAGTCCTGAGTTTTAGAATGTCATTATTATGTATAGTCTAATTCTCATGAAGATAATTTGTACTTACTGGGATTGAATTATATTAAGAAGCAAAAGAAAGTGAAAGAAAGAGACCCATTGTAAGGGATGAGAGGTGACAGTTTTTACTACTGAGCTAACAATCTCTTTCCCAGTGAAGTGAAGAGGCTTGCAAGAGGCTATGTTATTTGGGGCTTTGGAAGTTTGTCCCATTTTTTTGTCTCACTTGAAACAAATTATAAATGGGACTGAGTAGGTAGGATTCCTAGGTCTCCTGGGCAAGAGGACCTTCAGTATGGGGATGTGTGTGGGGAGCTGCTAGTTTCTAAGTGAGTCTGGAGCCACAGTGAGAGGGATGAAGGCAGAAGAGCAAATCGATTGTATATTACAGGAGGACACACTGCTGGATGGTGGAATCAGAGCCTGAAGCTCAGGAGGGTTGGCTTATGGGGTCCATAGGCTGTGAACAGAAGTAGCATGGTGTCTAAGCAGAGTTGCCAGCAGAAAGGGGTGGACACTGACAGTGGTTTCAGGGAAATTGGCCACCCGCAGCCACTCTTAGAGGGTTGTTTTTGGCTTCAGGTGCATTAGCATCTGAGAGACTGGTGCTTGAGTAGAAGTAGAAGCTTTTTGTTCTCCTTTTGCCCAGCCACTATGTACTTTGGAGGATTCAATTTTGTTTGACTGGTTTTAATGTCAAGATGAAAAATAGCAAAATAATTATGATATAAAATGTTTATACCTCATCCTAGCACAATTATTTTTATTTGAATCACTTTCTCTATATAACTATTTTGTCTATATAATTGTATATTGCCTTTTATATTTATGTTGTGAATTTTTATTTTTAGGTTCATTAAATTTTTTAAAAAAATTGTTATAAAGGTGATGTACAGAGGTGTTACAGTTACATAAGTCAGATAAGGCGTACATTTCTTTTTGGGCAATGTCACTCCTTCCCTCAAATTTTAATTTTTGTATGTTGTCCAGAGAGAGCCTCACAGTATTGTTACATGCTTTCAGTGGTTGCATGTTGTACTGGATGGTACATATCAGGATTGACTGCTTTTGCTTTTACTTTTTTCTGTTGTAAATCTGCTTTGAATTCTTGTTTCTGTTTTTATTTCTATGAGACATATGTTAATGTGCATTTCTGCCTATTAATGTCAGAAGGAATAGACATTTTTCTTCCAATGTTTTTAAAATTATTAAAGTTTTAAAATATCCAGTATTGAGATTATTATGATAATGTAGTTACTCATGTAGTGTTCTTAGTATTTTTAATAGTTATTACATCATGAGTAATCTTTTTTTTAATCTCTATTTCCCTCTCTCTGTCTCTGATTTTTTTTTTCAGGAAACTCTCACATTTTATTTCATGTGTTAATGTTTTAACAGGTAGCTTGGCATGATAGTTTATGCTTGTAATCCTAGCTACTTGGGAGGCTGAGATAGGAAGGTCATGGTTTGAGTTTTAGCCCCAAGCGAAAAGTTAGCATGAGACCCTATCTTCAAAACAATCGAGGCATGGTAGTACACGTCTATAATCTCAGCTAGGTGAGAGGCATAGGCAGAAGGATTGAGGTCCATGACAAACTGAGACAAAAAAAAAAAAGGGCGGGGAGACTGTATCTGAAAGAGAACTAAAAGTAAAAAGGGCTGAAGATGTGGCTCCGTTTTGAACACATTTGAGTTCAAAATTCTGTACTGCCAACAGCAATACAAAAAGATTGGAATAAGTCTTGAGAACACTTTACCAAGTTGATTCTCAGACCAGTTTATAAAATACATTCTCATTGTTATACTGATTGCTCTTGTAAAATCAACTGTTATTCCGACAGTTCTAATGTCAGTATGTCGAAAGGAGAGCTCTGGATTTACTCCAATTTTACATTTTTAGGCTGACACACAAGGATAAGCCTTGTGTTAATTGCTGGCTAATTATGTTCGCCTTGTGTGAATTTATTTCCTTTACCCATTTGTTTACTGGGGTCCTGGTTGTGGTGGGGCTCTTAAGCCTAATACCAGGTGTGGGTTCACAGAGTGAAAGGCCACAGCTGTTTCTTCTCTGTGTAGAAGAGCAGAAGTATTCAGAAGCAACTGTAAAGGCTATTTCAAACTTACTCTTTGTTCTTAGTATGAGGAATGGGGGCAGTGGTGCCCTTGCTTGCCGCACGAGGGACTGGTTGGTAGGCATTGTGACTAGTTAGCAGATGGAGGGAATAGAAGGCCCAAGTGTGGTTGTGGCCACCCCACAGCAGTGGTGTGCGGGCAGGCAGAGGGGTATTCTTCATTGCCTTTCCTGAGACCCTATGGTGCTTAGGTGGTTCTTGTTCTCCTACCTTCCAGGGTCCATAGAGACCCTTCTATTCATGTGCAGAACTGGTTAACAGCATTCTGTTTGGTGTGATTTGGACCAAAGCTTGGTCAGTCAATTGGTACAGATTGCAATGAACACAGGACATACTGTAAATGTTCTGCTTTAACTGACCCACGTTAGTGGAGTTGGTTCAGGTATGTTGTGATGTAGATTGAGACCCTTGTTTGAGTTGCCTCCTTTGGTTTAGTGGCTTATAGTTCTATCTTGTAGAGAATGGATTAGTATAATGTTGCTCTGTGGTTTCTAGATGGATATAAACCCAAACAGACTTCTAAGTGTGTGATTTTAGCTGTCTCCCCATCTCTTAAAGCTTCTCCATTCCACATAGTTCATTGTTTGCAAAAGTGACCTGCTTTCAGTCTTGCCTGAAGATTTATTTAACTTTGTTGTTATGGAAACAGTAGCTGATTCCTTCTTGCTGACATCTGACCATTTACCTAATAGTTATGTTTGGTAGCCATAATAGGTATGACTTGGTGAGTCTTGGCTCAGTTTCCAAGCGACAAGGACATGGCCTTTGGATCCAGTGATAAGGGCTGTGACCTGTGTGGGGGTGGGGGGAGGGCAGACATAGAGTTGAGATTTTCCAGGTGATCTTTTAGGCCATCTTACAAGTTATGTAACTAGCATTTTGCTAATTGGAATATTTAAAGGTTTCAGGTTATATGAGTAAATGCTACCCTTTACCAGTTTTGGAATTTTTTTTATAAAAAAATGTCACTTCTGCTGGGTGTTGGTGGCTCACACCTGTAATCCTAGCTACTCAGGAGGCTGAGATTTGAGGATCACACTTAAAAGCCAACCCAGGCAGGAAAGTCTGTGAGACTCTTACCTCCAAATAACCACCAGAAAACCAGAAGTGGCATTGTAGCTCAAGTGGTAGAGTGCTAGTTTTGAGCTGAAGAGCTGAGGGAGGGACAGCTCCCAAGACCAGAGTTTAAGTCCCACGAATGACCCTCCCCTCCCCCCCCAGAAAAAATGGTCACTTCTAATGCTGTTATGTATCCTTAGATTACAATGATCTCATTGTACTCTTTGTGACTTTTTTTTTTCTATAGCATCCTTTGTTGCTTTTGAGGCTGTGGTTGTTAGCCATATGTACAGAGTATAGCAGGGGTGCCCAGTGCCTTAGTGTGCCCATCTACAAACTGGGGGTGAACATTTGAACTGGATTATTTTGAGGGTTGATTCAGACAGATGGGTGTTATGTGGTAGGTAAATGCCTGGGTTGGGCATATGCTGGGAGCATTGCTGCCTTCCTGTCTGCTCTGACATGTGTTCATGTCCTGGTGAGATCCCTGTTAGTACAGGAGCAGTTGGAAAGCTGCCTAGTGACCAGGAGGCATTATAGCTATAAACAAGAGAAGAGAGCAAATAACATATTTTCACTTACAATTTCAGTTATATAAAATAAGCTTAAATTTGTTTAAATGTGCTAAAAAACGTCCCACTGTTAACATAAATGTTATTCTTGTCTCATAAAGATGTGATTGAAAAGGAAGCGTAAAGGCTGGGGCATAAATGAAGTGCTAGAGTGCTTGCTAAGATTCAATCCCCAGTACTGCTAAATAAATAAATAAATAGCATGTTATATGAGCTGATTTAAAGTAAATAGTTAATAGCTTTTAAATGGGCTATTTCTGGACAAGATTTCTTTTATTTTTGAAATATTTTATTATTACATAGTTGTCCAGAGAGGTTACAATTCCATGTCAGTTACGAGTGCAGTGCACCTTGGTCAGTGTCACCCCTTTCCTCATTTTCCACCATTATACCCCTCCCATCCCTACACACAAATGGAGGGAGGGTGAGCAGGTACAGTCATTATATAATGTCAATGTTCACTATGTAAAAATGGAACTACATAACTTGGACTAGAATTCTTGGCTCTCTGCTTGTCTGGAGGCCATGGATCTGTTGTCCTGGTGACCATTGCCTGTAGGCCTGACCTGGAAACTTGAGGCAAGACTCTAGTTTCATCAGGCCCCTGCTTCTTGTAGTGTTTGGTCCTGGTGAGCCTGAGGATCATTATTTTCTCTTGGTGCAGTTTGAGGGTGGAGGGCATATCCCGATGGGGTGCGGGAGGGCTGGTGCCGGAGTTAACTCTCTTTACCTCCTGCCACCATGTCTGCAGAAGACAGCAGGCGGGGCTGAAGGCAACAGGAAAGGAGGTGGTGAGGAGACTCTGTTCAGTTATGGGGAGAGAGTCTTTTCCAGTGAATTTTGGAATTCACAAGCTGCTCTTCAAAGCTCTGTTTTTTTCTTCTTTATTTTAGGTCTTTATGGACAGCAGCCTGCCAACCAAGTCATCATTCGAGAGCGGTATCGAGACAATGACAGTGACCTGGCACTAGGCATGCTGGCTGGAGCAGCAACAGGCATGGCGTTGGGGTCTCTGTTCTGGGTCTTCTAGAGTCTTCAAGAAATAATGTGCATAGCTTCTGAGAACCTTGTGTGCAATAATATGATTTGCAGGGAATTTCTGTTTATGACAAATGTTTTTAATGTTTTAATAGTTCCTTTGGAAGTAGTGATCTGATCATTGTAACTAATCCTCATAAGAACCACTGAGAAGGGGGTTGAAGCTGTTTAGCTAATAACACTTGGACATTTTAAGGGTGCCGGCTCATCCCAGTTCTTCCTTATGGAGCTCTTGGAATACCTTATTTAAATATACATGTCTTGAAAAGCACTTTCTTTTCACAGTGTTTAAAGGGATAACTTATTTTCATATTATGCCAAGGACCTAGTGATGACTGAGTAAGTGATAGTGGCAGGAAAAAACTACAACTTATTTTGGTCTAATGATAAACTTCCAAGACCTCAGACCAGAACTGGCTGCTTGTTTTCTTAGGAGTTAAGGGCTGGCATGCTGTCAAGTGACTTTCCTAAGGTGGTAATGTGGAACCACCAGTGGGTCTTTGGGCCCCCAGCAAAGCTGACTGCTCAGGGTGACACCCCTTTTAAAAATGATGCTTCAGAAATTTGCCTAACCTGAGAGAACTTTTGATTGATTATTTCTGCTTGTTAGTTTTTCATTAGTGGTATTTGGAAAGTGTTCCAAATTGGTAATAGGTTTGAGTCTCATAAATTTTGGCTTTACCTTTTAAAGGTAAAACCAAAACAGTCAGAGCAGTAAGAAGTATATGAAGGTAGATTTGCATTATTCAAATGTATTTTTGATGTCTGCTTTGGGTATATTTACTACCAGCTAAGCCTACATGGAGCCTATTTTTCTATTTGTTGATAAAGTACTATAAAGAGAATGAGAGAAAGCTGGGAGGAAGAGCCCAGTTAGTGTTCTGTTTCTGGCCATTCAGAGACCAAGCTGTGTGAGAATGCTCACTTCCACCCCCCTGAAGGGCTGTCTTGTAAGTCTGGTGGGTGTTCTGAGCACTGGGATGGGCTGTGACTGAGGGAGATTTGAGTTATGGATGATAAGTTGGGTATAGAGTTGAGGTACTGGCTTAGGGCCATCAGCTTGGCCAGTATTCCAGTTTTGTTTTTGTTCTTGGCCCACATATTCAGTTTTGTGCCCCCCCCCCCAAACATGTGAAGCATGGAAAATCCACGGCCCTGCCTTTCTAACAGATTCTTATATTTCCCACTATTATGGAATAATGTATTTCAAATATTTATATTTGTTATTCTGTGTTCAAAGCTTCGACTTTATGTTTTCTGTCCTGCCTGTGTTAGTACGTTTTCACAGTGGCAGGTTAGTACAGTAACCTCTACCATGCCCTCTGTTTGGTTCTATTTTTCCCACAGTACACTCCAGAAATGCACATTTCTGTTACATTGCCCTGCTCTCTTACTGTGTGGCTTAGCTGACCCCATCTCTTGCTAGCTGACCCCCATCTCTTGCTATGTTCATCTTTGACTAGCTTGCCCAGTGAAGCCAGCTACCAAGGAGACGTAGCAGTACCCATTCCTAGAGAAGTTGTTACATGCAATGCCCTTGGCAGCTGAAGGAAAGTGTACTGACTACTCTGTCATCTCTGATGTGTGAGAAAGTGTTACTTTAACCAGCATAATGTTGATTGTATGTTCTGCGTCTGAAGAATGGCTTTTGCTTTGATTGTAATAATTATTAAAGCTGTGGCTATTCTTACAAAATATTAAAATCCAGTTTCACTGTACATTTTAGTATTAACTTTGAATTCCTGGACCCAGAGAATGGAGTTGTGGCCCCTGAAATTCTTTGAAGTGAGTGTCTGTCTCATTAACCTCTGTCCTGGGAGGTGTCAGCCACATTAGGTAGCCTATATAGTTGAGCCTGGAAGTTCCCTTTCTCTGGTGACTTGATTCTGGTATGAAATGCATGATGAGTATGAAGTGGTTCAGGTGTATGATTCCCTGAGCCCCAACTCCTGTAGGTGCCCCCTTTCACAGCTTTGTCCACAGGGCCACATTGCATCACAAAAGGCATGGGTTGGAAAGAATTGTTTGTTTGAGCCATGTATACCTAAACAACCATTCAGGCCTGGAAGAAGTTGGCTGGTGTTATTAACTATTGTTGACCTGATTGTTCTTTTGGTTCTGTTCTCTTGATTTGAGTTAACTTCTGGACTTGGGATATAAAAGAGAAGAGGGTGAACTGTGGTTAGTGTCTCAGAATCATTTGTGAAGAATGCCAGAGAGAGCTTTTCTATTTTAGGCCATCCATGAACCTAGGTAGCTGTCTGGATCATAAGAAGTTCTGCAGTTCAGACAGAGAATGATCAGATTAATTTTCTCTGTCAGCTTTGAGTCTGTGAATCACCCCCCAGTGTATGTAGACAGAGGCATAGAATACAGCTCCATTTTTCTCTCCACACTTGCTTTTCTTTTTTTGTGTGAGTGATTCTATGTCTCTAGTATTCTGTTCTCTGCACAGCCTGTTTTCCCTGTATGTGCAAAATTGTATGTTTCTAAGTGAAAGTATTCAAATATTAAATGATCATTAACCTTGAAGTATGCTTTTTTCTGACTTGATCGCATGTGTGTGTGTGTGTGTGTGTGTGCGTGCGCGCGCATGCGTGCACGTGTGCATGCGTGTGCACATGCGCGCATGCGTACACACCTGCACACTAGTTTCGGGGCATGAACTCAGGGGCCTGGGCACTGTCCTTCAGCAGTTTTGCTCAAGGCTATCACCCTACTACTTGAGCTACAGAGCTACTTGCAGCTTTTTTGGTGGTTAATTGGAGATAAGAGTCTCATGGGTTTTCCTTCCTAGCCTAGCTTCAAATTATGATCCTCAGCTCTCAGCCTCCTGAGTAGTTAGGATTACAGCCATGAGCCACCAGCACCTGGTACTTCTGTTTTTGTTTTTTGGATTATTTTGGCTCACAACTGTAATCCTAGCTCTTCAGGAGGCTGAGATTTGATGATCAAGGTCTGAAGCTAACCTGGGGAAGAAAAGTCCTTGAAACTCTTATTTCCAATTAACTAGCAAAAACTGGAAGTGGAGCTGTGGCTCTGATAGTATAAAACTAGCGTTGAGTGAAAAAGTTAAGGGAAGCACTCAAGTCTTGAGTTCAAATTTCAGTACCTGAACAAAAAAGTTTTTAAAAAGTATATATATTTTGTATATACACATACATACATGATGCCTGATAACAGTGTTTCATGCCTATAATCTTAGGTATTGAGTGGGCTGAGTTCAGAAGATCACCATTCAAAGCTGTCTGGGCAGAAATGTCTGAGGGACTCTTGCCTCCAAAATAGCCAGTAAAAAACTGAGGGACAGTTGTGACATAAGTGGTAGAGAGCTTTTCTAGGAAAGTATGAGGTCCTGGGTTCAAATCTGAAGATGCCAATGTCTACTATAACAATATATTGTGTACATATATATAACTACACATATACATATGCCATAATTATATAAACATTTATACACATGTCCCTCTTTCTCTCTCCTCTCTTTCTCTCCCTCTTCCTCCCCCTCTCCCTCTTTCTCTTTCCCTCCCTTCTCCCCCTCCCCCCTCTCATAAGTGGCCATGGTGCTACATTCCTATAAGCTGAGCCCTCAGGAGGGTAAGACAGGAGGAGCACTAGTTCGTGGGCAGCCTGGACTAGCTAAGTGAGACCCTGACTAAAAACAAATACTTTGTAGTAATCAGAAATCTCTGCTGTCATGATCAATGAGACTGCCTTTTATTCAGAACCTACTAAATGCTATGGAATTTACTTTCACAACAGAAAAAAACAAATTATACTTTTTCAGTCATAGCTAAGCTTTATTGTACTATGTTCCAGAAATTTTAGAACATCACTGCAACTAAAAACTTGTATGCAAGGTAATTTTTATATAATAGAGAATGGCTAGAATGCTTTGTACCAATAAATGCACCTTAAAGTTAAATGAGATTTCAATATATAAAAGTCAATTCTCTACAAATACTTTGTTTATACACCTACCAACTTTGTAGGCTACTGAATTCCAGAATGTGTCCATAAGGACATGTATATGCCAGAGAGATTATCTGGAAGCAATACATTACACATTTTTTATTGTTTATTTATTTTTGTCAGTCTTGGGGATTGAACTCTGAGCCTGGGCACTGTCCCTGAGCTCTTTAGCTTAAGGCTAATGCTCTACCACTTGAGCCACAGCCCAGAGTTAATTGGAGATAAGAGTCTCACAGACTTTCCTGCCTGGGTTGGCTTTGAACCACCGCCCTCACTTCTCAGCCTCCTGAGTAGCTAGGATTGCAGACATGAGCCAACGGCACCTGGCTTTACAGATTTTTTATAGTGAAAAAAAGTATACAGAAAAATTCATAAGATACTTAATATGCATTAGTTCTATGTATAAAGAATAGTCATTTATTAAATATTACCGTGAACCAAATATACTCTTACAGAAACATATGATTACAGAGAAAGAAATTATGTCATTTTGGATATAATGAACAATCCAGTATTGCTCTTTGGTTGGCCTTCCTGAGTTATGTGCGTGCCCTGTGGCTTGTCACTGGATGGAGAGATAACCAGTGAGGAGAGGAAACTCCTGGAGCCCTGTGCTGAATTGGCGCTACCTTCAAAGCAGTATTTTGAGTCTTACATGATCAAAGTATGCTCTATACATGTATGGAAGTATCAGAGCAAAATCCTTTTGTACACTTGCTATTTGCTAATAAAAGTTGCAATGTATGTGGATTTTTTTTTTTTCTTTTTGTCCGCCGTGGGGCTTGAACTCAGGGCTTGGGCTCTATCCCTCAGCTCTTCAGCTCAAGGTGAGCGCTCTACCGCTTGAGCCACAGTGCCATTTCCGGTTTTCTAGTGGTTTATTGGAGATAAGAGTCTTGTAGACTTTACTGCCTGGGCTGGCTTTGAACCATGATCCTCAGATCTCAGCCTTCTGAGTAGCTAGGATTACAGGTGTGAGCCACCGGTGCCTGGCTGCAATGTATGTGGATTTCTTTTTTTCTTTTTTCTTTTTTCTTTTTTCTTTTTTCTTTTTTTTTGTCAGTCGTGGGGCTTGAACTCTGGGCCTGGGTGCTGTCCCTCAGCTCTTCAGCTCAAGGCTAGCACTCTGCCACTTCAGCCACAGCACCACTTCCCTGTATGTGGATTTCTAAGGAGGGGATTCTGTCAAAACTGAGGTTCTATGAGTTGTCTTGGAGTTTTCTGGGGCCTCTGTAGCCTGCTGGAGGAAAGAGATGTAAGGACACAGCCCCTCCCAGTGTCAGCTCAGCTCTGGCTCCAGGGCTGTTTTCCAAGTGCTCCAGGAAGCCACCCTGGCCTCTGCTGCTGATAAACACAACAGATCCCTGGGAATGACTGACAGAGGATGGACCCCAGTTGTCATCCTCAACTCTATGGAAGTCAGGTTAAGAGTGACCTGCATTTGCATGGTATTTACTGATCAGCAAAACTGGTGGTACCAATTACATGTGAATGACTGGTTCTCAGGTCCCCTGATTAGATGATCTACAGAAAAGTCCTAAGTAATTAACATTATCAACTGGTACTCCATCTTTAGAAATGAAAATTACCAACAGTAGAGTATAAATAAATCACAGGAAGGTTTGATTAAGTTTAATTTAAATTTAACTTTTCAAAGCAGGCTAATGGATTATTGGTTAAACATTACTATTTGGAGAATGATTGATGCTAAATGTACCTACTGTAGTTAATAATTTAAAAATAAATTCCAGAACCCAGGTGCTGGTGGTCATACCTAATAAATCTCAGCTACTCAGGACTATAGTTCAAAGCCAGTCTCAGAAGTAAACTGAGAATCTTATATCCAAATAACTGGCAAAAAGCTGGAAGTGGAGATGTGGTTCCAGTTCAGTAGATAGTAGATAGATAGATAAACTCTAGTATGTATGATGATCACATCTATAGATACTATTCATGTTAAATACATTTTTGGTAATTATTATAACATCACAGAATGGACATTTTAAATGCTAAGGCAGACATAATTTTAAGTCAGAGATAATGTATACATTAAAATTAAGTATACCTTAATAAGAAATATTAAATAAAGCTATATACATGATCTTTAGATTTTTTTCTGCAAAAGTAGGATTACATTAATGCTTCATTAAAACTTGGTTATAGGCACAGTATTAGAACAATTACACTTCTATTTATCCATCTTTTTTTTTTTTTTTTGGTCAGTTGTGGGGCCTGAACTCTGGGCCTGGGAGCTGTCCCTCAGCTCTCAGCCACATTTCCTGCTTTTTCTGCTTATGTGGTGCTGAGGAATGGAGCCGAGGGCCTCATGCATGCAAGGCAAGCACTCTTACTGCTGAGCCATCTTCCCAGCCCCTATTTATCCATCTTCTGAGAAATGATTGTCAGTGGTAGTTTTGGTTTTTTTGTAGTTATAAATGGGTAACTTTTAAAGAAAGGGCAGGGGTAGGGGCAGCTCAGCCTGGGAGCTGTGTGGTGTGGCTCACTGAGTCTATATGCCTGTGCCAGGAATGAGCAGCTCTGGGAGAAAGCAGGAAGTGGAAATGCGAGAGCTTACAGTTGTGTATGTGTATGTGTATGTATACCATATATGTCTTTGTGAGCATACACATGTGTGTGGCATGAGCAAACATAGTTGGGCTGTTAATACATGGTTTTCCTTAGTCAGCTAGTTTGACCTAGAAAAAAGCATTCACCTTTTCCCACAGGGAAGGTCCTTTTAGTCATTTGCTCTGTAATACACAAACTTCATTCATTTCAGCCAGAGTATTTACTGAGCCATTGCATTTTTGTGTCTGACTATTCCCACTGCTCCTTCCTGTGGTGTTAAAAATCCTCATCTGTTTCTGAGCGTGATGGCATTGCCACAGAGATAGCTCTTGCCTGCCTGAAAGCAGGCGGCGGCTTCAGCCATGGCCTGGGAGGGAGAGCATGGAATGTTTAGGCAGGTGTTCTAGGAAGTGTAGGGTGTTCTTCAGTGTCTCTCCACTAGTATGCGAGCCAAGGGTTTGAATGACAGCCTGCTACCCCAAGGCTCAGGTCACAGGCACCAGAAGGGAGCAAAGCCAGCAGGATACGTTACTTCCAGGTGCCTGGCCCTGTGCCTGGACAGGACACAGCAGAAGTGAGGCAGCTTATGAGAGCCTACAAGATTTTGGATTAGGTCTTGGCCAGCTGATGGTCTGGATCCCACACAGCCTGCTGTGGGTGAGGGCTTACCCTTCTCTGTAGTGTGGTGATACTCTCCCTGCAGTGTTGGTCAAGGATGGGCTGATATCAGTGAGTGTGAAGGCCATACACAGGCTTATTGTGTGGTGCAAACTCAACAAGCCTTGGCTTTTTCTTGCTGCTTTTCCTAAACTTTGTTATTTATGGGACAAAGGGTGAACTAATTCAGCAGTGATACTCACTAGACACTATGTTGGAAATGAACTATACAACTTGGGGGAGGAATGTGGAAGGGAAAAACTGGGAGAAAATGAGGGAGGGGGTGACAGTGTTCAGAAATAAATGTATTCATTACTTGACTTACGTAACTGTAACGCCTCTGTATATTACCTTTACAATAAAAAGAAAAAGAAAATACCACTTGAGTGTCCATAGCCTTCAAAGTTTAGCTGGTTCTCATGGCCAGGGAAGCCCACACCTGAGCTGTGGTGATGGAGAATTAGCAAACAAAAGACCCTATATACCACCCAAGACATGCCATGGGGAGAATTATTCTCTCCCCCTCCACAGAAATGTAAACTATGAACTTGAGGTTTTCTACTACCAAGACCTGTTTTTTTGGTTTTCACATCAGCCCTTGCTTTTGCTCTTTACTGAAAAACTCCCTTCAAATGGAAAGGTCTGGGAAAAAAGTAGTGAAGTCAGGCTCAGAGAGACAAAAGATGCATGTTTTCTCTCACATGTGTAAGTTAGTTCTAAATTATACATATATGCAATCATACAGGGTGATATGCACATGTATTAATTAAAGCATGGTATATGCAAGTGTGGATTCCAATAGTGCAACTCCTTTGAATAACAAACATACAGTTTAACAAAAAGAGCACCAGGAAGCTGGAGCATGTCTGCAGGGAGAGATTGTCAAGGGAATGGGGCAGATAAATGGAGAGAGGAAGGGTGGTCAAATGCAGTCATCGTAGTTGATGTATGCAGTCATAATAGTCAATGTACACATGTGAAAGTGGAACCAGGTAATTTGAGGGATGGGTGGAGTTGGGAGAGATAGGAGAACAATGGAGGGGGGTGACATTGATCAAGATGCATT
Organism: Dipodomys merriami; assembly: GCF_024711535.1. Classification (NCBI taxonomy): domain Eukaryota; kingdom Metazoa; phylum Chordata; class Mammalia; order Rodentia; family Heteromyidae; genus Dipodomys; species Dipodomys merriami. The sequence continues at coordinate 6,105,477 of NW_027205381.1, forward strand.
GTACTCACACACTGACATGTTGAATTGAAGACTCTTTGTACAATTACTTAAGGATAACAAGTAAAAATTTTAGCTAGGCGTTGGCGTCTCACACCTGTAATCTTTTTCTTTGACCCAGGCAGATAAGTGCCTTGAAGGACTGCTGTGTGGACTGACTGAGTTAGTACTGATGTGAAATGCTTAGAACCAGATCCAGCACCTTTGCTATGCTGATAGGCAGTCTGTGCCATCTCTTGGCCAGTCTTGGCCTAGATGGCTGGCTGGCCTTGGGACCTGCTGGAGCCAGCTGGACTCAAAGGAGGACCTCCTGCTGCTCGGGAGTTTCCTGGTCAGCACAGGGAGGCAGGCCACTGGCTCTGGACTTGCCCTGACACTTGCGGCATATCTGCCTGGCAGGTGGGAGTATGGTGCCCCCCCTGTACCCAACAGAGAAGACAATGATGGGCCCTCAGGACAGTCTTCCTCAATAGTCATCTTACGGGGCTGTAATCCTGGGGTGCTCCTGAGCAGCCTTGCATACCCTGCTGGCTCTCTCCTTTATCTGGAAGAGACCAGTGAGCAACTTGTATGTTCACAAGGACACAGAGAGGCATCCTTGGCCTTATAAACTCACTCTCACACAGGGGATCTATCCAATCACTCTGTAGCAAATATCACTGACTGAAGTGGGGGGTTGGGGTTTAAATCTCTATCACTTCTCTGAACACAGGAAGAGGACCAGCATTGTGTCTCCTGCCCTAAGCGCTTTCCAGGTAGAGGAATGCACTTTCTGCCTGGCCATAGCTTTCCTGGGTTTGACTGACCTCAGCCCAGCGGTTCCCAGGAGCTAATAAAAAAGATAGGCTCTCGTGGGGCTGGGAAGGTGGCTCAGTGGTAGAGCGCTTGCCTTGCATGCCTGAGGCCCTGGGTTCGATTCCTCAGTACCACATAAGCAAAAAGAAAAAAAGCCGGAAGTGGTGCTGTGGCTCAAGTGGTAGAGCCCTAGCCTTGAGCTGAAGAGCTGAGGGACAGCGCCCAGGCCCAGAGTTCAGGCCCCATGACTGGACCCCCACCAAAAAAACAAGATAAGTTCTCTATTGCCTACATCTCCTGAATCCAGATCATCTCTCAGAAGTTTTAGTGTGAGTTCAAAGAGACCTTTCTTTCCCTTCCTTCCCTCCCTGCATTCCCCCAAACCCCACAGGTAGCTGCTGTTCTGAGGGCTGGCACTAGGTGGCAGCATATCCACAGAGTTCCCTGCTGCCAAGGCCCTTCCAGGCTTGCTTGGCCCAGGGCTGTCTCTCTGGACTGAACTATATTTCTAGACTTGTGTCTGATGATTTCAGAGTCACAGAGACACCTCCCTTTATTCCTGCCACTGGTCTGAGCTGTGCACTGCTCCTTGTCCTTGAAAGCCAGTCTGTCTGTTGCCAATGTTTCTAGGTGACAAGGGGTACCATATGGATGAGATCTGGAGAGAAGGGGCTCTTGGAAGCCTCCCTAAGCTTTCTCAGATGGAGACTCATCCTGTCATTTCCTGGCTGCTCAAGGTAATGTATCTGGCAATGTCCTGCTAAAGACCAGGGCAGGTGCACAGTATCTTATCAGATATTGTAAAGTGCTGGGGACATGCTACATATTTTTTTTTTGGTCGGTTGTGGGGCTTGAACTCTGGGCCTGGGCGCTGTCCTTCAGCTCTTCAGCTCAAGGTGAGTACTCTACTGCTTGAGCTACAAGCGCCACTTCCGGTTTTCTAGTGGTTTATTGGAGATAAGAGTCTCACGGACTTTCCTGCCTGGGCTGGCTTTGAACCGTGATCCTCAGATCTCAGCCTCCTGAGTAGCTAGGATTACAGGCATGAACCACGGGCACCCGCCCAACATGCTACATTTTTTGCCCATTCTTGCAGCTCTTTCTCTCTCCCTTCTCATCTCTTTCCCTCTCTCTCTTGTTGTAGCCCATTGTGCTTTTCTAGCCCCTTGCCCCAGGCCCTTGTTCTATTTCCATAGCCTGTCTGTTCTCAGGACTTTCCTTTATACATCCATTTTCATTTGGCCTCCCTGCCCTGCCCTTTCAGCACCCTGGTGTTGAGATAGACCCCAGATTGCACAGATGAGTTCTAGTCACCACTTTATGAAGGGATGACCCCATGTGTTGACAGGTAAAGGTTTACAACATGAGACTTCTCAGAAGAGTGTCTAGTGCAGGGTGTACATAATTCCCCATGAAGTTTCTCTGTTCTCCCTGCCTGGAGGCCACTGATGCCTACCGTTGATTGACTGCAGACAGAACAGCTACACTTAGGGTCCTATCAGTTTCCTTAAATTTACTGATCTGGAATGGATCAAGAAAATGTGGTATATATACACAATGGAATTCTATGCCTCCATCAGAAAGAATGACATTGCCCCATTTGTTAGGAAATGGAAAGGTTTGGAAAAAATTATATTAAGTGAAGTAAGCCAGGCCCAAAGAAACATAGGTCCCATGGTTTCCCTTATTTGCAATATCTAGTATAGGTATGAGTCAAGCGGAAAAGGTCAGTTAATGTGATGTTAGGAAAATTAACCCTTAAATATGTATTTTAATGTTTTCGTTTCTTTCATGCATGTGTTTCTAACGCATTTATAAGATTATTGCTTTGTTGCTTTGTATGTCCCTCCCCCACAGTGTAACCCCCGCTTTCACTATATTTGATGTCAGTATAACATGTGGAGGAGATGGGGACAAACAAGTCGTTTAAGGATTCAGGTGGACCTGTTGCAACAATGAGAAGTACAAAATGTCATGTCAAAACCAGCTTTACAATGTCGGTGTGGGGGGGGGGGAGGGGGATATGATTGGGTGGGGGGGAGGGGGGAGGCTGGGAAGGGAGGTGAAGGGTAAACAAAGGAGGAGGCTGCAATGTTTGGTAAGAAATGTACGCATTATCCTGCCCATGTAATTGTAACCCCTCTGTACAGTATGTTCTCAAATAAAATAAAATAAAATTAAAAAAAATTACTGATCTGACTATGACTCAAACTTCCAGGGGGTTGGGGTCCCTGCTCTAGAGGGTCTTCTGTGGGTCTGGGATAGGGCTTGGGAGCTGAGCTGAGCTGGGCAGTGGCATGGTGGGCAAGCCTGGGCTTCTGGGCATCCTTCTCCATTCTACATGCACCAGCACCATGCAGGACTGTTCTGTCTCAAGATGAGTTCTCCCATTGGGACTCCAGGTCCACAGCAGGGAGTGCACAAGCAAGAACATCCCATCATCTGTCTGCTTCTAATGACAACTCTCACCTGTGCAACACATGGATGCAAAGCTAAGCCTCTGCCTTCCGGCTGGGCTGGGCTCTGTAGGCATATCACCATGAGCTTCCAGGGGAGAAGGACATGAACTGAAGCTCTAATTCATGTTCTCTTGCATGGAGACAGAAGTTATGACTGGAAGAAAAGGGAGGACTTTCGTGTTCAGTGTCTGAGGGCATCCATCCATCTACATCTACCCACTCACCTACCCAGACACTCATCCATCCACTTATCTGCCCACTCAGCCACCTGTCCACTTACCCACTCACCTGTTCACCCACTCACTCATCCATGCAAGTATCATCCATCCATCTATCTACCCATTCATCCCATTTGTCCATCCATTCACCCACTTACTCATCAGTCTACCCACCCACTTAAGCATGAATGCATCCAGGCATCCATGCATGCATCCATCCACTCATCCATCTACAACATTAAGTTTTTGAGGTCTTTTTTTTTTATGTGAGCATTTATTCTTTTTTTTTTTTTTTTTGTCGGTTATGGGGCTTGAACTCTGGGCCTGAGCACTCAGCTCTTCAGCTCAAGGCTAGCGCTCTGCCACTTGAGCTACAGCACCACTTCTGGTTTTCTGGTGGTTTATTGGAGATAAGAGGTTCATGGATTTTCTTGCCTGGTCTGGCTTTGAACCGTGATCCTTAGATCTATTCTTGTAGACCTCTCTTAATACTGCTTTTGCCACATCCTATGAGTTTTGATATATTACTTTTCTATTTCATCTGAAGAAAAGCTAACATTTCTCTTTTATTCTGTATATTCAGAGACATGTTCAATGCTCACATATTAGTCAAGTTTCCACAGTTCTTTCTATTACTATATTTTTTTAGTTCTATACCATCATGGGCATGTATACCTGATGTGATTTCAACCGGCTTAAATTTGTAAAAATCTCTTTTATGGACTCAGTTGCCTTTATCCTGGAAAATGAAATGTATGCAACTGGGATGAATGTGTATTCCATTTCCTATTGGATAGAATATTCTATAAATGTCTGCTTGGTCAAGAGTGAAGTTTAAGTCTGATATTCATTTGCTGATTTTTCTGTCCAGATGATCGATGTGTGTGACTTGAAGTGAGTTGTTGTCATTATTATATTGCCACCAGTCTTTCCCTGTAGATAGTTAATATAGGCTTTATATATTTAGGTAGTCCCATGTATCTTCATACACATTTATTTATAATTGTAATCCCATCTTGCCAAATCAATCCCTTTGCCATAAAATGACCATATTTGTCTCTTTTTATAGTCTGTACCTACAGGTTTTTTTCCCCCACCTCTGGGTCCTGGGGCTTGAACTCAGTGCTTAGTGCTTTTACTTAGCTTTTTTTTTTTTTTTTTTTTTGCTCAAGGTCGGTACTTTATTACTCAAGTCACGATCCATTTCTGGCTTTTGGGTGGTTAAGGAAATAAAAGTCTAGTGGATTTTCCAGCCTGGGCTATCTTTGAACCATAATCCGCAAATCTTAGCCTCCTGAGTAGCTAGGTTTATAGGTGTGAACCATTGGTACTTGGCCTAAAGTGTATTTTATATGCTTTCTTATTTTCCATTTGCATGCTCTATCCATCTTCACACATTATTAACCCCTCTCTTTCAGTGTATGTCTTTACTGGTTGAAGAAGTCTTTCAGAGTCAGCTTATAGTTGCATGTTGGTTTTTTTTTAATCTTGCCATTTCATCTTGGCCAATGTCAACCTTTAATTTAATCCATCACATTCAAAGTTTTGAGGGAAGGTAAGAGCTATGTTGTTAATTATTTTCTAGTTAGATCTACTTCTTCCCTCCCTCCCTGTGTCCCTCCCTCCTTCCCTCCCTCTTCCTCCCTTCCTCCCTTTCTTCTGCCCTCCCTCCCTCTCTCCTTTCTTTCCTTTCTTCCTTCCTTTATCTCTTGCTGTCTTCTTTTGCAGCTAAGTGATTCTGATTTTCTCTAGTGGTATGTTTTGATATATTGCTTTTAATTTTTAGTGTATCTTTTATAGAATTTTGCTTTGAGATTACCATGCAGCTAAAAAGGCCTGTTACAGTTATGTAATAGTTCATCTAAAGCTGATAACAACTTTATTTTAATTGCAATAATCAGTATCTTCTAACTCTACTCTCCATTTTGAATTCCTAATGTCACAGTTTATACTTTTTCATAGTTCATATTTATTGTCGTTATTATTATTTTTCACTAGGCTTGCCTTCTAGTAAAGTTCCATGGTTCCTATGTTATGGATTTGATCATTACTTAGTGTTTCAAGTGAGCCTCATGTGTTCATCCTGAAAAGTCTCACTGTAGCTCACTGCTTTCCTACTCCATTACTGGGCTTCACATGTGCAAGGCAAAGGCTTGACCCGATGAGCCATTCCTCCAGCCCCTTCATTGATGATTGTTCAGGTGGGATCTCACTGGCCTGGATGGCAGTCCTCCTTGTGCTTCTGTGTGTCACTGGGGATGCCCAGCAGGTGCACTACCCTCAGTTACTGTGCTTTCTGGGACAGAAACTGCTCCCAGACCTTGTTTCAAGTGGTGTTTTGCAAATTTCTTTTTTTTTCTGGGCTGGCCTTAAACTTCAATACTCCAACCTCCACCTCCCAAGTAGCTATTATTATAGGTTTGTTCCATTGCACTCAACCTCGTATCATTTCATGTAAGATCTGGTAGTGAACTCACTAGATTTTTTTTCCTTCTTTTTTGGTGTGTGTATGTGTGTGTGTGTGTGTGTGTGTGTGTGTGTGTGTGTGTGTGTGTGTGTGTGTGTGTGTGTGTGCTTGCCAGAACTATAGCTTGAACTCAGGGCCTTGGGTTCTTGCTGCCACATTTCCACTTCTAGCTTTTTACTGGTTAATTGGAGGTAAGCATCTCATGGTATTTTCTGCTCAAGCTAGCTTTGAAATGCGATCCTCAGATCTCAGCTGCCTGAATATCAAGGATTACAGATGTGAGCCATCAGCACTCAGCAGGTCATTCTGTTTATGTCAGGGAACTGAGTCCAAGATGAACCATCAATAGAGGAATAGAGTTTGAATAAAGACTTTTGCTTCCTTCAGTAAAGTGTCTCAATTTTGGTGACTGGCTGCTGCTCTGAGCATTATAGTACTGTGGGCACCCTTGTTGGCCGTGCAATTAGAGAGCAGAAGCACATGCACTTGCTGGAGGAGCCCATGAGGGAACCCAGCAGTGCCTCAGGGAAATGAAATCATTTATAGGGAAATTGAGATGTTAATGGATATTTACACTTATGCTCACTTAAGCTTCAAAGAAGACTTACAAAAAAGCCACATGAGTTGTGGATGAGGAAAAGGCAAGATTAACTAAAATATTCAATCAGTTTTATCAGCGTACAGGAGCATGCATTTTTCAAGTGCACCTGTCCCCAGCTCACCAAAGCAGCATGGTTTAGGGTGCTGAATACAAACGGGGGGCCAGGAGCTGGGGAATGACTGGGATATCAGAGTGCTCCAGTGTGCTGGCAAATCAGGAGGTTTGTAGCGTTTTCTCTGGTGTTTGAGTATAGAATAGACTTGGTCTTTCTCACTTCGGATGATCTGAGCTGGGAAGCATGTGCTGTGGACAGTCAGATCTACAGGGTTGGTTGCCAGCTACTAGTTTGCCATCCAGGCAGCCTGGACTGAGCCCCATGACTGGTGTTGAAAAACCCTGCTTATTGCACTATGTGCTACATTGAGAAAACCAAGGCACTGTAGGCTGGATATTTGTTTAAGATTATGTATATGCCACATAATGTTGATGGGACACCATTCCTGTCCTATGGAGATACCCTGTCCAGACACCGCCCCCCCCCACGGTGCCCAGCAATCTTGTTGGGTTGGCCACACAGCGAGAGGCCCTGAACACACCTGGGGTATCTCCAGAAGCTTCTGGACCATGCAGAGCCTACAGTGGGGGCTTGCAGATGGCCAGAGTGTTGGAATCTTGTGTGCAAGGGCCTTTTCATGTATCTGATGATTGAATCCTGCCAATCTTCATAGCTAAAGCTCAAGGCATAGAGCCCCTGGCTGAGGCTCATGGTGAGAGGTGCAGCCCAGGGTTTGATCTCAGGCTACTGCCCCAAGTGGTCTCTGCTCAGGTTCACTCACTGCTGATCCACATGTTTGCAGAGAAAGGAGCTGAGCGGTTAGCTTCACATAACTACGGTGAAGTTCCTGCAACAGCTCTATGATACAGACCTTTCTTCACCTCCATTGTTTTGTGGTGGTTCCCATGTAGGCAGATACACCTGGAGTTCTTGCTCCCTCTGGTCTCAGGATGGCACCTGTGATTCTGTTCTCTGAAGATCCACCCAGCTTACCTAAAGTCATCCAATCTTGTAGAATACCATTCTTGTCCTACTGAGACACCCTGTCCAGATGCCGATACCCCTCCTCCCCCCATGGTGCCAAGCAATCTTGCTGGGTTTGTCACACAGGGAGAAGTGCTTGTGCCTTGCTGAGTCTTCCCGTGGTGTACACAACCAACAACAAATCTCCCCACAGTGGGAGACAAGTGCTCACAGAAACCTGCAGCATTCATGTACAAGTCCACGTGCACATGTGTGACACAGACACACTGACTCTGAGAGGGCTCGTTGGCTTTGTGTTACTATAATGAAATACTGGAAGCGGACTACTAGTAAGAAAAGGCTTACTGAGCTCACTATTTGGGAGGCTAAGAGTCCAACCAGTGCAATGCAGGCTTCATTGCTGTCTCCTGGCTGCATCATCTCCTTCCATGGGGCAATGATGCCTGTGTGGAGGGAGCAAGCCTAAGGTTGTGTTTCCAGCCAGGGCAGGAGTGGCTGGCTCCCACACTCCTCTGCACGGCCACCCAGTGACCTGGCTTCTTTCCATCAGGCCCCACTACAAAAGTTTCCATTACCTCCCAGCCATGCCACCGTGGGCACCCATGCTTCACATGGCCGTTAGGGGACACTTAAGCCACACCTAAGCCATAGCATGGATGTTGCACAGAACTCATCTGATGTGGCTCCTCTAGCTGCTGTCTTGTGAGTCTCTCAAGTGAGACTTTATTTAAAGAGTGATTGAGTCGAACTTGGCTGCAACTTGAGCATGGAGATGGCGTTGGCCTTGCCCTGAGAGAGACCTCAGGGTCTCCTGCTTTCTCTCCTACCAGTAACTCTGCAATGTCCAGTCTCAGGATGCTTTGTTCAGCAACTACTGGGTCTGTTGTGAGCCTCCCTCTCCCCTTAGCATGTCTCAGTGGGTCCTCCATGTCCCATGCTGAGTCTGGGGCCAATGTGAGCCGCTGGACAAAGCATCCCCTTCCCTGTGGTGCTGACATATCCAGAAGCAAACAGGGCCTGATAGACAAGTACTGCTCTGTCTGTTGACTCCTGGGAAGTTGGGTTCCATGGCAAGAGAAGATCTACTCCAACACAAACCGAGAGGATGCTATCCTCACCTCTGCAGAGCTCACAGGTGGTCTCTGTCCACCATTAGCCAGTGTAGTTCCACCCACAATCCTTTCCAGTGCCAGAGCTCACCTGGTGAAGCAAGAGGGCTCTAGGGTTCTCCACCCATCCCCTAAATATGTGTGTGCATATGGCCCCAGGAGAGCCAAGAGGAACTCAGGCTTTTGTCTCTTCTGCTCTAAGCTTGCATCTGTTTCTTAGTGATGGAGTTTTATTTTTATCTATTTATTTATTTTCCAGAGATGTACTTCTAACAGAACAGGATGCAACCAACAACATATCGCAGGCACTGGGAACAGCAGGTGGACCCAGCATGGGTACATACAGAACTCCAGTCGAGAGCCTGTCCCTTTAGGCTGTCCTTTGGGCTGGTATGTTCTTCCAGACAGAGGACAGATGAGGACTGTGCCATGGAGAGGCTGTCTCCATGGGGTGCCAGGTTGAGATGCCCTCAGGAGGTGCCAGAAGAGCCTTACCTGGACAGTGTGCCCTCACAATCCTGGCCTGATGTGCACACAGACTCCTTGGTGGGGCTGCTGCTCCTGCTTCTGCCAGATTTGTTGATTTTGTTTTTGTTTTTGGTGTTGGAGGTGAAACCTAGGTTTCACGCATGCCACACGAGTACCGTACCATCAAGTTAAACCTCAGTCTCCTTTCCCCTTCATCTTTGCATAAGGTTTGTGAGCGTTCATCTGCTTTGAGGCCGCATCAATGGGAAGGCCCTGGTAATGAATGGTGCCAGTGTCACAGGAGCTGGGGACATCTGGATCCATGGCCTTGTGTCTGCTCTTCCTTTGGCCACTGTTCCTGTTCATTATGGGTGAGTTGTGTCTGCTCTTCCTTTGGCCACTGTTCCTGTTCATTATGGGTGAGTATCTGGTAAGAGACAGGCTCTAAGTTGTGCGGTTTCCTGCTGACAGTGGGCAGGCTCAGAAGCTGTGGGAGGGACCTCTGCACAACACACAGTCTCCCCCTGCAGGACCCCATGCTGACTGAAAAGACAGAGTGCTAGGCATCCTTCCTCTACTTCTGTACCACTGTTAACCTGTTTTTTTTAAAGAGGTTTCCTTTTAAGACTGCACTTAAAGGTGGGTGCTGGTGACTCATGCCTATAATCCTAATGACTCAGGATGCTGAGCTCTGAGGATTATGGTTCAAAGCCAGTCTGGGCCGAAAAGTTTGTAAGATTCCTATTATCTTCAATTAGCCAGCAAAAAAGCTGGAAGTGGAGCTGTGGTTCAAGTGGTGGAGTATCAGCCTAAGGGAGAGTAGCACCCTGGTGGCATTTAAGCCCTGGTACTGGCACAAAAACAACAACAAACAAACAACAGAACAAAGCCAACAAAATAGCCCCTGCACATAGAAAGGGAGTCCATCCCTGAAAGTGCCTGGGGGAAACTGTGGAGCCCACTGAACGCTGAAGCCCATTCTGGGGCTGAGACTTCATGTTTCCCAGCAGGCTCCAGGCAGCCCATGGGCAGCATTGCCCCGAGGCCATGAGCCTGAGTGGTTAAAGGGCTCTCCTGGAACAGCCCAGGCCCAGGCTCTGGCAGCCTGGGGGGGGGGGGTGGCGGCATTTAAACATCAGAGAATCTGTTATCGGAGGACCTTTGAGGTCTCATCTGTGAGAATGATTTTTCTTTTTTTTTTTTTTTTTGGTCCGGTCATGGGGCCTGAACTCTGGGCCTGGGCGCTGTCCCTCAGCTCTTCAGCTCAAGGATAGCACTCTACCACTTGAGCCACAGCACCACTTCCGGCTTTTTTCATTTTGCTTATGTGGTGCTGAGGAATCGAACCCAGGGCCTCAGGCATGCAAGGCAAGCGTTCTACCACTGAGCCATCTTCCCAGCCCTGTGAGAATGATTTTTTCTGACCAACCCAAACTGCATCCATAGCTCACTATAAGATATAGTTGTGAGGAGGCAGGCTCTTCATATTTGTAAATATTTCTGATCACCTTGAGGCAACCTCAGAAATATTGTTGAAAGAGAAAAGCTTGCCCGTGAACTCTCTTTTCCACCATGGTAAATGGGCTTTCCCTGGATAAGTGTGGACAGGTTGGCATGGCATGGCACATGGGCTGGTGAGGCTGGGTGCTTCGATTGAGAGGGCCATGTTGAACCTGGTACACAGGAAAGCGCCTGGGTTGTGCCAAAGCCCAGCTGGACAGGTAAAGCCCACAGTGTGCCCTGATGTCAGAGAGGGCTCAAAGTTCTGCAGGGCCTGGGACTTTACCAGGACCTCCCCATCATTGCCACAAGGCTAGGCCTTTGCAGCTGTCTTGCCTGTGTTTTCCTGCTAGAGCAGCTGGGGTTGAAGGAGGTGTTTTCTGCAGCCCAGACCACAGGCCCAGGCAAGCCTTCTCTCTCCTAGTGCCAGCTGTGGCAGCTGCTGCTGTTAGGGTGATTAGGGATGGGACACATGCTCTTCTTGCTTCCTCGTGCAGAAGCACTCAGGGCCTGTCTCTCAGCCTGATCCACCTTAGGCATCTGACCACGTGTTATGTTGTATTTGCTGGGTTGTGTGCCATGATACTATAGTACACTCTATTGCACTACATGTGGTATGCATGTTGGTGCTGTAAACAACAGGAACAGTGTTGCACAGGCCTTCTGGCTGTGTACCATACCATCAAATACTGACTGTCATGAGCTGAGCAGGTGTAGCTCGGCTCATAGTGAGGCTGCATTCTGAGAAGCCCAGGTTGAAAACTCATAGAATAATTTTACTCCCCTGTGGAGCAGAGCCGAGCCACCCAGCATGCTGGAGTGCTGTTTCCCACTAGGAGCATGGACTGCAGCTATGGCTCTCACCAACTCCTAACCTGGTGATAAAGGATTGTATTGCTATTTTGAGAGAAGGTGAAAAGTCAAAATTTGAAGGGTACCATTTGAATGGGTACCATTTACACACTCTTGTAATGTTAAATAATTACAAGTTGAAGCATTGTAGGACCAGGGCTATCTGTATCATGTGGTATTATTTGTGTAGTGCAGTGTTATACTCTAGTGCACTGTTTGTTTTTGTCTCTTACCCACAGAGTAGGAGTTAGGACTTCCTTGCATTTATGACTAACTATGTGTAAAATCCTACGCCAGTGATGATCTGAAATAAAAGAAAACTTGGGACACAAAATAAGCACTTTGTGTTGTTGGTTGAGACCTTTTTAAGGCACTCCAGGGGCTGGGGGGGGGTGTCGCTATTTCTTGTTCACATATGCCTGGAAGGACTGAGTCCTTCTGACTTGGGAAAAGAAACTGACTTTGTCACCATCAACCTGGTCACACTTTCATATTCACAGGTTGTCTACATCCTGGTAGGTTCACACTTTTGCATTTGGGGGCATACATGCACATACAGGTCTGCATGGACTTGGGGTTTTCTTGTGAAGCATCCAAGAATGATTCACCTATGAGGAACCCTTGGTCAGTCATGATGCGCTGGTGTGTGAGTATGCACGTGTATTGTGTGTGTGTGTGTGTGTGTGTGTGTGTGTGTGTGTGTGTGTGTGTGTGTGTGTGTGTGCTGTTGAGCTCCTAGCGTTTCTTGAGAGCAGAGGCTCAGGCCCCAGTCCCTATGTGTGTGGATGGCCCATGAGGTTCAATCTCAGGGAACACCACAGGGCAGCTCCTTGCCAAGACCTTTGTCTTCAGAGAGTTGTGCCTCCTCCTACAGTAAAAAAGCCCTCAGCAGCTCAGGTACCTGGGGCCTGCACACTGACCTCACTGCATGATCCTTGATGCCTCCATCTTATCTCCTCTTGATTGGTCCTTCTCACTCTTCAGCCACTCTGGACCCTTCTCAATTCCCATGTGCAGGCACAGATCCTTGTCCTCACTTTCCCTTATATGCATGGATACATGTCACCTATCCTCAGGGCCCTTGTTTGTGCTGACATCTGTCAACAGCCATGTGTTCTCTCTCTCTTCTTTGCTCAATGTCACCTTGTCAAAGTTCCTGTCTGTGGATGCCTCTCTCTCTCTCTTTCTCTCTCTCTCTCTACCCCTGTTTTTTGCTGCTGTCCTATAAGACATGATGAATTTCCTTGTTTACCATCTGGCTTTCCAGCCTGCCTGCCCCTCCAGATGGGTTCTGTCTATCATTGCATCCTTTGCCAGAGCTATACTGTGGGCCCCAGGAGACACATTTTGGTGGGCAGAGGCTTCAGCCTCCACATGGGTATAGCTGGACCCTATAGCTGCCACTTAGAGAGGACAGGAAAGATGCACCAGGAAGCTGGGATGGCTTGTCAGCCCAGAGAACCCATTCCATTGACTATGGATTCCCCGTAGGCCAACCTTTGGCAGGCACTAGAGATGTGTGCTGTGTGTTCAGGGGTGTGGGTGATGTTGCCTGAGCTCTTTCTTTGTACTGCCAGCTCCCACAAACAGGTCCTGGAGGGAAGTGCTGTGTGGCAATCCGCAGTCTTTCTGCTTGGCTAGAGTCCTTTGGAAAGACATGAGCACCCGTGTGTTATTAGTGATTGCTTCCTGACAGCTGGAGGGGTCAGGGGCTGGGAACACAAATATGACAAAGACTGGGTATTGTCAGGAAGGATGGGCCAGAATTAGCAGGGCAACAGAGTGTGACATCCTCCACACACATCCTTCTCCACACAGGCTGGCTCTCATGAGGCAAGGCTGCCAGCAGGTGGTGGGCTGCTGTGGCCAGGAGTGGACTCTGTGGCCTGTGTGGCCAGGAGGGTGTGACTGTGAGTGCACAGTGACACAGAAACACAACAAATTGCAGAAAGACTGGACAAATGGGATTGCATGAAACTGTAGAGCTTCTGCACGGCAAAGCACAGAGCTAGCAAGATCAACAGAAAGCTCACAGATTGGGAGAAGATCTTCACTAGCCATACAACAGACAGGGCCTCATATCTAAAGTATACTTAGACCTCAAAAAAATACCCCCCCCCAAAAAAACCCCAAGGAAACAACCATTCCATTAAGAAGTAGGCTAATGACTTAAAGAGAGATTTTTCTGAAGAGGAAATAAGAATGGCCAATGGACACATGAAGAAATGCTCAACATCTCTGGCCATAAAAGAAATGCAAATCAAAACAACACTGAGATTCCACCTCACCCCAGTAGGAAGGGTTAAATCAAGAAATCTAATAACAACAGATGCTGGCAGGGATGTGGCCAAAAGGAACCACCACTACTACACTGTTGATGGTAGTATAAACTTGTTCAACCACTTTGGAAAGCAGTATGGAAGTTCCTCAAAAGACTAAACGTAGAGCCTCCCCACGACCCAGCAATCCCACTCTTGGGCATTTACCCAAATGATCACAAGCAAGGATACACTAAAGCTATAGCACAGCTATGTTCATTGCAGCATTATTTTACCATAGTTAAGATATGGAACCAACCCAGATGCCCTTCAATGGATGAATGAATCAAGAAAATGGAATTCTATGCTTCCATCAGGAAGAATGACATCGCCCCATTTGTTGGGAAATGGAAAGACTTGAAAAAAATTGTATTAAGTGAAGCAAGACATACCCAAAGAAACATAGACTCCATGGTTTCCCTCATTTGCAATAATTAGTACATGTCTAGGACAGTCCTAGCAGATGAGCAGAATAGCTCAATACCTATGTACATATGACTGTATAAGATGATGCTAAACAAAATGAACTCCAAGGCATGGACATAAGGAGTGTTCTTTGTTGTTGTTTTTAATGTACTGTGAAAAGTTATTTCTTTTGCTTTTTCTTTTTTCCCCTTATTGTTTATCCCCTGTTGTTGCTGTATTTGATTTTGGTACCCTGGGTATTGTATATATATTTATCTGAATTAGAGAAGGGAAGGGGAACAGCAAAATGGTGAGACAAAAGACAAAGGGTGAACCAAAGCAACAACAATGATACTCACAAGACACTATGTTGAAAATAAACTTTACAAATTGGGAGGGGGTATGGGGGGAGAGAAAGTGGGAGAAAAATAAGGGAGGGGTAACACTGTTTGACAAGAAATACACTCACTACCTTACTTATATAACTGTACAGAGGTACATCACCTTGACAATAAAATTAAATTAAAAAAAGCTACTGGGAATGAGAGATTTGGTGTGAAGTTTGTACAGTGTTCTATTTAGTTGTGGCTCTATTATGAACAATCCTCTACCAGAAAAAGTAGTGTCTTGAAAATAACAATAATCACTTCTTATTTCTGCTTATTTGGGATTGATAGGCTCAACTAGGTGGCTCACATTCAGGGTTTCTCATGTAGTTCAGGGTGTGTGCCCATGGTATTAACTTGTAGTCACCTGAACTAGGCAGTGGCACTCAGATATTTGGCCAAATAGCAGTGTAAATGTTGCTGTGAGAGTTTAAAAGTTGTATCTAGTTTTATTGTGCATGTAAGTCATTTATATCTTAGTTCTGAAGGATTTTTTCCCTGGTACTGGGGCTTAGACTAGGGCCTTGCACCCCTGCTTGGCTTTATTGCTCAGGACTGGTATGCTATTATTTGAGCACCTTCTAGATTTGTGCAGGTTAATTAGAGATAAGAGTCTCTTGTATTTGTTTGCTTGGACTAGCTCTGAACCTCAGTTTTAGATCTCAGCCTCATAAGAAGTTGGGGTCATAGATCTGAGCCACTGTGCCCAGTGGTGAAGGAAATTTTCATTTTTAAATATATAGTAAGCACATAAATCAGAAGACTTTGGGTAAATCATTCATCTATAATGTGGTGGGCCTCATCAATCATTTGAAGGCTACAAGAGAAAAAAGACCAAGGTTTTCCTCAGGGAAGGGGAAGGGGAAGGCCTCCAAATAGCCTAAGACTTAAGTGGTGCCATCAAATGCCATCATCCTGGGTCTGCATCTTGCCAACCTGCCCTGAAGATTTGTGGCTCACCAGCTCCCACTATCTCACAAGCCAATTCCTCAGAATAAACCATGTTTCCTCTCTGTGTGTCTTTGCATATAATCTTAGTGGTCCTGTTTGTCTGAACAGCCTTGCCCCCATGCAGGGTTTCTCCTGGACCAGTGGGAAGCTTTCCTCACTTTCCTCTGAGGTATGATGGGCCATGGACCAAGGTCTTCCTGAGCTTCTCAGTCAGCTAGACAGTCAGTCAGACAGCAGCTCCCAGCCCCAGTGCCCTCACAACATGGCTGGCTTCCCAGGCTCCCCTTTATTTACCGTGATGCGTACAGGTGTCCTTGCTTCTCTGATGGAGGAGACATGAGGGAGGGGCGGAGGTCATGGATTGAAATGTCCAGTGTATTAATGAACATCTCGGCACATTTCCACTAGAATGGGAAAAGGTCTGATATATTGTAGAACAATCGGGCAGCTGGAGTGCATGTAAGCGAATTCACCCCTATTTTGGGTTGACAGCCTTCACCCTGGGTCATCCACAAGCCAGGCTGGGCCACAGTTGTCTATTCCCACCAGCCATGGCTGCATCAGCAACATAGTCTGGATGCCCAGTCCTGGTCACATGAGGGTTCTAGTGTATAGTCACAAGATGCCAGCTGTAGAATGTATTGTCTCTGCTATAGGATGTTTCCCCTGGGTACATGACAGCTATAAGATGTATTGTCTCTGCTCCATGCCAGATATGGGATATTTTCTATGGCTGCAAGCCAGCTATAGAATGTCCTACCCTGGCTGTCTGATATCTCCAGTGTTCAGCTGTGATTACCAGCCCCAGCCCCTTCTGCCTTTAGACTCCTGACACTATATCTACCTCTATGGTTCTGAGAACACTTGCTACTCTCTATCTCATGAGAGCCTGTAAGCTTCCAGCTGACGTTAAATGCTTCTTTCTTCTACATGACTGTGTGTCTGAGTGGTTTTCTGGTTTGTGCTTTATAGTACCGACTCTGCAGTTGGTCAGCAGGTCAAGTTAGCACTCATCCTCTCCATGTGGCCCTGGTACTGTGACCATGGGTAAGTGCCCCGCTTACCCTGAGAAAGCAGACTGATCTGAACATGTCATTGAGAAGTTTAAGAGCCTTCAGGATCTGGCAAAGGCAACAGAGCAGTAGAGTGTCCTGGAGTTTGCCAATGGACACTGCAGGGCAAGAGGCAATTTGTGGGAGGATTGCTTTCCACTTCCCCCACCTCTGCTGTACATGCAGTGCTGCTCAGCAGCGCTTTGCTCATGATTTGGTGTGTGTGACACTCGTCATCAGGACTTGCCATCAGTGAGTGTGACGTTATTCATCGACTTCTGCCCAAGAAGTTAGCAGGGAAGGGCACTGCCTACAAATGCTGAATTCAACTGCTTATTGACATCATGTTCAAATAGAAAAGCCATGTGACACAGAAGAAGAGCTACAATGAGATAGGAGCAGAAAGGCGGGAGTTGGGAAATGAGTGACAAGTGACACAGGCAAGGCCTGCTGTGCTACAGTGGGCGGCCACAGGAACATAGCCCTGTGCGGGCCCCAGGTATAAATCCAGAGGGTCTGAGTTTCCTGTCGAAGTCAAATCTGGCCTGGGGTGGCTGCCTCAGGTGGGCATGGGTTTGAAAGTTGGGGAGTTTTCTGGACTCCCTTCCTGAAGGGCTATTTGGTGTCACTGACAAAGCCCAGCTGCACTTTAACTTCTTTCAACTCCTCTTAAGCTTCTTTTTGTGTGTGTTGATCTTTCTATTACTGTGACAAGCATCGTAGAGAGTCAATTCATAAAGAGGGAAGGTTTGAGTTGGCTTATGGGTCTGGAGAGTTCTTTCAGTGCTTGTCAGCCGGCCTCTACCATTGGTGAGGCAGCAGAGCAATGCAGAGTGCAGGGCAGAGGAAGCCTCATCTCATGGCAGCTGGGAACTGAAGAGATGGCAGATGGAGCCGGAATCGCGGTGGCCCCTTCAAGTTCATGCCCCAGTCACCTCCCATTAGGCAGCTCTATGGAGACCAGAGTTCCTTCCATCTCCTAGTAGTGCCCTGTCTTTAGCACCTTGGGGACAGCAACTCAAACCATACACCTTGAATCACTCCCATTTGTCACTTGAGGCTTGGGGTATGCACCACCTCTTCCAGGATGCTGTCTTTGATGACAGCCTGAGTCCACGAGGGACTATCTTCTGTGCCTCCTTGGCCATGGGCTTGCTTCTGTGTTGAGCAGATAGACCGCAAATGGCACAGATGAGTTAGACAAGGGGTGAGAGGCAGGCTCACGCTGAGCCTCAGCTTCCTGACTCTAAGTGTGTGCTTTCTGAATGGGAATCTCACAGCAACCCCTTAACAGAGCATGGCTGACATGAAAGTGTGGGGAAATGTCTTAGGAATTGTACCTAGAACAGAGTAGCATTAGTAACAAGTAGACTCATTGCCACAGAGAGTCACACGTGACCGTGGCTCTCCCAAGATGCTGATAGATATACAAGGTGGTTTTTCCCCAAAGGCCATTCAGGGATCTTGGCAAAGAGACTTAGAGGCTTCCAACCAGTGGAAGGCAGGGCTGTGAATCTCTGCCCCCTGCGGGCAGGGTGGGACTGCACTTGGGTCACGTGCCCAGGAGAGGAGCCAATTCAGTGCTGCTACTCACTGTAGAGAAGGGAAGGAAGCCATGTTTAATAGAGAAAGCTTGGCTAAAGGACATTCACTTCATATAACCAAGCACAGTGACTCAGGGAATTATAGTAATGGAAATTTTTGAAGAAGTAGGAAAAATGTGAGTATGAAATACTAGCTGAAAAAGAAAACAAACTAAATATTCAATGTCCCGTTTTTGAAAGAAATGAAGCCAAGCCAGCTATGGTAGCATTCACCTGAGCTCCAGGCCATGTGGAAGGCTGAGGCAGGAGAATGCTTTGAGTCTATGAGTTGGAGACCAGCCTAGTCATCTCAAAGAAAAGTTTTTAAAGAAACTGTTAACTGGGCAGGATTATGGTTTGCTTTTACTTTATCGTTTTCCTGTTTAATTTTCTGTAGCTCACACAGGTTTATAATCAGAGAAATCGGACAGGAGATTATATCCTGATTTATGAAGAATAGCATGAAAGCACCTCCCCTTAGCAGACCACATGTGTTGGTTTCATACAAGGCCCATCAGGGCAACCTGTGGCAGCTCACAGACCAAGCCAGCCTAGGCTCAGCCAGTCGCCACGAGTGGTCTCCTTGCATGTGGGCCTTTCTTTCTCTGGTGGGTCTCACTTCTCCCTTCTGATGCCTGTGGTGAGGAGGGGGTGCACTGTACCTCTGGGGTACTGGAAGATAATGAGGGCAGGTTATGCCCAGGAATAGCTGCTCCAGTTGCCTCCATGTGGATGTATAGAATGCTCCTAATGTCTGCTTGCCAGAGGTCTATTTGTTCTTTAGGTCAGTTCTAGTATATTGTTATCTTCTATGCATCCTGCCAGGGGAGCTTTTACACAGAGAAGCTTGCAGCAGAATGAGCTGAGAAAGGGCACACAGATGTCCCATAGTCTTTTGAGAGAAATGCAGCTTTGCTCCCAGAACTACTGGGATCACAAGGAGCCTTCTCTCAGAGAACACCCTCCCTCCCCACCACTGTAGTGGTCCCTGTGAGGTCCCAAGATGTGAGGTCCCAACTGTGGTGCCCCAGGTCTGCTTTGTCTTTTCTATTGGTCAGCCAGAGGCAGAAGGAAGGGCGTAGAAGGAAGGGGCAGAGAGTCTAGTCTTCTGGGTGGCCGCCATAGTTAGCCACAGGAGAACACAGAGTCACAGCAGCTGTTCCAGAAAAGGGGACTCATCAGTGCAGGTACTTTGTCCAGCCACTACTGACCATCTCAGGTCAGTCTCAGGTGGGCTCTGGGTGGAGGAGAAGGAGGAGAAGAAAGAGGAGGAAAAAAAGGAGAAGTGGGAGGGAGAAGTGCTAGCAGAGACAATCACTCTCCATTCTGCACAAGTAGAAGCTGAAGCTTAGAGGATTTTGGGACCAAGGACAGGAGCTGGCAGGGAGCAGGTGAGTTGTATCCCAGCCTGCTTGGCTCCAGGTATTATATTTCTGCTCTGGTTCTGTGGGCACCTGGTAGGAGACTATCCTTCTATAGGAACAGATCAAGGTCTCTAGAAACAGGTCCTGGGAGCATTTCTCTTGGCTGTGGGTACATTGCTTTATTCTGATAGACACCAGAGATAAAGGGAGAAGACCAATCACGTCCATCCTCAGTGATGTTCAGCCCAAACTAGAAAGCAAGACCCCTGTGTATCCTAAGCTGGTCATCAGCACTCTCTGCAGGGGTTGCAGAGCCCTCCTCTGTGCCAGCCCCTGGTCTTCAGGCCACTGTCTTCTGAGTGTCTCCCTCAGGGATATGTCGGTGACAGCATGTTCTCACTATGGGGGTTTCCATGCTAGAAAACAGCGGCAAACTTCGCCCTGCTGGCCTTGAGATCTCAGACCTCAGGCCCAGGCAAGGAAAACCAACAGCAATGTTTATCCTTAATCACAATGGTGCTGTGACTGGCAATCTTTTTAGTTTCGTTGTGAGGTACTGGGAATTTTAAACTCGTGGCTAGGCAGGTGCTCTATTGCCGTGCCATGGCTCCAGCCCTGATTTTCACATTTTTTTTAAGGACAGGTTCTTACTTCTTACTCAGGTGTGCACCTGAGCCTCATTCATCTGCTTTAGGCAACATGGTCCCTGGGATCACAGGAGTGTGTTACTACATCCAGCTTCTCTTCTGTGGAGAGGAGTTTCACAGACCTTTCTGCCTGGGTTGATCTAACACAACGATCCTCTCACAATCAGCCTCCCATAGATCAAGGGACAACAGGCACACTACTGCTTCCCGTTAAAGTTTGGAAGGGGTCTTGAGAACTTTTCTGCTGGACTTACTGGGCCACCCTCCTATTTTCAGCCTCTTAAGCAACTAGGATTCCATGTAAGCCATGACTCCTGCCCTGAGTAGCAATATTGAAACCATAGTCTGGGGCATATTCCCCAAGGATAAGCAGTTTTCTTGCATTATGTCAGTTAATACTTCCAAGTCCTCATTTCCCTGATGAGGAAGAGAAGGCTCAGCCTAACTAGTAGATCTGATCCTGCAGTTATTCAGGGCCACTTTCTGCCCCCCTGCCCCCAGCCCTGGCAGCTGTCTTAGTGTCTTGGCCCTGAGCTCTTCTGATGTGAGTGCAAGCTGACTTCAAGCCTGGCATCCATGTGGACTATGTAGAGGTCACTGGATGGTACAGCCCTAGATAGGCACTGATGGATAGAAGTTTCCCCTTCATGATGCGATTCATGGAGATCATTCCAGAGTAGCTTAGTCATGAGTTTGGGATCCCTGAAATCATAGCGCGCTCTGTGTGTGTGTGTATGTGTGTGTGTGTGTGTGTGTGTGTGTGTGTGTGTGTGTGTGTGTGTGTGTGTGTGTGTGTGTGTGTGCATGTAATATGACTTTCCAAAGATGCATGGTTTTTATTTATTTTGGTGCTGGTCCTGGGGCTTGAATTCTGGGTCTGAGTGCTGTTCCTTAATTTTTTCTCTTGAGGATGGTGGTCCACCATTTGAGTCACAGCTACACTTCTGACTTTTTGGTGGTTAACTGGAGATAGGAGTTTGACAGACTTTCCTGCACAGGCTGGCTTTGAACTGGGATTCTTCGATTTCAGCCTCCTGAGTAGCTAGGATTCTAGGCATGAGCCACTGATGCCTGGCTTTGTAAGTCATGATTCTTGAGTCTAGGGTGGCAGATACACTGAGGGATGGTTTATTTTAGGTGTAAACTGGTCTGGGCCACAGGGTTGCCAACTATTTGGTCAAACATTATGCTTGGTGTGCCTACAGGGGCATTTTTGGATGAGAGCAGAATCTGAATGGGACCTCATCTAATCAACTGAGGGTCTAGATAAAACAGAAAGGTGGAGGAAGAGAAAACATTCTCTGTGTGGCAGGTTGAAATATGGCACACTGGTTTCTTGCCCTCAGATTAGGGGTTGCACTGTTGGCTCTCCTGGGTCTCCAGCTTACAGGGGGTAAACCACAATGGTGGTCATGTGTTCCGTAATGTTCTGTCAGCAATGGACTGACTAGAAGGTGCTATGCCCAGTTTATAATAGAACTGAAAAATTCATGTCAATCAGTAACAGAACATATCACTCAGGTGTCTGTGGTGGTGTGGTGGGGGTTGTCTTGCTGTGCTTCGACCATATGAAGTACAACCCTAGAAGTTGCAGCCATAGTGCTTGGTGGTGATAACCAATCACTATGCTGAAGCTTCTGTGTTTACCTGGCTGTTTATTGTTACTTGAGAATAACCAGTAAAATGAGTTTATTGAGACGCAGTGTGCCAGGTTACACTGTAGTAACATCTTCCACTGTGTGTTTCCTGAGCACTGTAATTGCATGCAAGGCCAAAGAGAGTGGTCCCTATTATACCATGGTGGTTAGTGTGAGCACCTTTTATGGAGTATACACCCAACAGTTACCAAACAGTGCACTTCCCAGTGAGCGCACCTATTGGAAGTGGATGCCTGATTATACTAACAGTGAACATCTTAGATTCTTGCATTCACTGTTTCTCTGGAGAGCCCCAGTACTGCTCCTTCCTGGCTATCTGCTCTTGCAGCCATATTTACTTTTGCCACAAACTATTTCACACAGCACACAAGTTTTCCTCTCATCTTTGTGAGTATGGTGTACAAGTTTAAGATTCTAACAGTGCAGCTGTATTTTCAAAGATGAAGTGATATAGTGACCAGCACACAATGTGCATGCATGGAACTCTCGTACTGAATCCCACCATTATCTACAGTTGTTTGTGTTACTAAGAATAAAAGAGAGCAAATGGAGAGTGTAGGGAGAACCTGCCCAGCAGCCCTCACAAGATGAGACTGAAGGCAAGTAAAACTGCCAACTCCTCAGCATCCTGTCTGAGATGCCTGGGGGCCGAGGAGAGATGATGGATGGAAGGCAAGGTCCAGTGCGAGTGCCCACCCAGCTGGGAGGGAGGATCCTCCGACCCTGAACATTTGAGAATCATGCTCCTGGAAGGTCATGTGATGTTGTCTTTGACCCCTGGGCCCCATCTTCTTCCTGACCACTAATCTTTTGAAATAGAGTTTCTTCCTCCAATTTCTGGCAGTCTTATGGTTGGGAATTTTAGGATTCAGTGTTCTGAAGTAAAATAGCTCAGGAATGGCACACTTGCTGCTTCTGGGAGCAGAGCGTGTCCTGGGATGGGCCCTTCCTGTGGAAACATGACAGGCCAGGCCGTCAAAACTTCTTATCCCCCAGCATGGAGTTTTGTCAGTAGCCTTTGCTTTTATTTTTAAGGTCATGCGGACAAACATACCTAGGTGACCAATGTCTCTGCTCTCTTGACATCAATTCCCCTTGCTAAAATTCCTTGCTAAAAGTCCATCTTTTCTTTCTTTTCTTATCTTTTCTTTTTGTTTTGTGCCAATACTGAGGCTTGAACTCAGAGCTTCGGGTGCTGGCTCAACTTTTTAGCTCAAGACTAGTGTTCTGCTACTTGTTATAACTCCACTTCAGACTTTTGGGTGGTTAGTTGGAGACAGGAAAGAGTCTCAAGGACATCCCTGGTCAGGCTGGCTTCAAACAATGATTCTCAGGCCTCAGCTTCCTGAGTAGCTAGGATTATAGGCATGGGCCACTGGTGCTAAGCTTAAAATCTATCTTTTTATGCTAAGAGGTGTCTAGGAGTATGGGAGGCTCAATATATGTTGTTACATTTCCTAGAGAGAGGGACTCTAGTGTTGTGCCATGGGGTATTCAGAAAATGGCTGCTCTGGATACAGAGGACTGGGAGTCTCCTGTGGCATCAGAGTGTGCTGCCGTTCATACTGAGGATTTCATTAAGGTGCAGAGCCCAACTTGCTGGGTCTCTGGAGCAGCTCCAAGGGGAGGCCTGTGAAATAGGTCTGCAGTCTGAGGGCTTTCACACAAGACATGGTGGAGACATGTTACCTTGGTAGCTTCTGGGAAAATCCTAAGTTCCTTTTCTCCTATGTGAAAGTCATCCATGAAAAATGCAAGTTGGGGCTGGGTCCAAGGATGTCTGTGTCTCCCCTGTTCTTAGTTTAAGGAGACAGGTCTGACCATGGTTAGAACCAAGCAGAAGTGATCACCAGCCAAAACCTGTCTCCTCCATGTGCTTCGAAGCCAGGTAGCTCACAAGAAACACTTGAGCCTAGGTCAGGTTGTTTTGATTTTACAAAATAAGGTCTAGGCCAGGTGCTGTGGGATCACGCCTTAGCCCTAGCTACTTGGGAGACTGAGATCTGAGGATTGTAGTTTGAAGGCAGCCTGAGAAGAAAGTCCACAGGACTTTTATCTTCAATTAGCCACCAAAAAGCTAGAAGGAGAACTAGCCTTGAATAAAAGAGCCCAGCACTGGCACTCTCTCACACACAAAATGGAGTTACAGTGCAGCTCAGGCCTGCTGTTAAGGCAGGAGGATTGGGAGTATGAGACCAGCCTTGGGAACATACTGAGACCTCACCCCCAAAGCCAAACCCAACATGGAAGCATTGGTATCCGACCCCGGCAACATGAAGCTGGGAGTAAAGGAGATTGTGAAAGGAAGGCTTTGTCCATGAATTTTCTGAATATAGGCTCCATTGGACACACAGGACCACTACAAGCCATCTGACCGACTGCTAACCCTGAACCAGGCCATCCTTGTGATTTAACTTTCTGGTGAAGGAGTTTTAGTTCAAATGAACTTAGGCAATCCTATCTTTCTCGATTTAAAACCTCCCCTTGCTTGTACTGCTTTGAATTCCATTAAAATTCTGCCCTTGCATGTGTATTCCCATCTAAGTAAACTCATTGTCTCTGGAGGTCTTGGTCCATCATCTGGTTTGACTTTCCTTGTCACTGACAGCTTGGTGAGTCCAGTCAGGAACATGAAGTGCCATTCAATCTGAGATAGATATCCCCTCCAATGGCCTCCAAGAGTTCAGAGTGCAGGACCCCATGACTGACTGTGACTGGCCATGGTGGACCACAGCCGGGACCACAGCCAATCCTAAGCCTGTGGTCCCAGGGCTCACAGTAAACGGGGCTACTCTGTCAAATATCCTATACTGCCATGTGCCCTAGAGGGTCTGTGCATGCAGGTGTGGTCACCTAGAAGGCGGATGACCTCATCTTCCCCATCAAATACTCCCGGTGTTCATTCATCTTGCTGAGGTGCAAACAAGGATATACTTCTAGAGTCTGGTTGAGATAGTAGTCATCAATTTTTTTTTCATTTTAAATATGGAACGCTTCATGAATTTGTTGTGTCATCCTTGCTGCTGAAGCAAGCACTCAGCTGAACTTTTAAAGGGAGGGTATGTGAGTATGTACAGGCAAGGGAGATGTGAAGATCTATTTGAAGTTGGTAACCTAGGAGAGAGAGATTCAGACCCACGCCTCCTGACCTTGATCTACTATTGAGACTTTATGCATTGCTCATCCACCCACTGCCTCCATTCTGTGATCCCTTCCTCTGCATTTCCTCTTAGCAACAGGCCCCATGAACAGATGGTTGGTCACGGAACACTGTGGTGGGTTCAGTTGTGGCACACCAGCTCAGCTCTGTCAGCCTCCTGGCACACCTGAAAGGAGCAAGCATGGCTCCCTCTCATGGGTGATCATAGCAGATCTGTTCTTCACTTTCCAAGTGTCCTTTCCCCTTTTCCCACCTGCTGTTTACAGTTCCTTCTCTGTCACCCTGGGGATGGAGCAGCCAGTGAGGAAGAAACCCCTGGCCAAGGAGAGGAGACTCAGGCCTAATTCCTCTCTAAAGTGTAAGTGAAGGCATCCTTGCTCAGGATTCAAGAGAGAGGAATGTGAAAACTCTGGAAAGAACCTGCAGCCTGATGCTAGGTGGGCTGGCCCTGCCTCCAGGCTCAGGCTGTCCTGTGGAAGGCCAGTGTGATGATGGTGTCTGATGACTACAGGACCTGTTGTCGATCTGCCTGCACACTGCCTATCTGGCACATCTCGAGCACCTGGGTCTGTGCAGACAGGGAGGGCTGGCTTCACAGGACTGCGAGCTCATGGTGGAATCTGAGAGTCAGCCATTTGGAGGAGGCCTGAGGGGATGTCAGCAACCCAAGATTGGGAACCAGTTTCTCTTCCGCACTACACTCCAGGAATCTTTCAGTGTGGATGAAACCCCTACTCCTGCAGTGTGTCTCCATCACATACCTCCTCCCCCTCACTGTGGACTGGGGAAGCAATGGAGAAGAGGAAACAGCAACTGGCATATAAGCCCAGCTTGAAGCCAAGGACTGGAGACCACTTGCTCTAGGGCCCAGGATTGACTTGAATTTCCAGAGCTGTGAGAAGCTGGGGTCCAGGGGGCCTTCCGGAAGCAGCAGTGTGACTTGCTCGTGTTGCTATTCCAGCTACATCTTGGCTCTCCATGCTCTGGAGTGGAGAAAAAAACCGTTATCCCTGCTTCTGGTGGGCGTGTGGAGACCATGGCTTCTGAGGAGCTCAGCTCTCTCAATGTTCTGAGCCTCATGAAGTGCAGATAACCCTTCACAGGCTGGGAAGTGGCAAAGCTTCCATGTTACTCCTGTCTTCCCACCTTCATTGTGGTGTGAGGATGGTGGCTGAGCCCCAGCTATACCTGCACTGAGGCCTGGTGCCTACAGGCTGTGTGTTGGTGGGGTCATGCAGGGTGGTGGGGCAAGGCTGGGCTGTGCCTGCCTCTGGAATGTATCACTCAAGGGTACTGACAGAGCCTCTTGCAGGCTGGGGTGAGTGTTCTTTCCCCTGGAGAAGAGGCCCTGCCAGTTGGCACACAGGACTTGCTGTTAATTCTGCGTCAACAGCGATGAGATAATTGATTAACTTATCAGCCTCCCAGCTCCTGGCCCCAAATTTCTTTCAAAAGTAGTAAAAGAAAAAATAGATTTTTGGAAACTAGGCATATGGGCAATGTGATTTTTACCTTTTCAGTTATTAGTTCTTTTTAAAATTGATTATCGTCCAGAGCCCAATTCAATTTCTAAGTGTCTCTTTCAAGTGGTTAAAACTTTGCAAGGAATTTAATAGCAAGACACTTGCTACTTCTGCATGTACTAAAACAACAACAAATTATCTTCCTTTAAATTACCCTATCAAGTAGTTTCAAACAACGTCATATTGAAAGAACATGAAATATCTTCAGGTAGAATTCCAATTCTTTTTGGAATATGATTAATAAGAGGCTGAAAAATGAGCCTGTGTTTGTTGAAGTTGTTTGAACTAATTTTAAGATAGTCTCACCACCTAGAGAAAATTAAGTCACTCCAATGAAAGACACACAAGGTAATTCAAGGTATTAAGCCAGCTATTAGGAAAGACACCTCCTGCTTATCAGCTAAAGCCAAACATACATATGTATATGACTCTATGCAACTCTATTGAACAATTAACTTCCCAACCTCACTTCAACAATAAGCAATGTAACAAGGGGTTCACTCTGTAATCCTAGCTACTTAGGAGTGTAAAACCTGTAGGGTCTAACCCTCAGAGTTTCTGTTTCAAACTAGCTCAGGCAGAAAAGTCCATGAGTCTCTATTTCCAATTAACCAGCAGAAAGTTGGGTTAGAGCTCTAGCAGTGAGCAAGAAACCTGAGCAAATGTGTGGTGCCTGAGTTCAAGCCCCAGTACAGGCTAAAAATGAAACATGTCCACAGTGCTCTGACGTTTCTAGAAGGCTGAGCTTCTGCTCAGCTTGTCTCCCCCCTCCAGTAAAGCTCTGTTCCTCTGTGTCACCAGGAGGTGCTGTACCATGCCACCCTGCCTTTCCCTCAGTGTGGGACTTTACATGCCTGTGCCACTCTTGATAGGATTGTTTCTAGCTGCCTCTGCACGTTTTACTACTTCTCAAGCGGAACAGATTGACCAGAATTGCACATTGTCCATGTGATTCCAGTCATGGAAGCATTCTTGGCTGGGAGGCAGGGCTGTTCGAGAGGAACCAGGGGACAGCGCTGTGACCCAGCATGGGACAGGCGTCCGGAGGCTGGGCAGCGGTGTGCAGAGCCATGTCCAGGAGCTGCTCACCGGTGGTCAGTGGCAGCCAGGGCCCCAACAAGAGCTGGGGTACTGCCTGGCTGCAGGCAGATCTGGCTTGAGGTCTCACTACCATACCTGTCCCACAGTGACTCTGGTTGGTTCCCCCCCACTGCCCATGTTTCCAGTACTTTATACTGAGAACGAACACAACAAAGCTGTTAGAAGGTGACCCGAAGCTTTACAATGGCCCTGGCTCTGGAATTGTCTCGGTTTTTCTCGTATTACTTTAAGATAAGGCAGCACAGCTCACGGGGGATGAAGTCACACGGTTCTCTTTCTCACCTAAATCGAGGGATTTGGCTGGTCCCTCTGCTGTGCGGTCCTCAACCTGTCTGTTCCTTCTGGATCCCAGGGCACAAGGCCCAGCTCTCTCACGGTGGGCGGGGTCGCATCGACACCGGGCACACAACCCAGCTCTGCCAGGATGGGCAGGGCTGGCCTCAGACAGACACCGTAGCGTGCCCTGGAAAGTTCCTAGTGGGGGCTTTTTGAGGGTCTTGTCTCTTTCCTGGTTCGTTTCTAGGTAGCATGTTCTAGCCCGAGGGATTTCCCACAGACTTAGACGTAGGCCTAGAAAAGAATTTCAGGAGTTTAATCCAAAATTTATCAATCATTTTGGGCCCTGTTTTCTGGCATAACACACCATGAAGAATGTTTTCAGCCAACCCGACAAACAGCCGTGTCTAGGAGCAGGTTTTTCTATCCCTGTTGGCCGAGGCTGTGTTGCTGTTTTTAAGTTCCATAAATACAGATGGAAAACATTTAACTTTTGTGTGTAGAATTTCTGAACAGTTTGAGATCTACATTGACAAATCAGATAAGTTCCAATTCTGTTATTGAATCCGAAGTGTTCAAGTAAAAGAGAAAGGCTTTCTGATCCCCTGAGGGAACCAGACTTCAAGGTAAGCAGACCAGAGGAGGACGGAATAGTATGGACATTATGGGCACATGAAGTGTTACTTTGGGAGGTAGTTCTGATTTCTTCTGGAAGAAGCTATCTTCATCCAGGACTTTAATGATTATTCCTTAAAAATATCCTTTCTGTCTTATTTTATGGTTTTATGGAGGTTGGAACTTAAGGCTTGTGTTTGCCAGGGAGACACTCTGTTATTTGACCTACACCATCAAATATAGTCTTGCATTTGTGCCTGATCCAATCTGGACTGTGATTCTCCTGTCTGAACTTTCTGTGTAGCTGGGATGACAAATGCATATCACCATGCCCAGATGTTTTTCATTTTTGAGATGACAATATTGCTATTTCTCCAGATTTGTCTTGAGCTTCCATCCTCCTGAGCTCCACCCCTTGAATATATAGGATGATAGGCATGATCCACCAAACCTGGCTTCTTAAATAATTAACTGAGTACCATTATAGAGTCAATTAAATATTGTCAGGCACAAATTAAATAAATGCCCCAAATGAAAAGGATCTGTACTGCCTCCACAAGTAAACAATAGTCTCTCAAAGACACAAGAATTGAAATGATCAGACACAGAATACAGAAGGCTCTACTTGCTATGTATAATAGGTAAAAAGACCAGCTTGAGAATATTTTCAGGGATCTGGAAAAGAACCTTAAGTTACAGAGGAAGTTTGAAGACAGGTGACAAAATTTCTACCAAAAACCAAGTTAAAAATTCAGCTGAGATCACTTGGATTGCTTTGGAGCATTCTTTTTGGGATGTGTTAACTCCCATACAATCTCTAGACCAGCCTGTTCATCAACTCATTACTGATGAGTCAGCTCAGAATTGTCCAAGTGAGTTCTGCCTGACTTCCTGGCACATGGTGCACATGAAAATAAGCTCAAGTGGATGTCTCTTTTCACACATGAAAAAGTCAAGCTAAAATATTCTTAAGTATCCTAAACTACAATACAGAAAAGATTATGTATGCGACTGGAATCAGTCAGGTGTCCCACAGCAGTGACAGAAGCTCCTGTGTGGACACTGGTGAAGTTTTAGATGTTTGAGATGCTGTCATCTATTGGCTAGAGTGGTCCAGTGGTGAGAACTGTTATGTCATTACCATGGATGTCACTGAGGTGAAGACTACCATCAAAATGTGTATGAATGCCAGTCATTTGAAAGAAAGATTGGAGAAGCCCTATTGCAAGAAACTATCTCCAACACACTTTTTTTGCATGGGTGATGGTGTATGCCGCGGACCGGGTTCTGTCGGGACGACAGAGGATACCTAGGGGAGGAACCTGGAATAGGACGGGGAGATGGCAAACAGACAACTCACACACATTAGGAGTGGATGCTGAGTGCTGAGTGCTGAGTGCGATTTAATGCAGAGGATAACAAACTTTTATAACAGAAGTCTTCATAAGAAAGGGCAAAAGGTTACACAATCTTGCTACAGGGCTTCATTCTTGGATGGTCACCAGCTGGTCCCCTGAAAGGGCAAAAGGTTACACAATCTTGCTGCAGGGCTTCATTCTTGGGTGGTCACCAGCTGGTCGCCTGAAAGGCACTTGTTTCCGGCTTATCTCTAAGAAATATAATGGGTTTCGATGTTTGTCACCATCTAACCAGTACCTTATTTCTATAGAGGCCTTAATTGTCCCATAAGATCTTTCCTGTTCCTTCTTTAATAGTAAGGTCATGGAGGCCTAGATCTAGCAAGTCTCTTAGTAAATGAGAGTAACAGGAAGTTCTTTCTCCTAAGTAGTTATCTCCGCAATTGCCATACATTCTTTCTGTTCTAGCCGCGCCTACAGCTTCTTGTAAATCTCTTACAATTCCTTCTGCTGGAGTGACTTTGTGAACCCCCCAATACTTTTATATTTACTTATAACTTGTCTACTAGCCTTCATAAGAGGGGTTTCAGGGTAGCACTTAACTCTGGTGAGTTAGTCATATTTTTGAGACACTCATCAGATATTGGAGTCATCAATACTCTTAAGAAAGAGCTTTGAATAAGGGAACTCAACAATGAGTAAGTACGATGAACAGCAGAAACAGTAAAAGATTAATAGGCACTCTTATGAGGAGAAGAAAGACAGAAACACATCTTTCCCAGGGGTTTGCCAGCCTTTTTCCAGGAGTAGGCCTCTTAGAAGCCCTATTCTCCGAGGTAGACTTCGATGAAGTCCCAAAACTTGGAGATAGGTTTCTGTAAAGCCCCATTCTCTGAGGTAGACTTCGGTGAAGTCCCAAAACTCAGAGATAGGTCTCTGAAGCCTCTATCTTGGTCTGATAGATGGTTTCCCATGCTAAGCAGACTCCACTGGAGTCGGCGTGGCAGGTGTAGTGTTGGAGAAAGTCTTTGAGGGATTTTACGCTTTATCATCTCGTTAGAAGAGAGGAGGGCAAGAGTATATGGAAGAGAAAGCAAGAGAATACCAAACTTATGCTTACCACAAATCCACTCTTGTAATAACGGAGTAATGACAGTCAGTTCATGAAAGTTCTGTTTCTAGTCTTCTTGTGAAGGTCCCACTTGTCCTCTCTTTCACTGGGGACAGTCTCTATTCTGTGAACTTGGGGGGACACAAAACAGGCCAACAGCAAGCCCTGGTCTCAGAAAGAAGAGGAGACTCTTGACAGTGTGCTGGGCGTGTGCGTGTTTGTGTGGCATGATGTGATATGTGTGTGTGTGTGAGAGAGAGAGAGAGAGAGGGAGAGAGAGAGAGAGAGAGGGAGAGAGAGAGAGAGAGAGAGAGAGAGAGAGAGAGAGAGAGAGAGAGAGAGAGAGAGAGAGAGAGAGAGAGAGAGAGAGAATCCAGTCCATTCTAAACATCTCTTGGTTGGCTGATTCAGTACTTGTCATATCTGGTCCCAGAAGTGGAAATTACTTGTTAGTGGTACTGGGTCCTTGAGAGCATGGTGATTGTGCAACATGCCTTAATCACAGAGTAAGATGGCCATTCTGTGCTGAGTCCACAGCTTCACCGGCCTGCATGGGATCAGCCTGGATGGCACCTGTGCCTTAGGCACAACCAGAGCGAGCTCCGGTCTTGAGACGACACTCAGCCCTCTGGTTAGACATGTTGTCTGCCCATCTACAAGCTATTGCACCCTGCTGGGGTAGAACAGAAATGGAGATTTCTAATTTTATTGGTTTTATCTTACTTCATGAAATAGTTTAATAACATAATTAAAAAAAGGAAACTTCTGCTCATCGGTAAAGGGATTTTGCTAAACTACATCCACAAAGTAGTATATCCAATCTCAACATTTGTATTTTTCTTGGGATTCTCACTCTTCTTTCCAAGGTGGGATAATCTTAATGATATTCTCAGAGAAATTTGTTTGTGGGTGTGTGCATGTGGAACTTTTCCTTTTTCCAGCTGGAATTCAATTTACTCTATGTGAGACAACACAGAAACAACCAGCAATACTTAGTATTGAGTAATACAGTGTGCAGAGGGTTTCTATGTGATAATGAGGATATGTTAGTGACAATACATTGATAAGTATCTAGTGGGGCTTGAATTCAAGGATTCTTGCTCTTGTCAGGCCTTTTCACTCAAAGCTGATACTGTACTGCTTGAGTCATACCTACACTTCTAGCTTTTTGCTGGCTAATTGGAGGTAAGAGTCTCAGATTTGTTTGCCCAGGCTGGCTTCAAACTGGATTTTTCAGATTTCAGTCTCCTCAGTAGCTACCTACAGCGAGCACCCAGCACTATTTCTTTGAGAATTTTATAGTAGTATGTGAACTTTTGAGATGTGTGTGTGTGTGTGTGTGTGTGTGTATGTGTGTATGTGTGTGTGTTACTTGGGTGGATGTGTGTATACTGAAGTTCTAAATGCTCATCTATTTTTAGGTATGTATAATTGTTTTCCTGATTAAGTTCTGATTAATTGAAAATTAACCTTGTTGTAAAAAGTTTAATTTTTCTTCCAGCTATGATCCTACATCTTTTGAGTCTGGGACATTTTCAAAAGTGTTATCAAAGATGAGATCCCAGGAGTGCTGAAATCAGAACTGTCCTCAAGAACTGGGTATTCATAAGAGAAGATGAAGTAATCCATCTGACATGCATTAGTGTAAGGTACACACACTTGTTTTCCCTCTGTTTATTTGTCTCCAAAAATTCATATATGGGACAATATGATATATAAGAAACTATATAGGAAAGCGGAAAGAATAGGAACAGTTTACCATGGTCAAAGTAACTTTGCAAAGTTACTTAGTTCTCTTATCTGCGCAAAATGGCAGCTCCCCCACAGGTATACAAGGTAGCATGTGGCTTTCATGGTGTGTTCAGGATCCCTGAAAAGATGAACCTATGGCACATGGCATAGGCCTGCAGGTGTCAAAGGCAATATTTCATTTACAAAGTCAGGATCACCTAAGTGACTTTTCTCCACTTCCTTTTTAATAAGCAAGGTCAACGGGAAGCCTCCCCCTGGCTTTTTACAGGGAGACTTGATGGTACTCACACCTGAAGGAGAGGGGGGAACCAAGAGGTAGCACTCCTCTGTGAAAGGTCTCTCCTGTCTGTTTGATAGTGGTTCAGGGAGGAAGGATTGTACTGAGCATTCAACCCTTGGGTCTCCACCGTGGTGCCTGGCTTTGGGTGTGGTGTGTGGTGTGTGGTGTGTGTGTGTGTGTGTGTGTGTGTGTGTGTGTGTGTGTGTGTGTGTGTGTGTGTCTATTTCTCCAACTTGATGATGTTAATTTGATTTAAAAAATGTGCATAGGCAATTATGTTTTAACCATTTTCTGTATTAGTCTATTTTTATAGACTAGACTCTTATTTATTAATTTTATCTCTTCCCTGTGCAAGGGCCTCAGAATATTTGAGGCAGGTGGTCACATTTTTTCAGTCATATTCGATGTAATATTAAATGTGTTAAAGTCCTAACATGGCTATTTGTCTAACTGATGCTGATCTCCCTTTCTCCTTTGTAGCAGAATTCTGATGTTGGGTGATGTTAATGTGCCCAGGTTAAAAACCTCCCTTCCTCATGGTTTCTGCTTTGGTAACCTGCCTGTGACACAATCAAGAGCTGAGTTACGAGATGGTGGTTCCTGGAAAAGCATTTTTTTTACATTAAATATTCATCTTTAAGTAGTTGTACATTCCTCTGGCTAGGAATTCTAGGATTATGTTGAAGAGAGTGGCGAGAGCAGACATCCTTATGTCTTTCCTAATTTTAGAGAAAATAATTTTTAGTTTTTCACCATTTAGCATGATGTTGGGTGTAGGTTTGTCATAAATAGCCTTTATTATATTGAAGTGTGTTCCTTCTTGGCTTCTCTGGAGCTTTCATCCTAAACAGATGTTGGATTTTGTAGGTTTCTTCTGTATCTATTGGGATGATCGTATGATTCTTGTCACTGGCTTGTTAATGTGGTATATTATGTTTATTGACATATATATTGAACCAGACTTGCATCTCTGAAATGAAACCGACTTGATTGTGGTGGATAGTTTTTTTGGTTAGTTGTTGAATTCTATTGGCAAATATTTTATTAAGGATTGGTTTATAATTTTCTTTTTTTGTTGGATCTCTGTCTGGTTTTTGGATGACTGTAATTCTGGCTTCATAGAATAAATTTGGTAGTGATCCTTCCCTTTCTAGTTCATGAAAAAGCTTGAGGCATACTTGCATACTTGCAACCAGCTGGGTGCTGGTTGCTCACACCTGTATTCCTAGCTACTCAGGAAGCTGAGATCTGAGGACTGAAGTTCAAAGCCAGCCTGGGCAGGAAAAGTCCATGACACTCTTATCTCCAATTATCCACCAGACCAGAAGTGGTGTTGTGGCTCAAAATGGTAGAACACTAGTCTTGAGCCAAAGGAGCTCAGGGACAGTGCTCAAGTCCCAAGTTCAAGCCCCACAACCAATAAAAAAAAATCCTAGAGAATTCAGCTGTGAATCCATCAGGACTTGGACTTTTCCTTGTTGAGATGGTCTTTATTTTTAAATCCTATTGCTTGTTATGGGTTTGTTTAAGTGGTTTATATCATATCATCTTGTTTTACCTTTTACAGCTTGTATGCCTCCAGAAATTTATCTATTTCTTGTAGATTTTCCATTTTATTTGAGTTTAGTTTTTTTTTTTTAGAAAACCCTCATAGTCTTTTGGATTGTTAAAAGGTATTTGTTGTGATGTCTTTAGCTTTCCAAATATTTTAAAACAGTTGATTAAAACCTAGTAAGCCCACACATTGGGCACTGGGTTTCTTCAAGTAGGGTTTATATAAATTTTCTTTTTTTGTGAATGAGTTATATTGCCTGTTTATATATTTTCCTCTTTTTTGTTGTTGTTAAAAATTGTGGATTCTGCGAGTGTGCCGGGCTTCACATCTGTAATGCTAGCTGCTCAGGAGCTGAGAACTGTGGACTATGGTTTGAAGCCAGCCTGGGCAGGAAAGTCCATGAGATTCTTATCTTCAACTAACCACTGTAAAGCTGGAAGTAGAGCCTCAAATGAAAAAAGCTCAGGGACAGTGCCCAGGCCCTGAGTTTAAGCCCTAGGCCTTAACTTGTAGATTTTGAATTGTAATGTGCTAATTCTAGAATCAGATTCTAATTGTACAGAGGTTGTAGTGATGTACATGGTTATAGTCATTCATTTGTTTGGTAGTTTCTCCAACTTAACTTTGCTAAGATGACATGTATCATCTGTTCTGGTTATTTGAGCCTCTGTTTATGATTTTTCTTAAAACACCAGGAGTGAATGAATGACAGAAACAAGAAAGAAGGAAATCAAGAAAGAAAGAAGGTATTATTTTTTGAGGTGTTGGGCTCAGCTCTGAGTGCGGCCCTTCTGTGCTTGCAGACTGCTTACAACGAAGCCCTGCCTTTCACCTCCTGCTTATACCAGGCCACAGATCGGCCAGAACTGTGACCCTGGGGTCTCTTAAGTCTTTTCTGAGTGTGTGGTGGGTTCTGTCTCCTCCAGTACACAGTAGCTGTTTGTAGTCCCTGTTCATCCAGTGATTTTTCTTTATGGCCTCCTCATGCATGGCCTTGAGTTCACTGGCTGCCTGAGGTGTCTGCTGTTAAACCTTTCAGTAGACAACACTCATTGGAAAATTGCTGTACCTTGAGGAGGAGGAGAACAAGATCAGCACTTTTAATCTTTTTGAAAATCATCAAATGGGAGAATAAACACAGCAATAGTGATTCAAGAACAAGTCCCCATCAGCTTCTGGGCACCAGGAAGCCACACCAGGAATGCAGTATGCTGACTGTTGTTGCTATGGCTTCTGAGCCTGGGAGTGGATGTGCACAATGGAACTGCGCTTTCTCACCAAATCCACCTTATCTCCTCTTTATCAGCCAGCTTCTTGGTTGTTAAAGTTTGAATTAGAGTCCAGAGTTCAGGAAATGCTGATCTAGTCAGTCTTGACGAATGTAGACTGGTTGATTATCTCACACTACCTTCTCTTGGTGAAGACATACTTCCTTTCTTGTCACATATCAACTCAAACTACTGTTGTTGATTGTGGACACAATCAGGGTCCCCAAAGTCTCTTGAAGATGTTTTCAGGTGATAAAATGTGTTTACAAAACTCTTGCTACTGGGCTGGGAAGGTGGCTCAGTGGTAGAGCGCTTGCCTTGCATGCATGAGGCCCTGGGTTCGATTCCCCAGCACCACATAAGCAAAAAGAAAAAAAGTGGAAGTGGCGCTGTGGCTCAAGTGGTAGAGTGCTAGCCTTGAGCTGAAGAGCTGAGGGACAGCACCCAGGCCAAGAGTTCAAGCCCCATGACTGGACTTCCTCCCCCACCCCGCAAAAAAAACAAACCAAAACAACAACGAAAAACTCTTGCTACCTTTGGGCACTGGTGGATCACGCCTGTGATCCTAGCTACTCAGGGGGCTGAGATCTGCTGATTTCAATTTTTAAGCCAGCCTGGGCAGAAAAGTCCATGACATTTTTACCTCCAATAAATTACTCAGGAAAAGCCAGAAATGGTGCTTTGACTCAAGTGGTAGAGCGTGAGCCTTGAGCACAAACAAACTCGGGGATAGCTCCCAGGCTCTGAGTTCAAGCCCCAGGACACTCCCCCTGCCCCCCGCCAGCCCCAAACAAACAAAATCCTTCTCCCTACCATACTATCTATAGTCTATACACTGGTTGATACTGGTCAGTAGACACCAGTGAAATTCCTGCTGTTTTCCAACTACACCACACACTTCTGAAGGAGGAACACATTTTTCAAAATGAGGAGAAAAGTAAACGACTGCAAAATGCGCTTCTCAACACATTTGCTCTCTTGATAGGTTTACCTACCTGCCAAAAACTTATTCAGCATAGCTTCTAACCTACACAAAGCACATTAAAAAGTACACCATTCTCTCTGAAGGAGAGGCAGTACTCAGAATGCTTCATACCTGGTTCTTGTTCTTCTCTCAGAAAGCTTTCATGCAGTCTTTTCTGGCTCAAGAAAAGTTCCTCTGATCCAGGCTTTTATAATGTGTAATAGAACTGGGCAGCAATACTGTACCTCACCAGAAGATGTCGCCCCAACACATTGCCTGCTGTGGACATATTAAAGGTGCTGAATATAAAGTAACTTGGAATCATTTTCTTAGTAAGAGAGAAAAAGAGGAACACAAAAGGTAGTTTTGGTAAAATTGCAAATAAAAATATTTAGAGTGATAAAGAGAAACTCAATATCTATTTACAACAACGAACACACACATACTTTAATATATATCACAATATTTATAAACATTAATTTTGTTTCTATTCATATTTAATGAGAAAAATTTGTGCAAGGTATTTCCATACATCTTTTATAAACACATTTATTGTTTCTAGAAACACATAATATTTAAATGGAAATAGTTTCAAACTTACAGAGAAGTTGTAAGACTAAGAATAGGACCTTGGATATCTATATGCCCTTTACCCAGCTTCACTTATTGTTAATATTTGGTTCCATTTGCTTATCATGTGTTTTTCCTTTCTTTCTATGCAATATTTATATACATACTTTACATGTATGTAGCCATTCAGTTTTCCTTGAATACTTTGGTCTCCATTTCCAAAGAAAAAGACATTTACATCCAGTCTTCATAATTGTTTTCTAACTTGATAATCACATTCCACCTCTCTAGGCCTGTTTTCTGTTGCTGCAGCTTTATACCACAGCCTTAGTAACTTTTAGGGAATAACAATTTCTCTGCCTGTGTTACTGGAGGAAGCATAGCCAGCATCTGTCTGGCAACTGGTAAAGACTCTTCTTGAGTGATAACCTGGGAGGGTGGACCATTTTGTTCTCAACTTTGGTCTCTTCTTTTAAACTCACTAATCTACTGCACAAGCCCCACCTGTATCCAATCCTCCCAAAGGCCCCATTCCAAAGGCTGTTAAGGCAGCATTTGAGGATTCAAGCCTAGCTCTGGGAATCTCTCTCTTCTTTTTTTTCTGTAAGTTGTGGGGCTTGAACTCCGGGCCAGGGCACTGTCCCTTAGCTCTTCCACTAAAGGCTAGTGCTCTACCACTTGAGCCACAGTACCACTTCTGGTTTTCTGGTAGTTTATTGGAGATAAGAGTCTCATGGACTTTCCTGCCTGGACTGGCTTTGAGATCCTCAGATCTCAGCCTTCTGAGTAGTCAGGATTACAGACATGAACCACAGGTGCCCAGCTCTAGCCCTAGTAATTTTTACAGACCTACACTTGCATCTTTCTAGTCTTTCCCTCCGTCCCTCCCTCCGTCCCTCCCTCCCTCCTTTCTTCCTTCCTTCCTTCCTTTTTCCTTCCTTCCTTTCTTCTTACCTGTCTCTTTTGTGCAGGTTTGAACTGAGAATCTGGCTGCTGATATTTAGCTTTTACAGTTAGAGCTAGGACTCTACTGCTTGAGCCATACTTTGGCTTTTTGCTGGTCAATTGGAGATAAATCTCATGAATTTTTCTACTTAGGCTGGCTTGGAACTATGATTCTATGATCTCAGCTTCTTGACTAGCTAGTACATGTGTGAGCTTACATGTGTGAGCTACCAATGCCCAGCTTCTTTGTCCTTCCCACCTAGCATTTTTGGAGAATGTAGACATGTTTCCTCTTTCTTTTGGGTTCTGGTCCTAGGGCTTGGGTATTGTCCTAGAACTTCTGTGTTCAAGGCTAGTGCTTTACTATTTGAGTCCTAGCTCTACTTCCAGTGTGGCACCATGCCTCCCCCCCCCTGGTTTTTTGAGATAAGAATCTCATGGTATTTCCTGTTCAATCTGGCTTTGAATCAGATCTCAACCTCCTGAATGGACAGGATTATAGGTGTGAGCCGCTAGTACTCATCTCTTTCCCTGTACTTTTAAACAGAATGGTTTTTAATTTGAATGTGATGGTGTCTTCTGCTGGCTGGATTCGGATTACTCATTGGAGGCAGCAATGGTAGAGAAGCAGGGCTGTATTCTCAGGGAGTGTCATCATAGGCAGGGCTCCACGGTGGTTGATAGTCCTTTGCATTACCTTGCCCACGTGCTGGCTTGTCATGGAGTGCCACTTATGTTCCAGGATCAGAGCTACACACTAAATCTACTTACCTATCCATTTATTTGGTTGATCATGGGGCTTGAACTCAGGGCATGGGCCCTGTCCCTGAGCTTTTGTGCTCAAGGTTGGCAGTGTACTACTCTGAGGCACAGCTCCACTTCTTGTTTTTGGTTGTTAACTTGAGCCAAAAATTTCATGGACTTTCCTGCCAGGGCTGGCTTCAAACTTCAATCTTCAGATCTCAGCATCCTGAGTAGATAGGCTTAGAGGGGTGAGCCACCAGTGCTGGCTTAAATGTACATTTTTACAGTTAAGTTTCATAGCAGAAAACTCAGGATTCTTGTATTAAAAAGAACAGATTCTTCACTTAGGTTTGTAACTATCTGATGATAATTGAAAACAGAGTTAAAGCTTGATATTGCTACCTTCATTGTTTACCTTCATTCTCCTTTATTACCTTGAATTTTGGATTAGATTCCCACTCAGGGCTTCATGTAGGCATGTTAATCACTTTAAGGGATATTCATCCATTGATGGAAATCTATTTTCTTAAAAGCTGAAGACATCAGGATATGAGTAATTAAAGTGTTTATAAGAGGGGGGAAGTACAAACAAGAATCCAGGATATATCTTATAAAATTAAAAATGAAGTGGGGGGAGGAGGAGGGATGAAAATGTTGAAAGGGGTGACATTGATCAAGATATAGCATATTTATAAACTGCTTTGTTAAATGCCAGGTCTTGTATAAGTACTTAAAGATAATGATTAAAAAATTAAAAAAAAAAGATTCCAGGGACATCATAAACAGCCAGGTTTTTACAACATCCTGTTCCAACCTTCCAAGTATGGTACCTAGAGCTCTCTAGTCATTCTTCCAAACCTGGGAATGGTGGGTAGGCTGCCCTGCGATGAGGCTGCACCCTTAGAACTGAAACATCACCTGATTGATGTCCCCTCAAGTGATCATGACTTTCCAGAACTTGGCAGAAGCAGAACCAAGAAAACAGCAGACCACAGTTTGGCTAAGATGGTTGAATTATGCATACCTTTTGCTCCTGTCCCAAATTTTACCTTCTTTTAAGACTGATCCCAGCATTTCCAGGACAGGGCTGAGGATTCTGATCTCTTTGTCCTCTGGGTACAGCCATGAACATTCAGGTTCTTCCTCGGCCAACCCCGCCACTCATCTTTTCATTGGCATCTCAAAATGGAAGGCAGACCGTGGTCTGCTAGAGTCCTCAGAAGAGAGTCCTTAGCCAATTTTGTAAACTGAACTCCAGTCTAACTATACAGGAAAGGCAATTTTGCTCACTAATATTTCCCAAGGTCATCTGCTTGTGGAACTCTTGTTTGGATCTGGTGTGTTTAGTTACAACATGAAGGTGTTATTCACTTTCCATTTCCCTTTTCAGGTTAAGATGTTCTTACTGAGTCTCCACAAACCATATTGATTTTATTAATGAGGTCCTGCGAGAGTCCGTGCAATCACAGTGAGGTTTTCAAGCCATCTGTGACCATTGGCCTCTCAGTATTGAAGTGGTGGGAAGAGGCTGAGAGAATTTTCACAATGCAGTACTGTATCAGAATATATGGTCCTAAGAAACTATGGTAACTTCAGAGTTATACACTTAATTAACTAAATCAGAAACACATATTATTCAAT
The DNA here is from genome assembly GCF_024711535.1 of Dipodomys merriami. Classification (NCBI taxonomy): domain Eukaryota; kingdom Metazoa; phylum Chordata; class Mammalia; order Rodentia; family Heteromyidae; genus Dipodomys; species Dipodomys merriami. The sequence continues at coordinate 6,146,209 of NW_027205381.1, forward strand.
TCTCAAGAAGCATTTTCTCCCTGATTCCTAAGTCTCCTTGCAATTACTAGTTAATAAAAATATGTTTTAATATACTGGCAGAAAATTGATGCTATTTTCGATCTGAACCATGAAACAAATAAAATGTGGGAGAAATTGAGCTCTTATTTTAGAAATGGAAAATGGATTCTTAAGCCTTCAGTTGATCACCAAGGGTAATTTTCTTATAATAAGTTTAAGACTAACTTGCCTAGTGCAAAACTTTGCTAGAGAAAATGGTTACTTTTGAAACAAGATAGAACAAGATGTGACCCATTCTCATTGCAGTGTGTATGTGTGTGTGTGTGTATGTGTGTGTGTGTGTGTGTGTGTTCCCATATTTGAATTCATTGCCTCACACTCTGTCTTTGGCTTATCTGTTCATGGATGGTGCTCCACCACTTGACCCACACCGCCAATTTGACTTTTTGTTGGTTAGCTGAAGGTAGAGTCTTACAGATTTTTCTGTCTAGGCAGGCTTTGAAGCTGCATCTTCCAGGTCTAGCACCTTTGATAGGATTACAGGATTACAGAGCCACTGACACCTGGCTTAATTTGAGCTCGTTTTATTTATTTATTTATTTATTTGTTTCTCTTGCCAGTACTGAAACTTGAACTCTGTGTTTACTCAACTGGCATTCTACAGTTTGAGCTCTGCCTCCATTGGAAAAGCTGTTACATGTTAGGTTGGTGATAGGAAACTGCCCAGGCCTACAGGGAGATATGATGTTGGCTGACCAAATACAAGAAGTACATTTGTAAGCAGGGTGGGAGGCCAGCTGTCAGACTCAGGAGTGTGATCTCTCTTTGCTTCCTGCGTGGCTTGCAGGGATGAATCTCGGCTCTCCCAACAGTGAGCTAGACACTGTTTATGTTCCTTGGTATTCAGCTCCCTCTGGTTCTGTGTACACAGGCAGGACAGTTGAAAAGCTCATCTGCTGTCGAGCTGGCATAGCATGGTCATGTGACATACTGGGCCAGCACAAGGAGCAAAAAATGAAACACAGCCAGAAATTAGAGAGCCATTGAAGAGGTCATGCGAAACATTATGAGCAAGTGATGCCCACAGATTTTATTTTACTATTGTGATGGTACTGGGGCTTGAACTCAGAGATTTATTTTTCTCAAGACTGGTACTCTACCATTTGAACCACCTCTCTACTTCCAGGCTTTTGCTGATTAATAAGAGTCTTATAGACTTAGACTTTTCTGTCTAGCTTGTATTGGAACAGTGATCCTAAAATCTCCTGAGTAACTAGGATAACAAGCATAATCCACTAGTACCTGCCAGATTTGATAATTTAGATAAAATGAATATTAAAGAAAATACAGTTTACTTTTTAATGACATGTAAAATAGAAATTATATATATTTTATCTGTTAAATATTTTTTACTTTTCAAATTGATCCATAGATTTAATATTACTATCATTTTAAGTGATTTTTGCCTTCCATTATTCTTTCCTCCTTTCCTTCCTCTCTTTTTTCCCTCTCTCCCTCCTCTTCTTCCTCTTTTTTTTTTGGAATGGACAAATTGGCTCTGAAACTTCAAGGAAATGTTCCCTAAACCCCAACACACACACACACACACACACACACACACACACACACACACACACACACACACACACACACACACACACACACACACAGCTGAGCTGACTCCTCCACAGAATGTTATTATTAAAATTGTGGCAGCATGCAAGAAGAGTTCAACCTTCAGTACCACTATAAAGAAACGTCAGAGAGTTTTGTGTCTGGTAGAACATAATGGAGTCTGGAAAGCCACTTGGTTACCTGCTGTTGCCACTGCCACTGTGGGGAAGTGGGAAAGGGTGAACCCGTGAGCAGCAATGCTGAGCATTAGGGAGGGGGCACAACTTTGACTCCTCACAACACACAAGGAGACAATTCCCCATGAAGACAAGGAGCACACTGTGTTTATTAACTTCAACAAGGAGTCCTTCCTTCCTTTTTGAGACCAGGTCTCTCTATGGAGCCCAGGCTGGCCTTTAGCTCCTGATCCTCCGGCCTCATCCTTCTCAGTGCTGGGATTATAGATACTACTCTGTGGGAAATTTCCTTAAGAAACACAGATGGTAGACATAAAGGAAAAGATGGAGCAATTAGATGAATGACAATTGAAGCTTTAAACAAGTTCACAAAGCACTACTAGTACATGTTCTCGTTCATCTGGACAACCTGAAACAATTGACCTCATAAAAGTAGAGAGTAAGTAGTGGTCACTGGAGGATAAGAGGTCTGGAAGGGATGGAGGAACAAGGGAGGCACAAAATGTAGTTAAAGAGGCTTGCTGAGTGCCAGTGGTCATCAGCATACTTGGGAAACTATAGATTGCTGCAACATAGATTTTATAACATGAAAAGAGAGAAGTCTGAAGGTTTCTCACACAAAAAGGAGAAAGAAATGCTCATTACCCTAATCTAATTGTACATATTATATTCATGTGTTACATATCCCATGGCATTCAATCATATATGTACCACTACTATGTAAATAAAATCCAGGCATTCCAAATAAATCAAATATACATTTAAGATAGTGAAAAAAATCACCTCTCAAAAAAGAATATATCTTAATAGGTATAACAAATAACTATATGAAAACTTTCACAAATCAGTAAAGAAGATAAACAACCCAATAATAATAAAACAAGGGAAAAGCAACCAAAAATCAAATGGCCAATGAATATTTGAAAAGATATTTAACTTTATTAGCTGTCAAGAGATGCAGATTGAACTACAATGAGAAGCCATAACATGACATTCAAAAGCTAAGCTGCTGGGATGGATGGGAAGGAGGCTTGCTTCTCTATGGTGGGAGGAAGAGGAACTGATGGAATTGCTTGGGCAAAGTGACCATATCTATTCAAGCTGAAAGTAGTCTGTTCGACAGAACATCATACCAGTGTGTGCCAATGAATGTTCCCAGTAGCCCTGTTTGTAACAGCACAGCACTGAGCAAGATCTATATCCATTAATATTGCAATGTCCTCATTAATTACAGTTCCTATCTGTGATAAAATGCCAAGAAGTAAGAACGAATCTTTAGCAAGTGATTCATGCAACATGAACTATACAAAATGTTGAAAGGAGCAGACATAAAACACTGTGCACTGAGCCAGGTGAGGTAACTCACACCTGTCATCCTAGCTTTTTGGGAGTTAGAGATTGGGAGTTAATTGTGATAATAGGTGTGAGGGTAGCCATTTCCCTTGTGACTAGGAAAAGATGTGGGAGGGCTTTTATTTTTTTGTGGCTAGTAAGATTTGAACTCAAGGCCTTGAGCTTACTTGGCTGGGTTGCTTGGCTGCTGCTCTACCGCTTGAGCCACACCTCCAGCCTGGCTTTTTCCTATTTTTGGAGAGATAGTCTTTCAGACTTTTCTACCCAGGCTGCCTTCAAAACATGATGTTCCAGGCCTCCCATGTCTAGGATTACAAAGGGGAACCAGCAGAGCCTGTTTTGTCATCTGTTTAAGACAAGCTAATTTATACTAGGTTATTATTTACTTGCACACATGTGATTTCTTCATTTTGTTGAGTATGTCTTATACCTCAAAACATTCTTCACAAAAGCCCCTGGCACAGGTATACATTCAAGCTGCAAAAAATACAGTTTCTAGAACATGTTTTTGAATCCAAACAGTACATTTTATTAGTAAAAATATTAACAAATATTTTAGGTTGTTTTCATTTTATATGTGATTGTGAAGTTGAGCATCTTAACAAATATTTATTGGTCATTTGTATTTTTTGACTTTTTAAATGTTTTTTTTTTTAATTGTGAAAATACTGTACAGAGGGGTTACAGTTACACGAGCAAGGTAATGAGTACATTTCTTATCAAGCATTGTTGCCTCCTCCTTTGTTTCCCCTACCATCCCTTCCCTCCCACCTCCACAATTACACTCCTCCCACCTCCACCCCCCATCCCCTGCCTAAATTGTGAATGAAGTTCATTTTTCAACATAGTGTCATGTACATCTCATTGTTACAATGGGTCAACCTGTATCCCTATTTAAACAATTTGTTTTTTCCCTTCCCCTGCCCAAATTATACCAACATCAAATACAGCAGAAACAGGGGTTATACATTGGGGGAGGAACATAACAAAGCAACAAAGAAGTCACATGGTACATTATAAATACGTTAGAAACAATAGCAAGCAAGAAAAAAACATGTGTGTCCCTATCTTGGGGCTCATTTCACTTAACTTCATCTTATCTGGTCATATGTACATAGCTTTTACCTTTTCTACTTGTCCCAGACATATACTAGTTATTGCAAATAAGGGAAACCATAGGACCTATGTTTCTTTGGGCCTGGCTTACTAAACTTAATATAATTTTTTCCAAGTCTTTCTATTTCTTAACATGGGGTGATGACATTCTTTCTGATGGAGGCATAGAATTCCATTATATATATATATATATATATATATATATATATATATATATATATATATATATGTATATACACACACATACACATATATGCCACATTTTCTCAATCCATTCATCTACTGAGGGGCATCTAGGCTGGTATTTTTGAATTTTTTAAGAATATAATTTTATTACCCTTAGATGTGTATTTTAATGTTTTTTTCTTTCATGCATGTGTTTCTAATGCATTTATAAGATTATCTCTTTGTTGCTTTGTGTGTCCCTCCCCCACAGTATAACCCCTGCTTTCACTATATTTGATGTCAGTATAACTTGTGGAGGAGATGGGGAAAAACCAGTTGTTTAAGGATACAGGTGGACCTGTTGCAACAATGAGAAGTACAAGTTGTCATGTCCAAAACGAGCTTTACAACGTCGGTGGGGGGGGGAGGAATAGGATTGGGATGGGGGGGAGGGGGGAGGCTGGGAAGGGATGTGAAGGGTAAACAAAGGAGGAGGCTGCAATGCTTGGTAAGAAATGTATGCATTATCCTGCCCATGTAATTGTAACTCCTCTGTACAGTATGTTCACAAATAAAATAAAATTAAATTAAAAAAAAGAATATAATTTTATTGTGATTAGTAAGATGTTGTACAGAGGGGTTTCTATTTCACAATTCAGAATTCAGGTAATGAGTACATTTTTCTTTTGGATAATGTCACCCTTTCCTTTGCTTTCCCCCAGTTTCCCCTCCTGTCCATGCCCACAGTTGCATAGGTCATTTTCCCACATAGTGTATATACTGAATAGCATGATTGCGCTATTTTACCCCTTTTCCCTCCCTTTCTGTGCCCCACTGCCTTTCCCCAGTAAAAGGCAGAAAAACAGAAAGAAAGCACAAACAACCCTTCCCCTCAATCAGCTCATTTGAATTTTTGAGGGATATTATTATATTATATTATATTATATTATATTATTTATTTATTATTATTATTGTGCCTTTCTTGGTGTGTTGATTCTGGGGCTTGAACTCAGAGCCTGGATGTTGTCCCTGAGCTTTGACTACCTAGCACTCTATCACTTGAGAGCCAGCTCCACTTAAGGCTTTGTGGTGATTGTTTGGAGACAAAAGTCTCATAGACTTTCCTACCCTGGTTGGCCTCAAATGGCTATCCTCATATCTAAGCCTCCTGAGAAGATAGGTTTAAAAGCTTGCCTTTGTTCCAGATCTTACTTTATCATTTTATTGTATATATTAAATTGAACATTACTTTTTCAATCTCCCTGTCTCTATTTTTCAGCGATCATGATCTAATTTTTCTTAGTGGTTGAGTAAAACTCTATTGTGCATATAAATCACTTTAGAAATCCACTTCTGTATCGATGGGCACCAATTCTGATTGGGTAGCTTGGTTATTGTGAATAGAGCTGTGATAGGCAAGGCATGCAGGTGTGTCTTGTCTGGTGACTTTGATTCTCTGTGCATATACCCATGAGTATATGCAGCATGATGGAATCATGGGACAATTCCAGCTCTAACTCCTGCAGGAACCTCCAGATTATTTCCATAGTGTCCACAGTGGCTGTGCTGTTACATTCCCCCACATCTCCACCAGCACATGTTAGATGTTTCAACTTGTCCATTTATGAGTCCAATACATCTTGATGAATAACACTCTTCCCATCATATTTCAATATCTTTCATCAAATAAAAAGTATATAGACTTTGTATCAGAAATAGTGCTAAACTTCTAATTAATTTTATTATTGCTTCTTCATACAATTGATATCTGTATATCAGGATAATTTTATCTTTTTTTGGTTTTGGTGATTCTGGAGGTTCAGGGCAGGTGCTCAACCACTAAGCACCATTTACATTCATTGTTTCTTGAACAAGGTCTCAATTCTGTGCTCAGCTGACCTGGGCCAAGTGATTTTGCTAAGTATGATTCCCCTGCAGCTGAGCAACAGACAGACTTTCATTGGCTGAGATGGAGATCTCAAGGTCTTCTTGTCTGGGCTGACCTACAGCTATGATCTTCCAGATCTCAGCCCATGGAGTAACTAGGATTACAGGTCTGAGCCACCAGGCCTACCCAATAACATAAATTTTAAAAACATCAATTTGTTGCTAGTAGATGTAGATGAGTTGATTTTTTTTGTGCAGTAATTTACTATGGTCAGAGGTCATAAATTACTTGAATCTTTTAAAATATGTAGGCTTTCTTTTGAGCTAGAGTGTGGTTTGTTTAGTAAATGTTCTATGTGCCTTGAAAATCATGAATTCAACTCTGGTTGTTTTTCTTTTTCTACTTCTTTCTTTCTTACTTTTTTTTTTTTTTTGCCACTCCTGAGGTCTAAACTCAGGGCCTGGGCACTGTCCCTGAGCTGCTGTTGCTGCTGCTTCTGCTGCTTCTTCTCCTCCTCTTCTTCCTCTTCCTCCTCCTCCTCCTCCTCTTTCTCCTCCTCCTCCTTTTTCGCTCAAGGCTAGCAGTCTGCCACTAGAGCCACAGCACCACTTCTGACTTTTTCTGTGTATGTGGTACTGAGGAATTGAACCCAATGCTTCATGCATGCTAGGCAAGCACTCTATAACTAAGCCATCTTCCCTGCCCCTCTGGTTGGTTTTCAATGAGAAGCTTTCGGGTCAGGTTGTTTGATGGAATTGTTTGAGTCTTTCCCATCCTCACTCTCCTCCCTGTGGGCGTCAGCTTCTGAGGAAGGAGCATTATTGCTCTGATGGCAGCACCGGAACCCTTCCTCATTGGAGGGCTTCTAGCAGATTTGGCATCGCGTATTTTGAAATTCTGTTATTAGCTGCATCAGCATTTTGGATTGCTATGCTTGGATTTCTATATTCTCTTGATGAATCAACCATTTTATCCTTATAAAGTGAGTATTTTTGTTCATAGCATTATTTACATTCCAAAGTCCACTTTACCTGATAGTGAGAAACACAGATATTTCTTATCCCAGTGTTCCTTTACAAGACACAGAAACTCTTCCTCTCAACCCCGTCTAGCCCTTGGAAGCAAATGAAGCCATTTTTATTCATCTCTCTAATTTTGTCATTTTAAGAAAGTACAATATAAGCATGTATGGAAATGTCACAGTAAAACCCATTAATTTATTCAATTAATATGCATTAATAATTATAGTAATAAAACTCTATGTAAACTTCTATTAACTAGAGATCTTCAGAGTGACAGATCTAATTTGATATGTTTATATGGACACATACATATCTCCCAGGAGTACATAATATATTATATAGTATATTAAGTATATGTTAAATATATAACATGCAATATATGCATTTTATATTATAGATTATATCAGGCACACCTATGAGGAATTTTATACATTAGGGAAATTGATTATGGTACCTGAGAAGTTCCATACCAGGCCCTCATGTGTAAACTGGAGACCTTGGGATGCTGTTTGCATGACTCAGGGCAAGTCCAAGGGTCCCAGAATGAGGGAAGTGAATGGTTGATTTCTCAGTCTGAGACAGAAGGTCTAGGAACCCAGGGGCTGCTGGTGGAAGTGTGAAACCTAAAGACTAGAGGCCTTGGAATTCTTAGGTTAAATGTTAGTAAAAGAAGAGAGTATTTCTGCCTTAGGAGAAAGGGAGGAACCTGCACTCTTGTTCTATTAGGACCCTTAGCTGGTTAGATAGGTCACCACCCAAACCACTGAGGACATTCTTCCTCAGTCCATTTGGACTTCCACACTAGGCTTCTCCAGAAGTGGTGTCACAAATGCATTCAGAAATACCACTTAGCCAGACCGCTAGGGATTCTTCAACCTAGTCCAGGTGACCTCTGAATAAAACCAACACTCTAATTATATCGTCTATGACCTTTAGTGAATTTGTTTCTGTTCAGGCCAAGTCCATGGAGAGCCATTCAACTTGTGGCCTGTACCAGTGTGTTTCTTTTCCTTGTTGAGCAGTATTCCATGCCATGCCTTTCTAAAAATGTGTCTAGCTATTCTCCTGTTGAAGACATTTGTGTTGTTTCCAGTTTGGGGCCAGTATAAATAAAACTATGAACATTTGTGTACATACTATTTGGTGAACATAAATTTTAATTTTTCTAGGATAAATGCTATAGTATGCAATTAGTAGATTGTACAGAAAGCAAATATTTCATTTTAAAAGAAAGTGCTCAATTATTTTTCAGGGTCATACATATACATTCTGACTAGCCATGGATGAGATCTAGCCACAGTATTGGCTTTTCCCTGTGGCTCTAAGGAATTTGATTGTGTAATGCTTTGGTGAAATGTACCTTCTTTTGTTGTGCTTGCAAGTCATTTAGCTTCCTGTATTTGTAGTTTTATATTTTTTGTCACTGAAATTTTATAAAATTCGTGAAATTTATGCTTATCTTTTGTTCAAGTGCTTAAATCATGTTTCTCTCTGGGCCAGGGGTCAGTTTTCTTCCTATTTTCTTTGTTCGTTTCTCCTTTTGTGTTGTATTTTGGATGTGTTTTGGGGTTTGCACGTCTCCAAGTTCACTAGCCTTTACCCTTCTAATATAGTTTCATCTCATATAGTTTCATCTCAAAAAGTGCTATTTTCTTCTTTTGTGTGTTTATGCTATATTTAACTTTCCTAACATTTAGAACACAGTTATAAACTCTGCTACCTCCTTGAGTTCACAGCGCTGTCTCTTCTGCTCATGGTCTGTGGAGTTTTCCCTTTGATATCCCTGAGTCCAGGCCCAGAATTCTGCCTGCCATGGGGGTGCTTGGGAGCCGGGTTCTTCCAGAGAGGAGAGAATTTTTCCTTTGTTTCTGTGCTGGCAGAACTGGAAATGAGTCCATTGAATGTCCAGAGCCACACCCTTCACACAGTTCTCATGACATGTCTGGGAGAATTCTTTAAGAGAAAGACTCTGATTTAAAAAAAATACATTTATAAACATATTTTCTTCAGTAAATAGCACTTTTATAAAAATTGTATTTTTTTTCTATGATTTTTGTAGGTGAAGCTGAACCCTACCTGGACCACTCTCTTCCTCCCCTCCCCCACAGCTACATTTTCTACTTTCTTCTTTATTTCCTCTTTTCACCCAGCATCATCTATCTCACAGAATGATGGAAGTACTATGAGAAGGACATTGTTAGTTGATTTCATCAAGTGTACACAGTTTACTCATGCAAGTGCAATGCCTTTTAATTCTGTTCCCAGATTGCTCATTGGATGTGGCTTCTTACTGGAAATGTTACCAGTGGACTTTTTATACTTAGAGGCACTATGAACAACAACGTAAAAAAATTAACACATGAGAAAATGGAGGGTGGAGGAAAATGGCAAATTGAAAACACTCAAAGTTACTTCTCCAGTGAACAAAAACAATTCATTGACTCAAAACCCAGTGCCAGAATCATGAGGAAAAGATGGAAAGATATTAAAATATACAAGATGCAAGGTTTGTTTGACTCATGCTTGTAATCCTAGCTACTCAAATAGCTATGGTCTGAGGATTGTGGTTCAAAGCCATCCTGACAGAACAGTCTATGAGATTTTTTTTTTGGTAGGTTGTGGGGTTTGAACCCAGGGCCTGGGCACTGTTCCTGACTTTTTTTGCTCAAGGTTAGTGTACTACCATTTGAGCCACAGCACCACTTCTGGTTTTTGAATGGTTAATTGGAGATAAGTGTCTCACAGGGACTTTTCTGCCTGGGCAGCTTCCAATCTACAATCCTCTGATCTCAGCCTCCTGTGTAGCTAGGATTATAGGGGTGAGCCACCAAATCCCAGCTGTGACTCTTTATCTCTAATTAATATATATAAAAAAGAGGAATTGGAGCTGTGACTCAAGTGGTAGAGTCCTAGCCTTTAGCAAAGAAGCTCAGAGATAACTCCCAGGCCCTGAGTTTAAGCCCTAACACTGGTACAATTCTTTCCCCACTCCCTTACCCACCTATCCCCCCTTATCTCCCCCCCACCGCATACCCTACAAGGTATCATTGCCAACCTGAGGAGACAGACTAAAACAATCAAGGAGGAAGAACTTGCAGTAGGGAGGAAGAGAAGCTGAGTCCTCTGGCCCATATGAGTGCTGTTTCCAGCCCAGTGATGAAGGCCACAGTAAACCCAAAGGTGGGAAAAACAAAAAGACCTGAGAACCTAGCTGCTGACTAAAGAGTGCTGGAGGTGGTTCCAGGACTCTGTGAGAGCCAGGACTGAGACTGCGATGAGAACTGGGGAGCCCCACTAACTTGTGTGTTTTCTAACCTCCAGGAACAGGCAGAAATTTGCCATCTTAGGAGTGCTTCTCTGGAGCCTAGAGAGCTAGAGGTACTCACAGGGGCTACAGTCGAGATCCCGTCCCATAGGGTTAAGAGGCTTGAAAAAGGCTCACCAACAGCCACAGAATCAACCCCTTTTCTCATCTGAGAGCAGAGACACAGGGTCTTGGCTGTAGATTCCTTTGCAGAATGTGGCAGGGGACCCTAGAAACCCAGGAGGGGGTGTACAGCCACCCTGCAGTAACCTCAATAGGACGGCTGACAGACAGCTGCAAACACACAACTTACTCTTTCATAGACTCTTGTTCACAATAATAGGTCCACTTGTGAGGTCCAGGCTGAAAAAGCCAAGGTCCCTGGCCTGCATGAAGTGAATTCAGGTTGTACCAAGGAAACTGGAAAATCAGAACACTTAAGGGACATGAGTTGACAGAGACAAGCTGGCATCTGCAAAACAATTCCATTTGTAATAGCTTCAAAAGAACTCCCAAAACCTTGAAATACATCTAACCAAGAAAGTGAAGGAGATCTACAGTGAAAACTATAAAACTCCAAGGTAAGAAATTGAAGAAGATATCAGGAAGTGTTCACAGATTAGCAGAGTTAGTATCATGAAAGTGTCTATCCTGCCAAGGTGATCTACAAGTTCAGTGTGGTACCCACCAAAACCCCAATGTCATTCTTCATGAAGCTAGAGAAAACAATCCAAAAATTCATATGTAACCACAAAAGACCCTGGATAGCCAAAACCAATCTGGGCTAAAAAAGCGATATCCCAACTCCAGACCTCAAACTCAACCACAAGGCTATAATAACAAAAACAGCTTGGTACCAGCACAAGAACAGGCCTGAAGACCAGTGCATTGGAAGGTAAAGAAACGAACCCATAATCTTACAGCCATTTGATACTCGGTAACCAAGCCAAATGCATATGTTGGACAGCCTCTTCAACAAAATGTGTTGGAAAACTGGACATCCATATGCAGAAGACAGAATCCGGAATCCTGTCTGTCACCTTGCACTACTAATATCAAATCAAATCGATTGAATACCTCACCATCATTCCTAAAATGTTGAAACTACTACAGGAAAAACTGGGAGGAACATTAGAACATATTGGCATAGGCAGTAACTTTCTGAATAGAGTTCCAAATTTCATCAAATTTGAAAGAGAATTGACAAATGGGATTATATAAAACTGAAATGTCTCTACACAACTAAGGACATAGTTACTAAGCTAAAAAGACAGCCCGTAGTGTGTAGGAAAAGATCTTTACCAGCTATACATCTGACTAAAGCCAAATCTCCAGAATACACAAGGAGCTCAAGAAACCCTCCCCCTCCCCCAAATAAATAACTCAACAAGTGGACAAAGGAGCTAAACAGAGACTTCTCAGAAGAAGAAGCAAGAATGGCCGATAAACACACAAAGAAATGCTAAACAACCCTGGCCATAAAGGAAATGCAAATCAAAATAACATTGAAATTCCGTCTTACCCCCATAAGATTGGCCAGCATTGAGAATACAAATAATAAAAGCTGGTTGATTGCAAGGGGGAAAGTAAAGCTGTTAAACTGTGGTGGGAATATAAACTATTCCAACCATTCTGGAAGGCAGTTTGGAGATTTCTCAAAGACCTAAGCATAGAAATGCCCTTTGACCCAGCAGCGCCACTCTGAGGCATCTACCCAGAACATGACATGTCAGGACATAGTAAATTTTTGCTGCATTATTCACAATAGCCCACAAACAGCCCAGATGCTTACAGTGGATGAGTGGGTCAAGAAAATGTGGTACATATATACAATGGAATTTTATTTATCTATTAGATTGAATTATATTGTGTCATTTGCAGAAATGAATGGACCTAGGAAAAATTATATTAAGGGATGTAAGTCATGCTCAGAGAGACAAATGGCACATGCTTTCTCTTATATGTAGAAGTTAGATCTACAATACATATAGAATAACATATATATGGTTATGTGTATATACTCACAAACTGACTAAAGGACAATATACATAGTGGAAGAGTCTAATGGTGTAATTCTTTTGAACAACTAATGAAATGTTTGACAAAATGAATACTGGTGAGCTCAAACATGTTCTCAAGGAAGGCGATAGAGGGGGATACACAAGGGAAGGGAGGATGGTTGAGAAAATAGAGTCATATTTAATGTACATTATGCAAAATTGAACTACATAATAAGGCTAAGGATGGGAAGTAAAAAGAATCAAGACAAGGTTGAGAAGATATTTTACGAAGGAGCTGTGTCTTTTTAGATCCTAAGTATGGCATAAAGCTACCATCAGTACAAATGGTGCTGCTATGGTAGAAACAGACTGGAGATCATTATGATATTTAAGAGGTCCAGAAAGATGTCTCTGTGTTACACAGGTAAATATATCAGTGCATCATATATATATATATATATGTTTATATATAATGTATATATATATATCTATATTACACACACACATACACACACATTTGCAGTATCAGAAAGTAAACATTTGTAAACAATAGGCAGAGTCATTACAGATTGTCCCATGCACGTTGACATTGAGGAAGCCTGCTTACCACTGGAATAAATAAACATGAAGCCATATATCACACACACACCAAAATTAATTCTAGATAAATAAGATTCATGTGTAAAATATGAAACCTAAATTTATAAATAGAATATATCAGTAAATATTTTAGAAAGTTGGTGGCAGAGTATTCTTTTCTAGCACAGCACAAAAGCCATAAAACATGGTAAGATTTAAGCATATAAAAGTTAAAAGAAGTTTTTATACTTCAAAAATATCATAAATAAAACTTAAGGCTGATGCAAGTGAAAATGTATTGGCAGTGCACTTGGAAGGCAGAGATTTGTTGCCTTTTATAAAGCCATGTTGATCTTTGCAGACAGCTTGCTTCTAGTGTAGCTGTGTTACTCTTCCTCAGAGGGGAGACTCTGACTCTCAGGGTGGAATATGGCCAGGGGAGGGCCCACCAAACATATTGCACTTGAGTAGTAGTCGACGTCTCTCCAGGAGCCTCGAAGGCCCTGGGAGCAGAGAGATAACAGATGGATGTGTGCTGAGTGAGTGAGTGAATGAATGAACTAGCTTGATCCCTTTGGTCTACTGAGTCTCAGCACTGACCCAAATGGTTAAGGAGAAGTGTAAGGCAGTGAGCATCACTGACCTCTTTGGAAAAGTGGATAAATATCTACCCTCTTGTACCTACTAGAAGTTATTCTACTATCCCTGTGCATTTTCTTCATGGATTATACTTTTCTCCCATGCTTTTCTGAGCTTCTTCCCTGTGTCTTTGTTTAAGGTAAAATTAACAGAGACAGCTGGGCGCTGGTGGCACACACCTATAGTCCTAGCTACTCAGGACACTGAGACTTGAGGATTGTGGCTTGAAGCCAGCCAGGGCAGGAAAGTCAATGAAACTCTTATTACCAAAAAGTCAGAAGCTGAGCTGTGGCTAAAGTGGTAGTGGCTAAAGTGGTAATGGCTAAAGTGGTAGAGTGCTAGTCTTGAGCAAAAGAAACTCTGGGATAGCACCATGGCCTTGAGATCAAGCTCCAGGATTGGTGCATTCTGCACACGTGTGCATGAGCACACACACACACACACACACACACACACACACACACATACACACACACACACACACACACACACACACACACCCCCCACACACAGAGATGTAACAAACACAACCTTGATGCCATGTGGCTTATGTTAACCTGCACTGACTTCTGCCCCACACAAGGTCTGCTCAGTGCCCTCTCCACATGGTCGCTTGTGAACCTATCCTTGGTATGGCTTTGTGGTTGATGGGGCACTGACATCAGTTGGCCACAGGAGCAGACGTGCTTCAGGGTAATGTCAGAAGCATTTCACACATGCAGGCAGTCTGCACAGGGCCTCTGCTGGGGCAGTGAAGCAGAGGAGACGGACTGAGATGTAGGGAAGGTGACGGGTTTGAGTTTTCTGAGAAACACTCCCCTCACCTTACATTTCTGTGTGACAAGTCCCCTGTAAGTCCCCTGCACATACAGCAGGCTTCGTGCTCACAAGGGGGCTGCTCAGGGCAGTTGGGTGCACTTGCTTCATAATCCCCAACACTTTACTCACTCAGCGACATTTTCTGAACTCGTATATTGTTCCTTTGTTGAGGGACAGAAAGGGCAACTGTTTGGGAGATAGAAATAGAGTGGTGGACAGGATATGTGGCAGATGACACGGGGTCCATGGTGGTACTGCTTGTTCCCACAGTGCCTCAGCTTCTGCTTGGACCCTGCTTTCTTCCATGATGCCTCATATGCCCACTCAACCACAGTAAACACAGGCCACAAAGCAATTAGCGAGAGCCCAGTGGGGAGACAGGGAGGAAGCCCCATGCTGTAAAAAACACCCTCCACAAGGCTCCTGTACACTCCTCCCTGGCGCCTCTCCAGGGTCTTTTGCTGCTTTCCTTTTGTCTTCAAATAAACTTGTGCTTTCTGCATTAAACACTCACCTGTATTTTAATTATTTCATGGGTGGATAGCATGAATCTCTACTCCTAGATGGCATCATAGCCTGCCAGGAAAAGGAAGAGAAACTGTGGAGGGCTGTTTGCCTCTGCTTTGTGTCTGGTGGTAAGACTTCCAGTGGGAAGCAGTCTGGGTGCTGTAAAGTCTGACGATGTAACTAGTGTGTGGATGGTGGCATGGAATGCATGACATTTCACAGACAAACTCCAGGAGGAGCATCATACTTCTTCATGCTTGAGTCACACACAGTCAAGCGTGTGTCTGTGGAGTGGATGACCCAACAGGGCTGTTTCTGTCACTTCTTTTAAGAGAGGGAGCAGAAATATAGGCTCCAGACTTGATGCAAGCCACAGGGCCAAGAAACAGAAGTGGAAAGAGACTGGTATTTTCCAGTTGGTACCAAGTTGATCCTGAGGAGGGAAACTGCTTTTAGGAGGATAGATATATGGCCATACAGAGCTACTCTGCTCACAAAAATAGGTGCCTCTATTTATTTATTTATGCCTGCCATGTTAAATATTTGAAATTGAGACATTAACAAACTTCATTAAGATGGTTAAAAGGAGAAGCTTTGATGTGTGGAACAGCCTATGGAGTTTCAGGCTTGAGGACCTGCAGTGTGTCCTGTCACAGTCCTTATGTGGGTTTCTGATGGCTGTTCTTATCTTGGTTATAGTCTCAGAGGTCAGGTCTCAGTGCTGGGACTTGGAAAGCCTGTGTTCTGATTTTTCCAAGGATGCTGTGGGCTCACAGAGATGCAGGAGAGACTGGCAACACACAAGTGCTAATCTATGGTACTTGGTGAAGAATGGAGTCACCACAGGCGCATATCTACCTGGGTTGTGCTTTCTTTCTTGCAGCTAAGTTATAAGTGAATCGTTGGGGATGTGTGGTTGGTATGCGAGGACATCTAGCTCTGCGAGTCGATGATTTGCCTGCTCCTAAGGGTTGAGACTGCATCAAGCCAGACACCCTTATCAGCACCAGTGTCTGCTCTGGAGCCTGGAGAGACGTGTTAGCATGCTCCTTGTGATCCTTTGGTAGCATGGGCATTTCTGTAGCTTTTACAGTGATAGTTGAGCCACCCTGTGGGAGAAATAAGCTAGTGCTTATAACATTCCATTGACACTTACTGAATTATAAGAGGTTATCATGAACAACTTTATCTCAACATATTCAAGATTGAGTAAATACATTTAAAGACAAAAATTACTAAAGATCAATAAATGGTCTGATGTTTGTTGATGACATTTTGGTTAAAAATCTTTACATTAAAACTCTGGGCCTAGTTGACATTTTTAGTGAATTCTATGAAACATTTTTTTCTTTTTTGCTGGTACCAGACATTGAACTTAGGACTTTGAGCCTGCTGTACTGGCATTTTCTACTTGAGCCAGAGCTCCATCCAACTATACACTCCCTTTTGGAAAGCATCAAGAAAAGAATATTTTCTGTCATGAGAGAATGATGTCAGAGACATAGATTGACATAGGTTTGTCTTTCTATAATGTGAGAATTGATTGAATTCCCAATCGACATCAATTGTGTTGGCTTTAATTCACCAAGAACTAGAGAGGTCACTTGATAATGTAAATTGTTGGCCACACAGGTTCTTTTATTCCAATTTTAATTACTAATATTAACACTTAGACACACAATGCAAAATAGCATAGAGGTTATTGGTTGACTAGGGAAAAGTTAATCACCTTCAGAGTTCAAAGAGGCCTTTCCTACGGCAAGAGGAGAGGGCTGTTAGAGAGGCAGAGATTCACTGTAGTTCACTATAAGATTCTATAAGATTCACTATAAGATACTAGTTACAATCTGTCACCTGATGGATTGACAACTTCTAGACATGACTGAAACAAGTAAAAGGCCACAGATAAGTGGAGGAATATATAATGAATATGGGGTGAAGAACTCAGTTTTTAAAAACACATTGATAGTACAAGGAGGTCTGTTTTGATAATCCATAGATGTGTGTGTGTGTGTGTGTGTGTGTGTGTGTGTGTGTGTGTGTGTGTGTGTGTGTGTGTGCAGTATGGTTTGAAGAAGCTTTCCTCATCTATTATATTCCCTTGGCCACCTTTTTTTCTCCCTCCCTTTACAACAGTGTTTGGTGGATTTCATCTTGAAATCTGGATCCCTCAGTGCCTTCTCTTTCCTGGTCCACCATCACACAGATCTCTCCCCCACCACAAGAGTGTTCTTTTTAAATTCACGCCCCATTATTATCTTCATCATCACCATTGTCATCATTATTTTATGTGTAGATTCTACATATAACTTAAAGCATATAATATTTGTGTGTGTGTGCAAGCACGTATGTACTTGTGTGCTGAGTCTGGGGCTTGAACTCAGGGTCTGAGAGCTATCCCTGAGTGTTTATATTCAAGGATAGTGCTCTACCACTTGAGCCACATGCTTCCAGCCTTTTGGTGTTTAATTGGAGATAAGAGTCTCAGACTTTCCTGCTTAGGCAGGCTTTGAACTGTGATTGCCAGATCTCAGTCTCTCGAGCAGCTAGGATTATAAGTGTGAGCCATAGATGCCCGACCAAGACTCAATGTTTTAGTCAGTTCTCCTCAAAGAAATCTATATCCTCTACAGAATCCCAAAGAAACTTCAGGAGGATGGTATTTCATCATAGAAAATGATATACTGATTATTAAGTTTATGTAGAAATTCAAGCAAAAGAACTACAAAAGCAACCAAAGAGGAAGGGTCAACACTGTATGGTTTAAGTCTTACTATAAAGCTTCAGTAACAAAACATTAAACATAGATAAACGGATTTATGGAGCAGGGTAGAAAATCAGGAATAATATGAGGATTTTGGGGGAAACTGATTTCTACCATTGGACAAAGCAAAAATGGAAGCAAAATAGCCTTTTCAACAAATGATTGTGTAATACTTTAATATCCACATGAGGAATGGAAGTTTAACCTACCCATCACATAAAAACATTGTATCATAACTTATATACAAATATTACCTCAGAACTTGACATAGACCTAATAGAAATCCTATAAATCTTATAAACATATAAGAGAAAATTAGAGAACCCTAGTTACCTCGACTTCTTAAATAGTACATAAATGCATCATACTAGGTTTCATCAAAAACAGTTTTCTGTTCTTTGATATTAGTAAGTGTTAAATTGGATGATATCAAATTAAAAAAGATTCTGCTTAGTAAAGGAAACAATTAGCAAGCTGAAGAGATAGTTAATAGAATAAGCACATCATTACTAGCTATTTATCCAGTAGGAGATTAATAATATTCAGAATATGTAGACAACTCAAAAATTAAATACTGGGCTGGGAATGTGGCTTAGTGGTAGAGTGTTTGCCTAGCATGCATGAAGCTCTGCTCTCAATTCCTTAGTACCACATCAACAGAAAAAGGCAAAAGTGGTGCTGTGGCTCCTGGCAGAGTGCTAGCCTTGAGCACAGAGAGGCACAACAGTGCCCGGCCCTGAGTTCAAGCTCCAGGACAGGCAAAAACATAACAAAACAAAACAACACAACCCCCCCCCCCCAAATGAATGTATAATCCAGTAAATAAATGGCAAATGAAGTGAAATAAAGGACTACAAACAGTTAATAAACAAGATGGCCATCAGGGAAATGCAAATCAAATCCACATTTAAGCAGGGCACTGGTGGCTCATACATGTAATCCTAGCTACTCAGTCAATGGAGATCTGAAGATCACAGTTCAAAGCCAGGTCAGGCAGGAAAGTCCATGAGGCTCTCAACTCCAAGTAAACATCTAAATCTGGAAGTGGAAATGCTCAAGTGGTAGTGTACCAGCCTCAAGTGAAAAATCTAAGGGATAATGCTGAGGCCCTGAGTTCAAGCCCCACTACAGCATGAAAGGATAGCAAAACAAAAAACAACAATGAGATTCCATCCTAGCCTAGTCAGAATGGCCACCATCCAGAAAACAACAAATGGTGGTGAGGATGTGGAGAAAAGTGAATCTTCATACACTGTTGGTAGGAATGTTAACTAGTACAACCACTATAGAAATCAGCATGGAGGGCCTTCAAAACCTTCAGTACAACCATCTCATGTGAGATGAAATTGTGATGCAATTTCCATACTATTTGAGCATTTATAGAAAGGATTGTAAATTAACTTACAATAGAAATAACTGTATACTTATGGTTATCACAGCGGTGTTCTAGTAACCAAGAACTATCAAGTCATCCTACTCACTCATCAATAAATGAATGGCTAAAGAATATGACAGTGGTTCATACATGTAATCCTAGCTACTCTGGAGGCTGAGATTTAAGGAATGTCATTCAAGGCCAACCTAGGCCCGGCAGGAAAGTCTGTGGGACTCTTTATCTCTAAGTAACTATAAAAGAAGCTGAAAGTGGAGTTGTGGCTCAAATGGTAGAGAGCTAACTCTGAGCACAAAAGTTCGGGGACAGCTCCCAGGTCCTGAGGTCAAGCCCAGGATACACACACAAAAGAAATATCCACATAAAAACATACCATAGAGTATTATTCAGTCACCAAAGACTAGTGTAGTTTTCAGAAAAAAATGGATGGAGCTGAAAATCATCTATTAAGTGAAGTAAACTAGTCTCAGAAAGGCAAAAATATGTTTTCTTTCATTTGCAGAATCTAGGTTGGGAAGATAGAAGAGAATTAGCAAGAGCAACAGCAACAGTGTTATGAAACTTGACTAGCTGTCCGCCATTTTCCTTGAATGACATCCTACTAAATTTTGTTTCTCCTATTCTTCTGACTTAGTAATTCCATGGCTCAAAAACCAAAGCAAACAAACCAAGCCAAATCAACAACAACAACTAAAAACTGCATGCCATTTTGATGGCCATTGTGGGGAGACTTGGGGTAATTCTGTCTTTTTTCTATCAGGACCTCAAGGTAGTGCTGCAGGTGGGCTTCGGAGTAACTGAGGATCACTGGCTGGGACAACTTGTAGCAAATCCCCCTCCCAAGCCAAGAAACCAGAGATCTGCCACGTGCAGCCTGTGAGGCTGAAGAGCCTGTCAGTGCGTTCCACCAAGACCCTACTTGTCCTGTATACTGATTTCCAAATCCTTGGATCTATTCTTTAGACATGTCATCTGTGCCCTGAAGAAGGGTTGTGTCTTCCCATGGGAGGAACTTCAGTGCCAGTGGGAAGCCCCCATCCCCACAATATGCTCATGTCAGCTCTGCTCAGGATTGTACATCTTGACCTCATATTTTGGGGTTTCCTCAACCTTGAGAGTGACACTTTAGGGGCCTCCCCATCTGTGAGATTACACCTAAATTTTGGGGTCCTGTGAGTCAGGGGAGCACCCCTCAGTCAGGTTCTATTTCTCTTCTGACATTTAAACCTATCTTCTTCCAGTGGGACACCTAAGGGGACTGTGGTTACCAGAAAGTCCTGTTCTATACAGGACTATATGGGACTCTTCCATTCTTTCTATCTCTTGCATTCTTTGACATCGGGCTTTGATCCTAAGATGCTTAAAAAATCCCAAAATGTTTAACTTTTCTTTGTAATGTGGTGTGATGAGTTAACAAGGTTTCAGCTTGAGAAGTTTGTACCCAAAAGAGCACTTTCCCCCCGCCTTTCCTGAGACTTAAATTCAGGGCCTGAGCACTGTCCCTGGTCTTTTGTGCTCAAGACTAGTACCCTACCACTTGAGCCACCACTGCACTTAGCTTTTTTGGTAGTTAATTAGAGATGAGTCTTTTGAACTTTCATGCCTAGGCTGGCTTGAACTGCAGTCATCAGCTCTCAGCCTCCTGAATAGCTCAAGTTATAGGTGTAAGCCATTGGCATTTGGCTAAAATGGTACTCCATGTACTCACTAAGTGTTTGCATATCACCATTGGTAAAATGTCTGATAACATTTTGGGGCCAATTTTAAGTGGTTTGATTATGCTCTTATTGTTGAGTTTCAAGACCCCTTTTGGCTGCTATAAATCATGTTGTCATGAATGTGCATATTGCAAGTTTTTTAACATGACCATATGTTTTCATTGTCCTAGGATATATTCCTGAGAGGACATTGCAGGGATATGTGGTCCCCATGTGTCATCATCTGAAGAACTTCTGCACTGTTTCCCAAGTGTCTGCACCCATTCTCACTAGCAGTACATGAGGGTATGAATTTCCTCACATCCTCGTCAGTGCTTACCATTGGTGTACTATAAAAGCTGTGAAATGCTGTTACACAGTGGTCTTCATTTGTGATTCCTGACAGACTGATGATGTCAAACACCATTTCATATGATTAAGATCACCTACATATCTTCCTTTCATTAATGTTCTGTGAGGCATAAGTGTTTCCTCAAACTGAACCAATGACATCATGGCTCCCTTTAAGAAATAGCTTCTTAAATCTGAACCCAGAAGTGTTTTTCTCAACTCTTATTCTACCGGAATATAAACTAGCCAGCTTTGTCTTCTTTAAAATCATGAATCTCTCCCCATGGCTGTCACCCTGACCCCCACAATTCCCAAGAGTCTCTTTCACCTTGAACTTCATACTCTGTTGCATATGCACTCAATTCTTTGGGGGAAGAATTAGGAGTTTAAGTCCTGCTTCTCCTTTTTTGCCCTCCCTGCTTCCACCTCTAAGCAAATAATCACGGTCCTGGTGCTAGGGGTGAGGACAATGGTAATATTCCCTCTGAATGTCATCCAACTCTGGGGAGAGGCAGAAGTCTGAAGCACTATTGGCTTGCCAATCCAGAGACAGAACTATCACCACAGGGGCTGGGAAAACTGCTATGAGGTCCTTGAAATTCTCAGTGCATTATACCCAACATAGCAACTTAATCTTCTAAAAGGAAAATGGTAGGAAGAATGGAGACCCCCATCCACCCAGTACTTAACCTCAGAAAGCTGGGGGAGGCTGAGAAATACTGATGTCAAACTGCCCAGAGGAAGGATGTGCTTGGATTGACAGCTGAGGGAAAGCTGGGCTCCTGGCTGCTAAAGTGTGGAGTGGAGTCTGCCTCACTGAGCTTCTTTGGCAAGGAAGGGCTCCATCCTGGTCAAAATGCCACAGAGTCTCTTGAGTATTTGTCTAGGTTGGTCAGGATCCCCTCTCCACAAAATGTGTGCTGGACATATTCAGAGACTGCTAGCCCATGTCTGAAAACATGGGTGGTACTCAATATAGTATATATGTAGTATATTTTCCCTATATATAATATCTCTTTATACTTTTTATTGTAAAAATACTGTACAGAGGAGTTACAGTTACATGAGTAAGGTAATGAGCACATTTCCTATAGAATTCCTGTTGTTACCTCCTCCTTTGTTTTCCCCCTACCTTCCCTCCCACCTCCCCAACTCTACCCCGCGACCCCAGAGTTGTAAAGTTTGTCGCCAACATAGTGTCTTGTGCATCTCATTGTTACAATGGGTCAACCTGTATCCTTATTTCAGCATTTTGTTATTTAACTTCCCATCCCCAAATTATAAAAGTGCATATACAAGATGCAGGGCACTGGAATCAAATACAGTGAAAAGAGAGGTTATACCATGGAGGAAGAATATACCAAAGAAACAAAAATGTCTCAAAGTATGTTATAAATATGTTAAAAACAAGAGCAAGCAAGAAAAAAAACCACTTGTGCCCCTATCTTGGGGTTCATTTCACTTAACATCATCTTATATGGTCATATGTACATAGCTTTTGACCTTTTCTGCTTGTCATAGACATATACTAGTTATTGCAGATAAGGGAAACCATGGGACCTATGTTTCTTTGGGCCTGGCTTTCTTCACTTAATATAATCATTTCCTAACAAATAGGGCCATGTCATTCTTTCTGATGGAAGCATAGAATTCCATTTGTGTGTGTGTGTGTGTGTGTGTGTGTGTGTGTGTGTGTGTGTGTGTTTGTGTGTATCTCACATTTTCTTGGTCCATTCATCTATTGAGGGGTATCTGGGTTGGTTCCATATCTTAGCTATGGTAAATAATGCTGCGATAAACATAGTTGTGCTGGTAGCCTTAGTATGGTCTTGTTTGTGATCATTTGGGTAAATGCCCAAAAGTGGGATTGCTGGGTCATAGGAAGCTCTATGTAGAGTCTTCTGAGGAACCTCCATACTGCTTTCCAAAGTGTTGAACAAGTTTACACTCCCACCAACAATGCAGTAGGTTCCCTTCTGGCCACATCCCCTCCAGGATCTGTTGTTATTAGATTTCATGATTATAGCCATTCTAACTGGGGTGAGGTAAAATCTCAATATTGTCTTGATTTGCATTTCTTCTAATGGCTAGAGAGATTGAACATTTCTTCATTTGTTATTGGCCATTCTTATTTCCTCTTCAGAGAAATCTCCAAGTCTTTAGCCCATTTATTAATCAGCAGTTTTTTCTTTGAGGATTTGTTGTTGGGGGAGTTAAATTTTTGAGTTCTAAGTATATTTTAGATATGAGGCCCTTGTCAATTATATGGCTAGTGAAGATCTTCTCCAAATCCATGGGCTTTCTATTGATCTTGCTAGCTATGTCCTTTGGCAGGCAGAAGCTCTGCAGTTTCATGCAATCCAATTTGCCCAACCTTTCTTTGACTTGTTGTGTTTCTTGGTCTTTATTAAGAAAATTTTGGCCTGTGCTAAGGAGCCCTAGATTTTCTCCTATTTTTTTCCTGTAATGTTTTCAGGGTGTCTGCTTTGACTTAGAGGTCTTGATCCATTTGGAGTTGATTCTGGTGCAGGATGATATATAAGGATCTAGCTTTAGTTTTCTACAGGTGTTTAACCAATTTTGCCAGCACCATTTACTGAAGAGGCTGTCTTTCTTCCATTCTATTTTTTTTAGCTCCCTTCCAATCTATTTTAGATTAGGTGGCTATAGGTCTGTGGGTTCATTTCTGGGTCTTCAGTTCTATTCCATTGGTCCTCAAGTCTGTTCTTGTGCCAGTACCAAGCTGTTTATATTACTATGGCTTTGTACTAGAGTTTAAAATTTGGTATTGATGTTCCTCCAGCACTATTGTTCCTGCTAAGGATTGTTTTTGCTATTTGGGGTCTTTTATTGTTCTATATGAATTTTTGGGTTGGTTCTTCTATTTCATTGAAGAATGAGGTTGGAATATTGTAGATAGCCTTTGGCAGTTGTCGGGGGCCAAAAGTTGAGTCTCTCAACATAATAGGCTTGACTATCTCACTGGAACATCTTGAGGCTGAGTTTACTGAATCCTACCCTCATCCTGCCCTAAGCAAACATCATGCAGCTGCTAATGACCACCCTTTCCCCCTGCCCTAAGCAAACATCCTGCAGCTGCTACGGCCAATGAAAAAGCTTCCTTAACAGCAATGAAAAAGCTTCCTTATTCTAAGCATATAAATACCCCTGTGTAAAAAATAAAAATTTGCAGCTTGATCAGAATCCCTGTCTTGCTGTCGTTCTTCGTGTCTCTTGTCCCTTCATTCCTTCTTGCTTAGGTTCACTGCCCTCTTTGATGTCCTGTGGGTCGGGACAGGCAGTATTGCCATTTTCACGATGTTGATACTCCCAATCCAGGAGCATGGGAGGTTTTTCCACTTCCTACATTCTACCCTAATTTCATTTTTTAGGTTTTTGAAGTTTTCATCATAAAGGTCCTTCACTTCTTTAGTTGTTACTCCTAGGTATTTTATTTTTTGTTGGACTATTACAAAAGGAGTTGCTTTTCTGATTTCAGCTGCACTCTTCTTGTTATTGGCATACAGAAAAGCCATGATTTTTGAGGATTAATTTTATACCCTGCTACTTTGCCAAAGTTTGAATCAGCTCGAGGAGTTTGGGAGTGGAATCCATGGGGTGCTTTAAATACAAGATCATGTCACTTGCAAAGAGGGAGAGTATTACTTCATCTTTCCTATTTGGATTCCCTTTATGTTTGCATCTTTTCCTATTGCTGTACTAGGCATTCAAATACTAAATTGAAGAGAAGTGGAGAGAGTGGACATCCTTGTCTCATTCCTGAGTTAAGAGGAAATGGCTTTAGCTTTTCACCATTAAGTATAATGCTGGCTGTACATTTGTCATACACAGCTTTTATTAATTATATTGAGAAATATTCCCTGCACTTCCAGAGCCTTCATCACAGATTGTTGTTGGATCTTGTCAAATACTTTTTTTTGCATCTGTTGTGATAACCATGTGGTTCTTATCCTTGCTCTTGTTGATGTGATGAATTATAATAATTGATTTTCATATACTGAACCAGCTTTGCATCTCTGAAATGAATCCTGTTTGATTTGATGATTTGTTAAAATCGATTGGCCAAAATTTTGTTGAGAAGTTTTGTATCGATGTTTATCAAAGAAATGGTTCTATAATTTTCTTTCTTTGATGAGTCCCTGCCTGGTTTTGAGATGAGTTATGATGGCTTCATAGAAAGATTTTGGTAGTGAATTTTCACTTTCACTTTCATGGAAGAGTTGGAGGAGTATTGGTGTGAGTTTTTCTTTGAAGGCCTTGTAGAATTCCACTGTAAATCCTGGGCTTTTTAAGATGGGAGGTCTCTTATTGTTGTTTCTATTTCGAAGCTTGATATGGGTCTGTTAAGTTGATTGAAATCATCTTGGTTTAGTTTTGGTATGTCAATATTTGCTAGGAACTCATCCATTTCTTCCAGGTTCTCAAACTTATTAGCATAAAGGTTTGAGAAGTATTCCTTTATAATGTTCTGAATCTTGGTTGTTTCTGTGGTGACGTTTCCATTCTCATCTCTGAGTTTATTTATTTGGGTGTTTTTTTTTTTTCTTTTTGATAAGACTTGCTAAGGGTTTGTCAATTTTGTTAATTTTTTCGAAGAACCAACTCTTTGTTTTGTTTATTCTTTCTATGTTTTTTTTGGATTCTAATTCATTTAATTTTAATTACTTGTTTCTGTCTACTGGATTGGGGTTGAGCTTGCTGCTCTTTTTCAAGGAGCTTCAGGTGTCTCAAATTGCTGGTTTTAGATCTCTTCAATTTGTTGATATAGGAACTCAGAACTATAAACTTGCCTCTGAGTACTGTCTTTGCTGTGTCCCAGAGGTGTTGGTAATTTGTGTGTACATTTTTGTTGAATATCATGAACATTTGAATTTCCTTTCCAATCCCTTCCGTGACCCACTGCTGGTTCAACAGTGTGTTGTTCAGCCTACATGTGTTACAAGACTTTCTTTGGTGGCTTTTGGTATTGAATTCTAATTTTATTTCCTTCTGGTCTGAGAAAATGCAGGGCATAATTTCAATGTTTCTGAAATTGGACAAAATTGCTTTGTGACCTAAAATGTGATTTATTTTGGAAAATGTTCCATGTGCTGCTGAGAGGAATGTGTATTCTCATGCTGTTAGGTGAAATATTCGGTAGATGTCTGTTAAGTCTAGTTGATCTATGCAGTTGTTTACAT
This sequence comes from Dipodomys merriami, assembly GCF_024711535.1. Taxonomy (NCBI): domain Eukaryota; kingdom Metazoa; phylum Chordata; class Mammalia; order Rodentia; family Heteromyidae; genus Dipodomys; species Dipodomys merriami. The sequence goes on from NW_027205381.1 coordinate 6,172,818, forward strand.
CTGTGGTTTCTCTGTTGAGTTTTTGCCAGGTTGATCTATCTATTGGGGAATAGTGTTGTGTTGAAGTCCCCAACAATTAATGTCTTTGGATCTATATGAGATTTGAGGGAAAATACTGTTTCTTGGATAAATTTGGGTGCTCCATTGTTTGGTGAATAGATATTTAGAATTGTAACATCCTCTTGAAGGAAAGATCCTTTACTGAGTGTGTAGTGACCTTTTTTTCTCTTCTCGATAATTTTAATTTGAAATCTATTTTATCTGATATTAGGATTGCAACTCCTGCATATTTATGGGGGCCGTTTGCTTGGAAGATTTTATTTCAGCCTTTTACTTTCAGAATGTTTGTTTTTGTGGGCAAGGAGTGTCTCTTGAAGGCAGCAGATAGGAAGATCTTGCTTTTTGATTGAACTAGACAGTCTATGTAGCTTAATTGGAGAGTTAAGTCCATTAATATTGAGAGTTAGGACTGAGAGGTGTTTGGGAATTCCTGCCATGTTATCCACCTTCTTGGGGGCTATGCCAACTGGATTCTTCCTATGATTCTTGGGTTCTCAGTTTAGGTGCAGTTTCTTGGCCTTTATTGTGCTCTTGTTGGTTTTCTATATGTAGGACATCTTTAAGTATCTTTTGAAGGTCTGATTTGGTGGAGATATATTGTTCTAGTTTTTCTTTGCTGTGGAAGGTTTTTATTTGACCTTCCATTATGAATGAGAGTTTAGCTGGGTTGATAGTTGTTTGTCTTTAGGGTGTGGCATACATCATTACAGGCTCTTCTTGCTTTAGTTGTCTCTGCTGAGAAATCTGAAGTTATTCTGATTGGTTTCCCTTTATAGTTGATTGATCTTTTCTCCTTGACAGCTTTATGGATTCTTTCCTTGGTCTGAAATGATCCTGTGTGGATTATAATGCGGCGGTGGGAATGTCCTGTTCTGTTTTGGTCTATTTGGTGTTCTAAAGGCTTCTTTTTTGGGGAGGGGGGTCCGGTTGTGGGGACTGAACTCTGGGCCTGGGCACTGTCCCTCAGCTCTTCAGTTCATAGCGCTCTACCACTTGAGTCACAGCACCACTTCGGGCTTTTTTCTTTTTGATTATGTGGTGCTGAGGAATCGAACCCAGGGCCTCATGCATGCAAGTGCTCTACCACCGAGCCACCTTCCCAGTCCCTCTAAAGGCTTCTTGTATCTGAATAGGCCTATCTTTTTGCATGTTTGGGAAGTTCTATGCTAGAATCCTGTTAAGTAAATTTCCTAGAGCATTTACTTCTGTCTCTGGGTGCTCCTCTACACCCATTATGCCCAGATGAGGCCTTCTGATGGTGTCTTCTAAATGTTGAAAAGCTCTATCATATTTTTTGGATTTGTTTTACTGTTCTTTCTCTATAATATCTAGGCTGTCTTCAATCCTCGAGATTTGATCTTCTGCATGGTCTAACCTACTGTTAAGACTTTCTACTTCGTTTTTTTTTTTTTTTTTCCCTTTCCTTCCAGTTGGTTGGATTTGATGGCTTCAAATTCTTTGTTGGAGCTTTGTTTTAGTTTTATATGTACTTCTTTACTTCCTTAATTTGGTTTTCAGTGTTCATTCTCAAATCCCTTAGTTGATTGTTGATAGTTTTGTTGGACTCCCTTTCCTTCTGATGGGCTACATTCAGCCTTCCCTTTGTGCCCTCCCTGGATTCCTTCAGCTTTCTGTTTGTGGATTCCTTGAATGTCCCCATTAATCTTTGTCTGTTCTCATCCTGCTCATGCAATTCCTGTATTAATCTTTGATTAGCTTCCTCACACTCACAAAATTCCTGTATTAATCTTTGTCTAATTTCATCCTGCTCATGCAATCCCTGTATTAATCTTTGGTTAGCCTCGTCATGCTCATGCAATTCCTGTATTAATCTTTGGTTCGCCTAATTATGCTCATGCTTTTCCCTATTCTAATCAGGCATTTCCCTATCACACTCACACAGAGTCCTTTGCAGGCTTTCAATCTTTTCATTCAGCATGTTTACCAATAGGGTTTTTATAGCATTTTTGGGAACTCTCATCTGGATTAGTCATTAACTGCTGTGTCACCTGATTATCCTGAGTGGGAATTGAGATACTTGGACTTGCCATTTTACTTGTATTTCTCTGGCTTGTTCTGCCCATTTGGTATGAACCAAAACCAGTTTCACGCTAGAACACTATTTTAAGGCAAGCATCAACCAGACCCTATAGTTGTACAGATTGTTTGATGCAGTTAAAATGAGTACAGATACAATCTAGTTCAACAAATACAATGTAGTTCAACAACAAACAACTATGGATTAGTGGACTAAGAACGTCAAAGAAGGAGTCAGCAGACAAGGAATTAATAGTTTTAGGGACAATTGTGGAGAGAAAATAAGATTAGAGGAATGTGAGGAGGGAAAAGGAGAGAGGCAATTTAACCAAGACCTAATAAATTCAGGGTGTGGAAACAGAAGGAAAGGAGGAGAGAGATAAAGAAATAAGGAAGAATGAAAAAATAAAAATTAAAAAGTGAAACACTTAAAATTACATAAGTATAAAGTAATAATACTGAACGAAGATCAGGATAGAAGGAAAGGAGAGAGATAAAGAATAAATGAAAAATGAAAAATAAAAATTAAAAATTAAAAAAATATAAAAATTTAAAAACCAACCATTTAAAATTATTTAAGTATAAAGAAATAATACTACTATTAAAGGAGTTAAGGCTTTTGTGAGTTGAGTAATCAATTTCTGAATTAGGTATCCACACAATGAAGTATAAGTTCTAATAATTGAAGATGAGTATATATCTGGGGATGAACAGAACAGCAATTAAGTCACGCTAAAATAGCCCAAAGAAGACCAAAAGGGAAAAGAGTAAAAAGAGTTTAAAAAAGACACATACACCTGAAATAAAAAATGATAAAAAAAATTAAATTTAAAAATTAGGAAGAAAAAAGAGTTCTTTGATTTTTTTGGGGGGGAGGTGTGGGATCTGTGTCTCCCCTGTGTCTGTAACCAGTCTCCTGGGAGTCTCTTGTTTGCTTGTACTGTTTGGTTTTCCTGTGGCTTGATTGTTTTCTTAAGTCAGTTGTTTGAGCAGGCAGAAAGAAGCTCTGCCTTATCCTGGACTTTATGATCCTCCTCCTAGGCTAGTTCAGTGGGAGGGAGATCTGCTTTGAGTATCACAAAATAGGGAGATGGCTGTTTCCTCTATCTTGGAGTGGCTGTGCTGGGGCTAGGTTGTGGTTAGGGTTGAGGCCTGTCAGCTATCAGTAGCTTTTCCCTGAGGGGCTTCCTGAGACACTCACAGAGCCCAGCCTTGAGCCATTCTCAGGATTTATGTTTACCAAGTTTCAACTTTTTTTTCTTTTACTCCTCCTGTGCTAGGTCTGCTGCCCAAGCTGTAGTGGGGAGGGGCAGCTTCTGGCTCTGTTTACTCAGGGAAGAATGTCACTCCTCCCTGGGACCTGACCTGTAGAATGGCTTCTATTGTCTTCTTCAAAGGCCTGAGTTGCTGCATGCTAGCTGCTCTGGCTGGGTCTTTGTCAGTATCAAAGATGGAGTTCTTCTCTGGTGGTGGAGGAGGGGCTACCTTCCCACTGCTGCTCCATGAGGAGGAGTGAGGATGTTTTGGGGGCACTCATGCCTATCCCTTGGTTTCTGGGCCGTCCATGTTCTGCAACTCTCTTTGGTCAGCATGATTAAGATTTCTGCTCTTTGTTGGTTCTTACTGGTGGTGAGTAGAATGTGCTTGCCCACCGTGTCTTTTGCCTTTGTCCTGGGCTCTTCTCTGTTGATATGGTGGCCATGGCTGCCGCCACTGCCACCACTGCACCATGGTCACTGACAAGTGCTCAAATCTGTCTCCTTAACCAAGCTGCCTGAATTTTTCTTCTCTGGCCAAACTCTCTGTACTATGTTGGCACATTTGATGTGACTGTCTAGCCTAGGATTTTTCATTGGAACACTAAAACTGCTTTCTATGCAAGAGCTTGTTTAGCCCCCAACTTCTCCTCTGCCACCTTCCTCTTCTCTCCATGGTAATCTTTAAATACAAGATCTTACATATAATATCTATGGCAAAGTTTAATTTATAAATTTGGTGCAGTAAAAAATCAGCAATAGCTAATAATAAAATGGAACATGCACAACAATATATTGTAGGTGATTTGGTTATTCAAATTCAGAGCATCAGAATTATGTACAGGCCCTGAGATTTTTGCTGAAGTCTAGTGTTCTACCAATTGAACCACAGCCCCACGTCCGGGTTTTTAGTTGGAGATAAGAATCTCATAGGCTTTTTTCTTTTCTTTTCTTTCTTAAAAAAAAATTTTTTTTTTTGGCTTACCCGGTGCTGGTGGCTCACGCCTGTAATCATAGCTACTCAGGAGGCTGAGATCTGAGGATCGAGGTTCAAAGCCAGCCCGGGCAGGAAAATCTGTGAAAATCTTATCTCCAATAAACCACCAGAAAACTGGAAGTGGCACTGTAGCTCAAGTGGTAGAGGCTAGCCTTGAGCTGAAGAACTGAGGGATAGCGCTTAGGCCCAGAGTTCAAGCCCCAAGACCGACAAAAAATTTTTTTTGGCCTGGGCTGCCTTTGAACCACAATCCTCACATCTCAGCCTACTGAGGAGTTAGGATTATAGGCATGAACCACCAGTATCTGGCAATCATTGTATTTTATAAATGATTTTTTACCATTTTATGGGGCTGTACTCAGTGAAGCTCTTCATGCTGCAACTTGATTTTCTTGAGACAGTCTTTGGTCCTCATTTTCTTGATAAAGGCCTGATGTGTCTCCAATATCTTTGCTCCTCTGTGGAAGCAGGAAGTTCTCAAATAACAGAGGGTGAGGTATACTTCCTGCTAGGGGATTTGTGTCTGGACTTCTTCCATTCTTTTATTTCTCCCCTTTGCAGTACTGGAGTTTGAACTCTGGGCCTTCCACTTCCTAGAAAGGTGTTTTAGCACCATACTCAGGTCTCTCTCTGTTTCTCTTCCTCTCCATCACCCCCCCCCATGCATGGTTATTTTTGAGATAGTTTTCCTTCCTGGCTAGACAATGTGCTTGGCCATTATCTGCCCATCTTAGGTCTCTTGTAGAGCTAGGACCACAGTTTTGTGCCACCACCTTCTTCCACTAAGGTAGAGTCTCACATACTTTTCTGCCTAGGGGTTCCAAAACCATGTTCCTTCTGATCTCAGCCTTCCACAAAGCTAGGCTTATAGATATGTACTACAGTGACTAGGTATTGGTTGAAGGGGGTCTCATGAACTTTACCCCAGGCTGGCCTTGAGCTGGGATCCTGACAATTTCTACCTTCTAAATAGCTAGGATTATGAGAGTTAGCCCAGTGTCTGGTTGTGTGAGCTTGTACTCTCTGAAGCTTCATTAAAAATGCAATTTCCTTTCCTCATAAAACTTCATTTTTATTGGTCATCGGGCTTGAACTCAGGGCTTAGGTGCTGTCCCTGAGTTTTATGCTCAACGCTATCACTCTACCTCTTTGAGCCACAGCTCCACTTCTACTTTTTTGGTTGCCTTGAACTATAATCTTCAGATCTCAGCATCCTGAGTAGCTAAGATAACAGATTTGAGCTACCAGTGTCCAGCTCTCTAATAAAAATTTTAAACAGTAAGACAACCTAATTTTAAAACATGACATCTCACCTCTGAAAATAACTCCGAGAAGGCAAGAATGATGCTTATGGAACACTCTGTATGAATCCAGGAGGCTAGCAACAGGTCCCAAGTGTATTCCAACAGCAGAGTTTCATTGTAACACAGGAAAATCATTCTGACATAATACATCACCCCTATTTCCTCATTATCCACACACCACTGTAACATTTCTCTTCTAAAACCAAGACCCAAAAGATAACAATTTTGCTATAACAATGTCATCCTGAGTTGAAAACCTGGATTCACTACTCATAAAGACTTTCTGCACTGAATAGAAATAATAAATCTTTGTAAGAAAGCTAAGGCGTTGTTTCAATTTACCATTGTTGGCATTTTGGCTTCCATCTTCTCTATCCAGGTTTGTGTTTCTCTCTGCAGAAGACTGTTGCACAAGAATTTTTTAGATCTTTCCCTTGGGAAAAGTATCACTCATTATAAAACAGCACCTTCCATTCATTAAGTGCTTAGAATATGCCAAGTGCTGGCCTTGTTAGTCCTCTAAGTATTTGTGAACTAGTATAACAATTGTTGTTCTAGATATTTAGTGTGCAAAACCACAATGGTTGGAGCCAGAGGAGATAAAAAAAGATTGAGCATAAGGTCAAAACCTAAAGCATGAAGATTAACATTTGATTTCCTTCTGATGGCAGGGAAAGGTTATTGGGAAAAAGCCAAAAGATTAGGCAAAGCCAAAGAGGAACATGCCAACAGAACATCACTATAGGAGGTATACAGTAATAGGTAATTCATAGGAATGGAATCCCACATGACCAACACACCCCAGAGGACCTGTCTCAATGAAAGTTAAATGAGGCTCTGCTTCATATTCAATGGACTACCAGCAATCAAAGATTTAGGCTACTGAGAAGCTTGGCCATTGACCACTGGTTGCCCCAGGGAATTCTGGCATGCAGTATGTGCACAGACCCTGGTCCAACATCCAAGTTCTGCAAGTGTCTCGGAAAATCTGTGACTATCCCTCTCAGGTGGCAAGCATAGGCAGGTGTCTTTTTGATCAAAGTCAATGGCCCTTTTAACAGTAAATCTGTTATTGTTTCTATACTCTTTACAAATTACTTAGATTTCAAAATGTTTAACTGATGGACACAAAATCTGTACTTTTACGATATACAGTGTGATGACTAAATATGTGAACATAACACGTAATGATAAAATCAGGCTAATTAAAATTTCCATCTTAAACATTGACCATTTCTATCATTTCTCTTGGGAACCTTTGAACTTTTCTGGTTCTTCTTTTTCTTCTTCTTCTAGTTCTTTATAAGATAGACAAGTAGCTGTAAACTATAGTCCCCAATGATGCTGCAGAACACAAAATGCATTCTCTTCATCTGATTCTATTTTGGAATCCAATAAGAAGGTTTCTTTTCGTTTACAATGCAATGAGATGGTGGTCATATTGTCTGTTAGGTGGTACTGAAAATGAAATGAGGTGAAACCAAACAGAGGGATGTCACTAGAGCACCTAGAGGTGACAATCTTTATCTTCATACCTACAGCCACGGGAAAACAAGGCAGACTCAAAATGAGATTCAAAGCCTGACATGACTCGTGTGATTTACAATCTCTACATGCTTTACAGGGCTACATCCTTTACAGGGAGATATAGACTAAGTCAACTTGGTTATGTTGTCAACTGAATTTTGAAATAATGTCAGTAAGTATGTAGCTACAGTTCTGACAATGCATCTGAGGACTGTGGATAAATGGTCCCTCCCAATGGCCTCTGTTGGGAAGATGCACAGTGAAGCGACAGGTGTGCCATTGTGAGCTGGACCATGAGACAGGACATTTCCTTTTCTTGACTTTCATGCAAGTATGTCCATCAAGACCTAGACTACCAGACCCAAATGAGCTGGAGTTCACAAGGTCGAAGGGGTAGAGCTGAGAGGTGAAAGGAAGCATTTTATAGGGTGCCATGATGGGAGAATCTGAGACATTTAAATAAAACATTTGTAGAAACTGCTAAAATTCTAAAATGGTGAGAGAGGGCAGAAGGAAGTGCTCAGTAGGTGGGCAGGAAAGGTGGTCTTTCTGCCAACTTCACACACTGAAAGGCTGCATGTGGAGCTGCTCTGGCTGGGAAGGCTTTCTCTCTGCAGCCATGGGGACTCAGGGAAGCTCACTCATGTAGAGAGGAAGACAGACCCGGGACACATATGGTGGAGGAAGAGACTGCAAGAAAGACCTGAGCCCAGACAATATAGCAGTGTTTGTTGATTTGTTTTTACACATTTACATTCTTTCAGAGGGTTAGAAATGACATTTTATACTACAGGAAAATATACAAATGTGGCAGGAAAACCAGAAGGCTGTAAAGTCATATCTGCTTTGTCTCTGAAATGTCTCAGTGGGAACTTGCACCTGCATACGTCCACGTAGAACTTGAGGAATCAGGACACTCTCACTGCCTACTCTAAGACAGTGTCAATTTTCCACCTTTATCCATGTGGTCATGCATTCTAACTAGAGTATGCCCACCTTTAGAGGCTGGGCCTGGAGTGGACATGTGTCTTCCTGTTTACTCCTTCCCCTGGAGCACACCAGCTAGGACTCAGTGAGCCTCAGTGGGCCCTGTAGTTCCCTCACCAGCCCTCATTCTGCAGACTGCTGCCCTCTGTGTTTTCATATGCCACGCCACTGCCACTGGCCCATGCCCTGCATGACCCCTTACCTCTAACTTCCAGGCCTTCCACTCCTGTTTTGAGAACTTCTTTTCCTCATCTTGTGGCTGATGTCACATTTCCTTTGATGTCACTTGTTGAGCCCCATAGCTTGGAGTGAGCCATGTGCCCCTTGTCTATATTCCTGGGCTTCAGTGTTCCTTTTCCTGTGGTGGCTTGGTGACTGTGTATAACAGGGGACACGGCTTGCCTTGCATTCCTACTGTTCTTGACTTCATGTTGTTCTAAACTGCAGCTTAGAAGCCCAGCCCTCATTCGATGAATAAGTGTGTGCATAAGTTGAGGAACTGAATTGGCAGCTTCAGGAAGAGGAGCTGTGCCAAGTTTCCTCTGAGGACCTGAAGGACTCCCAAAGACATGCCCTGTCTCCCCCATAGCCTGTTTTGGGATCCACCTAGAATGCCTCAAAGACACAGCAGTGCTGTCCCCTGCTGGCAGCCCTGCAGGAAGCCTGGTTGGTCTTTCACAGAACGTGAGATGGACATGACCATGTACTAAGCTGTCAGAAGTTGCTGCTGGCCAGCAGCGATCTCCAGAGCTGGCTGTTGAGAAGCTGAGTATAGTTTCCTAGTCTCTTTTTTCCCAGACGGCAGCACAGGATAGTGCCATTTTCGAAGCTCTTTAAGGTTTCTAGGTAGAAAGACTTCTCTGCTGCTTCAGTGAAGTGGGCCATTAGCCCAAGTCAGGATGATGCATACCAGGATGATGCCATACACTCACCCTTGGCCCTATATAAACTTGCTGACACAGGCTGTCTGAAGGTCATTCAGGGCCCATGTGCAGGGAGGAGGTGCTTCCAGCTGCTCTGGTTGGCATGATTCTTTTTTCTCATCCCATGAGTGCAGCATTACATACTCCTGCAGGCATGAGGTGATCTCTGCTCTGATCCTCCCCTTCACTTGGGTCTCCAGCTACCTTTTAACCCTCATTTTCTACTTGCTTCTTTCTTCCCACCTATATTTAGTTCATTTCCCCCCTCACACTGAATGCAGAAAGCCTTTCAGAAACCGAGGAACAATGAACTCACTGGGTCTTTCGAAGCTCCGTTTCTTTGTATGTAGAATGGGCTCCACTGCATTGGGATGCAGCTGGAAGATGGTGCATCTGCCCACATGTCCTCTGCTGTCAGTTCCTGGCAGCTCTCACCCCTTTCTTGCCCCTCACTCTGCTCTCCAGTGCAAGAATTCGATTCCCTTGTTTCTTTGGAATGTCCATGAAATGGCAAGTCCGACTTCCTAGTCCTAATCTTTAGTCTTTACCTTGTTCTGAGCCTCTGAGTCTTCTCTGTCTCAAACTAGGACAACTCCATTTTTCAATTTGAGCCAAAATCCTTGATCTCATCCTCCAGAACCTCAGTTTCCTCCACAGTCATGCTGGGTCCATCTGTAGCTCTTTATGTTTTCTTGTCCAGATATGTCCAGCATGTGACCACTTCTGTTCACATCTCAGGAGTTGCTTAGATCCAAGCTGCCAGGGATCAGCATACCAGCCTCTTAGCTTGACTGTGTCCCCCTTCCCAGAGAAAAGCACCCCCAAATCCCAGTCTACTCAGGCCTGCCTCACTATCCCCAAAACCCACGGCTTTATAATCACACTCTACCCCCAGAATAGAAACTCTCCTCTCTCCACCATTTCCTGGACTGTGCTCTGTGCCCTATGAATGAGAAATACAGTCCTGAGCCATTTAATTATGGACATGAACCGAGAAATGCATTGCCAGGTGATGCAAACATAGTGTGTTCACACAGCCTACAAACCTCAACAGCAGGTTACTGTGCCAAATACAGCAGGCAACTGTAACACAATGGTGATTATTGTGCATCTAAACAAGATAGAGCCATGCACTTGTGACTCACTCCTGTAATCCTAGTTACTCAAGAGGCTGAGACCTGAGGATCATGGTTTGAAGCCAGCTTGAGCAGGAAAGTCCGTGAAATTCATAACTCCAACTAACTATCAATAAGCCAGAGGTGGAGCTGTGACTAAAGTAATAGAATGCTAGCCTTGAGCAGAAAAAGCCAACCAAGGGTTTGGCTTCAAGCTTCAATAATGTTGTGTGCACATGCGTGCATATGCATGCACACGTACATACATATGAACATATTAAAGATGCTAGAAAATGTTCATCCCTGTAAAATCTTATAGCATCACTGTCACATGTGTGGCTTATCACTGACTACAGGCAGGGCAATTTTAATAGAACAGTGAGCTCTTCAGTGAACCCCAGACGATACACGAGACTCAGCTGTCACGCAGGCTGTGCACTTGGCTGCAGCTAGGTTGTGAGAATGCACGGTGAGCCTCTTCTGTGAAATCTTGCAGCAAATATTGTAGGGCACAGACACACATTTCTGGAACGCTGGCTTGTGTGCATAGAAGAGTCAGGTCTGTGTGCAGGTCCTGTGGGTGTCAGGGCAGGATCATGGCCAGCCTTCACAGGATGGACCCCAGCAGATGCCTGACAGGCTCCCAGTCTTTTGGGAAGAGCAAAACATGCCCCTGATAATTCCCATCCCTGTTTCCTAGGGGCATTCCTGTCCCCAAGAGGTAGAAGTATGACTCAGAGAAACTCTGGGACAATGAGGAAGGAGACAGAGGCCCATACTTGCCTCATCCCCCAGTCTCTGCCCAGCCCCGTTGTTGCCTACAGACCTGGCCAGTGCCACTCTGCAAAGCCCTGAGCTTGCTGTTGTCTTGGACGACTCTCCCTGCAGGCATGACTTTATACAATCTAGAAGTCCTTGCTCTTCTATTTAAGGTATATTGAATGTCACACAGAAATTCTACGTAAGTCAAATACCAATGCTCAATGACAAACCAGGGTGGTTAGTGTATCTAGAACTTCAAAAGTTTATCATTTCTTTATGGTAAAACACATGAAATGATATCTTCTAGCTATTTTGAAATATACAATAGTGTTAGCCAGTCACACTGCAACAGAGCACCAGCTTGTAGTCCTCTTATCTAATTGTTACCGTATATCTACAAATCAATCTCTCCCTACTCAGCACCTCTAGCCTCTGGTAGCTACTACCATTCTAGTCTACTTCTATGACATCAACATTTTAGATTCTACTTAACAGTGAGAACTTACATCTGTCTTTCATGGCTGCCCTGTTCACTGATGCCATGACAGGCAGGTTTATCTATGTTGTCATTAACAACAGGGTGTTGTTCTTTTATATACTGGAAAGCACTGCATGGGAACTAGCATCTCTCTCCTTATTCTCCTACATACACTGCTCCAGTTTCTCCTTACCTGCGTTATCTTCCAGCACACAGAATCTTGCAATTTGTTTACTGTTCATCTCCTCTCAGTGTGACATGACTTTATGAGTGTGGAGTACTTGTCTGTTGGTAGACTAGAATTAGGTACACAACAGGAATGCAATGTGTTACCTGTTGAATAGATTTAATCAACAGAAAAATGACACACACAAGACTTCCATCTCTCCCTACAGGTGGAGCTGGGTAAAAACAGAGGTCTGGCTTAGACTTAATAACCTCTGTGAGAGGCTGGTGACCCAGATGGCATTATGGATTGAGGGGCCAAAACTGAATCTGACAGGAGACCCACACCACAGCCCACACCATGGAGGCTGTGATGAATTAGACTCTTGAGCTTTGGTGTCCTGCAGGGAGTCCACAGGTCTGTCCTGGGTCAAGCTAGTCATTTCTGTTTATTCTCAGGCCGCAATCCACTGCACATCTCAACTGCTTTCCCCCATGACCCCAGTGGACTTACTCCACCGCTAGGCTTGTGCCCAACATTGCTGTGACATGTGGGCCCAGTCTGGCTGGTGCTGTCTGTCTTGTCTGCCCAGTGTTTTCAGCCTTAGTTGTGACAGCTTTGGGGATCACCCCATGGAAGCTGCAGCAGACTTCAGAGGCCACAGAACATCTACATATGCACAGTTGAGAGTCTCCCCCATATGCACAACTCTGGGGGTCAGAAAGACTTTCAATGATATATTAGATCAGGACAGAAATGGTGAAACATCTAAATGGCCCGACCAAAGGATGAAGCTACACAGGAAACAGAGAGCTCAGGCTTGGTATCCAGGAGCATAGCTGCCTCTGCTCCCTGGACACATGGAACTCCTATGAATGGCTGGACTCTCTCTCTGGAAGGTTCTCAATCAGAAACCCATAGAAGGTTCTTGATCAGAAACCCACAGCATCCCAAATCCCAGAAGGTAGGGTGTGCGTGTCCTGAGCAAATGTGTGGTGGACACAAACCCTGAGGGGCTGCAGGCCTAGCCCTCTCCTTACACTGAGGGTGTAGTTGAGCTGCATCCATGCAGAGCATGGCTTTTCCTCAGTGCCCGGCATGCTGGGAAGCCCAGAATCTGACTCCTGTCTATTCCAGGGCCAGCTAGCCAGGAACATGATGTCACATGGCCCTATGCTATTGGCTTTCTGCATCTCTACTCCATGCCTCCCTTACCAGAAGCCCTGGGAAGGCCTTGAGAGACATCTGAGGACCCATTCAAGGGCCCCTGACATGCAGCAACTGGGTCAGAGACACTGGGCCAGGGGTCAAGGGTCAGAGACAGGCCCGAAGTAGCTTGGAGGGGCTTTCTCCCTTTCATAGTGTTATTCTTGGGCTTGCTTCCAACTCTGTAAGGTGAGAATGAAGACTCCACAGACCACTGTACAGGGAGTGAGCCACAGGTAAATGATCTCAGGGAAGATACATAGAAATATTATACAGTGGAGTTTAGCCCCAGGAACTTTGGGTTTGTAAACTCTGGTGCTCAAAAGCTGTTTTTGCTGAAAAACTACTGGCTGCTCACTTGTGCCTATGAATTAACTAAAAGTAAGATAGAGTATTTGCATTATCGGTGTCCATTTTGTATGTTTTTGCTCTAAGCCATTGTCTTTGCAGTTATTTTTTATCCATTTATCTTTTTATTTTTATATCCTAGTTGTCTAGAAAAGTTTCATTGAGGATCATCTCATGTGCAAATAATGTACTTTGATTACATTCACCCCTCTTTTTTGTGATGATAAAGGTGAAGTACACAGTGAGAACAAAGGAGGATATTCTTAGGAGAGGATCACAAGGGGTCAATAGCTGTGTGCATATAACCATATAAAGTGATGTTTATTAGCCCCAAGAAATGGAAACAAGAGGGTTTTTTAAATTGTGCTGTGTGCAGTTATTTCTTTTTTCTTTGTTTTTTTCTTTGGTTTATTCTCTTTTGTCACTGTTTTGGATTTCTATACCCTTTGTCTTGTATATAAGTTTATCTGATTTGGTGGGGGAAAGGAGAAGCACAGAAATGGTGGGACAAAGCAGTGAAACCACTGGACACTATGATGGAAATGAACTATACGACGTGGGGGGAGAAGTCAGGAGGGGAAAAAGTGGTAGAAAATGAGGGAAGGGTTGGCACTGTTCAAAAAGAAATATACTCATTCCCTGACTTATGTAACTATAACCCCTCTGTACATCACCCTTACAATAAAATTTAAATAAAAATGCGATGTACAGAGGGATTACAGTTACATAAGTCAGGGAAAGAGTATATTTCTTTTTGGACAATGTCACCCCTCCCCTCACTGTCTCCCAATTTGCAGTTACTTTTAAATCGGCTTCAGTTACAAAGGACAGAACTGAGCAATACCACCTTTATGACAAGGGACTGAAACTACCCCTAAGGAAGAATAGAACTTCTTCGGTAGAGACCACACACTAAACAATGAAAATATATTTATCATGACCAGTGATGACAATGACCACATTTCTCTGGAGTTCCTTCCAAAACAACCACTGAAATAATGGTCAACTAGGCCATGCTTGGGGCATGACTGTTTAATAATTATGCAGCCCTCATTTCTCCTTCCCTCGGTTTCTTGTTTATTTAAAGCTACAGCTCATGATGGTGCCCTGCGATGTTATCTTCCCACAGAAAGTCAGTGCCATATAATAAAGTTCCTTTCTCTGTCCTTCACTAACTCTCTTTATCTGGCATACAGGGACACAAGGCCAGGTCTAGCATGTGGAACTCTGAGAATTTGAACCTAGGGTCAGAAGCTCCAGTTTCAGTAGCAGGTGCATCATGCCTGTGTTGTCTTGAAGTGTGTGAGTGGAGAACTGAGAAGCCAGCCACAAGCCAGAGTGAGGTTCAACACCCATGCACACACCAATAACATATTCTGAAACACATGCAAACATATTCACCTTCAATTCACACTCATGGGCTCTTAAACATACATCCCACATACACGCAGACACTTATATACATACGCTTACACAAGGCTCACACTCTCACGCATGCGCACAAGCTTACACACCACACTCTCTTTCTCCAGGCTTGTGGTTCCCCACTGGCCCCACTCTTGCCTGCTCTCTTCCTGCTTCCCATTTGGCTACATTGCAGTTTTGTCAGGTGAAGTTTCAGCATTTTTAGTGTGAGGGCTCTGTGGCTCTACATGGTTTTGCAGGAGCTGCTCAGGCCCTGGAAGAGCTTCCTGCTCTCTCCTCCTCTATCTCCTTTCCCTAAGCTAATCTTTAACACCATGTTCACTGGGAAGCCATCCCAGGGCCACAAGCTAGCTGTGCCATTCCCTGAGTTCTAGGCTCTTGAGCTTAGAGCCAGGCAGCTTAGATGGTGGAGGCTAGACACTTGCAGTGGTCATGACCTGCCAGCAGGGGGAGATCTAGGACTCAAAAATCACAGCCCCAGGTTCTGGGTAGACACATGGGTGTTGCGCTGAGCAGGGAACTGCTTACTTTGGATTCTGTATTAAATTTGGGAGACTGTTTGATAGAGCTCATAACAAGCATCAGAGAGGAGAGAAGCATCTGGGATGTGTGTGAACTGAAGGCCATGCACATTGGTTCTCACTCCTATCTGTCACACCACGATGACCTGGTGCTCTGGGCCATAATGTAACATGTTTATGCACTGGTGGATAAATAGCTATAATTTTCATTAGTCTTCCTTGGGTAAGCTTCTTGCTGAGACAGAGGCAGCAAGCCCTCCAGCTAGATGCTTCTCTCCCATGTCACATGCCGTGAAGTAGGCACAAAAGCAAGATCCAGCTCCCTCAGCTGGGGGCACTGTGTATGGACCATGAGCTCGGGGCAGGGGGTGGGGGTTCTGCATCTTAAACATATTTTGGGAAATATCAAGCAGAGCAATTTTACTCCTAAGGACTTACCCAAGAGAAATGTAAAGTGTTTGTCCAGATCAAGCCTTAAACAAGATAATGCATTCTGCCTACTGGCTCAAAGTGGAAGCAACCCAAATATCTACCCCCTGTGAACAAAAAGCCAAGCACTGGCACCTCTGTGCCCTTGAGCATGGCTCAGTAGTAGGCCAGGATGGAAGTTGATACAGCAATAAGGGCAAGTCTCAGAGCACTATACTAATGGGAAGAAACCAGACTCAAAGGACATGGACTCTAACAACCCATCTATGTGACATTCCAGAACAGGTGAAACAGCTCTCTGAGGGTGAATGTCAGAGCAGTGACCATCCTGTGAGGTCAGGAGGGGCCTGGACAGAGTTACAAGAAGGCATCTCAGAGGCTAATGCGTTCTTCCACTTGAATCACACTCCCAGCCCTATTCTCTTTCAAATAGGGTCTTTTGCTTTTTCCTGGGCTAGCCTTGGACCAGGATCCTCACACCCCTGTCTCCAGAGAAGCTGAGATGTGTCTTTTTCTTACCAATGCTACATAGATGTGCACCTATATCACTGTAAAATGCACACTAACATCTATGCCATTAATATATGTAAAATGAGGAAGACATGTAAAAACACATCTCTAAATGAACTCAGAAAGTTGACTCTCAGAAGGAATACTAGTGAGATGTATACAAAAAACACACTCCCTGATTGCACAGGTATGTGTGGCTAGAGGATGAGTGCTCACTGAAACTGAATTCACCTGCCAAGGATGGAGTGTAGCCACCCCTCACTATCAATGGGAGCCCAGGACTCCTTACAGATAACAAGTTCACCATGCTTGAGTGAGTCTTGCATACCAAATGGCATAGATTTTTCATAGCAGCTGCCATATCCTCCTGGGTGGTCCGATCACTTACATGACCTAATACAACGTAAGGCGGCTCAGCTGTGCTGAGCTGGCATGAAGACAAGGCCTCCAGCAGCTAACCAGAGCTCAGGACATTGAACCTCACTCAGGCCTTTCTTGTCTCTCTGGACCCCACAGCTGGCTCTGTGTCCTTGGGATAACTGTAGTCACAGCAACAGCCACAATACTATTTTTCAAAGCCCTACTGTCTGTAAGGGATAAAATCTAGTTATAGCTTAGCATTCTGTGATGGAAACATTCATGGCAAGCATTACATGGTGGAACTCAGGACAGAAACTGGGCCTTGTGGGTGCCCCTCAATCCTGTGAGCTTTCTAGGGTCTCTTCTTTTTCTCACTTTCTGTTGCTTCTCTTGTGATTATTACTGTGTATCAACTTTAATGTTTACATTAAAATTAGATTTTTAGATTTTTGCTCAAGTCTGGCACTCTACAACTTGAGTCACACGGCCTCTACTGGCTCTTTGGTGGTTAAGTAGAGATGAGAATATAATAGATGTTCTTACCTGGTTTTGAACTGTCATCCTTAGATCTCAGCCTCCTGATTAGCCAGGATTTTAGGAGTGAGCCACTGGCACTCAGGTTTTCTCTAATTATTGCCCATTTCTGAAGGTAGTCACTCTGCAGATGTGGCCTCACTCTTGCTTCATGTCAATTTAGGTTAAATTTGGGTCTGATAGCTCCATTCTGCTCTAAGAAATTCTAGGTAGGAATAGAGTGGTTCCATGGGCAGTTTTACCACTATTTAGATAGGTATAGGCATGGCCTATTGGTTTGTTGCAGCATGCTTAATGTTTTCATGTAGCATCTCAATAAATTTTCACAAGAAACCACCTAGGCATGTTATCCTCATTTGGCAGGTGTGAAAGTGCAGACTTAGAAGGTGATCTAACTTGCCAATTGTCCCAGCTGCAGATACCCTGCTGCCCTCGGAGCCCACATTGGCTTGACAGCAAAGCCCTGCTTGGTCTGTGGAGATATCTTGTATTTTTCATGCCTGTCTTTCATATGTCAAAGAATTTATTTTACTCACCAGTTAATGATAGAATGAGTAAAAGGACCAGCTCCATCTAAAGATTATTTGAGGGGCGAGACACTTGTGGCAATATAATAAAGAAGTAGCTCCTGAAAAGTAGTCACTGCTCTATGATGCCATTGACAGCAACAAGGGCAGCTGACTATCAGATGATCAGAAGAATGTTTGTCAGGCACTCTCCTTGGAGTAAAGGAATCATTCTGACCCAGCAAGGTGGCATTTGGCTTTTCAGCAGGGGTCCATTTAGTGTCATACAACTGCTTTTGTTCAGTTTCTATTGTGTCATTGAACACTGCAGACCAAGTGGCTGATGATAGGCCTCATGGTTTCAGAGTCCCAGAGCACCATGCTCAGTTCTAGGTGTGGAAAGCTTTATGCTATATCCCAGCATGGCAAAGGGCATCCCTTGGTGAGACAGCAAATGAGGCAGCAGGCCTCTTTTCTTCATCTTTCTTTTAATAAGTAGTTGTATAAGGGAGGTGTCATTTAACAAAGTGGTACATGAATATAATGCACTGTGATCGGTGCCACCCCTTCAATATCACCCCCTTGAACCTATCTTTCCCTTACATTTCTCAATTGTGTAGTATATACAATGAGTTTTTGACTGTACTTCCCTTTTCCATTATCTCCCCCTCCCACCTTGAACCACTAACTCCATCATGACCTCAACTGACTCTATCTACCTCAAAAATCCCACCCCCCAATCTATCCACATGTGACTTGGGCTATTAAGTTTCCATCCCATGAACTTTTGGTGGTTCATTCAGACCATCCATAGCAGCAATGAAATGAGGCTCTAGGAGGTAGCTTTGCTCTCCTGGTGTTAGGGTTTGAGGATGCCTTGCTATACCTCACAATCCCACATGATCAAGAGACATCTCTCAGGGATGTGGGGGCAGATGGTAAGAAGCAGGAGATAAATTAAAAGCAGAGTATTGACCCTACCTACAGACCCCCTCCTCTCAAGTGGTTTTCACCTTCCAGGACTGCTCCCCCACTATATTGTCCTTTTCCCTCACCCCAGTGTGAAGCCCTGTTAACATCCTGACTTCAGACACTTCCTTGTGTTCTCATGATTCCAGAGATTGTACTCTCAAAGAAGCCCTTAGTTGTTTTGTGTGTGTGTGTGTGTGTGTGTGTGTGTGTGTGTGTGTGTGTGTGTGTGTGTGTGTAGTTGAGATTAAATTTAGAGCCATTTGCTCTCACTTAGCTTTTTTTTTGGGGGGGTCCTGTCATGGGGCCTGAACTCTGGGCCTGGGTGCTGTCCCTCAGCTCTTCGGCTCAAGGCTAGCGCTCTACCACTTGAGCCACAGCACCACTTCCAGCTTTTTTCTTTTTGCTTATGTGGTGCTGAGGAATCGAACCCAAGGCCTCAGGCATGCAAGGCAAGTGCTCTACCACTGAGCCACCTTCCCAGCCCCTCTCACTTAGCTTTTTAATTCAAGGCTGGCACTCTGTCATTTGATCCACACTTCTACTTATAGCTTTTTGCTGGTTAATTGGAAGTAGACAATGGACTTTTCTGCCCAGGTTGACATTGAGCAGATTTCAGCTTTCTAGTAGCTGGGATTATAGGCAGGAGCCACTGGCCACTGTGCAAATCTTTTAGTGTTTCTCTCATCTTCACCATGCTCACCTCCATGCTGGGCATATGGGTGATGTGGGAATGGAGAGGGTATGTGCTTTGCACAAGGTTAGAGGTTAGATTTTAGCTTGTGGAATGAATAGCTTTGTGGTCACTTGAATCCAGGCTTATTATTGGTGAAATGGGGAGCTAAAAATGATTGC
The DNA here is from genome assembly GCF_024711535.1 of Dipodomys merriami. Taxonomy (NCBI): domain Eukaryota; kingdom Metazoa; phylum Chordata; class Mammalia; order Rodentia; family Heteromyidae; genus Dipodomys; species Dipodomys merriami. The sequence continues at coordinate 6,192,093 of NW_027205381.1, forward strand.
CCAGCACAGTTGACACTCCATGGAATTTCACAGGAACTCAAACTCCTGTTTACAAAGATAGGAAACCATTGTAGAAGAACCCAGTGTGCTTGGACAAATGGATACCTTGTCCAGCTGTGTGCCAGGGCTCTGCTGAGCTTTTATTTCTTGTGAGACCAGATGGCCAAGGTGGCATGTGTGTATGTATGTGTGTGTGTGTGCACATGCGCATGTGGAGTTACATTGTCTTCTATTTTTAGAACTCTGAAAGGTTTGATTTAAATTTAATTAGAATAGATTCAGCCAAATCTAGGGCATAAAGTATTTGTATGTTTAGAAGAAACTCTGTGAACTCTAGGCTGATATCTGTGGTCAACCGTAATAACACAGTAATGGTTCAGGAAGAGAGGGTGTTATTTGTGGTGACAGATCTCACAGTCAGGAGGGTCCTGAAAATCTCCCTTGCTGATGCTCTGAAGCCTCTTTTGTGAAAGTCCAGGCCAAGTTTCCAAGTGAGACTGAGCATGTGTAGAGGGAAAGGTGTGACAGCACAAAGCCTACTACTTTGTGCTGTATGATTACTAAGCAGAGGTTTACCTCATCTTTCCCCAGCCAATGAGGGGAGGCATGGGCTGATTCAAGAAGGTCACCAGGGTCAAGGAACTTCGAGTTCCATTTGCACAAATCTGTCACATCACTCCCAGGATACCCTAGACACTGCTAGGCCTCATTTGTTATTACCATATTCCAGTGGGCTACATTAATTTGATGATGAATCTACTTAGGAATTCAGTTGTGGGAGGCATTAAACAATAATTTCTTTAAAACATTTTTTCTTCAGAATTTTACTTTAAAATAATTGCAGATTCACAGGGATCTATATAAAAGCAAAAGAAAGAAAATAATATTGGAAGGGTTAAAAATGTGGAAGGCTACTTGGTGTCTCGCATTCAACTTCCTCCATTTTGAGTGATAATAAATGTGGTTTGTCACATTATAATCTGCACAGGATCAATTTAGACCAAGGAAAAGATCCTTAAAGCTGTCAAGGAGAAAAGATCAATCACCCACAAATGGAAACCAATTAGAATAACCTCAGATTTCTCAACAGAGACAATTAAAGCAAGAAGAGTCAGGAATGATGTATGCCACGCCCTAAAGACAAACAACTATCAACCAAGAATACTACACCCACCTAAACTCTCCTTTATAGTAGAAGGTCAAATAAAAACCTTCCATAGCAAAGGAAAACTGAAACAATACATATCTACCAAACCACCCCTACAAAAGATACAAAACGATGTCCTACATATAGAAAACCAACAAGTCCATAATAAAGACCAAGATACAGCACCCAAACTGAGAATCCAAGAACCAAAGGAAGAACCCAGCTGTCATAGCCCCCAAGAAGGTGGATAACATGGCAGGAACTCCCAAACACCTCTCAGTCCTAACTCTCAATATTAATGGACTTAACTCTCCAATGAAGCGACATAGACTGTCTAGTTGGATTAAAAAGCAAGATCCTTCATTCTGCTGCCTTCAAGAGTCACACCTTGACCATAAAAACAAACATCTTTTGAAAGTGAAAGGCTGGAATAAAATCTACCAAGCAAATGGCCCCCATAAACAGGCAGGAGTTGCAATCATAATATCAGATAAAATAGACTTCAAATTAAAATTAGTGAGAAGACATACAGAAGGTTGTTACATACTAATTAAGGGATCTCTCCTTCAGGAGGATATTACAATTCTAAATATCTACTCACTTAACAACAGAGCACCCAAATTTATCTAAGAAACACTAATTTCCCTCAAATCTCACATAGATTCAAAGACATTAATTGTTGGGACTTTAAAACACCACTATGCACACTAGATAGATCAACTTGGCAAAAACTCAACAGAGAAACCACAGAGCTAAACAACTGCATAGATGAACTAGATTTAACAGACATCTACTGAATATTTCACCCAGCAGCATCAGAATACATGTTCTTAGCAGCACACAGAACATATTCCAAAATAGAACACATTTTAGATCACAAAGCAAACTTGTCCAAATTCAGAAATATTGAAGCTATGCCCTGAATTCTCTCAGACCACAAGGGAATAAAACTAGAACTCAACACCAAAAGCCACCAAAGAAAGCCCTGTAACACATGGAGACTGAACAACACACTGTTGAATCACCAGTGGGTCATGGAAGAGATTAGAAAGGAAATTCAAATGTTTATGATAGTCAACAAAAATGAACACACAAATTACCAGCTCCTCTGGGACAAAGCAAAGGTAGTACTCAGAGGCAAGTTTATAGCTCTGAATTCCTACATCAACAAATTGGAGAAATTGGAAACCAACAATCTAATGAGACACCTGAAACTCCTTGAAAAAGAGCAGCAAGCTAAACACTAATCCAGTAGATGGAAAGAAATAATTAAAATTAAATCAGAATTAAATGAAGTAGAATTCATAAAAACCAAAGAAAGAATCAACAAAACAAAGAGTTGGTTCTTTGAAAAAATTAACAAAATTGACAGACCCTTAGCAAGTCTTATCAGAAGAAGAAGAGAACACACCCAAATAAACAAACTCAGAGATGAGAATGGAAACATCATCACAGAAACAACCAAGATTCAGAACATTATAAGGGAATACTTCTCTAACCTTTATGCTAATAATTTTGAGAACTTGGAAGAAATAGATGAGTTCCTAGCAAATATTGACATGCCAAAACTAAACCAAAATGATTTCAACCAACTTAACAGGCCCATATGAAGCATTGAAAAGACACAGCAATAAGAGACCTCCATCTAAGAAAAGCCCAGGACCAGATGGATTTACAGTGGAATTCCACAAGGCCTTCAAAGCAGAACTCACACCAATACTCCTTCAACTCTTCAATGAAATTGAAAGAGAAAATTCACTACCAAACTCTTTCTATGAAGCCATCATAACCTTCATCCCAAAACCAGGTAGGGACTCATCAAAGAAAGAGAACTGTAGACCCATTTCTTTGATGAATATTGATGCAAAACTTCTCAACAAAATTTTGGCCAATTGACTTCAGCAATTCATCCAAAAAATCATACACCATGATCAAACAGGATTCATTTCAGGGATGCAAAGCTGGCTCAATAAACACAAAACAATTAATATAATTCATCACATGAACAAGAGCAAGGTTAAGAACCACATGGTTATCTTAATAGATGCAGAAAAAGTATTTGACAAGATCCAATAGTCCTTTATGATGAAGGCTCTGGAAAAACTAGAAATCCATGGAGCATTCCTCAGAATAATAAAGGCTGTGTATGACAAACCTACAGCCAGCATTATACTTAGTGGTGAAAAACTAAAGCCATATCCTCTAAACCCAGGAATGAGACAAGGATGTCCACTCTCTCCACTTCTCTTCAATCTAGTATTAGAATGCCTAGCTACAGCAGTAAGACAAGATGCAAACATAAAGGGGATCCCAATATGAAAAGATGAAGTAAAACTCTCCCTCTTTGCAGATGACATGATCTTGTATTTAAAGAATCCCATGGACTCCACTCCCAAATTACTCAAGCTGATTCAAAACTTTGGCAGAGTAGCATGGTATAAAATTAGCCCTCAAGGAAGATGGCGGAGGAGAAGCTGGAAGCTGAACAAGCTCTCGCATAGAAAGCAATTTTAGAGTTCTAGTGAACAGTCCTAAGCCAGAGAATCACACCAAGTGTGCCATCACAGGACAGAGAGTTAGACAAGAGAGGGGAAGCCAAGGAAACATACCAGCTGCCGCTACGGCGGCAGGGTCGCGGCGGCGACCACCGCCGTGGGGTCATACCTGAGACACAGAGAGTCCGGGATGAAGGAGCCAGACGCAGCGGACGAGCGGATTCTACTCAACACCAACAAGAACCGACAAGGAGCGAACATCTTCATCCTGCTGTTTGCAGACCAGAGACGACCCAGGATCCAAGACTCGGCGTGAGTACAAGCCCGACATCCTCACTCCTTCTCAGGGAGCAGAGGAGGGAAGGCCACCCCTCCCCCCCCAGCACTGGTGATCTCCATCTTGGATACCGACAAAGCTCGGAGGAGCTGCTAGCTCCAGCTCAGGCCTTGGAATAAAACGAGTCATTTAGCAGGTCACAAGAACTTAACGGCGAAGTGACCTGCCAGACTCAGCACCATCCAGGGAAAAATCACCCAGCTCAGGCGCCAGCCATTGGAGTGGCTTGCCTCACTGAGTAACCAGAGCCAGAGGCTGCTCCTCCCTCTAGCAGCCACCACAATCAATTGAAAAACAGAAATCCTGAGAATGGCTCCAGGCTGGGCGCTGTGAGCTTTATCACAAAATAGCCCCAGGGAAAAGCTACTGTTTGTTGAAAGGCCTCAACTCTACCCAGAACCTAGCCCCATCACCACATCCCCCTCTTTTGTGACTCTCAAAGCAGATCACCCTCCCAGAAAACTAACCTGGGAGGGGGATCTCAAAATCTTGGGTAAAGCAGAGCATTTTTCTGCCTCTTCCAACCAACCGACTTAAGAAACCAATCAAGCCACAGGACCTCAAGCTGACCAGAGACTCCAACAAGAGACTGGTTAGAGACAAAAGGGAGATACAGGATTCTTCCCACTCCTCCCCCCACCCCCCCAAAAATCAAAAGACTGTTTTTTTTTCTTTTTTTTTCTTTTTTTTTTCTTCTTCTTCTTTTCTTTTTTTGCTTGTTTTTTTTGTTTTTTGCTACCTTATATATATATAGTTTTTTTCCCTTCTAAAACTTTTATTAATCTTTAATTTTTGCCTATTCTGAAAATATAATTGTTTTCCAGTAACTTTTTTTTTTCTCATCTTATAATTTTTATTTTAGGAATATGTGAATGAGCGTTTTCCTTTCTTTTCTTGTCTTCTTTCTCTTTTTCTTTCTTTCTTAATTATCTTTTTGTTTTTTGTCTAGCTCTACTGAACTTCTGATCTTTTCTTCTCCCTTTCCCATCCTTAAAGCTTTTCACATCTCCTCTATGTCCCTCCCCTTCTCGGAACATATTCACATTCCTCTCTAAATAGACGGTCTTTTAACTTCTATAATAACATTAATTTTTACGTTTCTATTTTTTTCTGGTCTCTCTCTCTCTCTACTTGCATCCTACCCAACCCATTTCCTGCATTGTGATTAGGACATAGTTAACCCTCCCTGTGCCTCCCCACACCAATCTATTCCTATTTTTTACCCACATCTCTCCCTAATCCTAATAATTTCTGGTTTTCCAAATTCTTTTCTCGGTTTTAAGTACTTTAACATATAGTTGTTTGATGTTGAATAGATGTATCTGTTGAACTAGATTGTATCTGTAGACTATTGAGTGTACAAACGCAAACTTTGGTTGATGGTTGCCTTAAGATAGTGTTCTAGCATAAAACTGGTGCAATCTTCATCTCAAATGGGCTGAGTAAGCCGGAAAAACACAAGAAAAATGGCAAATTCGGGTATCTCAATTCCCAATCTTGATAATCAGGGATTAGAACAGATAAAGAATAATCCAGAGGAGAGTTCCCAAATAGCTCTACAAACACTAATAGCAAACATGATAAATGAGAAGTTTGACAATGTACAAAGGACTCTGTATGAGCGTGATAGGGAGAGAGAGGAGGCATCCCAGAAGTTTATACAGGAATATCATAAGCGTGAGGAAGCTACTCAAAAACTGATACAGGATTTGCGCGAACAACTTGAGAATGCTCAAAGAGAAAGGGAGGAATGGCGTGAGCAGGCAGAGAACACTCAAAGAGAACTGCAGGATTCCAACGAACGGGAAGAAAGAGAACTGCAAGAATCCCACAGACGGGAAGAAGCTAATCAAAGAGTAATTCAGGAATTGAGAGACCAGGTAGAGAATACACAAAGATCACTAAAGGCATTCATGGAATCCATTAACAAAGAGCTGAAGGAAGTCAGGGAGACCACAAAGGGAATGCTGAATGGAACCCAACAGAAGGAATGGGAGTCCAAAGAAACCATAACAAATCAACTAAGTGATTTGAGAACAAACACTGAACACCAAATTAAGGAAGTAAAGAAATTCATACAAGACCTAAAACAGAGCTTCAACAAAGAACTTGAAGCCATCAAAGCTGACCAATTAGAAGGAAAAGAGATAAAAAACAAAGTAGAGAGTCTTGACAGCAGGTTAGACCATGCAGAAGATCGAATCTCAGGGATTGAAGACAGCCTAGATATTATAGAGAAAGAACATACAACCATCCAAGACAAGTCCAAGAAATATGATAGGTCTATCCAACACCTGGAAGACACCATCAGAAGGTCCAATCTAAGGATAATGGGAGATAGAGGAGCACCTAGAAACAGAAGTTAATGGTCTAGGAAATTTGTTTAACAGGATCCTAGCAGAGAACTTCCCAAACATACAAAAAGATAGGCCTATTCAGATACAAGAAGCTTTTAGAACCCCAAATAGACCAGACCAGAATAGGACATCCCAAAGTCACATTATAATCCACACAGGATCAACCCAGACCAAGGAAAAGATCCTTAAAGCTGTCAGGGAGAAAAGGGTAATCACCTACAAAGGGAAACCAATTAGAATAACCTCAGATTTCTCAGCAGAGACAATCAAAGCAAGAAGAGCCTGGAATGACGTATGCCATGCCCTAAAAACAAATAATTATCAACCAAGAATACTGTACCCAGCTAAACTCTCCTTCATAACTAAAGGCCAAATAAAAACCTTCCATAGCAAAGAAAAATTGAAACAATACATCTCCACCAAACCAGCCCTACAAAAGATTCTTAAAGATGTCCTACACATAGAAAACCAACAAGACCGCAACAAAGGCCAAGAAACTGCACCCAAACTGAGAATCCAAGAACCTTAGGAAGAACCCAGTTTCTGCAGCCCCCAAGAAGGTGGATAACATGGCAGGAACTCCCAAATACCTCTCAGTACTATCTCTTAACGTTAACGGACTGAACTCTCCAATTAAGCGATTTAGACTGTCTAGTTGGATTAAAAAACAAGACCCTTCTATCTGCTGCCTGCAGGAGTCACATCTTGCCCGTAAAAACAAACACATTTTCAAGGTTAAAGGCTGGAACAAAATCTACCAAGCAAACGGCCCTCATAAACAGGCGGGAGTTGCAATCCTAATATCAGATAAAATAGACTTCAAACTAAAATTCGTGAGAAGAGATAAAGAAGGTCGCTACATACTAATTAAAGGATCTCTCCTTCAGGAGGATATTACAATTCTAAATATCTATTCACCAAACAATGGAGCACCCAAATTTATCAAAGAAACACTACTTTCCCTCAAATCCCATATAGATCCAAAGACATTAATTGTTGGGGATTTTAACACACCACTCTCCCCACTAGATAGATCAACTCGGCCAAAACTCAACAGAGAAACCACAGATCTAAACAGCTGCATAGATCAACTAGACTTAACAGACATTTACCGAACATTTCACCCAGCAGCATCAGAATACACGTTCTTCTCAGCAGCACATGGAACGTTTTCTAAAATAGACCACATTTTAGGCCACAAAGCAAACTTGTCTAAATTCAGAAACATTGAAGTTATACCTTGCATTCTCTCTGACCACAAGGGAATAAAATTAGAACTCAACACCAAAAGCCACCAAAGAAAGTCCGGTATCACATGGAGGCTGAACAACACACTGTTGAATCATGAGTGGGTCATGGAAGAGATTAGAAAGGAAATTCAAATGTTCATGCTATTCAACAAAAATGAACACACAAATTACCAGCTCCTCTGGGACACAGCAAAGGCAGTACTCAGAGGCAAGTTTATAGCTCTGAGCTCCTACATCAACAAATTGGAGAGATCGGAAACTAACAATTTAACGACACATCTAAACCTCCTTGAAAAAGAGCAGCAAGATAAACCCCAATCCAGTAGACGGAAAGAAATAATTAAAATTAAATCAGAATTAAATGAATTAGAATCCAAAAAAACTATAGAAAGAATCAACAAAACAAAGAGTTGGTTCTTCGAAAAACTTAACAAAATTGACAGACCCTTAGCAAATCTAATCAGAAAAAGGAGAGAACACACCCAAATTAATAAACTCAGAGATGAGAATGGAAACATCACCACAGAAACAACCAAGATTCAGAACATTATAAGGGAATACTTCTCAAAACTTTATGCTAATAAGTTTGAGAACTTGACAGAAATGGACCTTTTCCTAGCAAATATTGACATGCCAAAACTAAACCAAGATGAGTTAAACCAGCTTAACAGGCCCATATCAAGCATTGAAATAGAAACAGCAATAAGAGACCTCCCAGCTAAGGAAAGTCCAGGACCAGATGGTTTTACAGCGGAATTTTACAAGGCCTTCAAAGCAGAGCTCACACCAATACTCCTCCAACTCTTCAACGAAATTGAAAGAGAAAGCTCACTACCGAACACATTCTATGAAGCCATCATAACCCTCATCCCAAAACCAGGCAAGGACTCATCAAAGAAAGAGAACTATAGACCCATTTCTTTGATGAACATTGATGCAAAACTTCTCAACAAAATTTTGGCCAATCGACTTCAACAATTCATCCAAAAAATCATACACCATGATCAAACAGGATTCATTTCAGGGATGCAAAGCTGGTTCAATATACGCAAATCAATTAATATTATTCATCACATCAACAGGAGCAAGAATAAGAACCACATGGTTATCTCAATAGATGTAGAAAAAGCATTTGACAAGATCCAACACCCCTTTATGATGAAGGTTCTGGAAAAATTAGGAATCCATGGAACATTCCTCAATACAATAAAGGCTGTATATGACAAACCTACAGCCAGCATTATAGTCAATGGTGAAAAACTAAAGCCATTTCCTCTTAACTCAGGAACGAGACAAGGATGCCCACTCTCTCCACTTCTCTTCAATCTAGTATTAGAATGCCTAGCTACAGCAATAAGACAAGATGCAGACATAAAGGGGATCCAAATAGGGAAAGAAGAAATAAAACTCTCCCTCTTTGCAGATGACTTGATCTTGTATTTAAAGAATCCCATGGACTCCACTCCCAAATTACTCAAGCTGATTCAAAACTTTGGCAAAGTAGCAGGTTATAAAATTAACCCCCCAAAATCAATGGCTTTTCTATATGCCAACAATGAGAAAAGTGTGGCTGAAATTAGGAAAGCAACTCCATTTGTAATAGCCCCACAAAAAATAAAATACCTAGGAATTAACTTAACCAAAGAAGTGAAGGACCTCTATGATGAAAACTTTAAAATCTTGAAAAAGGAAATCAACACAGAACTTAAAAAATGGCAAAACCTCCCATGCTCCTGGATTGGCAAGATTAACATCGTGAAAATGGCAATACTTCCCAAGGCTATCTACAAATTCAACGCGATATCTATCAAAATTCCACCCTCATTCTTCAAGGAAATAGAGGAGGCAATCCAAAAATTCATATGGAACAATAAAAGACCCCGAATAGCAAAAACGTGCCTCAACGGAAAAAACACTGCTGGAGGAATATCAATACCAAATTTCAAACTCTACTATAAAGCCATAGTAATCAAAACAGCTTGGTATTGGCATAAGAACAGACCTCAGGACCAATGGAATAGAATTGAAAACCCAGAAATGAACCTAGAGACCTATAGCCATCTAATCTTCGATAAGGAAGCTAAAACAATAGAATGGAAGAAAGACAGCCTCTTCAGTAAATGGTGCTGGCAAAATTGGTTAACTACATGTAGAAAACTAAAGCTAGATCCTTATATATCACCCTGCACCAGAATCAACTCCAAATGGATCAAAGACCTTGAACTCAAAGCAGACACTCTGAAAACATTACAGGATGGAATAGGAGAAACCTTAGGTCTCCTTGGCTCAGGCCGAAATTTTCTGAATAGAGACCCGGAAGCACAACAAATCAAAGAAAGGTTGGACAAATGGGATTGCATACGGTTGCAGAGCTTCTGCAGGGCAAATGACATAGCTAGCAAGATCAATAGAAAGTCCACCGATTGGGAGAAGATCTTTACTAGCCATACAACGGACAAGGGTCTCATATCTAAAATATACTTGGAACTCAAAAAATTAAACCACCCAACAACAAATCCTCAAAGAAACAACTGCCCAATAAATAAGTGGGCGAAAGACTTAAAGAGAAGCTTCTCTGAAGAAGAAAGAAGGATGGCCAATAGACACATGAAGAAATGTTCAACATCCCTAGCCATAAAAGAAATGCAAATCAAAACAACATTGAGATATCACCTCACTCCAGTTAGAACAGCAAAAATCAAGAACTCTAACAACAACAGATGCTGGAGGGGATGTGGACAGAAAGGAACCTTACTTCATTGTTGGTGGGAATGTAAACTTGTTCAACCACTTTGGAAAGCAGTATGGAGGTTCCTCAAAAGACTTCACATAGATCTCCCCTATGATCCAGCAATCCCATTGTTGGGCATTTACCCAAATGTTTACAAACAAGACCACACTAAAGCTACCAGCACAACTATGTTTATTGCAGCATTATTTACCATAGCTAAGATCTGGAACCAACCCAGATGCCCCTCAGTAGATGAATGGATCAAGAAAATGTGGTATATATACACAATGGAATTCTATGCCTCCATCAGAAAGAATGACATTTCCCCATTTGTTAGGAAATGGAAAGGCTTGGAAAAAATTATATTAAGTGAAGTAAGCCAGGCCCAAAGAAGCATAGGTCCCATGGTTTCCTTTATTTGCAATATCTAGTATAGGTATGAGTCAAGCAGAAAAGGTCAGATAATGTGATGTTAGGAAAATGAACCCCTAAATATGTATTTTAATGTTTTTGTTTTTTCATGCATATGTTTCTAATGCATTTATAAGTTTATTTCTTTGTTGCTTTGTATGTCCCTCCCCCACAGTGTAACCCCCGCTTTCGCTATATTTGATGTCAGTATAACATGTGGAGGAGATGGGGGCAAACAAGTCGTTTAAGGATTCAGGTGGACCTGTTGCAACAATGAGAAGTACAAAATGTCATGTCAAAACCAGCTTTACAAAGTCGGTGGGGAGGGGGGAGGGGGGTATAATTGGGTAGGGGGAGGGGGGAGGCTGGGAAGGGAGGTGAAGGGTAAACAAAGGAGGAGGCTGCAATGCTTGGTAAGAAATGTATGCATTATCCTGCCCATGTAATTGTAGCCCCTCTGTACAGTATGTTCTCAAATAAAATAAAATAATATTAAAAAAAAATTAGCCCTCAAAAAAATCAATGGTTTTTCTGTATGCCAGCAATTAGAAGAGTGCATCTGAAATCAGGAAAGCAACTCCATTCATAATAGCTCCACAAAAAATAAAATACCTAGGAATTAACCAAAGAAGTGAAGGACCTCTATGATGAAGACTTTAAAGGCCTGAAAAAAGAAATCAAAACAGAACATAGAAAGTGGAAACACTTCCCATGCTCCTGGATTGGAAGGATTCACATCGTGAAAATGGCATTACTTCCCAAGGCTATCTACAAATTCAATGTGATACCTATCAATATACCAACATTTCTTCAAGGAAATAGAAGAGGCAATCCAAGAATTCATATGGAACAATAATAGACCCCAATAGTGAAAACAATCCTTAACAAAAAGAACAATGCTGGAGGAATATCACTATCAAATTTCAAACTCTACTGCAAAGTCAGAGTCACCAAAACAGCTTGGTACATGCACAAGAACAGACCTCAGGACCAATGGAATAGAACTGAAAACCCAGAAGTGAACCCACAGACCTACTGCCACCTAATCTTCCATAAAGGAGCTAAAAAAATAGAATGGAAGAAAGCCTCTTCAGTAAATGGTGCTGGCAAAATTGGTTAAACACTTGTAGAAAACTAAAGCTAGATCCTTATATATCACCCTGCACCAGAATCAATTCCAAATGGATTAAAGACTTCGGAGTCAAAGCAGACACCCTCAAAACATTACAGGACAGAATAGGAGAAACCCTAGGTCTCCTTGGCACAGGATGAAAATTTCTTAATAGAGACCCAGAAAACAAATCAAAGAAAGGTTGGACAAATGAGATTGCATGAAGTTGCAGAGCTTCTGCATGGCAAAGGACATAGTCAGCAAGATTAACAGAATGCCCATTCATTGGGAGAAGATTTTCACTAGCCATACAACAGACAAGGGTCTCATATCTAAAATATACCTGGAACTCAAAAAATTAAATTCCGCAACAACAAATCCTCAAAGGAACCACTGCCCAGGAAAGAAGTGGGCTAAAGACTTAAAGAGAGACTTCTCTCAAGAGGAAATAAGAATGGCCAATAGACACATGAAGAAATGCTCAACTTCTCTAGCCATAAAAGAAATGCAAATCAAAATAACATTGAGATTCTACCTTACCCCAGTTAGAATGGCTATAATCGAGAACTCTAAGATGCTGGAGGGGATGTGGCCAGAAGGGAACCTTACTGCATTGTTGGTGGGAGTGTGAACTTGTTCACCCACTGTGGAAAGTAGCATGGAGGTTCCTCAAAAGACTCCACAGAATTCCTCTATGACCCAGCAATCCCACTTTTGGGTGTTTACTTGAATGATCTCAAACAAGACCATACTAAAGCTACCAGCACAACTATGTTGATTGCAGCATTATTTACCATAGCTAAGACATGGAACCCAGATGCTCCTCAGTAGATGAATGGATCAAGAAAATGTGGTATATATATACACAATGGAATTCTGTACCTCCATCAGAAAGAATGACATTGCCCCATTTGTTAGGAAATGGAAAGACTTGGAAAAATTATATTCAGTGAAGTAAGCCAAGCCCAAAGAAACAGGTCCCATGGTTTGCCTTATTTGCAATAACTAGTATATGTCTGAGACAAGCAGAAAAGGTCAGATAAGGTGATGTTAAGCAAAATGAACCCCAAGATAAGGTTTTTTCTTTCTTGCTATTATTTCTTATTATAAGGTACCACATGATATTTATTTATTTATTTATATTGTGAAAATACTGTACAGAGGGGTTACAATTACATGGGCAAGATAATGAGTACATTTCTTATCAAGCATTGTAGCCTCCTCCTTTGTTTCCCCTTCCCATCCCATCCTCTCCCCACCTCTCCACCCTACCCTCCTCCCCACCTACTAAATTTGTAAAGTTCGTTTTAGACATAATGACTTGTACGTCTCATTGTTGCAATGGGTCCAGCTGTATCCCTATTTAAACGATTTGTTTTTTCCCTTCCCCTCCACAAATTATAACAACATCAAATACAGTGAAAGCAGGGGTTATATAGTGGGGGAGGGACATACAAAGCAACAAAGAAATAATCTTGTAAATGTGTTAGAAACAATCGCATGAAAAAAAAACATTTGAATACATATCTTAGGATTCATTTCCCTAACATCAACTTAACTGACCTTTTCTGCTTGACTCAGACATCCACCTGATTTTTTTGTTGTTTAGTATGTCCCTCCCCATGGTATAATCCCTCTTTTCACTGTTTTTGATGTTGGTATAATTTGGTGAGTGGAAGGGAAAAAACAAATTGTTTAAATAGGGATACAGGTTTGACCCATGGCAACAATGAGATGTACACGATGCTATGTCAAAAAACGAACTTTACAATTTAGGCAGGAGGGGAGGGGGGAATGTATGTGTGGAGATGGGAGGGAAGGGACGGGAGGGGGAAAAACAAAGGAGGAGGCAACAAGGCTTGATAAGAAATGTACTCATTAACTTGCTCATGTGATTGTACCCCCTCCCCATACAGTATTTTCACAATAAAAAACTTATTAAAAAATAAATGTGGTTTGTATAAGTATAATGCACTAGGAAACTGGAAGATTGACATTGGTTCATACACCTGATTTAGATTTTGCTGGTTTCCTAATCACACAGGTGCACTAGTGTACAGGTAGTTTGTGTGTTTATTTATGTATTTTTAGGTGTGAGACCAGGACTCCTAACAGTACCTGACACTTTCTCTCATTGGTTATCACTCTACCCACTGAGCCATACCTCCAACACTAAAGGTAGTTTTATTTCTTCCTATTGATAAGGAAAAGTCTGCCATTGTTAGAACCAGCTCCACTTGATATTGCCAGGACCAGCTTGCAAGTAATTCTTAAGAAACTGTAGTCGTGGGATAAACCGAGCTCAGAGTTCCTGTGCTGCACTGGATAGAAGGCTTGGACTCCTGTTAGCGGGCTCAGAATTTCCAGTGTGAGCTCATCTAGGTTACACCGGCCTAAAACAAACCTGAGCTCTCCAGCCTCTCTGAGTAATATTTCCTTTCTCATCTGTTTTCCCCCAACATCTGTGGAGTCTCCAGCGAGATTACAGCAGTGCTGGTTCCTTGAGACACCGCTGGTGGCCAGGCGCTGGTTGAGTGGGTGCGCTGCACACCGGGTGGCCCCAGGGTTCCCAGTCGAGCTGCAGAAATGGACCAACTTCCCTGGCAGCTCATCTGAATGGGTAAGACCTGGGGCAGTAAAGGGAGCTAAGACCTTAGGTCCTGTACTGTTGGATTTGAATGGAAGGGGAGTTGGGTCACCCCAAGACATCCCCTAGGAACCCACTGGCATTCCCAGTGAAGACAAGGGCTCCAGTGCAGGGCTTCTCCTGCTGTGGGGAGAGGAGCTGTTCTAACCTGTTGTGCAAATGTGAGTGTGCACATGCACATTTTGTGGCTCCACGGCCAATAGCTATGGGATACCCTTGTCTGTGGGACCCCAGGGTGTAGAATTCATCAAGGAGACCCTGAGGAAGAGACACCTGCACCTCAGCCATTGCCTCCTCTGGCCTTCTGTAGCCAGTAGCGGTACATGGGCCATTGCCTGAAAGCCGACCACTGTCAGTCTTGCTTCAACCAGTGAAAAAAGGGCCACATCAGACCAAAAGCCACTCACTCAAGTAGAGATCCTGCAGGAAAACTTCAGCGGCCTAGCCATGCAAAATTCAGATCAGGAGAGAGCTGACTCCCTGACCCCTGGCTCCTGGGAGCTCATGGTTGAAATGGCAGTGGGTGGGCAGAGGTTAAATACACAGGATTTTTCGCTTGTCTCCAGTACCCTGCAAGAAGTCAGGAAATATGTTCTGGGGTAGGGACACTACAAATGATTTTCACCCTTGCCTTCTGGGTGAAGATGGGAGTCCTGGTAGGGTCCCTCCAAATTTTCAAGGGTCAATTCATGTGCTGGAGTGAAAGACCTTGCTCCATGGCAGCGTACCTCTAGGTAGTTTTGTTACAAGCAGCCCCAGAAAATGTATCGGTGTTTCTTTGATTACATCCCATCCTTGGGGGTGTCTAGGCTGTGGGCCAATCAACCTGTGGCATGTGACTTTCCACAGTAATATTTTTCAGAGTATTATTGTACTTGGTATTTTGCAAAAGAAAAGCAGTCACCTTAGTTGTACATTATTGTGTTGGTGCTTGCACTAAGTGAGGTCACCTGCCATGTATTTCTGACCAGGCAGGACTATCCTCAATGATCCTTGTCCTCTCTCACATGCACAATACTAAAAAGTGGATTTCATCTTCCAACAGGTCAGATGGTTCAGGGAAAAGTCTTTATAGGTCCATCTGAGTTCAAAAGTACAGAGACAAAGTCTTGGCTCTTGTCATTTGCGGGGAGCCATGAACAGGACTGCTACTACTCCTAAAATTTGGGTCCTTCTTCAATGAAATAGAAAAAGCAATCCAAAAATTTATATAGAACAATAAAAGACCCCAAATAGCAAAAACAATCCTTAGCAGAAAGAACTGGAAGAATATCAATTCCAAATTTCAAACTCTACTACAAAGCTGTAGTAATCAAAACAGCTTGGTACTGGCACAAGAACAGACCCGAGGACCAATGGAATAGAACTGACAACCCAGAAATGAACCCACAGACCTATAGCCACCTAATCTAAAATAGATTGGAAGGGAGCTAAAAAAATGGAAGAAAGACAGCCTCTTCAGTAAATGGTGCTGGCAAAATTGGTAGAAAACTACCAATTTCTACACTTGTAGAAAACTAAAGCTAGATCCTTATATAATACCCTGTACCAGAATCAACTCCAAATGGATTAAGACCTTGAAATAAAAGAGAACATCCTGAAAACATTACAGGAAGGAATAGGAAAACCTCTAGGGCTCCTTAGCACAGGCCAAAATTTTCTTAATAAAGACCCAGAAACACAACAAATCAAAGAAAGGTTGGACAAATGGGATTGCATGAAACTGCAGAGTTTCTGTATGGCAAAGGACATAGCTAGCAAGATCAATAGAAAGCCCATGGACTGGGAAAAGATCTTCACTAGCCATACAATGGACAAGTGTCTTATATCTAAAATATACTTAGAACTCAAAAAATTAAATCCTCCAACAACAAATCCTCAAAGAAACAACTGCTCAGTAAAGAAGTGAGCTAAAGACTGAAAGAGAGAGTTCTGGGAAGATGGCGGAGAAGAAGCTGGAGTCTAAACAAGCTCTCGCATAGAAAGCAGTTTTAGAGTTCCATTGAACAGTTCTAAGCCAGAGAATCACACCAAGTGTGCCATCACAGGACAGACAGTCAGGCCAGAGAGGGAAAATCCAGGCAAGGAGACACATCTGAGCTCTTGCCAGCAGCCGTGCAGCGGTGGCAGCGACCACAGGCGCCATACCTGAAACACAGAGAGTCCGGGACGAAGGAGCCAGACACAGCGGGCGAGCAGATTCTAGTCAACACCAGCAAGAACCGACAAGGAGCAGAAATCTTCATCCTGCAGTTCGCAGACCAGAGACAACCCAGGAACCAAGACTCGGCGTGAGTAGAAGCCTGACGTCCTCACTCCTTCGCAGGGAGCAGAGGAGGGAAGGCAACCCCTCCCCTCCCTCACCCCCCCCCCCCCCCCCGTACCGGAGATCTCCATCTTGGATACCGACAAAGCTCGGTGGAGCAGCTAGCTCCAACTCAAGCCTTGGAATAAAACAAATCATTTAGCAGGTCACAAGAACTTAACGGCGGCATGACCTGCCAGACTCAGCTCCACCCAGGGAATAGTCACCCAGCTTGGGGGGCTAGCCCTAGGAGTGGCTTTCTTCACTGGGCAATCAGAGCCAGAGGCTGCCCCTCCCTCTAGCAGCCTCGACAATCAATTGAAAATCAGTAAACAGAAACCCTGAGAATGGCTCCAGGCTGGGCTCTGTGAGTTTTTCACAAACTAGCCCCCGGGAAAAGCTACTGTTTGTTGAAAGGCCTCAACTCTACCCAGAACCTAGCCTCATCACTGCATCTCCCTCTTTTGTGATACTCAAAGCAGATCTGTCTCCCATTGAACTTGCCTGGGAGGAGGATCCCAAACTCCTGGGTAAAGCAGAGCATTTTTCTGCCTGTTTGAACTAACTGACTTAAGAAACCAACCAAGCCACAGTACCACAAGCAGACCAGAGACTCCAACAAGAGGCTGATTACGTACACAAGGGAGATACAGGATTTTTCCCACCCCTCCCAAAAAAATCAAAAAACTTTTTTCTTCTTCTTCTTTTTTTTTTTTTTTTTGGTACCTTATATAAAAATTCCTTTTTTTCTTTTCTAAAACTTTTTTTAATCCTTAATTTTTGCCTTTTTTGAAAAAAAATGTTTTCCAGTAGCTTTTTTTTCCTCTTATAATTTTTATTTTAGGGATACGTGAGTGTGCGTTTTTCTTTCTTTTTTTGCTTTCTTTCTCTTTTTTTTTTTAAATTATCTTTTTGTTTTATGTTTAGCTCTACTGAACTTGTGAACTTTTTTCTTCCTTTCTTATCCTTTTCACCTTTTCCTCTCTTTCGTTCTTCTTTATGTGACTTAATTCTTGTCCTGCACATCCTCAGATAAACCCGTAGTTGACTATTAGACCCTATCCCCAATTATGTACACACTTAATCCACAAATTTATTACTCAATTCAAAACCTCTGAGACAAATTCCTTAATAGCAGTACTACCTCTTTATACCTATATAATATTTTAAGCATTTTTATTTTTAAGTTTTTCACATCTCCTTTATATCCCTCCCCTTGTCTCAATATATTCACATTCTTCTCGAAATAGATTGTTTTCGTATCTCCATAATATTATTAATTTTTACTTTTCTATTTTTTCTGGTCTCTTTTCTTTTCCCTATCCCTTTCTTCTTTTTTTCTCTCTCTCTACTTTCATCCTACCCAACCTATTTACTGCTTTGAGATTAGGACTTACTTAACCCTCCCTGTGCCTTCCCATATCAATCTATTCCTATTTTTTACCCACATCTCTCCCTAACCCTAATAATTTCTGGTTTTCCAAATTCTTCTTTGCGGTTCATAGCCAATTAACATATAGTTGTTTGATGTTGAATAGATGTATCTGTTGAACTAGATTGTATCTGTAGACTATTGACTGTGCAAATTCAGACTTTGGTTGATGCTTGCCTTAAGATAGTGTTCTAGCACAAAACTGGTGCTATCTTCACCTCAAATAGGCAGAGTAAGCTGGAAAAACACAAGAAAAATGGCAAGTACGGGTATCTCAATACACAATCTTGATAATCAGGGGACAGAACTGATAATGAATACTCCAGAGGAGAGTTCCCAAATAGCTCTACAAACACTGATGGCAAACATGATAAATGAAAAGATTGAAAACATACAAAGGACTCTGTATGAGCATGATAGGGAGAGAGAGGAGGTAATTCAAAAATTTATACAGGAATATCATAAGCGTGAGGAAGCTACTCAAAAACTGATACAGGATTTGCATGAGCAGCTTGGGAATACTCAAAGAGAAAGGCAGGAATGGCGTGAGCAGGCTGAGAACACTGAAAGAGAACTACAGGATTCCCACTAATGGGAGGAAGCTAATCAAAGAGTAATACAGGAATTGAGAGAGCAGGAAGAGAATACACAAAGATCACTAAAGGCATTCATGGAATCCATTAACAAAGAGCTGAAGGAAGTCAGGGAGACCACAAAGGGAATGCTGAATGGAACCCAACAGAAGGAATGGGAGTCCAAAGAAACCATAACCAATCAACTAAGTGATTTGAGAATAAACACTGAAAACCAAATTAAGGAAGTAAAGAAGTTCATACAAGATCTAAAACAAAGCTTCAACAAAGAATTTTGAGCCATCAAAGCTGACCAATTAGAAGGAAAAGAGATAAAAAACAAAGTAGAAAGTCTTGACAGCAGGTTAGACCATGCAAAAGATCAAATCTCGGGGATTGAAGACAGCTTAGATATTATAGAGAAAGAACGTACAACCATCCAAGACAAGTCCAAGAAATATGATAGATCTATCCAACACTTGGAAGACATCATCAGAAGGCCTAATCTAAGGATAATGGGAGATAGAGGAGCACCTAGAAAGAGAAGTTAATGGTCTAGGAAATTTGTTTAACAGGATCCTAGCAGAGAACTTCCCAAACATGCAAAAAGACAGGCCTATTCAGATACAAGAAGCTTTTAGAACCCCAAATAGACCAGACCAGAATAGGACATCCCAAAGTCACATTATAATCCACACAGGTTCTACTCAGACCAAGGAAAAGATCCTTAAAGCTGTCAAGGAGAAAAGATTAATCACCTATAAAGGGAAACCAATTAGAATAACCTCAGATTTCTCAGCAGAGACAATCAAAGCAAGAAGAGCCTGGAATGATGTATGCCATGCCCTAAAAACAAACAACTATCAACCAAGAATACTGTACCCAGCTAAACTCTCCTTCATAACTAAAGGCCAAATAAAAACCTTCCATAGCAAAGAAAAATTGAAACAATACATCTCCACCAAACCAGCCCTACAAAAGATTCTTAAAGATGTCCTACACATAGAAAACCAACAACACCACAATAAAGGCCAAGAAACTGTACCCAAACTGAGAATCCAAGAACCATAGGAATAACCCAGTTTTTGCAGCCCCCAAGAAGGTAGATAACATGGCAGAAACTCCTAAATACCTCTCAGTCCTATCTCTTAACGTTAACGGACTTAACTCTCCAATTAAGCGACTTAGACTGTCTAGTTGGATTAAAAAACAAGATCCTTCTATCTGCTGCCTTCAGGAGTCACATCTTGCCCATCAAAACAAACACATTTTCAATGTTAAAGGATGGAACAAAATCTACCAAGCAAACAGCCCCCATAAACAGGCGGGAGTTGCAATCCTAATATCAGATAAAATAGACTTCAAATTAAAATTTGTGAGAAGAGATAAAGAAGGTCGCTACATACTAATTAAGGGATCTCTCCTTCAGGAGGATATTACAATTCTAAATATCTATTCGCCAAACAATGGAGCACCCAATTTATCAAAGAAACACTACTTTCCCTCAAATCCCACATAGATCCAAAGACATTAATTGTTGGGGATTTTAACACACCACTCTCCACACTAGATAGAATAACTCAGCAAAAACTCAACAGAGAAACCACAGATCTAAACAGCTGCATAGATCAACTAGATTTAACAGACATTTACCGAACATTTCACCTAGCAGCATCAGAATACACGTTTTTCTCAGCAGCACATGGAACATTTTCTAAAATAGACCACAATTTAGGCCACAAAACAAACTTGTCTAAATTCAGAAACATTGAAGTTATACCTTGCATTCTCTCTGACCACATGGGAATAAAATTAGAACTCAACACCAAAAGCCACCAAAGAAAGTCCGGTAACACATGGAAGCTGAACAACACACTGCTGAATCATGAGTGGGTCATGGAAGAGATTAGAAAGGAAATTCAAATGTTCATGCTATCCAACAGAAACAACCAAGATTCAGAACATTATAAGGGAATACTTCTCAAAACTTTATGCTAATAAGTTTGAGAACTTGTCAGAAATGGACCTTTTCCTAGCAAATATTGACATGCCAAAACTAAACCAAGATGAATTAAACCATCTTATCAGGCCCATATCAAACATTGAAATAGAAACAGCAATAAGACGCCTCCCAGCTAAGAAAAGTCCAGGACCAGATGGTTTTACAGTGGAATTTTACAAGGCCTTCAAAGCTGAGCTCACACCAATACTCCTCCAACTCTTCAATGAAATTGAAAGAGAAAGTTCACTACCGAACACATTCTATGAAGCCATCATAACCCTCATCCCAAAACCAGGAAGGGACTCATCAAAGAAAGAGAACTATAGACCCACTTCATTGATGAACATTGATGCAAAACTTCTCAACAAAATTTTGGCCAATCGACTTCAACAATTCATCCAAAAAATCATACACCATGATCAAACAGGATTCATTTCAGGGATGCTAAGTTGGTTCAATAAAGGCAAATCAATTAATATTATTCATCACATCAACAGGAGCAAGAATATGAACCACATGGTTATCTCAATAGATGCAGAAAAAGCATTTGACAAGATCCAACACCCATTTATGATGGTTTTGGAAAAATTAGGAATCCATGGAACATTCTTCAATACAATAAAGTCTGTATATGACAAACCTACAGCCAGCATTATAGTCAATGGTAAAAAACTAAAGCCATTTCCTCTTAACTCAGGAACAAGACAAGGATGTCCACTCTCTCCACATCTCTTCAATCTAGTATTAGAATGCCTAGCTACAGCAATAAGACAACATGCAGTCATAAAGGGGATCCAAATAGGGAAAGAAGAAATAAAACTCTCCCTCTTTGCAGATGACTTGATCTTGTATTTAAAGAATCCCATAGACTCCACTCCCAAATTACTCAAGCTGATTCAAAACTTTGGCAAAGTAGCAGGTTATAAAATTAACCCCCCAAAATCAATGGCTTTTCTGTATGCCAACAATGAGAAAAGTGTGGCTGAAATTAGGAAAGCAACTCCATTTGTAATAGCTCCACAAAAAATAAAATACCCAGGAATTAACAACCAAAGAAGTGAAGGACCTATATGATGAAAACTTTAAAATCTTGAAAAAGGAAATCAAAACAGAACTTAGAAAATGGCAAAACCTCCCATGCTCCTGGATTGGCAAGATTAACATCGTGAAAATGGCAATACTTCCCAAGGCTATCTACAAATTCAACTCGATACCTATCAGAATTCCAACCTCATTCTTCAAGGAAATAGAAGAGGCAATACAAAAATTCCTATGGAACAATAAAAGACCCCGAATAGCAAAAACACTCCTCAATGGAAAGAACACTGCTGGAGGAATATCAATACCAAATTTCAAACTCTACTATAAAGCCATAGTAATCAAAACAGCTTGGTATTGGCGTAAGAACAGACCTCAGGACCAATGGAATAGAATTAAAAACCCAGAAATGAACCTACAGACCTATAGCCATCTAATCTTTGATAAGGGAGCTAAAACAATAGAATGGAAGAAAGACAGCCTCTTCAGTAAATGGTGCTGGCAAAACTGGTTAACTACTTGTAGAAAACTAAAGCTAGATCCTTATATATCACCCTGCACCAGAATCAACTCCAAATGGATCAAAGACCTTGAACTCAAAGCAGACACTTGGAAAACATTACAGGATGGAATAGGAGAAACCCTAGGTCTCCTTGGCTCAGTCCGAAATTTTTTGAATAGAGACCAGGAAACACAACAAATCAAAGAAAGGTTGGACAAATGGGATTGCATGAAGTTGCAGAGCTTCTGCATGGCAACGGACATAGCTAGCAAGATCAATCGAAAGCCCACGGATTGGGAGAAGATCTTCACCAACCATACAACAGACAACGGTGTCATATCTAAAATATACTTGGAACTCAAAAAATTAAATCCCTCAACAACAAATCCTCAAAGAAACAACTGCCCAATAAATAAGTGGGCTAAAGACTTAAAGAGAAACTTCTCTGAAGAAGAAAGAAGGATGGCCAATAGACACATGAAGAAATGCTCAACCTCCCTAGCCATAAAAGAGATGCAAATCAAAACAACATTGAGATACCACCTCACTCCAGTTAGAATGGCAAAAATCAAGAACTCTAACAACAACAGATGCTGGAGGGGATGTGGACAGAAGGGAACCTTACTTCATTGTTGGTGGGAATGCATACTTGTTCAACCACTTTGGAAAGCAGTATGGAGGTTCCTCAAAAGATTTCACATAGAGCTCCCCTATGACCTAGCAATCCCACTTTTGGGCATTTACCCAAATGTTTACAAACAAGACCACACTAAAGCTACCAGCACAACTATGTTTATTGCAGCATTATTTACCATAGCTAAGATCTGGAACCAACCCAGATGCCCCTCAGTAGATGAATGGATCAAGAAAATGTGGCATATATACACAATGGAATTCTACGCCTCTATCAGAAAGAATGACATTGCCCCATTTGTTAGGATATGGGAAAACTTGTAAAAAATTATATTAAGTGAAGTAAGCCAGGCCCAAAGAAACATAGGTCCCATGGTTTCCTTTATTTGCAATATCTAGTATATGTATGAGTCAAGCAGAGAAGTTCAGATAATGTGATCTTAAGAAAATGAACCCTTAGATATGTATTTTAATGTTTTTTTCTTTCATGCATTTGTTTCTAACGCATTTATAAGACTATTTCTTTGTTGCTTTTTATGTCCCTCCCCCACAGTATAATCGCTGCTTTCACTATATTTGATGTCAGTATAAGTTGTGGAGGAGATGGGGAAAAACATATCGTTTAAGGACACAGGTGGACCTGTTGCAACAATGAGAAGTACAAGTTTTCATGTCGTAAACGAGCTTTACAATGTTGTTCCGGGTCGGGGGGTGGGAGGGGAAATGGGGGAGGATTGGGGGGTTGGGGGGGGTAGCTGGGAAGGGATGTGAAGGGTAAACAAAGGAGAAGGCTGCAATGCTTGATAAGAAATGTACGCATTATCCTGCCCATGTAATTGTAACCCCTCTGTACAGTATGTTCCCAAAAAAATAAAATAAAATGAAAAAAAAAAAAGACTTAAAGAGAGACTTGTCTGAAGAGGAAATAAGAATGGTCAATAGACACATGACAAAATGCTCAACTTCACTGAGCATAAAAGAAATGTAAATCAAGACAACATTGAGATTCTCCCTCACCCCCGTTAGAATGTCTCTAATCAAGAAATCTACTAACAACATATGCTGGAGCGGATGTAGCCAGCAGGGAACTTTACTGCATTGTTGGTGGGAGTATAAACTTATTCAACCCCTTTGGAAAGACTCCACATAGAGCTCCCCTATGACCCAGCCATCTTACTTTTGGGCATTTGCCCAAATGACCACAAACAAGGTTTTACCAAAGCTACCAGCACAACATGTTTATTGCAGCATTATTCACCATAGCTAAGATATGGACCCAACCCAGATGCCCCTCAGTAGATGAATGGATCAAGAAAATGTGATATATATATATATATATATATATATATATATATATATATATACATACATACATACATACATGTACACACACACACACACACAATAGAATTCTATGCCTCCATCAGAAAGAATGACATTGCCCCATTTGTTAGGAAATGGAAAGACTTCGAAAAAATTATATTAAGCTTAGTAAGCCAGGCCCAAAGAAACATAGGTCCCATGGTTTCCTTTATTTGAAATAACTAGTATATGCCTAGGACAAGCAGAAAAGGTCAAAAGCTATGTACACATGACCATATAAGATGATGTTAAATGGAATGAGCCCCAAGATAGGGACACAGTGGTTTTTTCTTTCTTGCTATTGGTTTTAATATACTTGTAATGTACTATGTGATTTTTTTTCTTTTGTATGTTCTTCCCCCATGGTATAACCCCTGTTTTCACTGTATTTCATGTTGGTGCCCTGCATCTTGTATATACGTTTTCCTAATTTGGGGATGGGAAGGAAAATAACAAAATGGTGAAATAAGGATACAGGTTGACCTATTGTAACAATGAAATTTACAAGACACTATGTTGATGAAGAACTTTACAACTTGGGCTGGGTGGGAGGAGTTGGGGAGGTGGGGATGGAAGGGATGGTAGGGAAAAACAAAGGTGGGTGTAACAATGCTGGATAGTAAATGTACATTACCCTACTCAAGTAACTGTAACCTCTGTGTTCAGTATTTTTACAATAAAATATATTTAAAAACTGGGTCCTATGTGTTTAAATGTCTAATGAAGTTTGTGCTATCCTACTTGAACCAATTCAAACTATCACTGCTTAAAGAGGCTCCATTCATTCCCCCCCCATTTAGCAGGAAGTCGCCAGACAAGAGCTCACTGTCCCCCTGTTCTGACAACAGTCATGGGCTCAGAGGGGAAGAATGAATGGAAACATCAGCTGACTGTTCAGGCTGCCCCTCCACCGTATGGCTATGGAAGTGGACTCCACAGAGGTTGCAAGTGTCATGGTTCTACCATGCAGGAGTTAGGAGAGCAGCCAGAGACCTGCAGAAAGATCACCAGGAAGATGAGCTGAGAATAAACTTGAGAGAGTGAGACAATAGCCCTGCTTTGGCTATTACTGGGCTCACTAGTCAATGCACAGTGGAAACTTGGGAATGGCTGGCCTTCTGGAGCTGATTATGGGTGATAATTGCCATGACTGGACTGTGTATAAAAACTGTAGGATGGATGTCAAGACTGTATCAATGCTATTCCTGCCCTGTGAAGACAACCAGATACCAGCATAACAAACAATAGCTCTTGGTCTGAAAGTTAAAAATTGTATGTTTTAATCCCCAATATTTCTCCCAAGGAAATATGGTTTGAACTGAGGGCCAGGGCAATTTCCACAGACCATCAGTTCTATCCATTAAGAGCTGTTCGCAGGTCCAGGTGGGCTCCAGACCTTGGTAGTATTAACATCAGGAAGTTTAATTGTTCTGTGCATATGCCCCTCATGCTTTGCTAAAAGATGGTGCTTTCTAGTGTATATTCACATATAAAGATCATCAAAGGGAGGAGTGATATGTGCCATTGTCAGATTAGCTCAACTTGATTAAAAAATCACCAAAAGCAGCTTGCAAGTAATTTTGGAGAAAGTAACCATTGGGGTAAACCAAAAATCAAAATATCCATGCTCTGTGGATGAAAGTATTGTCATTCGGGGCCCAGAATCCTGAGTGTGAGCTGGTCTGGATCTACTGGTATAAGGTAAACTTGAGTTGTCCTACTTCTCTGAGTGACATTTGGTTTTTCATCAGTCTGTTTCCCAGAGTACTCCCTAACTACTGCCACTCCTGATGCCTAGCCACTCCACTACCAGGGTGGCTCCTAGGTTTACCTTAAAGACACACCCATCCTACTTCTGTCAAACCCCAACTTCCTGCAACTGCTAATCCGGTTCTTCTATAATTTTATCATTTCAAGAATGTCTCATACCTGGGCTCTTGTGGCTCATGCTTGTAAATCCTCAATACCCAGGAAGCTGAGATCTGGAGGATCACAGATAGCCTAGACCAAAAAGTCCTGGAGTCTCCATCTCCAATTAATCAGCAAAAAGCCAGACTAGAGATTCAGTTCAAGTGGTACATCAAAAGCTGAGTTTCCCAAGTTTAAACCCTAGTACTGGCAAAAAAAAATGTCACCAAAGAATCATGAAGTAAAAAATGAATGTCACAAAAATGGACTCATGAGTAAGTATCCTGAGAACATCTTTTTGTTTTTATTTGGCGTGTTTCTTTTCCTTAATACCAGTCCAAGTGGCACATATCACCAGTTTGCTCCATTCTTTTGCTGGCCTCAGACATGAATCCTCATATCTGGGCCTACTGTGCAGTGGGATTATAGCATCAAACCAATACATTCAGCTTCTTCTTTCAGATGGGATCTTGCTCACTTTCTGCCAAGGTTGGCCTTGAATCATGATCATTCTGATCTCTAGTCCTCTAGTAATGTTAGATAAACTGTTGTATTTGTTCCTTGACAAAAATATAGTTCAACAGTTCAATGCACACTCCTTCTCCCAGTATGTTACTTTTAAAGCAAGGGAGAATTATGTGAGCTTACTGATTTTGATTCTATAATGCCACGCATTCATGGTGAAAAATTCTGTCGGTGCATTTACTGTATTCTATCTGGACTTTGGTGCTTGTATGTGCATCAATGTGAGTCTGTGTGCATTGGTGCATGTGTGTCTCTGTGTGAGGCATGTGTATATATCCGTGTGTGTGTATCTCTCTGTGTGGCATGTGTATATGTGCCTCTGTATGTGTTTGTCTCATCTCATGACCTTAGTGCACAAGCCCTCTAGTATCATGTGCATACCCCAGCCACTGATGAGGTCTGACAAGATTGCAGTTGCCAGTAAGGCTCTGTTTGCTGGAGACATACCAGTCCCTCAAGAGGGCAAGTTCAAGGAAGCTTTCACCTACAAAGAGGACAATAGAAAGCTGAGATGCACAGGCTCACCAGAGAAGCAGGGTGGCCTGGAAGCGTTCAGGAATGGTGAGCCCGCCTACAAGCTCCTTGGAGTCCAGGAGAGAAGGTCAGCTCCTCACCCACCAGTGAGTGCTTGGGTCTTAGGAGCTGGATGTGGGTATACCAAGGGGCCAGGTATGAAGGTAAGGCTCCTATGCTGGAGACTTAGCAGTGGAAATTCAGTCCTGCTCTTGCTGAGGAGACAGAGATGGATTGATTCACCTGGTATTCCTTGTGTCTACAACAATGCCAGGTACACTGTGAGGGCTCAGCATCTGTGCTAGTTATTGTAGGAAGCTACTTGTGACTCTTGGCCATGTCCCTGGCTATGCAGGGGAGTGGAGTGACACAAATTTCTGAGGAAGCAGTCAGGGGCACCCTGAGCTGGGTAATAACAGCAGACATCCTTATTAGAGGGAGGGTACAGCACAGCTCCTCCCAGCCCGTCAGCCACTCCATGGAGGTCCTTGCTAAGTGCGACCCCAGGGAACTGTCCCAGCAAGGGTCAGACCTGTGCCAGCCCTTCTCCCATTCCTCACACACATTCACAAAACAGCAGATGACAGGCTGTGGGCTTATGCCAGACTCAAGTGGGGGGGTAGGTAAGATGGACAAAGCCAAGGTCAGGGAAGAGACAGGATGTGAGCCCACACTCAGGCTTGTTTTCCTGGGGATTGAGAGCAAGCTCAGAGCACCATGCATTCACAGCAGAGTTGGAGCATGCCGTGATGGTGAATGAACTAGGCTGGGGACATGGAAGCCTTAGCAAAGAGGATGAGTAGACTTGGGTTATGGTGGTGAGAGGCACCGAGGGTCTCCCTATGGATTCCTGTGGAATCAGTTTTGAAACCATATTTTAAAGCTCTGGAGTGGATGTCTGTGCTGTTAGATAGTATTTGTTCTTGCTTCCATCTTAGTGGCTTACTGTCCTGCTGGCCATGCTGTGAGGAGGGACCAGCTTGAGGACCACAGGGGTCCTACAGGCACAGCCAGCAGGAGGCACCCACACCTCTCTTTGCCCCCACTCCTCACCTGTACACCCTGCCGGGAACCAAACCAGAGCCATAGCCAAGCCAGGCAAGCACTCTCCCATGGAGCTATGGCCCAGCTCATGTTTTGCTCTTTGTCTCTCTCTGCCTGCCTTACTGACTAACTTGAGCCCTCCCTACTCCCCAGGTAAGGTTTCTGTTAACTCGGCTACTTCCTTCCATTTTAGACATTGGCAATAGGGAAGATGACTGTGGGGTCACAGAGTGGAGAGACAGGGTCCAAGGTGGGTGGAACAGGTGAATTGAAAATTAGGTCTGATCTCATGGTGGAACACATACTTGTGTGCATGCTGCTCCTTCCTCTCCATAGGGGCACATATTCTTCCTCCTCAGAGACAGGCCAACTTGGGAGAGGGCTGCAGGGAGACAGGCATGGGCCCATGCTCAGGACAAATTCATCCAAGCACTTAGGTATAGTCAGGCCTGGAGCCATTAAAACTTTGATGCTGAGATCGAAGATGACCCAGTTTCTTCTCTTTTGCTTGCCAGTTCTAGTCAAAATGTATGCTCTGGTCACCTGGGATGAAGCTGAAACTAGGCCTTACCCTTTCACAGCTGCCAGCTTGCTGGTCAAAGGTGCAATGCAGTGCTAAGAATCAAAGGAAAGCAAAAAAAAGCAAGAAATTACACAAACCACAGGCCACAAACCACAACACAGGAACGTATAATGAATGGGGGCAGGATACTAATTTGTCCTTGACATCGGAACTGCCAGGTTAAATTCAGTCCCAGTGGAAGCTGCGGAAAACATGGGTCTGGACCTCCAACAGTATGAAGCCAAGAAAGGCTCAGGCTGTGGGGCAGGTGTAGGCAGCATGGTGCAGTGGTGACAGGTGTCCTCTCCTGGTGACTTAGAGAAACAGGGGTGGCTCTGGAGTTTGAAATCCCTGGGAAGGAACACTCTCCACATCTTCCCCTCCTATCCTGAAGGGAATCCTTGCTATTTGTCTAGTGCTACCTGTGGCTTAGGTGAGTCACTGGTGCGGCTGCATGTTGAGGCCTGGTCAGAGGCCAGGCTCTGGGAGGGAGGGAGGGGCACTTCCCCAGCTGACAGGTCAGTCCTTGGTTCCTAAATTCTCACCAACCCTATAAGACCGTTGCTGTTGTTGATGCTCTTCTTCCTCCTCCCCCCTTTTTCCTCTTATTTTTTTCTTCCTCCACCTCATAGTCCTTCTGCTCTTCTACCACCTCCTCCTCTTTTTGCTCCTCTTTTTCCTCTTCTTCCTTTTTCTTCTTCCTCTGCTTCTTCCTCCACCTCCTCTTTATAGTGTTTGGCTCTACCCTCCACATCATAGGCAAGTTCTCTACCACCAATCCTCAGGGCATATGTGCTTCTAATTCTAGGCCAAAGGCCACCTCAGAAATCTACTTTTGGGGCTGAGGTGGAGCCTGCAGCTCTTCTTTTTGAGAGGCAGCTGTATGCGGTGGGTCCCATAGCTAGAGGACTATTCCTTTGTGTCTCTGGTCTTCTATCCTCCTAATGAGATATGAATTCCTCTAGGAAGAATGGTTATATAAAGCCAGCGGTGAGGTGGGGAAGGGCTGGAGGGGAGGCTGTCTGTGCCAGGGAGGGTTTTATTACCTGTTGGGCTACCTGGGGCTTGGGAAACCTGAGGAGCCTTTGTGGCGGTGGCCAGTCTCAGAGGTGCCTCATCTGTCCAGCAGAGGTGGCAGCAGAACACCATAAACCAATAGAAATGTAGTGGGGAAATGGATGGGAGAGATTGTGCACAGCTGGGGGCATGATACTGGTGGCTGCACCTCCCCTCCCTGCTATTCTGGGAGGCTATGGGGCCCCGTGGACACAGTAGGGAGGCTTCTATTCAGGCATGCTCCATTTCCAATACGGGGGAACCCTGAACCCTAGGATGTGGAGGTGGGTAAAGGCAAGGCTCAGAATCAAGGGCTAGCTCTTTGCCCCCATTCCATCTTAAGCAGCTGGTTAGATCATGAGCAAACTCTGCACAAGAACATCAGTGTTGTGGACTATTGGGCAGGTGTGATAGAACAAGAGGGAGATTCAGACTTCATATTGAATCCAAGCAGACACGGATGAGCCACAGTGCAGCCACCGCAAAGCCTGGTCAGCTAGGATGACCCAGTTTTTCCCTAGTGACAACTTGAGTCTTCATCTGCTCTGGCCTCCTGGATAAACTGTATAAGCCTGATCACTGAACTGCCTCTACTTTTGGTGTCACGTCACCCACAAATAGACTTTGTCCTTCTATCTCTCTGAGAGTTATCCCACATCAGCTCTGTTCCTCCTTGGCCCCCTCCTATCAAAATGACCTCAGGGTCCTAGGTGTGGTGAGTCCATACCTCACTGTGTGTGTGTGTGTGTGTGTGTGTGTGTGTGAGAGAGAGAGAGAGAGAGAGAGAGAGAGAGAGAGAGAGAGAGAGAGAGTGAGAGAGAGAGAGAGAGAGAGAGAGAGAGAGAGAGAGAGAGAGAGAGAGAGAGAGAGAGAGAGAGAGAGAGAGAGACAAACAGACAGACAGACAGAGAGAGACAGAGTGTACACTACATCTTGAATTCTGGGCACTGTCCCTAAGCTTTTTCAGTTAAGGTTGGAACTCTACCACTTGAGCTACAGATCCACTTCTGGCTTTTTGCTGGTTAATTAGAGATTACAGTTGTGAATACTTTTCTGTTTGGGCTGGATTCAAACTGTGATCCTAAGATCCTAGCCTCCTGAGTAGGCATACCAGACTCTTCTGAGTGTATTCCTGGTGGCTTTTGGCTGTGGGACACTAGCCGTTAAGAAGGCTAAATTGTAAACACTGGCAATTAAAGTGCTTTGTGAATACCGAGATCCTGGCAGAAGTGAAATGGTGTATTTTTCTTCTGAGGCAAAGACCCAAGTCCCTTCCAGTGGGATCCTGCTTGAGCATCTTAGGGGACAGAAGAATCAATCCTCCCCTCCCCCCCCCCCCCCGTACCTCCTTCAAGCCTGTTCCTACCAAGCCTGGTACCTTCCAGAGCTAGTGGATTTCTAAATGGAAGGGATTATGCTTCATTATTCCACAGGCTAGTTTAGAAAACTTGTCATGACCTTTACCTGGCATGAAACAGGTTTCACAAACTAATCCAGAGTAGTGATTTTAATCACTTAGCACCAGGAAAAGTTTGCTGGGGAAACTTTCCACACCACGTGGAGACACTTTCACCAGTCAGACATCTGGCCCTTAATTACCCTTTAGTATTTATTTCATCCTCAAATTATTTTGATTCCCAGGCCTGATCATCCTGGGCCAGGGGCAAGGCATTAGCAAATAAACAGAGAAACACAGAAGGGATACAAAGGAAAACAATTTTATGCAAAATGTCTTTGCTTTTAAAATGCATTACACATAAATTAGTCTGTCAGCAAATGTATGCCACTAATTGCATGAAAAAAATTTGCGTCCTGCCAGAATACCATCTACACAGAGCCACATCTTGCACAGCGGGCAACTGAGCACATTATGAATGGAGCCAAGTCAAATTGTATTCATTAAAGTGCTTTTTTTTTGAGGGAAGAAGCCTATTAGAATCCACTTTATAACATATTTACTCCTTTTTACAACTTAATGAGTATTTAACTCTTGTTTGCAGACCAACTAAGGGAATAATTTTACCATTGTCGCAGTAAAACTAAAAACAAAACCCAAACACTAACAAGCAGAGATTATTAGAGTGGGGGGAGGGCGGTGAAGACAGCCTCAGACTCAGTTTCCCTGTGTATAGCTATAGGCTGGAGGCTAGAGTCGGGCTGAAGACCTGTCCAGGCCAGTCCAGCTCACTGGAACCCATGAGGCGTGCCCAGTACATTGGGACGATCAAATCAGTTGTGTGCAAACCAGTGATCCATGCCACACCCTCTCTCCCACTGGAGCTTGCCTAGATCCATCAAAACATGGATGGAAAATTTAATTTCTAGGCCTGGCACATAGGAAGGGCTGTGTAAATGTGCAACTACTGTGCATAGCAGTTGGCAGAATCTGCCCTGGCTGACTCCTCTGTCAGCAAAAACCTTTCCTTGAAAATATTTTCCTAATAGAGAAGGCTGGGGTGGGGTGGGGAAGATGTGTGGCTGCTCAGAAACCTTTGCCAGCCCTTGTAATGAGAAGTGCCTCTGGTCAGCATACCTGGTTCTGGTGAGTGGTGAGGAGCATTTCCATTCTCCCTGCCTCCCTGGGACTCAGGCTGCTGCAGCTGTGGGCTGGGAGATGTCATGTAAACAATCTCCCAGAGGTGGGGAAAGCTGGCACCCAGGACTTAAGCATTGGGGGCTGGAATACAAGGGAGGTAAGAACCAGAATTCTACAAAGAGGAGGCCTTGGGGGTCTCAAACCTGGAACACTATGAAGGAGAGATTAGGGTGAGGTAGATGTACCACAGGAGGCTTGCCATGATGGGTGACACCACCAGGAGCCTCCCGTCTGAAGGTTGTGGAGTCTGCCAGGTAGGCTGTGTATGCTCCCAGCCTGTGGCTCTGTGGTCTCCCAGTTCATGGCTCTGTGCTATCCCATTTTTCCATACTTTTGCCCAATTCCTTCCTTTGTGAGAGCTGAGAACTGTGTTGATCCGTTGTGGCCATGCAGTTTATAAAATGGACCAAATGACTTGTCAGGTAATTTAAGCCAGAACAGCACTGTTCTCTGAGAATGCAACCACTATCTGTATTTATCATGTCCTCACCATAAGCACACCCTGGACAACCTTTAGGAGACTTGCTGAGGTGGCAGAAGAGCTGCTGTGGTGGAAAGATCTGCTATCATGAAAATGAGAGATGCTTCACAAACTACAGACTATCTCCTTCCTGTTATCCTCTAAGAAGATGAACATAATATTTATTTTATGAAGTTTTGGGGAAATACAAATAATGCAAGGTTAAGCAAAATTACCTTTCTTTGTCCTGTCAATTTCTTTTCCCTAATTGGAAGCTGTAGTCAAAAATGAGGAGCTCGTGACTACAAAAATACTTTACTTTTCTAGTCTCACCAAAGGCTGGATAACATTTCCTGTAGTTGAATCATTTATTCATTCATTCAGAAAATATTTTTGATGTGACTATTTGCAGCCAGACACAAAGTTAAGGATCAGTACAGGAAATAAGAACTGTGGGGTGACATGTTCACAGATTACAAAAATCAGTATTGTTAAAATGTCCATATTACTCAAAGAAATCTGCACATTATTAAAATTGCAATGGCTTTTTTTTTCAAAAAGCTAGGAAAATAGTTCTAAAATTTGTATGGAAATACAAAAGACTCCTGAGTAAAAATGAAAAAAGCTAGACACATTGCAATACCTGACTTCAAATTACATACAAAGCTATGCACACAAAACAACATGTTCTTGGCATTAAAATAGTCACATGGACATGGGGAGACCCAAGAAATAAACCCATGAACTTACAGTCAATTGATTTTGACAAAGATGCTAAAAGCACATAATGGGGAAAGTATAATCTCTGTAATAAGTGGTTTGGGGAAAACTGGATATCTATAATCCAAAGAATGAAACTGTAGCCCTACCTTACAACATATATAAAAGCAAAGTTGAAAATAGATAAAGACTTAAATAATCTGAAAATTTAAAACCACTGCAAGGAAATATAAAGCTCCATAATATTGGTCTAGATGATAATTTGATGGATATTAACCAAAAAGCATGGGCAAAAAATATCTGAAAACAGACCACTGGGACTGTATCAACTTAAACACTTCATTGTAGTTGGACAATCTGGGACAGAGAGGGGGAAACGTTTGCAGACTACATGTCTGATAAGTACCTCTTATCTGTGGAGTAACTTTGTAGGGTCCTAGTAACGTGTTATCAGCTAAGATCTAAAAATATTAAATTAAAAATCCTTGAAATAGGGCTGGGAAGGTGGCTCAGTGGTAGAGCGCTTGCCTTGCATGCTCAAGGCCCTGGGTTTGATTCCTCAGCACCACATAAGAAAAAAGAAAAAGCCGGAAGTGGCGCTGTGGCTCAAGTGGTAGAGCGCTAGCCTTGAGCTGAAGAGCTGAGGGACAGCGCCCAGGCCCAGAGTTCAGGCCCCACGACCGGACCCCCCCAAAAAAATCCTTGAAATAAACAACCTATAACTTACAGCATATGATTAAAATTGTTTCATCTGATTGTTATCATTGTTGGTCTCTTTCTGTATCTGATAAATGAAACTTTATCATAAGTATATGGAGGAAAAATCATCATAGTGTTTAGTGCTGTTCACCACTTCCAACACCCACTTGAGGGTAAGGGGACACTACTGGAAGGAACCCATACAACTTAATAGCATGAAAATCAATCATCCATTTGAAAAGTAGGTAAAGGAAAGGAGCAGGTATTTACAAATAGTCAGCATAGAATAGTGAAGAAGAAAAATGTTCATTATTAACACAAAAATATATTAAGTTAATGCAAATGAAGACATGCTGTTAAAAAGATGAATGGTAACAAACATTGGTGAATTGGTGGAGAAAGGGGAATCCTTATAGCTTTTTGATGAAAATGTAATGAGTCATTTTGGAGGTTCCTCAAAAAATTAAGAATTACCTGTGATTTGGGAATCCAACCTCTGGGCATCTATCCAAATCAAATGAAGTCAATATATTGAAGTCATAACTGCATTCCCATGTTTATTGCAGCACTATTAACAATAAAGATATGCAAACAGGGCTGGGAAGTTGGCTCAGTGGTAGAGTGCTTGCCTTGCATGCATGAGGCCTTGGGCTCGATTCCTCAGCACCACATAAGCAAAAAGAAAAAAGCCAGAAGTGGCGCTGTGGCTCAAGTGGTAGAACACTAGCCTTGAGCTGAAGAGCTGAGGGGCAGCGCCCAGGCCCAGAGTTCAGGCCCCAGGCCTGGACCCCTCCCCCCCACAAAAGATATGCAAACAACCTAAGTATTAATTGAAAAACCAGGAAATAGGCCTAAGTGACTTTGTTTTGCACTCAAACCCCATGTTGTACAGGTTCTCATCTAACCAGCTTATGTTTTCAGGTCTAGCTAGGAACTCCTTTATTCTTCTCTGAGAAGCCACAGTACCCAGTAACTTTGACATGTCTTTAGGGAAAGCCACACCTTGCCAGCACTTGGGTCTAAACAGGACAAAGACCTCATTTGTCAGAGGGACTATCACCCATTCTAACCCTTTCCTAATTCCCACAAATCCAGACTTCAAAAAGCTCACAAGGCTGAACACCAGTGATTACTGTAGGACAATCCAGTCTACAGGGTCTGACCCTTTCTTTTCTTGGAAAGTGAATAGACCTTGACTTTGCCACTGACTATTGGTGAACTGTAACATGCATTCTTGGATGAATACATTTAAAAATGCAGCACATATGCACAGCAATACCAGATAGCCTCAGAAAAGAAGAACGATTGTTTGCAAACCACATGGAGACCCTGGAAGACATGATGCTGAGTGGAGCACCAGGAAGTCATATGGAAGGACAGGATCCGCCAAAGAGCTGAATTTATGGAAGCAGAGAACAGAGCAATGGGTTTGATTTAATTATTTCACAATATACATGTATATTGAAATATATTGTGGGAAATAGTAAAACCATGAAGTAGATCTTTGCTCTCAAAGACAAGTTTCATGGTAAACTTGGAACATAAAAGAGTAACTAGTGTCAACTGAAAGGAGAGATTGATAAGAATACTTTCTTCCAAAGAGAAAAGCTTCATTAAGGAAAAGCCTCATTTCCCTGGCCGATCTGGCTTAGCCCACCGGTGTGACCTCCTGCAACCTGTATCGAAGCTGTGAGCCTGAGTTGGAGGTCAACAGAGCTTGGAGGTCAACAGGGCTGGGGGCAGGAAAAGAATGAGAGACGACCCTGGGGTGGGGGAGCTGCTCTCCCAAGGTGCTTGCTTGCTTGTTTCCCTTCTGCAGAAGTAAAATCCAGCTCTGGTGATGCCTGGGAGAACAGCCCCTGACCTTCTTTGTGGAAGACAGCAGGAAGCCTCATCAGAAATCACCTGCCTGTCGACATTGCAGAGGATCATGAAGACTGGGCTTCCAATGGGGAAGAGGAAAGATGCAACATGTCTCTTACACACAGCTTTAAACTGAAGAGTGCTTGTGGTGAACCTGCTTACACAAATTATGTGGGTGGCTTTCATGGATGTCTAGATTACATTTTCATTGACTTAAATGCTTTAGAAGTTGAACAGGTGATTCCATTACCTAGCTATGAAGAAGTTACCACCCACCAGGCCTTACCTACTGTTTCCCATCCCTCTGATCACATAGCAATTGTATGTGATTTAAAATGGAAGTAGATTTAAGTCTGAAAAGGAAGTAATTTGCTTTGCAGAAAATCTGAACCAAGTCTTACATGTAACCTTCAAAGAGGAAATCCAGACATTAAGGTAAAACTACATGTTTCTTCCCTACTACTTATGTTCCAGTCTTTGTTATAAGACCCTCATAATGTTTGCATCGTATAGTTTCTCTCTGCCTTTTTTAATTTCATAAACTTGGAGTAAAAGCAAATGTATTTAGGACTAGCAAGAAGAAAACTGAATTATTGTGTAAACTTTTATAAATGTTTTTTTAGCTGGCAATTAAGAATTTTATAAGTACCATTCAAAGGATCTTATCATTTTTTTTCATAACTCATTTCACATTGAATTATGTTCTTATAATTAGGGGGAGAAAACATACAGGTTAAGGTGAGAAACCTAAGTTCTGATACATGAAATATTAGGGTCTACTTCTACCTCAATTTGGTTAGGAATTTACTACAATTTCAGAGCTTTAACAAAAGATTGAAATATACAATCACTTTTTGCTATTGCTTCTTTTTCAACTAACAATATTTTCATTCACTTGTAGTATATTTTGCTTCTTAATGCACTTTATATTATCCTTCATATTACAGCTCATTTTATTTTTTAGTCTCCAAGCACAATTTAGTATTCAGATTAACAGCATAATCAACTCAAATCACTCCCACTTTTGCTTATGAAAACTGTTCATAAATCAACAGGGTATTTGACCATAAGATGCTGGGAGCTGTAGCACAATAGGTTTGTTTTTTTTTTTAGGTTTTTTACTGATAGAAGCTTAAAACCTGGATGAACCACTGAGCATTTCTCTGTTTGAAGTATTTGCAATTGTCAGTTTTTATAAATAGGAAGAAGAGTAAAAGGAATGTTGGCCACATCTGAAATAAGAAACTTTTTCTTACAGACTTGAGCAATCTAGTATGAGTCCCAGAACATCACTATATATAATTCATATATGTAAGAGAGAAATATGAAGCTAAAATTTTTAAAATTAGAAATTTCAGTTGTCCAGAGGACAAACATTAAAATATTTGTCACTATAAAAAAAAAAAACCACCTGCCTGAAACCAGCAATCACCCGACTGTGAGTCTGCAAAGGATATCAGGCTCTGAGGTCACTTCCTCATCCGCTGAGGTCACTTCCGGCACCTCCCTGGTCGGGCCTACCTTGGACAGTGGGCGTTCCCAGGCTCTGAGGTCACTTCCGGCACCTCCCTGGTCCTGCCTACCTTGGGCGGTGGGCGTTCCCAGGCTCTGACGTCACTTCCTCTGGCCCCGCCTCCCGCCTCCCCTATATAATCTCGCTCACCCACCGTCCCTTCCGCTTTTCTTCGCGATCCCCACCTCCCCTGGCTTGTAGCCCGCCAGTTGGCTGTTCCCCGCCGTAAATTCTCGTCTGCCTGGATCATGTGGCTGTCTCCCTGTGCTGATCCTTACATCTGGTGCGGAGACCTGGGAGGGAATAGTGTCAGGATTCGCTGGCTCCCTTTCACTGCTCTCTGAGGGTCCGTGGCCTCCTGGCCGCCCCTCCTCGGACCCGAACTGCCCAGAGCCGGAGAAACCTCACCTCGCACCTCTGGTCTTCACCCTTTTTGGCCTGGCGCCCACCACACCTTCTCCTCTCTACTCTGGTGAGGGACTTCCCTCCTCTCTACTCTGGTGAGTGATTCGTCTGTGGACCTGTGTTCCTCGGCTGTCATTTTCCATGTGGTCACTCCAGAGGCCCCTGTGCCGTCTCACATGGCTGGAATCAGGAATCTGACTCTCACTCTCAAAAGGCTCAGGACAGGGACAGATGCCTTCCCTTCCTAACCTCTTCTACTTACCAGACTCCTCCTTCTGCATCCTTTGGGACTCCCCCACCTGTGTTCTCCGGGAACTCCCTCCCCTCCTCCAGGATTCCCTCTGTGCATTCTGGGACTCCCCCCCATGTCTTCCGGGAGTCTCCCCCGCGCCCCGTAGTCCTCTGGGACTCCTCCAGGACTCCCCCACCCACGTCGTCTGGGACTCCCTCCTCCCCCACATCCTCCGGGAGTCCTCCCTTCTATATTCTCCGCCCCCCCCCCCACGTTCTCTGGGACTCCCCCACCCATGTCCTCCAGGACTCCTCCCCCAGCATCCTCACCATGCTTCCTCGTGTTTGTTTCTTATTCCAATGGGGGGGCTCATCAATCTCTCCCCCCAATAAACTCTTTTCTGCCTGAACCATATGACTGTCTCCTTTCGCTGAACCTTACAACTGATGCTCTTATTCCTGCCTAGCACCCCAATATCCTGAGGCATTTCTAACAATTTTGTACATTATATATATATATATATATATGTATATATATATATATATACATATACACACATACATAATTATTTGACAATTAATAAAAAAGTACCAGGCAGGTGTGTTGTGATTTTAAATAGGCTTAGTGGGAGGGCCTTCATGGAGAAAGCAATATTTGAGCAGAGTTGAAGGAAATAAGAAATCTAGACATAAATATATCAGTTTTGGTTTGTATATATTTGGTATATATAGTGTATATAGCATATATATCATCACACAGGAAAGTAAGTAGGAAGATATGACAAGTGGGTGAATCAAAAATGTATAGGTAAGTTTTTTTGTTGTTGTTCAAACTCAGGGCCTCACACTTGTTAGGTAGTTGCTCTACTTCTTGAGTCACACCACAGCCCTTTTATAGTTTAGCCAGTTTTCAGGTAAAGTCTTATGATTTTGCCTGGGGCTGATCTTGGACAGTAACACCCTACTTGTGGCCTCATGCATAGCTAGGACCACAGATACACATAACCATTTCTTGCTTATTGACTCAGATGGACTCTTACTAACTTATGGCCTCAAACTTTGATCCTCTTTTATCTATTGAATAGTTGGTATTACAGGCATGAACTACTGCACTTGGCTTGCCTGGTAATTTTTTGTTGGTAATTTATTGTGGATTTTACTGTACTTGGTTCTGGAAAGTTTTAACTTTTCTTATACTGGGCAGATTTGGCTCTAGATTCTGCTATTCTAGGCAAACTCTGGGCTGGTGTCCTCATCCATCATTCTCGGAGTCTGACAGGGAAGGTGGAAAAGTAAGCAGCTGACCAGTATGTGTGGAGATCCTGAGCCCAAGGCCACAGGAGATATGGCTGGGACTCAAGGACTTAAGTTTGCTCAGACTGGGAACATGGATGCATCAAGGCCATAGGCCCAGTTAAGTGGGAGGGTCAGGTGGGGCTCCCAGAGGGGCAACAGGAAGCTCTGGGGGGTCTTGGGGTCAGTGTAGGGCAAGCACTGACTGGTGGGAGAGCAGACTGGGGTCTCGTGTGGTGTCCATGGAGAGCACTGATGGGTTTTCATTGCAGTCTTCTGTCTGAGTGGCAGTATTCATTACTCATGTCTTTTGTGAAGTGGCGTGGGTTTCCCTGTAAAGGTCTTGTTTATTCCTCACTGTGTTTATTCTTAGCCATTTGATGGGTTTTAGCTGACAAGATAAGAACATCCTTTTAAAAATTTTATTTTCTAATTTTTTTGTTGCTGATATATAGCAATATA
Organism: Dipodomys merriami; assembly: GCF_024711535.1. Classification (NCBI taxonomy): domain Eukaryota; kingdom Metazoa; phylum Chordata; class Mammalia; order Rodentia; family Heteromyidae; genus Dipodomys; species Dipodomys merriami. The sequence goes on from NW_027205381.1 coordinate 6,232,275, forward strand.
AATTATAGTTTCATTTCTTCCTTTCCAATTCTTAAATCCTTTTATTATGTTTTGCTTGCCTTAAGCATTTGATAGTGTCTCCAATAAAACATGAAGCAGAAGTGGTATCTTTAAGCAGAAGTAGGGTATCTTTTCTTTGTCCTGACTTCAAGGAGTATATTTTCAGTATTTCACTGCTTAGATGGAATATTTGCTGTAGGGAATTAAAAAAAAATAGATTAAGAACATTGCTTTCTATTGCTAGTTTACCAAGATCATTGTTTCCTGGGTGGATGTTGAGATTAATCAAATGCATTTTCTGCATTGTTAAGCTCATATGATTTTATATTTTAATCTCCTAACATATTAAATTGTTAGTTGAATTTTAAATGTAAACCAACTTTGCTTTTCTAAAATAAGTCCAGTGAAGTCCTTTTTTTTTTTGCCAGTCCTAAGTCTTTAACTCAGGATTACCAGCTTTCCCTTAGCTTTTAAACTCATAGCTGGTGCTCTACAACTTGAACCATAGTTCCACTTATGTTTTTTGCTGGTTAGTTGGAGATAAGTCTCTCATATTTGTCTGCTCTGGATGATTGTAAACTAGGATCCTCAGCTCCTAAGTAGCCAGGATTATAGGCATGAGCCACTGGTGCCTTGCTCAGTTTAGTCCTTTGTTTTTGTTTTACTTTTTAAAATATTTTTGATTATCTTTAGTTGTACAAAGGAGTTACTACTATTCAACAAAACAGTTTACTAGTACAGTGTATCTTGATCAGTGTTATCCTTTTAATCATTCTCCCTCATCTCTCCCCTAACCCCTTCCCTCAATTTGCTTAATTTTGTAGGATATGCATTGCATTTTATGGCTTTACTTTCCCCCCTTTCTCTCTTTATTTTTCGAACCCCCTTTTGAGTACCTATTTTTTGGTGTCTATTTTTTTTTCTTCCCCTGTCGTGGGGCTTGAACTCTGGGCTTGGGTGCTATCCCTCAGCTCTTCAGCTTAAGGAGAGTGCTCTACCTCTTGAGCCACAGCACTACTTCTAGTTTTCTAGTGGTTTATTGGAGATAAGAGTCTCACAGACTTTCCTGCCCGGGCTGGCTTTGAACCGTGATCCTCCGATCTCAGCCTCCTGAGTAGCTAGGATTACAAGCGTGAGCCACCGGCACCCGGTCTCTGGTGTCTATTTTGTTTGACTGAGTTAACTTCTCTAAGGAATTGCACCATTTGAGTTCTCCACTGAATCTACCACCCAGAATGTTTAGTTATAGATTCTAGCTCTTACATATGAGAGAAAATGTGCATCTTTTGTCTCTCTGGGCCTGGCTCACTTCACTTTGCATCATTTCTCCCCAGTTCCTTCCAGTTCTTTGCAAGTGATGCAATATCATTCTTTCTAATGGATAAGTAAAATTCCACTGTGTATATATACCACATTTTCTTGATCCATTCATCCTTTAAAGGGTATCTGGGCCCCTGGCTATGGTAAATTGTGCTGCAATAAGCATGGCTGTCCTGGTATCCTTATTGCATCCTACTTTGTAACCTTTCGGATAAATATCCAAGAGTGGAGTTCCTGAATCCTAGTACAGTTCAGTTTGTTCTGTTTGTTGAGGAAGCTCCACATTGCTTTCCACAGTAGTGAAACAAATTTACATCCCCAACAATGTGCTAGAATTCCTTTGTGCCCACATCTGAGCCAGAGTCTGTTATTGCTCATCTTCTTGGTGATGGCCATTCTAACAGGTGAGAGGGAGTCTCACATTTTTTTAAGGTCAGAGTTGTTGAGTATTCCTTCATGTTCTTTAGCCACTTTTATTTCTTCCGAGAAGTTTCTATTTGGATCATTTGCCCACTTTTTAGTGGGTTGTTGGTTCTTTGAGAGTTTAGTTTCTTAAGCTATCTGTATATTTGGAAGAGAAGGCCATTTTCTGTTGCATAGCTAGCCAAGATCTTCCCCCATTCTGCAGGCTCTTTTTAACTTCCCTGTGTCGCAGAAACTTTTTTGTTTGATGCAGCCCTATTTATCAAGTCTTCCTTTGATTTGCTGTACTTCTTGATGTTACTCAGAAACTCCTGCCTGTGCCAAGGAGAAGGAGTCGTAAAGTTTCTCTTACTCCTTCCTATAATAGTTTTATGGTTTCAGGCATTTTCATTGAGGTCTTTGATCCACTTTGGATTTGATACTGGTGCAGGGTGATAGAAGGGGACCCAGTTTTGGCTTTCTGTATGTGTATATTCAGTTTTCTTAGCACCACTTGTTGAAGAGGCTGTCTTTCCTCCAGCCTGTATTTTTTACATTTTTTTCCCAAAAGTTGGATGGCTATAAGTCTGTGGGTTTATTTTTGGGTCTTCTGTTCTGTTCTATGTATCCTCAGGCCCATTTTTGTGCTAGTACCAAAGCTGTTTTCATTCCTATAGCTCTGTTTGAAGTTTGGAGCTGTTATACTTCCAACACTGCTTTTGCCGCTGAGGATTAATTGCTTTTGTAATTCAGAACCATTTATGGTTCCATAAGAATCTTTGGATTATTTTCTCTATCTCAGTGAAGAAAGATGTTGAGATTTTGATGAGTATTGCATTGAATTTGTAGATTGCTTTTTGGCAGCATTGCCATTTTCACAATATTAATTTTGCCAATACTGGAGCACTGTTTGCTTCCTATGTCTTCTTTGACTTTCTTCTTTAAAAATAATAATTTTCATTGTAGAGGTCCTTACTCCCTTGGTTTCTAGGTTTTTTTTGTGTGTGTGTGTGTAGGGGGACCTCAGAAAATGGAGTTGCTTTCCTGATTTCAGTCTCACTCTTCTTTTGGCAGATAGAAAAAGTGCTAATTTTTGGATTGATTTTATACCCTGATATGTTGCCAAAGTTTTTAATCAGTTCTAGGAGTTTAAGGGTAGAGTTTCTAGAGTCCTTTAACTATCGGATCAAGTAGGGAGAGTTTATACTTCTTCCTTTCCCATTTGGATTCCCTTTATGTCTTTCCCCTGTGTTAGTTCTCTTGCTCAGAATTGCAGTACTATATTGAGAAGAAGTCTTGTTCCTGATTTTAGAAGAAATGGTTTTAGTTTTGTTCTTAGTGTTCAATGTTGAGTGTAGGTTAACTTAATCCTTTTGAATGCCCTGAACTACTTTGCTGTATTTTGCAGCTACTTCAACCATTTTCTTTGCAAGTCTTTCTCTATCATCCAGTCTGGTGCTGAGCTTTCCACCTCCTAGTCCCCACCTCCTGAGGGCAGCAATGCCAAGCATAGCATCATACACTACTTCAATTATGGCATCTATGTTTATCAGAGTTACTGGGTTTTGATTTTCCTCTTTTTTTTCTTTATGATTTTTAAAAAAATTTATTTTATTGTAAACATGCTGTCCAGAGGGGTTACAGTTACATCAGTAAGGTAATGAGTACATTTCTTGTTACCTTCTCCTTTGTTTTTTTCTTACTATCCCTCTCTTCCCCCACTTCCCCCACTCCTTCCCCAGAAGTTGTAAAGTTGATTTCCAACATAGCATCTTGTGAGTATCTTTGTTGCAATGGGTCATCCTGTGTCCTTGTTTCAGCGTTTTGTTATTCCCCTTCCCCTCCCCAAATTAGATAGATATATATACAAGATGCAGGGTACCAAAATTTATTATTAAAATTATTATTAAGTACTTATACAAAAAGGTTAGAAGTCCATAAGTCAGGTTCTGAGTATAATGCATTTGATTAATGCCACCCCTTCCATCATTTTGCCACATCTTTTCCATTTTTACTACAACGCACATTGAATATAATGATTGCATTTGCTCACACTCCTTCCCTTTATTTTGCTGGCTTTTAACACATTTACTCTAATGTTCATGGGATTATTTTACTGTTTGTAATACATTTGAACCTATAGTTTGATATCTTTTATGACATTAAAATTATTTGCCGTTATCTTTTCAAATTTTGCCTTTTGCTCTCTATTACTTTCCTTTTTATACACATGTAAGACTTTGTGTTCTCTGTGTTTCATTGTCATGTCAGTATTTCTCACTTTGTCCTTGAGTTCAAGTACATCCTTATATTTCATCTTTTAATCATGAATTCTATCTTTATTATTATGTTTAACTTTTTACTAATTTTTCTCCCTCTATCCTCATCAGGGTTTGAATTCATGACATTGAATTTTTCTCAGCTTACTTGCTTGGGTGGTACTCTACCACTTGAGCAATGCCTCCACTTCTGTTTTGCTGGTTATTTTATAGGTAGAATCTGGAATCTGGTGATACTCTGGATCTCAGCCCATGAGTAGCTATGATTACAAATGCGAACATGGGTACCTGTCTCTAATTGAGTTCTTATTATTTGGATGTTGTCTGTCTCCCAAAGGTTTTGAGCACTTGTTCCCTAGAGTAGGACTTAATAGGGCTTAGTAGGAGGTGGTTAGATCTATTCTTGTGGGACTCCAGGGGGTTTTCACTAAAGTGAGTTGTTAAGGAGCAAGCCTGGCCTATACATTATTCTCTGGCTTCCTGTCTTGCTGTGTTACTTCTCCCTCCAAACCCATGAGGCTCTCACTAGAAGTCAAATGAGGCTGCCTAATCCTGTACTTTCAAAACCGTGAGCCATAGGTTTGTAAGAAAAGGAATGAAGCCCTCAATCAGGTAAACAAAAGGTGAATGCTGTGTCCCAAACCTTTCCCTACATACCCTGCCATCCCTGGCCACAGCTGACCTATGCTCATGATAGGTAGGACTGCCAAGGCAGATAGGTATTACCTACACAAGGACTTAGAGGGGACCCTGTCTCCTGGGAGATGGCATGGTTGGGAGAAAGGGCTGGGATAGTATCTGACCTAGTCTTTCCTCCTCAGGACCAAGCTGATTTTAGTAAGGAGAGGCTGAACCTTGCCTTGTTCCCTCCCCATTCATCACAACTCCTGTTGTTAGGCTTTCTAGGAAAGATTTGTCTATTTTCCTTCCTTCCTTGTTGCTACTGAGGCTTGAACTCATGGCCTCATTTTTTTAAATAACAATAATTTTTATTTGTCTTAAGAAGGAAATGTTGTCTTCTCCTATTTCCCATTGAGTAGTAAAACATAACATGTTTTTATTGGAAAAAAAAAGAACAAATAAAACCAAAGAGCAGAAACACCACCATCACCACCACCACCACCACCATCACCACCACCACCACCACCACCACCAACAACAACAACAAAAACCCATGTTTCCATTTCCTGGAATTTGTTTTGATAAATAGTATTGTAAATGTTCAGAGGTATTCCTTGGGTTCCTCCCCTAAAAGTATCCTATCTTCCTTTAGTTTCACTGTGTGTGAATGCCTAGAGTCCTATATAATTTATCATGCTGGCTTCATATTCTTATTTGCGTTTTTTTTTTTTTTTGCTTAATGTTCTGTCACTTGAGCCACACCTCCAGCTTTATGCTAGTTAATTGAAGATAAGAGTCTCTCAGATTTGTCTGCCTGGGGTAGCCTTGAATTGGGAGCCTCTTGAGTAGCTAAGATTATAAGCATCAGCTACCAGCTCTTTCCTATGCTTTCTAACGTTCATATCTCTTTCCTTTGTAGATTCTCTTTATCTCTAGCCTTTCTGTTTTTAGTAGCATTTTACCATTTGTGATCTACAAGGCTGTTTTCATGTTCACATGCTCCTTCTTTCCTTTATTCTTCTTTCCCTAGGAGTAGCCATCATCTAACTTCCTAAAGCACATTTTTGCCCCCTTCTGCCAGTATGTAAACAGAGCCATTCAATGTTTGCTCAGTGCTTTGTGACACTCATCCTGATTGCTTTGTGAGTTGCAACCTTTTACTGTTAACGTTAATCTTCCTGCCTCTGCCATTATCCTAGAAGCCACATTTAGGTAGAAGGAATATTGGAGTCTTTATTACACAGCCCGTTGTTACAAAGGCCTGCAGCCTCCAAATACACATAACATGGTTAGGAAACAGGCAAGAGAGGAAAGAAAGAACAAAAACAATACCACAAACCAATTCAGCTCTCCATCAGCAGGGGGCAGGTCCACAGGAAATTCTCAGTCCCAAGCACTGGACTGACAGGTTCAGTAACCTATTAGCCAAGTGCCTGCCCCTGCCTACAAGGATCCAGGCACGCCCATCACTTGGGTGGCAAGTAATGGGAGGGGGGCATTTCTTTCTTCCAGCATGAAGATAATATGCCAGACCCTACCATCCACCATGTGGCCAATATGGTGCTGCCCAGACCTGACTTCCTTACTTCAACTCATTCATCCATCTGTTCATTCCAATTTGTGGTGAGGAAACACTTGGAATCTTATTTTTGTTTTGGAAGCACTAAGATTTCAACTGGGGGCTTTGTGCTTGATAGTCAGGAGTACTAGCACTTGAGCCATGCCACCAGCCCTTTTTGAGCCTCATGTTTTGCTTGGGTGCATTTGAATTATACGTTCTTCCTTCTTCAGGGATTTTCGCCTGACATGGGATATCACACTACCCTCATCAGGAAATGCAATTAGGCAGGAGAGTACTCCTTTGAAAGGGGACACTGGAGTGTTTTCCTGAGGCTGACATCATGAACTGCCACACTTCAGGAGATTTGGAACACTCTTAGTGCTCTTGGGTTCAAAACTACAGACTTACCACTGGGGGAAAGCCAAGGTGTAGGCAGAACACATTCCCTTTTAGGCCAAGAGGAGGAGAGTCTGTTCCTCTTCTTGTTTGGTTCCCATTGGCCATAGACCTTTAGCTTGTGATGGCAGTGTTCCAGATACTGCCTCCTTCTTGAGGCACTGGGTCCACCAGGGAAACCCTGGAGACCTACAATCTCAAGATCCTGAGTTAATCACTAGACAAATGGCAGACCACCTTGTGTAAAGGGTGCACTGGTCAAGCTCTCTGATAAAGGGAACATCTACCCTCTTGTCTGTCAGTCTAGATCTATCTATTGAGCAACAGAGACTTCCTTAAGAAATCCTGAAGTGTAGGGGCTTGTGATAAACACACACATGTGGATACATGCACACACACATGCACACACACATGCAAGAGAGAGAGAGGGAGAGAGAGGGATGAGGAGAGAGAAGGAGGGAGGGAGAATCAGCTCATTCCATGTGGAGGCTGGCAAGTTAGAAGTTTTGCAAGACAGATTAGCAGGCCAAAGACCTAGAAAGTGCTGAAGTTCTAATTGGAAGGCATCTGCTTGCACATTTCCCTCTTCCTTTAGAAAGTAAAGACCTTTAGTTTTCTCAGTAAGTCTTTAGCTGATTGGATGAGATCCACCAGTATAATGGAGGACAATCTGTTTTCCGAGTCTATCAATTTAAATGCTGACCTCATCTAAATCATCTTCCCAGAAATGTCTATGCTGGACTTTGACTCAACTAGGCACTGTAGCCTACTCTATTGACACATGATATTAAATATCACACAGAGCAATACTCATGGGCTCCAGGAGCCTGAATGAGAGCATCTTTGGGGGCTACTGCCCAGCCCTGTCCCAGCACTCTCCTAGGCCCCTGAGCTGCATGTCCCTGTGGGACCTGCACTGGACTTGCCCAGCCCTGCACAGTCACCTAGAGGTCAGGATGCCAGGGAGGCTGAATATCATACCAAAGAAATGAGGATTCTGAGCTCGGTAGCCTGCCCTAGTGTGGCCTGGGGCAAGGCCTTGAGTTCCTCAGAGCCTTGGTTTTGCAGTAGGAAGACCCCTTCTCAGGCAGACAAGCTCACCTAGTTGTCCAGAGTGACAGTGCCCACTGCAATGAAGTTTTTAACAAAGAAGCAACTTTATTGAGAATGTTCCTACACTGACCGCGCTGATACTGTGACGAGTGACCCACATACTTTGGTTTTTAAAGGCAAAATTCATGAGGTCAAGCCTGGTCACGCACAGGTGACCAATGGGATTATAACACATACAAAGGATTGTATGTCATACCAGACCGCACGTAGGTGGCCAATGAGGTTAGTTTGTAATGGCTGTTTAAACCAGCCTATCACTTTGGTTTAAACTGGCATGCAAATTTAGTGGGTAAGGCGGGGGTTTCACTTTTGGTGGGCAAAAGGCGGAGTTTACTGTAAGCACGTGCAAAAGGTGGGGTTTCCCCTAAGCACGTGGTGGTGTCACCAGTTTGAGCCAGCTTACAGCCTATCTGTTTTATGGTCAGTCTTTAACTGAACAATCAAGGGTGGGTTAGGTTGTTAAGGGGAGGGGGGCCAGATGCATATTTTTTTTTTCATTTTGGGAACTAGGCCTGTCAAGTCTAAAATCCCTAAAACAAAGTCAAAGTTCAAAATGCAGTCATGCCAGCTTGGGCCCATTCCCAGGGTACACTTCAGTTTCAAGCCTATTTCCTTGTCTGGAAAACGGGAACAGCCAGCCACTCTTAGGGAAATTAAAGAGAGCAACACGTGGTATTCAGGCAAAGGAAAGATTTATTTGAGGCTGCCTCTGGTCAAGTTGGAAGCCCATGCAGCAGGAATAAAGGATCGAACCACAGCTGGGCCACAAGTTATCAAGGCCAGGGATAGGAGAAGATGTGGCCACACCGGATGCACTTGTGACCTCAGGGAGGCGGGAGGTGACTGCCTCCAAGTATGCCAGTTACTTAGGTAATACCAAAAGAAGGGAGGAGTCTGCTCCACCTTCCTAGGGTGGAGCTTACAGCCACCATAGTCCTTGTGAGGGTTAAATGGAAGAGAAGTGCAAGACCCCCTTCCCTGCCCTGTCTCCTGCACTTGTACATCAAGGCAAGGTGGCAGGCCTGACAGAACCTGCAGATTGATGACGTCCACCTGGCTGGCCCACCATTTCATCTGGTGTGGTTTGAGCTGACCCAGGAGTTTTTCTTATTTCCATTTTACTTAGCCTGAGAGGCAGTAAATTTATTTGAAGGTAATGATCTTGCTCTTTTCCTCTTGTTCCCATAATTTATGACCCAACAGGTTGTGCACAAACAGTTTGGTTTGATATCTCCCATGAATCTTTGTGATAGTTTGTAAACAAACTTCAGTGTTGAGGACTGAGTTTTAATTAAATCTTGAAATTTCCAGCATTCCACAACTCACTCTCACATTGGTTTATAAAAGGAGCCCATAAAACTTCATGGGGAGCAATTCCTTTCACTACAGATATGCTAGTTAGGGCTGGCTTCCTTAGGCTTCCTGGAGATTCCTGCTTTATTTTCCTCACAGGCTGCTCTGGCTGCTTTTTACATGAGCAGGACATTCAGAGTGTCTGACAAGAGGGGGCAGAAATGCTCAACCAGAAGGCCATTGTGTGTGCAGGGCCTTGTTCAGGGGCCATGAGGCTCCCAGCCCTGCACCAGCACCTGTTGTGCTGACTGTAGTCAGGTTCCTCTTGGAGCTTATGTCCGGGGAGGTCTCAGGCCAGTGTTGTTTGGCCTCTCCTCATGCCACTTACCATCGCACCTTTTCTTCCTGTCAGTGGTACCACACTCTGAAGTGGCCACTGAGGTATTGGGTTTCTTACACAGGGTAGTTTTTAATGCGCCTGGGTGCATGGGGGTGTGCACAGGTGTGTGCCACCTGTCATAGGTGGCAACCAGAGAGTGGAATGCCATGTGAATCTCTCCCGGAGCTCAGGATTGAGTCTGCCATTCTACAGAGGACCATTATTGCAAATTGCTGTCCTCATGGTGCTGGGTTCGAACATGCCCTGCAAAAGTCCCATTGACAAGGGAAATACACTCACTTGTCCAAGCTCAAAGGATGAACTTGGAGAAAAGAGATGCAGCAAAAGTGAGATTTTAATGACAATTTTGTATGTCTCATGACAGGCGTGTTTTCTGAGACTATAACAGCCAATAGCAAGTTTATATTGACCACAATTCCTCATTGGTCTGAGAAATATGAGGCTCAGTTTCTTTCCCAGAAATCATTGTCTAAGTTATTGAAGTAAGGAGGTCAGTCTGGCCAGCGCCATATTGGCCACATGGTGGATGGTAGGGTCTGGCACCTTGTCTTCATGGTGGGGGAAGGAAATGGCGCCCCTATCAGGTGATAGGCGAGCCCAGATCCCTGGAGGCAGGGGCAGGCATTTGGATGATAGGTTTCTGAATCTGTCAGTGCCTGGGACTGGGAATTAACTGTGACCTGGCCCCCTGCTTGGACCCTATTTAGGTCTGGACTATTGGGAAAATGGAGAATGGAAAATTATCATCAACAGGTGAGGATGGCTTCCTGGGGGTTTGGAGGTTGTGCAAGGGGATAGATTTTGGGGTGGGCTTGTATACATGTTTGTGGAGGAAATGGTTAGGTCCCACAATACACCTCCCTTAGTTGTGTACTTTTCCATTTTCCTTACATTTGGTGCTGAAGCCCAGGAGAGGAAAAGCTCCAGGAGTAACTGGATCCTGCTTCCTGGCCCTCTCTCATAGAGCCTTTCTGCTACCCTCCCTCTCTTTCTGAGGCCTTCCTCCTCTCAGAGCTCAGACCTCTCTGACCTAAACAGTAGCCTGAAACCACCTGGTTGCCTTTGCCTATTTAAGTTGTGCATCCCTCATGGATGGCCACCACCCCATGGCTTAAGGTATTATTGGTCCTCTGGATAAACCAAGAGAAGGCCTTATCTCTCCCCTTTCTCTCTTGCTCTCTCTCCTTGAGCCTGGACTCTGGATCTCCAAGCAGGAGGCTCTCTGCCATCTGACAAACTCCACTCACCATTGGAACGCCTTCAGGACAAGGTAACCAACCCCGGTTCCTAGCAGAGGTACCCCAACACGAACCTGTCCTCCCTCCCTTCCTGTCTGTGGGGTCTCCAGAGACTCAAGGAGTCTCTTTTGCTTGACCTCCTGACACCTTTGAATTAGGATTTTGGGAACACCCTCTCCTAATTATTGGGATCCATCCATCTGCCTTCCCAAAGTTTTAGGGACACCTAAAAGCAGTGGACAGGTCCCGTAGTCCTACCAAAACGTCCAAAATGGGTTCTAAATTGCCTGTTCCCAGAGACACCCCATTGGCTTGCCTTGGGCTGACTGATTTACAGCTAAAAATTTGACTTGTTTATCTATTGAAATCTGGCCTGAAATATCCTGTAGATAATGGCCATCATTCGCCTAAGTTCAGAAGTTTCAATTTAAATATTCTCACTGATTTAAACAACTTCCTCCAATGATACAGCAGGGAATCTGAGGCCCTAGATGCCCTGTTTTTGTCCTCCTATGCTCTAGGCCCCATCTCCATTCCTCCTGTTCTCCCTCACAAATTCTCCTTTGCTGCCCACCTCCTCAAACTCTAAAGCTCAGTCTGAACAACCTTTACCTTCACCTAGCCTTCTGACCTTTGACTCAGCTGCCAAGCCCTTCCTACCTTGCCTCCTCCTTTCTGCCTCTGCTCCTGAGCATCTACCTTCCCCCTCCAGCCTCTACCTCTCAATCACCCTCGGTCCCATTCCACCCTTTTCTACCTCCTCCCTTTCTGTTGAACCTGTTAATCCAAAATGGGCCATACATTTCCCCTTCATGAGGTAGCAAGGCACGATGTCCCAAGTCCATGTCCCTTTTACCTTAAATGAGATGGATTCTATTGACAAAGACTGGGGTCATTTTCAAGCAATCCTCTCCATTATAAGAAAACAGTTTACCAGAATTGCCCAGTTGTACTCTCTCACCTAGCAAGATATATAGCCCATTCTTAACTCCACCCTAATGCCAGATGAGAAAAGGTGCATTTTGAAGACAGCCAGGGCATATGCCGACAGGCTAAATGAACAGAATGCCCATTGCCCCTGTAGCAGAGGCTGTCCCCGCAGCTGACACCCAGTGGAATGATCAGAATGAAGGCAGTGGTTCTGAATGCCTTGAGTTCATGGGTACCTGCCAGGCAGAGGGCATGCATCAGAATGCCCACTTGAAAGTCAACTATGAAAAACATAAGATGGTCACCCAAGGCCCCCATGAAAATCTGCCCTCTTCCTTAACTTGTTCTCAGAAGCTATCACTCAGTGTACCAATGTCAATGTTCAGTCTGCACAGGGCGTCCTGCTTCTGAGGATTCACTTCATGAGCCAGTGCATACCCGACATAAGGAGAAAGTTACAGCGCCTGGGAAAAGGCCCTCCACCCCTCAGAATGAACTTCTAGACTTGGCTTTGAGGGTCTTTAAAGGTAGGGAGGAAGAAGCCAGGAAGGAGAGAGAACAAGAAAGAGAGCAATACAGGAAAGAGCTACAGGCTGATTTCCAGCTACTAGCTGCTGCCTTTCAAAAGGCCCAGTCTGGGGGCTGGGAAGGTGGCTTAGTGGTAGTGGTAGAGTGCTTGCCTTGTGTGCATGAGGCCCTGGGTTCAATTCTTCAGCACCATGTAAGCAGAAAAAGCTGGAAGTGGCACTGAGGCTCAAGTGGTAGAGTGCTAACCTTAAGCTGAAGAGCTGAGGGACAGCGCCCAGGCCCAGATTTCAGGCCCCACAACCAAAAAAAAAGGCCCAGTCTGATACACCTAGGGTTGCTAGGCCCTCAGCTGCAAGGAGGCAGGATGAGCCCTCTGCTCCTTCCTTCAGGTGCAATCCAATGGAACTCTGGCCCAAAGAATGTCCCAATTCAATGTCCCACTCCAAAGCCTCCGACCAAGGCTTGCCTTATGTGTGGACAATGGGGACACTGGAAATTGGAGTGTTTTGCAGCCCCATCCTGGAGACTACCTTAACCCCCATACCTCCCCTCCCACCTGGTCCCATGTCCTGACACCATGAGGGAGCTTGAGTTTCCTGCCCAGACCGAGCATGCGCAAGGCATGGTGGCAGGAGAAAATTTTTTTTTTCCTCCTGGACACTGGGGCATCATTGCCACTTCTAACTTCCTGGAAAGGTCTCTCCACACCCTCAGACTTAACAATTACCAGGGTTACAGGGACCCCTTTTAAGCCCTTCTGTACCCCCACTGTCCCCTGCTGATTTGGAAGCTTAACTCTCAGCTACTCCATCCTAATCATGCCTCAATGTCCCTTACCAAGAGATCTGCTTTCTAAGTTTGAAGTTTATATATACCCCCCTAAAACCCACCACTGTTTTCCTCCTCCAAATGAAAGTGGTCTTGGCTGAGCTCTTTCCCTGCTCTCCTCCCTGAGGTGAATCCCTAATTTGTGTTCAACTGTGGCCTCCCTCCATGAAACTTATCTGTATCCCTCCTAAAGATCCCATGACTTTCATAATCCAAGACCAATACCCACTTTCTCCCACCACCCACCAAAGGCCACCTTCTCTTGGCCTCTCTCCTAACTCCTACTCATTCTCCCCATAAAACCCCAATCCTGGGAGTCAAATGGCTCCTACTGCTTGGTTTAAGACCTCCTTAAAATTAACCAAGCAATTTTTCCAACCTAATCTATTGTGTCTAATCCCTTCACTGTCCTCTCCCAAATCCCCCCTAATTCTCTAGTCTTTTTAAGTTTTTAACTTCAGACTTTCTGCTCCCTTCCCCAATGCCTCCCTTCCCCCAGTCCAGATAGGATATCTCGTATACGTTTCCCATCCCCCCCCCCCTTCTTTGGCTAATGCACCTTCTTCCCTTCTAGATCCTAAATGGACGGGCCTTCCTAAAATCATTCTCCTTACTCACACTGCAGTCAGGTTACAAGACCTCACACCCTGGATATACTTCTCCTGCCTCAAAAAGGCAAAACTCCAACATACGTCCACCAGTTTGGGGCCTACAAAACTTGGACTTTCTAAACTTCCTCCAGTCCCAGAAAGTAACATTATAACCAACTCCACCTTACCTCTTCCAGATTATCCACATGACCCTGACTCTTCCTAACTTCAGGGGTTTCCTCACGGATCTGCTAGATGATATCTGGCTGGCACCTCAGCGTATCTCAACTTTCGACGAACTCATGGAAGTCATCGCTATACTCTGGCTACAAGGAACTTTTACTTATTACACACCGGAACAAATCACTTTCTATACCTTGGTTCTATATTTCCTTCTAAGTCCCTCCAGGTGTTTTGCCCCCTTTTATTCCTCATATCAGCAACTTCCCTTACCTTCATCCTTGGACTAATCCCAACCACTATAGGTCTTGGTAAAGAGCTTCGCATACCACCTTCCCAAAGCTCTACTAAAGCTTTCTGCCCTTAAGGGTCCTAGCCCTCAAGCCTTATTACCATGATCTTGCTGTATTTCTATTCTTTGGATTCCATACCCTAACTGCTGCCTACCTCCTACAGAAACTGGTTTGGTCCTGCACTCTGACTTTGGGACCCACTGTCCTGAGTCAGAAGGAATGCCCCCTCCCCCCAGGAACTCTGTACTTGCAAGTCCTACACAGGAGCCCCTCTTGAGGAAAGGTTTAGACTCACCCCTCCCTCTCAATCATGTTATGAGCATTTGGGAATGGAGGAACCACAGCTCTGTCTCTCCTGAGATGGAATGGATCTCAGTGAAGACACCCCCCCCCCAAAAAAAATAATTAGAGCCTCTGAACATGTGCCACAAATGATGCGAATGTGGGGGCCCTTCCCAGGCATTTCTCAAATACTGTTCCTGTGTGGGCTTTGCTTCTAGGGGAGCTTGGAGGGGATCCCCTACCTCAGGACAAAGGTTTTTTTTCTCTAAAGGGACAAAAAGGAGACACAACTAAGGGAGCCATATTGAGGGACCTAACCATTTCCTCTGCAAGTATCTATGCAAGACCAACCCAAAATCCAGTCCCTTGCACAAACCCTAACCCCACCAGAAGGTCTGTGCCCCTTGCTGTTCCTCAATAAAGAGTCCTCTACCTATTGATGATCAAGTCTGGCCTATTCCTTTTCCATTTTCCCAATATGGACAAGCATAGGCACCATTACACCATGCCACATGTCTCCATGATCCTGTACTGTATTCTGTCTCCAGTCTCCCGACTCATGTGTGGTCATCATGGAGTTGGTATTGTTTTTGTTTTTGTTTTTTCTTTCCTCTCTGGCCTGTATCCTAACAATTTTGACTGTATTTGTAGGCTGCAGGCCTTTGTTACAATGGGCAGCCTGCAGATTGTTTGTACTCTAATAAAGACTCCAAGATTCCATCTGCCAAGATGTGGCCTCTCTGATAATTTACCTTACAACAACATTATTTTGTATTGGATAATTGGAATTCATGGACCTGGTTAATTTTAGAAGCTTTTAACTGTCTTCCTCCCCCCTGCTCCCATCCTTTTGTTTTCCTGTTGTAGGAAAACTTACCTGCGTTCTGGCACATAGAGTTGTACCCATTTCCTCATTTTGTTGCCATCCATTTTCCCCCTTGCTAATAGAGTTGGCCCCTTTCTGATCTGTCCTGTTTATCTATGGCCTTTCCAATGCATGGATTTTGTCACATCCATGAGTTGCTATGCAGGCAAACCACTAGTTGATGAGAAGAATCTGCTTTGTTCTCATAACTCCATGCTGTTCTCTTGGCCTGCTGACCTCCCTCCTTGGGGTTCCTCCTGGTTCTTAGGAAAACTTCACCCCTGGACTTTTTTTTTCTTTTTTTTTATTTATTATTTATTTATTTATTATTATTTTTTATTTATTATTTACTGTACAGAGGGGTTACAATTATATGGGCAAAATAATGAGTACATTTCTTATCAAGCATTGTAGCCTCTTCCTTTGTTTCCCCTTCCCATCCCATCTACCCCCACCCCCTCACCCAACTCTCCTCCCCCCCCCCCCCCCCACCAAAGTTGTAAAGTTAGTTTTCAACATAACGACTTGTACATCTCATTGTTGCAATGGGTCCACCTGTATCCCTATTTAAACGATTTGTTTTTTCCCTTCTCCTCCACAAATTATGACAACATCAAATACAGTGATAGCAAGGGTTATACCATGGGGGAGGGACATTCAAAGCAACAAAGAAATAATCTTATAAATGTGTTAGAAACAATCGCATGAAAGAAAAAAACATTTGAATACAAATCTTAGGGTTCATTTCCCTAACATCAACTTAACTGACCTTTTCTGCTTGACTCAGACATATACTAGTTATTGCAAATAAGGTAAACCATGGGACCTATGTTTCTTTGGGCCTGGCTTACTTCACTTAATATAATTTTTTCCAAGTCTTTCCATTTCCTAACAAATGGGGCAATGTCATTCTTTCTGACAGAGGCATAGAATTCCATTGTGTATATATACCACATTTTCTTGATCCATTTATCTACTGAGGGGCATCTGGGTTGGTTCCATATCTTAGCTATGGTAAATAATGCTGCAATAAACATAGTCGTGTTGGGAGCTTTAGTGTGCTCTTGTTTGTGAATATTTTGGTAAATGCCCCAAAGTGGGATTGCTGGGTCATAGGGGACCTCTATGTAGAGTCTTTTGAGGAAGCTCCATACTGCTTTCCAAAGTGGTTGAACAAGTTTACGCTCCCACCAACAATGCAGTAAAGTTCCCTTCTGTCCACATCCCCTCCAGCATCTGTTGTTATTAGAGTTCTTGATTATAGCCATTCTAACTAGGGTGAGGTGGTATCTCAAAACAACATTGAGATACCACCTTACCTCTGGACTTTGAAATGTAGGCTGGGCCTTACCTGAAAGAATGGGTCCAAGGGCATCAGGAGACCCCCCCCCATCATAACTCCGCCAAACAGGACTGTTTACACCGCAAACCCCAAACAGTTTACACTCTGCAGTTAACCCCCGGCAGGACAGGTCAAACAATTCCTGAAGAAGAGTCTCATCCTGGAATGAATAAAAACCTACCACCCCCCTGCTCCCCATTCCTTGTTTCCATGCTCAGTGTTTCATGGAGTCCCTCTGCAGCATAATTAAAGCCTGCTCTGCTCTGCTGATGTCTCTTCTTTCTTCTTTCTTCTGCTTGACTTAGTTTTCTAACACTGGTAATTTTCCACCTAGAACCAAATGCCTTGTCTTTACCACCACTTGTTCCTGTGACAGTGCTACATAGTGAGCTCATAGGTGGTCCTGATGGTCCCCATGGGGAATAAGGATTGGGTTCCTGATGTAGTATAAGGTCTTTACTAGATGCCTGTGCCAAGCTCTTGGCTTCCTAGTCTCCATGCCTGTGGTGTTCTATGAGAGTATGAGCCAGGGAAGTAACACGAGTGAGAAGACAGATCTTTGCTGCCACTGTGGGATTCACACAGATCTGAACCCAGGGCTCTGTGACACAGTCCACCCTGTCTCGGTCCCAGCATTGGCCACCTGGATCGGTGGCATCAGCACTGGCTCTGCTCCACACGATGTAGACTGTGTACTATGTGAGGGTTTGGGCACCCCTCCAGACTCACAAAGGTACACTCAGTGGTGTTTACGCCCCCTACCCTCCCTCCCCCTTACAGGCTACCTTGAGACTTGGGTCATTTGTGGCTGGCTACCCTATTCTCCAATTCTGGCTTACATGCCAGCTCTGACTCTACACTGGCCCTAGTGAAACCTCCTAGTCTTCTATCCTTGTCATCAACATTTAAGTTAGGACAATGAGAGAGGCAGCAGGGAGACTGAGGCAAGTCTGGCTCCAATGCTTGCAATGTGACCCTGGATAATGAGCCTTTCCCAATCTATCTGCATTTATTACTTGGAAGATGCAAGCAAGGATATTTGTCAAGTATTCCATCTGAGTCTCATGCCTCAGCCTTCTTGCAGTCAGATGAGAAGCCTTGGATACTGGGACATAAAAATAAGTGGCAGCCGGGTGCTGGTGGCTCATGCCTGTAATCCTAGCTACTCAAGAGGCCAAGATCTGAGGATCACGGTTCAAAGCCAGCAGGGGCAGGAAAGTCCATGAGACTCTGATCTCCAATTAACCACCAGAAAACTAAGTGGTGCTGTGGTTCAAGTTGTAGAGTGCTATCCTTGAACTGAAGAGGTGAGAGAAATGCCCAGGCCCAGAGTTCAAGCCCTAGGACCACCACCACCACCAACAAAAAACCCCCAAAAACAGAAAATTAAAAAAATCAAGTGGCAAATGCATGAGGAAGCTCAGTGCTTAGCCCTACAGCTAGCTGTTATCCAGAGCCACAATGAACCACATGTCTGAGCTGATTTTAGTACTAGGCAGAGGTGCCTCCCGCCCCTGAACAGCATTCTCTGGGTGCTAGTTGTTACCTCAACATGACCTGACAATGCTTCCTTGAGCTGCAGGTGATTCAGAAGCACATGGCAAGCGCTCTGTTGTAGGATGAATACATAGGAGGTTCTGTTCTCAAGATACTTCTCTTTCATTCTGCATCTTAAAAGCCACAGAGTCCAGGGGCTTAACAGTTCCCAGGGAGGTGTACAAAGGGGAGAAGTTTTTCAGAGTATTGTCAGCATGTCTGTCTCATTATTCATACACGGGGAATTTAGCCTAGGAATCAGGCACTTGGGTGATGGCAAATGCCAAGTTGTGTCCAGGCCAGGGCCTTGTAACTCACCTCCAAGGTACCCAAGACAGATTTCCTAGGGTGGAGGTATTTTTGCCCCAAACATTTATTGAGCACTCATTAATATCTTGTAGTCTTGAAAGACCCAAAGGCATTGCACTATATGCCAACTAGAATCACTGGCAGAAAGTAAGAACTAAGTATTTCCAGCTCGCCATGATGACCTATGACTTATGTTTATGAGAGGCTGGAAGGACAGCCAGGATATGAGATGACCACATATGGAAATAAGAGGGAGATACTCATGTTCACAGGCTGGGAGTTGAAGTGTGTAGTTTCACACACCAAGATATTCCTAAAGTTCAGTAGCTGACCTGGAAGAGGGGCAAAGGAAGCATCAATATTGGGTGTGGATCAGTGTGATTGTGCGTTGTGTACGCATGTTCTTTGTGGTAAAGTGTGGTGGGGTGTTACATGTGAGTATTGTGCCATAGGTATGTGTGTGTGTGTGTGCATATAACAGTGCATGTTTTCATACCTAAGTAGGTGCAGGTATGTATGCACACACATGTTTGTGCGTATACTGTGGCATGTGAGCATGTACACATAGGCTAATGCATGTATGTGTACACACTTACTACATGCATTTGACATATATGTCCATGTTCATGTATGTGGGTGTGTTTGTATCTATGGTGTATGCATGTGGATGTACATGCTAGCATTTGCATGTACACAGGTGCTTGCATGTGCATCTGTGCTTAAGTGCATGTTGCATATATGTGTATGTGCACCTATGTTAGTGAGAAGCATGGGTACTGACATCATAGTTGCCATCCAACTATTTACCAAGCAGTACTCCTTTCCACCTGATCAAAGGAAAGGGGCACTGTTCAGTAAATAGGGTAAAAGGGGGGTGGATAACGTGTGACAGGTAATGCGTGGCTCCTTCATGGTATTTCTTGTTCCCATAGTGTGTGGGGTTCCTGCTTAAATGCTTCTTCTTCCCATAATGCCCTGGGTGTCTGCTCATCCCATAAAATGAGCCACGAAGGTTTGGGCACAAGCCATCAGCTATAGGGCAAATTCCAAGGGTGGAGATGTGGGGTGAGTCCTGTACTATAAAAGCCACTCTTGGAGAGGATACCATTGAGCTCCTCTTTGGGTCTCTGTCTTCAGAGAGTCTCACTACTTCCTCTCTCTGCTATCGTCAACTAAACTTTGTATGTTTTAACATTTCTTTACTTTTTAATTCTTGAATGGGCTGTGAACACAAGCCTTCCTCCCAGCAGGCACTATCATCGCTTGGATTTTTCCTGGGCACTGGGTGCCAGGCCTATGAGCCTCTTCTCTATTCACAGGTGTGTGTGAGGCCCATGCTCTGGGCAGGCTGGGATGCCTTTGAGATTAGAAAGATGCATTCTGCTGCTCTCTGCTTGCTACAGCAGGATGTCTGCAGTCACCTGATGTCCTTGTGAGGTGGCCCTGAGGAACTGGCCTTTCCAGAGAAGAAGGGAAAGGAGGAGCTGGCATTTTCCCCATTACCGAGGTGGGGGAGCTCTCCTCTCTCCCAGAGAAGGATCTGAAGTCTAAGATGAAGTGGAGCAGCTCCTCAGGGTGGCATGCCCACTCCTCATCCCACCCCTGCACGCTGTGGTGAAGTGGAGCTGGCCTCTGACCCTCACAGGCACCACACCGAGCCACAGTGCCCCATCACAAGGCCATCTCACCCCCACTTTGCAGATCAGCAAACTGAGATATGTCAAGTGTCTCATTAAGTGTTGCCTAGCTAACTGGGGACTGGTGGATTTGGACCTAGTCCGTATGCTCCCAAAGTCCCAGCTCCCGCCCCTGCCTCCCAGAGATGGAAATGGTGTGCATGTGGAGGTTTGGAACAGGTCTATCTCTACCAGGGCTGGCTCTGCAGAGGCCTAGCTGAACATAAGGGCTCTTGGCGGTTCCACAGCTTCACCTGTGCGATTTATCAGAGCAGAGCAGCGGTTTCTTTCCATTTGCAGTTGGAATTACATGCTTTCATTTCTGGGTGGATTATCTTCAGCTTCTTCAGAACCTCTGTCAATTAACAGTGCCTGGAGCTCCACTTTTAACAAAATTATACTTAATCATACCACCTGCAGCCAGGAGGGAGCCTCTGAGAGGTGTGTACTCTGTTTCGGAGACTCGGGTAATTAAAAATCTAATGTTCTCCAGGAAGGGAATAAAAGACACCAAATCATGATGGCCTGAAAGTAAACATGATTAAAAAATCTTTCTCACAGAGAATTAATATTTAATCCTCGTTTCTCCTTCCCAGGGCTGAGGTGTGGAAAGCAGTTCTTTTTGAGTCTTGGGCTAAATGTCAAAATTTACATTTAAATGGGTCTGTTTTGTAGGGAACCTGTAGCTGCTGGGAGTCCTAATGGGAGTGTTAATTTGTATAGTCTTAGATGTGCAGGCTTGATTAGAGGGTAGCCTGGAAACAAGTCCTCCAGGCCACTTTTCAAAGCTCCTTAATAGGGACTCTGCAAGCCAAGCAGAACTTCCTCCCAGACCGGCTGTAGGCCACTTCCTGTGGAGCTCAGTAACTTATTGACATCCTTTTTCCTTAGTTCTCTCAATGCCTGACAGTGTGGATGCTGCTTCTTTTCTTTAGGAAATACAAGGACACAGTTGAGGAACTGGAGCTAGAGACTGCAGCACCAGGGCAGGGCTTTTCCACAGCAAAGCTCCAGCCTGGACAGCCTGTCCACGCGGCTAGCACCAGTCCTGGGGACCCGGCCAGCAAAATAAATTTAAGTCTCTTTAAGGAAAATCTGTTTACTTGATGTCAGACACATAGAAAATCCAGAAACACTTTTTGGAAAAGAGGGACAAATTAAGGCTGGAGTGACAAGTGCCATTTGTGGTTCATTAAGGTACGTAGGGTTAGGGCAAGAAAAAAGTCAATAAAATGGGAGTTTCCTGTAGTGTGGGATTCAGGGTCTGACTCAGATATCCTGAGACAGTTTTATCTGCAGGCACTGCATCCCCCAGTGAGTGCAGGCCAGTGGGGAGACATGTATTTGACCCCAGTTAGGCTGGCAACTGGGACAAAGGCCCACATGGTGGGAAACCAAGCAAGAATACAAGTCACTTTTCTTGTTAATAACCAGGGTGGTAGGTTCTGAGCCTGCACATGTGCTTAGATCATTGCAAAAGCAGAAGGCAGGCCTTCCCACGTCTGTCCATTATGTGAAGGGTCCAACTAGACAGATATTTACATCCAATCAGGATGGCCTTTGGCAGTGAGCCACCACAGCTTAACAAACTAAACAGAAGATCTTCCCCCAAGAGGGAGGGGACTAGGGATCAGATACCTAATGGGATAAGACAAAGAAGCCTTGGATTTTCTCTCCTGAGAGGTGATTGGAAAATCCCCTCCCCACTGGGGGAATCTGCTAATTCTTTCTTTCTACTTTCTTTCATGAATTTCCTGTCACTTTCAAATAAATTTACTCTTTACCTTAAACATTCATTTGCCTTTTTATTCTTTAAAGGGCAGGGACAAAGAACCTGAAACCCCTAGATGGTATTGTATCAATAGGTACCAGTGCTGAACACAGGGCTGGTTTAAGTTACATCTGTATGTGTGTGTGTGTGTGTGTGTGTGTGTGTGTGTGTGTGTGCGCGCGCGCGTGCATGCACATGAATGCATAAACTGTGGGATCATACTTTTTCTCAGACAGGACGAAGAGGCTCTGGGAGACCTCTAAACTGTCCAGAGTCTCTAGTTAAATTCAGGGTTGAACTAGTCTGTCTGATGCCAGGAGTGGGACATTGCCTTTTTTTTTTTTTTGTGAAACTCTTGTGCTTGGTCTAAGCCTTCTCCTCAGTTTAGATGCTGGAGAGCTGGAAGGCTCAATTTTGATTTGTTCAGGCACGGCAGGCAGCAGGCTGAGAGCATCATGCCAGTCTCTTGTGTTCCGGCAATCCTGATAGGTCCCTTGGGCCAGCTTGCTTTCCCAATCTGTGGTCACCATTATGGCATACATTGTCCTCTCACCTTCAGCATTTTCCTCACCTTCGGCAAGTGACACCCACCTAACTTCTCAAGGAAGAGGGACACCATCTGTAGACTCCCCAGCTTCCATGTACCAGCACTCTCCCTCCTTGTTTCTTATGAAGACTGTGCTTGTTTCTCTTCTGAGACTGATGGTTTCCCACCCTCTGGATCCCCTCCCATCTTTCTGCTCACTGGCTTCCCCTGGACCTAGAGTGCCCCATATCCCCACCTCACCCCCAAATCTCCAACCTTACCCATCTGGCTCCTACATTCTCTCCTACACACCCCTTTCCTGACCAAGCCAGTAAGAGCAGCAGTGAAGTGGTGCCTTCAGAGCAGCATTGCTGAAGTTCTCCTTCATGTCTCCATCCATGCTCTTTAGGTGGGAGGTCTGAGGCTCTAGAGACCCAGGTGGCATCCAAGACATCCAAAATCATCATGCCTGAGATGAAGCAAGCCGTTCATCTCTGCTGGACATGTGTAGGATACCTCCTAAACTTCCTCCTGCGCACCAGCCTCACCCACAGCTGACTGAGAGAACTTTGCTCCACGGGCCCTATTCCTGCCCATGCTGGCCCCTACATGCTGCCTCTGCCTGGACCCTGGCATACCTCTGTGGTGCTTAGCCCAGTTGTGACTGTGTGTGAATGTGTTTCTGGAGGTCTGGTTTTCTCCACAGCTGCAGGCTGCATGAAGCATGACCTGTTGAACCATTAGCCATTGGGCTAGGTGGCCAGCTCTTCCAGGTTAGGAGAGAATTTATCTGTGGGTATTTTCCCCCTTTCTCTTCCCACTCTCCTTCTGTTTCCCTCCCTCCCTTCTTCCCTCTTTCCTTCCCTTTCTTTCCCCCCCCTCTCTCCCCCCCCCCCAGCCTCCTGTCATATGCTCTTTACTCTCCACTAGGAGGGGCATAGTCTCTATCCAAACATCTTCCTGGTCTCCCCAGAATAGTAGTGGTTCTTAAACATCAGTGCTAAAATCAGAATTACCTAAAAAGGTGGCCAGGTTCAGTGGTGTATACTTGTAATCCCAGGAATCAGAGATTGGAAAGACAGCAGCCTACAGTCAGCCTGTGTAAAAACTTAGTGAGACTTCATCTCAACTGACAAGCCAGGGTGGTGGTACAGTTTCTTTTCTTTTTTTTTTTTTTGGTCTGAGACTGGGACTTGAATTCAGTATCTGATGCTTTGCTCCTTGGCTAATGTTCTACGAATTGAGCCATGCCTCTACCCCCTGTAATGCCAGTTTCAAGGAAGGTTTAGGTAGGAATATCATTGTTAGAGACCAGTCCAGGAAAAAGTGTGAGACCCTATCTGAAAAGTAACCTGATGCAAAATGGGCTGGAGGCATGACTCAAGTGGAAGACTACTAGCCAGTACAAAGCTCCAGTACTGCTGAGAAAACAAATACTCATTTGGAGGGCTCAAAAAACACAAATTTGTCAGCTGTACCCACAAGTTTGAGTTCTGCAGATCTGTGTTGGGTTTCAAGAATTTTCACCTTTAGAGATTCCTAGGTGTTGCTGGTGCTCCAGGGATTATTTGTTTTAGAGAACAAGGTCTAAGACAGAAGGAGGCACTTCTCTTAGAGTAGAGTAGAGTAGGGATTTTGGGCTGAGTTCCTTGGTCTCATTGAGGCTTGAGAAGGATTTCAGATACAGAACTTTCACTCTTAGTAAAGATGAATCTAAAATTAGGACTTTATCAACTTAATAGGAAAAGTGAGAAGATGTTGAAGCTAATCATCAAACCCATCAATTCACAGTTGCTTAGGTAAGGAGAAGCTGCTCTGAAACATCAATGTGGTGTGTAGAGTGACTCTTGGGAGGAAGGCTGACTTTCCTCCCTGAGCATAGCAGCAGGCTAACAGAGCCCTGCCTTCCCATTCTGCATGCACTTTTTGAGTTCCTAACATATGCCAAGCAATGTGCTGAGTACTAGGGACCAGAGATGACAAAGCTTTGTTATAGTTTGACTATAAATGTGCCCCAAAGAGACCAAGGCTAAAGGCCTGGTTGTGACCTGAGGCATTAGTGGGAGGCGGCAGAATGTTGTGGAGCTGTCACTTAGGGGGAGGAAGTTAAGTTGTTGGGTGAATGCCCTCAAAAGAATGTTGAAATGGAAGCTTCTCCTCTGTTTCCAGGCTCCTATCAGGAGGGTTTCCTTCTCTAACAAACACCCCTGCCATGACGTACTGAGTCACTATGTCTTTTTTTTGTCTTTTTTTTCTTTTTCTTTTTTCTTTTTGTCGGTCATGGGGCTTGAACTCTGGGCCTGGGCGCTGTCCCTCAGCTCTTCAACTCAAGGCAAGCGCTCTACCACTTGAGCTACAGCGCCACTTCCGGTTTTTTGGTGATTTATTGGAGATAGGAGTCTCACGGTCTCTCCTGCCCGGGCTGGCTTTGAACCGCGATCCTCAGATCTCAGCCTCCTGAGTAGCTAGGATTACAGGCGTGAGCCACCAGCGCCCGGCATACTGAGTCACTATGGACATAAGTAACAGGACCAATTGACTGTGGACCACAACTTCTGAAGCCATAAGCCAAAATAGACCGTTCCTTTTTTAGGTGATTGTCTTAGGTTTGTTACAGCAATGGAAAACTGATTAGCTCAGGTCCCTGGGTAGCAAATACATTTCCTGCAGTGGGTACTAGAAGAATCGTTGTTTTTTTATTAAGTGCCTGCCAACTGCCAGGCACTCACGTCTGGGCATTTCCTTCCCTGTAAAGATGATGCCATCAGCTTTGTTTTGTGGGTGAGGAACTGTCCCAGCAAGGAGGAGTGGGGTGCCCATCAGAGTTTACATTTCTGACCAGCACAGGGATTAAAGCACTACTTCAAAGGCACAGAACACTCTCACAAGAGTCACATAATTGTTAGCCCAGTGTGAAGCAGAAACCCTGCTAACTAGAGACCTGACCAGTAAAGAACAAAGCTCTCAGGATCAGTGAGAATTGTAATCAAGACCAGCAGATGTTAGTGCACAGAATTTGGGAAGTAAGTTATCACTCAAACTTGCCTGATTAATTTACTCACTGCAAAGAAAAACATGCAGCTGCTGTTTAACTTGAAATGTCCAACTGGGATATTGGCAGAAACAATTGCAGCCTATCTGTTGTCTTGTGAGGAAATTAGCAGGGCTCCCACTAGACACACAGTGTTCCAGGTAATACACTCCTGCGCAGGGGAGGGAGATAGCAGCAACCTCACAGATCACACTCACTGTGCTATAGGCCCCAATCTAAAATCCATCTGTGTAAGTGCAGTCAAGCTTACATGACAATAGGTAGTATTATTATTTCTATTCTGAAACTGGAGTTTTAGACCCCCAGGACCAAACTCCAGGAGTCCTACATGAAGCTCAACTGCTTACCCCCATCTACCAAACAAAGAGACATGGTAAAGAGCAGATGAAAGTTTAGTATGTGGAATCCATCAGAAGACAGCCCTTCAATCCATCTTCAGCTATCTTCTGAGAAAGCCATTGGCTTAAGGTTGAGTAGGAGACTTGGGGGCAAGAGGTACACATGTTAAAACAGACCCAGGTCATAGGTATGCAGCTGGGTTGACCATTGCTCAGTCTTTTTCCTCAGAGGAGTTCCAGAGAAGTGGTTCCTACTTTATTCCTGGAACAGAACAGAAACAAGGTGGTCTCCAGAATCTTTGGCCATTTGCTTTCAGATAATAAGAAGACATGGCTCGTGTGAGGGGATTTTGCCTTCTACACAACATGGTTCTCACTGAATCTCCTCCTTCCTCCTGTGAACAAGGTGACTGCAAGGAGGTTTTAGTAGAGAAGAACAGCACAGATGGAGTTCATAGGGACATAGTTGGGGGACTTGTAGTTAGTTCAAAGGACCCAAGGAAAGCATCTTTGAAGCTTCCTGTGACAGTTTCACAGGCTTGTGGAGGGTAAAGGACTTCTCGCAGGTCACAGAGCTGTCCAGGTATCCAAGGATTAGAGAGCTTGCTGAATGCCTGAATTGAGTAATGGTTTGCCAGACATGGCTTCTTTACCAGCCACAGCATGACCACAGTGTGTCTCCAGGTGGCTTAGTTGTAGACTGAGGCATGAGAAACATGGCTTGAAGTACTCAAGATCATGCAGGGAAGGGAAAGGGAAGAGGTGCTTTGTCATCTTCAACACCTGATACTGGTGTTTGGCTTGGAAAACAACCTCTAACTATCTGTTCCAGTTAGAATGGAGCGCTATGTTCATTGTAGGCTCACATGATGAGGGACAGCAGATACTCCTTCTCCAGGGCCACAGAAGTGATCCTCTTAATATCTAGTCCTAGGAGGAATGTGGGTTGAAGGAGAAAAGGAAAAGGAAAAGAATGAGAAAGGGAAGAAGGTGTACACAAGCAGAACACTCACTATCCCAAACAACAGGGCTCCTGTGTGTGCTGGACCTCCTGCCCACTGCTGCTTTCTTCAGCTCAAAAGTCTCCTTTGATGGCCACCTCCTTGAAACCCCAGCCTGGCTCTGAGCTTAGAAACACCATCTGATTCTCCTTGGTGTTCCAGCTGGCCTTCTGCTATGGCTGAATTGCTCTATCAAAACTTCTGTTGAAATTTAATTCTGTGTGAAGTAATACTTTCAAGTGATGGGGGCAATTAAGAGGTTACGTCATGAGAAGTCTGCCACCATGAATGGGTCAACCCATTCAAGGGTTAATGGATGAATGAATATTGGATGAATGTATTATCTGAGATGGAGCCTGGTATAAAATCTGGTCTGGTTCTTCCTCTCTTATGAACCCATCTGCCCATATGATGCCCAAGGCTCTTCAGGGTTCTTCAGTTTCTACTAGCCAACAAGTCCCTAACCAGTGGTGGTCCCTTGATCTTGCATGGCTCAGTCTGTAGAGCAATGCAACAAATGAACCTCTTTTCTTAACACATAGTCCAGTCTCAACTGTTTTCTTATAGAAGCAGTGAATGAAGCAAGACTCTTCTTTCTGGTTATGGCTTAAAAAAATCTTTAGCCCAGAGTTTTCTTAAAGATTACCAGATAATAACCTTCCACTTGACTTCCTTCTATATGCTTCCTCCCCTTTACTTAGTATTATCCCCTTCATGAGACCCCCTATCTATTGGGCACTGATAATTTGTCAGGATGAGTCTTGGAGGTGAGGTGAGGCTTCTCTTCCACTCACTTACTTTCAAACTCTGAGTTTTTCTTTTTGCTAATATACATCTAAAAAGAGACAAGAGGTTGCAGCGAGATTTACATCTTGATCTGCTCTAAACATAATTGTGTATGAGTTCTGGAGTAGCGGGTGTGAGAAGGTTCGTGTTTGCTAATGGAGGAGGTAGTTCTGGGAAGATCTGTCATACCCATTCACTTATAAATGCATTTCAAATTCAAAATCATATGCCAGAGTTATCTGGGCTGTCTCAGGAATATTCCAGTCAATTGATCTTCACTGGCTTGCCTCATGGGTTTCTGCACTTAATGCAGGATTGCTATTCTTAAAACATGTGACCATGTCTTAAGGCAAGGCTGCTGTGGAATGTGGTAATGGTCGAAACTCCTCCACCTGATGCAGGTGGCAGGCAGTCCCACTTCCTTGGGTTAAAAGACCCAGATGCTGCCGGGCGCTGGTGGCTCACGCCTGTAATCCTAGCTACTCAGGAGGCTGAGATCTGAGGATCGCGGTTCAAAGCCAGCCCGGGCAGGAGAGACCGTGAGACTCCTATCTCCAATAAACCACCAGAAAACCGGAAGTGGCGCTGTAGCTCAAGTGGTAGAGCGCTCGCCTTGAGCTGAAGAGCTGAGGGACAGCGCCCAGGCCCAGAGTTCAAGCCCCACGGCCGACAAAAAAAAAAAAAAAAAAAAAAAAAGACCCAGATGCTTTCTTCATTGCTTTTTTTTTTTTTTTTTGGCTAGGACATGTTTAACTAATCCCATCAGTTCTCTGCAACATTTTCTATAGTATCACTGTCTTCTAATTTTGGCTATACTTGGTGGAAATTTCCTAGACACTGTAGGAGTTCTAGGGGGCAAGAACATAATTCCCAGCTGCTCTCACAGGAAAACACTATCGCATATTGAGCACAAACTTTTAAAACTACTTACATGAACTACAATAAAAGTTTAAAAGTTAGGATTTGTGGAGGCTATTTTGCTTGAATTCTCACATGGTTGAAGGCCTTTTGTTTGCCTTTTCCAGTGGCAGTTTTGGTAGTTCTGTTTTTAGATTTTATCTTTCTCATTATTTAAAAGATTTTTGATTAATTCACAAGAAATATATGCACTTACCCACCTAATCTTTGACAAGGAAGCCAAAAAAAATAGGATAGAAGAAAGACAGTCTCTTCAACAAATGGTGCTGGCAGAATTGGCTAAACACATGCAGAAGACTGAAGTTAGATCTTTCTATATCACCCTGCACCAGAATCAATTCCAAATGGATCAAAGATCTCAAGGTAAAAGCAGATACTCTGAAAATATTACAAGAAGGAATAGGAGAAACACTAGGGCTCCTTGGCACAGGTCCAAACTTTCTTAATAAAGACCCAGAAACACAACAAATCAAAGAAAGGCTGGATAAATGGATTGCATTAAACTGCAGAGCTTCTACACAGCAAAGGACAAGGCTAGCAAAATATATTGTAACTCCACAGACTGGGAGAAGATCTTCACTAGCCATACAATGGACAAGGGCCTCATATCTAAAATATGCCTACAGCTCAAGAAATTACTGCCTCCCAATAAACCCCCAAAGAAACAGCCACCCCATTAAAAGGTAGTCTAAAGACTTAAAGAGAGACTTCTCTGAAGAGGAAATAAGAATGACCAGGAGATACATGAAGAAATGCTCAACATCTCTAGCTATAAAAAAATGCAAATTGAAACAACATTGAGATTCCACTTCACCCCAGTTAAAATGGCCATTATCGAGCAATCTAATAACAACAGATGCTGGTGGGGATGTGGCCAAAGGGGAACACTACTACACTGTTGGTGAGATTTCAAATGTGTCCAACCACTCTAGAAAGCAGTGTGGAGTTTCTCAAAAGACTAAACATATCGCTTCTCCATAATCCAGCAATCCCACTTCTGGGCATTTACCCAAATGACCACAAACAAGGCCATACTAAAGCTACCAGCACAACCATGTTCATTGCAGCATTATTTACCATAGCTAAAATATGGAACCCACCCAGATGTCTCCCAGGAGATTAATGCACCAAGAAGATGTGGTATATATGCACAATGGACTTCTATGCTTCCACCCAAAAGAATGATACTGCCCCATTTGTAAGGAAATGGAAAGACTCAGAAAAGTATTATATTAAGTAAAGTAAACCAGACCCAAAGAAAAGTAGGTTGCAGGGGCTGGGAAGATGGCTCAGTGGTAGAGCACATGCCTTGCATGCCAGAGGCCCTGGGTTGGATTCCTCAGCACCACATAAGCAAAAAGAAAAAAGCCGGAAGTGGCGCTGTGGCTCAAGTGGTAGAGTGCTAGCCTTGAGCTAAAGAGCTGAGGAACAGCGCCCGGCCCAGAGTTCAGGCCCCATGACCGGACCCCCCCCCCCAAAAAAAAAGAAAGAAAAGTATGTTGCATTATTTCCTTCATTTGTAAGAACTAGAATAAGTCTATGATCTTAATAACTCAACTGCTTAGTGCATAGGGCATATATAATGAAGTGTATAAACATGAACTTTTTAGTGCATAGGGCGTATATAATGAAGTGTATAAACATGAACTTTAACATATGGAAACAAGAGGTTCTTATGAGGCGCTGTATGCAGTTTGTTCTTTGTTTCCTTTCTCTTAGTTTTCTGTAACTTGTGTCTTGTATATGAGATTAGTCAATGTGTAGAAGGGAAAGGGAATCACAGAAACAGCAGGACAAAGGATGAACCAAAGCAACATTGATACTTACTTGACACTATGCTGGATATGAATACTACAACTTGGGAGGGGAGGGGAATAGGAAGGGGTAAGTGGGAGATAATCAGGGATGGGGTAACAATGATTAAAAACAAATGTACTCCTTACCTTACTTATGTAACTGTTACCCCCGTGCTTATCACCTTTTCAATAAAAATTATATATATATGTATATATGTATAAAGAATTATATGCACTTATAAGACAAAGTGTGATGTTGTGATACATGTATATTATATAATGATTAAGTCAGGATAATTAGCATATCCACCCTCTGGGATATTCATCATTCTTTTATTGGGGTCCCATTTGAAACTCTGTCTCCAAACTGTTTTGACTTATGCAGTGGTTTACTGTCACTTGGAGCTGTCATCCCTCTGTGCATCAGCACAGAGCACTCCTGCCTCGTTCCTTTCTATCCACTGACCAGACTCTCCTTATTTTCCCTGACCCATTTCTAAAGGTTTACTTTCACCAGTTATATATCCATATTACACTGAGTCAAATTAGACTTATGAGACACATAGTCCACTTCCTACCCATTTCTATCTGTGGTTCTTGCTCCAATTTCCAACTCTTTTGTCTCTAAGCTCCATACATAATTTTGCATATACTGATCTTTCTAAGATATTTAAAATATGTACTAAAGTAGATTTAATTTAACAGTTTGGTAGCATTGGGTATAGTTACAAAATTGAGTATACATCAGTAGGTCTATCTAGTTTCAATTTTGTATATAAAAAATAAAACCTCTATTTTCAGAAATTTAATTTTTTTATTATTTCCATCCCTTTATTGAATTCCTTCTCATATCCTATATTGTCTTCTGTAGTTTATTTAGCTCTTTGTAGTTTCTTATTGTTCATTTGATTTCTCTTGTTGTTTATTCAGTTTGTCTTATTTGTTTGCATCTTTTGTGAATTTTTTTTACATCTGTTATTTTATTTCACTATGAAATCTTATCATTGTTTGATTGCTCTTATTGCTTGGATCTTCTTCACTTAAACTTATGTCCTTTTTTTGCAGCATTATTGGTTTTTGAGAGAGACAAATCCTCATTTATTCAAAAAAAGTTTCCTGATCTTTCACCGAGACTTATAATTTGGGCCCAGGATATGTTGAAATTAATTTTAGTTTCCTACTCATTTCTATTAAGATGGGGTGATGGCTCAGTAGTGGGTTTTGTATAGCAAGCAAGTCTCAGTTGAAAAATAACTGATTTCAGTGCTTGAGACAGAATGTATGAGATGCCACGCATGTTTAGTTTTACAGGCCATTGCAAATGGCAAACCATAGCTTAGTGTTTGTGGAAAATGTTACTGGAAACCAATCACTGTAATGCTCCCATCTTTTTAGATAGATATGAGCTCCAAAGTGTGTCTTTAAGTTCCAGGAACACCTTCTTTAACTAGGGTAGTAGTAGGAGACAAAGTGGATTGTGCTATTGGATTAATACTAGATATTTGGTTAAAATTTTTGCTGTTTCTTTTCACCAACTCTGACTCCCTTGACATAACTCTTAACCTTGATTAATACCCACATTCTATGGAAAAGTGCTTTGGGGGTTATTAAGTTGTGATTGTTTCTTGATACTGGACTCTCAGAGAAAATTTCTCTGTATGGCCACTCTCTGTGTGGCCATTTCTCTTATGTATACTCTCTGTTAAGGATATTGGGGACATAGACTATTTTAGTGCTCAGTAGCTTCTCATAATATATTAATACCCACTTCCCAAGTCTTTGAATTGGCAGTGAGGCTTGAGAGTTGTTTTTACTTTTCCTGTAGCTAAATTTGGCAATCCCTTGGTAGGACCAGATTTTGTCTGGTAGTGCAGTCTTTGTATTCCCGTCCACAGCCAGGAGAGTTCCATGACTGCTCAGGACTCCTTACTGCTGTTCTTTTGCTGTGTTGCTTCTCTGTAAAGTTTTGGATTTCCTAGAACTTCTTGTATATTCTTCTCTCTTCCAGTCTTTCCTTCCACACAATCTCTAGACTTTTGAGGGTAATTACTTAGCATTTTTAATATTCACAAATATGTATACAAATGTATATATGCATATCTGTATAGTATATATTACATTTAGTTTATCTATTGAAGGACATTTGAGCTATTAGCCCATGTTGTGAATAATGCTACGGCGAACATTGGTGTACATGTACTTGGTTTAGCCTTGAGTATTTTGCTACTGAAACACCAAAATGAAACAAAATAATCTCTCACATGTGGACTTTGTGAGTCCAGCTCCAGAGGACAGTGGGGCTGAATTCTGGAAATGGCTGCTGACTGGTTTCTATCTAGCATCAAAGAAGAGTACAGGAAGGTGGGCTCTGGTCTGAAAGAAGCTAGCATTTTAAGCAGCCAAGTGGATGGCTGTCTCATGGCCCACATGAGGATGGACTGAGGAGAACACAATAATGTTTGGGAGATTAAGCTATGAGAATTGGCTTGCAGATACAAGGCAGGTTGCAAGGTAAAGACAATAATATATGGGGACTGGATATTGGTAGGAGAATGAGAGGGAGAAGTGAAGGATGCTAACTGTCAGGCTGCAGGCTGTCACTCAGAAGCAGACCTGTGCTTAGGTTCAAGGGTTGTTATTGGCATTTGGGTGGTGACCTCAGCCATGGGGATGGATGTAGAGGAAGTAGTCAGGAGGCCCCAGGCTAAGACCTAGGGACATTAGCCTCATATATATATAAAGAAGCTATCCTTCCAAGCTGCAAACTCCCATAGGACAAGCCAGTACCCATGGTCCATTGCTCTTTGCAGTCAGCTTCATTCTTAGCAAGCCTCACTCCTGGAAGCATCACCCACAGGGCATTGCCCACGGGCCTCCTCCCCTGTAGGCTTTCATAGGCTGGCAGCCAAATGCAAACTTCCGAAGTGGTATTTTTGGGGCCTCTTGGATTATGTTTTCCTCTCAGGACAGCTGCTTCTGGCTGTGCCCGGATGCTCTGGCTCTTGCTTCGTGCAGATAGAGACCTTGTGGAGCTCTGGGCCCCAGCTAATTTCATAGATGATCCACTCCTCTTTATGCTGACCTCCGGCCCTGTACTGGGCTAGTCACATATGACAGTCAGATACTATTTGCCTACTCTTGGAACGAAGAACAGACATTTTGCATTGCCCTTCTGGGCTGGGCATTAGCTCCCTTGCTCTGTTGCTGAGCTGCCACAGCCTCAGTTGGGAGTAAGAACCTCCACTGGGGAACCATCCATATGAAAGGGCACTGGGCCTGGCAGCCCTGGGCTAAGTCATGCCACCACCATGTGCTTGGGGCTAGGTTTTCACCATGCTTCTAGGAACTGGCCATACATTATGGATTTCATCGAAGCTTCACTCAATTACAGTGACTCTGTTTTATTACTAACATGCAATTTGGACTAAACGTTGCCCAAGAAGTAATAAATTAAAAAAATGAAAGAAAATTTAAAAACAAGAAGTTTCAGTTCCTCTGTGTATATTCCACAGGTAGTTGGTGTGAAGATGCTCACAATCAGACCCATGTTATCCTCAGTTGTGTTTAAATTATTTTGTGATTTACTGCTCTTCATTTTGTAAAGATATTCTTCTAAAAATGCAGAAGGTTCCCCACAGCAAGGCAAAGGCCTTGTTTAACTGAGGTGGTGCAGTGGGATATTGAGATTTGTTGAGAGGTGGTATGTCTTGAGCTGGCATTGGATAGTATTATGGGAAAAATGAGTCCAGATTCTGGTGAGTGGTTTTAATGTACATAGCAGTAATTTTGGAACAGTAGCACAGTAGATTACACGTGGCTTTACTTAGTTATGGATGCTCAGACCTACTGGTCAGTATAGATAAACTTGAGTAATTTTACAGTACTGAATTCTATGCATCTTGTGCATTTGTATTTTTCCTTAGTGATATAGTTTCCTTGGGAAACTAGTCACATACCCATGGATAAAAAGGTTTACTATTGTCATCTGGAATTTCTTTGATAGGTCTGGCACAGGGGTGCTCTCCTCTGCCATGCACTGAATGTTTGTGTCTCCCCAAAAGTTACATGTTAATATACTAGCCCAACAGGGAGATGTATTTGAAGTTGTTAAAATGATGTCTAGGTAACAGATGTTTAGCATTCACAAGTAGGATTAGTGCTGTTATAAGTAAAGGTCTGTGAGAGAGCCGTTCTCCTTCCTCACTGTGGACAGGCAGAAGGCTCCATCTGTGATCCAGGAAGCAGCTCCTCCTAAATCTGTTAGCTTCTGAATATTGACCTTGCTTGCTCCAGAATTATGATCACTTGAGTTTTTTTTTAATTTTTATTTTTTTAATTGTGAAAATACTGTACAGAGGAGTTACATTTACATGGGCAAGATAATGAGTA
Source organism: Dipodomys merriami (assembly GCF_024711535.1). Classification (NCBI taxonomy): domain Eukaryota; kingdom Metazoa; phylum Chordata; class Mammalia; order Rodentia; family Heteromyidae; genus Dipodomys; species Dipodomys merriami. The sequence goes on from NW_027205381.1 coordinate 6,266,834, forward strand.
CATTTCTTATCAAGCATTGTAGCCTCCTCCTTTGTTTCCCCTTCCTATCCCTTCCCATCCTCCCCCCACCCCCCCACCCAATACTCCCTGCCCCCCCCCACCAAAGTTGTAAAGTTCATTTTCGACATAACGACTTCTCATTGTAGCAATGGGTCCACTTGTATTCCTATTTAAATGACTTGTTTTTCCCCTTCCCCTCCACAAATTATACCGACATCAAACACAGTGAAAGCACGGTTATACTGTGGGGGAGGGACATACAAAGCAACAAAGAAATTATCTTATAAATGCGTTAGAAACAATCGCATGAAGAAAAAAAAATTTGAATACATATCTTAGGGTTCATTTCCCTAACATCACCTTATCTGACCTTTTCTGCTTGACTCAGACATATACTAGCTACTGCAAATAAGGGAAACCATGGGACTTACGTTTCTTTGGGCTTGGCTTACTTCACTTAATATAATTTTAAGCTAACTGGTTCATTGTAATTTATTGTAGCAGCCTAGACAGAAGGACATAGGCCCTGGATAGAGTTGGGAAGTGCACTTAGCTGGTGGTGGTCTGTGGTGAGATGGGACAAAGTAGGTCATGCTGGTGAGACCTGGAGCAGAGGCTGCAGGAACAAAGATGAAATCTATGGCAGTGAGAGGCTGAGGAATTCCCTGGGCCAGGCCACGGAAACCTGTGAGCTAGGGCAAGAAGTTTGGATAGCATGTTGCGGCATAGAGAGGCCTAGAAAGGCGTGAAGCTGTGTTGTAGACAAGCTGGTTCAGGCAGGGCTGAATAACTGGGGGTTAACTGGCAGTCCCAGTGGAAGGTAGAGGCTGGAGGGTAACTCAATGTGCCTATGACGATGGTGTATTGGGGACTGTCCTCTGGCCACATGGTGGATGGCCTAATCATGTGTAACCCTTCAGTAAGGAAGTGGGGGTGGGTAAGTGGAAATCGTTTTCCATTTGTTTGTTTGAAGGAAGACTGCATTATCTATGTGCTAAATACTATCACCCCAGTCTGCTGTGATAATTAGCTGATATTCTTTGAATGTCTAGATTTTTTTATTAACAAAAGACATTGTGTCCATATTTCTTAAAGCCCTAATTGCACATGTCTCTTGCCTAGCTCTCATCCTTTTGAAATGTACCAGGTAATGGGAGTATATTATCAGCAGTGGATATATTGATGGTTTCCTAAATTAACATTTTACATTTCCTCAGCAGATTTGTGCTATGAAAAGCATTCCAGTATTGTTCTGTTAATTAAAGTGTTTCATTCCTGATAGAAATCAATGCCTACTGGGTTTGTAAATAATCCTTCGGACATAATGAAGGTCCTAATTGTTGGCAAGGAAGTTCTAGAGAACAATAAAGCCACAGCAGTCTTGGGAGGGAGGGAGAAAGGGAGAAGCGTGATCACTGTTGATCTCATGGTTGAAGTCACTTTCCAAGGGAAGAATGGTGTGTATATATCTCCATAGAATTACTACATCTTCCCATAACTCTCCATGGTTCAGTTGCTCTTAGGATGAATTATACACAGAGAAAAGACTAGAGTACCTCACCTAACACTATTGATTGAATTCTGTCTTTCCATTAAAGTTTAAAGTCTGTTTTTTAAGCAGGTGAAGATTCCTAAGTCATTCATTTTTCTTATAATTTCATTGAGAATCTAACTGTGTTCAACATTTCATAGTTCTAATCGTATTTGATGCAGGTTTTTGCTCTCCATGATCCACTTTGAGCTTCATAACCATTTGTGTAAAGTTTGAAAGACAGGATTTAGAGCTTTTGCTGATAGGCCAGGAAACAGAAGAATGAGGAATTGTGTGTTTTTTCAAGTTCACCTAGTGCCATGTCATCTCTCAGAGATAAATATCCTTCAGAGATGTGTGTACTCAAAAGACTTATGAGACTTAGGACTGTGCAAAGTGTTCACAGATCTAGGGCCTCCCTTCCACAGCAAAAGCTAAAATCTGTGATGCTTGGTTAATGTAGGTGTCATGATACTGGATATGTTTCTGAGAGACATTGTAAAAGGATCAAGCCACGTGACTCCAGCCTCTTCTCAGCTTGCCTTGTGATCTTTGTTTTGCACATAAGGTGGATTCTCTTTTTTCTCCTTCCTTCTTCTTTTCTCCTTCTCGTTCATCTTCTTCCCCCTTTTCTTGCCCCTCCTCCTCTTTTCCCTTCCTCCTTCTCCTTTTCTACTTACTTCTTTTTCTCCTTCTTCTGTGGCAGTATCAGGGCTTGAATTCCATTAGCATTTTCTCCCCTTTTTCTCAAAGCTATCACTCTACTACTTGAGCCACACCTCCACTTCTGGCTTTAAGCTAGTTAATTAGAGATAGGAATCTATTACACTTCCTTCCTAGGCTGGTTTTGAAACTCCATCCTCTAATCTCAGTGTCCTGAGTAGCTAGGATGACAGGCATGAGCCATCCACACCCAACTTCAGATTTACATCTTTGCCAAATTGTGATGCAGCCAGGGAACCCTGGCCAGGACCCTGGTATGAAGCTCTTGAATCTAGAATTATGAGCCAAGTAACTTCATTGTTCTGTACATCAACTAGACTTGGGTATTTTGTTATGGTAACACAAAATGGACCAAGACAATCCCTCATTGTCTCTGATTTGCAGTAATAATCACAGACAAGTCCTCACAGTGAGTACAGTGAATATATTCCCCAGGTTCAGGTCCCTTCCAGGACTCCTGGTCTTCCATGTCCATGTGTTAATAGTCTGCCCATGTAGGACTATTATTCCTGATGTTTCCCAAAGTCACGTCTACTGATTGTCCACAGAAATAGAAATGGCATAGCTTCTCGTTCATAGATAAATACCCCAAATGTGTATCAAGTGTGTAAACACATGTGGGTCCCTGTTGAAGGAGCTGCCAGCATACAGTTTCTTTAATCCTTTCTACAGTGTGCACAGGTGATATATGCACTCTTAATGGAGTCAGGGCTCTGACATCAGAATGCTAAGAGAAGGTGTGAAAGAAGTTATTGTCTGAGTGTGAGTCCAGTTGGCCCTGCATTCCATGACTTCCTGCCTCTATACATTGCCTTGATGCCCTTAGCTCAGTCATGCACAGCCACCCTGGTCACTGCAGTTTTCCTGGTGAGATGAAGGGAGAGGGTGTCTTTGAGGTCTGGGCTTGAGAAAGGATTGAGGGGATTGCTCATGGTTCTTGGATTAGAGATGCCTTTATAACTGGTCACACAGAAGATGATATTTCTCAGACCTTGGCCAAAGATGTGTTACTTGTAATGGACTATCAAATATTGATGTGATCTTTTTAGAAAATGGTAGCTGGTGTTTTCAAGTAAGATAGAGTTTTGGGGTTTTTTTCCTCTTATTTTATTTTTTGTCGTGATAGACTTTTTTTTGCCTTAGCTAAATCACCAGTCCTGGCTGCCAGAGAAAAGTGACTATATGAGTAGAAATCATTATGAAAATGGCTACTGTATTACCCAGAGCAGACCTGCTCTAGCAGGTCAGCTTCTCAGATTAGATGGAGTATTGCAGAAGAAGAAGAAACTTAAAGAAAAAGATTCTATACTGTGCTGGATTCTTATGCATAAATCAGTGTGTGGCCAGTAAATGCCTTCCTGATCCTGGAGTCTCCTTATTTTCATCAAGATGGCCTTTATTAAATATATTTCCTTCTATTAGCTTCTGTTTTCCAGGTTCTCAGTACAGCAGTGAGCAGCAGATTTTAGTAACAAAATCATTCACATCTGATAAGCCAAAGCCTGCCTGACCTATGGAAGCCACACCAGAAGCTCTTGCTTGCATTTCTCTTCACTCTGCCTCTTGATCCACCCCGAGACTTCCTGTGTTCCTGTGTGGTGTGTTCTGCTTCCTCTTGGAACTGAAGCAAAATGTCTCTTTAATGGGAGCACGTCCTCTTATGTTGGTCTTGGTTTAGCTCACATACTCTACTATGAATACAACATACTTAGCACAGTGTCTGCAGAGACTTGGCTGGGCACATGGGGAAGACTTCCTTCTTCCCTATCCAGCGCCTCCCTGATAATGTATGCATCACTTTCCCTGGCTCAGAGTATGCATAATTTCCCCCTAGCTTGATGTGTACATCTACTTCCTCTTGGCCTGTGTGTATCAATTCCTCTTTGTTTAGTGTGTACATCACCTCCTCCTAGCTCACTGTGTATGTTTATGATTCCCCTTTGCCTCAATATGTACCTCACTTCCTCTTGATCAGTTTGTGCATGATTCCCCCCTGGCTCAGTGTGTACATAACTCAATCAGTGTGTGCAGCACTTCCCAACTCAGGTCTTTCATGTCTGCCTTTTGTCCTTAAAGACTGGTTGACCTGAGAGGGAGATTGGAAGATGGTGGAAAGAGAATGAGGAACAACCTAAGCTTTTTGAAATGAGGCAGAGTTTCAGGGTTCCATCAGGCACTCCATGTTTAGGGAGTCACACCAAGTAAGCTTTAATTATATTGAGATATACACTCCAAAAGAAGATTAGAAACTATGTGGATAAGAAGACAGAAACCAGCGAAGAATTGTTCGGTGCCGTGGCCGAACCTGTGGCCTTACCTTCAGCAGAGAATGTAAAGAGCCCACAGAGGAACAAGCAGGAATGGGAGCCCACAGCTGTGGCAGCCACCATCAGATGCAGAGACAATTTGCTATATCATGGATGGTCTGAAGTAACACAGGGAACCATGGGTACCCACAAAAGATATTCCCCCATCCCTCTCCCAACCCTGGAGAACAACATCTAGATGGGAACCTCTTTCCCCACGTGAGACGAATGCCATTTTTGAAAGTGGCAAAGAGATGGCCAGAAACCCTTGCTGTACAAATGGCATCATATTTGAAAAGGGCAAAGGAATCTGATACCCTTGTACCAGCCCTCTCTGGCACCAAACAAAATGGTAGCATAGCCCAGTGGGAGGCAGACCTGCCTCCCAGCGGTGAGGAAGAAAAGGTCAATGGTCCAGGTAAATTCCAGCATGGCTTGTAGCCATCCAAACACTTTGGAATTACAAAACTGAAAGCCTCTAAAATCCCACAGAAAAACAAAACAAAACAAAAGAAATATATTTTAATATATTATCTATATGTCACATTTACTGAATAAATAAAATATGTTAATCTTTAAACTTAGATAAAAGAATTCAGATACAGACATTTGCACAAAATCATAGACCTTTAAATATAAAGAACTATATGAATTACACAATTCAGAAATATAAACACCTTGCATTTAAATAATTTTCAGAAGTAGTTATTCCTTTTATTAATACATTGACTACATGATGAATGTTACATGCAAGGTTAATAAGCAATGAGTATAAATAAAATTTCATATGTAATTCATAAAAAAGGGGAGATTCATGTAGTCATATATTACACTATTTACTTCCTTTGTAAATGATGAATGACACCTCACTGGGTTTAGGTATTACATTTTGCTTATGAATTCATCCACTAATGGCATCTTTACATTTTCAAAGGCCCTCAACTTAACCTATGATTGAAAATATCCCTTCAAATCTTTAAATCTTTCTCTGATTCTTTTTTTCTTCATTCTGTTTCTCCTCCTTCCTCCCCTCTTCCCTCCCTCCCTTCTCCTCCTCCTCCTTCTTCCTCTTCTTCCTCTTCTTCTCCTTCTTCCTCTTCTTCCTCTTCTTCCTCTTCTTCCTCTTCTTCCTCCTCCTCGACCTCCTCCTCCTCCTTCTCCTTTTTGCAAAGAAAATTATACAAACAACAACAAAACACACAAAGAACAGACAGGTCTAAAAAGCTGAGTGTGTTTCCAGGCTAGGAACTCAGGTGCTGGCTACCCCTCCATATTGGGGAATATTCCAGATATGATGTAACCCTTATACATCCAAGTGCTCTTCAGAATATAGGCTGCAGTTAAGAACCACCTCCCACCTGTTAACTATACAACTCCCCCATCCCCCAGTGCTGCCTCACCTAGGCTAGAAAGTGAAGCTGCGAGACTCCAATCTTGTGAGGCAGAATTTTTTTCTGAAAACTCAAATTGATTAGATAATTCATATTTTCTATTTGATTTATAAACTACAGAAAGGCCTTTAAGACTTAGCTATTTCCCAATTGTACTGAAAGTGGAAATCTAGGTAACAGCTATACTCCAATATCAAAAAGGCCTTGAAGTCCAACTGTGCCTTAATCTCCTCAATGTAAGTAGTGAGGATCCCAACCTAATAACATCAGAGATGCATTCTACCTGTGAAATGATGAGCTCTACCCCCTGGTGGTATCAAGATCTTGGCTACATGGATGGCTAGAGATTTCAACATCTAAAACAGAGACTCCATCAAGAAACTGTATACTGGAGCTGTATATCAGGAGCCAAAAAGTCCCCCGAACAAACTGGAGAACTTATTTTTTTATTTCTATTTTTTGTATTTTGTTGTTTAGATTAGTTTTAGATATACAGTCTATGGTAATTGCTAAGTCTGTTTCTCAGTTGTGTGCATACTTAATTCTGGCTATATTTTTTGATTATTCAATTTTTAATTTTTTTAATTTTTAATTTTTTTAGTTTTTTCTTTCATTTCTCCTCCTTCCTCCCCTCTTCCCTCCCTCCCTTCTCCTCCTCCTCCTTCTTCCTCTTCTTCCTCTTCTTCTCCTTCTTCCTCTTCTTCCTCTTCTTCCTCTTCTTCCTCTTCTTCCTCCTCCTCGACCTCCTCCTCCTCCTTCTCCTTTTTGCAAAGAAAATTATACAAACAACAACAAAACACACAAAGAACAAATCAAATGATTTTTTCCTCTCTTTATTTTTCTAATTCCTTTAATTTTATTTATATCTGTTTGCTTTTATCTGTTTTTCTCTTTTTCTTTCTTTTCTATATTCCTTTGTTCCCTTATTATTTGTCTGTTTCTTTGATTGCATTTGTTTTCATTTTGATTTTGTCTAGTTGCTCATCCTGTTTTCATTTTCATTTGTTTTGGTCTATTCTGACCCTGACAGCACATTTGCTCACTGGCAAAAAAAAATCTATCTATCTATCTATCTATCTATCTATCTATCTATCTATCTATCTATCTATCTATCTATCTATCTTTACACCACAATACCCCTCCCCGAATGTAAGTAAAAGTGTATTTAGATAGGGGAAAACATATCTATGGTTTAAAAGCCATGATTTAAAATCTATGCAATTGTAGGGCTCTGTGTTGGTTTTTGGCTTTATATTGTGTCCTCTTGTGGTTTTGGATTTGAGTGCATTTGTTTCCGAATGGGCAGAACATACCACAGAAACACAAGAAGAAATGGCAGGTCAAGGAGGCTCAACTCCCTCAGAAAATAACCAGGCAACAGAGCAGACAATGAAAGACTTAGAAAAGAGTTCTCAAAATACTTTAAAAACAGTGCTAATAAATATGTATAATGAAAAGATAGAAGCCTACACAAGTCAATTTGAAAGTGTGATGAGTCTAACCAAAGATTATTAGAGGAATTCATGGAGTCCACAAACTGAAAGCTAAATGAATTCCAAGAGAAGGAAAGGGAGATCAATGAAAAAATAGTCACTCAGCTAAAGGACATGAGAGAAGATAATGAAAATCAAGAAGAAGTGATCCAAGAGCTAAGAGAAAGCTTCAATAAAGAGATAGAAACCATCAAAAATGATCATTTAGAAGGCAGTGAAATGAAAAACAAAGTGAAAAGTCTTGACAGCTGATTGGATGATGTAGAAGACAAAGTCTCAGGAATTGAAGACAGATTAGATATTATAAAGAATGAAGAAACAATTATCCAGAACAAATCCAAGAAACAAGAAAGAGCTTCCAGGAACTACAGGACTCTGTTAGAAGACCAAATTTAAGACTGATAAGTATTGAGGACAGAGAAGAGAAGGCAACTACAGTAATAGAAAACATTTTACAGAATCCTACCTGAGAACTTCCCAAACATCCAAAATGTTTGGCCCATTCAGATACAAGAAGTCTTTACAACTCCAAACAGATGAGAACAGAATGAACATCCCTCTGACACATGGATATCTGTACAAGATCAATAGGAATGAAGGAATTAATTACTTATAAATGAAAAATTTATAAGTCAGAATAAACTTTATAAGTTTTTTTTTTTTTTTTTTTTTTTTTTTTGCCAGTCATGGTACCTGAACTCTGGGCCTGGGCACTGTCCCTCAGCTCTTCAGCTCAAGGCTAGTGCTCTACCACTTGAGCCACAGCACCACTTCCAGCTTTTTCTGCTTATGTGGTGCTAAGGAACCGAACCCAGGGTCTCATGCATGGAAGGCAAGCACTCTACCACTGAGCCACCTTCCCAGCCCCAAACTTTATAAGTTTTATAAATTGGAATAACTAAAGATTTGTCAGCTGAGACCATGAAAGCAAGGAAAGCCTGGAATGCTGCATGCTATGCCTGAAAAGCAAACAACTACCAAACAAGAATACTGTACCCAGCAAAACTCTCCTTCATAACCAACGTACAAATAGAAACTTTCAAGAAGAAGAAAAAATTAAAATAATTTATCTTCACACAATCAGCATTACAGAAGATACTTAATGATGTCCTACATATAGAAAACCAACAAGAACACTATAGTGACAGTGAAAAGGCCCCTTACCAGGGAATAGGATAAATATGGTAGGAAAAGATGAGGCACAGACCCAAAGAAAGTAGATAACATAGCAAGAATCACCAAACATTTCTCAGTTCTAACTCTCAATATTAATCGACTTAACTCTCCAATCAAATGACAAAGATTGACTGGTTGGATCCAAAAGCAAGATCCATCCATCTGCTGTCTTTAAGAGACACACCTTGCCCACAAAATCAAACATATTCTGAAAGTGAAATGCTGGAATAAAATTTTCAAGAAAATGGTTCCCATAAACAGGCTGGAGTAGCAATACTAATAACAGATAAAATAGACTTTAAATTAAAATTAGTAAGATGAGACAAAGAATGATATTACATACTAATAAAGGGATCTCCCCTATAGGAAAATAGAACAATTCTAAGTATCTATATACCAAATGTGGAAGCACATCAAACTTCATCAATACTTATCAAACAAATACTACTTAATTCTAAATACACATGTAGATCCAAATACATTGATGGTTTGTGACTTTAAAACATCACTGGTGTTTCTGGATAGATCATCCCAGCAAAACCTCAACAGAAAAACCTCCCACATAAGTAATTGCATTGACCAACTAGACATCTACAGAATATTTTACCCAGTATCATCAGAATATACATTCTTTTCAGCAGCTCATGGAACATTCTCCAAAATATAAAATTTTAGGTCAGAAAGCAAATCTGTGCAAATTCAGAAAAAATGAAATTATTCCCTGCATCCTGTCAAACCACAACAGAATAAAATTAGAGCTCAAGACCAAAAGCCATCACAAAATATTCTCTAACTCATTGAGACTTAGCAACACATTGTTGAATGAACAGTGGGGCACTTAAGAGATCAGAATGGAAATTCAAATGTCTATGGAATTTAACAAAAATGAGCACACAATGTTTCTGCTCCTCTGGGACACAGTAAAGGCAGTACTCAGAGGAAACATTAGCTCTGAGTGCCTACATCAACAAATTGGGGATATCTCAAGTAAACATTTTAATGATGCACCTTGAAAAAGAGGAACAAGCCAAACCCCAAAGCAGTAGACTGAAAAACAATTAAAACTAAGTCAGAAACAAATGAATTACAGTCTTTTTTTTTTTTTTTTGGTCCAGTCATGGGGCCTGAACTCTGGGCCTGGGCGCTGTCCCTCAGCTCTTTAGCTCAAGGCTAGCGCTCTACCACTTGAGCCACAGCATCACTTCTGGCTTTTTTCTTTTTGCTTATGTAGTGCTGAGGAATTGAACCCAGGGCCTCAAGCATGCACGGCAAGTGCTCTACCACTGAGCCACCTTTCCAGCCCATGAATTATAGTCTTAATAAAACCACAGAAAGAATCAACAAAAAAAAAAAGAGTTGGTTCTTTGAAAAAATAACAAAATTGACAGACCCTTAGCCACCTGACCAGAAAAAGAAGAGAACACACCTAAATAAATACAATTAGAGACAAAAATGGGAACATCATAACAGAAAAAAAGCAAGGTTCATAACAACATAAGGGAAAATTTTGCAAACATGCATGGGAACAAATTGGAGAATCTGAAAGAAATGAAGAATTCCTAGTGAATATTGATATACTCAAACTAAACTAAGAAGATTTGAACCAACTAAATAGACCCACAACAAGTCATGAAATAGAAATGACAATGAAAGACTTCCCATCCAAGAAGAGCCCAGGACCAGATGGATTCACAGCTGAATTCTATCAACCCTTGAAAGGAGAACTCACTCCAACATTCCTCAAACTCTTCAATGAAATTGAAAGTGAGGGATCACTACCCAACTCATTCTATGAAGGTAGCATAACTCTCATTCCAAAGCCAGAGAAGGACTCATCAAAGAAAAAGGACTATAGACCCATCTCTTTCATGAACATCAATACAAAACTTCTCAATAATAAAATTCTGGCCAACTGAATTCAACAACTAATCAAAGCAATCATGTACTATGATATACTATGATCAAATGGGATTCATTCCAGGGACACAAAGCTGGTTCAATATATGCAAGTCAATTAATGGAATTCAGCACATCAACAGAAGCAAAGACAAGACTGCATGATCATCTCCCTAGATTCAGAAAAAGGATTAGACAAGATCCAACACCCCTTTATGATGAAAGCTCTAGAGAAACTAGGAATCCATGGGACATTCCTCAATATAATAAAGGTTGTATATGACAAACCTACAGCCAGCATTATACTTAATGGTGAAAAGTAAAAACCATTTCCTCTAAAATCATGAACAAGAGGAGGATGTCTGCTCTCTCCACTTCTCTTCAGTATAGTAGTGGAAGTCCTAGTTAGAACATAAGGCAAGAGAAATACATGGAGGAGGTCCAAATAGGGAAAAAAAAAGAAGTAAAAACTCCCTCCTTGCAGATGATATAATTCTGTATATAAAGAAATCCAGAGAAAAAGAGGGGATAACAATGCCCGACAAGGAATTTACTCATTACCTTACTGATGTAAGTGTAACCTCTCTGTATAGTATCTTTACAAGAAATTAAAATTTAAGAAAAAAGAAAAAAAAGAAACCCAGAGAATCCTCTTCCAAGTTCTTTGAGCTGATATGAAACTTTGGCAAAGTACCAGAGTATAAAACTAACCCCCCAAAAGCAGTAGCTTTTTTGTATGCCAACAATAAGAAGAGTAAGACTGAAATCAAGACAGCAACTCCATCTGTAATAGCCTCAAAGAATGCCTAGGAATTAACCAAAGAAGTGAAGGACTTCTATGATAAAAACTTTAAAAATCTGAAAAAGGAAATTGAATCAGATTTACCGAAGTGGGAAAACCTTCCACACTCCTAGATTGGAAGGACTAAGATTGTGAAAATTGCAACACTGCCCAAAGCTATCTATAAATTCAATACCATACCCATCAATACTTCAACATCATTCTTCAGTGATAGAGAGGAAGCAATCCAAAAATTTATGTGAAATAATAGAAGACCCCAAATAGCAAAAACAATCCTTAGCAGGAAAACAGTACTGGAGGAATTTCAATGCAAAACTTCAAACTTTATTGCAAAGCTGTAGTAATAAAAACAGCTTTGTACTTGCAGAAAAATAGGCCCAAGGACCAATGAAATAGAACTGAAGACCCAGAAATGAACTTACAGACATATGGCCTGCAAATCTTTGATAAGTGAGCCAAGAACACATGATGGAAGAAAGACAGCCTCTTCAACAAATGGTGCTGGCAGAATTGTCTATATGTGTGCAGAAAACACCTTGCACCAGACTCAATTCCAAATGGATCAAAGACCTCAATGTAAGACCAGATACCCTGAAACTATTACAGGAAAGGATAGGGGAAAGACTAGGGCTCCATGGCTTGGGTCAAAACTTTGTAAGCAAAGATCCAGAACCATAAGAAATCAAAGAAAGTCTTGATAAATGGGGTTGCATTTAACTGAAGAGTTTCTGCATTGCAAAGGACATAGCTAGCAACATAAATAGAAAGTCCACAGAATGGGAGATCTTTACTAGCTATGCATCAGAAAAGGGGCCTCACATCTAAAATATACTCAGCTCAAAAAATTAAACCACCCAGAAACCAAAACCTCAAAGAAATAATATCCCAATTAGTAAATGGGATAAAGACTTACAGAGAGACTTTTTTAGAAGATGGAATAAGAATAGTCAATAGAGACATGAAGAGATGTTCAACATCTCTCTGTAAAAGAACTGCAAATCCAAACAACTTTGAGATTCCCCTGACCATTTTCAAGAAAACTAACAACAGATGTTGGAAGGGTTGTGGCCAAAAAGGAACACCACTACACTGTTGATGGAATTGTAAACTTGTTCAACTGCTCTGGAAAGTAGTATGGAAGGTTCTTAAAAGACTAAACATAGAGCTTCTCTATGACCTAGTCATCCCACTTCTGGGCATTTATCTAACTTTACACAAACCAGGCCACACTAAAGCTACCAACACAACCATGTTCATTGCAGTATTGTTTACCATAGCCAAGATATGAAATCAACCCAAATACCCTTCAGTTGATCAAGAAAATGTAGTACATATATACATAATGGCATTATATGCTTCCATCAGAAAGAATGATATTGTACTATTTGTAAGGAGATAGAAAGACTTGGAAAAAATTATATTAAGTCAAATAAGCCAGATCCAAATAAACATATATTACATGGTTTCCCTCATTTATGGTAATTTGAATGTGCCTATAAATCTTCAGGAAACACAATGGATTGTAAAAGACAAAAAGTTACACTTGGACATGATAATCAGGAGTCTAAACGTTCACATAGTAAGACTAAAGGAGGATATTCTTAGGAGAGGATCACAAAGGCTCAATAGCTATTTTCATGTGATCATATTAAATAATGTTTATAGAAATGAACTCCAAGGAATGGAAATAAGAGGTTTTAAATTTTACTTTTTCTGGGTTCCCCCCACTTTTGTTGCTGTTTTTGATTTCTGTACTTGTATGTAAGTATCTTTTTGGGGAAGGGGAGAGAAAACATAGAAATCATAGGACAAATGGTGATCTAATTCAGCAGTAATACTCACTAGACACTGTGTTGAAAATGAACTATACAACTTGTGGGGGGTGGTCAGGAGGGAAAAACCTGGAAAAAAATGAGGGAAAGGGTGACACTGTTCGAAAAGAAATGTACGGATTACCTGACCTATGTAACTGTAACCCCTCTGCATATCACCTTTACAATAAAACCAAATTTAAAAAAAGATTGGTTGACATCTTCAGTGTGAGGCAAATGGATAACTGAGAATATAAAATTGTATTATTTGTAATGTAATTTCAGATATATCAGTTAATATAACAATCAAATAGACCAGAAATTAAAAAGTGAAAAGTTGTTTACCTAGCTCCCTCTCTTTTCAGATATTAGGTTACAAAAGGATAAGGAGGCCTAAGAGAGTTTATCTGCATCTGCCCTGTCACTTGAAATGGTAAAGATTTGTGGAACACTTCATGAATGGGTACAGACACAAAAAAAATGAGAGGTATGTTTGAGAAAAAGAAGCTCTAAAATTTACTTATCATCCCTGTTTTTAGGATGAGCCCCAATCACATTACTACATTTTAGAAAAGTAAATAAAACCCATTTTGGCTGCATCTGTAATGATCATGGGGTCCCCAGACAATATAAGCATATATATTTTGCCAGCACAGAGAGAACAAAGACAGTATATGAGAATTGTTGTGTTAGGTGTTTACCCATATTTCCTGCATGGGGGTCCAGGAAAAGTTTTTCTCCTTGCTTTTGCTCTCTACCTTAGCCTATTACAGTAAAACCAATCTTTCTAAAACTCTCACTTCGTGAGATTCTCCTTATTGTGAGACTCCTTGAAATGATTTACATGAGTGGATCCATGATTTTATGTGGAAACTTGGGAGTTAAGACGTCTTTACTAGAATCCAGTGTCAAAAGTCTCCTAGAACTTCTCGCCACAGCCACCTGGTCCATACTCTGTCTGGACTTTAGAAATGAATTCTGTGTTCATGGATATATCTTGAGTTGTTGACTGATAAAATAGCTTGGTGAGATAGGAGAATAGGAGAAAGCAAAGATTTCTTAGGATGATGGTGCAAGGAGACAGGGCAGGTAGCTAGCCAGAAGAGCATAGCTCTGTTACTGCTGCTGATGTTAGTTCCCTAAAATCAATATCAGGATTTTGGGGAACACTTTTATGAGTTAGTGGCAATTTGGTGGCTGGCCTTCTCTCTTTTTGTCAATCCTGTTGGCTTGGCTGTCTCCTTTTCAAAGTATGGTTTACATTTTACCAGAGTAGAAACGACTTGAAGGCTCTGATGGAATGGAAAACGTGAATTCCATCCACCCAGCTTCCAGGGCTTGACTGACTTCCTCATTCCACCTTGCTCATTCTGAGCATTTGGCTCACTTACATTCTATGTGGACCTTGATATTTTTCTGTCCACTCTACCCCCTTAAATAGGGGCCTCTTCCACATTCCTCACATCCGTCAGTCAGAATACCTGCTGACACAAAGGAATCTTATCATGTCCTGTCCACAAACCCTCCTGAGGTTTCCTTTGACACTTTGGAGATACGACAGTCCCGTCAGTGGGCCCCCAGTGCCATGTCCTCACTTTGCACCAGCAACTGGAGTGTTAGACCTCAGGTCCAAATTCTAGGAGTTCCTCATGTCTTGTCTGGCTGCTTACTCCTATGCATCAAATAAAGACATAATGAAGGAAAGGAGATTATCACATGGTTCAAGCATGCCAGAAAAAAACTGTGTCTTCAGCCATCTTTGGCTGATGTCTTCAGGGAGACAGACATTTGCCTTCGGTTAGATAGAGAGAATTGGTGGCAGGGGATGAGGTATGATACATGATTAAGTAGTCCCAGTTAAAGCTGCACCCTGGTTGATCAATGTCTCAGTCTTTGTCTTTGGAGAGTTTTCAGAGAAGTTGTTCTTATTTCATTACTTGAGTTTTTGGCTGTTATCTTCCTTCAGGGTAGTTTCATCTCTTGCTACAGGATAATAAGAAGATTGTATTGCTTGTCTGAGGGGCAGTTGGCCTACGTCACAAGGTACTTTCCTGTCTTTTCTGGAGCCCAATGGGATTGCACGAGAGAATGGCTCAGGTCAAATGATAAAGAAGCAAATGCGGGTAGATGCCTAATTTTCATCCTGCTTTTACTTTAAGGGCCTGGAAGAAGCAGCTTTTAAGTTCTTCCTGTAGCCTGGTGCCCACCCACATTGCATCTTGTTCTCATCAACACAGCAATTCATTACCTGTCCCAGGGACTCCGCATTGGCCAAACCATGCCTTTCCTTGACATTTAACATGACTGCGCTGATTTCCCAGGTTTCATCTCAAAGGCAGTTCTCCCATCCACGTCATCCTTGCTCACTCTAACTAAAGCAGCTGCCCTCGCCCTGTGAACTGCTGTCATATTTTCTCCATGCCTAAACTTGCGCCCTTTGTCAACTTACATATTTGTTAACTTTCTCTGTCCAGTAGACAGCTTGTACATTCTTTGATAACAGACACTCTGACTCATTGATACTGTTTTCAGTGTCTAGCACAAACTTGAGGCTCATCAATAAAATCACCTCTCTGCAGGACTAGAAGGTTCTCTGGAAAAAAAGGAGTGTGCTAATTCCATTTACTCTCTTTTAAAAAGGCATCTGGTGTGTAGGATGTTAATAAATTTCCTAAGATGTAGTTCTAGTTGCTAGCCTGGGAAAAGATTTATCAGATGTGTTTTCTCTCCCCAAGTGGCATTCTGGCATAGCCCTTCCTGGGCCATTAGAGGCCTCCAAGCAAGGCAGGGGCTCCACAGTGCCACGCAGGATGCAAATGCTGGGGAAGGGTCCAACCATCCAGATAAGCCAATTGGGGCAGAGCATCCAACCCTGAGAAAAACAACGAATCATGTCTTGGAAACAAATTGACACCCACTATAGGATCTATAAAGCCAAGCGAGGTTTTAATAAAGCAGTGGGAAATAGATCAAGTTCTAAGACTAATGGAGTATTCTTGGCAGTGAACTCATTCTTTCTTCATACTCCCTCAGCTCTGGAAGGCTCTGTAATTAAAAACTTCAATATACGTGTGACTTTAAATAGCTGACTGATGCTTCAAGCCCTGTCAGAAAGCTCTGTGGTAAGGTGTCAAGTCATATTTAGTTTCCCCATCGGAAGCATCACACAAATAGCTGTGTCTGCCATTAATATACACCCCGTCCCCTGGTAGACAGTGTGGCTCTTTTTAATTAGTAAATAATTACAGAGACTACAGCAGCCTGCTATTACCTACTTTTACTTCCTTTCTGTTACCCTCCTCCATACCATAAGGTTTGGTCGGTCAAGGCCTGTGAAGGACACAGCTGTGTGTCAGAGATCCAACTCCAGGTCAACAGGGCCCTGTGGCTGGTAGGGTCTTGGGTCTGGCAGGGCTGTGTCTTCTCCAAACACAGGATGAGTGCAGCTAGTGGAGGGTTCTCAACATGTGTAGGGAGGGCTGTGGGAAGTCCCTCTCCTGGTCCATGCTGGGGCTCTATTTAACTAAGTTAAAGCAGTGGTAGAAGATATCAAGGAAGACAATTCTATGCTGAGGTGGGACTGGGGTGAGGAGGGACAGGGAGTGAAGAACACAGAGAGCCATGGACACCCACCTACTTGTGTGGAACCTCTGGATGTATGTGAAAAGGACCCATTGAGGGCCATAGTTTTAGTGTCATTGCTCACTTGAGACTTTTCCTCTATGGCAGGCATTTTCTACAGAGTGATATTGTCCCTGTAGAAATCAAAAGCACATGTTGGAAGGAAAAGAAAACATTAGAAAGGACCATAGTTTATGGTTCTCTTAAGCTTAACTCTATGTGATAAACATCCCACAGATTCTAATTTGTCTCTTTTTAAATGAAAGTTAAACAAAGTCAATGAATATCTAAAATAGTCATTTAATGTTATTTTTCTTTCCTGTTAGCAACAACACTCACTCTTTGTCAAGTTTTTCTTATGTATTCCTTCCTTAAAATGAATTTTATTTTTTCTAATGGGGGTGAGAGATGATGATGATGATGATGATGATGATGATGATGATGATGATGATGATGATGATGATGATGACGACAACCATAATGAAAGGCTGAGAAATGCCCCTTTAGGACAACTAAGTCAGGTCACCTGCCTGAAGCACAAGACCAGGGGCACCTGATCAAACCCTCTAGGGGAAGAAGGGTCACGTTTGGAGGGACATTCACTGGTCCCTTGAGGTTTCAGGTGGCAGGGTCTTCCCCATACCATGTCAGTGGTGGATATGTGTCAGTGAAGAGATTCTGCTGTGGGCCTAGACCCTCTAAGGAGAAGAGGCATGAAGAGGTGGCATGGAGCCCACCCCAAGACCTGCCATGGGGAGGATGGCAGACAGAGTCACCTAGTCCTGATGGGTTGCATAGACCATATCATAGCACAGGGCTCCCCTAGCTCCCAGGAAGGGGGCAAGTTGGAAGGAAGGAGACCAGGATACATCTGTGGCCGGGAGGGTAGAGATGAGCTGATGGGCACTGGTGCGTGGAAGATGGTGCTCCACCAGGCCTGTGACCTGGTGAGGTCCTGCTATCACCACAAAGCCTTGTGTCCTGGTGGACGCTTCTCAGCCTTATCTAACGTGAACTTGAATCCCCATGAGGGCAGGCAGTGGATCTGGAACTACTGTGGCCTTCCAGGAATTGTCTGGGCAGGGTTAATGCAAGGGAAGGGACCTCCTAGCTTCACTCCTAGTTAACTTGTATCAATCAAATAACAATTTAGGCCTCTGAACTCAGGCTTATGGGACTCGCTGCCCAATAGAAGCTTGGTGAGTTCCCATTTGCCATCATTACCCTTCACAGGCACTTTCAACTCCAGAATGCTCTGCCTCTAGCACAAATAGTACAGACCTGTGGGTCCAGTGTGGGATGCGGTACCTCAGCTATCACCTAGCAGAGCAAATTTCCATTTATTTGCATTTCCTTTCCTGTGTGACTGAGTTCTTCTGTCCCAGTGTGATTAAGCTCTGCTTCTACCTGACTGGACACTGCTCCCATTCCTGGGATATGGAGCCCTGTTGCTGCCTGAATGAGCTTTGTTCTGTCTGAACTCGATTTCTGCATGACTGAAAACTGTTCCTGACTGGGTGAACTCTGTTCCTCATGCCTAAGCTCTGTTCTTATCTGGATGTGCCCTGCTGCTGCCTGTGACTGAGCTCTGTTTCCAGGTGACTGAGCTCTGCTTTTTCAGGACTGGACTTCTGTTGCTGTGACTAGGCTCTACTCCTGGCTATATCCTACTCCTGTGTGATTGAGTGCTTGTCCAGAATGACTGAGTCCTGTTCCTGTAGGACCGAGCTTTGTTGCTAGTGAGAAGCTCTGTGCCTACTGAACCCTTTTCCTTTGTGACTAGATGCCTTAGAACATCACTGCAGTCCCAGAGCTTTGCATGGGTTGCTCTGGAATATTCGAGCAGAGGCACTGCATAGAATATTTTTACTTTATTTTTTAAAGTTTGCTTCATCTGATGTGCCCTTCTCAATGTGGAGGAAGAAAAACATAGCGGGCCAGTAATAAAGGATGTTTGGATGAAGTCACACCACTTGTACTCTTAGGCCACACAAAGTTGTGGGAAGGGAGGGAGGAACACACCAGCTTTGGGGCTGGTGTAGACTCAGTGGCGGAGCACTCTGGTCACTTATGCAATGGTAATAATAGTAATAATAATAATGATAATAACAATAGTAAATCCCAATAGTCTCTGACCTTCTTAAACCAAGGAATTTTGTAAGTCCCAAGTAAAATAAAAGTGAAAATAGATCAGCTTCTCCCCTTGGTCTTTTCCACTAGAACAGGTAACTTATGACCCTATCTGATAGTGGTGGAGGTGGCTTTTCAGAAGGTGCAAAAGCAGCAAGTGAAGGTTGAAGAGTCACTCCAGATGGAGAGGCTCATAGAACATGGTAGGGCCAGGCCTCATGTGCCTCTGCTGCTGTTTCTAGGTTTCAACTATGGGCAAGGCAGGTTGCAGTAAGAATTAATGATAGTTTGCTTACATTCTCCTTTTATTCAGCTGAATTCAGTATTTAAAATTGGGTCTGTTCTAAAAGAAACTAGAAGACTTACTCATTAATAACCAGCTACTTAATAAATTTAAAATAGAATTTAATTTTCAATAGTTAACTTCATTTTTCAAGGGCTATATTACATTCATTTATGTGCTGTAAAAATTGAGGAGTATTACTCATCTTGGTTGTTCCAGGGCCCCATGGAGAGTATGATAGATTTACCAGGGCTCTTTTTCTTCTTTCACTGTGGAGGGAGAGTAAGGGGCACAAACACAAAGCCATGGGAAGTGCCAGGCATCTTTTTGAGTGTTCATAGCAGGATCCTCGCTTCCATTAGTGCTGTAGGTTAGGTCTGTGCATAACTATAGAGGGGAGATTGATAGAAAGAATCTCACCAGAATGAAGATCCTGTGAAGTTAAACTTTCAGTTCTTTGTAACCTGATCCTAAACACAATATGAATACTATATCCTGGACCATTATCATCACTAACCCCATCATTGCTCACAACACAATCATCACTGGCACCATCAGTATCAACCCAACATGCTCATTATCAATAGCATCACCACCACCACCATCATTGCTCAGTCATCACCACTACCATCATCATCATTATCAACACCATCACCACCATCATCACAAATTAACATCAATACCATGACTGTCAATTGACTTTTAAAATGTGGAGTAGCCATGAAAAAAAAAAGAATCATTTTTATCTGTTAAGCCAGGAGTTTAGGGAACTGCAGATAATTTGGTGAATACCGTAAAACCATTCCTATGCATTCATTCATTCAACATATAATTATTGAAGCTCCATATCCCAGATACTATCTCTAACGAGTAGGCTTTATTAGTTTAAAAAAGGATACTCTGAATGTAAAAAAATTAAGCAAAAATAATTTATTAATGTTTCTTTATAAACTGTAAGTCTCTTTTCTTTTTTTTTTTTGGTCCGTCGTGGGGCCTGAACGTGGGGCCTGAACCTGGGTCCAGGGCACTGTCCCTCAGCTCTTCAGCTCAACCCCTGTGCTCTACCACTTGAGACACAGCACCACTTCCATCTTTTTCTGCTTATATGGTGCTGAGGAATCGAACCCAGGGCCTCATGCATGCAAGGCAAGCACTCTACCACTGAGCCACCTTCCCAGTCCAACACAGAGCTTTTTATCACTCCAGAAACATGTTGAAGTCTCTTCTCAGTCCCTCCAACTCCAGGTAGTCTGTTATTTCTGTTACTATAGATTACCTTTCTTAGTGTTTCATGCAAATGTATACAATAAATATACCTATCTATGTGACTCCTTTTGAATTGAATATTTTGAGATTCATCTATATAATATCCATCAGTACTTAATTTCTTTATATTGTCAGTACCATCACCACCACCATCATCATCATCATCATCAAAATCATCTTATCACAGTTGTCCACCTTAGGGACTTTTTGTGAGTCCTAAGTAGGCTAGCATGAATAAGAAGAGCTGAGAACATCTTGGCTCTTTTTTAACCTGAACCAATTCCCTAAGAGAGATGGTTTCTTTCAAAATATAAAAGTATCAAGTGAAATTTCAAGAGTTCTCTTGTGTAGCATGTTAATATAGTGGATTAAATGAACTGATATAAAAATGTAGAGTTACCCTTTCGTTGCTATAGACTTGATTTTATAATTTCTTGGATCAAGTTTGGTATTATTTTGTTGAAGATTTTTATATTAATGTACATGAGAAATACTAGTAAATTACTCTTTCTTGTAGCATTTTTAACTTGGGAATAAATAAGCATATTGTGGGGATATGTGGAATGTGTTAGGAAATGTTTTCTGTGCTTGCATTTTCTAGAAGAGACTGGATAATCTCTCAGTCTTTCCTTAAATATTTGGTAAACTTCAAGTCTGTACCACTTTATTCAGAAGGTTATTCATTCTTAGTTCAATATATTTAATTGCTATTGGCCTATTAAATTAAAGTTATGTTTCTCTTATGTCTTTCAAGAAAATAATCTGTTTACTATGGGTTAATTTGTGGATATAGAGTTGTTCATTACGTTCCCTCATTCTATTGGAGATATACCCAGAACAGGGTCTTATGATAATTCTGCTTCCTTTTATTTATTTTTTATGCTAGTACAGAGGCTTAAACTCAGGGTCTTGTGCTCTCACTTGGCTTTTTCAACTCCAGGCTGACACTGTAACTCTTGAGCCACACTTCTACTTCTGGCCTTTCATGGGTAATTGAAGATTTGCATCTCATGGATCTGTCTTCCCAGGCTGGCTTTGAGCCTTGATTTTCAGATCTCAGCTTCCTGAATAGTTAGGATTACATGTGAGAGCTATCAGTGTCTCACTCGATCTAGGCTTCTTTTGTACAGTGGCTTTGCCATTTTACACTCACAGCGCAAGGCACAAGAGTTTTTAATGCCTTTGAATCGTCTCCAGAATGTGTTTTCAAATTGTGTCTTTCATACTGTTGTGAAGCCTATCAGGGTATTTTATTTGCATTTCTCTAATGACTAATGCTTGTCTGAGAAATATGTATATTTAAGAGAATATCATAGAAATTTTCATTCTATCCTATTTTAAAGCCCTCACAACTCAGAGGAATTAGTTCTTAGTCCCATTAACAACTGTTTAACTTACAGATTTGAGACTATACTTATAAACTTAAAAATTCATTTCTGTTGTATGCATTATCCTGCCCATGTAATTGTAGCCCCTCTGTACAGTATGTTCTCAAATAAAATAAAATAAAATTAAAAAAAAATTCATTTCTGTGCTGGGATCTGAGATGCTTGTATACAGAGGAGCTTCATGATGCATACCAGCATTAAGGATGGAATTTACAGAGCCAGCTACGAATGTGTGAGCCTAATTCATAATTGGCATATGTACTCTGAGAAATGTGCCACAGTGATGCTTCTCCAACACCATCGAGTGTATGTAGAGTAATCCCAGTGGAATCCCACCATGTGGCCTTCCAATGTAATTAAGGGACATGATGCATGTGAGATGTGAGGCTCCAGCCAGTGTAACTTTAGGCTTATACTCTTGCTTGGCTTGCTTGAGCAGGTAGTGCTTTACCAGGCTTGCAGCCTGGCTTTTTGATAGTTATCTGAAAGATGGAGTCTTGCAGACTTTTCTGTTTGGACTGGCCTTGAACCATGATCTTCTGATCTCAGCCTCCTGAGTACCAAGACTACAGGTGTGAGCCACCAGTCAAACCTCTTTTATTTGTATAAGTAGAAGAAACATACTCTAAACAATAAAAATATAGCATAGCCAGTAGCATAGTAGTTTACTACCAACTGTTATGTACTATATATAACTGCATGTCACAGTTTGTGCATTTATACCAACATCACCACAAACCATAAGTAGCACTTTTGTTAAAACAGCATTAGTACTAGGCATTAGGGATTGTTCAGCTCCTTTATAATCTTAGGAGACTACCTATCAGCTAGACAGTGGGTTATAGCTGCCAAACTCATTGTGCAGACACTGCTTCCCTGGGACTTGTGGTCCTGTCTTTGCTTGAAGCTAGCACTTTAGCTCTTTTGTGTCTGTAAAAGTCTGTAAAGTGGGATGGAATAGGAGAAACCCTAGGTCTCCTTGGCACAGGTCGAATTTTTCTTAAAAGAGACCCAGAAAAACAACAAATCAAAGCAAGGTTGGAGAAATGGATTGCATGAAATTGCAGAGCTTCTGCATGGCAAAGGACATAGCTAGCAAGATCAATAGAAAGCCCACGGATTGGGAGATCTTCACTAACCATACAATTGACAAGGGTCTTATATCTAAAATATACCTGGAACTCAAAAAAATTAAATCCCCCAACAACAAATCCTCAAAGAAACAACTGCCCAATAAATACATGGGCTACAGACTTAAAGAGAAACTTCTCTGAAGAGGAAAGAAGGATGGCCAATAGACACATGAAGAAATGCTCAACCTCTCTAGCCATAAAAGAAATGCAAATCAAAACAACATTGAGAAAACACCTCACCCCACCTCACCCCAGTTAGAATGGATATAATCAAGAACTCTAATAACAACAGATATTGGAGGGGATGTGGACAGAAGGGAACCTTACTGCATTGTTGGTGGAAGTTTAAACTTGTTCAACCACATTGGAAAGCAGTATGGAGGTTCCTCAAAAGACTCTACATAAAGCTCCCCTATGACCCAGCAATCCCTCTTTTGGGCATTTACCCAAATGATCACAAACAAGACCATACTAAAGCTACCAGCACAACTATGTTTATTGCAGCATTATTTACCATAGCTAAGATATGGAACCAACCCAGATGTCCCTCAGTAGATGAATGGATCAAGACAACGTGGTATATATACACAATGGAATTCTATGCCTCCATCAGAAAGAATGACATTGCCCCATTTGTTAGGAAATGGAAAGACTTGGAAAAAATTATATTAAGTGAAGTAATCCAGGCCCAAAGAAACATAGGTCCCATGGTTTGCCTTATTTACAATAACTAGTATATATCTGAGACAAGCAGAAAGGCAGATAAGTTGATGTTAGGCAAAATGAACCCCAAGACAAGGATTCAAATGTTTTTTCTTTCTTCTGATTGTTTCTAGCTTTTTTATAAGATGATTTCTTTGTTGCTTTGTATGTCCCTCCCCCATGGTATAACCCCTGTTTTCACTGTATTTGATGTTATTATAATTTGTGGAGGGGAAGGGAAAAAACAAATTGTTTACAATGAGATATACAAGATGTTATGTTGAAAAATGACATAACTTTGGCTGGGGGTGCGGTGGGGGGTGGTGGTGGTGGAGGGAGAGTGTGGTGGGGGGGCAGGGAGATGGGAAGGGATTGTAAGGGGAAACAAAGGAAGAGGCAACAATGCTTGATAAGAAATGTACTCGTTACCTTGCCCATGTAATTGTAACCCCTCTGTATGGTATTTCCACAATTAAGAAAAAAAAATCCGTAAAGTGGTGACTTTAGCTCTTCTGTGTCTGTAAAAGTCATGCAACTATCCCAGCACTGGGGGCTCATCCCTGTAATCCTGGATATTCAGGAGGCTGAGATCTGAGAATTTCAAAGTTTATCTCTATTTTAACTAGCCCACAGGCCCACCTCCGAATGCTGAGTTGCTTTCTTTCTTAGCACATGGTCTATGGACCCCTTCATGAGCATGAAAGCTCAAGGACAGAGCCTAGGACCTGAGATGAAGCCTTGGGATGGGTACACATGCACATACACATGCACATGCACATACATACACACAAGCACACAGTCACAGAATTATTTGCATTTCCTGCTGTTTCCTGCTGGCCGTAACCTTTTCCTTCTCTACCTTACTGCTCTTGTCCCACCTTTCTGCCTTTTGACACACAGGAATTAAAACAGAACAATAAAAGTAAAGAAATACATCCTCTGATGTTGCTTAAAATAGTCTATTAGAATCATAAAAGGCTTCCTCCATTTTCAAGAGCCACCTGTTATAAGGAAATACCTAATACCATGTTAACATCTGTCTTTTGTAGAACTATATCATAGCTTCTTCATTGGAGAAACTCACTTTGCAGTGAAAATATATTCCACGGTTGAATTTTAGAATGGAGTGTTGCAGTGAGAAGCAGTCTTTCAGGGTAAGGTCTCAGGGCAGTCCTGAGCTGTGCCTTGGGAGTGGGTGTGTGCCACGTACATGTGTGTCTGTGTGTAAATGTCATTGTCCCTGGTGCTGCCATAGTCCAGTCTGCCCACCCCTGTGATCCCCACAGTCCATGGGCCCTCTGCCTCTGCTGTGCTTAGTGCCAGATTCTCTAAGTTGGGCCCTCCAGGACCAAAGCTGTGGTTTGGATGTCTTAGGTAGGATGATTTCAGCTTAACTCAGGAGTATTTACTGTTGCTTCTGTGTTACAGCCCGGCAAGTTCCTCTAGTTTCAAGATCATCTGCCCCTCGTTAAAATCAGAGCAGCCCTGAGTCACAGGAGAGCCGGTGTCATTGCTCTTCCTTTCAGCCTCCACCCTGGCCTGGGCAGCAAGTTGCACTCTGTGCTAACCAGCAGTCACCGCTGTCCTTCCCTCCCATCTCCTCCACACCTAAGCCCCCTAACTCTGCCTGTGCTCTTCCTGCTGGGTATCCCTCTTCCTTCTAATCACAGGTCTACCCAGGAAGACTGTGCTTGTCACTTGTTGTCAGACATTCTCTTCTCCAGCTGCAGTTTCTGACCTTGAGGAGCAGGTGGGATGCGGGTGCTAATAACAGATCAGGAAAGCATAGCACCTCCTGGGTTTCTCGCAGAGCACAGATCTAGGTCCCATCCCAGCCATTTCTCAGGTTTACTGCTATCACCCAAGTCCTCTTTCCACCTATCCAATGTCCAGAACAGTGAATGAGTCCTTCCTCTCTGTGTCCTCTAGTTCTCTTTTGGGATTTTTATTCTGCATCCTCAACCAATTCATGCATGGGTGCATTTGCAGGCTTGTCTCTTGACCTCGGAATTGGGTTCTGTATCTCTCTGCCTATTGCACCCATTGCTTTTAGCAGATGAAAATGGCCTGTTTTCATGTCCTTCCAATCTCTTTTCTGCTCAATCCACTGATCTTGGCTCCTGTCACATCACTAGTACATTACAATGTCATGTGCTAGAATCACATGATCAAACAGAATGGAATATTGTCCTCTAATCCTTCTGCATAATTGAGTGTTGACCTCATCTGAAAAAGAAACTTAGGCATGTTATCTTCTCTGTCCCATCCTGCTGTATATATCTAGCTCCCTGTGGGAAAACAAAGAACTCCCTAGCTAAGCAAGAATAGATCAATGGTTCTGGCAACAAAGCAAATCTTTATAGTCTCAAGTCGCAGGGAGCAGACATTTGTTTGTTACTGTAGCTCAATATAATTTAGGCTGACTGATACATAGCTCTTCTTGATGCTCAAATAAACAAATCAATAATTTAAACAATGCAAATAAAAAGCACCATGAATTAATGCTTCATTCTAAGTCAGAATGCTCATTCTCAAAACATCAACAGTGGTGGCAAGGATGTAGAAAAAGGAAACTGCTATATACTGTTAATTGAAATGTAAACTGGTAACATGGGTGGACAAGAAGGATTAAGTGAAATGAACCAGGTGCAGATAGAGAAATGCTGCATGATCTCACGCATATGTAGCATCTAAAGGAGTTGTTTTCATAGACATTGAAAGCAGAACAAGGTAACAGATGCTGGAAAGGGTACTGAATGGGAAGAATTTGGTTAACTAGTATGAAGTTACAATCAGACAAGAGGACTAAGTTCTAGGTCCTGCCACACATTAGTGTGGTTATAGTTAATAATGATGCACAGTACATTTCAATACAGCTGGAAGAGAAGATTTTGAGAGCTCCCACAACAAATGATAAATGTTTATAGTGATGATATGCTAATTATCACATTCTGACCATTTTACAATGTATACATGTATAAAAACTTCACATTATACTTCATAAATATGTATAATGATGTGTCAATCAAAAAGCAAAGGAAACTAAAACCATTTCAAGGAAATAAATGAATACACTCAATGAATTTAGGCATTTAATGGGCACATGCTTCTTGAGTTTCTGTGCTTTCTGAGGATGACTGGTGTGGTGTGATAAATGAGGCTGATGTCATTCAGAAGATTATATTCAGGTGGGGTCAGAGAGTGTTCAGATGAATAATGTATAGACAGGAATTGCCCTGTGGAGTTCCTTCTAGTAAGAGGGAACCCCAGGAGCAGATGCATTGAGTGTTTAGAAGATGGAAGAAAGGGTGGTTCAGGAGGGAGGAGGAGTGTTCCTGGAGTGAAATATCAGAGGAGAACCAGGACAGGCATCACAGGAGCCCAGGAAAAACAGGATTTAAGAGGAAGGGACTATTTTCAGCTCCTGACAACTGATCTAGAATGGGGAACCATCAAGAGAAAAGGGAAGAGGAAGTGGAGGTAGGAAAAAGAGGCAGAGAGATGGATAATTTCTTTGAAAAATATTTGGGGTAGGAAAAAATAAACAAGATAAATGAGGAAATCAGAAGGTGGGTGTATCTGGAAGGATTTTTGTTTTCATGGACGATTGCTGGCCTAGAAAGAGGAAGGGATCAAAGAGTCAAAAAAAAAAAACATTTTAAAGGATAACTTGCTGGAGATAGGAGAGAGAGAGAGCTGTGAGCCTCACAGGGATAGATGGCAACCGGCTGGGAAGAGGAAGCATTTTCTCAGTTGAGACTGAGTGGTAGAGTGACGGTGTGTGTGTGTGTGTGTGTGTGTGTGTATGTGTGTGTGTGTGTATGTGTGTGTGTGTATGTGTGTGTGTATGTGTGTGTGTGTGTGTGTGTGTGTGTGTGTGTGTGTGTGTGTGTGTGTGTGTGTGTGCAGGGGACCCAGGTCTCTGGTGTTCCTCTCTGTGTCCACCTGTCTTCTTGCTTCTAACTCCTGCACTCCAAATTTGCATGGCAATACCTTCAGCAACACATCTCTTTCTGCTTCCCAGAGCATTGCTTCCCTTCCTTGGCTTGCTTATACGGCAAAGATTGGTGACACTTGTACCTGCGTTTTCATGCAGGGGTTTCCCAGGTGGGAAGGGCAGACACTCATATCCTTCCTTTACACGGATGGGAACAGGATTGGAGAAATTTGGACCCAGCATAATGCCCATTTTCTACCACTATTCAATATTTGGAATCTATTACCAGGTAAATAGAATTAATTGGCAGTGGATGCACCTCCTCATGTTTTGGGAATAGAACAAAATTCCCATGCTCCTTTGTGCAGTATTTCTTTAGAGAGGTGTGCTTGATCAAGAAGCAATGAAGGATGTATCAAGAGATAAAGCTGTTTAAGGGCAAGAAATCATTAGCCAGAGAAGATGGGGATTAGGGAATATAAACATCCTCTGCCTACAGACAGGCATGCAGCTCAGGGAAATGGACTAGTTGGCGCTGTGGAGAACACTTCCAGACACAAGGGAGTCCGTGCCTTCCAGCAGAGCAAGGCTTCCATCTCCTTTCCCTTCTAGTCGCTTCCCCTACTGTGAGCTGGAGGCCTCCACATTGTCTGCTGACATCATGGATTTGTGCCTCCAGAATATCTCACCCAGGCAGTGTCTGGCCCTGCCTGTCCATGGTATACGGCCGCTGTGATGGCCACCTGGTGCCTCGCCTGATACACAGGATATGTCTTTGTTGTCCTTTAGAATATATGGCCTTTGACTCTTCTCCTTTGGTGAAGGATTGTATGTGCTCTGAACGATTGTTTAGTAAATACTTATCCAAACATACAGTGAGTGCAACAAGAACTGGAGAATCAGTCCTCACTTTACATGTGAGGAATCCAAGGGGAAATACATTAAGAGTGGGAGAAAGTCTGACATGAGAAGCAGCTTCACCATTGAAGTCTACCCCATTCCAGCCTTCCCCAGGCCGCTTTGGCGCCCCCCCCGCCTCTCTCGGAGGGTCTCTGTTGCTCCAGTTTATTTCTTGTTGACTCTCAGGACTTGATGTGGGAAAAAATTTTCTAAAGAACCAAAAAAAAAAAAAAAAAAGGACTTCCTCCTGCTTAGCTAGTTGATTCCATTTGTCACCATTGAAGGACACCTGTGTTCCCCAGCCTTGAGAACAAGTTACACCACAGCCCTGGGGGCCTCAGTCAGAGCTTCTGCCACTGCGGTCAGGGGCTGGGCTCTGCGCTGTTCTCTTTCTGTGTTTCTTTCTTTCTTTCCCTTCCTTCCTTCCTTCCTTCCTTCCTTCCTTCCTTCCTTCCTTCCTTCCTTCCTTCCTTCCTTCCTTCCTTCCTTCCTGCCTTCCTTCCCTCCCTCCCTCTTTCCCACCCTCCCTCCTCTCTCTCTCTCTCTCTCTCTCTCTCTCTCTCTCTCTCTCTCTCTCTCTCTCTCTTCTCTCTCTCTGCTGGTACTGGAGTTGAATTAGGGCCTTATGTTCTTGCTTGGCTTTTCCCCTCAAGGCTGATGATCTACCACTTAAGTCACACCCCCTACTCTGGCTTTTTGTTGGTCAATTGGAGATAAGAGTCTCAGGGACTTTTATGCCTAGGCTAGTTTGTACCTAGATTCTCAGTATTCAGCCTGTTGAGTGGCTAGAATTACAAGGGTGAGCTGTCAGCCTCCATCTGGAATGTTTTTCTTCATGTGAGTGGACATTGCAGAAAAAGAAAATGTGTTGGTTTTCTAATACCTTTGTGAAATTACTTCCTTTATTTGGGACTTTTCCACAACTTAGACATACTACTGTACAATGTTAACTCTCTAATAGCATTTCTCAACATGTTCATTCCAAAGGAAATTCCTAGGAATTCCTTCTGGCTATCTTTGCTCCCTGGAAAGTGCTCTAAGTAACATAGCACTATACAAGACACTATGTTGAAAATGAACTTTGCAACTTTGACAGTCGGGGGGGGGGTGTTGGGAGGAGTTGGGGAGGTGGGGAGGGAAGGGATGATAGGGGAAAAACAAAAGAGGAGGTAATGCTTATAGGAAATGTACTCATTACCTTACTCATGTACTGAAACCATTCTCTGTGCAGTATTTTTACAATAAAAATATTAAAAAAAAGAAACACAGTGTTAGTGAGTATCACTGTTGCATTACTTCCCCCTTTATCCCACCATTTCTGTGTTTCTGTGATTCCCCTTACCTTCTCCAAATCAGATAAACTTACATACCAGACAAAGGGTACCAAATCAGAAACAGTGACCACAGAGAATACACAAGAGGAAAAACAAGAAAGACAAAACAAATAACTGCAAACAGTACACTAAAAAAGAAAAAGAAAAAAAGAAAAACAAAATAACCACAAAACCCCCTTGTTTCCATATCTTGGAGTTCATTTTGATTAGCATCATCTTATATGGTCATATGTACATAGCTATTGAGTTATTGTGATCCTCTGCTAGTACTATCCTAAGCATATGCTAATTATTACAAATGAGGGAAACCAAGGAGCCTATGTTTCTATGGGTCTGGTTTACTTCACCTAATATGATTTTTCCAAGTCCTTCAATTTCCTTACAAACAGGATGCTGTCATTCTTTCTGATGGAACCATAGAATTCTATTGTGTATATATACCACATTTTCTTGATCCATTGAGCCACTGAGGGGCATCTGGGTTGATCTATATCTTTACAACATGGGATGGGAAGGGAGTTGGGGGGAGGAAAAGTGGGAGAAAATGAGGAAGGAGGTAATACTGCTCAAAAACTAATGTACTCATTATCTTATGTAACTATAACCCCACTGTACATCATCTTTATGATATAAAAAAAGAAAGAAACACAGTGCTAAATGTGTCCAGAAAGTTGGGTTTGGTTGGCAGCATGCATGAGTCAGCTTGGGTGAGTGGCTCTAGGAAAGCTCTGGAATGTTCAAGGTTTCCATCTCCTTATCCCCCATTTGCTAACAATTCTCACCTAACATTTAATGAGGAAGAATGAAGATTCTTCATCTATATGAAGAACTTTGAAAGTATGGATATAATTTCATTTACCAGCTCACATTAGTGGTAGTATGTGTCCATTCTTCAAGAGTTCTTTAAGTACCCATTATGAACATGCAAAACTCAATCTTGTGGAGATAAATGTTTAGTAGCCAGGTTATCTGCTTCTGCAACCAAGACTCTGAGAAATGGGTCTATGGAGCACATGCTTATGCCCTGTCTGGAATGTAGCACTCAATAGACAAGGGGGAGAAAGTATAAAATGGAGTGTGTTTGCATTTCAGGATAACATTTACTTGGTAACTGTTGGACTTGATCCATGAATATTTCGTTTATGATTTTTACTTCTAAATTTTGAACTAAAATTGTCCTTATACTACTAGTTATACTTGGGCTTATTTTGTAAGTGATGTTGTGAATTTTTCTTTACATTCTGGAATTAAAATTTGAAATTTGGTCCATTAGTTTCATTTCTTTGTTTTTCTTTTCTTTTCTTTTTGTTCCAATATGACTGAGACTTGAACTCATGAGGTTAGGGTATGGGTGTTTTCCCTGAACTTTTTCGCTCAAGACTGGCATTCTAGTACTTGAGCCACAATTCTGCTTCCAGCCTTTTGGTGGTTGGAGAGAAGAATCTCATAGACTCTCCTGCCGTGGCTGGCTATGAATCATGATCCTTAGATCTCAGTGTTTAATTAATTTCTAATATTTGTCACTTCTAACAATGCTGTCTTGACTATGCATTTCCCTCTGAGAACTGCTTTTTTACCACATCTATAGGTTTGGTTATGTTCTCCTAGCATTGTTATTCATCTGAATAATTAGAATTTTAAATGTTTATTTATTTTCAGTCTAAGAGCTATTGTTTTTAATTTTTATAAGTAATTGTCTTGACTCATTTTATAATAAATATTAATACTTTTTGCATTGTGGTTAGTGTGATTTCTGCCTTAGGGACATTTCTTTGGGATATTTCATGTGGTCAATTTATGGGGTTACATGTTCTCTTGAAATTGACATTCACCACTTATATAGAACAAAATTAAATATATATGCATATATATGTACATGATTTTGAAGTGTGTTGCCTTCATATGGATTGCCTATTGGATGAGGAAAGAAAGGGGTGATTTTGGATGATCTGTTTCTGGAGAAGGTGCAGATTGCTGGAGCATCCGCTGAGATGACACTGGAGAAGATCTGTGGGTTAGGAACAGAGGGGTCAGCTGGACATTTGACATAGTTTTGTGATAACCAAGGGAGAATTACAAGTCAACCCTCTAAATAAGGTTAATGTTGCATAAACAGATGGGTCTTTACTCTGTTCCTGGATTGGCCAGGGCACAGTAAGGGAAGGGGAGAAACAGGAGCAGATCAAGCATTGTGCAGTGGGTGTTTAGAGTCAGGGCACAGCAAGGTGAGTCTAGAGGTGACTGGGAGCATAGAGTGACTGATGAGACAGAATATCTAGGAAAGCAGATCCAGGAAGTTCTCTGTCCAGAAACCAGGCAACAGGCTGTTCCCAAGAGAATCAAATCAGCTGGGAGTTCAGCTGTATGCCTTGTATCTCTTTTGGGTCCCATTTTGATTGAATTCAAGGAGACTGATATTGTTTAATTGCTGCTTCCTTTTTGTAACTGGTGTTATTTTTCCTCTTATAGTTCAAAAAATCTTTTCTGTAAGATAAAGAGGAATTTTGAGAGAGTTTCCTGGGGACATTTTTCATTAAATTTGTTAGTATCTATAGTGGGTAATGGAGATGAACAGATGTTAATGAAAGCGTCTGTTGCTAAAGGATGAAAGGGAAGGCAAGATCCACATAAGACTTCAATACCATCCTACACTTGGTGATTCCAGCATTCACCATGCACCTGTGTACACATTCCGCACTGCGCCTGTCAATCACTGTGAACAACGGCCCTAGTCTGGGCTCTAAGCAGGACCTCTGTGAGGACGACAGTCACTTGCCAGTGCTAAGCAGCGTGAAGTTGTGGTAGACAGTCCATTGAAAGTCTCATTTAGCATTTCTAATTTTTGTCACCTTGGATGGCAAACACAGTTTATATGATTCATGAGGTGCTGTGGTGGGAGAAATACAACAGGAGAAGGAGGTACAAGGAAATTGATTTTCTTTTAGAAAATGCAAAAAACAGCCAACGAAAGGAAACACAGAACATAAAACCACTGATTTTGTATTCAAGCTTTAAAGGGCTCTTGAGAGCCAGTGCTTGGTTTATTTCCCTCATTGCACAGTGGGGAAAACCAAAGGTCCCAGGTCAGTCAGTGTCCTTGGGCTCATCTCACCGGCGAGCAGGAGCTGCCTGCCCCTTAGCCTAAAAGGATGTCTGCTGGGCAGCCTTAGGGGCTGACATTGGCACTGCCCTTGTCTTGAACTATTCCCTCCACTGAGCTGTGCTTTCCTTCTGTTTCCTCCTACCTCCCACAGTCCTCTGAAGTTTTTGTTTTAGTTTTCGGTCAGTCATGGGGCTTGAACTCTGGGCCTGGGCGCTTTCCCTGAGCTCTTCAGCTCAGGCAAACACTCTACCACTTCAGCTACAGCACCACTTCTGGTTTTCTGGTGGTTTATTGGAGATAAGAGTCTCACAGACTTTTCCTGCCCGGGCTGGCTTTGAACCATGATCTTCAGATCTCAGCCTTCTGAGTAGCTAGGATTACAGGCGTGAGCCACTCGTGCTTGGCATTCCTCTGAGTTTACCTATTCACAATTATGTTTCTTTACCCAGGAGACTTCCAGCAGATTCCTTATCCTTATGATGAATCTCTCTAAACCAAAAAGGAGTGCTTAGCTTAGAAACCAGAGCCTCGCTTTATCATCTGGCTTGTACTGGACCTATAACAGAACCTGGTGTTCTTGTTGGTGCTCAGAAAATGATTTCCCCAAATACTGATTCCAAACTGACAGGAACTAGAGAGCAGCAGTTGCCAAGAAGTGATCTTCCTGAGCTCCCCTTTACCTGCTTTGTGAGGTCTAAATAGTCAGGTGTTCTTGTCTTGAGACTCCAGACCAGTGTCTCTCTTGACAATCATTCCTGGCCCAGATTGCCTAAGCTCATACAGCTGTTGCTAGACCAGAATTCACTGCTGCTGTCGATAGATTGTGACTGAGCAGATGCCCCTGCCTGGCTTCCTCCCCACCTCTGTCTGTGACCCATTTCATACATTATCTACAGTATGTCCCTCCATTCATTACTTTCCTACAAATCCCCACCAGACAACTCCAGCATTCCCCTGGCTTACTAGCCCGTAAGGAGGTTCCCCTCTGAAGGATTTCCTCCCAGATAAATCTAGGCTGGTGTTGAGCCATATTGTTCTCTATTCTCTGTGTCTTTTGAACCTAACAAAAAATGTCAAGACCAGATTGACAAGAGGGGATCATTGCCTTCAGTCCTTGTAATGACAGCTCAGGAACCAAGGTATGTCATAGAGGAAGAGACTGAACACTTTTTTCTTAGGTTATGTTGTCGCCTAACCTCTCTCATTTCAGGAGCCGCTCGGCTCTCTCAGGCCTGCTATAAAGCATGGCCCTGCCCCCAAATCTGGTGACCCAGGCCCTGCCCCGAAATTAGCTGACTCGGGCAGCTACAACCATAAATCTTAGCTGGCCACACAAAATCCTCTGCTCTCATGTCCCTCATGGCTCACACGAACCTGACCCCAAATAACCAGGCTTGTAGTCCCACCTTGGCTGCTTCTCTCTGCCCACGAGACATCCTGTCAGGTTACTGAGATGAAACTTCTTTGTATGTGACCATGTGTCCAAATGATTTTCATGGAGAAGCCCTTCATATGTTCACTGTTGTTGTGGGTGAGGAAAATGAATGTTATTCCTCAATGCAGGTGAGTTCTGAGTTGTAACGAGCCTCTGAAATAAGAGGCAAGAGCAAAGCGAATCTATTAGCACATGGATTTCATGTACATGTATGGGAGGGGGAGTGAATAGTTCTCAAAGAGTTGGCTTTGAATTCCAACTTCTGTGATCTCTGCACTGAGGAATTGCAAGTGTTCCAAGAGAAGAGAAGAAGGAGAAAGGATGCTGCATCTGTATGGAAGCATCTTCAGTGGAAGAGATGACTGTCAGATAAAGGACAGTAGAACATTTGTTTGCATAGACTCTCCGACGTCATCACCAAGCCCACCAGGGCTTCACTGTCTTCAGTGGTTAACATTTATGTGGTGCTGAGGAATCGAACCCAGGGCCTCTGGCATGCAAGGCAAGCACTCTACCACTGAGCCACCTTCCCAGCCCCTGCCCTGCCTGCTAGAAAGGGAGGCAGGAGACCAGATGTGTGTGTTTATTTACCTTTAAGTAAATAGAGGGAGGAGAACCGAGAACTTCCCTGTATCTGCTTCTTCCTACATGCTTTCAGTCCCACTTCTCCTGCAGAAGAGAAGAGGTCATTTGGAGAAAGGAGTCTGATCCTCCACAAAGTAAGGCTGTGGAGGAAGTGAAGTGAACATAGAGCACAGACTTGGTTGAGAGGAGTCCCAGAGCTGGGAGTCTATTGATGGTCCCCGGGGGAATGGCCTTTATCTTTATTAATGCTCCTGCCCTGGAAAGAATTGAGCAGCAAGGGCTCACACATCAACTTGGGTCCCTCATTGGTCTCTGCTACTAGGCGTGGGTGCAGAAGTTGGTGGGTCACACACAATCATTTATGAGACTATCACTTCTCTAGTGATGTAGGATTTTGAGCAGGAACCCAGGACATTATGGGAAGAAGTGCTATTTTGAGCAGGAAACCTAGGCACAATGGGAACAAAAAGCACCATGAAGGGCCCAATGCAATGTGTTAGGTCTGCCATTTTCTATTCCTATCTACCTGACAGTTCACCTTTCTTTCTCTGAGGCACTTTATGTCCCCACAGTCCTGAGTTGATGGCCACTGCTCATCTCTGCTTGTAACACCTCTTGAGTCCAGTTCCTGCCAGAAGGGCAGCACCCAGGGACTCACCCATCCTTGGCAGGGAAGAGCAGGACAGCACACCCAAACTCTGGCTCCTTGTGAGGCTTCAATACAGAGGTGGTGGGTACCACTCCCACCTGCAACACCAGTCTAGCAAGTCTCCAGGATACATGCATACCAATGAGGAAGGGACTCACCCTTCCCAACCCAATTCAACACTGATGACATGCCACCTCTCAGGGCCCAACTGGGGACGAGAAGCTCTCGACCAGGTTTTCTAGATGATGGAGTGTGCTTAAACTTGGTAAAGTAACTCTAAGTAGAGGTATCCTTTGGAGGCAGAAGACAGGTGGGTGGAGGCCCTGGTGGGGCAGAGGGTATGAGGATTCCATGGTAGATAAGTTGCTTTTAGGACCCGTGGGAGGAAGGCTGAAATTGGGTCTTAAACCAGGGAAAGCACTGAGATGCAAATGTCATTGCAGAGTGCCTGAGGGCAGCCTCACTTGTGTTAGGCTTAGTCTCAGGAAAAAAATCCCCCTGGGCTTTCTGTGTGATTACTAAACCCAATAGAAGCTGTAAATAATTGATTTCTCCCCCAGGCTATCATTTCCAACAGAACCCTTTCATTTTCTTATTAACGGGTGGATTAGATGTGGAGAGTTGAATAAAGACATTGACTTATTCCCAGACACCTTGGATGGCTTGCTGCTGACAGAGAGCCAGGAATGTTCAAGACACTGGCTACACATTTGAACCAAGTCACACAACAGAGACTAGAAATGACAGGAGCTGACCAGCCTGGAAGTCCATGTGGAAGAGCCTGGAAGGAAGGTTTACACCACGAGGGCAGGGGTGCTGGGAGCTACTCACTACTCTCACTTCAAAACCTACATTCACTGAACCGCACTGAGAGTAGCTAAGGGAAGTTGACCTGTGTGAAGAAACTCTATGCTAGAGCCTGGCAAACTTCTTCCCTTCCTCAGTACTAGGACCCATGCTTGGGTGTTACAGCACCATGCAGGTGCACTCCTAGCTTCAAAGCCAGAGAGAAATATTTCAGGCTTTGTGTCATACATGGCTTGTGTGTGCATGGTGTGTGTGTGTATGTGTGTATCTTGGGACTTGAATTGAGTGCTGTCCCTAAGCTTTTTTTGCTCAAGGCTAGCACTCTACTATGTGGCCACAGTTTTACTTCCAGCCTTTTTGCCTGTTAATTGGAGATAAAAGTTTCATGGCCTTTTCTACCCAGGCTGGCTTTGAACTTTGATCCTCAAATCTCAGTCCTAGGAGTAGCTAGGATGACAGGTGTGAGCCACTGGCATCGTTTGTTTTAGGCTGCACTGTACTGAGGATTGTTATCATAACCCCAGAGCAGCCATAGCCCTCCATAAACCAAGGGACATGGCTGTTTTAACAAGCTTTATTTGCAGCAGATTGGAAGGCACTTGGTTCATTGGCCCTTGCTCTAGGTGCACAAGTGGGGATAACGTCACGTCAGAGAGCCACTAGAGTGGATCTGAGCAGGGAAACACAGCAGGGTCCCAGAGGAGGTGGTCACAAGGATCCAGCCTTGTGGGCCAGGAGAGCTGGGCTGTCTGGACACTCTCACTGCCCTGGCTTGCAGGTGTTTCTCTGACCTCCTAAAGCCTTGTCTGTAGGAAAGGCTGTCTGCAGCCCTCCACCCAACCGCATGCAGCTCTCTCTGCCAGGAGCCATAGCTATTACCTCACTGCAGGAGTGCCTTCCCTGTAGGACAGTCTCAACACAACCAGCAGATACAAGCATGTTCCCTTATTTTCTGGTGTCCACCCTATCTGTAGACCTGCCTTGTCTAAAGCAGAGCCTGTAGCATGAAGCTTCTCCAAATTCCAGCCACCCTGGACAGCTGTCTCCCCTCAGCTAGCCCCAGTGAGAATTAGAATGTGATTTCTTGGAACTTTGAATCAGGAAAAGTACAGGGGCAAGACTGGGACCCTTATGTGCCAGAGAGAAGTCCAGCAGGCAGACTTCTGATCTGGCTGTAGAAAGGGGCCTTGAGATTTGTCTAGCTGTATGGGGGGGGGGGGCAGGGGAGGGGAAGGTGAGGCTAAGCAGCCAAGTGGTTTATGGTTCCTGCCGGTCTCCAACAATATGACTATTCCATACCACTCCTTGTTCCTCTGGCTCTGTGGGCTCCTCTGGCCCCTCCTAGGAGACACCTGCTGGGTGACATCTAATTTCATGGTGATGACACAAAGCTACCAGATGTCATGCTGGTCCCAGCCACAGGAAGTGAGCCAAAGTGTGCTTTCCACGGGGGTGGGTGTGTCGCAGCCCTCTTCTTCATTCTGTCCTCCACAGAAGTCCTCAGCTCCAAATGGACTCCTCCCTTCATCTCATGCCTTTACAGAGATGTGAGCCGCCATACAGCTCAGCCCTGGAATGGCCTCATCTTCACCAAACCAGGGCAGTGGAGATCTGTGGAACACATGGAATAGCACTGAATACACACAATAGAAATTGCTACAGAATAAACTACAGCATTGGGCATGTCCTGTGCTGGGGACAGGCTCTCCCCTGGGATGGGAGCCATAAAGATGAGATGGCACTCTGTGTGTGTGTGTGTGTGTGTGTGTGTGTGTGTGTGTGTGTGTGTGTGTGTGACATCGATTTAAAGGAAGAACTCAGTGACTGATGAGGATTGAGTCAGATAGTGATTTTATATTATTGTGTATAATGCACATTTTTATGGTGTTGGAGAGGGAACCCAGGGCCTTGTGTGTATATTTTACCACTGAGCTATACCTCTAGCCTCTTAAATAAACTTTTTAAAAGCACTTTAATGTTTATATATAGATTGAAATATTCTTTAAGTATTCAGTATTCTGGAAAACTAGGTTCTCTGTTCTAACTTTATGTCCTGACTATCGTAAATATCGTAAATATGCTCCTATATTTACTTTTCTGGTTTACGTAGTTAAAATTTTGAGTTTCTAGGGGCTGGGAAGGTGGCTCAGTGGTAGAGCGCTTGCCTTGCATGCATGAGGCCCTGGGTTCGATTCCTCAGCATCACATAAGCAAAAAGAAAAAAGCCGGAAGTGGCGCTATGGCTCAAGCAGTAGAGCGCTAGCTTTGAGCTGAAGAGCTGAAGGACAGCGTCCAGGCCCAGAGTTCAACAGGCCCCACAACTGGACCCTGCCAAAAAAATTTGAGTTTCTATTATAAAGAGGACAAATAGAAAAGTAGAGGCAACAGATTAAAAAAAATCACCCTAAGCTCATCCATAAAGTATATCTGTTAAAATCTGGGCAGTTTCGACAGGCAGTTGTTACATGTTATTTGTTGGTTTGTTTGGAAGCTTTGGGATGTATGCTTTGCGTCTCTTTCCTGCCTCAGAGCAGCCCTTCCAGGGGCTTGTTCCCTTTCCAGGCAGTAGAGGCTGTGTAGAGCCTGCCTCCAGCCCAGCCTGCCTCACTGTGTGCTCTACAATGTGTGCTCTGACTCCTCAGTCTCATTATTCATTCATTCACCCACCCACCCATCCCCTCACTCATTCACTCCTTCATTCATCCACTCAGAATTCATTTACTCAATAGACAATTCCTGAGAACCTGCCATGTGCCAGAATCTGTTCTACAAGTCAAACATTTAAAGCAAACAAGGCAGGAAAAAAATAAAAAAAAAACTTACTTCTCTTAGGGAGCTTACAGTTTATCATAGAACAACACACAGACAAACAGGCAGATAACAAGATGTCATGGGGTAGTTTTGTGCTATGAACAAGTGAAAGGTTTGAGAGACACAAGGTTGACTGGCTGTTTCATTTTTTAATTTTTTTGTCAGTCATGGGCTTGAATTCAGGGCCTGGGCGCTGTCCCTGAACATTTCTGCTCAATGTTAGCACTCTACCACTCTGAGCCACAGGTCCACTTCTGGTTTTCTGGTAGTTAATTGGAGATGAGTCTGATGGACTTTCTCGCTGGGTCTGGCTTTGAACCGAGATCCTCAGATCACAGCCTTCTGAGTAGCTAGGATTACAGGTATGAGTGGCTAGTACCTGGCTGACTGGCTGTTTTATATGCAAATATCCCCAGGCTATGGGATGTGTGGCTTTGAGGAGAGTCCAGAGAGAAATTTGGTAGAGATTCTCCACAGCTTCTAGAGAGATCTGCCTGTGCTTCAATGCCAATCCTCTCCAAACTCAACTTGGATTTTACCTGGATTTTCTGGATTTTACCTTTTTCTTGGATTTTACCTTTTTCTCATCACTGGTACCCGCAACCACTTTCCTTAAAACTGCTGCCTTAAAATATCTTCTCTTCTTTATTTTGTTTGATTATATCACAGGGCAGCTTTTGTTTCTACTGCTTCTTTTCAAAGGCGACTTTTCTTTAAGTACAAGGTCCTGCCGTTGAGGTTGCACAAACATTATACATGGAGCAGTGGTGTGCAGGGCCTTGCAAGATGCTGCACCTGTGCTCCTCACTGAAATGGGGTGATGAGGTGACTCTCAAACTGCTTTGCAATCTGCAGTGCGAAAATATCTGTGTCAAAGAAAAGACAATCTCAGTCTAATGCTGCTGTCTCCATTTCTTTTCTTGTTCCTTCCCCCCCCCCCTTTTTTTGGTGTGTTTGTGTGTGTGTGTGCACGTGCATGTGCACATGTGCATGTGTACTTTTATTTTTTCTAAAAATATACTTTATATTTCCTCTTTTTTATGTAAGCATTATTAGTTTGACCTTTTACTTTAAGGATATAATTTTTATTTATTATTATTATTTTTTTGTTGGTTGTAGGGCTTGAACTCTGGGCCTGGGCACAGTCCCTCAGCTCTTCAGCTCAAGGCAAGTGCCCTACTACTTGAGCCACAGCACCACTTCTGATTTTCTGATGGTTTATTGGAGATAAGAGTATCATGAACTTTTCCTGCACAGGCTGGCTTTTAACCGTGATTAAGGACATAAATGTTTTAAGAGAATCTTTGCTATTATTTATACAAATTCACATGCAGTAAATTTATTATTTATACAAATTCGCACACAGCACCATTCACTGATGAAGGTCTCAGAGGTTCTTTAACTCCATGGTCTCTCTTGTTACTTGTGAAAACAAGCAAACAAAATCCAACAAAAATATACATCCTCATCAAACGTCGTTTTTCTTGCCTGGTGCCATTGGCTCACACCTGTAATCCTAGCTACTCCGGAGGTTGAGACCTGAGGATCTCAAAGCCAACCCCAGGCAGGAATGTCTCTGGGACTCTTATCTCCACTTAATGACCAGAAAACTGGAAGTGGAGCTCTGGGTCAAAGTAGTTATCCTTGAGCAAAAGTGCCCAGGCCCTGAGTTCAAACCCCAGGACTGACTTAAAAAGTGGTTTTGCTGTTTAAATGGACAAGCCCCAACCTATACCAGAATAAAGTCACTTATTGAGGAACATTGAGGAACAGAACTCTTGAAAACCTATAGCCCCTGGTATTAACACAAATTTATCAGTATAGTGGTAGAGAAATTAGGCAAGCAAAGTAAAAAGGCATAAAAATTAGAAAAGATTTATGTTTTCTGATAACATAATTTACAAGTTGGAAGCCCCCAAACTACACAAAACAGCTAGAACTAATAAATGAGTTTATCCAAGTTATAAGAAACAAAATCAATACACAAAAAATCAGTTGCATTTCTATATACCAACAATGAACAACCTGTATAAGATGTTAAAAACCAATTCCATTTTCAATATTATCAAAGAGGAATAAAATATTTATAAATAAGCTTTACCCAGGAAATAAAACACTTATATCCTGAACAATAATGCTGAAAGAAATCGAAGGAGTCCTTGTATTCAAGAATTGGAAAGCTACCTAAAGAAATCTACAGCTTCAATGCATTTTTAAATCAAAATTATGCTATTTCTTTGCCAAGAATTAAAAAAAATTCTTAAAGTCATAGAGAATCTGATAGTAAGTTAAACAATCAACTATTTTTATTCAAATAGACATAGTTGAAGTATTAATACTTTCTGATTTCAAATCCTGCTACTAACTTATAGTAATCAGAACAGTGTGGCACTGGCTTAAAGACAGACTTAAATACCAATGAAATAGGATAGACAGCCCAGAAATCAATTCTGGCATATACGGTGAAATGATTTTCAACAATGCTGCTAAGGCCATGTGATGGGAAAGAAAATCTCTTCAACAAATACGGCTGGGGAAACTGTTGGAATGTATAATGGTGCAACTGCCATGGAAAATAGCAAGACAGATCTTCCAAAACAACAAAAAATGACTATGTGACTTAGCAATTTTGCTGTGGGCATATATCTAAAAACAACTGAAGACAGGAGCTCAAAGAAATATTTACACATTCATTTCATAGCTGCATTATTCACAATAGCCAAAAGGTAGACTCAATCTAACTATCCACGAGTGGATGAACAAAAAGATGGCATGCATATTCAATGGAATATTACTGAAGCTTATAAAGTAAACTGTCCCATGCTACAACAAGGATGGCTCCTGAGGATGTTATGCTAAGTAAAATTAGCTTATCACAAAAACACAAGTGCTGTGTGATTTCCATATATGAGAAAAGTTAGAATAGTAAGGGTAATGGGCTATGGCCAAGCAGCAGAAGGGTTGGTGGGTGGTAGAGAAGTAATTATTGTTTCGTGAGTACTAAGTTTCAGTTTTGCAAGATGAAAATGGTTATGGAGATAGATGGTGCTGATGGTTATATAGCATTATGAATGCATGAACTAATCACGTACTGTATATTTAGAAGTGATTAAGATGGTTAAATTTTATGACATGTATTTTATAGTTCTCTCTGTGGAGAAAATAATGTGATTCTGGTTCTTAAGAGGATGAGATTAAGAGTACAGCATGTCTTGTATATATATGAGACTGAGAGAGAGGGAGAGAGAGAGGGGGGAGAGACAGAGAGACAGAGAGAGACAAAGAGACAGAGAGAAAACAGAGAGAGAGAGAAAGAGAGAGAGAGAGAGAGAGAGAGAGAGCGAGCTGCTGATACTGGGGTTTGAAGTCAGGGCCTGGATGCTTGTCCTTAGCTTTTTTTTACTTCAGGCTGGTGTTTTATCATTTGAGCCTCACCTCCACTTCTAGTTTTTTTCAGGGTAATTGGAGATAAAGACTTCCATGGACTTTGCTGCTTGGGCTGGCTTCCAGCTGCTATCCTCAGATCTCAGCCTCCAGAGTTCAAACCTTAGTACTAACAGAACAAAAAATAAACACAGTCAGTATTCATCAAAGGGTACCTTGCTGATCATTATCTCAGATTTGTTTCTATAAGGAGTTCACTGTTCATACCTTGCCCAGAATGATCTAGTTCCTGTGAGATTAATGCTTCCTGCTGGGGAATACAGCCTCTTTATTATACAGTGATTGTCCTCATCAGGAGTTGGTCTGTTCTTTGAGGCTCAGTGGTCCCTTTTCTTGGGGATTACTTCAATCCCTTATCATAAATACATCCTGAATCAGCTCTATCCTTCCTTGAAACCCAGGTGGCTGCAGGAAGACTCAGAGCGAAGGAGGTGCAAAATGGAGCCAGGGAGGCTAAGATTTCTCATGTGGGACCATCAAGGAGTCAGGATTTTCCAGCAAAAGCAGTTTTGAAGTACCTTTTATACTAGTTGATACATTTTTTAAAAATGCAAT
Organism: Dipodomys merriami; assembly: GCF_024711535.1. Classification (NCBI taxonomy): domain Eukaryota; kingdom Metazoa; phylum Chordata; class Mammalia; order Rodentia; family Heteromyidae; genus Dipodomys; species Dipodomys merriami. The sequence goes on from NW_027205381.1 coordinate 6,310,046, forward strand.
GTCAATACCTTCTTGTTAATATTCACATTTGTTACCTATCAATGTCTTCTCTTAATTAGACTTACCTGTGATTTGCTAGGCTTGGTGACACATGCTAGTAATCACAACATTTTTAGAGTCTGAAAGAGGAGAAAAGTAAATAGTAAAACTAACATTTTTTATTTTTAAATTCTCTTCTCCATGTTCTTTTATTCATTTATTTAAATTTTATTTTCTTGTAAAGATGCTGTACAGAGGGGTTACAGTTACATCAGTAAGGTAATGAGTACATTTCTTGTGGAGCATTGCTACTCCCTCCTTTGTTTTTCTCCTACTATCCATTCCCTCCTCCACCTTCCCCACTCCCCACTCCCCCTCCACCAAGTTGTAAAGTTAATTTCCAACACAGTGTCTTGTATCATTGTTGCAATGGGTCATACTGTATCCTGGTTTCAGTATTTTGTTATTCCCCTTCCCCTCCCCAAATTAGATACATGTATATACAAGATGCAAGGTACCAAAATCAAATACAGTGACAATAAGGATATACCATAGGAGGAAGAACATACAAAAGAAACAAAAAACCCCCCACATAATACATTAAAAACAACAACAAAGAAAAACATCTTGTGTCCATAGCTTGGGGTTCATTTTGCTTAGCATCATCTTATATGGTCATATGTACATATTGAGCTTTTCTGCTCATCTGATAAGATTATCCTAGATATATACTAATTATTGCAAATAAGGGAAACCATGGGACCTATGTTTCTTCAGGTCTGGCTTACTTCACTTAATATGATTTTTTTCCAAGTCTTTCCATTTCCTTATAAATGGGGCACTGTCATTCTTTCTTGTGGAAGCATAGAATTCCATTGTATATTTCTTCTCATTTTTATTGTTGTTGTTAATATTGGGCCTTGCTGTCTCACTTGACTTGCTTGTGTCTAGCACTCTACCACTTTACCCATGTCTCCAATCAAGAATTTTGCTAGTTACTTGGTGATGGAATCTCTCAGAATTTTCTGTTCAGGCTGACTTCTAACTAGGATCCTCCAGGTCTCAGCCTCCTTGGTAGCTAGGATTGCAGACATAGGTCACTGGTTTTTAATTTTTTATTTATTTATTAATTAATTTATTGACAATGTCTGGTAACATAGCCAAGTCTGACTTTGAATTTCTTATGTAACCCAGATTGGAGCTGGGGATTTTCCTGCCTCAATCTCTCAAATTTTGGGATTACAGACTTAAACTACCATTCCCTGCCAGTGTATTTTCTTTAATAAAAATTTTATATGGCAGAACTTGGTTCTGATTGCTTTGAAAGTTTTGCTAAATTCAGATGATATAAAATCATGGGTTTTTTCCCCCTGGATTTTATTCATTCATGTTCAGAATGTGTGTGTGTGTGTGTGTGTGTGTGTGTGTGTGTGTGTGTGTGTGTGTGTGTGTGTGTGTATGTGTGTGTGTTCAATTAAAAATCAGCTGTACGTGAAGAGTCTCTTTACTAGCTGATGATAAATGCTAAAGCCTATATCAAACCTCCATATGTTTCCTGTCTGGAACCTCTCTGAACCTTGCTCTTTTGAGTAACTTTGAAGACTTAATTATAAAGGCATGATTGATGAGATTATTGGCCATTGGTTATTAGCTTAACCTTCAGCCACTTACTGTTCCTGGCAGGATGGGAATCCTAACTGTTTAATTATGTTTGTCTTTGGGGGCCAAAGGCCACCAGTTAGCTCATTAACATACAAGAAGAATACCACTCTGGAGAGTCCAAGGATTGGAGGTTTTATCAGCCAGGAAACTGAATGAAGACTGAATTCACAAATCACAGCATCACATTACAACATGTGTGTAATTTGTGATTTTTGTGTTGATGCTTCAGTTTTGCAATAGGATTTTGGAACTTCAGTTTATAAAGTGTGAAAGCTGAAATTTCTGTGTCAATAGAACAGTGCCACTTGCTTGAATGCAGTTATCAATTTTATGTACACCTCAATCTCTTCCAAATATCTTCTACACACAGGCTTTAATTTAGTGAGAATACTGTTTTTACCTCATGCTGGCATTCCACTAAAATGTTAATTTATATAGTTATTGCAAAACAATGCTTTAATCCTTCCTGGTGAGCTTTAAAACTTCATTTGCAATAATTATCAGAATAATACTAAGTGTTACGCTTTGGTTGGAATGAACTTGACTCTACAGAGAGATGAGAAAATAAAACCATTATTGGATAGTTGTTTTTCTATTTGAAACATGTGAGGACAATGGTATCAATTGGGTATTGTTTGAGTATGACATCCTCTGCCAAACAACTTGCTGATAGCTGTCAGTTTCTTTGTGTAACTACCCAGAAACTTGGAATCACCCTGAAAAAAATGTTGTATATTCTAGAACAATACGTGGACTAGATGTTGTGTGTCCTTTGTAGAGTGACACAGATAGATAGCATCTTCTGCTATTATGGGCTTACCCATTATCATCCAGTTCCTTGCTGATGGTTTCAAGCTCTGACCCAATGGCAAAGTCTTTGTAAAGGTGATGTCCTAGATTTGACCCCATCTCTGCCGTATAATGAAGGATGGGCTCTCTGGGGCTTATGCCTCCTCACTCATGACTTTTTGGAATGAGTGGTGGTTTCCATAGTCCTTGCTCCTCTGACCTCCACAGCTGGGATGGCTGGTCCCCCTCAATTCCTTTGGTCCTTCTTCAGGATGCAGTTACCTAGGTAACCAGCAAGTACACCCTTGTTCCCCAGGCTTTGAGGGTCATCACTATTGTGATAGCTATGTTAAAAAGCCTCTGTTAAGAAACAAAAAGTCTTACATTTTCAAAATTAAGCTCTCCCTGCTTACGACACTGTGGGCTTGAATTATTTGCTTTTGCAATTTAAGCAAATCTATGATAATCAGAGCCATGTGAATATGGTTCTCAGAGGGAGGTCACTGTGGTCAGGCACTGGCCCTGGACTGTGGTGCTCATATGGTTTTCTAGGTGCGGCATCAAGTGAGGAGTGGGGCTGGGATTTAAACTCAAACACCTCTGGAGCTTAAAGGCTGCTGTCCCTCTGCCATGCCATGGACACATCTCCAAATGCATATATGACAAACATATCTTTAAAGCTTTGGATACATAGCATGTTTTAACCTCTGTGTGAGCCCTGTGCATGAGGACACATCAGAACATACATGTGCTGCTCCATATAGGCAACTGAGCAGTAGAGGGTAGAGGATGTGAGAAGCAGGGAGTCTGCTTCACTGGGGAGCAGGTACAGCTTCCCTGTTGAAGGACACCCCCACTGCAGGACCCTGTGTTGAAGGACAATCCTGCAGCAGGGCCCCAGCAGAGTCCTGTGTTGAAGGGGACCCCCCACAGCAGGGCCTGCTTGAGCAGCAGACTCAGCTCCCCCTTCTTGCTCCTCTGACATCTGGGCCTGCTGCCACACATCATGTGTACATACCAGGGGCCACCATGTGGCCAGGGTACTTCCTCTGAAGTTGGTGCCATAGCCTTGTTTTGCAAAGGGATCTGGCAAGGGCCAAAGGAAAGAGCAGGTGCCAGTGTGCTTTGAACTAGTGCAGAGGATAGTTGGACTCTTGGGAACATCACTGTAATTGATAGTAATGACATTTTGGTACAGGAGTCCCGCTGAATCCCTTCTTGTGATTGAGAAGGCAGATGAGGGTATTTTTAGATCCTGCCACCTGCCACCCTCCCCAGGCACCCTCTAGATAGACAGAAATGTGTCACGAGAGGCCATTCACACCCAGGATGGGCATGTATGAAGAGGAGAGATGTGTGTGACAAGCGTGGCAGGCTTGTCACACATAGACAAACAGAACCACTTTGGGCTTTATCTTTATTCATGTTTCTCCAGGTACCGTGTCTGTTCACTGGGGACAGGCCAGCCCCTCCCTTGATGTCTGTGTCTCACTCATTCTCTGTCCTGTCCTGTGTCTGAGCCCTTGACTGGCACGGGGAGTGATGGGCCTAAGAAGTCTCTGCAGGCTGCATTAACCTCTAGCAGGACAAGCCCCTGAGACTGATCCTAAGCAGTCCAGAGGATGGGCACAGCAGCACTATGGAGGGGCAGAGGCTGCCTGGCAGTGGGCCAGGATGGGGAGATAAGTGAGGGGGCAGGGAACTTTATGTGTGACCTCCTTTGGGGTGAAACGCTGCCTGCTGTGCTGAGTATGTAAGAAAGACACTGTCACCATTGTGGCTTGGCCCCTCAGGAGGACACGCATGAATGCTCAAGTCACTTGTGTATGTGACAGCTTGGCCATGGCCAGAAATCTTATTTTCTTAATGGAATACTCCCATGAGAGAAAGCACACTGGTTAACAAATACCACATTTCTTTCACTTGCTAGACAAACTCTAGAGCCAAAGAAATTCTTTTTTTTTCATCCTCCAGGCATTTATTTTATTTTAAGATAGCATTTTTAGTATAATATTTTTAAAAGTCTAGAAAACACTTCGGTTGTTTGTAGATTACTTTTCCTTTTTTTATTGTGAAAATAGTGTACAGAGGGGTTACAATTACATGGGCAAGATAATGAGTACATTTCTTATCAAGCATTGTAGCCTCCTCCTTTGTTTCTCCTTCCCATCCCCGCCATTCTCCCCCTGCCCTCCTACCCAATCTCCCTCCCCCCTCGCCCCCGACCAAAGTAGTAAAGTTCGTTTTTCGACATAATGTCTTGTACATCTCATTGTTGCAGTGGGTCCATGTGTATCCCTATTTAAACAATTTGTTTTTCCCTTCCCCTCCACAAATTATACCAACATCAAATACAGTGAAAGCAGGGGTTATACTGTGGGGGAGGGACATACAAAGCAACAAAGAAATAACCTTAAAATATGTTAGAAACAATTGTATGAAAGAAAAAAAACGTTTGAATACTTATCTTGGGGTTCATTTCCCTTACATCAACTTCTCTGACCTTTTCTGCTTGACTCAGACATATACTAGTTATTGCCAATAAGGCAAACCATGGGACCCATGTTTCTTTGGGCCTGGCTTACTTCACTTAATATAATTTTTTCCACGTCTTTCCATTTCTAACAAATGGGGCAATGTCATTCTTTCTGATAGAAGCATAGAATTCCATTGTGTATATATACCACATTTTCTTGATCCATTCATCTACTGAGAGGCATCTGGGTCAGTTCCATATCTTAGCTATGATAGAAGCAAAGAAATTCTTTTTTAAAGTTTATTTTTAATTTTTAAAAATAAGCGTAAGTGTGTGTGTGTGTGTGTGTGTGTGTGTGTGTGTGTGTGTGTGTGTGTGTGTGATGTTTTTGTGAGGGAAACACCCTCTCCCTCCCACACGATCCCTTCTAGAACTCCACACATTGGGATGAAGTCAATCAGAACCTCGAGGGTCCTAGCTATCCAGGGTAAGGTGTGGGCTGTTTGTGTGGGCATGTTATGCTTCCTCAGGGTCAAAGGTCCCCCACCTCTGTGCTCAGTGTCTCCTCACCCATCAGGAAAGACTCTTCCTCTGCCACTCACCTCTTCCGGGTCCTTAAGAGGCATGAGGAGAGTGGGGGTTAGGAGAAGAGGAAAGACTTTCTGAATGACAGATTTGTTTTATATCTGCTTTGGCACAGCACTGTGTTTCTCCAGTGTTCAGTAAAGTCATCATGTCTAGTGGGAAGTGCTCAGGGCTTAGTTTTCAGTGTGTGAGATCTGGGCATGTCCCATTACAGGAGATGTTAGCTATAGTGTGATGGTGTAAAAGGTAACTTAAAAGATGCTTTTCCTAGGTCCTGTGATTTAACCAAAAGTCCCCCTAGTTTGTTTCTGTGCCCTTTGATCTGAGCTATTTCCTGTTGCAGTCTCACTTAACCACCATGCTGGGTTCCAAATAAGAGAAATTTTCCGAGAAAAATCTTATGTGGAAGGCACACTGCCTCTCCAACAGGCAGTGCCATCTTAGCCTCTTAAAAAATAGCCCCCAGTCTCAGGAGACCACATTGTTCTGTTACCAAATGGAGGTGAGGTTAAGTGAAGTTTACCTTTAAATGTAGGAACTCTTTACTTAGGGTCCTTGACTTTGATGGCAGAATAAGAATTTCTGGACAAGTCATGATGGTAAGAAAGCTTGGCAGAGCTTTATGAAGTAAGCAAGCAGGCAAGCAGACAACCAGACAAAAAGCAGACAAACATACAGAAGGGCAGGGGCACACTCAGAGTGTGGGTGCTCTCACAGGGAGATAGACACACACACACACACACACACACACACACACACACACTCACAGAGGCACACAGGGGGAGAGGCACAAGGCGGGGGGAGAGACACACAGCTCCTTGGGCTGTTGGGGTATTTATATGGTAAAGGCAGGGGGTCTGGCTTCAAAGTTACATAAAGATAGGTGCTTTGCCTTTGCTCTAATCACACCTGAGTTTCTTTCTCAGTTTCCAGGTGAGAATCCATCCTGCCATAAAACAGATCTTTATTCTTGAGATAAGGAGGCAACCTGCTAACTGCATTTTGGGGGCAGAAAGTGGCTTAAGTTTGGGGAGGCATTTCTCCCAGGAAGACATACATTCTGTCTGACAAGTGTTCATTCTTGGGGTGATAATGCATCCCGTAGGAAGGAATGCATCCTGTTGTCTCTCTTTGAATCAAAGATGGCACTTCTCTGTTTCTAAATACTATATTTCTGAGTGGCCTTTATCAGGCCTCAGTTTCCTTAAGTTATCCTGTTGCAGTTCCTGCTCTGTCCCTGTGACCAAGTATTAACCACCTCTTTGGAACTCCTCTTGGGATGGAGCTGATGTACCCCTAGGCTATACCTATGACAGGAGACTGTTTTAACTGTGCATACCTTTCTTGCTCCCTAATTCATCTTATTTAACTTGAAGCCAATGTCTGCACCTTTGAAGTGTCATCATCTCATGGCTTCCATGTCATGAATCTTGCTTGAGGGATGTGGGAGGAATTTGGAAGGTCATCTCTCCTGTCAGACCTAGTCCTACATGCAGCCATCAAATGTTCAATGTTGCTAACACACCCTCCATTGCAACTGACCCTACCTCGTGTCTTGCAGCAGCTCCATTGTTTGTAGTATTATTGTTGGTATTGGTCTTTCTCCCTGCCCTGCTTCACCTGAGGAGCCCAGAATGTCAGCCAATGTGTTTACTTATAGACTTATAGGTGAATTGTAGCTTCCACATATGAGGGAAAGTGTGCGACTTTAGGTGTCTGTGCCTGACTTTTTTCATTTCATATAATTTTTCCAAAAGGGAACTCTAATATGCTTTTTACAAATGTAAACCTGTTCAATCACTCTGGAAAGCAGTATGGAGGTTCCTCAAAAAACTAAATACAGAACTTCCCTATGGTCCAGTAATCCCACTCTGGCATTTTACTCAGAAAGTTCCTATCTGTGTCCTCATGTTTCTCCTAATCCTTCCTGTAATCATTTCATGGTTTCAGGTCTTACACTGAGGTCTTCAATCTAGCTTGAATTGAGATTGGTGCAAAGTGATATGTAATGGGCTAATTTCAGTTTTCTGCATATGGATATCCAGTTTTGCAAGCGTCATTTGTTGAAGAGATTGTCTTTCTTTCAGCCTAAGCTTTTGGCTCCCTTAATAAATAGTAGGTAACTATAGGCTTGCAATTTATTTCTGGTTCTTCTATTTTGTTCCATTAATCCTCAGGCCTGTTTTTGTGTGAGTAGTAAGCTGGTTTCATTATTATAGCTCTGTAGTAGAGTTTGAGGTTTGGCATTGTTATACCTCCAACATTACTTTCCTTGCTAAGGATTGCTTTGTGCAATTCAGGGCCTTTTGTGGTTCCATATGAAATTTTGTATTGCTTTCTCTATCTTGTTGAAGAATGATGTTGGGATTTTGATGGGTTTGCATTGAATTTGAAGATTGCTTTGGGAAGTATTGCCAAAAGAGAACTATAGACATACCCTTTTGATGAACATAGTTGCAAAACTTCTCAATAAAATACTGGCCAACTGAATTCAACAACTAACCAAAATATCATATGCTATCATCAAATGGGATTTTTATTCCAAGGATGCACAGCTTGTTCATGATTGTAAATTGATAAATGTAACACAACACATCAACAGAAGTAAAGACAAGAATCATATGATCATCTCAATAAATGCAGACAAATCTTTTGACAAGATTCAACATCTTTTTATGATAAAAGCTCTGGAGAAGCTAGGAATACATGGAATATTCTTCAATATAATAAAGACTTTATGACAAACCTACAATCAGCATTACACTTAATGGTGAAAAATCAAAAACATTTCCTCTAAAATCAAGAATGAGACAAGAATATCTACTCTCTTCATTCCTCTTCCATAAAGTACTGGCATTTTTAGCAAGAGCAATAAGGCAAGAGAAGAACAGATAGGGAAGGAAGAAGTAAAGATATCCTTATTTGCAGATGACATGGTTCTATACTTAAGGAACCCTACAGACTCCTCCCCAAGCTACTAGAGCTGACTCAAAACTGTGGTAAAGTAGCAGGGTACAAAATCAACCCAGAAAAATCAATAGGTTTTCTTTCATCCCAATAATAAGAAGATTGAGACAAATCAGGAAAGGACTCTATTGACAATAACCTCAAACCCTCCCCCCCCAAAAAAAACCTAGGCATTAACCAAGGATGTGAAGGATCTTTACAGCAAAAACTTCAAAAATTTGAAGAAGAAAACTGAAGACACAAGGAAATGGAAAGAACTTCCATGTTTTTGCATTGGCAGAATTAATATTTATTTATTTTTAAGGAATATATTTAAACCAAGTGCCAGTGGCTCATACCTATAATCCTCTAAAGACTGAGACTTAGAGACTGAAGTTTGAAGTCAATCTGGGCAGAAAAGTTTGGAAAAGTCTCCATCTCTTATAAATTGTCAAAATGCTAGACTGGGGGAGTAGCTCAAGTGATATAATGCCATCCATGAACAAGAAAGCTGAGCAGCACAAGGCCCCTAAATCCAACTCTCTCACACTCAACAAACACGCACCTACTTTCAACACTCTCTATATAGACATTTTTTTGCATAGTTTGTATTTTGCTTTTCAAACAGGAAACTTACATTTGACAACTCTAAAATGCTAATGCTCAGATTTTCCCTTACTCCTGGGGTTGATAGTTGTTTCCTGTATGTATAACCAATGAAATAACTTCACTAGTGAGCCTGGTGGTCAGCTATCACCACACAGAGATTTATTGAACCATCTTGGACCAGTACATTGATCCTTCTTTATGGAGGCTTCCTCTGAGTGTGTTGGATGTGTTTTTAATGTTTCACTAATGAGTAGTCAACTCTGCCTTAGCTTTTACTTCCTGCTTTAGTCAATACCAACTACTATCAAGAAGTGAGGGCATTCACAGGTGTTTCTTGCCAGAATTTCACAAAGCCTCTGTAGATATGTGCTCAATGTTTTCTTTTAAGCAGTTTGGTTAGCCTATGGTTCAATGATTATTTACCACTTTAGGTAATTCTTGAGTTTAACAATTGTTCCTAGGGCTGGGAAGGTGGCTCAGTGGTAGGGTGCTTGCCTTGCATATATGAGGCCCTGGGTTTGATTTCTCAGCACCATGTAAGCAGAAAAAGTTGGAAGTGGTGCTGTGGCTCAAGTGGTAGAGGTCTAGCCTTGAGCTGAAGAGCTGAGGGTCAGCACCTAGGCCCAAAATTCAGGCCCCATAACCGGCAAAAACAAAACAAACAAAAACACACAAAAAATTGCTCCTGAATAGTTTCAACAATCCATCACAGGGAGAAAGTCTTTTTATTTCCAGCCCATCAAGCAGAGCCCTTTTGGTGACCAGTAGAAAGCCAGTGATGTTCTTGAGGAAAGAGTCTTTGCAGGAGTACCTACCACACTTTGTCTCTTCTGGTTGCTCCCGTGGCTACTGGTTTTCATTGTGATTGTGCGTGTCAATTTTCAAGTTTACTTGAGAATCGAAGAAAGAAGGGAGAATTGGGCATGGTAAATGCCATATAGCTCCTTGCTCTGATAGAGTCATCTATGTTGCTTAAATTGACACTCATAGGATTATCTTAAGCCATCACTTAAGACCCACAGTCCCTAAAAAGTGGATTCTCACTTTTATTATTTTGTTGTGTTAATTTTCTTACTGCTCTTATGGGGAACTTTTTGTTTACCTATTTTTAAACCACTATTCAACGTATCATCATGTTTGTGTCCATGTATTTAAAAAATCTCCTTCAATAATTCTTGCACGGTATATGGGATATTTACAAATATGCTTTAAGGCTGGGAAGGTGGCTCAGTGGTAGAGTGCTTGCCTTGCATGCTCGAGGCCCTGGGTTCGATTCCTCAGCACCACATAAGCAAAAAGAAAAAAAAAAAGAAATATGCTTTAATTTTTTCCCCACACTTTGTAGGTCAGGTACTATTTCCTTATTGTCTTTAAAATTTTTGTTTTGTTTTGTTTTCGTGCTGCTACTGGGGCTTGAATTCAGGGCCTGGGTGCTGCCTCTGGGATATTTTGCTCAAGACTAATGCTCTGCCACTTGAATCACATCTTCATCTCCAGCTTTTTTTGCTGTTTAATTGGAGATGAGAGCTTTGCAGATTTTTCTGATTGGGCTGGCTTCAAACCAAGATCCTCAAATCTCAGTCTCCTGAGCAACTAGGATTATAGATGTGAGCCACTGGTTCCCAGTCATGTTTTTATAATAAAATACCATATTAACTAATATATATATATATATATATATATATATATATATATATATATATATTTGCTAGTACTAGGGCTTGAACTCAGGACAGGACTATCCCTTAGCTTTTTTACTCAAGACTGGTGCTCTAGCACTTGAGCTACACCTTCACTTCTGGTATTTTAGTGACTAATTGGAGTCTGAAAGCCTTTCCTCCCCAGGCTGACTTTAAATCATGATTCTCAGGTCTTAGGCTCTTGAATAGCTAGGATTAAAGGCATGAGCCACCATGTTCTATCCATCTGTCCAAGCCTTCTGGTAGGAAAGGTAGTCCACCAGGCTTGTGGAGTGCAAGATTTCTAGCTAGTTGACTTTGTCCTTCTCACTGGCTCTTCCTTCACATCTGTGTCTCTGGGAAGGAGAGGAGAGTCTTGGGCCAGTGAGCACAAAGCGGATTCTTGGACTGGGTGCTTACTGTGACTAGGGTCCTTTGCAAGGGTCACTGTGATACTTCAGAATCTATACTTCAGAGTCTACACAAGGGATGATTCTCAGGTTAATGGACTTTTGCTACAGAGGTTTTCTAGAGCATGTTACCTGTGACTAGGTCCCTCCAATGACACTCCTGCACATTCCAGTGTCTCTTGGCAGAGGGGGAAAGTCTCAGGTCTGCCAGGTAAGGCCAGGGATTCCCTAAACTCACACACACATGCATACATATATATTCTAGAATTATACCTGTTAATGCTAAACAACATATGGATTTATTAAATCAATCTGTTTTAAGGTTAGTAATGAAGGTTATCAAGGGACAAATGTAATCTGCTCTGTCTATATATGATGGTTCTAATGAATGGCTATTTTTTTTTAATTAACTACCCAAAATAACCTGCTAAATGGGCTGCACATATCTGTTGCTGGGTATGAAAACATATTGGACTGTAGTCCAAAGTTTGCTCCTCTACCAGCTTTGTTAAATCTGGGATGATTATATTAGCTGCATGGATTTCACACTTGGCCCAATTTCCTCACAGCTCTCAAATGTAATAGTTAGTGATGCTATGATTATAAAGCCAAGATATTTAATACATTGGGGCCTTACATCTAAAGCATAGACTCTCTGGGGGGCTTTGAGTGTTGTGTGACACCTTCTCTCCCTCTGGAGTTGAATCCTCTGGATTCAGATTTGCATCCTTACAAGTTGTATAAATTGGAGCCAATCCAAAGCAAGTGATTCTGTCTTTATTCTCTGGTGCATTCAGACTTCTAGTTCCTGTCTTTGTAACATTGACTATCAGCCAGACATACCACTAGTTCACTGCTCCTCTGAACTCTGGTTCATTGTCATCAGACTAGGCTTTGTGTGGATGCTGACATTCCATGCCCCCCTCCTTCCCCCCCTCTCCCTGACCACAGTTAATGATCTGTTTATTGTGACTGCTTCTCCACATAGGCTTCTACCACATTGACATTATATTTACTTCTTTTGCTTGGCTTTGCTCCTGGGAGATGATATAGCTGTTTTTCAAACAGCACAACTGAAAACTCTGGTCATGCATAGAAAAGAAACACAAGAAGCCAGACATGGTAAAGCTCTCCAGATATGAGGACTGTCATGGAGGCAAGGTCTCTAGGTTTCCTATTTACCTGGAATATTGCAGATTTGGAGTTGATTAAGCAACCTGGAATGTCAAAGAGCACTGAGTGCCCTCCAAGACATGGTCTCTCTTGTCAAAAGCCCCCAAAGGAGAAGCCTAGCAGGATGAAGCCTCTAAGTCAGTGATTGCTCTTACTCAGGCTGCACAGAAGAACCTGTGGCCTCTCTCTAGGTTCTCAGGACAGAGTCCAGGCATCTACCATCAAACTCCTGCTTACACCTCCTTAGTCTCCCTCCACCCCAAGTTGTAGAGTTCATTTCCAATGTAGTGTCAAGTGAGTATCTATGTTGCATTAGTTCATCCTTTGTCCTGCTGTTTCTGTGATTCCCTTTCCCTTTCACAGATTGAATGAACTTATATACTAGACACAGGTACAGAAAACTAAGAGAAATGAAAAAAAACCCAACGTAACTACATATAGGACATAATAAGGACCTCTTATTTCCATTTTTTGGAATTCATGTTGATATGTGAAGCTAGATCCTTACATATCACCCTGCAACAGAATTAATTCCAAAATGACCAAAGATACCCTGAAAAGATTACAGGAAGGGATAGGGTAAATATTACAGCTCCTTGGCATACGTCAAAACTTCCTAAGTGAAGATACAGAATACAACGAATCTAAGAAAGTCTAGATAAATGGGATTACATCAAACTGAAGAGTTTCTGCATGACAAAGAACATAGCTAGCAAGATAAATAGAAACCCACAGAATGGGAGAAGATCTTTATTAGCTATGCATCAGACAAGGGCCTCATACCTAAAATATACTCAGAGCTCAAAAATATTAAACCTGCCCAAACTAAATTCTCCAAGAAATAACAATCCAATTACTAAGTAGGCTAAAGATTTTAAGAGAGACTTCTTTGAAGAAGAAATAAGAATGGCCAATAGACACATCTCTGGCCATAAAAGAAATGTAAATCAAGCTGGGTGCCAATGGCTCACGCCTGTAATCCTAGCTACTCAGGAGGTTAAAATATGAGGATCACGGTTCAAAGCCAGCCCAGGAAGGAAAACCCGTGAAACTCTTATCTCCAATAAAACACCAGAAAACCAGAAGTGGCGCTGTAGCTCGAGTGGTAGAGTGCTAGCCTTAAGCTGAAGTGCTGAGGGACAGTGCTCAGGCTCAGAGTTCAAGCCCCATGATTGACCAAAAAAAAAAAAGCAAATCAAAACAGTGGGATTCCACCTCACACGAGTTAGAATGGCCATTATCAAGAAGAGTAACAATACTGGATGCTGGTGGGGATGCAGCCAAAAGGGAATGCTACTACACTGTTGGTGGGAATGTAAACTTATACACTCTGGAAAGCAGTATGGAGATTCCTCAAAAGACTAGACATAGAGCTCCCCTATGACCCAGCAATCCTACTCCTGGGTATTTTTCCAAATGACCACAAACCAGGTCACACTAAAGCCACCAACACAACCATGTTCATTGCAGCATTGTTTACCATAGCCAAGATATGAAATCAAAATAGATGTTCCTTAGTGGAGGAATGGATCAAGAAAATGTGGCATATATACACAATGGAGTTCTATGCGTCCATCAGAAAGAATAACATTGCCCCATTTGTAAGGAAAAGGAAAGAGTTGGCAAAAATTATATTAAGCAAAGTAAGCCAGACCCAAAGAAACATAGACCGCATGTTTTCCTTCATTTGTAATAATTAGAATGTGCCTATATGTCTACAGGTAAACCAAATGGATAGTAAAAGACAAAAAATTACACTTGGACATGAATAATTAAGCAGGACTCTAAACATTCATACAGTGAGCCCAAAAGAGTATATTCTTCAGAGAGGGTCACAAGGGCTCAATAGCTATGTATATATGATCATAAAAAATGATGCTTATTGAAATGAGCTCCAAGGAATGGAAACAAGAGATTTTTCTTTACTGTACTATTTGCAGTTCTTTTTTTTCTTTTTTCTTCTTTTTTTTTTTCCCGGTTTGTTGACGTTTTTGATTTCTGTACCTCAAACAAAAGTTTGTTTGTTTTTAATTTTATTTTCTTGTAAAGATGCTGTACAGAGAGGTCCCAGTTACATCAGTAAGGTAATGAGGACATTTTTGTCTAGCATTGTTATCCCCTCCTTTGTTTTTCTCCTACTATCCCTTCCCTCCCCCTCTCCTTTCCCCCAAGGTACCTTTTGTTTTGTATGTAAGTTTATCTGATTTGGGGAGGGGAAGGGGAAGCAAAGAAACAGTAGGTCAAAGGGTAAACTAACTCCGCAGTGATGCACACTAGATACTATGTTGGAAGTGAACTATACAACTTGAGGGGAGGGGAGCTGAGGGAAAAATCTGGGAGAAAATGAGAGAGGGAGTGACACTATTTAAAAAGAAATGTACTCATTCCCTGAATTACATAAGTGTAACCCCTCTATATATCACTTTTACAATAAAAAATCTGAAAATAGGTCAAACCTAGAATGAAAAAGATAATAAGATCCCTCAGTATGCCAGAGGGAAAGGAAAAGCAGAAGAGAAGAAAATTTACTTGGTGAAATGCTAGCTTAAAATATGACATTGTCCCATTTGTTAGGAAATGGAAAGACTTGGAAAAAAATTATATTAAGTGAAGTAAGCCAGGCCCAAAGAAATATAGGTCCCATGGTTTCCCTTATTTGCAAGAACTAGTATATGTCTGAAACAAACAGAAATGGTCAGATAAGTTGATGTTAGGCGAAATGAACCCCAAGATAAGGACTCAAATGGTTTTTCTTTCTTGCTATTGTTTCTAACATTTATAAGATATTTCTTTGTTGCTTTGTATGTCCCTCCCCTGTTTTCACTTTATTTGATGTTGGTATAATTTGGGGAGGGGAAGGGAAAAAACAAATTGTTTAAATAGGGATACAGGTGGACCCATTGCAACAATGAGATGTACAAGATGTTATGTTGAAAAATGAACTTTACAACTTTGGTGGGGGGAGGGGAGAGCACGGGGCCGGGGGGAGGATGGGAAGGGATGGGAAGGGGAAAACAAAGGAGGAGGCAACAATGCTTGATAAGAAATGTACTCATTACCTTGCTCATGTAATTATAACCCCTCAGTATGTTATTTTCACAATTTAAAAAAATATGACCCAAACTTGGCCCCAAACATAAAGTCATGGACATAAGAAGCTGAACAAACTTTAATAGAATAAACACAAAAAAATCCACATCAAGTCATAGTAGTGCCAAACTTAAGAAAACTAAAATTCAACAACTTGCAGTGAAGAAAACATTTCTCTCTGTGGGAAAGAAACTCACAGTGACTCTCATCCAAAGCTGTGGTGGCCAGAAAGGACTGGGTATATTGTTCTAGAACTGAAAGAAAGGAACTGCTATTCCCCTTAGTAGGAATATAAATTAATGTAATTAATTATAGTATAGAGATTTCTCAAAATGCTAAAAATAGATCTACTGTACCACATAGGATCCAGCAATTCCACTGTTGCATATATACTCACAAAGGATCCAGAAATTTCATTGTTGCATATTCACTCACAGGAAATGAAAAGAGCTCATGATATGCAAAGAAAATGACTTAAAAGGAGAAGTCTTGACCATAGAGAAGGAAGGATTGGCATGATAAGCAAAAATCAATAAAAATTGTAGACTTATTCTTGGGTTCCCTAAATAATGTTTGATGAAAGTTCGGACAAGTTTCTAACCATGTACAAAAACTTGAGACAACAGGATTATAAGTAAAGGAGCGGGGAATGATGATAAGGGGGCACTGAACAGACACCAGAAGACTTTGGCTCCCAGTGTATGGACTGGTGTTCAGGAAACCACACTTGGCCAGGCGCTACTCAGGAGGCTGAGATCTGAGGATCATCATTCAAAGCCAGGGCAGGACAGTTTATGAGACTCTTATCTCCAAAAACCACCAGAAAACCAGAAGTGGCACTGTGGCTCAAGTGGTAAACCACTCGCCTTGAGCTGAAGAGCTGAGGGACAGCACCCAGGCCCAGAGTTCAAGTCCTACAATCGACAATACAACAACAACAAAAACCACACAGAAAACTACACTCATTTATGCAGATGACTCACTAAGAAATCCTTAGCCCTGACACCAGGAATACATCCTACAAAAAGAAAAAGTGAGAAGTAGAGCTTGTTTAAAAAATTAAAATTTTGATCTGTGAATAATCATGGTAAAAAGGTCAAATGCCAAGCCACAGACTGGGAGAAATATTTGCAGATAATATATTTGAGGAAGAACTAATCTGTTGAATATAAAAGGACTCTTAGGACCCACTAGTAAAAGAGCAAACAGTATGTTTAGAAAATGAGCAAGGGACACAAAGAGCTATCAGAAAAGGGGACACAGGTATCAAACAGACATATGAGAAGCTGATGGGAAAATGTAAGTTAAGCCACAAGTTGGGCACCTGCTAGAATAGTTGACAGCTTGAAATGAGAAAGTAGAGAGCCTAGTTGGCTCTCATATGGTCACCTTTGGGAGCATACTGTGACTGATCCTTCTAAAACTCAACGATAAGCACATGGCCCAGCCATGGCACCTCTGGCATTATTCCTGGAGAAATGAGAACTTAATTTTGCACAAGAATTTGTTCATGAGCCAGTGTCCATGGCTCATTCCTGTAGTTCTACCTATTAAGGCAGCTATGATCTGTAGGATCAAGGTTCAAAATCACTCACAGACAGAAAGATCCACAAGACTCTATCTAAATTAATCAGCAAAAAAGCCAGGTTGGAGGTGTGGCTCAAGTAATTGAGCACCAGTTGAGTAATTAAACATAATAAAAAAGAGGTTCTGATTTCAAACCTCAGTACCACGAAGAAATAAAGCAAGCACATTAGTGTTCATAGCAGCTTCCTTTTTAAGTCCTGCCTAAAAATGACCCAGATACAGCCTGCTGTGTGTGTTCACACAGATGGCTCCATGATTTCCCTAGAGTAATGTAGACAAACCCCAAAACATCAGCAGGCAATCTCTGGAAAATTGTGGAGAGTGAACAAAGCCAATCCCTAAGGATTACATACTATTCTTCCATGTACAGAATATTATTGTCACATAAGAGCAGATTGCTTCTTATCAAGGCCCCTGGTTAGAGAGGGTGAGACATTGTCCCCAAATAGTGAAGAGTGCAGGCAAGCACCGCACAGCCCTGAGGTTCAGAAGGGATAGAACATGTGCTTTTGTGTTGTTGAGTCAGGGTAGGAATGAAGAGACTGGGAGGGGCAGCTGGCATAAACTTGTTTTAGGCCATATTGAGGATAGATAGGACACAGCATTGAGACTCAGGTGCTAGTTGACTCAGCAATGCATATAAGTGATGTGATGCAGGTCTCTGTGTGCTTTGCCTTAAATAACACTCAGATAGGGAGAGCTCAGTACAGGAGCTTCCCTTCCCTTCTCTTCCCTTCTTGCCAGTGCCATATTTCCCACCCCACTCACACCCCGGGCCTTTTCTCTGCAACTTGGTTGTTAAGGAGGATAACTTAAAGGCCCCACATGGAGCTCTGTCTTGGATCATGTATGAATGCAGCGTGAGCCATGAAGGACACAAATATGTCACCTCATTTCCCTACCCCTCACTGCCTCAGGAATACTCACCCATCTCCTGCCTCCTACGGCAAAATCTTTAGGGATAAAGATGCAAGATCCTAGATTATCCTATTATATGAGTAAATGTGATAACCAGGCAGTAGTGTCAGAAAAAGCTGAAGCCACTCACTGTCTACCTATACAAATATTCACAGTAGGACTTCAATCCCCTGGTCTGTTTACCTGGCCTGAAAACTCCAAGTGTGATCATACCTGCATGACAACTGTCTGGCCAAAGAACAGTGGTCTCACAAGATGCTGCTACCTCATGAGGCTGTGGCTGCCTTGGTTTGTAGACTCTATTATTGTTTGGAAATGACAGCATTTCCTAATTAATCATTTCTCACCTTATTTCTTCCTTGTTAACCATGCATGACTGTACTCAGAGTTGTCTTTCTGAAACATTGAAGAAGCCAGATTTCAGAACAGTCATAGCCCTGCCAGACACTGGGACTTAGGTGCTATTATTCCTACTTCACAGATAAAGACACAGAGGCTTGGCAAGAATAAACAACCTTCTACAACTGTCTGGAAACCCACGTATGCCTACGGCAGAACTAACCTTTCTGCTCATGGTCTGGGTCTGTCTGGGATGCTAGGTCCCCACTTCCCTTCTTAGAAGCTCGCAGCTGATGGACTGAGACAGGTCTAATGTGTGTGGAACTATTAGGGGACAATTTAAGCATGGATCAATATGGTATTGATTCTCAAAGGCAATGGGCCGGACAGCCTTCAGCTGTGTCTGTGTGGTTGACATGTCAGGAAGCTTTGTGCGAATTCAAGTGACTGCTGTGTTCCCTTGGAAGTAACAGGAGCCTGAGAGCTTCCTTAGCATTTCCCAGTGTTGACATCTGTCTGGATGAGTGAGAAATAAAGGCCCTGCCCTATTGCCTTTGTCCCCAGGTGAAGATACACATCTGAAAGGGTCAGTCATTCAGTCATCTTGTGCTGACAGCACTCACAGCCACTGCTCACAGGACATGACAGTCATACAGCAGGCCGTGACAGGAAAGGACCGGTGTTCCAATCCACAATGGAGTCTTAATAAATCACCAGGGTTAATTTGCAGTGTACACCACAATGCTCTCATTTTGAGACTGGAGAAGAGGAAAGAATATTTGCTTTACATGCTTGACTGTTTTTTTTTTTAAGCATTTCCCCCTCTGTATGTATTCCATGACCTATGTCAGGGAAGTTGAGCTGTGACTTAAGGTGATAGAGCCCTTGCCTTGAGTGAAAAAGCTCAGGGACAGAGCCCAGGCCCTGTGTTCAAGCCCCCCCCCCACCACCAATAAAAGAGACACATATGCTGGAACCAGAAAAGAGCCCTTGCCATGTATGTCAAAGCACATGAGGAAGAGGATGGTCAGGTTAAACCACAGGCTCCTGCTTCCTGGGAAGGGCTCTCCATCCCACCATGAGGCAGTGTGCTCTGCCTCCCACAAACACACCAGACATTGCTGCCCTTTCACCCCACTCTGTGTCTACCAGTCATGTTCAATAAAGAGAGCTGAGCACCTTTAAATTTAACTTGGCTTACTTGATTCCCACAGTAGGACAATTTCTTTACTATTAATTAAACTAGTTAATTAGCTTTTGAAGTACTTGGGGACTGATCTCAGGACCTGTTGCTTATACGCTGCCTTTACATTTTATGTATTTTTAAAGGTAAACAGTTTACTTGAAGATAAAAGGGAAGCCATGAAATAAAGTGCCAGTCCTGTCCATGAGAGGAGCCCCAGTGATGAATCCAGTGGGGTCCTCTGTAGGGTTGTTTCATAGCACTTATGCTCCTCCTATCCCTCCTCCCTCCAGCTTTCCACTGATTGCTTGTATCTGCACCACTACAGCTTTTTCCATGGCCCTTTCCATTGGTTGAGCAGGCACCCAGGGAATTATGAGAAGTATTTGAGTGGGAACTCAGCATTATGGAAAGAAGGAAAACCTGAGCATGAGTTGGAGGCATTATGCAAACAAGAAACACCATGATGGTACAAACGCTATCAGCCATGTGATGTGTCTGCCACTTTTATCCCTGTCTGCCTAATAGTTGCTCTTCCCCTCTCATTCCCTGCACATGGATGGAACATTGCCATGAGAAAGCAAGGACAATGACTATTCCAGGTCCCTCCCTCTGAGGGGGCAGAGCAGAGTCTGGAAGTCTTGGATCCTCCAGGAAAAGTCTTTTGGGCTGATGGGGTTGTCACAGAAAGATAGATAGACCCTCAACAGAACAGGCAAACAGTGGTCTGTGTGTCCATGAATCCGTGGTCATCTAGGTCTGTGATGTGGTCTGTATCCATGAATCCATGGCCATCTAAGACTGTGATGTGAGTGTTTTCCTTTCCTAGAACACAGGGAGTTGTTTCCCCTGCTCTGAACAGGCTGGGAAGAGGAGGAGAGTCAAGAATGCATCCTAAGTTACAGCTCAGAGCAGAAAAGCCACTTATCCCTAGTGCAGTACAGGGTGTTATCCATGGGTATGCGCAGAGCCAATCATCTTGGACTAAGTCTGGGTTAGTAAACTTTAGGGCCCTGTGGGCTACATTGACCAAAGGTATGACTGGGTCCTCAGGGGACATCAAGGACCTGCTTGCCATTCAAGGTTTCCAGCACAAAGAAGCAGTGTGGTGGGAGGCCTGGCCAGGGTGGGCTGGGGTTTTACGGGGCAGTTGCCTGGGTCGATGGTGAGCTTTTGGGTTGTGATGAGCCCCCTGGACCAAGGCCCGCTGCACATGTTCTAATTCCCTAGTCTCCCAGCAATCTGGGAGTGGCTCTTAACGTTATATTCTACAGGCGGGACCAGCAAACACACAGAGAAAAATCTAACTAGTAACTATGTTAATTAAAAAAAAACAACTAACGTGTTTGTTTATTTTAAAGTCGCTTATATCTTACAACGAAGGATGTAAAACTATGTTCTAATTATTGCAGTCTATTTATGTTGCTCAAGTATGTAAGCCTTCCAGGAAGGCTTGTTGAAGACACTATCCCAAGCAGGGACCTTTTACATGAGTGATACACACTAAACAAGCTTATGCCTATGTGTTTCTAATTGTAATGAGAAAAGCTTAATGGCAGCCACAATGCTATTGGTCTTAATTCATATTTCAATGTGACGTATGCAATGAAAATAACTAGGAGGTTTAGTTAGTTGCTGTTTCAAACTTGTCATTGCAGATTTGATCTTTTGGAGGTTGCAGTCAGACTCACAGAGGGATGCCTTTTACAAGTACCTATTTGTCAAACTTAGCTTTTTAATCTTAATGGGTTCTAGGTAAGCCCTGTTTAGGATGCTATTTCTATTGATCTCCCAATTCCTTGAATTTGTCCCCAAAGGGTCTTATTTGTACAAACATCCTCCTATGTAGAATCAGACCGGCTGGGACATCTTATCCCAACAATGAGCAGAAGCCTTTCTATTAGTTTGCCTTTCAGGTAAAGTTTTTCCCCACTTGGGCCTAGCTTTGAGTCATGGTCTTCCTACCTCTGCTTTCTGGGTAGCTGGGATTATAGACATGTACCACCATTCTCAGAGAAGTTCTATCATTTAAAAGTAACATTCCTTCTGGGCATCGGTGGCTTACACATTAAAAAAATTATTTTATTGTAAAGATGCTGTACAGAGAGAGGGGTTACAGTTACATGAGTAAGGTACATTTCTTGTTGAACATTGTTACGCGCTCCATTGTTGTCCTTCCACTATCCCTTCCCTCCTCCCCCGCCCCCCACCCCCGACACTGAAGTTGTAAAGGTGATTCCTGACATAAAGTCTTGTGAGTATTATTGTTGCAATGGGTCATCCTTTGTACTTCTTTCAACATTTTGTTATTTCCCTTCCCCAAATCAGAAAAAATGTACATACAAGATGGAGGGTACCAGAATCAAAGACAGAGACCGCCAGGGACAAATCAATGGAAAAAATGAAATAAAATAAGAAGAAAGAACTAGCAGTACATTGGCAACATCAACTGAAAAAAAGACCTGCTGTTTCCATGTCTTGGAGTTCATTTCAATTAGCATCATTTTGAATGGTCATATGTACATAACTATTGAGCTATTATGATTTTCTGCTAGGACTATCCTTGGCATATACTAATTATTAGAAATGAGAGAAACCATAGAACCTATGTTTCTTTGGGTTGGGCTTTCTTCACTTAATATGATTTTTTCCAAGTATTTCCATTTCCTTACGAAAGGAGCAATGTCATTCTTTCTGATAGAAGCATAAAATTCTATTGTGTATATATACCACATTTTCTTTACCCATTCATCTCCTAGCTACTAAGGAGGCTGAGATCTGAGGACTACAATTAGAAGCCAGCCTAGGCAGGAAAGTCTATGAGACCTTATCTTCAACTAATCAGCTAAAACCTGGAAGTGGATATGTGACTCAATGATAGAGTGCTAGCCTTTAGCAAAAATGCTCAGGAACAGTGTCCAGGCTCTTAGATCAAGCCCCAGGAACCACACACACACACACACACACACACACACACACACACACACAAGTGGCCTTGCAGAGGCCATTAGGGTGAGAGAACAATGGAGAATTTCTTCCATGTGAAAATAGTTCTTGTTATCATATAAGATATAAGAAATTCTGGGGCTGGGATTCTCCAGGAACTATGTAACTCAATTTTCAATTGAGCAAGGGTCAGTTTACCCATTTCAGCATTTTGGTATGCTAATGAACATTAGGAGATCTCCCCTGACTTAAAAAAATCTCCCCATCCTACTGTCCTGTTTAAGTTTCCTCAAAGCATTGTCACTTATATTTGCTTTGTTTTGTTGTAGAAATGTTTCAGTTTGTGCCTTTTATACTGGAATTTTGGCTCAACAAGGATTAGGGCTTGTTGTCTTCATGGTTGGAGGAGGTTCCCATTGGTCCATATCTTTGCTAGTATTTAACATATTCATCTTTTAAAATTTATCTTATTAAGGGAATATGTGGTGTCTTAAATTTGCATCCCATTGTTATCTACTAAAATAAATTCTCCATTGATTATTTTCTTTTTGAGTATCTTATTCTGCAAAATATAAGTTCAAATTATTTACCAGCTTTTAAACTGTTTTATGGCATGTTTGTGTTTTCTGATTGTTGACTTGTTAGGGTTCTTTCTATATCATGGATATAAGTTCTTGATCAAAAATACTCATTACAGATACATTCTCCCAGTGTGTGGCTTCCTTTTATTTTTCTTTAGTAGCTTTCAAAAATCAGGGTTTAATTTGGATGAAATCTGATTCACTGGTTTTTGTTATAGTTCATACTCTTTTTGTCATATATAACAAATCTTTGTAAAGTCAAAACCACAAAGCAATTTCTTCTCTATTTTATTTTAGAAATTTTAGAGTTTTAGCTGTTAGGTTGATATATTTGGACTATATAAAGACATAGTTTTATCTATGGCTGGTCCATTTTTCATTTGTGTGTCTGGTTGTTCTGACATAACTTGATGAAAAGAGCATAATCTCTCCACTGAGATATCTCTATAGCTTCATCAAAAACCATTGAGTAACTATGTA
The DNA here is from genome assembly GCF_024711535.1 of Dipodomys merriami. Classification (NCBI taxonomy): domain Eukaryota; kingdom Metazoa; phylum Chordata; class Mammalia; order Rodentia; family Heteromyidae; genus Dipodomys; species Dipodomys merriami. The sequence continues at coordinate 6,333,478 of NW_027205381.1, forward strand.
TAGATACATGAACTATATATGGTTTTATTGCTTTTTCTATCTTTTCTTTTGTCCAAACAACATTGTGCTAATTATAACAGCTTCAGAGTGAGTTCTGAAATCAGACAATACCCTTCCTACCATTTTGTTCTTTTTCAAAATTATTTTGACTCCTCTAGGTCCTCTGTACTGTCTTATAATGCTTATAATAAACTTACCAATCACTTAAAAAATTTCTGCTTCCCTTTAGATTGTATTTCATTGAATTTATAAGTGGATTTAGAAGATCTTACTTAATTTTTAGTTATTTATATTTTAATTTTTTTTATTTGTGTTGTGTAGGTTCCCATGCAGACTTTGCACATCCCTTGTTAAGTTTATTCCTGTAAATTTAATAATTTGGTTAATGCTATTGTTCTTAAATTGTGTTTATTAATCATTCAACCATTGATATTTATTTAAGATAGAAAATGGAAGTATATGGGGCTGGGAAGGTGGCTTAGTGGTAGAGCACTTTCCTTGCATGCAGGAGGCCCTGGGTTCGATTCCTCAGCACCACATAACCAGAAAACAAAAGCCGGAAGTGGGGCTATGGCTCAAGTGGTAGAGTGCTAGCCTTGAGCTGAAGAGCTGAGGGATAGTGCCCAGGCCCAGAGTTCAGGCCCATGACAGGACCAAAAAAAAAAAAGGAAAATGGAAGTAGAATGGACTGGTAAGTGCATGTGTCACCTGTGACCTTGTTAAATCTCTGAGAATGGAGTAATACTTTGGCAGATTTTCTGCATTTTCTGTGTAGATTTAACATTTTACCCCAAAATACAGTTATTTTTACTTCAATAATTCCAATCTCCATGGCTTTAACTTATTTTTATTTCTTTAATATGTCAGGAAGGGCCAGAATATATACAACAGCTGAGCATTTCTGACCTTCTTCTCACTAAGTATTTATATCTTAAATGCTCATTGTTAGATGCATGAAGCATGCTTCTACTCCCAAATTGGTGACACTATTTAGTTAAAACTCAATTGCATTTTTAAAATGAATGTCTAACCTCTATCAAAATGAACAGTTACGTGGTAAGTGCTATCTAGCTTTCCTCCTTTATTCTCTTAAGGTGGCTAACAGCATTGTTTGATTTTCTTTTCTTAAAATTTAGCCCAACCCTGTGCAGTAACAATAAAAATACCTTTTGGTACAGACAGCAGAGATTTGCATTTAAACAAAACTAGCTATGTATAAAATCTTTGTAGAGATTCGACAGCCTGGAAGTGGTGTGTATGTATGTGTTTTCTCTTCACCCAGTTAAGTCAACTAGCCCTTGATTTGTATATGAGCAAATACACCGAGGCATGAAGGGTGATGAGAACAAGGCCCATCAGCCAAGGACCTCAGCATCCGGAGGACACTGGCAGTGAATGCTCTGAATTTTATTTTGCTTTATATATCCCTGTCATATAACCGAAGTAGCTGGAGACTCAGGAATGCTAACAAGCACAGATGGAAATAATGGCCCCAAGAAAAGCCTGCTCTTACTTCTGAAAGGGCTAGAAAAATCACAGCTTAGCTAGATAGAAAATTTTTATGCAATAGCAACCACTCAGCCCACATGCCTCTGAGAAAGGTGTTCTCTACCCATATGAACAGAGGTCAAGCGGGCAGCCCAGTCTTCGGTTCTCAGCAGCCTTTGAGGTGCCTCAGGCCCTCCGTGGGTGGGAGGTAGAGAAGGTCAGATGGGAGTTGTAGTTTTGTTCTTTAACCTGATCTTGTATAACCTTTACAGCCTTGTTTTTAAAATATTTTTTTAAAAAAATTACTGTAGCTGGGCGCAGGTGGCTCCCGCCTGTAATCCTAGCTACTCAGGAGGCTGAGATCTGAGGATCGCAGTTCAAAGCCAGCCTGGGCAGGAAAGTCCGTGAAACTCTTATCTCCAATAAACCATCAGAAAACTGGAAGTGGCGCTGTAGCTCAAGTGGTAGAGCGCTAGCCTTGAGCTGAAGAGCTGAGGGACAGCACTCAGGTCCAGAGTTCAAGCCCCATGACTGACAAAAAAAATTATTGTAAAGGTGATGTACAGAGGGGTTATAGTTACATAAGTGAGGTAATTAGTACACTTTGAACAGTGTCACCCCTTCCCTCATTCTCTCCCAGTTTTTCTCCCCCTGGCTTCCCTCCCCCATGTTGTATAGTTTATTTCCAACATGGTTTCAGTGCTGAATTGGTTTACCCTTTATCCCACCATTTCTGTGCTTCTTCTCCCCTCTCTAAGTCAGATAAACTTATATACAAGGGGAGCTGTAGCTTTTGTCTTTACTGGTTTATGCCCAAGCTGCTCTTGCTCTCCCTGTTGGGATATTACCAAAGGAGGCCATGGAGAGCAGGGTTTTGACCTTACTGAGCTGTACCAAAGCCAGTCCCACCTGCATTGTGAGCCATTGCTATGCAGAAAACAGTTAATGAGCAAGTTCTACCACCAGATTAAATTGCCAGATTTGTAATAGCTCAAATGTCCACATTGAAATAAAACTCACGTGCCAAACCAAGAACACCCATATTCTTGAATGGAAAAAACTACCAGCAGCCTATATCTAAGAAACATTGTAATGCAGCATTCTAAAAAAAAGTTCCAATTAAAAATGACAAAAACTTTAAATGCAAACACAGAAAGCATCAGTGAACAAATAAAAATCCCAGAAAAAAAGAAGATATGAAGAGGAAAGAAATGGAACTCTGGAACTCAAAATATAATGATAGAAATTAAAACAAAGAATAAAAATCCTGGCTAGCTAGGCTTGGTGGCAGAGTCAAAGGAAAAGCCAGTGAACTTGCAATAGAGCAACAGAGATGACTTCATCTGAGCCTTGAGTGGAACCTTTCAGTTCCATGCCTGTCCACAGTGAGGTCTTGGACACAGCACATGGGCACAGTGCTCCTGCTGATTTAATTAATTAGAATGACTTACTCTACTATGCTAAGCTCCTTTTATTTCAGGTCTTCCCAGACATGTGAATGTGAGCTACAATGAAAGTCATTTTTGAAGACAGAATGAAAACTAAGATGACCTTACCCTGCACAGTATCAATGTTGTATGACTTGAGTTTTGATGATGTGAAAAGAGGAAAATGATGGAGACACATGGAGAGGGTGTCTTATGATGTGGAGGCAAAGGCTAGAGTGATGTGCCCATAAAGCAAAGAACATCACTGCAAAGGAGGACATTCATATCATGGACCTGACTATCAAAGGCATGGAATCCACCGCAGCCACTGAAAACTGTGAGGCTCAAAGAAAGATCTCACCTTTGAGCCTTTAGAGGAAACCTGGCTCTTCCAGCAACGTGAGTTAGAAATTTGAGAGGCTAAAGTTCCAGTTCCTGGCACTTGTTTTAGAAGTTAACTAGTATATAGAACTTAATCTTTGTGATTGAGGTGATGTTAAGGTTCAGTGTATGCTAAGGTTGTATCCATGGAGATCCTGAATGCATCTGTTAGAGGCATGTTTGTGAAGGGCGTGGCTGCCAAGGATGAGACTCACAAGGTATCACTGCTAGGGCATTGCTAACAAGGGCAGAAGTGTCAAGCATGTGAGACTTAAAGATATTAGAGTCAAGCAATAGATGCAGAAAAAGCATTTGACAAGATCTAACACCCCTTTATGATGAAGGTTCTGGAAAAATTAGGAATCCATGGAACATTCCTCAATACAATAAAGGCTGTATATGACAAACCTACAGCCAGCATTATACTCAATGGTGAAAAACTAAAGCCATTTCCTCTTAACTTAGGAACGAGACAAGGATGCCCACTCTCTCCACTTCTCTTCAATCTAGTATTAGAATGCCTAGCTACAGCAATAAGACAAGATGCAGACATAAAGGGGATCCAAATAGGGAAAGAAGAAATAAAACTCTCCCTCTTTGCAGATGACATGATCTTGTATTTAAAGAATCCCATGGACTCCACTCCCAAATTACTCAAGCTGATTCAAAACTTTGGCAAAGTAGCAGGTTATAAAATTAACCCCCCAAAATCAATGGCTTTTCTATATGCCAACAATGAGAAAAGTGTGGCTGAAATTAGGAAAGCAACTCCATTTGTAATAGCCCCACAAAAAATAAAATACCTAGGAATTAACTTAACCAAAGAAGTGAAGGACCTCTATGATGAAAACTTTAAAATCTTGAAAAAGGAAATCAACACAGAACTTAAAAAATGGCAAAACCTCCCATGCTCCTGGATTGGCAAGATTAACATCGTGAAAATGGCAATACTTCCCAAGGTTATCTACAAATTCAACGCGATACCTATCAAAATTCCACCCTCATTCTTCAAGGAAATAGAGGAGGCAATCCAAAAATTCATATGGAACAATAAAAGACCCCGAATAGCAAAAACGCTCCTCAACGGAAAGAACACTGCTGGAGGAATATCAGTACCAAATTTCAAACTCTACTATAAAGCCATAGTAATCAAAACAGCTTGGTATTGGCATAAGAACAGACCTCAGGACCAATGGAATAGAATTGAAAACCCAGAAATGAACCTACAGACCTATAGCCATCTAATCTTCGATAAGGAAGCTAAAACAATAGAATGGAAGAAAGACAGCCTCTTCAGTAAATGGTGCTGGCAAAATTGGTTAACTACATGTAGAAAACTAAAGCTAGATCCTTATATATCACCCTGCACCAGAATCCACTCCAAATGGATCAAAGACCTTGAACTCAAAGCAGACACTCTGAAAACATTACAGGATGGAATAGGAGAAACCTTAGGTCTCCTTGGCTCAGGCCGAAATTTTCTGAATAGAGACCCGGAAGCACAACAAATCAAAGAAAGGTTGGACAAATGGGATTGCATACGGTTGCAGAGCTTCTGCAGGGCAAATGACATAGCTAGCAAGATCAATAGAAAGCCCACCGATTGGGAGAAGATCTTTACTAGCCATACAACGGACAAGGGTCTCATATCTAAAATATACTTGGAACTCAAAAAATTAAACCACCCAACAACAAATCCTCAAAGAAACAACTGCCCAATAAATAAGTGGGCGAAAGACTTAAAGAGAAGCTTCTCTGAAGAAGAAAGAAGGATGGCCAATAAACACATGAAGAAATGTTCAACATCCCTAGCCATAAAAGAAATGCAAATCAAAACAACATTGAGATATCACCTCACTCCAGTTAGAACAGCAAAAATCAAGAACTCTAACAACAACAGATGCTGGAGGGGATGTGGACAGAAAGGAACCTTACTTCATTGTTGGTGGGAATGTAAACTTGTTCAACCACTTTGGAAAGCAGTATGGAGGTTCCTCAAAAGACTTCACATAGATCTCCCCTATGATCCAGCAATCCCACTTTTGGGCATTTACCCAAATGTTTACAAACAAGACCACACTAAAGCTACCAGCACAACTATGTTTATTGCAGCATTATTTACCATAGCTAAGATATGGAACCAACCCAGATGCCCCTCAGTAGATGAATGGATCAAGAAAATGTGGTATATATACACAATGGAATTCTATGCCTCCATCAGAAAGAATGACATTTCCCCATTTGTTAGGAAATAGAAAGGCTTGGAAAAAATTATATTAAGTGAAGTAAGCCAGGCCCAAAGAAGCATAGGTCCCATGGTTTCCCTTATTTGCAATATCTAGTATAGGTATGAGTCAAGCAGAAAAGGTCAGATAATGTGATGTTAGGAAAACGAACCCTTAAATATGTATTTTAATGTTTTCGTTTCTTTCATGCATATGTTTCTAACGCATTTATAAGATTATTTCTTTGTTGCTTTGTATGTCCCTCCCCCACAGTGTATCCCCCGCTTTCACTATATTTGATGTCAGTATAACATGTGGAGGAGATGGGGGCAAACAAGTCGTTTAAGGATTCAGGTGGACCTGTTGCAACAATGAGAAGTACAAAATGTCATGTCAAAACCAGCTTTACAATGTCGGTGGGGGGGGAAGGGGGGTATAATTGGGTGGGGGGAGGGGGGAGGCTGGGAAGGGAGGTGAAGGGTAAACAAGGGAGGAGGCTGCAATGCTTGGTAAGAAATGTATGCATTATCCTGCCCATGTAATTGTAGCCCCTCTGTACAGTATGTTCTCAAATAAAATAAAATAATATTAAAAAAAAAAGATATTAGAGTCAAGGACATAATTGTCAAAGGAATGAGAGTCAAGTGTGTGACTATCAAGGGTTTGATTATAAACTGTGTGGTTTTCAAGAGCGTTTCTATGAAGGATATAAATCTCAGGGTCATGAGTTTTAAGGGTTTGATTGTGTGATATCTAAGGCACAAATGCCAAGGGCATGAGTGTCAAGAATGTGAGTATCGAAGAATGAGAGTCAAGGTCATGAGTGTCAAGGGTGTGAATGTCAAGGATCTGAGCGTCAGGGGCATGAGTGTCAAGGTAACAAGTGTCTAGTTACAGGTTGGTCCTTAAGACTGTGACTGCAGGACATGATTTTCCAGGGTGTGACCGTTGAGAGACCAGGGTATACAAGCCACCATAGCATTCCTCCCACATGATCCTTACTTTGCATTTGTGTTTGTCAGTTTTACCTAAGAAACCCAAGTAAGCACACCAGGTCACACACAAATGGGCAGGATATTACTCCCCTGTTACAGAGGAGAAGGATGGAGCTCAGGAAATTTCAAGGGAATTTGGTACCATTATGCTTAGCTTTAAAAGTCACAACTGAAACTCAGATATTAAGAATGGACTCTCAAATTTGGAGACCGTGAATCTATAATTGAATAATGACTTTTATCAAGACAGCACATATGAAAGTGTTTTTTTTTTAGTTAAAGTGTTATGGAGATTATCACATGGAGGGGGAGATAACAGGTATGCACCACTTTTTCTGTTTCTTGAAGTAGTGACCATCTCCCTGCTCTGCAGAGACAGAGCCATTGTGGGCAGCTTCCACACGCAGGGCCATTCCCTTCTACCAGGGGAGGAGTCCTTGGCCTCCAGTCATGCAGGTGTCTTCCTGAAGTAAAATGGATCCACAAGGCCGTGATATGCACCTATAGGTTTTAGATAGAATTATAAATCCCAGGAAATTAAGTTGCTCTAACACTTGGCCTGGAGTAGCTCTCAGCCATGAAGTTATCTGTGAGATTTAATGATTAAATTAATGAAATTATTTATTACCTCTCCCTCTTTCTATCCAACTGGAAAGGAAAACTCATGGAGGCAGAACAAAAAGGCTTTCTGCTTTTACTTCATCAGAACAGCAAATTCTTCTCCCAGGGGTTTGAGGTGTCTGGGTTGTCTGGGAAAAAAAGTGAGAGAGATGCCTTTCTTTTCAGAGTGGCTGATGGAATGTTGCATGTCTAGTGTGCATGGAGAAGCTGAGAGAGGGTGGGTGTCAGTGGCACTGCACAGCTGCACAGAGATGGGCTTGGCATATTCAATTGTTATATGATGCAGAAATCCTCACTGAGCATCATTGCTATCCTCCTCCTCTCCAGGGTCCTGTGTACATTAGGTAAACACTCTAGTATTGATGCACACTGCCTGCTTTTTGGTTTGTATTTGTGTGTGTATTTTGCTTCTTTTCCAGTTCTAGGGCTTGAACTCAGGACCTCGGCACTGTCCCTGAGCTTTTTTTTTTTTTTACTCAAGGATAGCACTCCTTTTGTTTGGAAGTACTTGGTTTTGAAAAGGACCTCACACTTGCTAGCAAGGTGGTCTACCACTTGAGCTATGCCACCAGGCATTTCTGCTTTAGTTATGGTTCACATAGGGTCTTGCATTCATTCCTGGGGCAGCCTGGACTGTGATCCTCCTGTTTCATCTTTCTATGTAGCTAGGGTAAGAAGCAAAGCTACCCATGCCCAGCTGGATTGGTTGAAATTAGGCCTTGTGACATTTCTCCTGTGTTAGACTTAAACCACAATCCTCCTAAGTTCAGCTCCCTGAGTAGATAGAATTATAGGTGTGAGCCGCTATTCCTGGCTAAATCTCCTTTTTAAAAATCAGATTTAAAGTAAGTGTTTGACAAGTGAATTTTATTTGAACATGTGAAAATACTTCTAGAGCACCAAACAGAAGATGTTTTAGGGCATCTGAAATAGAGTGTCCTGTGGCCACTGCACACACCTTGTGGTACCTAGGGCCAGTTCACCCATAGTCCAGCCCTGCTTCCAGCACGGTGTGGTTTTAGACCTGGTTGCTCTGGGTCAGTAGCATCACAGGTCCAGGCAAATGCCAGAAGCTTCCAAGAGATAAAGGGATCAGAGACGTTTCCTAATGAGAATCATGCCATTCTAGGCTTCAGCTCTCAAGAGTTCTCCCACTTCTGCCTTTCCTTCTCATAAATAAAACTTGGGGAACCAAATAAAACCTCTCACAAGAAACAATCAATTCTGGGAGACCATGTGTCCTATTTGTTATGGATATGGTATTCAGCCTGAGCACATTTTTTTAAAAGAAGAGTGCTCTTCCTGTGTTCTATTAAAGACCATTGTCTGGTATTGATTTTTCCCCATAATAAAGGGAATAAAGGTAGAGTGTAGGGGAGAAACAATCCACTCATGAAGTATACACTATACAGTGAAATTAGATTTCCCCCAGTAATCCTGTTTCAAAATATGTGTTTGCAAAGCAGAATTCCCAGCTGAAAAGTATTCAGGAGGAATTAATGTCATGTGGTTCTCAATAGGAAAGCTGAAATATATAACTTTAAACTGAAGTCAGCTGCAATTTGGATGTTGAATGTCTCTCAAGGCAATGCACGGATGCTATGTGAGGCAGTAGACCTGGGAAGGTCTTAGCTGGTTGTGGACATGCTCTTGCAGGGAACCTGGAGCCCAGACCCTTTCTTCTTTCCTTTTCCTCCCTGGCTTGTGACACGCGTGGTTTTGCTTTGCCACTTCTGCCACAAGGTGGGGGCATCTTCCACAGGCAAAGCCCACTGACCCCAGGCTGGAACCTCTAAATTCCTGAAGAAAACTAAACCATTGCCCTCTATAGGCTACTTGTCTCTGGTATTTCCTTACAGTGACCCAAGACTGACTAATACCTTCTGTGACTAGCCTATGAGCTACTCCACCCCATCCCACCCCTGCTGCCCTTGTTCTTTCTTTCCCTTTTGCCCATCCTTGCATATATCTCAGGCCAAGTTGCCATTTGATAAAATCGGACTGTAAGGAACTCAGTCCCAACCATCTTTTCCCATCTCTCGCCTAATGAGGAAGGAGGAATAGTATACTCAATACCACACCTGTGCTGATGTTCAGGTGTCCATGGCATCCATGGCACCCCTGCCCCCAGCCAGGCTGCTTCCTCTGGACAGTGGCCCACATCTCCCTCCCTCTCCTCTCCTCCAGCCACCCATCCAGAATTTCATTTCCTACTAAGGAGGAGAAGGAGCAAAGATCATTAATCAAACAAATCAACCTTGGACAAATTGTTTCTGGAAGAATATTAGCTCTAAGAAAAATGCTAATTACTCCAGGAAATGTTAACTTCCACAAGATCTTTGGAAAGGTTGCATTAAACATGGTTAAGTGAATCTTTTTACTCCTAAGACCTCCTCATTCCTGGAGTTTCCACAGTAGAATTTATTTATCAGAGTTTTTGTTAGCTTTACCATATTCAAAACAGAACTCATAATAAATAACCATTAAAAAAAAACAAGCTTAGAGCTGGAAAGGTGGCTCAGTGGTAGAGTGCTTGCCTTGCATGCGTGAGGCCCTGGGTTCGATTCCTCAGCACCACATAAGCAGAAAAAGCCAGAAGTCGGTGCTGTGGCTCAATGGTAGGGCGCTAGCTTTGAGTTGAAGAGCTGATGGACAGTGCCCAGGCCCAGAGTTCAGGCCCCACGACCGACTGAAAAAAAAACTCTGAGCAAAAAAAACAAGTTTAGGAAGAGCTAATAGTTACTGAGCACTTACTTTGTTGTGAGACTGTGTCTGTGTCTTTATTTAATCTTCATAAAATAACAGGTGAGTAGATTCCATATTACTTACACTAAACTAGAATGTTTAAATGCAAAGGTAGTTTATGTGCCTGAATTTCAATATTTGTCAACTGTAGGTGTCAATTAAGAAAGGGAAGGGTTACATATGCAGGATTGTTCTAAGAGTATTAACCAATCTTAATTTATAATAGTTGAATTTAATGATTTGACTTTATGCTGGGACAAAACCCACCAAAAATCAAGTCAAAACTGTACTTTGAATTTTGATCCTTTCCATATGTGGTGTGAATATCTTGAGATGCGGGGCAGTGGCTGTAGCTTTGGCTCCCAGCTGGTCCTGGAATGTGAGGGGAACCACAGAGACTGCAATGTGCTGTGGTGCTAAGCTATGGTGTTCAGTATGTCAAGTACATTAACTTCATTTTCAACTTATGATATTTTCACCTTTTGGGGAGTTTACTGAGACATAGTTCACTGAAAGTCAAGGATGATCTACAATGGGCAGAGGTGATGGGATGCAAACTCTTTAGCTCCTGAGCCAAGAGGAAGACTCTGGAACCCATTAGGAAACTTGGGTCTCTCAAAGTGAGTAACAGAGGAAAGTTGAAGGAACGGATATTTACAGAGTGTGGGTGGGCAATGTGATCAACACTGGAATCTGTAAAACTGAAGTCCAACTGCTACCAGGAAACACCATGGTGGTATGACCTGGATGGAAGAGCCATGTTACTGGATTGGAGAGAGCTATGATTGTGGAGCAGAAACTGAACAACATGTGTGGCTGTTGGTAGAGGGACAGAGGGAGGATCTCATTTTTTTGTGTCTGTCTTATTTAGTTCTTTTCTCAGATGTATTCTAGGCATGGGGAGAAATGCTTGGTACGCTTAATACAGGAATGGAACATTTGTATTTAGAGACTCACAGCCCAGTTTAGTCCAATGAGATGCGGTTCCTGACCATGACTGATGGACAGGAAGTGGGGAAATGTGTCTGGGAGCAGTCTGGAGTCCTGGGGAAGCTCAGAATAAAAAGCCAGAGGCTTTGCTCCCCTTCTTCTTCTTACCAGAAAGGTAGCTTTAGTCTAGTAATTTGTCTTTGCAATCTTGTCTTAAAACAATCATGATGACTTTGATGATTATGATAATACAGACATCATAGAATTGTAGGAAGATTGAATGACACATAAACTATCCAGATTATCTTTGAGTGTTGGTCTTTTCTTTCTCTCTCCCTCCTATATTAATGAATCTTAAGTTTACAAGCATGGGATAGTAAAGGAACCTTATATATACCCTGTTTTAATCTTTAAGATCATTGGGAAAAAGTGGCAGCCAACATTGCAATCAGATTAAATAAGAAGAGGGCTCTCTGGGACTCCAGCAAGGGAAAGGCACTGTGTGATGGCAGAAACAGTGGAACGTGTCTCCTGACCATGCAGAACTGCTGCATATACAGGACACCGGCCGTGCAGAGCTTTATTGACTGGTTCATCTTGGTGGGACCAGCATCACTTGTGATGGAATATAAATAAGGATGAGCTCAGTGCCCCAGCCCTGCAACTTGCCTTTCTTCTTCCTTGCACTTGCACTGTCTAGGTTAGTAGAAAGGGAATCCTTTGAATTCTCTTATGTCACCTCTAAGTCCTTATCAGAAATTAACAGAATAATTCTGTTAAATTCCTCTAAAAAAGAGCTCAGATACAAATGAGTTGTCTTCTTGTCACTTTCTTGCTTCTTCACATCCAACTTGGGTGCTTACTTATGCCCTGCCTGCTCAGCCTGTCAGTGTAGAGGTTCTGTGCTGATAGTCCACTGTGAGTCATCTGGTATCTCCTCAATGAACAGCTGTCACCCTCTGCAGTCCGGAGACCACCACTCAATTGGACCCTGCCCATCTCCAGGAAACCTTCTTAGGATTGTGAATCACCTCTGTAGCCTTGGCAGGGATGGTGTGTTAGGAAACATTCTGTAATGATAGTTGTAGAACCTTTCTTTCACGTGGAAAACAATACAATTTAATCTCTGTGCCAGTCAAAGTCTGAGTTTTGTGTTATAGGAGACCACCCAGTCAGGTGTAAGCAGAACAGTGTTGTGTTGGTGACATTCAGCAAGCATATAGGCTCTTTGGAGGGCCAGCCAGCTCCAGAGGCCAGCAGAGGCAGACTCCACAGCCTTCCTCCATGGTGCTAACCTTGCTCTGAGGTCATGTGCTACACCCTATTACCGAGGGGAACAGAAAAACACATTTCTTTTGTCTGTCTTAAGCAGCAAACATAGCAAAAGGAATACCTTGATCATGGAATTGTATCAGGGTGACAACTGTGCATGGTTGGTCTTGCTCTTTCTTGCTATCCAAATGGTGGCATCTGCCTTCTCTTGGCTTGGTATCAGTAGATTCACAGTAATAAGGCCCCTCAGGTCTTGGTCTATTCTGAACTTGTCCATGAATACAACACTTCACGACCCTGTCTATTAACACATGCAGCCCTCTGTGAGTGCCACAAAGCCCCACAGCATCCAGAATGCTAATGGAAAAGGACAGGGAGACAGAAGAGTCGCTGTCAATGTATGCTAACACTTTCCACTATCTTCTCATCTGTCACCATAACATCACCCTTGGAGTCTAGCCAGTGAGCAAGGGATTTTACCTGAATGGTCTAAAACCATAGTGGTGTGGAGAAAGACATACACACATGCCTATAGACTTTCACGAGGATGTTAACAGGGACATTCAGTTTTGAAGAATAAAAGTCATGTTAAAATACCCTGGTTAGCAATAAGGATTAAAAATAACTTGTTCTCCACCTGGAAAAAGATACATTGGAAAAAGTCTAGTCTAATTGACCTTTTGCTGCTCTAAGAATGAACTGAATCCAGGAGTGTTTGAAACATGGCCAGGTTGGACTAATTCCCACATAAAGCTGGCAGTAGTGGCCCTGGTTCAGATGCCCTCCTGTTGTAAAGATCAGACCATGGTCTCCAGTGCCTGCGGGTAGCATGTGTTACAGGATAAGTGGGAAGAAGACCTGAGGAGCAGTCTCTGCAGGTGACTAAGAAGACTGTATGAGCTGCAGAGCCTTGGTGTCTGAGACTCTCCGGCTAGACATATCATCAGCGATGGTCTCAAGGTGTGCTCATTCTCTCTTTTTTTCTGGAACAACTTTATTTCAGTGTAGGAAACCTTAAGACCAAAAACTCATTCTCTGGGTTAATGACATTAGAAATTTGGCGAGAGAATGGCTAGAAACGGTACTGGGCTGGCATTGAGATTATCCCCTTGGGTTTTGCTGTTATTAAAATGGCAATTAACGCAAAGATTACTCAGGACTAACAAAGCAGGTAGGCACAGGTTCCGTGCCACCATGACACCATGCCATGTGAAAGGATAGGATTGCCCTTCACCTCCTGCCACATGCCTCTGAATAGTTTCACTGTTCTGTGACAGACAAGTGCACGTTAATAAGATTACAATTACTAATTATAGTAATTAGACGGGCCAGGTTCAGTATAGTGACTAATGTACAGTGTTAGAAGCATGGAGTGGAGTTTACATAAAAAGTCAGAGCAGAGCTCAAGGAATTTTCTAGGAGAGAGGGAGATACAAAGTAAACACACCACTGACTGGAGATTGAACAACACAGAGCAGGAGATGCTCTAACATGGCATGGAGGATATTCCTGGTAACTCTTCATTGGCCAGTGTCAGGAGAGTAAATGCAGGTAGAAATTCAGTTTGGGGAAAAAAAGAGAGACGAGCATTGGAATAAAAAGTAGTAAGGTATGATGAGAGTTCATATTGTCTTTGGAGCTCTATCATTTCTGGGAATTGACTAGGTATAGAACACTTTAGGATCCCAGATTTCAAATAGTGCACACCAAAAATGTGAATTTCCTTCCTGTGATCTATGTGTTTGTGGGACAGTAGGAGCAGGGTGCTGTTGGAAGCTGGACACCTGCTGCTTTCCTGGCCTTCTGGGCAGAAGGTGAAAAGCAGCAAGTGTGAGGGTTGGACCCCTAGGCAAAGAGAGAGAGCACCACTCTGCTCCTTCTTCTAGGATCAGCTTCTCAGAGTCAGTGGTGGAGGACAGAGACTCTTCCTTGCAGAGACCCTGAGACTGGCTTTGTGGAAGGGACCCGTAAGGGCAAGAAAAGACAAAGCATGAAACAATTTAGTGACTTTACAGGAAGTATGCAGAGTGATTTTTAGATCATTGTCATAATAGATCAGCATGCCCTTAATGTATTTATATTTTACAATTACTTAAGGTATGTCTTGTAAACCTTAATGTCATTACAAACCCTAGAGAGCAAGAGATGTTATGTTTCAGCATGTGAAAGCCACCTTTGTAGGAAACAAGACAATGCTAACATACAATATAGCTCACACAAGGACATAGGCTCTGTCTACAAGTGATCCAATTTGTAGCACTGACTCCAAACTGATCAGTCTATATGTTGGTTGATTGTTTAGTTGACAATATTGAAAATTTCTATTATTATTATTATTATTATTATTATTATTATTATTATTATTGTTATTGTTATTATAATCAGCAGCAGCAGCCAGTACTGGTCATGGCATTCACTTAGTTTGCCTGCTCACATCTAGCACTCAACCACTTGAGCCATACAATCAACCCTTCTTTTTACTAGATATTTTGGAGATGAAACCTCACAGACTTTCTGTCAGCACTAGCTTCAACTCACCATCTCTCACACCTCATCCCCCAAGGTAGCTAGGGTTACAGGCATGAGTCACCAGCACCTGTCAAACTCATATTCTTTACCAGCACAGAGTAAGTTATATTCTTGATCCATAGAATCGGCGCATCTAGTGTTTTAGTTATAAGTCATATGCGTCATAAATTGTATAACTAGGGCACTCTTCTTAGGAAAGGAGATGGTGTAGTTTTCTATTTTTTCATCTGAACAGTCTGTTTATAATACTGGACAGTACTCTCAGCCCTGATCTACGTAGCGTCTAGGCAAAAGGACAGGTAGAGTTACATGTTAGGGATCTAAGTGTATTCAGAGGGCTACACTGGCTCCTGATGCAGCATCTAGATAAGATTTATAAATTTCCAAGTTTGTTCTTATGGCTGGAGAACTGGATGACCAGAGTCAATAAAGATCACTGCTATTTCTAGTGTTTATAGATACACATGCTCATATCATAGGGTATTTTCATTTCTTTAAATGAGGAATGGTTAGATATATAAAGTTTATACAGATTATGTTTGTTAATTGACATTGCAAGGTTAATTGCTAATCTTGTAAGGCAAGGGCGCTACCACTGAGCCACTTTCCCAGCAATTGCTAATCTTGTAATCAGTTGAGAATTAAAAAAAAATTTGTGTGGCACTGGGTCTTGAAATCAGGGCCTGGATGCTGTCTCTTAAGTTTTGTGCCCTAGTCTCTGCATCTGGCTACCAGCTGAGATTTTTTAAAAAGTCATCAAATGGAATAATCTGCACAGGGTGAGGTGGATTATAATTGGAAAAAGCCACTACTGAAAGCACAGCATCTTGAGACAATGGCTTCATGGTTAAGAAGTGAAGCCAAGTGCACACAGACTGCCAGATATTCCAAGTGGAGTGAAGACCAGAAATTTTAAAATATTGTAGCAATAAATTTAGAAAAATAGCATAGAGGTAAATATTGCTATAATCTGCAGAGATGAATCTGAAAGATAGAAACCAGAAGATGGGAAGGCTAACTTGACTCCATAAACATTTATTTATTTATTTTTTGGGTCCATTCGTGGGGCCTGAACTCTGGGCTTGGGTGCTGTCCCTCAGCGCTTCAGTTCAAGGTTAGCGCTCTACCTCTTGAGCCACAGCGCCACTTCTGGCTTTTTTTCTTTTTGCTTATGTGGTGCTGAGGAATTGAACCCAGGGCTTCAGGCATGCAAGGCAAGCGCTCTACCACTGAGCCACCTTCCCAGCCCTATTTATTTTATTTTTTTTATTTTTATTTTTTGGGTAGGGTCGTGGGGCCTGAACTCTGGGCCTGAGCACTGTCCCTCGGCTATTCAGCTCCAGGCTAGAGTTCTACCACTTGAGCCACAGAGCCACTTTCGGGTTTTTTCTTTCTGCTTCTGTGGTGCTGAGGAATTGAACCCAGGGCCTCATGCATGTAAGCGCTCTACCACTGAGCCACCTTCCCAGCCCTCCATAAACATTTTAAATAACAACATGTAAAAATGACTATAGGCCAAATGAAAAACCAAAGATTAACTCAGGAAACTATTTCTATGAGGTAGAAATTGGTTACTATTTCTCAATCTTAAAGAGTTCTGAGTGGTCATTAAGAAGACAAACACCCAAGTATAATAATATATATAAAGAGAATATATATATATATATATATATATATATATATATATATATATATATATATATATATATACATATACACACCACATTTTCTTGATCCATTCATCTACTGAGGGGCATCTGGGTTGGTTCCATATCTTAGCTATGGTAAATAATGCTGCAATAAACATAGTTGTGCTGGTAGCTTTAGTGTGGTCTTGTTTGTGATTATTTGGGTAAATGCCCTAAAGTGGGATTGCTGGGTCATAGGGGAGCTCTATGTGAAGTCTTTTGAGGAACTTCCATACTGCTTTCCAAAGTGGTTGAACAAGTTTACACAACCACCAACAATGCAGTAAGGTTCCCTTCTGTCCATACCCCTTCTAGAATCTGTTGTTATTAGAGTTCTTGATTATAGCCATTCTAACTGGGGTGAGGTAGTATCTCAATGTTGTTTTGATTTGCATTCCTTTTATGGCTAGAGAGATTGAGCATTTCTTCATGTGTCTATTGGCCATCATTCTTTCCTCTTCAGAGAAGTTTCTCTTTAAGTCTTTAGCCCACTTATTTATTGGGCAGTTGTTTCTTTGAGAATTTGTTGTTGGGGAATTTAATTTTTTGAGTTCCAAATATATTTTAAATGTGAGACCTCTATCTGTTGCATGGCTAGTGAAAATGTGGTGTATCTATCTATCTATCTATCTATCTATCTATCTATCTATCTATCTATCTATCTATCTATCTATCTATCTATATCATCACAAAGAATGACATTGCCCCATTTGTTAGGAAATGGAAAGATTTGGAAAAAATTATATTAGGTGAAGTAAGCCAGGCCCAAAGAAACATAGGTCCCATAGTTTCCTTGATTTGCAATAACTAGTATATGTCTGGGACAAGTAGAAAAGGTAAAAAGCTATGTACATATGACAAGATAAGATGAAGTTAAGTGAAACGAACCACAAGATAGGGACACAAGTGGTTGTGTCTTTCTTGCTATTGTTTCTAACGTATTTATAAGGTACCATGTGATTTTTTTTGTTGCTTTGTATGTTCCTCCCCCACGATATAACCCCTCTTTTCACTGTATTTGATATTGGTATAATTTGGGGAGGGGAAGGGAAAAAACAAAATGTTTAAATAGGGATACAGGTTGACCCATTGTAACAATGAGATGTACAAGGCACTATGTTGAAAAACGAACTTTACATTTTAGGTGGTGGGGGGTGTGGTGGGGTGGGGAGTGTAGTTGTGGAGGTGAGAGGGAAGGAATGGTAGGGGGAAAACAAAGGAGGAGGCAACAATGCTTGATAAAAATTGTACTCCTTTGTTTCCCCCAAAGGAGGAGGCAACAATGCTTGATGAGAAATGTACTAGTTATCTTGCCCATATAATTGTAACCCCTCTGTATGGTATTTCCACAATAATAAAAAAAGAAATGTACTCATTACCTTGTTCATGTAACTGTAATCCCTCTCTATAGTATTTTTACAATAAAAAACTTATTTAAAAAAAGAGTGTGCTCGGTCAGTTCCTAGAGTAAGAAATATAGACAACTAATGACCATATCAACTGCTTTGTAATAAAAATGCAAACATAAATGCTATGCCATTATTTTGCCCATAAAATTGACATCAATTTCTTAAATAACAAAAAATAAAGCAAAATGTACGTTGAGGCCTGTTAAGGAATGAGCAGGTGCAAGTGTGGAAAAGAATGAGGGTAACAAGAAGAAATGTACTCACTACCTACCTTACTTATGTAACTGTAACTCCTCTGTAAATCATCTTGACAATAAAATTAAAAAAGGATGACCTTTGCTGCTTGTCCTACACATATACTAGTTATTGCAAATAAGGGAAACCATGGACCTATGGTTCTTTGGGCCTGGCTTACTTCACCTAATATAATTTTTTCCAAGTCTTTCAATTTCTTAACAAATGGGGTGATGTCATTTTTTTCTGATGGAAGCCTAAAATTCTGTTGTGTATATGTGTGTGTGTGTGTGTGTGTGTGTGTGTGTGTGTGTGTGTGTGTGTGTGTATTATACCACATTTTCTTCTCCATTCATCTACTGAGGGGCATCTGGATGGGTTCCATATCTTAGCTATGGTAAATAATGCTGCAATAAGCATAGTTGTGCTGGTAGCTTTAGTATACCTTTGTTTGTGGTCGTTTGGGTAAATGCCCAAAAGTGGGATTGGATTTCTGCCACTAGCACTGATGACCTGGCATGTCTACAGCTAAGATGCTTTGACAATTATTTACTTACCTAGAACAGAAGTCAATATGATCAGTTCCAAGATCAGTTCAGTGGCAGGCATACAGGGGCCTCCAGGGACATCTGTGCCCCATTTCTTGGGCTCTTCAGCATCACAAGTTGGCTGTTTTGGGTTGAGCAGGATTTTCATGCAAATCAAAGGTTGAAGGAAGGGGATGGCTTCTCCCTACACCTGCAAGCTTTGTTTATATGGAGGAACAACTTTGGTGGAACTCTCTTCAGACTCACTGATTGTCTAGAACCTTGCTACCTGTCCCCCTGCACTGCATGGGAAGCCAGTGAATGAGTGTGTGGCATGTTCAGTCTGTGGCAAGGGATTAAGTGTCAGCAGGAGGCTGCCCAGGAGAAGGCCTTGTCTCCTGTGGGAAGGAGAGAGTCACACCAAGAGTTAGTTAATTGATCAATGTGTACATAATGACGGTCAAGCAAGATGGTATAACTCTATTGCTATATTAAAGAGAATGTTGGTATGCAAATATACTTATGACATTAAACAGTATAAAATATATATTCCAGCATATTCTAGCCCACATCAATAAACACCCATTCATCTTTACTTACATACTGGTCAAAGAAAAATGTTGAAATGTCTTAAGTTTTCTCACAAGGGAACAGAGATGTAAGGTGAGCTTTAGAGAGCTAGGAAAACGAGTCAGTTAATAACCATGAGGTAAATCTGACAAAAGACTGTTTCACAACTCTGAATCATTGATTCAATAGCCAGCTAGCAAGGTCCTTGCATCTTGTGTGTATACATGCACTATTAACCCTATTTGTGTGTTACCTTGTATGTATATGACAACTAATACAATCCAATCCAATCCATGAGCAAGAGCACTTCTTCTTATGGACTGTCCTCCTATTCCAAACCTTTCTGGCCTTTTGTAATTATAACCCTCTCATCTGCTGTCAATGGAGGTTCAGTATGAGCTGTGTGTGCTTTCCTCTCCTGACTCCCATTAAAAAATGTTTGGGGGGCTGGGAAGGTGGCTCAGTGGTAGAGCGCTTGCCTTGCATGCATGAGGCCCTGGGTTCCATTCCTCAGCACCACATAAGCAAAAAGAAAAAACCCGGAAGTGGCGCTGTGTTCAAATGGTAGAGCACTAGCCTTGAGCTGAAGAGCTGAGGGACAGCACCCAGGCCCAGAGTTCAGGCCCCACGACCGGACCTCCCCCCCAAAAAATGTTTGGGATTCTTAGGCTTAACAGACAAATGCAGCAGTGGCAGAGCCTTATTGCTGGTAATTGCAGGATACATTTTCATTATCTGCTCCCTTTCCATCTGGCATCTTAACAGCTCCATTGTCCCTGATATCTTAGATTCTGCATCTTAAGAGTTTTGGTTTAACAACAATAACTTAAACACACATATGCAAGTATATACACATATACACACACAGATATACACATAGGTATGCTTAAAAATAGTCATGGATCATTTATTGCAATGTGGGGTTCTACTGTCCCTTGCTTTGTATATCTGAGCTGGTCCTTAACTGTCTTAATTACTAGAGAACAGCAGAATGGACACAGTGCTAGTTCCAGTCTTTGTGAGTCCCTGAGCTTCCATCCAGAGCCTCATAGAGGCATGCTTAGAGACAGCTCATACACAGGAGTGACGGTTAAGCTTTAAGGAAGCTTAAGGTAGAATTGTCATGATGATAGCTTGACATTAGCAACCTTTTCCAGGGCACTTCTAATTGAAGCTCCATGCCATGAGAAACTATAACTCACTTGCCAGGGAGGTGCCAAGCTTCCTGTGAGAAGCAAGGAGCTTGGTGGTGCCCTGCCTTCCAGCTGCTTCTGCCAAGGCTTAGCACAGGAAGGAAGAGTTCCCAGACACCCCAAGCAGCCCTGATGGATGCTCATCAAGTACCATCACATCAGCTAGGTAAGCCAATGAGGGATAGAAGATACTCCTAGGTGACCTGTACCCAATTTTCTGACCAAGGAAATAATATAATAAAATAATGGTTTTGTTTAGTAGATTTAGAAATATGGCATATATTTAAGCCTAACAGTTAACTGGTATTCTTGTGAATAGTGCCCTTTCCTGAATTCATGGTAGCTATAGCAAACAATAGGCAAACAATTGTCTTCATACTTACGTGACTTTGTAATAAGCTATTTACTAAGGGTAAATGGGCTCTTCTCTAGGAGAAATACTATACTGGTAAAAGTGCATGGCCATTCCAGAATCAGGTTTGTCTTTCTCAACTGTGGACTTGATTGCACTGTTCTGGACATCATGATGAATGCTAAGATCAAAAATAGAGGAAACTTCCCACAGTTGTGCAAAGAGCATTTGGTGCTGGAATCTTCTAGAAGTTCAACCTCCTTTGACTACAATTTCCTTTACATGTAACATTGGGAGTAAGAGAGAAGATCCTGCTTAAATATTTTGTGCTGGGTCCACACATCAGTAGGTACAGCGCAGGACATTTTACATACATCATTTATACAGATTCAAAAACAAATAATACCATCTTGAAGGAACATAAACACACATGCACACACACACACACACACACACACACACACACACACACACACACACACACACACACTCCTCATGGTTTTCCATTGCTGGTGATCTGCAGGCTAGGGCCATCCGTTTTCCTTAATTCAGTCTAGTAGTTTATGGCTCAGAGAAGCCTGAATCCAGTGAGTATTACATGGGGGCCTGTGATCCACAAGGTCACGCAGGTGAGGCTGGAAGGACAACAGAGGTTGACAGAGCTCTTTAAGAAGGAAAAAAAAGTTTGCCACAGCTGTGGGAGCCCTTCACTCCCAGCCATGGGCAGCATTGCTAAGCAAGGCTGACTTTTAATTAAAATATTCAATTATAATTCTGTAATTGAACATAGAAAGAAACATCTTGGGATGTTTTTAATTCAAAATAGAAAAAAACCACACAGAGCATTGCTTATTCTAATTTTCCAGCAGGAGACCATGCATTAGATTAAATCCAGTATAAAAAAGTACACATTTTGATACACAAAGGTACTTTTGGGGTAGGATGGGAAGAACAATTGTATGCATATGCTTTTTTTTAATTATGAGAGAAATACATGCTCACTTGAAAAACAACAAATAAAGAAGAACAAAACAAAAAACAAAAAGAAAACCTTATTGAACATAGAGCTAAACATAGAGCTATAGAAATAAGTCTACCAGGAACTTTTCACTTCTGGGAGATAGAGTGCTTCCGTTTATCTCTTCCTCCCATAAGTACAATGGGATTTGCAGCCATCCTACACAGGACAAGCATAAACAGACCTGGACAGTGGAGAGAAGGCAGCAGGCTGATGAGGGCGCTTGAGGGAGGACATGCCATGAGTCCCCTGGCTTTCCTTCTTGCCCCATAGATCCTAGACTGGATAATGGAGAAGATGCCAGCCTAGAAATGCCAAGGAATACAGAAGAAAAACCACTGCAACAACAACAACAACAACACATCTTTTCCAGCCAAACACCCAGGAAAGGGGTAACACAGAAAGACAGAAGCTCTTACAAAATCTTCTCTCCACTACAACCAGATACCACAGGAAAACCTCCACTCCAACCAAAGGCAAATTGGGGCCTTGACATCCACTGTCTAAGCTGAGATGAAATGCCCTCTGTCTCTAGCCTAATAACAGCAGGTGTTTAGGTGAGAAACCAGGTCTCCTGTTCATCAGGACAATGACTACCCCCACTCCCCCACTCACTATGTAGAGCCAGTGGAGGCCGAATAAGGGAGTCTGGACTCCTATTCATGTTCAGAAGAGAGCCTTCCAATCTCCTCACACAGGGTAAATGTCAGAGCAAATCAGAAGGTTCAACACAGCGGCGAAAAAGACCCCTCCCCTGATATCAGAGGAAGACTTGTGAAGTAGGGAAAACACTACATCTGGGGTCTCATGGCCTAAGATGCCAAAAGCTCAGAGTCCATTAAAAATCCTATCCACCACACCAGGAAACAGGAAGATGTGACAGAATCAACTGCCAATAGATGTTGACACCAGAGTGACAGAGATAGGAGACATGGCCAAAAATTATTGTAAGGCAGCTATCCCAGCACTGTGAGAAGTTGTAAACACATGAAACAAAGACTCGGCAATACATAAAAAAGTCTAAGCAAAGAGACAGATGATTATAAAAGGAAATAAATGGACATTTCAGAACTGAGAAATACAATAATCCTCTTCCCCCAAGAAACTGAGGGGAGGGGAGTGTTTCTAAAGCAGACCAGAGAGAGGATAAAAAGGAATCTGTGAACAATGACAAGATACAGAAAGTACACAGTTGGAATGACAAAAAAAAATAGACTGAAAGAATTAATTCTCAGGGGTGGGGGTGGGGCATGAAGCCAGAACAAAATATTCATCTCATGGGAGTTCCAGAAGGAGAAGTGCAGCTAGGCTGAGAAAATTCTTAAATAGGCAACTCCTGGGAACTTCATGAGTATGACGAAAGACATTTCTTTTAGACTCAAGAAACTGAGTTAGGCCTAAACAGGAAAAGCACAAAGAAACTGCCATCTAAAGAAAGCAGTCACACTTATAAAGAGAAAACATGAAGAAAGAAACTTGAAGGCAAACAAAGAGAAACCACACCTTATCTTTTGGAGGGAAAATCAAATGACCAGAGATTCCTTCTCAGGGAGGTAGAAATTAGAAAAGGTGGTAGAACATTCTTGAAATATTAAAAGAAAACTGTCAACCCAGAATTATAGTAACAATAAAATTCACTAGTACAAAATTCATGAAAATTGAGAAGCCAGGCACTGGTGGCTCATGCCTGTAACCCTAACTATTTAGGAGGCTGAGATTTGAGGGTTGAGGTGTGAAGTTAGCCTGGGAAGAAAAGTCTATGAGGCTCTTATCTCTAATAACCACCAAAAAGCTGGAAGTGAAACTGGCTCAAGTAGTAGAGCACTAGCCTTGAGCAAAAAAGTTAAGGAAAAGCACCTAGGCTTGAGTTCAAGCCCCAGGACCAGCACATACACACACACACACACACACACGCACACACACACACACACACACATATGCACACGCACGCACATGCACACATACACTATTTACTTTAAAAAGTAAAATAATAGGCAGGGCACCCGTGGCTCTCGCCTGTAATCCTAGCTACTCGGGAGGCTGAGATCTGAAGATTGCGGTTCAAAGCCAGCCTGGGCAGGAAACTCTGTGAGACTCTTATCTCCAATAAACCACTAGAAAACCGGAAGTGGCGCTGTAGCTCAAGCAGTAGAACGCTAGCCTTGAGCTGAAGAGTGCAGGGACAGCGCCTAGGCCCAGAGTTAGGTCCCACAACCGACCAAAAAAAAAAAAAAAAAAAAAGAAAAAGTAAAATAAGTTAGTTTATAGTTTGCAAACTAGGAAGACACAACTCACTTAACATGAGAAAAATGTACTCCAAGAAACTGAGGATTTTGCTAGTGAAGTTTCTACCCAAGTTTCCACTTTGGTAAGTTTATGCAAATGAAGAATGGAAACACTCAACTGTGATTGGTTGGTTCATAAACATGTCCAGTCCAGCTGGTTTTAGTTTACATTTGATGGCAGGCTCATTGGTCAGGCCCAGGTTGTTTCTGGGAGCTGTTCATCTGGGCAGCTAGGACAGTGGCACAAATGCTAAGTGTGTGTATGTGGGATTCCACAATCACAAATAGCTACCAGGCTCTTTTCTCAATTTTAGAACCAGTTAGCTATGTGGGACCCTTCTTGGAGATCAGTTCTTATAGTTCACACTAAGGCTGGTGAAAATGTCATCCAGCAATGAAGAGAAACCAACATATTATAGATGAAGGAAAACCAAGAGAGATTGTTACCAGCACACCTACTCTAAAATGGATAGTCTTTAAGCCGAAAGGGAACATTAAAGAAAGAACTTAAGAACACTAAAAAGAGCATGTTAAGAACACCAAAAAATGGTAAATAAGCTTTCTCTTTTTTCAAGTTTTCGAAATTATGTTTGGTGGCTTAAGCAGAAATTATAGCATTATATGATCTGATTCTAAATGTATGTAGAGGAAACATTATATTATACTTGCCCAGGTAAAAGGATACCACCAGTAGATTTGAAGTTTAAATATGAACACGCACACACACACACACACACACACACACACACACACACACACACACACACACACACACACACACAGAGACTCTCGCAAAAATGCAAAATCTACAAATGCAAAATCTACAGCAATTGTTACAAAAAGCTCTTTAAAGAGTTACACTGTAAAGCAAGGAATAAGGAATTCTAATAAGCAATGTAAAATAGTAAGTTTAAGCACCTCAAAGAAAGGAAGGACAAGTTATGAAAACTACTCAGATGCCCTACAATAGGTAAGTGGATCCAAAAATGTGATATGTATACACAATGGAATTTTACACAGACATTAGAAATAATAGTATTATGTCATTCGCATCAAATGGATCACCTAAAACAAATCATGTAAAGTGAGGTAAGCCAAGCTCAGAGACAATTGGCGTATGTTTTCTCTTATGTATGGATGCTACATCTAATATACACTGGAACGTGGTAAATTATACAGGACTCTAGGCATTCACACACAGTTAGACCAAAGGAGGATATTCTTAAGGGAGGAAAACAGAGACACAGTGCCTATGTGCATCTGATCATACAAAATAATATTTATTAAAATGAACTCCAGGAAATGGAAACAAGAAGTTTTATCTTTTGGGCTGTTTTTGTTTCTTTCCTTTTTGTCTTGTTTATTCATTTATCGGTCTTTGGGAGGTGCACAGAAATAGAGGGACAAAGGGTAAACAAATGCAGGAATGGTACTCACTAGATGCTATGTTGAAAATGAACTATTTAACTTGTGTGTGGGCATGGGAGGGAAAACCTGGGAGAGTGGAAGGGAGGGAGTGACACTGTCCTAAAAGAAATGTACTCATTACCTGACTTTTGTAACTCTAATCCCTCTGTATATCACCTTTATAATAACAATAAAAAATAAAATAGAAAGGCAATAAAGATTAAACAAAGAAATTGAAGAACAGAGATGACAAACTTTCACAATAAAAAGAACACATAAACCAAAAAACACAGTAAAAAGCTATGTTTTGGGTCTGGGAAGGTGGCTCAGTGGTAGGTAGACTGCTTGCCTCGCATGCATGAGGCCCTGGGTTTGGATTCTTCAGCACCACATAAGCAGAAAAGGCTGGAAGTGGCACTGTGGCTCAAATGGCAGAGTACTAGCCTTGAGATGAAGAGCTGAGGGATAGCGTCCAGGCCCAGAGTTCAGGCCCCAAGACCGACAAAAAAGTGCTATACTTTGTTTATTTGGAATGATCTTGCAGCTATTTGGATAGATGACAAAAAACTACCCAAAACATCCTGGCACTGAGTGTTATGTATTCACTTGCTGACTTTCATGTAGAAAGAGGAAACAAAAAAGACAAAGTAAGAATCGGTGCATCATTTTGGTGATGGTTATGAACTGAAACTCTGTAATGGGGCTGTGTGGAGGATATGAGGGCTAAGCCTCTTCTAGTCTTCTCTACTGTGCTGTGGGTTTGAAGGTCCCACAGTCTCACTTGCTGAAGACACGGTCCCCACAGCCATATTCGTATGTGAGGCTTTCTGCAAATGGCTGGATTGTAAAGGCTCCATTTTTTCAGCAGATTAACTCATTGATCAACAGTTTTTCTATTTCTTTACCTTCTCTTGGCAGGCAGTAGAAACTGTGGAAGATGGGCCTAACTGGAGGAAGTAGGACATTGGGGCACATTTTGTCCCTGACTTCCATGGAGTGTCTCTGCTCTCTGGCTGATGTGCAGTGAGCAGCTTTGCTCTTTCATGCCTTCTGCTGGGATGTTTCTGCCTTGCTACAGGACCCAGCCATGCAGTCAGCCAACCATGAACTGGAACCTCTGAAACTGTGAGGAAAACATAAATCCTTCTCCTTAAGTTGCTTCTTTTTTCAGATACTTTGTCACAGGGATGAAAAGTGACTAACACAATACCTTTTTGTGTCATTAATTAAAAGTGTAACTATTAATTTTATTTAAAACTAAACAAATTATTAACATTTAAAATGTTCTGACTGTAATGAAGTGAATCATTCTAGAAGGCCACGGCAGATATAAAGAGTTTATTTCCCTATTTAGCTGCATCTCATACTGCTGCTGGCCTGAGCTTGGCCTGTGCTTCTATCAACATGGCACTGTGATGTCTTCCACCTCATCCACAACCCTTCCGCATTTGCTACTGTAAGTTTATGGAGCTCTAGCACCTCAGTTTAGAACATAAACCCATGATCCTAAAGGGCCTTGGCCCCTATAAGACTGTTCTGACCATGAAATTTTAGTATCTGGATTTTCTTCAACATTGGTTCAAGAAACCTCACAGTTAGTAGAGTCTAGATGTGCATGGAGGACTCAAAAGGTCAAATTGTGAGAAAATGGAAGAAAAAAAGGAAGCCTGCAGGGTATCAGTGGGAGAAAAGAAATGTCATGGCTTGACACTGGTTTCCTTGCACTGGCTCCTTAAGGAGTGACTGCAGCCCAGGCCCTTGGGAGGGAGTTGGTTATAACACAGCAACTGCAGCAGGTAATAGTTGGTCAGAAAGTGGCAGCAAGTACTTTAGTGCAGAACAGAAGAATGATGATCACAGAGGACCTTTTCTCTGTGCTCCCCTGAATTCCTTCCATTCCACTTTGAAGGCTTCCCCAAGGTCTGAGAGCCAATCAAAGATAAGGATTTCAGAGTGACAATTACCATCAGAAACATGGAGAAAGAGGTTCTGAGAATGTTGGGAAGTGCTGAAGGGCTAGTGGAGAGCTAAAGGAACTGAAGAGATGGGTAGGTGGAATTTAGTGTTCTGCCTGCCTCTGCCTAAGTCTTGGGGGTTGAGGAACAGAGGAGACAAAATGTCTCTCCAATGAAGTATATACTGTGGCAAGACAAATAGCAAAGGGATGTTAGCAGTAGCACCAGGTGCCATGCTCTGGCAGGAGAGGGGCTTGAGGGACCTGAAACTAGAGAGGTTCAGGGCCATTTCTGGAATGGTATTGGCCACTATGTGTCATGGGGGGCAGCTATAGAATTTTCTTTTCCTTATAAAAGGTTCTGTCATTCTTTCTGAGGGAAGCATAGAATTCCATTGTGTATATACACCACATTTTCTTGATCCATCCATCCATTGAGGGGCATTGGGTTGGTTCCATATCTTTTCTGTGGTAAATAATACTGCAATGAACATGGTTGTGCTGGCAGCTTCGGTGTGGCCTTATTTGGGTATATATATATATATGTTTCCATCAGAAAGAATGACATTGCTCCCCATGGAAAGACTTGGAAAAATCATATTAAGTGAAGTAAGCCAAAGAAACATAGGCTCCATTGTTTTCCTCATTTGTAATAATTAGTATATGTCCAGGATAGTCCCAGCAAAGGATCACAATAGCTCAATAGCTATGTATATATGACTATATAAAATGATGCTAATTGAAATGAATTTCAAGATAGGGAAACAAGAGGCTTTTCTTTGTTGTTGTTTTCTTTGTTGTTACTGTGTGAAGTCATTTCTTTTTTCTTTCATTTTATTCCTTTGGCTTATCCCCTGTTGTCACTGTATTTGATTTTGGTTCCCTGGGTATTGTATATATGTTTATATGAACTAGGGAAGGGAAGGGGAACAACAAAATAGACAAAGAACAAAGGGTGAACCAATGAACAGCAATACTTATAAGACACTATGTTGGAAATGATCTGTACAACTTGCAGGGGGGAGTTCAGGGGGAGGGAAAGTGGGAGAAAAATGAGGGAGGGGTTAACAAGTTAGACAAGAAATGTACTTATTACTTTACTTATGCAACTGTAACCCCTCTGTACATCACCTCAACCATAAAATTAAATTACAAAAAAAGAATTTCCTGTGGTCCCTGGATACTCATGTCAGGCTAAGAAGGACATCTCCACAGAGATCTTGCTATGGCTGGGAAGAGTGTGTGAGCAATGTTCCCATTCAGCAGCCGGCCACAGAGTGTAAGATGGGCAGTGGGACATGGTGCAAGTCAGTAGGTGCCTGCAGAAGCTGCTAGGGCTCAGGGCCATTCCCCACTCCCCACCCCACCACCATGACAACCTTACACTGGAGAAGCTGCTAGGCAAGTGAGGTGAGCTCATGGGGGAAGAGTTGGGAATAAAGGAGAAGCCTGCCAAAACTGAATTCTTCCAGCTTGTGTATATGTAATGCCTCACTCTGCCATTAAGGCAACTAGAGATCCTCACTTAATTACAACATGGGAACAGAGCTTGCTTGGTTTGTGTGAGTAACTCTAGGCTAACTACTAAACTCTTCTGAGAATTTTAAGCAGGGTGGTAAGAAGGAGATAAAATGGCATCATGTACAGAAGTCAAATATGGAAAAAAGAAACCAAGGAGTTGTTTTTTCTTTAAAAAATACAAAAGGCACGTTCTACAAATGAGGGAAACCATACCACCTGTTTCTCTGGGTTTGGCTTACTTTACTCAATATAATTTTCCCAAGTCTTCCATTTCTTTATAAATGGTACAATATCATTCTTTCTGATGGATGAGTAGATTTCATATATCTATATCTATATCTATATCTATCTATCTATCTATATATATCACATGTTCTTGATCCATTCATTTATTGAGGGGCATCTGGGCTGATTCTTGACTATATGGTAAATAATGCTGTGATGAACATCGTTTGTGGTATCTAGTATGTGCCCATAAATCTACACACTAGATAATAAAAAGAAATACACTGGGTCATGATAAATTACTCTTAGGAGAAGATCACAGGCACAATATCTATAATATCTATATGCATCTGATCATATAAAATAATACTTATTGAGATGGGAAGGTGGCTCAGTGGTACAGAACTTGCCTTGCATGCATGAGGCCCTGGGTTCGATTCTTTAGCACCACATAAACAGAAAAAGCCAGAAGTGGCACTGTGGTTCAAGTGGTAGAGCATTAGCCTTGAGCTGAAGAGCTGAGACACAGTGCCCAGGCCCAGAGTTCAGGCCCCACGAGTGACAAAAGAATATTTATTGAAATAAACTCCAGGAAATGGAAACAAGTGGTTTATTCTTTGTTGCTGTTTCTGTTTTCTTTCCTTTTGTCTGGTTTATTCATTTATCTGTCTGAGGGAAGGTAAGAAAGGGCAAAGAAATAGTGGGGAAAAGGCTGAACACATACAGCGGTGATACTTACTAGACACTGTGTTGAAAATGAACTATACAACTTGTGGGTAGGGATGGGGGGGAACTATCACCTGTAACTGTACATCACCTTTACAATAACAATAAAAATGCATAAAAACACAAAATAAAACAGGAAGACAACAGATGTTGATTCAAATACAACAATACTTACTTTGGATGAAAAATGATCCAAGGACAGTAATTAAAAAGACAAAGAATTTTCAGA
Source organism: Dipodomys merriami (assembly GCF_024711535.1). Taxonomy (NCBI): domain Eukaryota; kingdom Metazoa; phylum Chordata; class Mammalia; order Rodentia; family Heteromyidae; genus Dipodomys; species Dipodomys merriami. Next base: position 6,363,429 of record NW_027205381.1, read on the forward strand.
GGGGACAAAAATATAAAGCTTATGGTGGTGTGGGATCAAATGGAAAGGAGTAAATGAATAAATAGGAGAAGGCGGGGAAAATTCAGACAAGAATCCAATGTATATCCTACAAAATTAAGAAGACTCAGGGAAGAGTTGGGTAGGGGAGGAATGGGTAAGAATGTTAAATGGGGTGATGTTGATCAAGATATATTGTATTCATAAACTGCTTTGTTAAATTGCAACTTTTCTACAACTATTTAAAAATAATAATAGAAAACCAATTAAAATATTAGGACTCAGATGGCTGAAACACAAAGGGATAGAGAAGAAGACATGATAATCAGAAGGTGGGGCTGCTTTGTGAATGTCAAACAAAGCAATATTGGGAACAAGGAGTATTATTGGAAGATGAGAGGGGCAACACATAATTACAAAAGGGTCAATTCCAGAAGATATAACAATCCTTAATGACACGTGCCTGACAACAAAGCATTGAGATATAGGAGATGAGAAATCACACAACTGCAAAGACAAATGAACCAATCTACCATCCTAGTGGAATAATCTACCATCCACCACCCTCCACTTGGTAATTGATAGAGAAAGCAGGCAGAAAATCAGTATGGATATGAATGGCCTGTGAAGCTCCATCAATCAACCTAAGCTAATTGACATTTATGGAATAGTTCATGCAACATTAACAGAATGCACAATCTTCTCAAGCTCACAGGAACTCAAGATAGATCCCATTCTGAGCCATAAACACATCTGAGAAAATTTAAAAGAACAGAAATCACAGAAAGTATAGTCTTAGATCACAATAGAATAAAAGTAGAAATAAATAACAGAAAGACAGCTGGGCAATACATAAACAGTTTGAAATGAAATAAGATACTTCTAAAATGATAAGACAATGCAAGGCATATTTTAAAATATTTTATATTACATAAAACTGAAAGCATAGAATCAAAATATATGGGATGTTCCATGAATCAGTACTTTAAGAAATAGTATAGAATTCAGAGAATATATATATATATATATATATATATATATATATATATATATATATATATATAAGAGAAAAATACAAATTCGAAAAATAAGCTTTAGCTGGGTACTGGTGGCTCTGGCCTGTAATTCTAGCTATTCAGGAGGCTGAGATTTGAGGATTGTGGCTTGAAGCCTGTCTGGACAAGAAAGATTTTGGAGACTTATCTCTAACATACTACTCAGAAAAAGCCAGAAGTGGCACTGTGACTCAAGTGGTAGAGTGCCAAGAAGCTCAGGGACAGCACCAGGACCCAAGTTCAAGCCCCAGGAACAGCAAAAATAAATAAATAAATAAAAGTTAGCTACTAGAGACAGGGGAAGAAAACTCTAAACTTAAAGTGAATGGATCAATAAGAAAATAATTAGAAATGAGAATAGAAATTCATGAGAATAATAACAATGATAATTAACAAACATTAAGTTTACTGTTGAAATGATCATGAATGTTTCAATTCTTTTCCTAGCTTATGAAGAGGCAAAAAATGGCACCAATTGTTAGCATCAAAGTGGGAGAGGGGTTTTCACTAATGATCTCAGAGAATGAGGGTAATAATAATGAGGGCAATGGACAGGACAGGAGTGGAGTGGAAGGTGGGCGTGGTTAAAAGGGAAGAGGGTCTAATGTGGGGTCAGAATGGTTTAGCATCTTGACTTGAGGAGGCTATCACTAATAGGTGATAAAACTGTACAGATGCACGCGCGTGCACACACACACACACATACACAAGGAAGAAATGAGCTAATACTATAAGCAGAGTTTTAGTAAATCAGAATTTGGATGTACATTATACTATAGAGCTTCAAAATGCTACTTTCAGTTCATAGAGAACAGAGGAGTATTGCTCTATTGTTTTATACAGCTTCATGCGATTCTAAAATTCTCTTAATAAAAAAGAAAACTTCATAGCAATGGTTTCTCTCTGTGAATCAGCTGATTTGTCATGATGGCATTGATAATGCTGGAAACATTCTGTTTTTAATGTTATATGAGGCTTCAAGTAACATATAATTTGATTAAGATTAATTAAGAACTTGCCTTGTGCATGAATATTTATAGAAGTGTTGCTCAGATTTAAAATGGGAACATCTCCAATGCCATGCACAGACAAATGGGCAAATGGATGGGCTGCGACAACACAATAAACAGAGACTGACTGCGGATGAACCCAAAAGTACCATGTGAAATGAGAGAAGCCAAGTTCAAACCTCCTTGTACTGTGAGGTCACTTTCTTCAAAAAAATCCAGAATAGGCAGAGCTAGAGAGACAAACTTACATGGAAGGCTGTAAGGAAATGGAGTGTCTGCTGTGAACCTTGGGTTTCTCTTTAAGGCAACGAATTACTCTAAATTTATATTATGGGAGGTTGGCACAGCTTTATGGACATATTTAAACCAGGCAGGTGCCATTTCCAGAAGGCAAATCAAGTGGGATGCAAATTATACCTTAATAGCGATATAAAAAAGTCAGTGACAACCTTTGTATAATGTAAATTAAAAGCATTTACAATAACTCCTCTCATTTATCCTTATTTATCTAACAATGCATGTATAAGTTCTATATATGAAAAAGTTTGAGAACTGATTAAATAAATCAAGATATTTAAACAAATTAGAAGGCATACTAAGATCATGGTACAAAAGGGACAATGTTACAATTTTTATTCTTTCAATTTAATCTATAGAGTCAACAAATTATCAAGGTCTCTTGGGCTACTTTGTAGAGATAAATAATCTATAAAATAATCTGGACTGTATTTTCTAAAGGAAAGTATAAAGATGCTAAGTTAAAAGGCACTGATTTCAAAGTTTACTATCAAGCCACAATAATCAAGGAAGAATGATGCTGAAGAATAGCTGCTTTATATCAGCTATGCAGTGCAGAAAGGCTAGACACAAATGCAGGGAAATACAGTCAGCAAACTTTGCCCAACCCACAAAGGCAAGTCAGTGGGACCAGGGTAATATTCAGCAAAGAACTTTGGAGCAATTACATATTACTAGACAGAAAAACAACAAATATAGACCTTACATTTTTCACAAAACTAATCCAAAGTAGATCAAAAACCAAGATACAAAGCACAAAAGTATAGAGAAACATGGGAAAAGTCATGTGACTTTAAGGGTGGTAATGAGCTTTGAAATACAACTCCTAAATCTTGATAAATGTGAGCTTTTAGATAGAACTTCCAAATCTTGATAAATGACAGGGAAAGTAGATAAATTGGGCTAATTAAAACTAGAACTTTTGTTCTATGGAAGACTGTTAAGAAAATGAAGACAAGTCACAACTGGTTGGATATATATATATATATATATATATATATATATATATATATATGATAGAAAAGTTGTATATAAAACATAAATTGAACTCTTAAATCTTAACAAGATGGAGTTTTGGAAAACACAGTCACATTTTCTTTGTCTCTGCAAACTAAAGCAGATGTAGTTTAAGGGGAAAACAGTCTCAGATGAGGGCACCGAGAAAAAGAAGGAGGAGGAAGAGGAGAATGAGTAGGGGAAGGAGGGGGAGGAGGGGGAAGGAAAGAGAAAAAAAAGAAAGAAAGAGGACAGAAAGAGGCAGAAGCTAGTGGAAATCAAAAGTAGCAAATCACAATCTTGTGAGAGAAGACAGCAGTTAATCTTACAGGAAAATTCCCTCACCAGCAGAGGGACTCGAAGTTCTCTCTTTTTCTCCTCCATTTCCCCCTTCTTTTTCTGTTTCATTCTTTTCTGTTTTTGTGAAGGCTTCTATATGTAGTTTTGGCTCTTTAAACAATTTTCTCCTTATCTCTTCCCCTGTGAGAAAAACACCACTGGGGCAGCTCAGCCTTGTGGAACTTTTCTGTCATGACCTTGGGGAAAGTGTTGATTCTGGAACAATCTGGTGTTTGGGACACTAGTCAGGGGCAAAAGGCAAGCTCTTCTGGAAGTGCGTGGTTAGTCTGCTGCCACAACAGAAAGACTTCATGCGAGACTTCACTAAAGGACTTAAGTAGGCAGGAGAAGCTAGAGCTGCAGGCAGGGCTCCTCCGTTGGTCATTGTGTTTCAGTGTCCTGGTCGTGCTGAGGAACCTGCCTGTGATCAGACCAGTCCCTGGGATCCACTGGGCCTACCTCAGGCGAAGGGCCAAGCCACAATGCGTGTGCCCCGTGAGTGGTGCTTGGTTCCTGCGTTGTGGAATCCTTTACAGTGACAAACTTGCATAGGGCTTTCTTCATTCCTGGGAATCTCCCTCTCAAAAAACAAGGAGCATGTTGGGTGGTCCTCTAGCAGCTAGATACTCTTTCTAATTAAATGTACCTATAGCACCAGAACACACACATTTTATAGAGCCAGTCAAACAGAAAAAAAACGGATTTTTTTCCTTTTACTTCTTTTTTCTCACTGGAAGTCTACTCTTCACTCTACTATTCCTATTTTTACTGCACCTTTGCACAGATTTGACAGGTATCTTCACACATTCACTTATCTTCCATACTCTATCACTTTTTTTTGCAATAAGTTATTTTCTATTGTAGGTTAGCTGCTCAGGAGGTTGAGATCTATGTATTGCAGTTCAAAGCTAGCCCTAGCAGGAAAGTCTGTGAGACTCCTATCTGCACAAATACTGAAAATGGAACTGTGGTTCAAGTGGTAGTGTTAGCCTTCAGCAGAAAAGCTTGGGGACAATGCCCATGCCCTGAGTTCAAGCCCCAGGACTGTGTGTGGGTGCGTGCGTGTGCATGTGCACACGCACGCACGCACACACACACACACACACCAGTTGGATAGATGACCTCAAAGATATGAAACTTCAAATCTACTACAGGAAAATGTAGGAAAAACATTAGAAGATATAGGAAGAGGTAAAAATTTCCTGCTTTGTATGTCCCTCCTCCATGGTATAACCCCTGCTTTCACTGTATTTGATGTTGGTATAATTTGTGGAGGGGAAGGGAAAAAACAAATCGTTTAAATAGGGATACAGGTGGACCCATTGCAACAAGGAGATGTATAAATCATTAAGTCGAAAAACGAACTTTACAACTTTGGGGGGAGGTACAGGGGGGTTAGGGGGAGATGGGAAGGGATGGGAAGGGAAAACAAAGGAGGAGGCAACAATGCTTGATAAGAAATGTACTCATTATCTTGCCCATGTAATTGTAACCCCTCTGTATGGTATTTTCACAAAAAAAAAGACTCCAGAGCTCAGAGAATGAATGCAAGAATTGACAAATGGGATTATATAAAATCAAAGAGTTTCTGTGCAGCAAAAGAAACAATCAAGACAACCAAGAGAGAATCCATAGAAAAGGAAAAACAGTCTTTACTGGCTTTTCAACAGATAAAGGATTTATATCCAGAGTATGCAAAGAATTCAAGCAATTAAAGAGCAAGAGAACAAATAATCCTATCAACAAACTGGCAAGTGAACCAAACAGACAACTCTCACAAGAAAAAATACAAATAAATTAGAATATTAGTAAATCCATCAAAAAGTGTTCAATATATCTATCTATTCATAAAGGAAATGAAAAGCAAAACCACACTGAGATTCTCTCATTCTAATCATAGTGCCAGCCATCAAGAATAAATAAAACAAAAACCAAAACTTCTGAGAAGACATGGGAAAACTAAGTTCCTTATATACTGTTTGTGTAAGTGCAAACTAGTACAGTGCATTTGGAAATCAGCATGGAGATACCCCAAAAGCCTAAAAATAGATCTTCCCTATGGTCTTGCCAAACATTTATTTGGTATATATCAGAAGGAGACTAAATCAATACACCAGAGAAACACCTGCATTTCCATGGTATTGTCAATACTTTCACAATTCCCAAATGATGGAATCAACCATGATGTGCAACAACAAATGAATAAAGAAGTCGTGAGATATATGTATATGCACATCATATATATTGCTGTCACACTATGGAATATTACACAGGTATAAAGAGAATGAAGCCATGTCATTTGTATGAAAAATGAATGCAACACTGAATACATTCTACTTAAAGAGAGTCTATTCAAGTTCCCAAAACAAGCTATTATATGATTTCACTTATATGTGGACGCTAGATCTGAGACATTTGTACTCATACATAAGTATGTGTACACATACATAAGTAGAAATATTTATATACATAATTGCTTAGATGGTTAAACAGAAAATGAATCAAGTTAAGAGAGGAGGAGAGGGGAGAATGAAGAAGCAAGAAACTGAATAACTGCACAACACATTTCAAGTCTATATGAGAACAGCAGAGAGACATGCAACAAGCCGATGGTAAGTAGGCATAGGGGAGGAAAGGAATAGACTAAGTAGGGGTAGAGAAGGAATAGACTAAGTAGGAAGAGAAAAACAGACTCTGTGTGCGGGGCCAGCAAGATGGTAGCATCCCTGGGAGAAAGACAAAGAAGACTGAATATTGTCAAGATAGACTATTTGTAACTATGAAATCAGGACAAAGAAAATTGTTGGGAATACTGTTTCTTAGAGGGAAAGATGCAAGGAGTGAAATATGGAGGTGAAGTTGCTTGGAATACAACATTAACATGGCAGAAATGTAACAATGAAATCCCCCTGATATAAGCCACTAAATTATTTTTTTAAGTAGCTTAAATGTTTTCACACAGCAAAAGATTTAGTCATCAGAATGAAAGGACCATTCATAGAAGAGTAGAAAATCTACCAGCTATGCATCTGACAAAGGATTAACAAAGAGAATATATAGAAACCTCAAAACAATAAGCTTCAAGAATCAATAACCCAATTAATAACTGCACAAAGGAGCAAAAGTAGTACTAGGGACCAATAATTGCTCAAGGAAATAAATTGAAATCAGAACAGCATGGGGATTCTAGCTCATTCTAATCAGAATGGCCACACAGGCACTCATGTGCACACACACACACAGATACACAAACACACACAGGAATTTTATTTAGCCATCACAAAGGAGGAAATTATGTCATTTGGAATGAAATGAATGGGTATGGAAAAAAATCATGAGTGAAGTTAGCCAGGCCCAGAAAGGCAACAGCACATGCTTGTTCCATGTGTGAAACTTAGACTGAAATACAATCTCCCCGGTAAACATTCACCGGGGAAAATACACATATGCATAATCAAATATGGTGTGTGCAGGAGTGGAATTGTATGGTATGACCTCTGAACTATTAACAACCTAACAAAAACATATAAGGAAGCTGCTGCATGTCTTGAAAGGGGGTGGGTAATGGGTATGCAGCAGACAAATGAGAAAAAGAATGGTGGAAAAATGCAGTCATGACACTCAATATGCACATGTGAAAATGGATGTAGGAAATGTGATGTAGCTACTGGGGAAGGGCAGGTGGGATGAAGAGGGAGAATGCTGGGGTGATTTGATCAGGATGCACTCTGCATAAATGGTCATATTAAATTGAAATTCTCTTACATGACTATTTGAGAACTATGAGAAAAAAATCTGAACAAGATGAAAATGAAAAACTCAATTTAAAAAGCAGGCCATATATTAATATGTACACACACACACACACACACACACACACACACACACTGTACACACACATACACACACACATACCAGATGGGTATTTGAAAAGATGCTAAACTTCATTTGTCATTTTAGGGAAATTCAAGTGAAAAGAAGTTACCAGCATATATGCATTAGAAATATCACTACCCCCATCAGAATGGCTAATATTCCAAAGTTGACAGTGATGTTGTGGATGCGATACCTGATTGATGAAGGATTTTCTGATGCTATAATCACCTCAGAAGATAGCCTGCAGCGTCTTGAAAGCTAAATGTCATCTTTCCATTATGAGAATGCTGGCAGACACAAGCATCTGCCTGTGAATGTTTTACTTAGTTACCCCAAACTCAAAGCAATCAAGATGTTTTTCAGTAGGTGAATGGGTAGACAGTTTATATTGAGGTATCTATATAGTAAACCACTATATAGCAGTGAGGTATGAGCCATACAAAAACATAGATGTCGCTGGTGGCTCACGCCTGTAATCCTAGCTACTCAGGAGGCTAAGATCTGAGGATCACAGTTCAAAGCAAGCCCAGGCAGGAAAGTCCGTGAGAATCTTATCTCTAATTATAAAAAACAAAACAAAACTGGAAGTGGCACTGTGGCTCAAGAGGGAGAGCGCTCACCTTGAGTTGAAGAGCGCAGGGACAGCGCCCAAGCCCAGAATTCAAGCCCCATGACAGAAAACAACAACAACAACAACAACAACACCCAAAACATAGATGTCTTCAGTGAATGTTGCTAGGTGAAAGACACCAATATGCATGATATATAATGTCCTATTCTATTGCTATGAATGCTGTATTGTGTACTATCCCATTCATACTTATTTGTGGATCAAAGCTGATGTGGAGAGAGAACACGGACCAGCGGCTGCCAAGGACTTGGAGAACACAGGACTCTCATGACACTGTTGTGTCCTGTAGCACGCTGTTATGGTCCATACATGCCCCTCAAAATCTACAACACTTTATAGAAGAAAGATGAATCTTCATTAATGTCTGAAAGTTAAAAATAATCAAGGTGTGGTGGATTGAATGTACATTATGAGATAATAGACCCCAAGCTGTAACGAGGACCTTATGTAGTAGTCGGGAGGAAGGCGGTAACTTTGGAAATGACTGCAGAATCTAACATGAAAGGCAGTGACCTGCCCACAAGCACTGCATTCTAGTGGGTATGGCTGTTTCCAGCTGGGGTATAGAACAATTTTGAAACCATTACATAAATGTATTGGATTAACCATGTCATGAAAGCGATGGAAGCAGGTTTTGAAGGAACCTGGAGTGATTTGGGGGCTGTGGGTTCCACCAGAGAATAACCTTGTGAAAAGTCAGAGTAGTATGGCTGCACATACATACATACATACATACATACCGAAAGAGAGAGAGATTCATTGACATATCTACACATATTTTTTGCTCTGGCGTCTCAATATACATATACATTTTCCTTTTGTGTCCTAGAAATACCAACCTCACAGATAGTGCCAATGAGCACACCAGGGCCAGAGCTCACTTCTAAAACCATTCTTCAAGAAAAGTGGTCAGACATCTTGGAACTACTGGATGATTTGTCAGTTTGAGAAAAATATCATGGTGAGAACAGCCAGAGAGTGAGGAAGTGTTTAAAAAACAGTTGTAGGAAAATACAGGATTGTGTTCTAATGCAATGCCACTAATCCAATCCTAGCTAAACAGAAGTTCAGTTGGGTTCCAAGTACATTATTTTCATGTGATAATCCCAGTATTTTAATCTATGTTTCTGTTGAAGGCTTCATATAATTGGAGAGACAGTCGATTTACAGTGCTCTTTTTCATCTCACAGGTGAAGTTAGAACAATTAGTTCTTTCCTCCAATTGAGAGCCTACTAGATTTCTACTTCATAAGATCAAAAAAATATTTTATTGGCCTTTAGATGTACAAAGGAGGTGCCTTTTAACAAAACAGTTTATGAATACAATGCATCTTAATTAATGTCACCCCATTCAACATTCTCATCTATCCCTCCCCTGCTTAATTGTGTAGGTTATACATTGAATTCTTGACTCAATTATCCCCTCATCTTCTCTTCATTTGTTTACGCCTTTCCCCTCGACCTCACCTCACCCCTTTCAGCTACCCAAATCCTGGTATTTGCTTTGCTGAATTTTGACTTTGCTTTTCTATGGAATCACATTATGTGGGTTCTCCCTTGAATCTATCATATTTCAGTTATGTTTGTATACACTTGCATATACCCAATGTATTTACTTACAGTTTATGTTAAATCTAGCTTCTACATATAAGGGAAAAATGTATCCATTGTCTCGCTGGTCCTGATTTACTTCACATAACAATTTTCCCAAGTCTTTCCATTTCTTTGCAAATGGTACAATATCATTCTTTCTAATGGATGAGTAAAATTCTAGTGTGTATATATACCATGCATTTGTCCATTGAGGAGCATCTGGGTTGATTCCATACCTTGGCTAAGGAGAATAGTGCTGCATTGAACATGTTTGTGCTGGTGGCTTTACTGTATCCTTTTGTGTAATCTTTGGAGTAAATGCTTAGAAATAAAATTGCTGGATCATAGGGTAGTTTTGTATTTAAATTTTGAGGAACTTCATATTGCTTTCTAAAATGGCTGCATAGATCAAAGAAAGAATAAATGGGACTCAACAAACATAAAAGTTTCTGCATGCAAAGGACATAGTCAATAAGCCTACAGAATGGGAGAAGATTTTTCCCAGATACACATCAGACAATGGCCCAATATCCAGAATATACAGAGAACTTAAAAAATTAACCCATCAAAAGCCGACAACCCAATTAATAAATGAGCTAATGAGCTAGAGAGGGTCTTCTCTGAGAAAGAAGTAAGAATGTCCAATAGACACATGAAGAACTGCTTGACATCTCTGGCCATAAATGTAATACAAATCATAACACTGAGAATTCTGTCTCACCCCACTTAGAGTGACCATTATCAAGAAAATGAATGATAACAGATACTGATGAGGATACAGCAAAAAGGGAACCCTAATATTCTGTTGGTAGGAGTGTAAACTCATAAGATTCTTCTGTGTGTAAGTGTGATAGTGCTGGGGCTTAAATAAAGAGCCTGGGCATTATCCCCTGGCATTTTTACTCAAGGCTAATGCTTTATCATTTGAATCAAAGCTCACCTTCTAATATTTTGGTAGTCACTTGGAGATAGAAGTCTCATGCCCTACCTGGCTTCAAATTGCAGTTCTCAGCTTTCAGCTTTCTGATTAATTAGAATTACAGGTGTGAGTAACTAGCTCTTAAGCTCTGTTTGCAGTCATTCTTAGTACCTTCCCAGAATTTCTAAGCTCTGGGTATTATAGAACTCTGTCCTGTATCTTGTCTCTAAATAATCTCATCTGTTTTTGATGAGATTTTGCATACCATTTGCATGCTACTGGCTTTGGGCTTGTGTTTCCCTATGTCCTTTCCTCTACACTCCAGACTTGAAAACTGAGCTTCTGGTTGCATGTGTCTGGGAGGCGTCTCACACAGGATATCCACACTCAACTCTGGATTCCTCCTGCCTTGCCCTGCTCCTCCTCCTCCTCCTCACCTCCATTAATAACTCACTCTGCTTCAGTCATCTGAGGAGCACCATTTTCTCTAGTGCTTGAATCCACTTCCTCAGCAAATCCCATCCACTCAACTTCACAAATGCCTTGCCATCCAGGACAAGGCATTTCTCTCTTGCAGCTGCCATCCTGTTACCAGCCATTATTATTTTCCATCTACATTGAATTGATCTTTCTCTGTCTTTTCCCCATGGAATCAGTTCTCTTCAAAATCCTTTAAACAGGAAGCAGGAAACAGGTGCTGCTACTTCCTCCTCCTCCTTAACATGAAGGAAAGCTGAGTGTTAGCAGGGACCATCAGAGCCCATTCTATAGCTGTTTCCACTTCTGCCCTGCCTCATGTCCTCACGAAATGACTTGCCAGCTGAGACTGTTGTCCAGCACCTGAAGAGAGCAAGACAGAACTCCAGCTCAAGGCTAGTGCTCTATCACTTGAGCCACAGCACCACTTCTGGTTTTCTGGTGGTTAAGTGGAGATAAGAGTCTCATGGACTTTCCTTGCCCGAGCTGGCTTTGAACTGTGATCCTCAGATCTCAGCCTCCTGAGTAGCTAGGATTACAGGTGTGAGCCACCAGCGCCTGGCTGTTTTTGTTATTTTTGCAAGTTATTTCCCTAAGTTGATGTTTGAAGCAGAAAAATGTACACAATGGTGTTCCCTGTACCTGGAAAGCATGTGATGCATGTGCTCAAAGTACGCAATATCAGTGGGTTTTTGCCTAAGTTTAACAGTACCCTCCTTGACCATCTGGATGCTGTTTTATCACAAAGAAAACCCCTATTCCCAGGATGGAGTTAGGCTCCAAGAAGGAAGAGGTCCGTCCCTGTTCGTTGGGTCCATACTTACCCTCCCAAGATGCACCAGGCCCCCACCTTGGGACAGATCTGCCTAAGACTCTTCTCAGAGAGGGAGGCTCTGCGTGCCACTTCCATTCAGTCTTTTCCCCAAGTACTAATCCCAATAGTCTAAGAATTCTTACTAGTTAATTTAAGGAAGCAGCCTCCTAAACCTCCCGTACACACACACACACACACACACACACACACACACACACACACACACACACACACACACACACACACACACACACACACACACACACACACAGGTCTATTCCATCTTGTTTTGCTAGAATGCATGAGAACAGAACTTGCTGTTTTCTTCTATACAGTTTTTCTACACAGGTCTGCATATACTGTGTAGCATACAGTGCTTGGCACACAATAGATCCAAGGTCCAGATTCAGTGGGGGAAACAATGAATGTACAAAAGATTGTTCTATATAGTTATATCATTCTCTGTGTTAGAATGGTTTAATGCTACTGTAGAAAGTAAATGATCTACCTTATCCACCCTTTTTCCTTCTCAAGAAAACATTCTCTTACAGGTGGAACTGTTGCAACAATGATAAGTACAAGTTGTTATGTCGAAAACGAACTTTATAACTTTGGTGGGGGGGGGGGCGGGGAGGATTGGGTGGGCGGGCAGGGGGAGGATGGGAAGGGGAAACAAAGGAGGAGGCTACAATGCTTGATAAGAAATGTACTCGTCATCTTGCCCATGTAATTGTAACCCCTCTGTACAGTACTTTCACAATAAAAAATAAATAAAAAATTTAAAAAAGAAAACATTCTCCTATGATTGGCTCAAATTTCAGGCAACTAAATTACCACAAGATGGAATTCTATGTGAACACTTGTTCTTGGGAGTAGCACCCTACACTGATCAATGAACACAATAAACAATGTTTTCCTGCAAACTGCACCACTAACAGACTACTCAGAAATTAGCAGGAGTCCTCTAGAATGTTGTGGGGGAATGAAGCATGGGACAAACTTGACTTGGTACAGATATAACAACTATTTCCTTGCTCTGTGTGTGTGTGTGTGTGTGTGTGTGTGTGTGTGTATTTGTGCTATATCTATCATCTATTTCTATGTATGTATGTGTGCATGCATGTATATATGTATCATTATCTATCTCTGTGTATCTATCTGTCTGTGAATGGGTTTTCTAGCTTTTCTCTCCTGAAAGAAAAGTATGTGAATGGAATGTCTGTGGAATTCTTTTTTTTCTGGGGGGGGGGCGGTCTGGTCGTGGGGCCTGAACTCTGCGCCTGGGCACTGTCCCTCAGCTCTTCAGCTCAAGGCTAGCGCTCTACCACTTGAGCCACAGCGACACCTCCGGCTTTTTTCTTTTTGCTTATGAGGAATTGAACCCAGGGCCTCAGGCATGCAAGGCAAGCGCTCTACCACTGAGCCACCTTCCCAGCCCTATGGAATTCTTTAATATCCTCTTTATAAAAGATTCTAAAAATCCATGTTCTCTTGTTGTTTTTGTACCTATGATTTGCTGCATAGTCCTCATTGGCTTGGACACTGCTCTGGGTCGCAGGATAGTCCTGGTGCCCACTCCTGAAGTGCTGTTTCATGCCACTTCCTTTGTTTTAGTCGCAATGCTTCCTTCACTGCTCCTGAGCACGCTGAGATTCCCCTGTGCTCTGCTTTGCTCCTTCCTTGGTGGAACCTTGTTTGAGCGCCATTTTCTCACTGGAGCCCCCTGGTGGCCTTCACCGAGTTGCCTGCTGGTCTCTGGGCTCTTGTTAAAGTTACTGATAAAATTAATGTTCTTCAAGGTCAGACAACTTGTCTTACTCTTTAGCGATCCGATTCAGTTCGGACTAAATTTTCTGTTATTTATTTACTTATTTATACATAGTACTCCAGTGACTTGTGCTGTCTTACCTTTCTTTTTGCTCAAGGTTGATGCTCTACCACCTGAACCACACCTCAACTTCTGTTTTTTTTTGATGGTTAACTGGAGATTAGAGTTTCATAGACTTTTCTTCCCAGTCTGGCTTTGAACCTTAATTCTGAGATCTCATCTTGAGTAGTTAGGATTACTGGAATGAGCCTCTAGCACCTAGACAGACTTGATTTTAAATTTAATTTAATTATTTAGTTTATCTTTACTTTTCTGTGTACATTTATGGTATATGACCAGATGTATTGATATGTTTATATTCAACAAAATGATTAGTTAGAGCTAATTCACATATCAATAATCTCACAGAGATAATTTTTAGTAAAGTTTTAGTAAGGTTTTATTTTAGCATTGTAGGGTTACAGTATAGAGAAATAGAAATGGGAGAAACATTTCTTGCTTCCTTTACAGAAAATGGGAGTTAAAGACTCAACTTTTTTGGTTTTAAGAACACTTAAAATATACTTTCAGCAATTTTCAAATTCACCAAACAGTATCATCTACTATAGTCATGAATTGTAGTAGATCTCCAGAATTGATATACATTTCTAACTAAAACTTTGTACCCATTTACAAACCTCCTCAAACTACCCCTCTCAGCTCCTGGAAAACATCCTTGTACTCTCTGCTTCTGTAAGTCTGAGTCTTTAGACTCAGAGATCAGGCAATGTGTGGCTGACTTCACTTTAATAGTATCTACAAGCTTCATCTAGTTTCTCTCAAACTAACATCACACATTTCACTGTCCATATCTAGTATATATTATGGGAGTTGTTTTTAATCTCTATGGTTTATTTATTTTAGTGTGTTTTAATATGTAATGCATATATTTTAACATATATTTTTATTGTAAAGATACTGTACAAAGGGGGTTACAGTTTCATGAATAAGGTAATGAGTACACTCCTATTGAGCATTGTTACCTTTTCATTTGTTTTTCTACTACCATCCCTGCCCTCCCACCTCCCCAACTCCTCCCTCCCCCACCCCAAAGCTGTAAAGTTTGTTTTCAACATAGTGTCTTGTACATCTCATTGCTACAATGGGTCAACCTGTATCCTTATTTCAGCATTTTGTTATTTGCCTTCCCCTCGCCAAATTAGAAAAATGTATATACAAGATGCAGGGTACTGGAATCAAATACAGTGACAACAGGGGTTATACCATGGGGGAAGAATATATAAAGAAACAAAAAAATCACAGAGTACATTAAAAACAACAGCAACAAAGAAAAAAACTCTGTGTCCCTATCTTGGGGTTCATTTCACTTAGCATCATCTTATATGGTCATATGTGCATAGCTTTTGACCCTTTTCTGCTTGTCCTATGTGTATACTAGTTATTGCAAATAAGGGAAACCATGGGACCTGTGCTGTTTTGGGCCTAGCTTACTTCACTTAATATAATATTTTTTCCAAGTCTTTCCATTTCCTAACAAATGGGGCAGTGTCATTCTTTCTAATGGAAGCACAGAATTCATATATACATATATATATGTATGTATGTATGTATATATATAGATATATTTTTTTCTTGATCCATTCATCTACTGAGGGGCATCTGGGTTGGTTCCACATCTTAGCTATAGTGAATAATGCTGCGATAAGCATAGTTTTGCTAGTAGCTTTAGTATGGCCTTGTTTGTGACCATTTGGGTCAATGCCTAAAAGTGGGATTTCTGGGTCATTGCTGGGCCATTCTAACTGGGGTGAGGTGGAATCTCAATGTTGTTTTTGATTTGCATTTCTTCTATGGCCAGAGATGTTGAGCATTTCTTCATTTGTTACTGGCCATTTTTATTTCTGCTTAAAATCTCCAAGTCTTTAGCCCATTTATTAATCAGTGGTTCTTTCTTTGAGGATTTGTTGTTGGGGGAGTTAAGTTTTTGAGTTCTAAGTATATTTTAGATACAAGGCCCTTGTCCATTGTATGGCTAGTGAAGATCTTCTCCTAATCTGTGAGCTTTCTATTGATTTGCTAGTGATGTCCTTTGGCATGCAGAAACTCTGCAGTTTCATGCAATCCCATTTGTCCAACCTTTCTTTGATTTATTGTGTTTCTGGGTCTTTATTAAGAAAATTCTGGCCTGTGCCGGGGAGTCCTGGACTTTCTCCTATTTCTTCCTGTGATGTTTTCAGGGTATCTGGTCTTTGATCCATTTGGAGTTGATTCTGGTACAGGGGGATATATAAAGATCTAGCTTAATTTTCTACAGGTATTTAACCAATTTTACCAGCACCATTTACTGAAGAGGCTGTCTTTCTTCCATTCTATTTTTTTTTAGCTTCCTTATTGAAGATTAGGTGGCTATAGATCTGTGGGTTCATTTCTGGGTCTTCAGTTCTATTCCATTGGTCCTGAGGTCTGTTCTTGTGCCAGTACCAAGCTGTTTTGATTACTATGGCTTTGTAGTAGAGTTTGAAACTTGGTATTGGTATTCCTTCAGTGCTGTTCATTTTGCTAAGGATTGTTTTTCTTTCTTTTTTCTTTTTTTTTGGGGGGGTCCAGTCATGGGGCCTGAACTCTGGGCCTGGGTGCTGTTCCTCAGCTCTTCAGCTCAAGGCTAGTTCTCTACCACTTGAGCCACAGTGCCACTTCCAGCTTTTCTTTTTGCTTATGTGGTGCTGAGGAATCGAACCCAGAGCCTCATGCATGCAAGGCAAGCGCTCTACCACTGAGCCACCTTCCCAGCCCCTAAGGATTGTTTTTCTATTTGAGGTTTTTATTGTTCCATATGAACTTTTCAATTGCTTCTTCTATTTCATTGAAGAAAGAGGTTGGGATATTGATAGGTATAGCATTGAATTTGTAGCATATCTACTATATATTTTTAACCTATTTATTTTACATACAAACTTCATTTTCTTTGAATATAATCAGATAGGAAAACTGCTGGGTCATGTTGTAGTTCTTGTCTCAGTAGTCTGAGAAATCTTTGTATTGTTTTCCATAATGTTATACTAATTTACCATCTTGCCCACAATGTGGATATCTTTGGCCTTTTTTTCCTATTCGTAGTAATATACAGCATATTTCTCCATCAGATGAGTCAGATCAAATCAGATCCAACATAGTATTGCTGCAGTGGAAGCACAGACAGAGATGAATTAAGTCCATCTGTGGTTGAATCTTAGCTCTGCTCTTTACTCGGGGGAGATTTGCAATTAGTCATTAATCTTCAGGCCTCTAACTTCTAACTCACCTCATAACATGGACCAAATTGGAAATTAATGTAAACTGCCAGGGGCAATACTAAATGTGATTAAGATTGTTCATAATGAGTCTATAGTTTCTCTCTCAAATGCTCACAGTCTGAACTAAGGTGTTTCATTAGCCAAGCAAAGACTGAAACAAAAATCACTTAGCCAATATCTCTAACTTTTGGTCAGTTTGTTCCAGTCATATGAGTTCTGTCTATATACTATTAATTGGTTCACATGACAGAGTGACTAGCTTCACCTGTCAGAAAGATGGACTTGGTAATGAACTTTTAGAATTAATTAAAGAGAGTTTCATTAAGTAATAGTTACTATGCTTAGACAGTAAACAACACATGAAGATGATTCCAAAGATGATAAAGAGAAATGGTTCCAAAATTAAAACCATAAAACTTCAAGCGATTGTCCATTTTTTTCAGCCTGTTTTTAGGTAAAATCTGCTCATCTTTGAATGCCTTTGGTGATCACACATTGCATAGCTTCTAGAATTGTTGAATAAATAGTCTCTCATTATAGGTTCTTTGGGACTCATTTTAAAGGCAGTTCTGTTGAACTCACCTACTATTAAATTACATGCCAAATCCTATTCTATGGGCATGCTAATATAATTTGAGGATAATTTCACAGATAATTGCTTTAATGTTGCTAATGTTAGCATATCTACAGAAAACAAAGAGAGTCGTGATACAAAATAAGCTTGGAGTATTTACTGAACCATGGGAAATGACTTCTGAGTTCTAGCATCTTAGTTCTGCAGCGTTGTGCTGGGATCGCAAACATGAGTTGTGGAGTCAGGGCAGATCTGTGTGTTTTTCTATAAGCTGTTTGGCTATTTTGAGCCTCAGAACTCCTATATGTGCCATAGAGAAGGTGAAAATAAGGACTTACTGTCTGTCTAGTCACCATGCTGCTTGCCTTGTATATTTGAACTCATGTCATCGGAATGACCACATAAAGCTTGTGCCAACTTCCTTACAACAGAAAGGAGATTTGTTTTTGTTTGTTTGTTTGTCGGGGCTTGAACTCAGGGCCTGGGTGTTGTCCCTGTGCTCTTTTTGCTTTTCACCACTTCTGGTTATTAAGTGGTTAATTAGAGATAAGAGTCTCATGGGGACATTTCGGCCCAGCCTCCTGATTAGTGAAGATTATAGACATGAGCCACTAGCACCTAGCAGGACACCTTATTTTGTTTTACTTTTTTATTTTTTGTTGGTCATGAGGCCTGAACTCTGGGCCTGGGCACTGTCCCTCAGCTCTTTAGCTCAAGGCTAGTGCTTGACCACTTGAGTCACAGTGCCACTTCTGGCTTTTTCTGCTTATGTGGTGCCTCATGCATGCAAGGTAAGCACTCTGCCACTGAGCTACCTTCCTAGCCAGAGACCTTATTTTTAATAGAGTAAATCTCCATTGGTTTTATGGACACCTTGCTTCCTTCTCAGGGTGTCCTCCTTGAAGAAGCCCAGGGCCTCCTTGACCCAGGCCTCCTCCTCTCCCCACCATTGCCATCCATCTCATGGAGAACGCACTATGGCACAGGGCCTCTTTATTTCCAGTAGGAGGATGGACTCCTGCATGCCATGCCCAGGATGCAGGCTATCCTCTGGAATCTGACCATGCTATAAAGGAAAACTTTATTTCATATTTGCTTCCTTCTGGATTTCCAGCGTTTTCCAGAATGTTCTATTGTCCTATCCTCAGAGTCTCTTATGCTACATGCATGCATGTCATGTTCCTTGGTCTGGGAACCATCATAACCAAGAGCAGTGAAGCAGCATTGTATAGAATTGTAAATGCATGTAAAGGACATTGAGATACTGGCTGCGTATGGTCATGGCTTCTGCTCTACAGAGTCCCTGAGTCCCACAAGATTGTGTGCTTGAATTAAGATGAGAGGTGGCTGCAGAGTCTACCAGGCATTTTCTTGACTTGCTTCATTTCTCTGCAGCATCACCAGGCATTTCAAGTAGCACTCAGCCAGTAATACTCCTTAAATGCTGGTTCTCAATCAGACACTAGGTTATAGCACTGTCTCCTGCTATCAGATACCACAGCTTCCCTGGCCTTTCTATCTGCAGAAAGTTGAGATAGAACAAATGTCACTGTGTCTCATGAGGTACTGGGTGGTTTATGTTTTGTTGCAATCAGTGTCGTAATGGGAAGGCAAGTCAGAATAGGCTTCATACTCCAGTAGTCAAGTGATTGCAGGGACATTCTGACTAGCCACTGAGGAGTTAAAACACAGCACTTCTAACCATACACCATCCCCGGAGCTCACTTCCTTCCCAGCACCATGACCTCCTATCTGCCTGATATTTAAGTATATTATTGGAGGGCATTGGTCAGCTTTGATAATAAAAGTTTCCTCTTGTGGCTTCTCTTGTAACTTTCCCTTTGGGATTCCTGTGCCTGTGACTGTATACAGAGACTGAAGCTGTCCCGGGCTGGAAAGCCCACAAAATCCTTACCTCCAGGTAACTGCCAAAAAATCAGCAGTGGAGGTGCTGCTCAAGTGGCACAGCATGAGCCTGGAGGGAAAAAGATAAAGAATAGTGCCCAGGCCCTGAGTTCAAACCTCAGGACCAACACACAGAAAAATAAGGGGCATTAATTTTGATAGAAAGTCTTTCTGTCTGTTAGGTTATCTTCTCAACCTAGGTTCACCCCTCTTCCTAGCAAGGCAATATGGTGCCCCTGGATGTGGAAAGTACAGACTTCTGTTCTGTTCCAATGAAAACACGTTGCTTCTCATTGTCCTTGATGGGTATTTGGATAATGACCCTTGGTGCTGTGTGGGTGCTGCGTATGCGTGGAGCCCACCATAGACAACATGTCCAACCAGGAAACAGCTTCTGTTTCCCTCAGCACAGCAACTCTTCTTGATCTCTCTTTATTCGATCACTTTTTGTTTCTTAGATTTTTCTGTTTATTATGGTAAAATATGCACAACAGAAAGCTTACCATTCAAACCATTTTCTCAGTCTGCAATTCAGTGGCGTTAATTTCTTGACATTATTGTACAGTGATGGCCATCATCCATCTGCAGTATACTTCCTTCTTCCCTGGCTGAAACTCTGTGCCCATGAGACACAAGTCATCCGTGCTGGTTTCCATAATCCTCAACAGTGGTCCACTTCCAGTCTCTGCAAGTCTGCAGATTGCAGACTCACGGTGCCTTCCATTTTTGAAACTAAGAGACAGAGTCATTTTGCTACCTTCTTCTAAGGAGAAATCATGGAAGCAAAGATTCTGTTGAAGGAACTGCAGCAAAGTAATCTCCAGTCCTACATCGCAGGGTCCAGATGTTGGCTGGGGATGGAGGGTAGCCAGGCATTCTGGTTTGCCACTATCACCAGTCTCATTATCTCTTGGTGATTGATATGCCAGCCTCACGGGTTTCCCAGGATGCCGGATGTTTAGTATAAGAGCTGAAATAGTCTTAGTGTCTGGTTGGGTTGAATTGTAAACATTAGGGAGAATCTAAAATTCAAGGGTCCCTTGCTTATCTCAATCTGACTGTCCCACATGGAAATGTGTATCTATTTTCTAGCCATTGTCAAACTTTTTTGTCACTATACCTCACCAGAGGCTGTCACCAGCTTTCCCTTCTCCTCTTGACCCCTTGCTCTTGGCTGTCCTTATACTGCACTAGGGTCTGCCCGATTTGTGGTAAATCTGTAGCTTCCTGTTCAGACTTGGCTCTATAGGTGCCTCTGGATGATGTAAAGTACCCAGACTCCCCCCCCCCCTTCCTGCCTCTTCTCTCTCTCTCTCTGCCTACATATGACTAGAGCACAGACAGCTTGGGTAGGGGCCCTGGGACTTGTCAGGCAGGTGTAGAGAAAATAAATTTCATGAGCTTACATAGTGAACTTTAAAAACAGATATTAGTCTAAAAAGCAATTAAATAAAAATATTATTCTTAATTCATAGCTATCATTTCAACATTAATAAAATCCCAAACTCAAATGTTCCCCATTCAGAGGCTCTGACCAAGCTCAGAAATGGAATAAAGCCCAGACTTGCCATTAAAAAATAAACTAAGTCTCAACAGGCCTACACTACAATGCTGTCTACCCAGGAGTTATATTATTGGAAAAGACTTTATTTATTGTCTCAGCCACATTTATAAAAGTATCCAAAATGATGGGACTCTCCTGTTATTCAGAAGCCTGAGTGTGTGATTAGCAATGAGACAACCCTCAGTCCGTGTGAGCTCCATCTCTCAATACTCATCTGTTCAATGGGCAGATGAGGGTAACTGACACGTCCATTAGCTTGAAGACTTATCCTTTGTGTCATGAATGTCACAAATGATTTTTACTAGATATTTTGAATTAAGCAATGAACTGTCAACTGTAGTTACTCTTTTATGTTATAAAGTACCGGAAGTTACTCCTTTGATCCAGCTGCACCTGTGTATCCGTTAACTAGCCCCTTGCCATTCTTTCTTTCTAGCCTCTGATGATCACTCTCCTCTTCTTCCTCCCTCTCATCCTTGTCCTTGTCCTCATCCTTGCTCTCCTCCTCCTCCTCCTTCTCTTCTTTCTTTTTCTGTTCTTCATACCAAGGCTTGATTCCAGGCCTTATACTCTTGTTCTGCTCAGTTTCCTTGCTTGGCTGGTGTTCTACCAATTAATACATACACAAGGCCTATCTCTTTTGCAGCTTTATCAATGATGATGATGATGGTGGTGGTGGTGCCAGGGCTTAAACCCATGGCCTTGCAACTTGAATGGCTTGCTTATTCACCTAGTGCTTTACACTTGAACCAAGCCTCTAATCTGGCTTTTTGCTAGTTATTTTGGAGTTAGAGCCTAGCAAACTTCTCTGCCTAGGCTGGTTTTGAAACACAGTCCTCCAGATTTTAGTTCCTGAGTAGTTAGGATTATCCTCGTATAATCCATCAGGGCCTGGCTCATTCTATACTTCTGTGAGAGCAAATTTTTTTTTGGTTTGGCACATGAAGGAAATGTGATGTTTATCCTATTGTGTCTGACAGCAGTTTCCTCTGGGCTCACCTATATCGATGAAAATGATGCCATTTATTTGAATGGATTAATAATATCAATTGCATCTACTTTCCACTTTTTCTTGATCTGTTTGTAGGTTTGTGGGTCAATTCTGTATCTTGGTGACCAGCAGCATGGATCTCTACAGCTTTCTAGTTGTGCTAGCTGGCCTGAAGCACAGGTAATGAGAGTTATAGAATCCCTGATGAGTCTCGCACATCTACCAATGACTCTTCATGCTTGGGATATGGATTACTTCCTAAAAGCTTCGTGATCAGAAACCCCTAGAGGCAGATTCCTTCTGTGGACATATTGGCCCTAGAAGGTCATAAAAATGGAGAAGAGCACTTTTGGTTGAACATTTGGTGTCGAGCTAAGGGAAGAGAAGAAAAGAGGAGGAATTATATAGTTTCCAGTACCTGAGCACAAGAGAGAAAAGGAAGAGCAACTTATTCCTCAGCACTCATTTGACATCCCTAGAGCAAGGAAGCTGTCCAAAAATCCCATTTCTGCTTCTCCTAGACATTTCTATATTTCTGGATTTTCCCTGGTGTCTGCAGATTTCTCAGTTCCAGGCTACAGTTCACAACTTTGCTTCAGCTTCTCAGAGCAAAGGATACATTTCAGTCTTTAATTGAAAGACTTCTTTTTGGTCAAAATTTGAAACCTCCTTTCTCTTCCTCTTTCCTGATCTTTTACTTTCTTATCTCTATTCACTACTTGGAAGGTTCTTCCTGCCATCTTTCAGCAACATCTTTCAGCCTTGCAGAAAGGGAAGCATATCCAAGTTTAGTTCCATTGCTTCTTTCTGTTATTCTGTCATCATATTGAGGGCTATAGTTGGTGATATGTTGATGTTCCATCTCCCAAACTCTACCTCCAAAACCACAATGGTATCTGCCCACACAGAGGGGAATATTCTTATCTGATCCGCACAGACTCACAGGCGAGCGTGCTTTGGAAACACCTTTACTAACACACCCTCCCCTGCAAAATCATGCTTCACTAGCTTTCTAGATATTTCAGGAAATTGGGACTTAAAATTCATAATCATGGCATTCATATTTATTGCTTATGCTGTGTCTCTTCATTCGAAGAGTCTTACATCACTTTTCCTTCTTTCCTTCCCATTATCACGTCATTTTGTAACTTCTAATGAAAAATTTTTATTTACTTAAAAAATTGGATATTAGACTCAGGGCTTCATGCTTGCTAGGCAGTTGCTCTATCACTTGAGCCATGTCCCTGGCCCTTTTTGCTTTGAGTATTTTTTGAGACATATCTCACTTTAGCAAGCCTAGATTGTGGAAACTCATACTGGATCTTGGATCATACTGCTATTTCTTTGCTATTTGCTACCTGTTTGTGGTGAAGCTATACATTAACCATGAATTTTTCCCCTCATCACCTATGTCAGGAAGCAGGGCTTTATGTATGGGAATTTAAAAAATCTTCCACAGAAGAGGCGACCATGGGCCCTGGAGAGTGCAGAATTATGCTCTGAGGAGATGTGGTATCAGGGTGACACGAGGAGTCTATAGTTCTCAGGAAATGACCTTGGTTTGGAATGCCCACTGGGCTCCAGGTATCTGTGTAATATGGTGACCATAAAAATTAAAGTCAGGGGCTGGGAAGGTGGCTCAGTGGTAGAGTGCTTGCCTAGCATGCATACAGCCTGTGTTTGATTCCTTAGTACCACATACACAGAAAAAGCCAGAAGTGTCGTGTGGTTCAAGTGGTCAGGTGCTAGACTTGAGCAAAAGAAGCTCAGGGACAATGCCCAGGCCCTGAGTTCAAGTGCCAGGACTAGGACAAAAAACCAAAAACAAAAAGATACTAAAGTCAGTCTTGACAAATGAAGCTGTGAGTCCACAAAGCAGACATTCTCAGTACTATTCCTAATTAAATTTACCTCAAATGAAATTTGGGGAAAGGCATTTCTCCTAGAGGGGTTTAGGTGTTACAGTTGGGGATCCCCAATGTGTTTTCATTAAGCAACAGAGTTATAGATGCATTTGGCCAGGTAATGCCATTTATGATTTATAAAACAATATTAATGGAAGGAAATGGCCTACAGTGGAGCCCTGATTTCCTGCATCCATATGACCTCTGATTCTTGGATATACCCAGGTTTTGAGGCTGAAAGTATTCTGTTCTTGAAATCATTCATTGAAATCTTCATCATCAAGTGCAATGACACAGCAACTCTTCACCACTGTTAATGGTGTTACCTTTTAGCCTTCAGATGGTTCTGTCCTGAGCTGCTGGAGGGGACTTGATAAAGCAGCCTCTGGCTATATTTCTTTTTTTAGTTTCCTAGAATGCCTGGCCCAGAGGAGACCACTGGTGATTGGTAGGGTACTCTGAAGTCTTTCTGCACAGTGGTTTTGACTCCACGACTAAAATCTCCCTAATTTGCCATCTTTTCTCTAATCCCACACATGAAGTGAAGAGTATGTATCCTTCATTCTTAAGAAGAAAGCTAAGAAATAAACGTTGGATGAAAATACGTAAAGACTAGAACAAGTTCAACTGCTTTGCAATCATGAGGAACTCTCTCCTGAGAATAATCTAGCATGTGTAATATAAAGGTAAAAATAATCTGGATTTGTGATGATATTTTTGAGTTGCTGATGAACCAAACACTAGTATGATGGGACTGAGAAATACAGAGATTTGTAAGGCACATCTCTGGGTTTCCAGAGAAAATTAGATATGAGAATTCTCGCCTAATAATGGATGAATGCATGGCTGGATTAAGAGTTTGAACAGACTATAGGGCACTGGTGGGGCTTTGGAAGGTGGGACGTGGTTGGGGAAAGTGTTACTGGGGGCATGACCCTAAGAGGCAGATCTGGCCACAACCCTTTTCAGATTTTACCCTTCTTCCATCTGCTGCAGTATGAGCTGGTTCCAGCAGGTCTGAACCCACCATACTTTCCTGCTGCAAATACACACAGGTTCTGCTATCTTGCTAACCTGTTTTGCTTACTTCTAGCCTACTGGATAATTCCTACTCACAGCCTCCTGGCCACTATTGACCAAACCTCTGAAATCATAAGCAAAATAAATCCTTTTTCCCTGCTGGATCATGGAACAATTCTGTTTTAAACTTTCTGAGGGTCCACCAGGCTGTTTACCACAACCCAAAGAAATATAGGTCCCACGGTTTCCTTTATTTGCAATAACTAGTATACATCGAGGATAATTTTACCAGACAAGCAGAAAAGGTCAAAAGCTATGCACATATGACCATATAAGATGTTGCTAAGTGAAATGAACCCCAAGATAGGGACACAGAGATTTTTTTCTTTGTTGCTGTTGTTTTTTAATGTACTGTATGATTTTTTGTTTCTTTGTATATTCTTCCCCCATGGTATGACCCCTGTTGTCACTGTATTTGATTCCTGTGCCCTGCATCTGCATCTTGTATATACATTTTTCTAATTTGGGAAGGGGAAGGGAAATAACAAAATGCTGAAATAAGGATGTAGGTTGACCCATTGTAACAATGAGATGTACAGGACACTATGTTGAAAACAAACTTTACAAATTTGGGAGGGGGGTAGGAGGAGTTGGGGAGGTGGGGAAGGAAGGGATGGTAGGGGAAAAACAAAGGAGAGGATAACAATGCTTGATAGGAAGTGTACTCATTACCTTACTCATGTAACTGTAACCCCGCTCTACAATATCTTTACAATAAAAAAATTAAAAAAGAGTACATTGATTCATTGCTAGAGTCCCACTGCTTTGTGTGGAGGAGGCTATGGGTGCCCCACAGCTGGTTCCTGGCAGCCTCCTGTACATTTGCCACAGCAAATCTGGCATGAGGTAGGTGGTCAGTGAATATGATGTTGAATGAGTGATGGAGTCAATGAACAGTTTCCAAAACTGCTGGTAGACACCATGCTTTCCCCTTTGCCCCAGAGCAATCTCAGGAAGAGAAGTATAAGACCCCAGACCTAAACAAAGGAGGAGGCAATAATGCTTGATAAGAAATGTACTCATTACCTTGCTCATGTAACTGTAACACCTCTGTACAGTATTTTCACAATAAAAAAACATTTAAAAAGTAATTAGAGAGTCATTAACTAAATCTATGCCGCCTATTTTCTATGCAATTAGAGGAGATCTTTAGAAAATAGATTGGCATTATTTTCTTTGGCATAGACAATCAATCTTTTGTTTTCCCTAAAGGATACCTTTTTATAATATGAGACAATGATATGAATAATGGCCATGGTTGTTGGACTATAGAAATATAGGAATAGTTTGATATAGGAATCCCTATATTCAGTCGTGCCTGTATAGGTTAGCCTTTCCTACAAAACAGTGGCAGTAAAATCTGTCTTGAGTCTATAGATGGAAAACACAAGGCATTGTGTTAGTAGATAAGAGCATAAAAATTAATACGTGTGCTTTATTCATATATATATGTATATACCATTATAAATAAAAAGTTCCATGGTTAATAAATAAACTTTATGTTGCCTGAAATACTATCAGAGTTCATGGGGACAAATAATTTAAAGAGTTTACAGGCGTTGAGAAGAAATATTTGGATGGAGAATTAAAGAACTCAGTCATACAGATAGGGGAATGGATGTTGGGCATGGACTGAGTGATGGAGAAACCTCTGGAAGGTATGGAAGTAGCTTGCTATTTGGACATTTACATCTAGAACTCAGAATGAGTTTGAAATACCTGAATTTGGTGAGCCTGTCTTGGTCTAGATCCAAAAGAATCTTTGTTATAATATTAAAGAATTTGAGATTACCTTTTGATATAAAAAAGACACCTCTGTACTGCTCATCTTCCCATGCCTAGACCTCCGTACTGCTCATCTTCCCATCCCTAGACCTCCGTACTGCTCATCTTCCCATCCCTAGACCTCCATACTGCTCATCTTCCCATCCCCAGACCTCTGTGCTGCTCATCTTCCCATCCCCAGACCTCCGTACTGCTCATCCTCCCATCCCCACAGGTCAGGAAAGTGCACTAACTTCACTCAACTCTCTGCTCATAGTCAACATGTTAGAAGGCATTTGTGGGCCTGTGGGGCTGTGGAGAGATTGCTAATTTGCTTCAGAACACTTCCTGTCTTTGGCTTAGGCGGAATCACAAAATAGTTTTTAATTGTCTCTCTGAATCAGCTGGCATAGTTGACCCTCCCAGGCTCTGGTTTGGAAGTTGGCCTTAATAGAAGTTCCAGCGAACATGCTTCATGTGCAAATGAGCTTCTCTATGGCAGCCTTGTGCACAAGATGCTCTTGTACTGCTTTGGACTTGTAGCCTAGCTACCAGGAAAGGTTTGCTGCTGACAAATGATTTTTAATACCTAAAAAAGTAAGCTGCTTTTACTGTTGTGTGATTTATACCGTTGAACTCTACACACTATCACTGCTTGCAGAAAAAGTTAAAAACCCACAGTTTGGAGAGAGGCATATGCTCTTGTTGCCTAATATAGGCACACATGACTTCATTCTAGACGGATGCTTAATGAAAACACTCACTAAATTACCCCAATAATGACAGAGCTCCCACTGGATGGAGCTAGAACAAACAGAAAGAAAACAAATAGGGAAGAATTGGGGTGTGTCTCAAAATATAAGACAAATACCCACGTGTCCGTTATGATTAAAACAAAGCACTCAATGAAGAAATGGGAGACTTTAGACATCTTCCATGCAGAGAAATTCTAAGTAACATTGGGAATGATTCTTCTTAAAGAGGTAAGTTACAACATTTACCCGGAAACCATTACCCTCTTTTAAAAACAAAGTTTGAATATTCTATTTTCATACATGTATATGAAGTTCTTTGGTCATATTCACCCCCTTGTCATTCTCTTCTTCACCTTCCCTATTTTCACGGGTTCACTTTCCACAAACAGTTCTGATTTTACATTGATACTATTTACTTACATTTTTAGGTCTAGATTTGACATATGGTACAGACAAGCCGTATTTCTTTTTCTCAGCTTGGCTTATTTCACTTAACACTATTATCTCTGGTTCCATCCATCCATTTTCTTGCAAATGGCATAATTACATTCTCCTTTGTGATTGAATAATAATTCACTGAGCTACTGTCTTCTTATAGATTTTTCTTTCTTCAGACGTAAACGAATCATTTCAAGAACTACATAGCTATCTATACCCCACTGTGAATTTACCATTAAAGTTGATGGCAACAAGGAGGTGAAAACCAGGGTGGTCCACTGGGAAGATACTCAAATTGATACATACATGGGCCATGGCTTGCTCAGAGCCATGACTCAGGGCCAATGAGAAGTTACAAGTGTTTCAATCAGCAGGACCTAGTAAATGCTGTCTTGGGGAGGCAGTTCAGAGTACTTCCGCAGGGGCTTCTACAATTTATCTATACAAGTAGTGCTTTAAGTCTGACTTTGAGCAGAACTAATCACCAGGTAATACAAGTTAACATAGAGCTAGATCAGCTGTCACCTACCTTCCCATGTACCTCTCTCCATTCCCACAGCAATGGAAACCAATAAACAGAAGAGGTCTCTTCAAAATAAGAGTGGATGAAAGGCCAAAGTTGGATGTGATTTGGAAAGATCAAGATGTTTACTCACATACACAACCTTACACAATAGAAGATAGGTGCCCCCAAAAATGAAAGGGTGGACTTTGACCCACATGTCCTCTATGCCCCTCTTTATCAAATACACAGTTCATCTGTCTAGCAGAATATAAGATCATACTGCACAAGGGCTTCCTCTGAGCCAGCCAGAGCCAAATCTGTAATCCTACACATCCATGCTTTTATATTGAAGAGAAAGAAACAGAATTGGCATACATGCTCACCAAAAGGTTTGACTAACTTTATCAATCAGTTCTTATAGACACAAGAATAATGTGTGTCATTTTGTTTTGTTTTAAATTTAAACTAAATTACTTATGTCCACCTTCAAGCCAGACAGATTTGACCCATGAATAACCTTACCATTTTCAAAATATAGGATATTAAAAATAGATGATTATAGATTCACATGAGCTTGTAAGAAATAATATAGATAGTGTCATCTGTGAACAGAGATAATTTTACTTTTTCAATTTCAATTTGGATGAAAAGTGGGCATCTCTGTTTTGTTCTTCATCCTGGGGCAAATTTTTTGCATTTTCACCACTTAATATGATGTTGATCTTCATATATGTTTCTTATCATGTCAAAAAAGTTTCCTTCTAATCCTGGCTTAATGAGTGTTTATTAGAGAAAGCTTTATGGTTTTTAAAGGCTTTCCCTTCATCTGAGGTGATAATTTTAGTCACTCACCAATTCCAGGAACAAATCCTATTTAATCATGTTGTATAATGTTTTAGTACACTAGGAAATTCAGATAGGTAGTATTTTGTTGGGGATTTTTGCATCTATGCTTAAAAAATAGTTTTATTGTAGTGTCTTTGATACCACAAGGTCCCATAAACAGGATTTCACAAAGGATCTCATCAACACACATGTACGCTCACACACATGTTTGTAATGCTTGTAATTGTAGGATTGTTTGAAAAGATTTAAATGTGGAAAGGAAAAGACAATGTTAGCTGAACAGTACTGAAACACATTGCAACTGTGAATGAAGATGGCAAAATGAAACTCCCAGAAAGCTGAATAACAGGGAAAGAGAGCAAATGAGGGGTCAATTATTTTAAAAATTAGCATATTCTAGGGGCTGGGAAGGTGGCTCAGTGGTAGAGTGCTTGCCTTGCATGCCTGAGGCCCTGGGTTCAATTCCTCAGCACCACATAAGCAAAAAGAAAAAAGCTGGAAGTGGCACTGTGGCTCAAGTGGTAGAGCGCTAGCCTTGAGCTGAAGAGCTGAGGGACAGCGCCCAGGCCCAGAGTTCAGGCCCCACGACCGGATCCCCCCCCCTAAAAAATTAGCATATTCTAAAAGGTAATGAGAGTGATATAGGCACAAATGGGAGTGAGCAAGTTGACAGGGTGAAGGAGAGTGAATATGGTCAAAGTATTTAATACATACATGTGACATAGAACAATGAATTTTTTGAGATTGGTTCCAGAAGTTGGGGAGACAAAGAAGGGAGAGTGATGAAGGGACTGAGTCTAATCATGGTACACTGTGTGCAGATAGAGGATGTGTCAACATGAAACACCCCGGACAGTTATTTGATACTGATAAATAGTGTGGAGAACAATCAATTGTAGCCTTATATACTTACCGCAAACTATATATAAAGGGAATAACGAACATATAGAAAGAGCATTCCTAAACAGCTGAAATCAGAAACTTACTATCAATAAAATAGTAACACTTTTTGGACTTTGGAACATTTTTGGTTTCAAATTGTCAGATTAGGGATGATTAACCAATAGTCTCTCCAGACATTCCAAATTCCCAAACATATAGAAACAGAGAAAGCCATCTTAGTGTTCACAATTCTATTTCCAACACAAATAGAAAAGCCCATTCTAAAATTTATATAGAATCTCAAGGGACTAATAATAGCCCAAACAGTCTTGTAACAGAAGGAATTTGGAGGAATTGCACTTCCTGATTTAAAAACATGCTACTAGAATGCATTACTGCATGTCCAGTGGGACAGAGCAACAGCTCAAAAAAAGACATAGTGGGACGAAAATCATTTAACAAGGAAAACCAATCTTTTCATCAACAAATGTCATTGGGAAAACTCATATTCATGCAAAAGGATGAAATTGGATTGTATCCCACACCATATACAAAAGATCTAAATTAAAAAGCAAAACCTATAAAGACTTTCTGGACAAAATGTAAGTGAAGATCTTTCTGATGTGGGCTAGGCAATGATTTTCTAATTATAAGATCAAAATCACAGACAATAGAAGGAAGAGTTTATAAACTCTACTTCCTCAAAATTAAACCATTTTGCTTTCTTCCTGTGTAGATAAGGATGGCCTCTCTAATCCTCAATCCTCCTTCTTCAGCCTTTGAGCTTTAGGGTGACAGGCTTGCACCACCATAACTGGTGCAATTAAAAACGTGTGTAAGGAAGGACACTATGAGAATGAAATAATATCCCACAAGATGGAAGCATATTTACAAAGTATATATTTAAAAATAATTAATAATTAGGTTATATGCAAAATCCCTATAACT
Organism: Dipodomys merriami; assembly: GCF_024711535.1. Lineage (NCBI taxonomy): Eukaryota > Metazoa > Chordata > Mammalia > Rodentia > Heteromyidae > Dipodomys > Dipodomys merriami. The sequence goes on from NW_027205381.1 coordinate 6,394,710, forward strand.
TAGCAACACACAACCCCAATGAAGAATAAGAAGTCCCATATAGACATTTCTCTATAGAAGATATACAAGTGGTCAGTAAGCACACAATGCACTGCTCAGCTTCACTAGTTATTAGAGGAAATGTAAATCAATTTGTATGGCTCTATACAATTAGGTTAATTATCGAACAACTGAGAAATAAGTATTGGAAAAGATGTGGAGACATTAAAGAGTTCATGCATTATTACTGAGGATGTAAAATGCTGATAACTAATATACCAGCTATCACACCCCGAAGGAAACATCCTCAGATACATTTGAGCCCAACCACAATCCAATGTTTCATCATAAATACTCGTGATATTGGAGCACTCCTCACACTTGTTGTAGGGTGTGCACACACCCACATCTGAATAATATGTACTAACTATCTTTGCTTTGCTTCACTAGTAAACTTCCTTTTTTATCTCTGGAGGATTGGCGTAATAGTCAAAGGTGGAAACAACCCAAGTGTCTATCAGCAGATGAGCAGCTTAACAAATATGGTATATAAGTATAATTGAGTATTACAAAGATATAAACAAGAATATAATCCTGATGCATATTAAAAGATGATTATACAAAACATACTACAATGAACCTTGAAAACATCAAACAAATGGAATACAGAAGACATGAGTAGAAACATTGTATGATTCTACCTATGTAAGACATGGAAAAGCAATCAATTCAGAAACAGAAAGTAGAAGTTACCAGTCAGGAAGAAGGGACAAATAGGCATTGTTGCTGAATATGTATAGATTTCCGTTTGGGAAACTTCTCATAATGGGAAGTTTCTGCAAACATGTAGTGTGATAACTACAAAGGATTATTAACCGATTTGGTGCTTTGGAATGTCTACATAAAAATGGTCAAAATGCAGGATCTGATCTTTCATTACAATTGAAAAGAGAGAAAATAATTATATAGAGATATTTGTGTATATCTGGTTTGCCCAATGGTAACAACGTACAAAATCTCAGTATAAATATACCAGTCAGGACATTAACAACAATACAATCCACTTACCTTACTCAGACTCCCTTCACTTGGTGAGTACGAACATTTGGCCATGTGCACTTTATCCCATGTACAGATTTATGCATACATGAGTGTTTGTGTCAGGGCAGTAAAAAATGGGGAGTCCTATCTTCTGGCCCCTAGTGACTACTTTTGTAAGGCCTTTAGAGCAACATTCACCTACCTTCCCTCACTTCTTCCCACAGCCTCTCTCATCCTTAATCACCACAAAAAGACCTCTCATTTAAAGTTCAATGATTGTTTCAGTATCTTGTAGAAAGGGAACCATGTAGTATGGAGCCTTCTGGGATTGGCTTTCCTTTTAATTTGGCACAATTCCCTGGATATTTACCCAAGTTGAACATTTACACTTCATTCCTTGCATCAAAGATGAATTTTCCATGTATATAACTTAAATTACTTAATTACTTCCTGGTCGAACAATATCTAAGCAGGATCTAGTTTTTCACTACTGCACACTCATGCAGAGTTTTTGTGGATATGTTTTATATTTCATTCTTTTTTTATAAATAAGTTTTTTAATTGTGAAAATACCATACAGAGTGGTTACAATTACAGGAGCAAGGAAATGAGTACATTTCTTATCAAGCATTGTTGCCTCCTCCTTTGTTTTCCCTTACCATCCCTGCCCTCCCATTCCCCACCCCCCACCAAAGTTGTAAAGTTCCTTTTTTGACATAACATCTTGTACATCTCATTGTTGCAATGGGTCTACCTGTATGTATCCCTATTTAAACGATTTGTTTTTTCCTTCACCTCCACAAATTATATCAACATCAAATACAGTGAAAACAGGAGTTATACCATGGGGGAGGGACATACAAAGCAACAAAGAAATCATCTTATAAATATGTTGGAAACAATAGCAAGAAAGAAAAACAAATTGAGTCCTTATCTTGGGGTTCATTTCACCTAACATCAACTTGACCGTTTCGGCTTGACTCAGACATATACTAGTTATTGCAAATAAGGGAAACCATGGGACCTATGTTTCTTTGGGCCTGGCTTACTTCACTTAATATAATTTTTTCCAAGTCTTTCCATTTCCTAACAAATGAGGCAATGTCATTCTTTCTGATGGAGGCATAGAATTCCATTGTGTATATATACCACATTTTCTTGATCCATTCATCTACTGAGGGGCATCTGGGTTGGTTTCATATCTTAGCTATGGTAAATAATGCTGCAATATAGTTGTGCTGGTAGCTTTAGTATGGTCTTGTTTGTGATCATTTGGGCAAATGCCAAAAAAAGGTCATAAGGGAGCTCTATGTGAAGTCTTTTGAGGAACCTCCATACTGCTTTCCAAAGTGTTTGAACAAGTTTACACTCCCACCAACAATGCAGTAAGGGTCCCTTCCATCCACATCCCCTCCAGCATCTGTTGTTATTAGAGTTCTTGATTATAGCCATTCTAACTGGGGTAAAGTAGTATCTCAGTGTTGTTTTGATTTACATTTCTTTCTTTTTTGGGGGGGGGGGTCTGGTCGTAGGGCCTGAACTCTGGGCCTGGGCGCTGTCCCTCAGCTCTTCAGCTCAAGGCTAGAGCTCTACACTTGAGCCACAGGGCGACTTCCGGCTTTTTGCTTTTTGCTTATGTGGTGCGGAGGAATCGAACCCAGGGCCTCAGGCATGCAAGGCAAGCGCTCTACCATTGAGCCACCTTCCCAGCCCCTACATTTCTTTTATGGCTAGGGTGGTTGAGCATTTCTTCATGTGTCTATTGGCCATCCTTCTTTCCTCTTTAGAGATGTTTCTCTTTAAGTCTTTAGCCCACTCATCAGGCGGTTGTTTCTTTGAAGATTTGTTGTGGGGGGATTTAAATTTTTGAGTTCCAGGTATATTTTAGACATGAGACCCTTGTCCATTGTATGACTAGTGAAGATCTTCTCCCAGTCTGTGGGCTTTCTTTTGATTTTGCTAGCTATGTCCTTTGCCATCCAAAAATATGATACACCACTATCAAACAGGATTCATTTCAGGGATGCAAAACTGGTTCAACATATGCAAATCAATTAATACAGTTCATCACATCAACAAGAGCAAGGATAAGAACCTCATGGTTATCTCAATAGATGCAGAAAAAGCATTTGACACAATCCAACACCCCTTTATAATGAAGGCTCTGGAAAAACTAAGAATCCAGGGAACATTCCTCAATACAATAAAGGCTGTTTATGACAAACCTACAGCCAGCATTATATTTAATGGTGAAAAACTAACGCCATTCCCTCTTAACTCAGGAATGAGTCAAGGATGTATACTCTCTCCACTTGTCTTCAATTTAGTATTAGAATGCCTACCTATAGCAATAAGACAAGATGCAAACATCAAAGGGATCCAAATAGGGAAAGATGAAATAAAATTCTCCCTCTTTGCAGATGACATGATCTTGTATTTAAAGAATACCATGGACTCCACTCCCAATTACTCAAGGTGATTCAAAACTTTGGCAAAGTAGCAGGGTATAAAATTAACCCTCAAAATTCAATGGCTTTTCTGTATGCCAACAATGAGAAAAGTGTGGCTGAAATCAGGAAAGCAACTCCATTCATAATAGCCCCTCAAAAAAAAAAACCTAGGAATTAACCAAAGAAGTGAAGGACCTCTATGATGAAAACTTTAAAAAAAGGAAATAAAAACAGAACTTAGAAAGTGGAAAATCCTCCCATGCTCTTGGATTGGAAAGTTCAACATTGTGAAAATGGCAATACTTCCCAAGGCTATCTATAAATTCAATGCGATATGTATCCATATTCCAAACTCATTCTTCAAGGAAATAGAAGAGGCAATCCAAAAATACATATGGAACAATAAAAAACCCCAAATAGCAAAACCATCCTTAACAGAAAGAACAGTGCTGGGGGAATATTAATACCAAATTTCAAACTCTACTACAAAGCCATAGTAATCAAAACAGCTTGGTACTGGCACAAGAACAGACCTCAGAACCATTGGAATAGGATTGAAAACCCAGAAATGAACCTACAGACCTATAGCCAGCTAATCTTCGATAAGGGAGCTAAATAGCATGGAAGAAAGACAGCCTCTTTAGAAAATGGTGCTGGCAAAATTGGTTAATCACTTGTAGAAAACTTCAACTAGATCTTTATATATCACCCTGCACCAGAATCAACTCCAAATGGATCAAAGACCTCAAGGTCAAAGCAGACACTCTGAAAACATTACAGGATGGAATAGGAGAAACCCTAGGTTTCCTTGGCACAGGCCCAAATTTTCTTAATAGAGACCCAGAAACACAACAAATCAAAGAAAGATTGGACAAATGGGATTGCATGAACTTGCAGAGCTTCACATTTCATTCTAAAGAGTAAAATTACTCGTGTGTGATAACTTTCTTTCTTTCTTTTTTCTCTCTTTCTTTCTTTCTTTCTCTCTCTTTCTCTCTCTCTTTCTTTCTTTCTTTCTTTTCTTTCTTTCTCTTTCTTTCTTTCTCTCTGACTGCCCATATATATATATATAGATATAGATAGATAGATAGATAGATAGATAGATAGATAGATAGATAGATTATGTAAAGAATTACCAAACTCTTCTCCAGAATATTGGTACCATTACAACTTAACAAAGCAATATGTAAGTAACCTGTATATAGTCTCTATAACTATGCTTACATTTGAGTAGTTTTTTTAAATCAGTTATTCTGACACATGTGTAAGGATGGCTCTTTGCAGTTTCCTAATGACAAGAGATATTGAGTTTCTTTACATGTGATTATTTTCCATCTACACATACACTTCCCTGAAAGATTTTCTAAAATATCTCTTCAATGCCTTCTGTCAGGTGTTAAATGGATTGTTTCATTCTTAAATTTCGAGAATTATTTATTTTACATATGTTGTAGATTATAGCTTTTATTTGTTTTGCAAATATTTTTTCTGCAGTTCTGTTGTCTTTCAAAGTCATTTTTTAAATTGTACAGAAACTGTACAGAGAGGTTACAGTTACATGAGTAAGGTAATGAGTACATTTCCTATTGAGCATTGTTACCCCCTCCTTTGCTTTTCCCCACTATCCATTCCCACCTCACCTCCCCCAACTCCTCTCTCCCCGCCCCAAAGTTGTAAAGTTCATTTTCAACATAGTATCTTATACATCTTATTGTTACAATGGGTCAACCTGTATCATTGTTTCAGCATTTTGTTATTTCCCTTCCCCTCCTCAAATTAGAAAAATGTATATACAAGATTCAGGGTACCGGAATCAAATACAGTAAAAACAGGGATATACCATGGGGGAAGAACATACAAAAGAAAACAAAAAAATCCCACATACTACATTAAAAACAACAGCAACAAAGTAAAAAACCTCTTGTGTCCCTATCTTGGGGTTCATTGCACTTAGCATCATCTTATGTGATCATATGTGCATAGTTTTTGACCTTTTCTACTTGTCTGGTAAGACTATCCTAAATGTATACTAGTTATTGAAAATAAGGGAAACCATGCGACTTATGTTTCTTAGGGTTTGGCTTACTTCACTTAATATAATTTTTTCCAAGTCTTTCCATTTCCTAACAAATGAGGCAGTGTCATTCTTTCTGATGGAGCCATGGAAATTCTCCCTCCCTCTCTCTCTCTCTCTCTCTGTGTATATATATATATATAATAAAGTAATATATAATATATAATAGAACATTATATATTATGTTATGTATAATATAACATTATACATTATATATTTTATATAATGTTATACATAATATAATATAATATATAATATATATTATATTATATATAAAATATATAATAGGATATATATATATTTTATTTTCTTGATCCATTAATCTACTGAAGGGCTCTGGGCTGGTTCCATATCTTAGCTATGGTGAATAATGCTGCAATAAACATAGTTGTGCTGGTAGCATTAGTATTGCCTTGTTTGTGATTGTTTGGGTAAATGCCTTAACGTCGGATTGCTGGGTCATAGGAGAGCTCTATGTTTAAAAAAATCTTTTTACCAGGATTTCTCATAAAGAAAGCACTGGAAATTGTAAAGAGATACAAATATTATTTAACCATAATTTTGGGGTCAACTACGAAGAATTTTAGGTACTGAATATTTTTTCTATGTTTCTCTTTTAAAATTTTGTCTTTTATATTTGTTCATAACCTATTTTAAATTTATTTTTATTTTTATTTTTGAAATTGTAAGCCTTTATTTGGCTAACAATAATGACATAATTTTTTAAATTTAATTTTATTGTCAAGGTGATGTACAGATGATTACAGTCGCATATATCAGGTAATGAGTGTATTACTTGTTGAACATTGTTATCCCTTCCCTCATTTTTTCCCACTTTCCCTTCCTCCAACTCTCCCTCCCCCCAAGTTGCAAAGTTTATTTCCAATATATTGTCTCATGAATATCGCTGTTGCATTGGTTCACCATTGGTGGGAGTATAAACGTGTTCAGCCACTGTGGAAAGTATGGAGTTTCCTCAAAGACTAAACCTAGAACTAAAGATAGCAATCCCACTCCTGGACATTTACCCAAATAACCACACACAAAGCTACACTAAAGCTACCAACACAACCATGTTCATTGAAGAATTATTTACCATAGCTAAGATATGGAACCAACCCAGATACCCCTCCATAAATGAATGGATCAAGAAAATGTATACATCTACAATAGAAGCCTATGCTTACATCAGAAGGAAAGACATCACCCCATTCATAAGGAAATGAAAAGAGTTGTAAACAATCATATTAAGTGAAGTAAGCGAAACCCAAAGAAACATAGCCTTCCTGTTTTCCCTTATTTGTAATAATTAGTATATGTATAGGATAGTCCTAGTAGAGGCTCACAATAGCTCAATAGCTATGTATATATGGCCATATAAGATGATGCTAACCCAAATGAACAATAAGATACGGAAACCAGAAGTTTTCTTTGTTGTTGTTTTTAATACACTGTGTGAAGTTATTTCTTTTTTCTTTTGTTCCCCCCCTTTGGTTTATCCTCTGTTGTCACTGTATTTGACTTTTTATACTTTTTTATTGTAAAAATATTGTACAGAGGGGTTACAGTTACATGAGCAAGGTAATGAGTACATTTCCTATCAAGCATTGTTACCTCCCCCTTTGTTTTTGATACCCTGCTTTGTATATAGGTTTAACTGATTTGGGAAAAGGAAGGGGAACAACAAAATGGTGAATTCATTTTTATTTATTTTTTATTTTTTATTTTTTTGGGTCCAGTTGTGGGGCCTGAACTCTGGGCCTGGGCGCTGTCCCTCAGCTCTTCAGCTCAAGGCTAGCGCTCTACCACTTGAGATACAGCGCCACTTCTGGCTTTTTTCTTTTTTTTGCATATGTGGTGCTGGGGAATCGAACCCAGGGCCTCAGGCATGCAAGGCAAGTGCTCTACCACTGAGCCATCCTCCCAGCCCTGAATTCATTTTTAATGATTTATTAGACAAGTGAAATTTATTTTTGTGACTACAGATGTAAAATTCCTCCAACTGACAATATTTGTTGAAAATATCCTATTTCTACTGAATTCCAGAATTCCTTCTTTATGGCTGACCCATACATCATTGTCTATATATACTATGTTTTCTTTATCCATGCATCAGAAGTTGTACATTTTGGCTCTTGTGAATAGCGCTTCAGTAAACATGGGCATGCAAATGTCTCTATTTTGTCCTCTCAGTTGAATATATAACCAAGGTTGGTATTGCCGTTCACATTGTAGTTATATTTAAAGCATAAAGTGTTAATTTTGCATTTGTACATTAATAAAATTTTTAACAATAAAGTATAGAAAAATATTTCACAAGAAGTTAAGAGCTGCTGACTCATACCCTTTAAGGCATAGAGCTTTTGAATTGGCTTGGTCTCTTCTGAAGCACCTAGATAAGGTCAGAAGGAACTTGAAATCTTTATTTGTAATGTCTTTCTTTGCAGTTGTACTTCCATCTAAGTTGGCCTTTCATGGTTCCAAAATTGCACTCCAGATTTGGGTTGAGAATAAAACAGTTATTGGCAAGTGGTCTGCTGTCTCCATATGGACTACACCACTACCATAAATCGATACACATAAGTGTACCTGTAATAGATGCCATATGCTGGCTCACTGTTAAGATTCATAGAGCAGACTCCTCTTCCCTTCTTCCTCACCTGTAATCTTCCTAACCTGACTTCACCCTGTGTTATTTTGCTCCTTTCATAGTTTTCTTTGCCTCTTTGGGAAAAACACAAGTGCCCCAAATTGGTGAAGAGGTTCTACATCAATTAAGGCATGAAGGTAACAATGTTCACTGCATGTGTGAAAGCCATAGGGCCAGCTGGAACATAGGGTAGGAAGATGTTGGAGAGTTACATGGTGGGCCAATATACACTGAGAGCCTGGAATCTTTGGCTTTCTAGTGCTGCATTAACAAGTTGTCCCTAACAGCAGTGGCTTAAACAACCATTTCATTGGGAGGGGAGGAGTTGGCTGCATGTTAATAAGTTTTTATTGCTGTGACACAATATCTGGACAAAATAACTTGAGAGGAAAGATTTATTTGGTTTCAGAGTATTAGTCCATTGTAACAAGGAGAGGTATAAAGCAGCAGATTATAGTAGACAAGAAGGAGAGAGAGGGCAAGAGAGAGACAAAGTCAGAGTCACAGAGACACAGAAACAGAAATAGAGAGACAATGTCTACATTCCTATCTTGTACCTTTTATTCTGCTGGAGTTCCCATCTTATGCAATGTTGCTATCCATATTCAGGTCATGTCTTCTCCTCTTAGTAAATCCTCTCTGGGAATGTCCTAACAGACACACCCAGAAATGGGTGTTACTAATGTCCTAGATGTTCTCAGTCCAATTGCATTGACAATCAAGATTAGCCATCACCAGCTGGGGTGCTTTTCTTTTTTATGTGATGTCTAGGTAGTAAGATCATCTGGGAACTGACTGGGCTGGAAGTCCAAGATGTCTTATCTGTATCTGTACTTGGGAAAAAAATTTGGACTCAGTTGGGATACTTGTCATTCCTTGACTGCTAGTCTCTGCCACCAAGGGTCCTAGTATTTCTTTCCTTTGCCTAGTCTCTTTATGTGATGTATCTGTGGTTTTTCAGGATTGCCAGATCTTTTATGTAAAAGATAGCCCAGTCCTTTCCAAAATATGAAGTGTGCCTTTCAGCTGTGGGCTCTGAAAGAGCACAGCTTCACCCTCCATTCTGTTGGTTCCTGTGAGTCAAAAGTAATCACTTATCCAATCTGAGATGCATAGTGGGAGACTGTGTCTGTTAGTGTTCTCTGTATGGCATTCAGAGTCACATCCCACTTGCATGCACTACACATTCACCTCCAACAATTTCCCAGTCTTGTATTAGGTCAAGTTGCAAAGGCAAAGACAGAGCTATTTAGGTGTAGGCCCTCTGGTATGTCTTAGTTATTATCCCTACTATATAGAAGGCCTGAGACTTGAGACAAGATATTTACTCATCATCATCCAGCATATAAGGAGGCAAAAAAATGATCACAGCAGATAATCTGACTGGAAAGTTACTCACAGTAGATAGTCCAGTAAAGAAGCTAATCATAATAGTCCAGAAGAAATAGAAAGGTGGTTGGTGGGAGAGTGAAGACCCGTAGAAACCATTGGCCCATCTCAGCTGGAATTCGTTTGACATGGTGCTCCCATCTGCTCCATGGGAATGGCGCTTTGTGACTCATGACATTGACTGAGAGCCCTCCTTCCTTCCACAAAGGACCAGCCGTGTTTTCTGCTGCATAGGATTCCAAGTTTCCTTTTCAGAGAGGCAGAGTCCTCAAAGAACATTTCTTGTTTTGAACTATACCAGTTCTTTTCAAGACAAGGTGACATTTCTTTTGAAAACTATAAATTGATCACATATCAAATTTTAATTCTTTTCTACTTCTTCTTTGGATAAGCCACCTAAGAGATTATTAATGAGAAGGTCTTAAAAGATTTTGAGAACAGGGGTTATAGCATGGGGGAGGAACATATAAAGCAACAAAAAAATCACATGGTACATTATAAATATGTTAGAAACAATAGCAAGAAAGAAAAAAGATATTTGTGTCCCTATCTTGGGGTTCATTTCACTTAACATCATCTTATACTGTCATATATACACAGCTGTTGGCCTTTTCTGCTTGTCCTACACATGTACTAGTTATTGCAAATAAAGGAAACCATGGGACCTATGTTTCTTTGGGCTGTTTGATGTTGGTGCCCTGCATCTTGTATATATATATTTCTCTAATTCGGGGAGGGAAAGGGAAAAAACAAAATGCTTAAATAAGGATGCAGATTGGCCCATTATAACAATGAGATTTACAAAACACCACGTTGAAAACGAACTTTACAACTTCGGCTGGGGGTGGGGGTTAGTTGTGGAGGTGGGAGGGAAGGGATGGTAGGGGGAAAACAAAGGAGGAGGCAACACTGCTGAATAGCAAATGTACTCATTACCTTGCTTATGTAACTGTAATACCTATGTACAACATTTTTTACAATAAAAAATACAACAAAAAGGTTTTGAGTTGCTTCCATATCTTAGCTATAGAAAATAATGCTGCAATAAACATAATTGTGCTGGTAGCTTTAGTATGGTCTTGTTTGTGATAATTTGGGTAAATGTCCAAAAGTGGGATTGCTGGGTCATAGGGGAGCTCTATTTGGAGTCTTTTGAGGAACCTCCATACTACTTTCCAAAGTGGTTGAATAAGTTTACACTCCCACCAACAATGCAGTAGAGTTCCCTTCTGTCCACATCCCCTCCAGCATCTGTTGTTATTAGAGTTCTTGACTATAGCCATTCTAACTGGGGTGAGGTGGTATCTCAATGTTGTTTTGATTTGCATTTCTTTTATGGCTAGGGAGGTTGAGCACTTCTTCATGTGTCTATTGGCCATACTTCTTTCCTCTTCAGAGAAGTTTCTCTTTAAGTCTTTAGCCCACTTATTTATGGGGCAGTTGTTTCTTTGAAGATTTGTTGTAGTGGGATTTAATTTTTTGAGTTCCAGGTATATTTTAGATATGAGACCCTTGTTGGTTGTATGGCTAGTAAAGATCTTCTCCCAATCTGTGGGCTTTCTATTGATCTTGCTAGCTATGTCCTTTGCCATGCAGAAGCTCTGCACTTTCATGTAATCCCATTTGTCCAACCTTTCTTTGATTTGTTGTGTTTCTGAGTCTCTATTAAGAAAATTTGGGCCTGTGCCAAGGAGACCTAGCGTTTCTCCTATTCCATCCTGTAATGTTTTCAGAGTGTCTGCTTTGACTCTGAGGTCTTTGATCCATTTGGAGTTGATTCTGGTGTAGGGTGATATGTAAGGATCTAGCTTAAGTTTTCTACAAGTGATTAACCAATTTTGCCAGCACCATTTACTGAAGAGACTGTCTTCTATTTTATTTTTTAACTCCCTTATAGAAGATTAGATGGCTATAGGTCTATGGGTTCATTTCTGGGTTTTCAGTTCTATCCCATTGGTCCTGAGGTCTGATCTTGTGCTAGTACCAAGCCGTTTTGATTACTATGGCTTTGTAGTAGAGTTTGAAATTTGGTATTGATATTCCACCAGTGCTGTTCTTTTTGTGAAGGATCGTTGAAAATGTGGTATATATACACAATGGAATTCTATCCCTCCATCAGAAAGAATGACATTGCCCCATTTGTTAGGACATGGAAAGACTTGGAAAAAAATACATTAAGTGCAGTAAGTCAGGCCCAAAGAAACATAGGTCCCATGGTTTCCCTTATTTGCAATAATTAGTATATATCTGAGATAAGCAGAAATGGTCAGATGAGTTGATGTTAAGTGACATGAGCCCCAAGTTAAGGACTCAAATGTTTTTTTCTTTCTTACTATTGTGTCTAACATATTTATAAGATATTTCTTTGTTGCTTTGTGTGTCCCTCCCCCACAGTATAACTTCTGTTTTCACTATATTTGATGTTGGTATAATTTGTGGAGGGGAAGGGAAAAAACAAATTGTTTAAATAGGGATACATTGCACCAATGAGATGTACAAGATGTTGAAAATGAACTTTACAACTTTGCCTTTGGGGGCCCTGGGGGGAACATGGGAAAGGCTGGTAAGGGGAAACAAAGGAGGAGGCAACAATGCTTGATAATAAATGCACTCATTTCCTTGCCCATGTAATTGTAACCCCTCTGTATGGTATTTTCACAATAAAAAAAGAAATGTAATCATTACCTTACTTATGTCATCTTGACAATAAAAAAGTAAAAAAAAAGAGAGAGAAAAAAAGATTTGAGAAGACCTTTATTCTAGCTGAAAGATCTTACAGTTTTACAGTATTTTAGCCTGTTTTTACAGTTTTGTATTTGGTATGATTGTTGAGATGGTGGTATTGATATACATGCAAAGCTAGCTTGAAACAGGAGATCTGAAGCCTCAGCTTCCTCAACCCTGGGACTATACTCATATGCCACCATGCCCCACCATGCCCATGATCTGATTATTACCTGCACTCAATTCCTTTTTGTAGCGCTAAATTAGTTCATCATCAGTGCTTCTTTCCCCCCTTTTTATTTATACAAGGCTTATGCTGTGAACCAGTCCTTTATGATCACTCTGAGGCAGAAAATGGGCTTACACTTCCAGCCACAGTGAAGGAGAGAACATTAAACTAATCCTTTAACTGAGTGCCTCTATAAACTCCAGGTTAAAAAACAAGCAAAAAGCTAGGCCCTGGTAGCTTATTTCTGTAATACTAGCTATTCAGGAGGCTGAGATAAAAAATCCCATAGCTCAAAGCTAGTCCAGTCAGAATAGTATGTGAGATTCCATCTTCAAACAACCAATGCTGGGCTGGACATGTGGAGGAATCTCCATGATGCTTTTTATAGTGGTTACCTAGCTAATTTACATCCCCACCATCAATGTATTAATAGAGTTGCATTCTTCCCTGCATCCTCACTAGTAATGTTGTCACTCATATTGTTGATGTTGGTTCTTCTTGCTAGAGTGAGATGGCATCTCAATGTTGTTTTGATTTGCATTTCCTTTAGAGCCAGAACAATTCTTCATGTATTTATTAGAAATATGTACTTCTGAGAAGATGATTTTAACTTCTTTGCCCACTTATTAATTGGGTTAATGATTCTTTGAGAATGTACATTTTAAGCTCTTTTTATATTTTAGTTATTAAACTATTGTCAGATATATAGCTGGCAAGGATCTTCTCTCATTCTGCAGGGTTTTTTGGTTTAGTAACTTTGTATTTTGCTGTGTACTCGCTTTTTAGCAAAATGCAATCCCACTTCTCAATTTTTTTACCCATTTGCTGAGTCCCTAGAACTCTACTCAGGAAAATCTCATCTATACCAATAAATTATAATTTTTCCCAATTCCTTCCTATAGTAGTTTCCAGATTTCAGGTCTTATATGATGTTCTTTTATTTTTCTTTTCTTTTCTTTTTTTTTTTTTTGTCTAGTCGTGGGGCCTGAACTCTGGGCTGGGCGCTGTCCCTCAGCTCTTCAGCTCAAAGTTAGTGCTCTACCACTTGAGCCACAGCTCCACTTCTGGCTTTTTTTCTTTTTGCTTATGTGGTGCTCGGGAATCAAACCCAGGGGCTCATGCATGCAAGGCAGTGCTCTACCACTGAGCTACCTTCCCAGCCCCTTATAATATGTTCTTGATCCACTTTGAATCGGTATTAGTAAAAGGTGACAGGGATCTCATTTCAGTGTTCTGCATATGGATATCCAGTTTTTTAGCACCATTTGTTACAGAGTGTCTTTTTGCAAACCTATTATTTTGCCTTTTTTCTGTAAAAAAAAAATCAGATGGACATAGATACATGGGTTCATTTCTGGGTCTTCTGTGCCATTGATCTTTAAGTCTGTTTTTGTACCTGTAACAACCCCTTTTTGTTTCTATGGTTCTGTAGTAAATTTTGAAGTATAGAATTGTGATACCTCTAACATCATTTTTTTCTGTGCTTAGGACCAAGTCTATTTGCAATAGCATGAATAAATTGTTAAATAAATACCTAAGAAATCAACTTAACCAATGAATTGAAAACATCAACATGAAAACTATAAAACATTCAGAAAGAAATTGAACACAAAAGGAAGTAGAAGGACCTCCCATGTTCATAGATTGACACAGTTAATACTGAGAAAATGGACTTACTAACAAAGATGATCTACAAATTCAATGTAATCAAAACCCAATGCTGTTCTTCACAGAGATAGAGAAAATAATCCAACATTTATATGGAACTACAAAAGGCTCCTAATAGTCAAAGCAATCCCAGGGTTAAGGGGAGGAAATCTGAAGGTATCAGAATTCCAGAGTTGTAGCTTCACTACAAATTCATGTGTTATTTCTTTTTTATAATTCTAAAATCAGGTAACCTACATTCTGGTTATATGGGGTATTCACTTAGTAAAAATCTACTTTTACAGGGATATTCACTTAGTAAAAATTTGCTGATATGGTTTATTAAGATATACACCTATTCTACAATGTGTATTTTAATATTTCAAAAGAGGTAAAGATCGGCAGACAAGATAAGAAAAAATTACTGTATTGAAATTCTACAACTATACTATAAAGACACAAAAAGTGGAGTTGGAGCAGATGTGGGGAGAATGGTTGGCCCAATGACATTGATCAAAATGCTTGGGCTTTATAAATTGACATTTTAAATTGAAATCATCTTGTACAACTACTTAAAAATAATTTTAAAAAGTGAGAAAAAATATCAAAATTTTGAAAATAAAAGGAAAGGACAAGGTATTCCATGCCGTCATGGACCAAAAGAATGTTGTTATTCACAGATGACAAACAGGTCAAGCAGACTTTAGAGAAGCATTGATAAGGACAAAAAGGACATTTTATAATGCTAAAGGCATCAATGTAACTAGAACATGAAATTGGTTTATATCTAATAATCTAATGGGATAGCCTAAAAATATGAAGCATAAGTTTTCAGTATTGAAAAAAGTAGGCAAATCAAAACACTTGAAGTCTTTCTATTGATTTAATCATAAACAAAACTAATAAAGATGAGGAACATTTTTATTTTTTTATTTTTTTATTTTTTTTAATTTAAATTTTATTTTATTTTATTTGAGAACATACTGTACAGAGGGATTACGGGGTCATAGGGGAGCTCTATATTTAGTCTTTTGATGAACCTCCATACTGCTTTTTTTATATATAATAATGTCTGGAACTGAGGCTGCATTTTAGTGGCAGAAAGTTTGCTTAACATGCAGGAGGACCTGGGCTCTATCCTCAACAATATGTATACACATGAGCATGCACACATATACAACACACCATCATACACACATCATTCCGCACAAACATAGAGCACACAGTACTACACACACAGCATACATACAGACACATGCACATATCTCATGAGTATCAATAAAAAGACAAATTTTATTTTTAAATTGCACCAATGATCACTTCTGAAATTAAAAATAACAATTGAATTGAAAAAATGTACTACAATTTCTCAACAGCAAATTTAAACTGACAAATAATTAGAAATTTTTAAGATGGGCTAATTGAGAATATCTAGCATAGATAACATAAAGAAAAGTAACCAGATGAAAGACAAATAATATAAGAGATCCTCAGAGACCTGTTGGATTCCATCAAGCACACATGATACTTACAGGACTGATTTGTCTCCACCTCAATTACTGGGACTTCAGCAGGGAAACATGAAAGCATCACCTATAAAACTGCTGGTGATGGGCTGGGTAGAGCGCTTTCCTTGCATGCATGAGGCCCTGGGTTCGATTCCTCAGCACCACATAAGCAGGAAAAAAAAGCTGGGTTTGTGGAGGGGAAAGGAAAAAACAAATTGTTTAAATAGGGATACAGGTGGACCCACTGCAACAATGAGACGTACAAGTCGTTATGTCAAAAACGAACTTTACAACTTTGGTGGGGGGGGGAGGGAGGGAGGATGGGATGGGAAGGGGAAACAAAGGAGGAGGCTACAATGCTTGATAAGAAATGTACTCATTATCTTGCCCATGTAATTGTAACCCCTCTGTACAGTATTTTCACACACACACACACAAAAGCTGGAAGTGGCACTGTGGCTCAAGTGGTACAGTGCTAGCCTTGAACTGAAGAGCTGAGGGACAGTGCCCAGGCCCAGAGTTCAGGCCCCACAACCAGACTCCTTCCCCCCCCCCCACACACACACAAAAAAAACCTGCTGGTGAGAGAGTGTGGTAGAGACATGGAAGACTGACAAAATCTGGAAGAGCAGTGGGGGGGGGGGTTTGAAACTCTGGGCTATTATAACACTAGAAAGCAATAAGTTAAAATAATTTAGCAAATCACATGCATCTCCAGGCAAAGTGCATACTCAGGAGCCTTTTGACAACACCTTGAATTTACATCCTAGGCTCAGGTCAAGCCCAGCTTATTGCTGAATTGACTTGGCACACTGTGTGCCATGATTTACAAGATTCTCTCCCTCTGATTCTCTCTCTCTCTCTCTCTCTCTCTCTCTCTCTCTCTCTCTCTCTCTCTCTCTCTCTCTCTCTCTCTCTCTCTTCCCCCTCTCTCTTTTTCTCTTTCTCTCTCTTTCTCTGCCTGTCTCTCCATTTTTATTTTAGTCTGGTATTTAAGAAATCTCTATGAAAACATCAAATGAACATAAGCTAAAGACACAGAGATGTGTCTTACATACACAGCTAGTAAATGCCTTTTCAACTATAGTTCCAAAAAGTTTCAAAGCAAATGAACCCCAACTTGCCACAATTTCCAAAAATTTAGCAAATGTCTGTGCAATAAAATACTTTCTCCAATGTTACATTGTATTTACACATATCTACTGAATCTCCTTACATTATACACAGGCACGAAAATACACTCAACTACTAGAGATTCTTTTTCCATCCTAGGTTTATTTTTTATAACTCTTTTGAGGATAGACAATTTTACTACATACAGTTAATTAAATGTTCCGCATTTATTGGAAATGGCATATTTATTATGGACTGAATTTGTGTAAGAAAATTCTGTTCTGTTGACCTAGCTCTTCTCTCTATTCCTTGTCATCTGCTTTCAGGAATTCAGCTATTCTCAAGCACAGAATTTTCCAGACAAACTTTGTCATTGTTTTTTTTCCAGATGATTGAGGCATTCTCAGAATCCTGACTGAATATATAAGCTAAGTTGGTCAGAGACAACAACTTCAATATTGTGACTTTTTCCATTGAGAAAAGTGTCATTTGTCACTTGTTCGAGCCTCTTCTATGCTTTTCTGTGACATTTCCTGAGTTTCTCATTGAGCATTGTGCATTTCTTGTGAATGTTATTTCGACTCTTTGGGGGGGTGGGGGGGACAGGGGGAATTGGTTCCGACTGTGATCGCCAAGTCCTTTTTCATTTTTTTACCAAACGTCGCGGATGATAGTGTAGGATGATGGCATTTTCTTCTTCCTATGCTTTCGATTCCTTATTCTGCACTCCGAAGTTTCTCGGATTGATCGTGTTCTACGTTTCCCCACGATGGCCTTTTACAATCATCAGGAGGATCTTGGTTTTGTGTGCAGTCGTGAGGTTGGAGCTCGGTGGTGGGCTCTCTGCAGCGGGTGCGCCCTGCACCGGACTGTGGACTGTGTACCCGCAGGGTGCAGGTGGGCTCAGCTTAGACCTTGCCAAGGTGCTGCCCAGAGCTCAGCCGAACCTTGGGCCTCGTCCTTGGGTGTGAGCCATCGGGGATACAGGCAGGATGCCAGTGGCGGCTCGCAAGCATGGCCGCTGGCCCGGTCTGCACTAGGCTCCACGCGCAGTGCTCGCTGCTCCTCTGGGCACCTTGGCTGCCACCACGGGGTGTAGGCATCCCCCAGGAGTAGGCCTATCCAGACCGGTGCACAGCAAATGAATGACCCCTCCCCACCCCACCCCAACCCTCCATGGGCCTCCCAGGGCCTCTCCATCCTTCCTCCACCCCTCCGCACTCACCCTCGTCCCTCCCCTCCTCAATCCTCCAACATCATCATCATCATCATTATCATGGTCGCAATTTCTTTACTTTAGATAAAATGTATCTAGGTTCAATGAGGAAATCTTATTCAAAATGGACATGCGTATGCCCATGTTAGCTGTTCCCCTCATAATCTGGAGACTTTCCTATTTGCTAGAAAGTATTCTATCCCATGCCATTTGCTCTCTAAGCCTCCCGAGGCAACCGCTTTTCTAGATTTCACCCTGTGTTGGTTTTTCCTGCTGTAGAACTTTCTACAAATGGAATCTCAGTGTTCTCTGCTATGTCTCACTTGTTTTGCTTGGTTGTCTGTAAGATTCTTTAGTATTGCTGTGTGCAGCAGTAATTTGTTTCCCTCTGACCTGTATGAATGGCCATGCTATTTTGTTGGACATTTAAGTTTTGTGCACACTTTGGCTATTATGGGAAAGGTGGTGTTTCATGAACATACGCTCTCATTTGTTCTAAGCAATGAGAAGGTCAAAGAGGGTGTGTATGCTTCTTTATCTTTTCTGCAGTATGACAATGCTTTTTGCTGTTGTGTTTTCTCATAAGCTTCACCATTGTGAATTCCTATCAAGAACATTCTCAGAACTCTGGCCCCTATGCATTCCAGCCTACGTTCTATGTAGCCAAGCTTTGGGGTTTTAGACACTCTTCTAGACAGAGAATAGTAATTTGTGGTTTAACTTTGGATTTCTTTACTGACTGATAATGTTAAAAAGCATTTCCATATGCTTATTAGCCATTCATGTATCTTTATTGGTAAAGTGTCTGTTCAAATACTTTGGTATTTTCCATGTGTCAGCTCTTATAGTACTGAGTTGTTTGAGTTCCTCACATATTCTTGAATTCCTTCGTGAGAGAGAAAGTGTTGAATATGTTCTCTTTAAGTTTTGCCATTCCACTTCCCTAGTGATACTATTTGTATGATGTCAAATTAACCTACTTCCTTCCCTGTGGCTATTGATTTCTGAGTCCATGTGGGAATCTTTTTTTTTTTTAATTCTAAGACACAAACAAATGTTCTTATACTTTCTTCAAACCAGTTATGGATTTTTGGTTTTGTGTTTAGCCTTATGATCCACCTTGAACTACTGTTTCAGTGTGACTGAAGAAAGAGGTTGAATATTTCCCCCAATTTCTTTCATACAGCTTTTCCAGTGCCCATTGTTCAAAAGATTGCTCACAGAATCACTCTTAGATCTCTGCTGAAAATCTGAATATGTGAGTCTATCTTTTGTCTAGACACCCACTGATTATTTTGACTGTGTTTATGTCAATGTCACACTTCATTTGATTCCATGTTTAGCTTTATTGTAAGCCCTGAAGTGAGTGTCGCTTCTACCCTCTGGTTTGGACCTTATACCTTACCCCATCTTGCTCTCTATTTCTTAGTACTCATCAACTCCTTCTACCTTCTTTTTCTCCCTTGTTTCCTTCCTTTCTTCCTTCCTTCCAATTTTGATTGATGAGTTTTAGATGTTCCCTTAGATACTGTGCCTGAACAACCATGAATCGCTCTGAAACCTAGTCTAGCCCTTATCTATAGTTAAAGGCATAAACCTGCTGGGATACAGTGATCTGTATAATATATTTTTATTATCTTTAATATGTATTATATGTAATTTACTTTTACTATCTTTAAGTAGAGGTACCAAGGGTTCCAATTCAGCATGTCAATCTATGAGTGCAATCAGGGATCTGTTTCTTGTCTCAGCTCGTAGCTGAGCACTGGGAGCATGGGAGGAGGCTTCATGACCTGAGCAGGACCTCACTTTTACCCAGCTGAAACACTGGCTTTCTGCAGTCATAAGAACCTTCCCCAAGCCACACTAAGTGAAAGTCCACTTCTCCTGAACTGCCCATAAACACTGGAGTATTGACTGCTTTATGATTGCACCTCTCAAAAGAAATATATCAGTTTTAAAAGTCATAAATCAAAATTTTTGCCCCATGCAAATTGTGTTTTTGCATTTGGGGCATACTTTTGAAAATCTGAGCACTTTTTGTGAGTGATTGTGTCATATCATCTATATTATGAAGGTGTCCTGGGAAAATACCTCACACTCCTTAGAGAGGGTCATAGTGGTGACAACACGCATAAGTACACCCAGATCTCTGTGCTACTGCAACTCCCTGACTTCATTTTTTTTGTTTGTTTTGCTTTTCGCCTTCTTTTTTGTTTCCTTTGTTTTTCTTCTTTCTTTTATGATTGTTTGTGCCAGTATTGGGACAGAACTCAGGGCCTATGTACTGTCCCTTAGCTTTTTTGCTCAAGGCTGAGCTTTACCACTTGAGCCACAGTTCTACTTCTGGTGTTTTGGTAGTTAATTGGAAATAAGATACTCATTGACTTTCCTGCCCAGGCTGGCTTCAAACTGAGATCCTCAGATCTCAGCCTCTCAAGCAGCTAGGATTACAGGTGTGAGCCACAGGTGCCCAGGTAAACTCACTGCTTTTGTGCTCCCAGTGAGGACATAATGTATCAAGACACATTTTCACAAGCATTATTTTATCTGACATAGAACAGAGTACTTTTGGTTTTGTACATAACATTCACTTCTTCCTAAACCCCTCTGATTATACTCTCCATTAGATAAGCATGAGCCCCACTCAGGCCTTGTATTTTCATGGGAAATAATCAATTTTCATTGGGAGTTGAGTTCTTAGACTACAAATCCCACATTTTACCTGTTTCCTTTAAGTTCCCAGCCTCTACTGCTATATTCATTCCCCAGTAGAACAGAATAGAATCTGTAACCCAACTGACCAACATGCTACCTACTTAGAACTTCACATTCTGTGCACTAAGCCATTCCTGGAAAATCATTGTAAAAGAAAGTACTGGACCAGGTATGCAGGTGACATCACTTGTCTGTTACCTCTCATCACATCAGGAAAAAGCAAATCATCTAATACTTTATGTTGTCCTTCTGTAAAATGATGATAATATCACATATCTTCAGGAATCTTTGAAGATTGGGAGAATTAATAGATGTCACATGCTTCAAAAGCTGTTGTGCACTCTGCCTCTACCAACATAATGTTGCTTTTTTGCTTTCTTCCTCCTCAATTACTTGCACCTTTCATCTATAATTCTGCTTAGAATCTGACAAATATCATTCTATGTTTGCATGCAGAGTAAGGAGGAGCTTGTTTATTGACAGTCTCTTGATTCATGAAAGATCAGTGATTAAGAGTCACATAAAAGTATGACTTACATTGGTTTAGTTTCTGTCTATGTATGGAAAGGGAAACAATTAACCACTGCTGGAGGTAATGAACATAGCCTGAGCACCTGCCGCTGCTGCAATCCTTGTTTGCCTTGCCTTGTCTAGCTAGCAATTCATTATTATAGTCCTGATTATAGCAGCTTGCTTCACAGGGGACTGTAGGGAAGAAGGATGGAGAAGGATGGGGTTAGTAAAAAATCAGAGTAACTGATGTGGTTGCTGAAATTCCAGAAGATACCAGATGACAAGTGCTAGCTGCTACAGAAAGCTCAGAGGATTCCAAAGACAAATACAAAAGTTCTGGATTTTCACACTCTTGAAGGATTCCTCACTGTATGACGTCTGGCTGGGTTTTTCAACACTTCTCCTTAGTTATTTTATTCTACCTCCATTTGTTCTCGTTACTTCTATGATTCCTAATCTGTTGCTACAAGAAGTCATATGTGCAGGGACCATACTAATCTTCTCTACATCATTCTAATTTTAGTATATGTGCTTAAGTGAAGTAAGCCAGGCCTAAAGAAACATAAATCCATGGTTTCTTTATATGTAGTAACTAGTGTATGTCTAGGACAAGCAGAAAAGGTCAAAAGCTATGTACACATGACCATATAAGACAATGGTAAGTGAAATGAACCCCAAGATAGGGATACAAGAGGTTTTATCTTTTTTGCTGTTGTTTTTAATGTGCTTATAACGTACTATGTGATTTTTTTGTTTCTTTTGTATGTTCTTCCTTCATGGTATAACCCGTTTTCACTGTATTTGACTCTCGTGCCCTGTATCTTGTATATACATTTTTCTAATTTGAGGAGGGGAAGGAAATAAAAAATATGCTGAAATAAGGTCCAGGACCACCCATTGTAACAATGAGATATTCAAGACACTATGTTGAAAACAAACTTCACAACTTTGGAGCAAGGAGGGAAAATTTGGGGAGATGGGGAGGAAAGGGATGGTAGGGGATAAACAAAGGAGGGGTAACAATGTTTAATAGGAAATGGACTCACTACCTTACTCATGTAACTGTTACCCCTCTGTACAGTATCTTTATATATATATATATATATATATATATATATATATGTATATATATATATATATATATATAAAGTCATAAGCACTGTGGAATGCCAGGAGGAAGCACAGTGGGATGGGACAGCTTGCATGGCAACAAATCCAGACCAGGAGTCTGTGATGACATCAAGCACAGGACTTGTCATTCACCCAACTTTGGTGACTTCTTACTCATCAGACCCATGTATCCTGTCGCTACCACCTTGACCAGCAAGGAAGACGCAACACCAGACTCTTCTCTCTGCAGTTTATTCAGGACCTTTGAGTAATCTTCTGACCCCAACCCCGGGGAGAATTCCCCACAGCCTTAAGTACCCGCTGGGTAGCCAACCCTGATACGCCACGTGGGAACCACCAATAGGTTCAGGTGCGCGGAAGCAAGCCAGATTCTTTGCCTTAGCCATATAAGGAGTTGTTTACCACGAGAGCTCTCGCCATCGGGAAGGCGGAGGGCGGAAGCCGGTGCCATCTTCCAGGTGCGGCCTCTCGCAGCTCTCTACAGTTCCCCCTTTTTTGTTTAAAGAACACAGATGAGAACAGAGGTCTGATCCCTGTTGTGCAATGCAAGGACTGCATACAAGCCTTCTCCCAGAGGGTACCTTCTCTAGGGATGACTCAGCCTGTCCATTGATTCATTTTTCACAAGGACGGGAAAAGGCGAATCGAACCCGTGTGCAATCAAACATGCTCTCCTCGAGGGCAAAACTCATGCCTCTGGACTTCAGTACTTTGGCTTTGCAATCTGTGTTCATTGTTTTAGGGTGGCAAGCCACGCTTGGGGGGACTGACCTGCTCCAATGACTGTAAAGGCCTGGATAATCATGGCTGCACTGCGACGCTGAGAACCTCTAATTTGGCAAATGCACCACAGACATACCAAGGAGGCTAACACCAGAAGGCCTGTCAGGGCTCCTAAACCCGCCCATTCCTTAAGATGATTCATAGTAGCGGAGATCCATGAAGATAACCCCTCCGCCAATCCGGCATCCACTCGGGTCGAGTTCACCATGACGATGGCAACCCTGAACTGTTCCATCAGGCTGTCGAACTCCCCAGTTCAATTACCTAAAAGATAACTAGACAACTGTTTAGACAAATTTGCAGCATTTTTTGAATAGGTTTTTTCCTGGGCCTGAACTCTGGGCCTGGGCACTGTCCCTCAGCTTTTCAGCTCAAGGCCAGCACTCTACCACTTGAGTCACAGCGCCACTTCCGGCTTTTTTCATTTTGCTTATATGGTGCTGAGGAATCGAACCCAGGGCCTCATGCATGCAAGGCAAGCGCTCTACCACTGAGCCACCTTCCCAGCCCCATTCTTCTGGGTTAATTGCACCACAGCAGCAGCTAATCCAGCATTAGTTAGTGGTCCGTCCAGCTCTCTGCAAACTTTCATCCATGCTTCTAGTCCCCTGTTCTTATATGGGGTTATGGCGGCTCTGCATTCCCTAGTGCACTGCTCGTAAACAAGCTGTTTAATTAATGGCATGGCTGCGTCTGGGTCACCAAAACTTCTGCCAGCAGCCTCGACCATATGGGCAACAAAGTCCAAAAACGGCTCCGTAGAGCCCTGCAGGATTTTAGTGAGATTGCCACTCACCTCGCCTTTATTTGGTAAGGCCTTCCATGCCTTTATGCCAATTTTATTGATTTGTTCATAAACTTGAACCGGGTAGCCTATCTGCTGATTGGCGAATCTCCCCTGTCCAAGCAGCATATCTCTGTCCCAAGCTGGGTTCCCCGCAGCCTGATTGGCTGCAGCCTCTTCACTAGCAAATTCAATCAAAAAGGCCTTCCAATCTAAATACTGACCTGGGCTCAAACAAGCTCGTGCGAGCCCACTCCAATCACCGGGTGTCATGCAATGTCTGTTTAGGGCCTCCACCTGGGCTACAGTAAAGGAGGTTGTGATTCCGTATGTCCGCACAGACTCAGCTAAAGATTTTATAACCTTAAAATCTAAGGGTTCATGATACCGCTGTCCCTGTGGATCCTGAAATATTGGACAGGCTAGATGAAACTCGGTTCTGACCGCTTTCCACATGCCTGGGCTGAAAGAACAGCCGGGGCTGCCACTTCTGGGGTCCTCCGCATAGAGCGGAGGGGCCGAAGGTGTGGCGCGGTGCATGGAGGGCATGCATTTGTCTTTATCTGGGTCTTCTCTCTCCTTCCCTTTCCTCCTCTTTCTTATCTTTGTTTTTTCTATTTGTTCTATGAGTGATTGTAGTTCCTCTGAGTCTGTAGACTCAGAGGTCTCTAGTTCGGCAAGATCGGGGTATAACCCCCCCCCCCCTGCTCTCCTCCTTTTCGCTGTCTGCCCTTTCCGATCTTTCTTCCTGCAGCATTTCTAGGGCGGCCTGACCATTCTCTACCGCCTCACTGCAACGCTGGTCCTCGAGACAGCCTCTTATCAGTTTCCATATTGGTCTCACTCCGCTCTTAAGCGTTCCTTGTTCAGAGGCAAAATCTAGGTCCCTCCCTAGTTTCTCCCAAGAGGCCACCGTGAGGCTTCCGGAGACAGCGAACCATGGGGCAACGATGTCACATTCATTCAAAAATCTCTCTAAAGTACTCTTTTTTATTTTTAACTTTTTTGAGTGCAGTAGCTCATTGAGAGCCAAAATAATTGGGTGCGAAGAAGAAGCGCCCATGTTTTAAACATTTAAAGCTGGTAAACAAACTTTTACTTTCACTTTTGGCTACTCTATTGACTAGCCCCGGGTTCTCACTCTCTTTATCTACCGAGAAGAGCAAAAATCCCCCCCCCCCCCCCCCCCCCGCTCTTGTCGCGGATTCCCCTTTTACCTGGGAACTTACTCCCTGCTCTTGTCGCGGATTCCCCTTTTACCTGGGGACTTACCCCTGCTTTTGTCGTGGATTCCCCTTTTACCTGGGAACTTACCGGTGCACCACCCTGACCGCAGAGAGTTCTGAGTCCTCCTTGGGGTTATGGCTGAGTTCCCCGTACGGGCCACCATGTGTCGCTACCCGCCTCGACCAGCAAGGAAGACGCTGCAGTTTATTCTCTCTGCAGTTTATTCAGGACATTTGAGTAATCTTCTGACCCCAACCCGGGGGAGAATTCCCCACAACCTTAAGTACCCGCTGGGTAGCCAACCCTGATACGCCACGTGGGAACCACCAATAGGTTCAGGTGCGCAGAAGCAAGCCAGATTCTTTGCCTTAGCCATATAAGGAGTTGTTTACCACGAGAGCACTCGCCATCGGGAAGGCGGAGGGCGGAAGCCGGCGCCATCTTCCAGGTGCGGCCTCTCGCAGCTCTCTACAGTATCCTAAGTAATTTATAAGTGCATGGAAATTTCACTTGGTCTTCTAATATATGAGTATGTATCTTGCTAAGATCTGGGAGCAGATAGGATTCCTCATTTAATTTTTAAAAAACACCAAAAGATTATTTGTACAAACATACAGAGATAATTACTACTTCTTATTCGACATAAACTTACCAGCTCAGGTCATAAATGAATGACATGGATGCTAGGAAAAAATGTACTTTATTAAGAAAACCAGCACATACAATAGACAATAGTCAGAATAATCTTACCTAACTACCATAGTGAAGCATTAAAGAACAATTTCATTTTTCTTGAAAAATATTAATCTATTAACTAAGGCAACACGCAGGAGTTCATATTCGTCAGGACTGAAGACCTTGAGAATTATGACATGGGAAGTGGTCGGATGAGTAGGGGTGATGAATAGAGGTGATGAGGTTGAGATGAGTAAGGGTCTGGAGAAAATATTTAAGCTCTGTGGAAACTCAATTGACAATCAATAACAAATCACTCTTACTTCCCACTTCCTTCCTGAAGTCCGATGTCAGCTTGATTCCCTACAGAGAGAAAGGGAAGTGACTAGATCTAGCTGAAATCCTTCATGGACCCCTTCATGGTTGAACATGAAAAGAGAAAAATTAGAGAACACAGGCACAAATTCATCCATTCCCTATTTCTTGCATAGATAGGTAGGTAGGTAGGTAGATAGATAGATAGATAGATAGATAGATAGATAGATAGATAGATAGATAGATAGATTGATTGATTGATTGATAGATGGATAGATAGATGGATAGATAGAGGGATAGATAGAGGGATAGATAGAGGGATAGATAGATAGATAGATAGATAGATAGATAGATAGATAGATAGATAGATAGATAGATAGATAGACTATAAGGTTGTTGTTTAAAACAACAATGGAATTGTGGTGGAGAAACAGAGTGAATATAATCTGAGATTTCCCCTTAAGAAAGGTTGTAATACTTAATATTGTCACACAGAAGGGGTGGAAATGCATCCTGGCTGGAAGGGCAGCAGGAGCATGGAGAGTCAGCACAGTGCATGTGAGGAGAGACACGGGTGAATAAGAAGGAAGGAAGAAGGCACTAATGAATCAAGAACCCACTGAGCATCTACCAGAACAGGGTTGGGCTAAACAAAGAGAAGAAAGCACCCTGTTTCCAAGTTCCAGAATAATCTGGGGATGACATCTGCTTTCCTCATGGCAGTGGCAGCCATATACCCATGCCTTGGGAATGAGTTACACATTTCTTTGTCTCAGAAATGCTCTTAATTGTCCCTTCTGTCCATTTTAATTCTATTATGTCAAATTGTTGCCCTAAAGCTGCCTGCCTCCATTAATATTCTAGGCTTAATCTAAACTTTTCTCTGTACAGAGTAGACTGCAATATAACATGTGCAAATAAGATTACAACCTACAA
The DNA here is from genome assembly GCF_024711535.1 of Dipodomys merriami. NCBI lineage: Eukaryota > Metazoa > Chordata > Mammalia > Rodentia > Heteromyidae > Dipodomys > Dipodomys merriami. The sequence goes on from NW_027205381.1 coordinate 6,421,812, forward strand.
TAAGCGGCTGAGTCTCAGCCAATCACAAGCAGCTGAGTCTCAGCCAATCATGAGCAGCTATGTCTCAGCCAATCATAAGCAGCCAAGTGCACAAACCATGTTCAAACAAAGATGAGTATGAGCTGTGACCAACTGGCTCATCTTGATCTCATTTCAGTTTTCCATAAATCAATTACTTTTCTCAGACAACAAATCTGCCACAATGGTGGGGCTGAACATCCTGCACCATTTTTATTCATCCTGCTGGTGCCAATTCTCAAATTTCAAATACAGCCAAGTAAGATCTGAAACAAAAAATCAACATCAGGTTTCTTGTAATTTTGTGTGTGTGTGTGTGTGTGTGTGTGTGTGTGTGTGTGTGTGTGTGTGTGTGTGTGTGTGTGTGTGTGTGTGTGTGTGTGTGTGTGGTCAGTACTAAGGCATAAACTTAGGTAGGGTCTGGCACTGTCCCTTAGCTTTTTCACTCAAAGACAGAACTCTACCACTTGAGCCACACCTCCACTTCTGGCTTTTTTTTTTCTGGATATAAGAGTCTCACAGACTTTCTTTCCTGTACTGGTTTCAAGCCACAGTCCTCAGATCTCAGCTTCCTGAGTATCTAGGCATATAAGCAAGAGCCACTGGCACTCAGTGTAATTTTCTCTTTTAACAATTCATGTTTCTTGCAAATAAGGTAAACCAGGGGACCTATGTTTCTTTGGGCCTGGCTTACTTCACTTAATATAATTTTTTCCAAGTCTTTCCATTTCCTAACAAATGCGGCAATGTCATTGTTTCTGATGGAGGCATAGGATTCCATTGTGTATATATACCACATTTTCTTGATCCATTCATCTATTGATGGGCATCCGGGTTGGTTCCATATCTTAGCTATGGTAAATAATAAACATAGTCGTGCTGGTCTTGTTTGTGAACATTTGAGTAAATGCCCAAAAGTGGGATTGCTGGGTCATGGGGGAGCTCTATGCGGAGTCTTATGAGGAACCTCCATACTACTTTCCAAAGTGGTTGAACAAGTATTCAAATGTTTTTTCTTTCATGCGATTGTATCTAACATATTTATAAGATGATTTCTTTGTTGCTTTGTATGTCCCTCCCCCATGCTATAACCCCTGCTTTCACTGTATTTGATGTTGGTATAATTTTTGAAGGGGAAGGGAAAAATCAAATTGTTTAAACAGGGATACAGGTGGACCCATTGCAACAATGAGATGTACAAGTCGTTATGTTGAAAAATGAACTTTACAACTTTGGCCGGTGTGTGTGTGGGGGGGGGGGGGGGAGTTGGGAAGGGATGGAAAGGGGAAACAAAGGAGGAGGCAACAATGCTTGATAAGAAATGTTCTCATTATCTTGCCCATGTAATTGTAACCCCTCTGTACAGTATTTTCACAATAAAAAAATTCATGTTTCTTTCTAAGTTGTTCTTTTATGGCCATAGACTGCTTTTGAGTACACAGTTCCCTTTATGGATAAATACACATTCACATAACATAAGCACACAATATATTTTTATACAACTATTAGTGTCATGGCATTGGTGAAATCTGTAATATCTGGGTCAGGTTTTGTAGGCTAGACTGACGGCTATCCAGGCTCACTCTTTACCTCAGTGGGCACCAGAAGCCAGCACCACACTAAGGGAGACAGAAACACAAATCCACAGATTGTCTGGAAAAGAGGGCAGGCAGAAAATAAACTATTGTATTGTAGATGTTACAAGTATTTCAGGTGTCAAACAGCTGAATAAAATGAGAAATTCATACCATTCTTCTGTGCTCACTTATTCCTGGCTTTCTATCCAGATGTTTGGTCTATGCACATATATTTCGCATGTCCTGAAAGAACCATTTTTTTATTGTGAAGATACTGTACAGAGGGGTTACAGTTACATGGGTAATGAGTATATTTCGTATTGAACATTGTTACCCCCTCCTTTGTTTTTTTCCATACTATCCCTTCCCACCCCCACCTCTCCAACTCCCCACCCCAAGTTGTAAAGTTCATTTTCAACATAGTGTCTTGTACATCTCATTGTTACAATAGGTTAACCTGTATTCTTGTTTCAGCATTTCATTAATTCCCTTCCCCTCCCCAAATTAGAAAAATGTATATATTAGATGCAGGGCACCAGAATCAAATACAATGACAACAGGGGTTAATACCATGGGGGAAGAACATACAAAAGAAACAAAAAAATCATATAGCACATTAGAAACAACAGTGACAAAGAAAAAAACTCTTGGGTCCCTATCTTGGGGTTCATTTCACTTACCATCATCTTATATGGTCATGTGTGTGCAGCATTTGAACTTTTCTGCATGTCTGGTCAGATTATTCTAGATGTATACTAGTTATTACAAATAAGGGAAACCATGAAACCTATGTTTCTTTGGGTCTGGCTTACTTCATACAATTTTTCCCAAGTCTTTCAATTGGGGCAGTGTCATTCTTTCTGACGGAGGCTTAGAATTCCATTGTGTGTGTGTGTGTGTGTGTGTGTGTGTGTGTGTGTGTGTGTGTGTGTGTGTGTGTGTGTGTGTGTGTGTGTGTGTGTGTGTGATATTTTCTTGATTCGTTCATCTATTCAGGGGCATCTGGGTTGGTTCCATATCTTAGCTACGGTGAATAATGCTTTAATAAACATAGTTGTTCTAGTAGCTTTAGTATGGCCTTGTTTGTGATTGTTTGGGTAAATGCCCAAAAGTGGGATCATAGGGGAGCTATATGTTTAGACTTTTAAGGAATTCCATACTGATCTTCAAAGTGGTTGAACAAGTTTACACTCCCACCAATAATGCAGTAGGATTCCCTTTTGGCCACATCCCCTCCAGCATCTGTTATTATTAGAGTTCTTGATTATAGCCATTCTAACTGGGGTGAGGTGGAATCTCAGTGTTGTTTTGATTTGCATTTCTTTTATGGCTACAGAAATTAAGCATTTCTTCATGTGTCTATTGGCCATTATTATTTCCTCTTCAGAGAAGTTCTCTTTAAGTCTTTGGCCCACTTATTGATGGGGCAGTTGTTTCTTTGAGGATTTGTTGTTGGAGATTTAAGTTTTTGAGTTATAGATATATTTTATATATGAATCTCTTGTCTATTTTATGTCTAGTGAAGATCTTCTCCCAATCTATGGGCTTTCTATTGACTTTGCTAGCTGTGTCTTTTGCCATGCAGAAGCTTTGCAGTTTCATGCAACCCCATTTGTCCAACCTTTCTGAAAGAACCAGTTTTAAAAGAGTCCATTTTGCCTCTTTGAGAGAGGATGGAGAAAAGCAACTCTACCTATCCAGAGTAAGTAAAGTCTTTTTATGATGTTATTTCACTGTCAACCCAGTTCCTGGAATGAAACTAGGAATAGCTGTACTTCCTTGACCATGAGTATATTCAAATTTTGGTACTCATCCTACTATCACAGAAGTAAATGCAGGACATATCTGAATGGCTCTACACCAAGGCATCTTCTTTTTTAACAAGTCATTTTTATGTGTGTCCTGGGAACCTGGGATGAGAAGAGCAAATGATTTACTTTTAGATGCAATATGCAGGAAGCATTATTTACATCTACTGCCTTTCTGCTCTGCTATATATCAATATTTATTGCTAATTCAATGTCAAAGTTTGACCTCACATTTTTTTAGTCAAGATATATTTCTTGGAGCAATAAATCTTTGTAATCACCACAGTTTAAATCAATATCTGTTTATTATCTATTTATCATCTACACTTGAGATACATTGGGCCTCTGATTTCTAAGGATGGAGCTCCACCAAAGTGATATGGCCATCCAAAGGATTTGTAGTCTCTGCTTTAGTATTGGATCTAAGACCTGAAACCAAAGCCATACAAAATGAAAAGTACATAAAGTGCTTGGCTGGGGCACAAAACTACTGAGTTATAAAATATTTATAGCAGAAGATAGCTACAAGTTTATTTCAGTATATCTAAACTGTATACCCTTAATTCTGGGGATGTAGCCCAATTTTGTCCTCTGCCACCTATCAGTAAATAATAAAACTGCTTTGTACCATAATAGGCTTGGGTGTTCTATCTCTCTGGACTAAGGAAAATTGATGACCACCGCAGGCAAATCTGCTTCCAGCCACTGAGCACTACAAGAACTCTAAGAAAATCACGGTTTAGAGAGCACACTAATGAGCCACTCAAATGCTTTAACTTCTACCTTTTTTTCCCATTGTAGCTGTAAGAGCTAGACACAGACCACTGGGTATTTTGTGTTAGTGGAATTTGACCTGTTTTATATATACAATGATGAGAGGGTTCTGGATCCAAAATGGCACATGCTAGCATCTTCCCAACTACCCTGTATGCTTCCCTTTTCCCTCTGTCATCCACTCAACTTGCCATAGGTGATGGGTGTTCCTCATTCCTTGTAGGACATGAGTCATCGAACTTGATAGCAAACACATTATGGTAATGAATCTCATGTCCATCATGGAGAGAAAAGTGAAGTTCAGAGGTTAAGGAAGCAAGACTCAAACCAGGAAAGACTGGATCTCTGTCTTGTACTTGTTTTCTGTTTTATTAGTTTTTTTGCATTTTAACTACTTTTTATTTCACTTCTTTCTGCCTGAGTTTTTTCCAGTGTTTTAAGTTAATTAGATTGATTTTTTTGTTTTCTTTTTTATTTTAATATATAAATCTAAACCTACACACTTCCTCTTGACTCTGCATTAATTATACTTCAAAAATTGGATGTCATGTCTTTCCTGTTGTTCAGAATATTTTCTTTTTTAAAATATATTTCACTCTTACTGAAGAGGTGATGTATAATGGGTTGCAGTTTCATAAGTCAGGTAAATGTCATATCTTCTCTGGCTCTCTCCCAGTTTTTTCCTTCCCATCCCTACCCATAAGTGGTATAGTTCATTTTCCACATAGTATCTAGTGAGTATACCACTTCTGTATTTGTTCCCCCTTTGGCTCAACTTTTCTGTGTTCCTCCGTACTCACCTAAATCAAAATATTTTCTAACTTCTAATGTTGTTGACATACAGGATTTGGTTTTTTTGTCAGTCATAGGGCTTAAACTTAGGCTTTTGGTAAAGCTAGTGCTCTACCACTTTGAGCCACAGTTCCATTTCCAGGTTTTGAATGATTAATTGGAGATAAGAGTCTCACTGGGCTGGGAACCAGCAGCTCACACCTGAAATCCTAGCTACTCAGGAGACTGAGATAGGATTTCAGTTAAAGCAAGCCCAAGCAGAAAAATCCTGTGAGACACTTATCTTCCATTAACCACTCAAAAACCTAAAGTGGCACTGTAACTCAAAGTAGTAGAGTGTCAGACTTGAGCAACACAGCTCAGAGACAGTGCCCAGGCCCTGAGTTCAAGCCCCATGTCCAACAACAACAACAGCAACAAAAAGAGTCTCACAAGGGACTTTTCTGCCCAGGCTGGCTGGGTGTCCAGCTGAATTTTTGAAGTAAACTTCTTAATAAGCAATCACTTGGGGAAACTCTATTTATGAGACCAATTTTCTGTTACTGAGTTTAATTTTTTTTCTAGGGTGGCATAGAAGAAAACATTCTGTATGATTTCAATATTTAAAAAAATAAATTTTGCTTCATGAGAATATATATGATCTCTTTACAAAAAATTTAAAATAGTAAAAGATATATTTTCCCCAACAAGATAGTAAGAGATCTTAATTACAATGTATACTCTGAAGTGGTTGGTAAAATTCTTTGCCAGATAAATCCTTTCAAGTTCACTGGTTGTGTCGTTTAAATAATCAGAAAACAACTCCTTTTTTAATAGCCTCAGGAAAAAAAAAACAAAATAAAATACCTAGGAATTAACTTAACCAAAGAGGTGAAGAACCTTCATGATGAAAACTATCAAAACCTGCAAAAGGAAATTAAAGCTGATCTAAGGAAGGGGGAGAAGCCCCATGCTCCTGGATTGGTAGAATTAACATCATGAACATGACAATATCGCCCAAAGCCATCTACAAACTCACTGCAATATCCACCAATATCCCAATCCAAAAATTCATATGGAATAAAAGAAGACTCCAAATAGCAAAAATTCTTAGCAGGAAAAATAGTGCTGGAGGATAAAGGGTAAACAAAGGAGGAGGCAGCAATTCTTGATAAGAAATGTACTCATTATCTTGCCCATGTAATTGTAACCCCTATGTACAGTATGTTCACAAAAAAAAAATAGTGCTGGAGGAATATCAATACCAAACTTCAGACTCTTTGACAAAGCTATAGTTATAAAACCAGCTTGGTACTGGCACATGAACAAGCCTGAGGACCAATGGAATAGAATTGAACACGCAGAAATGAACCTACAGACTTAAAGCCATCTAATCTTTGATAAGGGAACCAAAATTATCAGATGAAAGAAAGACAGCCTCTTAACAAATGGTGCTGGCAGAAAACTGAAGTTAGGCCGGGTGACGGGGGCTCACGCCTGTAAACCTAGCTACTCAGGAGGCTGAGATCTGAGGATCGCGGTTCAAAGCCAGCCCAGACAGGAAAGTCCGTGAAACTCTTATCTCCAATAAGCACTCAGTAAACCGGAAGTGGCATTGTAGCTCGAGTGGTAGAGCACTTGCCTTGAGCTGAAGAGCTGAGCGATAGCGCCAGGCCCAGAGTTCAAGCCCCATGACCAAAAAAAAAGAAAAAAAAATGAAAACTGAAGTTAGATCCTTATATATCACCCTGTACCAGAATCAACTCCATGTGGACCAAAGACCTCGAGGTCTTTCAGATGCCATGAAAATATTACAAGAAGGGATAAGGGATACACTAGGGTTCCTTGGCACACATTGAAACTTCCTAAGTAATCAAAGAAAGGCTGGATAAATGGGATTGCATGAAACTACAGAGTTTCTGCATGGCAAAGGACATAGCTAGCAAGATAAATAACCCACAGATTAGGAGAAGATCTTCACTAGCTATGCATCAGACAAGGCTGTATATCAAAAATATACCTATAGCTAAAAAAATTAAACCCCTAATATCAAATCCTCTAAGAAACAACAACCCCATTAAAATGTGGGCTAAAGAATTAAAAAGAGAGGGGCTGGGAAGGTGGCTCAGTGGTAGAGCACTTGCCTTGCATGCATGAGGCCCTAAGTTCAATTCCTCAGCACCACAAAAGCAAAAAGAAAAAAGCCGGAAGTGGTGCTGTGGCTCAAGTGGTAGAGTGCTAGCCTTGAGCTGAAGAGCTGAGGGACAGTGCCCAGGCCCAGAGTTCAGGCCCCACAACCGGACCCCCCCCCCAAAAAAAAAAGAATTAAAAAGAGAGTTCTCTGGAGAGGAAATAAGAACAGACAATAGACACATGAAGAAATGTTCAACATCTCTGACCATAAAAGAAATGTAAATCAAAACTACATTGAGATTCCATCTCACCCCAGTTAAAATGGCCATTATCAAGAAAGCAAATAATAGCAGATGATCATGGGGATGCGGCCACTACTACACTGGTTCAACCACTTTGGAAAGCAGCAATACTAAAGAATCTTACAGACAACCAAGCAAAACAAGTGAGACATAGCAGAGAACACTGAGATTCCATTTGTAGAAAGTTCTACAGCAGGAAAAACCAACACAGGGTGAAATCTAGAAAAGCGGTTGCCTCGGGAGGCTTAGAGAGCAAATGGCATGGGATAGAATACTTTCTAGCAAATAGGAAAGTCTCCAGATTATGAGGGGAACAGCTAACATGGGCATACGCATGTCCATTTTGAATAAGATTTCCTCATTGAACCTAGATACATTTTATCTAAAGTAAAGAAATTGCGACCATGATAATGATGATGATGATGATGTTGGAGGATTGAGGAGGGGAGGGACGAGGGTGAGTGCGGAGGGGTGGAGGAAGGATGGAGAGGCCCTGGGAGGCCCATGGAGGGTTGGGGTGGGGTGGGGAGGGGTCATTCATTTGCTGTGCACCGGTCTGGATAGGCCTACTCCTGGGGGATGCCTACACCCCGTGGTGGCAGCCAAGGTGCCCAGAGGAGCAGCGAGCACTGCGCGTGGAGCCTAGTGCAGACCGGGCCAGCGGCCATGCTTGCGAGCCGCCACTGGCATCCTGCCTGTATCCCCGATGGCTCACACCCAAGGACGAGGCCCAAGGTTCGGCTGAGCTCTGGGCAGCACCTTGGCAAGGTCTAAGCTGAGCCCACCTGCACCCTGCGGGTACACAGTCCACAGTCCGGTGCAGGGCGCACCCGCTGCAGAGAGCCCACCACCGAGCTCCAACCTCACGACTGCACACAAAACCAAGATCCTCCTGATGATTGTAAAAGGCCATCGTGGGGAAACGTAGAACACGATCAATCCGAGAAACTTCGGAGTGCAGAATAAGGAATCGAAAGCATAGGAAGAAGAAAATGCCATCATCCTACACTATCATCCGCGACGTTTGGTAAAAAAATGAAAAAGGACTTGGCGATCACAGTCGGAACCAATTCCCCCTGTCCCCCCCACCCCCCCAAAGAGTCGAAATAACATTCACAAGAAATGCACAATGCTCAATGAGAAACTCAGGAAATGTCACAGAAAAGCATAGAAGAGGCTCGAACAAGTGACAAATGACACTTTTCTCAATGGAAAAAGTCACAATATTGAAGTTGTTGTCTCTGACCAACTTAGCTTATATATTCAGTCAGGATTCTGAGAATGCCTCAATCATCTGGAAAAAAAACAATGACAAAGTTTGTCTGGAAAATTCTGTGCTTGAGAATAGCTGAATTCCTGAAAGCAGATGACAAGGAATAGAGAGAAGAGCTAGGTCAACAGAACAGAATTTTCTTACACAAATTCAGTCCATAATAAATATGCCATTTCCAATAAATGCGGAACATTTAATTAACTGTATGTAGTAAAATTGTCTATCCTCAAAAGAGTTATAAAAAATAAACCTAGGATGGAAAAAGAATCTCTAGTAGTTGAGTGTATTTTCGTGCCTGTGTATAATGTAAGGAGATTCAGTAGATATGTGTAAATACAATGTAACATTGGAGAAAGTATTTTATTGCACAGACATTTGCTAAATTTTTGGAAATTGTGGCAAGTTGGGGTTCATTTGCTTTGAAACTTTTTGGAACTATAGTTGAAAAGGCATTTACTAGCTGTGTATGTAAGACACATCTCTGTGTCTTTAGCTTATGTTCATTTGATGTTTTCATAGAGATTTCTTAAATACCAGACTAAAATAAAAATGGAGAGACAGGCAGAGAAAGAGAGAGAAAGAGAAAAAGAGAGAGGGGGAAGAGAGAGAGAGAGAGAGAGAGAGAGAGAGAGAGAGAGAGAGAGAGAGAGAGAGAGAGAGAGAGAGAGAGAGAGAGAGAGAGAGAATCAGAGGGAGAGAATCTTGTAAATCATGGCACACAGTGTGCCAAGTCAATTCAGCAATAAGCTGGGCTTGACCTGAGCCTAGGATGTAAATTCAAGGTGTTGTCAAAAGGCTCCTGAGTATGCACTTTGCCTGGAGATGCATGTGATTTGCTAAATTATTTTAACTTATTGCTTTCTAGTGTTATAATAGCCCAGAGTTTCAACCCCCCCCCCACTGCTCTTCCAGATTTTGTCAGTCTTCCATGTCTCTACCACACTCTCTCACCAGCAGGTTTTTTTTGTGTGTGTGTGTGGGGGGGGGGGAAGGAGTCTGGTTGTGGGGCCTGAACTCTGGGCCTGGGCACTGTCCCTCAGCTCTTCAGTTCAAGGCTAGCACTGTACCACTTGAGCCACAGTGCCACTTCCAGCTTTTGTGTGTGTGTGTGTGAAAATACTGTACAGAGGGGTTACAATTACATGGGCAAGATAATGAGTACATTTCTTATCAAGCATTGTAGCCTCCTCCTTTGTTTCCCCTTCCCATCCCATCCTCCCTCCCTCCCCCCCCCACCAAAGTTGTAAAGTTCGTTTTTGACATAACGACTTGTACGTCTCATTGTTGCAGTGGGTCCACCTGTATCCCTATTTAAACAATTTGTTTTTTCCTTTCCCCTCCACAAACCCAGCTTTTTTTTCCTGCTTATGTGGTGCTGAGGAATCGAACCCAGGGCCTCATGCATGCAAGGAAAGCGCTCTACCCAGCCCATCACCAGCAGTTTTATAGGTGATGCTTTCATGTTTCCCTGCTGAAGTCCCAGTAATTGAGGTGGAGACAAATCAGTCCTGTAAGTATCATGTGTGCTTGATGGAATCCAACAGGTCTCTGAGGATCTCTTATATTATTTGTCTTTCATCTGGTTACTTTTCTTTATGTTATCTATGCTAGATATTCTCATCTTAAAAATTTCTAATTATTTGTCAGTTTAAATTTGCTGTTGAGAAATTGTAGTACATTTTTTCAATTCAATTGTTATTTTTAATTTCAGAAGTGATCATTGGTGCAATTTAAAAATAAAATTTGTCTTTTTATTGATACTCATGAGATATGTGCATGTGTCTGTATGTATGCTGTGTGTGTAGTACTGTGTGCTCTATGTTTGTGCGGAATGATGTGTGTATGATGGTGTGTTGTATATGTGTGCATGCTCATGTGTATACATATTGTTGAGGATAGAGCCCAGGTCCTCCTGCATGTTAAGCAAACTTTCTGCCACTAAAATGCAGCCTCAGTTCCAGACATTATTATATGAAAAAGAATTAGAATCAGAATCACAATTTCCTTCCTTTCTTTAGGCAGGTTTTCTTTGCATATACTTAAAACAGCTGACTTAATGTCTCACTAGTATGTCTACATCCTTTTTTTTTTTTTTTTTTTTTTGGTTGGTTGTGGGGCTTGAACTCTGGGCCTGGGTGCAGTCCCTTAGCTCTTCAGCTCAAGGCTAGGGCTCTACCACTTGAGCCACAGTGCCACTTCCGGTTTTCTGAGTAGTTCATTGGAGATAAGAGTCTTGTGGACTTTCCTGCACGGGCTGGCTTTGAACTGTGATCCTCAGATCTCAGCCTCCTGAATAGCTAGGATTATAGGTATGAGCCACCAGCACTTGGTGTATATCTACATAATTAAGGATAATTTCCATGGATGATGTTTTGTCTTGTGTTTGAGCTGTAATTTCCTGTTTCTTTGCCTAGATTGTAATTCTTAAATGAAAGCTGAACATTTTTAATAATTGTATGTGGCGACTCTGAAACATTTCTTGCCTTCATGGAATTTAGTATTTCTGATATTTGTTGTTCTCATTACTGTTTGCTTGGTGACTACTCTTGACCTGATCCATGTTTGTTGTGTTTGACCAGTGCAGTACCTGCTTGGTTAACTTAGCGGTCAGCTAATGATGAGACAAGACATTTGCCCCTGGTCTATGAAGTCCTGTAGGCTTTCTGAGGGCACATCAAACAAGTTGGGATATTCCCTTATTGCTCAAGCAGGTTGCATGCAAGTCTGCTATAGACTATTCTCTGTTATTCTGAGCTTGCATATGGCATCCCACCACACAGATGCATGTGTCTGTGCCATGAGCCAGAGTCATCAGGGATCCTCAAAGCCTTCACTGACATTTTCTTCTCCAGCTTTTCCTTTGTTTTTAGCCAGCCATATACAGCTGCCTGCAGGCTTATTTTTATATGTGATGGTTTCCATCAAGTATCACTTGGGGAAAAATCCTTTGTCCATAGGAAGCCTTGAGTCAAACATGAGTCTACCTTGAGGCTTGAAGTAGGAGTGTCCAGGAACTTCCAGACACTCAATTATGCTGCTTTCCTGGGAAAGGGACAGTGGAGGAGCTGCAGCCTTGCTGACCACTTATCACAGTCTGTCTGTGACATGGCTTTCCTCTGTGATGCTGAAGGTGTTGGCTTATATGGTGGCTGCAGAGCCAAAGGGAGAGATGGAAATTATGAGAAGGTAAGTCAGCCCATCACAGTTCTTACTGAAGTTCCATATTTTCTTGAATAAGTGATTGTAGGTCCTACAAGCCTTTTGCTGTTTCTAGAGTTCTGAAAAGTTGCTATTTACAGAGTGGGGTTTTTTTTGCCAGCTTTCTTTGTTTAAGGGCAGAGTTTTGGAGATCATTATTTCACCCACTTTATTTGATTTTTCACAAAATGATAAAGGGATTCTAAGGATTACTATTTGACAATGGTACATAGGCAATGGACATCACAGGACATTCGGAAAAAACAAGAAATAAATATATGTGTTAGTGTGTATTTCACAGAAATAGATAGGTACACATGTATTCACAGAATCTCTGTCTCTGTCTCTGTCTCTCTGTCTCTCTCTCTCCAGAAAAGTTTGTGGTAATTGTAAGTCTGAATGTAAATTCTAGAGAAGAGTGAATTATTTTGTTTTCTTGTGGTACTGGGGTTAAAATCAGGGCTTTGTACTTACCAAACAAATACTCTGCAACTTCAATGATGGTATGCCCTAGTCCTCTATAACATCTCTCTTCCTTCCTTTCTTCCTTCTCTCACTCTCACTTCCATGCTCCTTTCCTTCCTCTCTTCCCACCCTCCTTCCTTCTCTCTTTCCCTCCCTCCTTCTCTCCCTCCCTTCCTCCTTCCCTCCTTCCCTCCCTCCTTCGTTCGTTCGTTCGTTCCTTCCTTCCTTCCTTCGTTCCTTCCTCCCTCCCTCCCTCCCTCTCTTCCCCAGTCCCTCCTGTCCTCCTTCCCCCTCCCTCCCTCCCTCCCTCCCTCTCTCCCTTCCTTCCTTCCTTCCTTCCTTCCTTCCTTCCTTCCTTCCTTCCTTCCTTCCTTCCTTCCTTTCTTCCTCTTTCTCTCTCTTTCTCTCTTTCGCTCTCTCTTTCTTTCTTTCTCCTTTTTTTCTTTTTCTTCACATAGAGTCTTGTATAAGTTCTGCCTGGGTTCCTGCCTCCTGTCTGCTTCCTGAGCAGCAGGGATTGCATGCATGTGCCAGCACAATTAGCAAGTGTGAATGATAAAGCTCCATTCTGAGCACCAACCAGAGGCAGGAGAAGACTGTCTCAAAGTCAGGCAGGCAGAGAATGAATTCTCCATTTCTCTATCTTATTGTTCTGCTCAGGCATCTAAGGCTTGAATAAAGCCCATCATCTTCAGGCAGGCTATTTACTCTATTCAGTCCACTGATTCAGAGATTAGCTTCACCCAGAATCATCTCAAAATCACACCTAGAAGATATTTAGCCCAGTATCTGTCTACCATAAGATGGCTAATCAAATCGATAAAGAAAACAAACCATCACAGACATGTGTTAAATAGGAATCTTAATATTCTAGCAAAAAACATAGGAGGAACAAAAAATGCATTAGAACTGAGAAGTGAATTCAGTATAATGGCAGGATTCAAGATCAGCATACAAAAACCAGAAGTATGTCCATGTACCTGGAAAAGAAATTAAGAAAGCAATCTCATTTGTAAGAGCTACAAGAATATCTTGGGGTAAATGTAACCAAGACAGTGGAAGAACTCTACCATAAGAAATGTAAGACACTGATGAAAGGGTATTGAAGAAGACATAAAAAAACAAAGACATCCTCTGTTTACATTCATATGATCAAATTACTGTAAAGACTCCAGGAAGTCACTATTTCTTCATAGAAATAGAAGAAACATCCTCCAAATTTGTATAGAACCACAAAACACCTCAAATTACCAATATAATCCTGAGTATAAAAGATCAAAGTTGTAGGCACCATAGTATCTTACTTCAATATACAAAGCTATTGTAACAAAGCAACAACCCTGGCATAAAACAGATAGATGCACAGACCAATGGAACAGGATGGAGAGCCCAGAAATAAATCTACATATGCTTAGCCAATTATTTTTCCTCTTTTTAAAAAAAAAATCTTTAGGTAATAGCACAAAGGGGTCTCAATTCAACATGTCACTTTAAGAGCACACTACATTTTACTTTGCTTCCATTATTCTCTATAGCTGACCCTCTCACCTATTCCTTCATGTTACCTGGTTCCATTTTGACTTATGTGCATTGACTATTATGAATATTGTTCAATATGTTTGTTCTTCTCCTTCAAAAATCTCATGTTCCTTAGACAAGACATATTTCAGCTTCCTAGTATTCATTATTAAAGTTATTTTTTAATTGTTATAAGGAATCACATCATGTAAACTTACCCATGAATCTACCATACTTTAATCAGTTTCATCATGCATATATTCAAATGGCTATGTTAATATTTTCATGTTTGATTATATTTTACACTTAACTTATGAGAGAAAACAATGCACTTTTGTCATTCTGAGCCTCACTTACTTACTCAGTATGACTTTTTCTAGATCCATCCATTTTCTTGCAAACAGGAAAGTTCATTTTTCCTGGTAGATGAATAAAATGTCATTATATGTACAAATCATATATTTTTGATCTATTTATCAGTGGTAAAGCATCTAGCTTGTTTCCATTGCTTAGCTATGGTGAATAGTGTTGCAAGAAACATGGGTGTGTAAGTGCCGTTATTGTATCCTAAAATGATAAGGGAGAAACCAATGCTACAGAGATATATACAAGGTAATATGTTGGCAATGATCTGGGGAATTTGGCAGAAGGAAAGTAGGAGAAAATTGAGGGAAGAGGTAACAAGGTTGATAAGAAATGTACTCATTACCTTACTTATATAGCTGAAACCCCTCTGTATATCACCTTGACAACAAAAAAGAACAAAGAAAGAAAATAAAGAAAGGGAAAGAAAGAAATAGGAGGAAGGAAGGAAAGAAGGAAGAAAGAACCAATACAGAAACTCAAAAGAGAGCTATATTCTTTCCCTAACCCCCTTGTCAGTTTTAATGGCAGGGGTATAGTAAGAAGTCACTTGGAGTTTGAATAAATACTGATTGTGTTGGGAAAGAAAAGAGAAGGTAAATGCCAAAGAGTAGGATCACTGGGTTCTAGGGTAGTTCTACTTTAGGTGTTTTGAAAAATCTCCATACTGATTTCCATAGTGGTTGCACTACTTTACTTTCTGTCATTCTCCACATTACATTCTCCACATCTTTACCAGCACTTGTTATTGTTCTTATTTTTGTTAATGGCCATTCTAACTCATGTGACATAAAATATTAATGTTTTGATTTGTTTTTCTTTGTGGTTAGGGATGCTGAATTATTTCTTCATGTGTTTATTGGCTATCTGCACATTTTATTCTGAGAAGTGTCCATTTAGCTCCTTTTCCATTTATTAACTGATATTTTGATTTTTTATGGGTTTAGTTTTTTTGAGTTGTTTGTATATCTGACAAAGCTCTTTCATTCTATGGGTCAGTTTTAGTTTAGTGATTATATCCATTGTTGTGCAGAAGCTTTTTCACTTTATGCAACCTCATATAGTCATTTAATTTTTAACAAAGTTACCAAGAACATTCATTAAAGAAAGGGATATCTCTGAAATAAAGAGTGATTTGAAAATTGAATATTATCTGTATTCTAATAATTAAACTAGACCTCTATCTCTTGCCATGTTAAAAAGATCTCAAAATGTGAAGAATACTTAAATATATTACCTGAACTTATGAAAATATTATAAGGCATAGGGGAAATACTTCAGCACATAGATTGTGACAAAGCCTTTTTGGATTTGGCCCCAAATACAGTAATGAATAAAAGAAAAACAAAAATGGAATTGATTATATCAAACTTAAAAGCTTCTGAGCGACACAGAGAGTCTGGGACGAAGGAGCCAGACGCAGCGGGCTAGCGGATTCTACTCAACACCAGCAAGAACCAACAAAGAGCGGACATCTTCACCCTGCAGCTTGCAGACCAGAGACGACCCAGGATCCAAGACTCGGCACCAGAGACGACCCAGGATCCAAGACTCGGCGTGAGTACAAGCCCGACATCCTCACTCCTCAGGGAGCAGAGGAAGGAAGGCCACCCCTCCCCCCCCAGCACCGGTGATCTCCATCTTGGATACCGACAAAGCTCGGAGTTGCTGCTAGCTCCAGCTCAGGCCTTGGAATAAAATGAGTCATTTAGCAGGTCACAAGAACTTAACGCCGAAGTGACCTGCCAGACTCAGCTCCATCCAGGGAAAAGTCACCCAGCTCAGGCACCAGCCTAGCCTCACTGGGTAACCAGAGCCAGAGGCTGCCCCTCCCTCTAGCAGCCACCACAATCTATTGAAAAACAGAAACCCTGAGAATGGCTCCAGGCTGGGCGCTGTGAGCTTTATCACAAAATAGCCCCAGGGAAAAGCTACTGTTTGTTGAAAGGCCTCAACTCTACTCAGAACCTAGCCTCATCACCACATCCCCCTCTTTTGTGACTCTCAAAGCAGACCACCCTCCCAGAAAACTAACCTGGGAGGGGGATCTCAAAATCTTGGGTAAAGCAGAGCATTTTTCTGCCTCTTCCAACCAACCGACTTAAGAAACCAATCAAGCCACAGGACCTCAAGCTGACCAGAGACTCCAACAAGAGACTGGTTGCAGACAAAAGGGAGATACAGGATTCTTCCCACTCCTCCCCCCCCCAAAAAAAAAAAATCAAAAGACTTTTTTTTTTTTTCTTCTTCTTCTTCTTTTCTTTTTTTTTTGCTTGTTTTTTGTTTTTTGTTACCTTATATATATATATATATATATATATATATATGTATATAAATTTTTTTCCCTTCTAAAACTTTTATTAATCTTTAATTTTTGCCTCTTCTGAAAAAATAATTGTTTTCCAGTAACTTTTTTTTTTTTCTCATCTTATAATTTTTATTTCAGAATTACGTGAATGAGTTTTCCTTTCTTTTCTTGTCTTCTTTCTCTTTTTCTTTCTTTCTTAATTATCTTTTAGTTTTTTATCTAGCTCTACTGAACTTCTGATCTTTTCTTCTCCCTTAAAGCTTTTCACATCTCCTCTATGTCCCTCCCCTTCTCTGAACATATTCACATTCCTCTCTAAATAGACGGTCTTTTAACCTCTATAATAACATTAATTTTTACGTTTCTATTCTTTTTCTGGTCTCTCTTTATTCCCCTTTCCGTCTCTTCTTTTTCTCTCTCTCTCTACTTGCATCCTACCCAACCCATTTCCTGCACTGTGATTAGGACATAGTTAACTCTCCCTGTGCCTCCCCACACCAATCTATTCCTATTTTTTACCTACATCTCTCACTAATCCTAATAATTTCTGGTTTTCCAAATTCTTTTCTGCGGTTCGAAGTCCTTTAACATATAGTCGTTTGATGTTGAATAGATGTATCTGTTGAACTAGATTGTATCTGTAGACTATTGACTGTACAAATGCAAACTTTGGTTGATGGTTGCCTTAAGATAGTGTTCTAGCACAAAACTGGTGCAATCTTTATCTCAAATGGGCCGAGTAAGCCGGAAAAACACAAGAAAAATGGCAAATTCGGGTATCTCAATTCCCAACCTTGATAATCAGGGATTAGAACAGATAAAGAATAATCCAGAGGACAGTTCTCAAATAGCTCTACAAACACTAATAGCAAACATGATAAATGAGAAGTTTGACAATGTACAAAGGACTCTGTATGAGCGTGATAGGGAGAGAGAGGAGGCATCCCAGAAGTTTATACAGGAATATCATAAGCGTGAGGAAGCTACTCAAAAACTGATACAGGATTTGCGTGAACAACTTGAGAATACTCAAAGAGAAAGGGAGGAATGGCGTGAGCAGGCAGAGAACACTCAAAGAGAACTGCAGGAATCCCACAGAAGGGAGGAAACTAATCAAAGAGTAATTCACGAATTAAGAGACCAGGTAGAGAATACACAAAGATCACTAAAGACATTCATGGAATCCATTAACAAAGAGCTGAAGGAAGTCAGGGAGACCACAAAGGGAATGCTGAATGGAACCCAACAGAAGGAATGGGAGTCCAAAGAAACCATAACCAATCAACTAAGTGATTTGAGAACAAACACTGAACACCAAATTAAGGAAGTAAAGAAATTCATACAAGACCTAAAACAGAGCTTCAACAAAGAACTTGAAGCCATCAAAGCTGACCAATTAGAAGGAAAAGAGATAAAAAACAAAGTAGAGAGTCTTGACAGCAGGTTAGACCATGCAGAAGATCGAATCTCAGGGATTGAAGACAGCCTAGATATTATAGAGAAAGAACATACAACCATCCAAGACAAGTCCAAGAAATATGATAGGTCTATCCAACACCTGGAGGACACCATCAGAAGGCCCAATCTAAGGATAATGGGTGTAGAGGAGCACCTAGAAACAGAAGTTAATGGTCTAGGAAATTTGTTTAACAGGATCCTAGCATAGAACTTCCCAAACATACAAAAAGATAGGCCTATTCAGATACAAGAAGCTTTTAGAACCCCAAATAGACCAGACCAGAATAGGACATCCCACCGTCACATTATAATCCACACAGGATCAACCCAGACCAAGGAAAAGATCCTTAAAGCTGTCAAGGAGAAAAGGTTAATCACCTATAAAGGGAAACCAATTAGAATTACCTCAGATTTCTCAGCAGAGACAATCAAAGCAAGAAGAGCCTGGAATGACGTATGCCATGCCCTAAAAACAAACAACTATCAACCAAGAATACTGTACCCAGCTAAACTCTCCTTCATAACTGAAGGCCAAATAAAAACCTTCCATAGCAAAGAAAAATTGAAACAATACATCTCCACCAAACCAGCCCTGCAAAAGATTCTTAAAGATGTCCTACACATAGAAAACCAACAAGAACGCAACAAAGGCCAAGAAACTGCACACAAACTGAGAATCCAAGAACCTTAGGAAGAACCCAGTTTTCACAGCCCCCAAGAAGGTGGATAACATGGCAGGAACTCCCGAATACCTCTCAGTCCTATCTCTTAACGTTAACGGACTGAACTCTCCAATTAAGCGACATAGACTGTCTAGTTGGATTAAAAAACAAGACCCTTCTATCTGCTGCCTGCAGGAGTCACATCTTGCCCGTAAAAACAAACATATTTTCAAGGTTAAAGGCTGGAACAAAATCTACCAAGCAAACGGCCCTCATAAACAGGCGGGAGTTGCAATCCTAATATCAGATAAAATAGACTTCAAATTAAAATTCGTGAGAAGAGATAAAGAAGGTCGCTACATATTAATTAAAGGATCTCTCCTCCAGGAGGATATTACAATTCTAAATATCTATTCGCCAAACAATGGAGCACCCAAATTTATCAAAGAAACACTACTTTCCCTCAAATCCCAGATAGATCCAAAGACATTAATCGTTGGGGATTTTAACACACCACTCTCCCCACTAGATAGATCAACTCGGCAAAAACTCAACAGAGAAACCGCAGATCTAAACAGCTGCATAGATCAACTAGACTTAACAGACATTTACTGAACATTTCACCCAGCAGCATCAGAATACACGTTCTTCTCAGCAGCACATGGAACGTTTTCTAAAATAGACCACATTTTAGGCCACAAAGCAAACTTGTCTAAATTCAGAAACATTGAAGTTATACCTTGCATTCTCTCTGACCACAAGGGAATAAAATTAGAACTCAACACCAAAAGCCACCAAAGAAAGTCCGGTATCACATGGAGGCTGAACAACACACTGCTGAATCATGAGTGGGTCATGGAAGAGATTAGAAAGGAAATTCAAATGTTCATGCTATTCAACAAAAATGAACACACAAATTACCAGCTCCTCTGGGACACAGCAAAGGCAGTACTCAGAGGCAAGTTTATAGCTCTGAGCTCCTACATCAACAAATTGGAGAGATCGGAAACTAACAATTTAATGACACATCTAAACCTCCTTGAAAAAGAGCAGCAAGATAAACCCCAATCCAGTAGACGGAAAGAAATAATCAAAATTAAATCAGAATTAAATGAATTAGAATCCAAAAAAACTATAGAAAGAATCAACAAAACAAAGAGTTGGTTCTTCGAAAAACTTAACAAAATTGACAGACCCTTAGCAAACCTTATCAGAAAAAGGAGAGAGCACACCCAAATTAATAAACTCAGAGATGAGAATGGAAACATCACCACGGAAACAACCAAGATTCAGAACATTATAAGGGAATACTTCTCAAAACTTTATGCTAATAAGTTTGAGAACTTGACAGAAATGGACCTTTTCCTAGCAAATATTGACATTCCAAAACTAAACCAAGATGAGTTAAACCAGCTTAACAGGCCCATATCAACCATTGAAATAGAAACAGCAATAAGAGACCTCCCAGCTAAGAAAAGTCCAGGACCAGATGGTTTTACAGCGGAATTTTACAAGGCCTTCAAAGCAGAGCTCACACCAATACTCCTCCAACTCTTCAATGAAATTGAAAGAGAAAGCTCACTACCGAACACATTCTATGAAGCCATCATAACCCTCATCCCAAAACCAGGCAGGGACTCATCGAAGAAAGAAAACTATAGACCCATTTCTTTGATGAACATTGATGCAAAACTTCTCAACAAAATTTTGGCCAATCGACTTCAACAATTCATCCAAAAAATCATACACCATGATCAAACAGGATTCATTTCAGGGATGCAAAGCTGGTTCAATATACGTAAATCAATTAATATTATTCATCACATCAACAGGAGCAAGAATAAGAACCACATGGTTATCTCAATAGATGCAGAAAAAGCATTTGACAAGATCCAACACCCCTTTATGATGAAGGTTCTGGAAAAATTAGGAATCCATGGAACATTCCTCAATACAATAAAGGCTGTATATGACAAACCTACAGCCAGCATTATACTCAATGGTGAAAAACTAAAGCCATTTCCTCTTAACTCAGGAACAAGACAAGGATGCCCACTCTCTCCACTTCTCTTCAATCTAGTATTAGAATGCCTAGCTACAGCAATAAGGCAAGATGCAGACATAAAGGGGATCCAAATAGGGAAAGAAGAAATAAAACTTTCCCTCTTTGCAGATGACATGATCTTGTATTTAAAGAATCCCATAGACTCCACTCCCAAATTACTCAAGCTGATTCAAAACTTTGGCAAAGTAGCAGGATATAAAATTAACCCCCCAAAATCAATGGCTTTTCTATATGCCAACAATGAGAAAAGTGTGGCTGAAATTAGGAAAGCAACTCCATTTGTAATAGCCCCACAAAAAATAAAATACCTAGGAATTAACTTAACCAAAGAAGTGAAGGACCTCTATGATGAAAACTTTAAAATCTTGAAAAAGGAAATCAACACAGAACTTAAAAAATGGCAAAACCTCCCATGCTCCTGGATTGGCAAGATTAACATCGTGAAAATGGCAATACTTCCCAAGGCTATCTACAAATTCAACGCGATACCTATCAAAATTCCACCCTCATTCTTCAAGGAAATAGAGGAGGCAATCCAAAAATTCATATGGAACAATAAAAGACCCCGAATAGCAAAAACGCTCCTCAACGGAAAGAACACTGCTGGAGGAATATCAATACCAAATTTCAAACTCTACTATAAAGCCATAGTAATCAAAACAGCTTGGTATTGGCATAAGAACAGACCTCAGGACCAATGGAATAGAATTGAAAACCCAGAAATGAACCTACAGACCTATAGCCATCTAATCTTCGATAAGGAAGCTAAAACAATAGAATGGAAGAAAGACAGCCTCTTCAGTAAATGGTGCTGGCAAAATTGGTTAACTACATGTAGAAAACTAAAGCTAGATCCTTATATATCACCCTGCACCAGAATCAACTCCAAATGGATCAAAGACCTTGAACTCAAAGCAGACACTCTGAAAACATTACAGGATGGAATAGGAGAAACCCTAGGTCTCCTTGGCTCAGGTCGAAATTTTCTGAATAGAGACCCGGAAGCACAACAAATCAAAGAAAGGTTGGACAAATGGGATTGCATAAGATTGCAGAGCTTCTGCAGGGCAAATGACATTGCTGGCAAGATCAATAGAAAGCCCACCGATTGGGAGAAGATCTTTACTAGCCATACAACGGACAAGGGTCTCATATCTAAAATATACTTGGAACTCAAAAAATTAAACCACCCAACAACAAATCCTCAAAGAAACAACTGCCCAATAAATAAGTGGGCGAAAGACTTAAAGAGAAACTTCTCTGAAGAAGAAAGAAGGATGGCCAATAAACACATGAAGAAATGTTCAACATCCCTAGCCATAAAAGAAATGCAAATCAAAACAACATTGAGATATCACCTCACTCCAGTTAGAACAGCAAAAATCAAGAACTCTAATAACAACAGATGCTGGAGGGGATGTGGACAGAAAGGAACCTTACTTCATTGTTGGTGGGAATGTAAACTTGTTCAACCACTTTGGAAAGCAGTATGGAGGTTCCTCAAAAGACTTCACATAGATCTCCCCTATGATCCAGCAATCCCACTTTTGGGCATTTACCCAAATGTTTACAAACAAGACCACACTAAAGCTACCAGCACAACTATGTTTATTGCAGCACTATTTACCATAGCTAAGATATGGAACCAACCCAGATGCCCCTCAGTAGATGAATGGATCAAGAAAATGTGGTATATATACACAATGGAATTCTATGCCTCCATCAGAAAGAATGACATTTCCCCATTTGTTAGGAAATGGAAAGGTTTGGAAAAAATTATATTAAGTGAAGTAAGCCAGGCCCAAAGAAGCATAGGTCCCATGGTTTCCCTTATTTGCAATATCTAGTATAGGTATGAGTCAAGCGGAAAAGGCCAGATAATGTGATGTTAGGAAAATGAACCCTTAAATATGTATTTTAATGTTTTTGTTTCTTTCATGCATGTGTTTCTAATGCATTTATAAGATTATTTCTTTGTTGCTTTGTATGTCCCTCCCCCACAGTGTAACCCCCGCTTTCACTATATTTGATGTCAGTATAACATGTGGAGGAGATGGGGACAAACAAGTCGTTTAAGGATTCAGGGGGACCTGTTGCAACAATGAGAAGTACAAAATGTCATGTCAAAACCAGCTTTACAATTTCGGTGTGGGGGGGAGGGGGGTATAATTGGGTGGGGGGAGGGGGGTAAAATTGGGTGGGGGGAGGGGGGAGGCGGGGAAGGGAAGTGAAGGGTAAACAAAGGAGGAGGCTGCAATGCTTGGTAAGAAATGTATGCATTATCCTGCCCATGTAATTGTAGCCCCTCTGTACAGTATGTTCTCAAATAAAATAAAATACAATTTAAAAAAAAAAAAAAAAAAAAGCTTCTGAGCAACAAAGAAAACAATCAACAAAGTTAAGATATAGCTTATACAATAGTATAAAGTAGTTCTGAATAATTTGTTCAGTAGTTAGTATCCAGCACATGTGAAGAACTAAGAAAATCCAAAAATGACAATAATCAAATGATTTAAAGATACCTTCTCAAAAGGATATATAGAAATGACCCACAAGCATATAAAATATATAAATAAAATAAAGTGCAATATAAAAAATGTATACCATCACTGTTATCAGGAAAATGATCATCAAATCACAATGAGTTATCACCCCAATTAGAATGCCCATTGTCAAAAAATGACAAATAACAACTACTAATAAGGATCCAAAGAGACAGGGAATTAATTTTATATACTGTTGATGGCAATGTGAGTTATAGTTAGTTATTACTGAAACTGTTATGTAATTTCTTCAAAAAGGTAGAAATAGACTGGGTGTGCTGATTATATTTGTAATCCCAGTAATATGGTAAATAGAGGCAGAAAGACCATGAATTTGAGGTCATATCAGGAAAAATGTAGCAACAAGTCCCATGCCAACATAAAAATGAAAGTAAGAGTTAAAACAAAATGAGGAGTCAGGGTATATGGTTTTAGTGGTAGAATGCTTGCCTAGAGTATATAAGATCTTGGGTTGAATCCCCAGCAGTAACAAAATGAAAAAAATTAATAAAGCTAGAAATGGAATTACTGTCCTATTCTTCAATCACATGGCTAGGACTACATCCAAGAGAAGTCAGTATGCTGGAAAGACATCTGCACTCACATGCATATTGAAAGACTTAATAGGAGCCAAAATATAGGGCCAGTCCAGGTTTCCATTGATTAATAAAGAAAATATGGTATAAACATATTGAAATAGCATTCAGCCATAAAAACAAGCAACTCTAACTTGTGGTAGTATGAATGGAAATAGAGGACACTAGGTTAAGTAAAAAAGTCAGGCACAGAAAGGCAAGGACCATGTCCTTGTGTTTATTAGTAGAAACCAACGCAGTTGACCTTACAAAGGTAAAAAATGCTAGGAAATGTGAGGGAAAATAAAGAGTATAGAGAAAACATGTACAGAGGTACAGTTAGCTAAAAGAAATAACCTTTTGTGACAGGACTAGGATTGATTTTAAAGCTTTGGGCTTATCAGGCAGATATTCTACTTCTTGAACTGTGATTCTGACTCCTTTTTTGCATTGAATTCTTTCAAGGAGAGTTCTCTCTCTATGTGTGAGCCAGCAGGGCCTTCGTTCTCCCTGGTTGCCCTTCTGCATATTGCTGAGGATGACAGGCATGCATTGCTGTACACAGCCATTTTACTTATTTATTGCTGGGACAACAATTTGTTTTAACTGAGCCCAGCCTTATTTGAGATAGAGTCTCATGAACTTTTATGTCCAATCTCTGCCTCCCAAGTAGCTAGGATTATAGTCTTGAGCTACCACACTAGGCTATGAAATAACTTCTAATATTTTATGGCATAGTATTGCAGCTATGTTTGACAACCAAATTATATCTTAAAATAGCTAGAGAGGATTTGGAATGATTTCAGCACAAAGAAGTCGTCAATGTGTGAGGTGATGTAGTTCCTGATCTGACCATTACACATTGTGTACATGTATTGATATTCCACATCACAGCCCCCAAAATACATGCAATTATGGGCTGGGAACTAAAATTTAAAACACTGAAAAGGAAGAAGAGATATTTGGAATCTAGAATTGAGCAAAGCATTCTCACACTTGAAACCATAAGAATAACTCATAAAAGAAAAATTTGATATATTGATTACTTATCATTTGATAAGTATTTGGTATATAAGAACATGTGCAAGTAGTATGAAAACCAAGTTAAAACAGAGAAAATATTTACAAAGCACATATTTAAAATAGACTAGTATCCAAAATGTTTCTTTTGAAGAACCAAAAACAGAACCAAATTAGGGAATAGGTAAAAGATAATAATTTTCCTTAAAGATGTTGTGCAGATGGCTGATAAGCCCACTAAAAGATACTTAGTTAGCATCATAGTGACCTGCAAGTGAAAAAAATGACAGCAAAAATCCTGGTGTGGAAAAAAACCCACAAAAAATGAAAAACTGGATGCCCATTTGTTGTTGACCAGAATGTGGTACTCTTTCTTACTCTAAAAAACATTGGGTAATTTTTATTTTCAACTGAATATGTAGTACCATGTGGTTCACAGTTAGTTGCCTTCTTGGGATTGTTTGCCAAGGAAGTGAAAATTTATTTTCACACAAAAGCATGAACATGAATGCTCATAACAGCTTTCTTTGTAGAGCCAAGAACTGGAATCAGAAGTCCTTCCATAGGTAAATGTTAAAAAAAAGTGAGATACACATAAAAAGACCAATAGAAGGAAATAGATTATTGATTTACTCAGAAATTTAAGTAAATCTGCAGGAAATTATACTGTATGTAAAAAGATAATTGTCAAAGTTGAATATTGTGATTCTATTTATATAGCATTTGAAATGAGGAGTTGTGGTTATGAAAGAGAACACACAAGGCTTTTGAGGCAGTGAAACATAAAGATTTTACACATAAAGAAAGGTAAGTACCAGTAAAACTAGAAAATTGAAAATTGTCACATTTCATCAACATTGGCGTTCAAGTTTTGATATTTTTCTATAGTTTTGCAAAGTTACCATTGGAAAGCCAGGAATGATGTGTAAAGTATCTCTCTGTATTATTTTCTACAATAGTAGAATGAATCTACAATTACATAAAATAATACCAAGTTTTAAAAAGTAAAATGGAACTTCCATTCTGGACTATAAATATCTTGGAAATTATAACTCCTATTTCAATATAAGTGAAGAATTGGAAAAGTAAAAATGAATGACTTGCATTTTAACCCCTGGAGAATTGAGATCACCAGGCAACCCACCTCTGAGATTAAGAGACAGAAAATTCAGAAAGTCCCAGTGAAGAACTGTTCATCACAAGAGCTATAAATTAGTAAGCACCATTGGGCAGTAATTTTGGTGAACACATGGTGAATGGCAAAGAGTTCTCATGACTGGCAGGTTTAAAGGAATCCCATTGTTTTGAACTATACCAAGGCATTCTCCACAACACAAAAGCATACTATCCAGGGAAAAGTACTTTATCAGATCTTTATCCCAATTAGGAAAAAGTACTCATCTGACTTGGGCACATGTACCTAAAACAGATTGCTGAGAAACACCCATTCAAGCCACTATCTGGGGGACACTGAATGCTAAAAGATTGTGATTTACATATGATAATCTTATAAAACTTCCTTCTTCCACACTAACATTGTTCTATTGTAATCTCAGTGGATAATAGCACATAGAGGCACAATAGGAGAACTTTAAGTAGGAAAGTTTTTAGCAAAGTTTGCATGCAAAGCATGAAAATAAACACTACAGAAATTTGAAGTCTATGATACATAAAAAAGTTAAGAAAATCCTGTTCCTAGCCAGATTATTGTTTAATCCTATACAGAAAACCTATGTATCTCAGTGTTTGTTAAACATCATGAGGTTCAAATAAAATGATAAAGATCTGCTCAAAGGTAAGTAAAAAAGAAAGCAACTCTAAAAAGATTATATTCAGAAAAGACCCACAGTTTGAAAGTGTCAGATAGGAAAACTAGCACAATTATTAAAAATGTACTTGCTGTGGGCTGTAATTAAAAAAGTAAACAGTGTTCAGGAACAAAAGGGTAATTGGACTATAAAGATGGAAACTATAACAAAGAGTCAAAGGAAAAATCTGGAAGTAAAACACTGCAACAGAAATAAAGACTACGTTTGATGGTCTTATAAAAAACTGGGCCAAACTAAGGAAAGAACCAGTGAACTTAAAAACATATCAATAGACTATATTCCAAACTGAAGTATAATAAGTTAAGAGTAAGATAAAAAAGAATGGGATATACAAGAAGAGTAGTAAAATTTAAAAACATGTAAGATATACATGGAACAGAAAAAAAAGAAAAATTGAAGAGATAATGATCACTATTTTCCCCAAATGGATGATAGACATGAAACCACAAGTCCAGTAATCTCAGAAAGACTCAAAATGGCACTTGGATACATCAGATAAAAACGAAAGCAAAGTAAATAGACAGAAAAATTATAGGAAGAAGTTATCAAAAACAACAACCCCCTAATCTAGAACAGAATAAGGATAAGAAGTATTACAGAGTTCGCAAACGGAACTGTATAGGTAAGAAAACAATTGAAATACCTAGCATGGAAAGGAAAAAAATAGCTAAGCCAAATGAACTCAAGACATGGACACAAAAGGTTTTCCTTTGTTGTTGTTTTTAATGTACTATGTGATATTTTTTGTTTCTTTTTTATATTCTTCCCACTATGGTATATCCCCTGTTGTCACTGTATTTGATTTTGGTACCCTGGTATTGCATATACATTTATTTGAATTAGAGAAAGGAAGGGGAACAACAAAATGGTGAGACAAAGGACAAGGGAGAAACCAATGCAACAGTGATATATACAAGACAATATGCTGGAAAAGATCTTTCCAACTTGTGAGGGGGGAGAGAGGAAGGGAAAGTAGGAGAAAAAGGAGAGAAGGGGTAACAAGGTTGGCAAGAAATGTACTTATTATCTTACTTATGTAATTGTAATTCCTCTGTACATCACCTTGACAATCTAAAAGATATGAAAAAAGAAAAAATAATTACCTTCAAACAGAATGTTTCCTCCCCATGACTTAGAACAGGCCAAATTCCCCTTTCTTACCATCCTTACCCAACATTGCTCTGAATGTCCTCATCAGTGCAGTCACATAAGAAAATGAAGTGTGAGATATGCATAATAGGAAAGGAAAAAAAGGAGTGGAAATCTTCATCCAGCTGATCACAGACAGCCCCAGACCGTGGACAGTCCAGAGAGCACAATAAAGACCAAGAAACATCCCCCAGAGAATCCAAGAAGTATAGGAAGAACCCATTTGGCACAGCACCCAAGAAGGGGGATAACATGGCAAGAATTACCAAACAACTCTCAGTCCAAATTCTCAATATTAATGGACTCAACTCTCCAATTTTGTGATATAGATTGTCTAGTTGGACAAAAAGTAATATTCTTCTATCGGAGGCCTTCACGAGATACATGTAGCCCATAAAAACAAACATATTCTGAAAATGAAAGGCTGGAATAAAATCTACCAAGCAAATGGCCCATGTGGAAGTTGCAATCTTAATATCAGATAAAATAGACTTCAAATTAAAATTAGCGTGAAGAGACAAAGAAGGTCATTACATACTAATTAAGGAATCTCTTTCAGGTTATTAACATTCTAAATATCTATTCACCAAATAATGGACCACCCAAATTTATTCAAGAAACACTAAATCCCTTAAATCTCACATACATCCAAAGCCATTAATTGTTGTGGACTTTATCACACCACTATGCCCACTGCATAGTTCAACCCAGCAAAATCTCAACAGAGAAATCTCACAATTGCATATAGATCACCTAGACTTAATAGACATCTATCGAATATTTCACCCAGCAGCATCAGAATACATGTTCTTCTGAGCTAGCGCGCGCACACACACACACACACACACACACACACACACACACACACACACACACACACACACACACACACTCACATTCTTCAATATAGACCACATTTTAGGTCACAAAGAAAATGTGTCCAATTTCAGAAACATTGAAATTATGCCCTGCATTCTCTCAGACCATAAAGGAATAAAATTAGAATTTAACACCAAAAGCCACCAAAGAAAATCCTGCAACATGGAGGCTGAACAACAAACTGTTGAACCACCAGTGGGTCATGGAAGAGATTAGAAAGGAAATTCAAATGTTCATGATATTTAACAAAAATGAACACACAAAATGAAAGTTTCTCTGGGACACAGCAAAGGCAGCACTCAGAGGTAAGTTTATAGCTTTGAGTTCCTAAATCAACAAATTGGGGAGATCTGAAACCAATAATTTAATGAGACACCTGAAGCTCCTTGAAAAGGAGCAACAAGCTAAAGTCCAATCGAATAGATGTAAACAAATAATTTCAGTTAAGTCAGAATTAAATGAATTAGAGTCCAAAAAAACCCCATAGAATCAACAAAAATTAGTTTGTTCTTTGAAAAAAATTAACAAAATCTATAGACCTATAGCAAATCTTATCAGTAAAAGAAGAGAACATGCCCAAATAAGCAAACTCAGTGATGAGAATGGAAACATCACCACAGAAACAACCAAGATTCAGAACATTACAAGGGAATAATTCTCAAACCTTTATGCTAATAGGTTTAAGAATCTGGAAGAAATGGATGAATTTCTAGCAAATACTGACATGCCCAAATTAAACCAAGATGAGTTAAACCAACTTAACAGAACCATTTCAAGCATCAAAATGGAAATAACAATAAGAGCCCTCCCACCCAAGGACTGGATGGATTTACAGGTGAATTCTACAAGGCCTACAAGGCAGAACTCACACAATACTCTTCCAACTCTTCAATGAAATTGAAAGTGAAAATTCACTACCAAACTCTTTCTATGAAGCCATGATAACTCTCATCCCTAAAACAGGCAGGGACTCATCAAAGAAAGAACTATAGACCCATTTCTTTGATGAACATCGATGAAAAACTTCTCAACAAAATTTTGGCCAATCGACTTTAACAAATCATATACCAAGATCAAACAGGATTCATTTCAGGGATGCAAATCTGGTTCAATATATGCAAATCAATTAATATAATTCATCACATCAACAGTAGCAAGGATAAGAACCACATGATTATCTCAATAGATGCAGAAAAAGCATTTGACAAGATCCAAAACTCTGTGTGATAAAAGCTCTGGAAAAACTAGGAATCCATGGAACATTCCCCAATAAACTAAAGGCTGTATATGACAAACCTACAGCCAGCATTATACTTAATGGTGAAAAGCTAAAGCCATTTCACATAAATTCAGGAATGAGACAAGGATGTCCACTCTCTCCACTTTGCTTCAATTTGCTATTAGAATGCCTAGCTAGAGCAATCGGACAAGATCAAACACAAAGGGGATATAAATAAAGTTGAGGTAAAACGCTCCTTCTTTGCAGATGACATGATCTGATATTTAAATAATCCCAGGGACTCCACTTCCAAGTTACTCAAGCTGATCTGAAACATTGGCAAATTAGCAGGATATAAAATTAACCCTCAAAAATCAATGGCTTTTCTGTATGCCAAAAATGAGAAGAGCATGGCTAAAATTAGGAAAGCAAATCCTTTGTAATAGCCCCACAAAAAATGAAATATATAGGAATTAACTAAAGAAGTGAAGAACTTCTATGATGAAAACTTTAAAAACCTGAAAAAGGAAATCAAAACCGAACTTAGAAAGTGGCAAAACCTCCCATGCTCCTGGATTGGGAGGATTAACATTGTGAAAATTGCAATACTTCTAAAGGCTATCTACATTTTCAATGCAATCCCTATCAATATCCCAACTCATTCTTCAATGAAATAGAAGAAGCAACCCCCAAATTCATATGGAACAATAAAAGACCCGGAATAGCAAAAATCCTTAGCAGAAAAAATGGTGCTGGAGGAATATCAATACCAAATTTCAAACTCTACTACAAAGCCATAGTAATCAAAACAGCTTGGTACTGGCACAAGAAGAGACCTGAGGACTAATGGAATAGAATTGAAGACCCAGAAATGAACCCACAGACCTCTAGCCACCTAATCTTCAATAAGGCAGCTAATAAAAAAGAATGGAAGAAAGACAGCCTCTTCAGTAAATGGTGCTGGCAAAATTGGTTATCACTTGTAGAAAACTAAAGCTAGACTCTTATATATCCCCCTGCACCAGAATCAGCTTCACTTGGATCAAATACCTCGAAGTCAAAGATGACACACTGAAAACATTACAGAAAGGACAGGAGAAACTCTAGAGCTCCTTGTCACAGGCTGAAATTTTCTTTTTTTTCTTTTTTTTATATTTTTTAATATATACTTTTTATTGTAAAAATACTGTACAGAGGGGTTACAGTAAGGTAATTAGTATATTTTCTATCATTACTCCCTCCTTTGTATTTCCCCTACCATCCCTTTCCTCCCCTTCTCCCCAATTCACCCCCCCCCCAGCGCCTGAAGTTGTAAAGTTCATTTATGAAATTTTCTTAATAAAGACGCATAAACACAACAAAACAAAGAAAGGTTGGACAAATGGGATTGCATGAAGCTGCAGAGCTTCTGCATGGCAAAGGACATAGCTAGCAAGATCAATAGAAAGCCCATAAATTGAGAGAAGATCTTTATTAGCCATACAACAGATAAGGGTCTCATATCCAAAATATACTTAGAACTCAAAAAAATTAAATCCCTGAACAACAAATCCTCAAAGAAACAATTGCTTGATTTATGTGAGCTAAAAACTTAGAGATACTTCTCTGAAAAGGAAACAAGAATGCTAATAGACACATGAAGAAATGCTCAACTTCTCTAGCCATGAAAGAAAAGCAAATCAAAACAACATTGAGATACCACCTCACCCCAGTTAGAATGGCTATAATCAAGAAATCTAATAAGAACAGATGGTGGAGGGGATGTGGCCAAAAGCGAACCCTACTGCATTGTTGGTGGGAGTATAAACTTGTTCAGCCACTTTGGAAAGCAGTATAGAGGTTCCTCAAAAGACTCTACATAGTGCTCCTATGACCCAGCAATCCTTCTTTTGGGCATTTACCCAATGCACAACAATATTTATTGTAGGATTATTCACCATAGCTAAGGTATGGAACCAACCCAGATGCCCCTCAGTAGATGAAGAAACTGTTATATATATATATCACAGTTTATATATATATATATATATATATATATATAGTGGAATTCAATGCCTCCATCATAAAGAATGACACTGCTCCATTTGTTACAAAATAGAAGACTTGGAAAAAATTATATTACGTGAAGTAAGCCAGGCCCAAAGAAACATAGATCCCATGGTTTCCCTTACTTGCAATAACTAGTATACGTCTAGGACAAGCAGAAAAGGCCAAATGCTATGTACCTATAACCGTATAAGATGATGGTAAGAGAAATGAACCCCAAAACAGGGACATGAGATGTTTTAATCTTTGTTGCTGTTGTTTTGAATGTGCTTATAATGTACTATGTGATTTTTTTTGTTTCTTTTGTATGTTTTCCCCCCCATGGGGTATCCCCTGTTTTCACTGTATTTATTCTGGTGTCCTGCAGCTTTTATATACATTTTTCTAATTTGAGGAGGGGAAGGGAAATAACAAAATGCTGAAACAAGGATACAGATTGACCCATTGTAACAATGAGATGTAGAAGACATTATGTTGAAAACGTGGGCGAGGGGGAAGGGAGGAGGTGGGGAGGTGGAGAGGGAAGGGATCTCAGGGGAAAAACAAAGGAGGGGGTAACCATGCTCCACAAGAAATGTACTCACTACCTTACTCATGTAACTGTAACCCCTCTGTATAGTATCTTTACAATAGAAAACATATTAAAAAAAGAAAGTGAGAAAAATAAGAAATAGTATAGCACCTTTATAATAAAATAAAATTTAAAAACTTCAAGGTCAATAGGGAAACATTCTTTATCTTTTTTCTAAGATTTTAAGCATAATACCTATAATACCAAAAGCCTGGTCAATGAAGGTAAAATTTGATGGAAGATCTTACTAATAATGGACTTTTGGCTAGGTTTAGAGGAGCAGGTCAAGAGACTAAGGCAGGAGGACTGTACATTCATTTAGCCTTCCTAAAACTAAACACAACCAAACACCCAAAAACCTTTCCTTGAAAAGGGCTTTGGGAAACAGCCAGAGACATTATTTCTGACAAGATATCAAGAA
This sequence comes from Dipodomys merriami, assembly GCF_024711535.1. Taxonomy (NCBI): domain Eukaryota; kingdom Metazoa; phylum Chordata; class Mammalia; order Rodentia; family Heteromyidae; genus Dipodomys; species Dipodomys merriami. The sequence goes on from NW_027205381.1 coordinate 6,454,757, forward strand.
GTTAATAATGATAAGTTCTTGTTAAGAACTGAGGAAACTGCTCAGGGGCATCGTTAACTTCACAGAATTCTCTGCCCTGTATTTGCTAAAAATACTTGTCATCTGCCTACATTGCCTTCATAATCTTAACTGAAAAAATAAGCAGAACAGATTCCAATATAGCAGAAGCACAACAAATCAAAGAAAGAATCATCAAATGAGATTGCATCAAGCACGAATTTCTGTATCTGCATAGCAAAGGTCATAGTTAACAAGCTAAAAAGCCAGCTTACAGAATGGGTGAAGATTTTTCCAGCTACACATCAAGTAATGGTCTACTATCTAGAATATACAGAGAACAAAAACTAAACCCTCAATAAATCAACAGCCCAATTAATAAATGGGCAAATGAACTAGAGACTTTTTAGAAAAAGAAGTTACAATGGCTAACATATGAAGAAATGCTCAACATTTCTGGCCATAAAAAATGCAAATGAAAATAACATTGAGATTCCATCTCATCCCAGTTAGAATAGCCATCATCAAAAATACAAACAATAGCAGATGCTGTTAATGGTGTGGATGACAAAGAACCCTAGTACACTGTTGGTGGGAATTTAAACATGCTCAACTACTCTGGAAACCAGTATGGAGGTTCCTCAAAAACAAACACACAAAAAACCCTCTAACCATACAATTACCTATGACCCAGAAATTCCACTCTTGGACATTTATTCAAAAGATTACAAACTAGGATACAGTAAAGCCACTACAAACATGGTCTTGCAGCACTATTCCACATAGCTGACATATGGAATCAGCCCAGATGCCCCTCAATGGACCAATGGATCAAGTCCTGATTGCATCATCATCATTGACATTCATGCACAAGTTCCTCCTCCCCCTTTGCTTTCAGCAAGTACCTCAGCTAGTTGTGGTTCTTAACCTGTAATCTTCACTCCAGCATGGTATGGACTAGTAGTGCTGCCCAAATTGGACTGTTATTTTTTCTTAATATTAATCACAGGGCATGGTTATATCAAGACACATCTAAGGTGCCATGTATACTCCAGTTGTATGCTTTTTATTTTTTTTCCTTTTTTTTTTTTTTTTTTGGGTCCAGTCGTGGGGCCTGAACTCTGGGCCTGGGCGCTGTCCCTCAGCTCTTCAGCTCAAGGCTAGCGCTCTACCACTTGAGCCACAGCGCCACTTCTGGCTTTTTTCTTTTTGCTTTTGTGGTGCTGAGGAATCGAACCCAGGGCCTCAGGCATGCAAGGCAAGCACTTTACCACTGAGCCACCTTCCCAGCCCTCCAGTTGTATGCTTTTATAACTTCTTTCTTACCTTCATATCTCCTCTGCCTTTTTGTAATTTGTGCTATGTAGTCAGTTTTATTTACCAAAGCCAGCACAGTAACTTCAATTTTTTGAATTCAGTACTTGATAAATTTATTCATTTATCACTTGAAAATTAAATTATCTAAACTTTATAATTATATATCAGCTTTCTAAGATGATTACAAATGAGAAAGATTTCACTAGGATCTCAATGTAAACAGATTAAATAAAATATAGCTACAAATCAAAGGGTTATAATAAATTAGATGACCAAGAAATATTAGTAATTTAAATTATAGTTAAGTTAGAAAAATAAGCTAGTTACAGAAAGACAAGCAACGTGTAACAGACAAAAATGCCATAGTAGGAAGAGAATGACAGAAAGTTTAGCACATGAAAACTTATATTTAAAATGAATATATCACTATATTGTCGTCTTTTGTTTATCCTAATGCTGTGATTTCTTTTTATTTTAAAGGTGATGCACAGTTAAAATAAGGTAATGAGTACATTTGTTTTTTTTAACAGTATTACCAATCTTTCATTTTTTCCCCTGCTATGTCTCTCCCACTTTCCTCTCCCCATAAGTTGTAAAGTTAATTTCCAACATTGTGTCTTATGAGTATCACCATTGCATTGGTTCATACTTTGTCCTTTGACTCACCATTTCTGTGATTCCTCTCCCTTTCTCCCAATCAGATAAGTGTATATACAAGACACAGGCTACCAAAACGAAAATCGGTGACAACAGGGGTAAACCAAAGGGGAGGAATGAAAGAAAAAGGAACTTATTGCATACAATACACTAAGAAAAAAGAAAAAACCCTCTATTTCTGTATCTTGGAGTTCATTTCGATCAGCACCATCATATAAACATAGCGATTGAGCTATTGTCATCCTCTGCTAGGACTATCCCAGACATATACTAATTTTTTTTTTTTTTGGAGTCCGGTCATGGGACCTGAACTCTGTGTCTGAGCTCTGTCCCTCAGCTCTTCAGCTGAAGGCTAGCGCTCTACCACTTGAGCCACAGCGCCACTTCCGGCTTTTTTCTTTTTGCTTATGTGGTGCTGAGGAATCGAACCCAGGGCCTCATGCATGCAAGGCAAGCGCTCTACCACTGAGCCACTTTCCCGGCCCTGACATATACTAATTATCACCAATTTGGAGCCTATCTTTCTTTGGATCTGGCTTACTTCACTTAATATGATTTCCCCCCAAAATCTTTCCATTTCCTTATGAATAGCGTGTTGTCATTCATTCTGATGGAAGCATAGGATTCCATGTGTATACATATCACATTTTCTTCATCCATCCATACATTGAGGAACAGCTGGGTTGATTTTGTGTCTTGGCTATGATTAAATAATATTGCAATGAACATAATTGTGCTGGTAGCTTTAGTATGACCTGTTTATCATCATTTGGGTAAATGCCCAGGACTGGGATTGCTGGGTCATAGGGGAGCTCTATGTTTAGTCTTTTGATGAACCTCCATACTGCTTTCCAGAGTGGTTGAACAAGTTTACATTCCCACCAACAGAGTAGTAGCATTCCTTTTTGGCCACATCACTGCCAGGATCTATGATGATTAGTTTTCTTGATAATGGCCATTCTAACTGGTGTGAGGTGGAATCTAAATGTTGTTTTGATTTGCATTTCTTTTATGGCTAGAGATGTTGATCATTTCTTCATGTGTCTATTAGCCATTCTTATTTCCTGCTCAGAGAAGTCTCTGTTTTAGTCTTTAGACTACTTATTAATCAGGTGGTTGTTTCTTTGAGGAGTTGTTTTTTGTGGGGGGTGTTTAAGTTTTTTAAGCTCAAAGCATATTTTAGATATGAGATCCTTGTCAATTGTATAGCTAAGTTAAGATCTCCCAATCTGTGGGCTTTCTATTTATCTTGCTTACTATGTCCTTTGCCAGTTTAATGCAATCCCATTTATCCAATCTTTCTTTGATTTGTTGTGATTCTGGATCTTTACTTTGGAAGTTTCCACCTGTGCCGAGGAGCCCTAGTGTTTCCTCTATCCCTTCCTATAATATTGTCAGGGTATCTGGTCTTACATTGAGGTCTTGATCCATTTGGAGTTGATTCTGGTGCAGGATAATAATCTAATTAGAATCTAATTTCAGTTTTCTACATGTGTATAGCCAGTTCTGCCAGTACCATTTATTGAAGAGGCTGTCTTTCTTCCACCCTGTGTTCTTGGCTCACTCATCAGAGATTAGTTGGCCATAGGTTGTTGGGTTCATTTCCAGGTCTTCAATTCTATTCCATTGGTCCTCAGACCTGTTCATGTGCCAGTACCAAGCTGTTTTTGTAACTATGATTTATAGTAGAGTTTGATGCTTGGTATTGATATTCTAGGTTAATTTTATATCTTGTTACTTTGCCAAAGTTTTGAATCAGCTCAAGTAACTTGGGAGAGAAGTCTGTGGAGTACTTTAAATATAGGATCCTGTCATCTACAAAGAGGGAGAGTTTTACGTCTTTTCCTATTTGGATCCCCTTTATGTTTGTCTCTTGCCTTATTGTTCTGTTTAGGAGTTCCAATACAATATTTAAAAGGAGTGGAGAGAGTGCACATCCTGGTCTCATTCTTGTTTCTAGACAAAAGCGTTTTAACTTTTTATCAGTAAGTATAATGATAGCTGTAGGTTTGTAATACACAGCATTTATTATATTGAGGGTTATGCTGGTTTCATAGAATGAGTTTGGTAGCAATCTTTTGTTTTAAATTTCATTGAAGAGTTTGAGGAGTATTGGGGTGAGTTTTCCGTTGAAGACTTTATAGAATTCACCTGTAAATCCATCTGGTCCTGGGCTTTTCTAGGATGCTAGCTCTTTTGTTGCAATTGCTATTTCATGACTTGTTATGGATCTATTTAGTTAGTTTAAATCTTCTTGGTTTTGGATATCAATCTTTGATAGAAAATTTTCCATTTCTTCCAGACTCTTTTCTTTTTCTTTTTCTTTTTATTGTGAAAATACTGTACAGAGGGGTTACAATTACATGGGCAAGATAATATGAGTACATTTCTTATCAAACATTGTAGCCTCCTCCTTTGTTTCTCCTTCCCAAACTTTCCCATCCTACCCCAGTCCCCCCACCCAACACTCCTTCCCCCCCCACCAAAGTTGTTAAGTTCATTTTCAACATAATGACTTGTACATTTTATTGTTGCAATGGGTCCACCTGTATCCCTATTTAAACGATTTTTTTTCCCTTCCCCTCCACAAATTATATCAACATCAAATACACTGAAAGCAGAGGTTATACCATGGGGGAGGGACATACAAAGCTACAAAGAAATCATCTTATAAATGTGTTAGAAAAATCACATGAAAGAAAACAACATTTGAATACATATCTTAGGGTTCATTTCCCTAACATCAACTTATCTGACCTTTTCTGCTTGACTCAGACATATACTAGTTATTGCAAATAAGGGAAACCATGGGACCTATGTGCCTTTGGGCCTGGCTTACTTAATATAATTTTTTCCAAGTCTTTCCATTTCCTAACAAATGGGACAATGTCATTGTTTCTGATGGAGGCATAGAATTCCATTGTGTATATATACCACATTTTCTTGATCCATTCATCTCCTGTGGGACATATGGGTTGGTTTCATATCTCAGCTATGGTAAATAAGGCTGCAATAAACATAATTGTGCTGGTAGCTTTAGTGTGGTCTTGTTTGTGAACATTTGGGTAAATGCCCCAAAGTGGGATTGCTGGGTCATAGGGGAGCTCTATGTGGAGTCTTTTGAGGAACCTCCATACTACTTTCCAAAGTGGTTGAACAAGTTTACACTCCCACCAACAATGCAGTAAGATTCCCTTCTGTGCACATCACCTCCAGCATCTGTTGTTATTAGAGTTCTTGATTATAGCCATTCTAACTGGGGTGAGGTGTTATCTCAGTGTTGTTCTGATTTGCATTTCTTTTGTGGCTAGAGAGGTTGAGCATTTTTCATGTGTCTATTGGCCATCCTTCGTTCCTCTTCAGAGAAGTTTGTCATTAAGTCTTTAGCCCACTAATTTATGAGGCAGTTGTTTCTTTGAAGGTTTGTTGTTGGGGGATTTAATCTTTTGAGTTCCAGGTATATTTTAGATATGACACCCTTGTCTATTGTATGGCTAGTGAAGATCTTCTCCCAATCCGTGGGCTTTCTATTGATCTTGCTAGCTATGTCCTTTGCCATGCAGAAGCTCTGCAATTTCATGCAATTTCATTTGTCCAACCTTTCTTTGATTTGTTGTGTTTCCGGGTCTCTATTAAGAACATTTTGGCCCATGTCAAGGAGACCTAGGGTTTCTCCTATTCCATCCTGTAATGTTTTCAGAGTGTCTGTTTTAACTCCGAGGTCTTTGATCCATTTGGAGTTGATTCTGGTGCAGGGTGATATATAAGGATCTAGCTTTAGTTTTCTACAAGTAGTTACACAATTTTGTCAGCACCATTTATTAAAGAGGCTGTCTTTCTTCCATTTTATTTTTTTAGCTCCCTTATCGAAGATTAGATGGCTATAGGTCTGTAGGTTCATTTCTGGGTTTTCAATTCTATTCCATTGGTCCTGAGGTCTGTTTTTGTGTCAGTACCAAGCTCTTTTGATTACTATGGCTTTATAGTAGAGTTTGAAATTTGGTATTGATATTCCTCTAGCACTGTTCTTTCAGTTGAGGATTGTTTTTGCTATTTGGTGTCTTTTATTGTTCCATATGAATTTTTGGATTGCCTCTTCTATTTCCTTGAAGAATGAGGTTGGAATATTGATAGGTATTGCATTGAATTTGTAGATACCCTTGGGAAGTATTGCCATTTTCACGATGTTGATCTTTCCAATCCAGGACCATGGGAGATTTTGCAACTTTCTAAGTTCTGTTTTGATTTCCTTTTTCAAGTTTTCATAATAGAGGACCTTCACTTCTTTGGTTAAGTTAATTCCTAGGTATTTTATTTTTTGTGGGGCTATTATGAAGGGAGTTGCTTTCCTAATTTCAGCCACACTTTTCTCATTGTTGGCATACAAAAAAGCCATTGATTTTTGAGGGTTAATTTTATACCCTTCTACTTTGCCTAAGTTTTGGATCAGCTTGAGTAATTTGGGAATGGAGTCTATGGGATTCTTTAAATACAAGATCATGTCATCTGCAAAGAGGGAGAGTTTTACTTCTTCTTTCCCTATTTGGATCCCCTTTATGTTTGCATCTTGTCTTATTGCTTTGGGTAGGTATTCTAATATTAGATTGAAGAGAAATGGAGAGAGTGGACATCCTTGTCTTGTTCCTGAGTTAAGAGAAAATGGTTTTAGTTTTTCATTAAGTAAAATGCTGCCTGTAGGTTTGTCATATACAGCCTTTATTGTACTGAGGAATCTTCCCTGGATTGCTAGCTTTTCCAGAGCCTTCATCATAAAGGGGTGTTGGATCTTGTGAAATGCTTTTTCTGCATCTATTGAGATAACCATGTGGTTCTTATTCTTGCTCCTGTTGATGTGATGAATTATATTAATTGATTTGCATATATTGAACCAGCTTTGCATCCCTGAAATGAATCCTGTTTGATCTTGGTGTCTGATTTTCTTTTTTTGGATGAATTGTTAAAGTCGATTGGCCAAAATTTTGTTGAGAAGTTTTGCATCAATGTTCATCAAAGAAATAGGTCTATAGTTCTCTTTCTTTGATGAGTCCCTGCCTGGTTTTGGGATGAGGGTTATTATGGCTTCATAGAATGAGTTCAGTAGTGAACTTTCTCTTTCAATTTCATTGAGGAGTTGGAGGAGTATTGGTGTGAGCTCTGCTTTGAAGGCCTTGTAGAATTCTGCTGTAAAACCATCTGGTCCTGGGCTTTTCTTAGATGGGAGGTCTCTTATTGCTGTCTCTATTTCAATGCTTGATATGGGCCTGTTAAGATAGTTTAACTCATCTTGGTTTAGTTTTGGCATGTCAGTATTTGCTAGGAAAAGGTCCATTTCTGCCAAGTTCTGAAACTTATTAGCATAAAGTTTTGAGAAGTATTCCCTTATCATGTTCTGAAACTTGGTTGTTTCCGTGGTGATGTTTCCATTCTCATCTCTGAGTTTATTTATTTGGGTGTGATCTCTTCTTTTTTTGATAAGATTTGCTAAGGGTTTGTCAATTTTGTTTATTTTTTCAAAGAACCAACTCTTTATTTTGTTGATTCTTTCTATGGTCTTTTTAAAAATTCTAATTCATTTAATTCTGATTTAATTTCAATTATTTCTTTCTGTCTACTGGATTAGGGATTTTCTTGTTGCTCTTTTTCAAGGAGTCTTAGATGTCTCATTAAATTGTTGGTTTCAGATCTCTCCAATTTGTTGATGTAGGAACTCAGAGCTATAAACTTGCCCCTGAGTACTGCCTTTGCTGTGTCCCAGGGGAGCTGGTAATTTGTGTGCTCATTTTTGTTAAATATCATGAACATTTGAATTTCCTTTCTAATCTCTTCCATGACCAACTCGTGATTCAACAGTGTGTTGTTCAGCCTCAGTGTGTTACAGGATTTTCTTTGGTGGCTTTTGGTACTGAGTTCTAATTTTATTCCCTTGTGGTCTGAGAGAATGCAAGGTATAACTTCAATGTTTCTGAATTTGGACAAGTTTTCTTTGTGGCCTAAAATGTGGTCTATTTTGAAAAATGTTCCATGTGCTGCTGAGAAAAACGTGTATTCTGATGCTGCTGGGTGAAATATTCGGTAGATGTCTGTAAAATCTAGTTGTTCTATGCAGTTGTTTAGATCTGCAGTTTCTCTGTTGAGTTTTTGCCTAGTTGATCTATCTAGTGGGGATAGTGGTGTGTTAAAGTCCCCAACAATTATTGACTTTGGATCCACATGAGATTTGCGAGGAAGTAGTGTTTCTTGGATAAATTTGGGTGCTCCTTTGTTTGATGAATAGATATTTAGAATTGTAATATCCTCCTGAAGGAGAGATTCCTTAATTAGTAAGTAGCGACCTTCTTTATCTCTTCTACTAATTTTAATTTGAAGTCTATTTTGTCTGATATTAGCATTGCAACTCCTGTCTGTTTATGGGAGCCGTGTGCTTGGTAGATTTTGTTCCAGCCTTTCACTTTCAAAATGCGTTTGTTTTTACGGGCAAGATGTGACTCCTGAAGGCAGCAGATGGATGGATCTTGCTTTTTAATCCAACCAGACAGTCTATGTCACTTAATTGGAGAGTTAAGTTCATTAATGTTGATAGATAGGACTGAGAGGTGTTTGGGAGCTCCTGCCCTTTTATCCACCTTCTTGGGCGGTTGTGGCAACTGGGTTCTTCCTATGGTTCTTGGATTCTCAGTTTGGGTGTGGTTTCTTGGCATTTATTGTGGTCTTATTGGTTTTCTATGTGTAGGACATCTTTAAGTATCTTTTGAGGGATGGTTTGGTGGAAATATATTGTTTCAATTTTTCTTTGCTAAGAAAGGTTTTTATTTGACCTTGGGTTATGAAGGAGAGTTTAGCTGGGTACAGCATTCTTGGTTGATAGTTGTTTGTCTTTAGGGCATGGTGTACCTCATTCCAGACTCTTCTTTCTTTAATTGTCTCTGCTGAGAAATCTGAGGTTATTCTAATTGGTTTCCCTTTACAGGTTATTGATCTATTTTCCTTGACAGCTTTAAGGATCTTTTCCTTGGTCTGAATTGATCCTGTGTAGATTATAATGTGACGGTGGGATGTCCTGTTCTGGTCTGGTCTATTTGGGGTTCTGAAAGCTTCTTGCATGTTTGTGAAGTTCTCTACTAGGATCCTGTTAAACAAATTTCCTAGACCATTAACTTCTGTCTCTAGGTGCTCCTCTACACCTATTATTTTCAGATGAGGCCTTCTGATGTTGTCTTCCAAATGTTGAATAGATCTATCATATTTCTTGGATTTGTCTTGGATGGTTGTATGTTCTTTCTCTATAATATCTAGGCTGTCTGACTTTCTACTTTGTTTTTTATTTCTTTTCCTTCTAATTGGTTGGCTCTGATGGCTTCAAATTCTCTGTTGGAGTTTTGTTTCAGATCTTGTATGAACTTCTTTACTTCCTTAATTTGGTGTTCAGTGTTTATTCTCAAATCACTTAGTTGATTGGTTATGGTTTCCTTGGGCTCCCATTCCTTTTGTTGTGTTCCACTCAGCATTTCCTTTGTGGTCTCCCTGACTTCTTTCAGCTGTCGGTTTATGGATTCCATGATTGCCTTTAGTGATCTTTCTGTATTCTCATCCCGCTCTCCCAATTCCTGTATTACTCTTTGTTTAGCTTCCTCATGTTCTCGCAATTCCTGTAGTTCTCTTTGACTGTTCTCAGCTTGCTCATGCCATTCAGTCCTGACTTTCTCTTTGTCTGTTCTCACACAGCTCATGCAATTTCCCTGAGGGTCTAGCTTCTGAGACACTCACAAAGCCCAGCCTGGAGCCATTCTCAGAGTTTATGTTTACTGAATTTCAATTGATTGTCAAGGCTACTGTAGGGAGGGACAGCCTCTGGCTCTGTTTACCCAGTGAAGAAAGCCACTCCTGGGGAAGGGGAAGAGCTTTCTCTGCCTTGGCTGGGTGAGTTTCCTCTGGGTGGAGTTGAACCTGGCAGGTCAGGGCAGGTTCCTGTGACCTGCTAAATAACTCTTTTGTTTTCTCCCAAGGCCTGAGTTGGAGATAGAAACTCAGCCAGGCCTTTGTCAGCATCAAAGATGGAGATCTCTGGTAGTGGGGGGGGTGGCCTTCCCTCCTCTGCTCCCTGAGAAGGAGTGAGGATGTTAGGGTTCTAATCACTTTGGAGTGTTGGTTCCTGGGTTGTCTCTGTTCTGCGATCTGCACGATGAAGATATCTGCTCCTTGTCAGTTCTTGCTGGTGTTGAGTAGAATCCGCTTGCCTGCTTCATCTGGTGCCTTTGTTCCGGACTCTGTGTTGTAGGTATGGCAGTCGCGGTTGCCAGCAAGTGCCCAGGTCTGTCTTTTTGCCTGGATTTTCCCTCTGTGGCCAAACTCTCTGTACTGTGATGGCACACTTGGTGTAATTCTCTGGCCTAGGCCTGTTCACTGGAACACTAAAACTGCTTTCAATGTGAGAGCTTATTTAGCCTCCTGCTTCTCCTCCACCATCTTCCCAGAACTCCCCAATTAGACAAATGTTTAGAGCCAATTATAACCCATGGAAGCACAGCATAGGATTTAGAATTTCAGCTTTGTAGGCACAGGTATATCTATGTGGCTAAATGCAACTTTACATTTATGTTATCATTTCCTCTACATCCTTAATGTCTATCCCTATATGTATTCTCTGTATCATTGGTAAAATATTTTAGAAAAATGTAGTTCTTTTGGAATGTGATATTTTCCTCTGGATCCCATCTTTGTACCTCTCCTCTAGGGATGTGCCTGCACTTAAATTTATTTATTTTATGTCTTTTTTTCATTGTGAAAATACGGTACAGGGGAGTTACAATTTCATGGACAAGATAATGACTACATTTCTTATCAAGCATTGTTGCCTCCTCCTTTGTTTTCCCTTACCATCACTTCACATAGCCCCCTCCCACCCCCCGGCAAAGTTGTAAAGTTTGTTTTTCGACTTAACAACTTGTACATCTCATTGTTGCAATGGGTCCACCTGTATCCCTAGTTAAACAATTTGTTTTTGCCCTTCCCCTCCACAAATTATAACAACATCAAATACAGTGAAAGCAGGGGTTATACCGTTGGGGAGGGACATACAAAGCTACAAAGAAATCATCTTATAAATATGTTAAAAACTATTGCATGAAAGAAAAAAAAACCATTTGAATACTTATCTTGGGGTTCATTCCCCTAACATCAACTTATCTGACCTTTTCTGCTTGACTCAGACATATACTAGTTATTGCAAATAAGGGAAACCATGGGACCTATGTTTCTTTGGGCCTGGCTTCCTTCACTTAGTATAATTTTTTCCAAGTATTTCCATTTCCTAACAAATGGGGCAATGTCATTGTTTCTGATGGAGGCATAGAATTCCATTGTGTATATATACCACATTTTCTTGATCCATTCATCTACTGAGGAGCATCTAGGTTGGTTCCATATCTTAGCTATGGTAAATAATGCTGCAATAAACATAGTCGTGCTGGTAGCTTTAGTGTGGTCTTGTTTGTGAACATTTGGGTAAATGCCCCAAAGTGGGATTGCTGGGTCATAGGGGATCTCTATGTGGAGTCTTTTGAGGAACCTCCATACTGCTTTCCAGACCTGGAAGCAAAGACAGGTGAGGTTAGGTGGGTTCTAGGAGACACCGCACTTCCTTTCAAGGTGACTGTAGTAGCAGGCTCTGCGGGCAAAGCCAAACTCACCACAGATGAGGACTGCTGATGCTATGCTAGAAAAGGAGACTCATCAAATTTAGTGACTCAATGTCCCCAGCTGCCTTGGGATTTTCTCATACACACCTAACTCAATTTCTTCCAAGTCATTGTGTACACTTTAAGAACAGCCACTTAGAGAAGTTGGGGATTTAATAGATGTTAAGATTCAGTCACTGGATGAGAAGCCAGGTGTGCTTTTTCATAATCTCAGGTCTGCAGGTACAGGAAGTAAGGGTCTTTTTCAAGGCAGGCACATAAACTTGCAGGCCACTTGTGTACTGGTAAAACTAGGAATCATCAGAATCCCCAACTTCATCCTTTTGTCCCCCCTCACATTGCCCAGAACCATGAGAAGCAATCAGTCAATCTCATTATACTCCTTAGCCTGGCAGAAATGTTCTAAGGTATCAAATACATGAGCATTCAGAATTCATCTCTCATAGGGATCTGCTCACCAGTAGTCACTGTTGATGCTTGTGTCACATCATATTAAAAACTATCAGAATGCCATTACCAGAGGTAAAGTTACAAGTGCTCTTCAATCCAGATCTAATCATATTAGAGAAAAACCTGTCTTGACACTGAAATATGTATTAGGATTTTGCATAATCATAACAAATACGATTTTTCTATCTTTCTATTTATCTAATCTATTTAAGTATTTTATCTGTTTTAAAGAAATGATATATGAGATTGTGGAGGTTATGAAGTTGAAGTCTGAAAGACTGCCTGCAGGATAGAGATTTAGGTAAGAACTGAGGCTCCAGTTTTGAGTATGAAATTCACATGTTGAATTTAGGACAAGACATTGAAATATTGTCTGTTACTATCCATTGGGTTTACTTGTAGATTTATAGGCACATTCTAATTGTTTGCAGTTCCTTCTTTTTTCATCTTTTTCTTTCTGTTATTCTCTTTTGATTTCTGTACCCTTTGTCTTAGTTCATCTGATTTTTAGAAGGGAAGGGAGGCACAAAAACAGTGAGACAAACGGCAAACCTTTTCAGCAGCGATATTACACACTATGTTGGAAACGAGCTATACAACTTGGGGGAAGGAAGTTGGGAGGGGAAAAGCTAGGAGAGAATGAAGTAGGGGTGACACTTCAAAAAATTCACTTATTACCTGACTTATATAACTGTAACCCCTCTGTATATTGCCTTTACAATAAAATTTAAAATAACAAAGACATTGAAATCTTGATGAAAAGTTTCCCTACTTTAACAAACATTAGTTTATACTTCAGTCCTTCAATGAATCAATAGAGACCTATCCACACTATGAAATGTCATATGCTTTAGACAATTTTATTCAAAGCCTACTGATTTAAAATTAGTCATATAAAAGTGAATGTGTAAGCTGGGCACCAGTGGCTCATGCCTGTAATCCTAGCTACTTGAGGCTGAGGATCATGGTTGAAAGCCCAGGCAGGGAAGTCCATGAGAGTCTTATCTCCAATTAACCACCAGAAAACCAGAAGTGGCACTGTAGCTTAATTGGTAGAGCTTTCACCCTGAGCTGAAGAGCTGAGGGACAGCACCCAGGTCCCTAGTTCAAACCCCATGACTGACAAAAAAAAGTGAATGTGTATTGATGTTTGGATGGGAGAATACCTTCTAATCTTCGGTAGCACAGAACTGTAACTATGGTTGACAACAATTCATTATGCTTTTCAAATGAACTAGTAGAGCCAGGCATAAGTGGCTCACACTTGAAAACCTACCTATTCAAGAAGCTGAGATCTGAGGATCTTGTTTTAGAGCCAGCCTAGGCAGCAAAAGCCCATGATTCTTATCTCCAATTAATCACAAAATGTCAGAAATGAAGTTGTGGTTCAAGTGATAGAGCACTAGCCTTGAGCAAAAAGAGCTCAGGGACAAATTCTAGGCCCTGAATTCAAGGCCCAGGATCTGCACTTACTCATACACACAGACACACAGACACACAGACACACAGACACACAGACACACACAGACACACACACAGACACACACACACACACACACACACACACACACACACACACACACAAAACCTAGTAAAGGGCCAGGGATATAGCTCAGTGATAAAGCCCACACTTAGCATGGGTTTGAACACCAGCACTACCTATACAAAAAGTAGGTAGTAGGAAGAATTGTGAGTTCTTCTAACACAAAAAAGTTAAATGTTTGTAAGAATTGGATAAATCAGTTATCTAATCATCAGATTATGAGCATAGGCTCATATTACCTTCCATAAAAATGGGTGCACTTACTACTCAGTTAAATCTGTTTAATGTTAGACAAATAGAAAATACATGAAACATATATAAAAATTTGTTAATAGCACCATCTCGAGTGGTGTTTAACCAAACAGTTGCAATAGCCTAAGCAAGTTGACACAAGGCAATAACTACCACAGAGAAGAAATTTCTTTCTTACATTTCTATAGTCAGCACTGTAAAAATTATCTGAAAAATAGTAGATATAAAAGAAACATTTACATGTTAACTAATAAAGTTTGTGGTTTGCCCATTCGATGATGAATTTTCAAGATAATGATTTCTTTGTCTCTGTTTCTGGAGATGGAAGGACTGCTGAATTACCATAGAAGGAGAGTATACCGTGCTGGGTCAAAATAGCTTGTGACTACTAGAAACTCAAGAGTAGAAAGATTCTTCTTCAGTGGGGTGTGAACAGTTTGTTCATCTTTTCTTTTCTTATTTTGTACTTCATACATAAACATATTCATTAGAAAGGCATAGGAAAGAGGATAAGATATGAAACAAATTTGGGAGCCAGAAGTAAGGACAAGATGCTCTCCTAACCCTCACCTGCCTACGTTCTTTTCCTAAGCAATCCTATGTTCCCTGGGGGAGTATTTGCATGTGGTATAAATCTTTTTCTCTTCCTGTTCTTTATTTGAAAACTTACCCAGAAGGGATGTTAGAATAGGAATGAGGAAGGAGCTGCGATCATTGGTGACTCATTTCTACATAGCTCGAGGCCATTTGTACCCTAGCAGAATGTGGTATCTTCATCTGTGATTGCTCCTTCACTTCTGTACAGCTCTGCCTCCAGAAGACACGGGTATGGGAAACTTTGGTAAAATCATTTGGAAATTGAAGAATGTAAGGATGAAGAGGTTTTTCTCAGATGAAAATGCTGTTGCTTAACTTCTAAAAAATTGTTCTGGTAAAGTAAGTCAATTATCAGAATCTTTATGGAAACCCTTTTAATCCTGAAACCCATTGTAACCCAGGTCCCCCAATAATACTGAAAGACATTTTCAAGGAGCTGTTAGAATTGTAAGATGGAGAGTATGACATATTTGTAAAGAGAAACCTTTTGGTGTCCTAGAAGAGAGAAAAACTGCGTGTATTGGTGCCCATCTGCATGGTAAACTGGAGAGGTTTGAGAACTCAGTATCAGGAAGATGGACAAGGCCTGGTAAGAGTTGTTTTACCCTCTGGAATCATGCTTTCCAAACAAGTGCCAATTGTCATTGAGTTCAAAGAGTTCTATCCTTCTCTCCTCTCCTCTATTAGAGTGGATAATCCTAATGTATCTCTAATCAATCCCACCTGTTGGCTCACATACCTGTATTCTATTCCATCCCCTCAATGGCTAACACACCTAGTACTTGCTTCTAACCAAGAACATACGGCAAATAGAATGAGATTTTCCTTTTAGAGTAAAAGATTCTACCTAGGCTGGCCAGAACTAGAAATTCTCCCTTTTTGGCTTTGGAGAAGCAGATTGCTATGTGATGGAAGAGGCTATGAGAAGCCACATGGCAGAGGTCTCTAATAGCTGGGCAGCACTCACTAGTAGCCAGCAAGAAAATATGGATATCTACCTTACAAATACAGGAAAGTGACTCAGACAACAACCATAGGGAAGCAAATATTTGCCCAGTTCAGTCCAGCCCTAAACTTCACTCTTTTGAGACCCTAAAGCAAAAGACTTTCTCCCCTGTGCATGGGCCCAGACTCTACTTAAGCAGTAATGTAATCATACTTTGTGATATAACAAAAATAGTTCTCAGTTGCTAACTCTGTGTGAATTTATTCTACAGCAAAATTTCTAATACAACTTCCCAACTTCAGTTGGGAGCCAGTGGGAGTCCCTGGAGAGCAGTTTGACAAGTCACTGAGCATTGCCCTCATCGTTCTGATTCCTTCCATCAGCCCCTCTGTATAGTCAGAAGTTATTCCTTTGTTCTCTGTGGCTCTCCTGGCTGCTAATACCATACATGGGGCACTTGAACAGTTGCTTATTTGCTGATCTCAGTTTTTTTTTTTGGGGGGGGGTCCCGTCGTGGGGCCTGAACTCTGGGCCTGGGTGCTGTCCCTCAGCTCAAGGCCAGCGCTCTACCACTTAAGCCACAGCGCCACTTCCGGCTTTTTTCTTTTTTGCTTATGTGGTGCTCAGGAATCGAACCCAGGGCCTCATGCATGCAAGGCAAGCTCTCTACCACTGAGCCACCTTCCCAGCCCTGATCTGTTTTTTTTAAATGCTCCCTGTACTAATCTTTCCCCAAATAACCTCCACAGACAAGCCACTCAAAATCCTCATGTGACCTGGTCAATACAAGAACACTCTAAAGGATACACTGTGTGAGGTTACCTTCCTGTTCCCCCAAAAAGAAACAAGGAAAGATGAGCATCCAGTCTATAGACTACTTTTATAGACCCTGAAAGAACTGACTTAGCATTTGAAAAGCATACACCTAAAATAGCTTCCATCAAAATAGGAAAAATTAGGTCATTCCAATAGGAGAATCAATGGCATGCCTGAAGGAAAAATAACCCAAACACTAACCCACACAGACAAAGTCACATAGAGGGAAAGATTTATTGCCAGCAGAGCTGATAAGGCTAAGTTCTAGCGAGAGGGGAGAAAATGGCCCGGCCCACTTCCTGGGAGACCCCTTTATACCTCCGGGCCTTGAGGTGTTTCACCTGAAGCTGGAGGTGGGAGGTGCCTCACCAGTCCCTCCCACAGGCACTGTTATTGACGTGGGGGCCCGGGGCAGGAAATGGGTGATGCCTCACCTGCCCTGCAGGACTGCCATTCAGCTGCCACTCTTGAGGGTGGAGGTTCAAGGGAGCTGCTACTCAGGTGCCTGCTATTCAGATGTCGGTATTGGACAGGGGGGGGGGGGAAGCTCAGAGGCAGCAAATGGGTGTTACCTCACCTGCCCCACAGGCTCTGCTATTGAGGGGAGGGAGGGCCTCAGGGGCAGGAAAAAAGGGCATTTGTTGGCTTACAATGCCAACTTTTTTTTTTTTTTTTTGTCGGTCGTGGGGCTTGAACTCTGGGCCTGGGCGCTGTCCCTCAGCTCTTCAGCTCAAGGCGAGCGCTCTACCACTTGAGCTACCGCGCCACTTCCGGTTTTCTGGTGGCTTATTGGAGATAGGAGTCTCACGGTCTCTCCTGCCCGGGCTGGCTTTGAACCGCGATCCTCAGATCTCAGCCTCCTGAGTAGCTAGGATTACAGGCGTGAGCCACCAGCGCCCGGCTAATGCCAACTTCTAAATAAGGCTGTGTGTGTGTGTGTGTGTGTGTGTGTGTGTGTGTGTGTGTGTGTGTATAAAATGTCCATTAAAAAAAAAACCTAAGGAGAGAGAAAGGGAAGATAATGGCACTAATGGTTGTGTATTTGTTGACCTATGTCTGCCACTGTGCTGGAATCTAGTTTTGTAAGATCTTCAGCATTTGTTGTTCCCCTGTCAGGCACTGACCCACATGTATCACATGCTACTATGGCAGCTATTTGGTTCTCACACAGCCCTGAAGAGGGAAGTGGATGAGGTACAGAGAGGTGAAGAAAATTTTCCAAGTTCACAAAGCTAGTAGTGGGCAAAACCTCCACTTGAACCTATCTCTCACTCTAAACTTAATACCTGAACCAATTGACATTGTGAATTTCCCCCCTAAAATGGAGTTTAAATCAGGCCTTGAACTGTGAAATTATATATATATATATATATATATATATATATATATATATATATATATAATTTATTTGTAAAGGCAATGATTCCAATCTCAATAGACATTGCTGGAATATACACTGTGCCTTTGATCTAGATATGTAAATATGACTTATTTCACAAATATATCTCTCATTCTCTCCTAGTGCCTGTGATAAAGTATGATCCATCCTTTAGACATGTGCAGTAAAACAAAGATGCACTGAGGAAATTTTGTCTTTTTACTGTAATGCTTATTGAGTCATAAGGAGGAGCTGTTGCCTAGAAACTTTTGCATTAATTGGAAACCCAATAACCCAATAAGAAATGCTAATTTTTGTTACTGCTGTAATGCCCGGGGGTTGCTTTGCTGTTGCCATTCTTCCTATTGTTTCTTTTTATTTTCCCACTTGTGTATTTATAAACATCCTCTGGAGTTTGGAAGAGTTTGGAGACAAGAGTCCAACCACTCTGTATTTAAGACTCAGGCTTATCTGTAGAGGTAAGTAGTTTATCACATAAGCATCCAGAATCCAATATAATCTATAGAAAAAAGCATCCATGTTGTCTTTTCTCCATTCCCTGTTGTATGCCTGAGTATAAAAACCCCAAAGACCTTTCTTGGAACCTGTGGTCACACTGAGGCCTGATGCAATGAATGCTTATCTTCACATTAGAGACAGCATGACTCTACTTTTGGAAAGTGGGTCACGAACATCTGGACCCTAGAGAAGTATCAGTGATACTTCTCTAGAATACTGGGGATGAGAATCTCAAATACTAGATTCTCTGTGCGGTTTTACAGTATGCTTGAAAGTGGGAGAAAATTGAGCTATATAATTTAAGGATATGGATGTGATGAGAAAAATGGGGGAGAAGGTTGGAAGGGGTAACATGGTTCAAGATGCATTATATTTATAATATGACTTGTGAGACTGAAACCCCTATGTACAACTACATAAAATGAATAGATATATAAAGTAAGGAGTACATTAGTCAGATGAGTTTACATAGACAAACCACTTTATTCATATTCCCTGACTCCTCCAACATTCTACAAATCGCATTCATAGAACTATATATAAAGTTAACAGGCACATATCTGTATTGTATGGGCTGGTTAACTTATTAGAGTACATGCAATGAAGTACCAGACTGTGTGACTATGGACACTTTTCCCTAGACCCCAATTTTCACATCTATATCTCATTCCGTGGCCCTAGTTTGCCTTCTCTGGCTGTCAGTCCTTTTTCATTTTTACCTCTTCCTGTGCTTTAGGTGACCCTCTCTATCTGGTCTTCCAGATTTCTCTTGTGAAATATTAATCTCCAGGAATGCAGAACATACTGGCAGTGGTATCTCCATACCTTGTGCATTTCCTGCTTATGAACTTACTTTGGGAAAATATTTAACCTAACTTCTGTGCTAACTTCTCAGCCCAGCACAACTAAAACAGGAGTGTTTTACCCAAAATACTTGGAAAAGGATTATTTGGTCTATGATCTTGGTAATTATAAATGGTAAACAGATGCATACTCTCTGGTACAGCCATCACTCAGCATCATTGGAAGAATAATTCTAGGACATTCCTCATGGATACCAGAATTCATGGATGATTAACTTTTATAAAATGGCATAGCATTTGTATATAATATGTACTGATCCTCCCATAGTATTTGCATATAATATGTACTGATCCTTCCATATATTTTGGTATTTTTACTTTATTTATAATATCTAACACAATGTGAATGCTACATTAATAGTTCCTTTTCTATGTTATTTAGAAATTAACAAGAAAATCGTGCTTGTCCAATACAAATAAATTTTTTTCCTCAATACTTTAATTCCTGTGGACTAAGTTATTGGATTTGAAAACTAAATATAGAAGCCTAATTGTAGCTACATTATCAAATAGGCGATTTCAATTGTAGAACATACTATAAGATCCATTATCATTTAAAAATATTTATTACATAGGATGCTTTGAGCTCCAAGGGGGAAAACATGGGAATATGAGATAGAGAAATAATGCATTGAATTAGTTCCCAGCACTCATTGTTGGAATCAGTTGGGATTTATGTACATGTTGATCACAAGGACTCTTAGTCTTACTCCTTTTGGTCTGGTTCATTCACCTTGGGATTTCACATGGCTGTGACATCATAGCTAGGACTGCAAGTTTTATAACCCATCTATCCAAAGGGTTTAATCTTAAAAGCTAAGGGCTTCTCAGTCTGTTGTCAGTAGCAAATTTATTCTTGCTTTCCTGAACCAATCTTGTTCAAGTGTTTTTATTCTTATAACAACATAGCAAAAACAAAGAAAGACCATGACTGCTAGGAGGAACCATCAGGTCCCCTTTCAGAAGCCAATAAACTCAAACTTTGTTCACAATACACCATGGGAGAAGATAAAATAGATTTGTAGGAAGTCATATACAACATTCCCTGTGAATATTTTTACCAGCACCCATTTCCTCTAAAGCAAGTTAAAACATTTAGTTTGCATCCAGAGCCATCCATGGCAGGGCCGCACTTAGTCTACTGGTTTTAGCTTCTTGTTTTAGCGTCTTCTTGATATTTCCTTTGCCTAGGGTGCTTTCTTTTCACACTAATTTAATATGTGGAGTGGCTACTGCTGTGTCTTTCCATGCAGAAGAGTAAGGGCCCTCTCTGCCTTTTTCTTTTTCTTTTTTTATTTTTTCTGTTAGTCGTGGGGCTTGAACTCAGGGCCTGGGCACTGCCCTGAGCTCTTTTGCTCATGGCTAGCTCTCTATCATATTGAGCCACAGCTCTATTTCTGGTTTTCTGGTGGTTGATTGGATATGAGTCTCATGGCCTTTCCTGCCTGTGCTGGCTTTTAACTGCATTGCTCAGATCTCAGCCTCCTGAATACCTAGGATTACAGGTGTGAGCCACAAGTACTCAGGAGCTACCTGTGTCTATGCTACCTAAAAATATAATAAATAACTTTGTCGATATGTTCATAAAGAACAATAGATTGTTATACACAAGAACTTTAGATGATCATATACCTTTTTTTTTTTTTTTTTTTTTTTTGTCGGTCGTGGGGCTTGAACTCTGGGCCTGGGCGCTGTCCCTCAGCTCTTCAGCTCAAGGCGAGCGCTCTACCACTTGAGCTACTTCCGGTTTCTGGTGGTTTATTGGAGATAGGAGTCTCACAGTCTCTCCTGCCCGGGCTGGCTTTGAACCGCGATACTCAGATCTCAGCCTCCTGAGTAGCTAGGATTACAGGTGTGAGCCACCAGCACCGGCTGATCATATACCTTTAAAAGGACCCTAGACTCATATTTTGTTGACTTAAATTTAGATTTTATTTTAATTTTCCAAAAAAATTCATTTTATGTATATTTAGAATCATAGAATATTTGAAAAGACAACTTGACCATTTTATATCAGTCTGGTACCTTTGTAATTAATTAACCAGTGTCAATACATAATTATTAACTACTATGCATACTTTACTAATAAGTCAAGTTGGAGAGACAGGTATATAACTAAGGCAAAAGGCTGAAACACTGTTCCAAGGTGTCTGGATGTTTTCCTAAGAGCACTGTTCCAAGGAGTCTGTTTTTTTTTTTTTTTTCTGAGAGCACTGGGAAACCACTGAAGCAGAAAGTGAGGTCTATGTATAAAATAGAACAAAATAAAAACAGACAAACTGAAGATAAGTTGTCCAATTGTATGCTCTTCTGTTGCTTTTGCCAATGTCCAGCACAAAGCCTGACTCATAGAAGGTGCTCTAAAAATACGAAATTCATGCTTTGTTCTCAGTATTAGGATGAGACACTGATCAGACACTGGTGAAGGTCACAGAATTAATGTTGGAAACTGATCCAGAAGATGTTTTTCCCTACATACAAATTGACATGCAGGTGGTGTTTAGCACCTGAGATCCCTATAACATGTCACCAGCTCTTTATGCTGGTGACCCATCCCTGAAGAAATATTTCTTGTCTCTCCTCAGTTGGAGACACAAATCAATTGAGTAATAGATAACTTGTGCCATTAATTTCATCACATCCCTGGTAATTTCATCAATGATTTGAAGACTTGACAATTATTAATTCTCTGCAGTTGAAGATTCACATGGCATAATCAACATAATCAACTGCCAGCAGGTGGTTACTGAGTAATCTATTAACCTCCATAATCAGTGCAGGGTGACTGGCTTGTGGCTGGGATAACCTCACCATTGAAGACTTAAGAAATAATCCACTTCTGATAGCAGCAGTCTGATAGGATACCTGGCTTAGTGATTGGTGCTTGTGTCAGTGTGTGCAGGTAGACTGGCCTCAATCACAGAACCCTGGTGTCCATCAGGTGTCTCACGAGATTCCAGGATTCCAGACACTTTTTGGGCTACTGTTCTAGCCAGATTGATACTTGTCTCTCCAGACAACCATATAACCACATGCTGCTGCTAAGTCTTCTCACCCTCCTGCAAATGTCACACACTGCACACCCAGAGACAGGCCTTTGCTCAGGTTTGTTTCCTGAGTGCCCCCAACAGAGTAGAACACAGCAAAAACAACAAAAATCCCAGCTCTCAATTTAATTCTTTAAAAGTGTAGGCCCATCTTCCACCCAATAATTGCTGTAAATCTTGTTGGGAAACTTTTAGGCTTATGTTTTGTGCCATTCAAGTTAACACTTACTCCACTGGATTGTAGCACTTTTACATCTCAAAGTGTGTGTGTGCAATCTGGTAGTCAAAAATGCTTTGGTGACTCATGCATATAATGTTAGCACTCAGGAGGCTGAGATCTGAGGATCACAGTTAATAGCCAGCCTAGGCAAGAAAGTCCATGCAACTATTTCCAATTAACCACTAGAAAATCAGAAGTGGGGCTATGGTTCAAAGTGGTAGGGTACTAGCCTTGAGCTGAAAAGCTCAGGAGCAGCATCCAGGTCTGAGTTCAAGCCCCATGATGGAAAAAATTCTTCCTTTTTTGATGCAGAATAATTTGTCCCAAGTGGATAAAATAGATATGAGTACTTAATTCCAGTGTCTTGTACTTAATAAAATTTCCTTCTTTCCCATACCATGATGTTTCAGTTATTTTCATCCCTAAAATAGTGAACATATTAACTAATAATAAAGGGGCATAATTAATACATAATTATTATATACTGGTTCAAAGATAAATTCTCAATAAGAGTTTGAGGTAAATTCCAGAATTCTTTACTTATAACTCATAGTTTTCAAATTTGAAGATAGGAGATGTGTATACTGACCTCAGTATCCCACTGAAAACTTCTCTTCACACATTGTGGCAGACTATACTTTACAAAAACAATAGCATCATTTTTTTGACCTCTCATCCTCTCCCATAGTGCAGTCATTTCTCTGTCAGAAGTTCAAAGCTACTTTCCTTTTCCGTGAATCTAGAGCAGCCACATAATACCTGACTATAATACATCAAAGGTTATCTTTTTCAATTTGAGACAAAGTTCATAAAGTCAACATAGTTCCTTCTGGATGATCACCCTTTGGAAAGAAATCACCATATGCTGGGGAAACTCAGGCCATAGGAATTCTAGAGTGAAGTCATAGCTGATTCCAGTTGGCAGCTGTTAGAGTGGAGGAGCATCAGAGTGCTCAGTTAGATGTTAGAATGGAGGAGCATTCGAGTGCTCAGTTAGATGTTAGAATGGAGGAGCATTAGAGTGCTCAGTTAGATGTTAGAGTGAAGGAGCATCAGAGTGCTCAGTTAGATGTTAGAGTGGAGGAGCACCGGAGTGCTCAGTTAGATGTTAGAGTGGAGGAGCACCAGAGTGCTCAGTTTTCCATCTGGAGGGTCACTCTCAGGTTTAGCAGAGCAGGCAGAATCCCATCCCAACAGAGTTTTGAATAAATTCCCAAGTCATAGAAGCCATGAATGTAAGAGATGGCTGTTTATGGTGCTCATTCATGGCTTAAGTTGCTACACAGAAATGCATAGCTGGAACACTCAGGATATTTTCCATGGTAGACAAATGCTGAACACAGTAATATTATAAAGTAGACAAAAGAAAATTATATAGAAATGCACAATATGGTCTTTCACTGCTGAAATCCTTCAATGTAGTAGAATTCCAGAATTTATTTTTCCTAATTGTAACCTTGTGCCTGTGAACTATTTTGAATGTTCTTGCCACAAATGCTGGTGTCTCATGCCTGTAATTCTAGCTATCCAGGAGGCTGAGATCTAAGAATCATGGAATGGACTTGGACAGGAAGTCCCTGAGATTCTTATCTCCAGTTAACCAGAAACAGCTACAACAACAACAACCCGCAGAAGTAGAGATTCAGATTAAGTGGTAGAGTGCCAGCCTGGAGGGAAAAGGCCGAGTGAGATAAAAGAGCCGGGAATGTTCCCCCACAAAAAAGATAAACGTTGATGTGAGGCGAGCGAGCGGTGTGCTAGTCATTCATACCAGAGTGATCATTACACAGTGAATACAAGTATCCAAATTGTGCATGTACCCCTTGCATTTGCACAATTACAATGCATCAAGGAAAATCAAAATTTAAAAAGCAAACAATTACTTTAAACTGAGAAAAGTTGAGAAAGTGTTGTGAGGAAGGGGCAGTGCCTGGAAGGCTAAAGCTCATGCAGACTATGCCAAAGTTCACAGTCTGATGCATCCTCATTTGTCTTACAGATGAGCTTCAACTGAGATTCCCTAATTGTTTAATTACATTTTTATAATTTCTCAGTACAGATATAAAACTCAGGCCTGAAGAAGTACTTTAGCTCTCCCGAGGTACATAAATCAGCATATGACAGCAATGAAGTCAGAAGGAGGAAGAAAAAACATTCTGTGATTAGTTACAAGAGGAAAGGAAGCAGCAGAAAAATCAGACACCAGGAGTGTGAAGGTAGCACAAGATACACAGAGTGGATCGTAGAGCCTAATTCAGCAAAAGACACACAGCTCAGCAGGGTGAAAAACATCCCAGAGCACTTCTTTCTCCAAGTCTATCCACTAAACAACCTACTACAACTTTGGTTGCTTGCTTTACTTGGATTATTTTCAAGAACTGCACTTCTGTCCCTGTGCACTACTTTGGGGAGCACCACCCCACATCACTCACACGTTCTTTTAGACCTATCCTTGTCTTTTTGCACCCACAGCCACTCTCAAGAGAAGGCCCCAGCTGTGGCATCACACCCTGATCTTGACGTGCCTTTGCATTTCAGTATCCCAAAGGCATATCACACTCCACGTGTTCAAACTGAAATTTATTTAGCATAAAATGCTTTAAGCCTGCCCAAGTACTGTCATGCTAGTACATTCAACCTATATAATAACGTTCCTGTGTATAATCCTAGAACTACAAGATAGAAATTTGAGGAGAGCCCAGACAGGAAAGCTTATAAGACATCTTCTCAACCCATAGCTGGGCACAGTTCCTGTCATCCTGAGCCATGTGAAAGATGGACATTGGGAGAATCCATGTGCCATATTGTTGGGATCATGCTGGGAGACTAGTCAAAGTTAAAAAAAAAAAACACTGTCTTCTTATCCACAAGCTGAGGATATTTTAGAGTTTCAGTATGAAATGACCACCATAGGTGCACACATTGAATTCCTGGACCCCAGCTGGTAGTGATATCTTGGGGTTTTGAAAAGTTAGAAGGTTGGATCTGGATAGAAGAAGCAGGTAACTGACATGTCACTGACAGCTGTGTCTTGTTTTCTCTGCTTCCTGGCGGCCATCAAGTGAGCAGCTTCTGCCAGATGCTAGTTCCGTCATCATGTTCTGCCTCTCCTCAGATCCAGAATCAATAGAGCCAAGGATACTCTGAGCTAAGGACACTAGGAGCCAAAATGAACCTTTCTTTTTAAACTGATTGATCAGGTATTTTATTACAGTGAAAGCAAGTCTGACTAACTGCTCCATTTATTTGGATCTTTAATTGCTTATAATAATGTCTCATTATTTTTAGTGTAGAAGGTTTATACTGTTTTCATTAGATTCATTCCCATGTATTTTTTGTGGTGTTGGGAGTGGAATTTCTTACTTTTTTAAAGTTATTCATAGAGTATAGAAATACAGATGATTCTTGTAAATTGATATGTTATTTCTCTGAGTTTATTATGCCTATTGTTGTGTGGCTGTGTGCATTCTCTAGTATTTTCTATGTGTAAGGTTATATAATCTATAAATTTAGTTTTGTTCTTTTATTTAAATCATGATGCTTTTCATGGTTACTATTTTCTGTTACAATTTCTCTGGCTAGACTTCCAGTATGACAGTTCATAGGAAAGTGGAAAGTTGGCACCCTTGTCTGGGTCTCCTTCTCAGAGATACATTTTCCCTGGTGCCTTTTGACAGATTGAAAAAGTTTCTTTCTATTCCTATTTTTGAGATAAAAAAAATCTCACAAGGGTTTTAGTAATGTATTTGAGATAAGTGCATACACTATATCCTTTATTATATTAATATAATTTCTTGTATAAATTGACTTTCACATATTATAGCTGTCTCATTTCTAGTATAAATTTTACCTGATTATCCTTACCTACACTACTGTGTTCATTTTGCTAAGATCTTTGCATTGATATGTGTAAGAAATACAGGTCTATGGTTTTCTTTCCTTGTAATATCTTTGTCTTTTATAAAGTTTTCTTGTCAGGATAACATTGGAAAGAGGTGAGGAGTTTTCTTTTATCATCTATTGTGGGAACAGTTTGTAAAAAATGAGGGATTAATTTATCTTTGAGTGGTTTGGACTTTTCTGTGGGACATTTTAAAATTATGAATGCAACCTTATTTATTGTGGGTTCATTCACATTTTCTTTCTTTTTTTTGGAAAAGTTTGGAAGTTAATCCTTTCTAGGTATTTTTCCATTTTATGTAGTGTATCGAGGTTTTTGTCATGTACTTACTCACAGAATTGTCTTCTAGTATTTGTGTCTCTCTGTGTGTTACATTTGTGTGCTTGTGTGTGTGTGTGTGTGTGTGGTATATTTATGTTTAGTTTGTGTAAAGTTAAAGGATGTCTGTCATTCTTAATTTTATTTTTTTGAATGTTCTCTTTTTTTATTCTTGGTCATTGATTTGTTAACTTCTACCCATTCAAAGAAGCAAGTTTTAGTGTTATTGATGTTCTCTGTTGTTTTTATGGTCCCTATTTTATATGTCACCACTCAATTTATATTGTTTTCCTCTTTCTGCTAGCATTGGGTTCAGTTTTCTTTTTCTAATTTCTGAAGGTTGGAAGCTCTCTTATCATTTTTACATCTAGTTTAAAAAATATTATTAGGTAGTTGTACAAACAAGTCACAAGTTTTATATATAATTTTAACATTTTTATTATATATATATCTAAGACTCACCACATATTCTGACACATTTAAAGTACAGTGATCCTTATAGTAAAGCAACTCCCTAAAGAGTTATCCTTTTTTATGTGTGATAAGAGCATTCAAAATCTGCTTTTCCAGCAAACTTCCATTGCAGGATACAATATTGACATCATTCTCATTCTGTGTGTTATTCATTATTCATCCTAGTCAAATAGAACCCTTTGACCAATTCTCTCATTCCTCTCTTCACTAGTGATTTCCTTATGTACTCTGCCTTTATTATTTACTATTTAAAATATATATATATATATATATATACTTAAACTTTTAAATTTGTTCTGACTACTGCTTTAGATGTATTCCATACATTTTAGGTTTCTTTGTGTTTATTTTGAATTATCAAATTTTGTCAGATATCATTTGTGATTTATTATATGTTGGATTATTTATTATTTGTTGGATATTTAGGACTGTGGCAATATTTTCCAGAGATCCGTCAATTTATTATCGTACAGTTGATTTGTAATTATTTCTTTTAATAAGGAAACATGTCTTGTATAATTCTTCTATATTTATTGAGGTTTTTTAATGGACAAGTATATGGTTTATACTGGAGAATGTCCCATACATTCTTGAAAACAATATGTTTCTATTGTTATAGGTGAAACGTTGGGTCACAGAGTGCTAGATTTGGTTATCATGTGGAGTTGCTCAATTCCTTTGTAGGGTTAAGAGCTTGCTAATCATATCTCTAACAGCCAAGAATACTACTATAATGGGTTGATTGTGTCTCTAGTTATTGTTAAATTGACATGTAAACTTTAAATTGCTATGTCAGTTTAACAAAATTCTATGTTTTTCCTTACAATTTTGGATAGTATTATCAGGTGCACCTATATTTATAACTGTTTACCTTCTTAAGTTATTCAACATTTTATTTATTTATTTATCATTTATTTATTTTTTATTGTGAGAATACTGTACAGAGGAGTTACAATTACATGGGCAAGATAATGAGTACATTTCTTATCAAGCATTGTTGCCTCCTCTTTGTTTCCCCATTTTTTATCCTTGTGAGAATTTTTATTAAATGTTTTGTTAGTCTTCTTTTCTGGATATTAGTATATGTTAGCCAAAAAGAGCTTAGTGTTTGCATGTTATATTTCACTCCTTTCCTTCTGACTTATTTACTTCTTTTAATTTAAGATAAGTGTTTTATGTGCAGATTCCATGTAGATAATGTTTTTATTCTTGGGATGATCACGTGACTTTGTCCTTTCTGTTAGTTTTGTATATCACATGTGTTAATTTACATGATACAAACATTCTTGGATACCAGGAAAGACTTTTTTTGATTAAGGTGTGGGATCCTTTTAATGCACTGGTGAATATTTTTGAGTACTTTTGCATTTTATGTCCCACTTCTAGGTATCTATCCAAAAAAATAAAATCACTATTTGAAGTGATAGCTGCACTCCTACACTTACTGTAACACTATTCAGAATAGCCAACATGTGTATTAAACCTGAGTGTCCATTCATGAATAAAGAAAATGTGCTCCATGTATGAAATGAAATGTTTTATTCAGCCTAAAACCAGGAAATCCTGCTGAATTCAACATGGGTGAACGTGAAGGACTTTATGCTAAGTGAAATAAGCTGAGTATAACAAAATAAATACAACATGACCTAACATGTATGAGATCAGAAAAGTCAAAGTCATGGTAATAGAATAGAATGGTAGCTACCAGGGACTGGTGAGTGGGGAAAGTGGGAAGGCATTGGCCAGTTATAAACTTACAATTATATGATGCACAGGAGGGTGAGTGTAATTAGCAATAATATTTATATATTTTTAATTTGTTAGGAGATTAGATCTTAAGTTTTTCTAACACACAATATCAATGTAAGACAGTGGAGGTATTAGCTTGATTTGGAAATGATTCATATATATGCACATATATATATATATATATATATATATATATATATATAATACACCTTGAATCTATACAGTGGTTATCAATCATACCTCAAAAGAACTGGAAAATACTTTCATACAGTCATTATATTTTCTCAGGTACCTTTCTTTACTAACATCTTCTTTTCTTTGTGTGCATTTGAAATGTTGTATAACATCCTTTCAACTCAGCGTTCATAATTCACTTCAGTGGTTTTTGTTGGGCAAATGAATGAGTGACAAATTTTTTGTTTTTGTTCACTTAGGAATGTATAAATATCTTCCCTGTTTCTGAAAGTCTGAGGGAAGGATTATTAAGCTATTGGCATATCCTTTTTGGATATGGTATTTGCTTCTGTCTAGCTCCCATGTTTTTTGATGATAAGAAAGCTGCTGATCTTACTGAGGAGCCATACACACACAAATCTTTCCATTTCAACTGCCAATAAGCAGCTAGGTACTAGTGGCTCATATCTGTAATCCTAGCTGCTTCAGTCAGCTGATATCCCAGGATTGTGTTTTGAAACTGGGCAGGAAAGCCAATAAGCCTTCTATCTCCAATGAAATAGGAATAAGCTGGAAGTGGAGTTGTAGCTCAAGTGGCAGAATGCCACTTGAAAGAAAAGGCTAAGGGACAGAGCCCAGGCCCCAAGTTTAAGGCCCAGTACTGGTACACACAAAAAGATCCTTTTAATTGTTTGATGAGTGAAAATATTGATTTTTTTCATTTGTCTTATGTGGAGTTTATTGAGTTTCTTAGGCATATGAATTGATGTTTGCCATTAAACTAGGAAGATTCTGATCATTATTTCTTCAAGTAAATTTACTCACCCACCAATTGGGCAGTTAAGCATTGATGGTGGTTCAGAGATCAAGAAGGCTCTGCTCCTTTTTCTTTATGCTTGTTTTTCTGTTACTTAGCTTATATAATCTTATTTGATCTATGCTCACGTTCTGATTCGTGTAGTTCAAATATGACACTAAATCCTTATAGTAATTATTTTAACTTTGAACTCCAGAATTTGTATTTGGCATTTTACAATATAATGTATGTTATCTTCATTAGTAGTCTATTTGTGAGTCATGGTTATCAGACTTGTTTTATTTGTTGAGCATGCTTTTTGCAATTTTAATTGCTAATTCAGATTATTATTTATTTCCCTATTTGGTGCTGGTCCTGGGCTTGAACTCAGGACCTTGCACTCTCTTTAGGCTTTCTGATCACGGGTGGCAAGGCACTTGAACCATGTCTTTAGCCCGGCATTAGAGATGGACTCTCACAGACTTTTTGTCCAGGCTGGATTTAAACCCCTCCTGAGTTGATAGGCTTATAGGCATAAGCAACCAGCCCTCAATTAAAGTGTTGTTTTCTGTTTAGGGATGTGGTGACTAAGTGGTAACACATTTGCTCCCTAGTACCGCAATCAATTGTATAATCAGTCAGTGATGTATAAGGTTCAACACCTGTCTTTGAATGGAAACTTAAATTGACTACGTTTTTCTCTCTATTAATAGGACATACATTTCTGTACAGGTGGTCCCATTGCAACAATGAGATGTACAAGACATTATGTCGAAAAACGAACTTTACAACTTTGGTGGGTGGGGGGATTAGTTGTGGAGATGGGAGGGAAGGAATGGTAGGGGAAAAACAAAGGAGGAGGCAACAATGCTTGATAAGAACTGTATTCATTACCTTGCCCATGTGATTGTAACTCCTCTGTACGGTATTTTCACAATAAAAAACTTATTTAAAAATTTGTTTTCACCACGTATGTTAAGGTAAGACGTACATGTTGCATATTTCTGCTAGGATCACATGGTAGCTTGGGAAATTGGGCTCCCTTGCTGCTCTTTCTCTCACCCTCAACAAAACCTAAACCAATTTGTTACTGATGCTGTTTTGCTGTTTGATTTCTATAAGCTGAATTACAATCCCTACTTAGCTTACACTATTTCCCTCTTGCAATAACAGTGGTATGTGCATCTGACTAGCTCTACATCATTGATAAAGACGATACTTCCCTTTGTGCTCAAGGACTCACAGCTAATAAGAATTCTGCTTTAGCTTCCAAGCCCTTCTCCATTTAATGAGTGATTGCCTTTACAGGTGATGCCTTTACAGAATCCTTTATCCATGAGGCACAAATGCCCCTTCAAGTCCCTCATTCATTCTTGCTCTCTGTGCCAGCAAAAGCCTAGGACTTTTCACCATGGGAGTCCTTTCTCTGCCTCCACTTTCCATACATAACAGTACCAGGTCTTCCACTAACTGTATCCATGTTTTCTGGCTGGTTCTATTATTCAGGATGACTTTCTCTGCTTTTTCTTTAACAATTACTGAATATTATGAAGTCAGAAATCTAGACCAGCCATTCCTGCAGCTAACTTTATAGAAATACTACCTGTACCTCATCTAGTAAATATTTGTTTTATCTCCCCTCCTGGGCAGTTAATAATTCATACTGCCATACTACATGTTAGGTAGTGCCCCTATTCTATGCGGGTTTCATTTATCTGTGGCATCCATTAGGATGGTCTTGTCTCTCTGCACTTCAGGCCTTTTCCATACCCCAGTTGGTCTGCCTGGTTTTCTTTTAAGTGGAAAGACAATCAACTCTGGTTTCTGTGTGTTTCAGATTCGTGCTTTTGACTCTTGTTTGCCAGACCTGAAGTTTCCCAGCATGTCAGGCGGGGTTGTTGGTTCATCTTCCAAGGTTCAGGTGAGACTCATGCTGACCATGAATCATGTGCTGGCGTGCGTCCATATGATGTTCAGGAAGGCCACTAACCTGTGTGTCTGCAGCTGCTCTGTCTGTGTCTGTGTCTCTCTCTCTTTCTTTCTCTCTCTGCTCACTGATAGGTAAGCCCCTTTCTTCTGATGCTATGCTTCACTGCACCACACACGTTTTCAGCCATAGCTATGAACAGAGGGATTAGGAGAGGCTTTGAAGGTGAACTCTCCTGGGGATCTCATAGGATTACCATTCACTAAATCCAGTCTCTTCTCATCCATCAGTCAAGGCTCTGCCTTGTACAGTAGACTCTGAGGCTATGTGGGAGCCATCAAAAACCTGGGCGAACAGGGCCTCATGAGGATGCCATGCACAGCACCAATTCCCTAACTCCACCTGGTCCCAGCGACCACCTTCCTCCTTAATCCTGACTGATGGTGAGTCTGCAGGTGGGCTGAGTATCTCACTATTAGAAGATACCTGTAATTAAGAATATCTAATATTCTAGTTGGAAATCTTATCCTGCCATCCCTCTTGCTCTCCTCCTTTCTTCCCTTTTCCACTCCTTTCTTCTACCATCTTCTTCCTTACTGAACTGAAAGTAATTGCTGGTTATGGGGAGGCCGCTCTATTAAGTTACTGAGGCAGAAAAATGGGCAGCAGAGGAATGGACAGTAAGTAGTTCTTGGTTCGGGGTGCAGATGTGGCCTGGAAGCTGTGTCTGAGGGGTGTGAGAGGAAGGGCCCAGACTTCTGATGACATGCACACCGGTGGTAGAATGGACTACACCCATGGAGGAGCAAGCTCAGCCCTACGGCCTCTGTGGCTATAGTGCCTTTCCTCTTTTATATCCTGCTGTGGCCTCTCTCCATTCTCCAGGAAGCTGCCCAGGGCAGCAACCCAGTGAGTGTGCCACGTCAGCAGTCTCTTTGCTATAGCCACAGGGAGACCAGCTATGGAACCAGCATCTTTTCTCCAGGGCACATCTTAGGCTAATCTTTCCTCCCACTTACTTATTTTCAATGGACTTCTTTCTACTTAGTATATCCAGGAATCTGGAAACATTTTGGTTTGTTAATTATTTCTTTGTTCTCAGTAATGTCGTAATTCAAGAACCACTGAGGCTATTTCCTTATTTCCATTCATTTTCTTAATTTTCAAGTGATTTTTCAACCAAAGTCAGAGGAAGTTGACTCTGTTTTTGCAATTGCATTTTTATTGTGAGGATGCTTTTTGCCAATATTACAGCTTATGAGGGGTCTGAGACTTGAAGCAAAGCGGAGAGTGCTCCTATGTGTCTAGTAGAGACATTAATGCACGGTTTGTCTTTGAGTTTCTGGCTGCTATTTTCTACAACCCATTTTCCATGATCAACCCTGTCTCAGAACCATTCTAGTAAGCTAGTTGGAGATCACCCAAAAGGAGATAAGCAATCAGATGCTGGGAAGGGAGTTGGGGAGATGAGACTTGTTTTGTGGTTTCACAGGAAAACAAAACAAGAGCCTAAGTAAGGACCCAGGACTCACCACAGCTATGCAGTAGCTGCAGACTCACCCTGCTCATGGGCCAGAGGCCAGCTGAGGTGGCCTCCTGAAAACTTGCTTTCCCTGGATGTCAAAACTGATCACAGGCCACCCACAGTGGAGCCTGGAAATGGAGCAGCCAAGATCAGGCAAGCTCTGTGAATCCTCCAGTCACATGAGAAGACCTGGATGGGAACACTTGGTGAAAGCTGCCAGCCTGACTTGCTTTTTGTCAGAGCAGCGTCTCCCATCTGGCCTGAGTAGATGCCCATAACCTCTGAGTCTTGTCTTATTTCTGTGATTCTTGACTTACAGAGATCCACTCAGGTGCCATCACTGGAAACATACCTTTCAAGTTTATCTCAGAAGCCCCCAGTAGAAAGCAGGGGGGCCCACAGTGTACCCGGGGTAGAGCAAGAGGACCGTGCAGTGGGTCTGTGGGAAAACGGGCCTTTATAGGTACCTTGACTCCTGTTACCATGGCCTCTTCAAACCCCCAGCTTCCCCCTCAGTGACCCTTCATCAGTACAGGCTCAGCCAAATGGCACAAAGCCCAGTCAGGCTGCCCGGTAAGAGCCTCTCTGTGTCCTAATTGGTGTTGCAAACTAGGGGACAGGCAAATCCAGTCTCCTTCCAGGCCTCCACTCCCTGACCTCACTCAGCCACCTCCTTTGCCCTGATGCTGGGAAATACCTCAGGATAGTGGCAGTCTTTCTCCCTCCCAGAGGATCCAGGTCCCATATTTTCTTCCTGAACCTGCCAGTGCCAGCATTTCCCTACAATTTTCAAATGCCATCAGTTCCATTCTTCATGCCAAATGGTTCTGCTGGAATAATAATACTCTCTAAGAGCCCATGGGGGTTGTTAAGACTATAAGAAATGATTTCATTAAAAGCTTCATTCAACCAAGTTTAAATGAAACTGAACACACAACTAATCCAGCTAATTCTAGCTCAGTCTGGTTTTGTGCAAATACCATTCATGATTTTCTGCCTCAAGTTGCAAACTGAAACAGACAGCAGGTTGACCTGGTGACAAAATATTACCCTAAGAACTAACAGCACAGAAATGTCAAGAGTGCTTGCAGAGGGATCTATCACCACATGAGCAAGATTTGACCCAGAATAGCCTGTGGCCTGGAAAAGGTGTTCCATGCCTTGTGCACATTGGCTCTGGTTATCTGGAGAAATATGCTGCCACAGAGCAGGGGCTTTCTATGTTTAGATAACTAAACGAAGAATGGAGATACTGGGTGGGAATTAGGAGAAAACTTGAGTTTCCAGAAGGTATTGATGATGTGGCACAGTGTGATCTTGGCAGGGGGCTGCTGGGAGACAGCGGCCAGCCAGACCTTCAGTCACACAGCTGTCGGCTGGAGCTGCAGACTCGTGTGCTCCAGCCCTGTACCCAGCTTCCAAGTCTCTCCTCTCCCCTGGCAACTACCCGTAGGATAGCTTCTCGCTCTGTCACAGAGCGCTGCTGGAATTGGGAGGACTCACTGAAGATGTGGTTACATCGGTGGGCCCTCCCGCCCCTTTCCTCTCCTTTTGCTCAGAGAACTTCTGGCCACT
The DNA here is from genome assembly GCF_024711535.1 of Dipodomys merriami. Lineage (NCBI taxonomy): Eukaryota > Metazoa > Chordata > Mammalia > Rodentia > Heteromyidae > Dipodomys > Dipodomys merriami. The sequence continues at coordinate 6,489,493 of NW_027205381.1, forward strand.
CTCCTGCCCCATACTTATGCTTGTCCTTCCATGCTTCCACCAGCCCACCATGGCTTTCCAGGTAACCAGCTCCATCTCCAGCAAAGGTCTCCAGTGGAGTGATGGATTGTCCAAAGCACACGTACACTTTTCTAGGAGGCTTAGGAGGCATCAAGCACTCTGAGGCACAGTTGGGTACTAGTTGCATACTTACCATATATGGCTAGCTGCATCTTCTCCATGTAATGCATAATGCTGAGAAGTGGATATTAAGTCCTACTGTTGAGCTGGGTGCAGTGGCTCATGCTTGTAATCCTAGTTAATCAGGAATCTGAGATCTGAGGATCCTGGTTTGAAGCCACCTCTGGCAGGAGAGTCTGTGAGATTCTTACCTCAACCACCAAAAAGATTGGAAATGAAGTTATAGCTCAGGTGGTAAAGCAAAACAGCTGAAGGACAGCACTTGGGCCATGAATTTAAGCCCTGGTACTAGCAACGCCCCCAACACATACATTCACAGTAACCCTAATTTTCCATATTAACACTGTGTATTATCATGGGAAGGGATCTTCCCATGTTTACTGGTGAGGATGTGGCCTCAGAAAGATTAAAGAATGCTGTCTACAGTTCCAGGATCAGTGAGTGACAGTCAGGATGCAAGTGGGCCCACATAGTTATTGGCTTTCCTGATTTCCCTGGAATCTTGCTAAGCTAGATTTTACATTTTGGGTGTGGTAGCCTTTTGAAAAGCCACGACTGGATTCTGTTCTTGTTGGGTCCTCTTGCTCACCTTCTCCCTTGCATCAAAGGAGCTCAAGCAATTCACTGGGTTCTTGCACTAGCACTGATGAGTTAAAGGTGTTTGGGAACACGTGGCAGGAGAGGAGCAGAGATTCTCAGGCCAAGAGACTGCAGTTCTGTTCTCAGTGTCTGCTTTTCCATTTGGCTCTTAGAACCCTAAGAGAGACGATGGGACACCAAGCTTTGTTCTGGGATGCTGCCAGCATTGGCCAAAGGAGGATGTGGGGGCAGATTCAGATTGGGGTCAGGCAGTTGATGGTATAGTGGCTTTGAACTGGGGGAAAGGGGAAGATCTGGTGTGGCAACTGGATGACAAAGCTGAGCAAAGCTTAGCTGGACGGTAGAAAGCAGAACTCTTGGAGCAGGCTACTGAGTGCCCTTTGTTTCCAGCTTGGTTTAATGAGAAATACAGTTTAGCAAAGAAACAAAATGGAACACTTGGGGTCCTGGAATTAAGTTGTCACTCTGTAATATGAGCTTCTGTACGAGAATCTGTATACTGAGCAAGCCTGTGCATGGAAGCCTGTGATTGTCACAGTTAGGAATCTCTCACCTGTGATGAAGGTGAGGCAGGAATGAGGTTCACTTCAGTGCTAAACACACATCTGGGCTGTGACCAGCACAGACCATAGTCTGGGAGACATGACCTGTAGAAAGAGTGCAGTCTTCATAAAGGAATTAAGGCTTTCAAACACAAGTATGAGGGAAGAGCTTCCAGGTCAAAAAGAATATGGAGACATTTAACAGAGAAGTGAGTTTATTCCAAAGCAGGTGAGAGAGCTAGAATGGTGTGTAAGGAGAGGTAGAAAGGTGTGTAAAACATGCACACCAAGGCAGGATGTAGGCCTCCCGGGCTCAGATGTGGTTCACACCTGCAGTCACTGCTATGAAGTGTATAGTTCAGGCTGGAAGTCTTTATTGATACACAGACATACAACCCATGAGGTTGGCAGCCTGTGTGAGTTTGTCCTTGGAAGTTTTGACCCTGAAAACACTCCTAGAGAGCAGAAACTCCACAGGGCAGGATGGGATCTGAACACTGCAGGGTTGCTGTACCTCCTGAGACCCGAAAGGGTATTGGCTGGTGCCCACACAGAGGACCTGCTTCAGCAGCTCTTCACTACAGGCCTCCCTCATCCCACAGGACCTGTGCTCGTCAGTCAGACCACAAGCTCTCCATCCAGGCTGTGCCTCAGATTCCTGCTTGCACTGGCACAGGGTTGGGAGTCCCATGAACCCAGCACAGTAAGTTTGCTCTGTCAAGAATGAGTTCCTGGCTGGGCACTGGTGGCTTATGCCTGTAATCCTAGATACTCAGAAGTTTGAGATCTGAGGATTGTGGTTCAAAGCCAGCACAGGCAGGAAAGTCTGTGAGACTTATTTACAATTAACCACCAGAAAACTGGAAGTGGCACTCTGGCTCAAGTGGTAGAGCGCTTGCCTTAAGCTGAAGAGCAGAGGGACAGGGCTCAGGCCCAGAGTTCAAGCTCCAGGACTGACAAAAAAATAATGAGTCCCTGGGTCAAGGGCAACAGGAACCATCTACTGAGTGATCTTGAGTGATCTCACTTTCTCTGGAAAGACAGAGGGTCTCCATACAGTACAGCAGTGCAGTGATCCAGCCTTAAGGAAGTAGGAGGAAATCCATGAGCAGCAGTGGTTCCAAGAATACTCACTTTGCTCATAGCTATGAGTTCCAATTGTTTTTAAAGAGTATTCTGGAGTGGCTCCTAATTTGATTAAAAAGTGATTATGTACAAATATATGCACTTACAAAATATATATACTTAGTATGTTTAAACACACAGACTTAGACATGCTTTTATCATATATTACTTCAAAATATTAATATTTAACATACAAATTGATTTTCTTTAAGCGAAAAAGTTTCTCATTATAATATTAAGAGATTCACTTTAGGAAACAGGAAAATCTGACTTTAAACCTACCACAGAATACAACCATGGTTAAGATTTCAGCTTACATTTTCCCTCATTTTTCACAACTTTTAATGTTTTAGTTTAATAGCATTTTTGAGATACAACTCACTAATTTAAAGTGTATATTTAAGTAGATTCACAGAGTTGTGGAACCATCACAATTTATGCTTAGAATATTTTCATCTCCCCTGAAAAAGATCCCAAACCAAATAACAGTCTATTCTCAGCCTCCAAACCTTTGCCTTCATCCACAACAAATTAAATTTTTGCTTCTGTGGACTTGCTCATTCTGGTGAATTCACAGGACTAATCCAGCAATATGAGGTATTTTGAAGCTGACTCTCCCTCAGCTTATGCATTCAGGGCTCCTCTGTGCAGTGGTGTGCAGCAGCACATCATGTCTTAATTCCAGGAATAATCCATTGGATAGAGGAATCCATTGATTCCTCTGGGAATCAACCATTTTGGGTTGTTTTTCAGATTTTGCCTAATGTTAATACATTGCTATACAATTATGGACAATATTTCATGTGGATTCAGGTCTTTATTTCTCTTGGAAATACATCTGGAAAAAAATTCTAGGCCAATTAAGTCTGTTGGTCTTCTGGAATACTACTAAAATCTTCTTTGAGATTGTGAGAAAAGCCATCTTTTCTACCAAAGTGAGCTGATTAAAAAAAGCCTGCTTTGGTCTGATGGCTTAGCTCTTCTTGATTATTCTACTAAGATAGTATCAGAAAGTAGCCCAGGATGTGAGTAATTAAGACTGTTAATCTTATGGCAATGTCTCTTAGTGGTCATTTTAGTGGCTATAAGTCTATCCTACCTTCTTCAAATTGGCCATTCTCAAGCAGATTGAGAACTTGAGCCTGGCCAATTTGAGCAGAGGGGCAGGGTCGGTTGTGTTAGGGACAAATAGTCTGCCTTTTCTGTGTGCTTGCTTGTTTACCAGATATTTGGCTGATGGTACACCATTCTGCAGAATCAAACTTTGTCTTTCCAAGTTCCTTTTGAGTTGTTGCCCGAATTCCTATACCACACCCCAACATCCCTGAACCATTTCTAATGAAGTGGCTACACAACATTTTAAATACTAATGGCCATGTTCATATTTCTTTCCATTCTTGGCAGTGTTTTTTGTCTGTCATTACTTTTTTTTTTGTCAGTTTTAGGGCTTGAACTCTGGGCTTGGGCACTGTCCCTGCTTTTTTCAGCTCAAGGCAAGCACTCTACCACTAACCACAGCACCACTTTGGGTTTTCTAGTGGTTTATTGGAGATAAGAGTCTCACGGACTTTCCTGTTGGGCTGGCTTTGAACTGCGATCCTCAGATCTCAGCCTCCTGAGTAGCTAGGATTACAGGCATGAGCCACTGGTGCCTGGCTTTGTCATTACTTTTAATTTTAGCAGTATTAGTGGTTATAAAGTGGTATCTCATAACTGATTGGCATTTCCCTAATGATTAGTAATGTAGGCAAGTTTTCAAGTGTTTTGTGGATCTTAGTGTAATTGTCTATGAAGAAATACTCTGTTTTGTTTATATTTTTTAAAAATCGGCATGTCTTTTTATTTTATTTTATTTTATTTAGTTTTTCAAGTCCTGGGGCTTGAACTGAGGGTCTGGGCACTGTTCCTGAGATTCTTTTTTTTTTTTTTTGTCAGTCCTGGGGCTTGAACTTTGGGCCTGGACACTGTCCCTCAGCTCTTCAGCTCAAGGCAAGCACTCTACAACTAGAGCCACAGTGCCACTTCCAGCTTTTTCTGTTTATGAGGTGCAGAGGGATCGAACCCAGGGCCTCATGCATGCAAGGCAAGCACTCTACCGCTGAGCCACCTTCCCAGTCCCTCCTGAGATTCTTTTGCTCAAGACTAGCACTCTAGGGGCTGGGAAGGTGGTTCAGTGGAAGAGTGCTTGCCTTGCATGCCTGAGGCCCTGGGTTGGATTCCTCAGCACCACATAAGCAAAAAGAAAAAAGCTGAAAGTGGCGCTGTGGCTCAAGTGGTAGAGCGCTAGCCTTGAGCTGAAGAGCTGAGGGACAGCACCCAGGCCCAGAGTTCAGGTCCCACGACTGGGCCCCCCCCCCAAAAAAAAAAAGACTAGCACTCTACCTCTTGAGCCACAGCGCCACTTCTGACTTTTTATGTTTATGTGGTACCAAGGAATTGAATCCAGTGCTTCATGCATGCTAGGCACACAATCTACTACTAAGCCACATTCCTAGCCCTGGCATGTCTTTTTAATAGTTATAAGAACTCTTTGAACGTTTTGAACCCCGATTCTTTATTAGACAAATGATTTGCAAATATCTTCTTTTATTCTATATGCTGTCTTTCATTCTTTTTGTGCTTTTATTTGTTTTACTTTCTTTAAAGCAAGGTTTTACTATATAGTTCAGGCTGGTCTAGAACCCATACCTATCTAGTCTTAGCTTCTTACTGGCACTATGAACATATACTACCATATCCAGCTTGTAGTACCATTTAGAGTACACTCAATTTAGACCATGAATAGTAGGTCAAGTTATCTACTTCTTTTGTCACTGGTTCTTTTCTAAGACCCTAATCCAAGGCCATAAGGATTTGCTTCCATAGTTTCTCCAAGATTTTTCTTTTCTCTTAGGCTTGGGCCTTTGAACCATTTTACTAATTGTTATGGATGATTTGAGACAGGGATATATATTCATTTTTTCTTATATGTCAACACTGGGGACAAAGCCCAAGGTTTTATTCAGGCTGTATCAGAGATCTGCCACAGAGCTTCACCCATTACCTTCAAATGCAGTCTTTTGCCTGACCATGTACAGTCATCCCTGAACCTTTCACTGAAATCACTGTTCTTTTCTATTGGATTGTCTTGGCACCTGTGCTAGCTGATGGATTTTTTAAATTTTATTTCTAATTCCTGCTCCATAACTCCTAGAGTCTTATTTTTTAAAATGACTGTGAGCAATAAGGTATCTTTTGTTAAAATATTTTGTCTTTTGTCTTTGGTTTCTGAAGCAGCTTTGGAACTGTTTCAGAGCAATGAAGGCCAAAGACATTCTTGTTAAAAGTTTGTCTATCATTTGACCTCAAAAGCAGGCCTTAGAAGGCAAATCTGTCTCTCTGTCTCTCTCTGTGTCTCTTTCTCTCTGACCTTCTCTAGCCTTCTTTCTACCTGCTCATTTATCTCTTCAAAGTAGGGCATAGAGATTAGAATTAATTTGCTTTGCTTTTTTCTAGTTTCCTAAGTTGGAAAACTAAACTATTTCTTTTTAAAGTTAAGGTGTTTCTTTTTAAAGATAGATGTTGAGCTCTTTCCCTATACATATTACTTAAGTTGGAACCAACAAACTTTGTTGTGGTGTGCTTTACTTTATTCATTCCAAGCTATTTCCTTTTCAATTTTATAAAGTTGTGCCAGTAACAGGGCTTGTACTTAAGGCCTCATGTTTTCTCTTGCATTTCTTAATGGTGGACTTGAGCATGCATTCAGTCTGGTATTTTTCTGGTTAATTGGAGATGGAGTCTGCCCATGTTGGCTTCAAAACTCGATCCTCTAGGTATCAGCCAGAAGGCTGAGTAGTTAAGATTACAGGCATTGGCTACTAGTGCCCAGATTCATCTGATTGCTCTTTTGATAATTTTGACCCAACCCCTATGCATTCACTTCTGTATTTCTTAAAATTCCAACTTTCTTTCTTTTATTGACTTATAATTTAATTCAGTTGTTGTTATAGCACATAGCTTTTATGGATGTAAGTCCTTTAAAGTATACCTATGGCCAATCACATCATCTACTTTGGAGAATATTCTATAAATACTTCAGAATGATTTGCATCATTGTGTTCTGTTGATATTTATTCAAAATGGTGTTAGTCTTTTATTTTCTGATAGATCCCCTTAAGCCTCAACTTAGTTGTGTCTGCTATTGAAAATGGTGTTTTAAAGTCACCAAGAAATATTTTTAATCTATTTCTTTCCCCCAATTCTGAATAATTTTCTTTCAGGTGCTTCAGAACTAGTTTATCATCTACGGGTACTTAAGGTACAATATTTTTCTGATATCTTTGACCTGTGTCATTATGAACTGTCTGTCTGTTTGGTAATACCTCAATCCCACTGTCTGTCTCTGGCATCAACATAGCCACTACAGTTCTTGGTTGCTCCTTGTTTCATGGTATATCTTTCTTCATCCTTTATGTTTTCACCTATTTGTGTTTTGAAGATAAAATGGGTCTTTTGTAGAAACTGTAAATTCTGTAAAGAAAAATCCATTCATCATTCTTACCCGTTGATTAGATAACTTAATCTAATTAAATTTGATTGCAATTATTTTTTAATATATTATATTTTATTTTAATATATTTTATTGTAAAAATACTCTACATAGGTGTTACAGTTACACAAGCAAGGTAATGAGTACATTGCCTATCAAGCTTTGTTGCCTCCTCCTTTGTCTCCTCACCCCCCCTCCCCCCCTGCCTAAATGGTAAAGTTCATTTTTCAGCTTAGTGTCTTGTACATCTCATTGTTACATAATGCTTAAATAGGGACACAGGTTGACCCATTGTAACAATGAGATAAATGAGACACTATGTTGATTGTAATTATTGGAAAAATAAACCTTATAGTTGTAATCTAGTTAGAAGTTTTATGTATTTCTTATGTGGTTTATGTGGTTTTGTTCTTTTATATTTCTGTTCCATTACTTTTGTTGTATTGGGCTTTGAACTCGGGAGCTTGCTTGTGAGACATGTACTCTATTGCTGAGCTATGCCCCTTGTTTTTTCTGTAGTGATTGACCTTAAGGTAGGGTCTCACTTTCTACCTGGTGCATGTCTCAAGCTTTCCAAGACACCTGGGACAGCGACAGGTCACCATGCTCAGCCTCTTCAATTGAGATGTAGTTTTACAGGTTTTTTTCCCTGTGCTGGCCTAGAACCATGATCCTCCTCTGACCAGAATAAGCTATTACACCAGTCATTGGCTGGTAAGTGATCTCTTACATATGCCTAAGGGGGCCTTAAACTTTAATCCTCCTGATCTCAGCCTCCCAAATAGTTAGGATTATAGATATGTACTAATGGTTCCTGGTTGTTCCACTGCTTTTGTGATTATTACGTATTTTCTCACATACCAATTTTTTGTTTCATTTAGTATATTTTTAAAATGTTTTCTTCTTGGTTGTCCTGGGGACAATTAGTTATAATTAACTTACTTTAAAACAATGTGGTTGAGTTAGTACTAAGTTAATTTTAATTGTATGCAAACTGTTCTCATTTGACTCCAGCCTTTTCTTTTCCTTTGTGCTGCTGTTATACAAGTTCCCTACGGATGCAGTATAAATCCATCAGCATGATTCTGTAGTGACTGTTTCATGCATTTGTTTTGAAAGTTAAAAAAGTGTTATGGACAAACACATATTTACAATGTCCTTTATATCTGTTCATGTAGCTTCTCTTCCTGGTGCTTTTATTTTTCTCTCTTTAAAAATATTTGCATAGGTGCTAGGAAGGTGGCTCAGTGGTAGAGTGCTTGCCTTGCATGCATGAGGCCCTGGGGGTTCAATTCCTCAGTATGACATAAGCAGAAAAAGCTGGAAGTGGTGCTGTGGCTCAAGTGGTAGAGTGCTAGCCTTAAGCTGAAGAGCTGAGGGATAATGCCCAGGCCCAGAGTTCAGGCCCCATCACAGACTATATATGTATGTATGTGTGTGTATATATATATATATATATATATATATATATATATATATATATATATATTTGCATATATTAGTTGTTGAAAAGAGTTTTACTGTAATATTTACATACATAGCATGCAATGTGCTTTAATCAAATGTACCCCAGCTATATTATCCTTTTCTGGCATTCCATCCCCTCCCTTTCCTTTTAATATTGCACTCTTTTCATGCATACTTGTAATATACTTCTAGCATATTCACATCCAGCACTCTATCTTTTCCCTTGACAATCAGATCAGTGCTCATTGTACAATCCTGTCATATTTTTTATTCTTTTTAGGGACGGGAGTTGGTTGTGGGGCCTGAACTCTGGGCCGGGGCACTGTCCTTCAGCTCTTCAGCTTAAGGCTAGCACTCTACCACTTGAGCCACAGAGTTACTTCCGGCTTTTTCTGCCTATGTGATGCTGAGGAATTGAACCCAGGGCCTCATGTTTGTGAGGCAAACACTCTACCACTGAGCCACCTTCCCAGCCCCAATCCTGACATATTTTTAAGGTCTAAATTCCATAGACAAGTGAAAATGTGACATTTGTTTTCTGAATTTGGCTTATCTTGTCTAATGTTGTACTCTCCAGTTCCATCTAATTTTTTTCTACAAATGGCAAATTTCATTCCTTATTGCTGAGCTTAAATATTTTAATTTCCAATGATCAGTTGTTGGGCTCCTAGGCTTTATGTGGTCTTGAGTTACAATGTAATGATGTCTTTCTACTTTGGCCTGAAAATTTCTGATTAGCATTTCTTGTAAATCAGATTAGCTAGCCACAATTGTTTAAATTTTGTTTAATCTGATGATATCTCAATTTTTTTTATTTTTTGAAGTATAATATTACTAGATATAGAATATGCTTTTGGCTGATGGTTTCTTCTCTGAGCTCTTTGCATATATCATCCAGTTTCTTTCTGGCATGGATGATTACTAATGAGGCGAAGTATGTTAATGTTATCGAGGATTGCTTATTTGTGGTGGATTGTCTTTCTTTGGATGCTTTTAAGGTTTTCTTTTTGCCTTTCTCACTTGACAACCTGATTAAAGGGAAAGTGAGTTTGGATTTCTGAGCTAATACTCCCAGGAATTCAGTGAGTTTATTGGGTGGTGGACTGATGTTTTCCAGTAAGCACAGGCAGTTTCAGTCCTGTCTTCAAGTACTTTTTCTGCCCCTTTGTCTTTCTCCTCTTTTTGTGAGACTTTATTAGCTTTATTTCTTGTTCCCAGATTTAGAAGTGTGATTTGCCCATCCTTCCTGCTTTCTTCAGCAGCTGTCTGTTGTTGGACATCAACTTATGTCATGTACTTGATAAAACACAAATTCATTTTTTATTGTGAAAATATTGTACAGAGGGGTTACAATTACATGGGCAAGATAATGAGAACATTTTTTTTCTTTTTTTGGGTCCGGTCGTGGGACCTGAACTCTGGGCCTGGGCGCTGTCCCTCAGCTCTTCAGCTCAAGGCTAGTACTCTACCACTTGAGCCACAGTGCCACTTCCACTTTTTTCTTTTTGCTTATGTGGTGTTGAGGAATTGAACCCAGAGCCTCGAGCATGCAAGGCAAGCGCTCTACCATGGAACCACCTTCCCAGCCCCAATGAGTACATTTCTTATCAAGCATTGTAGCCTCCTCCTTTGTTTCCCCTTTCCATCCCATCCTATCCCCACACCCCACCCAACCCTCCTCACCCCCAACCAAATTTGTAAAGTTTGTTTTCGACATAACGACTTATACATCTCATTGTTGCAATGGGTCCACTTGTATCCCTAGTTAAATGATTTGTTTTTTCCCTTCCCCTCCACAAATTATAACAACATCAAATACAGTGAAAGCAAGGGTTGTACTGTGGGGAAGGGACATACAAAGCTACAAAGAAATCATTTTATAAATGTGTTAGAAACAATTGCATGAAAGAAAAAAACATTTGAATACATATCTTAGGGTTCATTTCCCTAACATCAACTTATCGGACCTTTTCTGCTTGACTAAGACGTATACTAGTTATTGCAAATAAGGGAAACCATGGGACCTATGTTTCTTTGGGCCTGGCTTACTTCACTTAATATAATTTTTTCCAAGTCTTTCCATTTGCTAAAATATGGGGCAATGTCATTGTTTCTGATGGAGGCATAGAATTCCATTGTGTATATATACCACATTTTCTTGATCCATTCATCTACTGAGGGGCATCTGGGTTGGTTCCATATCTTAGCTATGGTAAATAAGGCTGCAATAAACATAGTCACGATGGTAGCTTTAGTATGGTCTTCTTTGTGAACATTTGGGTAAATGCCCAAAAGTAGGATTGCTGGGTCATAGGGGAGCTCTATGTGGAGTCTTTTGAGGAACCTCCATACTACTTTCCAAAGTGGTTGAACAAGTTTACACTCTCACCAACAATGCAGTAAGGTTCCCTTCTATCCACATCCTTTCCAGCATCTGTTGTTATTAGAGTTCTTGATTATAGCCATTCTAACTGGGGTGAGGTGGAATCTCAATGTTGTTTTGATTTGCATTTCTTTTATCGCTAGGGAGGTTGAGCATTTCTTCATGTGTCTATTGGCCATCCTTCTTTCCTCTTCAGAGAAGTTTCTCTTTAATTCTTTAGCCTCTTATCTATTGGGCAGTTGTTTCTTTGAAGATTTGTTGTAGGGGGATTTAATTTTTTGAGTTCCAGGTATATTTTAGATATGAGACCCTTCTCGGTTGCATGGCTAGTGAAGATCTTCTCCCAATCCGTAGGCTTTCTATTGATCTTGCTAGCTATGTTCTTTGCCATGAAGTTCTGCAATTTCATACAATCCCATTTGTCCAACCTTTCTTTGATTTGTTGTGTTTCTGGGTCTCTATTAAGAACATTTTGGCCTGCGCCAAGGAGACCTAGGGTTTCTCCTATTCCATCCTGTAATGTTTTCAGAGTGTCTGCTTTGACTACGAGGTCTTTGATCCATTTGGAGTTGATTCTGGTGCAGGGTGATATATAAGGATCTAGCTTTAGTTTTCTACAAGTAGTTAACCAATTTTGCCAGCACCATTTACTGAAGAGGCTGTCTTTCTTACATTCTATTTTTTTTTAGCTCTCTTATCGAAGATTAGATGGGTATAGGTCTGTAGGTTCATTTCTGGGTTTTCAATTCTATTCCATTGGTCCTGAGGTCTGTTCTTGTGCCAGTACCAAGCTGTTTTGATTACTATGGCTTTATAGTAGAGTTTGAAATTTGGTATTGATATTCCTCCAGCAACGTTCTTTCTGTTAAGGAGCATTTTTGCTATTCGGAGTCTTTTATTGTTCCATATGAATTTTTGGATTGCCTCTTCTATTTTCTTGAAGAATGATGCTGGAATATTGGTAGGTATTGCATGGAATTTGTTGATAGCCTTGGGAAGTATTGCCATTTTCACGATGTTGATCTTTCCAATCTAGGAGCATGGGAGTTTTTGCCACTTTCTAAGTTCTAAAACACCAATTCTTATACTTGAATTTAAGATATAATTTGTGGTGTGTGTGTGTCCGTGTGCGTGTGCGTGTGCGTGTGTGTGTGTGTGTGTGTGTGTGTGTGTGTGTGTGTGTATGTGTGTCCCAGTACTGAGGTTGAATCTCAGCCTTGGGCTCTCAGTTGACTATTTCATTCATGGCTGGTACTATACCACTTCGACCACAGGGCAACCTCTGACTTTTTGCTGGCTAATTGAAGATAAGGGTCTCATGTATTTTTTTCTGCCTGGGTTGGATTTGAACTCTGATCCTCAGATCTCAGCTTTTTCGGTAGCTAGGAGTATAGGCATAAACCACCCAGAGCCCATCTTAAGATACGATTTTTAAAGCTGCAATACATTTATAATGACTATTTTTGTACATGTATTAAAAATAATAACTGTTAAAGACTTCTTTTAGAAGGTCTAATATCTGGGCTTACTCATGACAGCTTTTATTCTCTGGTTGTTTAATATGTATGAGCCATATATATTTGCTGCTATATATATGAACTATTCTTGTTTTGTATACTGACATTAGGGCTTGGACTTAGGGTCTGGGTGCTGTCCCTTAGCTTTCTGCTCAAGGATAGTACACTACCACTGTGCCACATGTCCACCTCTGGCTTTTTAGTGATTAATCCTCAAATTTAAGCCTCCTTTTAGCCAGGATTACAGCTTGAGCTACCAGCACCTGGCTTAAATTCTTCTATTTTATATTCATGTGAATGTGTGTGTGTGTGTGTATGTGTGTGTGTGAGTATGGTGTATGCTGTATGACCATTGTGTGTATGTATATATACATATAGGGAATATTCTGTCTTTAAGTATTTATAAAATATTGCATGTGCATATTATACATACATGGTCCATATATACATATGATTGAAAACTGAATATGTATATATTTATTTATTTAGTTTATTTCTTAAGAAGAACTACTGGGCTCTTTTAATTTTTAAAATTTCTTATTTGTTATTATAAAGGTGATGTGTGGAGGAGTTAGAGTTATACAAGTCAGGTAAAGACAATGTCACCTCTTTCACATTCCAAAACTGGATATTTTAAATAATATAATAAGGCAACTGTAGCAACAGTTTCTCTCCTTCTATTTCTGGGGTTTTTCTTCATTATTACTAATTTGTTCACTAACTTTTCTGAACTATACCTGCTTGTGAATTTGGCATGTGCAGTCATTGAAGATTTTGTCTGGTTAGCAGAGTGGTCAACTGATGAGTGGACAGAGATCCCTTTAAAGCTATTTGAACCACTAGGTCTTCCATTCTTTTCTGAGGGGCCTTCTGCCTCATGGGCACACATTCCTTCCTTTGGTTGGGAGGTTATAGACCTGCCTTGCTTTTCACTTACTCTTCACATAGAGTTCAGCCATAGGTGAGTGATTAGGGCCTTCTCATGATAGTTTTGAGCATGCATATCACTGAAGATGTATTCTAGATTCCAAAAATATATCCCACGATCTCAGAACCCTCTGCTGATACCTCACCGATTTTTAACAGATAGTTTGTCAACTTCTTATTAGCCTCAACTATTATAACTGTTTGTGCAGCAGAAATGTTAAAGCCACCAGTAAAATACTTGGGAAAATGGACTGTTAGCATAGAATGAGCTGAGTATAATCAAACAAATACAAATAATACAAGACAATAAGAGCTTCCAGAGAGCTGCCAGGTAGTTAAAGATTGAGTGTTTTCTGGCCTGGGCTTTTTATGAATATTCAAGTCTATCATCTTTTCTAGTGACTTGCAGGCTTGTTTTCCCACAGCAACTGCAGAAATATGATCATTAAGCAAAGCTAGTGGGGACCCTGGGAAAGAGCCACTGTGAACACAGCAAGCCAAAATGGCATAAAGCTCATCCAGATTCTCCTTTCATTAAGATTCTTCCATTTTTCTTGACTTAAAACTCTTCATATGTTGTCAGAAGAGTTTTGAAATAGTTGATTTGGATCATCTTTGCTAGCATTCTTGTTGCCATTCAAACAGGTTTTTTCTTTCTTTTTCTTCTTTTACTCAGAGCCTTATTTCTGCAGTCTTCTGGATTTAATATTATTTCTATTTGTTCTATGTATGAAGTATCTCCGGAAGTTTCTTCTCACTATAGAATTAGCTCTGACTAAGAGTCTAACACCTCAGTGTCTGAATCATGCCCAGGTATGGAGTATGTTGTACTCAATCAGAGGACTTAGGGACCTGGTACTAATTATCTGTCTCTTGCATATCCAGTATTCAACAGTGAACTCTCACTATAATTTACTCTGCTCAACAAAACCACGCCATAGAGCTATTGAAGATAAGAATGACCTTCCTAGCAATTCACATAATGCTCTTATGAGATGTTGTCCTTGAGACTATTAGCAGACATGTTGTCTAGCTGAGTATGTCAGCAAGAAATACCCACAAAACCCTGTTAGACATGACTTTAGATCTTTCTGAGTCTAAAACAAAAGAACTCTCTAGTCCCAATATGAAATTAATCTTGTGTCTCAGAATTTTTATCATTTGAAATTTGAGAGAGACTGAAAATTTATATATATATTTATACATATATATATAGATAGATAGATATGTTTCAAACACAACTAGTTCTCACCCATATGGATTTGATAGTTAAATTATAGCTCATTACTGTCTCAAGCATTTTGTCTCAGGCAGTGTGAAGAAGCTAGACAGAGCTTTCAGTTCCCTGGATAATCATCTCCCTAGTTAAGTCATTGAGTCTACAAGCTGTTTCTACAATTTCATAATCAAGTATATTGGCAGCATTTCTGTTATGAAGATAGATTCTGTTTCTCCTAATGTTATATGGTATTTTGTTTTGCATTAGGGCCTTATCAACAGCTTCTTTGTTAAACCCTGGGTTAAACATACAGTTTTCTCTGGCTGCCAAAGCTTGTCTTAAATTGTTTTTATATTAGAATCTTACTTTTTTGTAATAAAATATGCATCAGTTATCTGTTGCTTTTAAATAAAGCACCTCAAAATCCAGTCACTTAATGGTGTGCTTATAAATGGGATTTAAGAATTCATAAGTTGCCTGAGCATGGTTGTGCAAGCTTATAACCAGAGACTTGGGAAACAGACATAGATGCATCAAGATTCCAGGTCAGCCTGGGCAAATACCAGCAAGACCCTATTGCAATGTATTACATTGCTATCAGCTATTCAGGAAGAAGAAGCATGCTATCTGAAAAAATTAACCAAAACTTCTCTGAAGAGGAAAGAAGGATGGCCAATAGACACATGAAGAAACGCTCAACCTCCCTAGCCATAAAAGAAATGCAAATCAAAACAACATTGAGATACCACCTCACTCCAGTTAGAATGGTTAAAATCAAGAACTCTAATAACAACAGATGCTGGAGGGAATGTGGACAGAAGGGAACCCTACTGTATTGTTGGTGGGAGTGTAAACTTGTTCAACCACTTTGGAAAGTAGTATGGAGGTTCCTCAAAAGACTCCACATAGAGCTCCCCTATGACCCAGCAATCCCACTTTTGGGCATTTACCCAAATGTTTACAAACAAGACCACACTAAAGCTACCAGCATGACTAGACTATGTTTATTGCAGCATTATTTACTATAGCTAAGATATGGAACCAACCCAGATGCCCCTCAGTGGATGAATGGATCAAGAAAATGTGGTATATATACACAATGGAATTCTATGTCTCCATCAGAAAGAATGACATTGCCCCATTTGTTAGGAAATGGAAAGGCTTGGAAAAAATTATATTAAGTGAAGTAAGCCAGGCCCAAAGAAACATAGGTCCCATGGTTTCCCTTATTTGCAATATCTAGTATACATCTTAGTCAAGCAGAAAAGGTCTGATAAATTGATGTTAGGGAAATGAACCCTAAGATATGTATTCAAATTTTTTATCTTTCATGTGATTGTTTCTAACACATTTATAAGATTATTTCTTTGTTGCTTTGTATGTCCCTCCCCCACAGTATAACCCCTGCTTTCACTGTATTTGATGTAGGTATAATCTGTGGAGTGGAAAGGGAAAAACAAATCATTTAACTAGGGATACAGGTGGACCCATTGCAACAATGAGATGTACAAGTCGTTATGTTGAAAACGAACTTCACAACTTTGGTGTGGGGGGTGGGAGGAGGAGGGGAAGGATAGGATGGGGGAGTGGGGGGAGGATAGGAAGGGGAAACAAAGGTGGAGGCAACAATGCTTGATAAGAAATGTACTCATTATCTTGCCCATGTAATTGCAACCCCTCTGTACAGTATTTTCACAATAATAAAAAAAAAATAACCTAAAAATAAAAGGGCTAGGTTTAAATGGTAGGGGATGGCTTAGTAAGCCCACAGCCCTGAATTCAATGGCTAATATGGGGCAAAGATCCATAATTTGGGAAAATGTGTTGTGTGAACCTTTCTTCATGTCAGCGATGGTATTTCAGCTGAGACTGAGGTGATTCCGTGGTGGCTTGTGCACAGGGCCAGCAAGCAGCGGTATATCTGCCCTCAGCTTCTGCCTTGTGCATTTTCTCAACATGGCAGCTCAGTTCCAAGAGTAGGATTCTCAAGAGACAAGACAGGAAATAGAAGTTGTCTATTTCCTGGAGCCTGGACCTGGACCCTGGCTCACTATTACCTCTCCTCCATTATATTATTTAAGCAGACACAGCTCAGACTCAAGGGGAGGGGAAGAATATTGTAATATTTTGGAGCCATGTTTTAAATAAGATGATGTAGTGACATGAAAACCACCAGCAAAATGAAATAAATAGCAAAGGGAGAGAATCATGTGTGAGAAAACCATCTCCCTTGCATAGTACCGCTTTGCCTGGGTCCTATGATAATGGTCAGGAGTCGTAAATCAGCACAGCACGGAGTCTGAGGTCCTCAAATGTACTGATCACAGACAAGCTGCTGTGGCTGTCATTTAGTTATGGTCAGCATTAATACCCAGGTGCTTGTGCACCCATGTGCCACCCTATGTATTCTAATACATAGAATATTATGTAAGGAAACCTCAGCAGTGGAGGTAGGAAACTCACTGTCTTCAGGTCCGAAAACATATTTTCAAAATCCAGGGATTTGATTTACAAGAACTGAGGATTTGGGGTTCCAGAAATCTAAGAATTAGAACACTCAGTCTTTTGACAAGCATCTAGATATTGTTACTAAGGAAGTTTTCTCATTTGAACAGATAAACCTTTCTGACCTGGGGAAGGTCAGAAGAGGAGAAAGATGGAGATGACAAAAGTTACTGAAAAGTACATTTTCTCACCAAAGGTCAGGACTCAGAGGCAAGGGGCACAGAAGCAGGACCACAACAATGCTTGGCATCTGAAGATGGAGAGCTGTCCTTCTCCCTGGGTGAATGGCAGCTGGGAAGCTGACAACTTGGGTATGCAAGCAGATGGACAATCAGGCTCCATGTCCGGTCTCCATGTGTCTCAGAACCAGCACCTTCTCTTAGAGGAACAGGGAGCACTGGGCAGTGATATATGTGCCATATTAAAATAGATAAGTTCCCCTTTTATGGAAGTGATGGCTACAAGGGATTGTTTTCTGCTTTTGGTCCTGGAGTGGACGAAGGGAGGGGAGGCAGGAAGCACCTGTGGAGACCCTGTGCCTGGCTCAGTGGTAGCTATGGGTATGAATGAAGTATGAGGTATGAGGGTATGAGGTATCAGTGTGAGGACTATTGTGTGTCCTTTGCTGTCCTTATCAGACAGTGCTGTCTCCAGAAGCATAGACCCGAACAGGTATGTTCTATGGAATCCTCATGCTTGAAGCTCTTCTCTGAAGTCTTCCTCAATGAAGAAGCCCAGGTAGACAGTCCCTGGCATTGGCCTGTCTTGCTTTTTCCTAGGAGCCAAAAACCAGTCCTGGTTTGAAAACCTGGAGGGTGGAGAAGGAGACTCCTGCCATTCCCCGTCAGCCCTCAGTGTGGCCATTGGAGATTCTTCACACTGATGAACTCTGTGTCACATGTTGCCTCGCAGATGCAATAAATGCCACACTCATTTCCACTTCTCATTCCCACCACAGGCACTGCAGCAAGTGTGTGGCCCAGGATGCGGGGACTTCATTACATGCTTGTCATCGCTGATAATGGAAATGGCACTGTTAAATCTGCAGGCACCACTTTGAAACTGGCACCCTGCTGTTATGATAACGTTCCTTCCCATTACTTTCTTAAAGAGTGTGGTAGAAATGTCGAAGGAGCTGCACCATGCCGGGAGCTGGGGCCATGTGCCTCTTCAAGCTCAAGTAATATGTTTATGTTGCCTTGCCATGAAGTGCTGCATCTGATTTAATCAGCCTAAATTGATCATTACAGACACACAGGGTATTTAGAGAGAGGAGCCAGGGTGCTAGAGAATGCCACTTGTGCCATGAAAACCCTTGCCCACCCCCCTGTTTCTTAATTCAGACTGAGGGCAGGAGGAGGTCTGTCTTGGGGAAGATAGCTTTCTCGGTGAATGCTGCTCCTCAGAGACAGAAATGGCAGAGAAGTTCCTGCCAAAGAGCCTTGAGTGCCAAATTCTGCCTAATGACTCAGGGCAGCTGGCAGCCCTGTGTGCAGGAGCATGCACCTGCCACAGTCAGTGATGGGATGGGCAAAACCCTGCATTGGGACAAATCTTTAAAAATGTCTCATCTTCAAGAAAAGGCTAATGGCATCATTTCTTCGGCTACAGAGGAAAGATTATTCCTCAGGAGGCTGACACTGTGAATGTCAGCCTTCTGATGAATGGTCTGATTTAGCAATAACTCTGCCTTTCTGTCAAGCTCAGGAGAGAAGGGCTGTTTGTGCATACCCAGGCCACAGCTTGATGAGCTTTTTCCTCCTGGGGAGCCTCCTGTGGTTCACACTATATAGTGCTGTCTGACAAACCTCACTTCCGGAGCTGAAGGTGCAAGCTCCCTGGTGGAGAGAACCCTTGGGACTCAACTTGCATTGCCTCTGCCATTGGCAACTGCCCAAAGACATGGATGTGACACTCAAAGATGAATAAATCAGTGTCCTCATGAAGGGTGCAGAAAGGGAGCCATCTCAAAGGGATGAGCAAGCAGACTGCTGAAAATGGCTAAGGCAGAGTTGAAGCTATTTCTCGGACTTAGCAACTTCCACCAGAGAAATGGGAGTCTGCTATATTTGCCCTAAATCCTCGATGACAAAGCATTTGTATATAGAAATCCCCTTAGTTCCTTTATATAACGAAGGTTCCAGAGATAGAAGTGAAAATATGTTTTCCACTAGAAAAAAATTATCTCACCGTATAACTGTCATAAGGATCTCCCTTGTGGGACTCAGGCTTATTGCATTAGAAGGAATTTGGAGTTTTGAAGAAATGCTGAATGATTGGCCCAGCTGCATGTCTCCCTCACTTCTCTGTAGGAGTGGACAATTCCCCTGAGTAATCAAGTACACCTGCAGACACTGGGACAGGTGTGGTACTGTGCATGTCTTCAGGGTCTCTGGCCTCTGCTCTATCAGCACACTACATACTACTTGCAGTCAGAGGTACCTGAGATGCTCTGGGATTAAGCATTTAATATGAAAATCAGGTATTTTCAGTGCCACCAGACCGAGTACAGGAATAATTACCACTCCATCTGCTATTTCTAGAGTACAACAGTGAGTATCAGACAGGTGAGGGGGTGTTTATCTGCTGCACAGGCAGAAGAATCTTGATCAACCCTTATTTCTGGGCTCTTATGTTTGCTACTAGCATTTTATTGACTCTACCTTTAAATCTAGAGTATTTTGTAGCTAAAACCAAAATGCATATACAAGAATATGCATAAATAAATATATTTAAAAGTTTATAATAAATGTTATTATATAATAAATGTTTATTTTGTAAAAATTTTAGATTTGTGGAAAAGATGTAAAATTTGCATAGTTCCAATACTTCGTTATCAACAGCTTACTTAATATGGCATAATTGTCAAAAATGAATGAATGACTGAATATGGATATACTGTTATATACAAAATGTTTGTGTTTTATTCATATTTCCTTACTGTTTTCACAGTGGCTACTTTCTGTTCTAAAATATTCCTCAGGATAAGTAAAAAATTAGTTTTCCTGAGTTCTTAGGCTGTACTTGGCTGTGATGGTTTCTCTTGCTTTGTTTTTGATGACCTTCACAACTTTTGGAAGTATTGGTCAAGTATTATTTTAGAATATCCTTTAGTTGACATTTGTCTGATATTTTTAATGATTAGAGTGGGTTATGGACTTTGCAGTGAAGAACTAACAAAGTACAATACTTGCAGAATCCTATCAAGGATAAAGAGTGTCATATGACTCACTATGATTGACACGATCTTATCATCTGGCTGAGGGAGGATTTGTAAAGATTTTTCCACTCTCAAGCTGTTCTTATTTCCTCCTCCCTATCTTGCTACTCTGTGGACGGGAGGGCAGAATGCTCAGCCACCTTCAGTGTGAAAAATCATAGTCCATTTTTATCTCCAGGAGTCTCTAAGTTGTTCAGAATTAATCTGAATGAGCATTTTATGTCCCATGTTTATTTATTCAATCAACATTTATTTATATTAGTGTGGAGTCTTGCATATTTATATATTCATTTACTGGCAATAGTGGGATTTGAACTCTGCAGTTGCTCTAATCAATAAGCAACACATCCAGCTCTGCTTTTTGTTGGCTATTTTCGAGATAGGTCTTGCTTCCTGCCTGGATGCATACCTAGGCTACCTTTTAACTAGGCTGTTCATTGATAAGAGGGCTCAAAATCACTTCTGCCAGGGCTAGCCACAAACTGCAATCCCAACAATCCATGTCCCCCTCCCCAAGTAGCTATGACTATAAGGATGAGCCACTGTTGTCCAGCTTCTTGGATATTTATGTCATATTTGGGTCATAATAAAATACTGTTTTGTTTATTTTTCTAATTCAAATTGCTTCAACTTTGGTCCCTTGGAGCTCTTTCAGTTTTTCATTGTCTTTGAGGCATTGTCTTATGATGCATTGTGTGCATGTGTGTGCGCATGTGTGTGCATGTGAGTGTATCTGTTTTTCCATGACTAGGGATGACTTGAACCATGATCCCAGTCCCTTTATTTTTAGTTTGTTTTTTGGATAGAGTGTCTTGGTAACTTCACCTATGACAACCTTGAATGGCGATACTCCTGTCTCTACCTCTGAAGTAGCTAGGATGACATATGCTACTGTGCCTGGATAAACATATAATTATATAATTCTAATCTCTAGGCTTCACCAGGCAAATAAAAAAATATGGTTTTGTAGTACCTAGAGCCTTGGAGCCCCCCGTAAACCACCAGAGACCTTGGACAATGCAAGTGGCAAAGAGTCGTTTATTAACGAACTCGCGAGCATGGACCTCATGCACACTGTTGTAGGGGTGTTAGCAAGAGGCCTTGAACAAAGGGTTACAGCATCTTTTATACATTTTAAGGTAGAGGCAGGGCTCCAGTAGACACTCACAGCAAATCACTATGCCACACGGGAAAGTTTGTAACACTTTTTGTAAAATGATTGGCGCGGGGTGACTCAAGGGGGATGGTTGCTTTGGATGATAAGGGTTAGGGGGGATTCTCATAGGTACAGGCTTGCGATTGGTTGACATTTGGCATAGTTTGCTGGTCCTGCCAGATGGTCATTATCTCGGGGTCCAGTTCCCGGAGGAGGATCAGAATATGTGTTAGCCATTGTTCTGGGGTCCGGGAATGTCTGGGGCTTGAGGTCAGCAGTTAGTTATCTTCACGGCGGTTACATTCTTTAGAGTTTGTTGACACAGACCTATCTTTATACTTTAACGTTAGCCAAAGCAAGGTACAGAAGCAAAGCCAGCAGTTAGTGACTGCAAAATGGTGAATATAATTCTCAGTTCTTCAGTTTAGTGTTCACATTGTATCCTGTAACATATACAATTAGTACTATTCAATTAAAAGTAAGCCTAGATTTTGTGGCTTGGGACATTCAGCCTTGAGTTTCTTTCAAGCTGGAGAGTATTACTTTGTGCTTTGGGAGAACAAGCAGGTGAGAAATCACACATAAGAACCCTGGGCTTCGCAGCTGTAGAAACCTCAGCTGCCTCTGAAGGAGAACTGATTTCCTCCTGGTATCAGACTTCCTGTCCTGTGTTTCACCAACTTGGACTTTGGGAAATGCAATGAATAAGCAGATGCAGGTACATTGGCATCAAAACCCAATGGGAAAAAGATTTACATCTCTTTCCTTTCAGCCTGGTGTGTTGTGTGAGTCCTGGGATCTTTGCTTAAGGGGCTGTAGGATATGGCCAAGCTATCTTGTCTTTCTCAGAATTTGTAATCCTGTAGGTAAGAGGAGAACAGTGTCTAGTACTCTAGTGTCTAGAGTACTTGAAATGTGGTAGTAAATGAATAAATGCTAGCATTACAGATCTTTCCTGATCTCTGAGGAGAGATAGAACCAGAGACTCAGTCTCTACAGATCATAAAATACAAGGTCAGGCTAAATCTCCACTTCCTTTTGCTATTCCTCCTCTGCTTCTTCCTGTCCCTCCTCCTCTTGTTAGCCTGTCTCTAATGTGAATATATTTCCTATTGGCAAACTTTAACAGACAAGTCTCTTAGCAGAACTTTCTAGAATGTGCTTGCCTAATTTTTCCTTTTTGCATTTCCACCTCCTCAAACCCCATTAGGAGAAGGAGCTGCTCAAATCCCACTTGAGCCTCTAAAATCAGTGAGGCCAGCAGCATCCCACGCAGCTGCGTTCATTGGTATGCCATTCCACTAGGAGTGCTGGGCACTGTAAATGACACATGAATTATGCATGCGGTGCTCAGCATCACATTTAGCATGCCTGGAGCAGCATGCATTGTGAAGAAAGGCATTTTGATTCTGCAATGTGTTACACATCCAAACAGTTGGTAGGAGCTAGGGTCCGTGTGCTCCTCCTGTCTGAGCGGGTGGCGTGCAAGCACACAATGTGCCCGCAACTCTGCAGGGTGCCCGGTGCTAGGAAGTTTCACTATCTTCCTGACGTGATGAAGATGGGCACACAGTGCTTGCAAAGTTCTTCATAGCAGAAGCACTGGGCACTTGAAATGGGCTCACTTTGGTTGCAGTACTGAACTTGATCTCGACCAGATGCATAACTTTAACAGTTAAGAACAAGTCTGTGGGCTTCTTAGCCTACCACAAATATCTGATCAACATAGCTGAGGACCTCAGCCTTGCCTGAGCCACAGGGAAAATGCAAAGAGCTTTCAATAGCAGGTATACCCTTAGCTATTATGTATTTTTATTTAATTTTAATCTCAAGAAGCTAGATACAAGCCAGGCACCAGAAACTCAAACCTATAATCCTAGCTACTCAGGAGACTAAGATCAGAGGGGACCAAGGTTTTAGGCCAATCAAGGCAGGAAAGTCAATGAAAGTCTATCTCCAATTAACCACTAAAAAGCTCAAAGTGGAACTGTGATTCAAGAGGAAGAATGTTACTTTGAGTGAAAAAGTGAAGGGACAGTGCCCAGGCCCTGAGTTCAAGCCTAAGTACTGGCACAAAAATAAGAAGGAAGAACAGCAGCAGTAGCAGCAGCAGCAGCAGCAGCAGGAGGAGGAGGAGGAACAGGAGGAGGAGGGGGAGGAAGGAAGAGAAAGAAGTAGGGGTAGCAACTAGATACAATATGCAAGAATCACTAATCTTCTTGTTTCCTGTGCTAAACAATATTGGGCCAAACAAGAATAGCTCAGCTACTTCTCTTTGAAGAGCACTCAGACCTAGAAGACAAGATAGGAACCATGTAAAACAGCTTTCTTTCTAAACTGACTGCTGGATGCATAATCACTCACTTCAGTACCCCACCCCTCGTGCCCACAGGTCCAGATCTTTTATGCCAAATTCTTTTCCACTTCAACATTCCTCACAGGGAATCCACCCTCCTGAGAGTTAGTCAGATGGCACCTCTACATCTTGCCAATATCCCTCCAGGATCCCTTCTGAGATACTACCAGACTTCTGTCACAGTAGTATTCTTCCTTTGTATATTAATGCAATAGCTTTGCTTAGCAGTGGTCTTCTGGAAACCACCTGTGGTCCAAATGGAGGGAGAAAACAACAAAAACAATGTCATATTTTCTCAAATGTCCTGTGATGTGTTCAGCTTCTTAGAACACATGAAAGTTCAGGACATGGGCAGCAACATCCTCAAGGAAGCTGAACCATGACCACATCTGTACTCTATCATTCACATTGGAGAATGCTGCCAGGCCCTCCAGTCTGTCTGTTCTTCCTTGCCAGCATTATTCTAGCAGCTTGGCTGTTTAGCTTCCCAATTCACAGTGAGCACAGAGTTGCTAGGTCTTCCAGGGACTGTGGCAATGCAGTCTTCTTACTCAGGGCCAGGGAACAGGGGGTGTTGGGCTTGCCTCTGGTGGGAGGCACTGGCCTGCCTTGTGGGCACAGGTGCAGCAGGCATGCTCAGGTTCCAGGATCACGCTGCTTCCTGGAGCTTTTCTCAGTTTGTCTCCAGGGAGGTGGGTCCACAATCCCAGTTCCTCCATCTCCCTGCTAGTCTTGTCATGTCGTTGTCTTCTGGCCTTGATCTTGTCCATGACTGCCCAGTCCAGCTCCCCCAGAGTCAGACCTGAGGGAGACCTTCCCCGGGAAGGTCCCACATATGCGGGCAAGTAGGACATTTTGCCCAAAGGTTCCCAACAACTGTAAACCTAAACCACAGCCTCTTCCACATGCTTTGTGCTGGCATGAGGCTCCTCCATACGCCTGCACTGGGAAGAGCTTCCCATGCCTCTCACAACTCTTTGCTTGTCCTGCAGTTCCCAGCACATGGTGCCACCATGGCTCTGGTCAGTTTGGAGCAGCCTCTGGCCCTGCTCCCAACTGCTATCCTTCCCCCGTATGTCCCATTTCATCAGCAGCCACCAAGGGACATTCCTCCTCAGGCTTGTTTTTCAGCCTAACCCCAAAGCTCTCTCCCTCCACTCTTATTTCCTGATGAGTGTGGAAGCTGAGGGTCTCTGAGCTCCTCATCCATTCTCTGTGCCTGTCACAGTGACCCTTCCCAACTGCAAACCAAATCATGCCACCTCCCAACACTCACTGAGCATTCAAATGGCTAAGCTTTAAGATGCCAGTGACTGAGCTTCATACCCAGAAATTCTAAGGAAGTGGATTGAGATCCACTCATAATTCTGCTCTTCAGTGGAACTGCAATCCTCTCACAAGAGAAGGGGGCACTGGCACTTGTGTTCACTCTCCATACCCCGGGAAGCCAGGCTCTTTCTAGCTGGACTTCCTTCCCTTTGTTGAATTCTGAAATGAGATACCCTCTTCCCTTCAACATGTCTTTTCTCCTTCTCTTTTCTGACCTCACCCACTGGTGAATGCTTATCTGCTTGAATTAAGCAAAGGGACAGCTTTTCATTTGACTTTTATGGTCCTTTTTAGTTTGAACATTCCTAATTCTAAAAAAATCTGGAATACTACAAAATCTAAAACTTTGTGAGCACCAACATGATGCCACAAATGGAAAATAACCTTCCATAAAACATCTCTTCATATGCAAAATTATTTAAATATTGTGCAAACCCATCTCCAGGCTATGTGAATATATATGACTTGCATATAAACATAAATGTATTACTAGCTTAGTCTTTGGCTTGAGATATTTCATTATGTATATGCAAGTATTCCAAAATCTCTAACAATCTGAACTTGGAAACACTTCTGCTTCTCCACCTGTAAGCTGCCATTTCATCTGTGATGTCCTGGCCACATCTTCTAATTCTTTGCTGGCAAATCTGGAACACTGGAAGATACTCAATGGACAGTTTCACTGGTTGCATGTGCTCCAAAACATTTCTTGAGGAATACTTCTTTCTTTCTCAGGCAGGGATAGTGATCAGTTGCCATTGTAGAAATGACTGGCTAGTGAAGGGTTACAGCTTAAGATAACAACACGTATAATTGCATGTTTGAGGAAGGAAAAGATGCAGTTCTATGGATGTGAACAGTGGGGCCCGCTGACCTCTGAGTGCTCAGAGAGCTCCTCTTTAACTGGTGGCACCCAGTCCTTTAAATCAGGAGACCAGCTACTCAGCATATTGAGAGGAGACCAGGTACAAAGGCAGGAGAGAAGCAGCGGTGGGCTTGTGAGACCCTCTGCCATTGTTGCCTGTTAAAATATTTGCAGTGCTGTGCACAGAGTGTGTCCTCCCTTGTGGCACTGAGCTTTTCAGGTTTTCAGTGGGATTTATGGCTCCTGTGTGTGTAAGTCCTTCTGTTCATTGGCAAGCTGGCAAGGAACTGCTGGATTCTGCACTTGGAGTGATGTAATGGAAAACACTATGCACAGGGAAAGGCTCTGTGTGGAGTCCATTTGTGCTACTGCATCCAAGTGTTGGAAGTAGGTCCTTTACAAAGAACAGATGTTTGTGTCTTGTGGGTCTGGAGGTTAGGAAGCCCAGAATGCAGGCTCTGGCAAGCTCTGTGACTGCTGAGCTCTGCTAGAGGCTAGCACTGTGAGCTCAGCCTATCTTCACATGGAAGGAAGGATGAAAGGGCATGAGGAGACAACACTGTGCAGAACTTCTTTTATGGGAGCCTTAATTTCATTCCCTAGGGAGGAACCCCAGGACCTAACTGCCTGCCAAGGCTCCCGGCTCTTCAGATTTGTTCTGGAGATTGTTTCTTCACAAATTCTGGAGGGACACAAACATTCTGCCCACAGTAGGTACCTGCCTGGTATCAGAACACAGTGCATGGGGCCTGTTAGTCCTCAGGAAATACATCTGTCACCCAGCACCCCACGATTATGGAATTTTTCCACCCTCCTCCTTCATCTTTGTGTTGAGGTTGGGATTGGAGGTATCAGCTGAACTGAAATCACCACCTCTATCTTTTTCTACATTAGCAGAAACCTCAGCCTTGCAGCAAGGCTGAGTTGTGCAAAGGACAATGCAGGTCCTGGATGGAGCAGATGCTCTTGAGAGAGCAGCCAGGGCTTGGGGTAGAGGGCAAGGCAGAAAGATGGTGGAGGGTGGGCATTGGTCACTGCAGATGTATACAAGTCCAGAGTTGCAAGGAGCTGAGAGGAAAGAAAGGCAGGGAAAGAGGGAGGAGTGGTCCTGGGTTTGCAGAAGGCACAAGGTAAAAAAGAACCTTGACTTTGCCCACTCAGATACTAGAATGTAAGTTTTTCAGGACAGACATTTAGTTCTGACACGATTTACAGTCTGTAGTTTAGAGCTTGACACATAGGAGGCCCAGGAAATGTGAATCCACAAGAGATATGCTTCAACTCTCTCAAAGTCTGTGAGAAAAATCACCAATGTGATTCATCGAAGACAAGGAACCTAACCATCTGTGGCACTGCGGGCTGAGGCTGACATCGGCAATCACACAGCTGTTGCACAATTCCAAGTGTATGTGAAGCGAAGCCGGGGAAGTGTGGCTGCTGCATGGTCAGGGGCCCAGTGCTTCCTCATAATGCTTGAGAATTTGTCTTCAACCCCAAAGCCAAGGTGGAAGGAAGTCAGTATCTTTACCTTCATTTCAGAGAAGTGAATTGGGGAGCCATTGTCAGCATGTGAGGAGCTTATTTGGGGAGGGATTCCAGGCAGCAGGACAAAGGAACAGGGCAGCACAGAATTGAGGCTGGTATAAGAAAGCGTCACGTGTTGCGCCACGGTTGCTGCTCAGCCTTGCACACCTTCTAGGCAGCCTTGCAGCATCAACTGCTCATTTAGAAAGTCAGAGGGCAGACTGTCTTGCTACTCGGCAAACATGTTCTGCATCTACTTGGCAACCTTAACACTTCACCTTTTACTATCAATGATTTATTTTGTTCACCCATAGATGAAATAGTAACTTCTGTTTATTTGCCATGGAAGTTCACTGTAGCAATGATATGAGGAACCTGGAGAGAGTAACAGTATTCTCTTTGGTTGTTCTGAGTGTTCCTGAAGACCTAATGTGGAGGCTTGTTAAAATTCAGATTCCTGGGCCTCCACTCTGCCCCAACTCTAAGTTCCAATGCTCCTTAGGGAGCTGCTTTGCAGCTTTACTTGAGAAAGGAGGTATCTGTTTGAGAGTATATGTGACTCAGTTTATCCTGAGACAGAGAGCAGAAAGCCCTTTGTGTTAAGTTGGCTTTATGCCATTGTGATAAATACATGAAAAAAAATCAACTTAAAAGAGGAAAGGTTTATTTTGGCTCATGGTTTTAGTGGTTCTAGTCATGGTCACTTGACCCTGGTGCTTTGTTCCTGTGGTGTCTCAACATATCAATATAAGAGTGTGTGGTAAAGAGGTTCACTCACTTTATGGTAAACAGGAAGCAAAGAATCCCAGGAAGTGACTGGGGTCCTAGTGTTACCCTTAAGGATTCACCCTAGTGACTTAACCTCCTACCAGGCACATCCTAAGGTTCTCCCCACCTCCCAGTAGATTAAGCCTTTCACAATGAACTTTTGGGGGACATTTCAAACCACAGAACTTTTGTAGGTTGCTGGAACTTCCAGAAAGTGTTTATTCTGATATGTCAAAGTTGGTCAAGAATTCTTTTCCAAAGTGATGCCTCAGGGAGCCTCCAAGATGTAGGGTGCTCAGGAAAATCATTTCCAAAACCAGAGAGGGCAGGGAGTGACAGAAGTTGGAGAAGAGAAAGACTCAGCTGAAAGTCTGAAGGTCAAGGGGAGACAAACAAAAAGTAAATGTGCATCTTTTGCCAAGCAAGGTAGTTTGACAGAATCAATCTAGAACAAAAGAGACAGGAAGGAGCAATTATATCCCAGCATCTGTCATGTGCAAGCATGCTGGAAAAATGCCCAGCTGTGTCTCCCTACCTGCAGGGAACACAAGTGGAATTCTCTTGTCCCACATCTCCCCAGTCAGCTCTGCTAGTGGGTCCTCTCCCATATGGCCACCTGTTTCTGACAAGGTTATGTCTGTGTGTCCTCATCTCTAGTTCTCTGAATTTGAAAAGCCCAGGTATTGACAGCATGTACAATTCCAACTAAAGTGCACCAGTCTCCCTCCCTCAGAGTTTAGGGTCTGTGGAAGCTGAGCTGGAAGAAAACCAAGAGGAGAATCCACCTGCAAAGGATGCTGAAGCCCAAGAGTGGACTTGAAATTGAAGTTCAATTACACTTCCTGGATTCTTCGACAAAACTTGAATCAGCACCCTAGTAAATGGCCAAACTGGATTTGGGCTGAAAATCTGGACAGGTTGTTGTTAAGGGCATAAAGTCTGGGCCATGGAGGCCCAGTGGGGTCATCTATAAAATGGAGAAAATAATAAATAGGCAAATAGGAAGGGTTCTCACAGGCTGCCCTACAGGGACTCCAAGTGTAATTACTTTAAATACTGGAGGACAACCCAATGTCTGACAGGCTGAGTAGTTGGTGTTGTTTAGCTCCCTTCCCTTTCTCCACTAGCTGTCAGAAGGATGTGATGTCTCCCAGAGCTCTATGTCTCTGAAGTTTCAGAGGGGTGACAGGAGGCTTCCAGGAGAAGTCAGGATTACCCCCATTTAGATAGGGTGCACATTGCAGGGGGTTAAGTATGACTCCCAGCACAGAACCTGTAGTAGAATCCCCAGCTAGAGCTCCACTGCCAAGGGAAAACCAAGTCATCTAGGTCAACATGGAAGACCTGGAGGGAAAAATGACAGGACCAGTAGTAGAAGCACCAGGTACACAGTGACAGCTCTGCACAGAGGAGGGCTCTTGCCTCTGAGTGGGTGTATTCTCCATTGGCCCTAGAGCTAGTTCTGTGGTTCTTTCAGCTATATGCAGGAAGTTAAGGCCTTCCTAGTAGCTTGGAGCATACAGGAAGTTAAGGCCTTCCTAGTAGCTTGGAGCATACCGCTTCCTAAACCCTGAATGTGTTTACTGAAGTATCCCACCTTCCTGGGGCCAGTGAGACTCTAACCCATAATTGGTGAAAGGAGTCCCTAACACTCAAATGGGCTAGGAATCTTTATTAACCGTGGCAACTGGTCTCCACTATCAGGAAGTGAGGGCCAGCCCCAATCATAGTTCAGGGGAGGTGTTACAAAGGGAAAAATCACAAAGGAACCACTCACAGGTAGCCAGCTGTGCAAGCAAGCAGGAAACAGAAGCTGGATATAGTAGTTAGTCTTGAGCTAGTTCTGCAAATTTAACTTGTGCAGTGGTTCTTGGTAAAACTGCAACTGTTTCATTCCCAGGCCTAGGGCAGTGACATTTCTTGCTAATTTTTTTCTCAAGGTTTTGGGTTGGGGTCTCACATCTCAATCTTTCTACATTTACATGGAAACAGATCCCCCTGCCGTGGACCCTGTTGCTGGCAGATAGAATACATGGTAAGTCTCAGAGCAGCCTCAAAAAAAGACCATTCCTGTGTGCCACCTAGTTTTCAAGAAATGCTATTAATAAAATGCAGGGGAAAATGAAGCCACAGGGAGCTGGCTGGTCCCTTCCAGTCTCTGCTACAGAGAAGGCCTTGTCCACACTGCTCTACCAATTTCTCTGTTTGCCCTTTACTGTCCCTGTCAGAACCTTCCAAGACTGTATGTGAATGTAGAACGATTTTTTAAATTAAAAAAAAATATCCTGGAAGTATGGCAATGGTTTCCAAACATGAATTCTGCAGGATTCTGAGAAAATTGCCATCCTCATAATTAGATCACAGCCAGCTTCCTGACTCATGAATCTGATTAGAAGACCTTAGAAGTACATAGCTCCCAATCTCTCTTTGTCTCACTGGGTGTCTCGACTACATTGGTGTCAACTGAAGACAGATGGGCAATTATGACATCTGAAGAGAGGGTGAATCTCCTCCTGTCACTCAGCATTCCTAACATGCTTGCTTTCCCAACTTCATCTGTAACTGTCCCTGCTTGCCATGGTACCCTGAACACGCCCCACATCGATGAGCTTCACCTGTACCCCATGCTCATTCTGTCTGACTTCCTATGTGCAGCTTCCCCTCACTGTAAGGAATTTGCTGCCTCCTGCCTCTTGCTGGCCCAGCTCTTGTTCCAAACCAACCTCCAGCCTGCTTGTCCTTAGATCCCAACTGCTATTCTTTTAGTTTCAAGTCTTCTGACTATTCTTTGTCTGTCCCAGCTCTAGCTGTGCTGGTGCATCTTCTGGTTGTGTCTCCTCTACCATGGCACCCAGCAGTGTGAGGGGAGGGTGATCAATGGAATAATCAGCATAGACAGCAACTCTATAGGCATCATTGGCATAGGTATGGAACAACTAGTTTCTTGGCCCTGCTAGTTGAATTTGTCACTCTCAGATGCCCAGAGAAGAAGGTGGGAACCCTTTAGTACAAACAAAATAACCAGTGGACATGCTTCTCTGAGAAAAGGATGATAGGTAGACAGTATAGCTGCTTTTCACTGTCCTTGGCTACTGAGACCTGCAGAGACACAGACTTCCCAACCACAGCTCTGGCTGACTTGTCCCTTCTTTCATTCCTTCTAGGCCTCAGCCCTGGCCTGGGAGATGCTCTGGGTTTTTTCTTATTCAAACTCAGCCTTTGCTGTGTGAGGCTGACATTGAGTTCCCACACCGACCTTCACAGTTGCTCTGAGAGCCTATGGCCCCAGCCTTGGACTCAGAGCCTTGTCCCTCATCAGCCGTGATTTGCAGGGTCTGGAGGTCACACTGACTGCCAGATCTACTCCTTCCTGAGCTCTGAGCAGGAGCTGCCAGCAGGCATGCTCTGTTCTTGGCCTTAGGAGAGCAGGTGAGGCGATGCCATCACCAGAATATGATACCCAGTGGCGGGTCTCAGGTTCCTAACAGCTGGAGAGTGTGTGCTTCAATCCATAGCCTGCTATCACAGAGATCTGCACAGAGAGACTGGGTTTCCTCCTTGCAGACTGACTAGAACAGTCCAGGTGCTCTGGGACCATGAGGGCTCTTCATGTTTTCTAATTCCCACCTCCTGCCATGAAGCTCCATCCACTGCCAGTGCCTAGGTGGGTGGAGTGGGAACATGAGGCAGAGGAGATGACCAGGTGGAGCAAGTCAGTTCCCTCTCCTCTTGCAGAGTGGCAGTTCAGTGCTGATAAATGGGTAATCTTCGAGGTCCTATGTCCATTCTGCTGTTTGGGTCAGGAACCACCACAATATGTGGTCAACTGTTCGTTTGAATTTCACTTCAACTGTTCCAAGGTGGTACACTTAATAAAGCAGTAACATGGTCACAGTTCTCCAGAGTAAACACACTTGCATCTGCTTCATGAATATTTCTGAAGGACAGATGGAGGCAGGATGGCTGGTCTGGATAGTGCAGATTTCATACAGTGATACCTGCCAACTGTAAATGCTCAAACCCATGCATTTGTATGTTCCTTCTCTTTTCCATGATCATTCCTTCCCAAGCTGTCCCTCAGGGAAGGGCTATCTCCACCGAATGTGTGATCTGAAGAGGGGACTTAGAGGCCAATAACTGGATTAAGTTATTGACAGACTAAATGTAGAAATAGAGAGAGGAGGGAGAGGGGGGAGGGAAGGGGACCTCCTATCCCTCCTCCATTTAGAGCTGAGCTGATGAGGGGAGAAACTGGTGGATTTGATGAGCTGAGCTGGTGTCTTCAATTCCTCTATTAATGCCTTAACCTCCAGTATCTCAGAATGTGACTCTGTTTGGCTTTTAAAAAGAGATGATTAAATTAAAACAGGCCATTAGCATGACTTCTAATTCAATGTGACTGGAGCCCTTAGAGACTGTGCAAATTTACCTAGCAGGAAGACTATTGGAGGGCACAGTAACAAGATGGACATCTATCTGCCATAGGTGCCTGCCCACATTGGATCTCAGACTTCAGCCTCCGGAGTGGTGATACTGTGCACGAACTTTGGTATTTAAGCCGCCACATCTGTAGCACTGTGCCTCAACAGCTGGATTAAGCCCTAGTGGGCAAACAGAGGACATAGAGGTAATGGGGAAGAATGTACTGAAAACAGGGATTAGTGAGAAACCAAAGGGGGTGTATTTTGGGGAGGTAGTGGTTGGTACAGAACCCATGTAGATCAGGTCACAAAGGCCACAAAGTACAACCAGCCCATCTCCCCAGCCTTCCGGGCCATCCAGCCAGTGGTTTCTCTTGCTTTGCATATTCTGTGCTTTCTATTCTCCCTTCAGTGTATCTCAGGAAGCTATCTATATGCAAGAAGCTGAGATTTAGTGGCCGCCAGGAGTGTCTATGATTTGATGAGCATGTAGGGGTGGGTGTTCTAAGCTTCTTGTTAAACCTCCATTGCCATTTCTTTCAGGTTCTCTACTAGCAAAGAGATTCTGAGACACATTTTGGGGCTGGGGATGTTTGTTACAGCCTTGTTGCACATGTCTGGCTGATAGAAGCCAGAATAAGAATTGTCATGAGTGGAGGAAAATTGATCTTGCTCGATGAGCTGACATGACAATTACAGCCAGCTGATGGTGACAGCAGCTCCACGCTAGAACCGGGCTCCCGGAGCCCAACTCCAAGCTGCTTTTCCATCAACCAGGAAATAATGAAAAGTAGCAGAAGGCACAGTAGGAATCAGGAGACCCAGGAATGACTGTGCTGCGTTTGTGTTGGTGGCCTGTGGGGAAGACCTTGTCTTCCTTACCATAGGTCCAGCAATCCATTTGTGTCTACAGTGCTTGATAAATTTGGCTGCGCAAGTGTATGTGTGTGGCGGAGGGGAGTTATAGCTCTTTGCTCATTCTTCCTAGCTGGAGACAGGGTTTAAGGCACTCCTGGGGACATTCAGGTCAGGCCTGATAGGGAAAGCAACAGATGTGAGCTCAGGAGCACAGTGGGAAGGGAGATCATCTAGCCACCTGGCATGGATGCCCTCTTTCAAGTCTTTCAATGATCCAAACTCATTCCTGGTGAAAATGACAATTCAAACGTACTATTAACTTTAAAAAAAAAAAGGAAAATGTGCAAAAATAGATAAGGGCTTGAACTTGGAAGAAGAACAGTGCTGTTATTTTTTTCATTCCAGAATTACCAACACAGAGGATGCTCTTTCCGTCACCGTGCAGCAGGAAGGTGGACATGTGGCAGTTCCATTGAGTGCGTGTTATCACAGGGGGGATGCCCACTACGGTGGTGATGGCAGAGTTTAATTGGGGGAGAGAAAATCAAGTGAATGTTGGTATGCAGGCATCTGTGCCTCGGCCTTCAGCCTGAGTGTGGACTGTCCAGAGCACAGCAGAGCTCACTGCCTTGTCCCTGACTGAAGCTGGCCTTCCTCCATTTCTGTTGAGCAATGTGTAGCCTCTTCCTTCCTTCAAATACTTTGTGTTTGGTGACTTGTTTAACTCCAAAGAATTCTATCTTATTTTCATAAGCAGCTCTTTGCAGTTTTGGTTTCCCTGTGTGAATCAGTGCTTACCCGTGGTCTTAGTACCATCTAGTGCCAGGGTTCCCTCCCCTTTTCTCTGATTTGTAATAAAACCACTGTTGTAGGGCAGGTGGATTTTGGTAATAAAACCACCTGTCTGTGCAGGTGGATTTTTGATCATTTTGTTTTATTCCATTATCTGGCATGTATTATTATACATTGTTTTAATTAACAGTGCTTTATAATAAAACTTAAATCTAATGAGGAAGTCTCTTTATTCTTTTGCAAGAAGAGTAATCATTGTTATTCTTGAACATTTACATTTCTATATAAATGTTAGAAAGAAATGACAAGTTTTAGAAAAAAACTGGTGGGATTTAGATTAGATTTATAATGAATTTTTAGATTAGGTTTAGAAATGACATTTTTAAACTACTGAGTCTTGGCAGACATCTATTTAGCTCCCATTTATTTAGCGCTTTATTGTATTTTTCAGTTAACTTGTAATATTTATGCACAGACGTCTTCCCTGTATTTAGAATTTATTTTCTCTGTTGTTATGATGGTGTCTTTTATTTTATCACCCATTCTAATTGGTTATTGCTAATAAATGAAAATATACATAATTTTTGCATGTCTCTCTTCCAATTGTTTGTTCCAAGTACTTCTAATAGTCTATATAAATTGTTTGGATTTTCTGAGTAAACAAGAGTACTGTCTCTGATTCTTTTTTTTTCAGTAACAAGGCTTATTCTCAGGGGCCTTGAAGTCATTTACTCTATTGCTCATAGCTGGTGCTCTATCACTTGAGTCATGCCTTCAGTCCAACTTGAGTCATGCCTTCAGTCCAGCATTGTGCTTGTTAGTTGAAGATGGAGTTCCACTGACTTTTCTACCGAGGCTGGCTTTGAACTGTGGTCCTCTAGGTCTCAGCTTCTTGAGTAGCTAGGATTAGATTGCTGAGCCACCAGAAGATACCCTACTTGTCACTGATTTTTTTTCCTACCTAGTTAATTGTAGTTATCATGACTTTTGTGTTAAAGAGAAAGATTTACTACTTATTTTAAAACATATCTATGTTTAAATAGTTTGTACACAGAAGTTATCATTCAACAAAGCAACTTATGAATTCAGTACATCTTGATCAATGTCACTCCTTTCAACATTCTCTTCCACCTTGCCCCTCACTTTTCTTTTCTTTTTTTTATAATAATGTTAAAAGTTTAATTGGAGGCAACTTTCTTTAAGTAGTTTTGTTTAAGTAGTGTTTATTCTCCCAGATAGTGCAACAATGTATTGGTTGGTGTCAAAATAGTTGCCATGATCTTTCTTTTTTTTTTTAATTGTGAAAATACCATACAGAGGGGTTACAATTACATGGACAAGGTAATGAGCACATTTCTTATCAAGCATTGTTGCCTCCTCCTTTGTTTCCCCTTCCCATCCCTTCCTATCTCCGCCCCCCCAGCTACCTCATCCTCCACCCCCAGAAACACAACAAGTCAAAGAAAGGTTGGACAAATGGGATTGCATGAAATTGCAGAGCTTCTGCATGGCAAAGGACATAGCTAGCAAGATCAATAGAAAGCCCACGGATTGGGAGAAGATCTTCACTAGCCATACAACCAAGAAGGGTCTCATATCTAAAATATACCTGGAACTCAAAAAGTTAAATCCCCCAACAACAAATCCTCAAAGAAACAACTGCCCAATAAATAAGTGGGCTAAAGACTTAAAGAGAAACTTTTCTGAAGAGGAAAGAAGGATGGCCAATAGACACATGAAGAAATGCTCAACCATAAAAGAAATGAAAATCAAAATGACACTGAGATACCACCTCACCTCAGTTAGAATGGATATAATCAAGAACTCTAATATCAACAGATGCTGGAGGGGATGTGGACAGAAAGGAACCCTACTGCATTGTTGGTAGAGTGTAAACTTGTTCAACCACTTTGGAAAGTAGTATGGAGGTTCCTCAAAAGACTCCAATTAGAGCTCCCCTATGACCCAGAAATTCCACCTTTGGGGATTTACCTGAATGATCACAAACAAGACCATACTAAAGCTACCAGCACAACTATGTTTATGTAGCATTATTTACCATAGCTAAGATATGGAACCAACACAGATGCCCTCTGTAGATGAATGGATCAAGAAAATGTGGTATATATACACAATGGAATTCTATGCCTCCATCAGAAAGAATGACATTGCCCCATTTTTAGGAAATGGAAAGACTTGCAAAAATTAAGTGAAGTAAGCCAGGCCCAAAGAAACATAGGTCCCATGGTTTCCCTTATTTGCAATAACTAGTATATGTCTGAGACAAACAGAAAAGGTCAGATAAGTTGATGTTAGGTGAAATGAACCTCAAGATAAGGATTCAAATGGTTTTTTGTTCTTGTTTTTGTTTCTAACATATTTATAAGATTATTTCTTTGTTGCTTTGTATGTCTCCCCCACGGTATACCCCTGTTTTCACTGTATTTGATGTTGGTATAATTTGGGGAGTGGAAGGGAAAAAATGGTTTAAATAGGGATATAGGTGGACCCATTGCAACAATGAGATGTGTAAGACATTATGTCGAAAAACTTTTCTTAACTTTGTAGGCTATGCATTGATTTTTGACTCCATTCTTTTCATTTGTCTACCTCTCTCATTGACTTTATCTCTATCCCACACCTATCAAAGCACCCATTTTCTGGTATTTATTTTGCTGATTTATGATTTTTGTCTTTTTAAGAAATTAGGGGCTGGGAAGGTAGCTCAGTGGCAGAGTGCTTGCCTCACATGCAAAAGGCCTTGGGTTTGATTCCTCAGTACCACATAAACAGAAAAAGCTGGAACTGGCACTGTGGCTCAAGTGGTAGAGTGCTAGCCTTGAGCTGAAGAGCTGAGGGACAGCACCCAGGCCCAGAGTTCAAGCCCCATTACTGAAAAGAGAAGAAATTAATGATTACTATTTATTTCAGTGTTCTTGCAAGGTGGATTTTTTAATCAATTTAAAATTAATATTTTTGTATTTTCTTTATTTACTGCAATTGTAGTTTATTCTGCAGTATTTGGGATTGGTCTAATATTCTTAGTATTCTTTTGAGATAGGGTCTCACTAAATTGTCCAATTTGGAGGTGGACTGGTTATATGGCACTGGCTAGTTTAGAATTTGTGGCTTTCCTGCCTTTGTCTTCCAAGTGCTCAGTTGTGTGAGAGCCACCACATCCTGGTCACTAGTGTGTCTTTCAGATCATGAGTTTGAGATGTCAGTAGGCAAGCTTCAGTTGGCCTATTTTGCCCTCTCTGGCACAGTCCAGTACTTTCTTCTGCAATGCTAGATTAGATTTTTTTCTTTGATTTATTTTCATTAATATTCACCATCTAGATGCATATTTTAACATAGAAATTTTGATGAATTACAATCCATATCTTTGCATTTTTCAGGTCTTGCT
Source organism: Dipodomys merriami (assembly GCF_024711535.1). Taxonomy (NCBI): domain Eukaryota; kingdom Metazoa; phylum Chordata; class Mammalia; order Rodentia; family Heteromyidae; genus Dipodomys; species Dipodomys merriami. Next base: position 6,527,184 of record NW_027205381.1, read on the forward strand.
TAATTTTGTTCAGTCACGTTTTGCAATTTCTGCTTTGCACTTACTTCAAGTTTCATGTTTTTACTTACCATACATGGTAACTGTTTTCCTCGATTTAATTAATTTTTAACTAATTTCATTGAACTAATATAAATTTATTTTCTTCTAATTTAATTTTTAATTGCTAACCAAAATAGAAATGCAGTTATATATTTAAATCTTGTCTTTCAACCTTTCTGAGTTAATGTATTACTGCTAATATTTTTAAAGATATATTTTTTGAAATAAAATATATTCATGTTCCTTTCAAATAAAGAGCTTTTGCTTTTTTTCTGTTTACATTCTGAATGCCTTCTCTGTATTTTCCAGATCAATAGATATGGGTACAATGTTGAATAGATGTGGCCAGTATCAGATATTAGAACTTAATCTATAGCATGTCACCACTCAGCCTTCTGGTTTGTTTGTGTCAGTACTGGGGATTAAACTTTCATGCTTTCCCCTAGGTATTTTTTCTCAAGGCTGCGGCTTTATTACTTAAACCACACCCCTGCTTCCATTTTTTTGAAGTGTATACACATTTTACTTCTAAAAGTATACAGTGTTCATTATAACAACTGTTAAGAATTTATAGTCAGAGGAAGCATTTGCCCAGATGACAAACGTGCCCAAGTCAAGGAGTAAGGTGGGAGAGAAAAGACAAGACAAGGGCAAAAAGAGGCAAAAAGCATAGGTTTCAATTAAGGGCTAGTAAGTCCCTTTTAACTTTTAAAGTATTACACAATAGGTGCCAAATGCTAACAGGAAATAGCGCCCATTTCTTCCCAAGCTCACAACCAAGACATGTATCTTCCACTCATAAGAGTGGAAGTCTGCACACCAAGGGCTGCTAACCCCATCCTCAGGGCCTTCACCCATCTAGTCCCCATGGCTAGAGGAAGAATAAACAGTCCAGAGAAGCACAGCTTGCGTACTGTGAGTGCAAAGGAAATTCACGTCTACTGCTAGTGTTGTACTGGGGTTCTGACAAGCTTGTGCAGAAGGGGAAGGAAAAGGAGTAAGGCTGAAACTGCTCATGGCAAAATATCAAAATGTGAGGTCATTCTATTTTACCTAAAGCAATGCTTTTCCCATCCCAGGCACTCCTTCTATGTCCATTTTAGAAGAGCATGTATTCCATTGCTGGATGGCATAGTCTATAAAAGTCAATTATTTCAATCTGATTAATAGTGCTGTTCAGGCCAACTGCATCCTTACTGGTTTTCTGCTTGTTTGATGTATTAATTATAGAAGAAAGTTTGTTATGTTGGTTGACTTGTCTATTTCTCCTTGTATTTTGATCAATGTTAACATGCAGTGCTCTACTTACTACTAATTTTCCATTCTAAAATCTGATTTGTGTAATTGCTATATTCCTTATTTAACTTTCTTTTGTTATTATAGTGGTGTGTTTTCCTCAACCCCTTTACTTGTACCCTGTCTTTGTCACTGTGTTTGAAGTGTGTTTCTTGGAGACTTCTAGTTGATAAAACTCTTTCTGACAATGTCTTTCAATGTCTGTGCTTGAATCGTTGGCAGTTAAAGAACTTCAATGAATTCCTGTTTACTCGTTCTTTTCTGTTCATTATACTTGTCCTTCCCCTTTCTTTTCTCAGTTTTAAATGTTTTAGAATGATCTGGTTCTCCATCTTAACACATCAACTACTATCTTTTAAAAAGTATTTTAGTGATTTCCTTAGAATTGGGAATAAGTATGTAGAACTCACCCAAGGTCATTTTCCAAAACACAGTACTGCTTCATTGATATTGCAAGCTGTATATCAAGTCCTCCTGATTCTTCCTGTCCATACCACATTGCTGCTCCTCCTTCCTTTATCCATAGGCAACATCCCGCAGAGAGCTACACTGAAGTCCTAACCCTTGATACCTCACAAATGAAACCTTAGAAGAGGTAAGGTTGGAGGAGAGTGGGATCCTAACATGGTAAGCCTAGTATCCTGTGAGAAAAATGGCTGGGTGAAGACAGATGGGTAGCAGCCCTGATGCCAGAGTGAGAGACTTAGGCTCACATAGCTGAAGGTTAAGCCAGCTCTAATGGACCACAGACACTGGGGAGAGACAGGCAAGGATCTTACAAAGAGAACACAGCTATGCCTTTCTTTTTTCTGATACTGGGGCTTAAACACAAGCCCTCATGCCTTTTCATTCAAGATGGCACTCTGCAGCTTAAACACAACTCCACTTACAGAGTTTCACTGATTATTTGGAGTTAAGAGTCTCATACACTTTTCTACCTGGGCTGCCTTGAACCATGATCTCAGCTTTCTGAGTAGCTAGGATTACAAAGCATGCACTACCAGTGTCCAACAAGCCCTGCCTCTCTTGATTTTGGATTTCTACTCTCCATGAGACACTAAGTGTCTGTGGTTTTAGGACATAGTCTGCAGTATGTTGTTGTTACACCACAGGGCTTCAATTAGATGTGATGATCACATAAGAGGGTGTTACTATTATTATCTTGAACAGTCCATCATCTGCTAAATTAACTAGATTAAAAAAACAGGCTGACCCATTGTAACAATGAGATGTACAAAACGAACTTTACAACTTTGGGGGAGGGGTGTAGTTGTGGAGGTGGGAGAGAAGGGATGGTAGGGGGAAAACAAAGGAGGAGGCAACAATGCTCAATAGGAAATGTACTCATTACCTTGTTCATGTAACTGTAACCCCTCTGTACAGCATTTTTACAATAAAAAACGTACAAAAAATGGAACCAGGCTCCTGTGGTTCATGCCTGTAATCCTAGCTACTCAGGAGGCTGAGATCTGAGAATCATGGCTCAAGCCAGCCAGGGCAGGAAAGTCCTTGAACCTCTTATCTCCAATAAACCACCAGAAAACCAGAAGTGGCACTGTGGCTCAAGTGTCCTAACCTTGAGCTGAAGAGCTGAGGGAAAGTGCTTAGGCCCAGAGCTCAAGACCCACGACCAACAAGAAAACAAAAAACAAAACAAAAAAAAAACCCGCAAGGTTTTATTTTATCTTCATTTCTTCTGGTATTTTTTTAATTTTGTTTGAAAATGGAGGCTTTTTAAAGGGAAGTTTTAGGTTCCCAGTAAAACTGAGCAGACATTTCAGAGAGTTCTTACACCATCCTGCTGCCATCGCCATCCCCTCCACAGTGGAGCAGATGTGTTTGTTGCAATTGATGAGCTTGCTGGACATGCCACAGTGATTGCTAGGCTTGACTTTAAAGTTGACTCATAGTGCCTTCTGTGGCCATACATTCCATATGGGTTTGGACATGTGTCCCCACTGTGCACCTCTCCTATAGCCCTGCTGACTAGCTTCACTCCTCCTCCCTACACATGGTGAGTGTGAATCAGACTTCACTGTCTCCATAGTTCTGCCCTTTATAGAATGTCACATAGTTGAAATTATAGAGTTAGAAGCTGTGACATAGTAACTTCTCCCACCTAGTAATATGCATTTGAGCTTCCTCCCTGTCTTTTTATAGCTTCTATGATTCATTTCTTTTTAGTGCTGAATAGTATTCCCTTTGCCTGAATGTGTCACAGTTTATTTATTTATTTGCTTAATGAAGGGTATTCTGGTTGCTTTCCAGTGTGGCAGTTGTGTGTGAAGCTGCTCTAAACATTCTTGTGCAGGTGTTGTTGCCTTATATAGATCTAAGTTTGAGACTCATTTGGATAAATACCAAGAATCACAAATGATAGTTTAGGTGGCAAGAGTATGTCTAGTTTTGCAAAAACTGCAAAACTGCCTTAACACATTTTGATTCCTCCAAGCAGCAAGCGACATTTCCTACATCCTACATGCTACATTTCCTACATTCTGAACTTTGACATTCTAATATATAGTGATTTCTCATTTTTGGTTAACTTTACATTTCTCTAACAATGTATGATTTGGAATGTTTCTCCAAGTGTTTGTTTGCTGTCTGCATGTATTCTTCAGTGAGGTACTGATAAAGTCCTTGACATATTTTTTTAAAATTCTATTTGTTTTATTTGCATTGAGTTCTTTGTATATTTGAGTAACAGTCCTTTATCAACACATCATGTGCAAATGTTTTCTCCCAGTGTGTAGTTTGTCTTTTCAGGATCTTGACAATATCTTTTGTAGAGCAGAAAATTTAAATTTTAATGAAACCATCTTTTCAAGGATTATGCTTTTGGTGTTATATCTAAGGAGTCATCATCTTACCTAAAGACAAATAGATTTTCTCCCATGTTGTCTCCTACAAGTTCTATAGCCTTTACATTTTACATTCAGGTCTATGGCACACTTTGAATTCATTTTTAGTGGTTAAAGATCTGTGTCTAGTTTCACTTTATTTATGCTTGCATGTTGAAGTCCAGTTGTTCTCATGCCATGGTTTTGAAATGTTCTTTGCTCCAGTAAACTGCCTGTGTGCTTTTCTGCCACAGACTATTTGCTGGTATTTACTGCTATTTCTAGATTCTTTACTATGCTCTATGTATTCGTCAACCTTTGTCCTGTTACTTTCTTCCATTTTCTTTTCATTTTTCTTCTTTTTTTTCCTTTTTTGCTAATACTGAGGCTTGAACTCAAGGTCTTTCTTACTTAGTTCTAGGCATTTTAATTCTCAAGGTACTGTTATTTAGCTTTTTGGTCAAAATTGACACTACCACTTGAGTCACATCTCCACTTTTGGCCTTTTGATTGTTAATTGGAGATCTCAGTCTCACAGACTTTTCTACCATGGCAGACATGGAACCTTGATTCTTAGATTTCAGCTCCTGAGTAGCTAGTCTTTAATGGCATGTACTACCAATACTCACCAGTAATGATTATCGGAGCTTTATAGTAAGTTTTGAAGTCAGGCAGAACTAACGCCCCACTTCCTTCTTCTCTTTTAATATTTAGTGGCCTTTTACGGGTCTTTCTTTTTTTGCATATAAATTTCAGACCCATTTGTTGATATCCACAAAAATAAATTAGAAATTTATTTTTAAATTGTTAAATTTGGAAATATACTGAAAGTATCTATTATGTAGGCAAAGCTGAGAAAAATTGACATCTTAACAATATTCAGTGCTATGATCCAAAAATGTGAGACACCTCTCTGTTTGTTTCATGATTCTTTGATATCCTTTACTAGCATTTTTAGCTTTCTTTTTTTAATTTTTAAATATATATTTTTATTGTAAAGATACTGTACAGAGGGGTTACAGTTACATGAGCAAGGTAATGAGTACATTTCCTGTGGAGCATTGTTACCCCTCCTTTGTATTTCCCCTACCATCCCTTCCATCCCTACTTTCCCAACTCCTCCCCCCCCCACACACACACCTGCAAAGTTGTAAAATTTGCTTTCAACATAGTGTCTTGTATATCTCATTGTTACAATGAGTCATCTTGTATCCTTATTTCAGCATTTTTGTTATTTCCCTTCCCCTCCCCAAATTAGAAAAATGTATATACAAGATGTGGGACACCAGAATCAAATACAGTGACAACAGGGGTTGAACATACAAAGAAACAAAAAAAAATCACATAGTATAAGTACATTAAAAAGAGCAACAAGAAAGATAAAATCTCTTGTGTTCCTACCTTGGGGTTCATTTCACTTAGCATCAGGTTAAATGGTTGTATGTACATAGCTTTTGACCTCTTCTGCTTGTCCTAGACATATAGTAGTTATTGCAGATAAGGGAAACCATGGGACCTACATTTCTTTGAGTCTGGCTTACTTCATTTAATATATGTTTTCCAAGTCTTTCCATTTCCTAACAAATGGGGCAGTCTCATTCTTTCTGATGGAGGCATAGAGTTCATATATATATATATATATATACTTACATGCATACATATACATATACATGTATAGATAGATAGACAGATAGATCTCACATTTCCTAGATCCATTTATCTACTGAGGGGCATCTGGGTTGGTTCCATATCTTAGCTATGGTGAATAATGCTGTGATAAACATAGTTGTGCTGGTAGATTTAGTATGGCCTTGTTTGCGAATATTTGGGTAACTGCCTAAAAGTGAGATTGTTGGGTCATAGGGGAGCTCTATGTGGAGTCTTTTGAGGAACCTCCATATTGCTTTCCTTTAGCTTTCTTTATTTAGGTATTATTCATATTTTAGGTGTATACATAAATTACTTTTATAATGTGTTACATTTCTAGTTACATTGCTGGCATGTAGAAATAGTGGCTGGCCTTTATATATTAACCTTATATCTTGAATCTTTATTTTAATTATATCTTGCATTCTTTTTTTATCTTCTGTCAGTCATGGGACTTGAACTCTGGGCCTGGGCACTGTCTCTTAGCTCTTCAGCTCAAGGCTAGCACTCTACCGCTTGAGCCACAGCACCACTTCTGGCTTTTTCTGCTTATGTGGTGCTGAGAAATAATTATTCAAGATTTTTAATGAAAAGTCTATTATAATTCTTTTATCCTTTGAAAGTAAGGTCTTTCTCTCTTCCTACCCACTTCCGCTTTATTCTTACAAACAGTGTCTAATAAGCCTAGATGTAGGTTTTCCATATTATTATGCTGTATTATATTACACTGTATTATACAGTATTATACTGGTGGAGTTTTTCTGAGCTTCTGTGACAGTAATGTGAGAAAGATTTTCTGAATATTTAGTTGAATGTCCTTTAGTGAATGTGTTCAAGTTACAGGTTAATGAATATAACTTCATTTGATGGTAGAAGTCTACCCAAATGTTTCCATTTATTTTTAATGTGTATATAGTGTTAGTTTTTAAAATAAATTGCTTCTTTTTACACTTTCAAAATAAGTTAGTATATTCCATCTGAGTGTCACCCTGAAGTTTCTCTGTTGAGACTACATTCACAATACATTAAGAAGTGGTATGGATGGAAGGTATTGCTTTTGTGGATGGAGTCCTAGGAATGGCATTAGATCTTTTTTTTTATTGGTTTAAATAATTTACTTTACAGGTTCCCTCCCACATCTTCACAAGTCAATCAAAGGCTTGGAAAATCTGAAGTTTGTGAAATCCTCATCCTCCTTGGACTTATTTTTGTTGCAAAGACGGTGATTTGCCCATTGGTGTGGCTTGTGACTCCTTCCTCCTCTTCAGTTAATGTGTTTTGTCCGTGCTCACCCTTCAGCTGATTAGATCATTTTTAAAAGAGGCTCAAGGGAATTATTCACCCTCTGGTAAGGGCTGACACATCCAACAGTCCTCCTGGCACCTTGATCTGAGACTTCTCAGCTTTGAGAAATGAATGTCCATTATTTATAAATACCTATAACTAAGGCATCTATCTTATTATTTTTAAAGTACTATAGGTTAATAATGTCTTTATTTTAGTAGTAGTAGTATTTCTCCTTATTTTCATCCTGTCCGTGTTATTATTCTTAAAAAATAAAAACATTTGTTCAGTTATGATCATATCTCTTTCTTTATTTTCAAATGTTCACCTTTTTTAATATGGGCTATAGTTCCATTTTTATTTTGTTTCTTGTTATGATTCTAATTTCTTAACTTATAAATTTGAATAATATTAGCTATCCCCTATATCTACAATGAAATTAATGCATAAATGTGGTTTGCTAATATTTCCATCAGAAAATCTTTATCAAGTTATAGCTAATAAAGTAATGCTGATTTCCTGTGAATTTGTACAGCGGGATTTTTTCGTTGAGCAATTAAATTAGTTCAAATATTATTCTAAAAATTTCCAAGGAAGGATGAATACTTTCTTTGGATTTACGTTATTAATTTTGAATGCTGTAATCAAGAAAAACACACCAATACATCAATATCAATTTCTTCTTGTTTGCATCTGGCCCATTTTTATACGGAGCACTTTCCCTCCAACCACTTTCAGTATCTGTTGTCACACAGAAGACTATATACTTGGTGAGAAGAGATGATGAGATGAGATGAGATATTGAGATGAGGTGAAGTGAAGACCAGATGAGGTGAGATCAAGGTAGAAGCAGAGTTTGGTCCCTGAGTGATCATTGAACTGTGGATTTAAAGTCCTTAACTTCTCCATCTATTATTTTCTGTTTATGTGTATTTTTACTTTAAAACAGTTGTTGCTCAGGAAGCATAAGCTCCAACATGCCCTGTTTTTGTGGTAAATTAGTGTTTTCCTTTTGTGTGGTTCTAGGGCTTGAAGACAAGGCCTGCCTGCTGTCCTTGAGCTTTTCCCCTCAAGGCTGGTACTCTACCACTTGAGCCATACCTCCACTTCCGGAGTTTTTGCAGGTTAGTTGGAAATAAGAGTTTCTTGAATTTGTCTGAACTGGATGGCTTTCAACTACAATATTCAGACCTGAGCCTTCTGTTAGTTAGACTACTGGGATGAACCACCAGTGGTTGAAATGGCTGATTGATTAATTCATCAATTGATTTATATCATGGTTAAGGACACTTTTTACAGATATAATTGCCTTTTGATCTTAGTTATTTTTGTTGTTGTTGTAGACAATCGGTCTGGAGAACCTTTTTGCCTGATCTAACTCCTCCTTTCACCCAGTTTCAGTCTTTAGATCTCCATCTCCTGAATAGCTAAGGTTACAAACCACAAACCTTAGGTGCCCCACCATAATTTCTTTTAAAAATAGTTAACATTGCTGGGTGCCAATGGCTCACACCTGTAATCCTAGCTACTCAGAAAACTAAGATCTGAGGATTGCTGTTCAAACCCAGTCTGGGCAAGAAGATCCATGAGGCTCTTGTCTCCAGTTAACCACCAGAAAACTAGAAGTGGTGTTGTGGCTCAAGTGGTAGACTGCTAGCCTTGAGCTGCTGAAGAGCTGAGGGATAGCACCCAGGCCCACAACCAATAACAACAACAACAACAAGGTTAACATGTTAACTTTTATACCTGATCAGTATTCAAGACTAAATTAGTGACAACTGGATGGAATGGTGAGCTTTGGGCATGGTTTCCTTAAATCTTTTGGTGATCATGGTTTCTGTCCTTCCTGATGCTAGCCTATCTCAGAATTGTTCTGTGTACAAAAAAAAAAAATCAGACATCTTTTAAGATCTGGCCCAAATCAATATTTATCCATTTAAGTTTTTCCATCATAATTTTTCCTGAAATTTTTGGGCACATAGGTAAGAATCCTGGATATCACACTGGCCATTTGAGTGTAGACTGTCCAGATGGACATGCCCCAGTTGTCTCAGGCAGATTGCAGGACTTCACTACATCCTTAACAGAGTGAACATTCAGCTTTTTATTTCTTGAACTTGTCTCTAATATATCACTCTCATTTCCCACAGACCATAATTTTCCATTTACTTGTTTGATACTTACAGAACAGTGCCCTGGAGCTACTAGAGATATGCCTCTGTACCTTCATCCAAAGTACAACAGAGAAGCAAGCATTGGAGAAAAAGAGAATGGCTCCAACTGCTGGGCACTGGTGGCTCATGCTTGTAATCTGGGCTACTCAGGAGACCTAGATCTAAAGATCACAGTTGGAAACTAGCCCAGACAGTAAAGTCCTTGAGACTCTTATCTCTACTCGAGTCCTGAAAAGGCAGGAAGCAGAGCTGTTATTCAAGTGGTAGAGCACCAGCCTTGAGCAAAAATACCCCTCAAAGGCAGGGGTCTGGACCTGAGTTCAAGCCCCAGCATACACACACACACACACACACACACACACACACACACACACACACACACACACACACACTCCCTGCTGTCCAGTGCTGGATTTCACTCTTCACATTTCCCTATGTACCTACCCTGCTGCAACCCTGCTGCCTCCTCAGCTTCCTTCCTGGATGCTCTTTGCATTCAGTGAGAGCTCAGAATTTACATCTTTCAGTCTTTCCTCAGCTATTGTCCTTTCTCTTTCTTACAATGTGAAAGCTTCCATTGTGTAATGTCACATGGATTGATGAGCTGTTTTGTATGGATGTGATAAGCTGCTGAGGATACTGGCATCCTGTGGAGGCTGTGTCACCATATGCATTTGTGCATGTCCCTGCCCTGTCTTCTACTTCCCACAGTGAAGAGAAGAGTGGAAAGGAGGGCAGCAGAGCCTTCTGGCCTGTTTATATTTCTCACCAATTATTAGCATGGCAGTGCACTGAGGAGTGGGGCCCCACAGTAAATACATGTTGATCTAAAGAATTGCACAATCCGTTTCCTCCTCCTCTCTACTTCTGCATATAAACTATTTCCTTTTCCCAAGGCATCTGCCTTTATTATGACTGCAGGAGTTCATAGAAGGTATTTTCTGCACTGAGACTGATGAACCACTTCAGGGGGAGTATACCTAGTGACACTTCAAAATGGCTGTCCCACATACTTTAAAAATTCTCCGAATTTTTAATGAAGACCTGCGATTTTTAATGCTCTTTATCAAGCACTTCCACACATATTAATCACTTTTTTTCCTTCATTACTAGTGAAGGGATCTCCCCTGGTTCACTTGTGAATCTGACATGCTCTGCATACAAAATTCATAGCCAGAGACTTTTAAAAATGCTTGTCAAGACTATAGCTGTGTTGTAACATTTTTCTCCCTCCCCTCTAGGCATGAGACGTGTTACCATTTCCTCCAATTCTGGCACCACACTGTTCTTTTCCAAGTAGAGCACCTGAATTATTAATGCTGCTCAGACCACCAGACGACCATGAGGCCTGAAACCCATCATTCAATGCTGCTTGTCCATTCTGAATTTTGGGAATGCACCTGCCCAAAGATATTCATTTACTAAATATTTTCACTAATGCCAAGTTTTTAGACCATTTCATACTTGGTTCAATTAAATTTACTTTAACCTGCATACACTAATCAGCCATCTTTCCCCAAGAGACTGGCAAGGGTTCTGTTTCAGTGATTTTCATAGACTAGGGAGTGGTGAAAATAGACAGTAATGCAGGGGCAGGAAGATAAATAAGGAGGTACAGTAGAACTGAACGTCAAGGGCAGGCCACTGACTCAGAATGCAGGCTGGGAGAATACAGGAGGAGGAGGAGGAGGAACTGGGTTCATCTCTGGACGATGGTGACTTACATAATGGTGGGGAGAGGACACTTCAGATAAAAGGCAGAGAGAACATTGTTGGAAATGTTGTCTCAGCATATGCAAATCCCAAGAGGAACTCAGCAAGGAAAATTTTACTTCTGTAGAGGAAGAGCCTACTTTTCTGTCAAGAAGCCAAGTATTCAAGTGCTCTAGGTGGGCAGTCCACCCAGGTTTCATCCCACATGCATGAATGCCCCTTCTTCAGATTGGCTGGAACTTAGGTTCACACTCTTCTGTGATTGGCTAGTTTAAAAGGGGTTAAATGTTTATCTGAGCAAGCAGGGGAGACCAGGATACCTGGGCAAAACAGAAACTTGTTAGGAAAACACAAAGTATGTGACTTAACTGAAACAGCTTCTAGTAAGATGGCAGTGCCCTTAAAATGGCAGTGGTTATGTCAAACAGCCACTTTGACCAAAGAAGATTCTAACTCCTATCGAATCAACAAGATGGTCACCGTGAGAGGGCATGGAGAACATTAATCATGAAGTGTGAAGTTTCGGAGAACATAGGAAATATTTAGTACAGCCCTGCAATGAGGGCTTCTTGGCACAGACCCACATTGGGGGTTCCTTTAGCTATGAACAGTGAGAAAGGTAAAGAAATACCTACTCTCCCTATGGGAGAGAAAAACTACATGCAGGACAGAAAACCTTTTGATAAGACAAGGCTCTGCCATCTCCTCAGAAGCAGACATCTTCCAAGAGACGTGGCTTCCCTGAAGAATGTGAGTCAGTTATTCCAGGGGAACTAGAAGTCTCCTCTCAATGCAAGGTCCACCCTTGGGAATTACTCTAAAGTTGATCAAACATGAGAGGAGCCTGAGAATATGTATGTGTATGTATCTTTGTTTACATCTTATATCACTCTGTGGAAAGGGTATGGAACTTCAGTGCAGAGGGAAAATAACTAGAAAGAAGAACTTCCCTTAAGAAACATTCAGCTTTGTGCCAGCTTTTTCCTAAGAGGTGATGGAAAGTGGTTTCTAACAAATTCTCTTTCAAAGGTGCTGTTCCAGATCATCAAACTCAAAATTGGATTGTCCTTGTTTGTTGGAACAACAGCAGTTCACGACTGAAGCAGTAGTTCGCATCTTCAGTCATGTCTAGATCAGGCTCAGCAATCTAGTCTGTTTCATGTTGAAAGTAGAAAAATGAGCCTGGCAAGGTAATCAGGGTAAAAGCCTGGCTTTGAGCAGTTACACATGTGGCCCTCTGGTATCATGCATGACCTATTGCTCATGTAAGACTTATGCATGTTCAACAAGCTGGTTGCATGTCAGAGGTGTGTGTTGGAATGAGCAACCAGTTAAAGGGGCTGAATGATGTAAGAAGAGCTTGTGTAGACTGTGTGGAGTCTCTGGTTGGGTCCTGCTATAGCCTGCAGAGTGTCAAGTGATATTGAGAGCACTGTCATTCTCTCATTATGAATTCCTGCACAATACACAGATGGTTTCCTCCTCCTGTCTACCTAGAACTCTGCTTACCATTTTCTTCAATAGATCTTTGACATTTTACTTCTCCCACAGTGTCCATGGACTCATTCTTCAAGATCAAGAGACAGAAGACCTGATCCAGGGGTTTCAATTTTTCAGTATTAATGTGCTTTAATAAAATATTTGATTTTGGATAACTATAAAAAATGTTTACTTAGCTTCAGACTGAAAATTCAACATCTGGTGACCCCTCCTTTTGATCATATCCTGCTTCTCACCTCCTTCTCCCCCTCCCTCTGCTCGGTCTTCTTGCCTTCCTCTTCTTCCCTCAAGTTTTCATGGTGGGAGCACACAGGAGAGAGAAAGTGGACTTCTTGGGCAAACAGGAAGCTCACTTTGGATTCTTACCTTTTAGAATTCTTGTTCTCTTAGGAACTACTTATGAGAACTACCTTATCTCCTCTGAGGAAGGTGCTACCTGACCTAACCAACTTCCATTAGCTTACTTCTCTTGAAGTTTTACCACCTCAACATGTAAACCTTTAGATGATACACTCAAGCTACTTCCAAAACCACAATAACCAGTATCCCTTGGCTCCGACCTCTACTCAAAAACCTCAGTCACCTTCATACCTCCAAGATGATACCCTCCTTTGTTCACATCCAACAGAAAAAGAGCTTGTGCTGCCACCACCATAAAATGCATCAGTCATTCTCATTTGCTCTGGTTAGGGCCTGAGATCACCACAGAATCAACCTCTGTAGTAAATGAAATGGACCCATGAGGTACAGAGAGCTCAGGTAGATAGAGTGCTGGCTGTTCATGAACTCAGTCAGGCAATACATATATACCAAGGGAAATTTCAGGCCAAATGCAAATGTCACTTACTCTAGGAAGCCCTCTGTGATTTGTAGAGTGTCTGTTTATTCTGTACAATTCACTTCAAAATAACTTAGAACCAGTTGTTACAACCCTAGCTTCAAATGGAAGTTGTATATTCTTCCATATCTGAGTCATCCTGCTATAGGCCCGGATCAGGGAAGGGTATGATGGGATGGAAGCACATAGGCATGAGTGTACAGGCACATACCACCTCTATGCCAGAGACAAGCAAGCATCTACTCTGTCATCATCTCCCTGGTGCTACTGGGACAAAGATGTGAGAACTCCTGAACTCCTTGCCATGTGTGATGACAATGTTGTGATCATCGACTGCAGGTAATCACTTCACAAAACAATGATTGCCACAGTTCACACAGAAAATGGCCTTCACAAAGACAATAGCTGATGAGTTCATCTTTGCCAGTTACTTAGAAAGGGCTTTCTCTCTCTTGGCTGTCACAGAATTTTATAAGACAGCTCTTGTTGTGAAAGGAATTATGTTGTGTGTGGGCCAGGGACACCTGCAAGGGGCATCACAGGGGACCAGAGAGCTGAAATTAGTCTATGTCTAAAGGTGATGTTTCCCTTGGTACACAAAGAATGGCCAGTTTTAGCCTCAGGGAGAACACATTCTGGTTGGGTTGTAGTGTAAAGCAGATTAAGATAAATATGATTTAGACCCCCCTGACCCCACAGCCACCCTGGGAGTAACTGAGCAGCTGGAGCCCCTCTTCGAGACCTGAGGCTACTATGAAGTTAAGCCAATGGCTGCAGGCCTTGCCTCTGAGACCCTAGATAGTGAACTGGAATTCGCTGGGGCCTCAAGATCCTTAGCCTGTTTATTTTAAATTTTTTAAAAAACAACAGTGGTGAACATCTCGGTACTCCTGGGTCTAAGGCAGAGTGGGGGTTACCAAGCTCTCATCCCTAGCACCTGCACTGGTATAATCAGGACCAAGAGGGTTCTACTCTCTGCTCCACAGGAAATGTGATCTTAGCACACATGCCATCCTGAGACTGCCTAGTAGTCAGGCAACTCTGGAAAAAGATTTCAGGAGATAGAAGCAGGCAGATTACATTCTTGAGGCTACTAGGCAAAAGCTTGAGACCCTATCTCAAAACTGATCTAAAGGCTAGGAGTGGAGCTCAAGTAACAGAGTACTTGATTTACAAGCACTAGTACCAAAATAATAATAATAATAATAATAATGATAATGAACTGCAGTTCATTTATGATATGAACTAAGCCCAGCAGAGAAAGACAAGGACTGCATCATGATCTCGTTCATGTGTCAAGTGTAAAGACTGTTATCACAGAGGCTGAGAGAGGAAGTCGAAGAGTGAGCAGGAGGAGGGAGAGAAGGAGGGACAATCATTGGGTACTAAGCAATACACCACAGGAGTGAGAAGTTCTGGTTTGCTATGGAGCAGCAGGCTGACTATAGATAACTATTTTTGTTTATGGGGGAAGAAAACTGACAGGTCTCGGTAGCTCACGGGCAGGGGATACATATCTGGACCATGGTGTCGCGGTTAGTCTTATTTGACCTCTCAGGAAGCTATGGAGAAGCAGCATCACAGCTCTGCCAAGGCACTTCATCAAGGTAGCCACACGGTCTTGCTCTGGGCAGATTCTGCTGTGACTCTCACTCTCCATCCAATATTCCATGAAAGCTCACAACTTTTCTGTGTGGGAAGGTGGCTTGTTATTCTTAGATCCAACCTTTTGCCTCTTATCATTCTCATCCACCTGCACATGTACTTGCGGGACTCACAATCCACTCCAGCCATGAAGCTCTACTGCATTGAGTCTTGTGAGGAATGTGGATTAACATTCGTCCCACACCATGCTATTCTACCACCACCTCACCCAGGTCTCATAAGCTTCAAGTGACAGACCAGAGTCCAACCTGGGTCTGCATCTCTACAGAAGCAGTGGTGACAACCCTCTGCCATATTTGATCACTTCCTTCCCAGTATCTACAAGTGTGGATTCTAGTGTGAAGCTAGTTCCTGAGAAGCTACTGAGAAATGCTCAGAGATTCAAGGAGAGCAACTCAGGGAGTATCTGACCCATAGATGAAGACACAGAGGTCCACATCATGCCTTAAGAATAGCTATGAGAGAGCCAGTTTTTATCCTTGTTCTCTGCTTGGGATCCATGTTTAAAGGAGCCACGAGGGTCTCAAGACAGAGAAAGACAGGAGCTAGGGTGAGATAGTGTTGCAGACTGGAACTTCTACCTCCACCTACTGGTGAGAGGAGGAAGCTAGTTTGGCATATCAGGGTGAGTGGTCAGAACTGCCGTGTTGTAGCCACTGGAGTTGGGCCAGTGCCCCAGAACTCTGGTCATAAGGGTCTAGAAGAGCTGTATATTCTGGAGCTAGAAGAAGGAACAAAGGGAGGCCAGTATGGCTCCATCCACATGGTCACTTATGCTGCATGTCTGGCTCTCTGATCAGGGTCTTGCCTTCTATGATAGCAGAACAAACTGTCCAGTGAATGTACTTTGGGAAGGTGCCCCAGTAAGGAACTGGATTGGGAGATTAGCAGTGCAACAGAAGTTACCTTGCAGCTGGTTGCTCTGGCATGATATAAAAACAGCCCTAAACTCCTTCCAGCACCAGCATCCAAAGCAAGCCATCACATGGGGGATTTTTTGTGTAGATTATGAAATATTGATCATCCATAGTGCACATTTTAATTGCAATTCAGAGAACATTGAGCTGCAATCCATGTGGATCACCTGATTTCCCTTCACCCTCAGTGGAGTAGAGAATCTGGAGAAACAAGGATGCAAAAAGCAACCTTATAAATAAACCAGAAACCAGAAGAATTATAGGGAGGACATGCCAAAGTTGGTGACTACACTGTAGCTCTGTTTATGCGAAAGTTGCCTCCCAGGAAGAGGAGCCATTTTGTTTTAAAAAAATGAATCTGCTTTCTAGCATGGAAACCAAGGTATCTACTCACAGTCAGCTTTCCCAGAGGTGTCTTTGATGCTGACCTCTGTCCAGCAAACAGGTTAGGGAGCTGCATTCTGAACTATGTTCCAACAAGGCAGAGTGTGCAGATGCACAGCAAATTCAACTACCTCTGAAAGAATTGAACTCTTTGGAGCCCCAAGATGGAAGGCATAGGTGTGAGAAAGCTCTGGAAAGCACAGGCCTCGGGATGATGCAGAAAGACACAGGGAGAACCTTCTGGAGCCTCTTCCATCATTGTACCACATAAGTGCATCCTGGGAGTTCTTATCCCTGACTCAGAGGGAGAAACAGCAATGCCATTGGAAACCATAGCATGCCCCCAGAAGCTGCCTTCTGTTCATCTGGTTGTAGAAAGCTTCCCAGCAGTAGCCAGGAGTCTCTGCAGGTTTTGATTAAGATAAACAAAATCCTACTTTGTGATTTAATTGGCATCTGGCATCTCCTACCATTAACTTTTCACAAGTGTGCCAGGCCCATCTTTCTGTCTCTGCTGTCAGAGCTATATTACATGTTTTAGAATCAATATTGTATCTGGATTGTGATAGCCCCTCCTGTCCAGAACCTTACTTTGCTAGTAAAAGAACTGGGCCTAAGGGTTGCAGGTAGGGCATCATCACTGCAGGAGACTAGGGGCCAAGCTGAGTGGCACCTAGCTTTCCCTTGCTCCAGGCATCTCATCTCCGTGGCAACACTAACCTGCTGGGCATCAGGTGCAAGGACAGAGCCAGCATAGTGCACATATGCCTCCTATCCTTCCTTCCTTTCTTCCTCCCTCCTCCCTTTCCTCCCTCCCTCCTTATCTCCCTCCTTATCTCCCTCCCTCCTTCCTTCCTTCCCCCTTCCTTCCTTGCTTCCTTCCCTCTTTTTCCTTCCTTCCTTCCTTCCTTCCTTCCTTCCTTCCTTCCTCCTTCCTTCCTTCCTTCCTTCCTTGTTTCTTCTATTCAACAAAATTGCTTGTTCACAATGATGCAATAACTACTCATATTGTTTTCTTTGATTTTTACTTTTTAACCCAATTAATAAATGGGAAAATAAATTAACATGGTTCTTGGAAGAAGTATCAATGACACACACACACACACACACACACACACACACACACACACACACACACACACGCACATGGAGAAATGTTCAACATTCCCTTACTATAAAGAAATGCAAATCAAAACCACACTCTGATTTTGGTTCATCCCAGTTAGAGTGATAAGTATTATAAGGTAAGGTAAGGGGTAGGTCAAGGGGTTGGGGGTGAAGATGCTGAAGTGATGACACAGATCAAGATGCATTGTACAAATAAAACACTTTATTAAATGGCAAAAAGTAAATACATAATCTAAAATTAAGTGTGTGTGTGTGTATATGTGTGTGTGTGTGTGTGTGTGTGTGTGTGTGTGTGTGTGTGTGTGTGTGTAGGTGAGAATGTTGAAAGGGTGACATCGATCAGGACCCACTGTACTCATGAATTGCTTTGGTGAATGGCAACTATTTTGTACAGCTACTTAAAGATAACAATATTTTTTTAATTTAATTTAATTTTATTTGTGAACAT
The DNA here is from genome assembly GCF_024711535.1 of Dipodomys merriami. Classification (NCBI taxonomy): domain Eukaryota; kingdom Metazoa; phylum Chordata; class Mammalia; order Rodentia; family Heteromyidae; genus Dipodomys; species Dipodomys merriami. The sequence continues at coordinate 6,545,057 of NW_027205381.1, forward strand.
ACTGTACAGAGGAGTTACAATTACGTGGGCAGGATAATGCGTACATTTCTTACCAAGCATTGCAGCCTCCTCCTTTGTTTACCCTTCACATCCCTTCCCAGCCTCCCCCTTCCCCCCCAATCCCAATCTTCTCCTCCCCCCCCCCCCGCACCGACGTTGTAAAGCTCATTTTGGAATGACAACTTGTACTTCTCATTGTTGCAACAGGTCCACCTGTATCCTTAAACAACTGGTTTTTCCCCATCTCCTCCACAAGTTATACTGACATCAAATATAGTGAAAGCAGAGATTATACTGTGGGGGAGGGACATACAAAGCAACAAAGAGATAATCTTATAAATGCGTTAGAAATACATGCATGAAAGAAAAAAAACATTAAAATACACATCTAAGGGTTCATTTTCCTGACATCACATTATCTGACCTTTTCTGCTTGACTCATACATATACTAGATATTACAAATAAGGGAAACCATGGGACCTATGTTTCTTTGGGCCTGGCTTACTTCACTTTATATAATTTTTTCCAAGTTTTTCCATTTCCTAACAAATAGGAAGATAACAATATTTTAAGAAAGAAAAAAAATACAATTTGCACTTACTTTATGGTCAGAGATGATGAGCATTTCTTCATGTGTCTATTGGCTATTTTTACTTCTTCTGAGAAGAACCTCTTTCGTTCATTAGCCCACCTATTGTCAGCTAATTTTTTTGAGTTCTTTGTATATTCTGGATATTAGGTCACTATACAATGTATAACTTGCAAAGATCTCCCATTTGGTCATTTGCCTTTTTAGCTTGTTGTCTCTGTCCTTTCAATGCAGAAAATTTTTAGTTGGATGAAGTCCCATATATCAAATCTTTTTTAGTTTCTACCTTTTACCCCTACTCCTCCTTGCAATAGTTCCATTGAGATTCTACCTCACCCCAGTTAGAATGGCTATTATCAAGAAAACAAATGGCAACAGGCCAAAGGGAATCCTAATACATTGTAGGTGAGAAGGGAAACTTGTTCAACCACTCTGGAAAGCAATGTGGAGGTTCTGCAAAAAATTAAACATAGAACACTACCCAATGTTCCAGCAATTCTACTGCTGGGCATTTACCCAAAAGATTGCAAACCAGGATACAGTAATGTCACCATTATGAATGAGCACAACCCCTAAATGCACCCAGTGGATGATATGTCAAGAACATGTGATTTTACACATGTACATATACATACATACATACATACATATAATGGAATAAAAAGAATGATATTGTACCATGTATTTTTTGCTTTTGTTTTGTTATATTGTACTATTTTTAATTAAGGTTTTTATTCTGAAAATACTGTACAAAGGGGTTACAGTTACATGAGCAAGGTAATGAGTCCATTTCTTATATAGCATTGTTACCTCCTCCTTTCTTTTCCCCTACCATCCCTTCCTTCCCACCTCCTCAGTTACACTCCCTCCCCACCTAAATTGTAAAGTTCATTTTTCAACATAACGTCTTTTACATCTCATTGTTGCAATGGGTCAACCTGTATCCCTATTTAAACAATTTGTTTTTATTGTACCATTTTTAAGGAAATGGAAAGACCAGAAAATTTTATATTAAATGAAATAAGTCCAATAAGGCCCCAAGAAACAAAGGATGCCCATTTTCTTTTATATGCAGAAGCTAGATTTAGCTTACTAACTTACAAGCAAATATGTTGGGTGGTATGTAAATATATACAAATATATTCATTGAAATGTGGTAGAGTCAAGGGAGAACTCTAGTGTAATAAGCATTAGAAAGGCATGACCAAATAAAATAAATAAAATACCAGGAAGTAGGTACTCAAAAGGGGTGAGGTGGGGTCAAAGGATGGGGAAGGGTAGACAAATGAAGAGGAGAGAGGAGGCTGTAATCCAAAGTCCAATAACTATCCTACAAAATTAAGAAGAGTGAGAGAAGGGTGGATTGAGAAGGGATGGGTGAGAATGTTGAAGACGGCAACTCTGATCAAACACATTGTATTAATAAACTGCTTTGTTAAATGACAACTCCTTTGTAAAACTACTTAAAGATAATTAAAAAATTAAAAGAGAAAACAAATAATAAGTGCCGGTGAGAATATCGGAAAACAGAACTTTCATATACTGTGAAGAGAAAGGTAAACTGTGTAAACTGTGCAATCACTATGGACATCAATATAGAGGTTCCTCAAAAGACTAAAAATACATCTACCTTTTGACCTTGCCATACCATTCTTAGTCATATATCAGAAGGAATATAGATCAACATACAAGATAGTGGCATATCTATGTTTATTGCAACAATGTTCACAATAGCTGGATGATAGAATTGGGTGAGATGCCTAACTGCAGAATAATGGATAAGAAACCCTTGTGTATGTTCAGATCTATGTATGTATGTATGTATATATACACATACATACATGCGTGCACATATACATGTATATGCACATGCAAACACACACAAAGACACACACCATGGAACAATTCTCAGAGACAAACAAAATGTAGTTACATCATGTTCAGAATAAAGGATAGAACTGGGGGCCATGATGTTGAGTGAGATAAGCCAAGTTCAAAAAAGCCAAATATTGTATGTTTTGCTCATTTGTGGAATCCTGACCTATAAGATGTTATCAGTGATCTATAGATATAGATATAGAAATATAGATATGCATGTATGTATATGTGTACATATACATATATATTTATGTGTGTTAGTGTACGCATGCTCTCTCTTTGGGAAGAAGAAAGTAGATGAACCTATGGTCACAGAGACTTCACACAGTTCTTCTCTGTGCTTAGAATGCAGAGAAAGGTGTGGAGAACCAAGCTTCCAGCCAGCACTCAGAGGGCATTTTCACAGAAGATAAATCTTGGGTCTGGGTTTCAAGATGTCACAAAAGGATTTCATCCACCCCACTCCTCTGGGCTTACTCAGCCCATGCTGGCAGCTTACTGACATGTCTAGCCTGTGGGGCCCTGGCAGATGGCAGAGGCCTGTATCTCCGCGTCCTCTCTGCCAGCTCTCATCTGCCTGCTGCACACTGGGGGATTTTAACAAGTGCAAAGGTCCCACAGCTTTTCAGATCCAGAGAAGGCTTGCATTGCAGCCTAACCTATCAGACTCTGGTCATTCTTCAAAAGCTAGCAGGCACAGCTCTCAGTCCCAGCAAGCCAGCAGCTGTGATTTATAGCTCCCAGGACTGAACCAAAGTCTCTTGTGTCCTCTGATCCCCTTCCATCCTGGAATCCTGAACTCATTTTCTCTTTTCCTGTCAGTTGGGAAACTCCTTAAGAAAAGGGCAAGGTCTGCCTGTCTCATTTTTTCAAATATTTTGTATATTCCACTGATATATATTCCATTGATGTTTGTGATCAAATAGAAGCTGTTTTTATTTTGACAATTTGTTTTTCTCTTTGTGGTTTGTGAAGCCAGTGAGAAAGATGCAAAGGCCATTTACTGATCAGAGCATAAAGACACTATAGGAAAGTGTGAAATCTGTCTGCAGGGGCCACTTATAAGCACCAGCAGGAGGGCTGAGGCTTCTCTCTGAGCAGTCTAATCCCCACTTCCTCAGGGCTCTATTTGTCCCTGCAGACTTCAGAAAGCATGTGCATGCAAGACAGCTCCTCTGATCTGTGCCTAGGTGTGCCACTGACTAGGCCAGGAGGATCCACAAAACTGACCAGGTTGCTGTAGATCCACTCTGGAAGCATCTTCTCTGGTTCTGAGCAACTGGATGAGAAGAACTGCCTTGTTTCCATTAGTCACACTCCTAAACCCCGCTCACAGGCAGAGATAGGCAGAGTGGCTAGGTTTCCATGAGAATTTTCTGCTGCTGCTCACAGTCTTGGCCAGGCCAGGTCAGGCCTGGGAAATGTATCTTTCCCTCAGAATAAGAGCAAGATCTTGGATGTGTGCTGGAAAGCTGGCTGCCCCCATCCTTGTTAGGGGACATAAGAAGGAAGGGGCAGTGTAACTTGACAATCACTATCATGGCTACTAGTTGCCTAACACTAGAGCCTGTTGCATTCCCAGCAGGACAAACAATCTCATCGCATTTATGTCATCTATTGGAGAGCAGACAGGGAATGTATCCTATTCACCTCTGAGCTCCCTTCCGTGCCCAGAATTGTCTAGGAAATGAATTTATGTGAGCAAATGAACTTAGATTATCTACAGCAGTTTGTTGGGGATTTAATGTAGTCATTACTGTTAATGGCTAGCACGTGATTAAATAAGAAATGCTTTTCAAATGTCCCTTGAAAATAATCAGAAAGCAGATATCATAACCTCATTTCACAGATGAGGACTTGCAAGGGAACTCATAAGAGCACACAGTGGCACATGCTTTGTGCTCTAGCTCATGTTCCTAAGGCTGAACCTAATAGAGTATGGTTATTTTTGAGTCTTGCTGGTGGTGAGATCATCGACAGACAGACATACCAACAGACCCATGGAGAGGGTGTTGCAGCTTTTGCTGTTGCAGCTTTTGGATGCTCTTGGTCTGCTCTGCTTTGGTACAGCAGGGCTCTTGGAGCTCTAAAGGGACATAATTGAGTGGCCTGAAGTGGGCATGGTTTCCCTTATTTGCAATAACTAGTGTATGTCTAGGATAAGCAGAAGAGGTCAAAAGCTATGTACATATGACCATTTAAGATGATGTTAAGTGAAATGAACCCCAAGATAGGGATACAAGTGGTTTTATCTTTCTTGCTGTTGTTTTTAAATGTATTTATAATGTACTATGTGATTTTTGTTTCTTCTCTATGTTCCTCCTCCCTGTTTTCACTGTTTTTGATTTCCAGTGCCCTACATCTTGTATATACATTTTTCTAATTTGGGGAAGGGAAAGGAAATAGCAAAATGCTGAAATATAGATACAGGTTAACCCATTGTAACAATGAAATGTAGAAGACACTGTTAAAAATGAACATTACAACTTGGGGTGGGGGAGTTGGGAAGGTAGGGAGGAAAGGGATGGTGGGGAAAAGCAAAGGAGGAGGTAACAAAGCTCAATAGGAAATGTACTCCATACTTTGCTCATATAATTCTAACCCCTCTATACAGTATTTTTACAATAAAAATATAATCAGAAAAAAATTTAAAAAGAAAAATAAATAAAAGAGATGTGGGCCTGGATATTGGGCCTGAGCTCCAGAAATGTTGATCCCAGCAGGGAGAAAAAGAACCTGATATTTCCCCCAGTCAGTGCCGCGCTCAAAGAGAAAAGTGGGTATGTGTGGAGAAGAAGCCCAGCCTTAAGAGGGTTTGCATTTCATTTGGTAGGAGTTTTAGAACCAACAGAAATGACTATGGAGTTTCAAAGGGATATAAAATTTGGCACAGAATCTCACATAAAAACTTTCTGCTTGGAGCAGTATGGAGGTTCCTCAAAAGACTTCACATAGAACTCCCCTATGACCCAGCAATCCCACTTTTGGGCATTTACCCAAATGTTTACAAACAAGACCACACTAAAGCTACCAGCACAACAATGTTTATTGCAGCATTATTTACTATAGCTAAGATATGGAACCAACCCAGATGCCCCTCAGTAGATGAATGGATCAAGAAAATGTGGTATAAATACACAATGGAATTCTATGCCTCCATCAGAAAGAATGACATTGTCCCATTTGTTACGAAATGGAAAAACTTGGAAAAAATTATATTAAGTGAAGTAAGCCAGGCCCAAAGAAACATAGGTCCCATGGTTTCCCTTATTTGCAATATCTAGTATATGCATGAGTCAAGCGGAAAAGGTCAGATAATGTGATGTCAGGAAAATGAACCCTTAGATATGTATTTTAATGTTTTTTTCTTTCATGCATGTGTTTCTAACGCATTTATAAGAGTATCTCTTTGTGGCTTTGTATGTCCTTCCCCCACAGTATAACCCCTGCTTTCACTATATTTGATGTCAGTATAACTTGAGGAGGAGATGGGGAAAAAACAGTTGTTTAAGGATACAGGTGGACCTGTTGCAACAATGAGAAGTACAAGTTGTCATGTCCAAAACGAGCTTTACAAGGTCGGTGCGGGGGGGGGGGGAGAATGGGGGGGAAGGAGAAGGATTGGGATGGGGGGAGGGGGGAGGCTGGGCAGGGACGTGAAGGGTAAACAAAAGGAGGAGGCTGCAATGCTTGGTAAGAAATGTACGCATTATCCTGCCCATGTAATTGTAACCCCTCTGTACAGTATGTTCACAAATAAAATAAAATTAAAAAAAAAAGATTAAAAAAAAAACTTTCTGCTTGGAGATGGGACTATCCACCATGAGTGCACACCTATAATCAGAAGCATTGTACCTTTTATTTATTTATTTTTATTGTGAAAATACTGTACAGAGGGGTTACAATTACATGGGCAAGATAATGAGTACATTTCTTATCAAGCATTGTAGCCTCCTCCTTTGTCTCCCCTTCCCATTCCTTCCCATCTCCTCCACTCCCCCCCCCACCAAAGTTGTAAAGTTCTTTTTTGACATAACAACTTGTACTTCTCATTGTTGCAATGGGTCCACCTGTATCCTTATTTAAACGACTTGTTTTTCCCCTTTCCCTCCACAAATTATACCAACATCAAATACAGTGAATGCAGGGGTTATACTGTGGAGGAGGGACATACAAAACAACAAAGAAATAATCTTATAAATGTGTTAGAAACAATCGCATGAAAGAAAAAAAAACATTTGAATGCATATCTTAGAGTTCATTTCCCTAAAATCACCTTATCTGACCTTTTCTGCTTGACTCAGACATATACTAGATATTGTAAATAAGGGAAACCATGGGACCTATGTTTCTTTGGGCCTGGCTTACTTCACTTAATATAATTTTTTCTAAGCCTTTCCGTTTCCTAACAAATGGGGCAATGTCATTGTTTCTGATGGAGGCATAGAATTCCATTGTGTGTGTGTGTATATATATATATATATATATATATATATATATATATATATATATATATATATATATATATACCACATTTTCTTGATCCATTCATCTACTGAGGGGCATCTGGGTTGGTTCCAGATTTTAGCTATAGTAACTAATGCTGCAATAAACATAGTTGTGCTGGTAGCTTTAGTGTGGTCTTGTTTGTAAGCATTTGGGTAAATGCCCAAAAGTGGGATTGCTGGGTCATAGGGGAGCTCTATGTGGAGTCTTTTGAGGAACCTCCATACTGCTTTCCAAAGTGGTTGAACAAGTTTACACTCCCACCCACAATGCAGTAAGGTTCCCTTCTGTCTACATCCCCTCCAGCATCTGTTGTTATTAGAGTTCTTGATTTTAACCATTCTAACTGGGGTAAGGTGGTATCTCAATGTTGTTTTGATTTGCATTTCTTTTATGGCTAGGGAGGTTGAGCATTTAGAAACATCGTATCTTTTTTTAAATTTTTTTTTATTGTGAAAAAACTGTACAGAGGGGTTACAATTACATGGGCAAGATAATGAGTACATTTCTTATCAAGCATTGTAGCCTCTTCCTTTGTTTCCCCTTCCCATCCCTTCCAAGCCTTTCCCCACCCCCCAAACTGATCCTCCCCCCACCCCACACCCACCAAAGTTGTAAAGTTCTTATTTGACATGACAACTTGTACTTCTCATTGTTGCAACTGGTCCACCTGTATCCTTATTTAAACGACTTGTTTTTCCCCTTCCCCTACACAAATTATACCAACATCAAATACAGTGAATGCAGGGGTTATACTGTGGGGGAGGGACATACAAAGCAACAAAGAAATAATCTTATGAATGTGTTAGAAACAAATGCATGAAAGAAAAAATATTTAAATACATATCTTAGGGTTCATTTTCCTAACATCACCTTATCTGACTTTTTCTGCTTGATTCATACATATACTAAATATTGCAAATAAGGGAAACCACCTCACCCCAGTTAGAATGGCAAAAATCAAGAACTCTAACAACAACAGATGCTGAAGGGGATGTGGACACAAAGGAACCTTACTGCATTGTTGGTGGGAATGTAAACTTGTTCAACCACTTTGGAAAGTAGTATGGAGGTTCCTCAAAAGACTCCACATAGAGCTCCCCTATGACCCAGCAATCCCACTTTTGGGCATTTATCCAAATGTTTACAAACAAGACCACACTAAAGCTACCAGCACAACTATGTTTATTGCAGCATTATTTACCATAGCTAAGATCTGGAACCAACCCAGGTGCCCCTCAGTAGATGAATGGATCAAGAAAATGTGTTCTATATACACAATGGAATTCTATGTCTCCATCAGAAAGAATGACATTGCCCCATTTGTTAGGAAATGGAAAGACTTGGAAAAAATTATATTAAGTGAAGTAAGCCAAGCCCAAAGAAATATAGGTCCCATGGTTTCCCTTATTTGCAATATTTAGAAGCATCGTATCTTATCACTTACTCTCAATCCCTTCATGGTTTACTTCCTCAACCTGAGTATAGAGCATATTGAACTGTTTGAATTGTTCTGTTCAAAGCAACAAAAAAGGTAAAATGCTCTCTGAAATGAGACATTTTAGAAACAGTATTTCCAATTGTTATCAACCATTTTGGAAGGGTTTAGAAGCAAAAGAGAAAAAAAAGTTAGGCTTGGCTTGGCAAGACTGATGTTCCTGCCTAATTGTCAGAGACAGGAGCAGATAGAATCCAATGTATCTCAGGGTCTGGGGTGGAGCTCAGTTACACAGCACAAGTTTGGCTCAGTCTTCAGTGTGCTTGCATAAATTTGCACATGCATGCATGCACACAGAGAACCAAATAAGAACAAAGTTTCTAGAGCCTTTCCTTTGCTTGGTGTGGGCTGGACCAGGACTTCCTGTTGCCTGGGGAGTGAGCTGAGGCCAGGGTTTGGTGGCCAGGCCTCATGACATCAGGTCATATAGAAGCAGCAGGTCTAGAAAAGTCTTGAGACCTGGAGAGGCTCTTAGGAGAGGTCAGGAGGTAATCTTTCTTTACAGGGCTTGAGTATAGAGGAGAAGCCAAAGACCAGAGCCCAAACAGGAAACAAGAAGGGGAGCAAAGTGAAATGGATGCAGATAGTCCATGGGAGGCCTGGAAACTCTCAAGGAGAGCATGCTGTATTAATAGATGGCATATGGAAGTGACAAGTGGGGTTGCTGGGACAGACCTAGAGGTTCAGAGGTTCTGACCTCTCAGAACATGGCCAAATGGTGAAGCAGGAATTTAGCTAAAGAATGAAGTGGTGACAGTCCTGTGACAATGTTAGAGCCCTCTGCAGAGTTCTGTGAGGTATGAGTATGGCAGGAGGGTAATGTTGAAAAGAAAGAAGGCCAAGGTCCTATAGGGTTGAAATTATGTCCTTAGTGAGAATATTTTAAGTGCTCCCCTCCCCTGACTTCCTCTTTACCAATTTCCACATGCTATTTCCCACTGAAACTCATGAAAAAGGTAAAGTTTCATCTCACAGTCAGTCATTATGAAAAACTGAACACTGACCTACAAGCTCTCAGACAGAACACATCTCAGCTCCCAATGTGAGGAAACCAGATCCCCACCACCAATGCTTGCCAAGATCACAAAACCCTGGAAGGTTACAAGTCCCTCCTAGCAGTTCCTGGGGGAACATTTACAATAAATGGCCCTCCTCAGATGAAGGCAGGAGGAAAGAGCGCAGTGAATCATTTTGTTTTATTTCTGAGAGACTGCAGAGAAAAGCACAGTGTGCAGCCATGTCCAGATAGTTTCTAGGAAGTCTCATTAGAGTTTCAAAGACCATGCTTACTAACGCAAAACACTGAACACAAAGAAAACCAACATGTTTAAAGTGTTCTCCTGTATCTCATATGACAGAGATACACAGAGGAGAATCATAGTGACAGAGTTGTGTTGTGCTGAGGAATTCGAGAGGACAGGAAGAGACAGTAGAAGAGGTGCCGGAGAAGCATGCTCTTGGTTCAGAGGCCTACCTTTCCTGATCTAATGAGCTCACTAATGTTGCTCAAGGTAAACTCAGGAAAATACTAAATATAGAGTAGTATTTGGCATATTTCTGAATTCCACCTACACAGAGAATTTTTTTGTTATTTAATGTCAAATGGAGATAGTGACTTTTTCCACTGAAATATTTTTAAATATATATTTTTATTGTGAAGATACTGTAGTGAGTGGTGAAAGTTACATGGGTAAGGTAATGAGTACATTTCCTATCCAGCATTGTTACCTCCTCCTTTGTTTTTCCACTACCATCCCTTCCCTTCCCACCTCCCCAACTCCTCCCCCACCCAAAGTTGTAAAGTTTGCCTTCAACATAGTGTCTTGTACATCTCATTGTTACAATGGGTCAACCTGTATCCTTATTTCAGCCTTTTATATCCCTTCCCCTCCCCAGATTAGAAAAAAATATATATACAAGATTCAGGAAAACAGGGATTATACCATGGAGGAAGAACTTTCAAGAGAAACAAAAAAATCACCTAGTGCATTATAAGTACATTGAAAACAACAGTAAGAAAGACAAAACCTCTTGTGTTCCTATCTTGGGGTTCATTTCGCTTAGCGTCATCTTATATGGTCATATGTACGTAGCTTTTTGCTTGACCTAGACATACTTCCCACTGAAGTAGTGGGAATAGAAAATTAAAAAACAATAGAACAATGTTTACAGAGTTCTAAAGGAACATTGCTGAGGCTCTTGATCACTATTCATTTGGTCTAAAAAAGTAAAGAAAAAAGAAAGACGTTTTCTCTGATGGGAAGTGCCATATAACTTCACAGTGGTGTGGGTATTCTGGGATGTGGTGGTGAGAAGGAAAACCCCCACAGCCAGATACAAACTGGCATCAACTAGCTCAAGACTGGAAAACGTAACATGTGAATTTGAGTTTCACGAAGGAGTAGTACATGCTGTGGATAACGTGTGTTAGGACATTAAAACACAATGGAGATGTGCTTGTAGAAACTGAGCCAGAGCACAGCTTCTGGGGCGGGCACCAGTGTGCATTATAGAGTAAAGCTGGCCCCACATAAGCTGCTGCCGCTGCTATCACCAGAAATGGGTTCTATGGTAACAATTTCCACATAGGGCCAAAGAAACCCTGCCCAACCAAGTCTGTCATGGATTCAGATAGCAGGCAGAAAAACATGTCTGCTTCTTGGGAAGTGGAACCTAGAATTCTTTTGGAGTTTGTACTGAACAAGTATAGTGGGAATTGGAAGGGGAGTGGGATTTGGGCATGTTTATAGGGTGTTCCTAAGATTCAAGGTGGGTATGAAAGGCAGGTAACTATTAAGAACTTACTGAGTATAATGGTAAATTAATAATAATATAGAACTAAACTTCCATACAGGGTTCTCCTATCACTGAGGATAAAATGTTAATTGCTAACATTTTGTGTGTTACTGGGGACTGATCATAGGGCCTCATATTTGCTAGGGTGAGTACTCTACCACTAAAGCCACCACCCCAGGTATTTTGTTCTTAGTTTATTTTTCAGATATGGTGTTAGGCTAACTTTGTCCTGGTTTGCCTTCAAACCATGACCTCAGCTCCTAAGTAACTAGAAATTTAGGTGTGGGCCACCATGCCCTGCTTAACAGTACTAAAGGTCACTTTTTTTTTGGAGAATAATTTTTTTATTGTGAAAATACTGTACAGAGGGGTTACAATTACATGGGCAAGATAATGAGTACATTTCTTATCAAGCATTGTAGCCTCCTCCTTTGTTTCCCCTTCCCATCCCTTCTCAGACTCCCCCCACCTTCCCCACTCAATCCTCCCCCCATCCACCAAAGTTGTAAAGTTCGTTTTCGACATGACAACTTGTACTTCTCATTGTTGCAACGGGTCCACCTGTATCCTTATTTAAACGACTTGTTTTTCCCCTTCCCCTCCACAAATTATACCGACATCAAATACAGTGAAAGCAGGAGTTGTACTGTGGGGGAGGGACATACAAAGCAACAAAGAAATAATCTTATAAACGTGTTAGAAACAAATGCATGAAAGAAAAAAAACATTTAAATACATATCTTAGGGTTCATTTCCCTAACATCACCTTATACGACCTTTTCTGCTTGAATCGTACATATACTAGATATTGCAAATAAGAGAAACCATGGGACCTATGTTTCTTTGGGCTTGACTTACTTCACTTAATATAATTTTTTCCAAATCTTTCCATTTCCTAACAAATGCGGCAATGTCATTCTTTCTGATGGAGGCATAGAATTCCATTGTGTATATATACCACATTTTCTTGATCCATTCATCTACTGAGGGGCATCTGAGTTGGTTCCATATATTAGCTATAGTAAATAATGCTGCAATAAACATAGTCGTGCTGGTAGCTTTAGTGTGGTCTTGTTTGTAAACATTTGGGTAAATGCCCAAAAGTGGGATTGCTGGGTCATAGGGGAGCTCTATGTGGAGTCTTTTGAGGAACCTCCATACTACTTTCCAAAGTGGATGAACAAGTTTACACTCCCACCAAAAATGAAGTAAGGTTCCTTTCTGTCCACATCCCTTCCAGCATCTGTTGTTATTAGAGTTCTTGACTTTTGCCATTCTAACTGGGGTAAGGTGGTATCTTAATGTTGTTTTCCTTTGCATTTCTTTTATGGCTAGGCAGGTTGAGCATTTCTTCATGTGTCATCCTTCTTTCTTCTTCAGAGAAGTTTCTCTTTAAGTCATTAGCCCACTTATTTATTGGGCAGTTGTTTCTTTGAGGATTTGTTGTTGGGGGATTTAATTTTTTGAATTCTAAGACATTTTAGATATGAGACCCTTGTCCGTTGTATGGCTAGTGAAGATCTTCTCCCAATCCGTAGGCTTTCTATTGATCTTGCTAGCTATGTCCTTTGCCATGCAGAAGCTCTGCAACTTCATGCAATCCCATTTGTCCAACCTTTCTTTGATTTGTTGTGTTTCTGGGTCTCTATTAAGAACATTTTGGCCCATGTCAAGGAGATCTAGGGTTTCTCCTATTCCATCCTGTAATGTTTTCAGAGTGTCTGCTTTGACTCCGAGGTCTTTGATCCATTTGGAGTTGATTCTGGTGCAGGGTGATATATAAGGATCTAGCTTTAGTTTTCTACAAGTAGTTAACCAATTTTGCCAGCACCATTTACTGAAGAGGCTGTCTTTCTTCCATTCTATTTTTTAGCTCCCTTATCGAAGATTAGATGGCTATAGGTCTGTAGGTTCATTTCTGGGTTTTCAATTCTATTCCATTGGTTCTGAGGTCTGTTCTTGTGCCAGTGCCAAGCTGTTTTGATTACTACGGATTTATAGTAGAGTTTGAAATTTGGTATTGATATTCCTCCAGCAGTGTTCTTTCCATTGAGGTGCATTTTTGCTATTCGGGGTCTTTTATTGTTCCATATGAATTTTTGGATTGCCTCTTCTATTTCCTTGAAGAATGAGGTTGGAATTTTGATAGGTATCACATTGAATTTGTAAATAACCTTGGGAAGTATTGCCATTTTTACGATGTTAATCTTTCCAATCCAGGAGTATGGGAGTTTTTGCCACTTTCTAAGTTCTGTTTTGATTTCCTTTTTCAAGTTTTTAAAGTTTTCATCATAGAGGTCCTTCACTTCTTTGGTTAAGTTAATTCTAAAGGTCACTGTTAACAAATAAAAGTCCTTCATTTCTTTAGCTCAAGAACTACTGATTGCATTTGAAATCACTGATAAAACCTTTAGCAATGAACACCTCAATCATAAAGAAGATATATTACCATGAGTGCATGTTTTTCTCTAATGAGATGACATTCTCAGACATTATCAGATGACATGATATAATACTTTGGACCTCAGTGAACTTAGTTGATGTCTAAAATGCTTTGCGGTCTGAGGCAAAAGTTCTTCTGGGTGAATTGGCTGAGGTGGCTGTGAATTTGGGCTTTAGATGGGACCTCGTGAGCACCTTTGGTACCTGTTACTTAGTTTGAAAAAATATAGAAGGATGCAGATTATTGTTTACCCTAGTAGTTACTGTCGAGTGCTTTTGGTGCTGTGAATGTGACTTCAGTACAGACCATGTTGTCTGCTGAAGGATGGAAGAGAGGAATTGGGTCAGAAGACAGTAAGCCAGTCAGAAACACAAGCAAATTTAGGCTTCAGCTAGGTGTTGAAATTCTTCTGTTAGTGGTACACACCCTGGTAGGAAGGGCTGAAAATGTCACTTGACCTCCTCAAAACCTGTAAGTCCACATCTAGTCAGGAGAAGACACCAGACAAAATAAAGTTAAGCAACATTTTATAAGTATTTGACCAGTATTCTTCCAACTGTCATGGTCATACAAAACAAAGGTCACATATTTTCACATTCAGAGGCATGATGACTAAAACGTGTACCTTGCCTTTAATAGGATTCTAGTATAGAGAAAGGACAATAGACTAAAAAGAAAGAACTTTGGGTACTGTGTGTTTTTAGTTATCTAGTTAATAATAACATCACTATTAATTAATTTTAATAGACATACTATGTTATACAACATGCTAATAAATGAGCAACTGAGTCTAAGGTATATATGGAAATATATCTTTACCAATTATTCTAAAGCAGAAGATTTATTAAAAATAAATACTTATTAACTACTAATAAAGTTACAAAAGTATTCAAAGCAGACTATGATGAGTCTTTGAGAAAGCCAGCTGGGAAGCTATGGGAATGAAGGAGTGAAGCAGGTTAGGAACAACCAACACAAAGAAGGAGCAAACGTGCATTGGAAAAGCAGCAGATGGGCTGGCCAGGCACCTCAGAAACTCAGAGAAGTGGCAGTGAAGGCAATGTGGGGCTTCTAGGCCATCACAGAGAAATCCCACTTCCTCTCAAGCAGGCCTACAGATCGTTAAGAACCCTTGGCAGGGTGCGTTTATGTTTTACAGGACAATCTGGTTTCTTTGACACAATTGATGTGCAACTAGGGTAGAAGGGATTTACAGATACCAGGAGAAAAACTATGTTATTTCTCAAGATGAGAAGGTGAGGTGCTTTCGACCAAGGTGGCAATAAAGAAGCAGCCAAGTTTCAGATTTTCTAGTTTGGAGATTTCTTAAAAAACAAACATAAAACTTCCCCGTGACCCAGCCATACCACTCTTGGGTGGATTATCTACACAGATCATTACAAGTTGGGATATGGTAAAGAGAGTTGCACATCCATATTCGTCTTTACACTATTCATCACAGCCAAGTTATAGAAACAGTTCTGATGCCCTGCATCAGTGGATTAATAAAATGTGGTTTATATATACAATGGAAGTTTACTTATCCATTAGAAAGAATAAGATTATGCCATTTACAGGGAAACGAATGGACCCAGAACAAATAATGCTAAGTGAGGTAAGCCAGGATCATAGAGACAAATGGAGCATGCTTTCTCTCATATGTGGAAGCTATATCTAAAATATAACTGGGCATGATAAACTATGCAGGACTCTAGGCGTTCACACACAATCAGACTAAAGGAGGATACCTTTGGAGGAGGGACAAAGGTGTAACTCCTCTGAACATTTAAAATACTATTTATTGAAAGGAACCGCAGGAAATGGAAACATGTGTTTTTGTTGGTGTTGTTATTGTTGTTGTTAATGGTAAAGAAGGTATTTGTTTTTGCTTCAAGTTTTTTTTTTCTTCTGGAGGGAGCAGGGGGCTATAGAAGGGAGAGAGGAAGGGTGAACAAATGCAATCATGGTATTCAGTATACACTACGTGGAAATGACTACATGATTTGTGAGCAGGGGTGGGAGGGTGAAACGAGGAAAATAAAGGAAGAGGTGGCATCGTCTATAAAAAGATGTATTCATTATCTGATTAATGAAATGGCAGTCCCTCTGTATAACATCTTAATAATGATAATACAATTATTATTTTTTAATTTCAGATATTCTAGAAGGACTGATTATAGAGAAGGGCAGAGGAGTGGTTTCCACTCATGTGGGACTGGTTTCCACAATGGATATGGAAGGAGAATAGTTATCTAGCAAGAAACACACAAAGATGGACTGGTAGCATCTGCTTCTCAGGGCATGGGACAGCACATAGCTGGAGGACTGCCCTTTGAATAGCAGTGTGGAACCCGGGAAAGAAATGCGGCTCACACTCATGCTGAGTGGGCCCTGTATAAGGTGTAGGAGGGAAGGACTGGAGTTTACAGGACAACAAGGGAACCCACATCTTTAAAGAGAAAGCCAAGCTCTATTCAGAGCAAGGCAGTGAAAGGAATTTCCAAAGATGTTTCAAGATGGTTACTATGCTGAACAGTTAGCTCCAGAGATTCATTGGTGGGGTACAGCCATCCATCCTGAGTGGGAGGGCATGGTGAGGGATTGGGCCAGATTAAATGAAAGGAAGAATGTAGCACAAATCCACTTAAGGATCCCCTGGGCTCTTTTGTTATGATAATAAGAAAGAAAGAGAAAGAGAGAGAGAGAGAAAGAGAGAGAGAGAGAGAGAGACAGACAGACAGACAGAGACAGAGACAGAGAGACAGAGAGACAGAGAGAGACAGAGACAGAGAGACAGAGACAGAGACAGACAGACAGACACAGACAGACAGTCAGACAGAGAGACAGACAGACAGACAGACAGAGACAGAGAGGCATATGCCTGGTGAAATTATTCCCAAAGGTTTGCTCTGAGCAAGAGGAAGATCAGATCAAGTACCCCCTTTCTAGGGAATTCTCTTTCGCTCTTTAATATTGGTTTAGCATAATTGAATTCCATGTCCTTCAGAATTAAAAAGTATCCCTCAAGTCACTTGCACACTTTTGACAGATAAATGTAGTTCCCTAATTTTGAGATTGTCATTTTTAATAGAAAGAATGTCACATCAATCTGCTATTTATTCCAAGAGATCTGGTGATATCCAGCTAAAACAATGATGATGAAATCCTCGTCTTCATTCATTTTTATAAAATGTTTTGTCCTCTAATCTGATTTTAGGGTATCTCTCCCCCCACCCTTTTATTGTAATAGTTTACTTTGAGATTTGCCCAGGAATTTTTATATTTCTACCTTTAAATCAGAAATACTGGATCTTTGTCTAGGGTTAGATTTCTTTTTCTTTTCTTTTTTTTTTACATGGGTAAGATAACAAGTTCATTTCTTATCAAGCATTGTAGCCTCCTCTTTGTTTCCCCTTCCCATCCCTTCCCATACTCCCCCCACCTCCCCCAACCCGATCTCCCCCCCCACCACCAAAGTTGTAAAGTTAATTTTTTGACATAACAACTTGTACATCTCATTGTTGCAATGGATCCACCTGTATCTCTAGTTAAACAATTTGTTTTTTCCCTTTCCCTCCACAAATTATACCAACATCAAATACAGTGAAAGCAGGGGCTATACCCTCGGGTAGGGACATACAAAGCAACATAGAAATCATTTTATAAATATGTTAGAAGCAACTGCACGAAAGAAAAAAAAACATTTGAGTCCTTATCTTAGGGTTCATTCCCCTAACAACAACTTATCTGACCTTTTCTGCTTGACTCAGACATATACTTGATATTGCAAATAAGGGAAACCATGGGACCTATGTTTCTTTGGGCTTGGCTTACTTCACTTAATATTTTTTCAAGTCTTTCCATTTCCTAACAAATGGGGCAATGCCATTCTTTCTGATGGAGGCATAGAATTCCATTGTGTATATATACCACATTTTCTTGATCCATTCATCTACTGAGGGACATCTGGTTTGGTTCCATATCTTAGCTATGGTAAATAATGCTGCAATAAACATAGTTGTGCTGGTAGCTTTAGTGTGGTCTTGTTTGTGAACATTTGGGTAAATGCCCAAAAGTGGGATTGCTGGGTCATAGGGGAGCTCTATGTGGAGTCTTTTGAGGAACCTCCATACTACTTTCCAAAGTGGTTGAACAAGTTTACACTCCCACCAACAATGAAGTAAGGTTCCCTTCTGTCCACATCTCCTCTAGCATCTGTTGTTATTAGAGTTCTTGATTATAGCCATTCTAACTGGGGTGAGGTAATGTCTCAATGTTGTTTTGATTCACATTTCTTTTATGGCTAGGAAGGTTGAGCATTCCTTCATGTGTTTATTGGCCATTTTTCTTTCCTCTTCAGAGAAGTTTCTCTTTAAGTCTTTAGCCAACTTATTTATTGGGCAGTTGTTTCTTTGAAGATTTGAAAGTGGCAAAAACTCCCATACTCCTGGATTGGAAAGATCAACATCGTGAAAATGGCAATACTCTCCAAGGCTATTTACAAATTCAATGTGTTACCTATCAATATTCCAACCTCATTCTTCAAGGAAATAGTAGAGGCAATCCAAAATTTCATATGGAACAATAAAAGACCCCGAATAGCAAAAACGATCCTTAACAGAAAGAACAGTGCTGGAGGAATATCAATAACAAATTTCAAACTCTACTATAAAGCTGTAGTAATCAAAACAGCTTTGTACTGGCAGAAGAACAGACCCTAGGACCAATGGAATAGAATTGAAAACCCAGAAATGAACCTACAGACCTATAGCCATCTAATCCTCGATAAGGGAGCTAAAAAATAGAATGGAAGAAAGACAGTCTCTTTAGTAAATGGTGCTGGCAAAACAGGTTAACTACTTGTAGAAAACTAAAGCTAAAGCACCAGAATCAACTCCAAATGGATCAAAGACCTCGGAGTCAAAGCAGACACTCTGAAAACATTACAGGATGGAATAGGAGAAACCCTAGGTCTCAGGGCACAGGGTGAAATTTTCTTAATAGAGACCCAGAAACACAACAAATCAAAGAAAGGTTGGACAAATGGGATTGCATGAAATTGCAGAGCTTCTGCATGGCAAAGGACATAGCTAGTAAGATCAATAGAAAGCCCACGGATTGGGAGAAGATCTTCACTAGCCATACAAAGGACAAGGGTCTCATATTCTAAAATATACCTGGAACTCAAAAAATTAAATCCCTGAAAAACAAATCTTCAAAGGAGATTTCTTTTTCTATTCCAAACCTGCAAGTTAAGGCTCTTATTTTGCATGAACATAGAGCAGTTAGCATTTTAAGTCTGTCTGCCAGAGGCAGCCAGCACTCTACTTCCTGTTTGATGGGAAAGCACTTGCTGTTGATTCTTCTGATGTAACTGTGACTTTGTACCCACTGACTAACTGTCTCCCTATCCTTGTCACTGTCCACTCTCCCAGCCTGTCGATAACCTTTCTACATCCTCTTACTATGACCTTTTTTGAATTTCACACATGAATGAGATTATATTGTATGTCTCCTTATACTTGATTTACTTCATTAAACATGTCTTCTAGGTTTGTCTGTGCACTTTACACTTACATTGACAGAATTTATGTTTTTAAGGCTAAATATTTTTCATTGTATGTCTATGTGTGTGCTTATAGGTGACAGCATTTAAAAATTATATATATTATGTTTATATATACATATTATATATACATATATAGAACACATATTTGTTTTATAGTATATATTACATATGCATATTTGTTCCTGTTGAATTGAAATCCCTTTGTGTAACTAAACAAACAAAAATTAAAATTAAATATATATATATATATCTCCCATTATCTTTTCATGAACATTTATGTTGATTCCATCCATACCTCAGCTTTTGTGAAACACAGAAAGTCAACACTAAAACTGAATTATTTAATATCCCATATTCAATAATGGATAGAACTTAACATAAAAATAAGCAGTAAGTAGAAGACTTAAACCATAGGCTAGGCTGACATGAACTATGGCATCTATAGAACATTGTAACTTACAACAATAGACAGCATGCTTTTCTCAGGTACTGTGGGATATTCACAAGTATCTAAATAAGCAGAAGTACTAGTTAAAAAGTTGAAATAGTACAAACTATTATTTGATTGTAATAAAATCAAATTATATGTAAATAATACAAAACAAGTTTGAAAATTTACCACTAATTAAACATCACATTATAAAATAACTAACGGGTAAAAAACAAATAGCACAAGGGAAATTAGAAAATGCATTTAGATGAAACAAAAAGAGTGTATGAACATTTAAGAGATGCAGCATAAAATAGGTAGTTCAAGAAATCTATGAATGATGTCATGGGAGCAATTGGATTACTTTGACCAAGTGAGCACATGGTTAGAATATGCCAGCTTATAATTCTGTCTGACAAAGAAAATGACTATGACAAAAATATTGAGTTAATAAGCAATACAGAATCAAAAACTCAGTGCTATAAAGAATCAAAGGCAAAAAGAGATTATTGTTTTTCCAAATTAAATACACCATTGGACTTTCCTCAAATATTCAAAAGTTTCCCAAAATATAAAAGGAAGAAATAATTTCCATCCTCTTGTCTGAAGCCAATAACTTAGCAATGAAACTGAATAAGGGTGTCCAAATTATAGGCCAATGTTCCTTATGAATATAAATGCAATTATCCCCCAAAATATTAGCAAGTTGCAATATGCAAAAATAAATTCAGTGCACTTAATATATTTATGTACCTAATATATAAATATGTAAAATATATTGAAAGCAATAATAAATCAAAAGGAATATAGATCTTGACCAAATATATTTTAATCCAGAAATTTATGCTGGGTTTGACAACAAAATCAATAAATATAGTGCTTAATATTCATAGAACAGAAGACATAAAACATGAGCCTATTTTAATAGATATGGAAAAGGCATTTGACAAAGTCCTTCACTCTTTCATGATTGGTTTTATGTAAATTCTCTTCTTTAGGTTTGGAAAATTCCTTTTTAATTCTTCACTGGTTGTTTCTTTTTTGCATTTTATTTTTATTAAATCCATGTTCAAGTTGAGGAGTAAGATTCCCAGGAATTCTGGACCTTTTGTTTGCCTTACTCAGTTTGTATTAGTTTAACTTTTCAGAGAAACTAAACTAATCCCAATGCTCACTCCCACCCACCCCAATCTCTCTATCTATATCTTTCTATCATCTCTATATGTGTGCCTATCTCTAACTCTTCATTTATTGTGTTTCAAACTATGTATCTAGATGCCATTTCTAGAAACCGAGATTTGTGATTGAGAATTTGTGAGCATAGCTGAAGTGAGAGAGCCTAGGAAGTGTGAAGACCTAGATTTATTCCCCAGTACTGAAGAAAACAAAACTTGTGAAAAACTGGGGAAATTGTTTAGATAGGGATACAGGTGGACCCATTGCAACAATGAGATGTACAAGACGTTATAACGAAAAGCAAACTTTACAATTTTGGCTGGGGGTGAAGGGTGGGGAGGGGCGAACAGGGTTTGGGGGAGATGGGAAGGGATGGGAAGGAGAAACAAAGGAGGAGGCAACAATGCTTGATAAGAAATGTACTGATTACTTTGCCCATGTAATTGTAACCCCTCTGTACAGTATTTTCACAATAAAAATGAATAAATAAATAAAGGGGGGAACTCAGTGACAAAGGATGTGGCTCAGCACATGAAAAGCTCTGGGTTCAATCCTCAACACAACATAAAAGCTACATCAATAAATAATAAAAGGCTTAGCAACTATGAAGATATAGAGGTTCCCAATCTGCAATTGGAAAGTTGGAGAGATTTGGGTTCAAGTTCAAAGTCCTTAGAACCAGGAGAAATGATAGGGTAAGTTCCAGCTCCTTTTAATTTGAAATTAATAGAAAGCCAATGTCTCAGCTCAAAGATGCGCAGAGAGAGGGACAGAATTCTTACCTACTTAGCTTTTATCTAGTTTAAGCTTTCATTGTATTTAATGAGTAATACACAATGTGGGCAAAATAATCTGCTTTACTGAGTTTACAAATTCAAATGTACATCTCACTCATATATATTCTGACACATCCACGCCTAATCAAGTTAACATAACCATCAAGTTGACATTAAGCATCCCAGAAGGAAGAGAAGCACATGAATGGAGGGAGGAAGGATGAGCAAATACAGTCATTATATTCAATGAAGATTATGTACAAATTAAAACGTGTAACCTGAGGGCTGTGATGGAATGGGGAAAGATGGGGTGAAGGATGGTAGTAGTGTCATTGACCAAGATGCATTGTGTTCATAACATGATTTATAGAACTGGATCTCTTTGGTACAACTACTTAATAAAGGTAAATACTTAAAAGAGCTACAAGTACTAAGACTGTTACATAACAGTAATTAGAAATTCCATTATAGATTAAGAATTATTTCTTTTGGATTACATGATACAGAGTGTATGCTAATAAAAATTGAGATTCAGATAAAAATAAAGTTTACTAGTGTTTATTAATAGAAAACGTAACTATTACAAATCCACACTTTCTTAACCTAGGACCCAGATGTATCTCCTTAAACCACACTTAATTTCCACATAAAGACAACCACAGGTCATAATACCATGAGCAGGAAATTCATGAGTTTAAGTCCAGTGAATAATACATCAAAAGTTTGAGGCCAGCTTGAGCTACCTAGTGAGACCTTGTCTCAATACACACAAGCACACCACCCCTCACAAATAAACAACCACTATAACCCCCTAAACAAATGAATAAACTAATCCAAACCCTTCAAACAGAAGTGGTGGTGAAGGTACTAGGGACTAGGTCATAAGGCATGACATCACAAATAGATTGAGGTCATTACTGTAGGAGTGGGCTACTTACAAATGGCAAATTTGCACCCTAGTTTTCTCTCTCATGTGCTCTCTTATCATGTGATGACTTATACCATGCTGTGGTACAAGAAGAAAACATCATTAAATGATGTCACCCCTGGTCTTGGACTGCCCTATCTTCAGAATTGTAAGCCATACACAGCTCTAGTATTTATAATGTAGCTACTGTGTGGTATAGAAGAAGAAATGGACTGAAACAAACATGGCATGCTGCCCACTGCAGCAAGCCCATGTAGTTTTCTGTAAAAGCCTGCCTTAGTCCTGTGAGCTGTTACTCCTACAAACTGTAATCAAGGCTTTAAAAGACCAAGCTGACCCAGGTGCTGGTGACTCATACCTGTAATGGTAGCTATTCAGGAAGCTGAGTAGCCTGAAGAAACAAAATCCAAGAGACTTAGCTCCAATTAACCAGCAAAAAGCCAGAAGTGGAGGTGTGGTTCAAGCAGTAGAGCACCAGCTGTGAGTGAAAAAAAGCCAAGCAAGAGCATTAGGACCTGGAGTTCAAGCACAATATCAACACATAGAAATTGAAAATAGTAAATAAAATGCTTTGCTGCTGTTCTACAAGCCAAGCTGTTTCGGTGAGGTGGGAGTCAAGGTTCCTCAGGGAAAACAAACAATGAAGAGGAAGTTTTGAGCATCTCCTTCATGTGGGATTTTTGGGTGGAGAAGGAGACATTCTAGAAACAGCCATCGGCAATAGTTTGGCAGAAGTATTCTGTACAGGGCAAGTCAGCCATTCCCAGAGTGTACAGTGTACAGGTCTCTTCCATGTCCCTTCCATGACAGAAGCAGTGCAGTATTTGCTGTAATCATCCATTTGCCTGCCACTGGGTGGCTGGATGGTTGCCTGGTAAATGTGGTGCTGGAGGCTTGGTGGTGATTTCTGTTGCTGGAACTCAACAGTGGCTCTGTCTAGAATTGACTTGGTGAGTGGAAGTCCAAGTCAGTGAGCATGTGCAGAACCTCTGTCCCTGTCACCATGCCGTCTACTCATGAGCCGGCTGAGAGGACAGGGACAGCTGGGAGTGAGGCTGGCTGGTTATCTACAGAACCACTCATCCTGTGTACTCCCTTCCTAAAGCCTTCCTCTGATGAGCTCACGCGTGGTAAATATTCACCCAGGGTACAGATACCTATATCTTTTCTTACCTTTCAGAAAGGTCTATTCACAAACTTCCTCTCCAAATTACCTTGTCAACCTATTTTCCAATGATGAACCTTCTAGGTAATGTACTAACCACAGCTAGGCCATTGTCATTTGGAATATCATCTGTATGGTGATGGATGTTTTGTTCTGCTGCCTATGATACTCTCTTCACCTCCTGGACCCTGCAATGGGAAAGTCTTTGAATCTCTTCCTCTTCATTAAACCTAGACAAGTGTGGCTCTTAATGTGTGTGTCTGCCAATCTCTCTGAACCCTTTCTGACTCTCTCAGCTTTCACATTAAAAGCAGAAATTCTTCTCAGGTATTCCAATCAATTATCCAAATCCAAGTCTATGTTTCTTCCATCATGGTCCCATACCCCCAATTCTGACTCACAGGCAGCTCGTGCACTTAGAAGAACACCTTAGTGTCAACCATAGCATGCCTCCTTGTGAGTCACATCTCACACCTCACCTTTAGGGACCCCTTAGGACTTGTGTCAGATCATAAGTATAGAAGCAGCAGGGACAGTCCTGTGCAGAGTTATCCTGGGCTTGCAGGGCAAATGGACTTTGAGAGGCCATAACATTTCCCTGGGGCAGTGTGGAGATTGACACGGAGATAAGGTGACTCTGATAAGGAGCCTTTCACATTGTCAACAATGAAGCAAATCCTCATCAGAATCTAAGACCTCCATTGAGTCTTCCCACATAGCTTCATTCCAACTTACGGGATTGCTTTATTCCTATGTAAAGGCTCCTGCTTTGCTTGATGGAGAAGGAAAGATATTACTTTTTTTTCCCTAGGCATCACATTGTGCCTGTAAGTTCATACCACAAGAACGCAATTGAACATCAGCAGGAAAGCTTTTGGTATCAGGTACTGGGTTTCATTATAACACCAATTAAATTGCCATTCTATATTGCTCTGCAATGTTTCCAATATCTTTATTGCTAGACCATATCAAACTGTGAGAAATTATAACTCTGGCTCACTCAAGATGCCAATTGACATTATTGTTTTATTGTATCGGTGTCTGGGATGCCGATTAAAAGGGGCAGATCGGGTCCCTCAGTGAAAGCCATGTCTTATGGTAGAGGGCAGTGGTTTTTTTGTCCTATGACAGAAACATAAGGAGCTGAGAGGGCCTTGTTGGGCAGAGAATGGAAGGAAAGTGTGGCAGGGCAAGGGGGATAAAGGAGACTCTGGGCTTGAGGCTGACAGCTGTTTCAGAGGAGGGGATATTCACCAGCTTCTTCCTCTGAAAAAGAGTCCATGGATGCTGACATTGGGTGCATTAAGTTACCTTTCAGAGATGCCCAACTTTCCTCCTCCCTCACCTTGTTACTGTGCTGCTCTCCATCCTGTGTCCATTTCCCAAGGCAAATCTAGATGACAGGCTGCTAGTGCACTGAGAGATTTCCATTTTCCTTCAGGAAAATCACCATATGGTTGAAGGGACCGGTCCCATGGCAGTGGCTCACAGTGTGGAGGGTATAGGAACATATCAGACATGTGCCATGTCTGATGCAATCCAACCCTCCCATTTAAAGATAGATGCATTTTAAACAGAGGGCCTCCCTCCAGTCACAGGGAGACTGAGCCAGTTATCTGATGCCTGTGGTGGACTGACAGGCTGTGCTGCTCTTCAAGCCTCCCTGTGTGCCTGTACACATGACGTGGCTGTCAGTCCTGCGTTACTGGGGCACCTGCCTTACTCTTATCATCCAGGGACATTCCACCTTCCTGGAGGAGTTTTCAAATGTGTCTGCACCTGGGCTCATTCCCCAGCTGTAAGATCTCAAGGCCTGGGCAGCAGCTTTCTTAGTCCCATTCGGCACCCACATCATCCTACAGGTGCTATGCATACCTGCACATCCAAGTGCTCTCTCCCAGTTACCAGCTTTCTTCTCAAAGGCAGGGTGTAAGATTTTACTTTTAATAAACTATAGTTTATTATTTCATAGATCGTGCTTTTGCTGTCATATCTAAAAACTCACTGCCAAACTCGAGTCCCATAGACTTTCTTCTCTTAAGTTTTACATTTTAATTTTACTTTTAGGCCCATTTTGCTTTTACTGTTGCAAAAGCTGATCTGTGTATAGGATCATTGGAACAATGTTTGATGCATATTTTGTTAAGTTTGTAAGTGAATATCTCATTTGTGTTACTACTGTGAGATACTATTTCATTAATTTTAAATTTCAGTTGTCCATTACTGACAGGTGTGGAAATTTTAAGTTTTTAAATTTAAATTTAAATTTTATTGTCAAGGTGATGTACAGAGGGGTTACAGTTACATAGGTAAGGTAGTGAGTACATTTCTTGTCGAACTTGTTATACCCTCCCTCATTTTTCTCCCTCTTTTCCTCTCCCAACCCCCCCTACAAGTTGTACAGCTCATTTCCAATATATTATCTTGTGAGTATCACTGTTGCATTGGTTCCCAATTTGTCCTTTGTCTTGTCATTTTTTGTTCTCTTTCCCTTCCCTAATTCAGATAAACATATATACAATACCCAGGGTACCAAAATCAAATAGAGTAACAACAGGGGATAAACCATGGGGGAAAAACACAAAATAAAAAAGAAATCCATGCGGAATATTAAAAACAACAACAATAAAGAAAAACCTCTTGTGTTCATGTCTTGGATTTCATTTCACTTAGCATCATCTTATATGGTCATATGTACATAGCTATTGAGCTATTCTGCTCATCTGCTCAGATTATCCTAGACTTAAACTATTTATTACAAATAAGGGAAACAATGAAATCTATATTTCTTTGGGTCTGGCTTACTTCGCGTAATATGATTTTTTTTCAAGTCTTTCCATTTCCTCACAAATGGGGCAATGTCATTCTTTCTGATGGAGCCATTGAATTCCATTGTGTGTGTGTGTGTGTGTGTGTGTGTGTGTGTGTGTGTGTGTGTGTATACAAAATTTTCTTGATGCATTCATTAACTGAGGGGCATCTGGGTTGGTTCCATATGTGAGCTATGGTAAATAATGCTGCAAAATTGGTGCTGGCAAAATTGGTTAATCACCTGTAGAAAACAAAAGCTAGACCCTTATATATCACCCTGCACCAGAATCAACTCCAAATGGATCAAAGACCTCGAGGTAAAAGCAGACACCCTGAAAACATTATAGGAAGGAATAGGAGAAAGTCTAGGGCTCCTTGGCACAGGCTGAAATTTTCTCAATAAAGACACAGAAACACAACAAATGAAAGAAATATTGGACAAATGGAATCTCATTAAACTGCAGAGCTTCTGCATGGCAAAGGACATAGCTAGCAAGATCAATAGAAAGCCCACAGATTAGGAGAAGGTCTTTACTAGCCATACAGCAGACCAGGGCTTCATATCTAAAATATACTTAGAACTCCAAAAATTAAACAAATCCTCAAAGAAACAACTGCCCAATTAATAAGTGGGCTAAATACTTAAAGAGTGACTTCTCTAAAGAGGAAATAAGAATGGCTAATAGATACATGAAGAAATGCTCAATTTCTCTGGCCATAAAAGGAATGCAAATCAAAACAACATTGAGATTCCAGCTCACTCCAGTTAGAATGGCTATAATCAAGAACTCTAATAACAACAGATGCTGGAGGGGATGTGGACAGAAGAGAACCCTACTGCATTGTTGGTGGGAGTGTAAACTTGTTCAACCACTTTGGAAAGCAGAATGAAGGTTCCTTAAAAGACAAGGCAGGGGTGGGGGTGGGGGTAGTTGTGGAGATGGGAGGGAAGGGTTGGTAGGGAAAAAATAAAGGAAGAGGCAACAATGCTTGATAAGAAATGTACTCATTACCTTGCTCATGTCATTGTAGCCCCTCTGTATAGTATTTTCACAATAAAAAACATTAAAAAAAGACTGCACATATATGAGCTCCCCTGTGACTCAGCAATCCCACTTCTGAGCTTTTACCCAAATAACCACAAACAAGGCCATGCTGAAATTAAGTTTTATAATTAAAGTTTTTAACTTTACTTTCTGCAGCCTTGTAACACTTGCTTATTATTTCTAGGAGGGCTTTAAAAATATTCTGTTGGTTTTCTAATGCCATTGGGAAAAAATTGTATTTGTCTATTTTTCAATATTTTTCCTTTATTCCTTTTCTTTCAATTACACTAGATATGACCTCTAAGACAATGTTGATCAGGTGAGACAGAAGACCCTCATCTTTAAGAGGAAGAGCTTCATTTGCTGATTGCGGACTATGATGTTGGCAATATGTTTTGTATATTCTTTTCATTAATTTAGAGAACAGCCCCTTGTTTATTCCCAGTTATTCTGACAGTTGTTTTTATTATTAATGCATTTTAATTATGTTGAATATAATTCTTCAGTTGCATTCAAGTTCTTCTCTCCCTCTCTTTTTGTTTTACAATTTTAATGCATTCATCTGCAAAAACAATAATCAGACCTACTCAAGAAAGGATTAAGTGAGAGCACTGGTGGAAGATCTCATGAGTGTCAGGTTTACTACCTTGGTACTACAGTAGCATGTGTGTGTGTGTGTGTGTGTGTGTGTGTGTGTGTGTGTGTGTGTGTGTGTGTGTGTGTGTGTGTGTACAGCTGTCCAAAGATTTAGGCACATATACACTGAAGAGCTCACAGATATTATGTGATTTTTTTTCCAAAGTCTCTCCACCATTTTCACTGGTAATCTGCATGCTGGCTTGGGGCCCGTGGTCAGTTGAGGTTAGTGAGATACTTCTGCTGCTCCTGATTCCTTGCACATTTTTGTGGATTGCTGCCTACTGGACAGCATGGGGTGGTGGCTACAGGACTTCTGGGCTCTTCTTGAAGACCTTTCCCCATGTATGCCTCTTCTATCCCCTGATAAAGGCAGCTCAGACCTCTGTGTGTTGCTCTGGTTTTTGTTTTGTTTTGTTTTTGACTGGCAGAGACACCAAGGGCAGTGAATTATATAAGCCCTTCCTGAAGACCTTCCTGTCTTATCTTTCCAAAATTCATTTGCTAATGCAAATCACATGGCCTTCAACAATAGAGTAGGGGGACAGAAGTTAAGGGGCTATATTGCAGATACCATGAGGCCATTAGTGCAACCAGTCAGCCAGTTATAAAGATAAGAAACTGAAACCTGCTGGGGCACAAAGCTTATGGTAGTGCCCCAGATGGAAACTATTCTTTTTTACTGTTTTTTGTTGGTGGCGGTACTGGGCTTCACATTGAAAAAGTATGTCTTCTACCACTTGAGCTACATACTCAGCCCTTCTGGCTTTATTTTTGGGATAGGATATTCTACTTTTGACCTAGACCAGCTTCAGATCATAATCCTTTATCATTTGCTTGTCTTATGGCATGAACCATAATTTCCAACTTATTTGTTGAGGTGGGCAAGTCCCTCTCAGATTTTATACCTAGAGAGCTTTGGACCCTTCTGAGGACTATGTTCTGAGTAGCTAGAATTACAGTTGTCAGCCACTCTGATTGATCCTAAATGAAATGTTTTGATAAATACCTTAAATATAATGAAAGATAGAAAGCTATACAATTAGGAAACAAAGAAGTCAATGGTCATTGAAATTCCAACATATCTGCCCACAGGGTAGAGGCTAGAAATAAGGCCACTGCCTGAGAAGTCAAGAACCACCCCCACAACCATCCCCAAAAGGCCTTTTCCTGCAAGCCATAGCAGAAGTCTAGTTTTAATTTCACATCTCTCCTCCCTTCCCTGAAACATATTACAACAGTCCCACATGTCCTGAATAACTACATACTTGCAACACAAGACCGGATGGAGTCACTCTGGGAATTCCCGGAGAGCAGCTGAGAAGCTAAAGACAGGAACTGAATTCCTTTAAACATGTCAAAGGAAATCTTATCTCTTAGGTAGATAAAAATTAATGAAACATCCAAGATGCTTTCATCTAATTTAGTCTATGTCGACATGGGGGCACCTCTCAGAGGGCCACGATATTTAAAGCTGTGTTCCATTATTAGACCTTGTGGAGGATCTGCAAATTACATTTGTTTAATTCTACAGCTATGAAATGTGAGCCACTTATGCCTTGCAATATTAGCTGCAAATGACTTTGAAAACTTGAAGGATCTTACTGTGTTTTCTCCAAGATTTAACTTCCCCATGAGTTATCGTAGCCCAGTGAAACAGGAACCTTGCTCAATTCTCAGTTCTTGAACCACTGGCTTTTCCACTGCTTAGAAGCAATGGCTCCTACTGTGGCTCACTTGGGGTTGGCAGATGCCTGGGCTGTGTCTTGATGTGTCATGGAGGGAAGGAGGCCCTGCAGATACCAGGCACCAAACACCCAATCCCTGAGGGCAGCTAGGGAGGGGCCAATTCTCAGTAACCTTTTAGTACAGGTAGATGGCCCTCCTCTGAAATGCCTGGAATCAGAAAGTTTTAAGAGTTGAGACATAGAATTCTCTCCATCAGAAAGAATGACATTGCCTCATTTGTTAGGAAATGGAAAGACTTGGAAAAAATTATATTAAATTAAGTAAACCAGGCCCAAAGAAACATAGGTCCCATGGTTTCCCTTATTTGCAATATCTAGTATATGTCTGAAACAAGAAGAAAAGGTCAGATAAGATGTGGTTAAGCAAAATGAACCCCAAGATAAGGACACAAGTCGTTTTTTTCTTTCTTGCTATTGTTTCTAACACATTTATAAGGTGATGGTTTTGTTGCTTTGTATGTCCCTCCCCCACGGTATAATCCCTGTTTTCACTGTATTTGATGTTGGTATAATTTGGGGAGGGGAAGGGGAAAAAACAAATTGTTTAAATAGGGATACAGGTGGACCCATTGCAACAATGAGATGTACAAGATGGTATGTTGAAAAATGAACTTTACAACTTTGGCGGGGGGGGCGGGGGCAATGTAGTCTTGGAGATGTGAGGGCAGGGGTGGTAGGGGATAAACAAAGGAGGAGACAACAATGCTTGAGAAGAAATGCACTTATTATCTTGCTCATGTAATTGTAAGCCCTCTGTAAGGTATTTTCACAATAAAAAAGTATTTAAAAAGGGAATTTTTAAGAGTTGAGGTGTTTTTTCAGATTTTGGAATACTTTCATATACATAATAAGATAATTTGGAATCAGAGAGTGTTGATGTACATAGGAAATGTGTTAAAATTTTTCATTTTTCTGAGTTATAAGTAGCACAGAGACTCAAACTTTCTGGTACAGCCTTTGCTACTTCACATCATTTATCTCAACTAGTACTCCAGGCATGGGTCCTCCATCACAGCTCCCAACTCTGGGGACCAAGGGCAGATTAAATCTGCTCCTGTGGGAGGTAAAGGCTGCACTGTGTCTGGAAATGCTTGCTCTGTGTCTGTCTGGTAATGCTCATGTTCTGTCTTTGACCATGGCTTGGGGAAATTTTTAAATTCAGTGCATCTCTGAACCCCAGCTTAAAAAAGGTATTATGAGAGCATGACAGGTGACAAGTGATACCCTAAACTACCAGCACCCACTCTTTATGCACCTTCTCAAAGAGCTCAAATGCCCTCACTGGGTGTGTGTGAGGTGATCACAGGGGAGCAAGAATTCACTGAGTGGATGGAAGTGGTGATTGTCTTGTTCAGTGAAAAAAATCACATATATCCTGTATTTCCTGTGTTCAGGAAATTAGGGGTAGACAAACAGAACAAATCAGGTGCATGGAAGAAAAAGGGAATATGAAGTAGTAGGAGAGAAGAAGGGAGGAAGGAGGAGAGTCAGAATAAGTAGAAGGGTGGATATGATCCAAGTATATTGTTCTTGTATAAGGAAATGTCACAACAGAACCCGTTACTGTGTGCAATTTAATACGTCAATGAAACAAGTGGCTGCCTCAGGCAGAAACTCACGTTCTTCAAAGGTGGCAAAGGCACCTTGGATATGGTTCAGTGTACAGCATTTGCCTAAGATATATGAGGCCCCGGCAGCAAAGTGGGGGATTCGTGGTGGTGGGTGCGGTGGGAGAAAGAAGGAAAAACAAAAAACAAAAGAGCCTCACAAGAGACTGCAGCTGCCCCAGATCTTCCTAGAATCCTGCTGGCATGGAGGAAGGACCTGGGACTCTGCTCACACTGAAGAGATGGCACCACCCTCCACCTGTGGCCTGTCACAGGCCCAGACATTCAGAGGATCACACGTGTCACACCTTTCTGGGATGGATTCTGGAAGGAGGCCCAGGGCTCCTCAGGCAATGGATTCTTTAGAAAGGTGTGAGAAAGGGGCCTAAACCAACAGCTACTGAGAGCAGTAGTGGGCCCTCGCGTGTCAATCTCAGCACAGAATTAAACTTGTGGAGTAGGTGACTGTAGCCCTATTTTTTAATTGAAGTGTCTGGAACTAGAAATACTGAATGACTAGCCTGAGTTTGCACAGCTTATAGGGGACTTGGCAAAGCTGGGGTAAACACCATTCCACCCCCGTACTCTGTTCTTCCCCATTATTATACAGGGATCCCCAGCCTAAAACTCTGACAAGGCTGGGCACTTGTCTGTGAGAAGTGAGGGGCAAGGTCATCACCACTTAAAGGCAAAGGTGATGCAAGGGCAATAGAGGGTTCTTTTCTTTTATAACAGCTGCAAAAATACTTTTAGGAAAGCGTGTTTTGCTCAACATTCATACCAAAGGATAAAATATGGTATGGTGCTTGTTAAAGGTGCAAATGGACAGAAGAGCACCAATTCCCTCAAAGGTAGAGGAATCCCCAGCCAGATGCTCTGGGCTCCTGGAATCTCACACAGAGAAAGGTGCCTGTCCACACATCCTCTCCAAATGAGTGTCAGAATGGCAGCCTGAAGTCAGTGTGTGGAGAAGGAATCACTGCAGGGCAGAGGTAAATTTCCAGCCTCTCCCTGCACATGAGGGGCTTGTGGTCCAAAGCGACCATGCTTTCTATACAAGTCTGAATCCAGCACAGGATGGAGTGACTTGATGGATGGATGATTAAGGCACTTTTCCATGCGCATGCCCAGCCTCTTCCTCACCGCCTGCACTATTCTGAAGATTTGTCTTCAGTGATGACACTTATTTCACTTCAGGGTGAAGCTTACAGATGTTTGCTTAGATGCTGCAATTTTTTTTTCAGTACTTGATACCAAGCCCAGGAGTTTATGCATGCTAGGTGATTAAGTGACTTTTCTCTCTTTTTTTGGTGTGACTTCTGGGGCTTGAACTGAGTGCCTGGGCACTGTCTCTGAGCATTTTGCTTAAGGGTAGTGCTTTACTTGAGCCATAGTTACATTAACAGTTTTTTTTTCAGTAGTTAATTGGAGATATGAGTCTCACGGACTTTCCTGCTCAAGATGGCTTCGAACAGTAATCCTCAGATCTCAGTCTCCTGAGTAGCTAGGATTACAGGTGTTAGCCACTGGTGCCTGAAAGAAATATTTCTTTTAACAAAGGAAATTGCTGTTAATTCATTATTTCTGTTTTCATGGGTGAAGGAAGTCCACATGGAACTCCATTCTTAGAATCACCAATTAGAAGTTGTGTGGGTTCAAGCCCCATGGGTGCCTCTTGGCCAGGTGACCTGAGGCAAGTGACCTGATGGTTTGTGACTCTGTTTGTTTGTAAGGCAGAGGTACAAGTACAGGATGCTGTCAGAGTTGGGATGGGATTCAGTCTCATGGTAAAATGAAAATATCCAAGCTGTGATATACTACCACACCTGACTTTCTGAGTTTCCTAGCTTAATTACAGGGTACTTGATAGATTGGATTTTCCACATGTGATCGTGTGGTTCAGTGTAAACTGCAGTGCCCTGAGCAGCATGGTGATAGGGAAGCATTCCACACTGTTATCTGAAGGAAGGGTCAGCGTGCAAAATTCCAAGGAAGACTAAGTATGCATGTTTTCTCTCATATGTGAAAGTTGGATCTAAATTATAAACTATATAAAACTATATTCTGAGTCCAATGCTATAACTACAAACAAATTGACTAAAGTATGTCTGGCACAGAGGAAGGTTTGAATGGTGAAATAAATTTGAACAACTAACTTTACGGTTAAAAAATGAATAATAGTAAGCTGTAATATTTTTGTCCAAAAAGTCATAGGGAGGAAGCAGACAGATGGTAAGAGAAAGGTGGGTGAAAGGAGTCGTGATATTCAATGTACATTTTGAATAAAGTTACCTGAGCAGATGGGAGAGAGGGGAGGGAATGGTGGACATTGAAAATGATGCATTTTATTTATACACTGACATATTTAATTGAAACCCTTTAGTATAACACTTAAGGAAAATAATTCTTTTTTATTTTGTAATTTATGTTTTATTATTAAATATATATTTTTGTTGTAAAGATAATGTATAGAGGGGTTAGAGTAGCATGAGCAAGGTAATAAATCCATTTCTTTTTGTATGTTTTTTATTGTAGAAATACTGTACAGAGGGGTTACAGTTGCATGAGTAAGGTACATTTCCTATCGAGCATTATTACCTCCTCCTTTGTTTTATCACCTACAATCCCTTCCTTCCCTACCTCCCCAAATCTTTCCTCCTCCTGCCAAGTTGTAAAGGTCGTTTTTCACAGTGTCTTGTCTCATTGTTAATAGTGGTCAACCTGTATCCTTATTTCAGGATTTTCTTATTTCCGTTCCCCTCCCCAAATAAGAAAAATGTACGTACATGATCCAGGGCACTGACATCAAATACAGTGAAAACAGGGTAATACCATGGGGGAAGAACATACAAAAGAACCAAAAAAAAATCACATAGTACATTTTAAATACGTTAAAAACAATAGCAAGATGGGGCTGGGAAAGTGGCTCAGTGGTAGAGCGCTTGCTTTGCATGCATGAGGCCCTGGGTTTGATTCCTAAGCACCACATAAGCAAAAAGAAAAAAGCTGGAAGTGGCGCTGTGGCTCAAGTGGTAGAGTGCTAGCCTTGAGCTGAAGAGCTGAGGGACAGTGCCCAGGCCCAGAGTTCAGGCCCCACGACCGGACCCCAAAAAATAAATAAATAAAACAATAGCAAGAAAGAAAAACCCACTTGTGTTTCTATCATGGGGTTCATTTCACTCAACATCATCTTACATCATCATACATACATAGCTTTTGACCTTTTCTGCTTGTCCTAGATTTATACTAATTATTGTAAGTAAGGGAAACCATGGGACCTATATTTCTATGGGCCTGGCTTACTTCATTTAATATAATTTTTCCGAGTCTTTCCATTCCCTAACAAATAGGGCGATGTCATTCTTTCTGATGGAAGCATAGAATTCCATTTTCTTGATCCATTCATCTACTGAGGGGCATCTGGGTTGTTTCCATATCTTAGCGATGGTAAATAATGCTGCAATAAACATAGTTGTGCTGGTAGTTTCGTATAGGCTTGTTTGTGATCATTTGAGTAAATGCTCAAAAGTTGGATTGTTGGGTATTTGGAGAGTATATGGAGTCTTTTGAGGAACTTCCATACTGCTTTCCGAAGGGGTTGAACGAGTTTACGCTCCCACCAAGAATGCAGTAGGGTTCCCTTTGGGCCACATCCCCCCCCCAAGCATCTGTTCTTATTAGATTTCTTGATTATAGCCATTCTAACTGAGGTGAGGTAGAATCTCAATGTTGTTTTGATTTGCATTTCTTTTATGACTAGAGAAATTTACATTTCATCATGTGTCTATTGGCCATTCTCCACACCCCCTCCTCATGTTCCCCCCCCCCGCCCCCGTCGGTCCTGGAGCTTGAACTCTGAGCCTGGTCGCTGCCCCTCAGCTCTTCAGGTCAAGGCTAGCACTCTACCACTTGAGCCACAGAGCCACTTCTGGTTTTCTGAGTGGTTTATTGGAGATAAGAGTCTCATGTTTTCACTGTATTTGATGTTGGTATAATTTGTGGAGGGGAAGGAAAAAATTGTTTTAATAGGGATACAGGTGGACCCATTGCACCAATGAGATGTACAAGACATTATATCGAAAAATGAACTTTACAACTTCGGTGGTGGGGGGAGGAGGGAGGGGGAGAAGGGGGTTGTGAGGGCAGGGACAGTAATGGGAAACAAAGGAGGAGGCAGAAATGTACTCATCACCATGCTCATGTAATTGTACGGTATTTTCACAAAAAAACAACTTATTAATTTTTTTAAAAGAGTCTCAAGGTCTTTCCTGTCCAGGCTGGCTTTGAACGGCAGTCCTCAGATCTCAGCCTCCTGAGTATCTAGGATTACAGGTGTGAGCCACCAGCTCCTAGCCCTGGCCATTCTTATTTCCTCTTCAGAGAAGTTTCTCTTTAAGTCTTTAGCCCACTTATTTATTGGGCAGTTGTTTCTTTGAGAATTTGTTGTAGAGGGAATTTGTTTTTTGAGTTCTAAGTATTTTAGATATGAGACCCTTGTCCATTGTATGGCTAGTGAAGATCTTCTCCCAATCCGTGGGCTTTCTATTGATCTTGCTAGCTATGTCCTTTGCCATGCAGAAGCTCTGCAATTTCATACAATCCCATTTGTCTAATCTTTCTTTGATTTGTTGAGTTTCTGGGTCTTTATTAAGAAAATTTCAGCCAGTGCCAAGGAGACCTAGAGTTTCTCCTATTCCTTCCTGTAATGTTTGCAGGGTGTCTGCTTTGACTTCGAGGTCTTTGATCCATTTGAAGTTGATTCTGGTGCAAGGTGATATGTAAGAATCTAGCTTTAGTGTTCTACAAGTGATTAAGCAATTTTATCAGGACCATATATGGAAGAAGATATCTTTCTTCCATTCTATTTTTTTAGCTCCCTTATTGAAGATTAGATAGCTATAGGTCTGTGGGTTCATATCTGAGTCTTCAGTTCTAATCCATTGGTCCTCAGGTCTGTTCTTGTGCCAGTACCAAGCTGTTTTGATTACTGTGGCTTTATAGTAGAGTTTGAAATTTGGTATTGATATTCCTCCAGCACTGTTCTTTCTGTTAAGGATTGTTTTTGCTATTAAGGGTCTTCTATTGTTCCATATGAATTTTTGGGTTAGTTCTTTTTTTTTTTTTTTTGGTCAGTCCTGGGGCTTGAACTCTGGGCTTGGGCGCTATCCCTCAGCAATTCAGCTCAAGGTGAGTGCTCTACCGCTTGAGCCACAGCACCACTTCAGGTTTTCTAGTGGTTTATTGGAGATAAGAGTCTCATGGTCTTTCCTGCTGAGGCTGGCTTTTAACAGATCTCAGTCTCCTGAGGAGCGGGATTACAGGCATAGACAGGGGCGCCTAGCTTGGCTTAGTTCTTCTATTTCATTGAAGAATGAGGTTGGAATATTGATGGATATTACATTGAATTTGTAGATAGCCTTTGGCAGTATTGCCATTTTCATGATGGTAATCCTCCCAATCTAGAAGCATGGAAAGTTTTGCCACTTCCTAAGTTCTGCTTTCATTTCCTTTCTTAGGTTTTTAAAGTTTTCATCATAGAGGTCCTTCACCTATTTAGTTAAATTAATTCCTATTTTATTTTTTGTGAGGCTATTATGAATGGAGTTGCTTTCCTGATTTCAGCCATGCTCTTCTCATTGTTGGCATATAGAAAAGCCATTGATTTTTGAGAGTTAATTTTATACCTTGCTACTTTGCCAAAGTTTCAAATCAGCTCGAGTTATTTTGGAGTGGAGACCATGGGATTCTTTAAATACAAGATCATGTCATCTGCAAAGAGGGGAGTTTTACTTCATCTTTCCCTATTTGGATCCCCTTTATGTTTGCATCTTGTCTCATTGATCTTGCTAGGCATTCTAATACTAAATTGAAGAGACGTGGGGAGAGTGGACATCCTTGTCTCCTTCCTGAGTTTAGTGGAAATGGCTTTAGCTTTTCACCATTAAGTATAATGCTGGCTGTAGGTTTGTCATATAGAGCCTTTATTGTATTGAGGAATGTTCCGTGGATTCCTAGTTTTTCCACAGCCTTCATCATAAAGTGGTGTTGGAACTTGTCAAATGCTTTTCTGCATGTATTGAGATAATTATGTGATTCTTATCCTTGCTCTTGTTAATGTGATGAATTATATTAATTGCTTTGCATATATTGAGCCAGCTTTGCATCCCTGGAATGAATCCTGTTTGATCATGGTGTAATTTGCTTTTTTTGATGAGTTGTTTAAGTCAATTGGCCAAAATAATGTCGAGAATTTTTCATTGATGTTCATCAAAGAAATGGGTCTAAAGTACTTTCTTTGATGAGTCCCTGCCTGGTTTTGGGTTGAGGGTGAGGATGGCTTCATAGAAAGAGTTTGATAGTGAACTTTCACTTTCAATTTCATTGGAGAGTTGGAGGAGTATTGGTATAAGTTCTGCTTTGAAGGCCTTGTAGAATTCAGCTGTAAATCCATCCAGTCCTGGGCTTTTCTTGGGTAGGAGGGCTCTTATTTATGTTTCTATTTTGATACTTCATAGAGGTCTGTTAAGTTGGTTTAACTCATCTTGGTTTAGTTTTGGCATGTTGCTATTTGCTAGAAAATCATCAATTTCTTCCAGATTCTCAAACTTATGAGCATAAAGCTTTGATGTTTACAAACAAGACCACACTAAAGCTACCAGCACAACTATGTTTATTGCAGCATTATTTACCACAGCTAAGATATGGAACCAACCCAGATGCCCCTCAGTAGATGAATGGATCAAGAAAATGTGGTATATATACACAATGGAATTCTATGCCTCCATCAGAAAGAATGACATTGCCCCATTTGTTAGGAAATGGAAAGGTTTGGAAAAAATTATATTAAGTGAAGTAAGCCAGGCCCAAAGAAACATAGGTCCCATGGTTTCCCTTATTTGCAATATCTAGTATATGCATGAGTCAAGCGGAAAAGGTCAGATAATGTGATGTCAGGAAAATGAACCTTTAGATATGTATTTTAATGTTTTTTTTCTTTCATGCATGTGTTTCTAATGCATTTATAAGATTATTTCTTTGTTGCTTTGTATGTCCCTCCCCCACAGTATAACCCCTGCTTTCACTATATTTGATGTCAGTATAACTTGAGGAGGAGATGGGGAAAAAACAGTTGTTTAAGGATACAGGTGGACCTGTTGCAACAATGAGAAGTACAAGTTGTCATGTCCAAAACGAGCTTTACAACGTCGGTGCGCGGGGGGGGGCAATGGGGGGAAAGGAGAAGGATTGGGATTGGGGGGGAGGGGGGAGGCTGGGAAGGGACGTGAAGGGTAAACAAAAGGAGGAGGCTGCAATGCTTGGTAAGAAATGTACGCATTATCCTGCCCATGTAATTGTAACCCCTCTGTACAGTATGTTCACAAATAAAATAAAATAAAATAAAAAAATAATAAAAAAAGCTTTGAGAAGTATTCCCTTATAATATTCTGAATCATGTTTTTTTTTGTGGTGATATTTCCATTCTCTTCTCTGAGTTTGATTATTTGGGTGTGTTCTCATTTTTTTCTGATAAGACTTGCTAAGGGTCTGTCAATTTTTTTTAAGAACCAACTCTGTTTTGTTGATTCTTTCTGATTTTTTGGATACTAATTCACTTAATTCTGATTTAGTTTTAATTATTTTTTTCAGTCTACTGGATTGGGGTTTAGCTTGCTGCTCTTTTTCAAGGCGCTTCAGGCGTCTCATTAAATTGTTGTTTTCAGAGCTCTGCAATTTGTTGATGTAGGAACTCAGAGCTATAAACTTGCCTCTGAGTACTGCCTTTACTGTGTCCCAGTGGAGCTGGTAATATGTGTGTTCATTTTTGTTGAATAACATGAACATCTGAAGTTCCTTTCTAATCTCTTCCATGATCCACTGGTGGTTCAACAGTGTGTTGTTCAGCCTCCATGTGTTACAGGACTTTCTTTGGTGGCTTTTGGTGTTGAATTCTAATTCTATTCTCTGTAGTCTGAGTGAATGCAGGGCATAATTTCAATGTTTCTGAAATTGGGCAAATTTGCTTTGTGACCTAAAATGTGGTCTATTTTGGAGTATGTTCCCTGCGCTGCTGAGAAGAATGTATATTCTGATGCTGTCGAGTGAAATATTCAGTAGATATCTGTTAAGTATAGTTGATCTATGTAGTTGTTTAGATCTGTGGTTTCTCTGTTGAGTTTTTGCTGGGTTGATATATCCAGCGGGGATAGTGTTGTGTTAAAGTCCCCAACAATTGATGTCTTTGAATCTATGTGAGATTTGAGGATGGAAAGTAATGTTTCTTGGATAAATTTGGGTGCTCTGTTGTTTGGTGAATAGATATTTAGAATTACAATATTCTCCTGAAGGAGAGATCCCTTAATTTGTATGTAATGACCTTCTTTTTTTGTTTGTTTGTTATTTTGGGGGGGTCTGGTTGTGGGGCCTGAACTCAGGGCCTGGATGCTGTCCCTTGGCTCTTCAGCTCAAGGCTAATGCTCTACCACTTGAGCCACAGAGCCATTTCTGGCTTTTTCCTTTTTGCTTATGTGGTGCTGAGGAATCGAACCCAGGGCCTCATGCATTCAAGGCAAGCACTCTACCACAGAGCCACCTTCCCAGCCCCCTGTAATGACCTTCTTTATCCCTTCTTTCTAATTTTTAATTTGAAGTCTATTTTATCTGATATTAGGATTGCAACTCCTGCCTGTTTATGGGGGTAATTTACTTGGAAGATTTTATTCCAACTTTTTTTTTTCAGAATATGTTTGCTTTTGAGGGCAAGGTGTGTCTCTTGAAGGCAGCAGATAGAAGGATCTTGCTTTTTGATCCAACTAGACAGGGTTAATTCCAATAATATTAGAAAGGTGTTTGGTAGTTCCTGCAATGTTACCCATTTTTTTTGGCTATGCCAACTGGGTTCTTCCTATGATTCTTGGATTCTCCATTTGGGGAATGTTTCTTGGCCTTTATTGAGCTCTGGTTGGTTTTCTATGTGCAGGACATCTTTAAGTATCTTTTGCAGGGCTGGTTTGGTGAAGATATATTGTTTCAATTTTTCTTTGCTATGGAAAGTTTTTATTTGACCTTCAATATGAAGGAGAGTTTTGCTGAGTACAGTATTCTTAGTTGATAGTTGTTTGTCTTTAGGGCGTGCATATATCATTCCAGGCTCTTCTTGCTTTAATTATATCAGATGATAAATCTGAAGTTATTCTGATTGGTTTCCCTTTATAGGTGATTGATCTTTTCTTGTTGACAGCTTTAAGGATCCTTTCCTTGGTCTGAATTGGTCCTGTGCAGATTACAATGTGACAATGGAAGTCTTGTTCTGGTTTGTTATATTTGGGGTTCTAAAAGATTGTTGTAACTGATTAGGCCTATTATTTTGCATGTTTGGGAAGGTCTCTGCTAGGTCCTGTTAAATAAATTTCTTAGACCATTAACTTCTGTCTCTAGGGTCTCCTATACACCCATTATCCTCATATTAGGTCTTCTGATGGTGTCTTC
Source organism: Dipodomys merriami (assembly GCF_024711535.1). Taxonomy (NCBI): domain Eukaryota; kingdom Metazoa; phylum Chordata; class Mammalia; order Rodentia; family Heteromyidae; genus Dipodomys; species Dipodomys merriami. The sequence goes on from NW_027205381.1 coordinate 6,586,146, forward strand.
TAATATCTATCATATTTCTTGGATTTGTCTTGAATAGTTGTCTGTTCTTTCTCTATAATATCTAGGTTGTCTTTAATCCCAGAGATTCGATCTTCTGCATGGTCTAACCTACTGTCAAGACTTTTCTATTTTGGTTTTTATTTCCTTTCCTTCTAAGTGGTTAGATTTGATGGCTTCAAATTTTTTGTTGGAGCTTTGTTTTAGATTTTGTATGGACTTCTTTACTTCCATAATTTGGTGTTCAGTGTTCATTCTCAAATCTCTTAGTTGATTTGTTATGGTTTCACTAAACTCCCTTTCCTTCTGTTGGGCTTCATTCAGCATTCCCTTTGTGGCCTCCCTGGATTCCTCCATCTGTCTGTGGATTCCATGAATGCCTCCATTAATGTTAGTCTATTCTCATCCTGCTTATGCAATTCCTCTCTTAATCTTATATTAGCCTCATCATGCTCATAATATTCTTGTATTAATCTTTGGTTAGTCTCATCATGTTCACTATACTCCTGTAGTCATCTCTGGTTAGCCTGTTCACTCTCATGCACTTCCCTATCTCGTTCATGCATTTCCCTATCACTCTCACAATGAGACCTTTGCAAGCTTTCAAACTTTTCATTCAGTATATTTACCAGTAGTGTTTGTAAGCATTTTGGGAATTCTTCTCTGGGTTATTCATTTACTACTCTGTTGCCTGATTGTCATGAGTGGGAGTTGAAATACCCGGACTTGCCATTTTTCTTGTGTTTCTGCTTGTTCTGCCCATTTGGGTATGATATCCAAACTGATTCTGAACTAGAACACTTTTAAGGCAAGCATCAACCAGAGCCCTGTAGTTGCACAGATTGTTTGAGCCAGTCAAAATGGGTACAGATACAATCTAGTTGATCAGATACAATCTGGTTCAACAACAAACAGCTAGGGATCAATGGACTAAGAAAAATCAAACAAGTGGTCAGCAGACTAGAAATTAATAGGTTTAGGGAGAATTGTGAAGAGAAAATAAAATTGGAGGAAGGTAGGGAGAGAAAGTGAGAGTGCAATTCAGAGAAATGGCAGGAATAGAAGGAAAGGAGATGAGAAAGAAAAAGGAAAAATAAAAAATTTAAAATGAAACACTTAAAAATTATGTAAGTATAATGATATAATTCTACAATTAATGGAGTTGTCTGAGAGTTTATGAATTTAGTAATCAATATCTGAATTAAGTATGCACACAATGAAGGATAAGGTCTAATAATTGAAAATAGGTATATATCTGGTATATATTAAGTAAGGTATATATTAAGGCAAAAACAAACCCAAAAAGCACCAAAAGGGAAAAGAGTGTAAAGAGAATATTAAAAAACAAAAAAGAAACAAACAACACAACAACAATAAAAAACAAAAACAAAAACAAACTTAAAATAAAACTGAAAAGAACAGTTTAAAAAAAGTAGGTAGAAAAAAGTTCTTCGAATTTTTTGAGGGGGGGAGAGAATGGGGGTGGTTCTTGTGTCTTCCCTGTGTCTGAAACCAGTCTCTTGGTGGTGGAGTCTCTGGTTTGCTTGTGTTGTTTGGTTGTCCTGTGGCTTTGTTGGGTGCTTAAATTAGTTTGTTTGAGCAGGCTGAAGGAAGTTTTGCCTTACTGGGGAGTTTATGTCCCTCCTTCCAGGTTAGTTCATTGGGAGGGCGGGCTGTTTCCTCTAGCTTGGAATTGCTGTGAGGAGTGCTAGGTTGTAGGTAGGGCTGTGGCCTGTCAACAATCAAGTAGCTTTACCCTGATAGGCTAGCCCCTGAGACAATCAGCCCAGCCTGGAGCCAATCTCAGGATTTATGTGTAACAAGTTTCCAATTGCTCTAGGGCTGAAGTTGCTTCCAGTGCAGAAGCTGGGTAGGGTAGCCTCTGACTCTGTTTATCCACTAAGGAGAGTCTGCCCGGCCCAGGCAGAACTGCCTCTGCTTGGGAGAGGCAACTCTTCCCAGGGGTGGAGCTGAGCCCTGCTGCAGGTCAGATCCTTTTGACTGGTTGAATGGCTCCTATTGTCTTCTTCCCAGGCCTGAATTATGCTAGCTGCTTTATTGGGTCTGTGTCAGTATAAAAGATGGAGTTTTTCTCTGGTAGTGGGGGAGGGTCTACCTTTCCACTGCTGCTCTGTGAGTAGGAGTGAGGATGTCTTGGGCGTACTAACAGCTTTCCTTTGGTTTCCAGGCTGTCCACGCCCACAGTCTGTGACTCTCTGTGGTGGGCTAGATGAAGGCCGGATGAAGATTTCCACTCCTTGTCACTTCTTGCTGGTGGTGAGTAAAATCTGCTCTCACACAACCTCTGGCGCCTTTGTCTCAGGCTCTCTCTGTTGATATGGCTGCCAATGGCAGCTGCAGCAGCCAGGAACCAGGTGTGCTGGAATCTGTGTCCTTAAGTAAGCTGCCTGAGTATTTACTCTCTGACAAACCCTCTGTACTATGATCACACAGTTGGTGTGACTCTCTAGCCTTAGATTTTCCACCGGAATACTAATACTGGTTTCTATGGGAGAGCTTGCTTAGCCCCAGCCTCTCCTCCGCCATCTTTTTCTCAATCCAAGGAAAATAATTCTTAAAAAGAATTAAAAAATTCCAAGTGCAGTTTCTATTAATGTGGAGCACCACAATCCTTGTGTACTACAGTAAACTCAAATGGTCAGAGTAGAAACACTATAAATTGGTGATGTAATCCCACTTCTTTGATTGTTGTATTAAACTATTTTGGTGAGGTGAGAGACTTGGAAGAGAAGTAATTATTATTACCTTTTGCAAGTACATGCTACAAAACCACTAACAGTATATTTACTCCTCTCTCTCTCTCTCTCTCTCTCTCTCTCTCTCTCTCTCTCTCTCTCCCCCCCCTCTCTCTCTATCTCTCTCTCTCTTTCTCTCTCTTTTGGTGCTGCTACTGGGGCTTGAATCTGGGGCCTTGGCACTGTCCCTGAGCTTTTATGCTCAAGGCTAGTGCTCTACTACTTTTAGCCAAAGCTACACTTCTGTTTTTTTGGTGATTAATTGGAGATAAGACTCTCACAGACTTCCCTCCCTGGGCTGGCTTTGAACTATGATCCACCAGCACCCAGCTGCCAGGTTTTGGTCATCTTCTACAGAGCACTAATATTACTTTTCCTACAAAGAAATTTAATTTGGGGCAGGAAAGACCACTCTGGGCTCCTTCTCCTTAGACCTTGGCCATGGCGCTGTCCCCAAAACCCTGAGTCTCCTTGCCTTGTGTGGCCCTTAGATCCCAGCAGAGTCTGTGCTGCTGTCCAGCTGTGAAGGGATGCTTCCTCACAAACCTCCCCAGTCTTGTGCTCTTCAATGTCACACAGCATTGCCTCCTTGGTTAATGATTTGCTTTTGGTTCTGCCCCAGTCACTGGGTTGGCAGGATGGTCGTGCAGGAGGCCTGTGACATCTCAGGGTGTAGGGTATGAAGACTTGGAGCAGAGCGCAGAGTTTTTAGGTAATTTGTCATGACTTGACAGGTCTGGAGGTTGGCACGGGGGGAAGGGACTTTGTGAAGATGTGCTGGGTGGTTCACACATTCTCCTTGCAGATATTGCAGAACACCTGCCACAGCAGTGTCCTGAAGGGATGGCTTGGATGACCAAGTGGATGTACAGGCAGGCAGACAGGGTGCACGGGTGACTCATGCATATCAGCAGATGTGGTCACCGTGTAGTGGCAGTGGGCTTCCTGGGACATTTTGTGACTCTGATTGACTGACTGTAAAGGTTAGATAGAGCACAGGTGGGCATTCTGAGGAGGACAGCCCACCTTGTTGGTTGTTAGAGAAAGCCTTGGGGACTGGTGACAGAGGAGTATACACCTGTCCCTGGGGTGAGCTCAGTGGCTGACAGATGGGGCTTCTTGCATGGCAAGGCAGTGGTGGGTCTGGAAGGACAGTGAGTGGTCAGGACTGTGGATTGCTCCAGGCTCTAGGGAGCCAGTGCTCCCACTGAGGATGGGTAGCATTTTGTCACTTGAGGGGACCCTGTGGTGCCTGTCCACCACACTGTACACAACTAAACACAAGCTGTATTTTAGGGCACAGCTCTGTCCCCTGTCTCCACTTGTGGCCTCAAACAGGCTTGGGCCTCTGTCCTGGCATTATGGACAAGGAAACTCTAAAGCAAAGCAATCCTCCTGTAAGTGGTAGTTATAAGATGTGAAATGTGGCTATTATTGGCCATTGTGTCTTCAGTTGTGTGAAGAAAGGTGATATCAAGTAAATGTTAACAGCAAAGGTGAAAACCAGAGCACTGAGGCCCAGACCTGTCACCTGGCAGGAGACCTTCTAGCTCTTTCAATGGCTTCCTTGTAGATATGCCTTTGGATATTGTGAGCCAGCAGTTTCTACTTTTTGTTTTAATCCTCTGTTTCACAAATAATAAATACCTTGGTTGTACAGGCACCTAAGTGTTATTAGGCTGTCTAGGTTCAAGGACAGCATGGTGTATCTACTCAGGTCAATGGGGCCATGTGCTCACAGATCTATTTCTAGCAGCCACAGTAACTGGCAGGCAGCAATCTCAGCATCTTCATGAGGTAAAATCACTCCTTCCCTAAGGCCAAGCCCAAGGCCAGGACTCCTGACTGTGCTGTTTCTTCTTATGGCTTTGCTTTTCCTAACCTTTCTTTTCTCTGTGCAGCATTGGGCTGGAGAACGCAAAGGAGAAGTGACAGGGAGGAACCCACTACTGGGTATTTAACAGCCGCAGCCTATGCTTTTGGCATTCCATAAACAAATAGGGCCAGGGTCATCCATTACCACATCTAGCTGCAAAGACATCCAGGAGATCAGTACGTGGCCAGGCAGTCCCGCCCAGCCACAATGACTGAAGCCAGAAAGGAAGGTGGGATGTTTGCTGTCCCTGCCATAAACTCCAAGGCCTGAACCATCTCTTCTTTACCACAGTTTGTTGGAAAAGCCAAAGGTCCAGTACTATAGAACTCTATGGTAGAGGTCCAAGCCTGGTGACATTTGATCATGAGGTGGAAAGAGAGAAAATGAACCACAGGCCATCTTAAGTATCCCGACACTCTTTCCTGTACACAAGACCTTTTGTCTCTCTGGATAGGGCACATGGAGGACTAGTGCTTAACCCCTGAACATATACTTAAGGCAATGTTTTTTCTTTGGTGAGCAGAGTCAGGAAAGAAGAAATGGGAAAAAAGTGTTGGGAAATTAATTACTGCTGGGAATCTGGGAGCAGAGTTATGGATGGGTCCAGACCCTGATTTCTACATCCTTCCCTCCAAACCTGCAACTAAAAGCACAGGTCCAGTGTTATTCTTTTAGCCTCTGGTGTGTTGGTGCTGATGACACCAAAATATAAGAATGTGGCCACTCAGGGCACCTGAGATGTGCTGTTGGGGCCCAGGGGATTCTTGGAGTGAGTGACAGTCCATAGCATGGGAATGTGCTCCAATGGGGGCTGAAGAGGTCTCAAAAACCAGAGAGGGGGCGCTGTGTAGGTGACTCGGTGGTAGAGTGCTTGCCTTGCATGCATGAGGCCCAGGGTTCAATTCCTCAACACCACATATGCAGAAAAAGCCAAAAGTGGCTCTGTGGCTCAAGTGATAGAGTGCTAGCCTTGCGCTGAAGAGCTGAGGGACAGCACCCAGAGTTCAGGCCCCATGACCGACAGAAAAACAACAAAAGACAAACAGAGAGGATCCCAAGATCTTCAATGGTTCCCTCACACTCATTTGTGTATGCACGAGCACAGGTGAGAGAACACACACAAGTATACACATGCATGCACACACAGATATGTGAATGCACACAAACACACACACATGTTCACATGCACAGGTGTGACAACACACATGAGTACACACAATGCATGCACACACAGAGATGTGAGAGCACACATGAGTATACACATGCATGCACATGTAAAGGTGTGTGAACATACACAAGTACACACACATACCCACATGCTGTTGCTGGGTTTTGTATTTTGCATCCAGAGAGATGGAAGCCCTCTGCTTGCTTGTGTTGCAGATAAAAATCCTTAATACATAAGCTTAATACATAGAGCCGAGGCTCAGGTCAATGGAGCCATGTGCACATTGTAGTAGCTACAGTAACAGGCAGCCAACAACCCCAGCAGCCTCATGGAATGAACTCATGCAAATGGAATCAGGGTATGAAGACTTCCCTGAAGAGTTCGCTTTTCCACGCACAGTAGAATGGAATCATGATTTGATGATCCCAGAACAAGTCCTTTAACTTGAAATAACAAAAATGACGACTGTCTGTGCATCTCAGAATCTTTTTACACTATAATTAGTGTGGTAATCAAAGGCGATCGATAAGACATAAAAACAATTAGTACTAGCTTGTAACTGGCTGTCATTAAATCCTAAAACTTAAAAAAAATAATGGCAAATACTGTTTTCCCAGTAAACTCTCAAACACACTATCTTTTGTGAAGCTTTGAAGTAAAAATAAAATAATCAGTTCATCTCTGTCTGAGACCTTAGCTTATAAACATCTGCCGATGGCAAAAAGCCAAGTCTGCTATTACCAGGTTTCCACTAAAGCAAAGACATTTTTCATGCTATTCCCAAGGAGAGAAGATTATTTATTTCTGAGGTAAAGACCAATGAAAATGTGTACTTTTTACTTACTTGACTCAGAGTGTGGCTTCTGAAATGATCATAAAAATAACGAGCCGTGTCCAGGTGAGAGCTGGCACAGTGGTGCCTCGGCGGCTCCTTTGGGGCAGCTCTGGAGGCAATGGGCCTTGAGGGCCAGTGCGAGGAAACAAGGACATGGGCAGAAGCTCCTGCTTCCTGCTGGGGCTGTCTAGAAGCTGCTCCTGCAGTCAGGGAAGGATGGGCTGTGTTAGTGCGTGTTAGTGCCTTTCCGCAGACTGATACAGTTAGGCAGGTACATATGATGGACTCCCAGCCGTGACATCGCGTTTGAAGCCTTCTATGCTAAGCCCAATCATGAGCCTAGAAAATGGCTTCCAATTTTCAGTTGTCTCTGACACCGAGGAAGGAGATTCCACATCAATTTCCATGGCATCATTGGGCATCTTCTGAGCATGGAATGCTGCTGCCTTCTCCAGTGCAGAACCTGTCACTGGCAAATTTGCAGATAGCGTACAATTCCTATGCAGAAGCACAGCTACGATTCTTTACTGAGGCAGCCATCAATAGGTGGCTCTTGTCATCGCCTAACAGTAGGTTTGACTTATCTCTATCATGTTGGTTTTCCCTTTGCAATTTTGCAGATAGAAGCCTGGATTTTAGCTCTAAGTGCCAACTCCATGCTCCATTTTCTATGTATTCTGTTGTTGCTGATGGAACATCTCCTCTACATAGTAATACTGACGTCAGCCACTCAGTGCCAGAAGCGGCCTTTGTAACTGTGAATGCTGGGGGCAGAGAACCCAGATTGCCAAGGCCAAAGACTGACCAATTTACTCAAGCATATAGCTCACTTGCACTATCATAGTTCAGAACCACATATGCATTATTTCCAAATTTCCAAATTCTATATATTAAACCATGGTAAATTAAACCAGCTATCTTCTATTAATTAATAGAACCCAGATGAAACTTTCATCTGAACTTATTTTAAGGTATCATCTTCAAGAAATAGAATAAAGAAAATATAAAAATTGCTTTTCTATTATTATAAAACATTTGCCTTGAAATTTAAAAAGAATCTATAAACCAGCATTCCTCATAAACAGAGGCCAAAAATTCTAAAGACAATTATTGCACATAGAATTCAACACTAATAGTCAGAGGATCCATACCTTATACCATATACAATATTTAACTAAAAGCAGATCATAGACCCAATGTAAAACCTAAACTATGAAATTTCTGAAAGTCAATAAAAGAAGAGAATGTTACAAACTCTGGCTAGGAACAAATATTTTAGTAATGACCCCAGAACAACCTGACAGGAAAATAAAACCTGAAATCCATAGTAAGGTGTCACTACAGACACATGAGTATGGTTAAAGGTAAAAATCTAATAATCAAGTGCTGGTGAGAATGTGGAGGAACTTGAACTTAAACACACTGCTGGTGGAAGTGCAAAAGAGTGAAAGCAAAACGAAAGAAAACAGTGCAACTACCTTGGAAAACAATCTTTCAATTCCTTTATAAAGTTAAATGTACAGCTACTTCACCTGCTATGTGATCCAGGCTTCACGACGGGACATTCAATGTCCTGAAGACCATGTCTCATGCTTTTGCCTATTAAAAAAAAGTCCAGTAAAGTTATTTTTTCCAAGCAGGAGGGAAATCCATTTCCTGTCACTCAATTCTGTCAGAAAGTATATGCTTATAGGAAGTTTTAAGAGAAGATTCTTAGCAGTAGGACATACACACACATCTGCTGATAAACAGCTACAAGGCTTCCACTTGAACACCAAAGACACATTTGGATTTTTCGCCCTGGGTAATTCTTTTTGTTCATGTCCAAGGTAGTCTCTAGCTACCTACAAGAAATCTGGTCATAGCCCTTGATACTTGCACTTCAGTGCAATAAAAATGATCTGATCCCTGGTTGCTCATGCCTGTAATCTTAGCTGCTCAGGAGGCTGAGATCTGAGGATTGTGATTCAAAGACAACCCTGGCAGGAAAGTCTGTGAGACTCTAGTGGAGCTGTGGCTCAAAGTGGTTGAATGCTTGTCTTGAGTTCAAAGAACTCAGGGACAGTGCCCAGGCTGAATTCAAGCCCCAGGACTTGCAAAAAAAAAAAAATTTGATAGCATGCTTTTTGCCAAACTCTATCCTGTGGAATTGGAAGACCCTCCCTTTCCTATCAAGACAGAGATCATTACAGTATAAGAATAAGACATACAGGGGCTGGGAAGGTGGCTTAGTGGTAGACTGCTTGCCTAGCATGCATGAAGCCTGGGTTTGATTCCTCAGTACCACTTACACACAAAAAGCCAGAAGTGGCACTGTGGCTCAAGTGGTAGAGTGCTAGCCTTGAGCAAAAGAAGCTCAGGAATGGTTCCCAGGCCCTGAGTTCAAGCCCCACGAGTGGCAAAACAACAATAACAACAACAAAAAGACATACAGATATTTCTGCTCAATCTGGAAGCTGTAGGCATAGAAACTTGTTCAGGTATTGAGAAGTGGGGCACAGCCATGAGGGGAGAGAAGGTCTGCCGAGCCTTGGCTCTCCTCCCCTCAAGCTCTGCCTCAGGCCGTCAGAAGCAGTGTTGATTATTCATCACAGCTCAGACTACCTCCCCTGAGACTGTCTGACCAGATGGCCTTCTCATTTTTCCCAGTAGTGACTTTGAATGGGAGAACTATCACCTGAATTTTACATAAGAAGAACTGATACTCAGAAAATTTAAAAGCCTATGTTACTCTTCTGAGCAATGATGAGAACTTAGGTAAACAGGCAATATGTCTATGCTCTATAAAAATGTTTTTCTATCATGCACTGTATGTACAAAGCATAAGACACAAGTTCTTGGATGCTGTGTTCTTGATCAATACAAATTCTAGTCATATTATAAATAAATCCAATTGGATGAGAGAGTGAGTTTATACCCACTGATCTCACCTCTATATTCTTTCCAATTTTTTTTTACTATCTTTGTTTAATTCTAGAATTTGAAATGTTCTGAATGTGTCTCCACTTATATTTGTATCAGGACGAAAAATATAGTCTCTTTTGATATATAAAAGGGTCTAGAAAACTTCTAATAGCAAAATTCAAAGTTGTTCAAGTCTTTATATAAAATAGCATAGCATTTTCAAACAACCTCTATGTGACCTCCTGTGTACCTTCCATTGTTGCTAGATAATTTATAATCCTTAACAAAATGTAAATGCTGCCTGAATATCTTTCCAATTGTATTGTTCAGGAAAGAAATTACAAAGAAGAATATGAAAGTTACGTTTTCCAAATGTTTTCTACAGTCCATTGGTTGAATTTGTGGCTGTAGAGCCCACAGAGTAGGATAATCAGAAAGCTGATTATTCTCCTTGTCTACACCTTCTGTCAATGTCAAATACCACCCTTTCTCATTTCATACCCAACCACTTGAAACTGATGTCATCCTGACCAAGGACACACATTTGTCATGTTCTTGTCCTCCCTCCAAATTGGTAGCCCCAAGTCTTAACAAACCTGATTTTTTTTCTTATTTTCCAGAGCATGGGGTTAGCATGCTCACAATGTGGCAGGACAGAGTGGCTTGAGGGATTTTGTGTTTCACTTCATAGGAACAGAAGCCGATGAAGTTGTTTAGAAATCCAATCTCTGATCCTAACATTCAATCAAAGCAGCCCAGGTTTGAAGAGTCATGGATAAGGTCTCTGTGAGCCACTGGGGGGAGGTGGGGTCAATCCCTTATGGGCACCTTGAATGTGGGTTAGAGAAGGATGGAATGCCCACAGTAGCCACTTCCTTGGTATTTGCTGCAGGCTGGGTGGCAGTGTTGTGTGCTTCTCTTAGTCTTATTTGTCCCTCACTATGAAGTCAGCTTTGATGTCATTCCTATATCAAAGTGTGGGAATTCAGGTTCAGAAGTTAATATGCCGAAAGGCTGATGGCTAACAAGTGGCAGATCTTCTATATAACATCTTTGGAAGTCCTTACTTTTTGTCTATGGACTGACTGGCTACCACATGGACCTCAAACATATCTAGCAATGTGTCTGTGAGTCCACTAAAGAGGCAGCTGCAAAGTCTCAGCCACAACATAGGAGGAAGCTTCTGGTTCCTAAGGTAAGTTAGGATGCCTCCCTGCACATCTGAGCCATGTATGTAGCTTGCAGAGTCCTCTGCCTCCTCTCATCACATAGTTCTGCCTCTCCCACCACTCCTTCAGATTCAAAATCCTGGCTCCCAGCTTCCTCCCTCCCAGGAGTTGTGTGTGGGACATCCCTCTTCTTCCTCCCCCTCTTCCTCCTCCCCCTCTTCCTCCTCCCCCTCCTCCTCCTCCCCCTCTTCCTCCCCCTCCTCCTCCCCCTCCTCCTTCTCCCCCTCCTTCTCCCCCTCCTCCTCCCCCTCCTCCTTCTCCCCCTCCTCCTCCCCCTCCTCCTCCCCCTCCCACTCCTCCTCCTCCTCCTCCTCCTCCTCCTCCTCCTCCTTCTTCTTCTCATTTCACCTGATTATCTTCTCAGCTCCCACACAGAATGGCCACCCAGACAAAGCCAGACTTCTTTACATCTCTACCTAGAGCCACCTTTTATATTCTTGAGGCATATGTCTTTTTTGGTATTCAGGCATGTAAACACATACCATGCTTGCCCCATAACCTACAGACTCCATATGTATAAAGGAGAAGAAGAACCACACACCATCTGGTTTCTTCAGTGTCTTCCACTGTGAGCAGAAGATGCTCAAGAACTACTGTTGCCCTTGCCCTATAAAGAAGAGGGCAGAACCTGGTCAGAAGTATTGCTTTGGTATTTCCTTCCTGTCAGATCTCAGGCAAGGCACATCCTGTCATGGAGTCTGTTCATTCCTCTATGAAACAGGGTCATAACACAGACAAATAAGAGTTTCCAAGCAGCGTGGACATTTCACATGGAATGCTTCTAAGGTGCTACCTTAGAAGAGCAAATATCAGAACATACTGATTGAGCAAAGCAAAATAACTTCACTGTAATCAGGATGCAACCTGAGTCTTCTCCTACTTTCCCTTTAGTTTTATACAATGGGCCTAGTTCCTGCTGCCATAGGAATCCTTGTCGCTCTTCATCAATCAGATTCATTATAGTCATCCTAAGCTATCCAGCACTGTCTATGTCAGAAGTTAAAATGTTATCATCTCATGTTAGTTAAAACCTCTGTATTCCACATTAAGACATCTCAGCTTGCTTGACGGTGATAACTCAAGCCTATAATCCTACCTACTCAGGAGTCTGAGATCTGAGAATCTCCATTTGGAGCCAGCCTGTGCAGCCTCTCAAATTTGAGAGAGCCTTAGTTCCAACTAACCAGTTAGATGCTAGAACTGGAGGTATGGTTCAAGTTGTAGATTTCCAGCTGTGAGAGAAAAAGCCATGTGGGGCTCTGAGTTTAAACCCCAGTACTACACACACACACACACACACACACACACACACACACACACACACACACACACACACACACACACACACACACACACACACACGCACACACACACACGCACAACCCATCTTGTTTATGTTCATCCCTTCTCTGTTCCAAGCATCTCTGTCTACTATCTTGCTATAAAATGGGTGCTGTGATGGGAGGAGGAAGAGCAAAGGAAGCACGTGTGTGCCTCTGTGGTTGTCATGGTTGTAAATTGACCGTATGCTCTGTGCCTAGAAGATATTTAAGTTGATCCTCAGTTTCTCCCTTAACTACTCTTTTCCTGATGCATAACTTCTACTTCCACTGCTAAAATCTTTCCCCTAGAATAACATGACTGAACTTTAGCCTCTTTTCAAGCATTTTTTGTCTAATTCATTCTCAGATCTTTGTTGACATGTGTTTGTTTGTACCATCTCCTCAAGTGGACAGGGTTAAATAAGACCTGGTTTTTATTTTTTAACTGTGTCACCTAGGCGGGAAATGGGACTTTTATACTCTAGACATCCTCTCCAGGTAAATCCTCCACACAAGTTCCTGTTATCTTCAGTGCTCTGAACTCTGATTGTCTACACAGAGAATGGTGTGTTCAGGAGACACCCAGTTAGAGCTTTTTCTAAGTCCTGAACTCATGGTTGGCTTCACTTTTGGAATCTCTGCATCTACTCCCTCACAGGGTCCTAGGAGAAACCACCCCTTTAGCAAGGTGTGACCTGTACAGTGCCCTGTGCTATGTGTGGCATGGTGTCTGCATCTGCAGACATGCAGAGAATCAAGCCTTCCCCCCCCCACTCTCAGGACACAGGGAACACTCTCAGCTAACTGTGTGGAGTGACAACAGAGCAGGGGCCCAAACAGAAAGGATATACCTGACCCCCCAGAGCCAGTGTTAGAGAGAGTGGCCTGCATGCACTAATTAAATCTTAATCCTTACAATTTCACTTCTAAGCTCCACTATTAACAAAACTCCCTCCCCCATATACACAGTCATTCATAGATTTCTGGAACTTAGAAAGTCTTGGGGCACAGACTTGCTAGGCACAGGCATTTTTTGATCCCCAATGAATATTAATGTCTTTCTATTGGGAATCCCAAATTATGCTGGGAAGTTCCATGTTTCTTATGGTGGGGGAGGATAGAGAAATTAATGGACTTACCTTTTATTTCATTTTAAAAGTACCTCTCATTTAAAACCTATTGATGTGTCTAATATTAGAGATGATTATATATATATAATATTTGTAGCTTGTGGAATTTAGGTGATGGTTTTCCTTTCCTTTCCTTGGTTCTTTTCCTCTGACAACCTGACAATCACAAAAAAGAAACAAATAAAAAGCAAATAAACCACTCTGAATGTCAAAAAGACAAAGGCATATTTGGAAAGCCCTTAAGACTGGTGGGTGAGATTCTTGTCTTTTTATTTCTGTATATGCTAGGTTACACATCAGGGTCCTGAAGGTAGATTTGCCAGCAGATGCACATGGAAACATCAAACCAACAGAGTTTCTCTTTCCAGCAAAGAATTAGGAAAGGGTAGAGTTGCTGCAATAATGTACATAAATATTTGATTTGGTAATTTAACAGAAACCACTGCCAATTTTTAGAGGGTCTATCTACAAATACATGTTTATTGAGTGCATCAGAATTTGTCAGCAAGTCTCCATGAAGCCTGTCCTCTGGAATCAGGAACTGTCTTAGAAATTCAAGGTCAAAATGAGAAAATAACTATTCCAAGAAGCTTATAGCCCAATCTAGGGAAAGAACTAGATTAGCACAAGCATCAGAAGGCAGAGTAAGTGTTGTACTGGGAATATACACAGGCATTTTGGGACGGAGGGAAGTAGCAAGACACTATCCACTAGGGGGAATCTTCCAACTAGAACTTGATTTTGCAGTGGAAATAAGATTCTGGCAACTTTGAATTGTGAAGCTATATTTGGTCAATCCTTGGAGAACTGTGCACTCTCCAGAGATAGGCATATTTGATCTCAGAGCATATTTTACATAAAAAGTTACAGAAAGGTCAGTGGAAGCAGTCTACAGAGTAAAGACTCCTATCTCACCTAGCAGCAGTGTGGTGAGTTCTAGGAGGCAGTTGGCATCTCTGTTGTGTTAGTCCGATTCTGTTACATTGGCAAGTAACTGGAAACAAACAACTTATGACAAGAGGTTGATGTAGTAGGCCCACGGTTTGGGGGATGTGCTCAGCCTGGATGGAGTTCCAGACATGCACAGAGAATATGCACACAATCAATTGACCATGCTTTTGGCTATGTCAAGGCAGCCAGCACGTCCCAGCAGGTACTTACCATGAAGCAAAACTTCTTGCCATGTAACAAGGAAGTAAAATAGGGAAAGCAGGAGAAAAGAAGGGATCCACCAAGGGTATGCCCCAAGGGATGTGGAAGTTTCCTACTAGGTCTACTTCTTGCAGCTCCATCACTTTCTAGTAGTGTCACATTAGGGACCAAGCTTTTATCCCATGGATTTTGGGGGACAAACTACAGTACTGGTGAGTAATGCACCTCCATTACCAGATGGTTGCCCAGATGTTGAAGGTGCTGGTATGAGGAGAGAAGCAATCCGAACATATTTTCCCAATTCTTATATTAACAGAGGAGAAAGCTTTTTGAAGAAGTCCAGTTAGCTCTCTCAGAAGAGATTTATGGCCCTGATGAAGTTATAAACCCAGAGGCCTGGGCCTGACTCACTTCTTCATGGACAATGAGGCTACTTTGTCTGGTTTAAACTAAGTCAATGCTCTCTGGGTGAAAAACAGCATCTGCTTTTCCAAAGACCGTTGCATCGCAGGAGTCCTGGTGGTAAGACAGCAAATGCGCAATGACACAGGATGTAAAGCGTCTGCTGGGAATCTCCTTTTATTTTTGTCTATGCACCACAGAGCCAGCGTGCTGTTCACTACCCAGCAGCCATTTCACAAGGCTTGTTCCACTAATAGTGTTCACTCAAGTGGAGATGTCTAACTCTATTTCAATGGAAGACAGTAAGGGACAAGGGCAAGAGGAGACATGGTTCCTTTAGAGTGAGAATCAGAGTGAGTAACTCTGACTTTATGTGATTGGCTTGAATCAATTTTTCCCTCAGTTCCCCAGGCAAGGGGCTTCATTCCTCTTCTCACATTACAGGCAGTAGCAATTATCCTCATGCTGTATTTGCCAAGTAGTTTGTAAACATTTCCTGTCATTGTTTCTTTGGTCTTATCTTCTTAGAAAAATATATCAGTACTTTGAAAACAAAGCAAAACACAAATAACAAAAGAAGTCTGCAATGGTAAATATTCAGAGATCACTGTTCAAAGTATATCTTGTTAATCAAGGAATAAATATGCAAAGTTTCAACTCTACCCCTTATTCTCTGAAGCTTCAGTTCATTTAAATAAAAATCAACTTGCTAAGATTTGGGTATGGATTGAGTGTAGCTACCAAACATTCCTGTGCTTGAAACTTGGTCTCCAGCATGGTGGAGGTGGGGCTGATAAAAGGTGGGACTCAGAACAAGGTCATTGGGTGGTGGGGTTGCTGTCCTCTGAATGGGTTAGTTTTCATTTGAAGCAGCAGATTCATTCTCAGTACTTTAGACTCTCTGACTTTCTGACTTGCCCTATGATCTTTCTCTCTTGCTCATACTCTATCATAATGACCTCTACCACTTGTGACATAACTAGAAGCCATTCACAGAGCAATGTAACTCTACACCATGCCTTTGGACATACTGAACTATGAGCGTAGTAACTTCCTCTTTAGGTATTTGTTATAGCAATAGGAAGTGGACCAAGGTGTTGTCCATTGTAAGCGTCTCATATGAGGTGATTCTTATCTTCAGCATGGATTTCCAGACATGTACAGAAGAACAGTAGGTATCCTCAGAGTCCTACAGTTTCACAACACTATAGTATGCATGAAGAGCTGGATGGGGGACTCTGCTCCTGAGCTGGGACTGTACAGTTAAGGGTCCATGTTGCTCTTGCTCTCTGTCATGTTTTTCGAAGCCAGTCATATATTGGACCTAAAAAACCAGTGACAATGGGAATGGTACAGCCATTTTCTGAGGCTTGGTGTATGCATTCTCCCATTTAATTCTGCTCAGGACTTCCCCTTACTTGCAGCTTGCCCTTCTGTAGAATGAGGTAAGAGTTCTGGTGAGGGTGAAATGAGCCCTGAGGTCTAGGCCTGGGTCGGAACAAATCTGTGGCTAAAGTGACCACGGGTATCATGGGGTTGAGTGTGTCCAACAGTGACCACAGGGATCATGGGGTTGAGCATGGCTGACAGTGACCACAGGGGATCATGGGGTTGAGTGTGGTAACAATGACCATGGGGATGGTGGCGTTGAGCGTAGCACATGTTCCTGCTTGAGAGGGAGGCATTTAATGTGTGGGCAGGGTGTGTTTGGCAGTGCCCAGTGTATGGAAATATAGGTAGCACTGCTGAGCTGCCTCCGTCAGTAGGTCTGTGGGGCCCATTCCTCATAGCTAGGGTAGAGACCCACATTTGCTACTGATGTCAGATGGGCTGGTGAGCAGTGAGGTCTGTCTCAGACTAGGCCTAGATGCTACCTGGCTACTTGGCCCAGGATTGTGAATCTGAGTTTCTGCCATCCATTTTCCTGAGGTCTTATAAGAAATATAACTTTCCACTTCTGTGAATTCCCATATCTGGGAATCTGTTTCTGAAACAAACATCTGAGTGAGCCCTATGACATTTGAACACTGTTTGGGCAGCATATTGGCCATGAGTTCTGCCATTTCTCAGATACATATGGTCTGGGATTTGTTGGCTATCTTCACCAAGATTCCTTTTCTCTGGATATCCATCCAGAGAATGGATATCCATCCATTCTTACAATTAAGTGGAATGCATGTAGTTTGAAATGGAGAATGTTCCTAAAATTCTCAGGATCAGGTTAGGAACAAACCAGTGGTTGACTCTGACTAGAGCAGTGGATGTTCTGTTGATGCTGAGGTACCTCACTCTCAATGACATGGCAGTGACAACAGGAGACTGACAGCAAGTGAGTGAACTCCAGCAAGGCAGGCTAGTGGGAGAGCTCTGGGGAGAGCAAGCTAGCTCAAAATCGGCTGGCAGCATGTGACAAGTGAGAAAAGGGGCCACCACAGAGCAGAGATGTCTTTACTGGCTGGGAAGCTGCTCTCTGTCTCTGACCATCAATGTAGGTGAAGGGGAACGCTGAGAAAAGTTAGGAGAAATTAGTTCAGCTTTCAATGTCAGGCCAGTGACCTCTAATTTTTATGCTTTATTGTTTTATGGCCCTATAACTAAGCTAACTAGCCACAGTTGACACAAATTATCATTTGTCAAAAATCCTTCCATGATAACTTTTGTATGCTAAAGAACTCTTTAAATTTTTTAAATTATCTTAACGTGGTTGTACAAAGGAAGTGGCATTTCACAAAGCAGTTTATGTGTACAGTGGATCTTGATCAATGTCAGCCCTAGCAACATTCTCACCCACCTTTGACCCACTCCTTTACTTACTTTTCTTAATTTTGTGGTACTTACAATGACTTTTTGACTGTGTCCCTCCTTTTCCCCCCTTCTTTCATCTACCTCTCGCTCCTTGGCCCCACTGTCTTGCGTGCACACATTTCATGATAATGATTTTGTTGGGCTTTGACCTAGGCTTTGTAAAAGATTATACTATCTGAGCTCTCCAATTCATCTGTAACCACTTGCATACCACCCAATGCTCAATGTGTTTACTTCTAGATTTATAGGTAAATTTTATCAACATGCAACCTTTGTTCTCTGGCTCTGGTTTACTTCACTTAGAACTTTTAATGCTTTTATAATTTACGTATGTTTTCTACTGGGAATCACTAGATTGTAAGGTACATTTTATTTTTTATAAATTTTATTGTAGAGACCAGAGGAAGATGGCAGAGATGGACCTGCGCTATATGTGAACTCTCCCCAGATTGCGCAGATCGGGATAGGCAGAAAAGTCAAGGGAAACCGTGAGTATCTCCACTTCTTCCCACAGAACAGCTCAGAGAAAGCAGCCCTCACTCTCCGCCACCAGAGAATGACACCATATTGGATACTGGCATAGATTCCGCCATAACAGCTAGCAGATAAGTCGGGATACAAAAGCAGCAGGCAGGATTATTTTTCTCCAGGGCAAGGATTTGGACCTGTGAGAGTTGGCTCTTCCCAGGCGAAGGCTGCCCAACCCAGGGGAAGGCTGCCCAGCCCAGGGGAAGGCTGCCCAGCCCAGGAGGAGGGAACAACTTTCTTTTTTTTTTTTTTTTTTCCTTTTTTTTTATTTATTTATTTTTTAATATTATTTTATTTTATTTGAGAACATACTGTACAGAGGGGCTACAATTACATGGGCAGGATAATGCATACATTTCTTACCAAGCATTGCAGCCTCCTCCTTTGTTTACCCTTCACCTCCCTTCCCAGCCTCCCCGCTCCCCCCACCCAATTATACCCCCCTCCCCCCCCCACACCGACATTGTAAAGCTGGTTTTGACATGACATTTTGTACTTCTCATTGTTGCAACAGGTCCACCTGAATCCTTAAACGACTTGTTTGCCCCCATCTCCTCCACATGTTATACTGACATCAAATATAGTGAAAGCGGGGGTTACACTGTGGGGGAGGGACATACAAAGCAACAAAGAAATAATCTTATAAATGCGTTAGAAACATATGCATGAAAGAAATGAAAACATTAAAATACATGTTTAAAGGTTCATTTTCCTAACATCACATTATCTGACCTTTTCTGCTTGACTCATACCTATACTAGATATTGCAAATAAGGGAAACCATGGGACCTATGCTTCTTTGGGCCTGGCTTACTTCACTTAATAAAATTTTTTCCAAGCCTTTCCATTTCCTAACAAATGGGGAAATGTCATTCTTTCTGATGGAGGCATAGAATTCCATTGTGTATATATACCACATTTTCTTGATCCATTCATCTACTGAGGGGCATCTGGGTTGGTTCCATATCTTAGCTATGGTAAATAATGCTGCAATAAACATAGTTGTGCTGGTAACCCCCAAAAATCAATGGCTTTTCTATATGCCAACAATGAGAAAAGTGTGGCTGAAATTAGGAAAGCAACTCCATTTGTAATAGCCCCACAAAAAATAAAATACCTAGGAATTAACTTAACCAAAGAAGTGAAGGACCTCTATGATGAAAACTTTAAAATCTTGAAAAAGGAAATCAACACAGAACTTAAAAAATGGCAAAACCTCCCATGCTCCTGGATTGGCAAGATTAACATCGTGAAAATGGCAATACTTCCCAAGGCTATCTACAAATTCAACGCGATACCTATCAAAATTCCACCCTCATTCTTCAAGGAAATAGAGGAGGCAATCCAAAAATTCATATGGAACAATAAAAGACCCCGAATAGCAAAAACGCTCCTCAACGGAAAGAACACTGCTGGAGGAATATCAATACCAAATTTCAAACTCTACTATAAAGCCATAGTAATCAAAACAGCTTGGTATTGGCATAAGAACAGACCCCAGGACCAATGGAATAGAATTGAAAACCCAGAAATGAACCTGCAGACCTATAGCCATCTAATCTTCGATAAGGAAGCTAAAACAATAGAATGGAAGAAAGACAGCCTCTTCAGTAAATGGTGCTGGCAAAATTGGTTAACTACATGTAGAAAACTAAAGCTAGAGGGAACAACTTTCAATACCTGCTAAGCCTAAAAGCAGACCACATGCCCTGCTACCCCTCTCCCCGCCCCCCACCACAGGCAACAAAGGCATTCCATCCAGTACCTCAGCCAAACTGGCACCTTAGCCAGCTGCAGGAATCCCACTAAAATTCAAAAGCCAAGAGAGGATCCAGGTTAGTAGGCCTAAAGGGGCTCCCCATTATGGAAAAGACCACTGACACCAGACAAGCCAAAACCCCAATCATGCCCAAGCTCAATCCCAGCAGAAAGAAACTACAGTCTTTAGCCACCTCCTCCTGGCAGCACAAAGAAAAAACAAAAAAGCAGATTGTGCTTTTTAGTCTGGGAGGAAGGTGGCAAAGCAAACCCCCAAGCCTGTAAAGCGGAACTTTTTCTGTGTACCCAAACAAGCAGATTTGAGAAACCCAACAAGCAACAGGGAAAAACGGCCACTACAAGCAAGTGAAAGATGCACCAACAATGGACTGAAAAGCAGACTTAGGGGAGACATAAGAGCCCCCCAAATACATAGAAGATTTTTATTCTCTTTCCTTTTTCCCCAATTATAATTTTTTAATTTTTAATTTTTTAAAATTTGCTTAAAAATTTTTGCACCTTCTCCTCTTTTTTATTTTTTTGCAATTAGTTTAACTCTCTGTTACGTCTTTTTTCTGTCAGTTTTTTAAATATGTTTTTGTTTTAGTTTTGTTTACTTATTTTTCTATTCATAATAATCCTGTTTTTTTTTTTTCTTCCTCACTACTGTTCTGTTCACAACTGGATACACAGCCTACGGTGACCACTAGGCTTTCTCCTTAACTGTGTATAGACTTAATTTAGAGTATAAATTGATAATCCAATTCCCTACTGCACAATATTAGTATTTTTAATTTTAGTATTATTACTTCATACATACACAATTGTTCTAATCTTTTGTTTTTTATGTATTTTTTCTTCTTTCCTTTTTTGTGTTTTGTTTGTTTTAATTTTTCTTCCCTCTTACTTAGAAGTTGGCTCCTAACTTTTCTCCCTCTGTTCCTTTCCTTTGCTACATTCCTCTAATATGATTTTTCTCCTCCTATTTTTCATTGTATATCTTAATCTTTCCTCTACACCCTACCCATTTACAATTATTTCTACTACTTCATTCCCTCTTCACTTTCTTTACTCTGTTGATCCCCAAGTGTGAAACATTGAGCTAGACTAGATCTGTAGTCAGTGAGACTGTGACAAAGTGGCTCAGGGTGTTATTCCTTTGATCCAAACCATTCTAAACTTCATAACATAGCTACTCACTGATTACAACTGTTTATAATCTACACTTCTGAAACAGAATACTCCTCCCCTGACAAAGATATGCAGAGATAAATAAGGGAATACTTATCTATGATTGCGACCCTCTAAAATCAGTGCAAAAATACTGCCTGGGTATAGATTTTGTCTTAAAACTGTGCTCAGTGAAGGTATTGGGCCTACTTACATATCCAACAGAGGAGTGATAGAGTGAAATACCTATTTGGATTGGTATACCTACAAAGTTTATACAACCACAGGCCTCTGAGTTGGTGCTTATCTTAAAATTGTGTTCTAGTGAGAGACTGGATATACTTTCACATCCAAAACAGGAGAGATATAGTGAAAGCACCTATCGTTGAGTGAGAAGCTCCAAAGTCTGTGCAACTGAAGGGCTTTGGCTTCGGCCTTGCCATAAAATTGTGTTCTGGTCAGGAAGTGAAGATACTTTCAATTCCAAAAAGGAGAAATAGAGTGAAAATACCCATTTTGAGTGTGAACCTATAATTCTTGTGTAATTACAGGGCTCTGGGTAGGGGCTTGTCTTAGAATTGTGATTTAGTGTGTAATTGATATACTGTCACTCCCCAAAAAGGTGAGACACTATGAAAACTCCCATTGTTGATTGTAAACCTCTGAAGTCTGGGCTACTACAGTGTTCTGGGTAAGTGCTAGTCTTAGATGGGTGTTCTGGTGTGTAATAGGATGTAATCACACTCAGAAAAAGGTGAGATAAAGTGAAAATGCCCATTGTTGGTTGTAAACTCCCAGGGTCTGTGCAACCAGAGGGTGCTGGGTAGGTGTTTATCTTGGAATTGTGTTCTGGTGTGTAACTGGATATATACTCACTCCCAAAAAAGGTGAGATAGAGTGAAAATACTCATCATTAATTGTAAACCTCCAAAGCCTTGGTACTTGTGTTCTAGTAAGGAATTAGATTTGCTTTCATTCCCCAAATGGGCAGAACAAGCCACAAAAACAAAAGAAAAAGACAAGTCAAAGCATTTCAATTCCCATCCAGGACAGACAGACAACAGAGCTGTTAATAAAAAAATATCCAGAGGATTTCTCTCAAAATGCTTTACAAACAATACTAGAAAACATGCTGAATGAAAAAAATCAAAAGCTTACATAAAGCTATGAATGAGCATGATGAGGCAAACGAAAGATTAATAGAGGAATTCATGGAATCCATAACCAGAAAGCGGAGTGAATTCCAAGAAAAGGAAAGGGAGTCCAGAGAAAGCATAGCCACTCAAATAAGGGATTTGAGAGTGAACATGGAAAACCAAATCAAGAAGGTAAAGAAAGCCATACAAAATCAAACACAAACTGCAACAAAGAAATTTAAGCCATTAAAACTGAACAATTAGAAGGAAAGGAAATTTAAAAAAAAATAGAAAATCTGGACAGTAGGCTATACCGGGCAGAAGACTGTATCTCTGGGATAGAAGAATGCCTAGACATTATAGAGAAAGAACATACAAGTATTCAAAACAAATCCAAAAAAATATGATAGATCTATTCTCCTATAGAAGACACCATCAAAAGGCCTAATTTAAGGCTAATGGTTGTAGAAGAGGGCCAGGGCCTAGAAACAGAAGCCAAACATCTAGGAAATTCATTTAACAGAATCCTAGCAGAGAACTTCCCAAACATGCAAAAAGATAGGCCCATTCAGATACAAGAAGCCTTTAGAATCCCAAATAGACCAGACTAGAACAGAACATCCCACTCCCACATTGTAATCCACACAGGATCAATAGAAACCAAGGAAAGGATCCTTAAGGGAGAAAAGATCAATCATCTATAAAGAAAACCAATCAGGATAATTATAGATTTCTCAGCAGAGACCATGAAAGCAAGAAGAGCCTGGAATGAAGTATGCCACACCCTAAAGACAAACAATTATCAACTGAGAATTGTGTACCCAGCAGCTAAATTCTCCTTCATAACTGAGGGAAAAATAAACTTCCACAGCACAGAAAACTGAAACAATATGTCTCCACCAAACCAGCACTACAAAAGATACTTAAAGATGTCCTACACATAGAAAACCAACTAGAACACAATGAAGGCAGAGAAACAGCCCCAAACAAAGAATCAGATGAACATAAGCAGAACCTAGGTGACACAGCCCCTAAGAAAGTAGATAACTTGACAGAAACTGCCAAACACCTCTCAATCCTAACTCTCAATAATAATGGACTTACCTCTCCAGACAAGTAAGTAGAATCTCTAGTTCAATCAAAAAACAGGATCTATCTTCTGTAGAGACATACCTTCCCTACAAACAAACAAACAAACAAAAAACCATATTCTGAAAGTGAAAGGCTGGAATAAAGTCTACCAAGCATATGGCCACCACAAATAGGCTGGAGTGCTGGATCTTGTGGCTCATACCTATAATCCTAACTACTTAGGAGGCTGAGATCTGAGGAGTGTGGTTCAAAGCTAGCCCAGGAAGGAAAGACTGTGAGACTCTTATCTTCAATAAACCATCAGAAAACTGGAAGTGGTGCTGTGGCTCAAGTAGTAGAGTGCTATCCTTGAGCTGAAGAGCTGAGGGACAGTACCCAGATGCAGAGTTCAAGCCTCATGTCCAACAAAAATAAATAAATAAATAAATAAATAAATAAATAAATAAATAAATAAATAAATAAATAACAGGCTGGAGTAGCAATCCTAATATGAGATAAAATAGACTTCAAATTAAAATTAGTGTGAAGAGATAAAGAAGGACACTATATAACAATTCTAGATATCTATTTACCAAAGACTAGAGCACCCAAATTTATCCAAGAAACAAAACTTTCCCTAAAAATCACACATAGATCCAAAGACATTGATTATTAGTGACTTTATAACACACAACTTTCCCAGCTGGATAGATCAACTCAATGAAAACTCAATAGAGAAACAGCAGATCTAAACAACTGCATGGACCAACTAGATTTAATAGATATCTGTAGATGTCTATAGATGAAGCATTCTCCAAAGCAAATCTGTCCAAATTCAGAAACAATGAAATTATGCCCTGCATTCTCTCAGGCCACAAGGGAATAAAATTAGAACTCAACACCAAATGCCACCAAAGAATATTCTGTAACATGTGGAGGTTGAACAACACACTGTTGAACCACCAATGGATCATGGAAGAGATTAGAAAAGAAATTCAAATGTTCATAATATTCAACAAAAATGAGCACAGAAATCACCAGCTCCTATGGGACACAGCAAAGGCAGTACTCAGAGGCAAGTATAAGCTCTGAGTTTCTATATTAACAAATTGGAGAGATCTGAAATCAACAATTTAATGAGACACCTGAAGCTCCTTGAAAAAGAGCAGCAAGCTAAACCCCAATCCAGTAGACTTAAACAAATAATTAAAATTAAATCAGAATTAAATGAATTAGAATTAAAAAAAAGAGTCAATAAAATAAAGAGTTGGTTTTTTAAAAAAATTAACAAAATTGAAAGACATTAGAAAATCTTATCAGGAAACAAGAGAACACACCCAAATAAACAAACTCAAAGATGAAAATGGAAACATCACCACAGAAACAGCCCAAGATTCAGAACATTATAAGGGAATACTTCTCAGCTCTTTATGCTAATAAATTTGAGAATCTGGATGAAATGAAAGAATTTCTAGCAAATATTGACACGCACAAACTAAACCAAGAAGAGTTAAACAACTTAACAGTCCCATATCAAGCATGAAACAGAAATAGCAATGAGACCATCCATCCAAGAAAAGCCCAAGACCAGATGGGTTCACTGTTGAATTCTACAAGACCTTCAAAGCAGAAATCACACCAACTCTTCAATGAAATTGAAAGTGAAAGTTCACTACCAAACTCTTCCTATGAAGCCATCATAAACCTAATCCCAAATCCAGACAAGGACTCATCAAAGAAATAGAACTATAGAATCATTTCTTTGATCAACATCTATGAAAATCTTCTCAACAAAATTCTGGCCAATTGACTTCAAGAAGTCATCAAAAAAATCATACATCATGATAAAACAGGATTCATTCCAGGCATGCAAAGCTGGTTCAATATATGCAAATAAATTAATGTAATACCTCACATCAACAAGAGCAAGGATAAGAACCACAGGATTATTTCAATAGACACAGATAAAGCATTCCACAAGATCCAACACCCCTTTATGATGAAAGCTCTGGAGAAGCTAGGGATGCAGGGAACATTTCTCAATACAATAAAGGCTGTGTATGACAAACCTACAGTCAGCATTAGACTTAATGTTGAAAAGCTCAAACTGTTTCCTCAAAATGCAAGAACAATACAAGGATGTCCACTCTCTTCATTTCTCTTCAATTTAATATCAGAATGCCTAGCTAGATAAATAAGACAAGATGAAAACATAAGGGGGATCCAAACAGGGAAAGATGAAGTAAAACTCTCCCTCTTAGCAGATGACATAATCTTACATTTAAAGCAACCCAGGGACTCTACTCCCAAGTTAGTTGAGCCGATTTGAAACTTAGGCAAAGTAGAAGGGTATAAAATTAACCCTCAAAAATCCATGGCTTTCTGGTATGCAATAATGAGAAAAGTGAAGCTGAAATCAGGAAAGCAATTCCTTTTGTAATAGCCCCATAGAAAATAAAATACCTAGGACTTAACGAAACAAGTAAAGAACCTCTACAATGAAAGCTTTAAAAACCTGAAAAAGGAAATTACAGTAGAACTAAGGAAGTGGAAAAACCTCCCATGATCCTGGATAGGGAGGATTAACATTGTGAAAATGACAATATTGCCAAAGGCTATCTACACATTCAATGCATTACCCATAAATATCCCAACCTCATTCTTCAATGAAATAGAAGAAATCAAAAAATTCATATGGAACAATAAAAGATCCTGAATAGCAAAAACAATCCTGATCAGAAAGAACAGTGCTGGAGGAATAACAATACCAGACTTCAAACTCTACGACAAGGTCATAGTAATGAAAAGATCTTTGTACTGGCACAAGAACAGATCTGAAGACCCATGGAATAGGATCAAAGATCCAGAAATAAAACCAAAGACCTATAGCAATCTAATGTTTGATAAGGGAGCTAAAAAAATAGAATGGAAGAAAGACAGCCTCTTCAGCAAATGGTGCTGGCAAAATTGGTTAAACCCCTGTAGAAAACTAAAATTAGATCCTTATATATGACCCTGCATCAGAATCAACTCCAAATGGATCAAAGACCTCGAAATCAAAGCAGACACCCTGAAAACATTACAAGAAGGGATAGGAGAAACACTAGAGCTCTTTGGTACAGGCCGAAATTTTCTTAATAAAGACCCAGAAACACAACAAATCAAAGAAAAGTTGGACAAATCAGATTGCATGAAACTGCAGAGCTTCTGCATGGCAAAGGACATAGCTAGCAAGATCAATAGAAGGCCTATGGTCTGGAAGAAGAGCTTCACTAGCCATACAATGGAGATGGGTCTCATATCTAAAATGTACTTAGAACTCAAAAAATTAAATCCCCCAACAACAAATCTTCAAAGAAACAACCACCCCATCAATAAGTGGGCCAAAGACTTAAAAGTGTGGTTTCTCTGAAGAGGAAATAAGGATGGCAAATAGATACATGAAGAAATGCTCAACTTCTCTAGCCACAAAAGAAATGCAAATCAAAACAACATTGAGATTCCAGCTCATGCCAGTTAGAATAGCTATAATCAAGAAATCTAATAAGAACAGATGCTGGAGGGGATGTGGCCAAAACAGACCCCTACTGCATTGTTGGTGGGAATGTAAACTTGTTCAACCACTCTGGAAAGCAGTATAGAGGTTCCTCAAAAGACTCCACATAGAGCTCCCCTATAACCAAGCAATCCCACTTCTGAGCATTTACCCAAAAGATCACAAACAAGGCCATACTAAAGCTACCAGCACAACTATGTTTATCACAGCACTATTCACCCTAGCTAAGATATGCCTCTCAGTAGATGAGTGGATCAAGAAAATGTGGCATATATATATATATATATATATATATATATATATATATATACACATATGAATTCTATGCTTCCATTAGAAAGAACACCACTCATTTGTTAGGAAATGGAAAGACTTGGAAAAATTATATTAAATGAAGTAAGCCAGTCCCAAAGCATTTTAAGTCCCATGGTTTCCCTTATTTGTAATAATTAGTATTCATATAGGATAATCTCATCAGATGAGCTGAAAAGCTCAAAAGCTATGAACATATGTCCATATAAGATGATGCTAAGCAAAATGAACCCCAAGATATGGACACAAGAGGTTTGTCTTTGTTATTATTTCTTAAATATATTATGTGGTATTTTTTGTTGTTTCCTTTTTATGTTCTTCCCCTATGCTATATTCCCTGTTGTCCCTGTACTTGATTTTTGTTCCCTCCATCTACTATATACATGTGTCTAATCTGGGGAGGGGAAGGGGAATAACATAACATCAGAAGAAGGACACAGGATGACCATTGCAACAATGATACCCACAGGACAGTATATTGGAAATGAACTTTACAACTTCAGGTGGGGATGGGGGTGGGGGTAGTAAGGAGTGTGAGAGGTGGGGGAGGAAAGGGATAGTGGGTCAACAACAAGGGGTAACAATGATGGACAAGTAATGTATTCATTGCTTTACTCATGTAACTGTAACCCCTCTACACAGCATCTTTACAATAAAATAAAATAATTTTTTGTAAAGGTAATATACAGAGGGGTTACAGTTATATAGGTAAAGTCATGCATATCAGGAGTCTTATTTCCAACAGTGTCCCCCCTTCCCTCATTTTAACCCATTTTCCCCCAACTTCTCTCCCCTTCCAAGTTGTAAAGTTCATTTCCAACTTAGTGTCTAGTGAGCATCACTATTGTATTAGTTCACCCTTTGTCCCACCATTTCTGTGATTCCTCCTCCCCTCCCCAACTCAGATAAACTTACATACAAGATCAAGGGTGCAGAAATACAAATGTTAAGAACAAGGAATAAACCAACGTTACTAAAATAGAAAAAAAGGAAATACCTGCAAATAGTACAAAAAAGGAAAAACAAACTCATTTCCATTTCTTGGAGTTCATTTCAATAAGCATAACTTTATATGGGTACATTGTGTTTTTAAAGAGTTAGAAAAAGATGTTAGATGCTAACCTGAGCACTTAGTTCTTTACTGCTGCTGCTGCTGCTGCTGCTGCTGCTACTACTACTACTACTACTACTACTACTTCTACTACTACTACTAATGTACAATCTCTTTGGAAAAGCTGATGGACATTTCAAATCAAATAACTTCCTCCATCACGGTGGTTCCGCAGTCCCTGATGATGGCAGGGAGCAGCGGTCTCTGGACCCCTCTTGCTGATGTGGAACCTGGAGTTGTCCTCAGGGTAAAGCAACGGGATGGATGTGGGCAGGCTCGTCTAGTTCCACAGCGATGGACATCGTGGACACTGTCGGGCACTCTCACAGATAAAACCAG
Organism: Dipodomys merriami; assembly: GCF_024711535.1. Taxonomy (NCBI): domain Eukaryota; kingdom Metazoa; phylum Chordata; class Mammalia; order Rodentia; family Heteromyidae; genus Dipodomys; species Dipodomys merriami. Next base: position 6,614,703 of record NW_027205381.1, read on the forward strand.
CGATGTCCAGAGATGAGCAGAGCTGAGAGTCAGTGGCTAGCAGATGTCCAGTCTCTCTGTATGGCCTTCTTTCTTGAGGACTCTCTCATGAATGGAACCTGTGTCCATGGAGTGGTCTGTCACTGATCACCAATGCCAACAGCCAGAATACCCTTCATCTTGTTTCAGAAATAAGGTTATCTATAAATTCAGAAAAGCAGGAAGGAGTAATCTTTTATATGCTTCTAAAGATGTACTTAGAAGAAGGCACCGTTTGTGTTTTGGGCAGGATCAAAGATTCTGTAGACTGCTGTATTGAAAACCGACGTCGAATCAGCCAGGTTCCTAGAGTTGCTGGTGGCCTGAGGTGTGAGACTGTACACCAGGACAGGAGGAGGACAGGAGGAGGATGGGGAGGGGGGATGGCGGTGGGGGTTGGGGGGGCTGGGGGGGGGGAAGGAGGCACTCTGTGATGCTGCAGCTCGTGGACCTGTGTCCTGCAGACACCTGCAGGGAAACTCTCACTAGGAGGTTTCGGTTGAAGAAACATACCAAGACATAAACCACAGTGATGTGACAGTGAGTAAAAATTTTACTCTATTTTTTATAAATAAATCAGCGGAGAAAGAAAGAAAATAAGCCAAAAGATAATTGATCAGGTTTACTAAACTTTAAATTTTGTATAATAATGGAATTTGGGATCTATGTGTTGAATCATAGAAAAGAATCACTTGCCTATTGAAAAAGAAAGCGAGATTAATTTATCTAATAAGTTGAGAATAGAAGAGAACTCCTTTGGCTTGATCAAAATTTATATAATCTTATCATGACAATGAGAAACTGTGTTTTTCACTTACTATGCTGTGCAGCAGGATGTCCCTTCTTACTGCTCCTATTAAACACTAAACTCTGAGTCCCCATCTGACAGTCATCAGAAAAGGGAAACTAAAGGGACTTAGACTGAAAGAGAAAAACAAATCAGGTCTCGTTCTCCGATGACATCTTAGTCTACAGAGTACATTTCAAAGAATCAACAACAAAAATATTCACATGGAAATAACTGGTAAGAATAGGAGATAAAACTAAAAGCCAATATCAGAAATGAATGATGGTAATTTGAGGTCAAAAACACAAGTTTTATTTACATTAACATTCTAAAATAAAACACATGTAAGTCTAATGAAATACATTTCTCTAATGAGAAAGCTGAAAAATTCTAATAAAACAATCCAAGAAGCACTAGACAAACGGCGATATTTTTCCATGGAGGCAGATGGAAGATGATGTCAGCATTTCCCAAAAATACTACCTGCGCAATCCTGACCACAACAGTGGAGAAGTATTTTGTGGCTATTGCCGAGCTGACTCCAAAGTTTATATGGAAATTCAAAGACCCAGAAAAGCCAACATAATATTGATTTTTTGGGGGGTCCGGTTGTGGGGCCTGAACTCTGGGCCTGTGCACTGTCCCTCAGCTCTTCAGCTCAAGGATAGTACTCTACCACTTGAGTCACAAGGTCACTTCTGGCTTTTTTTTCTTTTTGCTTATGTGGTGCTGAGGAATCGAACCCAGGGCCTCAGGCATGCAAGGCAAGCGCTCTACCACTGAGCCACCTTCCCAGCCCCGCCAACATAATATTGAACAAGGACAAAGTCATAGAATTGCTCAGCATTGCTCAGCAACAACAATATTAGTATGGTGGTACTGATGAAAAAAAAAATAAGGCAAAGGGAAAATTGGTGCAAAATACAGAGCTCAGAACTAGAGAAACATAGAAACTCATACTTGACAAAGATGCAAATGCAATGAAGTAAACAACAAATATTGTTGGGAAAAACCAGGCATCAGACAGAGAGGGAGGGAAGGAGAAAAAGAGGAGGAGGGAAGGAAGGAGAAAGAAGAGGAGGGGAAAAGAGAGGACTCAGGATGGGTTATAGGATTAAACATACAAGTATATAGTGGGAGGACAACAAAGAAGATATGTGAATGGTGACACAGCATAGAAAAAGATGCTCAACATCATGTTGATTAATGGCAGTGTGAGAGCTGAAACACCAGTGGAAATCACCACCCACTTGTTAGAATGGCCACCGTCTGGAATACAGGCTGCACCTAATGTTGGTGAGAATGCAACACCACAGGTGCCCTTGCTCCATGTCAGTGGGGATGGAAAGGTATAGATGGTTTGTCACTTTTATAAAACTTAGCATCTCCTTACAACATGATCCAGCAATTGTATCTTTGGCATTTTCCAATTCAGTTAGCCATTTCTGTCTGTAGAAAACCACCAGGCATACTTACAGATGCTCTATTATTAAATTTTGCAACTTATAAATGAGCAAAATCAGATGTGAACTCAGAGCTTTGTGCCTGCTCAGCTGGTGCTCTACCACTTAAGCACACTTCTAAGCCTGGATTTTTGCTGGGTCTTGGTGGAAATGGATTCTAGCAAGCTTTTATGGCTGAGTTAGCCTCAAACCCTGATCCTTTACATCTCCACCTCTGAGTAGCTACAGGTGTGAGTCACCATCACCCAGCTGAAAATGTTTTTAAATAGGTGAATGTGTACACAAATTGTGGCCCATCAACAGAATGAAATATTATTAATCAATAAAATGGAGTGAGTTAAAAAAATTTCAGAAGAACCTTACATTCATGGAGTAGAAAAAAAATCTATCTGAAAAGGCTGAATGATTCCAACTATATAACATTTCAGGAAAGGCAGGCAAAAACAAGCCTTGGTGGAGGGAGAGATTAAAGGGTAGAGCACTGTTTTGTATGTTTATTTTTGAACTTAATCTATAGACTCTTGTAATAGTAGACATATGTCATTTATCCATTTGTTGAAATCCATGGATTGTAATACAGACTGGCCCAACACAGTAATACAATAATGTGTTAAAGTAGGGAAGTTTTAAGTTGAAGAGTCTGGGGACAGAGTCAGGTCTGGAGGCTGCTCATGAGAACTCTTCATATTTCCTGTTTGTTTTATTATAATTTAAAGCTGCTCTAATACTAAAAACTCTATTACTTAAAAATACAAAGAAGAGAATCACTAAGATAATGAAAAAACCAAACCTTTCACCATACTGAATAAAACATTATTTTCCAGTATGTTTAGCAAAAACACAAAAGAAATGAAAAAGGAGTGATTCATCAGGATTTACTAAGCCCCAATTTTACTGTAATGGAATCAGGGAACAATTCTTTTAATTTAATGGGAATCTTATTAACATGTATTAATTGTTTCATTGTGACATTTTTATGTGTGTTTATAAATGTATTTTCATCCTATCCAAGCAACCTGTTGTGGTAATACTTACACTGCCATGGAAAAGAAGGAACATTCTTAGAAGGACTTGCTTATGTATTGATGAAGAAAGCAATTAATTTGAATGGTTCAGTATCTTGGCAAACAGAAAGCACAACGTTTGACACATGGTATATACTTAGTAACACTAATAAAATGTCAGGGATCTTATAGTTGGTGCTTAATAAGTAGGATCCACAACACATACGATAAAGGTGGAGTTCTGAAAACTCTTTATGGACAGCACAAAGGATAGCTTCATGGGTAGAGCCAGATTCCAGCTACTTTGAAAGCAGGATGAGTTCAAGGCTGAACTAAACATTACTAAGGCCTGTGTGGATCTGGGCAAAAAAACATGTAACCCTACTTGAAAAACACAACTGAAAAGCAAAAGAAAAGGCCTGGGCCTTGTCTCAAGTGGTAGAGGGCCTGTTTAACAAGTATGAAACCAAATGCTATTGTGGCCAAAATGGAAAATAAAATAATCTTATGGGCAGACACAAGCAAAAACAAGGTAGGGGGGAATATGAATGAGCAGAAATAGAAACACTTACCCCTAGGCCAGAAACACTGCCCACCAAGGGTTATGGCAGTAGTTCTAGTCTGTTGGGTAGAAGGAAGACTGTGAGGAGGCAGAGAGCCAGTGTGGGGAAGAGAAGTCAGGGAAGCACTGTCTCAGTGCTGTCCTGGGCCACCAGAGGGACTTCAAGGTGATCAGAGACCCAGTGGGTATCTGGACCTCTGAGGAGCCAGGAAACCTCAGTGTGTCAGTCCTTAGGTCTCCAGCAGACAGCTCAGCAACCAGGGCCTGCTGGGTCCAGGGGCAAGAGCAGCAGTCCCCACAGGGATTGCTTCCATAAGGCAGTTTGAAGTTGTTCCATCAGCATAGCTATTTTCCTGGAACTTAATGGTGTCTTCACATTGACTTTTGTTGTTGTTGTTGTTGGTCATGAGGCTTTGAACTCTGGGTCTGGGCACTGTCCCTGAGCTCTTCAGCTCAAGGCAAGCGCTCTACTGCTTGAGCCACAGTGCCACTTCCGGTTTTCTGGTGGTTATTTGGAGATAAGAGTCTCACAGACTTTCTTGCCTGGGCTAGCTTTGAACTATGATCCTCAGATTTCAGTTTCCTGAGTAGCTAGGATTACAGGCGTGTGCCACCGGTGCCTGGCCACATTGCCTTTTTTTAAAAAAAGAAAAAAACAGTTGCATTAAGATTAACATAGCATAAAAGTCACCTATTTGGGCTGGGAAGTTAGCTCAGTGGTAGAGTGCTTGCCTAGCATTCATGAGGCCCTGGGTTCGATTCCTCAGAACCATATAAGCAGAAAAAGCTGGAAGTGGCACTGTGGCTCAAGTGGAAGGGTGCTAGCCTTGAGCTGAAAAGCAGAGGGACAGTGCCCAGGACCAGAATTCAACCACCAAGACTGACAAAAAAAAAAAGTCATGCATTTAAGCCGTTGAGTTAAATGGGGGTGGGGGTGGGGTAAGGGGAGGTGTTCTATACTTCCACAGAGCTACATAAACATCACAGTAACAATAGGATATTTGCATCACCCTGAGTGTCTCACTCCTGTTACCAGAGCCCCATGAGATGCAGCTCTCTAGGTTACATGAACTGAATTCCATACCCTGCTTGGTTTTGTGTGTGTGTCTCCACCCATCCATCGGTTATTTGTGTCATGGCTTATGCCAACACTTCATTCCTATTGGCAAATAATATTTGACTCTGTTCATACATGACATTTCTGTTTGAAACAATGTCCCCTCTGTAGCCCAGAGCTGCAATTACAGGCGTACACCACTATGCCTGGATCATATACAACATTTTGATTACTCATTCAAGCCATACTGTATGAGATCATTTTATGTTGCTAGTAAGAAAATGCCACAGAAAGGTAAGTTATAAAGAAAATAGTGTTTGGCTTGTGGTTTAGGAAGTGCAAGGTGAAAGGACTATATCTGTTGATGTCTTCATTGCTAGCAGGGTCGTTGTTTGTTGCAGGGCATCGTATGGTAATAGTGTGTGCATGTGTGTGTGTGTGTGTGTGTGCATGTGTGCATGTTGTGCATGTCCGTGTGCATGCATGTGCATGTATGTTATATGTGTTCTGAGCTCTGTTCCTCTTCTTTAAAGCAAAAATAATCGAGTCACACTTATATGAATTTATGTAATCATCATTTCCTTAAGACCTAGCCTCTAAAAATGGCAGTTAGAATAAAGTATCTTCCTTCTTGGTTTATCAAGAGGAGACCAAAGTTCAACACCTAAAGCTGTGCCAGAAGCTCAGATCTTATCTAATCTTCCATTGCTCCCAGTGTTTGACTATTCTAAATCATTCTGGATTGAGCTTGTGCTGCAAGTTTTGTGTGAACGTAGTTTCAACTTGCTGTGGCTGTGACCTTGGGAGAGAAATGTCTGGGAAACAAGGTTATTCCACATTCATCTTTGGAAAACTGCTCCATTTCAAGGGCTCTGTCCTGTCATTCTGTACTGCCAGGAACCATGTGTAGATTCCTTCTCTGTGCACATGGTAACAACTGGTATTGCCTCTGTGTTCTGATTTGGTGCCCTAGCAGTGTGATGTGATCCTTCATGTAGTATGGCTTTCCCATTTCTCTAAGACTGGTTGTGTTGAATACCTTTTCTTCCACTTAATGGCCATGTAGATATATGGCTACTTAGATTTTTGCTTTTTTAAGTTAGATGATTTCTCTTTTTGTTAATGGCTTATGAAAGTTATTTTAAATGTATATTCTAGACACAAAACCTTTATCAGATATGTGATTTAAAACATCTCCTAGTCTCAGGATTGCTATTTCAGTTTCTTGATGGTGTCCTTTAAAATGAAAAGTTTTTGGTGATATTGCAAGTTAATTTTTTCCATTTGGCACTGAGGATTTTATTGTCATAGCTAAGGAGACAGGGCCAAACCCAGGTCAGGAAAATCACTCCTCTCTTTTCTTCTGAGAGTTATTATTTTTTTTTTTTCTGTCAGTTCTGGAGCCTGAACTCTGGGCCTGGGCCATGTCCTCAGCTCTTCACCTCAAGGCTAGCACTCTACCACTTGAGCCACAGCACCACTTCTGGCTTTTTCTGCTTATGTGTTGCTGAGGAATTGAACCCAGGGCCTCATGCATGCAAGGCAAGCACTCTGCCACTGAGCCACCTTCCCAGTCCCCTTCTTCTAAGGGTTTTTATAGTGTTGATTCTATGTTTAGGTCTATACTTGTAAATTTTGTGTAGGGTATGAGGTAAGGTGACAACTTCTTCCATCTACATGTGAATATCTAGTGTCTCAGCATTATTTGTTAAAAAGACATTGTTCAAAAAGAAATGTACTCGTCATCTGATTCGTGTAACTGTAAACCCTCTGTACATCACCTTTAAAATGACAATAAAAATGCATGAAAAGACTATTCTTTCTCCCATTAAACTTTTCTTGGTACCCTTACTAAAAAATATCAATTGAGTACCCAGCCTCAGTAGCACATGCCTGTAATCCTAGGTATAATTGAGGCTGAGTTTGGGATGATTGTAGCTGGAGGTCAGGCCAGTAAAACTTTAGAATATATCTCAATTTATAAAAAACAATTGATGACAATTCTGTCATCCTAGATATATAGGAAATGGAGTTTAGGGTAATTGTAGTTCCAGACCAACTTGGAGAAAAGTTGTTGCTCACAAGACTCATTTTACTTTGAATTAGATGGTATTTGTAATATTAAGGTTTTCATTGTTATCATTTTCTTTTTTTTTCTTTTTTTCTTTTTCTTTTTTTATTGTGAAAATACTGTACAGAGGAATTACAATTACATGGGCAAGATAATGAGTACATTTCTTATCAAGCATTGTAGCCTCCTCCATTTTCATTACGTGCATACACTGTGCAACTCAATAGAAGAAGCAGGACATGATGTCACACTCTTGCCTTCTGAGCTGAAAGAGTAAAATAGGATGATGATAGTCAGGCATAGGACCTGGTTAAAAAATAAATAAATATAACCAGTACAAAAAAGAGCTGGAATCATATCTAGGTAAAATGTCTGCATATCAAGCATGAGGCTGTAGGTTCAAATCTAAGGGCCACCAGTATAAAAGAAGTCAATTGATTATAAACATAGTCAATGACTGATTTATGTGTATTTCTGCTAGTGTTAGAGTACCTTTATTTCTGCAGCTTGCTAGTACACTGAAAAAAATGGAGTCTCCTAGACTTGCTCCTCTTATTCAAGATTACTTTGGATTTTCTGGAGACCTTGAATTTCCACATGAATTATAGCATTAATTTATTAATCCATGCAAAGATTTTAGTAGGAATAATCTAGAGGTTGTTGCTGCTGTAACAACATAGAGCCCTTGAATCTCTGAGTGTGGAATATTGTTTTCATTTATGTATAATGTAACCTCTCTTCTTTGCACTTTTGTTTCCCATGCTTTACTACCCATAGTTAGTTAATAGCCTGAAAATATGAAACAAGTAATTCCATATGAACAGAAGCAAATGAAGGAGGCCACACTGACATGATTTCATGATAGGATATTGTTATAATTGTTCTGCTTTTATTGCTGTTGCAGTGAGGCTGTCACTGTGCTTAACTTACACATTAAGCTCTATTATAGAAATATGTATATGGGAGGCCACATATCTAAGACTTGGTACTAGTCATGGGTAGAGGACACATTGGGAGTGGCTTGGAATCTACTCCCACAAACGAGAAAGGACACTGTATCTTTAATTTCTTTCAAGGATTTTTGTGGTTTTCTATGTTTAAAAACAGCAGTCTTGCACTTCTTTTGTAGTTTTTTCCTTAAAAAGTCTGCTTTGAATGTGATTGTGAATGGGTTGTTGCATAAATCATACTTGAATAGTATTTATTTTTGTATATTAATTATTTGTGTGTATTATCTTTGTGTATTATCTATGTATATTAAATTTGTATCTTGCAATTCTGCTGACATCATCCACTAGTGTAAGATTTTTCCAGCTGGCTTACTATGGATTATTATGATATACAGCACTGTGCCCTCTAAAACAGAATAATTTTACTTCTTCCCTTTCAGTCTTGAATTTTTTCTTGAAAATTTTTTGACCAGAGATTCTCATTCCATACTGAATAGAAGATACCAGTGCTTTCTATTCCCTGACCTTAGGTGGAAAGTGCCTTTGAGGTGACTTGAGGTTTTATATACTCTCTTTACTGGGTGGAGGAGACCTCCTTAAATTTGTCCAGATTTTTCTTATAAAAGACTTTGGGATAATTTCACTTTGTTTGCTGTATTCACTGATACAGTCATCTTGTTTTTGTATTTTGATATATTTATATGGTGCATTTATTTAGATGATTTTTCAGTGATACATCAACTTTTCATTCTTGGGAAAACTTACACCTGATCAAGCATATTAAAATGCTTATATCTTTCTTATTGATTTGTTAGAATTATTTGAAATTATGTGATGCCAATATTAATAAAAGATACTGGTCCTTGAGTTCATTTTTCTCAGCAGGAGTATAATATTATAGTTTGATATTATACTATTACATTTTAGTATATATTATAGTAGAGTAAAGTTTATATTATAGTATAATATTACAGTTTGGATATTTACCTTGATATAATCCACTAGTCTAGTTCATGTTCCTAAGTTTTACTGTGCTTGGTTGTGTGTGTGTGTGTGTGTGTGTGTGTGTGTGTGTATCTGCATTATTATTTAAACATTTACCATTTTAACAATGTATGTGTGGATTCCAGTTTGGGGCTACTAAAAAGAAAAGTATTCTGAATATTTGTGTACAGACTGTTGTAACCTAAGATTTTACTTCTCTGGGATAAATGTTCAGTAGTGCAATGGCTTGTCATATGACAATAACATGTTAGGGCTCTTTAACAAATATCAAAGTGCATTTCAAGGGTAAATCCATCATCAGTGTATGAGTGACCTAGTTTTTACTATTTCTTATTGTCATTTAGTGTTGTTGTTTTGTAATTTTTAATTATTATTATTTTTTGGTTGAGGGACATTTACTCTGGTCTGGGCGCTGTCCCTTAGCTCTTCAGCTCAAGGTGAGTGCTCTACTACTTGAGCCACAGCACCACTTCCAGTTGCCTGGTGGTTAAATGGAGATAAGAGTCTCACAGACTTTCCTGCATGGGCTGGCTTTGAACCATGATCCTCAGATCTCAGCCTCCTGAGTAGCTAGGATTACAGGCATGAGTCACTGGTGCCTAGCTGCAATTTTTAATTTTAATGTTGCAATTCCCTAGTGATAAATATTTTACATATTCTCTTAAATGAAATGTCTCTTCAATCCTTTTCTAAATGGGACATGTACAATTCTTATAGTTAAGTCTTGAGTTCTGTTTTCTACTTGCAAGTCCTTAGATAGGAAGTTTGTATTATTTCTTTCTCATTTATCTACAGACTTCTTTAGGCTCCAAACATTCATTTTTAGTAAGGCACTGTTTAAAAATTATTTTTCTTATGAAACATGTTTTTGGTGTCAATTTTTAGAATACTTTTAGACTTCAATCCCAGGGACTTGTTGGTCTCTTTTCTCCTACAGGTTTATTGTTTGTTTGCATTGATATCTGTGGTCATTTGTGAAATACTTTTGCATTGAAGATTTATTTTTAATCATTTTCCTCTTTCCTCTTAATATACAGCTGTCAGTTTCTTTATCTCTGCTTGATAAAATGCTATGCCTTCTCCACTACTTCAATTTTCCTAATTTCTTAAAGATAAATGAAAAGTGTTTATTTTCTGGATGTTCTGTTCTGTTTGATTAATCTGTCTCTATATCTCTGCCAGTGTAATATAGTGTTGCATACCAGATATATTGAGAGAATCCTTAATATTGGGTGGTAGAACTCCTATCATTTTGTTCTTTCTTAGGACTATATGCTAAATAAAAATGTCCATTTTACTTAAAAATTAGAATAATCTTATCTAGATGTTTGTATGAATGGCAGGAAGCCTATTGATATTCCACTAGCTTAGGGAGAATTGACATACTGAGCTTCCAATACACTTGTGCAGTGTCTCCATCCATTTAGATTTTCTTCTGTTCCTTCCATTGGTGTGCGGTCATCTTCAGTATACAGATATATAATTATATGAGTATTAAGTTTGTACTGGTAATACTTAGGTACTCCGTTTTCTTTGGATTCATTTTAGATGATACTTATTATACTTTCAGTTTCTGCTTGTAAATGTTCATTTTTAGTATATGAGATATAAAAGTGTTGTATAAAAGTGTTGATTTTGTATAAAAGTGTTGATTTTGGATCCTGTAATTTTGCTGATTTCACCTATTAGTTCTAGTATATTTTGAATTTCTACACAATCTATCATTTGTAAGTAAAGAGAATTGTATGTCTTCCCTTCTAATCTGTATTTCATTTATTATTATTGTCTTATTACTATGGCTGGATTTTTCAAGTATTCTTCTGAATTGATGGAAACCCAAGGTATGTATCTCCTTATAGCTTTTCCTTAACAAGTTTAGGAGATTCTGAACCATTCCAAACTCGTTAGGAATCTTTTCATAATCATTTACATCTATTATGTTTCCTTAGTATACTGATATTATACTGTCCGTGTTTTGAATGATTTTTCAAATATTGAATCAGCTTTAGTTGAATAGGTCCCAGGTAATGAGTCCTGCATGGTCATGGGCTAAAATTTTTCTGCATCTACTTTAATAAGAGATGTTAAGCAGTAGTTTTCTTCATAAATTTGTCTGGTTTGGATATCAGGGTAATACTAGCCTCATAAATTAAGTTGGGACATGATCCTACTTCCTACATCTTATGAGAGTGAGTAAAATCAATGTTAGTGCTTGGATCTGGAAATTACTTTTTGAAGTGTTTCTAAATTATAAAATTCATCTTTTTTATTCTTGATTATGATTGTAATTGTATGATTAATCTTGATTAAATTTTAATCAACTTTCTGAGCAGCTGGTTCATTTCTTTAAAATGGTTGACTTTATAAGTGTCAAGTTGTTCATATTTCTTCCTTATTTTGTTGTTTAATGGCTGTAATATCTAAAGTTCACACCACTATGGTCTTCCGTTGGTAAATTTCATCCTCTCATTTCTATTGCTATATGATTTTCAACTTCCTAATTGTTTTTGAAGAATAAGCTTTTTATTTCATTGACATTTTTCTCTTTTGTTGCTTGCTTTCGATTTCATTGGTGTTTTTATCACTGCCTTTGTTGTATTACCTATCTCAGTGGGATAGTTTGCCCACACACTTCTTGTTTCTCACAGTTGGCGTATATGTAAGACATTTGATTCTTGTGTTCCTTTTAAATGAAATTGCTCACTGCATTCCCTGTTAGAATGTTTCAGCTGAAGCTTTCATGCATCTTGGTGTGTTTCATTTCACACTTGATCCTGTGAGCACTTGATCCTGTGCACACTTCATCTTGACTCTCCATAAATAACAGCCTTGGGCCCATCAGAGCCAGGGACAGATTCCCTGGGCTACATATTATCTGTAACACTGCTTTTGTCTTTCATGGTGCTGTCATTTACCTGATTTTGTCAGGTGATTCCCGCTGAATTTGGAAGATAAATAGCTTAGAATAAAGGGTAACTAGATTAGGCATATCATAAATTGTATATCTGTCCTGACAATGGTGGCTCACACCTATAATCCTAGCTACTAAGGAGGCTGAGACCTGAGGAGTTCTGTTTGAAGCCAGCACAAGCAGCAAAGTCTATGAGAATATGATTTCCAATTAAGAAGCAAAAATATGGAAGTGGAAGTGTGGCTCAAGTGGTAGAAAAAGCCAAATGAAAGTAGAAGGCCTGAGTTCTAGACTACTGAAGTTCTGAGTCTTGGAAATGTAAATAAAATAAATGAATTAAATTAAGTATTTTAAATAAATATTATATACAGATGGCCTTTCTCTACTGCGTGTGCAGTTTCTCTTGTACTGGGTTCCCCTATCAACTCACCTGCTTGTCTCTTTGCTTGTCTCTTGTACCACATGATGGGCTAAGAGTTGTGCCCAGTGAAGGGAGAAGAGGAAGTCAGCTGGCATCTTGTCATCCTGTTGAAGAGTCTACTGTGGCTTTTCCTGTAATTTCTTTCTTTGGCTTTGGATTATACAGATGCATAATCCTGGGTTCAGGAAATGAGTTGAGAAGCATTGAGCAGGAATGGTAAGGGGAAACAAAGGAGGAAGGCAACAATGCTTGATAAGAAATGTACTCATTACCTTGCTCATGTAACCCTTCTGTATGGTATTTTCACAATTAAAAAACTTATTAATAAAAAAGATTTTTTTCTGGGCAGTGAATTTTAAGAAACATATTTGATAGACTTCATAAGTGGAGTTGTCTGCATCCCAGCTGTTCTTTGTGGGAAGGGATTGCGTCTGCATTTCCACTAAATCCATGTTCTACTTTCCTTTTTGAGTATTCCAGGGGTGTATCTCAGTTATTGCTACCAGGTGCTTGTCAGACTTCCTCTTAATGTTGACTTTTAGTATCTGAGTCCTTTATTTTACTGGTAAGTCTAACGGAAGGTTTGGTAGTGTGGCTGATATTCACTTCAGTTTTCCAATCTTCCAGTGATTTTTTTAAAAAAAATCTTATTTTAATTATTTCTGTTTAAGGTACTTAATTGTTCTTATTTAATTTCATTATTTCTATTAAGATACATCTGTTAAAGATATTTTCCATGATTCTGCTTTGTTTGAATATAGAAATTCCCATACTTCACTTTACAAGGTGAAAGTGTAGCTAAATCATTTCAAATACTTCTTCAATATTGCCATTTGTAGATATACTTTTCCCTTAAACACTACATAACCATATCGTGTGACTTTGGAGATGTTGTGTTTCACCTTTCACTATCTCAAAGTACTTCCTCATTGCCCTATAATATTTTAAGTGTTCTGTTGTTTATTTTAAAATACATTATTTAAATTTCACAAATCTATGGAATTTAAAATTCTCTTACAAGTTATTTATAATTTATTCCATTGTGGTAGGGACACATGCTTTATAAGATTTTGGCTCCTACACTTACTGGGAATATTTGACTGCATATCACATTGTCTACCCTGGAGAGTACTCATGGAGGGAGAGTACTGTGTCAATGCTGGTGAGATCTTTGTCGCACAGTATGACGTAAGTCTTCCTCTTTCTTGCTTATCTTCTGTTAACTTATTTTGAACTCAAGTTCTCATGTGCTCACTCTGCTTTCTTGTTCATGGCTGGTGCACTACCACTTGAGCAACACTTATAGTCTGACATTTCACTGGTTAATTAGACTTTTATGCCTGTGCTGGCTTCAAACTACTAATCTCCAGGTCTCAGCCTCCTGCATATCTGGGATTACAAACACAAGGCACCAGTGTCTGGCTTGAACTTCATTCTCTTTCTTTATATAAACACTTATGTTCTTGTTTAGCATGTATACTTTAAAATGTGTGATTTAATAATTTTTAATAAATGGCAATAGGTGTACTAAGGTTTACAAAGTACATCTTAATATATCAGACTCAAATTACATTAATGTCACTGATACAAAAATGATTTTGTCTACATTATTATTTGTTATATTTTTGTTGCTACTAGTGTTAATCTATATTGTTTGATTAATGCTACACTGTTACAAATACAGTTTTAATGATTATATTTAACTTTATCTCATTTAAAGGTTCTAAGGAAAAGAATATATATAAACACACACATACTAATATGTATACAATGTCTATATAGACACAATGGATGAGAGATACAAGTGTGTTTATGTAAATGTATGTGTGTGCATATAAAGCATGTATACACAGTCTTATCTCATCATTGTTCAACATGAGCTTGCACTTCCATCAACATAGCTTGGATCCCCTCTATCTCTTTTTGTCTTGTTTCTGTCTACTCTATTGTATTTCCATATAATGCAGGACTACAATATGAGTAAACACAGGTGACTATGGAATTACTTTTTAATCTTTAAAAAAGGAGAATAAATTATGATTTATATTTTTATAACTATCATCATAATTGTCTTTAATAATAATGTTTTATTGAATGGATTCAAACTACTCTCTAGGTCACTTGCTTTGAACACAGGGAACTTTTTCTTTCTTTCTTTTTAAAATTTGGCTTGACCTCAAAGCTAGTGCTCTACCACTTGAGCCATAGCACCACTTCCAGTTTTCTGGTGGTTTTTCCTGGAGATGAGAGTCTCATGAGCTTTTCTGCCATGGCTGGCTTTGAACCTCAATCCTCAGATCTCAGCCTCCTGAGTAGCTAGGATTACAGGCATGAGCCACCAGCGCCCAGCTGAGTTTCTTGTAATACAGTCTGAAAGGATCCATCCCATCCATCCCAGGGGACCACGCAGAGGCAGGCAGGCACAGGAGAAAGATTATTACAAGGTTTATTAGAGAAGCCATATTTACCCTGGAGAGAGCACATGATGATCTCCACTGTCTTGGTAGCATCAGGTTCTGGGGTAGGAAGTGAGGTTGACGGGAGGACCAAAGGTGGGCATAATGCTTACTTACACAGTTATCTTGGGCAGCCATAACAAAATATTGCAGAATGGGTGGCTTCAATAGCAGAAATTAACTTTAGCACACTCTGAAGACTGTCAGAATAAGGTCTTCCTGGGCTAGCGTCTGGAAGTCTAGAAAGGATTCTCTTCTTGCTATGTCCTCACATCACACATACACACACACACACACACACACACACACAGAGAGAGAAAGAGAGAGAGAGAGACAGGAAGACAGAGACATAGAGAGATGTCAGAGAATACTCTAGCCTAATTCCTTGGATTCAAAGCTCTCATTTAACCTCAATTATTGTCATTTTTATCCTATCTCCCAATTAGTCACTTTGGGGACTGGAGCTTTAATGTGTGTTTTGGAAGAGGGGCATAGGCATTCTGTTTCTGACCGACCTCTGGGAATGCCTTAATTTGTCTTAATTTTGAAATATTTAAAAATGTAGTTTTGATGACCTAAAGGCCTTGATTTGAAAGGCCTTCTTTTCCTTTCCTCTTAGCAGAAGTCTTACTGACTTCTGGTTTCCATTGTGTGACTGAAATTAGCCATTAATCTTACCAGTTTATATCATTTTCCTTTGCTTCTTGAAGAAGTTATATGTCTAACTGTGAATCTCTTTGTGTTGAGCTTCTTGGGTGTTAATATTTTTCCACTGAATTTGGTATGTTCTCAAAAACTTTTTTAAATGTGTGAAGTCTTCATTTCCTCTTCTTCTGGTATTGTTATTTTTATATTAGTATGCTTTAATTAGTGCAATATTTCTATAAATACCAATTCATTTTTATTATTATCTTTGTTGCTTAAGCTCTAAGGTTTGTCTCCCACTTCTTTCTCTGGCAGCTCAAATATATTGCTAAGACTGTACTATAAAATTTTTATTTGTGTTATTATATTTTAAACTTCTACTTAGTATGTTATAATTTTTTATCATTTTATTGATATTCTTTATCTGATGAAACATTGTCATCCTGCCAGTAAGTAAACATAATTTTCTTTAATTCTTTGACTACATCTGTGAATAACTAATGTGAAATCTTTTGTCTTATAAGCCCAACATCTGGTTCCCCCTCCAAGGTATGTTCTATTCCTCCATACTTTTCTATTTCTTTGAATTTCTTACAATTAAAATTTAATCTTTTGTGAAATGCATTGTAGGAATTCTATACCCTGATGCCTTCTTATGAGCTTGTTAATATTGTTTGTTTCCTTATACATTAATGATTTGGCTGTCACAGGTCAGTAAAGTCGATTTCCCTCAAGTATCTCTAATATTCTGCTCTAACTTTTCTCATTTTCAAACCAGTTTTCCTAGGGTGCGCCACATGGTCAGCACATGGCTGCCAGCAATTGCTTGGTCAGAGCTCCTGATTAAGCCCTCTGAACTACTACTATGATTTTTTTCCATATAAATATATCAGTGTGTGAGAAAGAGCTGTGGCAACTTACTCTATCATTGAAAAAGATGTGAGTCTCACACACTTCTAGTCACTCCTCAGAGATGATCCCTGAGCATGAAGACTTCTAACAAAAATAAATGTGATACATATTTAAGGGTTCATTTTCCTGACATCACATTATCTGACCTTTTCCGCTTGACTCATACCTATACTAGATATTGCAAATAAGGGAAACCATGGGACCTATGTTTCTTTGGGCCTGGCTTACTTCACTTAATATAATTTTTTCCAAACCTTTCCATTTCCTAACAAATGGGGAAATGTCATTCTTTCTGATGGAGGCATAGAATTCCATTGTGTATATATACCACATTTTCTTGATCCATTCATCTACTGAGGGGCATCTGGGTTGGTTCCATATCTTAGCTATGGTAAATAATGCTGCAATAAACATAGTTGTGCTGGTAGCTTTAGTGTGGTCTTGTTTGTAAACATTTGGGTAAATGCCCAAAAGTGGGATTGCTGGATCATAGGGGAGATCTATGTGAAGTCTTCTGAGGAACCTCCATACTGCTTTCCAAAGTGGTTGAACAAGTTTACATTCCCACCAACAATGAAGTAAGGTTCCTTTCTGTCCACATCCCCTGCAGCATCTGTTGTTGTTAGAGTTCTTGATTTTTGCCATTCTAACTGGAGTGAGGTGATATCTCAATGTTGTTTTGATTTGCATTTCTTTTATGGCTAGGGATGTTGAATATTTCTTCATGTGTCTATTGGCCATCCTTCTTTCTTCTTCAGAGAAGCTTCTCTTTAAGTCTTTTGCCCACTTATTTATTGGGCAGTTGTTTCTTTGAGGATTTGTTGTTGGGTGGTTAGATAATGTAATGTTAGGAAAATGAACCCTTAAATATGTATTTTAATGTTTTCGTTTCTTTCATGCATGTGTCTCTAACGCATTTATAAGATTATTTCTTTGTTGCTTTGTATGTCCCTCCCCTACAGTGTAACCCCCGCTTTCACTATATTTGATGTCAGTATAACATGTGGAGGAGATGGGGACAAATAAGTCGTTTAAGGATTCAGGTGGACCTGTTGCAACAATGAGAAGTACAAAATGTCATGTCAAAACCAGCTTTACAATGTCGGTGTGGGGGGGGGAGGGGGGTATGATTGGGTGGGGGGAGGGGGGAGGCTGGGAAGGGAGGTGAAGGGTAAACAAAGGAGGAGGCTGCAATGCTTGGTAAGAAATGTATGCATTATCCTGCCCATGTAATTGTAGTCCCTCTGTACAGTATGTTCTCAAATAAAATAAAATTAAATTAAAAAAAATGTGATATCTAGCTCTTTGTCTCCTTCCCTGATCTCCTTGGCAAACTTCAGGCTGGTCTCTTTATACTCTACACTCTTTATACTACATTAGTTACAACAGGTTTTTGAGCTGCACTAGTTCCTACCTGATTTCATTAATATATTGGGATAACACTTGCTCCAGAGTTTTCTCAGTTACAGTCAAGCCTTCAACAAGAGTGAAGTAATGACAGACCCCGGGGCTTGCTCTCAACTTTCTCTGGGTAGAAACTCTGATGTCAGGGAGTTAGAGCTGGGAAAGAGTTTGGTCTCTGCTTCCATGCTCTATGAATCAGGAGCTCTGCAGCATAGTGGAGGGAAGTAAAGTTTGGTGCCTCCAACAGTCCTGCTCACTATAAATCATTAGTATTCCTGAATCAGGGATTATGGGCATAGTGCTTTCCAGCTTTCAAACATACCTACAATAGATATTCCATACCAGGAATCCAAGTGAGATAAGTTTGACATTTCTCTGCCAGTCCCTTTAAAGAGCCTTAAGAAACAAACTCTTCAACAGCTCAGTCCTCACACACTTGGTAAGAATTGGGGACTGGAAATGGGCACTGCCAACAAACTGATACCATTCATTCCATACTGATTCTCTGTAGCAAAACAGCTATGTAAACTATGATATCCTGATGTTCACTAGCTTCTAGAAAACACAGGAACTTCTACTTGGCTATAAAGCCACTTTAACAACTTGTCCACAAGGAGACACTATGGGAAGAGTGGGTAGGGACATCCAGAGAACCAATGCTGTGTGCTGTTGGGTGATACCAGGATTTCCATGGATATTGTTGCATACATGTTTGGCAGTTTGTGGCAGGCCTTTGGCTGTCCTCCATGGAATTTACATGATTGCTTTTGCAAATGTTTATGAAGTTAGTAGATGCCTTTCTGAGGGAGACATTTTTCAGAGTTCTTTGTACTCTTCTGGGAATGATGTCTGCCTGATTGTGTGTGTGTGTGTGTGTGTGTGTGTGTGTGCGTGCGCGCGCGCACGTGTGTGCACTGGAACTTGAATTTGGGCCTAGGTGCTTTCTCTGAGATTTTTTGCTCAAAACTAGTACTCTATTACTTGAGACCCAGGCCCACTTTTGGCTTTCTTTAGTGGCTAATTGGAGGTAAGAGTCACACAGACTTTTCTGCCCAGGCTGGATTCAAACCACAATCCTCCAATCTCAGCCTTCTTAGTAGCTAGGATAATCAGGTGGAAGCCACCATTGTCTGGCTAAATTTCCAACATTTTAAAACCAGAAGCAACAACTTTAAAAATAAGAAGAAGAATAGCTTAGATGGTGCTCTAGTAGCTAAATGTTAGTGCTCTGGAAGCAGAAATATGGGAGCATGCCCTGCCTTTCTCTTCCATGTGTCCCATGTCCAGGAAAGCCCAAGATATCAATGCCATCCTCTGGGCTACTGTGGAAGTCTCACTGATCCCATATTGCTCATGAAAATGAGGCTTCACATGGAGAATATCACTGAAATTCAAGGGGGTATTCTGCTGAGAACACTGTGGTAGAAGATTCTTCTGTTGACTCACTATTTTGCAGATCCTGAGTTCTGCCTGGGGTATTAGCTCCTGAGCAAATCCTGTGTGGGGTCTCTCATCCTTCCACAGTCAATCTCAGAGGCTTAGGTGCTCTATTGTGTCTATGAGGACTACAGACATGGCCCTTGGTTAACAGTCAGACAGGCCATGGTCAGTAACACACCTCATCCCCTAGTACTTACCCACCTACGCAGTGCTTGGAGAGAAAGCAGTGGGAGTGGGTTGTAGACAGGATCTTTGGCTGCATCTTTTGACCCATCAGACCCTAGGGGAAGTTCCCCTTTAACTCTCTTTTGAAAAGCTAGAATATGGCCAGGAAAAGAGAATATCTACATCTCTTCTGGGTCTAGGGTAGCCCTCTTTAAGATTCAACCAAAACTGTAGAATGAACCCAGCAGCAGGTATAGAAAGGGGCTTGCTGAGCTGCAAGCTGGATGAAGGGGCTGGTATAATATGGACGTCTAAAAGCTGAGTTACAAGACAGTCAAAGATCTGAAGAGATAGTCATGGAGTGTCATCTTGACAAAGGAATGACCCACCGTCCACTCAGCCACAGCTGGCGTAGAAGCTGGGAACAGGAAGGCAAGGCATATCAGCCAGACACCAGGAGACTAGAGATGCCTCCCTTACCCATCCCCTCATTTCCACAAGTCACAAAATCTCCTCTGCCTCACAAACTTGGACACCTTCTTGAGAAAAGATTTAAGAGTAGAGGAGGAATACCAGGAGGCTAAACATTTGTATTCAAAGAAAAATTAGATAGTCAGTCGTAGAGACTGTGATTTAATAAATTGTTTTCAATTTAAATGCTTTATAGAAATAAATGTTTTAATTAGCTGAAAGAGGCTTGCGATTTGGCCCACAGTAGAGATGTTCATCTTCAAGGCAGTGATATCCAGCCCACAGAAGAGTCAGGCCACAGCCCTCATAAAGTGTGGTGACCAAGGGCAGGTGCAAGCCAACTGTGATTTTTATGAAGAATCTGAAATGTGATGGAAGTTACAAACAGATCTACCTTCATGATCTTCCTCCATGATCCTGCCATGATTCAGCCATCTTAGATGGCAATGTCATGGAATGAATCTGGAAGGACTGGATGGATGCCCTTCAAAGGAGAGAGGATAGCCCATTCAAGCTGCCCTTTGCATTTTCAGTGTATTTTCTAGATTTGAAAACAAGGTTCAAGCCTAAGATTACTCCATCAACAGGCAAAGCTGAAAAATTCTATTGAGACAATAAAAATCTACACATTAACGATTCACCAGCACTTCTAGCATAACAATCTAATAAATAATGCTTCTTTTTTACTTGTAGTCTAATAGTCACACAGGTTCTTATTGATTTATTTTCTCCTGTACACTATACACTTTAATCCTGGTTAGCTCGGTCTACTCCATCATCATCAATGAACATCAATGAACAGCTTCTTCTCCATCTACAAAGCATGTGGCACTAAACATGCCTTGTAAAGAATTGGGCTTCCCAGCTCTGTAATCAGGATGGACCTGCAAACAACAAGTAATACCATCACCATCTGTAATGACATCATTTCTTATTATTATAGAAAATGCAGGTATGATTCCACAGTGTCCCCAAATAGCTTTGGTACTGGCAAGGGAGATATAAACACACAGTCCTTACCATCCAGACAAACAGCCAAGGGACAGGTGCACACTTGTGAAAAGACTGAGGCAGACTAAGTATAAAGGCCTGGGAATATGGAGGCTCCCATATGCCTTCTCATCTGGGAGAGCTCATCTTTTCCTGAGGGTGACAGGTGATAAAAGGTATTTCAGTGGAGGTTTTCAGACTCTAGTAATAAAACCAGATAATTTGAAGTAGACATTTTTCATGGAAAGATTTGGGTGGCTTTGGGATGAGAGAAGGGGAAACCTCAGAACACTGCCCCAAACCATACATTAGAACTGTGTTCAAGGGAGGGAAATAGGGCTGCCAGGAATACCATCACAGGGACTTACCAGAATCATCACACAAACAATAAGGACCTGCACATCTCAATGTACCCAATATTCACAAGGAAGAAAGCAAATAGTCATGGGACTTTACCTTTAGCCATTTACTAATCATCTCAAGATCTCTGAGGAGATGATGGAGAACAGTATTAGATTAGACAGATTAGAGAGTTAATCATTACTGGTTTTCCCCTTCACTTTCTAGGTTCTTTCCACAAGCCAGCTGCCCCTCGCTCCCAGTGCCACACGATCACTTTTTAAGCAAAAGGCAGAAGTTTGCACCTTATAGATGGCTGCAAGGATGAAAAGGGCCTCCTCCTGGAAGTCATGTGCTCCATGCTTGCTGTCAACTAGGGCTGGTGGAGCTGTGACCCACACCTCCTGCTGTGCCTTCTCTCTGCCAGCAGCCTTTATTTCCTGAGCTTCCTGGACACATCTTGGCATGGAAGGAACAGCAGTCACCTGACTCTACCTCCACCATCCCACTGGACCTTTGCAGATGCTTTGTCTGTCCCTGCACCACCAATTCTGCCACAGAGCCAGGCACATGACAGGTCAGCTACGAGTTCTGTGGTGCTTTATTTCTAATTAGCTAAGGTACAACAGATCTTGCTAACTCACTGGCATATTGAATGTCTCATTACCGTTTATTCATTACTGACTTCTAATTATCTTAAATGGCTTCTTATTAGTTTTTGCCCATTGGAAAATGCATGTGAATAGAGTGGGGCACAGGGCAGACCTCAGGGTGAAGTGGACACTGGAAAGCCCTGGTCACCAGGAAATATTGCTTCACTGGAAGGTGCATCATCCCTGCAAAACCCTGTCCAGCCTCACTTTTCCAGTACACAAAGAAAATCCCATCCAAACTTTTAGTGAATCTGAGCCATGGAAGATCAGGAGATGTTCCAAGCAGCCATTCAGTCTGAGAGACCTCTCACCTTTCTTGAGCCCCTAGCCACCAGAGACTTCCTCGTCCTCCCTCCCACCCAGAAATGGCTTGCTCTTGGTTACTCACCTTGCATTGTGTGAAAATCCACTTCCTGCCAGAGACTAAAACCCCTTCTCTAGTTGTAAATGCAGATTATTTCTCTTTAACAGAAATGTGAGCTATTACTTTAACATATGCAACAAAAAGTTTAGAACCACCCAGATGCAAGTGGTTCATTCTTGTAACCCTAGAAAATTAGGAGGTTGGGGTAGCTGGAATTGTATCCCAGTCAAAGTTCAAGAGACCTCATCTTAATGAAGAGTTGCATATGGTGGATGGTGCCTGGTATTCATCTGAATGTAGGAGGATCCCTCCTGAGCCAAAGCAGGGCAGGAAGCAAGATCCTATCTCAAAATTAGGGAGCCAAGATCCCTGTTAAACACATAGCACAGTCTAAGTGGCCTAGCAAGCACAAGGACCCAAGTTTAAGCTATTATTTCTACTCCGGAGGATTTAATCTAAGACAATAAGCACAGATAGAGACAAAGCTTAAGATCAAAGATTAGCTAAGAGTCTAGTTGTATTCTCATAAAATGCACTTGCAGACTTCCCTAGGACCTCAGAACATGGCTTTATTTGAAAGTAAAACCTTTACAGAGACGACCAAATTAAAACAAGTCATTGGGATGCTCCAATGTCACCAACTTATAGAAGGGAGAGGCACATATATTCAAAGACTGGGGTACAAAGACACACAGGAAGTGGGCTGCCACTTCCCAGAAAGAAGTGAGACCAAGGTGGATCCCTCCCTCAGCCTTCAGGAGGAGCTGCTGGACATCTTGAGCTTGAACTTCCAGCCTCCAGAATGGACACAATCCATTTCTGTTGTCTAAGCACTCAGATATTACCCCCCACATCTGGAATTTTGTTCCAAATGCACTAGATAACTCCATAGCCAGAAAAGCCAAAATAATGAGAAATCAGATTAAATGTACGGTGATTGGGAAATGATTAAGTAAGTGTGGGATATCTATCTAATGTCATTTCATGCAGAAATTAAAATGAACATCTAAAAAATGTCAGTGACATGGAAAAATCAATTAAGTGAAAAATAGGCTTAAATTTTATAGGTAGAATAATCACAAACATGTAAAACACACCAAAAACTCTGCATAAGAAGGTCGTTGTAGAAAATGTTCAGTCATACTAGTAATCAAAGAACACAACTTGAAACAACAATCTAATACATCTTTCCTCAACCAAATTGGATTTTAAAAATCAAATTACTTACTTCTGAAGTGGTCCAGGGAGAAAGTTTTCTTACATGCTCTGGGGAAGGGTGGTTGGCCTTACTTCCCTGGAAATCAATCTGACTGAAAAATAGAAAGATACTTTTTTTGTACTTTATGGACCAATATTTCAATGTCTAACAATTAAAATTAAGGAAATAGCATTTTGAAGACAGGTGTGGCAATACAGTTTTGAGTATATCACACTTCAGATTAGGGAAACAAATAGAAGTCTCTTGATGTCCATGGTAAGAAAACCATTAAGTAGCTGCTAAAAACTCCAGGAAATGATATGCCATGAAACAAGTAGAACTTTTTAAGAAAATGGTTTTTACTGTGAGGATACATTGCCTTCTCAGAAAATTGAAATCATTAAACTAATGTTTAAATATGTTAACTGATATTTCATTCTGACTGTGTGTGTGTGTGTGTGCACACGTGCGCTTGTGTGTGTGTGCATGCACCAGTAATTGGACTTATTCTACTCAAGGTTATCACTCCACTACTTAAGCCACATCTCTATTTATGGCTTTTGGGTGGTTAATTGGAGATAAGAGTCTCAAAAACTTTCTTGTCCAGGCAAGCTTCAAACCACGATCCTCAGATCTCAACCTTCTAATGAGCTAGTAGTACAGGTGTGAGTCATTGGTGCCCAACTCTTGATTATTTTTAGTTGTACTAATGTGTATAGTTTTTAAATTATTATTTTTAAATCCCACAAATTAGAAATAAAATATTTATTGTTTATATAAAATGACTTATTTAATAGTCATTTGAAGACATAAGAAATGAAGACTTGTTCCTGCAGTGGAATTGTGTATGAGGAATGGTAGGCATGGAGTTTTTCAATATTCCTGAAAGCAATCATGAAGTGAATTTTATGGCTTTTTTTGCTTAAATTTTATTGTAAAGGTGATGTACAGAGGGGTTACAGTTATGTAAGCCAGGTAATATATTTCTTTTTGAATATTTTCTTCCAGTCTTTCCCCGAAGTTGTAAAGTTCAATTCCAACAGTGTCTAGCAGGTTTCACTGCTGAATTGGTTCACCCTTTCTCCTACAGTTTCTCCGCTTCTCCTTCCCCTCCCCAAATCAGATAAACTTATATACAAGACAATGGGTACAGAAATCAAAAAACAGCAACAGAAGGGAAGAAAGGAAAAAGAGAAAAAATCCATAAACAGTACAGTAAAAAACCTTCATTTTGATAAGCATCAGTTTATATGTTCATATGCACTTAGCTATTGAGCCATTGTAATCCTCATCTAAGAGTATCCTTCTTTGTCCTTACTGTCTGAATGTTTAGAGTCCTGTTTAAGTGTAGTTATTAGTCTTTTACTATTTGTTGGATTTACTTGCAGATTTATAGGTACATTCTAATTATTACTAATGAAGGAAACCAAGCAGTCCATGTTTCTTTGAGTCTGGCTTACTTCACTTAATATACATTTTTTCCATGTCCAATAGGACAATGTCATTCTTTCTGATGGAAGCATAGAACCCCACTGTGTACATATGACACATTTTCTTCATCCATTTGTCCACTGAGGTGCATCTATGTTGATTCCATATCTTAGTTATGGTAAACAATGTTGCAATGAACATAGTTGTGTTGGTAGCTTTAGTATGACCTTGTTTGTGGTCATTTGGGTAAATGCCCAGGACTGGGATTGCTGGGTCATAGGGAAGCTCTATGTTGAGTCTTTTGAGAAACTTCCTGCTTTCCAGAGTGTTTGAACCATTTACATCCCCATCAACATTGTAGTAACATTCCCTTTTGGTCACACCCCCACCAGCATCTGTTATTGTTTTCTTGATAATAGCCATTCTAATTGGGGTGAGGTATGATCTCAATGTTATTTTGATTTGCATTTATTTTATGGCCAAAAATGTTGAGCATTTCTTCATGTGTCTACTGGATATTTTTATTTCATCTTCAGAGAAGTCTCTCTCTCTCTCTCTCTCTCTCTCTCTCTCTCTCTCTCTCTCTCTCTCTCTCTCTCTCTCTCTATTTCTCTCTCTCTCTCTCTCTCTCTCTCTCTCTCTCTCTCTCTCTCTCTCTCTCTCTCTCTCTCTCTCTCTCTCTCTCTCTCTCTCTCTCTCTCTCTCTCTCTCTCTCTCTCTCTCTTTTTCCATGGGGCTTGAACTCTGGGCTTGGGTGCTGTCCCTGCACTCTTCAGCTCAAGGCGAGTGATCTACCGTTTGTGCCACAGTACCACTTCTGGTTTTCTAGTAGTTTATTGGAGATAAGAATCTCACAGACTTTCCTGCTTGGGCTGGTTTGAACCACAATTCTCAGATCTCAGCCACCTGAGTAGCTAGGATTATAGGTGTGAACCACTGTTCAAGCCTGACTCGAGAACTCTCTTTAGTCCACTTATTAATGGGGTTGTTGTTTCTTTGAGGATTTTCTTCAAGGAGGTTAATTTTTTGAGCTCTCAGTGTATTTTAGATAGAGGCCCTTGTCTGGTGAATAGCTAGTGAAGATCTTTTCTCAATCTGTGGGCTTTCTATTTATCTTGCTAGTTATGTCCTTTGCCATGCAGAAGCTCTGCAGTTTAATGTAATCCCATTTATCCAGCCTTTCTTTGATTTTGGTTATGTTTCTAGATCTTTATTTAGGAAGTTTCAACCTGTGCCAAAGAGCTCTAGTGTTTCACCTATCTCTTCCTGTAGTATTTTGGGGGTATCTATCTGGTCTTTTATCCATTTGAAGTTAATTCTGGTGCAGGGTGATATATAAGGATCTAACTTCAGGTTTCTACACATGTATAGCCAATTCTGCCAACCTGTGTTTTTTGCTTCCTCGTCAAATATTAGGTGGCTATAGGTCTGCAGATTCATTTCTGGATCTTTAGTTCTGTTCTATTGGTGTTCAGTCCTATTCTTGGACCAGCATCAAGCTGTGTGTGTGTGTGTGTGTGTGTGTGTGTGTGTGTGTGTGTGTGTGTGTGTGTGTTTTAATAAGTACAGCTTTATAATAAAGTTTGAAGTTTTGTATTGATATTCCTTCAGTACTGTTCTTCCTGCTAAAGACTGTTTTTGCTATTTGGGGCCTTCTATTATCCATATGAATTTTTGGATTGCTTTCTATATATCACTGAAGAATGTTGTTGAGATTTTGATGGGCCTTGCACTGAATTTATAGAGAGCTTTGGGTAGCATTGCCATTTTCACAATGTTTATACGGAATTCCAATTCAGGAGCATGGGAGATTTTTCTATTTCCTTAAATAAGCTTTAATTTCATTTTTAGGGTTTTAAAGTTTTTGTAATAAAGGCCCTTCACATCTTCGGTGAAGTTTATTCCTATATTTTTTTGAGGCTATTACAAATGGAGTTGAAGTTTTGGACCTAAGCGGAGATAAACAGTTAAGCAGTAAATCTAATGGGGAAGAAATAATCATCAGCAGGCATGGTAGAAATACTTGGACAGACAGTCAAAACAGAGCAACACCCTAGTTCCCAAGCCTGAAGTGGTGGAAGGCAGCCCAGGTTGGAGGTGGGATGCAGGCTGTGGGAAACCCACCCAGGGTCAGCAAGCTGCTAGACTGGACCAGCATGGAAACAACTGCACTTGGAATGGGATAGATGACAACCTGGTTCTTCTGAGAGAGAATGCTTTGCCAGTACATTCTTACAGAAGAATTAAATCATCATCTGCTAGAGCAGCTGTTCTCAAACATTCCGTCTGCAGATCCGCTTATCACTCTGAAAGTCATGAGCACATTGAAGACCTTATCAATCCTAAGACATTTTATAAGAAATGTAAGAAGTATAAGAAATTTTAACTGAGATGTAGTCATATTTATATAGCATCAGTTTTAAAAACAGAAGTAAATCTATCTGAGAGTGACACAATTTATCAGTCATATAAAGATGAACTGCATTTTCTTTAAAAGAAAGAAGGTAATAAAAATGAAACTGGCATTTCCTTTTTATCTGCACTCAACTTGCATGATGTCACATGTTGTATAGCATTGACAGTTATGATAGACAATTTAAAAAACTACTTGGTATCATCCTGAAAATGCTTTTGAGTGTGTGGATTTAGGATTTAGGAGCCCCTGAGGGTTAGGGAGCCCCTAAGGGCTCCTATACCACACTTCCATAGACACTTTTCTCACTAGAGGGAGAGAAATGGGCATATGAAACGACTCCAAAGATCCTGTCTTCACTCCTTTGAGGGTGGCCCTCCATCATTAATGAACCTTGGCTTCCTTCTTCCCCAGCCTGTAGAATTAGTGAGTCAGATACATCAGGGAACCAGAAACACTAAAAGTAGGAAACAAGTAAGACTCTATATACTCAAACGTGGAGAAAACTATACCCAGCAGCACCAACATGTCAACAGCTACAGAATGGCAAAGATAGTAGATCAGAGTCATGGGCAGCAGCTGAACCCTCTGTGTCCTATTGGGCCATAGCCATTTCTCCACAGAAGATCCAGAGGGTCAGGAGCGAAGTGTGGACTATGAGGGATTGTGGCTGAGGTCCTCAGAGTACTCTGAGGTCTGGGGACCACCACACCAAGGAAAGAGCTTGCAGAGTTCCAACTTGCAGCCTGATCTACAGCCACTCCTACTCTAGGCCCCTCACAGCCAGTGGACAGACCTGTAGCACCAATCTAACAAGTCAGTTGATCAAAAATCAACTTAAGTACTCTGTGCACATACAGCCCTGCTGATAAGCAATCATGCAATCATGGCTGCATACATCCGTTTAACCATTTTCCCATGGTGAACACATACTTTTATTTTTGTTCACTGCTCCAATCCTGCTGCTGCAAGTCTCATAAAATAGTACTGGCACAACTGAATATTTATAAAGTTTTAGTCATTGTTTCAATTTTTTACACTTTCTACTTAAAATTAATTTATTTTAAATTAATATATTGTATATATTCATGGTTTTCTACTTTTAAGATTCTTATTGTTGTTATCATTGTTAGTCTTAGTATTATTATTGCTATGCTGAGGATTAAATAAAGATCTTTGCCTATACTAGGAGCTAGGAAAATTCTCTGACCCTGACTCCCAGCCAATTTGATGCTTTATATATGGATAGATTGTAGAATGGCTAACAGAAGCTAATTGACACATCCATCACTTTATCAATTTAGCATTTCTTATAGTGAGACTATTTAAAATGTATTGTTTGCAACTTTCAGGAATCTGCTACATTGTTACTAGCTATAATCAATTGATTTCTTAAAGTTAGGTCTACCTGACACTTGGAACTCTTTGGCCAATTGCTTCTCAATTCCACCCTCATGACTGATAGAAAACTTCCTTTTTCAATTTTACCAGTTCAGCATTTTCAGATTCAAATGATAGTATATGGTATTTGTCTGTGTGTGGCCTATTAGTGCACTGTCACAAGTATACATGACATGCTTTACTCTTTAAGGTTGAATAGTATTCCATCATGTGCATATACCATATTTTAAAATCAGTTCATCCACTGATGAACTCCTATACAAACCCCATATCTCAGCTCTTGTGAATAATGTTGCAATGAGCATAGGAACACAGAGACTAATTATAGCGCTTTGGATACACACTTCTACAATTATATAATAGTCATATTTTAATTTTGAGGAACCTATATCTTGTTTTCCATAGTGGCTCTATTAATTTACATTCCTACCATTATTGCTCAAGAGTTCCCTTTTCTTCACATTCTCACCAACATTATTATTAATCAGTCTTTTGGATCATAGCTATTTCAACAGGTATGAGGTGATATCTTATGATAATTTTGATCTGCATTTCCATCATGAGTGGTAATATTGAATATTGTTTCCATAGGCCTCTGGCCATTTGTATATCTTTCTTGAAGAATGTCAAGTGTTCAAGTGTCAAGTGTTCTGCCTATTTTAATTGGGTAATAGGTTTTTTTTCTTTAGCAATGGTGTTATTGTCTTGCATATATACTATATCTGTAAAGATTCTTGATGAATGTAGAATTTCTGAATATAAAGGCCATGCAAACTTTAAATTCTGACACACTTGACAAAATTATCTTGAAGAAGTTTATATGAGTTTCCTAATAGTTTAGTTACATAAATTTATAATTTCACCAATAATAGATGATAGCTCTGGTTTTCCTGCTAATATGAGTGTCAATATTCTTTTTAGTTTTCATTTATTTGGTCAGAAAAATGATATGTCAATATAATTTAAATTTTTATTTCCCTACTGATAAAGCTATGCAATCTTTAAAAGATTTTCTGGTCATTTATATATATATATATATATATATATATATGTGTGTGTGTGTGTGTGTATATGTATTATATATACTTGCAACATTTATATCCATTTTTCTTTTTTTAATTGACATAGGGGTATTCTCCACTCATCATGAAAATTACTTCTTTGTATTTAATGTGATTGGCAATATTTTCTCTACATAAAATTTGTATCATATCTTTAAATATGTTAATTATTTATGAAGTCATATTATGAAATCTCTTTCCTTCTTGGCTGTATTTTGGCTATTTGAGATTATGGAATAACTTTTATCTTAAATGTATCTTTTTGGTCTGGGAAGGTGGCTCAGTGGCAGAGTGCTTGCCTTGCATGCCTGAGGCCCTGGGTTCCATTCCTCAGCACCACATAAGCAAAAAGAAAAAAGCCGGAAGTGGCGCTGTGGCTCAAGTGGTAGAGCACTAGCCTTGAGCTGAAGAGCTGAGGGACAGTGCCCAGGCCCAGAGTTCAGGCCCCATGACCGGACCCCCCAAAAATGTATCTTTTTATTTTATAAAAATTGTCTCTATTGTTTTATAGTTGGAAAAAGGCCAGTTTAAATATTTGCATTCCCAGATCACACAGATAACAAGTCCTGGCTCCCTTTTTGATTGGGAATGTGTCAGGTGTCACTGAGACTAATGACATGGGGTGGACCTTGTGGCATGTGTGTCAGTCACAGGCTGAGGAATTTTTATTTCATTTTCCTTCCTCATTACAAAAGGGCTTCAGGCTGTGAGGCTGGTCTCTTTCTTGATCTATCCCTTTCTGTGCCTTTCCTCTCTCAAGGCTGGTCTTTCATTCTTGGACTGCACAGCCATGGAACTGAGTGTCACTGCATTTCTCTTTCTTCTAAACTTTCCAGTCTCAACTGCTCTATCTGAAAGCACAAATGGACTAAGACATATAGTCAATGTTTTCCCTGTAAAAACGAGTTCCATTTTCCTATGCCCTTCCCCCTTCCCTAACAGAAGCTTTGCTTCACTCTGTTGGGTCACTTCTCACTGAAGGTCAGATAATCCCCCAGTTAGCAGGGCTGAGCACCCCTCATGAGGATGATCCTCTGTGCAGCCTGTCCAGAAAATGAATTACTGAACAAAGAATTCCAAGGCAATGTAAGCTTCATTTCTCCAAATGAGGATCTGTTCTTGGAGGGCCTCCAGCATCAGCTAGACATTTAGAAAGAAAATGAGATTTGGGATAAATGGAAGCAATTTACTTCCAAGAGATTTCCCTCAGTTGTAGCTGGGTTAGAGGAAACTTAGCTCAAGTTATTTCTTTCAGCCAGAGGCTGGGAAATTTTATCATCTTGTTTACCTAGTGAATGAAGCTGTCCAAGAGCTGGAGTAAAATATATAACTATAAGTCACTCAAATCACAAGCTGAAATATAAATTTAGACTTAACAAAGTGTAGTAAGATCATAGGGTCAGCCAACAGATAAAGGGGCAAGGAGTGTGTTTGTTGAGAAAGATTGAAGATGGAAAGATACTCTCTTGGCATTTATTTGTGTTTATATTCGCTTCATTGTTTTTGTTTATTGTTTAGCTTTATTTCAGAATAATTTGACACAGGAGAGTTAAGAAGATAACATAATTCTTTCTTCCATCACCTGCTTTCTCTTTCATTAGCATCTACTGTAGCCATAGCACACCAATCAAACTTAACTAATTAACCCCAGCATGCTAGCAGCTGAACTTCCCATGCTATCACATGCCACCATGTCATGTTGCTTCTGATGCTTTGGGAATAATCTATCCCACCATGCCATATTGTATTTATTCAGTCACCACAGCCTCCCCTCAGGGACTGTCTCTGCTTAACCTTGCTTCCCACAACCTTGCCATATTTAGAGTGCTTATCAGACTTAGTTGTAAAATGAACCTGGATGTAAGTTTGCCTCGTACTTTCTTTTGCTAAGACTGTGTGCCTTTCTCTCGTCATACTCACATAAATAATGTGAGTATTTACCCCTTGAGTATGATGGCTTTGTCACTATTTTCCACTATAATCTACTCTGTTTACCTATACAGTCTAGTCCAACTCTCCACCCGGGGAGATTTTACTCTCCAGTGTGATTCAGTGAGGTCTGAAGACATGCTTGCAGGTTACAGATGAAGGTGTATGAGGTGGAACCTGACTATGCACAGAGCATTTGTACAGCAAATGATTGGGCTGAAACCAAGAAACCTGATATTCATTACTAGCAATTCACTGTGTTAGCTTATGCTTGATGGGACGTGAAACAAGCTGCATCTTCCACAAGAATACTAGCAAAAGATTGCAGGACATATGTTGGCAGCATAGTAAGTCAACACTTTTCAAGGGATATTTGGAGGCCATGTGAATTTCTGCGTCTCTGTAAAGTCCCACTCATTAATTTTAGCATTTGTCAATTGCCTGGAGCAATCTTTCCAGTGTGCCTTAATGGTGATTTTCCATTTCCTTCATTGCTTTTCATTTATTAAGCCTGCCTTGCATTTTAATTAGCTTCCCATGTAGGCATAATTTGAACATAAGGGAGTGGATTTATATCCTCATCACTACTAGAATTGACCTGAAAATAATATCCGGTCCTTTTCATTTATACTCTCATTCATTGGTCCATTCATCTACTTATTCAATTGTTTATAGTCTGCTTTGCATTTTTGTTTTAGACCCCAGAGACTCAGCGCAGAATGAAATAAGCATAATTCCTGGCCTATAGAGGATAAATAAGAGAAGACAGAAAAAAAAGGAAGAGGCCAAACATGTTTTATGGATGCTGATGGTATCATATTAGTCAAAGAAAAAGTGAAACTCAGCTCCTATTTTATTTCTGGCTTCAGCTGTAGATAGCTGACTTATATTCAAGCTATAAGAGACAACTATTCCCAAGATGCAGAACACTAGGTAGCTAGATAAATAAATAGGGGAGAAGTAGAATGCTCATAGCATGATCCTACTGAGGTGTAGAAAGATGACTAAATGGAACCCTCTTCTACCCATCCTCATCTCCTGAGGAGTGTCAGCTTCTCACAGGATGTTGTCTCCATGGGGCTGTCACAGGTTGTCAAGCATGGTTCACAGAAACATAGCTCTGGAGTCAGGGCATGGTTGTTGCAGTTCAGAGGACTGAGTTGGCTAGGGCATAGTTAACCAACATCACATATTTGAAGGGTCAGCAATGTATCAATCAGTGTTCTGCAGGAAATACAATTTAACATAGATAGTCCAAATAACAAGGGTTAATGGTAGTATGGGCAGGATGGAGGGAATAAGTAAGGGATGTCCATTTCATAGAATAGTGAAACAAAAAAACTCCTGCTCTGGATGAAAAGAAAAAATGGATAAAAGGTGTTTTGGGAACCAGTGAGGGCTGAAGGCATGGAGGCAAGCTCCCTTGGTCAGCAGGCAGCAGTGGGGGCCATTATCAGCATCAGCCTCCAAGCAGGAACTGAGCTGGAAGGATACTAAGAGACCCCTTAATACCCTCTGACTTCCTGCTGATGCTATTCACGGAGAAGCCAATGGGAGCTGGCAGCCTGGGAGGAGTAGAAAATATAGCTAGGTTCAGTTAGACAGTCAGAAAACAACGAAAACAACAACAACAAATGTACCAGCCAGGCACCAGTGGCTCACACCTCTAATCCTGGAGATTCAGAAGCTGAGATCTGAGGACTGCAGTTCAAAGCCAGTCCTGGCATGAAAATCCATCAGTCTCTTATCTCCAATAAACTTCCAAAATACCAGAAATGGAGCTGTGGCTTAAGCAGTAGAGCCCTGGCCTTGAGCACAAAAGCTCTAAAAGTCCTAAAACAGGCAGACAGAAAGGGATTCAAGGGTCTCAGTTAGGACCTATGGGTAGTGATTTTGCCATTGAGAGAAAGATCCTTCCTTCAACTGCTGAATCTAGACTAGCTGGTCAGCGGAGACCCAGGCCAGATGGGCAGAGAAGGAGCTACTGCTTAAAGCCAGTGGTAGAACTGTGTGAGCAGTCAATCTCTTTGTCTTATAGGGAATAGGGACTAATGTTTTATCAGCTGCTGCCTGTTTTGTCCAAGAGGCTTCTATACTCCTGTGCTTTAGAGTGTAACTGTATTATCCATACAGAAAAATTGAGGCACAGCTCAAGGAGTCAGATTCCCTAGCTATGTGATTGTATCTCTATTTACCCCTTATCAAAAGGGTATGTACGTGTGACATGAAAGTAGTCCTTGATTTTGCAAAGAGCAAACACAAAAGATAAATTAATGTAGGGAGAGGATTCAAAGCATTGTGAACATTAAAGTCAATTGTTTTACTCTTCTGTAAATATTGCATATGGCTTTGACTCAAGTCAGAACTCTGAAACTTGCTTTCCTCATAAGTCTATGGATGTCACTGAGTTCTCTGCCAGCTGCCTCGACCTGTTGACCAAGATCTGCGAGTAAAGTTATCTTTCTACATCCATTTATTTATTTTTGTTCTTTCTCCCTGTTTGCTCATTGTGGTGGCTGTTTATATATCAACTTGATTTGATTCAGGGATGCCAAGAGAGCTTGTAGAACATTGTTTCAGGTGTGTCTATGGGGGAAGAGATGAATATTTGAAAAGGTAAAGTAAGGAGGGCTAGCTCTCCACAGTTTGGGCAAACACCATCCAATCTACCTTGAGAGCCCAATGGAGCAAAAAGGAGAAAGGGTAAATTTGCTTCCTCTTTCTTTCCCTTAACACAACTATTTGCTTCTACCCTGGAATATCAAAACCCCTTTTCCACTCAAACAAGACTTACCATACAGGCCTGTGAGTTTTAGAGTTTCATATGGGAATGGGTATTCTACAGCATCTGCTTTCCAGATTCTCCAGCAGCGACACAGCCCCCTTAGCCACATGAGCAACTTCCTATTCTATATTTTTCTTATATATCTATATCTGTGTAGATAGTTTCTGACTTATATTGGTGTGCCTTATGTTTGGGGACTTTACAATAGTGTGAAAATGACATTCATTCTGCAAAATCCATACTTTTGGTCTTCTAGGCTGATGATATGAGATACAACATCCTTATGTTACACAGGGCACTGGCAGCAGCCACAGCTCTCAGACACTCAGTCACAAGTGGGAACAACTAATGCTCAATAAAATATAATGCTGCCAACCTATAATGTAGGTTAGGTGTACAAAATGATTTTTTTACTTAGAGATTTTCGGTTTGTAATAGATTGATTAGGATGTAATGTCATCCTAGATCAATGAGTCTGTCTAAAGTATCTCCTGGTGCTGTTTCTCTGGAGAAGCCTAATATACTCAGGGAGTATTCATAAGCCTCAGGTAATAGTGGCTGATGAGCAATGAGAGCAATGCAGGCATTGGATTCTGCTTATTGAGAGTCTCCAGCATTAGCACAGAAGATAATGTGCCCCTGAACTATGGCCGATTATATCTGAAGACTGCAGATTAGCCCCAGTGCTCTATAGATTTAAGAAAACAAACAAATTTTGTATGTAAAAGGCAATGATTCTGTGTGCAAGCATGTCTGTCTTCCTGTTTTCATTACATTTCCTCATAGACTTTCCCAGATATAGTGTACACAGTGAAATATGCACATTTTGTATGTGTATCTTTATTAATTTTACACGTGCTCTCCACTAAACAGTCCCCATGTCAGTAGGTCTTTGTTGAGATCTATATAACACACATGCACATGGGGTTTGTGCTCAATGCTAGCACTGTTCTGGTTGAGCCACAGCCCCACTTCTGGCTTTTTCTGGTAGTTAATTGAAGGCTAGAGTCTCATGAACTTTCTGCCTAGGCTGGCTTCAAACCTGGACCTTCAGATCTCAGTGTCCTGAGCAGCTTGTCACCAACACCCAACTAATATTATATTTTTTGATGCTTCTATTTAGTTCTTTTTATTCCTCATAAAAATGAAGATGAGTCCAGAAAAGCAAATTTTTGACTGATGAGAAGAGTAACCATTGTGTAACCTGCTTTCTTTATCTAACATGAAGCCAGAAACAATGTCCATTTTGGTGGAATGATGTAAACATGTTTAGTCATTTCCTTTTTTTTTTTTTTTTTACTGACTCACTGCCAGGAGACAAGAACATTTTTATTTTCTATAGCTTTATATTGCATCTTACCACTCTTCTGAACGTTCCCATGTACTGTAGGATTCATTTTGATTTCCACTAGCTCATGGTGTGCATATTAAAAGATGTGTTGATCTTGTGTCCACTGAACTAGGTGAAACTCCTGTGTCCCTTTCAAGAGTTTTAGAATCACTGAGATTGTCTACATATGCCATCTTATTACCTGTGCTTTGGTAATATTTTCCCCTTTGTAGTCTGCTGAACTTTTCTCATCTTCCTGGCCTTTCTTCCAAAATGCCCCACTGGGGAATGGTGGCAGTCAGACGTGAGACTCTGGCCTTGTTTCCCATTTCAGGGTGAAATGTGTAGCCAATGTCTCATCATTAAAGGTCTTGTAGTCTGTTGTTCTTTGCTTGATTGTCATCACTGAGCTGAAGACAATGGTTTCTATTTCTAGGTTGTTGAGAGTGTTTAAAACATGAATAGATGCTAAGTTTTTTAATTGTGAAATACTGAAGCAGTCTTGCATTCTGGAATAAGATCTCTTTGATCAGGGTGTATTACATTTTTGTATGTTGTTGGATTCAGTTTTCTAATATATTGTTGAGGATTTTGATGTACAAGTTTAAAGAAAGTATGTGTGTGTGCACATGTGTGTGTTCATGTATATGCACGTACTTCTTTTCCTGTAGCATCTTGTAAAACTTTTGTTACCAGCTTTCTGATAAGAAAACTTGAATAGGCTGGAAAGTGATAGCTCTTCTTTTATCTTCTGAAGAGATTTGAACAGAATTGTTGAAGGTTGTTTCAGTATTTGTATACTTTATGGAATGATTTGGACTTAGAATTCTTTTATAAAAGAAAAAATTCTATTCTACTTATTGATAGTAAAAGAACTATTTCAATTATTTATTACATGTGACAAGATGTGGTAGTTTTAAGTAGGTTTAGTTACAACTGAGCTCTGAAGAGAGTGAGTGTGTGTGTGTGTGTGTGTGTGTGTGTGTGTGTGTGTGTACAATTATTCTGTGTGCTCCATCCTTATTATGTTGAAGTCTTCAGGATCTGGTGATTTCCTTCCTGATAATAGTCATTTGTACCTTCTATTTTTATTATGTCACACTCACTAAAGGTTTGCTAATCATTGATCTTTTCAAAGAACTAATATTTTCTTTTATTGATTTCTCTGTAGCTTTAATTTTTTATTGGTCAGCTTTTATCTTTCTTTCCTTTTCCTTGTTTTAGAGAAGGAAATTGCTCTTCTTTCTAGTGTTGGAGTATTTTAGCTCCTGGTTAATAATCTCTATGTGATTGTGATTGTGATTGTGATTGTGATTGTGTGTGGGGGGGTGTGTGTGTCAGGGATTAAACCCATAGCCTCATGAATAGTAAATAGCTATTCTACTTCTAAGCTACACTTCCAGCTGGCTCTCTCTGTGATTTTGTAACCAATTGGAAAGCCTTGAACCATCCTCCCACTGCAGGCTCTCCGTGGTCAGTATATTGCAGCCCAGACAGAGAGAGCCACACAGGGCCCAAACACCATACTCACACAAACCAGCATGCCTAGCAGGAACGCATCCTGCTAAGGTGTCTGTGTCTGGGGCTTCTGACCAGGCCTTTTTTGCCTCTTCCACAGCCTCCTTTGTGGAATAAGGGAGAGAACTGAAGACAACTTTTCTTTCCTCCATACTCAGAACTTGGTATTGAGTCACTGAACTTTTCTCTTCCCTGATTCCATGTTCAATACTACTCTTGGACCAACAGCATGCAGAGGTCTTTTCTCAGGACTCTGCTGGTAGGAGGATCACCATCAGCTCTGATCTTCGACAGGAAACACTATAGGGGGATGGTACATTCTGTGACTTAGACTTTGCTTATACAATCACAGTGTGAGCTCAAGATGACACATTTATTTTCATTTTGGTTTGTTGTCTTAATCAATTGCTCTGAGATTCAGCAGATCAGCTAGCTGAGCCCTTAGGGCACTTTATCAACAGGTCTGGAACATTGCCGGAGGATCCCATGGAACACATTACCAGTCTACAAGAAAACACAGGGCACAACAGGGCATGGTAGAGAAGGCTGTTGGAGTGTTCATGAGCTTTCTGTTCTGTGGGAAATCTGGTTCTCTCCACCCTGATTTGCTTCTGAAAGCAAGGGAAGTGTCTTCTCCATACAGATGATGAGACCAGAGTGGCTGAGGGTCTCTGGTAAATTAAGTAGTTCTACACAGGTTCTCAGTAAACACCCTTTGATACATCTAGTTGTTGAAACAGGAGAAGGAGGGGGAAGGAGAAGGAGAAGAAGAAATTGGAGGAGGACGAGAAAGAGGAAGAGGAGGAGGAGGAGGAAGAGAGGAGGAGGAGGAGGAGGAGAAGAAGAAGGATGAGGAGGAGGAGGGAGGAGGAGGAAGAGGAAGGAGGAGAAGAAGAAGAAGGAGGAGGAGGAGGAGGAGAAAGAGGAGGAGGAGGAGGAGGAGAAAAGGAGAAGAAGGAGAAGAAGAAGAAGAAGAGGAGGAGGTGGAGGAGGATGGGAAGAGGAGGAAGAGGTGGAGGAAGAAGGGAGGAGGAGGAGAAGGAGAACGAGAACGAGAAGGAGAAGAGAAGAAGGAGGAGGAGGGGAGGAGGAGGAGAAGGAGGAGAAGAGAAAGAGAAGGAGGAGGAGAAGGAGGAGGAGGAGGAGGAGGAGGAGGAGGAGGAGGAGGAGGAGGAGGAGGAGAAGAAGGAGAAGGAGAAGGAGAAGAAGGAGAAGAAGAAGAAGAGGAGGAGGTGGAGGAGGATGGGAAGAGGAGGAAGAGGTGGAGGAAGAGGGGAGGAGGAGGAGAAGGAGAACAAGAACGAGAAGGAGAAGAGAAGAAGGAGGAGGAGGAGGGGAGGAGGAGGAGAAGGAGGAGAAGAGAAAGAGGAGGAGGAGGAGAAGGAGGAGGAGGAGGAGGAGGAGGAGGAGGAGGAGGAGGAGGAGGAGGAGGAGGAGGAGGAGGAGGAGGAGGAGGAGGAGAAGAAGAAGAAGAAGAAGAAGAAGAAGAAGAAGAAGAAGAAGAAGAAGAAGAAGAAGAAGAAGAAGAAGAAGAAGAAGAAGAAGAAGAAGAAGAAGAAGAAGCAGAAGAAGAAGAAGAAGAAGAAGAAGGTCTCCATGAAATAGCTACTCCCTTTGGTTCTGAAGAGATGACAATACACAAGCACTGATTACCCTTATTTGATAAATGCATAATATATCTGTGTATTAAATTATCACATTGTGCCCTTAAAATGTATAAATATTATGTGTCAATTACAAAACTACTTGTCAGCATTCAGAAATAAACAAACAAGACTAGGACGTGAATGGAGGGAGGAAGGGTGAGCAAATACAATCATAGTAGTCACTCTATACCATGCATAAGTTGAACTACCTAACCTAAAGGTAGGAATGGGACAGGAAAAGAACAGGGGCAATGATGGAAGGGGTGACATGGACCAAGATACATGGCACTTGCATCCTCACTTCTGGAATTAAAACCCCTCTCTACAAGTACTCAGTAGTAGATAAATAAATACTGAAATTCTTTCCTCACTAAGTAAGCAAGCAAAAAAACAAGGGAAACATAACTAAGCATTAGTTAAGTCACTGTCATTGGGCATTGCTGTTAGAACTCGTGCGGTGACAGGGAAATTGCCCTTTCTGAGCTCACTGACGGTGGTCCCCTGGCCCCAGCATCGTGATAGGGAACACGGCTCTGAGAACACTGACACTGAAGGTTTTGCCAACTTAAGCCAACTTGGCTACGTTTGGATTCCTCTAAGCTCTAGTGTCATAGGATCTTCTGTTAAATAT
Source organism: Dipodomys merriami (assembly GCF_024711535.1). Classification (NCBI taxonomy): domain Eukaryota; kingdom Metazoa; phylum Chordata; class Mammalia; order Rodentia; family Heteromyidae; genus Dipodomys; species Dipodomys merriami. Next base: position 6,654,134 of record NW_027205381.1, read on the forward strand.
AATGTTGGTATTGACTACGTATATGCACTGCTGCCCTTCCAAAGTCCCGATAGTATATGCTAAGATAGTCCTTTGCTGTGGTGTAGGAGGACAGTAAACATCCCTAATTCACAGGGTATGACTGAAATCTTGTCCATATGACTGGGCCTCTAGAAGTGGACTGGCATATAAATGTGAGTATGTTTAGCTTAATTGAGTTTCCTCAGCATTATTTCAGCTATGATACTGCAGTTTCTATGTTTTACCTTTTTGTTTTTAACCAATTGCCCCTATCTTTTAAATTTGCGTTGGTATTCCTCTGTCATTTAATTTCTCATTGCAGTATTTATGAGTTTTGTTATTATTATTATATTCATTTCTAGATTGAAGATTATGAAACTGAGATTTCAACTTTTAATATGTCCAAGCTTGTTTTATGACCCATAAGATATCTATCTCTCTTTTATATTCAGTAGGTGGTTGATGAGAAACTGTATTCTGGTGTTTTTGTTGTTGTTGATCATGGGGCTTGAACTCTAGGTCTGGGCACTGTCCCTCAGCACTTCAGCTCAAGGCTAGTGCTCTACCACTGGAGCCATAGCACCACTTCTGGTTTTCTGAGTGGTTTATTAGAGATAAAAGTCTCACAGACTTTTCCTGCCCAGGCTGGCTTTGAACCACTATGCTCAGATGTTAGCCTCCTGAGTAGCATTACAAGCATGAGTCACTGGCGCCTGGCTTATATTCTGTTTTTATTGTCTAGAGTATTATGGAAATATTGATTCCTTCCATTCGTTGAGGGTGTTCTTGAGCTATTTTGCATACTTGCTGATTTTCTTTGAGGGAAGGGTGTTCCAATCTCCTAGTAATTATGGAAATGCCCATTTCTTGTTTTATTTCCCAGTATTTATTTCACATAACCTTCAGCACTGTAACTTGCTATGCATGGTACACAATTGTTGTTCTTGCTCTGTGAAGGGTGTTCACTGACACCATCCTTTTGTTCTTTGGACACTGATGTCTCTAACAATGTCCTGCTTTCTACCTGTCAGATCTGAGGATTTTTAATTGTGTATAGCTGAATGAATTGTAATAAATACATCTATCCTATTTTCCCAGAAAGCATACTTTATCTATATTTAATTTAAATGCTTTGGCTTTTATTACCAAAAGCAATGACTCTGTGTTTTGTGGTATCCCTTATCTTTCACTGTTTGATTGAGCCAAAATTTTATTTTTATTTGTCAGTAAATGACCGCCATTCTCTTATGTAGTTTCTCATTTTGTCCTTTGTTTTGCTCTCATTGTATTATATTTTGTTTTGCAACCCAATCCAAGTTTATAAGTCTTCATGAAGACAATTTGATCAATTAAACTTCACTCTAATTGGTATAATCATATATGTATTTGCTATAAAATAATATAATTTTATAGTTTCAATTTGCAATATTACTAGTTTATTTCCCTCATGTTCCTGATTTTCTTTTGTTTATTAATTTGACCTTTCAAAAATTCTTACTTTTCTTTTTGTAATTTGGTGCATTTCTATCTTCCTTTCTGTATTGGTGGCTTTTTTCTTGCTTGGTTTTAAATTGTATTAGTTGGCAAAAGCTGAAATAAGATAAAAATGTAAAAAATAAAAACAAAAAGAAAGAAAGAAAGAAAGAAAGAAAGAAAGAAAGAAAGAAAGAAAGAAAGAAAGAAAGAAAGAAAAACTATTAGGCCAAGTCTCCATATCCAACATTCATTTTAGTTCAAGAATAGCAAGCCTCAGTCCAGGCTTCACACAACAAAAAACCTGTGTGAACAGTACATAATAAAATGAGCTGGTGTGAATGTGTCATTTTAAATTTCAACTGTCTTTAATCAAAAGAAACAATTAAAATGATTAACTTATTTTTACCATAAAAGATAAGAGCTACTAATTTTTCTTTTGAAGTTAAAGAGAGAAAAATCTAATAACAAAGGTCATTTTTTAAATTGCACTGCCTCTTGGAAAAAATTTATCTTCAGAAATGCTTACTTGCCCTACAGTGACTGATGGAGACATGAGTTTGTCTTAGGATTCTTTCCCTGCCTATCACCCTGGTGGTGACTTTGGGGGCCCCTTTCCCTCTAACCCGTGTTATTCTTCTGGAGAATAGTACTTTCTCAACAACATACCTCCAGGATCATGAGAAAGGGAAGCATCTGAAGAACACAGCCTTGGCTTCAGGAGAAAGCCTGATGAAGACAGGAGAAAGACAGAACCCCTTGGAGGAGTTGAGAACACACTGGAAACAAGAACAAAATAGAAGCCTAGGAAGTGAAATAGAAAGCCTTAGCAAACAGAAATGTGTCTGCTCTTCTCTGTGTTCTTTCCAGGGTGCCACTGTTTCTATCAGCTCTGTATGTATGCCCGGAGGGGTCTCTTTGTCTAAATTCTCTATGCTTATCCCACATCAGTTGTGGGGAAAATGGTGCCTACTAAAGCAACTGGATCTTTCTTTGATGAGTCCCTGCCTGGTTTTGGGATGAGGGTTACGATGGCTTCATGGAAAGAGTTTGGTAGTGAATTTTTGCTTTCAATTTCATTGAAGAGTTAGAGGAATATTGGTGTGAGTTCTGCTTTGAAGGCCTTGTAGAATTCAGCTGTAAATCCATCTGGTCCTGGGCTTTTCTTAGGTGGGAGGTCTCTTATTGCTGTTTCTATTTCAATGCTTGATATGAGTTTGTTAAGTTGGTTTAAATTATATTGATTTAGTTTGGGTGTGTCAATATTTGCTAGAAATTCATCCATATCGTTCAGATTCTCAAACTTGACAAGTATTCCCTTAAAATGTTCTCAATCTTGGTTGTTTCTGTAGTGATGTTTCCATTCTCATCTCTGAGTTTGTTTATTTGGGTGTGTTCTCTTTTTTTCTGATAAGATTTGCTAAGGGTCTGTCAACTTTGTTAATTTTTTTTTGAAGAACCAATTCTTTGTTTTGTTGATTCTTTCTATAGTTTTCTTGGACTCTAATTCATTTAATTCAGATTTAATTTTAATTGTTTCCATGTACTGGATTGGGGTTTAGCTTATTACTGTTTTTCAAGGAGTTTTAGGTGCTTCATTAAATTGTTAGTTTCAGATCTCTCCAATTTGTTAATGTAGGAACTCAGGACTATAAACTTGCCTCTGAGTACTGCCTTTGCAATTTCCCAGACGAGCTGACAGTTTGTGTGTTCATTTGTTAAATATCATGAATATTTGAATTTCCATTCTAATCTCTTCCATTACTCACTGGTGGTTCAACAGTGTGTTGTTCAGCCTCTATGTAGCTGGCAAGATCAATAGAAAGGCCATGAAATGGCCTTCACTAGCCATACAATGGGGCAAGGGTCTCATATCTAAAATATACTTGAGACTCAAAAAATTGTTGTTGGGGGCAACAACAAATCCACAAAGAAACAACTGCCCAGATACTAAGTGGGCTAAAGACTTAAAGAGAGACTTCTCTAAAGAGGAAATAAGAATGGCCAATAGACACATGGAGAAATGCTCAACTTCTCTAGCCATAAAAGAAGTACAAATCAAAACAACATTGAGATTCCCCCTCACCCCAGTTAGAATGACTAATCAAGAACTCTAATAACAACAGATGCTGGAGGGGATGTGGACAGAAGGGAACCTTACTGCATTATTGGTGGGAGTGTAAACTTGTTCAACCACTTTGGAAAGCAGTATGGAGGTTCCTCAAAAGACTCCCCATAGAGCTCCCCTATGTCCCAGCAATCCCTCTTTTGGCATTTACCCAAACAATCACAAACAAGGACATACCAAAGCTACCAGCACAACTATGTTTATCACAGCATTATTCACCATAGCTAAGACACATAACCAACCCAGATGCCCCTCAGTAGATGAGTGGATCAAGAAAATGTAATATGTATCTATAGATATGCATATAGAATTTTATATAGGCATTTTATGCCTCCATCAGAAAGAATGACACATTGCCCTATTTGTTAGGAAATTGAAAGACTTGGAAAAAATTATATTAAGTGAAGTAAGCCAGGCTCAAAGAGACATAGGTCCCATGGTTTCCCTTATTTGCAATAACTAGTACATGTCTAGAACCAAGCAGAAAAGGTCAAAAGCTATGTATATAGGACCATATACGATGATGTTAAGTGAAATGAACCCCAAGACAGGGACATAAGTGGGTTTTTTTCTTGCTATTGTTTTTAATGTACTTATAATGTACTATGTGATTCTTTTGTTTCTTTTGTATGTTCTTCCCCCACGTTATAACCCCTGTTTTCACTGCATTTGATGTCGGTGCCTTGCATCTTGTATATACATTTTTCTAATTTGGGGAGGGGAAGGGATACAACAAAATGCTTAACTAAGGATACAAGTTGACCCATTGTAACAATGAGATGTACAAGACACTACACTGAAAATGAACTTTACAATTTTTGGGGGGGTGAGTTGGGGAGGGAAGGGATGGTAGGGGAAAAACAAAGGAAGAGGTAACAATGCTTGATAGAAAATGTACTCATTACCCTATTGGTGTAACTGTAAACCTCTCTGTACAGTAGTTTTACAATAAAAATATGTATACAAGAGAGAAAGAAAAAGAAAAAATATTTTCAGACATGAAAAAGCAACTGGAAAGAGCAAAGTTTGGATGCACATATTCAGGAAAATTTCAGTTACTTTTTTATTTGTTCTTCTATTTTTAATAGAAGACTAGCTTCTTTTCTTCTGAGATTTCTATAATCACACCACTCTGTATCCGTTCACTTTCCGTATCTCCTGCTTTTAATCACTACATAATAAGGGATTTTCAAGCTTTGCCCTGTTCTTTTCTTCCCTCATCCCACAGTCTCTCAGCACCTGCTCTTTGCAGCCACTGTGGGACCTGCCACCCACAGTTTCTGTCAGCTTGATTTTCCAAAAGAGAAGTCCTTTTGTATCTCATCTTGATAATGATAGTGTGTAGTTCTTTGGCTCTTCTGAGCACAGGAGCAGTCATCCTTTCCAGAAGAATCATTAGTGTGGCTGATGCTTTAATTTGGGGAATGAGAGCATGTAGGCAATGAGCTTAAATCACTTGCTGAAGGTTACCATCTGACTCAAGGGCAGAAATGCAGGCAGGAAAAAGGAAGATTCTAAGGTTTGATAAACTCTTAGAAAATATAGGTCTTACAGAGAATCATGTTGACATGGTTAGACATTGTTGGTCTCTGTTGATGATTAGCCTCCTGCTTGTCACAGTCTGACTCAGTAACCACATAGGTGAATGTCTTCCTTGTGCTGTTATTTCCTAGATAATTCAACTCCTGATTGCCACCACTAGTCATACTACCAAGGCTAGCACCACCACCATTACAACCTCACTACCACATAACACAAATGTGACTTAATACGAACACCAAGATCACTATGACTAACACCAGCACTACTACTAGCAGCCACAGCAGTGCCGTGCTTTTATCTTGGACATCACGAACACCCACTCTGCTCAAACTGTCCTTATCATCAACATTACCAGCACCATTGTACTGTCACCATTGTAAACCTGCCTCCATAACCACCACTGATGCCGCCTCCACTGACTACAGTAGGATTGTCAATGCCAACACTGTCACCAGTCACCATGTCACCCACATTGCCATCAACAACACTATCTCTACCACCACCACCACTTTCATTGTCATTGCCATCAGTACAACCACCCCCTGTACTTCCGCTGGCAACCACACAACCACCCACAACCACCATCACCACCAATAACACTACCACAAATATTACCACTAACCCAACTTCACCATTGCTACCTCAATATTAAAACCAATACTATCTCCAATACAGATACTACTGGCTTACCACAGACCACAGTAATCCTCTCCCCAGCTATTCCTACCAATGGCAACTCCTGTTGTGACCACCTGCCAACAAGCTCCATCTGACTTCAGTGCCCTACTGGTAGCAGCTGTCATTGTCACTGGCACTATTTCCATCGTGCTGTCACCACCCTGACACCACTGTTTCTCTCACCACAACCACCAGTGTGGAAGTACTTCCATTTCCCTGTGACTTTCCATACCCTGAAAACATCTAGCAAAATTTCACTCCCCTCAGATCACTACTGCCATGCTGATGAAGCCCCGAGAAGCCTTCTTTAATAAAGTTCCTTCCAGAAATCAATCCTCTCTCTCCTGTGTGTTTTCTCTCTCATCCAACTATTGTGCTGTAAACTACCTCCCTGGTCCCAGAATTGTGGATGCCATTGGTCCAGGGAGCCTGTACTGTCCACATTATATCACCAGTTCATGGGATAATGTGGGAAATTGGCATGTTTGGCAAACTCTTGGATTGGCCTAATTGATATTTACATAGAGATTACATATGGTTTATTACACATGATTTATGATTACATATGATTCATCTTTCACCAAATGACCATAATTTTGGTATGTTTACCCATGACATAAAAGAAGCCTCCACTTGATTCCATATGTGCAATTAACAATTGTCCAAAATGTAAATGAACTGAATTTGCCATTAAATTCTAAGAAAGTAATATAAATTAAGAAACTATAGTTTAATATTTATTTCAATATAGTCATACTATCATGTATACATATTTCAGACATTATCTTGTATCTATGTCTTGTATCATCTATCAACTAAAAAAATCTGAATTGAAAAGAAAATATATTTTAGGTTTGGAATATTGGCTCATGCTGATAGTCCCAGTTATTTCAGTGGTGAAGAGGGTAAGACTATGGTTTGAATCCACCCAAGGAAAAAAATTAGCTAGATTCCTTCATTAAAACAACAACATCAACAACAACAAATAACAATAACAACCAAGTTCAGCATTGTGGTACTTGCTTGAATCCCAGCTATATGGGAGGTACAAAGAGGATTGTGTCCAAGAACAGCCTGGAGAAAAAAAATGTGAGACACCTTTAGGAAAAGTAAACTAAAGCAAAAAGACTGTAGGTTTGGATCAAATGCTTAAATATCAGCCATGAAGCCCTGAGCTCAAATCTCAGTAATGCCCACACAAATTTAAATAAAAGGATATTCTATCCCCGGAGTCCTTGCCTGGACTCCAGAACTATGTGAACAAGATATCAGATGTGGCTCATGCCTTCTTAAATTAAACTTTTTTACTCAGAGATAATCATAGATTCACATATAGTTGTAAGACTTAATAGAGATCTTGTGCACTTTGTATCCTTTATTAAATTGTATAACTTCGGGCTAGGAAGGTGGCTCAGTGGTAGGGTGCTTACCTTGCATGTATGAGGCCCTGGGTTCGATTTCTTTCTTTTTTTTTTTTTTTTGTCGGTCGTGGGGTTTGAACTGTGGGCCTGAGTGCTGTCCCTGAGCTCTTCAGTTCAAAGCTAGTGCTCTACCACTTGAGCTACAGTGCCATTTCCAGTTTTCTAGTGGTTTATTGGAGATAAGAGTTTCACGGAGTTTCCTGTCTGGGCTGACTTTGAACCGTGATCCTCAGATCTCAGCCTCCTGAGTAGCTAGGATTACAGGCGTGAGTCACCGGCACCTGGCTCCTGGGTTCGTTTTCTTAGCATCACATAAGCAGAAAAAGCCAGAAGTGTTGCTGAGGCTCAGGTGAGCTGAGGGACAGTGCCCAGGCCCAGAGTTCAGGCCCCATGCCTCCCCTCCCCCCCGCCAAGTTTTATAACATCATGTAAAATATAACAAGATACAGACATTAATAAAGTCAAGATATAAATATTATAACTCACAAATATACTTGGTGGTAAGCCAGGCACAGTAATATGTGCCTGTAGTCCCAGCTACAGGGGAGACTGCTTCAGGAAGATCACGTGAGCCCAGGAGTTCAAGGCTAGCCAGGGCAACATAGCAAATGGTCCCCATCACATAATGAAAAACAAAATTCTTCACGCTGGTTCCACATTTCTTTAGCCTATTTCTTGCTTGGACTTTGGTCTTACTTTTCTATAAATTTGTTCTTTCGATGCCACAAGTAGAAACACATAAGATGTATTACTCTGCATATAAAGATTTAAATAGAGGCATGTACTAAGAGTTAAATGAGAGCAACCACTATGTCATCTTTGAGATTGGCATTTTCACTCAGTAAAATTCTCTGTAGGTCACACTGGTTCATGGACATGTGTTCATCGGTTACTTTTCATTGTTCAATGGTTTCTCGCAGTTTGGCTGAATCAGAATCTTAAACAGTTCACAAGCAAATGATAAATTGCTGTTTCTGTGGAGAGTCAAAACAAACAAAGCTGCTGTCACATAGGCATTTGTTCAGGTTCTCAAGTGAGCTTTCATTTCTCCTAGAACATGGTCAGGATCACACTGCTGCAGCACATAACATCTGTACATAGAATCACTGAAAAACTTTCATTTTCAGCATGATTGCCCATTTTCTGTTCCTACCAATGATCTAGAAATGGTCTTGCTTCCCTTCATTCTTATCTATACCTGGCATTTTCGGTATTTTTGCAGACATCTGATGTGTCTGAAGTCACAGGCCGCTGTGATTTTCATCCTTACTTTTCTAATGATGAATGATGCCAAATGTATTTGCATGCACTTAGCCATCATTGGTGGTAAAATAGCCCTTCACATCTTTTGACCACTTGTCTAGTTATATCATGGTTTGTTTAAAGTTAAGTTTGGTGAATTTGGTTATGCATTTAGGAATTAGTCTTGGTATCATATCAGATTTGTGATTTAGCAGTATTTTGTACCATCTTAGCTTTTTGTTTTTTCTTTTTTGTCAGTCATGGGGCTTGAACTCTCGGCCTGGGCACTGTCCCTGTGCTCTTCAGCTCAAGGAGAGTTCTCTACCACTGGAACAACAGCACCACTTCCGGTTTTCTAGTGGTTTATTGGAGATCAGAGTCTCACGGTCTTCTCTGCCCGGGCTGGCTTTGAACCGTGATCCTCAGATATCAGCCTCCTGAGTAGTTAGGATTATAGGCGTGAGCACCGGTGCCCGGCTCCATCTTAACTTTTTTGAAATGGGGTGATTTGTTTTTTTTTCTCAAGGAATAAAGCAGTTACTTTTGAGGAGGTCTAACTTAACAATTTCTTCCTCTTACAGATTTTTGCTTTTGATATCAAGTGAAAAATCTCTTTGCTAAGTCATAAGTTTTAAGATTTCCCCTTTTTTCTAAATATTTTTATAGCTTTTATATTTAGTCTGTGTTGTATCTTTATTTTGTCTGTAGGTTGTACAGTTTAGACAGAGGCTGATTCTTTGTTGCTGACGATATTCCATTGTTCTAGCTACATTTGTTGAAAAGGCTATTTTCCTTCCTTTGAATTTCTTTTTCTACCTACATAAAATAACAATAGCTAGGGCATCATTATGAATCAATGTTATGTAACTTACATTCATGTTGTACTCTATGTTCTCCTCCAGCCCAGGTAACAGCCCCTGTGACATGGAGTCCTAGAACACATCTAAACAAGGCTCAGAAATAGAAAGCCAGTCAGGCGCTGGTGGCTTACGCCTGTAATCCTAGCTACTTAGGAGGCTGAGATCTGAGGATTGCAGTTCAAAGCCAGCCTGGGCAGGAAAGTCCATGAGACTCATCTAATTAACCACTCAAAAATTTTGGAAGTGGCACTGTGGCTCAAGTGGTAGAGTGCTTGCCTTGAGATGAAGAGCCCAGGGACAATGCCCAGGTCCAGAGTTCAGCCCCATGGCCAACAACAACAACAACAAAATAGAAAGCATGCAAACATATTCTAGGATCACAGTAATATTAAACTCAAGTGCAGTAAGTGAAAGGTGGTAGTTCAAAATTCTGCAAATAGTTTGTTTAAGAAAATTTCATCTAGGTGTATGCTGCAGCTGTGATCTTAGCCACTAGGGAAACAGAGTCTTGTGGGTACAGAGCACAAGTGTCTGCAAGACTCCATCTCCAATAAATCATCAAAATGCCAGACTGGAGGCATAGCTCAGGGGTAGATTGCCAAACACAAGCAAGCTCAGCTAGAGCATAATACCTTAGATCTCAAGCCTCAGTATTGCACAAAAAAGAAAAAATACAATTATTCCTATCAATTGGATATGGTTCACAGAAATGATGCACATGCCTAGCCCCTTTTAGTATGGCACAGGCTGGAGGCTGTATTTATTGGAGAAATCCTAGCATTATATAGACTGATTCCTTTTATCCCCAAATGTACTTAGCTATTTTATTTCTTCCTCCTTTCAATATAAGTTTTAGAACATCTATTTCACTATTTTTAAACTTCTAATAAAAATAAAATCAATCAAACCACTAATCTATTATCATGGTGTTTTTCTTAAATCCATTATGAAAAATAGCAGGTCACAGGTTGACTGAAAATGGGGAGAATATAAAATACCTTTCTAAGGCCATCATAATCCTGTATCTTCATCAGGGTGTGAGACAAAATGTACATTCATCAAACTCATTACTTATACCTTTCACTGTATGCACTGCCACTTTTACCGTATGTAAATTACATCTCACTAAATTGATTTGGAGCCGAGAAAATGCTTAGCATTGTTTATGGTATATTTGCTTCTCCACTTCCCAAGGCATGGTTATAACACCTGAATGAAGTGGAACGAAGTGAGTGTAATATAAGTCTGCCCCCCCCCCAGCACCACAGACTGCAATTTCATCAAGGAGGGGGTGTCAGGTGGGGGGTGAATGGGAAAGGCAGGGACATGCACCCCAGAGGTACGCAGCACAGCGAGCAGAATCTTCAGGCCAACTCTGAGGGCAGCCCTCCAGGCGGTCACAGCCACCCCTAACCCTGGAGAAGAGTCGGGAAAGGGAGGAGTCTCTGCAGATGGTGTTACTGGAAAGTCATGCAAAGAGCTACCTGGAGGAATTCAGGAAAGATGCAAAATGTACTTAAAGTAATAGAAACGTTTATTAGGAAAGACATAGATTGAAAGCAGGTCATCTGTAGGGAAGAAAATGACAATCATTTTTACCTGAGCCTAAGTTGTTTTCTTTTTAATCGAAATGTAAGGGGTCTGGTCCTCTGGCAGTCAGTCGCTCTCTCAGTGCATTTGCCGTCTAGAGCACAGTTTACTGTCCTTGGGGGTGAAGTTAGGCTGGAGTAAGCCTTCCATTAATCCTGGAGTGAGGAGAAAACATCCCCCAAAACGTGTCTCATGATACACCACAAGGGCGGGCCCAGAGGCCTGGTTGGCTACCGTGCTCTCTTAGAGCTTTGGATCCCATGGTCTGTATCTCATTCCTCTCGGATTTCCAGTGCTGAAGGCGGCTAGCTGTCAGCTGGAAGTCACAGCAATATGTAGTGACCACTGGGGACGCATGGACCTAGGGCAGGGTGGAAAGGGACAAGGGACGCTTGTGGGAGCGGTCCCAGATCAGGAGAGAAGTCACGGAGGAAGGGTGGAGAGGTTCCACGAGAGAGGCCGGGCTGAGGGATGCCTCGCTGGGCGTGGGCCCTGTGGCTGCCCCTGGCTCTGGAGATGGACAGAGGACGCGGCGATCGCCGCAGGCCAGTGGGGACAGGCAAGGAAGCCAGGCCCAGGCCTGCCTGCGCAGGACGCCTTGGGGACGCGCAGTGTCCAGTGCATCCTGTCTCACGAGGATGCAGTGGGGCTTGGGCGCCTTCAGGGAGTGGACACAGTAAGGGCCGGACTATTGCCATTTTCACGATGTTAATCTTTCCAATCCAGGAGCATGGGAGGTTTTGCCATTTTCTAAGTTCTGTTTTGATTTCCTTTTACAAGTTTTTAAAGTTTTCATCATAGAGGTCCTTCACTTCTTTGGTTAATTCCGAGGTATTTTATTTTTTTGTGGGGCTATTACAAATGGAGTTGCTTTCCTAATTTCAGCCACATTTTTCTCATTGTTGGCATACAGAAAAGCCATTGATTTGGGGGGGATTAATTTTATATCCTGCTACTTTGCCAAAGTTTTGAATCAGCTTGAGTAATTTGGGAGTGGAGTCTATGGGATTCTTTAAATACAAGATCATGTCATCCTCAAAGAGGGAGAGTTCTATTTCTTCTTTCCCTTTTTGGATCCCCTTTATGTTTGCAGCTTGTTTTATTGCTGTAGCTAGATTGAAGAGAAGTGGAGAGAGTGGACATCCTTGTCTTGTTCCTGAGTTAAGAGGAAATGGCTTTAGTTTTTCACCATTAAGTATAATGCTGGCTGTAGGTTTGTTTCTAACGCATTTATAAGATTATTTCTTTGTTGCTTTGTATGTCCCTCCCCCACAGTATAACCCCTGATTTCACTATATTTGATGTTAGCATAATTTGTGGAGGAGAAGGGGAAAAACAAGTCGTTTAAGGATACAGGTGGACCCGTTGCAACAATGAGAAGTACAAGTTGTCATGTCGAAAACGAACTTTACAACTTTGGTGGGGGGGGGGGAGGCTGGGAAGGGATGTGAAGGGTAAACAAAGGAGGAGGCTGCAATTCTTGATAAGAAATGTACTCATTATCTTGCCCATGTAATTGTAACCTCTCTGTACAGTATGTTCACAATAAAAAAAAAAATAAGGGCCAGGCTATCCGGATGCCTCCTGCGCAGGGCTGGGCTCCATGGCCGGAGTGCCCCGCCTTGCTCGGGTGACACCCTGCAGGGCACTAGGTGTGGCTCCCGTTTCACGGAGCCGACGTTTCCCCAAGGGCATGGAGATGTTCCCAATCCTCCCCGTGGCTAGGCTACCTGCAGAAGCAGCACGTAAGGACGCAGGCTGGTAGGCTTGATTACTCAAGGTTCTGATGTCTCAGAGCAGGCAAGTCCAACTGTAAAGGAAACATCAAGTCACGTGGGCTTGCATGTATGCCTCTCTATTTTCTGTATCATCTGGTGGGCGATCTCGCAGGAGCCCTGCACACGTATTGCAGCTGCAGTACGGCATTTGCTGGCTAGCGTTCTACCTGTGATAAAAGCCTGGAATGGATACATTGAAAAAAAAAAACCCACCAATTGTAAAGGAGAACTTTTCTGGTTCTGAAAAGATAGGCTATTATTATTGAGCTATTTATTCATAAACAGAAAATAGAATGATTATGATTCTATTTAATTTATAAGCAAACATTAATTGATCAATTCAATTCCCATTACAGTTTCAATGACACTTTTCATAGAAATGGAAAACCAATCCTAAAATTTACATGGAAATACAAAAGGCCCTGAATAGACAAAATAGCTTGAAACAAAAGAGCAATACTGGAGGTAGCACAATACCTGATTTCAAATTATATTACAGAGCCAGTTGTGGTAGCTTAAGATCTGTAAGTCCAGCTACTCAGGACGTAGGATAGGAGGATAACCGTTCAAGTGCATCCAGGGAAAAAATTACCTTGAATCTACTGGGCAAATTAACTAAAAGCAAAAAGACTGGAAGCAAAAGGACTCAAGTGGTAGAGCACTGCTTAGGAAGAGAACACAGAGTTCAATTCCCAATCACCACAGAATGATAATAATAAAAATAGCACAGAACTGACACAGAACAGTGTGCAAAACAAAGGAGGAGAATAAAAAATACAGAAATAAGCATGAGTAGCCACCACCATCTGATTCTTGATCAAGTATCAAAAGCATAATTAGAAAAGTGACACCTTCCTCCACAATGATGCTGGGAAGCCTGTATACCCCCATGTGGAAGGCTGAAACTAGATTCTTACCTTTCAACATAGACCAGAGACTAAGATCTAGAACTTCCAAACTGTTAGAGGAAAAACTAGTGGAAACATTTCAAGATGTAGATAGAAATGCTAAGGAAAGTAGAACAAGAATTGACAGATGAGATTGTATTAAAAACAAAATTAAAAAGCAAAATAAATTGACAAACTAAAGAAAGATCCTATAGAATTGGATTAGTATCACAAATCTACACAGAGCTAGTGAAATTAAGCACCAAAACCCAAATAATCCAACTAATAAATGGCAAGTGAATTGAACAGAACAGATGGTTCTCAAAAGAAATACAAATAGCCAGTTAATACATGAAGACATATCTAACATCCTCAGCAGAGAAATACAAATCAAAAATACATTACAAATCCATCTCTCCCTAGTCAACAAAGAACAACTTATACTGTTGATGGTCTGCAGGAAAAGTAACTCTCATTCTCCATTGGTGGAAATGTAAATTAGTCAGCCACCACAGAAATCAATATAGATGTCTCTTAAAAAATAAAGTAAGGGGCTGGGAAGGTGGCTCAGTGGTAGAGTGCTTGTCTTGCATGCCTGAGGCCCTGGGTTTGATTCCTCAGCACCACATAAGCAAAAAGAAAAAAGCCGGAAGTGGCGCTGTGGCTCAAGTGGTAGAGCGCTAGCCTTGAGCTGAAGAGCTGAGGGACAGCGCCCAGGCCCAAAGTTGAAGCCCCACAACCGACAAAAAATAAAAAATAAAAAAATAAAGTAAAATACAAAAGCTTACATAGACACACCTGTACTTCATGTTTGTAGCACTATTCACAATAGCCATATTATGGAATCAGACTAGAAGTCCATGGATAAAATGGCTAGATAAGGAAAATATGGCTTATATTCACATAGAGTTTTACTCAACCCCTGCAAAGAATGAAATTATGTCATTGGCTAGAAAATGGACAGAACTGGAGAAATCAACAAGACCTGCAAAGATAAAAAATGAGTATTTTCTTTACTATATGAAAATTTAAAGAAACAAAAACAAAACAATCAAGGCCTCATGAAAGAAAATAGGGAAACTACTAGGGAGGTAGAAGGGGGAAAGTAAAGGTGGAAGAATAGGAATAAAGAAAGAGTAGGAAGTGGCACTGTGGCTCAAGTAGTAGAGCTCTTGCCTTGAGCTGAAGAGCTGAGGGACAACACCCAAGCCCAGAGTTCAAGCCCCATGACTGCAAAAAAAAAAAAAAAATGGCAGAGTAATAGGCTTGGTACCAGTGGCTTATGTCTGTAATCCTAGCTACTCAGGAGGCTGAGGTCTGATGGGTTGCAGTTCAAACTAGCCTGAGTAGAAAAGTCCATGAAACTCTTATCTCCAATTAAGCACTAGAAAACCAGAAGTGGTGCTGTGGTTCAAAGTGATAAAGTGATACCCTTGAGAGGAGAAATTTCAGGGACAGTGCCCAGGACCTGAATTCAAGCCCCACACCCAACAAAAAATAAAAATTAAAAACAATTTAAAAAATAAATAGAGTAATAGAGGGAATATAATCAAAGTACAACATATTCACCTGAGGAAATGTCATGGTGAAAACCCTTACAATGTGTGTGTGTGTGTATATACCCTTACAATTATATGTATCTATCAATAAAAATCTAGGACAGCATAAAACATAACTAAATTGAGTATATAATTTTGAGTCCACAAGACCAGCCATTTGTAAAGAAATAATTCTGAGGAATAAATATATAAGTAATAGAGCTGTTAAAGTTATCATAGTAGGATTTGAGACAATTGAATTTACAGTAACCCTGTTTATTCTCACATGCATAACAACTAGCTTCAAGTGAAGAATTTAACAACAATTTATTTGTAATGGTAATCAGTTCAACATATGCTCTACTCAGTTCATGCTGTTGTAAATTTTATGGGCAACTATGATTAGGAAAGCCAGGACTTCAGGGACCAGGCTGCTAGGTTTGCTTTATTGTATTTTGTGGATATCACACACACACACACACACACACACACACACACACACACACACACACACACACAAGTACAGATATATCTAGTTAAAAGAAGTGGCACAATAAGTCAAATCAAAATCTTAATGCAAGACAAACAAAGGAATAACTAGGGAGTCTTATTGATTCATGGAATCAAGGTACAGACTAAACTGTCTACACTGCAGAGAGCCAAGATATCTTGGTCAGTTCTTCGACTCCTGAAAAGACACTCAGGCTGGTGATTAGCAGAAACTCAAGAAATATCTTTGGACTGTATGCTGGTGGCTTATAACTGTAATCCTAGAATTCCAATGGAATTCTATGCCTCCATCAGAAAGAATGACATTTCCCCATTTGTTAGGAAATGGAAAGGTTTGGAAAAAATTATATTAAGTGAAGTAAGCCAGGCCCAAAGAAACATAGGTCCCATGGTTTCCCTTATTTGCAATATCTAGTATAGGTATGAGTCAAGCGGAAAAGGTCAGATAATGTGATGTTAGGAAAATGAACCCTTAAATATGTATTTTAATGTTTTTGTTTCTTTCATGCATGTGTTTCTAATGCATTTATAAGATTATTTCTTTGTTGCTTTGTATGTCCCTCCCCCACAGTGTAACCCCCGCTTTCACTATATTTGATGTCAGTATAACATGTGGAGGAGATGGGGACAAACAAGTCGTTTAAGGATTCAGGTGGACCTGTTGCAACAATGAAAGTACAAAATGCCCTGTCAAAACCAGCTTTACAATGTCGGTGTGGGGGGGGGGGAGGGGGGTATGATTGGGTGGGGGGGAGGGGGGAGGCTGGGAAGGGAGGTGAAGGGTAAACAAAGGAGGAGGCTGCAATGCTTGGTAAGAAATGTATGCATTATCCTGCCCATGTAATTGTAACCCCTCTGTACAGTATGTTCTCAAAAAAAAAAAAAAAACTGTAATCCTAGCTCCTCAGGAGGCTGAGATCTGAGGATGTAGTTTGAAGCTAGCCCAGACAGGAAATCTTATCTCCAATTAACCACCTAAAAACTGGAAGTGGGGCTGTGGCTGAAAGTGGTAGAATACTAGCCTTGAGCAAAGATGCTCAGGGACAGCACCCAGGCCAAGTTCAAGACCCATGATTAACAAAAACAAGAAAGAACAGAAATATATTTGGAGGGAATGAACAAACCATGTGAGTTCCTGCCTTTCATTCCTAACCTACTTTGACATCTGTGTTTACTGTTATGACTGATGCTGAAATGAACTTATATACTTTCATCTCGTTTATACACAGCGGGCTGAGGTTCCTGTATTGTCCATCTCTATCCCACATGAGGAACTTGTGCTGAATAGCATTTGCATTTTATTCATTCATTCGTTTGTTTGTTTGACTATAGATGTGTTTGGACTCAGAACCTTGTGCTTACTTGTTTTTCTTGCTCAGCTGGTATCAATGAAATCACACATCCAGAACTGCATTTTGCTGGTTATTTTGGAAAAGGACTTTTCTGCCCAGGCTGGCTTTGAGACACAAGTCTCTTAATCTCAGCTACTTGAGAAACAAAATTACAACAGGCATAAGCCACTGGCTTATGCATACCTTGTTTGCTTATGTGTGATCAGTACTAGGGTGTGAACTCAGGGCCTCTCACTCTTCCTTACCTTTTTTGTTCAAGGCTTGTCATATCCCACTTTGTTTTCTGCTAGTTAATTGAAGATGCCAGTTCCACCAATTTGTCAGCCTGGGCTGGCTTCAAAACTGGATCCTGAGATTCTCAGATCTCAGGTCCCTGAGTAGAGTTATAGATGTAATCCAGCAGCACTCAGCAAATTTACATTTATATTAATTAACATGCTATTTTCCATATTGTGCTCCCATGTTCTTTTGCACTGATAGTTTAGAGTGGTTTATTCTCCTCAAACATTTGCCAACCTGTTCCTGAGGTGGGCAGAGGACTAGGTCTACTTAATTCATTTAAATGTCATCATGTGTGATACCTTGCCCTTCCCACTGTCTATTCTCCCCTTCTCCTGCTAAGGAACCTACATGCTTCACCTAGTCCTTTGCAATATACTTAGCATCAACAACTCCTGACTTCCTTTGTAGTAGAATTGCTAACAGGTAGCAGTTCTAGCAAGGGAAATGTTGGCAGAAATTCCATAAGTGGATACACCCATTCTAGCCTGGAAAAAATACTCTTTGTCCACTTGACCCTAAAGAAACTGCATGTGAGGGGACATGAGGCTATGAGCCTCTATTTAGTCTCATGGAGTGACTGACATCTGTGAGGATGAAACTTGGCCAAGTGTAGTAGATTTTAGAAGACTGGCCATGTCTCCTTGTGAAGACCCAACCTGATTTCATTTATTGAAAATGGAAGGTGAAGACACTCTTGTGTTGTGCCTTAGGAATGGCACATTCCCTACACCCAGCAATAGTAGACCAATGCAGAGATCCGTAGAAGATGAAAAGGCCAAGAGAGGCAACATCCGTGGTATTTGGCTTCTCCCTCTGCTCAGGTCCTCCTTCCTTACTATGCTAACCAGTGTCAAGCAGCTCAGCTCATTCATTTATTGAAAATGGAAGGTAAAGACACTCTTGTGTTGTGCCTTAGGAATGGCACATTCCCTACACCCAGCAATAGTAGACCAATGCAGAGATCCGTAGAAGATGAAAAGGCCAAGAGAGGCAACATCCGTGGTATTTGGCTTCTCCCTCTGCTCAGGTCCTCCTTCCTTACTATGCTAACCAGTGTCAAGCAGCTCAGCTCATTCATTTATTGAAAATGGAAGGTGAAGACACTCTTGTGTTGTGCCTTAGGAATGGCACATTCCCTACACCCAGCAATAGTAGACCAATGCAGAGATCCGTAGAAGATGAAAAGGCCAAGAGAGGCAACATCCGTGGTATTTGGCTTCTCCCTCTGCTCAGGTCCTCCTTCCTTACTATGCTAACCAGTGTCAAGCAGCTCAGCTCAGCAAAGTAGCCAGTGTCTGGTTAATGTATTCATTCATAGAGAACCCAGTCTCTGATGCTCAGCACTTGCACAACAAAAATACTGTTCACCTCAGAACTTCCATGTGACAGGGAGGATCTGTCACTTGAGCTGATCATGGCTTAGACATAAGCCCAAGTAATTCATGTGGCCCTCAATGTTTACCAAGGGGTCATAATCCTGAGGAACATGGAGTACTTAGTAGTTAAGGTTTCTTTCTTATAATATGTTATAAAATAAAGTCAAAATAGTTCTTGGAACCTCAGCTTTCTCATCTCCCACTCTTCCATCTCTCTCTCTCTCTCTCTCTCTCTCTCTCTCTCTCTCTCTCTCTCTCTCTCTCCTTTTCAGAGAGGGTGTCTCACAATGTAGCCCAAGCTGATCCAGAATTCACCATTTATCCAAGGAAGACCTCAACCTCCCAATTCTTTTGCCTTAGCCCCCCCAAATGCTGAGTTACAGGTGTACATACCACACCTGTAACATCACTTCCATGGTGATCTTCAGTACTGTGAAGACACATGAAAATCCAAGCTGTGTTTTTATCTGAGAAGCTTCGTATGTATCTGGAAAACACACCATCTTTCACAACCCAGTTCTGGCTCCGTGCTGTCTCTCCCAGAACACCCTCAGATGTACTCTAAGGGCTTCACAGGGCCCATAAACCCCTCCACCTTGACACTACAGTTTTGAACCATATTTGCTTAACTAAACAGGAAGTGCTTTTTTCCTGCTTTTTTTTCCCATACAGTTTTGAGTATGAATTGACCAGAAGAGAATTTAAGTAAAACTTGGAAGGTAACAGTAAAGCAGCATCTGTCATTTTTGCTCTGAAGTTATGTTAGATGAGGGCAAGGTGTTTCTTTCTGCTTTACTGGCTCACCTTGCTGATTCATGGTTCCTGAAGTTCTAACAGATGGCTTCTTTCAGTGACACCAACTTGGAGGAGGGTGGGTATTGCTGCTTGACAAAGGCACCAGCTCCTGCCATTAAGGCTAGAGGCAATGCAACTCAGGTGTGGTTCATCAGACCATGTGATTCTCTGTTTTCATAGGCTCCAGTCAGGCTTACAGGTCCCACGTTACCCTCAAAACCCCCAGGACCTGTTGCAACAATGAGAAGTACAAGATGTCATGTCAAAACCAGCTTTACAATGTCGGTGTGTGTGGGGGGGAGTATGATTGGGTGGGGGGAGGGGGGAGGCTGGGAAGGGAGGTGAAGGGTAAACAAAGGAGGAGTCTGCAATGCTAGGTAAGAAATGTATGCATTATCCTGCCCATGTAATTGTAACCCCTCTGTACAGTATGTTCTCAAATAAAATAAAATAAAATAAAATAAAAACCCATGTCTAATCCAGCTTTCCTTCCTATCTGATGATTGGATGAAAATCAATATCGAGCATGGAGATAAAGCCCCACATAGACCTCTTAATGCTATCCAACTGCAAATAGCCTAGTCCTGTTATTGAAATCCTTAATGTATGTAACTCATGGTGATTATCATTCAATCATGGTGATTGAATATCAGCTGACACACTGAGAGATGAATCACGGCTTTACCCAGTGCAGTGGTGCTCAGCTTAAAGACGACATTTTCCACATTTCTGCAACAAGACTAGCCAATAGGAAGGGAGGGACAATATATGTGAAGTTACTAGAAAGTTTCCAGGGTGTGCTTTCTTGCTCTTTTCTCACTACTTCTTTCTCTCTGGAATTCAGACATAAGCACAAGCACTATAACCATGGAGATCTTGAAGAAAGAAGAGGCAGAGCAGAAGGTGAGACAGAAAAAAAGACAAAGCTTAGATTCATAGTGGCATCCTAGAGCCTGTACCACAGCTGTGCAGACAGCTCTGGGTTTCATTATGAGGAAGAAGAAAGTCTCAATTTCATGAAACCACCAGAGTTGAAAATGTATATCAATTGGGTAAATGCCCAAAAGTGGGATTGCTGGATCATAGGGGAGCTCTATGTGGAGTCTTTTGAGGAACCTCCATCTGCTTTCCAAAGTGGTTGAACAAGTTTACACTCCCACCAACAATGCAGTAGGGTTCCCTTCTGTCCACATCCCCTCCAGTATCTGTTGTTATTAGAGTTCTTGATTATAGCCATTCTAACTGGGGTAAGGTGGTATCTCAATGTTGTTTTGATGTGCATTTCTTTTATGGCTAGAAATGTTGAGCATTTCTTCATGTGTCTATTGGCCATCCTTCTTTGCTCTTCAGAGAAGTTTCTTTTTAAGTCTTTAGCCCACTTATTTATTGGGCAGTTGTTTCTGAGGATTTGTTGTTGGGGGATTTAATTTTTTAAGTTCCAGGTATATTTTAGATATGAGACCCTTGTAGGTTGTATGGCTAGTAAAGATCTTCTCCCAATTCGTGGGTTTTCTATTGATCTTGCTAGCTATGTCCTTTGCCATGCAGAAGCTCTGCAATTTCATGCAATCCCATTTGTCCAACCTTTCTTTGATTTGTTGTGTTTCTGGGTCTCTATTAAGAAAATGTCAGCCTGTGCCAAGGAGACCTAGGGTTTCTCTTATTCTATCCTGTAATGTTTTCAGAGGGTCTGCTTTGACTCCAACCAAGGTCTTTGATCCATTTGGAGTTTATTGCAGCATTATTTACCATAGCTAAGATATGGAACCAACCCAGATGCCCCTCAGTAAATGAATGGATATATACACAATGGAATTCTATGCTTCCATCAGAAAGAATGACATTGCCCCATTTGTTAGGAAATGGAAAGATCTGGAAAAATTATATTAAGTGAAGTAAGCCAGGCCCAAAGAAACATAGGTCCCATGGTTTCCCTTATTTGCAATAACTAGTATATGTCTGAGACAAGCAGAAAAGGTCAGATAAGTTGATGTTAGGTGAAATAAACCCCAAGATAAGTATTCAAATGTTTTTTTTCTTGTGATTATTTCTAACATATTTATGAGATGATTTCTTTGTATGTCCCTCCCCCATGGTATAACCCCTGCTTTCATTGTATTTGATGTTGGTATAATTTGTGGAGGGAAGGGCAAAAATAAACCGTTTAAATAGGGATATAGGTGGACCCATTGCAACAATGAGATGTACAAGTTGTTATGTTGAAAAATGAACTTTACAACCTTGGCTGGGTGGGGCTGGGGGCGCAGGGGGGGGCATGGAGGGGAAGAGATGGTCAGGGGAAACAAAGGAGGAGGCAACAATGCTTGATAAGAAATGTACTCATTACCTTGCCCATGTAATTGTGACCCCTCTGTACGGTTTTTTCACAATAAAATTTTTTTTTAAAAAAGAAAAAATATATACCAAAAACCATTTCTTATGGGCCCAGAAATTTTTATTTGACATCACTTGCAGTACAAGCTTCTTTGCTGGTTTGTGAGTCCATGACCAAGTGGCTAGCCCTGAATACCTTGGGAGGTGCATTGCTCATCTATAGTGTGTGAGGACACATGGCGTCTGCCACATGCTAGGAATGCAGGAAGAGAAGAGAGACATGGTTGTTAATTTCCCATGAAGAAATCAGAGGCTATTAAAAGAGGAGTCATTTTGTAAACCTCACACTGATGAAGCATTACCCTTTCTTTCTTTCTTCTTCCTTTCAATCCTATATAACATCTAAACTAATTTCATTCTGGGCTCAAAACAGCTTTTCACTTTTTAATGACTTACTGGGGCTTTTCAAAGACCATTATCACCCAAGCAGACTCCAGACCATGGAAAGAATGGGGTCTGTGAGCAGCTGAGGTGACCAGACTCCACCACCCCTGTTACAGAGCCAAAAACCTTAGTGCCCTGACTAGGCAGGGGCCAGGCCTGGGCAAGTGGAGGTGGGAAGTAGAGAGAAGTTTTCAGTCAGTATGCTATCTCTTCCCACTGCCTCACTCACCTTATATGGAAGTTTTCTAGAAAGGTCTAGGACATATATGGAACCAGACATCCTGGAATCATTGGTTGAAAAGAGACTGAGCCCTACAAGGTCTCTTTCCTTAGAGACACACGTGTATGCCATATTGTGCTCTTTTCTGATGATAAGCATGTAGAATTAGAATTCAAAGGATTAGTAGCAGAAAAAAATACAGGTGATTAAATGAAACCAGGATGTTTTGAGATTTAAGGATTTCTGGGGGAAAAGGTAACATGAATGCATTTTGTTAGACAGCATTAGTAATGCTTTGCAAATTAGAATGTCTAGAGTATATTGTGAGGAACAATGAAAGAATGCAAAATGAGAAGTTAATACATATAAAGTCAGAAAATATCTTATCTAGGAGAACATAGGAAAACAAAACTGAACATAAAATCTAGGCAATACAGAAAACAAGTGGTAAGATAACAAAGCCAATGGTATGAATATTTATATTAAATAAAAGTAGATTAAATAGTCTGTGTAAAATAGTATGGTTTTCAGAGATGATTGAAGAATGGAAATTTATAAATTAGAAAATTAACATTAAAAGAAAAAAAAACCAGAGGACTTCTGCAAAGTCGTGTACAAGGATGAAAACCAAACTTCATCCTGGATGAAAATATTTGTAAGCCATATAGCAACAAAGCACTTTTATCACAATATATAATAAACTCTAAAAATTGAATAGGTAAAAGGTATTCAGAAAATGAACAAAAGACAAAATCTTGATCAAGGAGGATATACAGATGGCAAATGACCCATGAAATGATATTCAGCACAATTAGTCACCAAGGAAATACAAATTAAAACTATAGTGAGATACTACTACAAGTATATATCAGAGTGGCTAAAATGAGAACAAACCAAAACACCACCAAATTGTAGATTAGAGTTGGAGGGAAACACATCTCTCCTCCATACCTACGGGGAATGTAAAATAACCCACTTGCTTTGAAATCTAGTTGGTCAGTTACTAATAAAATTAGACATGTCCCGAATGTTGTAACGTGTGTCTGTAATCCTAGTTACTTGAAAATCTGGGAATGGAGGATCTTGGTTGGAAGCCAGCCCTGGCTGAAAAGCTTATGAGACCCTTTCTCAATTCATATCTGAGTGTAGCTGTGTGTGCCTGGCATCCCAACAATAGCAGGAAGACTCCAGTGGGCAGGTGATGGTCCAGGCATGCACCAGGGCAGGAAGGAAGACCCTATCTTTAAAATAACAAGAAAAACATAGTGCTAAGGGTGCCATTCAATAGTCAAGTTCCTGGGTAGCAAGGGTGAGGTGCTAAGTTTAAATGCTAATAACTGAATAAATACAAATTAATTAATTAAAATAGATTACCATACAACCTAGGAATTGTACTCATTACCTTACTCATGTAACTGAACAGCATCTTTACAATGAAATAAAGTTTAAAAACAAAAACAAAAAAATGAAATAAGATTAAGTGAAAACTTGCCCTCTCACAACCTGTACATGAGATCATAGTCGCTTTATTCATAATAGCCAACACCTGCATTCCATTAAATAAGCGTGTTTACTGTGTTACATACTAAGCAGCAATAAGAAGAAACAAGTAACTGCTATATGCAGCAGTTGGATGAGTCTCTATGGAATTTTCCTGAGGAAAAAAATAGCTAATTCAAAGATATTATATTTCTGATTTCATTCACTTAGCTTTTTCTTATAACAATTTTCAAAATGAAAAACACATAGATTATCACTAGCTAGGGTTTTGGACAGGGAAAGTGTGGCAGAGGAAGGCGGGTTTGGTAATAAATGGATGACACAGAGGATCCTTGAGGTTGTGGGTTTGTTTAGTATATCCTTTTTCTTTTTGGGGTACTGCTGTTTAAACTTAGGACCTCACACTCTACCAGGTAAACCATACCAATAGTCCCAAGAGGGACTGATTAATCTCTTGACTGTGGTGGTGGATACAAACATCTATAAATGATAAAATTGCATGGAACGAAGCACATTGACCCACAAAAATAGCTAACTGGGAGAAGGGGACATTGAGATCAGCAGACTGCATACTAGGGTATGAGATTATAGATTTATGTCATGAAGTATAATGTATCTTGACTTGTATTCCTTTGGATATGTGCCCGAGAGTGGTAATTCTGGATCATATAATACATTTTTAATCTGTTGAGGAACCCCCATACTGTTTCATATAGTGGATGCACTAATTTACATTATCACCAACATCTTAGCACCTACAGCATTTGTTATTTTTGAGGAAGCACATGAGAAGCTGTTGAATGATAGAGGGCTAACAGGGAAGTGGAAATAACAATTGAGATCAATCTGTCTGAAATAAACACACGCATGTGTGAAATACCACAGAGAAATCCTTTCTTTCAACTAGTATACAGGAAAGAAAATGAATGACTGGAATATCTAATTGGTTTTACTGGAAAGTGGGAGGTGAAAGAGCAAATAAAGTGCAGGTGGGCGAATATGGTCAGAGCACCTCATGTGCATGCATAGAAATAGAACAATGACACTTGCTGATATTGTTTTAAGAAACTAGGAGTGGGGTGATGGAGGGTGATAGGGTCGATCAGATCAGGATACATTGTATGCATATATGAAAATATCAAATCCCCCATATAACCAATATATGATAAGGAAAAATCAATTTAAAAATGTTACCTATGAAGGAAACATAGTAAGTTATTCAGAGCCTCTCTCTCTGGATCATACACACATACACACACACTCACACACATATTCATATATGTGTAGATGCATATAAATATTCATATATGTACATTTATAGATATAGATAGAGAGTGCTGGCCCTGGGGCTTGGATAAATAGGTAGGTAGGTAGGTAGGTAGGTAGGTAGGTAGATAGGTAGGTAGGTAGATAGATAGAAGATAGATAGATAGATAGATAGATAGATAGATAGATAGATAGATAGATAGATAGATAGTGCTGACCCTGAGGCTTGAACTCAGGACTGGGTACTGTCCCTGAACTTCTTTTGCTCAAATCTAGCACTCTACCACTCAAGCCCCAGTGCCACTTCTGGCTTTTTTGGTAGTTAATTGGAGATAAGAGTCTCACAAACTTTCTTGCCCAGGCTAGCTTCCAATATCAATCCTCAGATCTCAGGCTCCCAAGTAGCTAGGATTACAGGTGTGAGCCACTGGTGTCTGGATATATGTGATCTAAATAAAAATTCAATTGAGAGTCAGACATGGTAAGTGTCATGAATGATTGTCAGCAACCTACATCATGAACTATGCAATATCATGACTGTAAATTGAAGGACAGGAGAAGATGGAGTGACACATCATGCTTGCTGACTGGGGGCTCTTGCTCTTCCTTGCACAGCTTTAATCAAATACCAGCTGCCTGCTTTCAGGAAATTGATTTCCAGATGCTCAAGTCTTAGAAAGTATAAGTGCTAAGGAGATTCAGGGAGGCAAAAAGATTCTTGAGGAAGACCTGCAGTATCAGAGATTAGAACCTGTTTCCTAATAAGATGCGTTGTAGTGATACACAAACAAGTAAATGATAAAATACACAAGGCAGAGTATCCACAATCTGATACACACACGTGTGGTTACCCTTAGATAGTCAGGGTGATCAAGTACAGTGTACATAAAGCTGCTATTCTCAAATGTTTTCTGAATACTTGACGATGATGCAGAAAACATAAGGAACTCTGATCCCTATCTTCCATTTTATACAAAAATCAATTTCAGGTTAATTGGATATGTAAATGTAAGAAGAAAAAACATAATACTTTTTTAAAAAAGTAAGTTCCTGGCATACTCGCTTATGACTGTAATTACAGCTATTGTAAGATTGAGAGGATCCCCTCCCAGGTCTGTCTTGCGAACACTCAAGGCCCTATCTGAAAAATAACCAAAAGCCCAAAGGGCTGGAGATGAGGCTCAAGTGGCAGAGTGCTGTAGCCAGTACCAGGCCCCAAGTTAAAGCTGCAATGTCAGTGTCACCATAAACAAATAAATGAGTAAATAAACAAATGCCAAGTATCAGTGTGACATTCTGATAGCTAGAAAATAAAGACAACATTTTTTTTCTTCACTGCACCTCGTTTTTAAATCAGGACTTCACAGTCACTCTCAACATTCTTACTCACCTAGCACTCTCCTACTTGAGACACACTTCCAGTCTGGCTTTTTGCTGGTTAATTTGGAGATGGAATCTAATAGGCTTTTCTGCCCAGGCTGATTTTTAACTTCATTCCTCTAGATCTTAGCTTCCTGAGTAACTAAGACTACAGGTACGAGGCACAAGTATCTGGCTAAAAGTGCCATTTCTAAAGCAGTTAATCTATGATACAGAAATTTTTGTTTCAATATCTTTCAGAGACATTGTTAAAAGAGTGAAAGGGGTCTGGAAAGGTGGCTCAGTGCTAGAGTGCTTACCTTGCATGCATGAGGCCCTGGGTTCAATTCCTCAGCACCACATAAGCAGAAAAAGCTGGAAGTGGCGCTGTAGCTCAAGTGGTAGAGCATTAGCCTTGAGCTGAAGAGCTGAGGGACAGCAGCCAGGACCAGAGTTCAGGCTCCACGACCACCACCACCACCAAAAGAGTGAAAGATCCATAATTTGGAACAGAAGTTATGCATAATTCCTTAGAAAGGCTAACTCACAGTCCAACAAAATAAACACCAGGAATCAGGTTCTCAAAAGTGTGGAGAGGATTAAGGGAGGGAGTTAGTGAACAAAGAGAAGAATTGGTGGGGAGTAGAATCATAAAAGTCAATGCGTATTCTACAAAATTATAACTGAGGGAAGGGGTGGGCTTGGGACGGATGGGGTAATGATGGAAGTGGTTACATTGATGAACACTCATTGGATCATATACCAGTTTGTTGGATGCCAATTCCTTGTTATAGATAAATCAAAAAATTAAAATTAGACAATAATTTTAAATCAAGTTAGGATCTTCATCCAAGATCTGAAATGCACATTTTCAGTGTTCAAAAGTCTTGAAGAATACTTCATAAAAGAGCACTGACAGGGCCACAAGCTTGTAAAAGTATGCTTAAATCTATTAATGATCTGTGGAAAGCAAATTAATATCCCAATAAATGTGGCAACATTATTTGAGGCAAGAAAGGCCTTGCCAACTTTTTATGTCTCTGTGGACATATCCTTTTGAATTGGGCATTTGCCTCTCATCTCATGAAGCAACAGAATTTTTTACAAGCACAGCATATTTACGCAAAGATGCTCACACTTCCTTGGAACTTGCTTGGGTCGGTGGGATGGGGGAAGTGATATGGGATCCTCCCAGGAGGACTGCTGTCCACCCAGCACAGGGCCCAGGCGTACTCTGGAGGACAGGAGAGCGCATGGACAGGGGGAACCAGACCACCTCAGTTCTGAACATCAACTTGGAACTGTGGCCATGTCAGAGCATCCAACACCAGGTTAGCCTGAGAACTGCCACAGCCTGAGAAACCCCTGCAACGATCAGCAAGGATACGGCCCTGCTGACCTCAGCCCAAATTGCTGAGCTGCATAATGGTGACATAAAGTTAACATGGGTCAGTATTGGTAGGGTATGCTTTGGGTCAGTTGGCTGAAACAAAGATAGTAGCACTGCATAGTCAACAAAGTAGCTAATGTAAAGAGAGGCAACACTAAATATTAACCACAGTCCAGTGCAGCTTCTGATTGGGAATATAAGCCAATAAGATCGTTCTGGAACACAATCCAAAACTTTGACAGCCACACACATAGTTCAAGACCCAGGAATTCTGTTTCTTGGGATGTTATCCAAGATGTGGGCACTCAAAACACATAGGCCTAATAGTAATTCTCACAAGAGATGAATGAAAAACAACAACTTCAAAACTCATCAAAAATTCATGAGTGAAAGTTTAATTTGTAGTGTCTTACTATATTACATAGCCACAATAGTTGCAAACTGCGGGCTGGGAAGGTGGCTTGGTGGTAGAATGCTTGCCTTGCATACATGAGACTCTGGGTTTGATTCCTCAGCATCACATAAGCAGAAAAAGCCAGAAGTGGAGCTGTGGCTCAAGTGGTGGAGCGCTAGCCTTGAGCTGAAGAGCTGAGGGACAGCACCCAGGCCCAGAGATCAGGCCCCATGACTGACAAAAAAAAAAAAAGTTGGAAGCTGCAACTATTCACAACTTCCTAAGAGAGTTATTATGAACATAAGATTGAGAGGATGTCAGACATACAAGAAAATAAATTGTATAAATTATTGAATGATATACAGTTAAATAATGATCAAGTAGTCTTCAGTATTAGGAGTGGAAATGTGAAGCCAGCATCAGGAAGTTATTGACGTGTTCGTTGAGATTATTTTATTTCTTCATTTGAATGCTGGCTACATGGGTACACTTAATGAGAACTTATTAAGAACTCACACACTGTGCACTTATGATATGTGAACTTTTATGTACACATTTCACACTTCTGTAACAGTGACAAAAGTAAAAAAAAATAATCAAAAGGAGTACCTTTTGCAGGTAAATGCTGGTGCTCTTATCTTAGAAGAGATGTTAACAATGGATTGAAATGGATGCATATATATCAAGAATTAATAGTTAATAGATGCTATTTTAAAAGAGCTGGGTAATGTGAAATGTTTCATCACTTCTGTTTTAATGTTAACTTATAAAGATTGTATTTTTATTTTCGAATTTATTTTTTTGGTCCGGTTGTGAGGCCTGAACTCTGGGCCTGGGCGCTATCCCTCAGCTCTTCAGCTGAAGACTAGTGCTCTACCACTTGAGCCACAGTGCCGCTTCTGGCTTTTTTCTTTTTGCTTATGTGGTGCTGAGGAATTGAACCCAGAGCCTCATGCATGCAAGGCAAGCTCTCTACTACTGAGCCACCTTCCCAGCCCCTATTTTTGAATTTTTTAATAGAAGAAATGAAATGTGTTGGTATGATAATATCATAAAAGTAATTTGATAGCTAAGTTGAAAGTTTTAGTCCTTCTCACTCTCAAAAGTTTCCTAATTTGGACAGAATAGAAACTAAATGGTCACCCATCTGTCATGCTCTGCTTGCTCTTTCATAGGATACTATTAGAGATTTTATTTCTGGTTCCTGATGGTTACTCAAGATTTACTTAATCCCACTTTTAATATGTTTCCATGAATATTTCCTCTTCTAATAAGCTATAAAAATTTTACTACTTGTTGTAAGGTAACTTATCAGCAAAGCTACACTTTATTACAACAGTACCAGTCTGCAGGCTGCCCGTTGTAACAAAGGCCTACAGCCCCCAAATACACATAACAGTTAGGAAACAGGCCAGAGAGGAAAGAAAGAACAGAAACAATACCACAAACCAATTCAGCTCTGATGGAGAGCTGCATTGGGATGCCATGATGACCGGAGACAAGCCAGGAGAAAGGACATAGTACATGATCAGAGAGACACTGTTCCAGGCCTAGAGTCAGAGCAGGGGGCTGGGTCAGAGGAAATTCCCAGTCCCAGGCACTGGACCTGACAGGTTCAGTAACCTATCAGCCAAGTGCCTGCCTCTGCCCCCATGGATCTGGGCATCCCCCTCACCTGGGAGCTGGGGGCATTTCCTTCCCGCAGCATGAAGACAAGATGCCAAACCCTACCATCCACCATGTGGCCAATATGGCACCAGCCAGACCTGACCTTCTTACTTCATTTCTTCATATACATTTTTAGTAGTTTCATTACTGTGAAAAACATTCAAAATTGAAGGATTTACTCCCATCAACCTGATAAATGACATTAATACCAGTTTTCTGGTAAACTTGGGTAGCTTCTCCAAGTTCTTCTTCCCTGCGATTGAGCTGCCACACTCACACGCACACGGACCGCTATCACCTCCCTACTTCATACTGACAAAGATTCTCTACCGGTACCAAACTTTTGTCACACTGTAATATCTTCTCCTAGGCACATCTATCTATTTCCTTGAGAAATTCAGCTTTAGCAAGAGCTCTGCTCAATTAGCTTAGCAACAGATATTTAATCTGTTTTTGCTGAAAAGCACTGACTTCTTCCTTGGGCCATGAATGTGAGTTAACTCAAAATGGGAGAAGGCAGGGTATCTCGGACCCCCTTTTGTATCTGTCCTCGTGAACCATTCACTTCGGAATGCAGGAGGAACAGGACAGAGGGTGACAGCTTTATGAGGAGGGACAAGGAGTGACTCCCCCCAAGGAAGGGAACCCTCGGGAACCCTCAAGACAGCCCATCCAGGGCAAAAACAACTTGCTTATTTGACCGGTGAGGACAGAAATATGCCCCTGCTCTGCAATCCTCTGCCCACCAGGACAGGCCTGCGCTCAGTGACACAGCTCCTTTCTCTATTCCACACCTTTAACTGAATAACGTTTTCTCTAATCACACACCCCTTTTCCTGAAGCCAGGCCCATCAGGGTTCCCTGTCTTCCAGCTCTCCCTCTGACTCGATTTTGTTTTGTGTCGTTTGTGACTCTGATCTTACCTAAAAATATCTCTAGGACTTCAGCTTGCCCCAAGGAAGACCTTGTACTCATTCACGCCCCTCGTGGTTTTTGAGGCATCCAGGGATATTTGAAGGCTGGTCTCGGTATCCAAGCGCTCACGGGTGCTGCTGCTGTGGCAGGGGGGACAGCAGGGCCCTTTGGTCTTCTCTGCTTCCTGGGCCAGTGAACGGCTCTCCAACAGTCCCAATCCCCTGTCCCTCTCTCTAGGTATCCCTGCATGCATGCTGCCCTGATAGGTGAAGCCCAGTCACATGCCGTCCTCCCAAGGCCTCTCCAGACACCATGACTATGAACTGTGCCCTTTCCCACCTAGACACTCATTTCTCCCTCCTCCAGATGTCCCAGGAAGAAATCTCATTGCCATGTGGACCTGGACATATTACTGCTATGGATTTTACCTAATGTTATCTGTAGATTTCCCATCTTAGCACTAATAGTACATATTTTACAGGTAAACATGTGACAGAAATAACCCCATTTCTACAGAGAATGACTGTGAAAAAGAATGACTGCTACTTATTAGTGCCTAATGGGTTTCAGACACTACTTGATTTGACAGGTAATCCTTATAGCAACTACTTCCCTGTGAATATTGTGATATTGACTATCCAAGAGAAAATGGTGAGCAGGGAGGGAGGCTCCATTATTTGTTTGTTTAACACTGTACATGGAAAAGACGGAAAAGGTACTCTGGTCTCTGACCCCAGCACACCTGTTCTTGAGTGACATTATGAACCTGCTTAATTGAGCTGATTATTTTTATTACTGCATTGTTTTTCTTGTGCTTCAGTCTACCCATTGCAACAAATTGATATTCAAAATTCTTATTACCTAACTTTATATGACACCTTTTTCAAAGCCCAATGTTAGCTGGGCACAGATGACACTAGCTATTCAGGAGGCTGAAACCTATAGGGTCCAGGTTCAAAGCAAGCTGAGGCAGACAAAGGAACTTCATCTCTAATCAATTAGCAACATGCCAAGCTGGGGGCATGGTTCAAGCGATAGAAAGTTAGTCTTAAGCACATGAGCAAGAGTAGGAAGCCTAGGAGGTCATGTAGTTCTGATCCCAGTATTGGTGGGGAAAAAAGAAAGCCTAATGTTCTGGTTTGGATATGGTTTGTTCTCTATATTGTTCATGTTTAAACAATCCCCAATATGGAACATGAAAGAGCAGAACAAGGTGGGCTCTGCCCTCATATATAGGTTAGTCCTCACATATGATTAACTCTGAAGAGAGAGTCTGCTGTACAAGCAAAATGAGCTGGGTCTCTAGCACTTTCACTGTCTCCTGTCATGTGTTGCTTTCTACATCTCTAGCCCTTCACTGTGTCCTGTCATGTGATACCTTCTAGGTTTCTAGTACTTTCACTGTCTCTTATCATATGATGCCTTCTGTTACCAGGAAGCCATCACTAGATATGGCCCCTGGACCTTAGACCAGAACCATCAGTCAAAATGAAACTCTTTTCTTCATCATTTACTTGGTGGTATGGTGATCTTAGCAACAGAAACTGAACAGGACATCAAGCGAAATATACTTAACTCAGTACCTTGTATAGAATTAGTCCATAAGAGAAAGACAAAATCACACATATACAGATAAAGCCACAGAGACTGGAGATATTGGAAACCCACCCGGTTGGCTGGACCCAAGCCTGATCAAATGGAATGTGTGGACCAACTGTGTGGATTCCACTCCAGTACCCTCCAGGCATCAGAGTCACCAAGGAGGGGGAAGAGAGTAGCCACAATAAACAGACTGGAACACAGAAAAGAACTGATCCTGTCTGATAGATGTCCTGGGAACCCTTCTTTGCTGAAATTAGCAATGCTTTGCTTTACCCTGTGTTTTCCTGTCCTAGATCCTGGGAGAATGCTCTGAAGAGAAAGAGTAACTGCTAGACAGGAACAAGAGTCTCCCACCTCCCTTCTTCTATACCTCAGCAAATATGAACTATGGCAATGTGCCAACTACAGGGAGAGGTCCTGACACAACACTGAAATTAATTTCATTTCTTTCTCAATGAGTTTAGCAGAAACAGTGAGATCAGATGAACAGGCAGCACAACATCTAACATGCACTGGAAATAGAAATGAGTTGTGCAGTTCCTCAAAAGCATCTCAGTTCAACATGGGAGACCTGGAAGGTTCTGAGCTTGGACTGGGAGGGAAGCAGGCCTGTACCAGGGTCAGCAAAGGGCAGTTGTATGGAAGTAGAGGATACGGGGCCAGCACACACTGCGAGCATGCAGCTGTGGAGACCTGCCTGCCAGAGTGCACAAGGAAAATGGGCTCAGACAGTGAGAGAACAGGAAAGGGCTTGAGCCCTGTGTTGTTCATCTCCCAGAACTACCTAGGGAACCATTTCTTGTAAGTGACAGAGCCCAGAGGCCATCAGCTTCCCTGCAGAGATGAGCAGAGTCTTTACTCCAAAGGTGGGATGATCTCTACTGACAGGTGCAGTTGGAAGACATAGAAAGGTCTGGAAAGAACATAACTGGTCACATGGCCTCTCTTGGACTTTGATTCCTTGACTGTGACAACTGGATGTGAATGATAGTTATCGGTGACTTTGTAGAGAGAATTAGATGAGAAGATAATGCAGTCCAGGGGTACAGGTTCATTTCTTCTCCTATATCTTCTCCCTTGTACTGATTGCTTAGAGGCTTGTGTGTGCACTATCCCAGCACTTGTTATTGATTGAACAGGAACCTGGGGCATTACGGGAAGAAGGAGCGTTTGAGTGGGAACCCAAGGCATTATGTGAACAAGAAGCCTCATGATGAGCCACATGGTTTTTGCATTGTGTCATATCCACCATTTTCTATCCCCATTTACCTAAATGTTTTTTTTTCTTTCCCTTAAGAGATTCGGTCCGCCAGAGTGCAGATCCTGGGACATAATAAGTGTCCAGCAAATACTAACAGTAACAGCGATACTGTTTCTCAGGCATTTAAGAATGACATCTTTTCCCCCAGACTGAAGGGACTTGCTTCCCTGCTGCATAGGCTCCTCCAAAGCCCACAGCTCAGATGTCATCAAGGCACAAATATGGGGAAGGGACAGAGATTTTTCTCTTTAGCATTCTGGAACAATTCAAAGCCTCTACTCCAGTCACTTTGACCTCCATATTTATAACTTGTATCATAACTTGTATGCTGTTTTCTTGTGATCCTCATGATATAAATTTTAATCATCTTAAAGTAAGCTGGAAATACTGCATTTCTCTATGAGGCAAATTAAGATGCTGAAAGCAATTTTAACACCATTTCTCACCATTGTGACAAATCTGACAAGTTTACAAATCAGCATTCAAGGACTCTCAACTGGATGTTTGTACTTTATTGAATTCTGGGATGGTCACACATGTGCTTAGAAATTTCTACAAGTGGCACAATATGGGGCAGGGGGTAGTGAGGTAACCATCAGAAGATTTCATGAAGTTGGCTTCTTCAACAAATGTTTCTAGCAGAGAAAAATGCTGACTGTCGTTTTCCATTCCTGACTTCTCTTGAGAATGGAGAACACACAATCACAGGAAAATCCAGGTGGAATATCAACATCCCCAAAGTGATGGAGTGTCCACCTCCTCAGTGCTCCAGTGCTTTCTCTACCTTCCTCTGTCCCAAGGAGGTGGAGCAGGAGGCTGACATCTCAGCACAGTCTGGCTATTGAAATCCTTCTCTCCAGGCCTGCACACTGGCTCTGGAGATCTTAGAATCCCATTACCAGTACCAGTCCTTAAGCATACCAGCAATAGGAACAAAGCTTTACTGAATGTATTTGACTGTGGTAATGTTGCCCTCCCTGCCTTCTTTCACTGTCAGTCATCATGAAAAGTTTGTCCAGGGCCACCCAGACTCTTTCCTATTTTTCTGGTGAGACTATTTCCATTCAGAGAGACTGGTTAATACCCTATCCAGAGATTGATTTGCATTTCAGTAATGACCCTGGCATGTATACAAAGTCTCCTCACCAGTATGGAATACACTCATCATCTTGAAACTATATCCACATCTGCAAATAAGGAGCTCAAGCCTGGCTCTCTGCAAGGCCACAGAGTCCCCTGGGATGGGGTTTTTCATGCAGCTGTTTACAGCAGTGCCACATTCAGGCTTTGCTGAGCCTCTGTCGTGGGCCAACCCCTCAATGAGGTGCCAGCAATTTAGTAAGGAGGGACCTTCAACTGAACAGGTCCCAGCATAGGGGAACACCCCAAAAACACAGCACTTGATGAGAGCTAGAGAAAAGAGAAGCATGATCCCATAGCGAGGAGAGCCTCAGACTGAGCCCTGACACAGATAGCAGAGGTCTGCTCATAACTAGGCTTTGCTGGCATTCAGCTGCTGTTGTGTCCATTGCATTAGGCTGTGATTGCAGCCCTACTTCCTCACTTCCTTCTGACTGATTTTCTGAAGGAAAGAAGTGATTCCTCCATTCATAGCCCATAGGTTGCTGTAGGAAGGAGTTGGCAGCAGGTGTCACTGGGAAATATTTGGCACACTACAATCCAGAAGCATTTCCTGAGTCACCATATGACACCTTAATAATAATCTTAAATTCTACTAAATTATACTTTCTGTCAAAGGCATGTTCATTTGCATTGAAAAGGAGGACTTGCCAGGTACTGGTGGCTCATGCCTGTGATTCTAACTACTCAAGAGGCTGAGATTTGTGTGAGGATCATGGTTTGAAGCCAGCCTGGGTAGGAAAGTCCATGAGACTCCTAATCTCCAAATAACAAAGTAAAATCCAGAAATGGGGCTGTGGCTCAACGTGATAGATCACTCGCCTTGAGCAAAATATCTCAGACACAGGGCCCAGGCCTTGAGTTCAAGCCCCAAGACTGACAAAAAACAAGCAAGCAAGCAACTAAACAAGCAAGCAAGAAGAACAAAAGAAGAAAAACAAAATAATGGCATGGCAGTGACAGTTATGAAAGGAAAAAAAATCCTAATTTTTGTTTAGGACAAGTTATTGTTTCTCTTCACTCTAGTGGTAGAGATCAGGGTTCTTTCAGGATATTGGAACACAAGACAAGGATGGACTCTGTGACATATACAGTGCATGGTACCTCCAAAGGTGCCATGCCTGGCAAGTGAGAAAGCTGAAGCAGTATCTGTGTTTACTTGTTTGGCAGCTGCTGCCAGCAAGCAGCAGAAGGAGGCTCTGAACAGTCTCTTCTACTCGGCAAGTATTGATAAATTGACACAAAGTCATTGTTGAATAATAGTATTTTCACATTCCTTTTCTTTTCTCCTTTTCCTGATCCCCTTTTTGTATTCTTTTTTTTTTAATTTTCCTAATAAAAAGATACCTTGTGCTGGCAAATGTAGTATGCAGGCAGGATCAGATGGAATTTCAGCAGCATACAACTCATCATTAGTGTACAAGTGTCCAGGAAACTTTAGAAAGCAAAACGAGCAATAAACCTAAGGATATCCCTTCTAATTGTACCTATCTTTCTTCTTCTTGTGTGCTAGGAAAGACATGCAGCTTTCACACTTACAAAACAATGACAACTTAGCAGACTCTGGCTTTCAGCTATGCACAAGGGAAATTACATTCATTAGCTCACTTAATTCCATGAATTACCCTGTGGGTTAAATTCTTCCTCTATCTCAGGAGTAGAAAGATGCACAGAAAAGCTAAGTGGACTGTGCAGAGTAACACTTTAACAATTAGTTTCAACCTCAGGTCTGTAACTTCAGACAGATCTGGTTTCTCCATTGCATTAGCTGCATCTGGCAATGTCTGTTTGAGGCACAGGTCCCATCTTTCCTGACATCATAAATGCCTGCACACTATACAGTGACTGTTCCATGCGGGCTTACTGAAAGAAATAATAAACAACTGAATACAAAAATCTCAGTCAGTCATTTACTTAGCTTTACTGTGCATCCACTATACCCAAGAAGGAAGGCTCCTCAAAGCAAGAGGCTAAGTCAGGGGAGTATATGGCTTATATTTGTTGAAGGAAAGATCTACAGAGGGAAGGAGGAAAGAATTTAGAACAGGGTATAAAGCTAGGGAAAATTGGGTCTCAGCTGGAGTCTAGCTTCCTCCTGACCCCTGGAGCTCTGGAGTGTGACTCATACCACAAAGTACAATTAGGCAAGGGCCAGGCTTTCAGTGGCCAGCCATCAGCTGTGAGCTGCCCACGGGGGACAGCCGGTGCCCCCCGAGGGGCAGCTTCTATTAGCTAAGGGTGATTATCTGGAGAAAGGGACAGCTGTGAGCCATTAGCAGCTGACACACAGATGGGTATGAGTGCACCAGCGAATGGGGAGGGGAAACTCCCAGACAGAGAGTATCAGGATACAAGGCCCTTCCGCAAGGGGATCCCAATTAGTGCATTCATGCAGGGTCCATAGCTCAGTCCATCACCTGCCACAGCTTCCCTTGGGAAGTCTCCCTGGATGGCTCCAGCCCATGTAGTCGTTCCCTCGCAGAAAGCCCACACTTCTTTTCTGAACCAAATGCTTATATTGTTAATTACTGCCTTTAAATACGTTCAGTTAACCACAGTGCATGTCATAATTTCCTACTCAACCTTGAAAGTCCTCTAAGGCACAGAGGACAGCATCACACAGAATTTAGCAGCCTGGCAGCACTCTGTAATGCTGGACACTGCTAGAGATGTGATCAAAAGTGCAGCCCTGCATTGCTGAAATCAGTCCTGGTAGACTGAGAGTTGTGACCAATGGTAACATGCATCACGTAGTGCTTTCTATGTCCCAGGCAATTTGCTATGTGCAACATTGATTATTTCTTATAATTGTCACATTTTTTGTTAGATATCCTATTACTAGGAATGCTTTAACCATCATAAAAGAGAATATATCTGCAGAATGGCTTACACAAATCAGGAAGGTATTCATATTTTATCCCAGAAAGTCGAGCTGGTCTCCCCAGCAGCGACTTCAAGGCTGCCTGTCATTTTCTTGGCCTTTTCCACATGTTCCTTAACTTATCATCACATGGTAGGGCCTACACCCCAGATATTTGCATTTACAACAGAAGGAAAAGACCCTACCAAACACTTGCCTTGTTTTGTTTTGGGTCCGGTGTGGGCCTGAACTCTGAGCCTTGGCGATGCCCCTCAGCTCTTCAGCTCAAGGCTAGCGCTCTACCACTTGAGCCACAGTGCCAATTCTGGCTTTTTTTTGCTTATGGGTGCTGAGGAATTGAACCCAGGGCCTCAAGCATGCAAGGCAAGCACTTTACCATTGAGCCACCTTCCCAGCCAACACTTGCCTTGTTACCAAATAAAATCCTCCCAAGAAATATAAAAAACAACTCCCATTTCTATGGTATAGCCCTGAAATGATTTTAATATCCTTTTTATTATGAGAGTATGGAAAAGCCTACATTTTGTTTTCTTGGATGCTTGGTAGGGTGGGTTGATGGCAGCAGGAGAGAACAGGAGATGAGGACGTGTGTTGGGGAATCCAACAGACATCAGTGCTGAAATTTGTCTCCACTTCATAGATGAGGAAGCCGAGGTGTGTATG
Organism: Dipodomys merriami; assembly: GCF_024711535.1. Taxonomy (NCBI): domain Eukaryota; kingdom Metazoa; phylum Chordata; class Mammalia; order Rodentia; family Heteromyidae; genus Dipodomys; species Dipodomys merriami. The sequence continues at coordinate 6,692,623 of NW_027205381.1, forward strand.
CAATTTTCACTCTATGCTGCTGACTGTCACAATGTGGTACAGCTTTAGCTGCAGCAGTTTAGTGCCCCATTTCTGCCCCAGAAACTGCTTTACTACAGCACAACCTCACTATATTCATCATCAAAGGTGAAAATCAAAATACATTTGTAAACCCTAGGCCGTTCTCTATTTTCAAACATCAGATATGGCTTAAATATTTGCAAGAAGTGGCCATGACTTACTATGTAATCAAGGTCCAAAAACATTGAACAAGAGGGCAGGCCTATATGGCTTTTTCCATATTCAACTCAGTAAAACAGTTATCTGCTTCCCTGTTTTCTTTGGCCTATGGAAGTCTGCATTATATTACATTTTAGAAGAATGCCTAGGTATTGTGCATAACCATTTTTGTAGTTCAGTTCCTTGATTTAGTCCTTTGATTAAGTCTTGATATTTTCTCCTCTCCTTCTTCCTCCTCCTCCTCCTCTTTCCTCCTCCTCCTCCTCCTTTTCCTCCTCCTTCTCCTCCTCTTCTTCATTCTCCTTCTCCTCCTCATCTGCCTGGTTTATTTTTGAGGTTTACTAAATGTCTTCTATAAGTAAAAGACTTTGCACAATGTCATACAGAAAGCATGACATGAAGGCCATAAAAGAGTCCCCATCATCCACATTATGACTTGGAGGTCAAAGTAAGTTCCAGTGCCCAGGTGGAGACAAAAGCAGAGAAGTGTGTTGGGGCTAGTGCTGAGTGCTACCAAATCAGGGAGCTAAGTGCTAGCAGTGCTTCACAACTGTGCCTGATAGCCCCTTTGGCTAGAAACCAGCCACCATGGGAGAATTTGAAGCACAAACCTTGGCCAGCACAACAAATAATGGCTTTTGTTCTCAGCATGTCCACTGTGACTGACTCACTAGCACATTGCTTACTGAGCTATTTAACAGCTCGTCCAATGGGCACAATCATAGCTCCAGGACCAAAAATCAGCAAAGGGAGTTTGAACAGAGTGATAATTGATTGGTCTAGGACTTGTGTGCAATTTCTAAAGGCTGGGCTTGTCTCTCAGTTTGCAAAGTCAGAGCTTGTTTGCAGGGGGATCCTAGTGTGCTGGACAACACTTGGTAGACAACTGGCTTTGCCTTCTGCAATGAGTGCTAGTATTTCTTTCTGCCTGATGCACCTGTTATTGGTAAACAACACTCCAAGAGCACCTGGTTCCCCACACTGAGAGTCCCTTAATGTTATCGGGGACCTTTATATATTATCAAGCCCCTAGCAGCAGACTTGTGGCCTTACTTTGCCTTGCTCTCCCGTTCATTAGTTCTTGTGAAATGGCTATCACAGGTAATCAATAGCTTCACTGATAGATGGGAGGGCTCCTTAAAACTCGGTTGCTTGATTGCTGAGACGGAATGTTTTACTGGCTGACAGGTGTGATTTGTCATTCAGTGGCATGAAGAGAGGCTCATTCCAGCTGTTTCCACCAGCTCTGCCGAGCAGCAGTACAGCTTCTGTTGGTTCCACGAGCTGACCCAGCTTTCCTTGGTAGCTGCAGCTATATTTAGCACATTAGGCCATTAGCTATCTGTAAACAATCTGGATGTATTATTCTTCCATCTCGTTGCTCATAATTACACTCTTCATTGGGGGAATTGCAGTGCAGATCTCACATTTAGATTCCAGACCCATAAAGAACTTTTGTCCATTTAGAAAGTCACTGTCCAGGATTCAGCTCAGTCTCCTCATGAGTGACAGATACTATTACTAAGAGGCTCTATGTACCATGCATTCTGTAAATTAGGCATCTATGGTCAGCTTTGAATTCTTATGCCCCTTGAGTAACTTGAAGGTAATAACAAATAATATCTATCAGAGCTCAAGCTAAGAAGAAGAACTATCAGGAGTCGGAGAAGGCTGGATGAGGCAGAAGTAGGCCTCTTGGGAAATTTAGCTTGAGGCTGGGAAGCCAGGCTCTTACTTTCCTGGATAGGAGAAATTCCAGCAAGAGGAAGGCTCCCTAGACACTAGGCTATAACACCTTGGGGGCAGAATAATGCAGACAACATGAAACTGTGCTTACTTTTTTAATTGTAGCTAATCTTAGATCTCTTACAATTGTGCTGAAGTTTCTCCACCAGATTCTCATACTCCCAGAGAGGTATTCCATGAGTGGATGGTTATGAAAATTAATGTTTCCATGGGTCTGGAAGAGTTGGAATCCCCTATGCTTTCATATGCTAATCTTACCAGATGCCCCTCAGTGGACAAATGGATCAAGAAAATGTGGTATAAATACACAATAGAATTCTACTCATCCAACAAAATGATATAGTATACCATTCATAGGGAAATATTTAGAAAAAATTATATTAAATAAAGTAAGCCAGACCCAAAGAAACATAGGTTTCATGGTTTCCCTCATTTGTGGTAACTACAATGTGCCTGTAAATCTACACGTAAAAACACTGGATGGAAAAAGAAAAAATACACTCAAACATGGTCAATTATACAGGTCTCTAGACATTCAAACAGTGTGAGACCAAAGGAGGATACACTTAGGAGACGAACAAAGGCACAATAACTATGTGAATGTGATCATATGAAATAATATTTATCAAAATGAACTCCAAGTAATGAAAACAAGTTTTCTTTTTTTGTTGCTGTTGTGTTTTCTTTTCCTTTTGCCTTGTTTGTTTATCTGTCCTTGGGAGGGTAGGGGCACGCACAGAAATGGAGGGACAAACGGTGAACAAATGCAGCAGTAGTAGTCACTGGAAACTATGTTAAAAATGAACTATACAAACTGTGAGTGGGGGCAGGAGGGAAAAAAAAACTGAAAGAGGGCGATTGTGTGCTAAAAGAAAAATACTCTTTATCTAACTTCTATAACTGTGACAATAACAATGCATTCAAAAAATGCCCAAAATGTTTTTTAATGTTTTTTTTATTGTGAAAATACAGTACAGAGGGGTTACAATTACATGAGAAAGGTAATGAGTACATTTCTTATCAAGCATTGTGGCCTCCTCCTTTGTTTCCCCTTACCATTACCACCCCACTGCCAAAGTTGTAAAGTTCGTTTTTCGACATAGCATCTTGTACATTTCATTGTTGCAATATGTCCACCGGTATCCCTATTTAAACAATTTGTTTTTTCCCTTCCCCTTCCCAAATTATACCAACATCAAATACAGTGAAAACAGGGATTATACCATGGGGGAGGGACATACAAATCAACAAAGAAATCATCTTATAAATATGTTAGAAACAATAGCAAGAAAGAAAAACCATTTGAGTCCTTATCTTGGGATTTGTTTTGCCTAACATCAACTTATCTAACCGTTTCTGCTTGTGTCAAACATATACTGGTTATTGCAAATGAGGGAAACCATGGGATCTATGTTTCTTTGGGCCTGGCTTACTTCACTTAATATAATTTTTCCAGGTTTTTCCATTTCCTAACAAATGAGGCAATGTCATTCTTTCTGATGGAGGCTTAGAATTCCATTGTGTATATATATCACATTTTCTTGACCCATTCATCTACTGAGGGGCATCTCGGTTGGTTCCATATCTTAGCTATGGTAAATAAGGCTGCAATAAATATAATTGTGCTTGTAGCTTTAGTGTGATCTTGTTTGTGATCATTTGGGTAAATCCCCAAAAGTGGGATTGCTGGGTCATAGGGGAACTCTATGTGGAGTCTTTTGAGAAAACTCCAAACTACTTTCCAAAGTGGTTGAACAAGTTTACACTCCCACCAACAATGCAGTAGGGTTCCCTTCTGTCCACATCCCTTCCAGCATCTGTTGTTATTAGAGTTTTTGATTATAGCCATTCTAACTGGGGTGAGGTGGTATCTCAGTGTTGTTTTGATTTGCATTTCTACTCACATATTTTTACAAGTTTTCTTGGCAGCGACTCTTTGCTGGAGTTGGACCTGCCCATTCTTCTGAATGCTTATGAATGCAGTGGTCCCACTTCCAGTAAATTTTACCATTAGCTTCCTACAGAAAAATGTCCAGACTCATATCACCTGTCTTATTCTCCAACTTTCTGAAGTCCTCGAGGTTTCCTTTATAATGTTTTCATCATCTATTTCTATGTTTAGTTCCAAACGGACATCTGCTCACTCCTGTCCCATTCAATTGCCGCTGATTACTTCTTGGAAACGTACACTCAGCTATTACATTCTGACAATGAGCAAAAGACTAAATGAAAAGGTCTTTGGAGAGCCTCATCTTTCCTTACGTGCTTTGTTTGAGTAGACACCAACAGAACCAACTTCTTGTGTACTATGACATCGATTTTCCCAGGGGTCTCTCATGCCCTTTGTCATCTTGGATGTAGTTAGTGAAGTAAGGTGCTGTTGGACACATTGTTCTAACAAGTGGATTGAAGTTTTATCTTTTATTCCCTGAAATTACCAAAAGAAAGATACACTCAAGACACAAGAAATAGTTTGTAGTGAGCAAATCACTCTGCTTTAAGTGTCTAGTGTGTGTTCTTAGTTTGGTCTTCCCAAGTTACCTTCCTTATACTCCATTGTAATGTCTTGCTCCCACTACACAAGCATTATTCAAAGTGGGCTCTGATTTCAAGGTGATGAAGGAACGCCTAATGGTACCGCAATGTAACAGGTAAGAGGATGTGGTCTGTGATGATTACACACAGATAGTTGAAATGAAAGGCATTGAAATGAAAGTCATTAGGAAAAGAAATGTGTTATCAAAGCAGTGACTAAAACCGTATCTCTGAACCACAGTAGTTTACTGTTAGCTTCCCAGCAATTGAATATTATTCTTTAATTAGGTCGTTGATTATTACTACTTTAATTTTCTAAGCTTTCTGTGCACATGATAAATGACTGCAGGCTGGGCAGGCAGAGCACCTTGCAACCACAGTGACTAAAGACATCTACAGGAAATTCAGTGGATCATGGATATTGAGGAGAGGGGATTCGTTAATCAACTCTCCACACAAAGGCTGCCATCTGTGACCATGCAGGTGCACTGTGCTCTGGGACACCATCAGAATACTCTGTGTGGCTTAAGCATAAATAAATTAATGAATTACAGAAGAATCCATGCATGCTGTTAAGGATCGGTGTTCATATGTTAGCTTAAGAGCTAAACTATCACTGCAAAGCAATCCATTCGAAATATTTAGGGATTTCAGACTAGAATAGATTTTCACTAAGAACACTGAAGCTCAAAAAGGAAAAGGAGGATTTCTCATATTCCCTCAGGTGGGAATGAGACAACAATTGAAGGATTTTGGTCTAATTCTGTTTTCACATCTTTATGTGGCCTTTCCTGTGAGCCCCAGTGTTGGGAATCTTTCCTGGCCTGAGCTTATGTTCTATGCTCTAACAGTGAGAACTGACTTGGAAAGAAATCTCCAGGAGTTCAGAGCTTTGAAGGCATCAGGCCTCATTAGGGTGAGGTGACAGGCCCTCAAAACATATGTGGACTTACATCTGTCTATATTGTGAGACAGATAAACTGAGGCAAAACCGAAGGACTTCATGTCCTACATACATTCAGGGCCTCTCTCCCTCATTTGTAATTGATGTTAATACTGCTAATAAAGACCTGGCATAACAAATTAGGAGATTTAGATTTAGATTTAGCATAACATATCAGGACATTGTTAACACTTTGAATTCACCTTGTGAGGAAATCAGGAATCTGGATTGGATTCTGGAGACTTGGGAGAATATTGACTTCCTCTTGGGAAGGTCTGCTGCTGTGATTTCCTCCGGTGAGGGAGAGGGTAATGTAAGCTGCATATTTATTATTTCTCAAGTATCAGTTACCTCTTAGCTTCTAATTCCCCTGCATGTTTTTCCTTCATTTGAAAGCAAAAACCAGGAAGTGCTGACAGATGCCACAAGAATAATCTCTTCATTTAGAAGAGGTTGGCTTGGGCTTTATAAACCAGCACTAGCAGACCGGAAGATTCACACAACAAACTTTCCTTACTCTGAAACTGCTTTCTTTCACTGTCCACAAGTCCACATTGGAATGCAGCCATCTCTCTGGGGCCATGTTATCCGCTTAACTCACAAATGAAACTTGAGGCTTAACACTGACTCGGTCGGCCAGAACCAGTTTATGTCTCTATCACAATGTGAGAGTCTGTAACTGTAACTTTTCAAATGTCAGAAAGGGAGAAAGGAGAAGTGCTAGAGCTAAAGCCAGTATTTACCCAGCAGTTCATGTCTAAGACACATTTCATGACACGGTTTTTCTCACCAATAGAAGACGTTTTAGAAAAGATTGTGCCTGGAACGTATGTATTTATCTATTCTGTATTATTCTGTGGCTATTAGTGTCATCGAACACATACAAAAGTGGGGAGAGGGTTTACACTGTCACTGAAAACTAGGGAAACTAGAGAGAAGTAAGGTCACATACCAAGTTCTCAAGCAATAGCTCCATGGCATGGGCAGCACTTGGGCAGCACTTGCTGGACAGTCAGCAAAGCACCATGAAAAAAATAGATCTCCATGAATTGCAGTGGGCAAAAGCTGGACAGTTAGCAAAGCACCATGAAAGAAGTTAATCTCCATGAATCTCAATGGAGGAAGAAATCACAGCAGCTGGAGGTATGGGTGATCCAACAGGAAAACAGACTCTCCTTCAGAAGGAGCAGAAGGAAACCAAGGCTATCTTTACACACACATACACACACACACACACACACACACACACACACACACACACACAGCAAAACTACTGTATAGAGGGGTTACAGTTACGTGAGTAAGGTAATGAGTACATTTCCTATCGAGCATTGTTACCTCCTTTGTATTTCCCCTACCATCCATTCCCTCCCCAACTCCCAACTCCTCCCTCCCCCACCAAGTTGTAAAGTTCGTTTTCAACATAGTGTCTTGTACATCTCTTACAATGGGTCAGCCTATATATTTATTTCAGCATTTTGTTTTTTTCCCTTCCCCAACCCAAATTAGAAAAATGTATATACAAGATGCAGGGCACCAGAATCGAATACAGTGAAAACAGGGGTTATACCATGGGGGAAGAACATACAAAAGAAACAAAAAAAATCACTACAACCAAGGCTATCTTACCTGGCTTCCTGCCTGCCCTGAGGCCCAGTGAGGGAGAGAGGAGGAAGAGTTCCTGCAGAGGGCTCCTGATGAGGGTGGACATTCCTTCTACTCAAAGCTCTTAATTAACATCTGCCTATGCCCAGAAGCTACTGAACTTGTTTCTGACAAAGTTATGCCATGATGACTTGTCATTTATTTGTAAAAAATCCGAATTCTGATCAACCCAATTTTCAGTTGCCAATCAGATGCACTTTGCTTCCCTGGATCATTGAATGCTCAGCAATGTGGCTACTCTCTGTGACTTGCTAGCCTGGAAGCTCCTCTCAGATGGCCACTGAGTCTGACTCATCTCTATATCTCTACCACAAGGGTTCCAGCTCTCCCAGAGATACTGTGTGCCAGGGGGAAGGGAAAAGATGTGCTGCTTAGGGAGCAAGGGAGCATGTGGGTGAGAAGCTAGGTGGACGGTAAGGGAGAGTTAAGTATTAGACACAAAGACATGAGAATGTGTGCTGGGGAGCAAGTGGCCAGTACCTCAGGTGAAAGCAGTGAGCAGCTGAGTAGGGGCACCGAGCACATAGTGTAATGAGTGGATGAGTGGGAGCGCTGGGATGGCAGGTGAGGAGTCAATGTGGGAGAGAAGTGCAGTCAGGCAGAAACCTTTCCTTTCTCCCAGATGGTTTTGCTGTGTGCTAACTCGGTCCTTTTGAGTCCTTGCTTCTATCATTTTATAAGCACACAGCCCTCTAATTTACTCAGATAAGTATTGCATGGTGATTTGAAACAGAAGGTACTGACCTGCAAACCCAAACCAAATAGGTTCTGCATCAGCCTCTGCGGCCCAAAGGCTGGTGGCAGGGTTGCAGCTCCCAGGAACATTCTGCCACAGCACCTGTGCCAAGAGGAGGACACAGGGCTAGTGTGCACATCTCCTCTCTCACAGGCCATGTCTCCAAAGGAATTGCACAGGCAGATGAGGGCATGTTTGCATGCACACTTGCCTAGTTATAGTGGTGCACCAGCTCTTCTGACATTAACGGTAACTTCATCTGTGCCTCCTCCTGGGCCCTCTCAAAGCAATACAGTGACTGGAATGAGGTAGTAGAGGATGAGGCTGTCCTGACTCTACAAACCACCTGAAGGAAGCAGTCATTTCCTCTCAGTTCATATTCCCACCCACAGGCTGAAAACCTTGTGGAGACCTAGCAGGGCCTTACCTTTGGTTCTGGAAAATAAATTGTGACTGGAGAACTAAAGACATTAACAAGAACTACAACACGCTGGGTGGTGTTTCAGGATAAGGCTGCATTCACAAGCAGCAATAGTGGGTGAGAATGGCCACGTCCCCAAAGACAGAAACTCAAAAAAAATAAAACCATGCTTGGGAAGTTATCAAAGGGGAAAAGGGAAAAAGGAATGCAGTTCATTGGAAGAACATATGGAGAAAGAATGTTCAATGGTTTCTCAGCAGCACTGGTGATCCTGATTGAGAGAGGGTGGCTAACAGAGGTGTCCAAGTTCCTGGGCCACACATCCCCCTCTCCTAACACCCCCCAACACTTTAAAAAACTGCTGGGAGTGTTATTTACCTGACTGAAATAATGGTTCTCACCATTAGCACACTAAAAGGAACTCCAGTTAATCACAAGGAAGAAGGCCCAGCCATCTTCTGAGGGCCACACCCACAGGACTGGGCATGATGGCACCTCCCTCAGGAGGGAGCCTGTGCAGCTTACTCAGCCTGGCTTTGAGCCTGCCGGCTGGTCCATCTTTCTCATCCTGGGTGATAAGGTGATATTTAGAGCTGTGTGTACCTTTGTTTGTCTCCAGGGCTAAGATGAAGGAAGCAATGGTTTCTGAAAGTTCTGGTGCTCTGGTGTAGTAAGGGTCTTCTCTAGCCATGTGAGAATTGAAGCTGGCGTAATGATCTCTCATTTATGGAGGATCAGCTGGCCTTTCCTCATCTGTGGCAGAGCAGCACACTGACTGGCCTCCATCATCTACCTACTGTGCTGTGAGGACTTCCGCGAGTGTCAGAATGGAACCTGAGGCTAGGGAGGTGGGTTTTATACTTCCACAGATGACTGTGTGTCTCAGTCCCTCTGTCTTCTGCCCCCAGGTGAGACATCAAGGGGGTCTGCAGGAATTTCAGATCACCCATTGAACCACCAACCCCTCAGAGGTGAACATGCCCCTGGAGTACCACCAGGGACTCTCCCCGGCTGTTCCTAATGCGCAGTCTCTGCTAAAGTCACCTCCAGACTTGCCTCCTTCTTATAAGAAGCACATGCATTGTAACAACCATCTGCCCTCTTTATTTCCCAGTAGGGCAGCGTGTGTTCAGCACTGACCTCCATGACCTTGTGTTTGGCTGGAAGCAATCCTCTTATTAAATCAGAAACCGAAGGAAACCCCTGACCCTTACCTCTGACCCTGAGACAAGCCTGAGGCTGGCCTCGTCCTGACATCAACAGACTGTCTGGCATTTAAATGCCAACATCTCTCCAAAGAGCTTCAATGCAGGCAGAGCTGTGCACAAATTTTTATACTTCATTTCTCATTTATAAGAAAAAAAAGGAAATGTCATTGGAAATTCAGTGATAACTCCCAGGGCAGTTCGCTGCCTGGGCAACAGGCCAGCTGCTAGAGAGTGGGACTTCAGTAGTCTCTTGAAACTCTGAGACCAATGCTGAGAACCTCAAATGAACCCCAACTCCTGTGACCAGTGCCATTACCATGGCATGTCTTTGCAGAGAATCTTCTTCATGCCTAGGACTGTGCTGGACCCTCATGTGACCTATATTACTTGCTTACTCTTATCCTGAGATGTAAGGTGTGTAAAGCACTTGAGAAAGATGGGCCTGGTGAAGTGAAGAGATGACCTGCTGCCTCCAGGCCTGCAGACTCAGCTTGGTAAGTGCCACTGTCCAAAGCCTAGCAACGGGCCTGCAGTTGCATGTTCTGAGAATAGGGAGTACAGATTTTCTTTCAAGGGGAGATGGGCCCTGAGAACAATGCCTCTTCCTCAATATACTACAGCATGCAAATCTGTGGTAAGAACAACTTTGCAAGCTGAGACTCTGGTGTACAGTGCAATATAAGGCAACATGTTCATGGCAGCCTCCAGCTGAGTGGCCTGAAATCTCATATCATGTGGGGAGATATTTGGGTTTCCTTTGGACCATTCCTGTGTTTTTTCTGGTTCTTGCTATTAACCACCATCTACTGCCTGGCCAATCTTCCTAGAGATCACATAATCTTTCCCTAGTCTGGTTTCTCATGAAGGCAGGGACCTGACACAGAGACTTGCACACAGCTAGATTGTTTGTGACATGATCCTTAAGATCAAGAATAGGCAGGAAGGGTTAGAGGACGGTTCAGGTAGAAGGGAAAGGCAGGGTACAGATGAGTATGGGGATACAAAGTACCTGAAGAGCTTTAGCACTTTGTTGGCTCCCAACCATTCTTGGCAGAGAGCACACCAACGTGTTAACTCTTAATCCTTGAAAGTTACAAACATGGGAGCTGAAGTACCTGGTACTCCCTCAAAGCCATCCCTCCAGAAAAGTCCCTGGACTACAGAGGACAGAGAGCCACCGCGCTGCTACATAGCATCTGTCTGAAGCTACCCCAGGCTTCTCAGACCTGGGCACAACTGTAGCGAAAAGTGAGATTGGTTGAGAGGACTAGAGTGGGTCCTATGAACTTGTACATTTTTAAGTAAAAAGCTCAGGTTTAAATACTCTCCTACTTCAAGGAGTTACTGTCTGGGATTTGCTTGCTTGAAAGTTGTTCCAGTTCCTGAAGCCAACATCCCCTCTCTACCCCTCCATCCCCCCACCCCCACCTATGCACCATATCCTTTCTGAGACAACCAGAGTCCCCTAGTCAGAAAGGCCTTATTGCCAACAGGCAAAAACCCAAAGCCTTAGGATGGACTCAGTTCATAGGTGCTAATCTGGGTCTCTTTTCTGCCATGTCACTGTATATTGACTTCTTTTCTTTAGGAATTTTACATACATTTCAATTGACTCAAAGAACTCTCTTCTTCCTTTTTGTTCTTCATACTGGACTAGGTGCTGTCTCTAAGCCTTTTTGTTCAAGGCTAGCACTCTACCACTTGAACCACAGCTCTACTTCTGGCTGTTTGGTGGCTAATTGGAGATAAGAGTCTCACAGACTTTTCCTATCTGTGCTAGCTTTGAACCTAGATCATCAGATCTCAGCCTCCTTCATAGCTAGAATTACAGGTGTGAACCACAGGTGCTTAGCTTCTTCCATTTATTTTGATTTCTTCAAAACTTCTTTCTCTTGACTTCTCACCCCACCACCAATAAGCCTTAAAATATCTGATGTATGGCAAGTATGGCCATGGCTGTGTCTATGTCCGGAAAGAAGAGGGGAAGGTTTTATGAGCATTGGGAAACTGTATAATGCAGTTATCTAGATTTAATAATATGTGAGACTTTGCAGAGTTTAATAACACAGGAAATATAGACGGCAAAGCAAATGACCTTGGAAGGCACCTTTGGCTGCAGTGACCTATTCTTGAATATGGGTTATTAAAGAATTGCCTCTAGCATGCTGCTATGCAAAAATCCTAAGATGAAGATATTCTGTTGTTCATGAATCAAATGCTTCATTTGTGATACCGTTGCATTTTCTTGTCTGAAGTGCCAAGATAGCTCTCATGATTTAGAATTTACAATGGACTCTCTTAAAAATACCATTCCTGCACAAATTAATTCAGTGAGTCCTCTGAATATTCAGTTTCAGTGAGCTGGAATAAATAAATGTTCACTGGATACCAAATAACTCAAAAATTCCATCTAGCATCAAGCTAAAATGCCTCTGTATCCAAGGAGAATATGAACTAATTTCACATTTTCATCATTGTTAAATGATGGCTGAAGCCTGTCTTCACACATTTACCCCCTCAGGAGTTGTAACAGGAAACTGAGAGGCACAAGCAAAGCAAAACCAGGTATTTCTTTCCTTAAAAATATTGTACTCAGGTCAACACAATTAAGTAAATGAAAGCAATGGTAAAGTAAAACAGCTGAAAGCTATCAGTATTTGATTCTGGAAATAAAAATTGTGCTTGAAAGTTATTAGTAATCATTTTAATAACTTAATAGATGGTTTTTAAGAGCAGCTTTAAGTTCACAGAGAAACTGAGTAGATAGTAGAAAGAATCTGTCTTCCATTCCAATTTACTATGATATCATTGCACTCTGTATTAGTGGGGTGCATTTGTTATATTTGATAGATATTTATATATTATTAACTAAAGTTTATAGTTTATATTCAAATCTATTATTTGTATTGTACAAACAGTGCATTTGTGTGTATATATTGTACCTATACTATTATATAACCAAAATCATATTAGAAAAAAATGTTTTAGTATTAGTTTTTTCTGCAACATCCTGATGGCAAAGGATGTTGAACACTTTTTCATATGTTTAAACAATGTCTACAAATTCCTTTTAGTGAAGTATCTGTTTAAATATTTGGCTATTTTTTAATTGGGTCATTTATAATCTTTTAAGAGATCTTTGTAAATTTATAAATAGTCCTTTATCAGATAAATGTTCTGCAAATATTTTCTCTGTCTGTGGTTTGTCTTTTCATTCTCATAACTGTATTTCACAAGTCAGAAGTTTTAAATTTTATTAAAGTCTATCTACCATTGTTTTTCTTTCATTGATTGTGTTTTTGCTGGTTTATCATGTCATGTTCAAGGTGACCCAGATTTTATCCTGTTATCTTCTAGCAATTTTGTTTGTGTTCCTTTTATTTGGGCATAGAAGTTTGAATGAAATCTACTTTTCTCTTCTTTTATGTGGATGCCTAATTGGTGAAAAGCCTTTACCACTAGTCTTTGCTTCCATAGTCAAGTTTATTCTATTAGTCCATTGTCTTTACATCTCCATACTACACTATTTTAACTACTGTCACTTGAAGTCAGTCCCTCAACTCTACTCCATATTTAATGTTTTTAAACTTTACTTTTGGAGGGTAGGGTGGGTGAAAGATGAGAGACTGTCTCTAATTGGCAGAGCATAAATCAAACGCTTTATTGCAATTTCATAGGTGAGGTTGAGGTTCAGAGGACTACTTAGGAGGGCAAAGCCTATCACTGGCTTACTCATTTTCTTGTAGAAATTTTATTGGCCCTTATCACTTTTACTTTTTTCTCAATTTCTTGTTAGTTCATCATGCCACTTTTATTTTTCTATGAGTCTTAAAACATGCTTATAATAGCATTCTAAAGGGTGTTTTTGATTGCTTGGGTGTTTGAAATTTTATTTTTATTGTAACAGTGATATACAGAGGAGTTAGAGTTACATAGGACAAGTAATGAGCACATTTCTTTTTGAATAGTATCACCACTTCCCTTGTTTTCTCCAAATTTTTTCCCTCCAGAACCCCCTCCCCCGAAGTTATAGAGTTCATTTGCAACCAAGTGTCTAGTGAGTATCATTGCTGCATTTGTTTATCCTTTGTCCCACAATTTCTGTGTTTCACACTCCCCAGAACAGATAAACTTACATACAAGATAAAAAGTACAGAAATTAAAAGTAGTGACAAAGAGGAAAAACAAAAGACAAAAAAAATCATACAAAGTAAAATATAAAACATCTTGTTTTCATTTCTTGGTGTTTATAAACATCATTTTATATGATCATATGCATATAGCTATTAAGCCTTTGTGATCCTTTCCTAAGAATATCCTCTTTTGGTCTCACTGTGTGACTGTTTAGGGTTCTGTTTAATTTATCATGTCCAAGTATAAATTTTTGTCTTTTACCATCTATTGTGTTTACTTGAAGATTCATAGGCACATTGTAAGTACTACAAATGAGGGAAACAATGTCCCTATGTTTCTTTGGGTCTGGCTTACTTAGCTTAATATTATGTTTTCCAAGTCTTTCAATCTTTTTACAAACATGGCAATGTCAAATCTTCAGATGGAAGTGTAGAACTCCATTATGTATATATACCACATATTCTTCCTTTTTTTTTTGGTCAGTCATGGGGCTTGAACTCTGGGCCTGAGTGCTGTCCCTCAGCTTTTCAGCTCAAGGCTAGCACTCTATTACTTGAGCTACAGCACCACTTCCATATACCACATACTCTTGATCCATTCATTCACTGAGGGTCAACTGGGTTGACCAAAATTCTATTGAGAAGTTTTGCATTGATGTTCATTAAAGAGATGGTCTATAGTTCTCTATCTTTGATGATTCCCTGTCTGATTTGGGATGAGAATTATGCTGGCTTCATAGAATGAGTTTGATAGTGATCTTTTCCTTTCTATTTCATTGAAGTGTTGGAGTGAGTTCTTTTCAGGCCTTGTAGAATTTAGCTGTGAATCCATCCACTCCTGGGTTTTCTTGGATGGGAGATCTCTTACTGCCATTTGTATTTTGTTACTGGTTATGGGTCTATTTAGTTGGATTAAATCTTCTTGGTTAGGTTTTGGTATATCAGTATTTGCTAGGAATTCTTCCATTTCTTCCAGATTCTCCAATCACTTGGCATAAAAGGTTGAAAGCATTCCATTATGTTTTTAATTTTGCTTATTTCGGTCATGGTGTTCCATATTCACTTCTGATTTTATTTATTTGGGTGTGTTTCTTCTTTTTTTGATCAGGTTTGTTTAGAGTCTGTCAATTGAATTCATTTTTTTCAAAGAACCAACCCTTTGTTTTGTTGATTCTTTCCATGGTTTTTTGTCTCTAATTCACTTATTTCTGATTTTACTTTGATTATTTGTTTCTGTCTATTGATTTGGAGTTTGGTTTGTTCTTTTTCAAGGGCTTAAGGTATATTGTTGAAGTGTTGATTTCAGATTAATCCAATTTGTTGATGTAGGCATTGAGTTTCTTCTGAGTATTGCCTTTGCTGTGTCTGATAGGAGCTGGAATTTTGTGGGCTTATTTTCGTTAAATTCCATAAACTTTTGAATTTCTCTTCAATGACCTACTGGTCATTCAACAATGTGTTGTTCAGTTAACATGAGTTAGAGAATTTTCTGTAATGGCTTTTGGTGTTGAGCTTTGTGTTGACAGGTTGCCGAGAAAAAATTTCCATATTTCTGAATTCACACAGATTTACTTTGTGACCTAAAATATGATCTCTTTTGGAGAATGTTCCATGTGCTGCTGAGAAGAATGTACATTCTGATGCTGTGGGTGAAATATTCTGTAGATGTCTGTTAAGGCTGCTTGGTAAATGCAATGTAGTTTTGAGGTTGATACTTTTCCAGGATTATCTATCCAGAAGCAATACTGATTTGTTGAAGTCATCAACAATCAATGTGTTGGGACCTATGTATGTTTTTAGTTTAAGTAGTACTTGTTAAATGAAGTTTGTTGCTCCAGCATTTGATTATAGATATTTAGAATTATTAAGTCTTCCTGTCTGGAAGATCCCTTTATTAGTATGTAATGTCCTTCTTTGTCTCTCCTCATTACTTTTAATTTGAAATCTATTTAATCTGGTATTAGTATTGCTACTCTGGCCTGTTTATGGGGGCCATTTGCTTGATAGATTTTATTCTAGTCTTTTACATTTAGAATATATGTGATTTGGTGGGCAAGATGTGTCTCTTGAAGACAGAAGACAGATGGGTCTTGTTTTTTGATCCAACTAGTCAACCTTTGTCATTTAATTGGTGAGTTAAGTCCATTAATATTGAGAGCTAATGCATTGAGAAGTTTCTGGTAATTCCTGCCAAGTTACCCACATGGCATTGTGTATGTGAGCTGTGCCTCAATTTTCTTAGGGGCTGTGCCTCATTTTTCTTATCTGGCTCTCTGATAAGACACCTTTTCTCTGCCACTATCATGTTCTTGTTGGCTTTCTATATGTAGAACATCTTTTATATTTTTTTATACTGTAGAGAGGGGTTACAGATACATGACCAAGGTAATGAGTACATTTCCTAGCAAGCATTTGTCTCCTTTAGTGTTAATTTGAGGATGTCTTTAAATGTCTTCTTTAGTGTTAGTTTGGTGGATATACATTGTTTCAGTTTTTCCTTGTTATGGAAAGTTTTTATTTGTCCCTCAGTTGTGCTGGGTACAGTATTCCTAGTTAGTAGTTGTTTGTCTTTAAGTCATACATCATTCCAGGCTCTCCTTGCTTTCATAGTCTCAGCTGAGAAATCTGTAGTTATTCTGACTGCTTTTTCTTGACATTTAATAATTTTTTCTCCCTGACAGCTTTAAGGATCCTTTCCTTAGTCCCTATTGATCCAGTGAGGATTACCATGTGTCAGTGGGACGTTCATTTCTGGTCTGATCTTTTTAGAGTTCTAAAGGCTTCTTGTATCTGAATGGGCCTATCCTTTTGGATGTTTGAGAAAGTCTCTGCTAGAAATCTGTTACATATGTTTTGTATCCCTTTAGTTGCTTTCTCTTCTCAATACTATCAGTCTTAAATTAGGTTTTCTGATTGAGTCCTGTAGTTTCTGCAAGCTCTTTCTTGTTTCTTGGATTTGTTCTAGGTAATTGCCTCCTCTTTCTCTATAATATCTAATCTGTCTTTGATTCCTGAGACTCTGTCTTCTACATCATCTATTCATCTGTCAAGACTTTCCACTTTGTTTTTCATTTATTTGCCTTCTAATTGATCACTTTTGATGGCTTCTGTCTCTACATTGAAGCTTTCTTTTAGGTTTTGAATGGACTTTTTAATTCCTTGATCTGTGTATTTGTGTCTTCTCTCATATTCTTTAGCCAAGTGAAAATTTTTTTCATTGGTCTCCCTTTCCTTCTTTTGGAACATATTTAGATGTTTGTCAACCCCATGAATTCCTCTAATAATATTTGGTTAGACTCATTACACTAACAAATTGCTTTGTGAAGGCTTATTGTCCTTATATTAAACATACTTGAAAGCAGTGTTTTTAAATAATTTTGAAAACTAATATCTAGGTCCTTCATTATTTATTGCCTGGCTATTTTTTGTGGTAGTTGAGCTTCCTTGACCTGCCATTTTTTCTGGTGTTTTTATGATTTGTTCTCCCATTTGAAAACAAAAGCACTCAAATCCAAAACCACAGCAGGTCTCAATATAAAGTCAAAACCCAACACAGAGCCCTACAATTGCATAGATTTTAAATCAGGACTTTGACATCATAGCTATGCATTCCTTATATAAACAGTATTTTACTTTTCTTTGAGGAGAGATAATGTGGTGGAGAAAGGAGATTACATATGCTTGTAGCCAGTACACAAGTCTATTTTAAGGGTTAGAGTAAGCCAAACAAAACAAAGAAGATAACAGGATTATCCAACTAGATATAATCAAAATGGAAGCAATACAATAAAACAAACAAAAAAAGGGAACTAAGGAATGAAGAAAAGACAAAAAAAGACAAAGACGGGGAAAAAAAGGGAAAGAAATAAAATTAAAATTAAAAGAAATAGAAAAATAAGGAAAAATACCAACAATGAGAAAAGTGGGGCTGAAATTAGGAAAGCAACTCCATTCATAATAGCCCCACAAAAAAATAAAATACCTAGATATTAAGCAACGAAGTGAAGGACCTCTATGATGAAAACTTTAAAAACTTGAAAAAGGAAATCAAAACAGAACTTAGAAAGTGGCAAAAACTCCCATGCTCCTGGATTGGAAAGATCAACATCGTGAAAATGGCAATACTTCCCAAGGCTATCTACAAATTCAATGTGATACCTATCAATATTCCAACCTCATTCTTCAAGGAAATAGAAGAGGCAATCCAAAAATTCATATGGAACAATAAAAGACCCCGAATAGCAAAAAAGATCCTCAACAGAAAGACCAGTGTTGGAGGAATATCAATACCAAATTTCAAAATCTACTATAAAGCCATAGTAATCAAAACAGCTTGGTACTGGCACAAGAACAGACCTCAGGACCAATGGAATAGAATTGAAAACCCAGAAATGAACCTACAGACCTATAGCCATCTAATCTTCAATAAAGGAGCTAAAAAAAAAAAAAAAAAGAATGGAAGAAAGACAGTCTCTACAGTAAACGGTGCTGACAAAATTGGTTAACTGCTTGTAGAAAACTAAAGCTAGATCCTTATTATGTCACCCTGCACCAGAATCAACTCCAAATGGATCAAAGACCTTGGAGTCAAAGCAGACACTCTGAAAACATTACAGGATGGAATAGGAGAAACTCTAGGTCTCCTTGGCACAGGCTGAAATTTTCTTAATAGAGACCTAAAAGCACAACAAATCAAAGAAAGTTTGGACAAATGGGATTGCATGAAATTGCAGAGCTTCAGCATGGCAAAGGACATAGCTCCCAAGATCAATAGAAAGCCCACGGATTGGGAGAAGATTTTCACTAGCCATACAATAGACAAGGTTCTCATATCTAAAATATAGCTGGAACTCAAAAAATTAAATCCCCCAACAACAAATCTTCAAAGAAACAACTGCCCAATAAATAAGTGGGCTAAAGACTTAAAAAGAAATTTCTCTGAAGAGCAAAGAAGGATGGCCAGTAGACACATGAAGAAATGCTCCACCTCTCTAGCCATAAAAGAAATGCAAATCAAAACAACATTGAGATGCCACCTCATCCCAGTTAGAATGGGAAAATCAAGAACTCTAACAACAGATGCTGGAAGGGATGTGGACTGAAGGAAATCTTACTGCATTGTTGGTGAGAGTGTAAACTTGTTCAACCACTTTGGGAAGTAGTATGAAGGTTCTTCAAAAGACTCCACATAGATCTCCCCTATGAGCCAGCAATCCCACTTTTGGGCATTTACCCAAATGTTCACAAACAAGACCACACTAAAGCTACCAGCGTGACTATGTTTATTGCAGCCTTATTTACCATACCTAAGATATGGAACCAACCCAGATGCCCTTCAGTAGATGAATGGATCAAGAATATGTGGTATATATACACAATGGAATGACATTGCCCCATTTGTTAGGAAATGGAAAGACTTGGAAAAAATTATATTAAGTGAAGTAAGCCAGGCCCAAAGAAACATAAATCCCATGGTTTCCCTTATTTGCAATAACTAGTATATGTCTGAGACAAGCCGAAAAGGTCAGATAAGTTTATGTTAGGGAAATGAACCCTAAGATATGTATTCAAATGTTTTTTTTCTTTCATACAATTGTTTCTAACACATTTATAAGATTATTTCTTTGTTGCTTTGTATGTTCCTCCCCCACAGTATAACCCCTGCTTTCACTGTATTTGATGTTGGTATAATTTGTGGGGGGGAAGGGGAAAAACAAATCATTTAAATAGGAATACAGGTGGACCCATTGCAACAATGAGATGTAGAAGTCTTTATGTCAAAAATGAACTTTACAGCTTTGGTAGGGGGGAAGTAGGGTTGGGTGGAGTGGTGGGGGAGGATGGGATGGGAAGGGGAAACAAAGGAGGAGGCTACAATTCTTGATAAGAAATGTACTCATTATCTTGCCCATGTAATGGTAACTCCTCTGCACAGTATTTTCACAATAAAAAAAGAAAAATAAGGAAAAATAAAGATAGGAAAAAATAATATGAGAGTTAAAAAGAAAAGGAAAGGAAAGGAAAGGAAAGGAGAAAACTGAAATTAAAAATAAAAAATTAAACAATAAAAATATAGCCAGAATTAAATAGGCACACAACTAGGAAACAGGCTTAGCAATCACCATAGACTATATGTCTAAGACTAAACAAAATAATAAAAACTAAAACCCAGAAACAACAACAAAGCCCCAATATAACAAAAAGCAGCAACAAGAAAAAACAACAAGAAAAAACAAGTTATCCAATTTGTTTGGGAGACTTTGTATCTCCCTGTTTCTGATATGTAATATCTTAGTGAAGTTTTAGTTCCTGAGATCTGCAGCTGTCTTTATATCCAAGATCTGGACAGCATCAGGCTGTGGAGTTCCTTACTCCACAGGTAGAAGGTGTGCATGTTTGTAAGTTGAGATCCCTACTACTGAAGTGCTGCGGTCTGTGGCATTATTGAATCCTGAAGCCTTCTTGATGTTGGGATGTGACTGTTACCTAGATAGTACAGTTTGGAAATAGCCAGGTTTATAAGGCCTATCTGTAGCTTATAAATAAAAGAGAAAAGATGAACTCTATAATCAGTTTGTTTGAGTTGCCAGAAAAAAAATTCTGCCTCATAAGATTGGAGTCTCTGTAGCCTACTTCCCAAACCTAGGCTAGGCATTGCTGGGGACTGGGGAGTGTAGCTCTTCAGTTCACAGGTAGGAGATGACTTTTAACTATCCTAGACTATGCAGAGCACTTGGGTGTGGGCAGGACTGCAGCATATTTGGAATCTGTAATGTTGCCTGATATGGAGTGGTGGCTATCATCTGAGTACCTACTCTCAGCCGAGCCAGGAAACACACTTGGCTTTTAAGACTTGTCTGATTTATTTTTCAGTGAGATTTCAGAGACTTTTGGCTTTATAATTCCATGGTGTTAGCTCACAGACTGGGCTAGAATTTAGCTGGAATGCCACCAACCTTGTCGTTGCTCATTGGTGTGAGGCAGAACTGCTTCCCACAGGATGAGTCTTTTGTTTGCCACTAGAGAGGGGTGGTATAAGGGTATCAGATTCCTTGCCCTTTTCAAAAATGGCACCACTTCTCCAGCAAGTGTTTCTAGCCAGGTGCCTGGCAGCCTCTTTGACACTTTCAAAAATGGTGCTCTTCATGTGTGTGGGGAGAATTCCTGTCCAGATGCTCTTCTCTGGGGTAAGGGCATGTCTTTTGTGCGGTACTCATGGTTTCCAGTGTTGCTTTGGATTGTCCATGATATGCTGATTTGTCTTGGCATCTGACTGTGGCCAGCTCAGCTTTGAGCTCCTGTTCCTGCTTTTTCCTGTGTGAACTCTTTAAATTTTGCTCTGAAGGTGTATGTAAAGCCCACAGGCTCACTACGTGGTACCTCCTCAGTGGGCAATTCTTCTCTGGTTTCTGTCTTCTTATGTACACAGTTTATAATCTTTTTTGGGGGTGGGGTACAGTTGTGGGGCCTGCACTCTGGGCCTAGGCGCTGTCTCCCTGCTCTTCAGCTCAAGGCTAGTGCTCTACCACTTGAGCCACAGCGCTACTTCCAGCTTTTTTCTTTTTGCTTATGTGGTGCTAAGGAATCGAACCCAGGACCTCAGGCATGCAAGGCAAGCGCTCTACCACTGCGCCAACTTCCCAGTCCCACAGTTTATAATCTTTTTGATGTATATTTCTATATAATTATAGCTTACTTGGAGTGACTCTCTAGATGTGGAGTGCTGGATGGGATCCTGAAACTCTGCTTCTTCATTAAGAGCTTAGGTTGTTCCCTGTTCTCCACCATCTTCTCTTATTCTTATTAAGAGATTCATTCATCCCTCAGCACACGTGTCCATTCCCTAATACCATGCTTCCCTCAGACTCTCTGGACTCTCTTCTTTGTTCACATGTTCTATTTATCTGGACATTTGTTAGGGATTCTGACAAAGACAAGTATACATTGAAGTCTCTATTTTGCAAGTGCAACTATTCCTGTTCAAGTGGAACCAGAAGAAACCTAATTGGAAACATGGAAACAGTGAATGGTGGACTTGGAAGTTAAGGCACTAGCCACAAAGGGGATGGAAGGAATGAAAGAAATGGGAACTACAAAAGGTGTGGGACTCAAAGGTGTGTCCTTGTTATGTAGATGGGAGTTACTAGTCATGTTTGCTTTCTCAGGGGTTTCTTCTTTTTATGTACACATGGCAATCTATGTACTTTACTGCATTTCATACTTTCATTTGATGGTGAATTATTACAGGGCCTCAAGATCTTCTGGAGAGAAAGGCCTGTGTGCTAAGTGCTGTTGAATAAGTGAGAGGTGTTTGAGGGTGAGGTGCCAATGACCAAGGGCAGGACACCACAGAGTGCAATAAAGCAGAGGATGGCCAGTGTCCCTGGAGGGAGTGGCCAGAGCTACTGCCCATAGGCTCAGTGCATGGTCAATAGACAGCTCTAAGAAGAGTTCCCAAGTGTTCAGTTTTCAAAGGAATTTGCCTAGGTGTTGCTTGTGTTGGTTGCCTTGGTTCTTGGTGAACAAACATTATTTTATTTGAAGCAAAAAAAACATGCCTGGAGCTAGGACCTTATTTATTCTGTTTTCACTCCCTACTTCTCTTGCAGCTGGGCCTAGTTAGAATACTGGGCCTTGACAGGTGAGGGATGAGAAGAAACTTATTCTGATGCTCCTGGGGTCATTGTCATTTTTGGATAAAGAATAGCATCTTTCTCTCTTTACATCCTGGGTACCTGAGATGTTGGAATGAAAGCATAGCTTGGAAACATAGCAGCCACCTTAGATTATGAGGTGATTGTCATGAGGATAAAAGCCAACACTCCTGAAGGACATAGAGTCCTCGTTGAACTCATTGAGTAAGCCTACCAACAGCTGACTGTGGCATAAACTAGCTGGTTTCCTTTGTGTGTTTGTGTGTGTGTGTGTGTGTGTGTGTGTGTGTGTGTGTGTGTGTGTGTGTGTGTTTGTGTGTTCTGCCAAATGCCTCCTAAGCTGTCAAGGAAATCTCTTTTCCTGTCCTTTTTACTCAAATGTTCCTGCTTTTCCTAGACAGAATGAGCAGTAATGGGGACATTGGTAGGAAAAAAAAATCACATTTGGGTTGCTGAGGAATTTGATAATCTGGATAATTTTTCTTAAGCCTTTAACAACAACAATAAAATCCGTGAGAGCACAAAATAAAATTCAGATTTTTCAGTAATTTATACATGCTTCATGTTCTGCTAACAATTTCTGAACAAATAGTTTTGAGATGAATAAATTTACTTACTGTAATTCCTTGCTGCTGTGACATGCTGATTGACTAGTTCGGGTGTCTTCAGTAATGGAGTCAGATTCTGCAGCATTGCCACGAGTAGAGCAGATCACCTGGGATGGGGCCTGACTTCAGCTTCCTATGTCAGGACCAAAACTACCGGCCTCACTCACCAGTCAGGTTCAGATGCTACGCATGCTCTGAAATAACAGGACTCTGTTGTGTCTTCATCAAGCTTGATGATGAGATTTCCTCAAACCTTTTTCAAATAAGCAGGAAAGACATTAAGAACAATCCAGATTGACGAAACTCATGCTCTGTCTTCAGCTGGGTGGATAAAATCAGAATGGAGGAGACCTCATCTGTGAGAGATGAGCAGCCAGCCTGACTAGAGGGGACTCATCGTTATTATCAGATTGACAATGGAGTCGCTTGTGTCAAATCCTGGCAAAACAGAGCTAGGGGAGCAGGAGATGCTACCAAGCATAATTTGCTAGAAAACAGAAACTATGGCACGAAGTGTCCAAAGTTCAATTTACTGTGTGAGACACACAAAGACAGCTGATTTCCCACACAGGAAAGAGCGTTTGTCTGACCCTATCATCTTGTAGGCCCAATCCAAAGAAATAGTCTTATGAGTGTAAAATTAGACATTTTAACCTAACAACTGCTGGCACTAATCAGCCCTGCCAGCTCTAAGAGTTATGACTATGCCAATTAGCTTTTCTTAAAAACAAAGTCCATACATTTTCTTTTCCCTAATAAAAGCTCAACTTTACCTTTGTTCTGCAGACATATTGGAGATTCCCCAGTTTTGTGTGGGTGTCCTGAATTGCAATTCTCAATATATATATAAAATATTTTGCTTGGAGATTTGGCTCTATATAACTGTTTCATACTGGTAATGTCAAGCTGGCAAAGGGCCCAGGACTCTACCTGTCTCTCAGGCACATGGATGCCACAGAGCCAATTTCAGGTTGCATATATATCATAGGTTTCCCTACCAACCTTGCAAGCTGGCTTTCTCTTTGTGAAAAGAAAGTAGGTTTTTAATAGGGAACAAAATATGCATAAAGCAATTAGGGTATAGTGCATGAAGCTGTGATCAGAACTTGCTTTTCTCTTTCTGTGTTTCTGTTTCTGTCTCTGTCTCTGTCTCTCTCTCTCTCTCTCTCCAGAACCTTGCTATATAGCCAAGGCTGGCCTCAAACTTGTGATCTTCCTGCTTCCATGTGCTGTGATTACAGGCATGCCATACCTCACCTAGGTAAGGACCTTGCTTTTCTATTTCAGTGGCTTTTCTTCAGTCAGGTCATTCCTAGTACATCTAAATCAGAATGAATTAAAATAAATTCAGACCAATATTATATTATATGGTAGTTCTACTTTTAGGTTTTTGAAGATTTTTTGACTGATTTCCATGTTAGTTGTACTATTTTATATTCCCATTAACAACATATAAGGTTACTTTGTCCTATATCCTTGCCAGCGTTTGTAGTTATTTTCTTGATGATGACCATCAGGGTAAGATGAGATCTCAGTGTTTTGATTTCATGTTCTTTATGCATAAAGATGCTGAACATTTCTTCTTCATATAGTTAGTATCCATTTCTACTTCTGAGAACTGTTCATTTTATTTGCCCATTTATCAACTGGATTGTATGTTCTTTAGGAATTTAATTTTTTGAGTTCTTTATATATTTTACATACATGTTTCCTCTCTGGATTTTCACTTCATTTTGGTAATTATTTCCTTTGCTATACAGAACCTTTAAATTTGAGGCAATCCCATTTGCAAATTCTCTTTCATACTTCTTGGGCAATTTGAATCCTATTTACAAAGGCGTTGCTATGCCTGTATCTTCAGTGTTTTCCTCTAATAATTTCAAAGTTTTAGGTTTTGATTCACATTAAATTGAATCTGTAGAAGATGAGAGGGAGGGGCCCCATTCTAGTATTCTACATGCAAATAAGCAATCTTCCAGCACTGTTTGTTGAAGGAGTGGGATCTTCTAGTCTATTCTATTGGCCTTTATATCTATTATTGTGCCAGTACTATTCTGATTTTGTTAGTATGGCTCTGCAGTATAACTTGAAGTCAGGTATTGTAATACCTCCAGCATTGTCTTTAGCTATTTAGGGATTGATTAGCTACTTAGGGATTTTGTTTTCATATGAATTTTAGATTTTTTTCTATTTCTGTGAAAAATGACATTGAGTTTTGAAATTGCATTGATTTGATGGTTATTACTTTCAGTAATGCAGTATTATTCAAAATATTTATTCTGCTGAGCTATGGAGATGGAAAGTTTTTTTCATCTAGTGTTTCTTTAATTTCTTTCTTCCATGTTGTATTGTGTTTTTTTCTTGTGAAAATCTTTTACCTCCTTGATTATAATTATTTCTAGATGTTTTTTTGAGGCTATCATGAATAGAAGGTTTTTTTTTAAATTGCTTTTCAACATATTCATTTTTGATAGAAAAATAACTTGTTTCTGTATGCTGATTTTGTATCTGCCACTTTGGTAAACTGTTTATCAATCTAGAAATTTTTTACTGAAGTATTTTAATAGTATAAAAACACTAACAAAAGTCGTTATGTTGAAAAAGAAATTTACAACTTTGGTGCTGGGGGGGAGGGGATTGGGTGGGGAGGTGGGAGGAGGATGGGAAGGGATTGGAAGGGGAAACAAAGGAGGAGGCTACAATGCTTGATAAGAAATGTACTCATTATCTTGCCCATGTAATTGTAACCCCTCTGTACAGTATTTTCACAATAAAAAAATAGCAAATAGGGATAATTTTACCTCTTTCTTCCTTATTGGTATCCCTTTTATTTCTTTCTCTTGCCTTATGACACTAAGATTTCCAGTACTGTATATAATGAGATAAAGTGAACACCTTATCCCATTCTGACTTATAGAAAATACTTCTGTTTCTCTCTATTCAGTATACCATTGGCTATACATTTTTGTTAATAGATTTTTTCATGTTGAGGTATATTTGTTCTACTTAGGTTTTTTTCTAGGCTTTAATTATGAAGAGATTCTGAATTTTGTCAAAGGCTTTTCAGTATCCATTGATATGATACATTGAGAGTATTTTTGTGTATTTCTGTTGATGCACTGTATTATATTTATTGATTTACTTCTGGCATGTATCCAAAAGAAACTAGGTCAGCTACAACAGAGATAGCAGATCACTTACATTCATGAAAGCTAAGCTGTAGAATCAGCCAAGGTGCTCATCAAGCAAGGAATAGATTAAGCCAATATAGTATAGTATAATCAATGAAGTATAATAAAGAACAAAAGTAAGCCATTTGTAGGAAATGAGTAGAACTAGAGATCATCATATCGAATTTAAGAAGTCAGATTCAGAAAGACCAATACCATGTTTTCCCTCAAATGAGGAAATTAGACCAAAAAATAGGACATGAAAATAAAAGGAGGACTTTAATGTGTGACCCAGTTTGATAGGGGATGGTGAAAGGAGAGGTTAATATGATCAATGTATTCTGTATGAATGTACTAAAACAGAATAATGAAACCCATCAAAATTGTAAAATGACAAAGACATGTGGACTATAAGACTTGCTTTAAAGCATCCAGGAACAGGAACAAGTAGATGGATGCATGTATAGAAAGAACACAGTGAACCCTCTTTGTACCATTAATATATGCTCAAAAATGAAGAAATACCATAATAATAATGGTAATAACAATGGAAGGGGGTCAGAGAATATACACAAGAACAAGATGTTCATGTCTGTAGTCTTAGATGTTTTGGAAGATGAGGCTCTGAGGATCACAGTTGGAGCGAAGCCTGGATAGAAAAGTCCAAGACACACAGGCTTCTCTTTAAAAGAGAAAGCCACAAGGTGATCACGAGTCACCAAAGATTACTGAAATAAAAATACTTTCCAAGACTAAGCCACAAATTAAATAGCTAGTAAAAAAATGCCTCATGATAAAAACATTAAATTCTGAAAAAAAGCAAGGTGACTGGGGAACTAGAAAAGGGAAATTATCAAGATAAGTATGAAAAAATTAACTATAGGAACAATGTGGCATACAAATATTATGTAAAACTCATGAAAAATGAAGTCAAGGAGTAATCAGACTTTCAAGAGATAGGTTTCATCCAGGCATCAGTAGTTAATGTCTGTATTCTTAGGTACTCAGGAAGAGGCTCAGAGCATCACAGTTGAAGCCAAGCCTGGGCAGAAAAGATTCTATCTCTAATTAAAATGCAAAAATCTGGGTTGGAGGTGTAACTTAAGTGGTAGAGTGTAAGCTGTGAGAAAAAAGCAAAGCTAGAGCACAAAGCCCTGAGTTCAAGCCCTAGTACTGTTACACAGGCAGAACAAAAGAAAGATATAGGATTCAATATTCTTATTTTTTTATGACTCTAAGTAGAAATGGTAGACCACATTTAGCTATCTTGAAATGAAACATATATCCTCTAAGCCTGTTTTATCACAAAAAGAACAAATCAGTGATCTATAACCATTAAAACAATAGAGGCTATAATTATAGGAACTTTAATCAATGTAGTATGTCAAAAAGGAAGGGAGGGGAAGAATCACCAAAATTCCAGGGAAAGTAGCTCAGACTAGACAAGTCATAAAAGTAATTCTAAGGTGATCAGTAAGTAAATACAAAATGATTGAACCTTTAAGTTATAAATAAGTGTTCTCAAAATATATACTAAAATAGCACAATGTATAGTTACAAATAATATGATGACAAAAAAAGGTTAATAGCAAATTCATGAAAAAGATGTCCAAGTAAACCATTAAAAATACTTACAGAAATAATCTCAGTGGAAAAAAAACTGGAAAAAAGTACCATTGTAGATACAGAAACTTGCTCAGAACAAGAGAAAATAATTCCCCAGGGAGATGTAGCAATTCGGAATGAGTGTTCATTAATTTACATAATATTCAATTGGCAAAAGCAAGCATTACTGGGTTTACAGAAAGATAATAATAAGTCCAAAGCTCATAAGAAGAAATTTTAACAAAAATTTCTCAGTAACTATTTATTTCAAAGGAAAAAAAGACTATTTTGAACAGATTTATTGAGCTCCAACCAATATGAAAAAATCATATTAAATGTTTGTAATTTGGTGAGTTTGAAATTATACATATGTGCTGGAAACCGTTACCATAATCAAAATAATAGATATGTCTAGTATCTCCTTTAATGGGTTGTAGTAAGAATTCTGACAGGAAACCCAGCCTTCACACTTCCATATGTACACAAGACCTTATTGTTAGCTACAGGTACAATTTTGTACAGAACCACATCTTGTACTACTAAGAAGACCAATGGAAAAATTGCCCATTCTCCCTAGAACTACCCATATTCCAGTCTCTGCTTCTATGAGTATAACTAAATTACATATCTCATAAAAGTAAAATCCTGCCATATTTGTCTTCTGAAACTTGCTTCAATAAATATAATGATCAACATTTTCATCTCTATTGTAAAAACTACTACAGTAGTTTTTTCCCCATGATAAGGAAACAGCCCAAATATCCCCTGACACAAATAAAATTGTAAAATGTAAAATATTGTAGGTTTGGATTAAATGGCAGAGCCTACCTAGCAAATGCAAGGCTCTGAGTTCCCAGTATTGCCTAAAAGAAAAAAGATTCAGAAATGTGTTTTCGAATGGCAGAAAGTCTGCCTAGAGAGCTCAAAGCCTTGAGTTCAAACCTTAGTACTATATTCCTCCCTCCCAAAAACCTGTGAAATTGTGGACCAGTCATTGGCACATGCTTGTAATACTAACTGTTGAGGAGACTGAACTGAGATTCAGTTTGATGACAGCCTGGACAGAAAAGTCAATGAGACTTGAGACTCTTATTTCCCAAACAACCAGCAAAATCCAGGCAGGAGTTAAGGCTCACGTGGTATAATAACAGCTGAGCAAGCATCAGACTCTGAGTTCAAATCCCAGTATCAACAAAAAAGAAAAATGTAAAAAAAAAAGAAAAGAAAACACAAAAGCAGAGATGAGATAATGAGCGTTCTAAGCTAGCCTATGCAAAAAAGAATTATCAGGACTATCAATAAACCAAAGTGGTGGCCTATGCATGTAACCCCAGCTAGGCAAGGAAATAGAAGGATCACAGCTAAGGCCAACCCTAGGCAAAAATACACAAGACCCTTGCTAAAATATAAAGGAAAGGACTGGGAAGTGGTAGAGTGCTTGCCTTACATGCATGAGGGCCTACGTTTGATTCCTCAG
Source organism: Dipodomys merriami (assembly GCF_024711535.1). Taxonomy (NCBI): domain Eukaryota; kingdom Metazoa; phylum Chordata; class Mammalia; order Rodentia; family Heteromyidae; genus Dipodomys; species Dipodomys merriami. Next base: position 6,721,743 of record NW_027205381.1, read on the forward strand.
CACCACATAAGCAGTAAAAGTTGGAGATGGTGTGTCTCAAGTGGTAGAGTGCTAGCCTTGAGCTGAAGAGCTGAGGGACAACACCCAGGCCCAGAATTCAGACTCCATGACCAACAATAAAAAGAAAGAAAGACAATGCTTGATAAGAAATGTACTCATGGAAGATGGCGGACGAGAAGCTGGAATCTGAACAAGCTCTCGCATAGAAAGCAATTTTAGAGTTCTAGTGAACAGTCCTAAGCCAGAGAATCACACCAAGTGTGCCATCACAGGTCAGAGAGTTAGACAAGAGAGGGGAAGCCAAGGAAACATATCAGCTGCCGCTACGGCGGCAGGGTCGCGGTGGCGACCACCGCCGCGGGGTCATACCTGAGACACAGAGAGTCCGGGACGAAGGAGCCAGACGCAGCGGACGAGCGGATTCTACTCAACACCAACAAGAACCGACAAGGAGCGAACATCTTCATCCTGCTGTTTGCAGACCAGAGACGACCCAGGATCCAAGACTCGGCGTGAGTACAAGCCCGACATCCTCACTCCTTCTCAGGAAGCAGAGGAGGGAAGGCTACCCCTCCCCCCCAGCACCGGTGATCTCCATCTTGGATACCGACAAAGCTCGGAGGAGCTGCTAGCTCCAGCTCAGGCCTTGGAATAAAACGAGTCATTTAGCAGGTCACAAGAACTTAACGGCGAAGTGACCTGCCAAACTCAGCACCATCCAGGGAAAAATCACCCAGCTCAGGCGCCAGCCATTGGAGTGCCGTGCCTCACTGGGTAACCAGAGCCAGAGGCTGCCCCTCCCTCTAGCAGCCACCACAATCAATTGAAAAACAGAAACCCTGAGAATGGCTCCAGGCTGGGCGCTGTGAGCTTTATCACAAAATAGCCCCAGGGAAAAGCTACTGTTTGTTGAAAGGCCTCAACTCTACCCAGAACCTAGCCCCATCACCATATCCCCCGCTTTTGTGACTCTCAAAGCAGATCACCCTCCCAGAAAACTAACCTGGGAGGGGGATCTCAAAATCTTGGGTAAAGCAGAGCATTTTTCTGCCTCTTCCAACCAACCGACTTAAGAAACCAATCAAGCCACAGGAACTCAAGCTGACCAGAGACTCCAACAAGAGACTGGTTAGAGACAAAAGGGAGATACAGGATTCTTCCCACTCCTCCCCCCCCCAAAAAAAATCAAAAGACTGTTTTTTTTTCTTTTTTTTTTTCTTCTTCTTCTTTTCTTTTTTTGCTTGTTTTTTGTTTTTTGCTACCTTATATATATTTTTTCCCTTCTAAAACTTTTATTAATCTTTAATTTTTGCCTCTTCTGAAAAAATAATTGTTTTCCAGTAACTTTTTTTTTTTCTCATCTTATAATTTTTATTTTAGGAATATGTGAATGAGCGTTTTCCTTTCTTTTCTTGTCTTCTTTCTCTTTTTCTTTCTTTCTTAATTATCTTTTTGTTTTTTGTCTAGCTCTACTGAACTTCTGATCTTTTCTTCTCCCTTTCCCATCCTTAAAGCTTTTCACATCTCCTCTATGTCCCTCCCCTTCTCGGAACATATTCACATTCCTCTCTAAATAGACGGTCTTTTAACTTCTATAATAACATTAATTTTTACGTTTCTATTTTTTTTCTGGTCTCTCTCTCTCTCTACTTGCATCCTACCCAACCCATTTCCTGCATTGTGATTAGGACATAGTTAACTCTCCCTGTGCCTCCCCACACCAATCTATTCCTATTTTTTACCCACATCTCTCCCTAATCCTAATAATTTCTGGTTTTCCAAATTCTTTTCTGCGGTTCGAAGTACTTTAACATATAGTTGTTTGATGTTGAATAGATGTATCTGTTGAACTAGATTGTATCTGTAGACTATTGACTGTACAAACGCAAACTTTGGTTGATGGTTGCCTTAAGATAGTGTTCTAGCATAAAACTGGTGCAATCTTCATCTCAAATGGGCTGAGTAAGCCGGAAAAACACAAGAAAAATGGCAAAATCGGGTATCTCAATTCCCAATCTTGATAATCAGGGATTAGAACAGATCAAGAATAATCCAGAGGAGAGTTCCCAAATAGCTCTACAAACACTAATAGCAAACATGATAAATGAGAAGTTTGACAATGTACAAAGGACTCTGTATGAGCGTGATAGGGAGAGAGAGGAGGCATCCCAGAAGTTTATACAGGAATATCATAAGCGTGAGGAAGCTACTCAAAAACTGATACAGGATTTGCGTGAACAACTTGAGAATGCTCAAAGAGAAAGGGAGGAATGGCGTGAGAAGGCAGGGAACAATCAAAGAGAACTGCAGGATTCCCACGAACGGGAAGAAAGAGAACTGCAAGAATCCCACAGACGGGAAGAAGCTAATCAAAGAGTAATTCAGGAATTGAGAGACCAGGTAGAGAATACACAAAGATCACTAAAGACATTCATGGAATCCATTAACAAAGAGCTGAAGGAAGTCAGGGAGACCACAAAGGGAATGCTGAATGGAACCCAACAGAAGGAATGGGAGTCCAAAGAAACCATAACCAATCAACTAAGTGATTTGAGAACAAACACTGAACACCAAATTAAGGAAGTAAAGAAATTCATACAAGACCTAAAACAGAGCTTCAACAAAGAACTTGAAGCCATCAAAGCTGACCAATTAGAAGGAAAAGAGATAAAAAACAAAGTAGAGAGTCTTGACAGCAGGTTAGACCATGCAGAAGATCGAATCTCAGGGATTGAAGACAGCCTAGATATTATAGAGAAAGAACATACAACCATCCAAGACAAGTCCAAGAAATATGATAGGTCTATCCAACACCTGGAAGACACCATCAGAAGGCCCAATCTAAGGATAATGGGTGTAGAGGAGCACCTAGAAACAGAAGTTAATGGTCTAGGAAATTTGTTTAACAGGATCCTAGCAGAGAACTTCCCAAACATACAAAAAGATAGGCCTATTCAGATACAAGAAGCTTTTAGAACCCCAAATAGACCAGACCAGAATAGGACATCCCACCGTCACATTATAATCCACACAGGATCAACCCAGACCAAGGAAAAGATCCTTAAAGCTGTCAGGGAGAAAAGGGTAATCACCTATAAAGGGAAACCAATTAGAATTACCTCAGATTTCTCAGCAGAGACAATCAAAGCAAGAAGAGCCTGGAATGACGTATGCCATGCCCTAAAAACAAATAATTATCAACCAAGAATACTGTACCCAGCTAAACTCTCCTTCATAACTGAAGGCCAAATAAAAACCTTCCATAGCAAAGAAAAATTGAAACAATACATCTCCACCAAACCAGCCCTACAAAAGATTCTTAAAGATGTCCTACACATAGAAAACCAACAAGACCGCAACAAAGGCCAAGAAACTGCACCCAAACTGAGAATCCAAGAACCTTAGGAAGAACCCAGTTTCCGCAGCCCCCAAGAAGGTGGATAACATGGCAGGAACTCCCAAATACCTCTCAGTACTATCTCTTAACGTTAACGGACTGAACTCTCCAATTAAGCGACATAGACTGTCTAGTTGGATTAAAAAACAAGACCCTTCTATCTGCTGCCTGCAGGAGTCACATCTTGCCCGTAAAAACAAACACATCTTCAATGTTAAAGGCTGGAACAAAATCTACCAAGCAAACGGCCCTCATAAACAGGCGGGAGTTGCAATCCTAATATCAGATAAAATAGACTTCAAACTAAAATTCATGAGAAGAGATAAAGAAGGTCGCTACATATTAATTAAAGGATCTCTCCTCCAGGAGGATATTACAATTCTAAATATCTATTCGCCAAACAATGGAGCACCCAAATTTATCAAAGAAACACTACTTTCCCTCAAATCCCAGATAGATCCAAAGACATTAATCGTTGGGGATTTTAACACACCACTCTCCCCACTAGATAGATCAACTCGGCAAAAACTCAACAGAGAAACCGCAGATCTAAACAGCTGCATAGATCAACTAGACTTAACAGACATTTACTGAACATTTCACCCAGCAGCATCAGAATACACGTTCTTCTCAGCAGCACATGGAACGTTTTCTAAAATAGACCACATTTTAGGCCACAAAGCAAACTTGTCTAAATTCAGAAACATTGAAGTTATACCTTGCATTCTCTCTGACCACAAGGGAATAAAATTAGAACTCAACACCAAAAGCCACCAAAGAAAGTCCGGTATCACATGGAGGCTGAACAACACACTGCTGAATCATGAGTGGGTCATGGAAGAGATTAGAAAGGAAATTCAAATGTTCATGCTATTCAACAAAAATGAACACACAAATTACCAGCTCCTCTGGGATACAGCAAAGGCAGTACTCAGAGGCAAGTTTATAGCTCTGAGCTCCTACATCAACAAATTGGAGAGATCGGAAACTAACAATTTAATGACACATCTAAACCTCCTTGAAAAAGAGCAGCAAGATAAACCCCAATCCAGTAGACGGAAAGAAATAATCAAAATTAAATCAGAATTAAATGAATTAGAATCCAAAAAAACTATAGAAAGAATCAACAAAACAAAGAGTTGGTTCTTCGAAAAACTTAACAAAATTGACAGACCCTTAGCAAATCTAATCAGAAAAAGGAGAGAACACACCCAAATTAATAAACTCAGAGATGAGAATGGAAACATCACCACAGAAGCAACCAAGATTCAGAACATTATAAGGGAATACTTCTCAAAACTTTATGCTAATAAGTTTGAGAACTTGACAGAAATGAACCTTTTCCTAGCAAATATTGACATGCCAAAACTAAACCAAGATGAGTTAAACCAGCTTAACAGGCCCATATCAAGCATTGAAATAGAAACAGCAATAAGAGACCTCCCAGCTAAGAAAAGTCCAGGACCAGATGGTTTTACAGCGGAATTTTACAAGGCCTTCAAAGCAGAGCTCACACCAATACTCCTCCAACTCTTCAATGAAATTGAAAGAGAAAGCTCACTACCGAACACATTCTATGAAGCCATCATAACCCTCATCCCAAAAGCAGGCAAGGACTCATCAAAGAAAGAGAACTATAGACCCATTTCTTTGATGAACATTGATGCAAAACTTCTCAACAAAATTTTGGCCAATCGACTTCAACAATTCATCCAAAAAATCATACACCATGATCAAACAGGATTCATTTCAGGGATGCAAAGCTGGTTCAATATACGCAAATCAATTAATATTATTCATCACATCAACAGGAGCAAGAATAAGAACCACATGGTTATCTCAATAGATGCAGAAAAAGCATTTGACAAGATCCAACACCCCTTTATGATGAAGGTTCTGGAAAAATTAGGAATCCATGGAACATTCCTCAATACAATAAAGGCTGTATATGACAAACCTACAGCCAGCATTATACTCAATGGTGAAAAACTAAAGCCATTTCCTCTTAACTCAGGAACCAGACAAGGATGCCCACTCTCTCCACTTCTCTTCAATCTAGTATTAGAATGCCTAGCTACAGCAATAAGACAAGATGCAGACATAAAGGGGATCCAAATAGGGAAAGAAGAAATAAAACTCTCCCTCTTTGCAGATGACATGATCTTGTATTTAAAGAATCCCATGGACTCCACTCCCAAATTACTCAAGCTGATTCAAAACTTTGGCAAAGTAGCAGGTTATAAAATTAACCCCCAAAAATCAATGGCTTTTCTATATGCCAACAATGAGAAAAGTGTGGCTGAAATTAGGAAAGCAACTCCATTTGTAATAGCCCCACAAAAAATAAAATACCTAGGAATTAACTTAACCAAAGAAGTGAAGGACCTCTATGATGAAAACTTTAAAATCTTGAAAAAGGAAATCAACACAGAACTTAAAAAATGGCAAAACCTCCCATGCTCCTGGATTGGCAAGATTAACATCGTGAAAATGGCAATACTTCCCAAGGCTATCTACAAATTCAACGCGATACCTATCAAAATTCCACCCTCATTCTTCAAGGAAATAGAGGAGGCAATCCAAAAATTCATATGGAACAACAAAAGACCCCGAATAGCAAAAACGCGCCTCAACGGAAAGAACACTGCTGGAGGAATATCAATACCAAATTTCAAACTCTACTATAAAGCCATAGTAATCAAAACAGCTTGGTATTGGCATAAGAACAGACCTCAGGACCAATGGAATAGAATTGAAAACCCAGAAATGAACCTACAGACCTATAGCCATCTAATCTTCGATAAGGAAGCTAAAACAATAGAATGGAAGAAAGACAGCCTCTTCAGTAAGTGGTGCTGGCAAAATTGGTTAACTACTTGTAGAAAACTAAAGCTAGATCCTTCTATATCACCCTGCACCAGAATCAACTCCAAATGGATCAAAGACCTTGAACTCAAAGCAGACACTCTGAAAACATTACAGGATGGAATAGGAGAAACCTTAGGTCTCCTTGGCTCAGGCCGAAATTTTCTGAATAGAGACCCGGAAGCACAACAAATCAAAGAAAGGTTGGACAAATGGGATTGCATACGGTTGCAGAGCTTCTGCAGGGCAAATGACATAGCTAGCAAGATCAATAGAAAGCCCACAGATTGGGAGAAGATCTTTACTAGCCATACAACGGACAAGGGTCTCATATCTAAAATATACTTGGAACTCAAAAAATTAAACCACCCAACAACAAATCCTCAAAGAAACAACTGCCCAATAAATAAGTGGGCGAAAGACTTAAAGAGAAGCTTCTCTGAAGAAGAAAGAAGGATGGCCAATAGACACGTGAAGAAATGTTCAACATCCCTAGCCATAAAGGAAATGCAAATCAAAACAACATTGAGATATCACCTCACTCCAGTTAGAACAGCAAAAATCAAGAACTCTAACAACAACAGATGCTGGAGGGGATGTGGACAGAAAGGAACCTTACTTCATTGTTGGTGGGAATGTAAACTTGTTCAACCACTTTGGAAAGCAGTATGGAGGTTCCTCAAAAGACTTCACATAGATCTCCCCTATGACCCAGCAATCCCACTTTTGGGCATTTACCCAAATGTTTACAAACAAGACCACACTAAAGCTACCAGCACAACTATGTTTATTGCAGCATTATTTACCATAGCTAAGATATGGAACCAACCCAGATGCCCCTCAGTAGATGAATGGATCAAGAAAATGTGGTATATATACACAATGGAATTCTATGCCTCCATCAGAAAGAATGACATTTCCCCATTTGTTAGGAAATGGAAAGGTTTGGAAAAAATTATATTAAGTGAAGTAAGCCAGGCCCAAAGAAGCATAGGTCCCACGGTTTCCCTGATTTGCAATATCTAGTATAGGTATGAGTCAAGCAGAAAAGGTCAGATAATGTGATGTTAGGAAAATGAACCCTTAAACATGTATTTTAATGTTTTCGTTTCTTTCATGCATATGTTTCTAACGCATTTATAAGATTATTTCTTTGTTGCTTTGTATGTCCCTCCCCCACAGTGTAACCCCCGCTTTCACTATATTTGATGTCAGTATAACATGTGGAGGAGATGGGGGCAAACAAGTCATTTAAGGATTCAGGTAGACCTGTTGCAACAATGAGAAGTACAAAATGTCATGTCAAAACCAGCTTTACAAAGTCGGTGGGGGGGGGGGGAGGGGGGTATAATTGGGTGGGGGGAGGGGGGAGGCTGGGAAGGGAGGTGAAGGGTAAACAAAGGAGGAGGCTTCAGTGCTTGGTAAGAAATGTATACATTATCCTGCCCATGTAATTGTAGCCCCGCTGTACAGTATGTTCTCAAATAAAATAAAATAATATTTAAAAAAAAAAAAAAAAGAGAAGGTGTGCTTTTTCTAAAGTCACCCAACCTGGTGGTTCACGCCTGTCATCCTGGCTACTGGGGTAGTTGAGATCTGAGGATTGAGAGTTGAAGTCAGCCCAGGCAGGAAAGTCTGTAAGACTCTTTATCCCCAATTAACCACTAAAAAGCTAGAAGTAGCTGTGGCTCAAGTAAACAAGCAAATTTAGAACACAAGGGTCTGAATTCAAGCTCTAGTATTGGTACAAAAATAAAACAAAATAGCCGGGCGCTGGTGGCTCACGCCTGTAATCCTAGCTACTCAGGAGGCTGAGATCTGAGGATCGCGGTTCAAAGCCAGCCCGGGCAGGAAAGACCGTGAGACTCCTATCTCCAATAAACCACCAGAAACCCGGAAGTGGCGCTGTAGCTCAAGTGGTAGAGCGCTCCCCTTGAGCTGAAGAGCTGAGGGACAGCGCCCAGGTCCAGAGTTCAAGCCCCAGGACCGACAAAATAAATAAATAAATAAATAAAACAAAATATCACACAGCATATAAGAAATGATGACCATCCTAAGGAGGTTGTAGGTAACTTCATTCTGAGCTGATTTTCTGGAGCATATCCTTCCCCCAAATTTTTCTATTGGAAACAAACAAAAAAAAAAGATTATTTCAGGATTTTCAGTCTCCAATTCCATGTGGCCATTTTTTCCGGTCCATCAAAAGTAAACCAGGTTGGGGGTGGGGAGGGGGAGGGGGACGGGAAAGGATGGGAAGGGGAAACAAAGGAGAAGGCTACAATGCTTGATAGGAAATGTGCTCATTATCTTGCCCATGTAATTGTAACTCCTCTGTACAGTATTTTCACAATAAAAATAAAAATAAACCCCTCTGTACAGTATTTTCACAATAAATAACTTATTTAAAAAAAAAATAAATGTACTCATTACTTTGCCCATGTTATTGTAACCCCTCTGTATGGTATTTTCACAATTTAAAAAATACAAAATAAATAAATAAATATTGAAAGGAAGGAAGGAAGGAAGGAAGGAAGGAAGGAAGAAAGAGAGAGAGAAAGAGAAAAAGAAAGAGAGAAAGCAAGAGAGAAAGAGTACCCTGCCCTGAGCTCAAACTACAGTGCTATAAAGAAATGCAAAGCATCCACAAAGTGAATGCTATCCAGTCTTTGAAAATAAGAAAATATGAAATTATTTTCAAGTGTAATTCAATAGCTTAATTTAAAACCTCCTCTCACCTATGACATAAGAAAGTACTTTCTTAAAAAGATTTTATTAAATTAACCACACACTGAATAACAACAAAAGTTCCTATGCCTACAGTAACTTATAGGACATTTCCCTGACCAAGTAAGACTAAGTAGGAAATCAATTTTTAAAAGATTTTTTAAATCAATTGTTTGCTGATTTCCAGTGGTTCATACCTGTAATTCTAGCTACATAGAAGGCTAGGATGTGAGGATTGGGGTTTGAAACCAGCCTGTGCAGGAAAGCACATGTAACTCTCATCTCCAGTTTCAAAAAGCTGGAAGTAGAGCTATGGCTCAAATGGTAAAGTGTTAACATTGAGCAAAAATGCTCAAAGAAAGTACCCAGATCCTGAGTTTAAGCCCTAGAACCAGCGCATGTGCGCGCACACGCATGCACACACACACACACACACACACACACACACACACACACACACATCAATTTGTTCAAACAATAAAAAGTGTCATAAGTGAGTCATAAACAGGATGACAGAAATTGGAAAATGCTAAGTAAACACTCTCTTAAAGCCTTTTCCATACATTGACTCTTCTGCTGGCTTCCTGGTCTCTCTGATGGTAGACCAGGACAGATGGTCCATATAGCCTTCAGATCACCTGGGCTGCCACCAGCCACACACCTCTGCCCAGTGTTCTCTTCTGCTTCTTCATCTGTCGCCTCTTGACACCAGGGCCTCAAATTTGGCCATTCAGCCATTCCCTCTCTCTCTTCATGATAATAAAATACAACGTGTTCTCGAATACCACACTTAGGCTGAGGGCTCACACTATGTATCGCACAAACTAGGATCAAATCTCCTCCTGAGGATTGTCCAGTGAGCCCCTCAATTTGCTCTGGCTGGAGCAGAACTCCAGAGCTGTCACCACTGGCAGATTCCTCCTCTGGCCCTGTCCTAACTGTTCAGGCTTCAAATCTGGAACTTTCACGGGTTGTTTTCTTTATCTCCTATTTTGCATAGCTAATCTCCAGAAAAGTCTGTTGGCTGCTACTTCAAATATATCCAGAATCATATCATTATTTGCTGCTGCTGCTCTGGTCTGTTCCATTAACTCGTCTCCAGAAACTGTCTTCTCTGGACTTGCCACTTCTATACTCACTCTTGCTTATTCTCCTCCCAATGTAACTGCCACAGTGAGACCCCTCATTTTATGCTCTCTTCACTCAAAGCCCTTAGTCTTCTTCATTTTAATTTATGACTGCAGCCTGACAATTGGTCAGAGAATCTCACCCTCCCCATTGGGTTTTTGACCCGTAGCTGGTCTTCAAATGAGGCAGTACAGTCCCTGTGCAGGCCATGGCACCTGTTGTCTCTGGGCTTGGAGTGAGCCTGCCTCTCTCCTTCATGTACCTGCCTCCAAAGCTTCCTTCAGGCCCACCCTCAAATGATCCTGATGTCCATTTTTATGCTATAACAGAATTCTTAAGGCTGGGTAATTTGTCAGACAAATATATATTCAGCTCTAAATTCTGAAGGCTGAGAAGCCAAAGGTTAAACGGATGCAGCTCATGAAGGCCTTCCTACCCATAGAGAACTGTGGAGCCCTGAGCTGATGCGGGTGGGAACCTGTGGAGCCCTGAGATGCAGAGTCCTACATGGTGAGAGGAGCAAAGCCAGAAGCCAGAGGCAAACTGGCTTTCTTAACAGATTTACTATGGAGTCAATTCATTGATCATGAATGGATTAACTCAAACATGTAAGAAGAGTTTTCATGATAAAATCTCCTCTTAAAGGCCCCCCCAGTCCCACCTTCTAATAATTCAAAATGGTGATTAAGCTTCAAAAAGAAGGAGCATTCAAATCATAGTACCCCTGAGCCCTCCAGGGCTCCTCCATACCCCAGTTAGTTCCAGTCTCTCCATGACAGTCATCACCTCTGATGGAAGTCAGGAAGCCCTACAGGTCCAGATGTTCCTCCCACATGGGGCATAGGCTCTGGGAGGGCTACAGTTGGATGTCTTTGGTCACTAATGTGTCCTTAGCTCCCAGATCCAAACACTGAACCCACTGTAGGCTTGTTATAGTTGCTGAATGAATGGAATAATGCATAGTAATGAAAATGTAATACAGAGATGTGATCAACGCTAATTAATAGTACTGAGGAGGAATTGTCTTAAATGCTTCTATAAACAATGAAAAATCATTGAGTGGTAATAAGCTAAACATCTTCATTTATGAAATTATTTTTGAAAAGAAATTTAATGAAGCAAAAGAAAAGAAAGCATTTACAAAGTATTAGAAGTTCATGAAATGAGACTATCAAGACAAAAAGAAATTGGTGTTTTAGAAAGCACTGTCTTAGGGTAGCGTGAAGAGGTGAAAGTGCGTTCTACTGTCTAACACAGAAGCTACTAGCCACATGTGCCACTGAATACCTCAGACATGGCTAGGGATTTAGTGATTTGTGTTTAATTAATTTAAATAGCCATATGAAATTGGTGGCTCTTTTAACTTAACAATAGACTTAAAATTTTATTATGCAATATTTCTACTGTGACATGTATAAATACTATGGAACCATAATGAGAGTGAACTAGTCTATTAGTCAGGCTTGGATTACTTTAACAAAATATCCAAGAAATCAACTTAACAATGGAAGTTTAAGTTTGGCTCACAAGCTTCAGTCCTGTTGTCCTTTGGGAGAGAGATTGGGGGCAGGGAGAAGAAGAGAGGATAGAGAGGAGTATGACTTTGAGAAAGACAGAGGAGAGGAAAAAGAAGTCACATGATCAACTGGTCTACTTTTCTCCCAGAAGATCCTACCTATCAAAGGCTCCATGCTTCTCAATTCCAGCCCAAGCTGGACCAAGCCCATAATACATGGGCCTTTGGAGAACAGTTATCCAAATTATAGCAAAAGGTAGTTAGATCTATCCATCTAAATGACCATCAAAGTTAAGAATATACAAATAAATAGTGACTGATATAAAGTTATTTAACCTACAACTAACTCCCAGTCTAACAAAATGAATACCAGAAAGCTGGTACTTGATATGTATACGGAGGAGGTCAAGGGGAGGAAGATAAATGAATGAAGAGAGAAAAGGATATGCAACGCATATCTCTGTAACTATGAACTTGAGGGGATGGGTAGGGTTGGGAGGGATGGGGAGAAGGATGAATAAGGTGATACTGATCGAAATTTATTTCACTCATAAACTGAAATTCCTTTGTACAACTACTTAAAGATAACAAAAAATAGAACTTTAAAAACCTTGTTATTTAAGCTAGGTACCAGTGGCTCACAGGAAGCTGGAATCTGAGATTTGAAGTGTGAAACCAGTCTGGGCAGGAAAGTCCATGAGGTTCTTATCTCCAATTATCCACCAAAACAAACAAACAAAAAAAGCCAGAAGTAGAGTTTGTGGTTCAAGTACTTGACAGAGCACTAACCTTGAGCAAAAAGTTTAGGGAGCCTAGTTCAAGCCCCATGATTGCACACGTGTGCGCGCGTGCACACACACACAAAGAGTTAAGGTTAAAATGCATTAACTAGAGGTACTGGGTTGAGACTAATAGACAAATGTTCATTTTGACAATAGATAAGTACAATAGACAACATTCAATTGTTTTAAGTTTACAACCATTCAAGGATTTCTACACAATAATATCTATGAACGTATCTAACTTACAAAAATATCTTATTTAAAGAGAGAAATAGCTAAGTATCATATGGCACATTTAATATCTTAAAAGCTGCAAATGTGAGTTGGGTGCAGGTGGCTCACAGCTGTAATCCTAGCTACTCAGCAGGTTGAGTTCTGAGGATCACAATTCAAAGCCAGCTTGGGCAGGAAAGTCCGTGAGACTCTTGTCTCCGATTAACCACCAAAAAACTGGAAGTGGCACTGTGGCTCAAGTGATAGAGTACTTGCCTTGAGCTGTAGAGCTCAGGGACAGAGCCCAGGTCCAGAGTTCGAGCCCCACGACTGACCACAAAAACAAAAACAAAAACAAAAAAGCTTCAAGTGTGTACTTTATGCTTGAGGCTAAGAGTATGTTCAGGCCAGGCACCGGTGGCTCAAGCCTGTAATCCTAGCTACTCAGGACGCTGAGATCTGAGGATAACAGTTCAAAGCCAGCCCGGGCAGAAAGTCTGTGAGCTCTGATCTCCAATAAAAACCAGTAGGAAACCGGAAGTGGCACTGTGACTCAAGAGTCAGAGCACTCGCCTTGAGCTGAAGAACGCAGGGACAGCACCCAGGCCCAGAGTTTAAGCCCCATGACCGACAAAAAAAAAAAAAACAAAAAAACAAACAAAAAAAAAAAACAGAATATGTTCAGGAAATTTCTTGGTATGTGGCACAGATGCTAAATTTGCAGAGCTTTCTAGCTTTGGGATGAGAGAGAGTCACGCTCTGTAGGAGTATGTTGACCTCACTTTATTTCTTCAGAATCAGAAGCTAGTGGGCAGCATGTTAAAACTTAACAGAGCTGGAAGTGTTGGTTATATCATCTTATACAATTTCTCATATGCTTACAATATTTCTGAATAAAAAGGAGACAATTAGCAAAAGGGGGAAATATAAATATAACGTCTCTACTCTTCTGTTTCCCAAACATCTGGAGAGGTGACTGCGGGATGGAGACTCCAGTGAGCAGGTCAGTGCTGCCGTGAGTTGCAGGGGTGTCTGGCTTGGGACCGAGAGTGCAGCTTACTTTTGCAGTCTGTGTAAAAAGGCCTTTGGGGTCTGTCAGCAGAAGCAGCATGGAATGACTGAACACTTTCTCATCGCCACCTGCAGTATTCCAGCTGTAGGGGTCTCAGCCATCTGACTGGACTTCAGGTAACAGCAAGCAACACGTGCTCCTGCCAGTAAATTACCCCTCTACACACATACCATGATAACTTACTTCCCTCATCAATGGCCTAGAATCATCAACCTACCTGACATCCCATGCCACAAGGCCCCATCCCAGTCCTGTTTCCTTCAGAAAATCACGGTGTCTCCTATAGACCTTTCTCTTATCCAGGTCTCTGTGCCGGTCCACCTCCTTACCAATGGCAGTGGCCGCCCTCCTTCTAGCTGAGGAAGCACAGGGAAGTGGTCCACAGCCACCACTACTCGGCCTGTACTTTGGGTACAGACAGTTCCTTGTTATTATTTGCTCTTGTCAGGAAAGGCCAAAGGAAGTGGGAGGAGCCATGTAGGTGGAGACTGGAGTGCCATCTGGCAGAGGTCATATTTTGGTAAGCAGCTTCCCCAACTATATCCTATATTGGACCAACCCACTCAGCCACAGGCAAGGCAGAGATGGCTAGGCCACCGTCCCTGGAGAGAGGCTGTGCTTGGGAGCTCAAAGAATGAAGGAGCAAAGCCATACGAGGTTCTTGAAGGTGGGAAGATAAGGAGAGAGGAACTATTTTCACTCCCAATTGAACAGTCAGATAGCAGATGACACACTCTGCTTCTTCAGGTCGGGAGATGATGTGGTAAGGACAAGCTGCATCTCAGCGCACTCCTGGGCACAGAAGGGCAGCAGGACTCTCCTCCAACAGGAACTCAGACTACCAAGAACTGAATGAGAGAATGAATGTAATGACCAGCCAAGATAACTGAAGGAGTAAATAAGTATAATTATCTTCAGATTGGAAATTGGTACCTGGTAAGGATTCAGTAGTGACAGAGTGGTGGTAAATGTTGTTATTTATAAAATCACAGTTTGATCTCAATGTTTTTGTTATTATTTATTATGAGCATGCAGTCAGTCCTTCCAAAGCAAGGACTCCTCTCCTATAAGGTAGGCCATCTCATATTCAGTGAGAGTGAGTCTTGGTACCCAAGTTCAATTAAGAACAGAGCTCCAAGTCAGGTGCTTGTGTCTCATGCCTGTAATCCTAGCTACTCAGGAGGCTGAGATCTGAGGATCGGTTCAAAACCAGCCTGAGTAGGAAACTCCATGAGACTCTTATCTGCAATTAAACATCAGAAAACCAACAGTGGCACTGTGGCTCAGGGGGTAGAGCACTAGCTTTGAGCTGAAGAGCTCAGAAACAGTGCCCAGGCCCTGTGTTCAAGCCCCATGACCACCACCAACAACAAAAAAGAACCATGCTCCTGGCAGTGGGCTGGCTCTCTCTGTGCCTGCTGTGTGCTGTTTGGGAAAGAGGGACCATCACGTGGGTGCAAACCTTATGTGGGTGCCTGGTACTGGACTGGCTCTGTGGTGGGTGTAAGTGAGCTATCCAGGCAGAACCGCAGTAGCACTGAATGTAGACCCCATGCATGTACTGTGCTCAGCTGTGTCCCGTGATACATCTCCAAAGAGAGGATCTGGCCGTTGAGGATGGGAGTCCCTCTGTGAATAGCCATATGTAGCTGACTTTGTCCTTTGTGAATGAAGCTGAGGGGAGGGGGTAGAAAAGGAGGAGGGGATGGAAAAAGAGGAGGAGCTGGCATGAAAGCCCACTACAGGGCCCTCATATCCATGCTGCATCTCTAGAGACAGCTCAGCTCTGGGCAGGACCAGACTAACACAGTCTTCTTCCCAAGTGTCACTTGTTCTGCTGGAATGTTTATGTGTCCAGAACCTCCAAATAATTTATCACACGATGAATCTGTTTAATGAGCACAGACATTTGGTTTAGAGGATAATTAAAATAAATCTCTGAGAAGCATTTTTAGCTGATTTCCCTGTTTAGGATCTACCAGATTAGCATGAATTTTTGTTTTACAAAGTAAGCCCACACCAAGTTATACTAGAACATTCTAGGCTGGGAGCTGGTGGCTCACACCTGTAATCTTAGATACTGAGGAAGATGAGATCAGAGGAGGGCAGTTCAAAGCCAGCCTGAGCAGAAAACACTCTCTTCACTTAACATCAAAAAGTAGGGCTGGCATCATGGCTCAAGACATAGAGCACCAGCTGTAAACAAGGAAGTCAAGCAAGTGAGATCCCTGAGTTCTGACTCCAGTACTGCCAAAACAGAAAAACCCTTTTAACACACCTTTTGCCTCCTCTTTCTTTAACAGGCTTTTCTTGTTCCTCTTCTGTATCTGGGAAGCATGCTCATGGCTCCAAGGTGCCATGCTTTTTACTCAGCCCATTAGATGACTAGAAGTAAGATCCCAGACTCTGCAAGTCCTGGCTAGAATACACAGTATGGCTGGGGAGAAATCCTGGAATGGGAATGCAGCCCTATTGTGAGGATAGTATTTTTGTGTGGATGAAGGTGGCCATTGACTCTTCTTGTTTTAACAGAGATCTAATTAAGGTATCAGATATACAAAGAGAAATCACACTTTCTTCTGCACAGCCTTGAACAAATGACCCCATGCACAAGACACACATGCTGCCATTGGCTGTGACTCCACCACATTCTACACAGAGGGCTTTCTTCTTGAAATTTTCTTTTACAAAGCAAGTGCTCATTTATTTTATACATTACAGTGCTTGCTGCCCCATTTTTCTTTTCTTTTCTTTCTTTTTTTGTTGGTTATAGGACTTGAACTCTGATCCTGGGTACTGTCTGTGAGCTCTTCAGCTCAAGGCTAGTGCTCTACCACTTGAGCCACAATGCCACTTCAGTTTTCTGGTAGTTAATTAGAGGTCAGAGTCTCACAGACTTTTCTTCCCCACGATGGCTTTGTACCATAATCCTCAGATCTCAGCCTCCTGAGTAGTTAGGATTATAGGCGTTGAATCACCAGTGCCCGGCTCAATTTTATTACAAAAATCTTTCAAAGGAAAACTTGAATGTGTTTGGCAGTAAACATTTGCATGTTTATCTCCTAAATTCCACAATTAGCATTATGGTTTACTTGTTTTAATTCATCACTTTTCACCCATCACTATTTTTCATCCCTCAAACAATCTCAGATTTCTATCCATCTCAAGTAAGTTGCAGGCCTCCTGACAGGCATGTGAACAATTCTACATGTGCACCTTTATTTCTGTGTGTGTGTGTGTGTGTATGTGTGTGTGCTTGGCTCCCTTTTACACAGGTAACATCCATATAGTTCAGTGCACAAGTCTTAAGGTTCTACTACACAAGTCTTGGAAAATGCTTAGATGTATGTAAGACATATCCTCATCAAGACTGTCCCCCTGTGGACAGTCGACCTTCTTGTAGACTGCTCCCCACTGTATTGATTATTCACAGGAGAACCTTTTGCCTAATTCAGAAACTCATATAAAGTGAAGTACACACGCGTAGTCCTTGTGAAAGGCTTCCTCCATTTGGCTTAGGGGTTGAGACACATTCTTGCCGCTTCATAGGTCCTCAGTTTTTCCCTTGTCTGTGTGGCTCCAGTTTGACCTGGTTGCCACCATAAGTGACAACCACAGTGGCTGACCCTGAGTGATGCTGGTCTTTCTCTGTGTCCTCCCAAGTTTTCCAGTGTACAATAAATAAAGAGAACCATGAAAGTAATGTGTAGAACTTTACAACTGGACTCTAGTATTGTCAGTGCCAGGAATGGGCCTTACTGAGTCTCCTGTCATTGTCAGCCTGAGACATTCCAGGTATGTATCAGCTTGGATGAAATCACTTTGTTCTAACCACTTCTCAAGCCCCTCTTCTAATACTGGTGGATCCACCACCAATCCTGCATTTACCCAGGCCTATGCTTACATCAGAGAGTTGCCAAAAACTTCACTCTCAGAGTACCTTCCAGTTAGTTCTTTTCACTGGATTTCCATAGAGCATTCTTTATACTATAGTTTATTTCTCTCTCTCTCTCTCTCTCTCTCTCTCTCTCTCTCTCTCTCTCTCTCTCTCTCTCTCTCTCTCTCTCTCTCTCTCTCTCTCTCTCTCTCTCTCTCTCTCTCTCTCTCTCTCTTCTTTCCTCCTCTTTCTCTCTCTTGGTTATACCGAAACTTGAACTCAGGGCTTAGTGCTTGCTAAACACATATTCTACCACTGAGTAAATTCTATGATCTCTTTTTACTGATTACTCTTAAGATAGATACTTGCCTCCTGTCTAGGTATGAACTTACTTTGAGATTCCTGCCATATAGTTGGGACGCTAGGTACATGTCATCATATTTCCCTTTGAGATTCCTGCCATATAGTTGGGACGCTAGGTACATGTCATCATATTTCCTTACACTGAAATGTAGTCTCAGAGACTTTTCAGCCCTGGTCTGGATCCACACTCTTCCCTATCTCACTCTTCCACTAGCTGGGAAGACAGACATGTTCCAACATATTCAGCCATTGACTAAGATGTGACCTTGTGAACGTTTTTCCTGGGCTAGCATTGAACTGTAATCCTCTCTGTCTCAACGTGCCACGTAGCTCCAATTTATATGAATGATCCCCTAGCATCCAACTTTATCTATCTCTTATTGACAGATACTTATTTTTCTTTGATTAACCCAATAATTTGTGTATAAGATTTTTCTTATGGGCATGTTTTAATTTTTATTCTTCTTGGGTGAAATTAAATTCATAGCAATAAAAGCACAAAACAAATTTAAATTCCAGACTAATAGTGAATTTTTTGGTATGATTATTCCCCCATAAAAATTTTTATTGGAGGGCTGGGAAGATGGCTCAGTGGTAGAGCACTTGCCTTGCATGCCTGAGGCCCTGTGTTCAATTCCTCAGCACCACATAAGCAAAAAAAAAAAAAAAAAAAGAATATGCCTACACAAAAATAGTCATAATTTTTCTGAAATTCAAAGTTCACAGCATCCTGTGTCTTACTAGTAATACCACTAGAACATAAGTGTTTGACTATGAGAAATTGCCACATCTTTTTGAATCCAAATTGGGTCTAACCTATTATACTTTCACCAAATATGTAGGAGAATTCTGACTTCTCCATCTCTTAGCTCTTCTGTTGGGTGTATAGTGGTTCATCCTATAGCTTTAATACCGCCTGTTGGGTAGTCCTAAGGTGTTCAAGAACTTAAGAAGATAAGTAGAAAAATTGTTAGAAATATAAAAAGACAAAGGAAACCCTGGCAGGTACAAAGGCAAAGGGGTTGAAGAAGCTTCCAACTCCAGGAAAGAAATAAGTGTAGATCAAAGAAAATAAGACCATGAAACAAGTACAGTACCCAAGAGAAGAGGAGATCTGAGCAGAGCATGGGGGAAGCCCAGGAGCCAGTCTCTGGAAAAGGGTCAGGACTTGGCAGGCCTCAAAGAAGAGATATCTGCCTTTACCCAGTGATTTTCAGAGCATAATCTCTGTGGATAAGTAAAGGCAACCTTGCCTGGGAACTTGTTGGAAATGGAGTGTCATTTAGTGGCTCTTGAAGTGATTCTGATGCAGGCTCAGTATGAACCCTGGCATCAAGCCAACACTCCACCTGGCTTAGTCCATCTAATCTATAGCTGCCCAGTACATCACATCAAAGCACTTATGTTTAGTCTAACATGACTTTGCACATTGCTCTGAAAGAAAAATATGACACATTATATAAGGACAAGTTAAATATAAGAAGCATTTCTACTTCAAGGTTGGGAAATGTGGAGAATTGTGCACCTTAAAGTCAATGGAATAAAGCCTTCCTAATGCACCAGGCTAGTGGGGAGAAACTCACAAACCATTAATACATCTTCTATGTTGATCATTGTAGTGTGAGAATAGAAGTAAACCAACATTTTGTTTTTCCTAACACACTTAGCATCTTTGCAGACTATTGATATGGCAGGCATATGGTTCCAAAGTGACCACTATATCACTATTGAGGGAGAGTCATGAATGTTTAGGATGCATAGAGTTCAATATTCTAGAGTTACCCAAATTTGTCTATACCATGCATACAGTGTGTTGTATTGTACATACATATGGGCATATATATCACATGCAATATATTACTGCATTACATTACTGTCACAAAATTATTATTGTACACATTAGATCTTATTTCATGCTCTTTAGCTCAAATATTGTGAATGTTTGACTCATTTTCCATAATGCCTCCAAATTCTGTAAAGATACCCACTTTTCAACAGATCTCAGTTTTTCACTTGATCACTCACTTTAGTTAAGCACATCCATTCTTTTTTTTTTTAATTAGTAAGATTTTTTTTGGTGAAAATACCGTACAGAGGGGTTACAATTACATAACCAGGTAATGAATACATTTCTTATCAAGCATTGTTGCCTCCTCCTTTGTTTCCCCTTCCCATCCCTGCCCACCCATCACCCCCCTTCTCCCCCGCCAAAGTTGTAAAGTTTTTTTTTTTTTCAATATAACGTGTTGTATAACTCATTGTTGCAATGGGTCCACCTGTATCACTATTTGAACAATTTGTTTTTTCCCTTTCCCTCCACAAATTATTCCAACATCAAATACAGTGAAAATGAGTTATGCCGTGGGGAAGGGACATACAAAGCAACAAAGAAATCATCTTATAAATATGTTGGAAACAATAGCAAGAAAGAAAAACCATTTGAGTCCTTATGTTGGGGTTCATTTCACCTAACATCAACTTATCTGAACTTTTCTGCTTGTCTCAGACATATAATAGTTATTGCAAATAAGGGAAACCATGGGATCTATGTGTCTTTGGGTCTGGCTTACTTCATTTAATATCATTTTTTCCAAGTCTTTCCATTTCCTAACAAATGAGGAACCCTACTGCATTGTTGGTGGGAGTGTAAATTTGTTCAACCACTTTGGAAAGTAGTATGGAGGTTCCTCAAAAGACTCCACATAGAGCTCCCCTATGACCCAGCAATCCCACTTTTGGGCATTTACCCAAATGATCACAAACAAGACCATACTAAAGCTACCAGCACAACTATGTTTATTACAGCATTATTTACCATAGCTAAAATATGGAACCAACCCAGATGCCCCTCAGTAGATGAATGGATCAAGAATATGTGGTATAAACACACAATGGAATTCTATGCCTCCATCAGAAAGCACATCCATTCTTACTTTGTTTGTTGGAAGGCAGATTTTCACAAAATTAAGAGTTGGAGAACACACAGTAGATCAGGCAGCAATTTAAACACAATGGGCAATGATGGCGGACAGAGAGAGCTCCTCCACTTTCACTCAGCTGTGTAATATGCATGCAGAAATTTAAACAATTTGTTTTTGAAATTTCTTTCAATTTTTAATTTATTAATTTTATTAATTTATTAATTTATTAATTACATTTAATCAAAAGTACTTGTAATAAACCTGCCAATAAGGTGGGCTTACTGTATTTGTGAATTATTATCTCCCATAGCCCTGTGGACTAGCTGTGTGCAAGGGCCATTTCCTCTGTCTCTCTAGTGGTTGAAGTTGCATGGTGCTGGGGCAGAAGCCTCCTTCCTGGCCCTTCATCCATGCCATGTGTGATGTCTTTGAAGAGCTAGGGATTCCCATAGTAGGGTGGTTGTGCCCACCAAGCAGGTGTCATAACAAAGAGAGGATCAGGTAGAAATTTTGTATCCCTTGTATGACTCAAGTTTGGGTCTGCATATCCCCTATTCCATTGACAGTAGCCATGAAGCCTAGTCCATATACCTAACACCTGTTTTCACTGTATTTGATGTTGGTATAATTTGGGGAGGGGAAGGGAAAAACAAATAGTTTAAATAGGGATACAGACTGACCCATTGTAACAATGAGATGTACAAGACACTATGTCAAACATGAACTTTACAATTTAGGCAGGGAGTAGGGGGGAGAGATGTTCAGGGAGGGGGTACCTGAGGAGGTGGGAGGGAAGGAATGGTAGGGGGAAATCAAAGGAAGAAGCAACAATGCTGGATAAGAAATGGACTCATTACCTTGCTCATGTAATTGTAACCCCTCTGTACAGTATTTTCAAAATAAAAAACTTAATTTATAAAAAAGGTCTTTAGAGTTCTTGATTATAGCTGGGGTGAGGTGGTATCTCAATGTTGTGTTGATTTGCATTTCTTTTATGGCTAGAGAGGTTGAGCATTTCTTCATGTGTCTGTTGGTCATCCTTCTTTCCTCTTCAGAAAAGTTTCTCTTTAAGTCTTTAGCCCACTTATTTATTGGGCAGTTGTTTCTTTGAGGATTTGTTGTTGGGGGATTTAATTTTTTGAGTTCCAGGTATATTTTAGATATGAGACCCTTTTCCATTGTATGACAACAGGTAATGGAGGGGATGTGGACAGAAGAGAACCTTACTACATTGTTGGTGGGAGTGTAAACTTGTTCAACCACTTTGGAAAGCAGTATGGAGGTTCCTCAAAAGACTTCACATAGATCTCCCCTATGACCCAGCAATCCCACTTTTGGGCATTTACCCAAATGTTCACAAACAAGACCACACTAAAGCTACCAGCATGACTGTGTTTATTGCAGCATTATTTACTATAGCTAAGATATGGCACCAACCCAGATGCCCCTCAGTAGATGAATGGATCAAGAAAATGTGATACACACACACACACACACACACACACACACACACACACACACACACACACACACACACACACACACAATGGAATTCTATTCCTCCATCAAAAACAAGGACATTGCCACATTTGTTAGGAAATGGAAAGACTTGGAAAAAATTATATTAAGTGAAGTAAGCCAGGCCCAAAGACACATAGGTCCCATGGTTTCCCTTATTTGCAGTAACTAGTATATGTCTGAGTCAAGCAGAAAAGGTCAGATAAGTTGATGTTAGGGAAATGAACCCTAAGATATGTATTCAAATGTTTTTTTTTCTTTCATGCGATTGTTTCTAACACATTTATAAGATTATTTCTTTGTTGCTTTGTATGTCCCTCCCCCACAGTATAACCCCTGGTTTCACTGCTTTTGATTTCGGTATAATTTGTGGAGGGTAAAGGGAAAAATCAATTATTTAAATAGGGATACAAGTGGACCCATTGCAACAATGAGATGTACACATCGTTATGTCGAAAACGAACTTTACAACTTTGGTGTGGGAGGGGGAGATTTGGTGGGGAGGTGGGGTGAGGATGGGATGGGATGGGAAGGGGAAACAAAGGAGGAGGCTATAATGCTTGATAAGAAATGTACTCATTATCTTGCCCATGTAATTGTAACCCCTCTGTACAGTATTTTCACAAAAAAAAAAAGAAGAAAAGAAAATGTGGTATATATACACAATGGAATTCCATGCCTCCATCAGAAAGAATGACATTGCTCCATTTGTTAAGAAATGGAAAGACTTGGAAAAAATTATATTAAGTGAAGTAAGCCAGGCCCAAAGACACATAGGTCCCATGGTTTCCCTTATTTGCAGTAACTAGTATATGTCTGAGTCAAGCAGAAAAGGTCAGATAAGTTGATGTTAGGGAAATGAACCCTACGATAAGGGTTCAAATGGTTTTGCTTTCTTGCTATTGTTTCTAACATATTTATAAGGTGATTTCTTTGTTGCTTTGTATGTCCCTCCCCCTTTCCCTCCCCCACAGTATAACCCCTGTTTTCACTGTATTTGATGTTGTTATAATTTGGGGATGGGAAGGGAAAAAACAAATTATTTAAATAGGGATACAGGCATTGCAACGACAATGAGATATACAAGATGTTATGTCGAAAAACAAACTTTACAACTTTGGTGGGGAGGGTGGGGGAGATGGGAGGGTAGGGATGGTAAGGGGAGACAAAGGAGGAAGCAACAATGCTTGATAAGAAATGTACTCATTACCTTGCTCATGTAACTGTAACCCCTCTGCATGGTATTCTCACAATAAAAAAATAAATAAAGAAAAGAAAATATTGTATATTTTCCACAATGGAATTCTATGCCTCCATCAGAAAGTATGACATTGTCCCATTTGTAAGGAAATGGAAAGGTTTGGAAAAAATTATATTAAGTGAAGTAAGCCAGGCCCAAAGAACCATAGGTCCCATGGTTTCCCTCATTTGCAATAAGTAGTATATGTCTGAGACAAGCAGAAAAGGTCAGATAAGTTGATGCTAGGGGAATGAACCCCAAGATAAGTATTCAAATGGTTTTTTTCTTTCATGCAATTGTTTCTAACATAGTTATAAGATGATTTCTATGTTGGTTCGTATGTCACTCCCCCACGGTATAACCCCTGCTTTCACTGTATTTGTTGTTGGTATAATTTGTGGAGGGGAAGGGCAAAAACAAATCATTTAACTAGGTATACAGGTGGACCCATTGCAACAATGAGATATACAAGTCGTTATGTTGAAAAAACGAACTTTACAACTTTGGTGGGGGGGGCAGTATGGGAAGGGATGGGAAGGGGCAATAAAGAGGAGGCAACAATGCTTGATAAGAAATGTACTCGTTATCTTGCCCATGTAATTGTAACTCCTCTGTATGGTATTCTCACAATAAAAAAAAATAAAAAATAAAAAGGTCTTAAAAACAATCCTAAAAAAAGAGAGAATTGAGACTCATCTCTTTTTAGAAGACATGCCAAATGACTTTCATACATGCTTTAATACCACCACAGTTTCTTCAAGTTCTGTACACTTAACCACTGTAGGGAGAATAAATCAGGGAGCCACAGAATTGCCTTGGATGTAGGTCTGAACTTCTGGTATCCGCGGAATGGCGTTTCCTCTGAGATTTGCAGAACAGGGTACTCTTGTGAAGCACTGCCTCCATTTTCCACAGTTCAGTCTGTCTGTGGTCACTCTTCCAGTCATTAACAGAACACAAAGGATCAGTGTCATTCACTGCTCACCATACTTGGCATAGGCACAGGAAGTGGGAAAGATGTTGATAGCATCAGTATGGACAGTAGTCTAAGAGCCTGAGAATGTGTTAAGTGGACGTCAGAGGAATATTCTGGAACTACCTCAAGTGTGGAAGGTCATGGATGGTATGGTAGAAATAAAATAAAATGGAGCATATCCTGGCTTATTCTTTCACTCTCCAACCATGAGCAAGACTTTTGGTGAGAGGAGCTTCTAGTCAGGACAATGTCCGGGCTACCACTCACCCACATGTACATCTAAAGCAGACAAGTCCAGCTGAGCAACTAATTTGTTTCTTGTTGCCCCAAATCTGTGTATATGTGCATGTTTATATCCTTCTGTATGCCTGTGAATGTATCTGTGGGTGTGATTTGGTGTGTGCCTATTAATTGTATATCTATCTATCTATCTATCTATCTATCTATCTATCTATCTATCTATCTATCTATCTATCTATCTATCTATCTATCTATCTATCTATCTACATATATATGTATATGTCTGTCTGTGTTTTTAATCTGTCAGTATGTGTCAATATGTCTCTGTGTGTTTGTGTCTACTTATGTATATGTGTGTATGTGTCATATGAGAGTGTTTGTGTACATTTCTGGATGTGTCCATGTGTGTGTGTGAGTTTGTGGGCCATGGACAAGAAGTTCCATGGGAAGAAGAAAACACCTGTTATACCAAGCAGGTGGTGTTGCTTTTTTAAAAAAATATGATAACTTTTATTTCAGACATATATATGTATATATTGTTTTCAGTATGTGGGGCATATTTTCATAAAATTCAATATCATTTGGTTATTATGATCTTTACAAAACTTGGCATAGGATAAATGCTTTAAACCAGATAATATGTATTTTTAAAGCAATAATTTTCTTATTAACAAAACATTAGAAACAAGCCAATTAACATCATTCATTGATTATCATCTACGGGTTTTTGCTGATGTAAGCTCAGCCTGGCTTTATTGTTTGTTCTTTTTTTTTAATTTTAATTTTAATTTTTTGTGAACATACTGTACAGAGGGGTTACAATTACATGGGCAAGATAATGAATACAATTCTTATCAAGCATTGCAGCCTCCTCCTTTGCTTACCCTTCACATCCCTTCCCAGCCTCCCCCCATCCCCCAATCCAATCCCCCCCAACCAAAGTTGTAAAGTTTGTTTTCGACATGACAACTTGTACTTCTCATAGTTGCAACGGGTCCACCTGTATCCTTAAACGACTTGTTTTTCCCCATCTCCTCCACAAATTATACCGACATCAAATTTTGATCCTGGATAAGGATATTGATTCCTACTGAAGGATTTCTGGGTGAGTTGAAGAAGTGGCTGGGCCTTTCTGCACTGGAAGAACTGCTGTTGCTACTGTGGCCAGCACAGATATCACAGGATCCCTACTGTGGGCATTCCAGAGGGGAGCCCTGACTTGAGGGGCCCTGGTCAGCAGGCATGGGCATTCCACAGGGCAGCCCTGACTTGAGAGGTGCTGGCCAACATCAGTGGGCACTCTTGTCCTCTAGGGGTTTGGAACCAGAGAAAGCTTGCAACCCTGAGCTGCCAGACTTCTCTCTATTCCTCAACTGAAAAACAATCTTTCTTGTCTTAATTACCTCCCTAGGGCTGGGCATGCTGGCTCTCAAGGCACAAAGCCAACATCCTTTTTCAGAAC
This sequence comes from Dipodomys merriami, assembly GCF_024711535.1. Taxonomy (NCBI): domain Eukaryota; kingdom Metazoa; phylum Chordata; class Mammalia; order Rodentia; family Heteromyidae; genus Dipodomys; species Dipodomys merriami. The sequence goes on from NW_027205381.1 coordinate 6,748,037, forward strand.
TGAGTATTTAATGAAAAAGAAACCCATCCTTTGAGAGGCCTCTTCTCATAATAAGACCCCATACCTACACACCCTTAGCTTGTTAGTGACTCCTACCCATATCTTACTCTTCTTGTACAATCTTATTCAGTGGTTTTGCTGAAAAACATTTTCTGCAAATATAGAACTGAGCCACCACAAGGAGCTCATGAACTCACTGTTTCCTTCTACTTGAGGAGAGGAGGGGCTAGGGATGAGCAGAAGAAACAAGCTGGGAAGGGCCAGTTCTTCAGTGGTGGTTCAAAGCTGTAAAATGAGTCCCAGCATGGTGAGGAGAGGAGGACTAGCCAGGCAAGAGCCTTGCTACTGAGAGCCCACCCCGAGAATTCAGTTGTGCCTGCGGATTGAAGCTGAATACTCAGGACACAGGCTTTTATAGCCTACTCTGGTTAGTCACAGCTGTCATCGGGGAGGGTAATGTGTCCTGAAGTCATGAAGGCTTTGTCCTTGCAACCTTCAGAGCTCACTCGGTACACTTCACCTGTTTGCTGGTTCAGGTGTGCACTCTTTTACTAGAATAGAGCCATCATTGTAAGCAGTGCTTTGGGGTTCTGTGAGATAGTTTGGCATATTATTAAATCTTAGGAGCTAGTAGAATCCTCCAAATTGTAGACAGAAGTGTGTGTGTCCTAGGAACCTTTGAGTTTTTTGTGAGTGTGAAGTGATGTGAAACAGAGCCTTTAAAGTCTTAAGTCTGGTTTAACTCTGGGCACTTAGCAACAGAAAGGTCCAAAGGACATAGGCTAGAAGTCCTTGTGTCCTGTCTATAATCTACCCCCAGCCAGAGAACAAAGGGGAGTACAGACAGCTACCTTGCTAGCTGATAGGAGAATCCATGCTAGTAATGGATAGTCAGTCACATAAATTGCTTAGCGTATAGCACCCATCTAATATAGTATCCAAATAAGAAAATGTTGCTCAGTTCACAGGGAATATTGAACATGGTGGTCCTGGATGGTCCTGAATTTCTGCTTGTCACAAACTTGCATCTAATCTGAATCTGAGTTTACCTGGAAGGCAAGAAGAGTTAGTCCATTAGAAAGATACCTGATGGCCGGGCACTGGTGTCCACACCTGTAATCCTACCTGCTTAGAAGGCTGAGATCTGAGGATCAAGGTTCAAAGCCAGCCCAGGCAGGAAAGTTAATAAGTCTTATCTCTAATTAGCCATCAGAAAACCAGAAGTGGTGCTGGGGTATAGTGCTAACCTTGAGAAAAAAAGCTCAGAGACAGTGCTCAGGCCCTGAGTTCAAGCCACATGAATTGGAAAAACAAAAAGGTACCTGGTGACTATTAGAGAAGAATGGTTGTAGAAATGAAATGAGGAAGTCCCTCATGACACAAGGCATGAGAAGGGTGGGAGCTGAGGATGTGTTTACAAGGAACATAAGCAACTTGTTCCCTGTGCCTGGCTGATGAGAGGGTATATGAATGAGTTAGTGGCTTGAGACAGGAAGAAATTACTTCATATGATTTCAACTCAGACTGACCAGATCCTACTATATTCCAAAAGTTTCCTCAAATAACAAACTTAACAATTCCTAAGACTGTTTGACAATGGGAAGACTTTGCAAGTCTTTGCAATTAGGAGTCTTTGTATGAGTCTCGAAGAAGTCACCTGCTCAAAGAGTGTCACCTGCTGACCACTAGTAATATGCCAGACATCTTACCACCTCCCTGGCATTAGGTAATGACAGCCAGTCTTCCAAGTAGGACTTACTGATCCCATTTGGAAGGTGATAACCTCAAAGTACAGGGAGTCTATCTATGCTTCTCCCAATTACAGGGAATCAGTGATCACATCAGCAAAAAGTAGGACAGCAGCTGCAAGTGGAAAGGTATAAAGTCTCTATCTTCTGGGCCCCATATCATAACCCAGGTCTCCCTCCTAGCTGCTGAGTGCTACAGGAAATATTACTCCATCCATTTGGAAAATTTACCTCCACCACTTTTGAACAAGTCTGCATTTAAGATCTGTTTTTATTTTTCCTTTCCTTTTTCTTCCTTTCTCTGCTCAGCCTCAAACCCAGAAACTGGTACATACCAGTTGAGTGCCCTTTCCCTGAGCTCTAACTTCAAGTCCAACTTCTAATTTACTATAGTTACCATTATTTTTATATTTCACAGTTTGTAAAATAGGAATATACCATGTAGTGATTGATGTTGATTTCAATAAATAAGCGGGCTGAACCTGAACTCTTTTGTGTATAAGACTGAGGAAACTATATTCCACTCAGATAATCCATAGAAGAGAAAGCTAATATATTAGATGACACATACACACCAACATAGAGAAAAAATAATGTATCCAGTGTTAAAGTCAATGGAGGGACTAAAATTGCTGTGATTGATGAGCTTGAAGGTCACATTTTCTAATAATTTTCCTGCTACTTTAACCTTTTCCTTTATCATTCTAATAAAACCATTGTACACTGAATTTAAGATGTGAGTTCTGTCTATCCATTCATCCATTATTCCATCCATCTACTCACTTACTCACCCATTCATCTCCCTACCCACCCATCCATTCTCCATTCATCTTATGATCCTATCCACATTTCTTTCTCTCTCTTTTAAAAATTTTGTTGTAAAGGAGATATACAGAAGGGTTACAGTTACACAAATTAGCTAATGAGTACATTTCTTTTGAACAGTGTCTTCTCCTCCTTCATTCTCTCCCAGTTTTCCCCAACTTCCTTTCCCCCAAGTTGTATAGTTCATTTTCAACATAATGTCCAGTGGGTTTCACTGCTGAATTGGTTCACCTTGTGTCCCACTGTTTCTGTGCTTCTTCACTTCCTCTTCATAATTTCCTTTTTTTTTTTGTCGTCATGGGGCTTGAACTCTTGGCCTGGGGGCTATCCTTCAGCTCTATAGCTCAAGGCAAGTGCTCTACCACTTGAGCCACAGCACCACTTCCAGTTTTCAGGTGGTTAATTGGAGATAAGAGTCTCTCGGACTTTCCTGCTTCGGTTGGCTCTGAATCATGATTCTCAGATCTCAGTCTCCCAAGTGGCTAGGATAACAGGTGTGAGCTACTGGTGCCCAGCCATAATTTACTTTTAAATATATTTCATGGCCAGAAGTCAGTGTTCATGAGTTTATATCCTAATATCAAATAGTCCATCCTGGTCCAATTCTTGATTTTTGTCCACAGTTATTTACTATCTTCCTTTTATTATCATCCTTGAGATTACCTAGAGTCTATTCTTTCCATCTTAAATAAGGACTCAAGTAAAGGTGAGAAGAAATGTCTATGTAGCTCCTGGGTGGGCAGTGGCACCGTTTCCTGGCCCCTGGGTCTCTGGGAGTCCTGTCTGAGTTGGGAAGATGCTCCACCGGGGTGCTCACAGGTTAATAGCCTGGCAGAGGAGGCACTGAGTAAAGCACTCGACTGTATTATTACCTGGGGAAATAAAAAGAAATGAGAGATTTTGTTTTCACCCCACTGTCTAGATTTTGAACACTCTTCAAGACAGAGACCTTCCATGATGGGAAAATGCCTGCAGGATGCATTTGACATTTGCCGGGAAGAACTTTCTTTTCTCTTTTCAAAAACCGGTAATTAAGCCTGGGGTCCTGGCTTGCATTCTAACAGTGAAACTATGAAGTGTACTCCACTCCACACCTGCAAGAGTTCTGATACCAGCTGTTTCTTCCATGGCAACACACAAGGCACATTTAAACTTCCTTTACTGCTTTAGAACAAGGAACGATCAAGTTAGGGAGCCTTGTATGGTCTGGATTCAGGTTTCTCCAGCCCAAGACTTCTCTATGCAAGTCTTTATGCGGGGATCACAGGCTTCTGATGAACTAATTGAGCAGTGCCTCCTGCATGCACATGATCCCACAGGCTTATTTGTTTCTTTGGTTTTCTGTGGAAATTTGCAGAGCAATATACCAATCTTTATTTTGTAAAAAAAAAAAAAAACTATGAAGAAAATGTCATTAAAATACCTTATAAATTCATTTGAGCCTCTCACTAAATGTATTCTGTAGCTTTTTGATATTTATTAATTGCCACTTGGTAAATATTTTCATAAACCAGAGCTGTGCCTATGCCTATACAGACTGCAGACACAGGCCTGGATTTAGAGGAGGCATGTTAGTTTCCTTGTGAGCCATAAAAACGCAGCCCACCCATGGACACACTCAAATTCGCATCATGATCTGCCTTTTGTCACATATTGATGTGTGTGTTCATGATAGGAGCAATGCAGAGGCAAATGAATACCTATATTTGTCTTCTGGAATGTTCCAGTGTGTTCAAGAATATTAAAAAGTGGGCAAATGAAAATAAAAGAAATAATGGCCCTCAACTCTCCTTGAAAATTGCCAAGGACTCTCTCAACTTTCAAACTGCCCAAAACCAAAGTGCAGTTTTTTTTTTTCAGATGAATTCTAGAAATAATTTCTTCTTTGACTATTTTGCTTTCCATTTTCCTAATTCCAGTTCTTCCTGAGCTCAATAATAGAAAGAACTATTTTTCATTAGACAATTACCATTTGCAGGTCTGTTCTACAAGATTTAAAAATGTCTTCATAGTTAGTCTGTCCTCTCAACAAACAGTGAGCCAGGTGTTCATTTAAGCATTAGTTCACTTTATATGCAAATGCTATAGAGTTTTAGGGAAGTAGTTGACAAGTTTACAAGGATAGTAAAAGGCAGAAGAACTGGGATTCAAATCTAAACAAATCCAATTGTGAAGCATTCGTGTTCATATTTCTCTAGCTCAACTCTCCTGGGTCTTCTCCTTAGGCTCTTGACTGTCTCTACTCATCTCACAGTGACAGTCAAGGTCTTTTACAAACTGTGTCAACTCTCTTTCCCCGTACTTCTCCCTATGTTCTGCCTAAATCCTCATTACAGCTGGGGCCCTGACCTTTGGGGACACAGTGTGGCCTTTGGTTTCCATGCTTTCCTAGCCTTTACTGCCAGGCACAGCTAATCCCAACTTTGCCCAGGACTGCTTTGTGGCAGCCCTAGCCCACAACATGTTTCCTTCTCTGGAAAAGTAGCCAAAGTAGCCAATTTCTTTCTTCCGGTTGGCTTTTTCACATCCCATTCACTCATTCCAGCAATTTAGCCACTCTGGTATGCATATTCACCTTTCTCGCTGAGGAGATAGAGGCACAATAAACAAGCTCATGGAGCATGGTCTTCCACTCACACAATGTCAGTGCCTCTGAGGATGATCTGAGAATGAGTCCTTGGTATTCCTGACCTCACATAAGGAGGGTTTCCTGGACCATGTGTCAGCTATTGATGAGACATATGGAACCGAATCTCCCTTCTGAGACTGAACTTGACCAGCCTGAGAAACAAGCATCAAAGACAAGTCCTGAAACTTTTGAGTGGCTCTATGGCTCTTATTTATCTCCATAGCTCATTGTTCAACAATGTCCTAGTTCATTTTTTTTAGTAGAGGAAATAAGATACACATGACATAAAATTTTCACCATTTAAAATAATTTTATGATGATAAAATTTAGATAAAATGAAATTGGTCATTGTAATCAATGTTAGGTGCCATTTTGATAGCCGTAAGTAAATTCACATTGTCATGCAACTATTTTCACCTTCCATTTCCACACCTTTCTCATCTTTTCTCACCAAATCCTTGTACCCATAAGCTCCCCATTCCTACTCCCTCAAATCCCCAGAAGTCACATTCTGCTTTTGGTCTATGGGTTTGCTAATTCTAGGCACCTCACCTAAGTGAAATACATATCCATTATTTGTCCTTTAGTGACTGAGAATAATGTCTGCTAGGCTCTTCCATACTGTAGCATGGGACAAAATATTTCCTTCCTTTGAAAGGCTGAGCAGTATTTCACTGCACATGAGCCAAGGAACCTTGTGCTGCTCCACCTTGTGTTGACTGAGAAAAGCACTGCAGTGAAATGGACAGACATGCATCTTTCCCTGACTGAACCTTCACTTCTGTTGTATACATATCAGGAGTATAATTGTTGAATCATATGGCCATTCTGTTTGTTGTTTTGGAGAAAATGATCACATTATCTACTCTAGAGATGGCAACTATTTTAATTTCCACCAGCAATTACTCTGCATCTTAACAACACTTGTAATTGTTCTGTCCACTCTCATGTGTGAAGTGTGATCTTATTATGTTTTTGATCATTTGAAAACATACACTATTACTTAATTCTAGGACACTTTCATTACCTCAACAAGAATCATGTGTACCCTGTACCAGACTCTAATCTTCACTCTGTTTTATGGATTTGCCTATTCTGGGCATTTTAAATAAACAGTTACCCAGCAGATGCAGACACAAAAGTGTCTGGTACCTTTTCCTTAGCATAACATGTTTAGGCTTATCCATGTATAGCATATATCCATGCTTATAAGAGTTGGTTGTGTGTGTTAACTTTCAACACATTCATGGGTTAAAGTGAAGGTATCTTGTAGAGAGGTATTTTGTTTTGTTTTTAAATTTTTTATTATTATTGTAAAGGTGATTTATAGAGGGGTTACAGTCCCAGAAGTAAGGTAAAGAGTACATTTCTTGCTCTCTCCAAGTTTTTCCCTCCCATCCCCACCCACAAGATGTATAGTGTATTTTCAATAGTGTCCAGTAAGTACCATTGCTGCTTTTGTTCACCTTTTGTCCCTCCATTTCTATGTCTTCCCTTACATTCCCAAAGACATATAAATGAACAAACAGAAAAAAAGGAAATAAAAGAAAAAACAAAAAGAAACCCTCTTGTTTTCATTTCTTGGCGTTCATTTCAATATTATTTTGTATGATCAGATCTCATAGGCATTGTGCCTTTGTGTTCCTTTCCTAAGAGTATCCTCTCTTGGTCTCACTGTATGTGAATGCCTAGAGTCCTGTATAATTTAATTCATCATGTCCTCTTGTATTTTAGATCTAGCTACTGTATATGAGAGAAAACATGCACCATTTGTCTTTCTGAGCTTGGCTTACTTCACTTAACATGATTAGTTTTAGGTACATCCATTTTCCTAAAAGTGACATAATATTATTCTTTCTAATGGCTGTTTAAAAGTCCATTGTGTATCACTACCACATTTTTTGGATCCACTCATCCATTGTAGGGCATCTGGGCTGTTTCCATAGCTTGGCTGTTTTGAGTAGTGTAGCAGTGAACATGAACGTGCAAGTGTCTTTATGGTTTCCTGGCTCCAGATGTTCTGGGTAGATGTAAAGGAATGGCATGGCTGGGTAGTAGGGAAGATCTAGGTTTAGTTTTTGAGGAGCCTCCAAATTGTTGTCCAGAGTTTACATTCATAACAACAGTACAATAGGGATCTTTTCCCCTACATTCCTGCCAACAATTGTTGTTCAGATTTGCAATGTTGGCTAATCTAACTGGGGTGAGATGGAATCTCAGAGTTGTTTGAATTTTCATTTCCTTTATGGAAAGGAATGATGAACATTTCCTCATATGTTTCTTTGCCACTCTTGTCTCTTCTGAGAAGTCTCTCCTTAGCTCCCTTGCCAATTTAGTAATTGGTTTATTAGCTTTCAGAGGGCCTAGTTTCTTGAGCTCTTTGTATATTTTGGATATTAGGCCTTTGTCTGATGTATTGCTGATAAAGGTATTTTCTAAGTCTGTTGTCTGCCTTTTTAGTTTAGTAACTATGTCCTTCACTGTGCAGAAAATTTTTAGTTGATATAATCCCATTTGTCAAATCTCTCTCCTATCTACTGTGCCCCTGGGAATTTTTTCAAAAAATGTCTGCTACTGGCTACAAGTATTAGTGTTTCTTCTAATTCCTCTTGCAGTTAATTTCAAAGTTTCAGGTCTGACATTGAGGTCTTTGGTCCACTTTGATATCAATGCAGGGATCCAAATTTAGCTTTTGGCTTATGGCAGCCCAGTTTTCCCAACACCAATTATTGAAGGGGCTATCTTCTTTCTACTGTATATTTTTGGCTCCATTATCAAATATAGTTTAATTTCTGGGTCTTTTAGTTTGTTCCAGTGATCATTGTGTCTATTTTTGTGCCAATACCAAGCTGTTTTTGCTATTATAGTTCTGTAGTAGAGTTTGAGTTCTGGGGTTGTGATACCAGCAGCATTACTTTATTGCCTAGAATTGCTTTTGTTGTTCCATAAGAATTTTTGGATTTTTTTCTATCTCAGTAAAGAACTTTATGGGGATTTTGATGGGATTGCATTCAATTTGTAGATCATTTTTGGCAGGTAGCCATTTTTTTCAATATTGTAATGTAATATATGTAAAATGTTTTACAATAATTACAATTCTACCTATCTATGAACATGGAAGGTATTTTCATTTATTGATGTCATCTTTGATTTCTTTCTTCAATTTTTTTTTATAATTTTCACTATAAAGTTTGTTTGCTTCTTTAGTTAGGGCTATTCCTATATTTTTTTGTGGTTATTGCAAATGGAGTTGTTTTCCTAATTTCCCCTGCTTGTGCATTGTTGGTGTACAGAATGGCTACTGATTTTGTGGGCCAATTTTGTATTCTGCTACTCTGTCTAAGTTATTTATCATTTCTGGGTGCTTAGGGATGGAGTGATTTGGGTTCTTTAGTTATAAGATCATGTCATCTACAAATAGGAATAGTTTGATTCTATGTGAATCCCTTTTATATCTTTTTCTTGCCTTTTTTTCTCACACTAGAAATTCCAGAACTATATTGAAGAGGAGCTGAGACAGTGGGCAGCCTTACCTTGTTCCTGATTTTAAAGGAAATGGTTTTAGTTTTCCACCATTCACTGTGATGTTAGCAGTTGGACTGTCACATATAGTTTTTATTATTTTGAGGTATATTCATTCTATTCTTCACTGTTCCAGAGCTTTTAACATGAATGGATGTTAGGTTTTGTCAAAGGCTTTTTCTGCCTCTATTGGGAAGATTGTGGGGTTCTTGTTGTAGATAGTTATATTGAATGAGAACAGCTTTCAAATCAATAGGCTTTGTATGGCAGATTACTGTCCATACAGTAGCCAGACCTCATTCTACCAGTTTTAAGGCATTAAGAAACAGAAGGAGGTATTACTGAAAGGAAGCATTCTGTTAGCAAACTCCTTGCAAAGTCTAACTCTAACAGAGTATACGCAATGTATATATTTAAATAAATGTATTTATTTAAACAAATGTTGGTTCATATTCTTATGCAATTCTTAACTATGTTTTTGTTTTATCATTGACTTGTAACTATTCCTTACATTTGTAGATAAAAAATTCTCTATTTTTAAATATTAGAATTAATCTGTGAAGCTATTTTTAACTTTTATTTTCACTCTCCTGATTGATATTTTTAACAATTCATGCTTTAATAGATACATAGGTAAACAGATAGATGATAGGTATATGACAATGATATGATACATGGATATATACATAGATACATACATGTTAATAGATACATACACATGTAGACAGATAAACTGATATGCAGAGTATATATTGAGCTTTCTTTCTTTCTTTCTTTCTTTCTTTCTTTCTTTCTTTCTTTCTTTCTTTCTTTCTTTCTTTCTTTCTTTCTTTCTTTCTTTCTGTCTGTCTGTCTGTCTGTCTGTCTGTCTTTTTTATTTTATTTTTTGATGACAGTTCTAGCACTTGAACTCAAGATCTGGATGTAATTGTTGTGCTTTTTGGCTAAAGGTGACTTGAGCCACAGCTCCACTTCCACTTTTTTTGATGGTTAAGTGTAGATAACAATCTCATAAGACTTCCTTGCCCTGGCTGATTTTGAATCACAATCCTTAGATCTCAGTCTCCTGACTAGCTAGGATTATAAGGGTAAGCTACTAGCACCTGGCTCTAGAATGGGTTTTCACTTACAATTTTATAATTTTAGCTCTTAGATTTTAAAACTCAACTGATTACAAATGTAGAATTTTGGAAAATTTTCAATAATAATCCAGTGGCTTATATATTTTCCCTTATACCAATAACACACTATGTTCTATGTGAGTGTTCAGTACGGAACTTTTGGTTCAAGGCAGGAGACTAGTGCATGGTTGCTATTGCTCAGGACTAGCACCAGCACTGCTCAGAGGACACAGGGGCAGGGGTGACATTTAGTCATTTGATTTTTTTTAACCAAGTTATAGTAAATCTTTGATGACTTTTTAGAATTTCATCAAAGTCAATTCAGGAACCCTATTTTTTTCAGATTTTAAACATTTTTTTCATGTCTTTATACAGGGGCAAGGGCTTAGATCTTCCTAATCTGGCTTTGGCTGACATCCAGACTTCCAATTTTGATATTCTTTTTAAAGTTATTTTGACTATGTGTCATTCTTGAATTTCCATATGAATTTTAGGATCACCATGTCAATTTCTGAAAGAGAAAAGCAGCTTGGATTTTGATAGAAATTTCATTGAATGTATAGAATATTTCTCTACAAACAATATTAAATTTTCTATGAACCTAATATTGTATTTTTATAGATATTGAGATCTTTAATTTCTCCCACAAATGTTTTTGTTTTTAAATTAATTAATTAATTAATTAATTAATTAATTTTTATTGTCAAGGTGATATATAGAGGGGTTACAGTTACATAAGTAAGGTAATAAGTACATTTCTTGACAAACTTCTTACCCCTCTCATTATTTTTCTCCCACTTTCTTCCAATAATGTTATACAATTTTTTATTATTAATCAGTTTTTTTTATTTTGAAAATACCATTCAGAGGGCTTACATTTACATGAGCAAGGTAACAAGTACATTTCTTATCAAGCATTGTTGCCTCCTCCTTTGTTTCCCCTTACCATCCCTGCCCTCCCATCTCCCCCACCCTACCCACAAAAGTTGTAAAGTTTGTTTTTCGACATAACATCTTGTACATCTCATTGTTGTTGCAATGCCTGTATCCCTATTTAAATAATTTGTTTTTTCCCTTCCCCATCCCCAAATTATAACAACATCAAATACAGTGAAAACAGAGGTTATACCATGGGGGAGGGACATACAAAGCAACAAAGAAATCACCTTATAAATATGTTAAAAACAATAACAAGAAAGCAAAACCATTTGAATCCTTATCTTGGGATTCATTTCACCTAACATCAACTTATCTGACCTTTTCTGCTTGCCTCAGACATATACTAGTTGTTGCAAATAAGGGAAACCATGGGACCTATGTGTCTTTGGGCCTGGCTTACTTCACTTAATATAATTTTTCCAAGTCTTTCCATTTCCTAAAAAATGGGGCAATGCCATTCTTTCTGATGGAGGCATCAAATTCCATTGTGTATATATACCACATTTTCTTGATCCATTCATCTACTGAGGGGCATCTGGGTTGGTTCCATATCTTAGCTATAGTAAAATAATGCTGCAATAAACATAGTTGTGCTGGTAGCTTTAGTGTGGTCTTGTTTGTGATCAATTGTTTGGGTAAATGCCTGAAAGTGGGATTGTTGGGTCATACGGGAGCTCTATGTGGAGTCTTTTGAGGAACCTCCATACTGCTTTCCAAAGTGGTTGAACAACTTTACACTCCCACTAATAGTGCAGTAGGGTTCCCTTCTGTCCACACCCCCTCCAGCATCTGTTGTTATTAGAGTTCTTGATTATAGACATTCTAACTGGGGTGAGGTGGTATCTCAATGTTGTTTTGATTTGCATTTCTTTTATGGCTAGAGAGGTTGAGCATTTCTTCATGTGTCTATTGGCCATCCTTCTTTCCTCTTCATAGAAGTTTTCTCTTTAAGTCTTTAGCCCACTTATTTATTGGGCAGTTGTTTATTTAAGACATTTTCATTGGGAGATTTAATTTTTTGAGTTCCAGGTATATCTTAGATATGAGACCCTTGTCCTTTTGTGATACCTATCAATATTCCAACATCATTCTTCAAGGGAATAGAAGAGGCAATCCAAAAATTCATATGGAACAATAAAAGACCTGAATAGCAAAAACGATCCTTAACAGAAAGAACAGAGCTGGAGGAATATCAATACCAAATTTCAATCTCTACTACAAAGCCACAGTAATCAAAGCAGCTTGGTACTGACATAAGAACAGACCTGAAGACCAATGGAATAGAATTGAAAACCCAGAAATGAACCCACAAACCTACAGCCATCTAATCTTTGTAAGGGAGCTAAAAAAAATAGAATGGAAGAAAGACAGCCTCTTCAGTAGATGGTGCTGGCAACATTGGTTAATCACTTGTAGAAAACTAAAGTTAGATCTTGATATATCACCCTGTACCAGAGTCAACCCCAAATGGATCAAAGACCTTGGAGTCATCCTGAAAACATTACAGGACAGAATAGAGCTCCTTGGCACAGACGAAAATTTTCTTAATAGAGATCCAGAAACACAGCCAATCAAAGAAAGTTTCGACAAATGGGATTGCATGAAATTGCAGAGCTTCTGCATGGCAAAGGACATAGCTAGCAAGATCAATATACATTCTTTGTACACAACTTTTGTATGTGTTGGTAAGATTATCTTTATTTTTTCATGCTATTATAAATGGCATGCTTAATTTTATTTTTATTAATGTATAAAAGTATAATTGGTTGCTGTATGAACTGCTGTGGTTGCTAAATTCAACTAGTATTTCCTTCTTGAACTAATTGATTAACTTTAATAATGATACTGGGCATTATTTAGGATTCTTGTGTGTGAAAGATCTTGCTAAACTCACTCATTATTTCAAGTTCTTTTGATAAATGCTCTTACATTTCTATTTACAAGATCATAAAACTAGAGACAGTTTTACTTCTCCTTTTCAAATCTAGACATTACCTTTACTTATGCCATTGCCCTGGTTGAACTTCTAGTAATGGGTAAGGTAAAAAATGGCAAGAATAAATCATCTTTGTTTTATTCTTCATTTTAGGGAACAATGTTCAGTCTTTTATCATTAGGTGCAATTGTAGCTATAGGCTTCTCCTAGGTCCATTTATCAGATTTACTCTTCTGAGCATTGCTTTTGATCATTGTCTTTCTTTATTGTTTTTGTTTTGCTAACATTAAAGGCTGTTGGATTTCTCCCATTGTGTTTCATACATCTGATGAGATCATACTGTGGCTTTGATCCTTATTCAATAGTGAATTGTATTAATTGAATATTGAGCTTTCTTAGGATTAAATCTCACTTGGCTTAGTAGTGCAAACCTATATTCCCAGCACTCCAGATCCCAGAATCTAGGAGGACTGTGAGTTCAATTCCAACCTGGGCAAACCAATGAACCCAGTTTCAAAGGATAAATACCCTAGGTGTCAGTGGAGAAGGCTGTGATCTGAGGATCACAGTTCAAAACCAGCCCAGCTAAAAGTCTGTGAAACTCTTATCACCAAGTATTAAAAATTCAGAAATGGAAATGTAGCTCAAATTGTAGAACATCACCTTTTAGAGAAAAAGCTAAGGCATAGTGCCCATGCCCTGAGTTCAAGCTTTAGTACCAGCATAAAAAAAAAGAAGGAAAAAAAAAGATTAAAAAGTTTATGCCATCTGACAATTGTATGATATTGTTTATATGACAATGGGGTTGCTTTTCTAGCCTTATGTTGAGGCATTTTTATCTATGATATTAGAAATATTGGTTTATAATTTTTAATAGTTGTTTAAAATTATTATTTTTAAATAGTTGTACAGAGAAGTTGCCATTTAACAAAGCAGTTTATGAATATAATACATCTTGATTAATGTCACTCCTTTCAACATTCTTTCCTACCCTTTCACTCATTTTCTTAACTTTGTAGACTATACATTGGATTCTAGATTGCATAACCTCTCTTCTTTTCCTTTGTCTAACTCTTTTCCCATGACCCCACTCCATCCTTTTCAAGTACTGCTTCTGATATTGTATCATTTATAAAGAAATGGAAAGACCTGGAAAAAATATGTTAAATGAAGTAAGTCAGGCCAAGAGAGAAAAAGTTTCATACAGAAGCTTACATGTGGAAGCTATATTTGGCTTCGAAAAATTTAAGTAAATACATTGGGTGGTATGCAAGTGTATACAGATATATTAACTGAAATGAGGTAGATTCAAGGGAGAATTCAAATCATTTTCTTTTTAGTGATATTTGCTCAGATGTAATTGTTCTAATAGGATTACATGGGAACAGTTCCTCCATGTTTTGAAACATAAGTGAAGGATTGATGTTAAATATTCTTTACATAACTGGAAGAAACAAAGAGGCTGTTTTTTTAATATAACATTTTTTAGACAGTACAAAGATTGGAACTCACAATTTCATACTTGCTAGACCAGCACTCTACAACTTGTGCCACACCACAGCCCAATTTTCTCTGTGGTAACTTCTTAAAAAATTACTGCTGGGCTGGGAAGGTGGCTTAGGGGTGGAGTGATTGCCTAGCATGCATGAAGCCCTAGGTCCATTCCTCAGTACCACATTAATAGAAAAACCCAGAAGTGGCACTGTGGCTCAAGTGGTAGAGTGCTAGCCTTGAGCAAAAGAAGCTCAGGGACATGCCCAGGCCCTGAGGTCAAGACTCAGGACTGCTGATTTAACTGATGTACTTGCTTAAGCTCATTTGGAATTTTTATTTCATTTTGTAGGTCATTTGTATCAGTACTACTATTGCCAAGAATTGTATAGTTCTATGTTTCAGGCACAATAGTAACTACTTTAGAAGTCAAAGAACAAAGGGAATGAAATACTAAATTGTACTCTCTTTTATGATTACCTCTACTGTTGTTCTTTGATTTTTTTTTTTTTGGTTGGTCGTGGTGCTTGAACTCTGGGCTTGGGTGCTGTCCCTGTGCTCCAGTTTTCTAGTGGTTTATTGGAGATAAGAGTCTCAGGGACTTTCCTGCCCAGGCTGGCTTTGAACCGTGATCCTCAGATCTCAGCCTCCTGAGTAGCTAGGATTACAGGCATGAGCCACCGGCGCCCAGCTTTCTTTGATTTTTTTATTTGATTAGAATTTCTCTCTGGCCACAGGAAGATTATGAAAATCCTTTAGTGTAAGAAAGTCTTCCTTTCTGTATTAATAAGAAATGAATTCTTCTAGCTTTTATTTATTTATGGGCCATCTATTTTGTTTTTTTCCCATGGTAAGTTGTTGGATGTAAGATTGTTGGTTAGCAGAAATGTTTCTTCTTAGCATTTTGAATAAGTCAGAATTTTGGACTTATTTTTCCTCTTTTCTTACTGGGCTGGCTTTGAACAGCCATCTCAGATCTCAGCCTCCTGAGCAACTAGAATTACAGGTATGAACCACCAGCACATGGCTTCAAGATTTTCTTTTTGCCTTCCTCTTTCAATATTTTTACCATGACCTTGGTGCTGTTTGGTGTGCTTTTCTCTATACACACACATACACACATACACACACACATTAAATGTCACCTGTCACAAAATCCCCACATGCCATCTATTGTCATCACTTTTCTATTTGGAGATCCAGTCCCTCCGCTAGAATGGGTGGCAAAATACATGCTAAATGTGGAATAAGAATGTTCCCCAGCCCAGTGCTGGTGGCTCACACTTCTAATCATAGCTACTCAGGAGGCTGAGATCTGAAGAATGACTTCAAAAGCCATCCTGAGCAGAAAAGTCCCTGAAACTTTTTATCTACAATTAACCACCAAAAAGCTCGAAGTGGAGCTGTGGCTCAAGTGGTAGAGTACTAGCCTTGAGCAAAAAGCTCCAGGAATATCACACAAACAAATACCCCCAGTATGCCTAGAGCAGGCATTTCTCTGAGGCTCTATTTGCATCTACTTTTCTAAGTATCCCTATGGCTTATTTGTCTTGTAGACAGTTAAGCAGTGAAAATCACAGTCCAGGAAAACAAAGAGGGAGGTCTAGGCTTGATGGATACTGAGCTTCAATCTCTCAGGACATAGATGCTCATTATTCTTGCAAGGTTTTATCTAGTGACCTTGGAATCTAGTAATAGGATTCACAAGCCTGGAGGGGGGGTACAGAGAGAGAGAAAAAGAGAGAGAGAGACAGACAGACAGACAGAGACAGAGACAGAGACAGAGACAGAGAGACAGAGAGACAGAGAGAGAGGGGAGGGAGGGAGGGAGACAGAGAGAGAGAGACAGAGAGAGAAAGATAGAGAAAGGGAGAGAGAGAGATTAAAAGTAGAACTCTTCCACAGAGGCATGATTTGTTTGGAAGATGCAATGTAGATGGAAGAGAAAAAGATAAAAATCATTTTGATGATTAGTGAGTATGGTTGGCTCAGAATTGTGAAAAGGTGATTAAAAATGATTGTAAAAGCAAAGGTGTTCTGTGTAATTCAGAAAGGTAAAAGAAAGGAATGTGAGAGGTTTCCTAAAAAGGGAAGAATATAAAAGGGGTGATATTGATCAGATGCATTGCACTCACAAATTGTTACTTTGAATTGAAACCCCTTAGTACAACTACTTAAAAATTAAAAATTAAAAAAGGATAAATATTTGAAGAGATAGGTATGTTTATTTGAATATTACACTTAGTACAATTATTCAAACATTACAAAATACTCTGTCAATATGTACAATGTACATTTTTTATGTATCAGTGAAAAATAAATTTAAAGAAAAATTACTATTTTTCAGATAGGACTCAAGAGATAGGGGTTCTTGAGCAACAAATGTGAGTGTCTGAGAACAATTCTCAGTACTACCAAAAAAGAAGCATCATAATACTGTTTCTTATTTTATCTTGTTTCCTACCAACATTTAACCTATTAAATTTAATATTTTGGTCTTATTTAAAACCCACTTTTTTTTAGGAGGGGAGATTCTTTAATCAAAAATGTTTTGTCTTTTAAATACCAGCTCTTAGATTTTATCATTTGTTTCTGAAGCTGAACAATTTCTGAATACCACCTGTCTAATACTTTTTTCTTTTATCATAAATATAAATACCATCAACATTTTTCTATAATCTTAAAACCAGAGTAGCTTGATTTGATATAAATATTGATCTGTTTTACTTTGAGATATAACTTATTTTTTAATTACACAAAGACCACTGACTTCATCTGACTTTGTGAAAGTTTTTCTCATAGTAAATTTCAGATATCAACTAGAGACACTGTGCTGCATAAGGACACAAATTGAGACATGACCTCAGTATTGCTCCGGGATCAAGTTTCAGAGCATATAAATTAGTTTACTTCTTTTTCTTTTCCTGGCTGTGTGTTGTCCTCACATTCTTCTTTCTTCCTGGAGGACTGGCCTCTGCAGGCCACTTTGATATGATCAAAGCCTGCCAAAGGGCCCTTGGCAAAGCTGTATATCCATATAGATAAACAGAGTAAATCTGCTCTGTCCTGGGATGGCTCCTTCCTACTAAGGGTTCATTTTTACAGTATGTACAGTAAAAACTCAAATGTTCTATTGGTTTTTGAAGCTTTTCTCATTCTACCTTATCAAATACCATTCTTATAAGAGCATCTTTTCTGTTTTCCTTTTGCATTAATTCCTCTGATATTAGGGAACTACAGAAGAGAAACTCTTCTTAGGCATATTATTACTGATATTGGAGGAAAGCCACCTTGGTCCTTGAGTTGTCTTGTTTTTCATGATATTGACTCTTCTTTATATAGACGCTATGTGGGATTACTAGGGTGACGTTGTGAAATTTGCTTCATTTCTGTTGCTGAGGCTTCACTTTATCCTCAGGAAAATCCATGGGAGGTATCAGGCCCTATTATAGATCTTGGAAGCTTAATATCTCTCTCTCTCTCTCTCTCTCTCTCTCTCTCTCTCTCTCTCTCTCTCTCTCTCTCTCTCTCTCTCTCTCTCTCTCTCTCTCTCCTCTCTTTCTTTTTCTTCCTTCCCCCTCTCTCTTCTCCACTGTGGGTTCTGATGACCAAAATACAAGGACTAGATCCACACATCATCTTTACACAGATGTCCACATATGACTAATGGTTTCCTTTGTGTTACAACTACCATAGACTCAGAGAAGTGAGAGTTCAGAACAAGTTCTTCTTAAAGATTATGAAACACTGTAGAAGTTAAAAATCTCATTTCATAATCTTGGAACAACAAAATAAGTTAAGATTCCTCAACAAAAATTTTGGACCTATTGAGCTTGTAAATTGTTAGCTAATGTTGAATGTGCACCCTAAAACAAACAATTGTTAGTTTTACAGCATGGTACTCCAGACATTCTCACTGCAGTTCCTAATGTGATTGGTGAATTAATGGACAGTGACATGTTAAAAGTGTTGCTTCTGGGACAAACACTTCCAGAGTGATGTAGTGAGGACCAGTAAAATTCTCCTTCATAAAAACATTGAGAATACTGGTAACATGCAGCTTCTTTCAAAATCTGGAAGCTCATGAAAGCACTCAGAAAAATTTACTCTATCAGGACAAAGACAGAGATTTGTGGTACTTGAACTTACTATGTAGCTATTCCACTCCCTGTAGCTCCTTGTAATGGCCTTAGAACCACAAAATGGTACAAATGTGGGACTAAAAAACTGTGCCTCATTTGCATGGGATTTTTATTTACAAGAATTATTAACAATATGTAGAAGCTCCCTGGAAAATCTTAGTCACAGGTTTTGCCTTTATTTGACCTCATTTACATTATATTTATTTTAAACATCTCCATTGAAGTCCTCTATCAAGACAAGCAGTTTGAAGATTCCTCAAAAAAAACAAAACATAGAACTATCTTATGATCCAGCAACATCACTCTTAGGCATTTATCCAAAAGATTACAAATTGAGATAGAGTAAAACCATTTGCACAACCATTTTCATTTTGCTGCACTATTCACCATAGCTAATGGGTGGAAACAGCCCATATGCACCTCAATGGATGATTGGATCAAGAAAATGTACTATCCATACACAAGGGAATTTCATCAATCAATTACATCATATTGCAAAGAAATGTATAGACCTATAAAAATGATATTAAATGAAGTAAGTCAGGTCCAGAGAAACAATGGATCTACATTTGCTCTCAAAGGAGGAGGAAACTAGAACTAATTTGTTCCAGTAAAAACATAAGGTTTGTTTTTGCAAATAGACACAAGTGTATTCACCAAAGTATGGTATCTGCAGAGGAGAATTCAAATGGTTTACTCCTTAGAAAAATTATCACATATCCCAACCAAATGAATATCAGCAAACTCAGGAAACTATCACGTGAAAGGTATGGAGGGGGGAAAGAAGAGGAGGAGATGGATGAATGAAGAGAGGAAAAGGAGGAGGTAGAATGAAGTCATAATGTTAAATGCATATCTTACAAAATTAAGAAAATTGAGAGGGAGTCTTGAGTTGGACAGGACAAGAGATGATTAAATGATGACATCAACAAGACATATTGTACTCATAAACTAATTTGTTGAATGGTAACTCATTTGTACAACTGCTTAAACATAATAAAAATGTAATTTAGTGAAAATGGGACGACAGGAAGGAAAAGCTGGGAGAGAGAGAGGGAAGGAGAGACATTGTTCAAACAGAAATGCACTATTTGTCTAACTTATGTAACTATAACCTCTGTACATCACCTTTGCAACAACAATAAAAATGCATCTAAAAATTGGTGGCAATTGTTTGACATTGCCTCCAATACTTCTCCATACTTCTTTCCAGAGGGGCTGAGCAAGTTTGCATTCCCTCTCAGTCAAGACATGTCAACTTCCTGATATTCATTTTGCTGAACTGCCTCTTAGTTGTTCAAAGGGCTTAGTGTACAAGATCTCAGTCCTGCACATACTATTCTTTACTCCATTTGGTTATGTGTATATGCATATTGCCCAGAACGTATTTTCAAGTATGGTTATATTTTAGGTCTGACATCCAAATATTAGTGAAAACATGCAGCCATAGTCTCTCCAAGCCTGGCTTACTTCATTCAGTATAATCTCTCTAGTTTCTACCATTTCCCTATACATATCACAATGTTATTATTTCTGATGGATGAATAGAATCCTATTGCAAAATTTTACCACATTTTATTGTTCCATTCATCTGTTGTAGGACAACTGGGCTGTTCTTGTAACTTGACTCTTGTCATTTGTGTTTCAATTAACATGGCTATGGTGATGCCTTTATTGTATCCAGACTTAGAATCTTTTGTACAAATTCCCAAGATGATACTGTTAGATCATAGACTAGTTCTATTTTTATGTGGTTTTTGGTTTATTTGCTTTTTAAGGAATCTCCATATTGCTTTCCATAGTGTTTGCACTAACCTATGTTCTAAGCAACAGTGTATAAAGTTCCCCTGCCCTTGAATCCTTGCCTTCTCCCTCTTTCTCCCACTCTGGCTGGAATGTTGGTGAAACATTGGTTGCAAGGGATGAATAAATGGGTGCACAGCTTTGATACAGCAGATAGCAAAGTCAGCAGTATGGCTGATCACAGTCATCTTTGACTAGCTGTCCCAACCATTACTTCATAAGAAAGCAAACTCTCTTGTCTGAGTGACTCTGCTGTAGCTTTCCTTCTTATGTTAGCACAGTTTATAATCTAACATTGTGGGTCTTGCTCTCAAATCAATAAAGGAAACAAATTGAAAAGACATTCAAGTGAAGCCAATAAATATATGTGTTTGTATTCCCTCTCCTCTTCCAAGAAATGGAAAGTGGGTATAAAATTTTGCCCCTTCACACAAAAGGGTCCTGATTGTCTGGTAGAAACTTGTTCATACAATTTTCCATAGTAAAGACTGAAATAAAAAGATATCTCCCTGAGACGGAAAATGTCAGCAAGTCATTTATGTGACTTCAAGAAGCCTATTCAAAGTTTGTATCATATCAGTAGATTGAACAGTTTGAAAACCTCAAACTATCACATTTAGAGCTGAAGAAGTGTTAAAGCACAAGATAAAGAGGATTTTGTAGAACAAATAAAATGTAGTCCAAGCTTCTCAATCATGGAGCGTGGCTCATTCTCAGCCTTAATGATTTCTTTACTCTGTGGTAAAGAAGTCAAGGATGTGTTCTCATAGAAAATGTTTAAAAGCCACATCTGATTCCTACAATAGGTTATAAGGCAGTAGTCTCTCAACACAATCCTTCAGGGATAGTAAGCACTGATTTGCCATTCTGTTTGCTCTTTATTTTCTAGTGTGTAGTTTAGTCTTCAAAGTTTAAGAATAGTTTTTATTTAATGTTGAACAAATAAACATCATGCATCTATGTGCCTGGAGTGCATATATAGTGTATGTGTATGCGTGTGTGTGTGTGTGTGTGTGTGTGTGTGTGTGTGTGTGTGTGTGTGTGTGTGTGTGTGTGTTGTAAAGTATATAGTTCACAGCTTCTTAATTGGCCATAATAATCTTGACCTCTGTGCCATCGTGTAATTTCCCCCTAAGAAATGGGGGTAAAATCTGGAACTTACTTAGTTCTACCCAATACAGTGTAGAAAACCAATGAGACGCTGCTGCTAAGATTAGGTTAAACAGAATTGTGATGCCCATTTTGTTCGCAAACTCTCTTTGCTGGCCTTGATAAAGCCAATTGTTCTGCTAATAACTGAAGCAAGCCTGGAGACAGTAGCAAGCTTGGAGAGCTGCATCAGCCATCTATTGCTGTATGAGTAATCATATCCATGTAGAGGCTTAAAATTGCATGTTTATTATTGTATACTGCTGTGGCAGGTCTCTAACATGGACCCTTTGATTCAGGGTCTCAGAAGTATAATGAAAGCACTGGGCACAGGTCTCACTTGAAGGCTCAACTAAGGAAAACCACGCTTTCCATCTCAGTCAATTGTTGGCAGGATTTCAAGGGTTACCAGGGCATTCTATCTTGGCCAGGAGAAGTTCCTCCCAGTATCTTGCCACACAAGCCTCTAATAAATGACATTTATTTCATAGAAGCCAGTCAAGGAGAAAATCTGCTGAGAAGACTATGGCACAAATCCTTCCTTAGCCTAACTTCAAAAGTGGAATTCTACATACTGTCTTGTACATCTCAGTGTTACATTGGCTCAACCTGTATCCTTATTTCATCATTTTGTTATTTTCCTTCCCCTTCCCAAATAAGAAAAATGTAACCCCGCTATACAGTATCTTTACAATAAAATATATATACTAAAAATAAAAAAAAACTATGAAAAAGTAGAATTCTATCACTTTCCTTCTTAAGGGAAAATCTATTCAATTTTTTAAAAATGTCAACTATCTGATTTGTATTTCCACAATTTCTATTTTATTCTCTTTTTATAGATTTATTTTACATATAACATACTAATTTTCATGTAATTACTTGTTTTAATTATATTTAAGTAGCTGTACAAAGGAGCTGCCATTCAACAAATCAGTTTATATGAACAATGATTGAGGCCGCCCCTTTCATCATTCTCTTCCATACCTCTCAACCCAACCCCTCCCCTTAAATTGTTTTAATTTCATAGGATATATATTGAATATTATGATTGCATTCTCCCTCCTTCCTTTCCCCATAGCTTTCAAGTGCCAGTTTCCTAGTATTCCTTTGTTGGGTTGTGATTTTGTCTAAGGAATTATACCATTTGAATATTCCCCTGCAAATACCATACTTCAGTTAATACATTTGTGTACATTTGCATACAACCCTGTATGTGTTTCCTTGTACACTCACAAATTAGTTCTAGCTTCCACATATGAGAGAACACATGCGTCCTTTGCCTCTCTGAGCCTCGCTTACTTCCCTTAACATAATCTTTACTAGATCTGTCCATTTATTTGCAAATGATATAATATCATTCTTACTAATAGATGAGTAAAATTCTATTATGTGTATCTACAACCTTTTCTCGATCCATTCACTCACTGAGGTGCATCTGGGATGCTTCCATTCTTTAGCCTTGGAGAATAGTGAACAATAAGCATGCTTGTGCAAGTAACTTTACTGTGTCCAGTGATTTTTGGGATAAATGCCCAATATTGGCACTGCTGTATTACAGTGTGTTTCTATGTTTAGTTTTTTGAGGACTCTCTGAACTGCTTTCCAGAATAGTAGTTTAAGCCACAGTACTGGCCTAAAATATACCAGTAAAAGGTAAGTATATGATTGAGCAAGTTTACATTCAACTATATATTTATTTTTCATTTTTAATGATAGTACTGGGGCTTGAATTCAAGGCTCTGATGTTGTCCTTTGACTTTTTCACTGAAAGAAAAAAGAAGTGTTTTTCTCACATTTTTCCACTTGTAACACACTCTATTTCCAATTTTTTGGTGATTAATTGGAGATAAGATTCTCATAGACTTTTCTGTCTTAAGTTGAATTTGAACTGTAATTCTCAGATCTCAGCAGCCTGAATAGCTAGGATTATAGGCATGAGATACCAGCCCCTGGCTTTCTTATTGATATTTTAAGATTAAATTTTAATTTTTAAGATTAAACATGCTTTTAATATTCTCTAATCTCTCATTCATGATTTTTACTACTGTTTCTATTTGTTTTTATCATACCTTGCTTTATGAACTTTAACTTAAAATTTTGTATTATATAAACATTCTTCTAGAGTTTTGTAGTTTGATTTTGTATTTCATTGTGAGAGTTCCTCAAGGACTGATTTTGTTTTTCATTTATTTTGTTTTTCATTTCATTTTCCTCCTTCCAAGGGAGATTTTTAATTATCCCTGGAATTTGTTGCAAATATACAATGTACTATCAACTTGGAACAACTTAAAACTCTTTCCTTTCTGATCTTTTAAAATTAAATGTGTCCAATGAACTTAACCTACAGGTGACAGGCAAGAAGAGTCTTACTAAAATTATAAACTTGAAATATTTTTCAACTCATACCAGTTAGCACCAATATGCTAAGATAATTTTCCTTGTAGTTTCTGTGTCTGTTTATTTGAGTGTTACGCAGTTCATCCTTATACTGGTTATGAAATCCTCAGGGGTACCATAAGTGTAGGTATTTATTTAGAAAACCCCATCTTGGCTGCCCCAAGAATGTATGTACTGAATCCTCAAAAAAATAGATCCTTAATTTCCCATATTTTGAGCAAATTCTCACAGGTTCAAAGTAAAGCACATATGTGCTTTATCCTTCTTAATTTTTGATTAATAGTTCCCTACTTTCCCCCTAATCTATCAAAGTCTTAAAGTATTTTTGTTCTCTCTAGATTGTTGTTGCTTTTAATGGGTTAATATGGTATCCAATGTCTAATAACTGGAAATAGAGATCTGTAAAAAGATAGTTCAAGGGATTGTATCTCCATAATTCCCATTTCAAACTCTAAACAAATAAGAACACACACAGAGATTGGCTAAACTCTAGCCGATTGTAAAAAAGGAGGGAGGAAGGGAGAGAGAGACAGAGTGTCAGAGAGAAAGAGGAGGAAGGAGGAGGAGGGAAGGAGTGAGGAAGTAATGAAATAAGGATGAAGGACCACTGTACTAGAAGAGTAAGGGCAGAAACCATTTGGAGATGGAACTACAAACTTAAGGTTTCCATCAGTTAGTGTAGATAATCTGTACAATATTGTATCATCATAAACATTATACCTCTTACATATGTGAAATTATTATTGCACTTAATTTTTTATTTTTAAACATTTTAAATATGAGTATCTAAAATTGCTGATAAGCATACTTTTCCAACATCATTTATTAGTTTATCATTTGCAAAATTCTGGGAAATAGTTTTCACATATCAGTTTGTTATTCTATCAATTAATTCATGCAATACTGATTATGATGTCCTAATGGACTTGATACCATCACCTAAAATGAATTAGGAAAATTCTCAAGAAGTTTATAGCAAATTGAGAGATGAGTTAACAAATGACTCAGACACAGAGTTATTGAGTGTTATTGAAAGTAACACTTCTATTAGAAGACATAGTGCTAACCTTTCTGTGTCACACATCTTTATCTTATCCTCTAGCTCCATCCATAATGCCACAAATGACTGAATTTAGTTCTTTTTTATAGTTGAGCAATATTTCATTGTTGAATATATGACAGTTTTCACCCATTCATCCATTGATGAACACTTTGACTGATTTCAATATTTTGAAATATTGTGAACAGCACTACAACAACAATGGAAATGCTGGAATTTCCAATATATTGGTTTCATTTCATTTGGGTAGATACCCAGTAAATCAAACCTGTGAGATATCACCTTTGCTCAATTAGAATGGCCATCACCAAGAATTATAAAAGGCTGTTGGTGAAAATGTGGAGAAAGAAACTCATACACTATTGGCAGAAAAGTAAAATAGTAGTATCATAACAGATAACAATATAGAAATTCTTTGGAACTACCTGAAGGTCCCAAAAATACCCTGGGTTCAAGAAGGTTTGTTTTATTAAGTCATAAATGGTAGTACTTGCCAGTGATGATGCAACTTGTTTCAAACAAAATTTAAAAAAATTCATCAACACAAGAGGATTGGTGAATCACAGATCCTGATCCAATCCAACAGTGACAATGCACAGGGAAATCCAAGCCCACGGTGACACGGCACTGGGAAATTAAACCCCTTCATGTTCCTGTATGTTGGTCCTGGCATCTGGTCACTGCCACAGAGGTATGTGTAGGGACAAAGCTCTCCATGGGCTATCACAGCTCTAACCTGAGTGGAGGATGCTGCAGCTGGCCCTGTGACACTCATCGGGTTTCCTTGGAGAATGGCAAACACCACTTCCATCCACTGGAAAGGACTCTAACCTCTTTCATAATCAGACATATACAGTTCAGCATAAGCAAAATGGTAATAAGTAGAGAATTGTGTTGTGTGGGCCCTGGAGGAAACCTCATTCCCAGAACCTGTTCTCCCTACTAGTTCCACTTACTTTTGTCCCTTACAGCTATTTGTTGTTTTATTTGTTATTGTTGCTGATGCTGCTGTTGCTGTTGTTGGCCT
Source organism: Dipodomys merriami (assembly GCF_024711535.1). Taxonomy (NCBI): domain Eukaryota; kingdom Metazoa; phylum Chordata; class Mammalia; order Rodentia; family Heteromyidae; genus Dipodomys; species Dipodomys merriami. Next base: position 6,773,829 of record NW_027205381.1, read on the forward strand.
GTACTAAGGTTTGAATGCCACCTTGGGTCTTGCTCAGATGGTGCTCTACCACTTGAGCCACTCTAGCCCTGCTTTTTGCCCATTATTTTGAAGATGAAATCTTCAAACTGTGATCTTTTAGTTATCAGACTCCTAAGTGGTGAGAATTATAGGCATTAACCACCAATACCTAAATCATTTTTAAAAATAAGATTTCACACTTCTACCAAGCCCAGCCTCAAACCACTGTCCTCCTACATCTGACTCCTGAGTACATGGTATTACAGATGTGAGCCACCTCATCTGGCCCATAAATCTCATTATGTACCTTTCATTCTGTGGTTCTTGGTGAATTTAATTATTTTTTATTTTTTTATTTTTGGGTCTGGTCGTGGGGCATGAACTCTGGGCCTAGGCACTGTCCCTCAGCTCTTCAGCTCAAGGCTAGTGCTCTACCACTTGAGCCACAGCGCCACTTCCATCTTTCTTCTTTTTGCTTATGTGGTGCTGAGGAATCAAACCCAGAGCCTCAGGCATGCAAGGCAAGCACTCTACCATTGAGCCACCTTCCCAGCCCCGGTGAGTTTATTTTTGATCCCTGGCTGATAGAAGATGGAAGATTAGCTAGGTGTGGAGAGAAAGGAAGGAAGGAAAGAGGGAAGGAGGGAAGGAGGTAGAGAAAGAAGGAAGGGAGGGAGGGAGGGAGGAAGAAGGAAGGAAGGAAGGAAGGAAGGAAGGAAGGAAGGAAGGAAGGAAGGAAGGAAGGAAGGAAGGAAGGAAGAATGGAAGGAAGGGAGGGAAGAAGGGAGGGAGGGAAGGAATAAAGGAGGAAGGGAGGGAAGAAAGGGAGGGATGCAGGGAGGGAGAAGATGAGGGAGGGTGGAAAGAAGGGAGAAAAGGGGAAGGAAGGAAAGAAGGGAGAAAGGAGGGAATGAAGGGGGAAGGAGGAAAGGATGGAAGGAATGGAGAAAGGAGGGAATGAAGGAGGGAGAGGAGGGAAGGAAGAAGGGAGGGAATGAGGAAGGGAAGGAAGTAAGGGAGGAAAGGAAGAAGGAAGGTGGGAAAGAAGGAGAGAAGGAAGGAGAGGGGAAGGAAGGAGAGAGGGAAGGAAGGAAAGAAAGAGGAAAGGGAATCATCACAGAAGGAGTGCTTAGATCCATGACTAGTTATCAAGTGTCTGTGTAGTGAGGAGACCACTACATTAGCTCACAGGAGCCCCTCTGGGAATAATGGAATCCAGAGCCATATTGTCATGAAGAATGATGCCCCTCCACTGCTCACAGCTTCTACAGAGCCCAGGAAATAAAACTGGGGTCAGGGAGGACTGTGGTGACTTGGAGCCCCGGCCTATGTGTTCTCCTTAAGTCCAGAAACACCTGGGAGCCCTGTGGGGCCGGTAATTGATGAGCTCTGTCAGCCAGCCTGTTTCCCACTGCAAATGGCTATGCTTGGAAAGGTTGATTTATTTGTGTTTTATGGCTTATTTTGTGGTGAAGAAAAATCAATAAAGCCATTCATTTTTACATTTTAAACGTGCCAGGCAAAATCAGAGCATCATCAAACCTATGCTTTCTGCTCTATTTCCAAAGCTGAGCAGGTAAATGAAATTAAACTTTGACTTGGCAATCAACCCTCTGCCTTCCCACATTCCGGGTACTGGAAGAAGCCTGGAGGAGGCCTGGCTTCTACTGCTGGGAGCTTGCTCAGGTTGACATACTAGGAACCCTGCTGCCTGCTGGGCTCCAGCGCTCAGGACCTCCCAAGGCAGAGCTAGGAAGCTGCGTGCACCATGTGTCTATCCTCTCTTCCTTGTTCTCTTGCAGGGAGTAGACAGATCCTTCAATGCTGGGCTCTGTGTCTAGGAGCAGAACTATTTTTCCTTTCACAAAGCCACCTCTCCAGCAGCCACTGCCCTTCCCTCTCACCCCCAGCCTGAGTGGAGGAAGAAACAAGCACACTATTATTAATATATCAGGATCTGCATCTGATTCTGCAAGGAGCTAATCTCATAAGAAGAGGGAACAAGAGAGCCTTCCTCCATGGGAGCCCCTCTTCCCCTGTCTGTCTGTCTGTCTGTCTAACATCTCCCTCTATATTTTCCTGTCTCTCCTCTGCATCTTTCTCTCTGTCTTCCTGTGTCTCTGCCTGTCTCCTGTCTTTCTCTCTATGCCTGTTTCTGTCTCTGTCTTGTCCTCCTCCTTTTCTTCCTTTCTCCAGATTTTATCTTTGCCATCTGTGAATAGACAACCCCCATTTTAACTCTGGTACCTCCACCCACCTTCTTGAATGTTCTGCTGCTCTGAGCCATGCAGTGCTCCTGTCGCTGTCCTCTTCCACTATCAGACCCACCCACCCGTGACTCTGTTTGGTGGCTCAGCTGCTATCCCATACAACCTCCTCCATGTCTGGTTCTTCTCTTGGTCTTTTCAGACATAGCTTTCTGACACAGTTTCCTGACCTCCTTCATAGCCAAGTGCAGTGGGCACCTTTCAGTCATCAACCACTTCAGTGATTCCATGATACCAAATGTGGCATCTGAGGACATTTGATTTTGGCCACCTGCTCTCAAGCCCCTCTCTTGCCATTATGCTCTTTCTCTATGCTGTTTCTCCTCTTTCTTTTGTTTTTTCTTAGGGGTTGTGCCCCATCCCCTTTCCATCTCCTTCATCCTGGGTGATTTAATCCATGCGTAGAGCTCCATTTGTTTGCACTTAACTGTCTAGTCAATGTTTCCAGTTCATAGACCTGTGCAGTTTTTGTACTTGCTACCAGATACCCAGGCTGCCACCAGCATAACCAGAGATCTGTTCTTGCAGGCCACTGTTCCCAGTGCTCTCTGCTCCAGGTTCCACATTTGCATAGATAGCACAGCCCTCTGAGCAGGTGTGTGACCCAAAAGATATGCAGGCACTCCAAGTGACTCCAAGATCATGTAACCCTGGTGCTAACCTCTTGGCTTCAGAGAGTCCCAAAGCTTTAGACTTGTTCCACTTCCCTCCCACTGAACTACAAGCTTTCAAGGCCTGGACCACATTTGAGTATTTGACTGAGATCTCATAAGGACAAGGAATAGGAGACAAGTCTTCTACCTATGCTTGCAGATAAAGGACATCAGATAATATATCTACTATAAACATATTAGGTGATAGACTATCAGCTTGGGTTCAGGACTGTCTCTACAGCAGTGGGAAAAGTGACTGTTTCTGAAAGTAAGGGCAAGATTTCCCAGTGGGAAGCTGAGATAGGAGGTATGCAATAAGGAAAAGGCACCTGGACAGAAGAAGAAGTGATCTTTCAGAAAGAGAACGCACACACAAAACAAACAGGATCTTTCTCCATTTACTTGTATTAGCAGTAAGTGCAGCTGTGGGGAGGAGGCAGCCAGACTCCAACAAACCAAAAGAGTGACAGCTCAGCAGGCTGATGAGCTCAGCTTCAGTGTGATGATCATGAGAGAGCATACACTGAAGTTGGAGAAGGACCTAGATAAAGGCTACAGAAGAACAAAAAGAAGAAAAAGAAAGCGGAGGAAGAAGATGAGGAGGAGGAGGAGAGGAGGAATGGGAAGGGAAAGATGAAGGGGAAGAAGAAGAAGAAGGAAGGAGGAGGAGGAAGGGGAGGAGTTGTTGGAGGAGGAGGAGGAGAGGAGGAATGGGAAGGGAAAGGTGAAGGGGAAGAAGAAAGAAAGAGGAGGAGGAAGAAGAAGAGGGAGAGAAGGAGGAGGAGGGGGAGGAGGAGGAGGAGGAGGGGGAGGAGGAGGAGGAGGAGGAGGAGGAGGAGGAGGAGGAGGAGGAGGAGGAGGAGAAGAAGAAGAAGAAGAAGAAGAAGAAGAAGAAGAAGAAGAAGAAGAAGAAGAAGAAGAAGAAGAAGAAGAAGAAGAAGAAGAAGAAGAAGAAGAAAGGAAGAAAGAAAGAAAGAAAGGAAGGAAGGAAGGAAGGAAGGAAGAAAGGAGGAAGGAGGAGGAAAAGGAGGAGAGGAGGAGGAAAAGGAGGAGAGGAGGAGACAGAGAACCCTGAATTCAAGTCTCCTTTGAGCAGAATAAGCAAGCTGGAATAGAGTAAGTAGGAGATGAGGCTTCTAAGGGGCAGCATCTGGCACCCCACCTGGGAAAGCCATTTTTGAGAACTTCTTTTTGCTTTGCTGGTCACAGACTTAGACTGGGAAGAAGGTTGCAGCCATATGGTGGGCAGTATGAGCAGCACTGAAGGTTGGAAATGAGCCTTATGTTGATATATTGGAGGAGCACAGAGACTCAAGATAATGCTGAAAATTATCTGTGACCAACTTGTGACAGATCTCCCCAAGATGAGAGAGCTGAGCCGAGTCTCGTCTCACTGACAGACAGCCCACTGGTCTCTAGCCAATAGTTTGCCATTGCTAATATTTAGCTCCAATGCCTAAGACTTGTGCCCACAGCAAAACTGGGTGAAAATTGCATTGCTGTGCATCCTCCCCAGATCTCCTCATGGTCCCCATCCCATCCTACCACCACAGCGACATCTTCATTACTGTGGGGTGACCAGTTTGGTCACCAGTAGGACACCAGCATCAGGACCAGCCTGGAGATCCTAGTATGTCTGTTTCATTTGCAATATCTCAGTGGCCCCATGGTTCAGCCCAGGACTTGAGGCTGGGGCCATCAGAGTTATTAGGGAGTTATTAGTGAGGAGCATTGACTTACACATGGATGAAATACTGATTGCAATTGGATGAACAAAAGAAGGGATTGAGCTGGGTGCTGAGTTCCTCATTTAAAGGTCAAGAAGTTATGAAACAATGCTGTTTCCAGAATGGTGAAAATGGGATGTAAACTGGTACATTTCAGAAAAATCATTCAGTTTTTCAATAACATAGAGAAGGGAGATGCTGCGGATCTAAACTGTTTATAAAACAGCAGGGTGAGCGGAAAGGAAGAAGGGTTCAGTATGTAGGCTTGCAAAGAAATAAGCACATGTTGTGGCAGAGTCATTAAAGGCACATAGAGCAGGTGAGCCATGGTAGGGGAGGGATAGCCCACAGAGCTCTTTCACAAGGAAATGCAGAGGGACAGTACAGAGAGGAGACCAGGGCCAAGTTAGAGTCCTACTAGATGAAGACAAAGCATGCACCTGGTGACACATAATCAGGAGTCCTCCAGGACTAACAAATTGCTACAGCAGCAACACCCTTTAAAATCACAAAAGCTTAAACAGTCAAGTTGGAAAGAACATTTGATTCCAGGCCTTATAGGCAGCTATGTGAGCTATAATTTTTTTCAAGGATGTGGGAATTCTCTCAAAACCCTCAGGTCAAAAGAGGAAAATAGAAGACCCACAAAAAAAATGAGCCTTGGGCTCTTTGGATAGCAAAGCCTGGCACAGAGGCCTGGCCCCAGAACTCAGGGACATGCCAACCTGTCTTGTCTTTATCTGAAAGGTATTATCAGAAATCAGGAGTTCAAAACTCACACAATGGTGCTAGTCAGCTTTTTTTCACATTAATAAAATACCTGGGAGAACTAACGCACCAGGAGGAAATGGTATCTGGGCTCACAGCTTCAGTCCATGGGTGTTTGGTTGTTCCTGTTTCTTGTGGGCCTAAGGTGAGATAGCTGAAGAGAACAGGCTGCATGTGGAGAATAGAAGTGTTAAGGCTGCAGCTCACCTTGACTCAATCCATTATGTAAAGTAATAGAGAATAACAACAATAGAGAATACATGCCAAAATAGAAGGAGTTTACATTTTTGTTTAAGCAATAAACAACCACCATCTGGACAAACTGGTAAATAATTCAACTTAAAAACACATGGGCGTATCAAATCCACATCAGAAACTCCAGGCTTATTCAACAAATTATCCCCAAGACTGCTATAAACTCTCTCATCTGAATCATATCAAAAGAGAGAATTCTAATACTGGGACATGGTCAATAGACCATCCAACATATACATCCAGGATTAACAGATGATGAACTCTGAACTCAGAACTCTGTACCTGGGACTTCTTAGCTCCTTACCCTGCTTGATGTGGTCCATTTAAATTGCCATCCATCTAGAGCTAATGGGTCCAAGAACCAGCTCATGTGTAGTCTCACCTGTCTAATATCAGCTCTGCACCCTTAGCCAACATTGCTCCTAGAAGTGGTGCCACTTTGTTTTGGCACCATTGGTACTCCATAGCTCTGAGACACTCCATGATAGGGCTCTTACTAGCATCTGATCTCACCACAGAATATTTTTATCTGCAACCTTGAATATGTACCCACTCTCTGCTGCTACCTTAAGCAAGACCTGTGGCCACTTGTAACCTAAGGTTGGTAACAGCTATCCTGTAATCACTATATTATTGTGAATTCTAATCTGAGAGTTAATAATAGTAATTAAGATTGCAATAAGGAACCTGTGTTGTCAGTGGCTTAGGCTATTAAATGAATTAGGTAGTACTTGATAAATTAATGCCAACAAAATTTACTTCACTCATCAATTTGTTGTTAGTCGATAAATTCTGACATTATGGAAAGACACAATTGTGTCCATCTATACTTCTAACATAGCTTACTTACAACACAGCTGACCTTGACTGGAGTGTGTGGTGGAAACATACAGCTTACCTCATAGCTCAGAAGTAAAAGAAAAAGGATGCTGCTATACACTTCAAAGGCATACCCACAGTGATGCTCCATGTCTTAAAGGGCTTACTACCTCCCATCAGTGTCATTTCTCTGGAGACTGAGCTTTTAGTGAAAGGGCCTTTGAGGACACTTAAACTATAGCAACAAGTCCCTTCCTGAATGAAGTTATCTGAAGACAAATCCATCTGAGAGACATAAATGAGAAAAAAAGGGTTAATTCAGAATCACCAAGATGTGTCTCATTGCGACACAAACACAAAGCATTGTGTTCATAAGCTACTAATGTAAAAAAACTGATTAATTGCATTTTGAAGAGAACACTATGTGTTACACTAATGGATAACACAAAATAGAAGGGGGGGCTGGGAAGGTAGCTCAGTGGTAGAGCACTTGCCTTGCATGCCTGAGGCCCTGGGTTCGGTTCCTCAGCCCCACATAAGAAAAAAGCCGGAAGTGACGCTGTGGCTCAAGTGGTAGAGTGCTAGCCTTGAGCTGAAGAGCTGAGGGACAGTGCCCAGGCCCAGAGTTCAGGCCCTACGACTGGACCAAAAAACAAAACAAAACAAACAGAAAATAGAAGGGAAATTTGAGAGAAGGGAAATCTACTGAATATTCTATCATCTTATTCTTACATGGAAAGATTAAAAAAAGAACATTTTCATCTTTGATAAGAATAAAATTATAATAAATATATTTGACAACAGAAAAAGATGTTCTAAAAATAAGACATATTTATTCTGGATCTCAGAAGAAAGTGATAAAGTGCTATTGCTTATTTGCCAAAATATAAAACAAATGATATAATATTAGATAATGTTAATTTGTAATAAATATAAATGATTCAAAACCTTATTCAATGACAGATTTTTATGTTGGGATAACAAAACCAAACATTCAACCTTATACATCTTATATGAAGCATGATGAAAACAAAATGACAAAAATGTTGCACATAAAATAGTGCAGTGTGTTAGCATAAAAACACAAATTAAATAAAGCCATCTTGAGTTAGAAGAACTCAGGGGAGTTGGCTTGGGGTCCAGATATTTGGGGAGCACAAAAGGAATGTTTTCCTATTAATAGAAGTACAAGTTGGCTTTGGATCTGTAGGACAACATGTGAATTCATTTTCCATCATCAACACGTAGGCACCAGTGATGTTTCCCATCTTGGACTAATAGCAATCCATATGGTCACACACACTTAACCATACACATGTTTGTGATCATATTCTCTGGTGACTATAAATACACAGGATTTGTTTCCCTGAATCATCTGGTATTTGCAGACACAATCAGATTAATATATGGCAATACACTGGGTGTATAAGATCCATTTTACGGGCCCTTTTAGAAGAATCTGGTCCAGAAGAAGCCTGGAAAATATAAGAATTGAGGAAATTCCTATTCCAGCATGCAAAGATAAGTAGAAATGGAATATTTCAGGCCTTCAAATTAAATTTGTTTCTTTAACATGGTCTTTCTCTTCCCCATTACTCTTTGTTCTCTTTCTTTCACCATCAATCCCTCTTTCTACTTACAAAAGTAATACTCAATTCTCCTCTTAGCCCATTTTTCTTCATGTCCTTTATCTTATTTTTCATCGCTTAAGATATATATTGGGCAAAAAACTATTCAATGCTGTCTGCAAGAGTCACAGTGGAAGGAAGGATGGTGGAGTATTTTCAGAAATAAGCATTGTTTATGTCTCAACTTGTTCCTTGTATCTCTGGTGATTTATCAGTTGTATACGGACTTTGCTGTTTTTGCTGTAACCTCCTATGAATGAAAACAATGTAACTCACAGAATTTAGGAAATGAGATATTCCACACAAAGGACTGGCCCTCTAACTTGCCTTGAATGAAGAAGAAGTCATGGTCAACTAAGCCATGGCCCCCAAGGAGCAAGGACTACTTGCTCTGCAGACTGCAGACCGCTGCCCTTTATTTACTGATGCCCTCAATGCCACTCCTTAATGTGTACAAAATGTGTAATTGCTAAAGAGTGTGTATCTGTAGACAGAGGCACTGGTTTCCATGCTTAGGATGTTTTTGCCAAGTTATTTAGCAAAAATCCCTTGAATTTTTACTTATATTCATAGCAGACAACCCGATTCCTGAATAGCCCTATTCCTCCCTATTTATATGTCTCAAATGGAACAGGTTAGCCAAATATTTTCCTGCAACACAAAAAATAACCCTAATCTGTATGCCTGAGTACCCCAGAGTTGATTCAACTATCACAGATAGGTCTAATTCCAGTCCTCTAGACCCAGTAAGAGTTTATTATTTCAGGCATAGATAAGGAGATGTTTACAGCAAGCTACCTTCTCCTTCATTTTTTTGTCTCTGTGATTCAGCTGAGAATGAAGTGCAATTCACAGAGAAACTAGCTACTTGGGATGCTGAGATCTGAAGATCGCAGTTCAAAGCCAGCCTGGGCAGGAAATGACACTCTTAGCCCTAATTAATCACCAGAAAACCAGAAGTGGTGCTGTGGCTCAAGTGGTAGAGTGCTTTCTTTGAGCTGAAGAGCTGAGGGACTGTGCTGAGGTCCAGAGTTCAAGCCCCACAACAGACCAAAAAGAGATGGGGGGGGAGAGAGATAGAGACAGAGACAGAGACAGAGAGAAACAAAGTTCAGACTGCAAATACTGCCAGAAGTCCAGAAAAGTAGTTCTTCCTATAAGCCACTCTTCTCTGCCTCATGAAAGGAATACAGAAGACCAAGAAGTAGGAAGCCAGGAACACTTTGATTTGCTCTTCTCGATTTGGTAGAATGTTTAATTTGCTGGCGAGAAGCACTTTTCCATTTCTATGTTCAAAAGTGGTACATATGGCCTTCAGGTGAGCTGAGCCTGCCACATCATTAGAAGTCATTTGTCTTGCTGCTGGTGATGTGGTAAAACCAGGACTGGGTGCTGGTGTGAGGATTTAAGGAACTTCAAGGGTCTGTAGAGAGCTCACAGGAAGGTGAGCTTATAAAGATAGTGTCTCTATGTCAGAGTTCTTTGGCATAAATATGACCAATCTATTTAAGCAACCAGCATTTGGAAGCGTGACTGTAAAATGAATAAATGTTTGAATGAGAGCTTCTCACATATTCACAGGCTGGAAAGGTAACTTAAGGAAAGGCAAAGAAGGAAATGTATTTTGGAAAAATGCTGCAGGCTTCCATGCGTGGATGAAAGCTGCCTCACAAATACAAGGTAAAAATATACCATCAATGGGAGAAGATGGACTGTCTACCCAAGAAATATTCTTCATAAAGAGGTATGCATAATGGAGCCCATCTGTAATCCTAATACTTGGGAGGCTTATGAATTCCAGGCCAGCTGGGTTACATAGTGAGACTTTGCCTCAAAACAAAACAAACAGCCAGGCTGTGGGTCAAAGCCAGCCTGGGCAGGGAAGTCCATGAGAATTTTATTTACAATTATGCATCAAAATGCCAGAAGTGAAGGTGTGGTAAAGTGGTACAGCACTAGCCTTGAGCACAAAAGCTAAGGGGTAGCACCTAGGTCCTGAGTTCAAGCCACAGGACCAGCACAAAAATGAATAAATAAATAAATAAATTACTTAAAAGTCCTACCATCAATGAAAACCCCCAAGTAACCTGATTAAAAATTGGATAACATATCTTAATAGGTATTTCGCAAAGGAAGATGTAAAATTTGCTAACAGGACTACAAACAATGATCACATCACTTAACATCAGAAAATACAAATTTAAATCCCAATATCACTTTGCACCTGTAATAATGGCTATTATCAAAGTACATAAAGTAATAGGTGTAGAGATCATGGAAGAAAGGGAACTCTTGCACACTATTTGTGGAAATGTCAATTCAATCATTATAAAAACTAATATGGAAATTTCTTAAGACCTAAAAAAATAACCTACCATACAATCTGGCAATCATATTAAAGTACTATTATTGGATACAGATCCAGAGGATGTGACATGATAATAACAAAAAGCAATGTACACTTCCATATCCATTGGAGCATTGTACAAAAATCCAAGATACAGAGATAATATAAATGTCTATGAATGGATGACTGGATAAATGTATCCTGAAAAGTTGAGTAGATAAATTATGAGACCACCATATAATAGAAGAATTCTGAAAAACTAAAAGAGAAAAAAGTTTGATTCTTGCAAAATATGTATGGATACCTTAAGTGATACTTATTTCTTAAGTGAGGAAAACTGTATCCAGAGGCTACCTCTTAAATAATTGCATTCATATGGCATTCTGTAAAAGACAAAACAGAATAAAAAGTAGATCAACAATAATGTCTGGTGCTAATAAGCTCAGGCTTGTAAACTCAGCTACTGAGGAGGTGATGATCTAAGGATTATGGATCGAAGCCAGCCCAGGTAAGAAGATCCATGAGATTTTTATCTCCAATTAACCAGCAAAAGAAGCTGAAAATGGAGCTGTGGCTCAAGTGGTAGAGTGCCAGCCTTAAGGAAAAAATCTAAGGACAAGACAGCGCACAGGCCCTGAGTTTAAGCCCTGATACCAATATACACACAAAAAAATTAAAAATTATCAATGACTGAAGGATAGAAGTGAGGCTAACCACACAAGGAACACAATAAGAGTTCTTGGAGCCAGGCACCGGTGGCTCACACCTGTAAGCCTAGCTACCCAAGAGGCTGAGATCTGAGGATCATGGTTCAAACCAGCCTGGGCAGGAAAGACCATGAGACTTTTATCTCCAACAAACCACCAGAAAACCAGAAGTGGCGCTGTGGCTCAAGTAGTAGAGTGCTACCTTGAGCTGAAGAACTGAGGGACAATGCCCAGGCCCTGAGTTTAAACCTTATGACAAAAAAAAAAAAAAACCCAAAAAAGAAAACAATAACAACAACAACAACAAAACACTTCTTAGGATTATGAAACTGGTTTGTTTGTTTTACAGTGCTATGCAGCACATTGTCAAATGTATACTATTGAGAAACAAACATGTCTCTAATGGATAAAATTATCACTCATATGGAAAATCATGATCTACTGAGGGGAGGGACTTTTAGAACAGATAAACAACTTCAGTAAAGTTACTGGATTCAAATTCATACTATCAATTGTGTTTTTGTGTGCAGATAGTCCCTGACTTATAAGAGTTTCACACAAGTTTTTGTATCATAAAGTCAAAATCAACATCATCCATATAAGATGATGTTAAACAAAATGAACCCCAAGATAAGGACACAAATATCTTTTTTCTTTATTGCTATTGTTTTTAATGTATTTATAATGTATCATGTGATTTTTGTTGTTGTTTTGTATGTTCCTCCCCCAGGGAATAACCCCTAATTTCACTGTATTATTTTTGGTGGTGGATTTTTTAAATAAGTTTTTTATTTAAAAATACTGGACAGCGGGATTACAGTTACATCAGCAAGGTAATAAAGACATTTCCTATCAAGAATTGTTGTCTCCTCCTTTGTTTTTCCCCCTACCCTCCCTTCCCTCCCACTTCTATGACTACATTCCCCCCCACCCTGGCCTAAATTGTAAAGTTCGTTTTTAACACAGTGTCTTCTACATCTCGTTGTTACAATAGGTCAACCTGTATCCCAATTTAAACATTTTGGTTTTTCCCTTCCCCTCCCCAAATTAGAGTGACATCAAATACAGTGAAAACAGGGGTTATTCCATGGGGGAGGAACATACAAAGCAACAAAAAAAAATCATATGGTACATTATAAATATGTTAGAAACAATAGCAAAAAGAAAAAACCACTTGTGTCCCTATCTTGGGGTTCATTTCATTTAACATCATCTTATCCGGTCATATGTACATAGCTTTTGACCTTTTCTACTTGTCCCAGACATATACTAGTTATTGCAAATAAGGGAAATCATGGGACCTGTTTCTTTGGGCCTGGCTTACTTCACTTAATATAATTTTTTCCAAGTCTTTCCATTTCCTAACAAATGGGGAGAAGATCTTCACTAGCCATACAACAGACAAGGGTCTCATATCTAAAATATACTTGGAACTCAAAACACTAAATCTCCCAACAAATCCTCAAAGAAAGAACTGCCCAATAAGTGGGCTAAAGACTTAAAGAGAAACTTCTCTGAAGAGGAAAGAAGGATAGCCAATAGACACATGAAGAAATGCTCAACCTCCCTAGCCATAAAAGAAATGCAGATCAAAACAACATTGAGATACCACCTCACCCCAGTTAGAATGGCTAAAATCAAGAACTCTAAAAACAACAGATGCTGGAGGGGATGTGGACAGAAGGGAACCCTACTGCACTGTTGGTGGGAGTGTAAACTTGTTCAACCACTTTGGAAAGTACTTTGAAGGTTCCTCAAAAGACTCCACATAGAGCTCTCCTATTTATTTGTGATCATTTACCCAAATGATCACAAACAAGATCATTCTACAGCTACCAGCACAACTATGTTTATTGCAGCATTATTTACCATAACTAAGATATGGAACCAACCCAGATGCCCCTCAGTAGATGAATGGATCGAGAAAATGTGGTATTTTCTGTTTCTGCTTGTCTCAGACATATGAAAGACCCCAGACTCCTGGGATACTTCCGTCAATGGGTGGGCGCCCCAGAAACCAAGACTCCAAACAAGTAGATGCAACAAGCAAGAGGAGTTTATTCAGAATTTGCGCAAATGGTCTCTCTGCCTCTGCACAGGAGAGAGCCCAGAACCGCTGTTACAGGCATTCTTAAAGGCAAAAACCACAAGATTAGCATATAACACCAGGTGTCCCCGGGATTGGCCCATTTAAAAGTCACTATACACGCCAGCAATCATTTTACTACGCGGGGAAGTTTATAACACTCTTTGTAAAAACGATTGGCACGGGTGATTTAAAGGAGGTAGGCACTCTGGGAGGTAAGGGTTAGGGGAGTTCACATAGTTACAGGCTTGTGATTGATTAACATTTGGCCTAGTTTGCTGGACTTGCCAGGTGGACCTTATCTTGGGTCCTTATCTTGGGTCCCATTCTTGGGTCCCATTTAACCACTTGGGAAATTGTTTGTTCTTTATTTATGACCACAGACCTTGTCCTGGGGCCGGCATCTGGGCTCCAAGACTCTTTACTCAATTCCTTATTTCCAGAAAATGGGGGGTTAGTGCTAGGGCGAGCAAGTTTACAAAAGCAAAATCAGCAGTTAGCAATTATAAAATGTATCTCTAATTTTTAATCTTTCACATATACTAGTTATTGCAAATAAGGGAAACCATGGGACCTATGTTTCTTTGGGGATGGCTTACTTCACTTAATATAATTTTTTCCAAGTCTTTCCATTTCCTAACAAATGGGGCAATGTCATTCTTTCTGATGGAGGTATAGAATTCCACATTTTCTTGATCCATTCATTTACTGAGAGGCATCTGGGTTGGTTCCATATCTTAGCTATAGTAAATAATGCTGCAGTAAATATAGTTGTGCTGGTAGCTTTAGTGTGGTCTTGTTTGTGATCATTTGGGTAAATGCCCAAAAGTGGGATTGCTGGGTCATAGGAGAGCTCTATGTGGAGTCTTTTGAGGAACCTCCATACTGCTTTCCAAAGTGGGTGAACAATTTTATACTCCCACCAACAATGCAGTAAGGTTCCCTTCTGTCCACATCCCCTCCAGCATCTGTTGTTATTAGAGTTCTTGATTATAGACAGTCTAACTGGAGTGAGGTGGTATCTCAATGTTGTTTTGATTTGCATTTCTTTTATGGCTAGGGAAGTTGAGCATTTCTTCATGTGTCTATTGGCCATCCTTCTTTCCTCTTCAGAGAAGTTTCTCTTTAAGTCTTTAGCTCACTTATTTATAGGGCAATTGTTTCTTTGAAGATTTGTTGTTGGGAGATTTAATTTTTTGAGTTCCAGGTATATTTTAGATATGAGACCCTTGTCTGTTGTATGGTTAGTGAAGATCTTCTCCCAATCCGTGGGCTTTCTATTGATACAAGGAGTTTTTTGACATCATAAAGAACTCCAACAAATTTAAAATCTTTGGGCCTGCAAAAAATATTTAGTTAAGAGAATGAAACTCCAAACTACCAGCAGGGAGAAAATATTCACAAACATATCTGATAAAAGACTACCAGCAGGGAGAAAATATTCACAAACATATCTGATAAAAGACTAATAGCTAGTTTTATAAAGACCTCTTAAAAGACAACAGTAAAATAGCAACCTCCAATTAGAATCTGGATTAGAATCATGAATAGACATCTCATTAAAGCCACAGATGGAAAGCAAGCATGTGAGAAGAAATTGAACATCAGCAACTGATTTAAAAATGCAGATTGCAACTACTACCACAGTGAGATATGGATACATATTCACCATGTTAGAAAAATGGAGGAGAAAGGAAGGAAACAGGCCAGATTCTATCTTCCACAAGTGAGCACTATTTATTGAGATATTATAGCAAGGGCACAAGCTTCCCGAGGTCTTCAAGTCTGAAAAGGAACTTGGTTTTTATGAAGTCTAAGCAGGAAGGCAAAGGTTAATGAAAAGTCATTAAGTCTAGGGAGGTGGGAGCCTTTTGGGTTAGGCCCACAATGGAATGTTTACAGCTGGGCTTAGGTAGATTGCCTTGCTTGTTTCAGGCAGTCTGTGTATAACTTTGGTGCCTGACTCTGCATGCACCTGGGAAAGCAGGGTGGGAATCAATCCTTCACACCACACTACAGGTCTACTCAAAAGTAATGGTAATGGCATCCTGAACATGATTCAAGGAAACTGCTTCACTCACACATTGATGCTGAGAATGTAGAGGTCTTTTGGAAACCAGAGTTTGAACAGCTAAATATGAAATCACCTCTAATCAAATAATTTCCCTCTTGAATATTTATCCCAGAGAAATTAAAACATATTCACACAAAGTCTGTCCACTAATTTTTAACAGCTTTTTAAATAGTCAAAATGAATCCAGATGTTCCTCAGTGAGTAAGTGTTAAGCAAACTGAGCTTCCTTTACACAATGGAACACTACTCAGAAATAAAAAGGAACAAAATACTGATACTTACATCAACTCCAATGAATTTCATCCAAATTACTCTGGATGAAAACAGGAAATAGACTATGGTATTTTCACAATAAAAAAGAAGAAGAAAAAGATCATTCACCTTTTCAACTACTTTTTTTTGAATAATGCTGCCAGGTAAAAAATGGAAAATCAGTGTGTGGTTGCTACAGTTAAAGAGTAGTGGAACACAGGGGCCTGGGACTAGCTGAGAAAGAGGAGCAGGTGTATCTTTGTGGGGATTGGATATAATGCTCTGGGCCTTGACTTTATCAATGTCAATTTTCTGCCTGCCATGCTGCTCTATATTCCTGGGAAATGTTAATATTTAGGGAGACTTGGTAGAGTGTGAAGCATACATGGAATTCTCTATATAGCTGCTTGCAATGACATCTGGAATCACAAATACTTCAAAAGATGGAAAGGAAAAGAATAAAGGTATAAATTTCCCCTAAGAGTGAATTTTCCTTTATGCAAATTGGAGAAACCAAACAAAATGTTAGATTTCCAGATGGAATGTATAGAGTGGTAAGATCTAGCTATGATTATATCAGAAATGTGTGGCATGATCTCACTCCAGAGGCTTGGGGAAGAGGTATCTGAACTACTTGACTTTGGCAGTGGGTTCTCACTAGTTACTTTAAGATTCAAGACAAAAAACCCTTACATCAATGCTGTACTCTAGGTGGAAAATATACTTCTCATTCCAATAGTTCAGTGATTTTGAAATTACTCTATATTCATTTTTAAGAACTGAAAAAGAAGTCAATCAATTATGCATAGCGGGAGTGAGATTATGTGTCAGTAAGAGATAGCAACAGTAAGCAAGGGCAATAAAGGCTGGAACTCATCTCATTGATGTTGACATATATATATATATATATATATATATATATATATACACACACACTTATATATATATATATATATATATATATATACATAAATGAGAGAGAGTATGGAAATACATATATACTCACACATTTACCTATACACTTATGCATACCATAGCGGACAAAGGTATATTTCCCAGCTTTGCTTGATGACCTCTGGCCCTGAAAGGGCTCCAAGCACTGACATCCTGAAGCAATAGTCACAGAAGAATCCCAGATCCTGAATTTTAAAGGTCATGTTTCAATAAAAGAAACTGGGGCGCCAGGACCGGTGGCTCAGACCTGTAATCCTAGCTACTCAGGAGGCTGAGATCTGAGGATCAAGGTTCAAAGCCAGCCCGGGTAGGAAAGACCATGAGACTCTTATCTCCAATAAACCACTAGAAAACTGGAAGTGGCACTGTAGCTCAAGTGGTAGAGCGCTGGCCTTGAGCTGAAGAGCTGAGGAACAGCGCTCAGGCCCAGAGGTCAAGCCCCATGACCCATAAAAAAAAAAAAAAAAGAAATTGGGGCTTCTTGGGGAAATGAATAATTATGGGGCTGGTGCCAAGAAAATGTGAAATGAGCCAAGACTGGTGCCAAAAACTATGGAAATACTTTTAGTGGAATGAGCAGATACAACTGTCAACCTAGAAGGATTTCCAGACATAAAATTTAAAATTAAATTTTGGACAGCAAAATAAATAATGTAGAATTATACACCAACTAAAAGTAAAAGTAAAAATATACATGCATCTATGTTGATTTAATTACAAGATTGATCTTCCTTTCAGGTAAATTCAAAGTAATAAAAATAAAAGGTATGTGGGAAATAGAAAGATGCCATTGAAACAGCACAGTTGTAACTGTTGTTGGCAAGACTGACTAATTGGAATTTGTAAAACCAGAAAGGTAAACTTTCAGGGGAAATGAGATTTGCATAGCTTCAAAGTACAAAAATAGTTATTAGTTACAGTAATGGGTTTTAACATACATCTACAAGTTTTGTGATATATCCTCCTTTGAGTGGGAGATCTTTATTCCTCTTCCCTTGAAGATAGCCTTACTTGATGCTTTTCTCTAGCAAACCGACAAGGGACAAGGTAGAAACTTCATGGTAGAAAGCAGTGGCAGGTGATTTCTCAGTCAAGTGGTCTAGGAGAAACCATCTGTAAGAAGTCCTGTTCATATCTCGGGCTCCCTGCTGTGAAGAAATGTGAAGGCCACTTAACCTCCAGAGTATTCTGCTCTAAATTTCACAAGCACATGCTATGCATGAGAAAACATCAGACAAGTACACTTTGAAGCATACACTATGAAATACATGAAATGATACTTCCAATGTGCCATGAACACATGGAAAGGAGTGTCTGTCACAGATGGACAGGGTGGAAAGAGAAATGATAACAGAATGAAATGCCATGTCCTATATCATATCCTGGTACAGAGAAAGGGGATTCAGGTGTTTTTTTAGTTGTTTTATTGTTAAGGTGATGTACAGAGGGCAAAATGTGCATAGTCTATAGACTGCCAATGTTGTGACTTACCTTTTGATAAATTGGACTTCACCAATATTTTTTAAAAAGGTAAAATCTGACCTTGGAAAGTTCTTTGCAAAAGTGAGCCATATGGCAGGTGAAAATATTCTCATTAGTGATATCTAGGATATACTGGAAATTCTTAGTACCCAATGATAAGAATACAACAAATAAATTAAAATGGACAAGAAAAACATTTGAATGGGAGCAAAATGGTACAAATGACAAACAAGTCTGCAAAGAGATTCTTAGTGTCGTTATTCACCAGGAAATGCAAAGTGAAACAATGCTGAGAAGTGACAGCAGACCCACAAGAGCAGCTAAAATGAACACTTAAGCTTTCATATTAAATGTCAGCCATATGCAGAATATTTCAAACTTTCATACAGTGCCCACATACATTCACAATTATTTGTTGTCTTACCCCATTTTACAGTATTGTAACAGAATGCCCAAGGCCAGGTAATTTATAAAGAAAAGATGTTTTTTTCTTATTCTGGAAGAACCTTCATTTGGCAGGGTCTTCATGCTGGATACACTCTGATAGTGTTGTAAGGAAACTCATTCGTGAGAAACAAACGCCACCACTTCAGAGGCCAAACTGTGAGTTGAAGAGCCTGGGATCCCAGTCAATGACACCCCAGTGCCAAAGGAGGCACCGAGGCTCCTTGAAGCCAGCTGGCAGAATGACCTCAGAAATTCTGGCTGCCAAAGGATGGGCGACTCCATAGGGCAGGCACCACTTGAGATTTTTCTCGTGGCCCAGTGCCTCTTCCCCCAGTGCCAGAAATACCACTAACTCTTTTTGGAGTTTGGAGTTTCTCAGGAGACCTCACAGTGTGTGTCTGTCTGTTTTCTGTTTTCCTAGTATCTGGGGGTCGATCCATCTGGCAAATGGGAAGATAAGGGGAGCAGATGTGCTCAGAAACACCCCCGTTCCCCTATTCTGACGAGAATACGGGGTGCTCGTGGTCGAAGCTTTGGGTAGGGTGGCATCTGATATTCTTGTACTGCTCTCACATTGTGGTCATGGCCCTCAGGACAGCAGAGGTCGAGTTGGCGGAGGTGGGAGTGGCCTACACAGTCGTCCCCAGTTTTCGTGTTTGTTTGTCTCTATCTCTGTCTGTCTGTCTGTCTATCTATCTATCTATCTATCTATCTATCTATCTATCTATCTATCTATCTATCTGTCTGTCTGTCTGTCTGTCTGTCTGTCTGTCTGTCTGTCTGTCTGTCTGTCTGTCTATCCATCTATATCTTGCCACTAAAAATTCTGGAAAATGAAAAGTCAATATTCATCTTTGAGTGTTTTACATGCTTTTGCACAAGTTATGTGTGTGTGTGTGTGTTTCACTGAATATTCTCTGTAGCTGACCACATCATATGTTATTTGTGAATTACAAGTTTCTTTTTATTCCTCCTATGTGTCTGCTTATCCTTTTTCCTGCTGGAAACTAGTTACAGTGCTGAGGAGGAGGAGGAGGAGGAGGAGGAAGAAGAAGAAGATAGAGTGCCCTTCTGTGTGCTCCTAATCTCAAGTAGAGGTATTCTGCCTTTTACATGAACCACAATTTCACCCATAGACAATTTATACATCCCCTTTTCTGGCTGTGAAAATATCTTCCATCCCTGATTTGCTAGGAGTTTGCAGTCAGGATTGATCAGCTTCCAGATTTTTTCAATGCCTTTTCTGTATCTATTGAGGTGCTGTTTCTTTTCTCTTTCTTTATTACTGTATCCATTTAGTAATAATACATAAAGTATATTTTTAATTTGACTCCATTTGATTTGTTTTATGGAGAGTGTTTTGTTAAGGGTTGTTGTGAGGGTTTGTATCTATGCTTATAAGTATTTTTTATTTTTTTTAATTTTATTGTGAAAATACTGTACATAAGGGTTAAAATTACATGGGCAAGATAATGAGTACATTTCTTATCAAGCATTGTAGCCTCCTCCTTTGTTTCCCCTTCCCATCCCTTCCCAACCTCCCCCCATCTCCCTACCCAATCCTCCTCCCCCCCCACCAAAGTTCGTTTTCAACATAATTACTTGTACATCTCATTGTTGCAATGGGTCCACCTGTATCCCTATTTAAATGATTTTTTTCCCTTCCCCTCCACAAATTATATCGACATCAAATACAGTGAATATGCTTATAAGTATTAAGGAGCTGAAATGTTTTTATCTGTATATTTTGTTTTGTTTTGTTCCTATACTACCTTAAGCTATTTTTTTAATGTAAGAATTAAGGAAGGGAATGCAAAAATGACTTAGTACTTTATCTGTTCAATTTTCTGGAAGAGTTTATACAGAATTAGAATACTTTTTCTTATTTAGATGTTTAATTCACCAGTGAAGGCATCTGGGTATAAGATTTCTTTGTGGAAGAGATTCTAACTACAGATACAAATCTTTCATAGATATAGAACTACTCAGGGAGTCTCTTTTTCTTGAAAAAGCTTTTCTAGCTTGTGTCTTTCAAGAAACTTTCTAAGTTGTTGAATTTATAAGCATAATGTTGTTGGGGCTGTTCTTTCAAGTCTGATTGTATGTGTGGAAACTAAATTGATGTGACCTCTTTCTTCCAATTTTGTCTCTTGTCTCATTTCTTTTTTCATTTAGCCAGAAGTTTATAATATTCACTCTTCTCAAAGAGTCAAGGCTTTGTTTCATTTACTTCTTTGGGAGTATTTCCTTTGCTCAGCATATTCTAGCTTGCATTGCTTATCTTTCCTAGTTTTCTCATTTGCTCATTTAATTCATTGTTTCAAAACCATTATTCTTAAATTTGAGTCACATATATAAATTCCCCTCAAAATATTACTGCTTTGCCTACATCTCACAAACATAAATGTGTCATTTCTACTTCCTAAGTACCATGTGATTTATCCTTACATCCATGGCTTACTTAATAAAACAGTTTCAATAAATTTGGTTTCTTTATAATGATTTCTAATTTAATGCCATTGTAGGCAGAAAGCATATTGTTTATGAGTTGAGGAATTTCACATGAGGTGTCTGTTTGATAGCTCACAGTATGTCCTATGTTTGCTGAATAGTCCATTTTCACTAGGAAAAAGAAGATATGTATTTTCCTACCAGTAAGTGGATGTCCTCAAATATAAATGAGATTGAGGCATTTGACACTGTTACATGTAAAGATGTGCAATGTCTCTTGGAAAAAATAGGCCCCTTTTCATTATAAAATGAATAATTTCAATCTCAGTAAAATCGTTTGCCCTCCAGTCTACTTAATTGGCTATTAATACAACCATTCCAGTTTTGTTCAGATGTTTAGGATTTTTTAGGGTTTATAGTTCTTTTTTTGGGGGGGGGTTATAGTTCTTTAAATATTTTAGATCTTTTATCCTTTGACTTTGTGTTTGTTTCTTTTTATTGTTGCTATTGTTTGATCCTAGTACTAGAGCTTGAATTTAGCCCTGGACTCTCACTAGATTTGTTTGCTCAGCTGATACTCTACTACTTGAACCACATCTCTGGTCAGGCACTTTTCTGATTAATTGGAGATAAGAGGCTTTTTGACTTTGGCTTTTCTGCTTGGACTGGTCACCAATCTAACTTCTCACATGTCACCCTCCTGAGTAACCAGGATTATAGGTATGAACCACCAGTGCCTTCCTTCAGCTTTTAACTGATTAAAATGTTTATATTCAAGTGGATTTTTTTTAGGCATAGTGCAATTAAGTCATGCTTCTGCTGAATGTGAAATTATCTGCCTATTAATTGTTTAGCCATTATAGTTAATGTTTGCTTTTACCCACGTACACTTTTTTCTTTTCCCCACTTATTATTTTCTTTTTTGTACATTTGTTATTGTAAAAATGCTGTACAGAGGGGTTACAGTTATATGAGCAAGGTAATTGGGCATTGTTGCCTCCTCCTTTGTTTTCCCCTTACCATCCTTCCCTGCCATCTCCACAACTATGCCACCACCCCCCCTCTCGCCAAGTTGTAAAGTTCGTTTTCAACATAGTGTTTTGTACATCTCATTGTCTTTTTAATTGCCTACTTTTTAATATTTTGTCTGTATTTGAACTCTAGCACTTTGGTATGTTACTTTATAGTTGTCCTGGGGTTTGTATGTATACCTTTAATAGCACCTTCAAGTTACATGGAACCATTCTATTCCTAGGTTATCAGTACAGAACATTTACTCATCTCACTTGTATGATTGATCCCAATCTCATGAGATATTGTGATCATCTTAAGCTTTAACTGCCAATTATCTTTTAGAAATTGGAAGAAAATGAGGGAAGATGATACTGTTCAAAAGTAAATGTACTCATTACCTGATATATAACTGCAATCCTTCTGTATGTACATCACCTTTACAATAAAATTTGAAAATTTTGTAGAATAAATTCCTTTATACACCTTGTTAGCATTCCTGTTCATTTTACTTAGCTTCAGTTTTCTAACTGGAATCATTTTCTGTCTACTTAAACTCAACATGTCTGTAGCATTGGTCTGCTGGTGATAAACACTTCCAGATTTGTGTGTTATTTTTAAAAACTATCCCACATTTCTTTTGAAAAGATATTTCTCTGGGTAAGATTTCTGCATTACCATGTGCTTGTTTGCCATCTGCATATCCTCTGGTGAACTGCTTTTTCATATCTTTTGCACATATTGTAATTAGATTATTTTTCACTGTTCAGTTTTTATATTTCTTTATATATTCTAGATCTTTTTTCAGCTAGATGGTTTGCAAAAGTTTTCTTTTCTTTTCAAAATATAGCTTGTCTTTTTTTCTTCTTTCCTAATCTTTTATGGAGCAGAAATGTTTAACTTTGATTAAGTTCATCTTACTATTTTTCTTTATTTCAAGAATTATGCTTTGGCATTGCATCTAAAGGCTCTTCACCAAGCCCTGGGATTACAGATTTGTCCTCTACTTCTTCTAATAGTTGCTTAGTTTCATGACTTATAATTGGAAATATGGCTAAATTTTATATAATTTGCAGATTCCCCTTCATCTGTGCATTCAATCTTTCCCTTTGCACTTAAAATTTAAATTTATTTAAATTTATTTTTATCTTAACTCAATTATTTATTTTCATTTTGGTTACTTTCATTAGCAGTTCATAGTTTTCAACATAAAAAATCCTTATGCTTTGTTCAACTGTGTATCAACTGTAGATATAATCTGTTCAACTAACATCTAAGTATTTTATTTATGTTATGATTTTTTTTTGTTGGTTATGGGGCTTGAACTCTGGTCTTAGGCATTGTCCTTGGGCTCTTCAGCTCAAAGCAAGTACTCTACCACTTGAGCTACAGGGCAGCTTCCTGTTTTCTGGTGGTTTATTGGAGATAAGAGTTTCATGGACTTTCCTGCCAGGGCTGACTTTGAACCTCGATCCTCAGATCTCAGCCTCCTGAGTAGCTAGGATTACACGTGTGAGCCACTGGCACCCAGCTTCTGTCATGATTTTAAATGTTATTGTCCCAAATTTTTATGCTTCTAAATTTTTATATGGATTGGATATCTTGTGAGTTTATTGGATCTACTCATTAGTTTGAAAGCCTTTTCCTTTGTACATTTCTTGGGATACCTTACCTAGACATGCCAGAGAGGCTGTTTTCTAACTTTTGTTCTAACTCTGTATCTTACGTTTCCTTTTCTTGCTTTATTTTGCTATGTAGGAATTCTGGTATGTGGAGGAATAGTGGCATAGGTTCAGATGCCCTAATTTTTTTTCTAGTTTTATAGGAAAGTACTTTGCCTTTTAACTAGTAGGTCGGACTCCAGTTAAAAGGTTTTGTAGTCGCACATAATCAAGATGAAGTCATTTCTTTTGATTGCAATTTTTCTGTTATGTTTTTCATGTAACAGATAATGAGTGTTGGTGCGTGTCTCTGTGTGTGCAAATGCACATGTACATATGTAAATTGAACTGATCATGTTATAATTTTAATATTCAGCCTGTTATTGTGGTTGGGTGCTTTGGTTAATTACTGAATAGTGAATCAGCTTTAATGTCTCTAGAATAAAATCTTCTTGGTCATAGTGGATAATTATGAATATTTATGCTAAATTAAATATGCTAATGCTTGTTAAGAATTTTTGCATCAGTATTTGTGGATAATACTGCCATATGTTTTTTTGGCATTATCTTTGTTTTATTTGATATCAAGGCAATATGATCTCATAAAATTAACTACAAAGTGTTCCCTTCTCTTAAAATTTTTGGAAAAATTTTAGTAGAATTGGTGTTTGTATAGAAATCCCTAGCAACACAATCTGTAGTTTAAGAATTCTTCATCAGATACTAAATTACAAATTCACTATTTCTAAAGTTATGATGTTGCTCAAATTTTGTATTTCTTTCTGACTTTTGGTATGTTGTACTTTTTGAAAGATTAATCCATTTTTCTGAACTGTATATTTGTATGAATAGACTTATTTGCCATATTTTTAAAACTTATTTTCTGATGACAGTGTTTGTTATGATGTTTTCATTTCATTCTTGTTGTTAGTAACTTGTTTGCTCTCTCCTCTCTCCCTCACTCCTTTTTTTCCTTTCTCCTTCCTTTCCATTCTCACTCTGTGTCTCTATCCAGAAATTTTTCTGTTTTTTTTCTGAAGGATTAGCTTTTTGTATAATCGATAGCTTCTATTACTTTTCAGTTTTCAATTTTCTTTGTTTCCCTTTATGGAACTTGAAAGGAATACAGGGCAAATGTTTCTTTCCTTTAACATTTCATTCTACCACTTACTTACCTTTTGTGGCAAAAAAAAAAAAACCCACTAGGTAAGTTTTATTATCATGCATAAGTAATTTTTCTGTGGTTTGGGTGTATGTGAGTGTGTGTGTTGGGAGGGGGAGTGTGCGTGCATGTTTAGTTTCTACAGCTTAATTTGATGTTTGTTGGTATAGATTTCCTTCAATTTACCATGTTGGGGTTTTACTCCTGGAACACATAGCTTAATGTGAGTTTTTGTTTGTCTGCTAAAGTTGGAAAAATTTTAGCCATTATTTCTCTCAATGTTTTAGACCTATACCCTTTCTCCTCTTCAATGGGACCACAATGACAGCACAAATATTAGTCTCTGAATTTCTTCTACTCATTGTCCATCGTTTTAGTTTAAGGTCTCCCTTCTTCCAGATTGTTTTATTTTCCCAGCTTAAAATTCCCTGTTAGTTCTGTGCCAGATCACCTGAGCCTCTAGGATTTGGTAGGGTTGTACTCACACACACTCCCACCATAGCGAAGAGCCAGCATACAGCCCCTACAGCAAAGGTAACAAATAAAAAGGGGAGAGAAGAAGATGGAAGCGCTCTCACAGGTAGCCCCACTACTGTCTCTGACCAAAAGAAGATCTAGGGGCAGAACCACACTTTACCTGAAGAGATCCACTCCAATCAAACTGTAAATACCTAAAGACTTTTTCTACAAGAGGACAATCCTAGCAGACAAATAAGGAAAAGGAAAAGAGAAACAGTGAATGGGACCCCTGTGGAGCAGCTGCACCTGAGGGCTCCGAGCTGTGCCATGCCCTGCGGGAACTTAAACAGGGGAGCACCCAAAAACTGAAGAAAACACTCAACACTAGACCGCAGAATTAGGAGGGAATCTGGTGAAGACATCCAAGAGTCGGTGAACACCCGGCCTCAATCCCCCCGCCCCAGGGCAGCTACGGGGAAGGAGCGAACTCAGCAAAACCGCCATTACAATTGCCAGAAATTGGGTAAGTCCCCAAAGTCAGCCCATGCCTGCAGCGCTGGCAGGATGCCCCTGGGCCCCACAAGGCCTCCAGGAAACCACAGCTGCAGCCCATCCATTGCTCTACAGGCCGACTGCTCTGCTGGGACCTGCTGCCACCCTGCACAGACCCCAGGCTCTCAACAGCCACTGCACCACCACGCCGCTGCAGACATCTCCATGACACACCTAGCAGCCACAAGCAGCCACCCCCAAGGCTGCCCACCACAGCCAGCCACCTCCCACCGCCTCTGGTGCAGACCGGCATGGCCACCGGCAGCCCACACCAGCCTGCCATACCAACCTCCACCTGGTCCTCCCAGCACCAGGACTCTCCACACAGCCACAGAGGAGACCCTTCAGCAGAGCCACCCCTCCCCCCCGACCTGGGCCTGCCAACACCCAGACCCTCTGACTGAGAACTGACTGCCAACTCCATCTTGCCTGCCACCGCACAGGCTCTGTGGTCCAGGACATCACCAGCTACAGACCTCCTGAGTAGCCCAAATGGGTCCACTCTCTGGGGGTGGCAATTCCCTGTGGGAATCCCAAAGCGCTCTGACCCAAGCCCCCTTCCAAAAGGGAGGGATCACACCAGAACAGAACGCGAACATAAGCTCTGCTCCTAAGGCGCCTGTGGTTACCTGGGAAAGCCTGGGAACACAGCTCCAGGTCTATGATAGCAGTCTACAAACCTGAAACCCCTAAAACTCCCTGACACCAGGCCAGAGAGTGTTAGACAGCAGGCAGCCTCCCCCATCAAAAGACCATCTGCTCCAAACCAAGCCACAAGGAAAGTGGACTACAGCAAGGCATCAAGAATTGGCTCTGAGGACTACGGGGAGACTAAACCTCCCCCAAAGAACCCGACAAACCCATTCTTTAGTTTTTTAGTGTTGTTTTTGTTTTGTTTTGTTTGTTAGTTTTTATGTCTGATCATTTGTTGTTTGTTTTTATGTCTATGTGTTATTTATGTGTATTGTGATTTAGGATTTGCTATTCCACTTAAAGCTTCTATTTTTCATTATTATTTGGATTTTTCTTCCACTTTCCAATTTCCTAATTTGTAAGTTTTTTCTTCATTCTTTTCCTTTTACTCTCCCCTTCTCCTTTTCTCCACATTATACTACTACTCCATCTGGTTCTATCACAAAGTAAGGCCTCCTTCTATGTGTGTAAACAATAATTGCAGGAGTTAACATAGATATAGCAACTTTCCAATAATATCTGAATAATCTTTTTCTAATCTCAGTAAGTCTCCCAAATACACTTATATATAACTTCTTTTTCTTATCTTCATCTAGATCTCAAAGCTACTCCCTACATAACCTTTCTTCAAATTCTTTTCCACCTCTTACACTCAGTAACAAGGTCTTTATTCTCCTATTACTATATATACCCCTTCCCTAAGCTCTTTTTACCCCTCTACTGTTATTTTACCCAAGTTCTCTTCTGAACTTAAGTTCATATCACTCCAAACTCCAATCCTAACCCTTCACTTCTTCATCTGCTCCAGCCCATTGATCCCCAACAGTTTATGTTTGACCCAACTTACAGTTGGTTCTATATTTGACTACAAAATTGGTTCCAGTTGACTATTTTGAGTACAAGGGGCACATGTTGTTAACTCTAAGGAGCAGACTACTTATCAGCCAAACCCAGATTGTCTAAAAAGTTACAACTATATGTAATCTCAACCCCAAATCCACAATATTCCTCTCCAAGCAAAGAAAAAGAGAGCTAAATAGGAAAACACCTACTCACAACTCTAAAACCCTAAAAAAATATACATCTAAATGACATCAGGTTAGCTACAGTCCTAAAAGACTGATACTATCATACCAGTGTGGTTCTTGTGGTTCTTGTCTCCAAATGGGTAGAACTAACCACAGAAACACAACAAACATGGCCAATCAACAAACCCCAACACCATCTCCACATAAACAAGCTACAGAGCAGTCCTAGAATGACCTAGAGGATAATGCTCAAGTTAGAATAAAAGCATGGCTGGTAAACCTGCTGAATGAAAAATTGGACACCCTGAATATGGTTATCAGAGAACACGATGAGGCCAACCAGAAGCTAATAGATGACTCCATGGCCTCCACAAATAAAGATAAAGGAGCTCCAGCACAGGGAGAAAGAATCTACTGAAAAGATAGGAACCCAGATTAAAGAGTGGAAAGATAAGTCTAATAACCAACTCCAGGAGGTAAGGCAATCTATTTAAGACTTAAATTAAGAAAGACCAGCAAGAAGGAAAGGTGATAAACACCAAAGTAAAAAGACTTGAAAGTAGTATGGAAGAAGCTGAACAAAGAATATCAGAGGATGAAGACAGTTTAGACTCCATAGAGAAAGAGCACATAAATACATACAACAAAACTACGAAGCATGACAGATCACTGCAGGAAACACAGGATACATTCAGAAAGCCTAATTTGAGAATAATAGGTATACAAGAGGCCTTGGAAAGGGAAGCCAATGGATTAGGAAATATATTCAGCAGAATCCTAGCAGAGAACTTCCCAAATATACAAAAGGACAGGTCCATACAGATACAAGAAGCTTTTAGAACCCCAATTAGACCAGAACAGAACAGGACATCCCACCGCCACATTATAATCCATACCAGCTCAATAGCCACTAAAGGAAGAATTATTAAAGCTGCCAGGTAGAAGAGAACAATCAGATATAAAGGTAACCCAATCAGAATTACCTCAGACTTCTCAGCAGACACCATAAAAACAAGGATGGCCTGAGAAGAGGTATGCCTTGCCCTAAAGTCAAATAACTACCAACCAAGAATAATTATACCCAGCTAAGCTCTCATTCATAGCAGAAGGACAAATAAAAACCTTCTACTTAAAGGAAAATCTGAAGCAATATATCTCTACCAAACCAGCTCTTCAAAAAACTCTTAAAGATGTTCTACATATAGAAAACCAAAAGAATATAGGCAATGAAGCAGTCCACAAACAGAGACATACATAATCACAAGAACAGCAAAGGCACAGCTTCCCCCTCCAAAAAAATGGATAAAAAGGTAGAGACAGACAAACACCTCTCAATCCTAACCCTCAATATTAATGGTCTTAACTCTCCAATTAAGTGACATAGATTGTCCAGTTGGTTCAAAAAACAAGATCCTTCTATCTGCTGTCATCAAGAGACACACCTTGCCCACAAAAATAAACATTCTGAAAGCGAAAGGCTGGAATAAAATCTCTCAAGCAAATGATAAAGAGGTGGGAATTGCAATCTTAATATCAGATAAAATAGACTTCAAATTAAAATCAATGAGAACTGATAAAGAAGGTCACTACATACTAATTAAGGGATCTCTCCTTCAGGAGGATATTATCATTCTAAATATTTACTCACCAAATATTTACTCACCAAATTTATCCAAGAAACCCTACTGTCCCTCAAATCTCACATAGATCCAAACACATTAATTGATGGGGACTTTAACACACCACTGTCCCCACTAGACAGATCAACCCTGGAAAAACTCAACAGAGAAAACTCGGATCTTAAAATCTGCATAGATCAACTAGACTTAACAGATATTTACTGAATATTTCACCCAGCAGCATCAGAATACACATTCTTCTAAGCAGCACATGGAACATTCTCCAAAATAGACCACATTCTAGGCCACAAAACAAATCTTTCCAAATTCAGAAACACTGAAATTATGCCCTGCATTCTCTCAGACCACAAGGGAATAAAATTAGAATTCCACTCCAAAAGCCACCAAAGGAAATACTGTAACACATGAAGGCTGAACAACACAGAGTTGAACCACCAGTAGGCCATGGAAGAGATTAGAAAGGAAATTTAAATGTTCATGATATTTAAACAAAATGAACACACAAACTATCAGCTCCTCAGGGACACAGCAAAGGCAGTACAAAGAGGCAAGCTTATAGCTCTGAGTACCTACATTAACAAATTGGAAAGATCTGAAACTAACAATTTAATGAGGTACCTAAAGCTTCTTGAAAAAGAACAAAAAGCAAAATCCCAATCCAGTACATGGAAACAAATTATTAAAATTAAATCAAAATTAAATGAATTAGAGACCAAAAACACTATAGAGAGAATTAACAAAACAAAGAGTTGGCTCGTCAAAAAAATTAATAAAATTGACAGACCTTTAGCAAATCCTATGAGGAAAAAAAGAGAATACACCAAAATAAACAACTCACAGATGAGAATGGAAATATCCAAAATGAAAAACAGAAACAGCCAAAATTCAGAATATAATAAGGGAGTACTTCTAAAACCATTAGGCTAATAAGTTTGAGAATATGAAAGATATGGACAAATTTTTAGAAAATATTGACATGCCCAAACGAAACCAAGATGATTCAAACCAACTTAACAGACCCATATCAAGCATTGAAATAGAAGCAGCAATAAAAGACCTCCCACCCAAGAAAAGCCCAGGCCCAGATGAATTTACAGCTGAATTCTACAAGGTCTTCAAAGCAGAACTCACCAATACTCCTCCATCTCTTCAATGAAATTGAAAGCAAAAATTCACTACCACACTCTTTTTAAGAAGCCAGCATAACCGTCCTCCCCAAACCAGGCAGGGACTAATCAAAGAACGAGAACTATAAACCCATTTATTTGATGAATATCGATACAAAACATCTCAACAAAATTATGGCCAATCAACTTCAACAACTCATCAAAAAATCAGACACCACGATCAAACAGGATTCATTTCAGGGATGCAAAGCTGGCTCAATAAATGCAAAACAATTAATATAATTCATCACATCAACAAAAGCAAGGATAAGGACCACACGATTATCTCAGTAGATGCAGAAAAAGCATTTGACAAGATTCAACACCCCTTTATAATGAAAGCTCTGGAAAAACTAGGAATCCATGGAACATTCCTCAAAATAATAAAGGCTGTATATGACAAATCTACAGCCAGCATTATACTTAATGGTGAAAGTTTAAAGCCATTTCCTCTAAATTCAAGAATGAGACAAGGATGTTCACTCTCTCCACTCCTCTTCAACCTAGTATTAGAATGCCTAGTTAGGGCAATTAGACAAGATACAGACACAAATAGGGAAAGATGAAGTAAAACTGTCCCTCTTTGCAGATGACATGATCTTGTATTTAAAAAAATCCCATTGACTCCATTCCTAAGTTACTTGAACTGATTGGAAACTTTGGCAAAATAGCAGGGTATAAAATTAACCTTCAGAAATCAATGGCTTTCCTGTATGCCAATAATGAGAAGAGTGTGGCTGAAATTAGGAAAACAACCCCTTTTGTAATAGCCCCACAAAAAATAAAATACTTAGAAGTTAACAAAAGATGTGAAGGACTTCTATGACAAAAACTTTGAAAACTTGAAAAAGGAAATTAAAGCAGAACTAGGGAAGTGGAAAACCTTCCATGTTCCTGGATTGGGAAGGTTAACCGCGTGAAAATGGCAATTCTGCCAAAGGCTATCTACAAGTTCAATGTGATACCTATCAATATCCCAACCTTATTAATCAATGAAATAGAAGAAGCAATCCAAATATCATATAGAACAATAAAAGGCCCTGAACAGCAAAAACAATCCTTAGTAGAAAGAACAGCACTGGTAGAATATCAATTCCAAATTTCAAACTCTACTATAAAGCCATAGCTATCAAAAGAGCTTGGTACTGGCACAAGAACAGACTTGAGTACCAATGGAATAGGACTGAAGAGCCAGAAATGAACCCACAGACCTATAGCCACCTAATCTTTGACAAGGGAGTTAAAGAAATAGAAAGGATGGAAAACAGCCTTTTTAGTAAATGGTGCTGACAAAATTGGTTCAACACTTGTAGAAAACTAAGCTAGATTCTTATAGATCACCCTGCACCAGAATCAACTCTAAATGGATCAAAGCAGACTCCATGAAAACATTACAGGAAGGAGAAACTCTAGGGTTCCTTGGCACAGGCCGAAATTTTCTTTAAAGAGACCCAGAAGCACAACAAATCAAAGAAAGGTTGGACAAATGGGATTGCATGAAACTGCAGAGCTTCTGCAAGGCAAAGTACATAGCTAGCAAGATCAATAGAAAGCCCACGGACTGGGACTGAGAGATCTTCACTAGCCATACAATGGATAAGGGTCTCATATCTAAAATATACTTAGAACTCAAAAAATAAATCCCTCAACCATAAATCCTCAAAGAAACAACTTCCCGATTAATAAATGGGCTAAATACTTAAAGAGAGACAGACTTCTCTAAAGAGGAAATAAGAATGGCCAATAGACACATGAAGAAATCCTCAACTTCTCTAGCCATAAAAGAAATGCAAATCAAGACAATGTTGAGATTCCACCTCACCCCAGGTAGAATGGTCATAATCAAGAAATCTAGGAACAACAGATGCTGGAGGGGATTTGGCCAAAAGGGAACCCTACTGCATTGGTGGTGGGAGTATAAACGTGTTCAACCACTCTGGAAAGCACAGAGCTCCCTTATGACCCAGCAATCCCACTTTTGGTCATTTATCCAAATAATCACAAACAAGGTCATACCAAAGCTACCAGCACAACCATGTTTATCACAGCAATATTTACCATGGAACCAACCTTGATTCCCTCAGTAGATGAATGGATCAAGAAAATGTGATATATATATGTATTCATATATATATATATATATATATATATATATATATATATATATACATACAATGGAATTCTATGCCTCCATCAGAAAGAATCACATTGCTCCATTTGTTAGGAAATGGAAAGATTTGGAAAAAATTATATTAAGTGAAGTAAGCCAGGCCCAAAGAAACATAGGTCCCATGGTTTTCCTTATTTGCAATAACTAATATGTGTCTGGGACAAGCAAAAAAAGTCAGATAAGATGATGTTAAGTGAAATGAACCAAAAGATATGGACACAAGTGTTTTTTTCTTCCTTGCTATTGTTTCTAACATATTTATAAGATGATTTTTTTTTGTTGCTTTGTATGTCCCTCCCCCATGGTATAACCTGGGTTTTCACTGTATTTGATGTTGGTATAATTTGGGGAGGGGAAGAGAAAAAACAAATTGTTTAAATAGGGACACAGATTGACCCATTGCTACAATGAGATATACAAGATGCTATGTTGAAAAACGAACTTTACAATTTATGTGGGGGTGGGGGTTGGGGAGTATCTGAGGAGGTGGGAGGGAAGGGATGGTAGGGGAAAAAGAAAAGGAGGAGGCAACAATGCTGGACAAGAAATGTACTCATTACCTTGCTCATGTAACTGTAATCCCTCTGTACAGTATTTTCACAATAAAAAACTTAATTAAAAAAATCAAATCTCACAAATATTCCTACCCAGGCTGGCTTAGAACCATCATCCTCAGATCTCAGCCTTCTGAGTAGCTAGTATCACTGTTGTGAGCCACTGGTTTCAGCTTTGTTCTCTCTCTCTTTTATTTTTCTGAGGCTCACATTTGTTTCATGCATATTCACAATTACTTGGTGAAGCATTTATATGAAGGCTTCTTTAAAATATTTGGCACATAATTTCAACACTCTTGTCTCCTTAGTGTTTGTGTCTATTCTTTGTCTTTTCTAATTCAGGATAAGTATTCCCTGGCTCTTGGATAATTGATTTCACTTGCATCCTATGTATTTTGAATATTGTGCAATAAAACCCTGTATCTCATTTAAATCTTTTCTGTGAGAAAGGCTTTTCCAATAGCCAACAGATGAGGAAGGGAAATAACTTTCCATCTCCCATCTGCTGAAGCTCCAGGTTGTCTGAAGTGGTTGGGCAACCACAGTCCCATTCCTATTGGGCAGTGTGAGTGTTCTGGCTGCCATGCTAGCCACTCTGGGAGGAGTCCACACTGTGTCTGTGATTCCCGGGTGGCATGCATTGTCACCCATTATGTGGGTATACTGTTGCCTTTTGGAGATCATTGCAGCTGTCTATGCTAACTGACCTTGTCCAGGTGCCACTTCCTCAGCAGGAGAAAAGCAGCAAATTAACCACAAGACTTTCAAGCCTGTTGTTCTTTTGCCCCTGGAGTCTCCAGCTACCCCTCTCCTTCCTCCACTGCTTACAGTACCCTTGTGCTGATCTTGTCTATAGTGCCCGGCATTGTATCTGTCTCTGAAGAAGGACAAGTAGAAATGTGTCAAATCATCTTGTCCTGGAACTAGAGATTCTCAGCCAGTTCTAATGGATTGGGTTTTTCCCTTCCTGGTGGGATATAATTTCCTGTTGCTTTCCATGCCTGGTAATTTTTCATGGAATACCAAAAAATGCAAATTTTAACATTTTGGATATTGCTATAAATATTCTTGAGCTTTTTTTCCCTCCTTGGACATAGTTAATTGGAAACAGTTTGAACATTCCATGGCTTATTTTTGCTTCTTTAGGTAGAACACAGAGTTCATAGTCTGAAGTCAATTTTCTTACTCCTGAAGAGAGAACTTCCTTAGGATTTACTTACTGATTTCC
The DNA here is from genome assembly GCF_024711535.1 of Dipodomys merriami. Taxonomy (NCBI): domain Eukaryota; kingdom Metazoa; phylum Chordata; class Mammalia; order Rodentia; family Heteromyidae; genus Dipodomys; species Dipodomys merriami. The sequence goes on from NW_027205381.1 coordinate 6,808,070, forward strand.
ACCAGACCTAAGTCTTTCTACTCTGACTCTGAGGAGCACTGCAGAGTAAGCATCCTGTAGGTTCCAGGCTCTCCAATGGCTCTCCCTCCCAGCCTGGATAGGCTTCCTCACAAGCTTTCAGTCAGGGAGTAGTCCTCTATAGAATAAGCAACAGCCCCATTTGAAGTCACTGCACCTTTCTTAGCAGCTCCTTCCTCTGGGATGGTCCTCCCTAGAGCTAGCCTTCTGTCTTCTCTGGAATCACCACTGAGGGCCACACTCAGTCTCCTCTCCTCGCCTAGGCCCAGGCCTCTTCATACTCAATCTCTGCACCCTCTTAAGAGCTTGAGCATTTATCGCATTTCTCAGGGAATCACAGTCTTTTGTAGCGTTGCTGTGCCTGTCTTGATAATAAATGGTCATGTTTTGCCTGAATATTTTAGCTGTTTCCGGAAAGTGGATAAACTCAATCCCTGTTACTCTTCTTGACAGCAAGAAAAAATCATAGGAGAATTTTAACCCTGGCTACAATATTTCACTTGGGTATTAGCCAGCAAAGGAATGTGAGACATTCACAATAGGTCACCAGGGCCCAGCATTTGGAGCAGTAGATCCTCACCACCCTCAACACATCTGGGTCAGATTGGAAGGGCTGTGCCCTCCGTTGCTGCTTGGGGAGGTGGACATTATGAAGACTGATATATTAACTTCCTGACCAGGTAAAGATAGGAGGAAAGAACATCCTCAGTGTATAACTTTCAAGTTTAAGATATTTTTTCCAGACACTTACATACCTTGGGGTCTCTCACAGTCAAAAAAATGAGCTCAGTTGGATCAACAATCAAAGGGATCACTATATTCACAAGGCAGGCATTCTGAAGCTGCTCAGAGAGGAACACCAAAACCACTTTCCACCAAAAAAAAAAAAAGAGAAGGAAAAGCTAGTGTATCAGAGAAGAAATTTTCATTTATTCATTTATTATATGTGGGTTTATTTACCTGTTGAGTGTCTGTCATGTGTGCGTTTTAGAAACTGAAACCTGCTCCTGCTCAGTTCAGTATCCTCCATCCTGTGGTCCCCAATCAGACACCCCAGCCACATCCATACATCAGACCCCTGTAGTGTAGTGTGTAGTCCCCTAAACACATCTGCAAGGCCCTTATGCTGCTTTGCTGTGGGCTCAGTCACAGAAGGATGCAGGCATCCCAACACCCACTTTTGGCCTCGGTCTTCATTGCCATTTCACTTTTCCTATGCCAAAACTTGGAGGTATAAAGGGACTTTCCTAAAATATCTGCAGGATGAAATTCCAATGCTCAGTGTCACTTTACCTGGAAACGGGACCATTGGGAGGCCATCAGGACCCAGAGGTGAGACTTCATGCATGGGAACAGCACCCTTACAAAGGGGACCCAGAGATCTGACCACCCTTTTTTCCCCAGGTGAGGATACAAGAAGACAGCTCTATACCCAATACCAGGCCCATTCAGGACCCCATCCTGTGGCCCTTCCTAATGATCTTCAGCCTCCATAACTCTGAGAACAAATTCATGCTGTTTATAAGAATTCCAATATGATCTTGTATTTAAAGCACCCATGGACTCCACTCCCAAGTTACTCAAGCTGATTTGAAACTTTGGCAAAGTAGCAGGGTATAAAATTACCCCTCAGACAGAACTATAGCCACCTAATCTTTGATAAGGGAGCTAAAACAATAGAATGGAAGAAAGACAACCTCTTCAGTAAATGGTGCTGGCAAAATTGGTTAACTACATGTAGAAAACTTAAGCTAGATCCTTATATATCACCCTGCACCAGAATCAACTCCAAATGGATCAAAGACCTTGAACTCAAAGCAGACACTCTGAAAACATTACAGGATGGAATAGGAGAAACCCTAGGTCTCCTTGGCTCAGGCCGAAATTTTCTGAATAGAGACCCGGAAGCACAACAAATCAAAGAAAGGTTGGACAAATGGGATTGCATAAAGTTGCAGAGCTTCTGCAGGGCAAATGACATAGCTAGCAAGATCAATAGAAAGCCCACAGATTGGGAGAAGATCTTTACTAGACATACAACAGACAAGGGTCTCATATCTAAAATATACTTGGAACTCAAAAAATTAAACCCCCCAATAAAAAATCCTCAAAGAAACAACTGCCCAATAAATAAGTGGGCTAAAGACTTAAAGAGAAACTTCTCTGAAGAAGAAAGAAGGATGGCCAATAGACACATGAAGAAATGTTCAACATCCCTAGCCATAAAAGAAATGCAAATCAAAACAACATTGAGATATCACTTCACTCCAGTTAGAACGGCAAAAATCAAGAACTCTAACAACAACAGATGCTGGAGGGGATGTGGACAGAAAGGAACCTTACTTCATTGTTGGTGGGAATGTAAACTTGTTCAACCACTTTGGAAAGCAGTATGGAGGTTCCTCAAAAGACTTCACATAGAACTCCCCTATGACTCAGCAATTCCACTTTTGGGAATTTACCCAAATGTTTACAAACAAGACCACACTAAAGCTACCAGCACAACTATGTTTATTGCAGCATTATTTACCATAGCTAAGATATGGAACCAACCCAGATGCCCCTCAGTAGATGAATGGATCAAGAAAATGTGGTATATATACACAATGGAATTCTATGCCTCCATCAGAAAGAATGACATTGCCCCATTTGTTAGGAAATGGAAAAACTTGGAAAAAATTATATTAAGTGAAGTAAGCCAGGCCCAAAGAAACATAGGTCTCATGGTTTCCCTTATTTGTAATATCTACTATGTGTATGAGTCAAGCGGAAAAGGTCAGATAATGTGATGTCAGGAAAATGAACCCTTAGATGTGTATTTTAATGTTTTTTTCTTTCATGCATGTGTTTCTAACGCATTTATAAGATTATCTCTTTGTTGCTTTGTATATCCCTCCCCCACAGTATAACCCCTGCTTTCACTATATTTGATGTCAGTATAACTTGTGGAGGAGATGGGAAAAAACCAGTTGTTTAAGGATACAGGTGGACCTGTTGCAACAATGAGAAGTACAAGTTGTCATGTCCAAAACTAGCTTTACAACGTTGGTGGGGGGGGAGGGGGGAAGGAGAAGGATTGGGATTGGGGGGGAGGGGGGAGGCTGGGAAGGGATGTGAAGGGTAAACAAAGGAGGAGGCTGCAATGCTTGGGAAGAAATGTACGCATTATCCTGCCCACGTAATTGTAACTCCTCTGTACAGGATGTTCACAAATAAAATAAAATAAAATTTAAAAAAATTACCCCTCAGAAACAATGGCTTTCCTGTATGGAGTAATAAGAAGAGTGCAGCTGAAATCAGAAAAGCAACTCCCTTTGTTATAGCCCCACATAAAAAAAAACTAGGAATTAACTAAACAAGTGAAGAACCTCTATAATGAAACCTGAAAAAGGAAATTAAAGCACTTTCCACGAAGGAAGTGGATAAACCTCCCATGATCCTGGATAGGGAGGATTAACATTGTGAAAATGGCAATACTGCCAAAGGCTACAAATTCATTGCGATATCCATCAAAATCCCAACCTCATTTTTCAATGAAATAGAATAAGCAATTCAAAAATTCATATGGAACAATAAAAGACCCCGAATAGCAAAAAAAAAAAATAATCCTTAGCAGAAAGAACAGCACTGGAGGAATAACAATACCAGACTTCAAATTTTACTACAAGGCCATAGTAATCAAAACAGCTTGGTACTGGCACAAGAACAGACCTGAAGACCAATGGAATAGAACTGAAAACCCAGAAATGAACTGACAAACCTATAGCCACCTAATCTTTGATAAGGGAGCTAAAAAAATAGAATAGTAGAAAGAAAGCCTCTTCAGTAAATGGTGCTGGCAAAATTGGTTAAACACCTGGAGGAAACTAAAATTATTTCAACTCCAAATGGATCAAAGACCTCAAAATAAAAGCAGATACCCTGAAAACATTACATTACAGGAAAAAATAGGAGAAACTCTAGGGCTCCTTGGCATAGGCTGAAATTTTCTTAATAAAGACCCAGAAACACAACAACTCAAAGAAAGGTTGGACAAATGGAATTGAATAAAACTGCAGAGCATCTGCATGGCAAAGGACAAAGCTAGCAAGATCAATAGAAAACCCATGGATTGGGAGAAGATCTCCACTAGCTATATAACATACAAAGGACTAATATCTAAAATATACTTAGAACTCAAAAAGTTAAATCCAAAAAAAACAAATTCTCAAAGAAACAATCATCCCATGAACAAGGGAGCTAAAAACTTAAAAGAGAGACTTCTCTGAAGAGGAAACAAGAATGGCTAATAGACACATGAAGAAATGCTCAACTTCTCTGGCGATTAAAGAAATGCAAATAAAAACAACATTTAGATTCCACCTCACTCAAGTTAGAATGTCTATAATCAAGAGATCTAATAACAACAAATGCTGGAGGGGATGTGGCCAAAAGGGAACCTTACTGCATTGTTCGTGGGAGTTTAAACTTGTTCAACCACTTTGGAAAGCAGTATGGAGATTCCTCAAAAGACTCCATATAGAACTCTTCTATGACCAAGCAATCCCACTTCTGGGCATTTACCCAAAAGATCACAAACAAGGCCATACTAAAGCTACCAGCACAACTATGTTTATCACAGCACTATTCACCATAGCTAAGATATGGAACCAACCCAGATGCCCCTCAGTAGATGAATGGATCAAGAAAATGTTACATATATATATATATATATATATATATATATATACATATATATATATATACACACACACACACATACATGCATACATACATACGTATCTATATATATATATACGTATATATACATATACATATATGTATATATACACACACACAGTGGAATTCTATGCCTCCATCAGAAAGAATGACATTGCCCCATTTGTTAGGAAATGGAAAGACTTGAAAAAAAATCATTTTGTGAAGTAAGCCAGTCCCAAAGAAATTTAGGTTCCATGGTTTACCTTATTTGCACTAATTAGTATACATATAAAACAATCTTATCAGATGAGCTGGAAGGCTCAAAAGCTATGTACATATGACCATATAAAATGATTCTAAGTGAAATGAACCCCAAGATATGGACACAAGAGATATTTCTTTGTTGTTGTTTTAATGTACTATGTAATCTTTTTTTTCCTTTGTATGTTCTTCCCCCTATGGTATATTCCCTATTGTCACTGTACTTGATTTTGGTACCCTGAATCTTGTATATATACTTGCCTAATCTGGGGAGAGGAAGGGGAATAACAAAATGCTGAAACAAGGACACAGGATGACACATTGCAACAAGGATACCCACAGGACAATATATTGGAAACGAACTTTACAACTTCGGGGGGGGGTGAGGTGGGGTGGGAAAGAACAAGGGAAGGGGTTACAATGATCAACAAGTAATGCACTCATTGCCTTACTCATGTAACTGTAACCCCTCTGTATGCCATCTATACAATAAAAGAAAAGAAATCCAAGCCATAGAAATGTGTTCTAGCAGCTGTAAATGGGCAAGAAAAGCAAGAAGACGTGTGTGTGTGTGTGTGTGTGTGTGTGCATGCGTGTATGTATTAATTAAAGTGAGGCTTCATTCTCAGACTCAATTTCTTCATGTAAAAAATAATGGCAAATCTAGATCATATGATTACTGTGAAAATTAAATGAGACATCTACCTGAAGTTCTTAGGATAAAATAAGAAATTCCTGTTTAGTCCCGGGGGATTTTACCCAAGGAAAACTTATTAATAACCTCTATGACCTATACAGCCAGCATTCTCCTAACTTGGAAGACTGCCCTAAAAACAGAGACCCTCATGAGTCCACATTTCTTTTGTCTCTGGAGGAGTGGGCAGCCATGGTGCAGTGTTTATAGAATGCACTCCACGGAGGCATCTCTATCTTTCCAACAAACTCTGAACACTGAAGTGAGAGGAAAAAGATTTCCACCTATCCCAGCCTAGCAGCGTCACTTACTACATTGGTAGATTGCTTCCATGACAGCAAAACCACACTGAGCCCTGCATGGTTCATCTGCAACTAGCCCCTGTGCATGCTCATACATGTTCCTGGCTAGAGGACAGGATTGTATTTTAGGTTCATTTTAGGCTTTAAAAAATATTTTGGTGGTCTTGGGAGCTAGAGACCCCAGACTTCATCACGGGTTTTCAGGGTGTCCCACCTGTATCCCCCTCTCATGTGGCAGCCTGTGCTCAGCTCTGTTCTGTGAGCTCTGAGCACATGTGGGCACAACACAAGCTTATGAAAACTTGCAATCTGGTTTGCGATATACCTGGGATCAAACTCCCTCCTAATTATGTAAAATAACATAATCATTCATATGTCACTTCACTTTCTTTACCTACTAAATGGGGATAATATAATTAATTACTAAGTTCTATTAAAAAATAAAAGAGACTGGGAAGTTGATATGGCTCTGAGTACTGGGAGGCCCAAGAACATGAGGCTCTTCTTGCTTCATGATTACAGAGCCCAAGTAGGCATACTAGCTGTGTGTCTCCTCCTTGCCACTGATCCTCTAGCCCTTCCTTACCTCCAGGAGGTTCTACCTTGAATTATCACTAATACACACCTGGCAATGAAGCTTCCAGCAAATGAGATCCTGGGCACTTTCAAATAATGGCAGCTATTTTGAATATTACATGTGATCATGCCTATCAACTTGGTCCAATGCCATCTGGGGTTCATTTCACCTTGCTCTCTCTTCTGGAGTTAAGAATGAGAGTATGGTCATCTTGATTTACAGCTCCAACTGATGGCAGCAGATACCTCCTGCTCTGTGGTGAGCAACCTTGCAGCTCCTGACACCATCTGCAAGAGAAAAGGAGTACTTGCCTTTTCCTTTGTTTATCCCCGTTCCCTCTTGAGACTGCTCCTAGGTTAAATGAAACTGAGCTCCCCTAACTGTATACCTTCCTACCTAACACATTGCAGACATCTGTGTACAGTGAAATATTGTCTAGAGATAAGTGCATGGATAGATGCCCATATTGGATAAATCAAGTCACACGCATGTACTCTCTCTCTCTCTCTCTCTCACACACACACACACACACACACACACACACACACACACACACGCTGCTGCTACTACTGCAAACCACATGCTTTTAACACTTGAACCAGCTTCTGGGTGCTAGTCTCCATAGGCATCCAGTGTCACCACCCTGAGCAAACTTGTCCTTCCCAGCCACTGACCAGGTCATGGTGTCATCAGCTCAGAGCCCTGTTTGCAGATGCAGAGAACACTCCAAAAACTACCTTGACCTGACAGTAAGGATGGCAGCTCTGGTACCTCTTTGCTACCTGAAATTGGTAGCAGAAGGAAGCACTTACTGGTTTCACAGTACAGAGGGCAGGGTAGGTTCATGGACTGGGTATATTCTTGGCTATCACTTACTGCCAGCTGGTCCTTCTCACATTCTCTCATCCCCAAGAGAGTCTGAGCCTGGCTTCTTCACTGTACAGGTCTCTCTGGTCCTCACCTGTGACATGTAGCCCATACTAGGCTGGGACAGGATAAATTGCTGGCATCTGGACTATGCATTTATATGCTAATTGTCTAACCTCTAACGGGAGCTGGTTTCCTGCAGTTTTCTTCAATATGAGTATTTCTCTTCTGATAAAGTACTTTCCCTGGGGACTTCAGTATCTTTCTGCCAGTGCCCATCTCTGAGACTCACAGCAACAGAACTACACCCACAGAGAAGACATTTTCACAAGCCTGGGGGCAGCAGCCATAATGAATTGCTTTCTTTTCTATCAGGGTTTAGTATAGGGACTATTGTTAGGACTGGGATTTTTACAACCCTTTGGTTTACTAGACAGTGATAGAACCCCCACTGATAGGAGTTAGTAGAAAAGCAGGTAGCGAGGAAATTGTGGCCTACAGAACTTTCAGATGGCAGGATAAGCTGATAAGCCAAACTGCCTGACAATGAAATGAAAGCAGCAGGCTTCACAGAAGGAGGACAAAACAAAGAGAAAATAAGGACTGGGCACCAAATCGTGATCTTATAAGAAATGGAAAGGAGACTTATCAATCCATCTTTAAGGACTCCAATTCTCCCCATTTAACCCAAGGCCGAGCTCTGTAACAAGATAACACAGAGATGGGCTGAAACTGTTGTAAGGTAAACTATCCTAGAAGCCACATTTTAAAATATAGAATATTGGAGTCTTTATTATACAGTTAACAGGCTGCAAGCCACCAGTTGTTACAAGGGCCTGCAGCATGCAAATATACATAACACAGCCAGGAAACATGCTAAAGAGGAAAGAAATAACAAAAACAATACCAACAAGCCAATTCAGCTCCAATGGAGAGCTGAATTGGGATGCCACGATGACTGGACACGAGCCAGGAGACAGGACACAGGACGCGATCACAGAGACACATGTGGCATGGAGTCCTAGGATAGACTGGTCTAGGCCTAAATAAGTCGCTGCAGGGGACAGATCCTCAGAAATTCCCAGTCCCAGGCACTAGACTGACAGATTCAGTAACCTATCAGCCAAGTGTCTTCCCTTGCCTACAGGAGTCTGGGCATACCCATTACCTGGGAGGCCGGTGATTGAGGGGGTGGTTCCCTTCCCCCAGCATGAAGACAAGATGCCAGAGCCTACCATCCAACATGTGGCCAATATGGCACAGGCCAGACCTGGTCTCCTTACTTCAAAACACTGCCTTCTTTGGCTCATCTATGGCTCACACTCTTCTCTGCCACATTTCTTTTCTGATAAACTTTCCTAACACCTTTACTTATGTTTGAGTCTTGCATGAATTCTTTCCTGAGACATAAGGACCTTTAGCTGCCCTAAATGTTCTGGTACCAAATTCAGTATCTTGCAGGAAGTTAGGGATTAACGATGTCCTTTTCTGATTTGGATTCATTGCAAGGTATCACCACTTGGTACCCAACATGATGAGTGATGTCTGCTGCCATCGAGAAGACAAGATGTAACCCAAGTGTAGGTTACTAAAAGAGGGGCTTCAAGGGACAAACAGATCATCTACTCTAAGAAATGCCATGTGTCCAGGCAAGGACCAGACCCTGGACAAGTTAGCAGAGCCCAGAAGCACGTAACTGCAAAGCTGCCGGCTGCATGGTGAAATGCAGTCAGCACAGATGAAGCCCTGGCGTTGAGGTCTATGGTGGATCATGGGTTGGGGCAAGCTCAGACCAGAGGCCCAAAGGCCCCAGAATGATTGCAATGTGAGGCAAATTTGGCTGCTTCAAATGGTGATGGACTGACAGAATATGGGAGACAACATGGTGAGCTTTGGGCAAGGGCTGGTGTGAGGGGGCAGTCGGGGACAATGGGCCTGCTCCTGAGGAATCATTCCCCACCTGATCTCTTATTCTAAGAAGAACTGAGGCATAATAACAAGCTTTCCATGCAAGACAGTAGTCTGTTGTTGAAATACTGAGAAAATCTGAATGCAAAGCTTAAGCAGAGCTATCTCTGGTGTTCACACAGCATCAGTCTTATCCATTCTATCACTCCATCATATCTCTCTGCCATTCATATAAGCATTTAGCTGGGGCTTGCTTTTCAAATCCAATCAGACATACCTTGCCCATCAGCTGGAGGGTTTTCCCTGTCCATCGGCTATAATTGGTTATATATCTGACCTAGAGCTTATCCTGCTATTATTTATTCTGTTTATTTCACTCATTTCTCTGCTACTACCTTCTACTTCTTTTTATGCTTCTTTTGGGTTTAATGTTTTGTATAATTCCAGGTTGTCTTGTTTGTTGGCTCATTAGCTACAACTTCTAGTTTCCTACTTTGATGGTTGCTTTGGGGATTATAGTATAAGTCATAATTTATCACAATCTGCCTTCAATCTATATCAAAACATTTCCTGTATTGTAATAAACAATGTATTTGTATTTCTCCCATCTGCTTTCTTGATAACAGATATTACTTTTACACACACACACACACACACACACACACACACACACACACACACACACACACACACTAGCAATACTGGGGTTTGAGCTTAAAGCCGTGTATCCATTGGATATAATTGGTTATGTATCAGAGCCTTGTGTTTGTGAGGCAGGTACTCTACCACCTGAGTCATCCCCTTCCAAAGATCTGTTTTGTTTTTGTTACTGTTTGGATAAGTCTCATTTTTTTTTTACCTAAGTAGACTATGACTGTGACCTCCTCCCTATGGATACTGCATATCTACTATAACAGGTATCTGCCACCAAGTTGTTGGCTGAGATGGAGTCTCACTACCCTTTTTCCTCAGCTAGGCTGAAGAGAAATCCTCTGGATCTCTGCCTCCCAAATAGTTAGTAGTATACTCATGAGTCATAACAACTCACCCCTATATTTATATAATATTAACCACAAAATGCTTCGTTATTTTTACTTACACAGTTATCAATTACCACTTGTGTAGATTTACTAAGAAGAAAATGAGCCTCTACATTTACCAGGTAGTAATTACTTCCTGTGCTCTTAAATTTTTGTGGAGTCTTTGCAATGATTTAGCTGGCTTTCATTTCTGCTCCAATGACTACTTTGAGCATTTCTTGTATACACATTATCTGTTGGAGATGGATTCCCTTCAGTTTCATATGTCTGAAAAAACTGAAGGATTATTTTTGCTAGAAATAAAAGTCTGAAATATAATTCCTCACTCTCTTCTTGGTTATATTGCTTCCAGTGTGAAATCTACTAAACTCTTGCATACATTTGTGGTTCTATAACAAAGCACCAAAGACTGTGTAGTAATAAAGACTAGAAGAACAGTTTGCACAATTCTGTAGCCGGGGAAACCCCAGGCCCATGCATCTTCATTGGTCATCAGGTGTGGGCCATTTTCACAGGCCTGTGATGTGCTGCAAGTCTTCCCCTGGCAGAAAGGAACACATTATTCTCACATGAGGACAAAAGGGCACACATTAGCTCCCCCAGCCTTTTTATGCGGCAATAATCTTTCCCAAGGCTACAGCTGTCATGGCTTAGACATATCTCTCCAAAGACTCTCTCTTAATACCACTACAATGTATTTTGAAGAAGCCACAGTGAAAACGGACAAATCAAATTTTTTCTTTACATATGATATCTTTTTCTTTCTGGTTTCTAACACTTTTGAACATCTGGTTATGATATGTATGACATGTCTTCATGCAATCTTATTCATTCAGTTTTCACATTGCTGAAGTTCATTAATCTTCTTGGATCTTTGAGTTCCTCGATTTCGTCATATTCAGAAGGTATCCAGCCATTCTTTCTTCAGAGTTGGTTTCTTCCCCACACATTCTATCTCTCAGAGACTCCAATTGCACATGTATTAATCAGGCCACTGCAACTGTCCTCATTTGTGGAATCTGTTTCCTCAGGATTTTCTTTATTTTTCAGCATTTCTATAAAAGTCTTTCAACAGTCTTTGCTTTTTTCCATATTTAATGCTATAAATCTCATGCAGTGCAGTTTTTATCTCAAACTTTTTTATTTTATACTCTACTCATAATTTGAATATACATGAGAAGTACCTGTCTTTCCTTCACCTTTTGAAACATATGAAATATAGATATACTTAATCTTCTGTAAACTTCTCTGTTAATTCTAACACCCATGTCAGTTCTAGTGGGTCAATTTTGTTTGCTTAATACATTTTTTAACCTTTATTATGGTTTTGTATTTCCCTGGATGTTTTCATAGTGTGTACTCTTATTTTGATTGGATGCCAAAACTATGAATTTTACATTTTTTGGTGCTGAATATTTTTGGACTTTTATAACTATTCAGGACTTTTTTGTTGTTGTTCTTTCTTGTATTCTCTTTCTCTTACTTTGTGTGTGGTTGCATGTGTGTGTGTGTGCATGTGTGTGTGTGTGTGTGTGTGTGTGTGTGTGTGTGTGTGTGTGGTGTGTGCTATAAGTAACTTGGAGACAGTTTGTATTTTTCAACTCCTAATTAGGCAAGACCAGTGACTGATGTGTGGCATGACTATAAAGAACCTAGCTTCCTGAAAATCTTAACTCAGTGCCCCAGGAATTGTGATGTTTCTAGTTTGGCTTGTGGAAACAGGTACAATTCCCTCTGTAACTGATTTTCTCACATTCATGCGTACCTCCTACTCAAGCTGATGCTTTTGCCATCTGTGTTCACTCCTAGCAAGTCCCTCTTCTTTGGTGTTCTAGACCATAAGCTCAAATTTTCCTAGTCTCCTTGGCCCAAAATTCTGCCTGTTGGTTTCTGGGAGACTCACTGCTCTGCCTGGCACCTGAAAACTTCCCAGGCAGTGCTACACCATAATGGAAGAAAGAATCTGGGCATAGCATTGGTGGATCATGTATGGAATCCTAACCAAGAAGAGTCTTAGTAAGAAAGGCTGTATTCTGAGGATAGCCAGTGCAGGAAAGTTTGAGAGACCCCCTTCTTACCATATCCCAGGGAGTACATGTGCACACCTTCCATTAAGCTATGTTGGAGGATTGCTTCCAGGCCAGCTTGGGCAGAAAAGCCTATGACGCCCTATTTCAGTGGAGGAAAGCTAGGTGTAGTGACACATCCTGTTTCCCTAGCAACTACAGGAAGCAGGAAAAGCAAGAAGTAGGCAGCTCACAGCTCAGGCAGGCATCTGCAGGAGAAGTGAGACTTTATCCTAAAAATAACCAACTAGAGGCATGGATCAGTGGCAGAGTACCTGCATGACATAGGTGAAGCCCTAAATTCAAATCCCACAGGGCCCCACCAAAAAAATCTAGGTTCTGTTTCTGTATGATTGGAAGAAGACATCCCAAAGCATGTGGATATGCTTACATTCTGCTCAACTCTCCCCAAAGTTGTTTACCAGTCTCTATCCAAGCAGCAGCAGGCCTGAACTCCTTCTGCAGAGGCTGTATAGCAGGGACTGGCAAGTTCTTCCTTGTCCTCCCAGACAACAGACAATGCTGTGATAGAACTGTTTGGAGAGTCTGTGGGGTTCAACTTGGCAGTGGCCATGAAGCTGAATGCTATGTTTACCTATTCATATACTCCACGAATATTGACCAAGCCCTATAGCTTTTCTAAACCCTGAGAATACAAAGAGAAAAAATATGAAAAGGAACTCCTGATCTCTAGAAGTTCACATATAAGAGGAGCTTGCTGAGCAGGAAGTGGCCTGGGCTTCATGGGAGGAGCCCAGGGAAACCTGTAGCCTTCTGGGAAGAGGCCTGAAGGGCTGCCCCAGGAGAGGACTTAATCTGCCTGTGGAAGGAGCTGAATTTAATAAGATCAGAAGACTGACTTAGAAGGAATGGTGAGCATGCAAAGGCACAGAGGTTTTGCAAAGCTGTGATTTTCATGTGAGACTTTCTCCACCTTCCTCCTTTCCATCTGTACTGCATGTTTCCCCAGCCACAGCCACAGTAGCATCATGGTCCTCCTTGGTGGGACTAAGTTATAGAGTGCTTAGTGTGGAGCAATATAATTCATTTAAAATCATTGTGCTGTGGATTTTAGGTCACAGGGGTCATTCAGCCACTTCACCTCCTTATTCACCTTTCCTTGTAGGATCTTTTTTTTCTGATTCACAGGGTAAAAGTATTTTTACAAATGAGGAACTTAAAATTCACCTTCTTTCTTCTTGATGGGTATGGACTATTCCCACCAGGCTTGTCACACCTTCCCAGCTAAGCAATGACAGGAACTCACTGCTTCTTAAGCAATGATAAGCAATTTGCCTTTGACACTGTGATTTATTTCTCCCACTTCTGTCTTTTGGACACACAAGGTATACTTATCCCCCCACGCCCAAGTTAATGTAGGAGGCATTGCTGGTTTCTATTCAGCCACAGTTTAATGACTTAGCCAATGACTTAGCAGGTACAGGGCAGACATCCAGACCCATCCCTGCAGAAAGCAGCTGTATGTTTGGAAGCCTGGGCTTTGTTCTCTAGGCCAGGATTTCAAATCCAAATCTAACCTGGTTGTGTTCCATCCCCTCCCTTGGCATAGATGCCTTTTCTGCCAGCACATTGTCACCTCCTACACTGTAACTCCTTGCTTCCTGTTCCAGTATCTTCCAAGCTTTGTCACCCCCATGGCACTCCATGGAATGTGTGCTTATGGAAAACTGGGAGAAGCTCCAAAGAGGAGAAAGGGGAAGAAGAGGTAATGAATGTGACACACCTTAGTGGTCCACTGGTTAAATGCGTTACTTAAATAATCATATTTTAAAGTTATTGACATGGCCTAAATATCCATTTGTTGAGACACTAGATCTCAGCAGGATGGCTTTGGAAGATATGACATTTAGAAGGTGATCATGAATGAGGATGGAGCCCTTATTATTTTATCATGAGCTTATTGCCCTTGGAAGAAGATACTTGGGAGTTCACTCTTTTTTTTATTGTTGTCACAGAGTAGGTGGCATTCAAACCAGGGAGTGCATGAGCCCCACCAAAAAGCAGCCAAAGCCCTGACCTTGGGACTTCAAGTCTACAAAAACTATAAATTTAACTGTCTATAGTATTCTGTTACAGCAACCAATCAGGACTAATGTAGTTAAGCAGTCAATCCCCCATGTCTGTGGATAAAATTATCCCCAAATCAAAAGTATTTGGGGAAAGTGAGTTTTCAGTTAAAATGTATAGGAATTTTGTCATTATTCTCTAAATAATAAAAATATCAATTCATGTAACATATAAGTACCACAAGTAATCTTGAGATGTTTTAAAGTATATGCAAGGATTACATAGGTTATATGTGAACACTACCAGACTTTATATTAGGAATTTGAGCATCATCAGATTCTGTTATCTTTGGGAGTCCTGGATGCACATTTTCATGGCTATAGTGTGGTGAAGGCTGAATTGCAGGGAGGGTGGATGCAGTGTATACTTCTTTGAGATACAGAAGCTAGAAGTGCCTTGGATTAGATTGAATTTATAGAATGTAGAGGAGAGATGATCTCGGGCAGGAAATCATCTGGAAGTATACACAGGCTAGGGAATGGATGCTGAGCTGTTTTTATTCAATGCTACCTCCTGGGAGCTTAATACAGAACAGGCACTGAGTTACAAAGCTGAGTAGATGACCAGATGGAGGCCTAGGGAAATCCCAGGTTGATGGTTGGCTCAGTGCTTATCAACATTGAATTACAACTGAAATAGTTTGGGGAATTGGTTGTTCAGCATCTGTCTCCTAGGGGGCAAGGATTATGCACCCTGTGATCATATCTGTTGGCCAGCACTGAATACAATACCTGTCTCAGTCTGAAATCAATAAATATGTGTCACATGGATGAACGAATGGGCCAGAGAATAATAGCAAATATCCATTTAGTGTCCTATTTGGATGTACTGAGGCATAAAAGAATATTGCACAGGAATCAAGCTTTCTGGATACTCTGGCCACAGAGGCATAATCTCATTTAACCTTCCTAACATCTGGGTGACAGGGTGTCATCATGCACATTTTGTAAGAACAGAGATTGATGTTCTCAAAGCCTGAATGGCTCACCTGTGTCCAGTTGACTGCAACAGTTGGCAGTATAAATAGAAACCAGGATCAAACTATGTCTCTCAGTCATAGGCCTCATGAAGTTTACATCATATTGAATGTGTCTGAAGCCTACACAGTAAGAAAAATAACCAATAAAATTTGTTAACATAAATTCTTTGTCTACTCAAAAATTTTCTCATTATTGAAATTTGAAGTAATGATAGATTCATGTGCAGTTAAGAAATAATAGATTCTGTATATCTCCTACCCATTTTTCAAGTGGAACATTTTACAGAAAAAGAAAACATCACAACCAAAATATCGACATTGATTAATATTTTCAGATCAACCTGGGGTTTTCTTTTTGACAAGGGGCCTGCACATTTTTTAACTTTAAAAATTGTTATTATAAAGTGATATACAGTATGGTTATAGTTACATAAATCAGTTAATGAGTACATTTCTATTTGGACAGTATCACCACTTCCCTTGTTTTCTCCCAGTTTTTACCTCCTATCCTCACCCACAAGTTGTCTAGTTCATTTTCAACATAGTGTCTACTGAGTACCACTGCTGCCTGTGTCCCTCCATTCTGTTCCCCCCTTGCCTCCCACAGACAGATAAATGAGCAAACAAGATAAAAATATACAATGGAATTCTATGCCTCCATCAGAAAGAATGACATTGCCCCATTTGTTAAGAAATGAAAAGACCTGGAAAAAATTATATTAAGTGAAATAAGCCAGGCCCAAATAAACATAGGTCCCACGGTTTCCCTTATTTGCAACAACTAGTATAAGTCTAGGACAAGCAGAAAAGTTCAAAAGCTATATACGTATGACCATATAAGATGATATTAAGTGAAATGAACCCCAAGATAGGGACACAAGTAGTTTTTTCTTTCTTGCTATTGTTTTTAACATATTTAAAATGCACTATGTAATTTTTTTGTTTCTTTTGTATGTTCTTCCCCCACGGTATAACCACTGTTTCCACTGTATTTGATGTCAGTGACCTGCATCTTGTATATACATATTTCTAATTTGGGGAGGGGAAGGGAAATAACAAAATGCTGAAATAAGGATACAGGTTGACCCATTGTAACAATGAGATGTACAAGACACTATGTTGAAAACCAACTTTACTACTTGGGGGAAGGGAGGAGTTGTGGAGGTGGGAGGAAAGGGATGGTAGGGGAAAAACAAAGGAGGAGGTAACAATCCTTGATAGGAAATGTACTAATTACCTTATTCATGTAACTGTAACCCCTCTGTACAGTATTTCTACAATAAGAAACATACACACACACACACACACACACACACACACACACACACACACACGTGTATATAACAAAAACAGCAACTCCATTTCCTGGAGTTCATTTTGATGAATATAATTTCATTTGATCAGATGCACACAAGTATTGAGCCTTTGTTCCTCTCCTAAGAATATCCTCCTTTGGTCTCACTGTGTGTGAATGCCTAGAGTCTTATATAATTTATTATGTCCATATGTATGTATGTGTGAGTGTATATATATACCATCCAGTGTGTTTATTTGCAGATTTATAGGCATATTCTAGCTACTACTAATGAAGGAAACCATGCAACCTATATTTCTCTGGATCTGGCTTAATATAATTTTTGCAAGTCCTTCCATATCTTGGCTATGGTAAATAATGCTTCAATGAACATGGTTGTGCCTATAGCTTTAGTGTGGCCTTGTTTGTGTTCTATTGGATAAATATCTAGGACTGGTATGGCTGTGTCACAGGAAAGCTCTCTGTTTAATTTTTTGAGGAACCTCCATACTGCTTTCCAGAGTAGTTGAACAAGTTTACATTTGTTATTGATAGCTTTCTAGATAATGGCCATTATAACTGGGATGAGGTATAATCTCAGTGTTGTTTTGATTTGCATTTCCTTTATGGCCAGAGATGTCAAACAGTTCTTAATGCATCTATTGGCCATTCTTATTTCTTCTCCTGAGAAGTTCTTAGCCTATCTAATAAGTGGGTTGTTGTTTCTTTGAGGGTTTATTTGGGAGAGGAGATTAATTTTGAGCTCTAAGTATATTTTGGATAGTAAGCCATTGTCTAATGCATGACTGATAAATATTTTCTCCCATTCTGCGGGCTCAATGGGAATTAAGGTAATTACATATTTTGTATTTAAAAGCTGTGAAAAATCTTTCCCAAGGTGGTTGTACTTTCTGACAAGTGACAGGTTAGTGGTCCAATTTCTCTGCATCCTCATCAGAACCTAGTGAGGTTAAATAGTTTTTAACTGTTCATTTCTCTGATGACTAATTATGTTGATTATCTTTTCTTGGGCTTAGTTGCCATCTGTGTATCCTATTTTGTATAATATTTATATCTTTGTCTTTTTTCTAATTCTTTTATTTCACAGCTTTGAAACATCTTTCTATGTTCTAAATATGTTCTTTCTTGTCTGTAAAATTTTCAAATGCTCCCTGCTTGTCTGCAGATAGTATTTCCTTATACTCTCATGAGCTTTAACTTAGACAAACTTTGAAATTCTGATGAGATACAAACTACTGATTTTTCCTTCCATGCATTGTGTTTTCTGGGTCAAGTCTACCAATATCATAGTCATATTTACTGAAACATAGTAATAAACTTTAATATTGAGTAGTGATCTATTTGTGGAGAAATGGATATTCTACTATGTTTCTCCAAAAGATTAATATATCATGTCTCTAGATTCTTGTAGGCCTTTGAGATGACCATTAGTAGTTCATAATCCTAGCACCTACTTCTGCATGTTTTGTTATGAGTATGCCTAAGAATTTAATTTTCTTTAGCTAAATTAGAAATAGTGCAATGTGTTTGATTTCAGCTTCAACATACTCATTAATAAGAATACACAGATATGGTTGGATGTTGTGTGCTATTCTTCATATAACAACCATGCTGAAGTTGTTTGTTATAACAGTACTTTTATTTTCTTTCCTTCTTTTAGATCTTTTGATCTCCTACAAATAGGAGAGCTTCCTGTTTTCCTGTCTTTATGCCTTTTGTTTCTTTGTTCTCAACTGCTCATTTGGAGTTTATCATGTTTAAACTTTTCCAGTTCCTGTTAAATTATACATATATATGTACACACACATATGAAAGTTTAATTGTGATGCATGCTGACACAATTTTTTTATGTGCACATTTCTTGGTCTTTGCTTAGCTTTTGGAATTTACAGATTAATAGCTTTTGTCAGATTTTGGATGTTTTCAGCCATTTTTGTACAACTGCTTTGTAGCCCACTGTCTGTCCTGTTTTCTTCAGGGTACGGATAATATGAAAGGTGGATATTTTGTTATTGACCCAGAGAGACCAGCTACTGATCATTCTTCTATTCTGTCCCTTTATCTGTGTTGTCTTGATTGGATTTTTTTGTTTGTCCTCAAATCTACCTATAGTTTTCTGTCTTTTGGGCTCTTGAGCACAGCAGGTGAGCTTTACTTTACCCCTCTTATTATATTCTCCAGCAATATAATTTCTTTTCTTGATAACATTTATTGCCTTGCCAGGTTTTCTATTTTTTACCTGATTTAAGAGATTTGTAATTTCTTGTTGAAATAGTTTCTGATTTCAGCTTCAAAATACTTGTTAGATAGTTCTAACATCTCATTAATCTCCAAATTGTTATCTGTTGATTTTTCTCATTCAAGTAATGATCTTAGAATAATAAGTAATTCTTTCTTGTGCCCTGGACATTTTTCCTGTTAAGATGATTATTTCACGATTTGTTCAGGGGGAGCACACTGTTCCTGGCCTACTTTCTGGGCTCATTTTTGCTGGTTTTTCTGCAGTAGTGGGGAAGCTCTTGTTTCTGATCCCAGGGATCAGTGCTCTTTTGTGCAAGAAGGGCATGGGGGGGGCATTCTAATTCTGCCTGAGTTGTCCAGATACTCCTGAATCATCAGGGTCTGGATAAGCCTCAGTCACCCCATAGGCTTTGTTAGGCTGCCTCATGTCCCCTGACAAGAAAAGAGTTTGGGGGTCTTAAGTCCTTAGATCTTTGGTGTAAAGGAGCTTCTAGGTTGTTTATTATGCCAAGAAATGAGACAGTGAAGCCTCAGACCCAAGGGAGTGCCAGCTGCTGGCAGGGCCTGGCTCTCTCCTTCTGCAGTCATCACTGCCTCCTGCTCTTGTTGCGGTGGTGCTTCCCACATCTGGCTTCAGGCTTCTTCAGGCAAGCAAGGAGTTGCTGCCTGATGCTGTGCTCAGTGTCTCCGGGGGATGGATCACCATACTAACACTGCTAAAGGACCCTGGCAACTCTACTGTTCCTTTGTCCTGGGGTTACAAAGCTGATTGCTTTTTTCATGCACCTCTAAGATTTTTTTCTTTCCATCGTTGATCAAACTAGAGCAGTAAGAAACAGTATGTGCTGCTTCCTGCAGGTGGAAAGTTCAAGGATCTCTAAAGTGCTTTTACAATCAGCAAAAACACTTATGAAGGTATAATTAATATGTGCGAAAATTGCACTTGTCAACGTATACATGCTGATGAATTTGGACATATGTACCTCCCCAATACCAGCACCACAATCAAGGGCCTAAACAAATTCATCACCTCCAAAGCTACTGCCTTCTTGTGTTGATTTTGTATGTCCTAGAGGCACAAGGAGACACACACTTTACATGTCACCCATCCTCTTGGCAATTTAAAAGTCACAACACCATATTGTTAGCTGTGAGTCTGTGTAACATTACCCTTTAAACGACCAGAAGGAGCGTGGGAGGGAGCTGAGCGCACCATCACAGAAGACAAAGAGCACAAATGCCTGCCACTGCACAGCCTTCTCACACAAACGGAAGGTTATAGAGGAGACAGACCACAGATAGTGCTGTGAACCAGGCAGGGAAGGCCTGCCCACAGGGGTCTGTAGTGTGGGACCTGCATCATCCAGGAGGGCCCTTGGGCCTCTCCTCAGCTCTGAGTCTCCTATAGAGAGACTTCTGTCCACTAATCCCTCTTCCTTGGAAAGCTTGAGTTTAAGAGCTGCATAGAGGATGAGAAGAATCATCTCAGCTCCTTGGCTTCTATTAAATTGAAATTATGCCAGTCAAACAAAGGAGAAACAGAGAGTGGAAAAGACAGGACATGGAAAGGAGAAAGGGGAGAGAGAGCTTATAAACCAATGTAAGACGAGGCTGAGGGAATTCTTGGCCATCCACCATCTTGTTGAGGAAAAAAGTGCATTTGTTGCAGGTAATTGTAGCATGGAGACAGCTCTTCCATTGCACAGGAAGCTCCAGGCAGCCCTCCCTCCACACTGCATCTAACAGCTCTGGGACTGGCCATTTGGAAATCACTCTCCTCTGCTCAGCTTTCTGTGTCCCAAGTTTAGGTAAGGAGTAGTGCAAGGTGCTGGCAATGATTTCTCAGTCGGTACAAGAGGGCAGACTTGTCAAATGGGGTGAGTGGAGGCATGACAAATACAAACCTAATACTAGACTCTTTGCAGGTTCTCATAAGTGAAGCTGCTCAAAAAGTGCAGGGACAACATTCCAGATCTAGGCCCAGGCCTCACAGAGTGCCTTTGAGTGTGGGTGTGCACTCCATATTTCTGATTACTAATGAGAGATCTGAGAAGACCAGGAGCTCTGTGCCCAATGTGAGATACAGCTCCATGTTTTAACTTCTTCTTTGTCCTTGCAGAAGTGATTTACCAACAGCCTGTGCGTGTCTCACCTGGATTAGGGATTTTTTTCTTCATAGTCTTGGTTTTATCATCAGCTCCTTCTACACAGTACAAGTCAACAAAAATGTTTGGAACAATTGCTCTGTTGGGAGACTGCTCTGACATACAAGATAGTGTCTTTCCTCCTGAGGATCAGAAACACAAGGGCAACAGAAAGACCTAAAGCTATGAAATGTGACAGAGCATGGAGGATAGGGAAGGAACACAGCTGGATCAGGAAAGTGTTGTGGAGGAGGGGGCACAGAGAGAGGAGGCCCAAGATGGAAAGTCCAGCCCACAGGAAGTCATCATAGGAAGAGACACTTCCTTCTGAACTGCAGACAAGTAACAAATGTAGATGTATAAAAGTTCAGGGCTTCTTTAGTCACAAGATATGGGTCTGGCCAAGGCCAAGTTTTTGACTTCAATAAGGAATCATTAAGAGTCAATCAGTAAGGATCACAGGGGGGCACACATGTGACACAGCTAAGTGGGAGACCTAGCTAAGAGAAACAGTCTGAAGCTGGCCCTGGGCAAAAATGGATCTGAAAAATAAGCCAAGTTAAAAGAACTGGGGGTGTGGCTCAAGTACTGCAGTGTCTGCCTCAGCAGACATAAGGCTCTAAAACAGTAATACCTTCTCAAGACAAATGTGTAAAATGTGTATGTAAACACCAGGGCTGAGAGCAGAAGTCAATTGTCTTTCTAACACAATGTCCAGTGGGGTCCTGGACACTCTAGAAATACGTTCAGTGAGAAGCAGCCAGATTAGTGTGCCCAAAAGCCAGAGAGAGAGAGAGAGAGAGAGAGAGAGAGAGAGAGAGAGAGAGAGAGAGAGAGAGAGAGAGAGAGAGAGAGGAAGGGAGGGAGGGAGGGAGGGAGGGAGGGAGGGAGGGAGGGAGGGGGAGAGGGAGAGGGTGAGGGAGAGGGAGAGGGAGAAGCCCAGACCTTGGGCACATTGATGATGGCAGGTGGAGTTGGATTCCATTCTTCATAGAATTGGAGAACGGTTGCAACTTTGGGAACATAAAAATCTAGATAGGAGGCAACTGCAGTAGCTTAGACAGCAAGTAATAAGACCTTCACTATGGTTCTATCACTAACGATAAAGGGAAGGCAAGAATGTTAGGAATCTTTCAGAGGAAACCTGAGATCAAAAATAAGTTGTGCTGTCAGGGGCAGGGCACTGATAGACCCTCTGACTAGCCAGAAGGCCAATGTTTAGAAGATGTTGTCACAGACAGGCACAGCTCTTCCCTTCCCCCAGAACCTATCTAATTCTTCTATAATCTGGAGACTTTTCAATATGCACTTCATGTTTAAGACACATGACCTGAATGAGGCAAGCCGCACTCAGCCAGGTTTTGTGGGCATGAAGCAAGTCTGGAAGAGCTGGGAAATCCTCTCACAGCATCAGTAAGCTGGAGATCTAGCCAAGGCTGCAAAATGGGGAATGTGGTTTCAACCATGTTTGCACAGCTTACTGGTATTGACATCAGCCGTCCGGGAGCTATCTATTCCAGGCTGTGACCTACATCGGTCCACTGCCTTCTAGCCCACCTAATTTCCTGATTCTCTTGCCAGCCTGGTTTTCCGTCCTTCCCAATGATTCTGTGGGCAGCTACCCAACAGCCTGAGTTGTTTTTTTAAATTCTTAATCAGGTAGACTCAGCCACTTACATTGCTTGTTGGAACTAGTGCAGAATATGAATGAGCATGATGCATTATTCATTAAGTCATTTTATAAATTGTAGGCTATTTTCTGTGGTCTAAAGCATGTTAAGCTTCAAGATCTTGGACACTTAAAATAAGAGTGACTGATTTCTAAAAAATGAAGTTTGGAATTTGCTGGGAGGTAGAGGCTGACACAATTGGCTTCAGGTGTGTTACACTGGAATAACCATTTAGCTAGATGGAAAAAAATTGATGAATTAATCACAATTGAGTAACCTGTGCTGTAATAGCAAATAAGCATCAATATAACAGTACAGCAAGTATTTTATCCCTAGTCTTAAGTGTCAGTGGGAACAGAGACTATGAGACCATTTGGCCCCGTGGCCTTAGGAGGACAAGGTTAGCTCCCCATCCTTAGGGCTGGGACAATATATGGCAGCTTCCTCTCACCTGCTCAGAAATGCAAGCAATGTCACAGGGGCAAGGCTGTCATACAACTCAGCCAGAGAACCAACACCAGCTGCAGCTGCAGCAAGCCACGTTGGGAGTAGACACCACTGACATCATGCAAGGAAAGAACAACTTTACCTTCCCAACCTTTCCAGTAGAAGCAGGAGGAAATTATTACATGAATCCCAATTAGATTCTACAAGAATAAAGATGAAAATATTTGCTGATAAAAACATTTGACACACTATGTTCTTAGCAAGGTAAAATAAGTAGGTAGGTAGATAGGTAGGTAGGTAGGTAGGTAGGTAGGTAGGTAGGTAGGTAGGTAGGTAGGTAGGTAGGTAGGTAGGCAAATAAATAGATTAGATTAGAATGAACTATTGGTACTGTGCTATGCAGTAGTACATCTTTATGACTTGTATATTTTATATAACTGAATCTTTATAACTTTGGTCTACTACCCGAATTTTCTACATCTCCAGACCACAGCAATCACCATTCAGACACCATAATAACAACAATAATGAAAAGATTTTTTGGAGGTAGTATGTGTGTTTATTATATCTACTTATCTCCAAATTCATTGAGTTGTGTATATTAAACTTACATTTTTATGTGTGTGAATTATACTATTAAACTATTAAACAGTTTGGGAACAGGTAAGAAAAATCAGAAGAAACTATCCTAGCCTAGGGTAGGTAAAAGACTAGGGAGAAAAAGACTAAAAATATTATGTTATTATGTTGGATAAATACTTTTGAAACAGAAGAAAAGACATTATAGGCAAAAACTAAAGTAATCTTAATAATCTAGTCACTTTAGTTAACAATGTGTCAATACTGGTGTTCTCTCTCTGTATGCCTCTCTGTCTCTCCTCCCCCCTTTCTTTTTCTTTTTTCTGAGATTTGAACTCAGATACTACTACTTGCCAGGCAGGCATTCTGTTCCTTGAGCTTTTTCCCCAGCTTCTGTTCCTTTTGTTATTTCCTAAATCAGATCTTCCTTTTTCCCAGGACAGACAGAACCATGATCCTCTTATTTATACTGCCTGCATAGATGTGTCCAGCTTTTATTGATTGAGATGGGTGCTAGGAACTCTTTGCTAGAATTGTACTCAAACCACAATCCTCCAGATCTCAGCTTCATGAGTAGCTAGAATTACAGGTGTGAGCCACCAGCTCCTGGCTTAATATTGGTTTCTTAAATCAAATCTCATCTGGCATATCCATTATAAAGGCACCTTAAGGAGCAACTAAGTAATTTACAAACAGTTTCTGCTTCTTTCACCTCAAGACCTACAGTATTCAGAGCTTCTCAAACATAGAGATAATAGTTGCTTAGCCTAAAAATTAGTACTTCTGCTCTACAGTGCCCTTCCTAGGCTATATCATCACCTTTCAAGGATCCTATTCATCGTTGTCAATAGACAATCTTCTTTATATTATGCTGTGTAGTGGCTTATGGAGAAATAAGCATGTTTTAAAAACTGATGCTAATCTTCTATTGTTCTCAAAGCTATATTTTAGTTTCAGAGACTTTAATGTTTTATTATTTTGTCTAAACCAACCAACAAAAAATGTATTAGATCAATGGTCTCTGGGTTAGTATTGTACATTCTTGGTGGTACAATGATGTTTGGGAAAACCTGATATATGAATATGAATATTTACTTGTTAGTATGTACTGTAATTATTAACTAGTGTCTAAAAGTAGAATATATATCTTGGATTATAGCAATCTATAATTGTAACTAGTCTAGTTGTAACAGTCATTAAAAATTGTCTTGTTGAAAAAAATTGGTTTCTTAACTGTGACAAATGTACCATAAAATCTAATGTTTTTGTAATCTAGTATATGTGGACATGTCCTGTAGTACCACCACAATATTTTGAGAATCCAAAGCTTTTGTTTTGTCAGTTGTGGGGCTTAAACTCAAGGCCTGGATACTGTTCCTGAACTTTTTTGCTCATGGATAACATGCTTTGAGCTGCAGCACCACTTCCAGTTTTATGGTGGTTAATTTTAAGAGTCTCATGGGATTTCC
Source organism: Dipodomys merriami (assembly GCF_024711535.1). Lineage (NCBI taxonomy): Eukaryota > Metazoa > Chordata > Mammalia > Rodentia > Heteromyidae > Dipodomys > Dipodomys merriami. The sequence continues at coordinate 6,833,436 of NW_027205381.1, forward strand.
TGCTCATCCAGCTTGGCTTTGAACCACGATTCTCAGAGCTCAGTCCCATAAGTAGCTAGGATTTCGGAAGTGAGTACCCCTGGCACCTGTCTCCAAAGCATCTTTTTTTTTTATTTTGATGGTTGTACTTAGGCTTGAACTTAGGACCCAGGTACTGTCCATTAGCTTTTGCATTTAAGGCTGGTGCCCTAGTACTTGTATCATAACTCCACTTCAGGCTGTATGGAGGTTAATTGCAGATAAGAGTTTCACAGACTTTTCTGCCCTAGCTGGCACTTCCAATTGCAATCCTCATACTCAGCCTCCTCCTCAGAAGCTAGGATTATAGACATGAGCAACTAGTGCCTGGCCAAAAGTATTTTAAAATTTAAAAACATTTACTTACCAAAGAAAGCCGAATTTAAATCTTCCAATTCAGCAGTAGAAGCGTCACACTTTAGCTCACTTTACTTTGCCTAAGAACTCATGGTTCTGTCTAACCTGGAAGAAGGAGCTAAGAATTATGTTTATTATTTCCAGAGCCAGAGGGAGGGCCTACAGTGGGCAGAACTTGCCAACAAGTTACTGCAGAAGAATCATTTGATAAGCAGGTATAGACACATGGAAGGACAAATGGTTGGCTGAATGGCTCGCTAGCTGACTGGATGGATGCATAGAAGGATGGATAGGTGCATGGGTGCATGGATAGATGAATGGATCAAGTACACATTCACAATGAAATATTATTCAGCTTTAAAAAAGAAAAAAAAGGGCTGGGAAGGTGGCTCAGTGGTAGAGTGCTTGCCTTGCATGCATGAGGCCCTTGGTTGGATTCCTCAGCACCACATAAGCAAAAAAAAAAAAAAAAGCCGGAAGTGGTGCTGTGGCTCAAGTGGCAGAGCACTAGCCTTGAGCTGAAGAGCTGAGGGACAGCGCCCAGGCCCAGAGTTCAGGCCCCACGACCGGACCCCTCCAAAAAAAAATAAACAAATAAAAGAAATAAAACCTATCTTTTGCTAATATGGATGGTTTTGGATGTTATTTGGCTATCACAAAACCTCCCCAAAGCCCCTAATAGACTTGTCTGCCACTGTTAGTTCTTTGGCATGGTTTTATTTGCTAACTGAGACCATCAGAGGTTGTGGAGCTGGGGGAAAGCATATTCCAGAAAGAGAATAAATCTGAATTTTATAATTACAATTAGCAATAACAACATGAACCAATACAACAGTAATACTCACTAGAGACTATGTTTGAAATGACCTTTACAACTTAGAGGGGAGAGGAAGGGAAAACGAGAGAGAGGGTAACAGTGTTAAAAAGAAATGTACTCCCTACCTTACTTACGTAATTGTAACCCCTCTGTACATCACCTTTACAATAATTATTTTTTTAATCCATCAACTAATGGATGTCATGAATCAGATTCTGCTCTATGTTGGGCTCTTAATCCCATACTGTTACTGATCTTTTTAAAGAAATGCTCAAAGTAGATACTGAAATTTCCAGATTTTACAAAAGAGGACACTTGAGATTTGAGAGTGCAACCAACTTCCCCAAGAAGGGAGAACACAGGTGGATCCTTGCTTCTCTGATTCCAAAACCAATTTGGAAGTGGGCTGGATCTCCTTGGCAGAAAGCAGGGAAAAGTGGCATGTGAAGAAGCACATGGTCATTAGCAGCAATGTCAGAGGGAGAAAGGAGAGAAAGCATTAGAGCTTTTGGCTGTACACTTCAGTGTAGAACAACAGAGAATCATAGAGTGCAAGATCTGCCTGGACCACTTACTTAGACTGGGCTGCAGGAATAACACCAGCAGTCAGTTTGTATGTAAGGTATTTTGATTCACCAATATTAGAAGTGGATTATTTTTATTTTGTGTTATTTTTTGTGTGCTGATACTGGGAATTAAACTCAGAGGCTTTCATTCTTGCCTGGAGTTTTCACTAATGGCTGGAACTCTATAACTTGATCCACACCAGCATTTCTGCTTTTCGCTGGTTTAGAACCATGGCCTTAAACCTCAACCTCTTGAGTAACAAGGATTACAGGCATGAATTTCTAGCACCTGACTAAAAGTAGAGTATTTTTAATGCCTAGATTGTGTTTCCTAAAATGAGTGAATGGTAACTTTTCTCTCCACCAAACACTGATCAATTATGTGTGCAGAGTGACTGATCAACACAGGGATCTAGACTATCCCTGCTGACATTACAGACCTCTAGCCAATCTGGCTTGGACTGGTCCAGGTAGACACTCAGCCTAGAACCTCAGGGAAGAATGATACAACAAACTGTAAGTGATCTTGGATTCATAGCACTGACCTTGAACTTGAGAAACCTTCCACAGATGTTTAAGGAGTACTAGATTCCTTGTTTTGCTTCAATCTAACTCTGCCTGTCTGAAGTTTTACTCTGCTCTTGCTGCAGATTAGCCCCAACACCAGGGAGAGCTCTCAGCAGCCCCTACTCTGCAGGGCAAGGCTGGGAAGGAGAGAGTGAGAGTTACATCTCTGTGCTGTCAGGGACTCTCACTCAGGGAGAGGAATCTCAAAACAATGAATTATACAGCAACTATGCATGTGAAGTTGTATAAAATATTTGAAAAAAAAAGCAGAAAACTGGATGCCTGTGGCTTACACCTGTAATCTAACTACTTAAGAGGCTGAGGTCAGAGGATTGAGGTTCAAAGTCAAGGCAGGCAGAAAAATCATAGACATGAAATCTCCAGTTAATTGGCAAAATGTTGGGCTTGAAGATGTGGCTCAAGTAGACGCATGCCAGCTGAATAAGTGAGCTGAACCAGCCCAATACTCTCAGTTCAGGGCATGGTACTGACAAACAAAATATAAATAAGCACAAAGATGCACAGATAATAGGAAAAGATGAGGAAATAAAGAACAAAATTAAAAAATACAGTAATAAATATGACATCCTAATCTATCTAAAAAAAAATTAAAGTGGATTTTCTAAAAAAGTAACCCAACTATCCATCATCTGAACGAAATCCACATTATGATTCAGATAGGTTTAAATGAAGAGATAAATAAAAATAATATCTTAAAGAAAAATAGCTAAAGTAACTTTTACTTTCACACGCACAAAAAAAAACTGCATAATAAAGAAACTTACCAGCCAGGCTCTGGTGGCTCATGCTTTTAATCCTAGTTACTCAGAAGGCTGAGATCTGAGGATCACAGTTCAAAGCTAGCCTGGACAGGAAAGTCCATGAGACTCTTATCTCCAATTAACCACCAGTAAATCAGAAGTGGTGCTGTGGCTCAAGTGGTAGATCACTTGCCTTGAGCTGAAGAGCTGAGGGACAGTGCCCAAGCTCAGAGTTCAAGCCCCACAACCGACAAAAAAAGCTTACCAAACAGGAAGGAGCTTGACATTATGATAATATAGTTACTTCTCTAAGAAGCCAAACAAGTTCTTAACAAGAACAGACCTAACAAGACACATCAACATATCTGAGGCAATATGTATAGACTTGAGGGTGGGCCTAGTATCAGCTTGTAATCTCAGAACTCAGGAGCATGTGGAGGGAACTTGAGACAAATCTGATCTACAGAGAAAAACCTTGCCTTAAACAGAAAAAAAAAGTAGATAGGTCCATAAAGTCGTATAGACAAACCTACCATTGTGGCTAGAGACTTCAATTTTTTTATATCAGTAATTGATAGATCCAACAGACAAAAAGTCAATGGAAAAACAGTCTAACTTAAATGACACTATCAATCAATTTGATCTAAAGACATTTATAGAAAAATCCATTTGCTTGCACAGAGTACACATTCTTCACAAGCTCACACAAAGCATTCACCAAGATAAACTGAATCCTGGGCCTAAAATCTCACTGTCGCAGCTGAAGAAAATGGAATTAGTACAATATATTTGTACTATGTACTTGTATGCAAGATTACAGTAGAGTTACACCAGAAATGAGTGGCAGAAAGGTAACTAGAATATCTTCAAATAATTGCAAATTATAATTTAACAAATTGGTGGAAGACATCATAAAGAAATTACAAGCATATTTTTTACAAAATAAAAATGAAAATACAGCTTACCAAAATTTGTAAAGTGTGGCAAATGCCCTGCTTAGATGGCAAGCCAGTGTCCAGGGCATACATCCTAAAGGAAGAAAGCTAGCTGGGAAGCTCCCACCCATGCCAGGAAATGGAGAAAAAAGTCTAAGCAAGAAGAAAAGAAAAAAATACTGAAGGTAGAAACTGGCAAAATTGGAAACACAAAAACAGGAAAGAAAATCAATGAAAGCTAAAGTTGGTTCTTGAAAAAGATCAATGGAATTGATTATCCAATAGCCAGGGTAACTGAGAAAATGATAGAAGACAGAGATTACCAGTGTTAAAAATGAATGAGAATTCATCACTGCTGAGTTTGTGAACGGCCAACTTTCAGAAAAGTAGAGAACACACTGGAACCACGGATTTGATAAGTTAGCTGAAATGTACAAACTGCTTATACAAAAAAACACTCAAAATCATCTTCAAAGACCTATGCCATTCAAAGAAATTGAACATTGAACAAATATTTTTAAACTTTCTGAGAAAGAAAGAACTGGGCCTTTCTGAGGAAAAAAAAAATCTGTGGACCCAGCAGCACATTGACAGTTCTGTCTCTCAAATCAAGGCATGAGTCTTTATGAACCTCCCCAATTTCAGCCTACCATCACCTGGCCACGGGGGCTTTTCACTTCTTTCTTATTTCTCAACCATGTTTCCAGAATAGCTGCAAATACATCTATGGCATAGATAAGGAGTAGGCATCAAGTCTAGCCCAATTCATGTTTTCTTATTCCTTAGAAAACATTTTGTTTTTTCTGATCAAAAAAGGTGACTCTGTTTTCAACACTAAATTCTCACTAAACTTTTAACTCCCTCTTTTCCCTTAAATTTCTGACTATCTTTGGTCAATTTTCTAGTCTTACAGTTGACCCATGGCAAGTCACCAGTCACTGAGTTTTCTTTTTCCTTTTTCTTTCTTTCTTTTTTTTTTTTTTTTTTTTTGTTGGTCATGGGGCTTGAACCCTGGGCCTGAACGCTGTCCTTTAGCTCTTTAGCTCCAGGCTAGCACTCTACCACTGTACTACTTCTGGTTTTCTGAGTGGTTTATTGGAGATAAGAGTCTCACAGACTTTCATGCCCAGGCTAGCTTTGAACCGCAATCCTCAGATCTCAGACTCCCGAGTAGCTAGGCTTAAGGCATGAGCCACTGGCACCCAGCTCAGTCACCAAGTTTTCTAGCAAATGTTAGTCACTGTGATCTTAAATGTCTCAAGAGAACAAAAAGGTTTGTTCTTTCCCAGCACTCAGGGCTATGTGCTGTGCCTAAAACTGTGTACATTCACTTCTATGAAAATATCTGATGTATCACATAGATGCAATGGGGGTGGGGGAAAGAGGAGGAGGGCAAGTGGTTGAATGTCTTAGAGCAATTTCTGGTCCCTAGGACAATACAGAGTCTGCAGCACTTCCTAGTATCTGTACTCTGCAGCTTCTGTCCTGGTCCTAATGGAAGGTTGTCTTTATCTCTGTCTGTATTCTGTCCCCTCATCTGTACCCCATTGTCTGCACCAGTTCCTCCTTCTTCAGCTCACCTATCCCATAGCTATGCATATAGGCACTCTTCTACACTTCTGTATGTTGGCAGGTACATTTTGATAGCATCTCCCAACTGCTACAATAGATTAGTGAGAGTTTTGTCATTGGTGGTTTGGATTTTCATCAGGACTTGGCTTTGAACTTGGGGCTTTGTACTTGCAAACAAGTCCTCTACCACTTGAGACATGCCTCCTGTTTGCCCAGGTTGGCTTCAAGCCACAGTCTTTCTGTTCTTTGCCTCTTGAGAAGCTGGGATTACATAAGTGAGCCACTGGGTCCTGCCTGGAGATAGGTTTTAATCAAGATGTAACTAACACTGCTACAGTGATGATTCCATCTGTAAGTTCCAATGGCAGTCTTGAAGCCATTTCACAAAACACGCTTCCACCATTGCTATGGGAAAAACAGAAAGAACTGAGATTTGTGGCTGTATGTTCAAGAACTTGGGCCAGAATTGGCTTACACCAGCTGGATAAACCAGCACCAGTGCCTCCTGCATGTATAAGATGTAATGGCTGTGAACACGTGCCCTTAGCCAGCCAGTCCTCTGTAGGAGTTTGAAGCCAATCCTATTACATAAACTTTCAAAACCTCCAATTTTAATATTCATGTATTTGATGATGTTTATGATTTTATATTTATGTCATGTACACACTATGGGCCGATTCTCTGCTAGAACCTAGACTTGTTGGATCCTATGTGACACAACAAGTGAGGAAAACATTCCAGGATGCTAAGTCCTGAAACAAACATGTCAATTAATGCATTGGGATAGCAGAGGAAGAAGACATCATCTGTCACAAGGGATTTGGGACTAATTTCACAGGACAGGACTGAGCAGAGACTCATACACAGCCCCTTCCAGAAGCATCACCTTGGCTTTTTGCATAAACAAAAGAGTGTCCAAATGGGTACTCTACATGCATAATGGTACATGCTGAGGAGCTTTGTCAACCTAATGCAGGTCTAAATTGCTCAAAGGCTTATATTCCATGGGTGTATGTGAGTATATGCCTCTGTGTGTGTGTTTGTGTGTGTGTGTGTGTGTGTGTGTGTGTGTGTGGTTGTGTGTGTGTGTGTGTGTGTGTGTGTGTGACAGAAAGACAGATGAAGATATTGTGACACTTAGCTCTGATGGTTCTATAGACATTTCCTGGAAATAAGGACATTATTTTTCATTCTGTACAATGCCATTAACAAATCTACCAACAGCAAGAAAAAAAACCCTTTCAGTTTCTAATACCAGGCAATATTGATCCTTATTCAAAGTTTCCCAGTTTCCAAAGATATTCTTAGATAGCTGTTTACCTCAAGCTAGATCTAGTGGTGGTTTGTGCTCTGTTTGTTGACATCCTGGCTCTTAGCTATCAGCTGCTGTATGTAGCTTTCCCACTTGTTTGTTTGCTATCTTCTTGCTAAAACCACTCTGTTTCTTTGTTTGAGGCTTTCTTTGTTTCTTTCTTTGCAGGCTTCTATGCTTGGTCTGATATGTTTCTTCCTCCCTGTATTAGGCTTCATTAGATTTGAGCTGAATATTTTGAGTGTGCCCTGTCAACCTCTGATATCAAGGCCCACAGTTACATTCAGTAGGTACTTGGTTGAGGGGATGACAACTGGTCCTGATCTTACATAGGACACACCTCCACTTACCAGAATCCTCTGTTCTATCTGCTCTCTCTTGACTAATGATTGTAGCATCTACTCACTGTCTTTTTGTGAAGTTAACATCATAATTTTAAATTACGTCATCTTATGTGTACTTATTATATGGTATTGGTCTGTAAAAGAGAGCCTTTCTCATCAACAAAGAATAAAGTTTAGTCCCTTGAAAAAACAAGGGGACTTTTATTGTCATCCCTTTTATTTCCAATATGAGGAGTAAAGATTATAATAAGCACTTACAGTGTCTTTTATTTTACCTTATTATTCAATGTCATTAAGGATTAATGATGTTTTCACTTAAGATGTCAATATATGCTTAAATAATATATAATATATAGCTTTTTAAATAAACTTTACTAGCCTGCTTCACACTGGTCAGGTGAAGCCCTGTCACCTTGTTATCTTCGTGGTGCAAACATGCAGCTATTGTCTTTCATGTTCCCTTGTTTCCTCTCTTGGGATCTGTCACGATCTTGTGCACTTTCCCTATTTCAGATGTTGGATGAACCCCTTCTCTGCAGAGTTTCCTCTTTGTAGTTTGGTTGTGGAAACCAAGCTAGCTGCCAGGCTGCTCTGTCATAATGCTGCTGTTCTCTCTAGTACCTTCCAGTACACAGTCAGAACCCTAAGATTTGGGAGAACAAAAGAGTGAGCACTTGTGTACATGCATGTGCATGTGTGCATGCAGGTACATATGTACTCCATGGTCTGTAAGCATCTGTGTGTACATAATGTGTGCATTTGTATATGTTTTTGTGCATGGGCACATGTTATGGATATGTATTGTACATTTGCATGCATGTGTGTGCATGTGCATGTGTACACATGTGCAAACATGCTAACATATGCTGTAACGAAAGGCAGCAATGGAACAAGGTGACTTTCAATGAGAAGGGAACATGGGTTAATTAATACAGTGCAATTTAAATAATGAGAAATAAGTTTGAGAAACGGGAAGCATTTTGTAAACTTGAGTGTGCTTAACAAATATGCCAAATTTGACAAATATCACAAAATTACTACAATGACAATAACAAATGATCATGGAAAATCATTGAATTAATATCAAATTTTTAACCAGAAGCTATGAGTTTAATTCTTGGTTAGGACAGCCCTCAGCTTTATGATGTAGTTTTATGAAGTGTGTATGCCTCTGAGCCCAATCTATTAAAGTGAATAATGACATTCACCCTGGTGAGATCAATGACAGGAGGCACAGGCTTCTGCAGAGAATGGACTCTCACAATCTGAGAAGAGAAGACTGAGCTGGTCAGGCTCTGCATTAGTATTAATCCGTACACTGCAGAACAGGCTGATTGCTTTAGGAACATAGAAAAAGAAGAAAACCATTACAGTAAGAACAAAGAAAGAAGGCCGAGACTGTGAGAAATAGGGGAGGGAGTGAACACATGTTGGGGTTCACTGACATCACTGTTGTTCACCAACATCATTGGAAACAGATGACCTGTACTATCCACCCACTGACTCCTTCTGGAGGACACAGAATGGAGTCCCACTCTATGCTCCCCACACAGGACTTCAGGGCTGGGGACAAGCTCATGGCCAGGTGCAATCAGGGGCCCCACCGAGTGCTTCCTTGCAGAGAACCAGCCTGGGCACTGAGCTCTCGGGGGGACTTGTGGGAATGAGATGAAACATTATTCATCTTTTAGGAGCTTGATCTCTTCTGAAGAACGTACATGAAGCCATTGATCAGTCTTTTGTTCAACATGTCAGAGACGTGGAGTGAAATGAAATTATACTACTCTCCTAGGCCACCAGTCCATGCAATTGACATAGAACTCTTAATCAGCTAGTATGGTCTAAGGGAACATAGTTTTCCAGCCTGCTTTTTCTTCTTAGGAAATTGAATCGAGGACTATTGTAGTGGCTCATACCTATAATTTCAGCTACGTGAGAGACTGAGATGAGGGATTTGAGGTTTAAGGCCAGGCCAGGCAGAAAAGTCTACAAGACTCTATGACCAAAATAACCAACAAGAAGCCAGGGTGAAGTCATAACGCAAATGTCAAAGCATTGGGTCACTGAAAACAAAGCCCTGAGTTCAAAAGCCAGTGACGCTTAAAATAATTAGGAGAAATGGACTTGATAAACACAGAGTAGTTTATGTTTATAGAGTTTTACCACCATCAACTTAAGAACATATTATTTCCATATACATTCTCTGAGAGAACATGAACTTGTGATTTTATTTCTAGAAACCTGGGAAGTTCATATTAGAACTAAAATATCACTGGTAGAAAATTGTAAGCATTTAGAAAAATACACATACCCAAAACACATTCAAAGTTCCTGTAGAATGGGCAAAACTCAAATGAGCTGGCTGTGGTAAAGAGCTGAGTTTTGAAAGGATAAATTACATTGGATGAGTGGGAACTTACCATAGCTTCCACTGGCAACTGAACCAAAGTTAATGCTGTGCTCAGTGGCTTAAACTTTGATTTAAAAAATGACATGCAAAATTTCCAAAGGAAAAAATGAGGAGGCAGAGGTCAGGGAAAATCTATTTTGCTGGTAAGTGAGAAAGAAATTATGAAAAGTTAAGCAAGAATAGAGAGATTCCAGTTCTGCCCATCAATGCACCAAATCTTTAGCTGGCTGTTAGCCAGACAGGAGGCAGACACACCAAGAAGGACAAAAGTAAAGTGGCACTAGAACTACCTGCCAAGACACGCTTTGTAATATGTGTCTGAAGGTAATTAATTGCCTGAAAAATCAATCAAGTATTACCAAATAGTGTCAAGATCAAAACAATGGAAGTATGTCACATATTCATATATCTATAAAGTTTTTAATATTGTCAATATGGCAACACTTTACAAAATTATCCCTGAAGAATTTCTATGGAAATTCACGGGCTGAATCTAATATTAATAATATTTGTTTTAAAAATCAATTCAGAAAAATATGAACAAAGTTAGAGATTTTACCTAATTTAATAAGGTATAAAACTACATTAGCTCAGAAAGCATGATAATAGACTAAGTTAAGGCATAGAAATCAATAACTGGTTATAAAGGAAATGAATGCAATATTTGTTGTTAATTATTCTATTTTATTAATATTTTCACCCAACACAACTGCATTTTGATGAGGCATACATTGTATAATCAATCTATTTCCAAGCATTTACCATTTCTGTGTGGTGATGACCTTAAAGACCTTTACACTCACTCACACACACACACACACAATTGAAATTTACTCATGAATTAGAAAGAATGGTATTGCATCATTTTCAAAGGAAGTGAAAGAACTGGGAAGTAAATCATGTTCAATGACATAAGTCAGGCCCAAAGAGGGAAAGGATGCATCTTTCTCTCATATGCAGAAGCTAGAATTAATTTATAAATATATAAGTAAATATTTGGGGTATGCACATGTACACAAATGTATTAAACGAAATATAGCAGATTCCAGGGAGAACTCAAATGGTGTAATTCCTCAGTAAGTCTAACTCACAGTTCAAAAACCTAACCTCCAGCAGAAGGGTAGTCCACAAAGGGGAGGTGTCAAGTGGAGGAGAGAAACAAATGAAGAGAGGAATGGGGAGAATGTGGTCACATAACTTAATGCATATCCTACAAAAGTAAGAAAATTGAGGGAGAGATAAGGATTGGGTGGGATGAGAGAGAATAATGAAAGGGATGACATTGATCAAGATGCATTGTATTTATAAACTGCTTTGTTGAGTGGCAACTACTTTGTACAAATACTTAGAGAAGAAAAATATCTTACAATGGATTTTTTAAGATGTGGTTTATGCAATTGAATAGAATTAAGTTACCTGGAGAATTAAGTTCTGTCATTTTCAGCAACATGATGACCTGGGAATTATTTTTGGGGGTTCAAATATGTCAGTCACAGGATCTCAATCACATTGAGAGCCTAAACTGGGTGATCCATGGTCAATAATTTTATACAGTGCTGAGGATGAAGCCTAAGATCACCTTGGATGCAGTGGAGGTTGCCTGGGATCCCAAAGAGGACAGGAATCTCAAATTAGGCAGATCACAGCTCAGACACTCATCTAGGTGGGAAGAAAGACCCTACCCTAAATTAGACAATGAAAAGCAGGAATGGAGACTTGGCTGTACCACAACAACCTAGCAGCACAAGGACCTGGGTTCAAACTCCACACTGCTCTCTTTAAGCAAAAGAAAAGAAGAAAGATATTTACTGAGTGGATGAGATAAGCACAACCCAATTAAATTCTGTTCACAAGAAGCTCACTTTGTATCAATGACATAGGTAGATTGAAAGTAAAAGGATGGGAATAGACAAATCACATCAAAAAAAGCAGTAGTCAGGTTAGGGATGTTGCTCAGCAGTACTTACCTAGAGTACTTACCTAGCAGCCATAAGCCCCTGGTTTGATCCCAACAGTGCAAGAATACAAAAGCAGAAAAATAGTCATATTCATCTCTTTAAATGTGGCCTCAATTGTAGACTTTAGACTTTAGAGCAAAAAAAAAAAAATAGAGCTATGAGGTCCCTGCCATAATAAGGGATTCTTCCATCAAAAAGTCATGACAAGGGTGCTGGGAAGGTGGCTCAATGGTAGAGTGCTTGCCTTGCATGCATGAGGCCCTGGGTTCCATTCCTCAGCACCACATAAGCAGAAAAAGCCAGAAGTGGTGCTGTGGCTCAAGTGGTAGAGCGCTAACCTTGAGCTGAAGAGGTGAGGGATAGTGCCCAGGCCTAGAGTTCAGGTTCCATGACTGACCAAAAAAAAGTCACAACAAGGTTTTGTACACTTCCAAATACATGAAAAAGAAGTGGATATTGCTAAAAGGAAATAAAGCCAACTCCCACTCCCTTCTCAGGCACTGATGGAGCCACTCTGATCCTCAGGAAATCAATAGGGACAGGTAAGATCCAAATGGTGCAAGAGGATCTGGTTAACACTTGTGGAAAATCACACCCAGCATCAGCAACACACACATGCAAATTATCCAAAGTATAGTGCATGTGGGACCACATAGTAAGGGAGACTTTTCCTAGTGATGGAAAACTAATACATGAATAATATGTAAAGAATTATATTCAAAAAACTAAAATTTGGGACTGGGAAGGTGGCTCAGTCGTAAAGCGCTTGCCTTGCATGCATGAGGCCCTGAGTTTGATTCTTTAGCACCCCATAAGCAAAAAGAAAAAAGCCAGAAGTGGCACTGTGGCTCAAGTAATAGAGTGCTAGCCTTGAGCTGAAGAGCTGAGGGACAGCGCCCAGGCCCTGAGTTCAGGCCCCACGACCAAAACATCCCCCCCAAAAAAAACCAACTAAAATTTATCAATTACTAATAACAGTAATGGAATAGAAGTTATCACTCTTAATAATATATCATTTAAAGGATATCTTCCTTATCATGAATGAATAAAAAACTTTGGAAAGAATTTCAGAAGATATCAGGAACCCAAATTGTCCCATACCCAGTGAACAAAGTAATGAAAACATTTTTACACAGATACCTTCACTGATAAATTTAATAAAATATGTAAGAAGACACAATTTTTACACAAATTCTTCCAGAAAATGGTTTACATTGGAAACAATTTCTATAATATTTTACAAGAATAGAATAACTTGGTGCTAAACCTAGGAAAACACCACATATTACTAGAAAACTATGAAGCACAATGCATTAGTTCTCAACAACGGATTTATATATTGGATTGAATAAAAAATGTAAATAGCAGGGCTGGGAAGGTGGCTCAGTGGTAGAGCGCTTGCCTTGCATGCCTGAAGCCCTGGGTTCGATTCCTCAGCACCACATAAGCAAAAAGAAAAAAGCTGGAAGTGGCGCTGTGGCTCAAGTGGTAGAGCACTAGCCTTGACCTGAAGAGCTGAGGGACAGCACCCAGGCCCAGAGTTCAGGCCCCACGACTGGACCGCCCCCCCCCAAAAAAAGTAAATAGCAGCTAGGCACTGGTGGCTCATACCTGCATTCTTCCTCCTAATAGATAGGAGCCTGAGATCTGAGGATTATGGTTCAAAGCCAGCTTCAGCCACAAAGTCCATGAAATTCCTATCTGTAATAAACTAGCAAAAAGACATCAGTGGGAGGGATGTGGCTCAAGTGGTAGAGTACCAGCCTTGAGAGAAAAATCTGAATGAGAGGCCTTGAGTTCAAATTTCAGCACTAGCACACAAACAAAATAAACAACATAAAGACAGCTTGATTTTGTACTCTCATAAGCAAGAAAACTCTTAATTCCAGCTGTGGAGGATGTTGGGAACTTCGTGTAGAACAATGGGGGGACCAAGGAAGCAACAGCAAGCCCTCAGTCAGAAAACAAACCCAGGTCAAGCCTGGCCTGTATTGAGTGGGTTGGAAAACAGATCATATAGGGACCTTGTGCCCTTGGTTTGCAGAACTTTGTTTGTGCTCACCCTCTCCCTACCTTCACATTCACCATTCCAACTACAGACCAGTGCCAAGTCCAGTCACCACTCCTACCCAGGCCATTTACGCCTCCTTGCTCCTCCCCTCCACCGTGTGCCCTCACCTGGAAAGAGGAGAAGAGCAGTACCCACATCTAGACATGTGAAAGAGGTGTGAAACTTCCCTATTATAGTGTGATTTTGACTCTCTCCTTTGGAGAGCCTCTGGGGAACAGGGGAGCATGCCACATGCTCAGTCAGTGTCAGCTTGCAGGTATGAAACCCAAAGGCTGTAGCAGAGTGGTCGGTGAAATCATACAGAAAACATGAATTTATGATGATTGTTGTCTTCAAAAAGTCCCACAGAGACATCTACAAGTATCGATTATTGTTTTAAGAAGATCCCAGAGTCATTCAAATCAAGAGGCAAAAGTCCTAGTATCTTCCTTTGCCACCACCAAGTGAGACCAAATCATAGAGTGTTTTTCATTTTTTATTTTGTTTCTACATTTTGGTGGAACCATAGTTTGAATTCAAGGCCTTGAGCTCTTGCTTGGCTTTATTGCTCTACCACATGAGCCATATCTCTAGTCTGGCATTTTGCTAGTTAACTGGAGATGAAATCTTACAGACTTTTCTGTGTGGGCTGGCTTCAAACTGTGCCCACAGATCTCAATTTCATAAGTAGCTAGAATTGCAGGTGTGAACCTGCCTGGGGTTCAAAAATGGCTTTGAACATCATAATACATGTAATAAATGTAGCAAATTCAAAGGAATAAGAGTGACCTATAGCTAACAGGTTTACTATGGATATATTTTTGTTTAAAGGATCTTAAAGTGATGACCCTGATTAGTAGATGTGTTCCAATGTGTGTGTGTATGTGTGTGTGGTGTGTGTGTGTGTGTGTGTGTGTGTGTGTGTGTGGAGCACCTCCTGTCAGAATTTTCTCCCCAAGGTTCTGAGTTCAAACCCTAGTACTTGCTCAAATTAGTATCTACTTCATTAATGAATTTCATGAGAATGCACTAAGAAGTTAGTGTATTTCAGGTAGAAAGAAAAACATATGAATATGTAAAATGAAATAGAAAAATGATTTAGCATAGAACAGATCTGATTAGTAAGTTGGACATATAAAGGCTTGAAAGATTTATATTAAAAATAGGACCACACCTGGGAGCCGGTGGCTCATGCCCCTGTAATCCTAGCTACTCAGGAGGCTGAGATCTGAGGAATGTAGTTCAAAACCAGTTTGGACAGGAAAGGCTGTGAGACTCTTTATCTCCAATAAGCCACTGGAAAACCAGAAGTGGCACTGTGGCTCAAGTGGTAGAGCACTCGCCTTGAGCTGAAGAGTGCAGGGAGAGCACCCAAGCCCAGAGTTCAAGCCCCATGACCACCACCACCAACAACAACAAATAGGACCACTGTGTAGGTAGTGGTTACCTGGGGGTAGGCGAGTTGCAAAGGTAAGACTTGTTCTGAACCTCTAGAGGAAGACAGCATTGGTGAGGAAAAGGAGAAGCACAAGAACAGGTTGGCAGAAGCTTAAGCACTGACCAAGGTTTGGCAAAGATAATGAGGGTCAAGCTCCCTGGATGGTGGCTAGACGTTCTCTCCCTGCACTTCTTGACTTACCTTCACTCATATCTGTCACTAGAGCGAGAGAGATGGTGCTTCCTTTCTGCTTCCTGGTGAATGATGATAGCTGCCCACTCACCAGGACACCTAATCCAGAGGCCAACATCCTCCACCTCTCCCAGCAGCATCAAGCTTTAACAAGATGACCACGCATTTCAACTGCCAATCACCCACCACATTGTACGTGACCCAGACTCACACGCAAGAGCCTATGAATTCAGTCCCTCTTCCTTCTGGTTTTTCTACCTCCTCTGTTTAGAACATTGACCTTGAAGCTTCAATTCAGGCTTCTCTGCCCAGACTGAGCTCTGTGGGTCCCTGGCCATCTTCCACTTGCTCAGGCCTTGTGCTGTCATCATAGAATGAGGTAAGGCACTACCATATATGCCAGTGACCTGTTGCCTTGTTTCCAGGACTGCAGGCAAACTCAGCAAGGCAGGGCTGAATCTCAGTCTCTTGTAGCTGCCTAAGTCATACACAAAATGTAGCATGAGAACAAAGCAGCCACAGAACAAGGGTCGGTGGCTGTTGGCCCGCTCATGCCAAGTATTTGTTTCATGAATGAATGGCTGGCTGGATAGAGAAAAAATCAATACCCATTGTGAGAGGGATTAAAGAGAGACAGAAAGGAAGTGGAGGGCTGGTGATGTCCTTCTAGTTTAGACCATGTAAACACATGCTCCTAGGTTTTGCCATTCCCTGGGAGGCCCCAGGGCTACTCAAGCCCTTCCCCCTGCCACAAGCAGTCAGAATGGCTCTTGTATAATCTGACTGACATGTGTGCAGTCTGTCATTTTCAGAATCAAACAGCCTTCTAAATTAGTTGCCACATAGCATCCACAGCTCCAATAAATTTTCAAAGAAAATTGTGAGCTTTACCAGTGGCCCTCTTACCTTTGTGTGACCTCAGCTGTGAATGTCCAGTTTCATACTCCAAGAAATAAGCCATTGAAAAAACTAGTAAATTGTGTGCAGTCATTTTGCCGTCCATCTATCCGTATCATTAGGCCATCAACAACTCTGGGTTGATGAGGTTGGTCATGAATGTAGTCTTTCTCTCTGAAAGGGCTGGCCGATAGTGCACTAGTCTTAGATAACTACCTCAGTGTGAGTCTGTGCTCCTAGGACTTAGGATGAGAACAGAGACACACCCCATGAGGCCAGAATTGGCTACTAAAGATCCAAGTACTGGAGACAAAATGTTCACTCCACACCCACTATGCCCATGAAACAAGCACCCAGTAAGAATCTATCAGGCCTAGGTGGTGCTGTGATTTCTAACACGTTTAAACTAAAACACAAGCTGAATTTTGTAGAAAGAATAAAGTCTTTTTCCTGCCCAGAGATGTACTGGCCCTAACTTTCAGCCATGAATATGGCACCTTAAATGGCAGCAAAGACTACACAGGTGGCTGATAGGCTTGAAAATGAGAAAAAGCATCCAAGATAACCCAGGTGGGCCCAGTTTCATCATGTGAATCTTTAAAAGCTGAGGCTTATTTTTTTTTTTGAGTGCTCCAGAGGAACACTTCCCCCAATGTCTTTGAGGACAAAAGAGCCTGGGAACACAAGATGTGTAGCAGTGGAAATGATTGTCAGCTCACAGGCAGCAATGAAATGGAGCTCAGTTCTGCAATCACAAGAAACTAAGTGAGTAAGGTTCCCCCCCACACCTCTGCCTCCACAGTCCACACAAGTGCCCCAGGCTGGACCACAGCTCTCCAATATCCTCACATTAGTCTGGGAAAACCAACACTGGATTTGCAATCTACAGAATGAGAAGCTAATAAATCAGTCTCCTGTTTAAGCCACTACATTTGTAATCATTTGTTACAGCAATGATAAAGTAACTATTATAGAAATCAGTAGCTCAAAGTTAAATATAAACAAAATCAAAGTGAATGGCTGACAAATTGGAAGTGGTCTGAGTTTCTGAAATACTGACTTGAACTTGGAACACAGTGTTCCTGGTTATAAATGCCGGCACATAGAGTGGGCAGGTGAGAAGGAGAAGGGGTCCTAGGTAGATGAAAGTTCTGGAGAGTTCTTAGGACCCTATTCTTTGCTATGACTTGAGGAAAGTAGAGGAAGAACTGACTCGTGGAATTAATGGGAAATTAAAGCACAAAATTAACACAGAATCTCCAGAGATAAAAACCAAAGCAATGAAAGGAAATCTGGCCTTTTTCTTTTTCTTTTCTTTTCTTTTCCTTTTTCTTTTTTCTTTTGAAAAAATGCTGGTTCTACAACAGCAATTCTCAAAACTGACTGCAAGTTAGAAACATTTGGGACAACTCTAAATGAATAAACAGAGTACAAATATTTTCTTTGCAAAGCACTGTGATTCAGTTAATCTGGCTTGTGGCTGGGCAATGGGTATTATTCAAAAGCCTTAAGAATGTTGGGGATGGTGCTATAAGCCTGTACTCCCAGCACCCACAAGGTCAAGACAGGAAGTTCAAGGCCAGCCTGGATAGTGAGCCCTTGTCTTAAACTAAGGACTGGAGATGTAGCTCTGTGGTAGAGCTCTTGCCTAGCATGTTAGCATGTGCAGAGTTCTGATACTTTTCCATACAGACACATGCACACTAAAGGTCTTGGAGAGATGCTTACACAGTGCTAGGATGAGGAAATCCGTGTTAAGTGTGTCTGATTCTTGGGTTTTGGAAGTAGATTTGTGCAATGGAAGTGTAGAGGAGATCCAGAGTGTAGGAAATCCAGAGAAGCATTATTGGGCCAAACAAAGAAGCCTGAACCTAGGAAAAACCAGGCTGGAGGACCATAGCAGGGGAACAGGGTCAAAGGGGTATGTGATCAAGGTATCTGATGGACAGAGCCTTTGGTTTGCTGTGTGAGCACACAGAAACAGATACCATTCCAGCCTTAATCCTTGAGTTTTCCCATAACCCAGCTTCCTTTTCCTATCATTCTGACCCTTTGAGGTCTCACTATTCTGGTTGTACATTGTTCCTGGTCACCCATAGGCAATCATGATCTGAACTTGACCTTGACTGATGAACTTCTAATGCCCTAAGAGACATGAGAAATTTCAGAATCCTATCTGTGTTTTCCCTTTAGGACCATCTAAGCCCAGACAGGTTTGGGGGGGGGGGAGAGGCGGTGAAATAAAGCAAACTGTCTCTGATGACTATAAAATATTTAGAAAAACCGCTCAAATGAATTGAGTTGTCAATTCTTTTACTTCATGAAATGCCTATCAATGGCACAAGATCCATCACTTCTGAGACCCATAGCAATGTCGAGGTCCACTGCTGTTACCCCCCTCACCCTCTGTCTTCCCAGCAGTGCCCAAGAAGGCAAGCCGACTGCCCGGTATACCATCACACGCTGAAGACAAAACACTAATGGACCAGGAAAACTCGGACATGGACTGTAGAAATTGCGCATATGGGGTTTCTAGTCAACTATGGTAAGCTTCCAGGCAGGAAATAGGAAACATGGTGAGAAAATCTCCAAAACACAACCATGAGTAAATTCAGTAGTGGGGGATATAGCAGGTTAAACCCATGACTGTTAGATGTGAAGAAACCTTTATAAATTATCCCAGACATCTAGGTCACATGTAAAATAACTAAGATTCAGAAAGAAACCTTTGCCAAATGTCACCTGCCCATATGATATTTCACTATGACACAGGATTTCATTCGCCTCTGCCTATTGAAATATTGTACACAGTCGATTTAGCTTCCTACTTCTCACCACATACACATCACCACCTACTTCAAGTGTGAATTAGATCAAAGTAGTGGGTCCATCAATTTCTGCTGCTGTATAGCCTCAAGGGGGCTAGTGCCCATGATAGGATACAGCCAGACACTGTTCAAAAGGAGCCCCAGGTTTCAGCTTTGATGAGGTGTGTGAACAGAGGTTGTGAGGGTGAGAGAGGAAGCAGGTATCAGATCTCTGATATGTGAGAGATGTGGGCAGGCACAAGGGTGGTGGGTGAACTCTGAACAAAATCTGTGTTTAAGTTACATTTTCCCTAGTTCAGAGTTCATGGATACTTGCCTATGGTGGGTGATAGAGGCTATAACTATGACACAAGCTTAACATGGCTGTAGAAGTCTGGAATTTGTCAGTCTAACTCCAACAGGCCATGTAACACATGGAATGCTAGGAACACCACTCCTCCCCAACCAAAACAAAAACAAAAGCAAAAAAACAAAAATCATATTACATGAAGTAAGCCAGACCCCCCAAAATATAGGACCCATGGTTTCACTCATTTGCAATAATTAGTGTACATCTAGGATAATTTTATCAAATGAACAGAAAAGCTCAAAAGCTATGTACATATGACCATATAAGATGATGCTAAGTGAAATGAATCCCAAGATATGGACATAAGAGGACTTTCTTTGTTGTTGTTTAATGTACTATGTGATTTTTTTTGTTTCCTTTGTTGTTTAATGTACTATGTGATTTTTTTTGTTTCCTTTGTACATTCTCACCCTAAGGTATATCCCTTGTTGTCACTGTACTTGATTTTGATGCCCTGCATCTTGTATATACACTTGTCTAATTTGGGGAAGGGAAGGAGACTAACAAAACACTGAAACAAGATCCAAGATGACCCACTGCAACAATGATACCCCCCAAGACAGTATATTGGAAATGAATTTTACAACTTCAGGGCAGGGGAGGAATGAGGGAGGTGGGGGAGGGAAGGAATAGTGGGAGAACAACAATGGAGGGGGTAACAATGCTTGACAAGAAATATACTCATTACCTTACTCGTGTAACTCTAACCCTTCTGTAGAGCACCTTTAAAATAAAATTACAAAAATTTTTAAAGGCAGATAAACCCACAAAAAACTCATACATACACAGTAGGAATAAAATTGAGGGAAGTTACCTACTGTTTGGTTGTTACTCTTTTAGACATTTCTTTCTATTGATCAAAGACAGTTTTCTTCACATTACCATAACACAGACATAAGCTCCTTCCAACCCAGACTGCCACACCCTTTCATGCTGGCTAGACTAGATAATAGCTGTTCTCAGCTTCTATCAATTATCTGAATAATCTCTGCTTGCCTCACTCTGTTAGTGCTCTGCATGGAGCCCAAGGGATATGGTCCTGGATGGGCCCTTCCGTGCTTTTGAAGCAATGCTGCAGTCAGTGGAGGTTGGTTAATAATATTTGAAATCACAATACTCTTCTAACCTAACAGAGCTCATGGGTGATGTATGTTGTCTATAATCCTGCTCAACTCTAACCAAAACAAAGGAGTATTTTGCATTTAGTATTTCTGAAATTAGAATCTCATCAGAACATGGAAAATTCTGCTCTATATCTCTACAGAAAATGAAAGCCCACAGCAGGTCACAAATCTACCTGGGTGGGAAGAGCCATGGATTTTAACTCCTGTAGTTTCTCAGAAACTCATTTTCCCACAAGTTCCCCAGGCAGTGATAATGAGATCACTTAGGATAAGGATGATTTTCATGTCAAATCCCACACGGAAATCTTTCCACATTTGAAGACAGTGAGGGAAAATTTGCAAATATTTGTTTAGGGATTGATTTTACTTATTCTCAAACTTGTTGATTTAGGGAAATGTATTTCAAAATTGGATTGTTGATCTTATAACTAGGTATTATACTTGTAAAAGTTTATCACAGAAAATAAAGATACAAATAAATGGAGGAATAATTGCCAAAAGTTTATAAGTACTTAAATATAAATATACATAGAAGAATTTTTTTAAGATTAAGGATCTATGAAATTTTCACTTCTAGAAAGCAATGAAAAACTGGAAAAAATTCCGAACTCTGGAAGAAAATGATTTTCAGCAAATGTTTATGTAATAAGAACATCTGAAATATGTTGAGCAGCTTACTTAGCAGCATTTTAATTTATCCTAATCCTATTGCCACTTTCCATCAAATAATAGGCTGAAGATAAATTTTTCTTAGAGGTCCAGAGTATAAGAAGTAATAGAGAAAACCAAAAGAACACAAGTCCTAAAGAAATTTATTTGCTCCATTTCTCTAGCTTTTGGGGGGAAAATCAAATTTACAATGCCTTTGTTAATTGGTCATCTGAGGCTAACTATATTTTTCCCAAAGGAAACAGTATTTGTTGAAACAGAACAATGAAGAACCTTGGAAGAGAAAGCTAAGTAATGAGATGACCACAGAGCCTTTGAAAAGTTCCTCAACTCTCCTGGAAATTCAGAAGGCACACAGGTAAGATGTTCATGCTTGAAAGAAAATCCTTAAAGTTCCCTAAGCTCTGACTCACTTGAAGTTTAGTAAGTGAAGGATTAGACAGAATTGCCAGCTGAGGAACAAAGGTATATTCTAAATGCACTCTGAGCTACCAGGCACCGGAAACCTCTTAGTTCAAAATATTTAATTAAATTTCTGTCCATAATCAGGTGATTACAGCTCCAAGCAGACACTTCAGCAGCTACATAAATCAAGGATAGAACAGATTCGAACTGGTTCAGAAGACCCATAGAACAGATATGAACCAAAAAACAAGCAGCAGCAATAAACTCTGGGGAGAGAACAGAATTTATTTATTTATTTATTTATTTATTTATTTATTTATTTATTTATTTATTTATTTATTTATTAATTAATTATTGTGAAAATACTGTACAGAGGGATTACAATTACATGGGCAAGATAATGAGTACATTTCTTATCAAGCATTGTAGCCTCCTCCTTTGTTTCCCCTTCCCATCCCTTTCCATCCTCCCCCTGTCCCCCCACCCAATCCTCTCTGCCTCTCCCACCAAAGTTGTAAAGTTCGTTTTTGACATAATGACTTGTACATCTTGTTGCAATGGGTTTACCTGTATCCCTATTTAAACGATCTGTTTTTCCCCTTCCGCTCCACAAATTATGCCCACATCCAATACAGTGAAAGCAGGGGTTATACTGTGGAGGAGGGACATACAAAGCAACAAAGAAATAATCTTATAAATGTGTTAGAAACAATCACATGAAAGAAAAAAGAAAACATTTGAATACATATCTTAGGGTTCATTTCCCTAACATCAACTTATCTGACCTTTTCTGCTTGACTCAGACATATACTAGATATTGCAAAAAAAAAAAAGAAAAAAGAAAAGAAAAAATAAGGGAAAGAGTCAGTTGAAGGGATGAGTGAGAGTCTTGAAAGAAGTAACATAGATCAAGACATATTGTACTCATAAACTGCTTCGTTGAATGGCAACTCCTTTGTACAACTAATTAAAGATAATAAAAATATATTTATTAAAAAGACCAGTTTAGTGAACAACAAAAGTCACTAGCAATGATCAATTTTAAGCACTTTTATTTCCCTGTAATGTACAAATGGAGATGTTTAATCTGTTAATTCTGACTTTGTTAATAAGACAATAAATTCTTGACTTTGTTAAATGGAATAAGGTAGTTTTTATTCAAGCACATGGAATAATTGTATTGCTAAGTTATTTTCAAAGTTAAAAAGAATTGAATATTTATTTAAAATAAAAAGATCAAGGAGCCGAGGGCATTGCTGAAGCAGTGCAGCTCTTCATAACAAAAGAAAAACCTTTGGTTCTGTTTTGCAGAACAACAACAAAACACAAGTGCATCAAAGTTGATTCAACCTTCACTGCCAGACACCAAAAGGCATAACCAACTTCAAGTAAAAATAGTTAATGTTGACAAAGAAGGGCATTCTATCATGGTAAAGTGGCAAACATATTAAGAGTATCTAAACATTATAGTCAAATGCAACAGAATCAAATAAAGGATACTATTACATTAACATTCTAGTTTGCATGATTGCTAAAACAAGGAAATATAATATTGAAATGTTAGAAAATAATCAGACCACTAGGATGTATATCTTAAGTACAAACAAAACACTATCCAAAATATCCAAAATCATAGCCAAAAGACAAGTCTTAGTATATAATAGAATATGTAAATAATACAAAATATCTTCTTCAATCACAATGGAAATAAAATATAAATAAGTAATATAAAGAAAGCCAAAAAATTACAAACATTGAAAACTTAAAGAATATAGTTGTAAATAACCAGTTGTTCAAAGAAGAAATAAAAAGAAAAGTTAGGAAATACATTAAGATAAATTCAAAATGAAAATGCAACATATCAAAACTTATGGAATGCAGCAAAAGTAGTATCCAGGGATAAGTTTATAATTATAAATTCCTACATCATAAAAGGAAAAATATCTTAAATGTAGCTTTTCATCCTAAAAAAACAGAAAATAAAAAATGGAAACCAAACAAGCATGCGAAAGAAAATAATAAAAATTGGAATGGAATCAGTCACTGGTGGCTCATGCCTGCAATCCTAGCTACTCAGGAGGCCGATGTCTAAGGATAGCAGTTCAAAGCCAGGTCAGGCAGAAAAGTCCCTGAGACCCTTGTCTCCAATTTACCACCAACAAGACAGAAGTGGATCTCTGGCTCTAGTGGTAAAGGGCTAGCCTTGAGTACAAAAGTTCATGGACATTCCCAGACCCTGAGTTCAAGCCCCAGTACTAGCCCGCATATACACAATTAGAATGGAGTTAAATACAAAAAATTAAGAGTAGTAGATCAAGAGAAAAACTAATGGTGCCTAGAGTTGGTTCTTTGAAATGTTCAATAAAACTGACAAACAATTTGCTAGAGTGTCCAAGAAAAAAACAAAAGTAAACTGAAATACTGAAATAAAGAATAAATGAAAAAGCACTGCTACTGGCATTACAAATGACTACTAGTGGATAATATTAATAACTCCATGTCAACAAAGGCCTAAATGAATTGTAAACACTCATAGAAAGATACAAGAGCAACCAGAAGTTACTAGAAAAGAAATTTAAAGTTCTGCCCAATACCAGTTCAGATAAAGACAATCAGCAGTTGAAAATTCTCTTAAAAAGATGCCCAGAGCTAGATAATTTAACTGATAAGTTACTTCAACTATTTAAAAATTAAAATGTACCTTCATAAACTCTTTTAGAGAACAATAAAGACGGAAATACTTCAAAACTCATTTTATATATTTAAGACAAGAAAGACTTCACAAAAAAATGATACCTCTGTATCGCCTGTGACAACATGTCAAAATAATCCAAAAATACTAGCCACCCAACTTTAGTAGCAAATAAAAATGGTTGCATTCAAGACCAAGTGAGATTTATTCTGGAATTAATGATTGGCTTAACATAGCAAAAAAATCAGTTAACATATTAAACTATATCATTAGAATAAACCCACATCCCATCTTAATAGACAAAGACAAAACATCCAACAAGTTTTAACATTAAATGGTCAGACCATTTAATGAAATGATTATAAAAGTGCTATTTTTATCTTTTACCTGACAAAGGCATTTACTAAACCCTTAGGTAGCCTTAAGTAATAGTGAATGAATGAAAGTGTCTCTCAAAACCAGGAAGAATACAAACACGTATGTACTTTACCACTTCTATTCAATATTATGCTCGAGATCCTGATCAGATTGATTAGGTAAGACAAAGAAAGAAAATCATGAAAGTTTAAAAGAAAGAATTTTTTAAAATCTCCATTTGTAAATAATATGATCTTACATAGTAAAAACACTAAAACATCTACCAAAAACTTTAATAATAACAACAGTAACATCAAAGTTCCATAAATCAACTATTAGAGTTAGGAAAGTTTATAGGATTCAGGACTAATATAAAAAACCTACTGGCCATTCTATAAACTAGCAATTAGCAACTTCAAATAAAATTAAAGAAATAATTTCCTCTAACGGCAACAAAAAATTTCAAAGCACACTTTGGAAAAAAACAGAATTAAAGAAAAATCTCACAAATGGAAAGGTGTCCTTTTACATGGATTGGAAAAAATATACTGCTATTCCAATGTTTTTCACTTACTGCAATTGATAGATTTATTCTGAATTTACTTTAGAAATGGAAGACACCTAACATGGCCAAAACAATCCTAAAAAAGAACAAAGTTGAAGCACACACTTTCCAATTGCACAAGTTAACACACAGTAATAATAAACACAAAGAATTACTATTCTGATGATAGACAGCAATGGAATTGGATCATGAGTCAAGAAAATATACATCTATAGTCAACTGATTTTTGACAATGAGACCAAGATCAATTAATAGAGGAATTAGTAGTCTTTCCATCAATTTAAAAAAAAATAAAGCATTTGGGTCAGATGTGGCAGCTCATGCCTGTAATCCTAGCTATTCAAGGGCTGAGATCTAAGAATCTTGTTTCAAAGCCAGCTGGGGCAGTAAAGTCCATGGGACTCTCATTTCCAGTTAACCACCAAAAAACAGAAGTGGAGCTGTGGCTCAAGTGGTAGAGCTCTAGCCTTAAGCACAGAAGTTCAGGAACAGAACCCAGGCCCTGAGTTTATGTTCCAGGACTGACATACACACACACAAAAAGCATTTGGATAACTGGATCTCAACATGCAAATTGGTGAATTTGGGTTTCTACCTCATACCATACAAAAAAAAATCAACTCAAATGTTTAAGAACTAAGATTGTGAAAACGAACTGTTAGAAGAAACACTGGTATAATTTTTATGACCTTGGACTAAGTATCAATATCTTGGGATATGATGTTAAATTCATAGCAACAACAACATAAATAGAGGAATTTCCACTAAGAAAGACATTTTAGTAGTTCTTCATGATGTTAAACATAGTGTTAATATATGGCCCATTAATTCCATTCCTGGGTATAGAACCAAAGAGTAACAAAAACATGCTCATCAGAACTAGCACGCAAATGCTGATAGCAGCATTATTCACAAAAGATATAGGAACAACTGCTAAATGGATACACAAAATAGGAGTGGGTTTCCTTTTAACATTACAAAAATGGTATAAAATTAGACTGTGGTAATGTATGTATTGTTATACTGGAAGTCAATCACGAGATACAGAGAAGCCACTTATTGAGAGGTCAAAGTGTGAGTCTTTATTAGAAAGCTGGCGACCGTGATGGCACACATATCTCTAAAAACCTTGCAGATTCAATTGTAGTTACTACTGTTAGGAAACTGAACCATGGGGCTAGTAAAGAAAGAGCAGAGAAAAAAATCTCAACAAACCAGATCAACTCAAATGGAGAATTGAAGGACCCTGTGGTGACCTGAAGAGAATCAGGAGATATAAGGCATTGTGCAAAGTGGTGGCTGAGGTGCTGGGGCCTAAATAGGGTTGTGGTCAGGGAGCAGGGTCACAGAGAGCTCCAGAGTTCCAAGAGTCTCATGAGTTTCTGGTACAAGTCAGGTAGATCCAGTACGGAATTCAGGTGCCTATCACCTGGGGGTGGGGTTTCCCCTCCATCCAACAAGGTGCCAAGATGACACCAGTTAGACCCAGTATCCATAGTTCAGTATGTATCTTTGAATATGCCAAAAATATTAAATTATGTACTTGGGATTTTAAGTTAATTTATTTTATGTTTAATAGATAAAATGTGTATTTTTTACCATGTATAGATTGGTATTTTGAAATATACGTACATTGAAGAAACTTGATAACTTGACCTAAAGGTCTTAGAAGTCAGCTTGCTGATTCTGAAAGTCCCTGCCTTGTATCCCTACCTGTTTACAAAAATCTGTTGTTTCTATTTCCTCGATGCTGTACTGTTTCCCCAGTGTGTTGTACAAATTCCCCCACCCCCCAGCTGTTGTAGTCTTGTTACACTCCTCAGGACTCGGCTCTCTCCCCAATCCCCACAGCCCACACAGCACCTCCTTCTCAGAACTGACTCTCCACCGAATCCTCATGGTCCATGGAATGTGACCCACGTGACTGCGCCCTAACATTTTGTTTAAATTCTGCCCACACCTGTCCACCTCTCCTACCTCCATTCCCACTTGGAGCACCCCAGCAGGTTTGTCCCCCAATAAAGCCTTGAGCCTGCATTGGTCACTTACTTCTCATTCCTCACTATCTCCACATTATTCCACACAGTATGTGTGTACATATGTGTGTGTAAGAACATTCCAAGTGCACGCATAGAGATCTACAAGCATACAGCCTACGGTCATTAGCTGTGGTCACCACACTGTGCTAAATTATGCTCTTTTACAGGGATGAGTATGCTGTAAGGATCTTATCTCAAATGGGACTGGATATCATAAATATCAAGCTAAAAATATCAAGCTGTACCCGGGAGGGTAGCAAGGAGCAAGTGCTGGGTCAGCAAATTGCTGACCATGTTGAGAGAACTCAGAGCAACTCTGGGGTGGAGAGAGGCCTTCAGGCCTGAGGACTTAGGCTGGCAATCTGCAAACCTTCTCCTGGCTAGCAAAGCCCTCAGGGAGATGGCAGAAGGTGTACATTTCCTTTGGCAAGAAGCATAGGGCAGAGTCTAAGGGAGAGAACTCCGCAGTTAGGAGAATTTGTCTCCCCTGGCCAGCTTCAGGAGACCACTTACATTGAGGTCTAAAAGGATTTACTGCTGTGTGTCTTATGAACTGGGCTTAACTCTAAGATAGGAAGCATTCCCATTTCCTGTGGAGACCCCAGCTGCAGGTTAGAGGCTCAAAGGAACCTCCCAAGCGAGAAAACAGGATGATTTTACAATCAAATTACCCCCAACTTTGTCACCTATGGGGCCTCTGTTCTCCTTCCTCTCAGGCAAAGCTCACCATTCCTCCCACTCTCTACATCTCCAGTGTACCCATGCATCATTTTTAAAAAGCAGATGAAACCCTAGCATGTCTGTGTTTGATCACTCCTGCCATTGAGTCCTGAATCTCTGAATTACCTAAGTGTGTTTGTATCTCAGGAATGGAAAGAATGAACATTTAGCATGTTTGTAGCTGGACTTGGGAAGGGGTCCAGGGACCTCCCAGTGCTCCCAGCCTGCATGTTAATTAGACCCAGGACCATCAGAATCCCTAAACAACAAAGGGCTAATGTCATCATTTTTCAAAGAGTCACAGCCAGCTGTAACACAACCAGTCTGTGCAACATGCATCTTCCTTCCCTGCTTCCTATTGCTCTCCTTTTTCCACAAGCTCTATTTCCCAAGTTTCTAGAAAGCAGGGAAGTTGAGGTGAGATTGTGAGTAGGACCATTCACATTGAATTTCTGTCCCTAATTGCTGACTACAAGATCAGGTCATTTTAATTCTTTGTACCTCAATTTTTCTGATTTATAAGTGGGAATGGCATTATGTACCTCATATAATTATTGTGATACTGAAATCAGTACATATATACACATAAGCACACATGTGTGTGTATTCTGAGCAATTACATGCAGGTCAGCTATTTATTATGACTACACAGTATCTATAAAAATTGAAATCTCTGTTAGGGCTAATAGGGAGCCACCAATGTCTTGTAACTTTAGAATATGATAAATATTTGCTCCAAGTATTTCTTGACTACTGCTGATGTTACTTATTTTTACAAATTAGGAGGAAAAATGAATTTGCATAGATTAAGAGTTTTTGTTTCATTACAGTCTCTAAAAGTAAAGTCTATGGAGAAATAACCACTTCATGTTACCCTGAAGAAAAATCAGCTAGCTCTGCCTTGTGTCTTATTCCTCACCACCATCTCAGAAAGAAGTTGGAAAGTAAGTGGCTGCTCACCCGAGCAGTGACAGAGGCAAGGCAATCAATCCCAGAGCTGTCACTTCACTTTTCCACCCCAAAGCACTCACAAAAGCAGGTGTGATGGCATTATAAATCATAATCACAGTTGCTGCCCTTAATTGGGAGCTGTGTACCTTCATGGGAAAGTTGGCTTTGAAAGCAGATAGGCTTAGGTTTAAACCCAGCATTTCCTCTTACAAAGCCTGTGTCAGTAGGCAAGTTGTTCCAGCCCTTCAAGCTTCTATTCTTCTGAAAATGTCACCTGTTGAAGTTATGGAGAAAATAGACAACAAATGAAGTGGTTTGAACGTTGAATGTGATTAAGTGATGATACCTACTCTTACTAAATCTAACTCTAAAGTTCAAGCTAAAAGACTTGCCTTTCTCTGGCCTAGCCTTGCCCTCAATCAAGGCTATTTGGTTGACCTTGACTTGAATTTTTTTCCAAATGGAGCATATTATTGTCTCTTCCACACTAGCTGGAAAACTTAAGTATAAAACAGACAAGTGAGTGTAGGGACACAGAGATAGAACACTGGGCTGTAACAGGGCAGACTCTGTGACACTCCTTGGGTAATGGACCAAGTCACCAGGGAGCAAGGATATCATCCAGGATGCCAAGTCCTGAAGAAGCAGCCACAGTGGAGGCAGGCATCTTGGAGAAGGTAATCCTTTGGTGTCAGGTGTTTTCCCCTTAGCTCTGAAAAATTCTCTGGGAGGCAGACAGGTGGAGAGGATCTTGGTGGTGGTTGGAAAGGAAAGAGAGTATTGGAGAAAGACAATGAAAGACAGCCCTTTCCAAAGGTTGGGTGGGATCTAGGAAGTGGAGCCTGCAGCCTATGAGTGACACAAAGCTATGACAAGCATAAATACAAATGGCTGCAGGAGGTTGGGGCTGCAGAGGCAAAGAAGGGAAGACAGCACCAGGAAAGAGCAGAGGCTTTATTTGCAGAACACCAGGACATAGCAGAAAGGGTAAATACACATCCAAGAAGATACAAGCTCACCAGGAGCAAAACTAAATGTGCCAAAAAAGCAATGTCCATGAATGAATAGTAAGGAAAAGTGTAAGCCAGAATGTGGAGGTCAGGAATGCAGGCTCACCTGGGAAAAAGGGGCTTCATATTTTAGACAAAGAATAACAGCCCAAAATACAGAGTGGAATGGAAAATAATAAAATGGAATGAGAATAGATTAAGAATTAAAAATGAGCTTTAAACTAAAGAATAAAGATTTTATAGGAGAAGAAATTAAATGTGAAGAAGAGTTAAAGCTAAAACCAGAACATAAACACTTCTGGCTATACTCTAGAGGTTGGAGCAACAACTCAGATAAATTTTGCTACACATGTCAGCAATTTCTAAGATATGCTGAGATGAAAGACCCAGCATTTCCTGCTTTCGTGTGATTTCTTTCATTTTTATTTTGGGGGTTTGTTTGGTGCAAGGAATCTGTGATTAGCATAAAATTTCCAGTATAATTCAACAACAGGAGAATGACCTTAGAAATTCCACTTCTTCACAAGGAGGAAAGGAAATTATATTTAATGGAAAAGAGCAGCAGATAATGAATTGGTTGGAAGGGATTTTGACAGTGGTGAAAAAGGGGGAAAGGTCGTGGGGCTGTGACAGTTAACTGTGACAGTGCTGAAGACCTACTGATCACCATGCTCTGCACCTGGCTTTTTACTATTAGTCTGTGTTGCTGCCCCTCTGCCACATTGTAGTGCTTTTGTGGACACAAACAGGGCCAGAGAAACAGACTAGATTATATCCATTTTTTAATGCATCAACATGTGCACGTGACAGGAAGAAACTTACAGGCTATGGAAATTAATCTCTGTCCATTAACAAAAACAACCCCTCATAACAGTAAAAAGAAAATGTATCAGAGCATATCTGTGACACATAACAAAAGCTAGTAGCTATCAAAAACCCTTCCATAAATAGTAAATACAAACAATCAGAAGAAAAATGAGCAAAGGTCAGAAACAGAACTATCACAGAACTTTAAACTAAGTAGTTAACAAAAATAAAAAGGGAGCTCAGCACTGGTGGCTTGTATCTATAATGCTAACTACTCAGGAAGTTGAGATCTGAGGATCACAGTTTGAGTCCCCATGTGATTCTTATCTCCAATTAACCACTTAAAAAAAAAACCCACAGAGGTGGAGCTGTGGCTCAATGTGATAGAACACTAGCCTTCAGCAAAGAGAACTCAAGGACAGCACTCAGGCCTGAGTTCAAGCCCCATGACCAAAAAAACAAAGAATAAAACAATATAAAGACATCTGATCATCTGATCGAGTTATTGATTAGAGACAAGTACAATGAAGACAGAGTGGAATTGCTTCCTGATCTACCAGATTTGTAGAAATTAAAAGTCCAAGCAAACCCAGTGCTGGTGAGAGTAAAGAACCCTGGGCGCATCCGTGCCATTCATGCCATGCTCCTGGGAGGGCAAACTGGCTTTAAAACCCATTAGTAAAATGAAGCTTCCCTGACTTAAATGGAGCAAAATCCTCCTTTTGTCTATGACCATAGTGTGTACAGGTTAATCTTCATAAAGAACAGTACACACCAGACTATATTTATTTTTTAAAATATATGCAATGAGCTTTGTGCCAGTGGCTCACACCTGTTATCCTAGCTACTCAGGAGGCTGAAATCTGAGGATTGTGGCTCAAAGCCAGCCCAGGCAGGAAAGTCCCTGAGACTCTTATTTCCGATAAACCACCAGAAAACCAGAAGTGGCTGTGGCTCAAGCGGTAGAGCACTAGCCTTGAGCTGAAGAGTGCAGGGACAGTGCCCAGGCCTAGAGTTCAAGCCTCATGACCGGCTACATATATATGTGTATATATATGTATATATGCACATACATTTATGTATATATATATATGTGTATATATATATATACTCACACGCACACATACACACATGCACACACATATGCAATGACTAGAACACAGCATTAAAACATTCAAGAAAGGCAATAACAGAATCCACCTCCCCTCGCATAACTGATGTAAGTCAAGGAGTGTGTGTGTGTGTGTGTGTGTGTGTGTGTGTGTGTGTGTGTGTGTGTGTGTGTGTGTGTGTGTGTGTGTATGTATGTATTAAAAACAGTGAAGAGTTACCAAGACAACACAGATCTGAAATGATGCCAATCTGGACAAGAGGAAACACATTAAGGTCAGATGCCTTGCAAATGACCTCTGACATTTAGATTTTCTCTATGCATCCCAGAGACCAAGCAGAGAGCCAGCTGCCATGACCTTCCTCAGGCTGACTGAACAAAGATGACTTCCCAACCCTACACATTTATCAAAACTTATATACAAAAATAAGACAAGAGCAAGAAAGAAAAATGCAAACGAATCTCTCATTAAATTCTGTCATAGACATGGTTGCAAAAATCTTAAGCAAAATATTCACAAGTTTAATCTAACAATATAACCCATGAAACATAGTCAGGCATGGTTTGTTTCTCTTGTAATCCAGGATTCAGGAAACTGAGTCAAGAATTATTAGTTCAAGGCCAGCGTGGTGACATAGACTCAAAAAAGAGTAACAAAAAACATAGTAAGAAACAACAAAAGTAATTTGTATTAAGCTTATTGTGGAAATTTGATTTTGAGTCGATTTTAAAGTAAAAATCAATATAGCTTATCATATTTGTAGTAAAATAATAAAACTCACCTAGCTCAAAGGTTATATAACATTTCAATACCTCTTATAGTAACAGCAGCAATATCTAGATGACATATTGAAAGATTTATCACTGATGTAAGAACCAAGACAAAGGGGGGCGGGGAGGGGGAGGCTGGGAAGGGATGGGAAGGGTAAACAAAGGAGGAGGCTACAATGCTTGATAAGAAATGTACTCATTACCTTGCCCATGTAATTGTAACCCCTCTGTACAGTATGTTCACAATAAAAAATAAAAAAAATAAAAAGAACCAAGACAAAGGTATTCACTCCCATTCAACAACTGCATTGCCTAGACTGCAGTAAATCAAGGAAAAGGAATAAAGAGTAAAATGATTTAAAAGAAATAAGCAACGTACTTATATGAAAATAATAGCATTGTACATATTCAAAGGAATATGTGTGCAAATTGTTTGAATGATTAAGCAAATTTAGCAGCTACATAAACTAGACTTATCTAGTAAATACTTGTTCCATACCCCCACTCCCCTTGTTTGGAGTGGGTACAACCTGCTTCCTTCACTAAGGCTGAATATGTCATATGATTTGCTTTGGCCAATGGCTAAGAGCAGAAAAGAACACATATAGACTTGAGTGTCATAGGATTCTTCTTAGGCCCCAGTTCTTCTTCTTGAGAAGAACATACGTGAGTACAATGAAGTTATTCCAACCAAGCCCAGATTTTCACTCAGAGGAGCACCTACTCATCACAAATCTCATGGTGCTGTACAGAACTGTGCATTCAGCATGTCTGTGATAATAGATGATGATTATAGGATAAGGGGGGCTATCATGTCAATATGTAACATTCTGTGTGTGTGTGTGTGTATTTGTGTGTGTGCATGTGTGGCAGTACTCAGGCTGGATCTCAAGGGCTCAGTTCTCTTCCTTAGCTTTTTCACTCAAAACTGGCATTTCAGTGGTAGTATTTAAACCATAGCTCCACTTCTGGCTTGTTAATTTTCAATTGGAGATAAGATTTTGTTTTTATTAATTAGTTTTTTATTGTGAAAATACCGTACAGAGGGGTTACAATTACATAAGCAAGGTACTGAGTACATTTCTTATCAAGTATTGTTGACTCCTCCTTTGTTTCCCCTTACCACCTCTTCCCATCTCTGCACACCCCCCACTCCCGCACCAAAGTTGTAAAATTTGTTTTTCGACATAACATCTTGTACATCTCATTGTTGCAATGGGTCCACCTGTATCCCTATTTAAACAATTTGATTTTTCCCTTCCCCTCCCCAAATGATAACCAACATCAAATACAGTGAAAACAGGGGTTATACCATGGGGGAGTGACATACAAAGCAACAAAGAAATCATCTTATAAATATGTTAGAAACAAAAGCAAGAAAGAAAAACCAAGAAGGATGGCCAATAGACACATGAAGAAATGCTCAACCTCCCTAGCCATAAAAGAAATGCAAATCAAAACAACATTGAGATACCACCTCACTCCAGTTAGAATGGCTAAAATCAAGAACTCTAATAACAACAGATGCTGGAGGGGATGTAGATAGAAGGGAACCTTACTGCATTGTTGGTGGGAGTGTAAACTTGTTCAACCACTTTGAAAAGCAGTATGGAGGTTCCTCAAAAGACTCCACATAGAGCTCCCCTATGACCCAGCAATCCTTCTTTTGGGCATTTACCCAAATGCTTACAAACAAGACCACACTAAAGCTACCAGCACAACTATGTTTATTGCAGCATTATTTACTATAGCTAAGATATGGAACCAACCCAGATGCCCCTCAGTAGATGAATGGATCAAGAAAATGAATATATACACAATGGAATTCTATGCCTCCATCAGAAAGAATGACATTGCCCCATTTGTTAGGAAATGGAAAGGCTTGGAAAAAATTAAATATTAAGTGAAGTAAGCCAGGCCCAAAGAAACATAGGTCCCATGGTTTCCCTTATTTGCAATATCTAGTATATGTCTGAGTCAAGCAGAAAAGGTCAGATAAGTTGGTGCTAGGGAAATGAACCCTAAGATATGTATTCAAATGTTTTATTTTCTTTCATGCGATTGTTTCTAACACATTTATAAGATTATTTCTTTGTTGCTTTGTATGTCCCTCCCCCACAGTATAACCCCTGCTTTCACTGTATTTGATGTTGTTATAATTTGTGGAGGGGAAGTGGAAAAACAAATCGTTTAAATAGGGATACAGATGGACCCATTGCAACAATGAGATGTACAAGTCGTTATGTCGAAAACGAACTTTACAACTTTGGTGCGGGGGTGGGGGGGAGGGGAAAGGGGGGAGAATTGGGTGGGGGTCGGGGGAAGGATGGGATGGGAAGGGGAAACAAAGGAGGAGGCTACAATGCTTGATAAGAAATGTACTCATTATCTTACCTAAGTAATTGTAACCCCTCTGTACAGTATTTTCACAATAAAAAAAGAGAAAAAGAAAAACCATTTGAGTTCTTATCTTGGGGTTCATATTGCCTAACATCAAGTTATCTGATGGTTTCTGCTTGTCTCAGACATATACGGGTTATTGCAAATAAGGGAAGGAGATAAGATTTTGATGAACTTCTGCCTGAGCTGCCTTTAAGCTAACAGCCTCAGATCTCAGCTTTCTGCAAGATTACAGGCTTGAGTTACAGGTATCGTGCTTCAATTATAGTTCTTATAGTAACAATAAGGTTTAGAAAAAGATCACTTTAAGTTAGATTATCATTTAAAATAGCATAGATCTTAAGTTCTTAGGTATAAATATAATAAAAAAATTCTATAATGAGAACTGAAATTCTCAAGGGAAACAAAAGAAGATTGAAAAAATTGAGTAAGAATCCATGTTAATATATTAAAAGTCTCAATAATAAAATGTAAAATCTTATATACTGATTTATCAAATCAATGCCTATCAAACACTCATCAGATTCAAATGTATATGAAAAATATTTTTAAAAATCAAAAGTATAAATAGCAAAAACAGTCTTCCTTAAAACAAAGTTGGATGACTCCATATATCACGACTTTTAATAATTTATCAGGGCAAGATTAATGGAAAGATCAGTACATGAACAGAGGAGCCAGTAACTGGGGCTCTCGTGAACAGCTCAGTGTAGTAGAGAGATCATGGTCTTCTCAGGTGGGTCTTAGATATCCACAGGGAAAACAAGAAGTACAGACCTTCCTGGGTAACTTTCAGAATAAATTCTTAGAAAATTGTAAGCCTGAACTGTAACAATATTATAGAGTTTCTAAAATAAAATATCAAATAATATTTAAGAAGTGGCCAAAATTTGCCTGCCCAATACAGAATAAATATGAAACTACAAAGGAGAAGATTGATGTTACACACTAAAGTGAACAGCTTCTAGCTATTAAAACAAAATTACAAGAGTACAAAGCAAACCATGTTGCTAAACTTCTCCAGAACCTTTATAAAATAGAAGATTACTATACTGAAAATAACTTCTACAAATAATGAGAAAGAGTCACACAACTTTAAACAAAAATTGACTAGGGTCTTTTAATAGATACTTCCATAAATATCTGATGGACATATGAGAATATATCCAATGTAGTCAGCCATCAAAGAAATATACATCAAAACCCCAACAGGATATAAAAGTACATCCACTAATTTGGCTGAAATGGCTTGTACAATGTCAATAGCACTTATCATCAAAAATAAACAATCTGGGACTTTCTTTGTCTATTAAGGGAATATTTGTGAAACAATTAATTTTAAAAACTCCTCAACAGCACCTTCTGCTGTTTTGTAAACACACAAGTAGTATGACCCAGCAGCTACTCACTTCTAATAGGGAAGAGCAGGACAGATTTATCAAGAAAACCATCTGGAGATGTACTATGCTCATGATCATAGAATGAAGGCTAGGTTTTGCAGCAGCATTCAGAAGTGGATGAGTCATGAGTAGATGAATCATGATTAATCCATCGACAAGTTCATAGCTGGATAAACTATTAAGAGGTAGGACTTGATAGGATAATGTGAGGCACTGGCAGCATGCCTCTAAGGAGGTATATCTTGTGCCCAGTAGCTTCCTGCTCTCTCTCCCTCCCTCCCTCTTCCTCCCTCTCTCTCTGTCTCTCTACTGCTCTACAGCCATAAGTTAACCCGCTTTTTTCTACTCACTACATGCTGCCTCTCTGGTATTCTCCTTCACCACACATAAGCGCAGAAGCAATGGTGCCAGGTGACCACGGACTGACACCTCTGGAAGGATGAGGCAAAACAAATCTTTCCTCAGGGAAGCAATTTTCCTTGGGTATTGTGTCACAGTATGAGACATATATGAGATTGTCCATAACATTTCTGTATCTGGTTATATCCATAGAATCACAGGTATTAAACTAGCACTTTTCCTCTGAACAGCTATAAAAACAGAAAACCATATACTTTAGACACTGTGGTCCTTGCGAGATGGGGGCTGCATATGAAGATCCCATACTTAACTCCTGCCTTCTCCTAAGATCCATTTTCCCATACCTTCAGCGTAAGAAAATAGGGCCGTGAAGAAACCTCAGTCTGTGGCACAATCTACACCAAATCTAACTACCATCCTCAAGTGTGTGGGTCTGGTTCTGGTTGTTGTTTCTTTTGCCATTTAATCACAGTGCATTGTTTCCTTGTGTCTTTGGTAACTTCATGTAATAATTTTTTTGGTAGCAGCACATTTCTTAGAACATGCCTTATGTATTGGGAATATCTATTTAAGTTATTTGCTGAATGAGTTTACTTCTGTCAGGAATGGGGAGTTACGAACATGTTACAAAATTTGTCAAATTCCCAGTTTATTTTAGCCACAAAGATGCAAATTCCATTCTAATGCCTTGACTTCTTGATTAGAATTTTCAGGACAGGCAATATTCATCCCTTTAACTGAAATCCAGCACACTAAGAATTAAATTTCTTTATAATCTCCACTCATAAGAAAACTTCAATGGCTTTGTTGTTGTGTTTTGGTGGTCATCACCATGAATCTATTCTGTCAGTAGTCCAGGGATCTCCTACCCAGTTCCTTCATGAGTTCTGGGCCTCTGTCTCCCCTCTCAGTACCAGATGGTGCTGCCAGCCTCACTACTATCCCTCTTTCCTCTTTTGTGTTTTCCCTCCATTATGTTTTCTTTTACAGGAAAGGGAGAATCGGTGCCTTGAAAGGTTCACTATAGCTTATCCTTAATTCATTTTTCTAAAAATTATTTTAAAACATTCTAGCACACAGGGAAGGATTTTAACGGGGGATTTTTAACATATCTCCTTTGAACAACTAATGGATCTAAGAAGTGGGGATGTTCTGTCTGGGTAGAGGGAGATCAAAGACAGGGTAGGCAATGAAAGAAGGAAGAGTGGGCAAATGTAGTCATAGCATTCAAAGTACGAATGTAAAAATGCAACGAGGCAACTGAAAGGTATAGGTAGGGTTGAGAGGGTTGAGAAAGAACTATAAAAAGGGTGATGTTGATCAAGATACATTGTACTCATAAACTGACAAGTTGAAACTGAACAATAATAAAAAATAAAAACATTTAGTAATGAAATACAGGATTTGGGATGTAAAAAATAGCCTAAACATGTTGTATAGCACTTTTGTAATTCTACATCTTTAAGTCTCATAATTCCTTCCCTTAGTGAGGTTCATCCCACAGTTGGGCACACAGAAGTCATGTGATGAGCCTTCATTACCTGTCACCTGAGCTAAACCAGAGATGTTGCTCAGCACGTGAATGTTGACATTTCCAATGCAGCCTCTCCTCTCCCTTCACATCCAAGTTGGCCAATAAGATGTAGATGCTTATTTTCTGCTTTTCCTTTGTTAAAAATGAAGATTAATTACTAAAACAAGAAGTATATTCACATTTCAAAGTTTAGAAAGTAAAATAAATATAGAATGAAAAATCTTATCATCCATTTTTCCAAAAATATCCATTCATCTCAACTGATAAACCAATATTGGTGAAAGTATGTATGATGAAAACTTTTACAACTCTTAGTTCTAAAAGTATTTTAAGAACGAACAGGACTTAGTGATCCATAAATTCAGTACAAGGCTCTATCTCATTTAATTAGCACAGATGCAAGGTTAGAAATGGAGAGACTGAAGGGCTGGGAAGGTGGCTCAGTGCTAGGGCGCTTGCCTTGCATGCATGAGGCCCTGGGTTCGATTCCCCAGCACCACATATGCAAAAGAAAAAAGACTGGAAGTGGTGCTGTGGCTCAAGCGGTAGAGTGCTAGCCTTGAGCTAAAGAGCTGAGAGACAGTGCCCAGGCCCAGAGTTCAAGCTGCATGACCGAACCCCCCCCCCCAAAAAAAAGAAATGGAGAGATTGAATAATACCTGATTAGCCACAGAATTATTTTAATAGTATATATAAATCACAGAGTGATTTCATAGCCCATAATCTCCACATCGCTAGCCCGCCCCTTCCATGTGGCCTCTCCATAACCAGAATTCCATCACCAGGCTTTGGATTAGTCAGGAACACAAGTGTTCTTCTCTTTCTCCTATGCATTGGTTAAGCAGATCTCTCCTCAAACTCTCACTGCTGTCCTCTTCTGTGTTTTCCCTCCTGTCAGGCTCAAAGCAAGACATAGAGGAAGGAAAGATGTCAGCTAACCTACACTGGAATGGTTGCTGGAGCTATTCGAGTTACAGTGCAGGAATCTACATCCTGCCTGTAAGATTACCTGCAGTTCCTCACATCCAACCTAAGGGTGGGTCTACTGGGTCCACTATTCTCTCTCGCTTCTCATTTTCACAGAAAGGAAATAAAGAAGTGTGTTTGTGTGCAGTTAGCCTGGGATGAGGCAGCTCATCATTTAAAAAGGAATAACATCCAAACGAGGGAGTCACGGGTATGGCTGCCTCTTCTCTGAGGCAAGCCAACAAGGTGAGTTTTGCAGACAGATCAAGACAAGAGGTCCTCTTAGGACTTTGTCAAAATAGAAAAGTTAAAAACAGTTGGGGAGTCAGTCAGGTGCCCATCTGCTGGCTGGTTTTGTGTATTTTTTATGAAGCAAGTGTACATGGTGGTATAGAGAGATGGCTGAGAATTAGGAAGCAAATGTACACCAAGTGTGCACAGTGGTGTAGAGAGATGGAGAATCAGGAAGCAAGTATACAAGGTGGTATAGATAGATGGCTGAGAGTCAGGAAGCAAGTGTGTGGTAGAATAGAGAAATGGTTAAGAATCGTGCCTAAAAATCAAAACAGAACTTAGAAAATGGCAAAAACTCCCATGCTCCTGGATTGGAAAGATTAGCATCGTGAAAATGGCAATAATTCCCAAGGCTATGTACAAATTCAATGCAATACCTATCAAAATTACAACGTCATTCTTCAAGGAAATAAAGAGGCAATCCAAAAATTCATATGGAACAATAAAAGACCCCGAATAGCAAAAGCACTCCTCAACGGAAAGAACACTGCTGGAGGAATATCAATACCAAATTTCAAACTGTACTATAAAGCCATAGTAATCAAAACAGCTTGGTACTGGCACAAGAACAGACCTCAGGACCAATGGAATAGAACTGAAAACCCAGAAATGAACCTACAGACCTATAGCCATCTAATCTTTGATAAGGGAGCTAAAAAAAATAGAATGGAAGAGAGACAGCCTCTTCAGGAAATGGTGCTGGCAAAACTGGTTAACTACTAAAGCTAGATCCTTATATATCACCCTGCACCAGAATTAACTCCAAATGGATCAAAGACCTCAGAGTCAAAGCAGACACTCTGAAAACATTACAGGATGGAATAGGAGAAACCCTAGGTCTCCTTAGCACAGGCCGAAATTTTCTTAGTAGAGACCCAGAAACACAACAAATCAAAGAAAGGTTGGACAAATGGGATTGCATGAAGTTGCAGAGCTTCTGCATGGCAAAGGACATAGCTAGCAAGATCAATAGAAAGCCCACTGATTGGGAGAAGATCTTCACTAGCCATACAACGGACAAGGGTCTCATATCTAAAATATACTTGGAACTCAAAAAATTAAATCCCCCAACAACAAATCCTCAAAGAAACAACTGCCCAATAAATAAGTGGGCTAATGACTTAAAGAGAAACTTCTCTGAAGAAGAAAGAAGGATGGCCAATAGACACATGAAGAAATGCTCAACCTCTCTAGCCATAAAAGAAATGCAAATCAAAATAACATTGAGATACCACCTCACCCCAGTTAGAATGGCAAAAATCAAGAACTCTAATAACAACAAATGCTGGAGGGGATGTGGACAGAAGGGAACCTTACTTCATTGTTGGTGGGAGTGTAAACTTGTTCAACCACTTTGGAAAGTAGTATGGAGGTTCCTCAAAAGACTCCACATAGAGCTCTCCTATGATCCAGCAATCCCACTTTTGGGCATTTACCCAAATGATCACAAACCAGACCAGACTAAAGCTACCAGCACAACTATGTTTATTGCAGCATTATTTACCATAGCTAAGATATGGCATCAACCCAGATGCCCCTCAGTAGATGAATGGATCAAAAAAATGTGGTATATATACACAATGGAATTCTATGCCTCCATCAGAAAGAATGACATTGCCCCATTTGTTAGGAAATGGAAAGACTTGGAAAAAATTATATTAAGTGAAGTAAGCCAAGCCCAAAGAAACATAGGTCCCATGGTTTCCCTTATTTGCAATATCTAGTATATGTATGAGTCAAGCAGAAAAGGTCAGATAAGTTGATGTTAGGAAAATGAACCCTAACATATATATTCAAATGTTTTTTTTTCTTTCATGCATTTGTTTCTAGCATGTTTATAAGATTATTTCTTTGTTGCTTTGTATGTCCCTCCCCCACAGTATAACCCCTGCTTTCACTGTATTGGATGTGGGCACTATTTGTGGAGCGGAAGGGGGAAAACAGATCATTTAAATAGGGATACAGGTGGACCCATTGCAACGAGATGTACAAGTCATTATGTCAAAAACGAACTTTACAACGTTGGTGGGGGGCGGGGAGGATCAGGTGGGGGTGCGGGGGGGAGGCTAGGAAGGGATGGGAAGGGTAAACAAAGGAGGAGGCTACAATGCTTGATAAGAAATGTGCTCACTATCTTGCGCATGTAATTGTAACCCCTCTGTACAGTATTTTCACAATAAAAAAATGTAGTGAAAAAAAAAAGAATCGTGCCTAAGTGTACATTCCAGCCACACCAGCAACTTCATGTGTGAGCTCTCTCAGCTGCAACATTTCTTCTGATGCTAAGAGCTGTATAGTTCCCATGTGATTGATTGGAATGACGGAGTACAGCCCCTGCTGGACTGTATTGTAGTGTGTACAGTGCTTTTCCTGTGCACTGAGCTCTGCCCTCACAGATCTCACTGCTGTGTGCATTTGGTCCATACATGTGTCACTCACCTCTCAGGATCTTCTCCTGAGGCTCCAGTGGCTCCCTCTGTGGCCCGGGAATGTCTACCCTTCCCATTGTCTAAGGTACACTGAAGCTGTTATGAAGTGTAAATGCTGGAGCAACACCTCGTGGGGTGTGAGTGTACTGCCCCAGCGTCAGGGCCCTGCTCTGGACTGAGTGCTCGCATCTTCCACATTCTGTTCAAATCTTCAGTCCCAATATTACAACATTAAGAGGTGGGCACCTCTGGGGGTAATGAAGTTCAAAGAGCAGGGCACTTGTGCCCTTGTAATAGGATGATTTAAAAAACAAAACAGAACAGTTTTCTCCCTTTAGTATGTGAGAACAGAGCAAGAAGACAGCTGCCGCTGGCCAGGGAACAGGACCCTTGCCAGATTTTAAATTTGTAGACACTTTGTTTGGACTTCCCACCTCCAGGTCCATGAGAAATGGTATGTGGCATTCTGTTATGGACACCTGAGTTGAGAGAGTCTCGTGTACAGAACTACATTCAGAAGGCTGCATGTGCCCTGCACGCATAGACTACAGAAGTCAGGCAGCTCAGCATTCATCTGCATGATGTGCAGACATCAAGTGTGAATAAACTTGATTCATCTTAGCAGTTCTGTGCTATGCACTAGGAAATGAAAAGGACCAGCAATAAGGAGCCACACTGATGGGGTCAGAGAACAAGAGGCCAGCTAGGCTTTACCTCCTCCAGAAATGCTTAGAACAGTGGATCCCACCCTGCTCAGAGAGAAATGTACCAGTAGTGCCCACTGTAGACCTTTCTCCATTTTTTTTTTGTTTTGTCGGTGGTGGGGCTTGAACTCTGGGCCTGGGCACTGTCCCTGCGCTCTTCAGCTCAAGGTGAGTGCTCTACCACTTAAGCCACAGCACCACTTCTGGTTTCCTGGTGGTTTATTGGAGATAAGAATCTTACGGACTTTCCTGCCCGGACTGGCTTCGAACCATGATCCTCAGATCTCAGCCTCCTGAGTAGCTAGGATTACAGGCGTGAGCCACTGATGCCCAACTTTCTTCATTTTAACTAAAAAATCTTAGACCCATAGATAAACAGCCACAATATACTATATACTAGGGACAAAGTGTACAATTACATACATTTTCCCCACAAGCACTAGCCTAGGACACAATCATTATGACTCTGAAAAGTGAACTCAGTAGGTAAAGATGATAGGTACAAATTCTGACTTCATGTTCAAAGATAAGTCTTTCAAGATCATAAGGGTTCCTTTTACTGTCACGTGGTATTCTGATTATAGATCAGGGAAAACAAACCCTTAAAACTTAG
Source organism: Dipodomys merriami (assembly GCF_024711535.1). Classification (NCBI taxonomy): domain Eukaryota; kingdom Metazoa; phylum Chordata; class Mammalia; order Rodentia; family Heteromyidae; genus Dipodomys; species Dipodomys merriami. Next base: position 6,876,728 of record NW_027205381.1, read on the forward strand.
CATATTCTGTAAGGAAATAGAACTATTTCTACAACCATTTATACAAGACAGGTGAATCTCACATTTCCAGTTTTCTTCATGGTGCAATGCTACCTAAAACATGCTATATACTCTGTGCCTATAGGAACACAGATCCAGGATACATTCAGCCCACATGTGGGACGGTTCCAGGCCAATTTTATATCCTACCTCCTATGAGGAGTCTTTCTTGATTCTTTTTTTATTGTCAAGGTGATGTACAGAGGGGTTTCAGTTACATAAGAAAGGTAATAAGTACATTTCTTGCCAACTTTGTTACCCCCTTCCTTCCTTTTTTTTCTATTTTTCCTTCCCCAATCCCCTCCCCTAGTTGTACAGATCGTTTCTAACATATTGTCTTGTATATATCGCTGGTTGCATTGGTTTCCCCCCCCCTTGTCCTTTGTCTCACCATTCTGTTGTTCCCTTTCCCTTCCCTAATTCAAATAAAGGTATATACAATACCAGGGTACCAGAATAAAAATGCAGTAACAGCAGAGGATGTACCTTAGGGGGAAGAACATAACAGAAGAAACAAAAAAATCACATAGTACATTAAAAACAATAACAACCCATTTATCATTTCTTTCTCTGGTTGTACATCTTCAGAGATAGAAGACTGAAGGTATAATGGGCAGACTGCACATGGCAGTTGAACCATAACACACTACCTCTGCAGCCACCAGCCCAGCACAACCAGGTCTGAACTCCTAACTGACAACTTCCCTTGTTTGCCTCTGCCACTAACTCAGCCAACCAGAGAAAGCTAAGTGTGGTCCCAACCCAACCACAGAGAATATTCGTCTAGTCAGGCTTCTAAACTAAAGTACTGAAAAACACAGTGTGATTTATAAACAGAAGAAATATATTCATTACAGTTTTGAAGGTAAAAGTCCAGGATCCACATAATGATAGATTAGAAGTCTGTTGAGGGCTGGCATCCTCTATCCATAGACAGAATCTTCTCCTTTCCCTCTTCCTCATCTTTTTCCTTACCTTCTTCCTCCTCTTGTATTAGCAGGGATTGAACTCAAGGCCTCAAGGTCTCATGCTTGGTTCTCTAGAACATGAGCCAACACTACTCTCAGACCTTTTGCTCTTTTCAACTCATTTATCAGATTGGGTTTTGTGCTAATCTTGCCCAGGCTCTTCTTTCCTCTACCTTGGGAGTAGCTGAGATTACAGGCATGTGCCACCATGCCTAGCCCTGATGGTGTCTTTTACTATGAGCTTACAAAGTAGAAAGGACAAGGTGTCTCCAAAGAGTTTCTTCTTCATTTACCTTCATGAGCTCATCACTTCCCAAGGTCTTCCCTCCACACCATCACACTAGAGGCTAGGATTTTACCCTACAGATCTGGAGGACACAAACATTCATGGATACAGTAGATTGGTTGTCTCACATCTAGCAAATATACCTACAGCTTCCCTGTGCCAATAAGATCTCATCAGAACATATCTAAGCCTTCTACTTTCCACGCTGTGTTTACCCCATGCCTCCTTCTCTACTTGAGTCTCTGTGAGACGCAAGGGCTGACCTCATCCTTCCCCATAGCAAGCTCTGAATAAATGCGCTGTTCCCATCTGTATGGTCATGGATTATTTCCACCAAGAACCACAGGGAAGCCCTAGCAGTGAGGAAGGAAGATCTCCCTGGGGACTGGCAGTTGGCCATCTGGACTCTCATCCTCTCAGCCTTCTCTTTTGGTAGAATCCAAGGTTGCACTGTTCACCATTCTACTGGACACCTGCAGCAGCGACTCAGAAGCTGTTTTTGCTGATAAGCCTTCACGCTTCACTTAGATTCACAAGTAACTAAAAGCGGAATAAAAGCAAGCCTGCCATCCCTGTTTTCATTTTGTATGTCTCTGTTATTTTGTGTTAGACCTCTGTTTAGCTCTGTTATATGCATGTTAGACACTCAAGAAGTGTCTGTCTACTCATCCATTGTTGGGCAACTGGGCTGATTCCATAACTTGGCAATGGTGAATAGGCTAGCAATGAACACGAATTGCAGTTCTCTTTACTGTACCGTGGCTTGAAACATTTTGGATAAATGTCCAAAAGTGGTATAGTAGATCATAGGACAGTTCTGTGTTTAATGTGTGTGTGAGAGAGGGGGGGGGAGGGAGGGAAGGAGGGTGGGGGGAGAGAGAATCCTTGGGCTAGAACTCAGGGCATAGGCTCTATCCCTATGCTGTTTTGCTTAAGGCTAGAGCTCTACTACTTAGGCCACAGCTCAATTTCTGGCTTTTATTTTTGTAGTTAATTGGAAATGCGTCTTCTCAGGCTGGCTTTGAAGCATAATCTTCAGATCTCTGCTTCCTAAACTGCTAGAACTACAGGTGTAAATGCCTATGTTTTGTTATTTGAGAAATCTCTAAACTGCCTTCTATGTCCTGTGTAGAAAAATGAATGGACCTGAAAAAATATGTTAAGTGAGGTAATTTAGGCTAATTGTAAATATATATGAAAACATACATGGAGTCAATCCATAAACACACAAACTGACTAACGTATAGTATACACAGGGAGAAGTCCAGTGGCGAACTCTTTTGAACAAAATGAATCTTAGGAAGACATGTTTCTGGAAGATGGAAAATGAAAGGGAGAAGGCAGATGAATGGAAAGAGGAAGGGTGAGAAAGTATGTGAAAACTGAAACCAGGCGACTTGAAGATGGATGGGGTCAAGGGTGATGGAAGGGTGACACTGATAGAATGCTTTATACTCATGAATTGACATGTTGAACTGAATCCTCCTTTATACAAGATAATAATTTATAAAAGAGAAAAGGTAACTGACACATCATCATCAAAGGTGTCTAAGTGTCAGTCTTCAGTCACTGTCCTAAACCTGTAGCGACCTCAGGAGCTAGGAAGAATAGAGCCTCACAGACAGGTTACCCCAGCATGAGATCACCCCTTGAAGGGAGCAATCATTTCATAGGAACCAGGATCCTCCTTCAGGCACTCAGGGCTGCTTCTGAGCCAGCTTGCAGAACCAGAGCTGAATACTAATCAGCAACCAGCCACAATTTGGCCAAGACTGCTGCTTAATTTTGCAGACCTCTTACTCCTGGCTCCAAACCTTCATCCACTTAAAGAGAAAGCACAAAGGATATTTTAGGCTGAGATTTTAATATCCATCTTCTCCAAATGGGCATTTGAATTAAATTTCTTTTCTGCCTTTAAACATTATTTTTAAGGTAATTCACAATCACTTCTATTTTCTTCCTTTGGGGCAAGTGGCTGGACCTGACATGTTGCAACATCGAGGGTCAAACCCAAGCAAATTAGTGGAAAGAAATAGGTTTATTCAATACTGGCCCTGAGGAAAATAGATGAGACTTTTGTGTGTCGAATCTCCCTCTTCAGGGAATCAGTAGTGCAGAGATTTCATGGAACACAATGGCATTGCAGCGAGACAAGTGGTAGGACATCCCATCGGACAGGATCTTTCTCTTCAGATCTTGGGGTGCTACCTTCTTCTGATCTGGAAAGGGAGGCCTGACCGGGACTTCCTTTCCCCTGGAGCAAGGATACCTGACTTGTCTTTGAAGGTCAACACTGCACGTCAACCCATGGGCTCTGGCAGAACACCTACTGAACCCTCTCTTAATTCATAGACTACTGTGGGATTTGAGCTTTCAGGCTCACACCTATAATCCCAGGGACATAGTAGAGGCTGGGATCTGAGGATCATGGTTTGAAGCCAGCCTAGGCAGAAAAGTCTGTGAGACACCTATCTTCAATTAACCAGCAAAAATCCAGGAATAAAGCTGTGGCTCAAGTGGTTAGAGAGCCAGCTGAGCAAAAAGGCTAGAGTATGTGCTCAGGCCTTGATTTAAAACCCCAATACTGGTTCATGTTCACAGAGACAGAGAGATTGAGAGAGAGAGAGAGAGAGAGAGAGAGAGAGAGAGAGAGAGAGAGAGAGAGAGAGAGAGAGAGAGAGAGAGAGAGAGAGAGAGAGAGAGAACACTATGGGAGAGGGATGGACCCTTAGAGAAGAAAGGGAATATTGCGAGGAATGAATAAACAGCAGTTTTCACCTGCTCTTTTATACCTGTCATGGGCAGGAGCCTGGCTGGGAAGCAGAAGCTCTCAGACCCCTCTGCAACCACATCTTTCTATGTGGAAACTCAGTGCATGCAGAGAGAGCGCTGAAGCCTTCAAACAAGTGCTCACTGCTGAGCGACCTTAGGAAGGCCACACAAGGCAGAGAGCCTCAGGCTTCTCTCCCCTACTTTCATGAATGGGACAGATGGCCTTGCCTCTACAGTGCTATGGAGAAAAGGAGACTGCATGGGGTCAAGTGGCCATCTACCAGCTTGCCAGAGAAGACTTCAGAAAAGTGAGTATGGCTTTTGTCTCTCTCCTTGGCTAGCTTTATTCAAATAGAGCAGCTTGCTTTGTTAGTACTTATTTCTTCAAGTGGCTCTTCAGCACGTCTTGACACTCTTATTCATGGAGTGAATACCTCTTCTCCCACAAGGCAATTGACTGGATGTTGAGAAAGCCAACATGTAAGCTGTGCTCATGGCATAATTAGGATGGAGAGTATCAGAGAAAGAGATAGAGAAAGAGAAAGAGAAGGGGAGGGAGGGACTGGACCTGGTGTCATTAGTATGTATCCCCAGTGACCACTTCAAGGGAGCTGCAGGCCACCTGAAGACATGGGAGATAAACAGGCATAACACAGGCTGAAAATGAGAAATACTTTATTCTCAGAGCCTCAGATGGGCACTGGGTCTGAATGCTTACCTTCATTCAGAAGACAAAGAACAAAAAAAAAATACAGAAAAGATTTGTTTATATAATGTTTTAGCCAAAACTAGGGACAGGGAAATTCTGGGCCTGCCTCTGTCTTGTCCACATCAGTAGCACAACTTAGAGAAAAGATGAAACAAAAGCTGGAAGATACACAGATGGATTGACTCATGAGTCCAGACATCTGAGCTGTGAAATGAGGCTCAATGCAAGGGCTTTGGATGTGGCCATTTTTACTCCCAGCAAGGTGTTTACTACAGGGGTCATAATTTGTAGGTCACTCCTGTGTTTTGCATTTTAAAAGTCACTTTGAAAAGTATACATGTCTGTTACATTTTATAAAATATACCAAATAAGTGAAGAGAGAAACTATTCCTGATCCATATTCAATAGGTAATCAATGGTAATTTATTGACTGATGCACTCTTAATCTGTTTTATGTATATAATTTTAAAATAGTTTGCTAAATAGTGTTTAAATGCATGTATCCCACACACATATCTTCAATTGCTTTCTTCAAATAATTTATGGTACACATTTCCCATATTACCAGAAAGCTCATGTACATAAGATTGAAGAGATGTATAATTTATCCAAGTGTAAGTAGTACTATTTAAAATCTTCAGCTACCAATGATTTTACTTGTGTGTGAGTTCTTCCTCCTTCATGACCTATGCCACATCTATTTCTCAGTCTCCATGAGAGCTGATGAAAAAGCCATGACCAGGATTTCTGCTCAGAAGTTCTTTGCAGGTTGCTTCCTACCTTTGGATTACATGGCCAAACAATGAAGATTTCTCCAGGTTCAGAATGTATGGGAACTGCTTTGTACACATCAAATACACTCCATCTCCTTGCAGGATCTCCAAGGGAAGAATGCTCAGAAGAAGAGGAGGCCAATCCAGAAACAGTGTAAGTGCTACAGGCTCTCTGAGGACAGGTAGCTTTGTCTGGCCCCTCCAGCAGACCTGGTCCAGAACACACACGGTATGCAGACCTGTAATGACAACTATTTGATGCAGGGATGGCAGCTGTAGATGTGAGGGCAAAGTGGAGTGGAAATGTTGTAAGAAGGTGTTTTGAAAGCTGTAATGGGATGAGTTTGGTTTAGACCATGGTACTGCAAATACAAAAGTGAGGGGTTCGAGTGTGAGGAAATGGAGAGGAGCCCAGAGACATTTTTGAAGGACCCACACAAAAGAGGTGAGTTTCACAGAAACTAAACCATGCCCAGGGAAGTTGTAAGACCCCTGAGGAAAGAAGGCCATGAAGAAGGGATGGCGCTGGTGGTGGTGTCCATCCACAGCTGCTGTGGGCTTGTGCAATGGTCCAGCAGACAATAGAGACATGAGGTAATGGGTTTTGTGGTGCAGAGCAGCCGTGAGGGCTGCTGTGAGCTCACTGGATGTGGAGAAAGGGAGGTGGATGCAGCTCAAGTCACTGTCCAAGAAAGGAGTCCCCACAAGAATGGAAGAGCAAGAGACGAACAGCTCTGAGCTGAATGAATTTAACGTGGGCATATCGATGTATGAGCAACTGGTGTCTGGATCTTCACTTCATTTTGTGGTGTTGTGGCAGAACCCAGGATTTGCTGAACACCATGCACATGGTCTCCTGCTAAGTCATGCACTGGCCCAAGTGTCTGCATCTTGACAGAGATCAGAAAGAGACCTGAAGTGTTCTAGAAAGCTCCAAGAAGATCCTGTGCTCATTCATGGACTCAGAAAAGCTAAGATTGAATTAAGTAAAGGAAACTTTTTTTCTATGAACCAGAAGGGTTTGGAAAGCAGCAAAGGCATGAAAAATAGGATGCTTGCACAAGTAATTAGTGCAGTGTATAGTAAGATGCCTAGGAACAAAAACACATGAGCACACATGCTCAAACACACTTCTACACATTCTCATTTATGTCTACACACATATGCACATGTATCTACCCACACTCATGTATTCACACATATGCTCACTGACACGCTCATGTTCACACACACACATTCACCTGCACATGTACACACACATTTGTGTGTGAACACACACTCATGCTTCTTCCCTCCTCACAGACCATCTGCAAGCATCTCATCCTATCATGAATGCTCAGTAGCCTCTGCCAAAGTGCTGAAGGGGTAGAGCTCTGGAGAACAGGCAGGAAAGCCAGACCCAGGAACTGGAGATCTGTCACTGTCTACTCAGTGAACAGCCAGAAATACATGAAGGAAACAGAGCAAGGGTTAAGATATCAAGAAACAGAAGGCGTGAGAGTAGCAGGCATCTCTGATATTCAGCAGCAAGCCAGGTGTGGCAGTAGCATGGCCCTCCACTTCCCTCCTGCAGGCACTGCTGTGACACAACCATGAGCCACCCCTACGGAAGCAGCATCACCACCCTGACGGGGCAATGCCACCAGCACTGTCAGCAGTACAGTGCCCACATCCTCATCTCCTCTCCAACACACAGTATATGGCCCTTAAGGGTCCAGCACAGGGGGGGCTGCCACCCTCATCGATACTCTGACGGCAGGCTAGGGTGGCTGGCAAAATCCCATGTCCAATGGAGAAGAGCAGAGGGCCTCATAACAAATGGCTACAGCAAACAAACACACCAGCTAAGCAAACCATGGACCCAATCCTGGCAGGGAGGAGTTAGCTGGAGTCAAGGCCAAGTCAAGGCCAGTGTAACAATAGGTCAGGATCCAGACCACTTGCTTGGGCCCAGGCCTGCTGGCAGCTGCTCCTCCCTAAATACCCCTTCATTTTCTCAGCTGGCTCTCACAGGTGCCTGACCTTGCAAACAGGGAAAGTGAGATGAAGACTCCCAGTGTGGGATCTAGTATGAAGAACAGACATCATCAGCTTCAGCCTGCCATTGGCTAGAGGAGCTGGGGATCTGGGTCTGTGATCTGGTCCTGAGGAAATCTGTGTATCTGAGGTGCAGCACAACCCGTGAAGGCTGTGTGAGTGCTTCATTTTAATGAGATCATGTTTCCAGTAGACAGCCTGGTATCTGGAACATAGCGACTAACCCAGGCCTTTTTGCTTACCAAACTCAAAACCTTGGACATTTTGCTCTGGAATAGAGTGTTGGCAGCAAGAGTAGCACAGCACGACCGAGGGCAGGTCCTTTCCATGTGCTGGGACCCAGAGTAAGACTGGACCACAAGTCAATCCTTGGCTACTAAAGAAAGCGCTCAGAAGAAGTACAAGTGACATATAAATACATGGTGAAATACTCAATCTTCTTAGCCATAAGGCAATGCATATTAAAAAGACATTGAAATTCCATCTCATCACTTAGAGGGGGAAAAAGCCCAGCCGAACAACAATAAATGCTAGGGAGGAGTTACTGTAAATTGTTATACACTCCTAAAAAACTTAAAATACAACTATTTGATGATCCTGTATAACCCACTCATGGGCATATATTCAAAGAAATATAAATACAAATACAATAGAAATATTTTCTTTTTTATCATTGAATATAGCATTTTTAATATATTTTTATTGTAAAGATACTGCACAGAGGAAAAAGGTAATGAGTCCATTTCCTATCAAGTATTACTATCTCTTCCTTTGTTTTTCCCCTACTTCCCTTCTCTACACAGCTCCCAACTCCTCCATCCCAACACTCTGAAGGTGTAAAATTCGTTTTCAAACATAGTGTCTTGTACAACTCTCATTGTTACAATGGGTCAACCTGTATCCTTATTTCAGCATTTTGTCATTTCTCTTCCCCTCTCCAAATAAGAAAAATGTGCATACATGATCCAGGGCACCAGAATCAAATACAATGACAACAGGGTGGAAGAACATACAAATGAAACAAAAAAATCGTATAATACATTATAAGCATATTAAAAACAACAGCAAGAAAGATAAAAGCTCTTGTGTCCCTATCTTGGGGTTCATTTCACTTAGCTTCATCATATATGGTCATATGTACATAGCTTTGACCTTTTCTGCTTGTCCTAGACATATACTAGTTATTATAAGTAAGGGAAACCATGGGACCTATGTTTCTTTGGCCCTGGCTTACTTCTCTTAATATGATTTTTTCCAAATCTTTCCATTTCCTAACAAATGGGGCAGTGTTATTCTTTCTGATAGAAGCATAGAATTTCATTATATATATATATATATATATATGTTTGTGTATATATATATATGTATATATCTATTTATATATACATACCACATTTTCTTGATGCATTCATCTTCTAAGGAGCATCTGGGTTGGTTCCATATCTTAGCTATGGTGAATAATGCTGCAATAAACATAGTTGTGCTGGTAGCTTAAGTGTGGCTTTGTTTGGGTAAATGCCCAAACATGGGATTGCTGCATCATAGGGAAGCTCTGTGTGGAATATTTTGAGGAGCTTCCATACTGCTTTCCAAAGTGATTGAACAAGTTTACACTTCCACCAACAATGTAGTAGGGTTCCTCATTTACCACATCTCCTCCAGCATGTTGTTATTAGATATCTTGATTATAGCCATTCTAACTGGGGTGAATCTCAAAATTGTTTTGATTTGCATTTTTTAATGGTTAGAGACGTTGAGCATTTCTTCATGGGTCTATTGGTCAGTCTTATTTCCTCTTCAGAGAAGTCTCTCTTTAAGTATTTAGCCCACTTATTAATTGGGCGTTGGTTTCTTTCAGGATTTGTGGTTGGGGGATTTAATTTTTTGTGTTCTAAGTATACTTTTAGATATGAGACCTTGTCCATTAAATGACTAGTGAAGATTTTCTCCCAATCTGTGAGTTTTCTATTGATCTTGCTTGCTATGTCCTTTGCCATGCAGAAGCTCTGCAGTTTCATGCAATCCCATTTGTCCACCTGTCTTTGATTTGTTGTGTTTCTGGGTCTTTATTAACAAAATTTCAGCCTATGCCAAGGAGCCCTAGACTTTCTCCTATTCCTTCCTATAATGTTTTTAGAGTGTCTGCTTTTGGAGTTCATTGTGGCGTAGAGTGATATACAAGGATCTAATTTTATTTTACTACAGGTTTTAACCAATTTTACCAACACCATTTACTGAAGAGGTTGTCTTTTTTCCATTTTATTTTTTTAGCTCCCTTATCGAAGATTAGGTGGCTGTAGGCTGTAGGCTGTAGGGTTCATTTCTGAGTCTTCAGTTCTATTCCATTAGTCATCAGGTCTGTTCATGTGCCAGTACAAAGCTGTTTTGACTACTATGACTTAGTAGTAGAGTTTGAAATTTGGTATTGATATTCCTCCAGTATTGTTCTTTCTGTTAAAGATAGTTTTTGCTATTCAGGGTTTTTTATTGTTCCATGTGAATTTTTGGATTGCTTCCTCTATTTCACTGAAGAATGAGGTTGGGATATTGATGGGTATTGCATTGAATTTGTAGATAGCCTTTGGCAGTATTGCCATTTTCATGATTTTAATCCTCCCAATCCTGGATCATGGGAGGGTTTTCCACTTCCTTAGTTCTGCTTTAATTTCCTTTTTCAGGTTTTCAAAGTTTTCATCACAGAGTTCCTTCACTTCTTTAGTTAACTCCTAGGTATTTTATTTTATGTGAGGCTATTACAAAAGGAGTTGCTTTCCTGATTTCAGCTGTACTCTTCTCATTATTGGCATACAGAAAAGACATTGATTTTTGAGGGTTAATTTTGTGTCCTGTTAATTTGCCAAAGTTTCTTGAGTAACTTGGAAATCAAGTCCATGGGGTTCCTTAAATACAAGATTATGTCATCTGCAAAGGAGAGTTTTACTTTATCTTTCCCTTTTTGGATCCCCTTTATGTTTGCATCTTGTCTTATTGCTCTAGCTAGTCATTCTAATACTAAATCAAAGAGAAGTGGAGAGAGTGGATATCCTTGTCTCATTCCTGAATTTAAAGGAAATGGCTTTAGCTTTTCACCATTACGTATAATGCTGGCTGTAGGTTTGTCATACACAGCCTTTATTTTAATGATGAATGTTCCATGGATTCCTATTTTTTCCAAAGCTTTCATCATAAAGGGGTGGCGGATCTTGTCAAATACTTTTTCTGCATCTATTGAGATAATCATGTGATTCTTATCCTTGCTCTTGTTGATGTGATGAATTATATTAAATGGTTTGCATATATTGAACCAGCTTTGCATCCTTGAAATGAATCAGCTTTGATCATGGTGTATGATTTTTTTATGAGATGTTGAAGTCAATTGGCCATAATTTTGTTGAGAAGACTTGCATGGATGTTCATTAAAGAAATTGGCCTATAGTTCTGTTTCTTTGATGAGTCACTGCCTGGTATTGGGATGAGGGTTATGATGGCTTCATAGAAGCAGTTTGGTATTGGACTTTCTCTTTCAATTTCATTGAAGAATTGAAGGAGTATTGGTGTGAGTTCTGCTTTGAAAGCCTTGTACAATTCCACTGTAAATCCATCTGGGCCTGGGCTTTTCTTAGGTGGGAGATCTCTTATTGCTGTTTCTATTTTGATGCTTGATATGGGTCTATTAAGTTGTTTTAAATAATCTTGGTTTAGTTTGGGCATATCATCAATATTTTCTAGATATTTATCCATTTCTTCCAGAGTCTCAAGCTTATTAGCATGAAGGTTTGAGAAGTATTCCCTTATAGTTTTCTGGATCTTGGTTATTTCTGGGGTGATATTACCATACTCATCTCTGAGTTTGTTTACTTGGGTGTGTTCTCTCCTTTTCCTAATAAGATTTGCTAAGGGTCTGTCAATTTTGTTAATTTTTTTGAAGAACCAACTCTTTGTTTTGTTGATTCTTTCTATGGTTTTTTGGACTCTAATACATTTAGTTCTGATTTAATTTTAATTATTTGTTTCCATCTACTGGATTGAGGTTTAACTTGTTGCTCTTTTTCAAGGAGCTTCAGGTGCCTCATTTAATTGTTGGTTTCAGATCTCTCCAATTTGTTGGTGTAGGAACTCAGAGGTTTAAACTTGCCTCTGAGTACTGCCTTTGCTGTGTCCCAGAGGAGCTGGTAGTTTGTGTGTTCATTTATGCTGAGTATCATGAACATTTGAATTTCCTTTCTAATCTCATCTATTACCCACTGGTGGTTCTACAGTGTGTTGTTCAGCTTCCATGTGTTCCAGGGTTTTCATCGGTGGCTTCTGTGTTGAACTCCAATTTTATTCCTGTGGTTTAAGAGAATGCAGGGTATAATTTGAATGTTTATCAATTTGGACAAATTTGCTTTGTGACCTAATATGTGGTCTATTTTGGAGAATGTTCCATGTGCTACTGAGAAGAACATGTATTCTAATGCTGCTGGATTAAATATTCGGTATGCAGTTGTTTAGGTCTGAGGTTTCTCTGTTGAGTTTTTGCCGGGTTGATCTATCCAGTGGGGATAGTGGTGTGTTAAAGTCCCCAACAGTTAATGTCTTTGGATCTATGTGTGATTTTGGGAAACTAGTATTTCTGGGATAAATTTATGTGCTGTGTTATTTGGTAAATAGATATTTAGGATTGTAATATCATCCTGAAGGAGAGATCCCTTAATTCTTATGTAATGGCTTTCTTTATCTCTTCTAGCAAATTTTAATTTGAAGGCTATTTTATCTGATATTAGTATTGTAAGGGGGCCATTTGCTTGGTAGATTTTATTCCAGCCTTTCACTTTCACAATATGTTTGTTTTTGTGGGCAAGATGTGTCTCTTGCTTTTTCTTTTGTCAGTCATGGGGGCTGAACTCTGGGCCCGAGAACTGTCCTTAGCTCTTCAGCTCAAGGCTAGTGCGCTACCATTTGAGCCACAGCTCCATTCCAGCTTTTTCAGCTCATGTGGTGCTGAGGAATTGATCCCATGGCCTCATACATGTGAGGCAAGCACTCTACCACTGAGCCAACTTCTCAGCCTGATTCTTGCTTTTTGATCCAACTACTCAGTCTATGTCGCTTAATTGGGGAGTTAAGTCCTTTAATATTGAGAGTTAGGACTGAGAGGTGTTTGGTTTTTCCTGCCATGTTATCCCACTTCTTGGGAGCTGTGCCAACTGGGTTCTTCCTATGATTCTTGGATTCTCTCTTTGCGGGAGGTTTCTTGGCCTTTATTGTGCTCTTGTTGGTTTTCTGTTTAGGACATCTTTAAGTATCTTTTGTAGGGCTGGTTTGGTGGTGATATATTGTTTCAATATTTCTTTGTTGAACAAGGTTTCTATATGACCTTCTGTTATGAAGAAGAGTTTAGCTGAACACAGTATTCTTGGTTGATAGTTGCTTGTCATTAGGGCATGGCATACATCATTCCAGGCTCTTCTTGCTTTAATTGTCTCTGCTCAGAAATCTGAAGTTATTCTGATTGTTTTCCCTTCATAGGTGAATGATCTTTTCCTCCTTGACAGCCTTGGTCTGAATTGATCCTGTGTAGATTACAATGTGATGGTGGGATGTCCTCTTCTGGTCTGGTCTATTTGGAGTTCTCAAGGCTTCTTTTATCTGAATAGGCCTATCTTTTTGCATGTTTGGGAAGTTCTCTGCTAAGATCCTGTTAAATAAATTTCCTGGACCATTAACTTCTGTCTCTAGGTGCTCCTCTATCTACATCAATTAGCCTCAAATTAGGCTTTCTGATGGTGTCTTCTAAATGTTGAATAGATCTAGCATTTTTCTTGGTTTTGTCTTGAATACTTGTATGTTCTTTCTTTATAATGTCTATGCTGTCTTCAATCCCAGAGAGTTGATCTTCTGCATGGTCTAACCTACTGTCAAGACTTTCTACTCTGCTTTTTATTCCCTTTCTTTCTAATTTGTCAGCTTTAGTTATTCTTTTTTGGAGCTTTGTTTTAGATCTTGTATGGACTTCTTTACCTCCTTAATTTGGTCTTCAGTGTTCATTCTCAAATTCCTTAGTTGATTGGTTATGGTTTCATTGGACTCACTTTCCTTCTGTTGGGCTTCATTCAGCATTCCCTTTGTGGCCTCCGTAGATTCCTCCACCTGTCTGTTTGTGGATTCCATGAATGCCTCTATTAATCTTTGTCTATTCTCATCCCACTCATGCAATTCCTCTAATAATCTTTGATTGACCTCATCACCCCAGCGATTTTCCTTTATTAATCTTTGGTTAGCCTCATCATGCTCATGCATTTCCCTATCCCACTCATTCATTTTCCTATCCCACTCATGCATTTCTCTATCTCATCACACAGAGTCCTTTGCAGGCTTTCAAACTTTTTATTCAGCAGGTTTACCAGTACTGTTTGTAGAGCATTTTGGGACCTCTCCCCTGGATTATTCATTAACTGCTCTGTTGCCTGGGTATCCTGAGTGGGAGTTGATATACCTGGACTTACCATTTTTCTTGTCTCTGCTTGTTCTGCCCATTTGGGTATGAAAGCAAAACCAATTCTGTGCCAGAACACTATTTTAAGGCAAGCATCAACCAGAGCCCTGTAGTTGCACAGATTGTTTGACGCAGTCAAAATGAATGCAGATACAATCTAGTTCAACAACAAACAACTAGGGATCAATGGACTAAGAAAAATCAAAGAAGGAGTCAGCAGACCAGAAATTAATAGGTTTAGGGGGAATTGTGAGAAGAAAATAAGATTGGAAAATGTAGGGAGAGAAAGTGAGAGAGGAAATATAACCAAGACCTAAATTCAGAGAGAGTGAAGAGATAGAAGGAAAGGAGAAGAGAGATAAAGAAAAAGGAAAAAGGAAAATTATTAAATTTAAAATAAAACACTTAAAAATTATATAACTATAAAGAACTAAAGGAGTTAAGGCTGGGAGTTTGTGAATTGAGTAATTGATATCTGACTTAAGTATGCATACAATCAAGGATAAGGTTTAATAATTGAAGACAGTATATATCTGGGGATGAACAAAACAGCAATTATGTAAGGCAAAAAAAAGGACAAAAAAGGGAAAAGAGTACAAAGAGTAAAAAGAGAATATAAAATAAACACAAAAAAAGAAACAACAAAAAAACCTAAAATAAAAATGATGAAAAAAATAGACATTTATTTTTTTTATTGTGAAAATACTGTACAGAGGGATTACAATTACATGAGCAAGGTAATGAGTACATTTATTATAAAGCATTGTTGCCTCCTCCTTTGTTTCCCCTTCTCATCCCTTCCCATCTTCCCCCCCCCAATCCCACGCCAAAGTGGTAAAGTTCATTTTTTGACATAACATCTTGTACATCTCATTGTTGCAATGGGTCCACCTGTATCCCTATTTAAACAATTTGTTTTTTCCCGAAACTCCCCCTCCACAAATTATTCCAACATCAAATACAGTGAAAACAGGTGTTCTATGTAATTTTCTTTAAAAAAAAAATTAGTAGAAAAAAGAGTTCTTTGTATTTTTTTGGTGGGGGAGGGATCTTGTGTCTCCCCTGTGTGGGTAACCATTCTCTTGTTGGAGTCTCTGGTTTGCTTGTGTTGTTTGATTTCCTGTATCTTAGTTGGTTTCTTAAATCAGTTTGTTTGAGCAGGCTGGGACTTTATAAACCTCCTCCCAGGCTAGTTCAGTAGGAGGATGATTTACTTTTGATTATCACAAAAGAAGGAGGTGCTATTTCCTCTAGGTTGGAGTTGCTGTAAGGGAGCTAGGTTGTAGGTAACGATGTGGCCTGTCAGCAATCAGTAGCTTTACCCTGATGGGCTAGCTAGCTCCTGAGAGACTCAAGCAGCCAAACCTGGAGCTAATCTCAGGATTTATGTGTAAGGAGTGTCCATTTGTTTTTCTTTTACCATCTAGTGGCTGGAGTTACTGCCCATGCTGTAGATCGGTAGGGTAGCCTCTGGCTCTTTTTACCCACTAAGGAGGGTCTGTCCCACCCATGCAGAGCTGTCTCTGCTTGGGCGGGGCAACTTTCCCTGGGGATGGAGCTGAGCCCTGCAGGTCAGGTTCCTTTGACCTGTTGCATGGCTCCTATTGTCTTCTTCCAAGGCTTCCGTTACCTGTTAGCTCTTCTGGCTCAGTCTCTGTCAGTAACAAAAATGAAGTTCTTTATTGGTGGTGGGGAAGGGGCTACCTTCCCACTGCTGCCCCATGAGAATGAGTGAGGATGTCTTGGGGGTACTCACACCTTTCTGGGTCATTCATGGTCTGTGACTGTCTGGTCAGCGGGATGGAGATTTCCACTTCTTGTCAGTTCTTGCTGGTCGTGAGTAGAATCCACTCGCTCACTGCTTCTGGCACCTTTGTTCCAGGCTCTCTCTGTTGATATGGCAGCCACAGCAGCAGCACAAACCCAGGAGCGCTAGAATCTGTGTCCTTAACCAAGCTGTCTCAATTTTTCTCTCTGGCCAAACTCTGTATTCTGATGGCACATTTGATGTGACTCTCTAGCTGTAGATTTTCCACTGGAACACTAAATCTGGTTTCTATATGAAAGCTTGTTTAGCCCCCAGCTTCTCCTCAGCCATCTTCCTAAAATATCTGACAACAGAAATATTTTCATACCAGATGCCAGTGACTCATGCCTTTAATCCTAGCTATTTAGGAGGCTGAGATCTGAGGATCACAGTTTGAAGCCAGCCTGAGCAGGAAAGTCTCTGTGACTACAATGCACTACTCAGAAAAAACAAGAAGTGGCTCAACTTCAAAGCACTAGCCTTGAACATAAAGAGGCTCATGGACAGTGTATAGGCTCTGAGTTCAAGCCACAACTGACAAAGAAAAATAAAATAAAAGAAATATCTTCACATCCATGTTTATAGTACTGTTCAGAGCAGCCAACTATGGATTAAGCCTAAGTACCCATCAACCGATGAATGACTAAAGAAGGTACAGTTATAGATACATACTGGAGTATTATTCTGCCACAAAGAAGAATGAAATTGTGTCATATGCAGGTAAATAGAACTGAAAATCATGTTAAGCAAAATATGCCAAGCTGGGAAAGACAAATATTGTGTGTTCTCTGTCATTTGTGGAATTTAGCCTGACCAAAAAAAAAAAAAATGACATGAATGTGAAACAAGGACCCAGTAGGAGAGGAGAGGGCAAAGGAGAGGACAGAGATGATAGAAGTACTTCATATTGATATGCAAGCACAGCACAATAAAACTTATTAAATATATTAAAAGGAGAGGAGAGATAAGAAAGTAATAGAAGTGAATTAAAGTATATTATATGCTTTATGCATGTATGAAACTATCACAATAATCTCCTTTGTAGAATTCATATATACTGATTGTAAAAAGAAAGGAAAAGGGAGAAGCCACTCTGTGGGCATGGTAGATGTGCAATGTGAGGTGCACCCGAAGCACTTTGTAACTTCTTCTGTGCTAGCACCACATTTTATACAAGTAATGTCCCCATGGGCTCCTGGACCACTGCTGTTGGGGCTCCTGCTTACCTCCTAAGTGATGAAGAGTCAGAGGCAGCAATGGGAGATGGAAATGGACATCAGAGGAAGGAAGGGAACTAGGCCAAGGGAAGAGCTGAACCCCCAGGCCAGCTGGTCAGCACTTTATGCCTCTGTTACAACAGGGACTGGACCTCTTTGGGCACCCATATCTTCACTGGCTTGTGAGGCAGCAATATCCACACTACATCTCAAGTCAGCATCAACTCAGTGCTTGGTTTAAAGGGGGTTGGTCCCCTCCCAAGCTCAGTTTGAAAGATGACCATCATTGTAGTAGTGAAAAGAAGAGGTAATTAAGATGGCCAAGGTATGGAATCGGCCCAGATGTCCCTCAATGGACAGATAGACCAGGAAAATATGGAATTCTACTCATCCATCAAAAAGAATAATAGTATATCCTTTGCAAAGAAATGAAAAAAACCTCAAAATAATTACATTAAGTGAAGTAAGTCGGTTTCAGAGAGACAGAAAATGCATGTTTTCCCTCATGAGGCTAGAATTAGCAATAAACTAATAATATGTAGCTGGTACATAAGTGCATACAAATGTATTAACTGGACTATGGTAGATTCCAGGGAGAACTCAAATAACGTAACTCCTTAGAAAGGCAAAAGCAAAGTTCAACCAAATGAACAGCAGGAAACAGGCACTCAAGTGGGATGGAGCAGGGACCCATGAATGAAGAGAAACAGAGGAGAATACAGTCAAGAATGCATTGTATATCCTACCATTTTTTTAAGTGAGGGAAAGGGCAGCTGTGGGGGTTGGGAAAATACTGAAAGGGATGGCATTGAGGCTGAAGGCGTGGCTTCATTGGTGGAGAATTAGCCAGTGATTGATACAGCCCTATTTCATATCCTTACTCAGAAGATTGGCTTCTAAATCTTTGCCTGGGTCAAAAGTCTAATTAACATGTCAAACTATTAACATATTAAAGTTAATAATATGTTAAATATTTCCCTTTCATCCCACCAATATTTGCAAAGCTCTCACATTCTGGGAAATCTTCTATGTAATGTGCCAGACACAAAGACATTCTTGCCCTACCCTCCAGAAGCTTAATGTATACCAGGAAGCACTTCAGATCCCATTCCACTCAAATGCATTTGTTTATGTGTTCAAAAATGTACCTACATGCTAGAGGTCATGCCAGGAATGTGGCTGCATTTAAGTTTAGGAGCTTCACCAGGCACTGCTGACTTAGGCCTGTAATTCTCACTACTCTGGGGGATGAGATCTAAGGATCACAATTGGAAGCCAACTCAGGCAGGAAAACTTGTGAGATTCTTATTTCCAATAAACTAGCAAAAAGCCAGACTTGGTGCTATGGCTCAAGTGGTAGAGTGTCAGCCTTGAAAGAAAATCTAAGGAACAGTTCCAGGAGTTGAATTGAAGTCCCAGTACAAAAAAAAATTTAAGGAGCTTAAGGTAACTATCATGCCTCTATTATACTTAACATTTTATTATTTCTTGAACCAGAAAGAACTCTTTCTCTGTGACACTTTTGTTAGTGCCCGGAGAACAATACTCCATAACAAATTGTTGTTATGGTAGACTTCTTTGTGGATTTCATCTGTCCCTTTGCCCTGTCCTCTCTAGCTAGCTGTCACCCTTTCTCTGGCCCCATGCGTGTGTACCCGGCTCTCTTCGGGACAGAATGAGATCCTTCACAGTCCAAGCACCCAGTACTGGCATGGAGAGAGCCACCCAGAGGCTAACAGAAGGCTTGCTGCTTTCTGGAGAAGCCAGCTCCATGCTTAACAAGATTGCCATCTTGCTCTCTATCAGTCTTTTCAGCATGGAGAAATGGTGTTCACTGGGAACATGAAGCGTCTCAGATAAGCAACATGAAGAGCTCTGTGTAACCACAAATCAAATAACAAAATAATCAGTTTTCCACTCAGACAACTTCTAATCTCGCTTCCACTTTACAAAGCAGCAACGTCTGCCATAAATAATGCAAAGCTTAACATGCACTGAGCACCCGGTCACCAGCCAGGCCTGAGTTACACAATGAAAATATTTCATCTGGACTACTTTGTACATGACCACATACTTGTCAACATTTTTAAGTATTTGTTTATACTTATGAAGTGGTTGTGCAAAGGGGGTTCAGGTTATGAGTAAAATGCATTTTGATCAATGTCACCCCTTCTGTCATGCTCCTCATCCTTCCCCATCCTATCCCTATATGTTCATAGTTCTTAAGATTCTGTGACTACAATCAGCTGAAAGAGAACAAGAAAAGGAAGTCTGATGACACTCTTGTCCCTTTTGTTGTAGATACAACGTTCATGCTATGACAGTTAGATTTGACTGGTTCTTAGATTGTATAGTATTTCTGCAGAAGTTTCTAAATTAGCTATGCAGAAAGGTCTGAAATATATCCTGTCATGTCAGTATACATTTGTTTGAAACTTAAATTCTAAAATACTTGGAGACTGTCATTTGAAAAGTGATACCATTTTATCAGTCCAAAAACTTATTTGGCTCATTAGATTATACTTTTACAAGAAGTTCAGAGCCATCTTATTCTCTGCCAAAAATAAGAAATGGAACCACCAAACAATTCCCTCTACCTCTCCCCCACATGGACAAGCTCTGAAAGGTACCTCTCAGAGACCACACCGCACATTAGGACAGAAAGAGAACAGCAATGTTCCTTTCATACATTTTCCTGCTCTTGGTTAGAGAAGAATATTACCAACTGAATGAGAAGGAAATGAGTTACTTAAATGTACTGAAAGGAAAGAAAAAACCACAAATGAACATACAAGTAAAAAATCTCTTTATCTCCTGCCACTAGTTCCAAGTCTCTACACTTAGTCTCAAAAATATGATTTCTTTCATTCAAACTTTCTACACATCATGGTCCTTCCTCAGCCTGCCCAGCACAAGTCTCCAATGTGACTCTGAAATGCTTGTCACTCATCATCTGGTGACACCAGCCTTTCACAAGGTAGTCATCCATTCATCCATCATTCATGGATGGATGAATGAATGGATGGATGGATGGACAGGTTAATAGATGCTAAATGAGCAGATGGGGGATGAGTTAATGGATGGATGAAACAATGAGTTCATAGAGGGATACAAGAGTATACAGATAGTTTTGTGACTGGATGGGTAGATGGATGGGTGGTGGGAAGCTGGATGGCTAGATACATACAGCAGTGAGGAATGGACATGCAGAGAGATGAATAAACAAGTGCAGTAAAGCTCAATAGTTTGTGCATATGATCATATAAAATGATATTTATTGAAATGAAATCCAAGAATGGAAACAAGACGGTTGTTTTGTTATTTTGTTTCTCTTTTGTCACTGTTTTTGTTTTCAGTACTTTTTGTCTTGGATGTAAGTTTATCTGTTCTGGGGATGATAAGAGGAGAGCCCATAAATGGAGGGACAAAGGATGAACAATTGCAGCAGTGACACTTACTGGACACTATGTCGACAATGAACTATACAGCTTGTGAGGAGATTGGAGAAGGAAAAGCTAGAAGAAAGTGAGGGAAGGGTGACACTGTCCAAAAAGAAATGTACTTGCTACCTGACTTATGTAACCATCACCTCTCTGTGCATCACCTTTACAATATCAATTTAAAAAGTGCAGTAAATGGCCAGAAGCTGAGCCATTTTGAAGTAAAGCAGGAAGATGAAGGCAGAAAGTTTGCTTTTAAAGCAAGTCAACTTTGCCCTCTGTGTTTAATTTTACCCCTACACAAGACACATTCTTAAACTATAAACCAGCTTTCATCTATCAGAAGCAGTAACACAGAGTGTAGATGAACTCAGTTGCTCAGAGCATGGGGATGCTGCCAGAGATCACCATGGTTACTATGAAACATCTGTGCAACACCCTTCTGAATCTTTCCGGACCTTCAATCCAACAGTTCTATGCAAAGAATCTTCATCTTTCTCTCAAGAAATGAGTTCTGGGTTCTGGTGATTTTACCATACATTTTCTCCAAACCCTCTTCAAGCACACAGAGTGTGTACACCTCCCTTGCCTTGGGTAGACTAGAACTCATTGAGTCTAACTCCCCACAGGGCTTTCTGGTAGGATGCTGAGTAGCAACTTTGCATTTTCTGACTCAGCTGTGTTTGCTTTCACATCAAGTGTGTGCTTTGGGCACACAGCCCAGCCTTCATTGGAAGCCTCCAGGTCTTTTGGGCTTCTGGTGGCCAGCCAAGAAGCAGGAGAGGCACAGTCCATGGAGATTAGGCAGATAAATGCACCAATGAGGGACATCCTGCCAGCTCAGTCTTCCTGACTATGATGTTTTCACACTTGGCCTATTAAAGTGTAATCATGAGTACAATGCTACCTCCTAGATCATCTCCTGCAGATACAAAGCCCTTCAGAATCTATAATGCTGAGGAGAAATCCTTATCTGGGACGTATACGTGGGACAGATTCCATGTGCATCAGAAGGGGTGCTTCTCTATGGGTTCAGGACCCTGATGTCACTGTTCAGGAGGATAAGATCCAAGGATCACTATTCAAAGACAGCCTGGACAGAAAAGTTTTTAAGACTCATCTCTAACCAGTAAAAACTAGATGTGGAGTTATGGCTCAAGTGGCAGAACGCAATGTTGAGCAAATAAGCCAAACAAGACTGAGAGGCCCTGAGTTCAAACCCCAGTACCAGCATGACAACTTTTTAAAGATACATCTTCATCAAGAAAGTGGAGCTTTATAAACTTGATTAAATGTGAACTTCTAACTCACTCTATGTGAGAGGAAAGTTATGCTGGCTTGGCTTTGAATGTCAGGTATCTCACACCTACACAGACATTCTCATGAGTACAACAAAGGAAATGGCATACTCTCTTAATACTGTCTCATAATAAAATTTCATTTTCAATAAAAGATTAATCGGACCACAGGCTCCTGTCCAACTTACCTTGTCTATTTCCCAGTCCCCTGCATGTGTCCCTTGGCCTCCATGCATTTGTAATACCTGAACACACTACAAAGCCAGGAATAAAAACCCCATTTAAGATGGAGCAGCAGAATCTGCACTAATGACTGCCTCGAAAAATGAGCCAAAACAAATGAGGCCAGGTGAGACTGAGGCCTGTGTGGGTCAGGGCAGCTAGAATCCTCCCTGCCCATGGAGGTAGCTCTGGAAAAAAAGGGCCAAGACCTGACAGCCATAATACTGGCACCCATAAATCTGTGAAAACTCTTCAGGGGCCCATACTTATTACACTGGTCCAAGTTCACAGAATAATCCCTGTTTTGAGAGGAGCTTGTGGCATATTCTTTGCACAGACTGTCTGTGTGATGCATGCCATCCTGCAAGAATGTACATGAGATTCTTGGGTTTCATTCCCAAGTAAAAATGAATAACAATCCTCTGATCTCCCACTCACAAATAGCTAGCATAATAGTCATGAACTACACAACACTGTGAAACATGTTCTATCTTTTAAGAATGAATGTGTTTAATCCATTTATTTGACTATAGCAAATCAACAGAAACTTCACACTTTATAAAGAAAAGGTGTTCATTTAGTTCACAGTTCTGGAAGTGTAAGATGAGAAAAAATATCTCCTTGGCTTTACCTCAGGGCTTTGCATTCTCATATTGGAGAAAAAGTAGGATGTTAGTGAATACAGAGATGGCAAAGAGGGCCTGATGTTTTACAATATCCCAGTTCCACAAGAACTAACTTAGGCCTTGAGGGACTTTATTAATTCTCCTGTTACTCAAATATCTTGCTGACTATGTCATCAACTTAGCTATATGATAGAGTTAAGCTTCCAAATGAGTTTTGGTGGGACAAACTAAAACCAAAGCATTACACATGCAGGTTTGTTAGCTGTGGGAAATATTTCACAGTGGTGTAAGACATTAACCCCAGGGAAAACTGGGTGAGAGGTATATGTACTACCACTGAAAATTCTCTGTGAATCTAAACCTACAATAAATAACTTCTAAGTTTATCCAAACTTTGTCAAGTAATTTTCTTCCAAAGTTCTTTAATATGTAAGTTTTACAAAATTTGAATAATTCTATATATGCTTTGTGCTTATTATGTTTAATACATGTGTGCTACAATCCGTGGTAGTTTACAATAACACAAACTATTTGCCAAGGTTATTTTCACAGCTGGATCCTGATCATTAAACAGATACATAATAGTTTTATTACCCACATATCTACGTTAAGCACTTCATCGTTAGGCAGACAGCAGTGACTGACAGAAGAGCTTTGATCTGACAGAGAGAGCTCTGTGCCTAAACTTAACTCTCTTTCTTCACAAGTACTCAGCAGTTGTGAATCTGACCCAGCTTTTGCTATGTGGGCTTATAAGGTTGGATGATTCTGTACTCTGGCTTCCTCTGACAATGGTTCCCAGAACTGGATTCCTGTCATTTCAGTCAAAAGAGACATAAGGATGACTAACGAGCCAGAAGCTGGTGGTTTGCACCTGTAATCCTAGCTTTTCAGGAGACTGAGTTTGAGGATCGAAGCTCAAAGCCAGTCTGGACAAGACTGGTTATCTTTGATTAAACAGCAAAAAGCTGGAAGCAGAGGTATGGCTCAAGTGGTAGAATTCTAGCCTTTAGTGAAAAAGCTAAGGGACTGAGCTCATGCCCTGAGTTCAAGCCCCAGGACCGGCACACACAAGAAAAGAGAGGATGACCTAAAACATGCATTGCCCCGCTCCCAGACACTGCCTGGGAGGCTGTATTTCTGTGCATTTACTCTCATGGTCATTCCAGAATGAGGGTCATTCTCCCACAGGCATCATAGAAGAAACTAGAGTCCAAGACCCTGAGAAGAGGCAATCTTGACCCTAGAGCCAGCAGGTTTACAGGCATGGCTCTTCTTAATGGCCACACGAGCCAGCCTGCCATTTAATATGGCTTTGGCTAGAATACGCTTCTGACAAGTCAGGCAGGAGGTAAATAAAACCATCCCATAGCTAAATTTGGGCCGCTGGCTATATCACTGACTTTTGGCAACAAGAGAGGCAAAAGTATGTCACAGAGCACACAGATGACATGTCAGCCATAAAACTGAAAGGCCAGGAGAGCAATCCATCCCTGGCTTCCCGCAGCACCTCCTCCCATGGGCGGTAAATCGGCCAGAGTCAGTGACAATTTCCTGCTGCAGAAAACCTCTTTGCCTTCCAAGATAAACCTGCAATGTAGCTGTTTAAAACTGTCAGCAATGATTTTACTTTTATAGTAGGTCTGGCCGATACCAGGTCCTCACTTTGGGTGCAACATTTGAGTGATAAAATGGTTTTGCTGGATTTCTGGGCAGGGCCTCAGTGCTGAACCGGGCATGACTTGACAGCTCTTCACCATAGGGCATCCCCAACCTCCCTTCTCAACACAGCATGTTTCCTGGTGCTTCCTGCTTTCCTGGTCACTCCAAATCTTCATGGACCAGAGCTCGTTTCTCATCCTGAGTTAAAGTCTACTGTAACTGTTACCTGACAAGCGTCTTTGGAGTGGAATTGCTCTTGTTACTGCCATCATAAAATTCATCCAGAAGATGAAAAGCCAGCCATTACTGGCGCATCTCCTCTCCCCTGCAGGTGAGGCTCTCACACTAGGAAGTTTTACAGCACATTAAAAATTGTAATGCAGCTTTAATAGCTAGAAATGCTGTGGAGACCGGTGTAGAGAGCCCTGCAGTCCTCCTCTCCAGACAGGCTGCAGCACCATTGCCACACAGAATCTGTCCCCATCACTGCCTGGACAGTGACAGAATAAACTAGAGTACCAAGCATAAACCAGCTGCATGGCCCCACATCCCTGGGCCTGCAGAAGGGCTAGCGTGGCTAGAAAGAGGCATGTCTGCTCAAGGACAGGCTGGATGAGGGTTCAAACAACTTTCACCTTTCTTGTAGCTAACTTGAGGCCACTGACCTCCTTGGTGTGTTAAGGATTCCGAGTCTAACTGGTATGCAGCAGAAACCACCTCTAGTATGCCTGGGGACTGGGTTCTGGGAGCTGAGATGCATATGTCTCTCAGCCCTGAATTTTTACCCCAGATCAGAGATGCAGCCCTGTACAGACAGAAACCATGAGCCAAGCTGAACACTGGTGGTTCATGCTTGTCATTCAAGATACATAGAAGGCTGAGATTTTAGTATTGTGGTTCTAAGCCAGCCCCAGGCAGGAAAGTCTGAGACTCTTATTTCCAATTAACCAGTAAAAAGCCAGAGGTAGAGGTGTGGTTGAAAAAGTAGAGTGCCAGCCTTGATTTTTGAAAAACGAAAAAGAAATAGAGAGTAGAAGGAAGGTGGGAAGGAAGGAAGGAAGGTGGAAAGGAAGGAAGGAAGGAAGGAAGGAAGGAAGGAAGGAAGGAAGGAAGGAAGGAAGGAAGGAAGGAAGGAAGGAAGGGAACACGAAGCCATGCAGAACAGTGGTCTGCTCTATTCCACAGGATTTGGCACTACTGTGGTTAAAGAGTATCCACTTGGCACCAAAATACTGCCTTTTCTTTGGTTTCCAGAAAGGTAGGTGTGAGAAAAGAGGCTTGGGTTACAGCTCAACAGTTCTTCACAGCTTTATGACCTCAGCAATCTCTAACCCTGCTTATTTGAATCACCTGACCCACGAGGACTCTCCTTTTGTTTTTCCTTTGGCAGAACTAGGATTTAAACTCAGGCCTGTGCATTTACTAGACAAGTTCTCTAACATATGAGCCACATTCCAGCCATCTTCTCAGGTAGCTGAGATTACAGGTAGATACTGCCTTCCTTCACATCCCACCATCCATTAAAAGCCCCCACTGTTACACCTG
The DNA here is from genome assembly GCF_024711535.1 of Dipodomys merriami. Classification (NCBI taxonomy): domain Eukaryota; kingdom Metazoa; phylum Chordata; class Mammalia; order Rodentia; family Heteromyidae; genus Dipodomys; species Dipodomys merriami. The sequence goes on from NW_027205381.1 coordinate 6,902,607, forward strand.
TGTGCTTAGCTTCAGGCCCAGCATAGAGTCCCTCTTCCAGGGAGAGAACTGTTGGCTACTCTCTTCTGTGTAGAGGCCTGAGTCTGGGAGCAGAACAAGCATGCTCAGAACAACAAGGAAGAAGTGGCTATAGGTCTCATGATGCATCCTCACAGTTCCCCTAAAAGGCAGGGATTATTGCGGTCCTGCTCCAGGACTACTACTAACTCAGGACAAGCCATGCCCTGAATTAGCCTGGGATGTCAGCCCTCCTGTCTGTCCTCAAATGCCTTTACTTCCTACCTCCAAGTAGAGGCAACAGGGACACAGGACAAGTGGAAGAAAATGACAACCTCTCTGGGCAGAGAGGAACATTTGTGGGTTACACAACTCAATCTGCAGCCCAAGGGATAAGCAACCTACTGATTGTGCCCAGCAAACCCACAGTAAAGATGATCACATTAGTTGCTACCTAACCCCTGCACCAGATGCTTAAAATCATTCATCAGTAGGAAAATGCAAATAAGATGAACAACTTACTTTTCTTATTGATCTTGTACCCTGCAAAGTTTCTAAATATCTTTACTCTCATATTGGAAGTCGAAATGTCTTGATGCAGGATCATGCCATATATGAATGAAGACAATTCATTTCTTTTTAAAAATCATTATTAAGTGGTTGTTCAAAGTGGTTACAGTTCCACATGTCAGGTTATGAGAATAGTTCATCTTTATAGTACATATTAATATATATAGTACATATTAATATAGTACATATTAACAGTACATATTAATATAGTACATATTAACAGTACATATTAATATACATACACATATATTATCTTTAAGTAGTTGTACAGAGGAGCTGTCCTTTGACAAAATAGTTTATGACTACAATATATCTTGATCAATGTCCCCTTTTTCAACATTCTCACCCATCCTTTCAGTACCCACCTCTTGTTCCCATCCTTTGCCTCATTCATCTTAATTTCAGAGAATATACATTGGATTCATGACTACATTCTCCTCTTCTTCTTCTCATTTTTCCACCCCTCTCCCCTTGACCCTTTGAGTACCTGTTTCCTGGTGTTTTATTTTGCCAAACTTTTACTTTACCTTTCTAAGGAATTGTACTGTTTGAATGCTCCCTTAAACCTACAATACATATGTATATACTTAACACATAATTACTTTGCTTTGTGAGCTAAATCTAGCTTCCAGAAATGAAGGAAAACAAGCATTCTTTGTCTCTCTTGACCTGACTTACTCCATCTAACGTATTTTTTCAAGTCTTTCCATTTTGTTCCATTTCTAATGGATATGCAAAATAATATTATATATACCACCTTTTCTTGATCCATTCATCCATTGAAGGACATCTGGGCTGATTCTATGCCTTGGCTATGGTAAATAGTACTCAGTGAAAAGGACATAGCTAGCAAGATCAATAAAAAGCCCACAGATTGGGAGATTTTCACAATGGACAAGGGTCTCATATCTAAAATATACATGGAACTCAAAAAATTAAATCCCCCAACCACAAATCCTCAAAGTAACAACTGCATGATTAATAAGTGGGCTAAAGACTTAAAAGAGAAACTATTCTGAAGAGGAAATAAGAATGGACAATAGACACATGAAGAAATTCTCAACCTCTCTAGCCATAAAAGAAATGCAAATCAAAATAACATTGAGATTCTACCTCACCCTGGATAGAATGGCTATAATCAAGAAATCTATTAACAGATGCTGGAGGGATGTGGCCAAAAGGGAGCCCTACTGCACTGTTAGTGGAAGTATAAACTTGTTCAACCACTTTGGAAAGTAGTATGGAGGTTCCTCAAAAAACTACACATAGAGCTTCCCAATGGCCCAGCAATCCCACTTTTGGGCATTTACCCAAACTATGATAAACAAAGCCACAATAAAGCTACCAGCACAACTATGTTTATTGCAGCATTATTTGCCATAGCTGAGATATGGAACCAACCCAGATGCCCCTCCGTAGATGAATGGATCAAGAAAATGTGGTATATATACATAATGGATTTCTATGCCTCCATCAGAAAGAATGACATCGTACCATTTGTTAGGAAATGGAAAGACTTGGAAAAAATCATATTGAATGAAGGAATCCAGGCTCTAAGAAGCATAGTTTCTATGGTTTCCCTTATTTATAATAACTATTATATGTCTAGGACAAGCAGAAAAGGTCAAAAGCTATGTGTATATGACTATATAAGATGATGCTAAGCAACCTCCAAAAAAGGGACACAAGTGGTTTTATCTTTCTTGCTGTTGTTTTTAATGTATTTATAATATACTATGTGATTTTTTTTTGGTTTTTTTTGTATGTTCTTCCCCCATGGTATAGCCCCTATTTTCACTATATTTGATTCTGGTGCCCTGCATCTTGTATATACATATTTCTAATTTGGGGAGGGGAAGGGAAATAACAAAATGATGAAATAAGGATACAGGTGTACAACACACTATGTTGAAAATGAACTTTACAACTTCGAAGGTGGGGGAAAGGAGGAGTTCGGGATGTAGGGAGGGAAAGGGTTATGTGGAAAAACAAAGGAAGAAGCAACAATGCTTGATAGGAAATGGACTTATTACCTCACTCATGTAACTGTAACCCCTCTGTACAGTATCTTTACAGTAATAAATATATACAAAAAAGAAAAATTTAATCACAAAAAATAATAGTACTGCAGTGAACATGGCTGTGCTGGTGGCCTTATTGTATCCTGAGTTTTGTGATATTTTGGGCACAGGTAGAAAATTTCTGAGTAAAAATTCAGAAACATAGTAAATCAAAGAAGACTTGGTAAGTGGGGCTGCATCAAATTAAAAGATTTCTGCATTGCCATGGACGTAAGAAACAAGCCAAAAAGAGCTAACAGAATGGAAGGAGAATTTTGCCATCTAAACATCCGATAATGGCCTAATATCCAGAATGTACTGAGAACTTAAAAAATTATATCCTCAAAGTACAGTGCATCTTGATCAATGTCACCCCTTCTATTGTTCTTCCCCATTTCCCTCCTCTCATCTCTAACCTCATGTTATAGAGTTCAATTTTTACATAGTGCACAATAAACATAATTATTGCATTTGCTCACCCTCCCTCCCTCCTTTTGTATGCCCTCGCACTGACATCCACTCCCCAAAGCATGGTGCTACTTCCTGGTATTCATTTTGTTAAGTAGCTCATTAGTTGCTCAAAGGAGTTACACCTTTGGCTTGCCCCCTAAACCATCCTCTACTTAATTTGTTTTACATACATAAAAGCTTGTATATGTTATCATGTATGTTTGTACTTTAGATAGAGCTTCTATATATGAGAGAAGATGTGTGCCATTTGTTAAGATATCCTTTAACTCCTTTCACCCACAGAATCCAAGCCCAGTCCACACTGGAGATTCTCTTCCCTGCAGCTTCCCACTCACATTCTGTTTAGTTATTTATTTAGTGCTGGTGTTGGGTTTGAACTCAGGGCTACCACTGTCCCTGAGCTTTTCTCTCAAGGGTAACATTCTATCACTTGAGCCTCACCTCCACTTCCAGGTTTTTGGTAGGCAATTGGACTTATGAGTCTCCCAGATTTCCTTCCCCGGCTCTCTCAGTGATGGTCAAATCAGCCTTCTGAGAAACTAGGATTATAGGTGTGAGTCACTGGTACTCAGAAGAAACTTACTCTGTATGCCATTATGGGAGCTTGAACTCAGGGCCTTATGCTTTCACTTGGCTTTTTCTCTCGAGGCTGGAATTCTACCACTTGAGCCCACACTTCCACTTCTCCTACTCACATTGTGGAGAGATTGAAATGGATATCATTGTGGAGGATCAAGGCTCAATTCAATCCTCCCATTGATTGCAGAGCACAGATGAAAAGGTATACTCTGAAGTGAAAGGGAGAACACTGACAACTGATACACCATCACAAGTAAAATGCACAGCCCTTCTTTTAGGAGGTAAGAGAGTGCAAAATATTATTGGAGGCACAGACAAAGTTGTCTTATGTATTGTGTATTTTAACTTTTACAACCTCATAAAGCTTGCATGCAGAAATGGGAGAATATTAACATAATAATTATTACAAATGCTTGTCAAAAGTCATATCCACCTAGCAGGGGTGGCACCTCTCATCTTCTCAGGATTCCACTGAGTGCTATGTGGCTGTTCTTGCCATTACATCATGCAGTCCTAAATCAATATTTGTTACAATGATGTAGAGCTTTTGGAGGGGTCCAGACTAACGGAGGAAAGAAGCAGAAATGCTTCTTCTAGTGTGATAATGCCAGGATGAGAATATCCAGTGTTTTAACAGTGAAACTGTTCCAGTTAAAAACAGGGCATTACACCGACTAATTGGTGGCACATGATCTAGATGGTTTTCTCTGTGTACTTCTGAGTTTACATGGACAAAATTTATTAGAACCACTAACAAAACAGATGGAAAACTTTCCACTCTTACACTATAGTGAGAAGAAACAAAAATCATAACTGCCTCATATAGACACTTGAGTGTCAAGAACCTTTTCTTAGGGTTTCCCAATTCATAATGTAAGAAAACACACAAGTCTATGTTGCCTTGGTTTTTAAATTTAAGTTAATTTCCTCATACCAGAATTGGACTTTATTTTCCCAAACATAGTTCCCAATACTTTGACCCACTGGATTAGATGTAAGTAGTGACCAGGGGAAAAGCTTAGAGGCATCTCTTCTGTCAACAGGCTAGGTTTCTTGCTTTTGTACTGATTTATTTAGAAGGACCAATCAGACACTTGCCCACAGACCAGCATGATCACCCCTCATAGTCAGCAACTGCTTACATTTAAGCCACCAATTGTGGGAATCAAACCCACTTCTTATGGGAACTGTAATTGTTGATTTGGGATGAAGCCCAGGTCTAGTAGGGACAACTTGACCCTACTCCACTCCCTAATACACACACACACACACACACACACACACACACACACACACACACACACACACACACACACACACACACACACACACACACAAACTTCCCCCTGTACAGTGGCTGCCAGGTGTGCCTTGTTTACCTCATTTGCTTCAGACTCAAAACTATACATCCATATCATGTGTCACTGAAGCTGAGCTGCAATGCAGCCTCTGATCTTGAAGCTGCCCATGCAGCTCACTCATACAGGCAGGTGCTCAGCTGCTGTTCTTTTGCTAGGCCTCAGATGGCTGCTGGTGACAGTAGTTACCAGCTATGTTGCTATCAAAGGGGTTCATTAAAAACATGACAGAGCCAATTAACCTATTGGTTGAAGTAGTTATTGGTAAATGACAAATCCTCTATCTGATTCTGGTGGATCAGAATTCAACTGATAGCCCTACTACCTCACAGTCTTTTTCTCAACAAATGAATAGCTTCCTGCACTGAACACACATTTATCAAGCAGATAAATGAGTAAGGCTGAATGAGATGCCCTGACTTCATGGGTACAAATTAGTGTCTCTGCATGTCCATAGAAGGTCCCTTGGAGCCTCACTCCACCATTGTGGCCAACATAAGCTCAGGACTAAAGTGGGAAAGTAAACTTGTATCTCAAACAGATGGTAGGAGCCAAAGCAATCTGACTGACTTATAGGGCCCAGCACATGGTTAGTTTTGACCCAACAAATATCTGTATCCCTTTTCTCCCTTACACCTGACTCTGAAAATCCAGAGCTTCCGAGATGAAATAATTGTGATGCATAGTAGATTGTATCATCTGCATCTGTCTCAAAAGTAATCTTAACCATGAAAGTAATTTGTCTGTTTATCTGATATTAGTATATCCATTATGGTGTTCTTTTGGTTAGGGTTTGTTAGTCACTTACTTTTCCATCCTTTTATTTTTGAAAATTGTTGCAAAATATACATAACAATTACTGTGTTGAGCATTTTACATGCACAGTTCAATGGTATTAAACATTTTTACATTATCTCATAAATGTCAACACATTTATCTTTAAAACTTCTTAATTTTCTTAAACTGAAACTCTGAGTGCATTTAATAGTAACTTCCTATTCTTTACTTGTGTCAGGGATTAGCAACCATCATTCTATTTCTGTCTCTGAAAATTTAGTTTGTGCAGGAACATTATATATGTGAAATCACACAGCACATCTCTTGTAGAGATTGGCTGACTTAGCTCAGTGTCTTCAAGTTTCATTATAATGTAGTCTACTCCTGGCATTGGTACTCTGCAGTCCCTTGATGCTATTTTTTCATTCCTCTGGTTAAAAAGCAACCACTGCCTGCCTCTGTGTCTTTGCTGAATATTGCCAAGTGATCCTTTACATGAAGCATGTTTTAATTCCCACTGCTAACTAAGCAAACAGCAGCCTACACTGGTGTGTTCACACTCTGGACAGGATCCACAAGAAGGAGGGACAGTCTGGTGAGGTGACAAGGCCAGCCTGTGAGCCACACACCAGCTGCCACACCCTCATCAGCTGTGTCCCAGACCTGCTTGGCCATGGCTTGTCTTGAGGCCCCACAAGCATTTTCCTGGAGAATTATGTACTTTTCTGCCTGCTCCTGGCCCTGTCTCTTCCCTCTCATTGCTGTACCACTAATACATATGCAGATATAACTGAAATCACAATTCTCAAGAGGAAATTGTCATTCTGCATATCAGTTTAAAGGAGGTACTATGGAAAAGGGCCAGGAATGTGGCCTACTTAATGCTTAAAAATTCCATAAATTTCTCATTGAATCAGGTACAAAACTGGGTTATACCTATTAAAGTTCTGCAGCTGTAAGAAACCTTTTAGATTTCTTGTTAGCCATATCTGCAAGCCAGTCTTGTCAGAGGGATAAAAGCTAATTGAGTCCAGCCAACCTCTTTTGTTCTGGTGTTCTAGGGGGGTTCATGTATGTACGTGTTTTAAAGGTCCTTGCAAGAGGGGAGCTTGAGACTGAGGGAATAGAGGTAGAAAAACAAAGGGGGAAGTGAGGATAACACAGGCAATAATTCATTGTATATACCACAGAATTAAGAAATATAGGGAAGGAAGGGACCCAAGGGAGGTGAAGATGTTGAATTGGTGTCACCGATCAAGATGCGTTGTACACATAAACTGCTTTGCTAAATGACAAAAAATTCAATGCATAACCTAAACTTAAGGGAAGGAAAGGAAAGGGTGGATCGGGAGGGTAACGAAGGGCACATAACAGGTGGAACAAGGCTGAGCAAATGCAGCAGTGGTCCTCACTGGACACCATGTGGAAAATGAACTGGACATGTTGTGGGTGGGGACGGGAGGAAAAAACTGGGAGAGTGACAGAAGGGAAGACATGTTCCAAAAAGAATTGTACTCATTGCTCATTACCTGATTCACGTAATGTAACCCCTCTGTATCAACTCAACAATAACATTAAAATTTTTAAAAAGAAAATGATGAAAGGGGTGACATTGATCAGATGCATTGTATTCATAAATTGCTTCAGTGAATGGTAACGCCTTTTTGTGTTTTAAAATATTTTATTAAATGCATAATAAATAATAAATGAGGAATTAATGAGAAAAATATTTGATGCAAAGTGCATAGTTTTCACCATTTTGTAGTACATATTATAAATGTATATCATCTCATGATCTGCAATGTTAACATTATACTACATATAATCTTTCATAAGCTCTGGTCCTGTGTCACAATTCTTTCACTAATGCCTTTGTACTACTGCTTAAAGATAATAAAAATATTTTTAAGAGATAGAGAGGATAGAAAAAGAAAGCCAATTCATTTTTTAAAAAAAGGGGAGGGGTGAGGCTATTACACCTAATTCTGAATGACTTTTTTTTACATTGATTAGATTCATGGATTTGAGGGCAATTTTCAACTAACATAACATTTGTGTGAAAAGCTATCAGAAATGAAGGGACTTATGGTCAGTCACCATTGTCAATAGCCACACTTCTCATTTATCATATGCACTACACTGTGTATTGGTCAAGTGTTTTACAACATGTTACAACCATACATTAATAATTAGAAAGTTACTACATAGGTGTGTCCAATCTAATAAGAATATCAGAAGAATCTTTAAAATACTTTAAGGAAAAGAAAGTAGGGTAGCTGCATTGCCTTGAACCCACTTTGTGCCTTTCATGACTTGTTAGCCAGTCCAAAATATTCTTTGTAGAGATTTTTCTCCCCATTCCTCAATGTGCTGGAAGACTGAGATGAGCCATTCTCCTGGCCACCTGGGGTCTTGGGAAAGCACAGATGTCCAGTGACTGTCAGTTTGGGAGTTTGTAGTAGATTGTCAGTATCTTAGACCTATCTACAATTGCCTTTCCACATATTCACAGTTGAGTAGAAAGGATGATGGACACATAAATCTGCACCCTGGCCACTATGACCCTATGTAGAGTAATAAAATCACCACCTCCCTAAAGCAGGAATAAACTACTGTCACGTAATGGCCCCATCTCTACAGCCAGGCAGTAAATAGAATGTTTGTTATTGGTCTAGATTAACTTTGCACTCAAGTTAGGTCCCTTCTTAATTGCCCTGCAGTCCTAAGCCAGGGGCTCCATCCTGTGAGCCCTTGGTCCTCCATCCCCTGAGCCTGTGGTCCTCCTATCTGAAGTAAAAAAGAAGGGAGCCTGCCTCCTGCAATGACTCTGAAGATGTGATAAGATGGGCATGGCTCTGCGCAGGTGGGCCTGGTGAGCTGCACATACAGGTACCTGCACACTTTCCCATGACTGCCCAGAGCTGCTTCTATAAGCAAATGCTGTCACCCCAATAAAAATCTGTCTCCATCTTCCTCTCAACTTGCCATGATATCTGTTCTTAACTGTCTGACCAGAAACCAGAGGAATAAAGTTATTCCTTTGTTATTAGATAGAAGAATTTTCTGAATCCATGTTCAGGCGTAGATACAAGGAGGCTATGATTGATTAGTGATGTCTGACTGATCTATTGGGGGGTGCAGTGGGTACCTACACTTTATTTCATCTATCACAGAGTTACCCGGTGATCCTCTCCAAACCTAGCACCTGTATTAACTCACCTGGAAACTTCACTATATAGAACCTGGCATGAAAAACATGTCACACACATTAACAGATAGATGGCACCAGCTAATGTTTGCAGAAGTGTGTTGAGGTAAGACTCCAGCTGTTATGTGATAGGGAAGCCTGGCTCAGTGCCAGCCAGGTACAGACAGCCAACCAGGGAGTCCTGGGGGAGGTGAGAACAATAACAAGAAAGAGGATAACAATTCTTTAGGAATGACAAAGATCAAATTATGATAAAAGGAAAATTAAATCAAAGTCATAAGGATATCTGAACAGTGTGAGAATGAGGACAGGGTGGGGTGAGAGCCGATTATCCAGACAGCATTTGTTCATGTGCAGTTCTGAGACAAAGGTAATAATGGCTACTTCTTAGGAGTGAGGCTGGTATTGTGATTACTTTGGGACAAAGGAATAGAAGTCCATATCTGTGTCACCCCAGCAGGTCCTTGGCACATATTGCCAGGCTCTCTTCCTTTGGCTTCTGCTAGACTCAACCCAGATGAGACATGCTGAGTGTCTAAGAAAGTTTGCATGTGGCACCTGCTCCCTGCCAGGTGTGATCTCAACAGAGGTATGGATTGCTGAGATCCCCACCTGGAAAGACATTCTGAGATCCAAGCCTAGAGGCTTGATTTCCTTCACCCTTCCACAGCCCACAGCTCTTCTTAGAACTGGCAGCTCAGACAATTCTGTCATCTTCCTTACATCCAAAATGAGCTCCATTGATACACCCCCCAGTGAAAGCCTTTGAGAGTGGTTTCTATTTGCCAGGACTCATTTTTTGAGAATGAGAACAAATGCTGCCCAACCTTAGTTACAAAGAAGTGCAAATCAAAATTACAGTAAGGTTCCAACTCATCCATCAGAATGGTAATCATCAAGAAAAAAAATGTTGGCAAGGGAAAGGAATGATCGTACGCTATTGGTAGGAATATAAGCTTGTGCAGACACTATGGAAATCAGTATGGGGTTCATCAAAAAACTAAACATGAGCCTTTCTTATAACACTGCTGTATCATCTTGTCTACATAATCCAAAAGAATATCAATTAACATACAAGACAGTGCTGGACATTCATCTTTATCTCAGTACTACTCACAATAGCCAAGCTATGAAATCAACCTAGATGCCCAAAGGGATGAATGGATAAAGAAAAGTTGAGATATAGACACCATGGAAGATTATCCAACTATAAATAAAAATAAAATTATGTTATTTGCAGGAAAATGGATGGCGCTGGAGATCATCTTGTCGAACAAAATAAGCCAAGCTCAAAAATACAAATGTTGTTTTAGAACATATGTGGAATTAACATCATCAAAATTAATAATAATAATAATAATAATAATAATAATGAGACATAAGTGCATAAGGGGACCATGTAGCAGAGGAAACCAGTGTGATGGGGGAAGCAAAGAAAAGGATACAATCACATACTGATAAATGTGATTGAAATGCATTACACACATCTTGATAGCACAATGAAACCCAGTAAATACTATTAGAAAAAGACCTGAAGAAGAAAGGAGAGTTAAGAGAATAATGTAGAGGTAGTAAATTTGATCACATCTATGAAAATAGCACAATAAAACCTCTTTGTATAATTAATGCACTCTGTTTTTTTTAAAAAAAAGGAGTCTTAGCAGGTATCTTGGCAACAGCAAACACATTACCAGATAACTTTGATTACAAAATACTTCGCTCATGGAAGGTTCTAATTTTTAATAAAAGAAACACAATATTATTTCTGTAGATTATTTGGCATGATCAGGCTGCAATCTTTTCTCTCATGACCTCTAAGGAGTACAAATTAACCTGCTCAGGAACATAATCTACCAGACTCCACATTTCTTTCTGTCCTATTTTTCCTTGAAGCAAATTTAATCACTTACTGTGCAGGCCTCATTTGCATACAGCAGGCAATGCCTGTGCTGATTTTTAGAGAGGTGTACCCAAGACTAACAGATGCCATGAGTGTGGCATACTCCCTATGTGTCAAGAGTCAGCCATAAGTTATCTTCCCACTTCTACCGGGAGCCGTCCAGTGGATTGATGGGCAAACAGCTTTCTTAAAGAGCAAACATAAGCAAAGGTTGAACATATCCAAGAGCATAAGGACTCTTCTGCTTTAAGGATAGGCCCTTAAGGGTGAGGACATCTGATGCTTTTCTTGAAGCCAGTCAAGGCACAAACTGCTGTGGATTCTGGGTGCAGACTGGAGAATCACTTCTTGGGCTCTGACTTTTGTTGACAAATTTTGGGAAGATTTATCATAAGATGCAATTAAGAGATGTGTGAGCAGTTTCTCATTCCTTACAGAATGAGGATGTGAGTTCTGCCAGTGAGACCACAATCTGCCCTCCCTTCCTTTCTGCCTGGGACAAAGGTGCCCCACTTCTTCCATTATGTCCCCTTTCATAGGTCTTTCCCCTTGCGTTTCCCCCATCATTTGTCTTCTTTTCCATTCTTATCCCATTGTACTGGTTATTTTAAGGACCAATAATAGTTGTACATCTTTATGTGATATTTCATGAGAGTTATGCATTGTCTATTGCTCAATCCCGTTCCTGAAAGTATCCATCTTCCATTTCTATGTAATGAGAATACTCACAATTCTGTCTTCTGGATACTTGAAGTTACACAGTATGGTATTGTTAACAATAATCACCCTTCTGCTTAGTAGATCATGAAACCTTTATTTTTAAGTTTAGAATCCATACACACCTAGTCCTGCTCACTGGGGGCTTTTCTCTGGAGCAAGGGGCCCCTTCCCAAGCAGGAACACATCCACAGGTACTAATGCATATGCATCCTGTTGTTAACCACTCTCAACAGGACATTAAACTCTAGTAAAGCAATTGCTTTATTTGTTAGATTAAGCTTGCTTCGTTTATTTAATATTTAAAATTCCTCTTAATTCCCTTGGAATTCTCCCAGGTTAGTTAATTTCAGGTACATGTTTTAGACTGGCATGAGAAACCCTAAGATTGCATTCCTTGTGTCAATGGCACTCAGTAAAAATGGTGCCATGGGATACAGTCAGGGACCCAGGAACACTCATTTCCATTTTCATTAGGAGTTGGGTGAATGGAAGATGAGGTTGGACATGTGTGACAAAAAGTATCCACTCTTCTGCTAAGTGGACAGCATCTCTGCTCTCAGACAGCCCTTTAGGGAAGGACAGCATCTCTCCTTAAGGGACGGACGGCACACATAGTGCTCTGAGGGACATTAGTGCCCTCAAGTCTGAGCTCTACCATGTAGGAACTAGTGATAGAGGTTGATCTCAGAGTCAAAGCTTGGGTCATGGATGTGAGCCCTGTCCATTGACAGTTCATGGTTGGAACTAGGGCTAGAGTCAGAGCAAGGTAATAAGAGCAAACCCATTAGCCCTTGGAGCAAGTAGAAAGTGAGACTTCAGTGAGCATGGTGAGGGCGTAAGGAGAGTCACCACTTCAACCAGATTCCAGGGAGCCCTGAGGTCTTAGCCTGTGACTTTCAAGGTCATCCTTAAAATATGAAGGTGATGTAACAGGCATTCACAGTGACATGGCTCCCTGCCACCTGCCTTTGTGCCTGTGGCCACACTCAGCTGCCAGGCCTTGGGAAAGTGTCAGCAGCTGCACAGATGCCCCTGAGAAGGGGCCACATTGGGATTCTGGCGATTCCCACCTTTCTGCTCCCTTGTGTCCATTCACGCTAGGGGTGTGAACCTGCTGACCTGTGGTCTTGCTCTCACTGGACCTGCATGGTGGTTTTGTTCTGCCCCAGCTTATATAAAAATAGGTTTGTAGAGTGAAAGTATATGAAAGCCCTCCATTTTGGGTCCATTTAAAAACTCAAAGGCTTCTTGGGGCTTTTAATTCCTTAGATCTTCAGTCAGCAGAATCTAGCTGTGCCTCAGTGCAGCAGTGGCATGCTGGCTCCCTCCACCAGTCCTGTACTCTGCCAGGGTCCCCACCATTCCCCACTGTCACCAGGAATGAGCACACATACATGGACCACCTGTAGTCATGCAAGGGGTTCCCTCCAGACTACCCGGACACCCTCTGTACTCCCAGGTGGAATGGAAACTGGAGGTGCTGACATCTTAGGTCAGCAGCCACACCAGGTCAGAGACTTCTAGAGGATGCCAGAAGTGCCAAAACCTGCTGCCCACATTGTGCTTCCATATCTATTGCTTGAACAATGGTGGGTTCCACTCACCATAATTCAGGGGAATAAAATCAGGAAAGGGTTTAGAGGGGAGTGAGGGACGGAAGGCAAACGATTCAGGGGAAACAATCAGGAAAGGGTTTGGAGCATTCTAAAGAGAAAAATCATGACCAGGGCTGAATTTAGAAAGTTATTTTCCCTCATTAATAGCTGAGTAGCACTGTGGGAATTCCAGGGCCTCAGGCAGGACAGGGGCTCGCTTTCAGCTGAGCCACTCAGCCAGGATCAACAAGTCCCTAGCACCAGGGCTGTGTCACCAAGTGCTTGCCACTTTCAGAAGCAGAGGAACAAATGGTAACTGCTTGTTGTCTAGAAGTTTCCATGTGATCCAGAGCCCGAGGGACTAACTCAGGAGTCATCTCAACAGATGAACTCCTGAGTGGGGTTTAATGTGTTCCAGCAGATCACACACCAGAGCAGTAATTAATGATTTGATTCACTGTGCTCCAGGGAGCCACTGCCCAACAAAATAACCCAAGTAATTTAGACCCGCAATAAAGCTGGAGTGTGACAACATTTCATGGCTGCACACAGCAATGATTTGCTGGAGAGGAAAAAAAGCTGAGCGTTTTTATGAGCGCCACATCCAAATAATCCATAGGAAAGCAATGTTGAGTTCACGAGTGATTTGATTACATTCCTCCGCAACAGTCCTCCCAGGCAGAATCGAGTCCAAATGCATTTCAGGAAATGTGCATCCTACCAAAGGCTCAGCACACCAACACATTTCATCAGAATTACTCTGTGCGTGTCTGAGATAGAAAATGTTTGCAGAATGTTAACCGCCTTTTTATTCAGAATAAATTTCCTCCCGTATTAGCAACTGGCATCTGCAAGTGCTCAAACTCACCCCAGGGGAAGCAGGGAGCCTCCTCTCTCCATGCTCCTGGCTAATGGTCTCTGAGTGCCTGTACTCCATCCTGTCTTTCACATGCTCATGGAGGTGCTTTAGGAATATTGGACAAGGCAGATGGGCATTTTGGTTGGCAGCCAGTGGGCCATTTTGATGGGGAAAGTATCACATTTCCTCACTAGACCCCAGACCCTGATGGACAGAAATGCAACCCTAAGTCAATGAACATTCCTTCTACCCAAGGATCACCGTAAAAGCCTGCAAACTTTATTTCCTCCATAAACCCTTGTTTACAGAATAGTGACTATAGTCCAGGAACCACTCTGTATAGTGAAGATAAAAGCAAGATCGGCAGGTAGGAGAGGTGAGAGCTGATATTCTGCTACCCAGAAGCTGACCATCGTTAATTAGGATGCAATGGAGCATCCAAAGATATTGAGCCTTTCACCACAAAGAAATGATAAATACCTGAGATGGCGGCTCGTCGGTCACCTTGCCTGACTTACTATAATGTAAACATGTACAGTGCTTGGTGTGGGACTCTGCATATATGCACATTATGCAAAAATAGAACCACCTAGTTCCTGACTGGGTGGACCTTACTTTTAATTGGGTAGAAGGACGATGAGCTAGTGTGGTACAAGCCAAGTAGGAATGACAGTAAGCAACTTGGGGAGAGGCACCTCCCAAGAGTGGCAGGTGTTGGGGTATAAAAAGGAAGTGGTTGGAAGAAAGGAGCAGCAGAGGGGGTGGTAGCCAGGTAAGACACCAGGTATCTGTCCAGCTCAGGAATGAAGGGTTGGCCATGTTTTCAGAACAGGAGCCATAGCTTAGCCAGTGAGTTGGGGATGGTAAGAGATGAGGCCAGAAGCTTGGGCAGCAGTTGGGCTTCTGATCATCTGCCCTGCATGCTGTCCATGTACCCCGGCACAGCAAGTTCCTCAAAGGTAGTTTTCCTCCCCCTGGGCTTCCCTAGCATGACATCTTGGCTTCTCTTTGATGTACAACACACGTTTTGATTTTGGTTCTACATGTTATGGCCATGTAGGGATACTGAAAACCCACAGTACCTAGATCAGCTGCCTCTATGGTCTTGAAGAACACATCCATGGACACAGAAGAAGTAAAACACAAATATTTACTGAACAAAGATATGAGCAGAGCTGCTGCTCAATGGGAAGTGTCTCCATGAGGGCCTCTTCTGAGGCGGGTTGTTATTCAGGTTCTTAGGATGCCTGTAGGAGAAAGCTACAGATGCTCAAGATCCCTGGACAGGTTATAGGCTACAGCCATGTACAGACTAAATGAGAGGCTCCACAAGGCCCTAGGCACCATCTGTCTGTTGTTCTTTAGCCCCTTGGACCAGGTGCTTGTTCTGGTGCATACCTCTGCAGTCTGCTGTTCACATGGAGTCTTTCAGGGTGAGGGACAGGAATGTGATGCCGGGACCCACATGTCTGACAACTACTCAGGACCACAGTGAGAGATGCAGAGCCTCTGTGGAACAAAGGCTTTGCCCTGCTTTTCTAATGAGACATTTTTTGCTGTTCTCCATAGCACATTTTCTGTGCCACAAATAGGCACACAATGTCAAGGGTCTTCGTATAACTCACTCTGCTGATTCTTTCTCTCCCTATCTCCTGGATATGGATGGGAAGCAAAAATCTATAAAATCCTGACACACCACGCCTTCTTCTACATATTCCCCTGGGTACTTCTATAGTTCATTCTATCTGTAGAATGAAATTGACCAGGTTGAAAGATCACATCCATGACATTACCCTATGCTCAGCTTCACCTTTATTCATGACTGTCCACCCTAAGCTAGACTAATTTGTGTAAATTATCTCACTCAGTGATCCCACACGAAGGGTTTGGGAATTTTACCCTGATTGGATGCTGCTGCTGCTGGTAACTCAGGAAGTGGCTCTGGAGCCCAGGCCTCAGAGCCACATACACACAGCTCCCCCATGACCTGCAACCTAGCCGAGCCTCAGACTCCAGCCCATGTGATGCTGGCCATATCCACCCGGACACTACAAAGACATCTTAAGTTCATTCATCCAGGAAGAAAATCTGTATCTTTCACATGGGTCTACATCTTCTGTGTTCTTGCCATTAGTCTTGCAGTGCTGAGCTGGGGAAAGTATGAAGACAATGCAACACAATCCTAACATACCTGTCCTTCTCTTTAATTCCACCTGCTGGTGAACTCAGCTGCTTGCTGGAGCTCCAGCTTCCAGCCCTCTGCATTCTCCTCCTCCTGCCCACCACCTCAGAGCAAAACCTCCCTCCACTACAGCTGCGAGCTCAGTGACTCCCTTCCACACAATGCTCCCATCCTATATCACAGGAGGACCCTAGATCAGCCCCTTGAACTATACACAGGAAGCTGGAAAGAACAACTGTGTTCACATTCCTTCTTGGGATCTGAAGAAAGGAAGCTGAGCTCATGGGGTTTCAGTTTCCTCATTTACTAATGCGCTCTTTTCTTTTGCTCTTTTAGTTTCTCTGGTTCTGAGGCTTAAGATCAGTGCCTGGCTTTGTCCCTGAGCTTTGTTCTCAAGGCTGGTTCTACCACTTAAGTTTCAGTTCCTATTCCAACTTTTTGCTGGTCAATGAAGAAAAGTCTCACAGACTTTTCTTTCTTGGCTGGCTTCTAAGCATGTTCCTCTGATCTCATCCTCCTGAGTAGCTAGGATTACAGGTGTGAGCCAGTGGCACTTGGCCTCTTTGTGAGTTTCTAGTTGGGTGAGGAGGGTGTCCAGTTCCATGGTTGAAATAGTAGAAATTAGCAGTGTAATCTTATCTGTCTCAAACACATAGACAAACAATTCTCTGTCTCTATCTCCTCCTCCTCCTCGTTCATCTTTATTGCCTTATCTTCCTTCCTCCTCCTCTCCCTCCCTCTACGTTTTCCTCTCTCTCTCTCTCTCTCTCTCTCTCTCTCTCTCTCTCTCTCTCTCTCTCTCTCTCTCTCTCTCTCTCATACAGCTGCATACACAACATTTAATGGGTGCTGTTCTGAACAACTAACCTTTGAGAAAAACACTATTAACTCATTTTAAAGATGTTTTATGAGTTATCAACCTTATTTGGCATCAATCCTAACAAAGCAACCTGCTTTGGTTTCATAAATTTAGTGGCAAAACTTGTATATTTAAGCACTAAGTAGCCACAGGGCTGGTATCTGGAGACAAGCTTGAGCACACCATGTACAGCCCCATGTCCCATCCCGCACCCAGGAGGGGCCAGAACGAATTACAGCAGCCTCATAGCCACAACCAGGGGACCAGGCATCTGCTCTGCCCTGCACAAACTGGCTCTCAGGTCTGGTGCTCACTATGTGCCTGACAATGTGCCACCCACTTCACTGTACCTCTCTATTTGCCCTGCCTTGCCAGGCCATCTTGGTAGCTCTGATAAATGTGAAACAAAGACTCGAGGAGGCTGAGCAAGGCAGCAAGTCACACAGCAAGTGAGTCAAGAACACATTTTATATTCAGCTCAGCACCGTGAACCCCTGAAATGCACCTGTGCGTGCGATCCCACAGTCTGAAACGTGCTGACATTCACTGAGGGAATGTGCTCCTCTGCTGGCATGGGGCCATGTGAGCTCATTTACCTTCTCACACATAGTGAGAGCAAGGGAGTCTAGAAAGGGATGCGGTGGGGGTGTCAGCTCTGGGGTTTCTCTGGTAGAATGAGTAGGAGAAAAAAGGAAAAAGAGGAAATTAGAAACTGCTCCTGGAGGGTATCCCTGTCAAAGTTGTTTGGTAGAGTGATAGTAAGCCACCCTCCCGGTGCCTACTAATGTTCACAGAGCAGAGTGCCAGGATCCATTGGAGGCATCAGGATACTGAGGTCATGCCCTGCCCTGGGCCCTGGACACCTGAGCAGACATGTGGTCATGAAGGCCATGCCCCAGGTGTGCTTGGAATGGGTCTCCTGGAGGCTTTCAATGCTGAAGGCTCCAATGCCAACAGCCACAGCAGGTCTTCATCTCCCCTGGGAGCATCTCCCAGTAGCTTATATCAGAAACCTAGAGACTGTTCTTGGTCTTATCCTGCCACTCACTCTCCATACTCAGTTACTCAGGGAGGCAGTGAGCTCTGCCCCCAAAGCAGAGACAGCATGGGGTCCAAGAGGAGATCCTATGGATACCATGTGAACCCACATAGCCCAGACCAGACAGAGGGTAGGAGGAAGGCCACAGAGGACGTGGAATGGTAGAAGTCTAGGAGCCACATGAGGCACATAAGCACAGATTAGGTGAGTAGAAATGGGCTTGTGCTCTGCCCAACACAGCCAAACCTCAAATCTCAAAAGCCATGTGGCATGTGGCATGTGCCTCCTGGCGATGAGAAGCCTCCCTCCCCCAAGCGGCCACACAGATACCCCGCTCCCCACAGACCCCTGTCCCCTGAGGCTCCTCTGTAAGGTCCCTGCACTTCCTGAAGTAGCCAAGATCATCCAATTCTTTCTATTGCTATCTTTAAATGGCTGTACAAAGGCGCTTCAATTCAGCACATCAAGTATATGAGCACAATGCATCTTGACTGATGTGGCCTCCTCCATCTTCCTCCCCAGCTCTCCCAGGCCCACTCATCCCCTCCATTTCCCTAGCTCTGTGCTCACATATGTACATTGAATATTACCACCATGCTCACCTACACTTCCTCCTTTCCTTCCTGACCTGTCTCCCTTCCCCCTCCCCCATCCTAGCCACTTCTCCCCTTCCTTCCTGTCCTGTCTCGCCTCCCCCTCCAATGCCCCTGCTCATGTTCCAGCTTCCTGGCAGTTATTTTGTCAAACTCTAAGTTTGTTGTTCACAGGAATGACACCACCTACATATACCATACTATGGTTGATTTGTTATTTATGTCTGTATATGACCTTGTCTATAGTGTCATAAACACTTATAGTTTAGATCTAAGTTACATATGTGAGAGAAAGCATTCAGTCTTTGTATCTCTGAACCTTATCACTTCACACCATTTCAGGTCCACTCATTTCCCTAAGCCACATTGCAGCCTGCCTGCTCCATACTTGGAGCAATGGCTTCACTTCCCACGCAGAATAAAACTCCAGCTTTTTAACAAACTCCAACATCCTCATTCCTGCTGAACTTTGGTTGGCACTTCTTGCTTTGCTGTTGGCCTCCAGGTTCTGGGACTCTCCTGGTCTAGCCAACTTCCTTCCTTTAAGTACACTTGACCAGCCTCACCTACCTCCCTAGTCCACATTTCTATTCTTTATGCTGTTCAGTACTGTATTACTTATGTTCCCCACAAACAAGCTCCCAGAGAACAGAAAGATCCACTACTTCCACTGCAGTAGGAATGATAGCTGCTAATTACTGCTGAATGAACTGAGATTGTAGAGAGTTGGACCTTACAGCTCAGTGAGCTCCTGTTGGGAGAGGGGTGCTGGGGCCCTGGTAGAGGGTGTATAAATGCCACACTGTTACACACATTCCAAATACCTCCTCTAAACCACAGCACACACCACATACCTCGTGAACACCTGGCCCCTTTCTAACACCAGGTCATCCTTCAACACTCATCAGGATTATTTGCTCTAACCACTTCTCAGCTAGACCTACCTGTCTCCCACATCTGCAAATGTTGGGGTGCTCTCTTCTCCTGGCACTATCTCCTGAGAAATGTTTTCCTCCACATGCACAATGGCAACCAGCCTTCCTGTGAGCTATGGACAAAGCTCACCCTCTGTCCCACTGCTTGTTCCATGACTGACGGCCCTCTCTGCCCAGACCCGCACTCACCATCTTCCACACTCCTCTCACCTGCGTCTACTGCCGTCTCTTCCACTGCATCTACTGCAGTCTTCCTCAAAGCTGTTCGCCAGCTGGCTTCTGATGGCATATTTCCTCTCTCCATGGCCATCACCTGGCCCAGATCTTCATCCCTCTTACCCCTTCATCTTTGCCTTGTTCCTGTAAGGATCTCTCTTCCTACAACCTTGGCTCTTTGTACTATTCCAACACTAGAGCTATTGAAGTCATTTTCAGAAGTCATTCTTCTGCTCAAAACTTTCTCATATCATCCTGGATTACTCAAAGAAATCCCAAGCAGCACTGTTCAAAGGCCACATGTCTGTGCTCATAGCCCTCATCCTGACCTCAGGTTCTACTTACAGCCCTCCTCCCCTCATCTCGGCCTTGGGTTCTACACTCCCTTCTATACTCCCTTCCCCCAGCAGCACCTGGACACCATTTACACTCTACCCACCAATCCTTGTCAGCAGGGCCTCAGGCCAGACCCTCCCTTCTAACTGGGTCCCCCAAGTTCCTGTCATCCTTACTCTCCTCCTTAGTGAGGTCAGTGCCAAATGGCTAATAGCTAGGCACCATGCCCCACAGGTGTGTGCATTGATGACTGTGAGAACAGGGTTTTGGTTTGCCTGGGCATCATAGAGCTTCTATTGCACCTGGCACACAGACAACAGACAATGGGCCAGCCTGTAGCATAAGCAAGTGGACAGAAGACAAACATCTTCTCTGAATTCAGTTCTCTGAACCCCCAAAAGACTTCAAGTCAGAGCACAAGTCAACCCACGTGACTGAGATGCTGTTCAGAGAGGAACTGCCTGATAAGACTAGCTCCTATTTTCAGAAGGGCTTGCCTCTTCACAAGTACCCAGTGGTCTGTCTGCATGGCTCCTTCTTCCTGGCCCAGACCCCTGATAGAAGCAGAGTGGCAGCTAGGAGGTGTCACAAAGTGACTCCAGACCCACTTCACTGGCTAGACCATGTAATATGGGGACTCTGGATTATTTCTACCAATGATAGCAGGCTTCCTTGTCCTGGAGGCTGGAGATATAAAAATGACTGCAAGGCAGTCCTCTACCCAAGGACTTCCAGTCCCAGACCAGGTGAAAGCTGATATACTTCTCCCAAGACCATGGATGGGATCAAGATCCATCATCAGTCTGAGACTCTGAGAGGAGAAGTGTATTTTGGAGCTGAGAGCTCCAGAGGCTAATAAGCCATCCAACAGTAGCTGCCAGGAAGGTGTGTGTGTGGTGCACTGTGGGGTAGAAGGAGCAATGGGGTGATGTGCTAGACAGAGTGAGACTCAGGGCACCATATGTCCCATATTCCTTATGGAAACATCATCTGGGGAAACCCTGTTGTCTCTAGCCTCCCAAACCCCATAACTGCCAATCAAAATGTTAAAATACTGGGGCCACCTGACTTATTAACTGTAACCTCTGTACATCACCTCTGTAATAATACAAGGTTAAAAATCAAAAACAAAAACAAAAACATTGGGACATTTGCTGACCCCCAGCTCTTCAGTTACTTCTGTATCTCCATCATCTTGCCACACCCTGCTGCATGTCACCTGTCTGTCTGAACTCTTGTCATCCCTTCCTTGTCTTCTCTTTCTCTGGAGGAAAGATGTTTGTGTCCACATCCACAGTGTCGTAGGTATGGCCCATCATGTCAGGGTTGCCCCTAATGCATCAAGAACTCCCAGCTCTGAATGGGTCCGGTTGGAAGCTCCTTCCAGGAGTGGCAGTGGGCAGTCACTGCAAGACCTTGATCTGCTGCCATGAACTCTTCACCTTGTCAAGCCAAATGCAGCAGCTTGTCCCACCAGGGCCATTTGACCTTCCTGGCTCATGGGGAGAAGCCACTTGACAGGCCTGCTTTAAACCCTTTTAATGTTTTTAATGTTTTATGTGAGTGCTTTTAGCTATGCTCTGATAAGTCTGTGTCTTAAGTGATGCTGAGCTGAATCAGAATCAGGTCAGAGAGACTCTTAAACCAATGCTAAGGCTCTTTTCATTCTTTCTAACTCATCCAGTTATTCTTTTAAGGTAGCAAAAGCCAAACATCAGCTACCAAAAAGAAAACATCAGCAAATGTACTGACAGGTGGAGTGTGGCTCTCAGTCTACGGACTCAGTAAAGTTCAGATCTGCCATTGGGAGAACAGGGAGAAGGGCATCAGTCTACTTTGATGAAGAGAATAGGACACACAGTACACCTTCCTGTCATTCATTCTGCCAGCCTAAGCAGGGCTGGCAGAAATTCTGTCTTTTACATGTGTGATGGGCTCACCCTGGAGGACTGTACACTTGCAGCCTGAACCAAGGGGCCAGCATTCTGCCCTGCCCTGTGCTGACTCATAGCCACAGGTGACATGCTGACTTCACCAGGACACATACCCAGGAGCTGCCATCACACAGTTGATACTCCAAGTGGATCTTAAACATCTGGATTGATCCACCTGGAACCTAATCATGCTAGGTTTGGGGGGGCATAAGCTATGGTGCCCTCAGGGACAGGGCTTTTGTGGTAAGAAATGTGTGTGAGTAACTCTGATTCCCCCTCTGCCCACTCTGAACCTCAGTTTTCCTTTCTGTGAAATGGATATAGCAGTATTACCCTCTTATAGATATCAGGAGGATGTAGAAGAGGTGTGTCAAGTCTGGGTACTCAGATCTTCAATAAATGGTTATTTGCTAGCCCACTTGTCTAGTGAAGGAAACACTAACACAAGGAAATAAGAGCTCATGATCTGTTCACATGGCAGGAAATGGCAAAGGATGGAGAGCTTGTGAGTATGAGAATCTTGGCTTTGTCATTCCTGGTACTTACTCCTGGGGAAGTGTAGACTGGATGGTGCACAGTAAGCAAGGGAAGACATGAAGATCTGGTCTGTCCCTCAGGTGGCCTCAGTTCCACCTGAAAGGTTCTGAACACCAAGAAGTCACTTTATGTGAGGACATATACATAGAGAACAACGGAATACAAGGCATTGTAATAGTAATGTCTTTAAATACATTCTTGCAAAGCTGTATCTAGCCAAATCCATACACTGCAAAGTGCCTGACTGACGGAAGTCTGCGGGAAGATTAGAAGGTTTTACAGGGTGGCAGGGAACCTTGTCACCAGAACCAAGACATAAGTACTATACCTCTGCCTGTCTAAAGGGCATCATATAGCAGAGGAACAGATGGCACCACCTTCCTAGATATCAATTCAAAAACATGCACCAAAAGCCTTATAAACACTTGTCCTCTTTGAAATCATCATTCCAAATCTAGGAGTCTAGTTGGCACACACACACATGCCCTGTGGTGTCCTTTAAATTTGTAACATCCTAGATATGACCAGCATAGAGATTATGTAACAAACATTACCATAAAACCATGCTTAAATATATTTTATGATATGTTTGCTATTGACTTTAAAAGGCAGGGTAAAATACTTCTTATAGCTCATTCTTCATTCCACATGATAAATTCACAATATTCACATCTGGGAAAGATTTGAAAAAAAGCAAAACACTAACAGTGGTAATCTATGGGAATGGAAAAGAGAATGTCTTTTGCTATTTTCTTTGTACTTTTTAAGTTTTAGATATTTTCCAGGTCTATTACTTATATAACAAAAATGTAAATTATCCTTAGAAAAAACATGAAGTTTGTGCAGTGAGATATTAGACACAGAAAGAACTTCAATAAAATGTGGTGACATTTTTAATGCCTTATTCTTCCTGGGTTTTGATTTGTGAATGCATCATCCCATCAGCTCACATTTGCTTCCAGGTCACACCATAGCCTTTTGGTGTATCTTGCAAAAACAAATGGTAATGATCAGGGCAACTTCTACTTAATGAAGATCAGATTATTGTCATTTACTATTTTATCACCTGGGACTGCTGGGGTAGGGTATCACCTGAGACTGGACTGGGTGGCCTAGAGCAAGATGACAGATAGATAGATAGATAGATAGATAGATAGATAGATAGATAGATAGATAGATAGATAGATAGATAGATAGATATAGATAGATAGATAGATACATATATACATACATACATACATACATACATATATACATACATAGAGATTTCTCAATCTTCTAGAAGCTGCAAGTCCAAGGTCATAGCCAGGTTCTGGTGAGGCCATTATTGGTTTCATAAGACCAACTTCTCTCCCCCCTTCCCCCCCCTGCCGTCTCTCTAATGTCATCACTCTGGGGGTTATGATTTCAACATAGAAACACTAGAGCAATGAAACATTGAGTCTGTTACACCTGCCTTATGGAAACAACAAATTAATTATTAAAAGCATAAAATATGGACAGAGCATGTGAATTACTTTTGTTTTTACAGTGCATGTTGGCCAGGAAAGGCCATCAGCACCTGTTAGGAAGAATAATAGAATATCCTTCAAAGATTCAACACTTTCATCTTGGCTTTTCCCTTCCTGAGGTTATAAACATGCGCACATTCCTGGTGAAACCTGGCTGTCCCCACCTCTCCCCTATACCAGGAAACCCTTGGTCACATTACCATGTTAGGAATATTACAGGATTCTTGTTCCTCACAAGAGCCACTCACAAACCCATCCTTAGTCTTCTTTCTCATGAACACATGCCAAAAGGTACCGACTTGAAGACAGGAATAAAATTAAGACAGGGAAGGTCAAAGAGAATGTTCCCATGAAACATTAGATTCATGCAGATATAACCAAATTTGCTGCAAAGTAAAGACTGGATCTCTAAAACCCCTCTGGAGGTAGGCTTTGTGCAGATCAGGACTGACCTCTGAGAGCCTCCCACTGGCCAGTGCAGAGCCTGGTCCCACAGAGGCTGAGGAGGAGGGATTTAGCAGAGAGTGCTGAAGAGGAGGGATTAAGGAAGAGGAGGGAAACGGTGAAGGAGGGCTTGAGGATGAAGACTGAGGAAGGATCCTTAGCTAATGTTGTATTCATCAAAGATCTATAGGCATTAACCTCCCCACCACTGTGTCTAGGGCTCAACTCCAACCCCAGCTTGACACGACCCACTCAAGTTGCCTTGAATCACCAGTGAATCCAGGAAGCCCGGAAGCAGCTTTGCTCCTGAGTTCAATGCTGCCTGAAATAAGGTAGCACTGTAACCAGCACTATTCCTGCATCCTCCACAGCTCTGTGACACTCTGCGGTTGGGTTCTTACTAGTGTCTGACCTGATACAGGACGTGACTCTGTACATCTGTATCCATTCTCTGCTCTTGCCTTAGGCAAGGCCCTTTCTGAAGTGACCAATTTAATCTTTTTCTAGTTATTCTGTAACCTCTGTATTATTGTAAAGTAAAATGGAAATTACAGTAAAATGTATAACCTGAGAGTTAATATTAGCAATTAAGTTCAGAATAAAGGACCTGTATTGCCAACAGCTAGGCTATCAAGTAGTACTTGGCCAATGAACGCCAATGAAATTAACATAGCTTTTGAATTTGTTTTGATGTGGAATATGCTGACTTGTGGAAAGACACACATGTGTGCATGTATGTTTCTTACATAGCTTGCTCTCCACAGAAGCCCACCTCCATCTTCCCAGTGATCCTCCCGATGAACCTCAGCCTTCTCCACAGTCTCCCCACATCTCACTTAAACATAGTCAGAAAATCAAACATCACCAGAGCATACCAGAAGATGTGACAAGCATAGAAATTAAAGGCCCAAACTATGAAATATATTGTTTAAATGTCAAAGGAAATAGAGGCTGTGTTCAAGAACACTTCTCCAAACTGCTAGCTCTAAACAAACTACTTGCTGACAAATCCTTGGCTCAAGGACTGTGTGGGGCCATCTGCCAGCATACATATGAACAAAGGTGGACATTCACTTGGTGTGAGAAACTTCCAGGAGGCCACTGAGCCCAGGCTGGGAGTGAGAGCGGAGGGTCATTGAGGAGAGGCAATTCCTTTTAAAAGTGAATGTCACAACAAATTTGGTTGTACAGATCATGGCAACAATCTGGCCCAAGAATGGTTCAGATTGCTCCACCCAGCTTTGACAGGTTGTATTTATAGCCAGGGAAAATGAATTGATATAGAAAAGCAGAGATATCCTGTCTGGTTGTAATTTAGGCCTGTCTTACTTGAATGTGGTCTGATCCAGCAGCTGTTGGTTCTGGCTCAGAATGGGAATTGATTTACTATCAAGCTAGGTTGCAGTTCACTGTGTGTACAGAGAAACCTTAAGACCATAACTGGGAAGTGTACAAAGGTACCCCCTTCCCCTGGATGCATAGCATTTTGTGGCCCTGGGCTGGGCAGCGGCTCATGAACATGGCCTTGACCAGGGTGGGCTAAGGGCCAGTTCTCTTCTTCTCTCTCAATCTCTCTTCTCTCTCAAGCTCTCCTTCCACCTCTGCTATCTAGTCTTCTGAGGACTCTGCCCTCTCATGACTTACCATAGATCTTGTCCCACTGATTCTACCTCTTCACAGCTTCAGTTGACACTGACAAGCCAAAGGTTGATCCATCTACATCTTCATCCCAGAATTAACCTTACTCTCCATGACAAGCAGCACAAGCACATGTCTCTTAAAGATTTCCAACAATATTTCTATATAGGAATATGATGTTCATGCAGTTATTGGAGGGAGGTAGAGCTTCCTGAGCTCCTGAGCACAAGGCTCTCTTTCATTTATTTTTAATTTTTAAAATTATTTTAGTTGTACAAAAGGATTTTAATTCAGCTTGTCAGTTTGTGAGTCAGCATCTCTATCATTTCCCCCATTGCTCCCAACCCCACCCATCCCTCATTATACCTGAATCCATCCTTACCTATGTGCACTGAATATCATATCTGTAGTCACCCACACCTCTGACTCTATCTGCCCACCTCTTGGCCTACCCTCCCCACATTGAAAATATATTTCTGCTTCCTGGTATTCATTTGGTTAAACTGTAAGTTTGTTATTCAAAGGAGTTACCATTGGACTCCTCTCCTACGTCGACCATGCTGAAATCCTGCACATCCCCATCTTGGCCTGGCTGCATGGCTGTGTTTCCTGGGAGGAGCCTGTGTTTGTGTCCTGGCAGCCCTGGTGGCCCTCCTCCAGAGGACTCTTGTCCATTATCCCTGCCTTACATGGGCAGCTTCAGCTTCCTTCTTCATGAAGGCAACCCCACACTTCAACATACACCAGGCTTCTTTCCAATCCTTTCCATACTGTCTCTCTAATCAACAATCATATTTCCTAATTGGGTATTTATTCAGTGTGAGGACATAGATCCTATCTGTCTGGCTCACTGTTCTGTGAGAAGTGTTTTCCTAGTATCTGTAGTATAACAGAAACTCAACAATGATTTATGAAGTGGATGGATTGAGGGAGACACAGTCTCCAATTATTCAGCATCTCCTCTGTATTGACACACTCTTAGCACAGCCCTGTCAGATGGAGAATGGAGATGCGCAGAGCTTGCTTCCTATCCCCACTACACCATTACACTCTAGTACAAACTGGAAAAGTCCCATACTGCTAATGCAACAAATACAGAGACAGGAGAAGAAAAGTGAGAAAGGAAGTGGGTGGGTGTGGGTTCTGGGGACAGGAGAGGGAAGAATCAACACAGCATGAGGCATCCTGACTCACAGTGAGACCCAAGAGGTCTGTGCAGCCCATACCAATATTCAGTACATAAAACAGCACTAGATAAAAGTGAGTTCCTAAGATGCTACAGTATTAATGATGACATAAAGGTTTTATGGGCCATGTGGGCTGTGACCAAAATTTCACTACAGGAAAATCAATAGAAACAGAATTACAACATTGAGGGCACACATCACATCGCTCCCAGTGAGACAGAGCTGGTGTTTATAGCTGCCAGTGACAGGTCGCTTGAAAGTGTGAGGTTTCTGCTTCCTTTAAGAGGAAATTTTACCATCCAGGAGGCAAAGGCCCAGCGACAATGCCTTTAGAATGATCCTGTGGGATTTGTGTCAAATCCTTCATTTCTGCCTGAAGGACGGGTGACATTTCTGAAGAGTCTAGTGGTTCAGTTCAGTGGCAGAGCACTTGCCTACCACCAAAAAAGAAAAAGTTATGGCCAGGTATCAGGAGCTACCACCTGTAATCCTAGATACTTAGGAGGCTGAGACTGAGAGGATCAAAGTCCAAGACCAGCTAAGGCAGAAAATATCCAAAGTAACCAGCAGAAAACTTGGCTGGATATGAGTCTCGAGTGGTAAGGTGCCAGCCAAGCAAGTAAGAGTCCCTGAGTTCAAACCTCACTACCAGTAATAAATAAATAAATATGCCATGTGTTTCAGATCTATTGAAGCAAACCACACAGTCATCAGGGTGTGAGCCAACTTGTAAGAGCCAATCCCCTGGAACAAGTCCAGGTATAAAATACTCCCAAGTAGCCCTTGCAACATTAACAGACTGCTCCAAGTCTTTTTTTAAATTTTTTTATTTGAAAAATACTGTACAGAGGGGTTACAGTTACATGGGAAGGTAATGAGTACATTTCCTATCAAGCATTGTTACCTCCTCCTTTGTTTTTCCCCTACCCTCCCTTCACTCCCACCTCTGCAACTACACTCTCCTCCTCCTCCCTTCCCCCCTCCCTGCCTAAATTGTAAAGCTCATTTTTCAATATAGTGTCTTGTACATCTAATTGTTACAATGGGTCAACCTGTATCCCTATTTAAGCATTTTGTTTTTTTCCCTTCCCCTCCCCAAGCTAGAGAAACGTACATACAAGATGCAGGGCACCGACATCAAATACAATGAAAACAGCAGTTATACAAAGAAAAAAATCCACAGCCCTTGCTGTTCATGAGTCTGTGGTTGGTCTGATGGCTGCTGTGGGTGTGACATGACAAGACAGACTCACGTCAGCAGGGAGCTCCATGCTTACATCTATGGAAGTAACAAACACAAGACAGCCATGTGTCTCTCCATTTCCTTCGGGCTAGCCCAGCTCACATGGTTGATGGTTCCCAAGAGTAGCACAAAAGAGTAAGACCCAATGTGTGAAGCACTTTTCAGAGCTCAGCTGTGAGCAACTTGCTACTGCTCTTATAGCAAAAGAAGTTTTGTGCCTTAGGAGCATGGTAAGAGATTACTGAAAGGTGAGAGAAAGTAAGGAAACCTCTGGCCATTTTTTTGTGAACAGCTGACCATAAAGATCATCAAAGAATACCTACCCAAGCATTACTCTGATGGAAGTTTGAGTCTGTGTGTTGGCCTTCTACAGCTCTGCACACATGATGAGTCACATCACCCAGAACTCTGGAGACATATAGTATGTGAGAGTCATTTTTCCCCTGTGGCCAAGCAGTTCGTCAGAATAAAATCTATTAGGGAAATAAAAATACGTGACAACACTTAGATTACAACAAACTACATCCTCTGAGATGATTCTCTTCAGACTTTCAACTGGAGAACATCGAGCTGCTGCTAACCAAAGACCAACCATGAGAGCTGTTTTGTGTACATTTGCTTAGTGTTTTATAGAAGATTCATTGTTTCCTCAAAAAGTGATAAGAACTGAAAAATAGAACGTTGAAAAGTAAACTTGCATTGTTTTCTGCATTCCAACCACTTTTTGAAGTGTGAAAACTGTCTAATTCTTTTTTATTTAAATTTATTTTAAAGGTGATGTACAGAAGGGTTACAGTTACATGAGTCATGCAATGAGTACATTTCCTTTGAACAGTGTTACCCTTCCCTCATTCTCTCCCAGTTTTTCCTCTCCCAACTTCCCTCCCCCCAATGTTGTAAAATTCAGTTCCAACATAGTGTCTCGTGGTTGCACTGCTGAATTGGTTCACCCTTTGTCCCATCATTTCTATGCTTCCACTTCCCCTCCCCAAATCAGATAAGCTTATATAGAAGAAAAAGTGTACAGAAATAAAAACTGCAACAGAAGGGAATTAACTAAAGAAAAATGGAAAGAAGGAAATAAAACTTGGAAATGGTATAATAAAAAACCTCAGATCCATTTCTTTTTTTATGATCCACTATTATCATCATTAACTCTTCCCATACATCAAATCCTAGAAAACTGAGATTCTTTCTTTTTGCTCTTTTTCTTACCTCCATTTCTTAGAGTTCATTTTTATGAGAATCATTATATAATCTTATGTACATAGCTATTGTGCCCTTGTGATCCTCTCCAAAGAATACCCTCCTTTATTCTCACTGTATGAATGTTTAGATTGCTGTTTAATTAATACTTATGTCCAGATATTATTATTTATCTTTTACTGTCCATTAGGTTTACTTATAGATTTAGAGGCCCATTCTAGTTATTACAAATGAGGTAAACCATGCGACATGTTTATTTGGGTCTGGTTTGCTTTGCTTAGTATAATTTTTCCCAAGTCTTTCCATTTCCTTATGAATGGGGCAATGTCATTCTTTCTGATGGAAGCATAGAATTTCACTGTGGTGATATGCCACATTTTCTTGATGTATTTGCCCACTGAGGAGCATCTGGGTTGATTCCATATCATGGCTATGGTAAACAATGCTGCAATGAACATGGATAGATGCCCAGAAATGGGATTGCTAGATCATAAAGAAGCTCCATGTTTAGTCTTTTAAGAACCCTCCATACTGGTTTCCAAGGAACTGAACAAGCTTACATTCCCATCAACAGTAGTAGCATTCCCTTTTGGCCACATCCCCACCAGCATCTGTTGTTGTCAGTTTTCTTTATAATGGCCATTCTAATTAGAGTGAGGTGGAATCTTAATGTTGTTTTGATTTACATTTCTTTTATTGCCAGAGATGCCAAACATCTTTTCATGTGTCTGTGTATGTTCTTTTTCCTTTCCAGAGAAGTCTCTTTTTAATTTTTTAGCCCATTTATTAATGGGGTGGTTGTTTCTTTGAGGGCTTGTTTTTGGGGGTGCTAATTTTTTGAGCTCTGAGTATATTTTTGATATGAGGCCCTTGTCTGTTGTATACCTAGTGAAGATCTTCTCTGTCTGTAGGCTTACCAATTATCTTGCTAGCTATGCCCTTTGCCATGCAAACTGCTCTGCAGTTTGATGCAGTCCCATTTATCCAGTCTTTCCCAGATTCATTGTGATTCTGGATCTTTACTTAGGAAATTTCAGCCTGTGTCAATGAGCCCTGGTGTTTCTCTTATCCTTTCCTGTAATGTTTTCAGGGTATCTGCTCTTATCTTGAGGTCTTTGATCCATTTGGAGTTGATTCTGGTGCAGGGTGATATATAAGCATCTAACTTCAGTTCTCTGTATATGTATAGCCATTTCTGCCAGCACCATTTGTTGAAGAGGCCATCTTTCTTCCATCTGATAATTTTGATTCTTTTATCAAAGATTAGATGACCATAGGTCTGATACCACATTTTCTTGATCCACTTGTTCACTGGGGGGCATCTAGGTTGATTCTATATCTTGGCTGTGCTAAACAATGTTTCAATGAACATGGTTGTGCTGGTAGCTTTAGTGTGGCCTTGTTTATTGGATAAATGCCTAGGAATGGAATTTCTAGATCATCCCTATGATGATGTTTAGTGTTTTGAAGACCCTTCATACTGCTTTCCAGAGTGGTTGAACAAGCTTACATTCCTGCCAACGGCTTAATATATTTCTCTTTTGACCATGACCTCATTTGTAATAGCTTCAAAAAATGCCTAGGAATTAACTTAACCAAAGATGTGAAGGATCTATATTATGAAACTTTTTGTAAATTTGGAAAAGGTAATTGAAGATTATTTAAGGAAAGAGTAATACCTTTCATGCATTTGGATTTGAAGAATTAACATTGTGAAAATGGTAATACTGCCCAAAGTAATTTACAAATTCAATGCAATACCCATCAAAATTACAAGAACATTCTTAAATGATATAAGGAAAGAAATCCAAAATGTTTATGGAAAAACAAAAAATGCCAAGTGGCAAAAACAATCCTTAGCAGGTAGAACGGTGTTAGAAGAAAACAATAACAAACTTCAAACTCTATTACAAAGCCATAGTAATAAAAACAGCTTGTTGCTTGCACAAGAATAAGCCTGAGGACTTATGAAACAGAAGACCCACAGATGAACCCACAGATCTATGGCCATCTAATACTTAATATGGGAACCAAAAAATATAGGCTGGAAGAAAGACAGCTTCTTCAACAAATGGTGCTGAAAAAATTGGCTCTCCACATGCAGAAAACTGAAACTAGATGCTTATATATCACCTTGCACCATAATCAATTCAAAATAGATTAAAGACTTTAATGTAAGACCAGAAGCCATGAAAATATTACAGGAAGGAGTACAGGAAACATTAGAATTCCTAGTTACAGGTAAAAACTTTCCAATTAAGGATCTAGAATCACAACAAATCAAAGAAAGACTTGATAAATGGGAGTACATCAAACTTTAAAATTTCTGTATGGCAAAGGGCATAGATAACAAGCTAAATGGAATTGGAGCAGTTTGACCAGCTATACATCAGACAAAGGCCTACTATCCAAAATATGATTTGAACACAAATTATTAAACCCTCAAAACCTAAGCCCTCAAAGAAACAACCAAATCAATAAATTGGCTATTGACATAAAGACAGAGTTCTTAGAAGAATTAAAAATGGCAAATAAACACATGAAGACCTGTTCAACATCTATGGCCATAAAGGAAATGAAATCAAAACAACACTGATATTCTACCTCACCACAGTTAAAATGGCCATTATCAAGAAAACAATAACAGAGCACCCAAATTTATCCAAGAAACACTACTTTCCCTAAAATCTCACTTATATTGGGGATATCACTGCTATCCCTGCTGGATAGATCAAGCCCACAAAAACTCAACAGAGAAATCTCAGATTTAAACAACTGCATAGATCAACAGACTTAACAGACATCTAATGAATATTTCACACAGCAGCATCAGAATACACCTTCTCAGCAGCACATGGAACATTCTCCAAAATAGACCACATTTTAGGTCACAAAGCAAATTTGTCCAAATTTAGAAGCATTGAAATTATGTCTTGCGTTCTCTCAGACAAAAAGGGAATAAAATTAGAATTCAACACCAAAAGCCACCAAAGAAAATCCTGTAACATTGGAGGCTGAATAGCACACCATTGAACCACCAGTGGATCATGGAAGAGATTAGAAAGGAAATTCAAATGTTCATGATATTTAACAAAAATGAACACACAAACAACCAGCTCCTCTGGGTCACAGCAAAGGCAGTACTTAAAGGCAAGTTTATAGCTTTGAGTTCCTACACCAACAAATTGGAGATATCTGAAACCAACAATTTATAGAGGCACCAGATACTCCTTGAAAAAGAGCAATAAGCTAAACCTCAATCCAGTAGATGGAAACAAATAACTAAAATTAAATCAGAATTAAATGAATCAGAGTCCAAAAAAACAAAGATTCAACAAAAACAAAGAGTTCTTCAAAAAAAATTAACAAAATTAGGACTAAAAAGGTGGCTCACTGGTAGAGTGCTTGCCTTGCATGCAGAGGCCCTGGGTTCAAAACCTCAGCACCACATAAGCAAAAAAAGCTGTGTCTCAAGTGGTAGAGGGCTAGCCTTGAGCTGAAGAGCTGAGGGACAGGGCCCAGGCCCAGAGTTCAGGGCCCATGACTGGCAAAAAAAAAAAAAAAAAAAGACAAAATTAACAGCCCTTAGCAAATCTTATCAGAAAAAGAAGAGAACACACCGAAATAAACAAACTCAGAGATTCAAATGGAAGCATCACCACAGGGGGAAAAAAAAAAACAAGATTCAAAGCACTATAAGGGAATACTTCTTAAACCTTCATGCTAATAAGCTTGAGAATCTGGAAGAAATGGAAGAATTTCTAGCAAATATTGACATGCCCAAACTAAACCGAGATGATTTAAATCAACTTAACAGACCCATAAAAAGTATCAAAATAGAAACAGGAATAAGAGCCCTCCCACCCAAGAAAAGCCTAGGCCCAGATGGATTTACAGCAGAATTCTACAAGGCCTTGAAAGCAGAACTTACACCAATACTCCTCCAACAGTTCAATGAAATTGAAAGTGGAAGTTCACTACCAAACTGCTTCTATGAAGCCATAATAGCCCTCATCCCCAAACCAGAAAGGGACTCATCAAAGAAATGGAACTATAGACCCATTTTTTTTGATGAGCATCCATGCAAAACTTAACAAAATTTTGGCCAATTGACTTCAACAACTCATCAAACCACAATCAAACAGGATTCATTTCAGGGATGCAAAGCTGGTTCAATATAACCAAATCAATTAACATAATTCATCACATCAACAAGAGCAAGGATAAGAACCACATGAGCAACTCAATAGATGCAGAAATAGCATTTGACAAGATCCAACACCCCTTTATAATGAAAGCTCTGAAAAAAACTAGGAACGCATGGAACATTCCTCAGTATAACAGAGGCTGTATATGACATATCTACAGACAGCATTATACTTAATGGTGAAAAGCTAAAGCCATCTCTTCTAAATTCAGGAGAGATGCAAGTATGTTCACTCTCTACTTCTCTTCAATTTAGTATTAGAATGACTAGTTAGAGCAGTAAGACACAAGACACAAACATAAAGGGGATCCAAATAGGGAAAGAAGAAGTAAAACTCTCCCTCTTTGCAGATTATATGATCTTGTATTAAAAACACCCAATGGACTCCACCCTCAAGTTATCTGAGCTGATCTGAAACTTTGGCAAATTAGCAGGATACAAAATTAACCCTCAAAACTCAATGGCTTTTCTGTATATCAATAGCAAGAAGAGTGCAGCTGAAATCAGGAAAGCAACTCCTTTTGGAATAGCCCCACAAAAAAATAAAATAAATAGGAGTTATAAAGAAGTGAAGGACCTCTATGATGAAAAGATTAAAAATCTGAAAAAGGAAATTAAAGCAAAACTAAGGAAGTGGAAAAACCTCCCATGCTCCTGGATTGGGAGGATTAACATCATGGAAATATCAACACTGTCAAAGGCTATCTACAAATTCAATGTAATACCTATCAATATTCCAACATCATTCTTCAAGGAAATAGAAGAAGCAACCAAAAAAGTCACATGGAACAATAAAAGACCCAGAACATCAAAAACAGTCCTTAGTAAAAAGAACAGTGCTGGAGGAATACCAATACCAAATTCAAACTCTACTACAAAGCTATAGTAATCAAAACAGCTTGGTACTGGCACAAGAACAGACCTCAGGACCAGTATAATAGAACTGAAGACCCAGAAATAAACCCACAGATGTATAGCCACCTAATCTTTGATAAGGGAGCTAAAAAAATAGAATGGAAGAAAGACAGCCTCTTCAGTAAATGGTACAGGCAAAATTGGTTAAATACCTGTAGAAAACTAAAGCTAGATCCTTATGTATCACCCTGCAACGGAATCAAACCAAATGAATAAAAGACCTTTAAGTCAAAGAAGACATCCTGAAAACATTACAGAAAGGAATAGGAGAAACTCTGGGGCTCCTTGGCACAGGCAAAATTTTCTCTTTTTTTTTATTTGTCAGTCGTGGGGCTTGAACTCTGGCCCTGACTGCTGTCCCGCAGCTCTTCAGGTCAAGGCAGGTGCTCTACCACTTGAGCTACAATGCCACTACCCAAAAGTTTCTTAATAAAGACCCAGAAGCACAACAAATCAAAGAAAGGTCAGACAGATGGGACTGCATGAAACTGCAGAGCTTCTGCATGGCAAAGGGCATAGCTAGCAAGATCAATAGAAAGCCACGGATTGGGAGATCTTCACTAGCCATACAATGGACCAGTGTCTCATATCTAACATATACCTAGAACTCAAAAAATTAAATGCCCCAACAACAAATCCTCAAAGAAACAACTGCCCAATTGTTAAGTAGGCTTAAAGAAAGACTTTCCTGAAGAGGAAATAAGAATGGCAATAGACACATGAAGAAATGCTCAACCTCTCTAGCCATAAAAGAGATGCAAATCAAAACAACATTGAGATTCCGCCACACCCCAGTTATAATGGATATAATCAAGAATTCTATTAACAACAGATGCTGGGGGATTTAATTTTTTGAGTTCCAGGTATATATTAGATATGAGACCCTTGTCCTTTGTATGGCTAGTGAAGATCTTCTCCCAATCCATGGACTTTCTAATGATCTTGCTAGCTATATCATTTGCCATGCAGAAGCTCTGCAGTCTCATGCAATCCCATTTGTCCAACCTTTCTTTGATTTGTTGTGTTTCTGGGTCTCTATTAAGAACATTTTGGCCTGTGCCAAGGAGACCTAGGGTTTCTCCTATTCCATTCTGTAATGTTTTCAGAGTGTCTGCTTTGACTCTGAGGTCTTTGCTCCATTTGGAGTTGATTCTGGTGCAGGGTGATACATAAGGATATAGCTTTAGTTTTCTATAAGTAGTTAACCAATTTTGCCAGCACCATTTACTGAAGAGGTCATCTTTCTTCCATTCTATTGTTTTAGATCCCTTATCGAAGATTAGCTGGCTATGGGTCTGTAGGTTCATTTCTGGGTTTTCAATTATATTCCATTGGTCCTGAGGTCTGTTCTTGTGCCAGTACCAAGCTGTTTTGATTACTATGGCTTTATAGTAGACTTTAAAATTTGGTATTAATATTCCTCCAGCAGTGTTCTTTCTGTTAGGGATCGTTTTTGCTATTCAGGATCTTTATTGTTCCATATGAATTTTTGGATTGCCTCTTCTATTTCCTTGAAGAATGAGGTTGGAATTTTGATAGGTATCACATTGAATTTGTAGATAGTCTTGGGAAGTATTGCCATCCATTTTCATGATGTTGATCTTTCCAATCCAGCAGCATGGGAGTTTTTGCCATTTTCTAAGTTCTGTTTTGATTTCCTTTTTCAGGTTTTTGAAGTTTTCATCATAGAGGTCCTTCACTTCTTTGGTTAAGTTAATTCTAGGGATTTTATTTTTGTGGGGCTATTATGAATGGAGTTGCTTTCCTAATTTCAGCCACACCTTTCTCATTGTTGACATACAGAAAAGCCATTGATTTTTTGAGGGTTAATTTTATACCCTGCTACTTTGCCAAAGTTTTGAATCGGCTTGAGTAATTTGGGAGTGGAATCTGTGTGATTCTTTATATACAAGATCACATCCTCTGCAAAGAGGGAGAGTTTTATTTCTTCTTTCCCTATTTGGATCCCCTTTATGTTTGCATGTTGTCTTATTGCTGTAGCTAGGCATTCTAGTACTAGATTGAAAAGTAGTGGAAAGAGTGGGCAACCTTGTCTCATTCCTGAGTTTAGAGGAAATAACTTCAGTTTTTCACCATTAAGTATAATGCTGGCTGTAGGTTTGTCATATATAGCCTGTATTGTATTGAGGAATGTTCCATGGATTCCTAATTTTTCCAGAACCTTCATCATAAAAGGGTGTTGGATCTTGTCAAATGCTTTTTCTGCATCTATTGAGATGCTCATGTGGTTCTTATCCTTGCTCTTGTTGATGTGATGAATTATGTTAATTGATTTGGATATATTGAACCAGCTTTGCATCCTTGAAATGAATCCTGTTTGATTGTGGTGTATGATTTTTTGGATGAAATTGTTGAAGTGGATTGGCCAAATTTTGTTGAGAAGTTTTGTATCAATGTTCATCAAATAAATAAATAAGTGGGCTAAAGACTTAAAGGGAAACTTCTCTGAAGAGGAAAGGATGGCCAATAGACACATGAAGAAATGCTCAACCTCTCTAGCCATAAAAGAAATGCAAATCTGTATGGTATTCTCATAATAAAAAAAGAAATGCAAATCAAAACAACATTGAGATACCACCTTAACCCAATTAGAATGGCTATAATCAAGAACTCTAATAACAACAGATGCTGGAAGGGATGTGGAAAGAAGGGAACCTTACTACATTGTTGGTGGGAGTGTAAACTTGTTCAACCACTTTGGAAACCAGTATGGAGATTCCTCAAAAGACTCCACATAGAACTCCCCTATGACCCAGCAATCCCACTTTTGGGCATTTACCCAAATGAAAACAAACAAGA
This sequence comes from Dipodomys merriami, assembly GCF_024711535.1. Classification (NCBI taxonomy): domain Eukaryota; kingdom Metazoa; phylum Chordata; class Mammalia; order Rodentia; family Heteromyidae; genus Dipodomys; species Dipodomys merriami. The sequence goes on from NW_027205381.1 coordinate 6,940,503, forward strand.
CCATACTAAAGCTACAAACACAACTATGTTTATTGCTGCATTATTTACCATAGCTAAGATATGGAACCAACCCAGATGCCCCTCAGTAGATGAATGGATCAAGAAAAGGTGGTATACATACACAATGGAATTCTATGCCTCCATCAGAAAGAATGACATTGCCCCATTTGTTAGGAAATGGAAAGACTTGGAAAAAATTACATTAAGTGAAGTAAGCCAAGCCCAAAGAAACATAGGCCCCATGGTTTCCCTTATTTGCAATAACTAGTATTTGTCTGAGTTAACCAGAAAAGGTCAAATAAGTTGATGTTAAGGGAATGAACCCCAAGACAAGTATTCAAATGATGTTTTTTTTCTTTCATGGTTTCATTTCTAACATATTTATAAGAAGATTTCTATGTTGCTTTGTATGTCCCTCTCCCACGGTATAACCCATGCTTTCACTGTATTTGATGTTGGTATAATTTGTGGAGAGGAAGGGAAAAAACAAATCATTTAACTAGGGATACACGGGGACCCATTGCAACAATGAGATGTACAAGTCGTTATGTCAAAAAAACGAACTTTACAACTTTTGTGGGGCAGGGGGAGGCTTGGGTAGGGGGCATATGGAAAGGGATGGGAAGGGGAAACAAAGAGGAGGCAACAATGCTTGATAAGAAATGTACTCGTTATCTTGCCCATGTAATTGTAACCCCTCTGTACAGTATTTTCACAATAAAAAATATATATAAATAAATATATACATACATACACACATACATACATACATACAGATACTGGAGAAGATGTAACCAAAAGGGAACCATACTGCATTGTTGGTAGGAGTGTAAACTTGTTCAACAACCTTGGAAAACGGTATAGAGGTTCCTCAAAAGAATCCACATAGAGCTCCCTTATCACCCAGCAATCCTACTTTGGGGCATTTACCCAAATGATCACAAATAAGACCATACTAAAGCTACCAGTACAACTATGTTTATTGCAGCATTATTCACCATAGCTAAGATAGGGAGTCAACACAGATGCCCCTCAGGAGATGAATGGATCAAGAAAATGTGGCATATATACACAATGGAATTCTATGCCTCCATCAGAAAGAATGATATTGCCCCATTTGTTAAGAAATGGAAATACTTGGAAAAAATTATATTAAGTGAATTAAGCCAGGCCCAAAGAAGCATAGGTCCCATGGTTTCCCTTATTTGCAATATCTAGTATATGTCTTAGTCAAGCAGAAAAGATCAGATAAGTTGATTTTAGGGGAATGAATCCCAAGAGAAGTATTCAAGTGATTTTTTTTTCTTTCATGCAATTGTTTCTAACATATTTATAAGACAATTTCTATGTTGCTTTGTATGTCTCTCCCCCACAGTATAACCCCTGCTTTCACTGTATTTGATGTTGGTATAATTTGTGGAGGGGAAGGGAAAAAACAAATCGTTTAACTAGGGATACAGGTGGACCCATTGCAACAATGAGATGTACAAGTCGTTATGTCGTTATGTCAAAAAACAAACTTTACAATTTTGGTGGGGAGGTATTGAATTGGGGGGAGTGGTATGGGAAGGGAGGGAAGGTGAAACAAAGAGGAGGTAACAATGCTTGATAAGAAATGTACTCATTATCTTGCCCATGTAATTGTAACCCCTCTGTACAGTATTTTCACATTAAAAAATAAAACAAAATAAATAAATAAATAAATAAATCAGATGCTGGGAGTCAACCCAGATGTCCCTCAGTAGATGAATGGATCAAGAAAATGTGATACACACACACACACACACACACACACACACACACACACACACCCCACACACACACATACACACACACAATGGAATTCTTGCCTCCATCAAAAAGAATAATACCACCCCATTTGTTAGGAAATGAAAAGACTTGGAAAAAAATCATATTAAGTGAAGTAAGCCAGGCCTAAAGAAACATAGTTTCCCTTATTTGCAATAAGTAGTATATGTCTAGGATAATCTTGCCAGACAAGTAGAAAGGTCAAAAATCTATGCACATATGACCATATAAGATGATGCTAAGCAAAATGAACCCCAAAATAGGGACACAAAAGGTTTTAACTTTCTTGCTGTTGTTTTTAATGTAATTATGTGATTTTTTTATGTGCTTCCCCCATGTTATATCCCCTGTTGTCACTGTATTTGATTCTGGTCCTCTACATCTTATATACACATTTTTCTAATTTGGGGAGGGAAATAACAAAATGCTGAAATAAGGATACTGATTGACCCATTTTAACAAGGAGATGTACAAGACTCTATGTTGAAAACAAACTTCACAACTTTGTGGGGGGGGGGGTGAGGAGGGAGGAATTGGACAGCTGGAGAGGGAAGGGATAGTAGGGAAAAAACAAAGGTGGAGGTATCAATGCTTAAAAGGAAACCCCTCTGTACAGTATCTTTACAAGAAAGAAAATGTGGTACACACATACACACACGCACACACACACACGCACACACACACACACACACACACACACACACACACACACACACACACACACACACACATATATAATGGAATTCTATGCTTCCATCAGAAAGAATAACACAGCTCCATTTGTAAGAAAATGGAAAGACTTGGAAAAAAAAAAGTCATATTAAGTGAAGTAAGCCAGAATCAAAGAAACAGGTCCCATGGTTTCCCTTATTTGCAATAGTATACATCTAGGATAATCTTAGCAGATGAGCAGAATAGCTCAATAGCTATGTACATAGGACCATATAAGATGATAAGACTCACACACAAGAGGTTTTTCTTCGTTGTTGTTTTTAATGTACTATGTGATTTCTAGTTTTTTTGTGTGTGTGTTCTTTTCCTGATGGTATATGCCGTTGTTAGTGTATTTTATTTTGGTACCCTGGTATTGTATATATGTTTATCTGAATTAGGGAAGGGTAACAACAGACTGTAAGATAAAGGCAAGATGAGGACCAATGCAACAGTGACATTCACATGACAATATGTTGGAAATGATCTGTATAACTTGGCGGGGTCAAATGGGGAGAGGAAAAGTAGGAGAAAAATGAGGGAAGGGGTACCAAGTTCGGCAAGAAATATACTTATTACCTTCCTTATGTAACTGTAACCCATCTGTACATCACCTTGATGATAAAGAAAAGAAAAAGAAAAGTATAACAAATGCTGAGTTCAGATTTTCTTTTTTGTAGCCTGATGTAATTTTTTTATTGTCAAGTTGATGTACAGGGGGGTTACAGTTACAGAAGTAAGGTTTTTTTGTTCAGGTAAGGGGTAGGTTTATTCATCATTCCGCCTGGCACCAGCCCATGTTGGCTCTCCACGCGGCTGGGAAAGACAGGAAAGAGCTGGGAAAGAGTGTGTCTGGGCCTGGGCTAGGCCTTATCTAGGGTAGGGGTGGAAAAAGGTGTGGCCACATCAAATTCAGATGAGACCTCAGCAGATGTGACTTCTTCCAGGTGTGCCAGTTGCCTAAGTAACACAGGTACTGGACCGAGACTTTATTGTGAGGAGAGTGGAGTCTGCTCGCCATCCAGGAGCTGACCTTGCATTTCAGCCTTTTAATAATCATGAAATAAGGTGCAGATTCTCTCTAGTTACTTCATGCTGACAAAGAGCATCGAATCAGAAGTAAAAGGCTGGAATTTGGTCCCCTCCCAGAGAAGGCAGTGAACAGCAGCTGTCCCTTGGTAGGCATTAGTCCTTAGATGAAGTCTGGAAGAGGCAAGTCTCTTGGATGAAGTCTGGAGAAAGTCTCATGAGGCATTGAAGAGCTGGTAAAACAATACTAGAGAGCAAATAAATGGCAAGAGGAAGGGCTTGGGGCTGAAAATATTGGTAGAAATGTCCATAGCTACTTCTGACATTTGGCGACTAGGTAGAGGAGAAGTCAGGTAACAAAGGCAAGAATATAAATTCCTGTCCAGTTAATAGGTAGATAGGTATGGACAGTAGATGGGCAGGCTTCTTACTTCTATTGATCTAAGGTGCCTTGCTAACAAGTTGCTCTTTTCACAAGCCCTGGTAACTGAGGCCCAACCATCTGATGTGCTTTGTTAGCAAAGATGTCTAAACATTGTCAAAAATTTTAGGTTTTGAGTTTTGCCTTTTTTTGTTTTGTGTTGTGTATTCTATTACTGACTATGTGGTTCTAAAATATTGGTCATATCTGTGTTAAGATTCTCACATCTAACAAAGTTTTGTCATTACAGAATATTTCTTGGTCAATTCTTGATAAGGACCAGGGAAGCTCTAATTATTCTATTTGATCTCCGTGTTGTTTAATTGGAAATAATAAAGGGTTTTCGTGGCAAAGATTGCAATTCAAAGCCAGCCCGGGCTGAAAAATCCCTAAGACTCCATCTCCCAACTACCCTGAAAAGAACCAGGCTAGACTCATGGCTCAAGACTCTTATCTCTAACCAGCAAACACTGCAAGAGGTACTATAACTCAAAGTGGTAGAGTGCTAGCCTTGAGCAGAAGTGCTCAGGGACAGTGCCCAGGCCTTCAGTTCAAACCGCCTGAATACCAAATGGGATAAGCCATCCCAGCAACGAGCATCTAGACTCAGCCAGTCTGGGGAACAAGGGAACATGGAGAGGAGTAAGAGGAGATGATGTCATATCAGCCACTTTGTGCCTGCCCTTTCAAAATTAACCAGAGCTGGGAGGTCAATAGAAGTAAGGTATTTTTTCATTGTGAAAATACCGTACAGAGTGGTTACAATTACATGGGCAAGGTAATGAGTACATTTCTTTTTTTTGGGGGGGGGGTGTCCGGTCATGGGGCCTTAACTCTGGGCCTGCGTGCTGTCCTCAGCTCTTTAGCTCAAGGCTAGCACTCTACCACTTGAGCCATAGTGCCACTTCTGGCTTTTTTCTTTTTGCTTATGTGTTGCTGGGAAATTGAACCCAGGGCCTCAGGCATGCAAGGCAAGCTCTCTACCACTGAGCCACCTTCCCAGCCCCATGAATACATTTCTTATCAAATATTGTTGCCTCCTCTTTGTTTCCCCTCCCCATCTCCCCCCACCCCCCCCCACCCCCCAACTTTCCCCCAACCCCCCGGCCAAAGTTGTAAAGTTCATTTTTCGACGTAACAACTTGTGCATCTCATTGTTGCAATGGGTCCGTCTGTATCCCTAGTTAAACGATTTGTTTTTGCCCTTCCCCTTCACAAATTATATCAACATCAAATACAGTGAAAGCAGGGATTATACTGTGGGGGAGGGACATACAAAGCAAGAAAAAATCATCTTATAAATATGTTAGAAACAATCACAAGAAAGAAAAATTATTTGAATACTTATCTTGGGGTTCATTTCACCCAACATCAACTTATCTGACCTTTTCTGCTTGTCTCAGACATATACTAGTTATCTCCTATATTTGCCCAGCTTTTCTATCTCATATCACATACCCAGCTCTTAATTGCCACAGGGACTTTGTACTTTCCATTTCTACTGTCTATGATATTTTTCCTCCATGCTTATCCTGAGACTTGAATTGAGGGCTTGGGCACTGTCTCTGAGATTTTTGCTCAAGGACAGCACTCTACCACTTGAGATACAGCTTTACTTTCAGCTATTAGATGGTTAAAATGGAGATAAGACTCTCACAGACTTTTCTGCCCAAGCTGGCTTCTATCTGTGATCCTCAGACTTAGCCTTCTGAGTAGCTTGAACTACAGGCTGAGCCACTGGTATCCAGCCCTCTATTTTATCCTCTACATTTAATTAAACCAAATACCAGCTTATGAGCCATTATTCCATGTAAACTGATATGACCATGATGGAAGGCAATTTGTAGAAAAACTACCCTACAGTGCAACCATCCTATTCTTGGGCATTTATCCAAAACAGTCCAAGTCAAGATACACTAAAAACACATCCACTATTCACCATAGCTAAGTTGTAGAAACAGCTCAGATGCCCTTCAGTGGATGAATGGATCCAAAATGTGATATTATATATATATATATATATATATATATATATATATATGCGCATATATACTTTTTACTCATCTACCAGGAAGGGAAATGAATGGACCTGGAAAAAATTAGCTAAATTAAGCGAGTCAGAGAGACAAAGGACACATTTCCCTTTTACATGTAGAAGTTACATCTGAATTATAAATTATATATAGTAAAAATTACATATACAGACTCATATATATGTATATATATATATAATATGCAGGAAAATATTCTAATAATGGGACTCCTTTGCACAAGTAATTTATAGGTTTACAAAATGAATACCAGGAGAATGGAGCATATGTTATTGGGGGAAAGTCAGGGCAAGGGAAAGAGGGGCAGACAAATGGAGAGTGGAAGGTTGGGCAAATACAATCAGAATGTTCAATGTACATATGTGAAAATAAACAAGATAAATTGAGGAGGTAGGTGGGAGGCAATTGGGGAGGATGATTAAGGGATGAAATGATCCAGATGCATTGTACTCATAAACTGACACATTAAATTGAAACTCATTGTACAATTACTTAAGGATTGAATAACTTCAATATTTTTAGTTTAAAAAAAACTAAAAAATATCAAACTTCCCCATTCCTCCCATGACTAGTCCATGCTGCAGGGTGGGAAAAGACACATTTGTGCAGCCACAGCAGTACTTTGGGTCCCACTCTGCAGACATTCTGCACATGGTCTTCCTGTGTGCACTCAAGGCAAGTGGATACCACCAGTGAGAAGCCCTCAGATACATATTGCATCTATGCTGGAGGTTGCGTTGTTTTCTACAAATGGAGCCCCAGAAGGCCATGATCCCAAGCCTTAGCCAGGAAAAGTCCTGGAGCAGGCAGGAGGGCTCGCTCAGCACCATTCCAGGCTACCTGCCAGGTCTAGGGACCCAGCTTCTTTGTTACACCTGCCTTCAGGTCTCCCCTTCACTTCATACTTTTCTGTCTGCTGTTTTCTGTAAATTTGGGGGGAAAGGTCAGCAACACATAGTGCTGCTCTTCTCCCTACTGTTGTATCCACCTCCCCAAGCTAGGCTACACGAAATGACAAATAAGCACAGTGACTTCCTCACCAGATGGACAGCTGTCAGGAAAGGAAAGCAGGCCACTCATCCCTCATTTTATCCCAAAGGAATAAGTGAGCAGAAGGAGAAAAATACGTTAATTTGGCCAAGAAAAAAAATATGTCTTTCAATGAATCATGATTACAATAGGAGCTTGAATTAAGCCACTTCATGTAATCATGCATACACTCATTCATTCATTTATTCAATACAAACTTAGAAAAATCAGACCAAGCAGGGCTGGTGACACCTATAAACCCAGCTACCCAAGAGGTAGAAGTAGAAAGACTAAAGATTAAAGTCAGCACAAGGTTCTATTTGACCTATATTTCTAGCTACTCAGGAGGCTAAGATCTGAGCATTACAGTTTGAAGCCAGCCTGGGCAGAAAAATCCATGAGACTCCTATCTCCTATTAACCACCAAAAAATCTAGAAGTGGAAGTGGAAGTGGCTCAAGCACTAGATTGCTAGAAAACAAGCTCAGGGAGTGCCAGGCACCTGTAATCCTAGTTATTCAGGAGGCTGAGATCTGAGGATCGAGGTTCAAAGTCAGCCCAGGCAGGAAAGTCTGTGAGACTCTTATCTCCAATAAACCACTCAGAAAACTGGAAGTGGCACTATGGCTCAAGTGTTCAGGCCCAGAGTTCAAGCTCCATGACCGCCCCCCCCCCCAAAAAAAAAGCTCAGGGAGAACACCTAAACCCAGAGATAAAATGTTAGGACCAATACACACGTGTGTGTGCACACACACACACATACACATACATATTCCATTTGAAAAGCAAACAAAACTCAACAGGACTGGGTATGTGGCTCAATTGAAAGAATGTTTGTATAGCAAATATGAGGTCCTGAGTTCAAACCCTGAAGAGCTCACTACAACTTGAGCACAGCCAGTAAGTTATGTCTATGAGCACAAAGGCACTGTACAGGGGTGTATGAGTAAAGCCCAGATTCAGAGTACACAGTTAAAAATAATGTCACTAATATTGTCACTAATATACCAGTGAAGTAAGATTACCCTTGGCTATCATTATATATTTGGTATTATGTCAAAAATTGTAATCCATTATATTTGGAACACAATAACCCTTTGAGTTTTAATCCATTCTCATTTTATAGGTGAGAGCAGGAAAGGAGCAAAGACACTAAGGAGCATGTTTCAAGTTAGAGAATGAGCCAATGAAGTCCATGTTTCCTTTAACACCTTACTGCCTGTGCTCAAGGTGGGGCCTCCCTAGGATGCTTGTTCCACCCTCCCAGGGGAGGGAAGGCGAGGAGTGGTCATCTGAGGTCATCTGAGGTCATGTGAGCTCACGTGAAAGGCCTGCTCCACAAGTCCAGTTGTTGTCTCAGATGTTGTTCTTTCAAGGGGCAAAGATGAGTTCTGAACCCTGCTTGATAAATTTAAATTGGATCCAGCTTTTGTTGCAGGCTCTCCCAAATCCAACAGGAAACTGAGTGAAGGATTGACTCCCACCCTGTTTTCCCAGGTGCATACAGATAACAGGCAACATACTAAAGGTAAATGCAGACTACCTATCCAGCCAGGCAATCTATCTAAGCCTGGCTGTAAACATTCTATCATGGGCCCAACTGAAAAGCACCCCCACCTCCCATGACCTAGTGGCTTTTTCATGAACCTCTGCCTCCTTGTTCAGACCTGATAAAACCCAGCTCCTGTCCCAGCACTGACACAGTCTCCAAGCCCGCAGGAAGGCTGTGTCCCTGCTCTATCTCAATTAACAGTGCTCACCTGTGAAAGATCATGTCTGGCCTGTTTCCTTCCTTTCTCCTCCATTTTCCTAACATATGATGCTGAAACTTGGGAGAGAATTGCCAGGAGTAATGGGTCCCCTCCACCCCACCTCCTGGCCACCTCTCATAGAGGCTTTTACTCTCACTCTATTTCTGAGGCCTCTCCCCTCCAGGAGCACAGAACCCCCTGTGCCTCTTCCTCCTCTAACTTCCTCTTTCTCTTTCCTCTCTTCTGTCCCCAGATTCTGATTTCTAAGCAGGAGGCTGTTCACCATTTTACCATTCCACTCTCCACCCAAAAGCCTTCAGGACAAGGTAACCATCCTCCGTCTGTGGTGAAAGGGCATGATACAGACCAGGGGACACCCGGAAGTCCCCCATGGACCTAGGGATTTGAAATCCCCCACTCCTTGTCTGTAGGGTTCCCAGAGACTCCAGGAGTCTATCATGCTTTGCTGATACCCACTTTAATTAGGACTTTGGGAAGGACACCCTCTCCTAATTATTGGGCACTTGTTCATTTGCCTTCCCAAAGCATTGGGGATGCCTGAAGTGGCGGGGCAGGCCACTTTCATTGTCCAACCAAATTTTCCAAAGTGGGCTCTAAATTGTTTGTCCCCAGAGACAACCCATTGGAAATCTTAAGACTCTGGGATGACTTACAGTCAAAGAAAACTGATTTGTTTGTCTATTAAAATCTGCTTTCACTATCTTGTAAACAATGGCCACCATTGGCCTGAGGTTCAGAACCTTCAATTTTACTCTTACTCATTTAAACAATACTCCAACAAAATGGTGAGGAGTCCAAGTCCTCTACCCCCACTCTGTTCATCCTGTCCTGCCCACCAAGTCCTTCTCTAATCTCTACTCAAGACCAACACACCTGCTCTCATGTATTGCTCACCAAGCCTTTTTCTGCCATGAACTTCCCAGTCATCTCCTCTAGAAAAGTAACTCCTTATCTTGTAGCAGCTCAATGTCTCTCACCCCCTTTTTTCTCTCTCTACCTCCCACTTTCTCTATCTCTTTCATTGATGACCTCTAGGACCAAAGATCCTTTACTCCTTCCTTGTTCTTCTGACTACACTCTTGCTATTTGCAGTTGGTCCAGATTCTCTAAGCTAAAACTGTCTGTCTGCTCTAAGCAAATACCTTCGGTTGACCTCTGTCCCTGTGCCTGCATGCCTGCCTGCCTGTGTAGCTGACACAAGGTGGGGGTGGGCATAGGCCTCCAAAGATAAAAACAACAAACTATACTACATCTATCCTAAAACTCTCATCTCGTCTATTGAGTTTTGTCATCGCAGAATTCTGGCAAGTATTTGTTGGTCAATTCTGGATAGCGTGCAGGTAAGTGCTACTTGTTCCTATTGATCTCTTTGTTAATTGGAAATAATAAGGGTTTTGTGGCAAAAAAATTGCAGTTCAAAGCCAGCCCAGGCAGAAAAATCACTCCAAGATTCCATGTCCCAACTAACCAGCAAAGAGCCAGACTGGAAGCCGGCTCAAAAATTAACCAGCCAAATGCTGGAAGTAGCACTGTGACTCAAAGTGATAGGGCATTAGCCTTGAGCAGAAGTGCTCAGGGAAAGTGCCCAGGCCTTGAGTTCAAAGCCCATAAATGGCAACTGGGAAAAGTTATCCCAGCAGCAAGCACCCAGACCCCCAGGACAAGGTGAAGAAGAGGAAGAGGAGATGATGTCACATCAGCCACTTTGTGCCTGCCCTTTCAAAGTTAACCAGAGCTGGGAGATCAAGAGAAATAGTTCATAAGCATGCCTATCTAATATCCATATCTGTCTACTGTCTAACTGGACAGGAACTTATATTCTTGACTTTGTTACCTGTTATTTGTATTTATAGTAAGTAGCCTCTGACTAGTTATTCCCAACTAATCCACTATGCTCTCCCCTACCCAAAACCCCTAGGCACCCCGCTTCCTGCCCCAAGTCCAGTTATTCCTCCTTCCCTGTAATAGGCTTCAACTGAGTTTATGCTCCAAATGGTACTTTTCTGGCCCATGGCCAGCGTGTGTTCTCCTATGTCATTCATGTTAACTGACCTTGTCACCTTGTCAGCTTTTTGCCTGACCTTTCCAAAAGTTTCTTTTAACAAGGTAACTTAAAACTGGGAGCACATCAAGGCCATACTATTACTGCAGACAACAAGAGGCTTCGTTTACATCATGCCCTGCCCAGTGCAGACCTGGACCCTGAAGACCCCAGCCCCAGTGACTTCTCAATGCCTCCATGTCAGCAGGAAATAGCCAGAAAAAACTACAGCATCCCCCAACTTTTTATACTCTTTCAGGGTTTCACATGATGGGAATCTGCTTTGTTCTTGTTATAACAACATGTTGCTCCCTTCTAAGCCCAGTTCTTTTTATGTATCCAAAGACCTGTATGAAGGACTTGCCTCTAGGCCCATTCTTTCTATGTATCCAAAGATGGAATATGAAGAATTGACTTCTCACCCTGTTTCCCCAGGTGCAACCCACCAAAGATAAATGCAGACTGCCTGACTCCAGCAGGGCAATCTATCTAAGCCTGGCTGTAAACATTCCATCGTGGGCTCAACTGAAAAGCACCCACACCTCTCTTGACCTAGAGGCTTTTTCATTAACCTCTGCCTCCTTGCTCAGACCTCATAAAACCCAGCTCCTGTCCCAGCTCTGACACACAGTCTCCATGCCCGCGGGAAGGCTGTGTCCCTCACTGCTTTATCTCAATTAACAGTCCTCACCTGTGGAATATTGTGTCTGGCCTGTTTCATTCCTTTCTCCTCCATTTCCCTAACACCGAAGTGCCCCAAAGAGGGGCCGAGTAAAGCCCTGATCTATGACACAGTCACCCAGGCCAGTATCTTCTCCTGGCTTATGCATGTAGGGGAGAGTGCCTCCTGGGAGAGCTCACATGGAATTCCATACTGGATGTGAACTTGTCTGTCTTGGCACACACCAGCTTTTCCTTAACTGGAAATTCCTGATGAAATGTTATTAAACTCGACCTTACTCAAAATTCTACATATTGTGACACGAGGAGGATCCAGATAGCTACTGGACCCTCTGGGAAGTCAGAAGGGGTGGTGGTGAGGGTGGAGCCACTCAGGTCTCACAGAATAACCACTAGGGCAACTCACTTTTGCTGGCCATGCAAAGGCTATACCCTCAGTGGCATGGCTCCCCATGCTGTGGCTGGACCACAGTGCCCATGTGGCAGGACATTCTCTTCCTCACATCCTCACCCTGGTTTCAGAAGCCTGGGCCTTGAGGGCCACAGACTTCTACCTCACAGATGCCCTCTCTCTCTTCATGTGGACACCATGTGTGGAACTGCAGAGACACCACGATTACCTGGGGCCTTAGAGCTGCTTGGTCTGAGGGTCTCACCTGCTGACACACTGAGTACTTCTTACACTGCAGTATGGTAATGGATTTCTGAGAGACATCTCATGATGGCTAAGCATGCTAGTAGGCAGGGATTGGCTGAGCACTTAAAAGCTGGTCTCAGGAGGAAGAGGAGATTGCCTGGCAGAATGAGCCCCATGGAGCTGTGTTTGTTCAGATGCCAGGCTCCATCTCTAGAAAAGGGCTATTTCCTCTGCCAGAACCTAAGGCTTTTTTTCTACACTTTCTTACCTCTTATAGGTAATGAGAATAAAGTGTGGTAATGTATTCAGAAGCAATTTAGATCTCTGCATTGCCTTTCTGACTAAAATGCAAAAGTATCATTGTGTCCCTCCGGCATGTTGCTTCCTTCCTATTTAGAAGCATAAATATTCAGATTCCTAGACAATCCCTTTTGGATTAGAATTTACATTTATACATAATGATTTTGAAAACCCTGCTCTTGACTCACTACATCACCAAATCGATGCTCTTCTTGCCATCTACATCTATCTTCCAAGCCCACCCTGTTCAGAAACCTGCCTGGAGGATCCCACCTTGTCTAATTCTGATTCTCCTTCAACCAGGCCTCCTACCTACCCACCATTCAGCCCCTGCTGTATCTCCTTGCTCCCCCATCACTCCATCACTTGGGCTCCACCAGACTTCTTAGGAACCAGTGCACTGATGTTTAGAGACAAAGGCAAGCACTTCAGGTTCAAGGACAAACCTCCACACAGGAGAGGGAACTGTGGTGGACAAGGATGTGGGCCTTCATTCAGCACAGGGAACTGTGCTGTTGTTTATAGGTATTTGGTTTCCTAGTCACACTTTGTCCATGCAGTGTTGTCTAAATGTTTTTGGCTGCATAGAAAATTCAAGCTAAGACTAATAATAATAAGACCACAAAAATCTATCAAGGAATCAAGAACACAAATGCCAACAATTAAAAAGCAAAAACAGGCAAAAGATCCACAGGAAATTCTCAGATTAACAACAGCCTATGCAAAGATGCTAATGCTTAGAGGAATGTACATTTCTACATTACTCTTTTGGGGTTGAACAATTAAAAAGACTAATAGCATCCACCATTGGCTAGGATGTAAGGAAGCAGGCTTCCCTGAGGTAGTGACCAAAGAAGCTGAGGGCGCATGCCTAAAACTCGAAAGTTGCCAAGCAGTTTGTTGAATGCTTGGAATTTTTACACAAACATTTCACTTTGGGGACATTATTCTTAAAAATGAAAATAAAGGGGCTGGGAAGGTGGCTCAGTGGTAGAGAGCTTGCCTTGCATGCCTGAGGCCCTGGTTTCGATTCCTCAGCACCACATAAGCAAAAAGAAAAAAGCCGGAAGTGGCACTGGGGCTCAAGTGGTAGAGCGCTAGCCTTGAGCTGAAGAGCTGAGGGACAGCACCCAGGCCCAGAGTTCAGGCCCCATGACCAGACCAAAAAAAAAAAGAATTTTCTTGATTTTACATAAAAAAACATTTTCTTTGAAGTTCAAATTTTCAAACTTCTTAAATATGCAGATGTGTCTTTCACTAAATTTTGGCAAGTTTCAGACAAATGGTATCTTTGAATACTCTATACCCTCAGTCACCCCGCCCCCCCTTCCTTCCTCCTTTTCCTTGTGGAACTTTGTCATGATATAAAAGAAGATGATGATAGCAGTGATGATGATTACTATTCCCAGAGGCTGGCTACTTACTAGGTTTCTGCATGCTATTCATTTTCACTGATATCTGTTCAAGCTCATTGATTCTGTACTATCCTTTTTTCTTTCATTTATTAAGCTCAGTCTCCAAGTTTCATTTATTTTGCATTTCTATTATTTCATTTTTAGTTCTACAATTCCGTGTGTGTGTGTGTGTGTGTGTGTGTGTGTGTGTGTGTGTGTGTGTGTGTGTGTGTATACACATGAACATGTGTGTCAGTCCAGGGTCTTGAACTCAGGGCCTGGGCTGATGTTTCTGAGGTTTTGTACTCAATGTTGGCACTCTGAGTCACAGTTCTACTTCGGATTTTTGATGTTTAGTTGTTGGTAAAAGACTCACAAACATTCCTGCCCTGGCTGGCTTTAAACCACAACCCTCAGATATCAGCTTCCTGAGTAGCTAGGATTATAGCCATGAACCATGGGGGCCCATTTTACAATTACTTAAAAAAATGTTTTGGTAGTACAGTGGTATGAACTCAGGGCATCCATTTGGTTGGGCTTCCTTGGTGAGCTGATGTTCTAACACTTGAGCCATACCTTCAGTCTAACTTTTTTGCTGGTTAATTAGAGGTGGTGTCTTAAAGAGTTTTCTGCCCCAATTGGCCTCAAATTTTGATTCTCTGGTTCTAAGTCTCCTGAGTAAATCAGGTTACAGGTGTAAGCCCCTTGTACCTGGCTTTTTTTTTTCAAAGTTCCTTTACTACAGCTGTTTAAAAATCTTGTCTTCCAACATTTGATGGGCTCAGGGTGGGCTTTTTCTCCCTAGAGTGGAGACTTTGGTGATTGATATTAGGGTGGGTTGTCATTGTACCCTGGACATTTTGACTATTATGTAGGAGACTTAGTCTGATTTAAGTCATTCATTTAGTTGACTATTATGTAGGAGACTTAGTCTGATTTAAGTCATTCATTTAGTTGACTATTATGTAGAGATTGAGTCTGATTTAAATAATTTATTTAGTATACTATCACCCTATTTAGGCTTGGCATACAGATAGATCCTCAATTGCTTATGGTTTTTCCATGGCAATTTAGTTGTCAAAAACTCTGGTATATTATTGTTGTCTGCTTGGTTCAAGCAGAGCCTCTGAGTTCTTTCTAGACAGTAAGAAGGAGTGGGGCAAAAGGTTTTCTAGGCATGTCTTTCTGATGGTTTCTGGTCAGGGAATGGGTCCTGCTGCCTAGTGTCTATAATGGTTTTCCCCTCAGCTTGGTAGGTGGTAGTTTCTAGGATGCTGCATATAGCTTCCCTGGTATATCTGAGAATATGAGTTACATTAAGTAAGGCTAGGTCTCTCAGTGAGAAAGAAAGCTGCAGTTTGTACATAAGACAGAGCCATGCCACAGCATGGCACAGTGCTAGCCACAGCACTAGCAGAGGAATGTGCTGCCCTGTGTCTGATACACTATTCAGACAGATCTAGAGCAGAAGGTGGTTATGTGGCAGAGAATTTTCCCAATATGTACAAAGCCTTGGATTTGATCCTAACACAAATGCAGAAAGAGACAGAGACAGAGAGAGAAAAGACAATAGATATAATACAAAATCCAAAGGAGTTTTGAATTTTGACTGATCACGATGAATGTTCATGGCTGGGCTCTTTGCTATTTTAAGACATAAAGCCATGTGTCATACCTGCTGCTACTCTACCCTCATCACCCATACCTGCTGCTACTCTACCCTCATCACCTGAGTGTGTACGACAGAGTTGCAGGGTATCATCCAGATGCTGCCAGATGTGCTCAAGATCCTGCCAGAGTCATCATTTCCTATGATGTTGATACAACACAAGTATTAGAAAGCAGGAACAGAGAAGGGATTATCTGACAATACATAGACCTTGTCTACAATGGAGTGGTTCAACACTCTGCTGAGGGTGGGGCTCTTCGTTCTTCAGATAACATCCTCAAAGCCCACTGTTTACCATGCAAAGTGAGATCAGAAGCCTGCCTGAGATTGCAACTCAAAATCAGCTTCTCTGAGCCTGAGATAAAAAGAGAAACCTCTTTGAACGAGCTTCTCCATGGGGGGTAAGCTGTCCAGTTGGTATTGTTAAAACATAATGAGTACATTCCAGCAACTCTCTGGCAATTATTTCCTAGTGATGTATGACAAGTTGCTGTTTGTACAGGCTTATAAAATGTTACCAACTTTCATTAATTTGCCCTTCATTAGCTATATAATGTTGCTAATGATCGCATCTAGATGGAGCGTTAAGCCCTAGGAGATGCTGGCTCACTGAAAAAGCCGCTCAAATTGCAGCTCAGCCCATACTCCCGTGACACCTCTCTGTGCTTCCTCTCCTTGTTCCCTCCTCCTGCATCTTCCTTCTGCTTCCAAGAACAGCAATCTCATAATGACAAGTGAATAAGCTCTACTTATAAAATTCATATTTATTGGAAGGATAAAGATGTGAAGTTAGTGTTAATTTTGTCTGATTGCCCTGGAGTGCAGAGCTCTCCATTTGTCTGTCTTCTGGGCTGGCTTATGCATCTCTGTTCTCGGAATGTCTCCTCCACTGGCCCTTTCCTTCAAAACCATGAAAACAATGGTAGTGAGGGTCTTTGAGCCTGAGGAAGGAAGGTTGGGACCTGCATGGTAATGGTACAGAACACTGGGTTTGGGGGTCTGCTGTGGCTGTGTGGCTTTGCACAGGTCACTTGACTTTTCTGAAGCTCCATTTACTCATCTGGGCAATGGAGTCAATTCTTCTTGTAGATCCTCAGAAAATGCATGAGAGGTAAAAGAGAAAGAGTAGAGGCTTGGAGGAGTGAGTTGCCTCTTAATCTGGAATCAGGGAAAATCCTGTTTTGAAAGTCAGAAGCAAAGGAATAGCATGGATAGTAAATTCTCCATGAACCTCCAAGGCTGGAACATAAATAAAGCCTTAAAAAATGAAAAAGGATCCCCAAACAGGAAGCCAGGTCTGCTCTATCAGTAGCATGTTACTCATAAACGTGTGATCACAACACTCAACACGCCAGGGTAGAGGACTCTGGAGCTACCACAAAGGAGAGAAGAGACAGGCCAGGAGTGAGCCAACAGCTCACCAGAGACCAAGTCAAGTGAGTTTAGAAACACAGTCCTGAGCCCCACTGGGTTCTTGTCTGCTTCATATACTTAGATCCAAGCCCAGCTCAGCTTGCTCTTCATCAGACTGATGGGGCAGGTGTGTGATAAAGAAGTGCTGTGGTGAGTGGAATAGCAGTTGTAAGTATGATGTGGTGTGAGTTCAAATGAATGGTGTCCATATCTTGGTTTACAGACCATTTCAGGTTTTGTGGTACAATCTCTGCCTCTTCCTTCCTCTTATGACAACATATGAAGCTGATGTTTTCGTTACTGGCCCTCAAGCTTGTGAGGCCAAAGGAAACATACAATATTTTTTCAGGTAGTTGTAAAAACCACAGAAATAACATACTGGGCATTTTCTGCATTCAAGCTTCCTTCACTTTGTTTTACTTTTTAAGGGTCATTCACATAGATCTAGATCATAATCCATTTGTTCATTGTCTTACTAATGAGCCTTGTGTTCACTCTCAATAGCTGTAACAAAACACCTGAGATAGGGACATGTTAAATTGAAACTGCAATGTTCAGCTGTTTGAAGATAATAAATGAGTAAAAAAGTGAATAAATAAAATAAAAATAAAAGACAAATAAAATGAATAGTAAAATGAAATAATAATAAACCTAAAAAGGGAAAAGATTTTCTGGGCTCCAATGGTTCACACTTGTAATTCTAGCTACTGGAAAGGCTAAGACCTGGGGAATCAAAGTTTGAAGCCATTGAGGGCTGAAAAGTATGAGACTAACTCCAATTAACCAGCCAAAAATAAAATGAGAGTGGAGTTGTGGTTCAAATGACAGAGAGCCAGCCTTGAGTGAAAAGGCTAATAGAGAGTGCCCTGACCCTGAGTTGAAGCCCAAGCACTGGTACATGAAAGGATCAATGAAGGATCCATCACATCCATGCCAGGGGACCACTCGGAGGCAGGCAGGCACAGGAGAAAGATTATTACAGGGTTTATTAGAGGAGCCATATTTCCCTCAGAGAGAGAGCACACGGTAGTCTCCACTATTAAGATAGCAGCAGGGTCTGGAGGGTAGGAAGTGAAGTAGATGGGAGCTCAGGTGGGTCTGGGCAGAGAGAGGGAGGGGCCAGCTGTGTGGCTGGAACTCCAGGGCAGGGAGGGGCTCAGGTCTGGGTGGAGCTGAGGACTAAACGTGGGCATAATACTAACAGTACACATACACAGAGAGACAGAGAGAGAGAGACAGAGAACGAGAACTTGTTTTGGAGGTTTCTCTCCGTGGTCATGTGGCCCTGATATGTCTGTGGAGAAGCAGCACAGCATGGCAGAGAGATGGTCATCCTGTGGTAGCTAGGAACAGAGAAGAAAGGACCAATGCCTCCCATTTTCCCACAATGTCCTTCACCCCAGTGACCAGAAACCTCCCCTGTGCCTCACTTTCTTTACCTAATAATGTCACTAGGTTAAAGATCAAACCTTAGTCATGTCCTTTGACTGGCAATGAAATCAGGATCCTGGTCTAACTGACAGATCTTGTGCTCACTGCCATCATGGTGGGGGCTCTCCACCCAGCTCTGAAAGGCCTACAGGGGAGGGAAGCCATTCTTTGCATTGCAGATGTCATGCTGTTTAGCCCCAGGAAAGCCAGAATGCTCCCCTACCACCTGCTTTGCTTGCCTCTGGTTATCCCCTCCCATGGTTTGCTTTGCTTTCCCCTGAATACTTCTCTAAATGGTCTGCTTTTGTTGGGCTTGGGTCTCCACCCCAAACATGTGGTTTTTGTCTTTAAAAGCATTGCATGCTACACTCTGGGCTGCAGGCCTTTGGGACAGGAGTCCACCTGCCATCATTGGCTTTCTAATAAAGACTCCCAATTCGAACTCTCACAAAGTGGCCTCTCTGTTTCTCACATTTAATTCCCACATAACATGTAAGATCCAAACTATGGCAAGTACTTAGGTTCCATTTTGGTTTTAGCCTTTATCAAAGTATGTCTACAGAGAGCCTCTTGACACACTTCCTTTTGTGTATCTGCAGGAGCTCCTGAGCACTAACTATTTAATCGGCAAGGAGAA
This sequence comes from Dipodomys merriami, assembly GCF_024711535.1. Taxonomy (NCBI): domain Eukaryota; kingdom Metazoa; phylum Chordata; class Mammalia; order Rodentia; family Heteromyidae; genus Dipodomys; species Dipodomys merriami. The sequence continues at coordinate 6,959,527 of NW_027205381.1, forward strand.
AAGAACAGGGTCAGGAGTGTGCAGACTCAGTTTATGCCTGCTTGTATCATGCTCCCTGGTGTACTTAGGCCAGTCTGTGTCTCCCCAGCATAGCCCAGGCCCACCTCCTTACCAACTGTGTAAATTGTCAACTTGCTTTCCCCCAGTTATTAGAGATGAAAAGACATCCTCACATATATATATATATATATATATATATGTATGTGTGTGTGTGTGTATATATATATATATCTCATATGTATCCTATGTAGGGAATAATTTTATAAAAAATATATAAAACAAAGATAAAGGGAACCATTGAGAAAGTTAACACATTAGAATCATGAAATAAGCATGCTTCCAAAAACACAGATCAAACATAATAAAAGGAAAACCCCACTGGCTTTCACCAAGTATTTTTACAATAATTCTGATAATACCTAGAGATTAGCGCACACACACACACACACACACACACACACACACACACATGCACACACGCACACACATACCCATTACATACAAATATGCGTACATGCATGTACACATATACACACGCAACATGCTGTTTCCACCTTAGAGCTGAGGCCCCAGAACTCCCCTGAGTCACTGGAAAAATACAAGGCCTTGTGGGAACTTGGAGGCTGAGAAACCCAAGGTTAGAACACTGGAAGAATGTCATGGGTAGAGTCTCTCTGGTCCTTCATGTAAAGCTGCTTGTAGGTGTGTGTCCTGTGACAAAATACCTGAGAAAAACAACTTAAAGTAAGATTCCTTACTGTTTCAAAGGTATCTGGCCATTGTTAGCAAGTTCTCTCACCGCAGGCCTGAGGCAAGGCGGAATATCACAGCAGAGAGATGTTCAGGAAGAGGCCACTCACCACACAGCAGCCAGGATGCAAAGAGAAATGGGAAGAAAGGCCAGAGGACAAAGTATCCTTGGGACACACATCCTTATTTCCTTCACCCAAGCCACTTCCTGACATCCCCTCTGCCTCCCTCCCAACAGTGCTCTCAGGTGATTTAATCTATCAATGGATCAAAAGACTCAGGAAATCAGAGCCTTTCCCAAATCCTCCTCCTCAAAGACTTTCAGACTTAAGCCTTGTAGGGGAGCGGGCAGGGCCGGAAGGACACTTGACCTCCAAGCAATCACAGTTGTTTACATTGACAACTGGATTCCTGTGTGTGCTCATCAGTCATTAGCCCACCAAGATCTGCCAGAAGCCAATCCCCTTATACCTGCCATGCAGTAACCAGGAAGATAATGTGAGCTAGCTTTAACAGCATGGAGAGAAGACTCTACCTGCACCACGGAAACACAGCGGGGTACCCCAGACATGAGCAAGAGGACAAGATGCAACATGCCAACTATGCAAACTCATATAAAAGAAAAAGAATAAAAGAAAAATAAACAAATATAAATACATTTAACATGTCATTTAAAAGACACATTAAAATTGCTCTAAAAAATAAACTAAGCAGAGAAACATAAGGAAATGTGTAGCTATCCCTTCACTTGACAGAGCAGCTTAATAAGTACTGAAGGCTAGAATATCATCAAGGAGGGAATCAAATTACAGGAGAACACTGCACACAACCTGTGACCAAATCACCACAGGCCCAGGATACAGAACAGCCATGGTCACCTGAAAAGGAACCACAAGCAAAACACCAGGGTCAAAGCAAATTAAGCAATTAGGAAGAAGAGAGAAGAGACACATAGAAGATAGCATCCAAAGGTAAGAGGGCCTATGAAATGCACATCCAGCAAATGGAACGAATATAGATTCTAATGCACACAGAAAATCTTCTCCCAGAGAGTAAGCCACTGACATTGAACATGTGATGTGTTCCGCCACATGCCAGGGAAAAGCAGGTAAACTAATTAACCTCAAATAGATCATTTATAAAGGAGAGTGGACGGGGAATGGAGTGGAGACATAACATCAAATTTCTTTGCCACTAGTCAATGCCAGAGGGACAGTTCCAATATTCTGAGGCCAATAAAGACTAGTGTATTAAATAAAGATAGGGGCTGGGGAGGTGGCTCAGTGGAGGGTGCTTGCCTTGCATGCATGAAGCTCTGGGTTTGATTCCTCAGCACCATATAGGCAGAAAAAGCCGGAAGTGGCACTGTGGTTCAAGTGGTAGAGCACTAGTCTTGAGTTGAAGAGCTGAGGGACGGTGCCCAGTCCTAGAGTTCAGGCCCCACGACCGGCAAAAAAAAAAAAAATTAAATTAAAAAAATTTAAATAAAATAAATAAATAAAGATAGGATTCAGGTAAAACAACTCCAGGTAGATCATCTCAAAGAGAATGGATTTATCTCTCTCCATTCAACAGTCCCTACCTCCTTTTGGTCTACCTACTTCCTGGCTAAACATATTTCTGCTTCCTGGTATTCATATACCATTGTACTCCTATACTATTGGAGTCTTTCCCTGAGCAGACCATACTTCAGGCAATGTGTTTATGTATATATAATAGACAGATGACGCTATATATGGGTGAATATGTTCATTATATTCAATGTACATGTGCAAAAATAGAGCCATGTAATTTGAGAGTATGGGTGTGCTTGGGAAAGATGGGGGAGAATGATTGGAGGGGTGACACTGACCAAGATGCATCGTATTCATACACTGAGTTATGAATTGCAATCTCTTTGCAAATGGGGTTTTCTTAAAAAAATAAGAAAAAAAATCAACATTGCATCCAAGTTTTATCAGAATTATATTTATAGGTCAGAATGACCTATAAATGTATCAGAGTTTTTATCACAATTACATTTATAGGTCAGAATGAGAACATTATAGACAGGGAAATATATATGAATAATATGTCTAATATGAAGCAAGCTCATGGGAAGAAGCAGAAGAAAGTATTGCCTTTATCTTTAACAGTAGATACTCAATTGAAACTGGAAAAAATATCAAGGCATGTGAATTCATTACTCAGACCTTTTGACATTCTTCATAATCTCACTTACCTTTACTTTTTCTCTTTTTAGAGGGGGTTTGAGGCAGTACTGGGTTTTGAACGCAGTACCTTGACTTTCAGTTTCTTTTATTACAGGTGGCACTCTACCACCTGAGCCACACTTCTAACCTGGCATTTTGTTGACTAATTATATCTAAGTGTCTCATTAATGTTTCTTTCTGGATGGATTCAAACTTGTCTTTGTAGATCTCAAGAATACAATCACTGATGTGTGACTGCAGAAGACAAGAATGCAGTGGGGTCGCCTGGGGTCACACAGGTCTGCAACAGTTCAGAGAATATGATGGGAGGACTCTAAGGAAAGCAAAGCTAGTTAGCAAAGAGGGAGGAGACAGAGAAAGCGCAAAGGAATGAGGAGAAAGACCACAGGGAAGAAGAGAGGCAGAGGAGAAAGTTGGAAGCAGAGCCATGATGTCTCACATGGGTCATACCAGCAGCCACAGCCAAAATCTAATAGCAAATATGAGGGACCCAAGGCCTGGGGGAGAGGGAGTCCCCAAACATGGTGGCTATGAAACCTGTGCCTCTTCTGTCTGGGAGAAAGGCTGTATCCTGTATCTGCTCATGGCTCCAGGTCCTGGGAGCAAGTGTACTTCAGATTCCCTTGGCCAGCCAACAGCAATGCCACACCTTACACTGTCCCTGTGATCCCAAAACTGGAGGACAGTCATGCATGACAATGTCCAGTGATTTCTGGTCCCAGGTGACAGGGCATAAAGACAACCACAAGTCATTATTCCACAAAGACAGAGGCAGAAGAGATCTGGCATTCATGCTACTGTCATCCAAGCACATAGGACCCACATTCCATAGGTAACCACTTCTTTTTTTTTAATTTAATTTAATTTTATTTGTGAACATACTGTACAGAGGAGTTACAATTACATGGGCAGGATAATGCGTACATTTCTTACCAAGCATTGCAGCCTCCTCCTTTGTTTACCCTTCACATCCCTTCCCAGAGGTAACCACTTCTTAAGAAGTCTCCTTACTCCATCTTTGACATATCCAGGTGAGAAGGCTCTAAGCCTGAGCAATTGGTTGCTAAATGATACAGCCTTCCCTGGTATGTGTGTGGGGCAGCTGGTGCTCCCGTAAGCCTCACTAGAGCCTGCAAAGCCCATTCAACCCTGGGGAGGGATGGCTGTCTTCACACTGCTCTTGTGTCCACTGCCCACCTATGTCTTGGCAATTGATCATCTTTATAAGGCTCTTGTTCACAGGTTCACGGAAGGCACAGGTTTGAGTGCTCTACATGAACGAACCTATTTTAAACCTCCTGATACTCTATTTCTGGTCCATTGTGCTCTGTGCAAAAGCTTACACATTATTGTCTCTCTCTACACCTTCTTTCCAGGTTTGATGTTCCTCCCATGGAGAAAGGCCAGGTCCTTACAATCATGCATCTTTCTGTGTAGTCAGCAGAATACACACATCAGACACTATGTTGGAAATGAACTTTACAACTTGGAGAGGCAGGGTAGTCGAGGGAGGGGCACTGGTGAAAATGAGGGAGGGGATAGCTCTGTTCCAAAAAGAAAATGTACTCATGACCTTACCTAAGTAACTGTAACTCCTCTGTACATCACCTTTATAATAAAATAAAATAAAAAAAAAAAAGAAAACCGAAACTGAGGGGAAAAAAATAATATTATGGAGGTGACATCACGTGACACCTGACTCCTGCTCACAAAGAGGATGTGACTCCAGCCTGTTCTGAGATTATGGAGTTGATATCTAACTCCAGTTCACAAAGAGGAAGTGACCCATGACTGTTCTGAGATGACTCAGATGAGGTGCCATCACCAATCGGCAGTCCATGTGCTCTGACCGCTTTGAGGAAGTCCAAATGAGCCGACCTGGGAAGACAATGGGAGGAGAGGTTAAGGCCATATGAGAGCAATGCTCAGCCACACTCAGCTGCACCTTCACTCAGCTCCAGCTTCAGCTGTCTGACGTAAGCCCAAGGAAGACCTTGAGCTAGTGCTGTCAATCTGAGACCTTCCTAAATTGAAAACTACATTAATTAACTGTCAACTCCTCAACAGATTTTTTGTTACCTTAACAAAATACCTGAGATAAGAAGATGATTTTGCTTTGGTTCATGGCTTTGCATGCATGCATGTCAAGGCAGCATACTGGGGTGACAGGAAACACACAATGAAAGAAAGGTCATGAAGACACATTTGAAGGTCTTTGAGGACACATCTCCAATAGCCAGAAAACCTCCTCAAGGTTCCATTTCTTAAAGGTTCTAACACTTCCCACCAGTGTCACAGAACCAGGCTGACCACCAGGGCCTTCGGGGGACACAACCGAATCATGACAGTAACTCACAGACTCCAAGAATCACAATGAAATGATGGTCACTGTGCACCAGGTGATTTAGAGAACAATTCTGCAACAGTAGATAATCAAACAACTCACTGCAAGTAACTATTATTACCACCAGTGAAGGAGGACACTGATATCCCAGGACACTAACTCTGCTAGGGCAAGCCAGGTGGTAAGGGACAGAACCAGGACTTCAAACCCAGCCCCAAGTCTCCAAAGGCAAGCTCCTGTCCAGCACCTAAACCGTGCTCCTGTGGCAGAGACCAGAGGATGGGCTTATGTTGAGAGCCCAGTACCTCCTAGCATGGCTGAACTTGTCCTCAGAAATAATGCTCCCAAGACTAGCACAAGATCTTCATACTGTCCCAGAAGATACATTGCTCACTATCCCTTGAAGATAAAGGACAGTATAAAGACCTGTTGAGTGAGACACACAATCACAGATTCAATATAATCAGCAGCAAGTGAGACAAAGGTAATCCTGGGTGGAAAGATTCTTGCTGTCATCTCCTCACCAGGGAGAGAGGTGGGGACCCAATCCAAAGCTGAGGAGGACTGGAGGCTGAAGCAAACACACTCATCCACACACAAGTGGCCTCCTTCTCTGCTGTCTGGCTGGCTGTGAAGAGAAGGCTGCTGTGCCTGGTGCAGCACAGCACATGGCCCTCTCATGACTGACCTTGGCTAATCACACACCCCTCTTCCTGAAGCCAGGCCCATCAGGGGTCCCTGTCTTCCAGCTCTCCCTCTGACTCGATTTTGTTTTGTGTCATTTGTGACTCTGAGCTTACCTAAAAATCTCTCTAGGACTTCAGCTTGCCCCAAGGAAGACCTTGTACTCACTCACACCCCTTGGGTAGTTTTTGAGGCATCCAGGGATATTTGAAGGCCGGTCTCGGTATCCAAGCGCTCACGGGTGCTGCTGCTGTGGCAGGGGGGATAGCAGGGCCCTTTGGGCTTCTCTGCTTCCTGGGCCAGTGAGCCGCTCTCCAACAGTCCCAATCCCCTGTCCCTCTCTCCAGGTATCCCTGCATGCATGCCTCCCTGACAGGTGAAGCCCAGTCACATGCCGTCCTCCCAAGGCCTCTCCAGACACCATGACTATGAACTGTGTCCTTTCCCAGCTAGACACCAGGGAGGAGAGGTCCGAGGAAGGAAGGGCCCAGGCAGGGGTTGGAGAGGGAGGTGCAGGGGGCCTTGGAGGCTGGGAGGAGAGGGTCAGGGCTAGAGCAGTTCACCTGGAGGATGCTGGAAGACAGCAGACCCAGACCCTATAAGTTGAAAAACAGCTGGACGTTCTGTGACCTCTGTGAAATCCCCTTCCCACAACTTCCCTAGAAAGCTGCCCTAAGGTACCTCCTCCTGCTGGGGCTGGATGGGGACTGAAGTGACTGTGACTGTGGCCCAGCCCTGGCTCTGACCTCCCATCACTCTGAGGAGCTGCTGTGGAGCCCCACCTTCAGTGCACACCATGGAGCAAGTGACGGTGATGACAAATTCCCCCTCAATAAATTGTTTATGTACTGAATCGCTCTTATCTTCATTAGAAGATGTTGCCTAATACATCACTGCTTCACATTTAATTGGAAGATCATTTTTCATTCTGAAACTATTTTCCAAGCAGGACACGATTCTGTTAAGATTTATGAGGATAATCCAAAGAGTCAAAATTGTCACGATGACTAGGTTAGTCCTTACTTAAAATCCACCATTTTCTAAGAGATATTGATATGGTGGAGGAAGTAAGGATGGAATATAATATTTGACTTGTATAAAATGGATAATGAATGATTTTAATATATAACTGATCTTAAGATGCAACTGTGTTTTCTGTGGATAAGATTTCCCTGGTAACTAGCTAGTTATTTTAGCTTCTGTAACTCTGCTTCTGCTGTTTTCTGAACATGCCCTAACCAAGCTGAGCCTTCACCACCCTTTGTTCTATTCCCGAGCTTCCTGCCAGCAAAAACTTGGCTGGAAATTTGAACCTACAGTGTGAATTTCTTGTAACAATCATTGGCTAAAATCAACACCTAACCTCCCCCTTTCCTGGCCCTAACCAAAAATGCTTAAAAGCGAATATGGACTGGTGCTCAGGGACATTTCTTGGGATTCCTGGTCCCAGGTACGGTCCTGACACGTCAGCACTTTTCGCTCAAGGAAATCTTTTACATTTTCACTGCAGACTGAGTGGTCTCACTGCACATCCACACCACAATATAATACTTCCAAAAAGCAGTGTGTCCTGTAATTCAATTTTCACACGAAGATAATATTGATATTGCTCAAGGGCTTTAGTAGTTTGTTGAAACCTTTGGAAAACATTTTTGGTCAACAAAAATATGTGATACAATTTCAACAGTGTCTATGTCTGCCTTTTGTTTCTGAAACGCTACAACAAAGAAGATAGTTTCTAAAAAAGAAATATAAATACTTCTCTCATTGTATTAAAAAAACTGCCTCAGACAAAGAAGTTTGTAAGGGATGTACCAGAATCAACTCCAAATGGATCAAAGACCTCAGAGTCAAAGCAGACACTCTGAAAACATTACAGGATGGAATAGGAGAAACCCTAGGTCTCCTTGGCACAGGGAGAAATTTTCTTAAAACAGACCTAGAAACACAACAAATCAAAGAAAGATTGGACAAATGGGATTGCATGAAATTGCAGAGTTTCTGCATGGCAAAGGACATAGCTAGTAAGATCAATCGAAAGCCCACGGATTGGAAAAAGATCTTCACTAGCCATACAACAGACAAGGGTCTCATATCTAAAATATACCTGGAAATCAAAAAATTAAATCCCCCTACAACAAATCTTCAAAGAAACAACTGCCCAATAAATAAATAGGCAAAAGACTTAAAGAGAAACTTCTCTGAAGAGGAAAGAAGGATGGCCAATAGACACATGAAGAAATGCTCAACCTCTCTAGCCATAAAAGAAATACAAACCAAAACAACATTGAGATACCACCTCAAACCAGTTAGAATGGCTATAATCAAGAACTCTCATAACAGCAAATGCTGGAGGGGATGTGGACAGAAGGGAACCTTACTCCATTGTTGGTGGTAGTGTAAACTTGTTCAACCACTTTGGAAAATAGTATGGAGGTTCCTCAAAAGACTCTACATAGAGCTCCCCTATGACCCAGCAATCCCACTTTTGGGCATTTATCCAAATGATCACAAGCAAAACTATAGTAAAGCTACCAGCACAACTATGTTTTATTGCAGCATTATTTACCATAGCTAATACATGGAACCAACCCAGATGCCCCTCAGTAGATGAATGGATCAAGAAAATGTGGTATATATATACACAATGGAATTCTATGCCTCCATCAGAAAGAATGACATTGCCCCATTTGTTAGGAAATGGAAAGACTTGGAAAAAATTATATTAAGTGAAGTAAGCCAGGCCCAAAGAAACATAGGTCCCATGATTTCCCTTATTTGCAATTACTAGTATATGTCTGAGACAAGCAGAAATGGTTAGATAAGTTGATGTTAGGTGAAATGAACCCCAAAATAAAGACTCATGTTTTTTTCTTTCTTGCAATTGTTTCTAACATATTTATAAGATGATTTACTTGTTGCTTTGTATGTCCCTCCCCCACAGTATAACCCCTGTTTTCACTGTATTTGATGTTGGTATAATTTGGGGAGGGGCAGGAAAAAAAAAGATTGTTTAAATAGGGATATGGGTGGACCCATTGCAACAATGAGATGTACAAGACGAATTGTTGAAAAATGAACTTTATAACTTTGGCTGGGGTGGGGTGGGAGAGATGGGGGGAGATGGAAAAAAGTTATTCTGAATGACTTCTTAAAATTTAACTTAAATTTGTTTTCAAAAGTCTTTGACAAGACTTTTGTAAGTCTAGCAAGTAATGTATAGGAAGGAGACTACATATGTCTTTCTTTCTTTTCTCTTTTGTGGTACTGGGGATAGAAGCCAAGGCATGTGCATACCAAGCAAGCACTCTACTACTGAGCTCCATTCTTAGCCCTGAGCATATTTTCAGCAACCACCCATAAGACTGTTGTAATTGTGGTGTTTACAATACACATGTACTTGTTGATGTTAATGATCTCAATTCTAAGACCTTCTGTGAACATTGGACTTCATTTGTTTGTATTTATCCTAAATTCTGGGGTCTATACTCACTTCCTTTTCCAACATCCTTAATAATAAATCTGCTGAAAATGGTTTACTTGACAAAGCAAGAAAATCCTTCAATGGATCCAGATCTGGTATTTGTCAATAAGTGATTTTTTCATGGTAAATCACATCTGCAGGACTGGCTGTCCTTTCCCTGCTATCCTATGCAGACTGCACTGCCTCTTACTGCTCACCTCCATTAACTCACCAGGGCCATCCACCAAAGTGGGGAGGAAGGTCAGGTCTGTGGTATGTGGATGCACAGATCAGGGTAAGAGGGATGCAGAAAGCTCCTTAACAAAAGATGAGTGGCAATTGAACCAGAGACCCATTAATGCTTTTATTGTCTTTTTAACAACAAGCATTTGAGGTAATGATTACCTTTTTCATTATATAGTTATAATGCTATAGAAACTGCCCAAGGCTACACAGTTCAGTAGGCAAACCTATTCCAGCAACAAAAGCAGAGAGCTGTAGATGTGAAAAAGTTGGGGACAAAAGGGCTAACATCCAGGGGAAAAAAAAAACAAAGGCAAACTATCAGTCAGTCAGGTTGACTCCCATAGCTCAGTGAGACCTGCTACCCTCAGCCAGTCCCACTGTGAACTCCAGAACAAAGGCAGCCTTGGGATTGATGGGAGCAGCCACACTGGGGAGCCTCAGCCAGAAGCTAAGATTGGATCCTCACATTTCTAGCAGTTGAGGCTACAGAAGAGGGTAAAGCTTATTTGTATCCAACTTATGTCTTCGTCAGAATCTTCAACTGCTCTGGAAACCAAAGCAACATGGGATAGACTAGTAAGAGAAAAGCATACAATTATTTTTTAATGCTTGCATGTCTATAGGGACTTTTACAAACACTAAGACCTGAAGAAAGGGCCAAAGCGAAATGTGAGAAGCGTGAGATATATATAACCAGATAGACCTGTATTTGCCATTTTGTATTAGACCGGTATTTACCATTTTGTACTTTCTTTAACTTGCCTTTCAGCTTCTGTACACATGCTTGCTAAACCTTGAAGAGTGCAGCTGCTATTCTACCTGCCCTTGAGCCCCTGACACTCCTGGATCTGGAGCTGAAATTAACGACCCTCTGGCAGGGAGTACCTGACAAAGTACCTGATACATTCCAGACCACTTTCTCTGGGCCTAGGATCGGAGATAGTTGCTGCCCGGCAACCACTTCCCCCCGGTCAGGGTCAGAGATAGTGGCCATCTGGCAACCACTTCTCCTAAATTACCCTAGAAGTACTGTCTAATTAGTTTAGAGCACAATAGCTCACTAAGGCTGACCAATTATTAGCCCCAGCCCTTTTCCCGCTTTGTACTGTGCCAATCATCCACTAGAATTATGATTTAAATTTCCCGCGTGGTGTATTGATTCGTTGCCAATACATACTGAGGCCTTACCCCTACCAAAGAACATATAAAAGGCGCTGTAACCCTGTGCTGGGGGCCGCTCTCTGCACTCGGACATCAGTGCACAGAGGGGTCCGTGCTCGAGCTCGTCAATAAATGACTCATTGCCGCTTGCATTGATCTTTGGTCTCTGGTGGTCTTTTTAGGCGCTTCAAGTCTCTGGGCATTACACGGTCATGAGGCCTGAACTCTGGGCCTGGGCGCTGTCCCTTAGCTCTTCAGCTCAAGGCTAGTGCTCTACCACTTGAGCCACAGTGCCACTTCCGGTTTTTTTTCTTTTTGCTTATGTGATGCTGGGGAATTGAACCCCGGGCCTCAGGCATGCAAGGCAAGTGTTCTACTACTGAGCCACCTTCCCAGCCCCTGGCACTGTAATCTTTGCAGCCAAGCAGTGATTCTCTCTAAAAAGGTGCTCCCTCCTGCAAGAAGTTATAACACTGGCTCATGAGCCCCTAATTCAGCTTCAAAGCCAAAGCTCATTCCATCATTTCAGCAACCGAGTCCCTACTTCAGTAGGATGAGGTCAGGGGTGAGGAAATAGACTGCATTTCACAGATTTTCAGGATCTCAGAATCTCAGGAAAGCATCCATAAACACGTTTTCAGGTATTTACTACCATTCTTGTTTGTCTCACCAAATGCTTCAGCCACAACCATGGATGTGTCAGGTGGAGATTAACCAAAGCAATTTCTCCAGCCTGGCTTTCACCAGAGCTGGGCCCCAAGTCACACACTTGCCTGCTTACAAAAACATTCATAAAAACCAGAGCTTAATGTCTCTGTTATGACACCCTTGCCTAGGAAACTAGTGGTAATTAAAGGGGGAAGAAGTTATAATCTTAAAAAGCATGATCCTAAATGCCATAATTAGAATGTTGAAATCTCAAGAGATGAAAAAATCCTTAAAATCCAGAAAGATCAAAGTCTTGAAAATAGAAATCTGAATAAAAATAACATTAAAAATTCTTTAAAAGATATTTATTTACAACTTTCAAGAGCAATGATTTGAAAAGCTGATAAGAATATCCCAGACATTTTATAGTCCAATTAACACTATAAAATATCAATAGCATATATAATTCTGCAAGCATAAACACTGAGCTCTGATCACAGCATGCACAGGTTTGAGAACACAAAACATGCTTATAAAGAAATCAGGCCAGCCAGGCACCGGTGGCTCTCACCTATAATCCCAGGAGGCTGAGATCTGAGGATCATGGTTCAAAGCCAGCCCAGTTAGGAAAGTCCGTGAGACTCTTGTCTCCAATAAACCACTCAGAAAACCAAAAGTGGCACCATGGCTCAAGTGGTAGAATGCTAGTCTTGACCTAAAGAGCTGAGGGACAGCTCCCAAGCCTAGAGTTCAAGCCTCATGGCTGACCAAAAAAAAAAACAAAACAAAACATCAGGACCAAAGAGAAATGCAAAACAAAACACTTGTCACTGAGATTGATAATTGTGTTCACCCAGCTTTGTAAGCCTTTCCCTCTGGAATACCATGGTGGACGATCTAATTTTTTTTAACAAGATTGATCAGAACTTGATCAGCACTGCACATGCAAGATCTCACTCAAAAGACATCCCTTTCGCCAACATAGATGTACAGAAAGCATATCTCCTCATTTATTGAATAGTGTCAACATTTTCATGTCTACAGTTTTATAAACAATGTTAGCATTATGGAAATATTTGAAAGAAAAAAAATCCCCAAATGAATTCACTCATTTTACAGTCTTTACAGAGTTTATAAATTCAATACTGAAAACTGATGTAGAAACAAAATAATGATTATTAAAAATAATGTTGGTAATTTAAAATAGTAGGAAAAATACTAAGGAAAGAGAAATGAAGGAAAGAAGGAAGGAATGAATGAAGGAAGGAAGGAAGGAAGGAAGGAAGGAAGGAAGGAAGGAAGGAAGGAAGGGAGGGAGGGAGGGAGGGAGGGAGAGAGGTAGGGAGGAAGGGAGGGAGGGAGGGAGGGAGGGAGGGAGGGAGGGAGGGAGGGAAGGAGGGAATGAAGGAGAGAAGCAAATACCCCTCCCTCTCAAACAAACAGGACCAAAAAAGAAAACTCAGCACGTGGAAAAGTATACCACAGGGATCAATTGTGAGTAATGTACAAAGGTGGTATATAAGAGCAAACCCATTTTCAAAGCATGAACCCCACTATGAGGTCTTGCATGGCCAGGAATGGCTGGTTTTGATTCTTTGAGTGTATAGCTCTCCTCAGAATTCCCACTCTGACCTCATCTGAATAATATTCAAAAGAACAGCATCATATAGAAAGTCAGAAGCTGCATGACCATCCCTATTAGGTTTTGCATGTTGTGCTGGCTTGGGTATGTTCAAATCCATTCTGTGTGCCAAGGCAGACCACAGAGGCGGTGCTGATTTCACACATGATTGAGTGAGCATCTCCTTATCCTACCTGAACACAGTAGCAAACCAATCAGCCCTGTCCTTGGCTTTAATTCACAAAAAGCTTCTACAAATTCACCAGCTGAAAGGAAGGCCCAGACAGATGAGTGGCTTGTGTGAGTTGAAGTTTTCACTGTGACACTGTTGCCAATCCCTCAGCCATGAGCTTTTCAAGCTAAATAGCTTGTAACTTTTTCTTACTATTTTTTTTCAGTTTTCAGAATTTCAACATTTTCAGAATTTGATTCTCAGGATTTTAGACTTGAGGATTTTTAAATGTTAGAGATTTGGGTTTTATGGCTTTTATGACCTTTCAGATTCAAAATTTGAGTCTGTGATGTTTGGGGTTGTGATCAGCAATGAAATTAGAATACCTCAACATCAGCAAGTAACTCTTCAATGGGTGCTTTTTCCATTCATTTTGAAAAAGAAATTTCTAAGTATCCATAGTACTACTTTTTGATTAATCATCTTTTTTCCAGTGTTTAGCTCAATGTAAAAGCCCTCATGTGTGTACATGCTGAATAAATGGTTAAGTGCTTCATACAGACCCAGCCCTGGACTGGGGTAATTCTCTAACAGACAGCAGCTGTTTCTTAGATCATTTTAGTTTCACCTGCAATAAGAAAGAATCTAGAGACTCAGGCTTACCAGAAGAAACAGCAGGAAAATAGGGTGCTCACATCTGAATTCCAAGCTACTCAGGAGACTGAGATCAGTTGATCACAGTTTGAAGCCACCCTAGGCAACTAAACCCATGAGACTCTTACCTACAATTAACCACCCAAAAAAGCCAGAAATGGAGCTGTGGTTCAAGTGGTAGAACACTAGCCATGAGTAAAAAAGCTGAGGGACAGCCCCCAGGTCCTGATAAGAACAGAAGAAAGAGGAGGAGGAGGAGGTGGAGGAGGAGGAGGAGGGAGAAGAAGAAGGAGGAGAAAAGAAGAGAAGAAGAAGAAGAAGAAGAAGAAGAAGAAGAAGAAGAAGAAGAAGAAGAAGAAGAAGAAGAAGAAGAAGAAGAAGAAGAAGAAGAAGAAGAAGAAGAAGAAGAAGAAGAAGAAGAAGAAGAAGAAAGCAGCAACAGAAGGAAGAGGAGGGGGAGGAGGGGAAGGTAGGGGAGGAGAGGGAGGAGGAGGGTGAAGAGAGGGAGGAGGAGGAGGGAGAGGAGGGGGAAGAAGATTTTTTTAGACCCATTGGACAGCTAAGTTTTTTTCAAACACTCACCCTAAAGTCCAAGAGAGAACCCTTTTGGTGTGAGGAAAGAAGAAATCTGTTCACCACTTACATGAAATTTTGACAAACTTCTGATGGCTAAACATGGGCTAACTATAGCTAAATATGATTAACAATGATAAAGGATCACAATCTTAAGGAAGCACAGAATTCCGTGGGGTTTCTATGGAGGAACCCCAGCAGATTCTCAGCGTTCGGCAGAGAGAGCCATGAACACCAATGGAAGCCAAGTCCTGCGGCCTCTGCATGGTGAAGGCCTCTGCAGAGGAAGGGTTTTTCCAGAGTCTTATCTCAGGTGGGGAAGGAACTTGTGCCACTCCAGCTTCTCCTCAAGGGAAAGAAGAATCCAGAGTGGCCAAGGATTCCGGGACACGTTAGAACTGCTGTGCTCAGGTGTTAACACAAAGACAGAAGATCAAAGCTGAGACAATGAAGAAATGCCTGTGAAGGTCACAGCCCAATAAAACACTGAGAACCAGTGTGAGAACTAGAACAAGGCCCCTAAACCACACCTACAACTGTATCAAGCATGCTCCATCATAGTGCAATAGTGGTAAATTCAAGCTGAGCAAGAGTGGAGCGATAGAACATACAGGCGTGAGGGGATTTGAAGAACTTGGAGCCCACAGCCACAGCACACCTTCAAGTCAGGCCGGCTTCTCCCCAGAGCAGCATACATTCTCATATGAAAGGCCTATTTCCCTACAGTTCTACCATTAAATTCAAAATAAATGCATTTCAACAATTAAAAACATACATTTCATACCAAGAGGCAAGCAAAACATAGCCCAAAGAAGGCAATAATCCCACCAATCACAATGACATCCTGTTGGAATGCTCATACAAGAAATTTTAAAATAATGTGGTCCATAATTGGAAAAGTAGTTGACATGAAAAAGTAAAAATACTTTAAAGGGCGAGGTACCAGTGGTTGATACCTATAATGCTAGCTACTCAGCTGACATCACAGGATTGTAGTTTGAAGTTCTCCAGGGGAGGAACTGTGAGATGTTTATCTCCAATTAATCACTAAAAAAGCTGAAAGTGAGCTGTGGCTCAAAAGGTAGAATACTACCCTTGAGGAAAAAAGCTCAGATACAGCATCCAAACCCTGAATTACTGGCACAAAAAATGAAAATTCTATAAAATTTGAGGAGGAAAAGTACCAAAAATACCATAATAAGAATGACCTCTGCCTTCAGTGTGTATATCATTAAATATGACATGACCAAAGGAAAAAAATTCCTAAAATCAAGTCTATGGGAACTTTACAAAGTAAAATGAAGAGGAGAATAAGAACAATAAATGAAATGAGAAAAGAAAGTCATCCTGGAATGTGATATGATAATAACAGGTATAACTTATGAGGAATTAATATGAGACAAAGAATGAAAAGATGGAGAAGAAAGAATTTTAGGAGTAATAATGGCTGAGAACTGGTCTTATGAAATATAAAATAAATACCAACTCACATGAGAAGACAAGACAGCATCAATAAGATAAAAACTGCCCCCCAGTAGGTAATAGATCATAGATCATATTAAAACTGCAGAAAATCAAAGACCAAAAGAAAACAAGGACACTCAATGAGGGAAATCATACTCAAGCAAAAGAGAGAGGAAGAAAGTATCCACAGTATAAAAAATATATAACTCATTTACTTAGTTCCTTAATTAACAAAATACGGTTTTAATGTAAAAAAAGATTTCTCAGATATTGAAAGAATATTTTTATCCAGAAAAAACAGCTGAAAGGAATTCTTCAGGTGGAAGGGAGATGATATATGCCAGACATCTAGAGCTATATAAAGGGAGGAAGCACATCAGAATACAAATAAAGGCATCAGAGTATTTTATTTTCTAAGTCTTTGGGGTTTATGGCACTGGAGTTTAAATGTGGGGTTTGCACTTGCAGGCAGCACCCCATTGTTTGAGCCATATCTCCAGCTCTTTGTGCTTTTGTTACTTTTCAAATAGGGTCTCACTTTTTCCCAGACCAACTTGTACCACAGTTCTTGTTTTACCTTTCCCTTGTAACTGGAATGACAGGTGCACCACCATGCCCAGCTATAGGTTGAGGAGTCTCAAAAATGTTTTGTAGGGGCTGGTCTAAAGTCACAATCCTCCACATCTCAGCATCCCAAGTAGCTAGGATTACAGGCATGAGCCACCATGCCTGGCATATTGGTGAATTTTTTATTGTTCTAAAAAGTGATTGTTGAATGCAATAATAATAATAATAATAGGATTGTGTAGTTATAATATATGAATATGCGAGATAAATTACAACAATATCTAAAAGAGTACAACAGAAGAATAAGGAATACTTAGCATGTGTCATCTGTACTGCATTCAAAGTGGTTTAATTATTGGAAAGATGCAGTAAAAGTAGTTGAAAAAATTAAACAATGTTTCACAATCAAATATCTCAATAAGCTAGGTATAGAAGGATGCACTTTCACATAATAAGCACCACAGACCACAGACCTAGAGTTAGCATCTTGCTCAGTGAAGAAGAGATGTATGCTTTCCTGTGACATCAGGAATTGGAAGACACTCATTCCCAACACTCCTATTCAACATGGTGTCCAAAGTCCAAGCCAGAACCATTTGACAGCACACATATACAGGAAAGAAAAAGTGAAGCTTGTCTTTGCTTTACTAATGGCATACTCTACTACATTTAAAAAAAAAAACTTAAGAGCTTCACTAAAACTCCTGTCAGAAATGATTTAAAAATAAAAGTTCCAGGGCTGGGAAGGTGGCTCAGTGGTAGAGTGCTTGCCTTGCATGCTTGAGGCCCTGGGTTTGATTCCTCAGCACCACATAAGCAAAAAGAAAAAAACCGGAAGTGGCGCTGTGGCTCAAGTGGTAGAGCGCTAGCCTTGAGCTGAAGAGCTGAGGGACAGTGCCCAGGCCCAGAGTTCAGGCCCACGACTGGACAAAAAAATAATAATAAATAAATAAATAAATAAATAAATAAATAAATAAATAAATAAATAAAAGTTCCAGGTTGAAAAATAAACAAGCATACAAAACTCAGTAGCAATTTTATACCTAACAATGAATTACTTGAAAAAAGAAACTAATAATCCTATTTGTAAAATCATGAGAAAATAAAATTAAATCTACAAGTAAATTAACCACAGATATTAAAGGTTTGTATAATGAATCTGCAAAGCAAGATGACAAAAACAATAGAAAGGTATCCCATATTCCTTGAGTGTGTGAATTAATATTAAGAATTCCTGGCTGGGAAGGTGGCTCAGTGGTAGAGCACTTGCCTTGCATGCATGAGGCCCTGGGTTCAATTCCTCAGCACCACATAAGCAGAAAAAAAAGCCAGAAGTGGCGCTGTGGCTCAAGTGGTAGAACACTAGCCTTGAGCTGAAGAGCTAAGAGACAGCACCCAGGCCCAGAGTTCAGGCCCTACAACAAGAACCAATAAAAAGAAAGAAAGAATTCCTATACTCCCTGGGCACTGGTGGCTCACACCTGTAATTCTAGCTTCTCAAGAGGCTGAGATGTGAGTATTTTAGTTCAAAGACAGCATGGGCAGGAAAATCTGTGAGACTCATGCTCCATTAATCACCAAAAAAGCCAGAAGTGGAGCAGTAGCTCAAGTGGTAAAGCATTAACCTTGAGCAAAAAAGCTTAAGGACAGTGCCCAAGTCCTGAGTTCAAGCCCCACGATTCACACAGGCGCACACACACACACACACACACACACACACACACACACACACACACACACACACACACACACACACACACTAATATTCCTGTACCCTAATACAATCTATAGTTTCAAAGCAAGCTCTATCAGAATTCCAATGCCATTTTCACAGAAATCGAAAAATGCTATTCTAAAATTCACATGGAACCATCATTTGTCATTCAAATATTGCATGCAGACAGGGAAGCTGAAGGCTTCACTGTGTTGCTTGTCTTTCTCTTACCATAACAAGGACCTAAGCTAAGTCAGCATAAGTAGGGGAATGGCTTTTTGGGCTCAGGGTTTGAGTGTTTCCACCAGTGAGCCGTTGGCCTGTGTCTGTGGGCCTGTGTAACAGTGTGTCATGAAGGAGTGCACAGTAGGGAGCCATCTGCCCCGCCAAGGAGACTGCAGTCCCCTGTGAGAACATTGACCCATGACCCAAGTCCTCCTGATAGGCCCCACTTCCTTCAAGCTTCCACCAGTAGCTCCACAAACCAGGGGCCAAGTCTTCAGTATGTGAATGTGTAGTGGACATTCCCCATCTACATTACAGCAATCACAGTACCAATATCACAATGCATGTTAAAATGATCAAAAGAACACAGTACTGATATTAAAACAAACACCCTGACTGATGGAACATCACTG
Organism: Dipodomys merriami; assembly: GCF_024711535.1. Taxonomy (NCBI): domain Eukaryota; kingdom Metazoa; phylum Chordata; class Mammalia; order Rodentia; family Heteromyidae; genus Dipodomys; species Dipodomys merriami. Next base: position 6,978,439 of record NW_027205381.1, read on the forward strand.
TGTTCCTAACTGATTTTCAACAGAAGTACCAAGAACACAATGAGGACAGAGCAGTATCATTATTATTTTTTTTTTAGGGCTGGTCCTGGGGCTTGAACTCAGGGCTTGGGCCCTGTCTTCAAGCTGTATTTGCTCAAGGTTAGCACTCTACCACCTGAGCCACAGCTTGCTTCTGGGTTTTTTACTGGTAAATTGATTATAAGAGTCTCATAGACTTTCCTGCCCTTGTCCAGGTTGTCTTTGAACCTCAACCCTCAGATCTCAGCCTCCTAAATAGCTAGGATTATAGTTGTTAGTATTAACACCCAGCTACAGCAATGCATTTTTTGTTGAAAATAAATACTAATTGGAATATAAATTCTGTATCCGCATGCAGAAGAAGACAATGACACTCTTAGCTCTCACAATATTAACAATCAACATAAAATAGACTAGTGATTGGTGAAAGCCTGACGCTGTAAAAATACAGGAAGAAAATACACAACTAATACTCTCTAGTATTAGTGTAGGTGATGATTTCTTTAATATTGCAACAAAAGTAACCACAGACTTCCTCAAGCTCTGAAGATTCTCTACAGCCAAGGAAGCAACGGAGTGAGGAGAAAGCGACAGACAAGAAGAAAATGTCTGCAAACCACACAGCTGTACAGAGGCTAATACAAAAACTATATAAGGAAGTCAAATACCTCCATGTGTAGAAAGCAATATTTAAATTTAAATTAATTAAAAAATGGGCAAAGGGCCTGAATAGATATTTCTACAAATAAAAAGATACACAAAGGGCCAATAGTTATATGGAAAAAATGTTCAGTCATTATCAGGAAAATACAAATTAAAAATAACAATCATCTTTTCATAATGATTAGAATGGCTGCTGTAAGAAACTGAAACACATTTTGTCACGGCAGTGGGAGGTAAAGGGAAGGGAGATGAAAGGAGAAAGGAACAACACACTGAAAATGGAGCTGAATAACCCAAAGGGGTGGGTGGGGTGGAGAGATTCAGTAGAGTAATGATAGTGGTGACATTGATCAAGGACTTGGTGAATTGAAACCCCTATGTAAAACTACTTAAAGAGAATACATTGTTCAATTAAAAGAAAGATGAAGTATGCCAGGTAGTGTGGTTCATGACTATAATCCCAACATTGGTGGGACTGGAGCAGGAGGATTGTGAGTTTGAGGCCAGCTTGATTACATACTGAGACTCTATCACCATCCTATGTATTCCCCCAAATGGAAGAAAAGTGCTGGTGAAGATATGAAGACTACACTATTGGTGATATGTAGGAGGGCGTACAACCTTTTGGGAGATATTTTTGGAAGATACCAAAATTCCTCAAAAGAATAGAAATAGAATTAGCCTTTGTGATCCACAAATCTGCTTTTAAGTATCTATCCAAAGGAGTTGATATCTGCACTATCACATTTTCCAAAGCATTATTTATACAACAGATGCATTAAAACAATTTGAGGGCCCACTAACAAATAATGGATAAAGTAATATGATATAGATGCAATGGAATACTATTAATCCTCAAAAAGGAAAGTGATCATCTGTCTGCATCAATGGTGAATTTGGAGGATCTGATGCCAGGTGGAAATAAGCCAGAAATAAGCTCTCAATGAAAATCATTTTGTACTGAATCGCATGATCCATTCAGCTGTGTGTGAAAAGTGGAACTAACCATTAGAGCTGTGCGATCTGAGGATGTGCAGGGCAGGAGGGGTGATCAGATAAGATCTACCCTTCCATTCTACATCACAGTGGCTAAAGTTAACATCGTCTGTCTGAAATTGCTGAAGGACTAGATTTGAGTGTTCTTTCCTTGTAGAGAAGATAAGAACTCAAGGTGAGCGATATGTTAAGTATCTTGATTTAATTATTCTACAATGTAAACATATATCTCTCATGGATATACAAATCCTTATTTGTCAAGTACACAAACACACATACTGACCATTTTAAGTGTGATTTGATTAAATAATGCTATTATGAATTTTTAGACTATCATTACTTTAAGTGCTGCTTGTTGTGACAAAAGAGTAAAGTGGATTTATAAGTGCACTATGAAAACATAATATCACATGAAAATCAAACAAATATTTTCCCATAAAAATAACGCACAATAAAATACAGAGAGTAAAGCCAATAGAATTTAAGAAGAAAAGGACAATGTAACTCTTCTAGAAGATTCCACACCTCTGTTTCAGTCGTTATCCAGTTCGTGCAGACAGAAAATCAGTTATGCCACAGTTGAGGAGAACACACCATCTGCCCACTGGATGTAACTGGCCCCACAATGGTGGGGGAGGGGCACTGTCACCAGCTCGTGGGGAACACACACCAAGACCTGGCCAGGGAGCCCTGAGGACGGCTTCAAAGAACAGAAATAAGACCAATAAAAAGTGTTTTTATACAGCAGTTGAATTCAAAGAGAAATCAGCAACAAAAAAGACAGCTAGAAAATTTCCCATATTTGGAAATTAAACACAAATAAAAGCAGCATTGTCAGAAATAGAAAAGGCTTTTCAGCCAGGCACTGGAGGCTCATGTCTGTAAACCTTGGTGACTCAGGAGGATGAGATCTAAGGACTGCAGTTTGCAGCCCATGGGCAGCCCAGACAGAAGTCTATGAGACTTTTTATCTCCAATTAACGAACAAAAAGCCAGAGTGCACATGTGTCTCAGGTGCCAGCCCTCAGTAAAAACGCCAAGCAAGAGTGTGAGGATCTGACTTCAGTTCCCAAAACAAATGGAGGGAGGGAGAGGGAGAAAAACAGAGGCCATCAGAGGAGAGAGACAGAGGGAGAGAGAAAGAGAGAGAAGAGGAAAACAAGTATTTTCAGCCAAATTGAAAACAAAACAAAACTCTAGGGCACAGAGGAAGGAGCGTCTTTGTGTACAATGCTTGGGTATCTGCTGGTGGCAATGCTGGTGCTGGCTGTGAGAAGGAGCAGCAACACGCAGATTCAAAACTCCAGTTCATGGGTAGCTGCCATGAAGGCTGCATGGTCACACTGGAAATCCGTTTGGTGGATTCTTACAACACTGCCAATCCCTTGACCACCACAGCGTATGCAATGATAATACAAATTGGCTCTTTTGCATTTCTGTGGGCTGGAAAGGCCAAGGCAGTCCTCTGCGGATGGCCCTGTGGCAGGAAGGCTGCACTCCCTCTGGCTCTGGAGAATTCCTCTCTGGGGAACTCTCAGATCATCCTCCATAAATCACAACTCCATTTTCTGGAGCTGCCTTCTTGATTGCCTGGTTCTCCTTTGATTCCTTCCTCATCTCCAAAGCCACAGTGTTGAATCTTCAGCTCTCTCTGCTTTGGTCACATCACCCTCTGCACGGTAGCCAGTTCCCTTTCTGTCTGCCTTCAGGAAGACTCTTGGATATATGAAACGTCCATCTGACAATCCGGTCAGTAATCTCTTCACTCCAAGATCTTGAACTTTATTATATTTGAGAAGTGAGCATTTTCCATGGATGGAAATATTTCCATTTTAGAGATTAGGATGTAGTTGTATTTCATCTGAGCCTACTGCATCTAGCAGTCCAACAATTGTGCATCTACACACTCACAGAATTAATTTTACATCCATGTGTATTCAAGAGCCTGAAACATTCGTCATACTATCCCATATTGAATTCACAAAGATTTAACAAGAATGGATGGTCAGCTGGGGATGCATCCACCAAATATTGTGTTGAACAACACAAGGGAGACAGTCAGTGGGTCAGGGAAAGAGGCAATGAATCAGAAGGAATTCTTCTAAGGGACAAAGTGTAAGTGTAGAAACAATGGGTAACACATGGTCCCATTTATTTGCCATGATGGAAAACTCAAAACCACTGAGGTAATAACTGACAGTGGTTTCCAGTTCCATAAAGACAAATATTTAACAAGAGATGGACGACAGGTTTTTCTTAGAATGGCTGAAAACATTTTGTATGGCCCTGTGAAAAGAGAAGCATGGCACAAGCACTTTTCAACTGAGGGATTCTTTTGCACCAGAAAGGATAAACATTTATACATGTTTTTTGTTTAATTAGGAGGTTAGCAAAACGTGACAGAATAATCCCATTTCTATGGTTGAAGGAATTGTGAAAAAAACCTCCCCGTCTAAGTTACTGTGGGAATACGTAGTCTGAAAACTAAAAGCAAAGGGAACCACCCAAGAAAGTAACATACTTGATAGAGTTTGTTCACATGGGAATGGGTTACACAGTTTGCAGGTGCTCTCCCATGTACTGAGCTGGGAAAGCATAGTGTGATAGAGATGGTGGGATCCTGGCATGTGCTGTGGGAGCGGGGGGGGGGGGTCTCAGAGAAACAGGGGAAGAAGGCTCCAATGACACCTATTGTGGACAGTTGGATTGAAGTTGGAAAAATCAGTAAGAACTAAGATTTGCTTTCATGTAGATACAAGTGGCAAATAGATATATATATACATATATAATATTATTAAAAACATGCCAATCTATATTCACAGGAGTTAACTTTCACTCGTGTGATCCCTTGCTTTGTAGCAAGGACACCCAGTAGCAATGAGTGCAACAGCCACCAAAAAATTAGTTTCTAACACTATTCTCCAAAAAAAGCAGCCACTCATCCTTGGGAAAACCCAGAGGGTCCTAAAATATGCATTTGTATCTTGACCTATCAGATAGCAAAGAGGTCCTCAAACACACAGCTCACATTGAGAGGCATGGCAGAGCAACAAAAGAGCATCAATGACTGACAACCAGAGGGGTGTGTCAAGGTGACAGAGCATCCCACAAAGTTACACAAGCTAAGTAAAAAGAAACTGTGTTAGTACTAGATTCAGAACCCAAAGTAGTAGCTAAGTAGCCATGAGTCCTTACCAACAAAAGAAATGATGGACCAGGTGCTGATGACTTAAACCTGTAATTGTAGCTACTCAGGAGACTAAGTTCTGAGGGTTGAGGTTTGAGTGGTCCATGAGACCCCAATTAATTAATCTCCAATTGATCAGCAAAAAAATGGGAAATGGAGCTGTGGCTCAAGTGGTAGCACACCATCCTCGAGTGAAAAGGCTAAGGAACAGCTCTCAGGCCTGAGTTTAAGCCTCAGTATCCACACACTTAAAAAAAAAATAATTTAAAGATGGAATTGGTAAACATAAAGGAGACTCTAGACAAATCTTTCAGGCAGAAATATTATACATTATTACAGAAGTAACCATGCCTTCAGTTGGAGGCGCAGAGCTCCCTGCCCCTGATATGCAGCCCGTGCCCAGCGACCTCTGCCCCACAGTGCAGGCAGCACAGGGCTGGTGGTGGAGAGGAGCAGGCAGCCTCATCCCACTGCCACGGGTGTGGGACCAGGCAGGTGGCCATGCTTTTCATATGTCTTTTTAACAGGATGTGTTGAAGGGAGTCCTTCACACCTGTGGTCTTCCTCCCAAACTCTCACAACCACATCTCCTCATGAGGGCACATGTATTTATTGTTCATGAATACCCTCCAAACTCTCCATGTCACCAAAACCAAGGGGTTCCTGTCACAATCAGTTGGAGCTGGGGTGGACTCAAGGCCTGCCTGGGAGGTGTCACCCATAGGACACTCTGCAGCAGTAACCCAGGGACTCTAGATGCAGTATGGGCTTTCATGGACAGGGACATGTGGGGCCTGACAACCCAGTGGGTGCTACGGCTGGGTGCAGCAAGTATGGCTGACAGGGTGTGCAGAGGACACCTGTGACAGCAGGAACTGCTGGTGTCTGTGTTGGTTTTATTCTGTGTTCAGGAAAGACACAGGAATCCAAGTGTCTGATATTAACACAGTGATCCTGTGCAAAATCAAGAGGATCACCAGTTCTCTAGTGTGCAGAATCTTTGCTCCATTCTGGTATCCTGCTCTGCACCTCTTGAATGTGCCCTTTGTCGTAAGCAGAAGCTGCCCCACGCCAGCATGGACTCTCTTACTCATTAAAAGCTGAGGATGGAGGAAACTCCAAAAGAGCTTCATGATCTGTTTTGAAGCTCGTCGTTGCCTGATGAGTCTAGAGAAATTCTTTTTTCCACTGTTACCTATTTGCTGGATGGAACTGACAATGAATAAAAAGAGTGGTGTGTTAATTGTGGAAATTCATCATGTTAATTTCAATACTAATAATGGAGAGGTGGGTCTGTCATAACTTCTGCTGAAATCTTCTGTGTAATAAGCTCTTTGGAAATATCCCTACTTTTAATGTAGTGAGCCTCCCATATAACTGGACTATTGCTGTGAGGTTTGGAGTTATTGTTGTGACTGGAAATCTCAGGTTGCAATCTAGATCTCTGCAGGTTCCCAATTAGATCTCCCAGGTGCTGTGAGATTCACTGCTGTAGTGAATACCTGCAGTCAGCAATCTCTCTTCTCTGTGGAAGATCAAAGCAGCCCTGGAAATCTAATGAAAGTTTCTATATATGGGACTGGGCAGGAATGGAGGGAAGGATTTCTTTCTCCTGTGTCTGGGGCAGCCATACAGAGAAGAAAAGCTTTTCCTCAGGAATAAGAGCTCACTTCTTGAGGAGTGCTAAACACACTGAATCCTAGTACAAAGAAGGCTGAGTCCTGAGGATCAAGGTTTGAAGACTGCTTAGACAGATAAATCCAGAACACTTTTTTTTTAATTTTATTTTATTTTATTTGAGAACATACTGTACAGAGGGGTTACAATTACATGGGCAGGATAATGCATACATTTCTTACCAAGCATTGCAGCCTCCTCCTTTGTTTACCCTTCACCTCCCTTCCCAGCCTCCCCCCTCCCCCCCACCCAATCATACCCCCCTCCCTCCCCCCACACCGACATTGTAAAGCTGGTTTTGACATGACATTTTGTACTTCTCATTGTTGCAACAGGTCCACCTGAATCCTTAAACGACTTGTTTGTCCCCATCTCCTCCACATGTTATACTGACATCAAATATAGTGAACAGAACACTCTTATTTCCAGTTAACCAACAGAAAGCCATAAATGGAGGGGTGGCTCAAGTGGTAGAGTATTGCCTTCAGCATAAAAAGGGTGGCTCAAGTAGTACAGCATCAATTTGAGCAAAATAAACAAGAGCACAAAGCCCTGAGTTCAAGCCCTAATACTGAAACACTATATCTCTCTATTTATTTATACACTTATACACATACACACACATATTTCCTTTAAGAATATGTAAGAACTGGGCACTGATGGCTCACGCCTGTAATCTTAGCTACTAAGATTAGCTGAGATTTGAAGCCAGCAAGGGCAGAAAAATCCCCATGAAACTGTTATCTCCAATTAACCACTCAAGAAACCAGAAGGGCTAGAAAGGTAGCTCAGTGGTAGAGTGCTTGCCTCCCATACATGAAGCCCTGGGTTCAATTCCTCAGCACCACATAAGCAGAAAAAGCTGGAAGTGGCACTGTGTGGCTCAAGTGGTAGAGTGCTAGCCTTGAGCTGAAGAGCTGAGGGGCAGCACCCAGGCCCAGAGTTCAAGCCCTATGACTGACAAAAAACCAGAAAAGTGGTGCTGTGGCTCAAGTAGTAGAGCACTAACCTTGAACACAAAGAGGCCCTGAGTTTGAGCCCCACAACCAACAGAAAAAAAAAAAAAGAATAGGTAAAATAAGCTGATCCACACTTGAAATTTGATTTGCATGTACTCTACTGACATGGTCTACCATGGTTAATTTTGTGCATCAACTTAGGGAGGCATGGGGTAATGTGATATGTGGTCCGACATTGTTCTGAGTGCTTTTCTGAGGCTACTTTTGGATGACTAAGTAAATGGTAGATTGAATAAAATAGAACAACCTCCATAGTGTATATAGGCCCTATCCAAGCAGTTGAAGGGATGTAGAACAAAAGACTTAACCTAGTCTAGAAGGAAATTCTCTTGCTTTTGATCTTTGACTAGAACAATCTTCCTGACAGCCTTCAAGCAGGGATATAAGTTCCAGGCTTGGCAGTCATTTCTGATCTTCAGAAACCCTGGACTTACTGCCAGTCCCCATCACCACTGACCCAACAGCCATCTTTGTACTAGTTACTGGCATCATAAACACTCTGGTGCTATTTCCTTTAAATTTTGTGTATCTTAACCCTTCAAAGCCAAGGGTCTCATAGTGACACTTGCATGTATACATGTGTAACTTTAATCACATTCACCTTACTGCTCTTTCTTGCCCCACTTCCCTTTTTCCTTTTCCTTCTATATCCCTCATAACCTTGTCTTTCCCCCGTGCCCCAGATTTTATAAATAAGAGAATGTATGTGACACTTGTTCGTGGGCTTGCCTTATTTAATCTAATGTGAAGACCTCTAATTCCATCCATTTTCTACCAAATGATTTAATTCCATTCTTTCTGGCTGAGTAAAACTGCGGGTGCAAAGTAGCCCTCATCCATTGCTGGTGGGAAAAAACATTCATCCAGCCACTATAGAAATAGACACAAAAGTTCCTCAGAGAGTTAAAATACTGAATTTCCATATGTCCAGTCACAACACAAAACACCAAAAATCATTAACTTCCAAAATTAAAGACAAAAGAAATTGAGACAATTGCAGAGATACATAGAAAAGTTAGGATATTTAGAAACTACAGGTATACTATCTGATATAGTCATATTATCTAATATATTTAGAAGATAAAGGAATATTACCTGATATATTTAGAAGATAAAGGTATACTATCTGATAAATTTAGAAGATAAAGGTGTACTATCTAATATATATTTTGCATAAACTTCTGGAATGCAGTGGTTATAAGAGAAAATGGCTTAGATTTCTCATATTTGACTAAAAACATGCGATACCATGTTCTAGAAATAAAATTAGTTACATAAACTAGAAGAAGCATGATATATAAAGTATAGTAAAATTGAAAAATATGGCAAGTATTGACATCTTAAAGGCAGTCAAATAAGAAGTCATATTACCTTTAATGGAATCACCATTTGACTGATTACACTTTTATTTGTGCTAGTCCCAGAGCTAGAGTTCAGGGCTTTCATGCTGTCCCTGAGCCTGTTTGCTCAAGGCTAGTGTTCTACTACATAAGCCACAGTTCTACTTCTGACTTTTGGTAGGCTCATGGCCTTTTCTGCCCAAACTGGCTTTGAACCAAGATCCTAATATCTCAGCCATGTGAGTGGCTAGGATGAAAGGTGTGAGCCACTGCACCCAGCTGACTGATTGCACATGTAGCAGCAGAAATCATGGGATATAGATCAACTGTGATGTCTCACACCTCACTGTCTCACTTGGCTTTTCATTCAAGACTATCAATCTACCACTTTTTATTTTTCTGGGTTATTGGGATAAGAGTTTCTCAAATTTGTCTGCTTAGAGTTGGATACAAACCTCAATCCTCAGATCTTAGCTTTCTGAATAGGTAGGATTAAAGGTATGAGCCTGTAGCATCTGGCTAAAGTTGTATATTTCTGAGTAGGATTACTGGGTCGTAAAGTAAGATTTTGAGGAGCCACAAGCTATTTTCCCCACCCACTACACCCACTAGTAATTTACACATCCTTACCAGTTGTTATTTTTTTTAATTATTAGGATGGTTATCTTAGCAGGAACGAAGTGGTTTCTTGTTTCTCATTTTGATTGAATTTTCCAAAACAAATGGTAGTGAGTATTCTTTCAAGTGCCTTACAGAAACCTGTATATCTTCTTTGGAGAAATATCTATTCAAATTCTTTGCCTATATTTTAATTGAGTTGTATATCATTTTGTTGTTGAGTTCTAAGAGGGTTTTTAAAAACACATCACTGATACTAGACCATTATCAAATACATTATTTTAAAATATTTTCATCCATGTTCTACATTTTCTGTCATTTTCTTGATAACATTTTGACATGAATAAATTTTAATGTGGACAATATCCAATTTGTCTAGTTTTTGTTTCTGTTTCTTTTTGTATTTGATGTTTTATTTTGTAATTTATTGCCAAATGCAAGATGAGCAATAACTCCTATGTGTTCTTGTAGGTTTTATAACTTAAAACATACATTTAGGTATTTGGTCTACTTTAAGTTTGATGATTATGTTGCACTATTCACAACACCCAAGTTATGGAAAGAGACAAGATGCCCTTCAATGGGTAAGTAGATCCAAAACATGTGGAATTTACACAGCGATTAGAAAGAGTAATACTATGCCATTTGCAGGAAAATGAATGGACCTAGAACAAATCATATTAAGTGAGGCAAAACAAGCTCAGAAGCACAAACAACATGGTTTTTTCTCATATGCAGAAGCTAGATCTAAACTACATGGGGACATGATAAATTATATAGGGCTCTAGGAATTCACACATAGTGAGACCAAAGGAGGATACTCTTAGAAGAGGAACACAAAAACACAATGTCCATATGCATTTCATCATATCGAAATGAATTCCAGGAAATAGAAACATGAGGGTTTTTTTCTTTGTTGTTCATTTTGTTTTCTTTTCCTTTTGTCTTGTTTGTTCCTCTATCTGTCTTTGGGAAGGTAAGTGAGGGACAGAAATAGTCAGATAGAGGGTGAACAAATGCAACAATGGTATTCACTAGACACTATGTTGAAAATGAACTGTACAATATGTGAGCAGATACAGAAAAACTGGGAGTGAGGGAAGGGGTGATATTGTCCAGAATAGAAATGGACTCTACGTGACTTACGTACTTGTAACCCCTCTGTATATCACCTTTATAATAACAGTAACAATATTTTACAGTTTTATGAGTATAACTCATTAAAATTAAAGGCTTCACTTTGAAAATGTTTTTGTACTAGTTTTGTTTTAGTTTTTGATTATCCTTAAATAGTTGTACAAAAGAATTTCAATTCAGCATCTGAATGCAATCCATCTGGATCAGTTACCCCTTCCATCATTCTCCCCATCTCCAAACCCCACCCATGCCAAGTTGCCTAGTTTACAAATATACATCAAATATTATGACTGTGCTCACTTACCACTCCTCTTTCCACTCATCTACACTTATTAAGAACTGGGAACAACAAATAAAATAACAGCCTGGAAGAAACCATGTTGTAAACATATCTAATAAAGGACCTACGTGCAAAACATACAGAAAGTCTTGAAAAGCAACAATAAAAGCAAACAAAAACAAGACCTTATGGAAGCAGACATACAGTACATAGCAAATAAGCATATGAAAAGATTCTTGACATATATGGCATAATGGAATCTTCACACTAGAACTACAATAAGATAGCATTATATTAGTTAGAATGACTGAAACCCAAAAACTAACAATATCAAATGTAAAGAAGGAAGTGGAGTGTGTGACATGTGTTAAAACTACTTTGCTCAGTAGATGAATGGATCAAGAAAATGTGGTATATATACACAATGGAATTCTATGCCTCCATCAGAAAGAATGACATTTCCCCATTTGTTAGGAAATGGAAAGGCTTGGAAAAAATTGTATTAAGTGAAGTAAGCCAGGCCCAAAGAAACATAGGTCCCATGGTTTCCCTTATTTGCAATATCTAGTATAGGTATGAGTCAAGCGGAAAAGGTCAGATAATGTGATGTTAGGAAAATGAACCCTTAAATATGTATTTTAATGTTTTCGTTTCTTTCATGCATGTGTTTCTAACGCATTTATAAGATTATTTCTTTGTTGCTTTGTATGTCCCTCCCCCACATTGTAACCCCCGCTTTCACTTTATTTGATGTCAGTATAACATGTGGAGGAGATGGGGACAAACAAGTCGTTTAAGGATTCAGGTGGACCTGTTGCAACAAGGAGACTTACAAAATGTCATGTCAAAGCAAGCTTTACAATGTCGGTGTGGGGGGGGGAGGGGGGTATGATTGGGTGGGGGGGAGGGGGCAGGCTGGGAAGGGAGGTGAAGGGTAAACAAAGGAGGAGGCTGCAATGCTTGGTAAGAAATGTATGCATTATCCTGCCAATGTAATTGTAACCCCTCTGTACAGTATGCTCTCAAATAAAATAAAATAAAATTTAAATTAAAAAAAAAAAACTACTTTGGAAGATAGTTCACAGGCTCTCATATCCCTAGTTTACTATACTATCCCAGATTTCTGCTCCTAGTTTTTTGAAGCCCATGTGTGTCTACCAACCCACATCTTTAGTCTTAATGATCCATTCCTTGAAATAAGGAAAATATCCTTCAGTAAGAGAACAGGGGGCTAGACTGTGGACAGGCATCTAGGGATTACAAAAATGACTACCAAGTCAAAAAAAGACATGGATGAAACTCAAATACGTATTGTTATGTGGAAGAAAACACTGTGAGCAAACTATATGGTATGTTTCCATCACATGGAGTTAAGGAAAATGCAAAGCTACAGACACCAGGAAGGAGCAGTTACTGAAACTTGAACTGAAGGTACATGTTGACCATATCATTATTACACAGAGGGTGGGTATCTCAGGCAAGTGATAATTCTGTGAGATTTGGTAATGATGAGTGTTGTGGACTGAGCCACATATTGATATCTTACCCTGGGGTCTTTAAAAGAGATGATCATGTTCAAATGAGTCTATTGGAATGGGCTCCCACCCACGAGGCCTGCTGTTCTTCTAGGAAGAATAAAAACCATGTGTGAGGACTCAGACAGAATACCACCAGCCATCCACTCACCCAGCAAAGGAGGAAGAAGCCCACCCACATCCTGGCCCCGGAGCTCCAGCCTCAAGGACTGTATGAAGCTAAATGTCTGTTGTTTACACTTCCATCATAGTATTTTGTCACAATAACCCTGGAACACTAATCATATCACTTGCTTTTTCAAAACCCATCCCACTCTCCCAAATCGAGAGTAAGCCTAAGTAGGCTCACAATTTAGAAAACCAAACCCAAACCCATTGAGGAGGTTGGGGATGTGACAGACTCTCCCCTCTCTGTGAAAAATGTGTGAACTGCCCCCAGTGCAGGCTTGAGCAAGGTGAGTTTGGAAGTATGTGGTGGATGACAGATGTCTGCTTGGATTGTGGTAAACTGACCCCATAGGGGTGACCTGTCAGGAGCCAAAAGGGAGTCTCAACATGATAGGCTTGACTATCTCACTGGAACATCTTGAGGCTGAGTTTACAGAATCTGACCTTTTCATCCTGCCCTAAGCAAACATCCTGCAAGGCCCACCCTTTCCACCTGCCCTAAGCAAACATCCTGCAGCTGCTACGGCCAATGAAAAAGCTTCCTTATTCCAAGCATATAAATACCCCTGTGTGAAAAATAAAAATTTGCAGCTTGATCAGAATCCCTGTCTTGGTGTCATTCTTCGTGTCTCTTGTCCCTTCATTCCTTCTCGCTTAGGTTCACTGCCCTTGTTGATGTCCTGCGGGTTGGGACAGTGACCAAGGTAGCTGGATAGCCGAGTGGCAGCATACATGCCTTTGAGCCACATCCTCCCTCCTGACACCTCTCTTACTCGACCTCCCATTCAGAATCCTCTGTCTCTTGTTTCAGCAGACCTTCTAAACTCAACTCTTCTCCAGTCTTTCAATTATTATGTTAAGGTCACTTGTTTATGGAACTGTGCCTAGGGCACATCGAACTTTGGCAGGGCCATACAGTGTGGCCTGTGGTAGCCAAGGGTAGAGCCAGGTCCCCTGTCACCCACGTGGTTCATGGCTCATTGGAGGAATCGCTACAACAGCTCATGTCCAGCTTAATAAACATTCAGGGAGAATAAGAGCTAGGTATTACTTTCTTCCACAACCCCATTGCTCTAAGTAAGGCACAGTGAGGCCCAGGCCTTGGTGCCTACTCCTCCAGCAAAAGGAAGCAGTACTTCTTGTCAGGGTTCAGTGGCTCATACACACCATCATTACTCCGTAAGGCCATAAAGAGGAGGATCTCAGTATGAGGCCAGCTGGAAGAAAAAAATTAACTATAACTACCTAAGTAACAAAAAAGTCAAAAGGGCTGGGAGTGTGGCTCAAATGGTAGAGTACCTGCCTAGTAAGGTCCTAGGTTCAACCCCTAGTACTGATGTTGAAAAGAAATTAAATAAATTTGCTCCTAAGACTGAGGCGGGTAATATACAGGATAAATATGGAGCAACTTGCAGTTTTAAAAAGTCAGGATTTTCAATGATAGATTGTATATGCAGGCTGTTTGTTCAAGTTATATTGTATAAGTCAACTCTTTAAGCTCATTCACTGTTCCAATTTTTATTTTAAAAAAAAAGTAAAAAGTCAGGGAGCACTATTGATTTAAAACAAACCAAAAAACCCCCGAACACTATGATATGAGAGCCATTCCAAGGGACACTCCAAAAGGAGTCAAGCTACAGAGCTCCCAACCCCAAACAGGAACAAATTGAGTGACTTCAGTATGAAAAGGGAGAAAAGGGAGTGCAGGCAGAAGACTGGGGAGCACTAAGGCTACAGCACAGCCGAGGGAAGAATAACACCACAAGTGTCATCAAATATGACCTAGGCATGTTTGAAAGGATGGTATGCAGTCATATTTTTTTCCCTGAGACCTTTTACCCCCAAAATCTATGATCACATTCTGATCTTGAGAAAGACAGACAGCTGAAAGTACATGAGGATTTTCTATACTCTTTGCAATATTTATGCGAATCTAAATACCAAGAAACAAAATAATATGTTGCTTTATTCAATACATAACCTAAAACTAAGATAAGAAAAGAGGTGGACCGTGGGGGAAGGTGTGAGATATTTCAAAAGGTGACAGGGATCCAGATGCCCTGTATTCATTACTGCCTTGAAGAATGACAATGCCTTTGTACAACTATTTAAAGATAGCAATACAAATATCAAATTTTTTGGGGGGGGAGGGGTCTGGTCATGGGCCTGAACTCTGGGCCTGGGCGCTGTCCCTCAGCTCTTCAGCTCAAGGCTAGCGCTCTACCACTTGAGCAACAGCGCCACTTCCTGCTTTTTTCCTTTTGCTTATGTGGTGCTAAGGAATTGAACCCAGGGCCTCATGCATGCAAGGCAAGTACTCTACCACTGAGCCACCTTCCCAGCCCCTCCCTGAGCTTTTTTGCTCAATGCTCTACTATTTGAGCCCCTGTTCTTCTGGATTTTGGGTAGTTAATTGGAGATAAGAGTCTCAGGGACTTCCTGCCAGCCAGGCCTTGAACCATTATCCTCAGATCAGCCTCCCAAGTAGCTAGGATTATACAAACCACCAGTATATCTTATTTAATTTTATTTAACTTTTTTATAATATTTATTTGCTTTTTTAAAAAAGCATTATATACAGCCAGGTGCCAGTGGCTAACAACTGTAATCCTAGCCACTCAGGAGGCTGAGGGCTGAAGATCATGGTTGGATGCAGCCTAGGCAGGAAAGTCCAAGAGACACTCATTTCCAGTTAACCAGACAAAGCCAAAAGTGGAAGTATGGCTCACGTGGTAGAGTACCACCCTTGAGTAAAAAGCTAAGGGACAATGCCCAGACCTTTAGTTCAAGTTCCAGGACTACTACAAAATAAAATTTAAATAGCTTTCTCAGTTTTGCAGTAAACCTAAAACTGCTCATAAAAGTAATCTTTTTTTATTGTGAAAATACTGTACAGAGGGGTTACAATTACATGGGCAAGATAATGAGTACATTCCTTTTTTTTTTTTTTTTTTTTTTTTTTGAGGTCCGGTCATGGGGCCTGAACTCTGGGCCTGGGTGCTGTCCCTCAGCTCTTCAGCTCAAGGCCAGTGCTCTACCACTTGAGCCACAGTGCCACTTCTGGCTTTTTTCTTTTTGCTTATGTGGTGCTGAGGAATCGAACCCAGGGCCTCAGGCATGCAAGGCAAGCGCTCTACCACTGAGCCACCTTCCCAGCCCGAGTACATTTCTTATCAAGTATTGTTGCCTCCTCCTTTGTTTCCCCTTTTATTTTTTAAAAACGCCAATTATCAAGAGACAAATAGAATCCCATAAGTATTTTCTAAGTGATAGAGAGCTTGGTTAAAATCTTAAATTTTATTGCTCTTCAATTAACTGTTCTTCAATCAATATTGGTATTTAACAGAAGTTGTATAAAGACATTTCAAATAGCTTAAAATTTACAATTAATTTCAGTGTTAGGGCACAGTTGTTTAAGTCCCAATTGAACAGAAAATCTGTACTACAAAAACAAGTGCTCTGTGTAATATTTTGAAGTTCAGCAATGAAATTATATTAAAAATAACAAAAAGAAAACTTTAATAATTTTCTCTGATGATATTTTGAATTTATTTCCTTCATTCTGTTGTCTTGTAGTCTAAAAAGTCCTATAATAATTACAGTTTGAAAAAAGTTTATTAGAAATATGACTGTAAGGGTGAAAAGATAACAGTTTTCAGGATTGGAAGGAAAAGTGATCAAAAATTTCTTTTTTACTATTAAATGTTTTTATTGTTATTATAAAGGTGTTGTACAGAGGGGGTGTCATTTCATAAGTTAGGTAATGAGTACATTTCTTTTTTGACACTGTCACCCCTTCCTTCATTCTCACTCCCGAGACAGATACACGAACAAACAAGACAAAAAAGAAAAGAAAAACACATCTCTTGTTTACATTTCCTTATTTTGAGATTTTAATAGTATATCTAGAAAAGATTAAAGAATCTATTAATAATTTTAATTAGATTAATAGATTAGTTGTTACAACTAATGAAAGAGACTAACGTGCCGGCTGTGTACAATATTGACATTGAGAAATAACCATCCCTTCCACCTCCAATAACCACCAGTGAGACGGTGTAATGAAAAATTCCATTTTCAAATAACTACTGAAGCCATAACATCTGTAGGAATAAATATGCTAAAGCAATTACAGAACGGCTGAATAAAGGAGACCTGTGTATAAGGAAGTTATAGCAGGGCCACAGATTTAAAGACCTAATTTTATAAAGATGTCAGTTATTTTCAAATTTATCAATTCAATGAAATTGAATTGAAATTTGAGCTGATTCTGTAGTTTTAAAAGGAGCCTAAATCCAGAAAGCACTGAGCCAGCTCTGAAGAATCCTCACAGAGCCACCCAGGGTCTGTGGAGCAGAGCATGTGACTGACAAGAACTGGAGACCAGATGATGCTGATAGAGAGGCAGGTGTGTAGATTCCTGCTGAGAACAGGAAACCCTGGACAAGTGGCACAGAGCCAGCCAGCCGCAAGGCAGGCCCAGCCCATGGCTGCAGCTAAGGTAATTCATCTGTGAATATTTCAATAGAAAACATAAGGAAAAGAAATTTTTCAACAAGAATATGTAGCCAGGCGCTGGTGGCTCACACCTGTAATCCTAGCTATTCAGAAGACAGATCTGAGGATCCATTTAAAGCCAACCTGGGCAGAACAGTCCCAGAGAGATTCTTACCACCAATTAACCAGCAAAATGCCAGACTGGAGGAATAACTCAAGTGGAAGAACACCAGAGTGAGTGAAAAAATCAAGCAAGATCATCAGTCCCTGTGTTCACCAAAAAACAAACAAACAAACAAACAACAACAGTATGTAAATTAAAGATTGATCTTTTCTTTCTTTTTGTTTTTTGGTCATGGGGCTTGAATTCAGGGCCTGGGCCCTGTCCCTAAGCTTTTTGAGCCATAGCACTACTTCCAGTTTTCTGGTGGTTAATTTGAGATAAGTCTCATAGACTTTCCTGCCTGGGCTGGCTTTGAACTGCAATCCTCAGATCTCAGCCTCCTGAGTAGCTAGGATTACAGATATGAGCCATCATCCCCCACTTTTAAAAATTTTTCATTTTTTACTTTTCTTTTCTTTTGGTCAGTCATGGAGCTTGAACTCAGGGCCTGGGCATTGTTCCTGAGCTCTCTTGCTCAAGGCTAGTGCTCTACCACTTTGAGCCACAGCACCACTTACAGATTGATCATGTTTTTTTTGCCAGTCATGGAGCTTGAACTCAGGACCTGGGCATTGTCCCTGAGCTTCTTTTTGCTCAAGGCTAGTGCTCTACCACTTAAGCCACAGCACCACTTCCAACTTTTTCTGTGTATGTGGTACTGAGGAATCTAACCCAGGTCTTCATGCGTGCTAATCAAGTACTCTACCATTAAGACACATTCCCAGCCCAGATTGAGATCACTTCTTACATGAACAAAATACATAATAAATAAAATGAAACACTAAGACAGGGAAAGGTTAGCTGTGCATATAAAAGGACATTAGATGTGAACATTGGAGAGAAGATAATTAGTGGGCAGGAGAAGAAAAAAAATGTCAAAGAACTTCAAATTCATGTCTAAATATGGTCATGTGTATTCCCCTGCCTCAGAAAAAAATAAAGGCAGCAGGTGAAGGCTGCCATTTTAACTCTCATTTCCTGCATGAGGAAAGGAAATGTTTGTCTTTATCCCTCCTTTTAACCTGCAATACTAATAAACTCTTGCTAAATCCTATGAAAAACCATGTGTAGAAAGTTGTGATTTACAAAAAATTATGGAAAAATGTTAACAGTTGGACAAGTATATCTACTGTGCATTGTTTCACAACAGCATTAAAATGATTTTAAAACTATCTGCCATAGCCTTATGACATTAAACCTTATTGAGATATCATGGCTCATGCTTGTAATCCTAGCTTCTTAGAAGGCTGAGATCTGGAGCATGGAGATTCAAAGCTAGCCCAGGCAGAAAAGACCATGAGACCAAAATGACCAACAAAAAACCAGAACTGGATGCATGCCTTAAGAGGTAGAGTTCCAGCTGAATTAGCAAGCAGAATACGTGGTGAGATTCTTGTGTTCAAACCTCAGTTACAACATCAACAAAACCCTACTGAGATGTTGCATTTGCTTATTAACTCACTCTTATATGCTTGAATAGTAGTTTACATTTTCAAAAAGGAAATACCCCTTTTTTGCCCAATAATCCTTTGTATATTCCTTAACATAGATCCCTGGAAATAGAATTACATGGACATTTGTAGGAGCATCTCCCTTGAAATAGTGCTGAACCTCTGCCTTGTGCAGGGCACCAGAAAGAGGGCTTGGGGCAGACAGGTTTCTCCTGGGCTTGGATGGCCTCTCATGGTTGGCAGCCTTGACTGGCATGGGATGCAGCTCTCATCCAGAAACAGAGAACAAATGGACCCTCGGGGGCAGGTCTCTGAGCAACACCAAAGTGTGGTCACTGCTTATCAGTCCAGTGAGCTGCACCTCTCAGTCATGGCTGACACACCCACCTCCCTGCAAACTACCTTACCACCGTGTAAATGTCTGTGGGGACTTGGTGCTCATCCAACATGCCCACCTGCCACTCCATGCTCCCTCTACAGCTTCATCCTCATCCCAAAGCACGTGCCAAGCTCAGGAACACCCTTCGTCAGCACTTCTTCTCTCCATCAAATGCAGCACTTAAAGCAAAGGCTTCACTTCTCCACACTGTTTAAGTGTGCATGCAACTATCCTGCAGCAAGCACAACAGATGCAAGGCTGTTTTCACCAGCATCTCCTGTTGATGTTTGTCACAGGTCAGCACGTGTGGGGTAAGAGGTGTCTCACACAGTGAGGGCCTAGACTGAGGAGTGCAAGGCTGAGGTCCTGAGCAAGCACTGCAGGGAGACATGGCAGACACAGACACATGTGCTCAAGTCCAGAGAACACTATGAGAGTGCGCTGTAATATGTCTCCATGCTCTGGATGGTGTATCACCTTTGCCTCTACACTCCTGCCTCCGGGAACGATTTTCTTCTCTCTTCCAGGCATCTACAGCACTCTCATGTGTCTCCTGCACTGAAGTATAATTACCTCTTTGCTTTTTTTCATTATACATTTTAATTCATGTTAAAATTCCCAGCATGGTGCCTGCCACATAGTAGGGACTCAGTAATTTTTCAAATATGGTGAACAGATTCCTACAGACAAATGGAAACCATTGCTTTTACCTTAGTCCTGTCCTCTGGGCAACAGGCTGTCATTAGAGTGGAGACTAAGCAAAGCTTTACCTTGTCACACACACACACACACACACACACACACACACACACACACACACACACACACACACACACATGAAAATGATCTTTAACATGTGATGGGTATGACCCAATAAACCTAGAGAGAGCTGAAAATATTTAAAGTAAAAAATGCATTGAAGCTGGGCACTGGTGGCTCATACCTGTAATCCTAGATACTCAGCTGAGATCTGAGGATCATAGCTCACAGCTAGCCCAGTCAGACAAATCCAGAAGACCCTATCTCCACAACCATCAAAATCCAGACCTGGTTCAAGTAGTAGAACACCTGCAATGATCAAAATGCTGTGTGAGAGTAGAAGTCCCTAAGTTCAAGCCCAGTACCAACCAACCACACACACACACACACACACACACACACACACGCACGCACACACATCATTGAACACACCTAACCTACAAAGTATCTTAATGCAGAGCATACATGATTATGTGTTTTGGAAGCTGTGGCCAGCTGCAGCCCTCAACATCACGAGTGAGCACCCTTCTTCTGCAAAATTCAGAGAATTGTCTCTCCTGAATGTCTATCTGATTTGCATTATCATCAGGTCTGTAAAGCACAACTCTGGAAACTGAGAGCTGAAGATTTGGGTTGGTTGTCAGCATGGGCAAGAAGGCATGCATTGTTTTTGACTTAACCAACAGAAATGTATTGGGTCTCAGCTCTGGAGGCTGGAAGTTTGTGATTTATGTGTGTGGTTGCTGCTAAGGGCTTGGGGACAGGTTTGCTCCATGTCTCTGTTTTTGGCTTGTGGCTGGCCATCTGCTCTCTGGGTATTCTACCCTCATTTATACCACAGCCTTCTCTAAGTACAGGGGCTGCCCCACCCTCCATCAGGCCCCTGGGGTGCTGAGCTCTGTGCAAGCCCCTAGGAAGACAGCCTCTGTGTCTGGCTGCATAATACTGCCCCACAGCTCCTTACTTACCTTTTCACACCCTAGTTTCTGAATCAGACCCCTTACTGAGGTACTATGGATCCTCATATGGATTTTTGAGAAACACAATTCAACATATAATACATGCCAGATGAGGACAAAGAAAATGTTTGTGTCAGGACCATGGCCCTCATCCCACCTAACTCCCCCTACTGGAGGCCCGAGGATGGGAGACTCAGGGTTCTCCACCCTTGGGACATGCAGGTAACAGAATAGCTGCTCCTGACATGGATGAGGCTTCCTGTAAAAGCATAAGAACCATGGGATGCTGGGTGATGGCACATTTTACCATGGACACCAACCACTGGTGCTGTTACTCTTGTTTGCAACATCCAGCAAACCAGCAAACAAAAGCAAGCCGTGTCCAGCCTCCAAGGCTTGGTGCTGAGTTGTACAACTCACCATCATTTTCAAACATTTACTTCAATTACATAAAATGTGCAACCGTCACAGGAGGGGTCAATGGTAACTGAAATGAGGTGACACCCTGAGGACCAGGCACCGTGGATCATGACATTCATCACTTACAGGTCATGTTTGCAAAGGAGACTCCAATTTCCTTATGTCCAATTGAGTGAAGATTCTTGTTTTTCACTATCATGTTGAAGAAGCAATGTTTGCATCTTTTCCATTGAGACCTGGCCTGTTGCTGGGGGCTTTCTCAAGCTTGGGGTGGGTGCTGTGGTGCACAGGCCCAGTTTTAAGCTGGGAAAATAAAACAATCTGGAAGAAGGGAGACATTAAACTAAAACAGGCCCAGGGATCCCTGGTACCGGGCCTCCATGGGGACACTGAGGTGGTTGGCCTCACATATGATATTCTAATCACCACCCATCTCCTAGCAGACAACCATCTAGGCTCAGAGATGTGCTCCCTGTCCGCCCCCAAAATAAGACAAAAGGGTCGGGCCCTGGAGGCTCACACCTGTAATCCTAGCTACTCAGGAGGCTGAGGCCTGAGTATCACGGTTCAAAGCCAGCCTGGGCAGGAAACTCCATGAGACTCTTATCTCCAATAAACCACTAGAAAACCAGAAGTGGTGCTGTGGCTCAAGTGATAGAGCGCTCACCTTGAGCTGAAGAACACAGGGAAAGCTCCCAGGCCCAAAGTTCAAGCCCCACAACCGACCAAAGAAAACAAAAAACAAAAAAGAAGACAAAAGGAACCCAACTAGTCATGACCATTTCCTGTCTGTCCACATTGGCCATTTTGTCCCACTATCAGGCAAAAGTTACATCTCCAAAAAGAATGTATACAGAAGCTTGGGAAAAATCACCCTTTTAAAGAGTAACACAGTGAAGATTTTCTACTTGGCTAGAGTAAACAGTCAAAACACATAAGCCCTCCCACGGTAAAAAACTATATAAAATACAACTAATTGATCAGAGCTTGAATGTAAGGATGAGAATTCGAGTAAATAAATAAGAAGGAAAGATGAAGATAGTTCATAAAATAAAGTATTTTATAAAAGTAGAATTCTGTAAAAAAAAAAAAAGACATTCAAAAACAAATTTAAAAATAAATTTAACAAAAGTAAACATCTAGAAATGAAGGTCATTTTAAGGTAATACAATAGAAATGATACATACTAAGGCCAAAAAGAAAGAATAAATAAACTAACAAAGCATGCAGGGAGACAAAGTGGGGAAAAGGGAGGATTCCAGAGATTGCACTTGAGAATTGTTCAGCATGGAGAAAAGACATAAATGAAACAATTCAAGAAGGAAAATAATAAGAAAAAGCACGTAATAGTATATTATAGTCAAATTACTAATCATGAACCAAATCAAAGCAAAAGTAGCACTGACCTTCCCCAAATACCCCCTAGAAAAAGAATAGCAAAGGGTGGATCTGGGCAGGGGAATGGCATTGTGAATGTATTGAAACAAAACCAGAAGCTACTGAGAGTTCTCTACGTAGTAAAGATATTCTTCAAACTTGTCATTGAAATTAAGGCACTTACATGAATGGAGAGAGGAAGGAAGAGCAAATACAGCAATTTTATTCAATGAACATCATGTAAAAATTGAATTATGTTACTTGAGGGCAGGGGTGGAATGGAGAACGTAGGGACGAACAATGGAATAGGTGACATTGATCAATATGTATTATAACCTGACTTGTGGAATTGAAACTCTTTTGCACAACTACTTAATAACTAAAGAAATGGAAAGGCACCGTAGTAGAAGCTAGGAACATGTGTTTGCCAGTAAAGATTTTCCTCAAGGAAATAAAAAGTTGCAAATTGAGCAAAAATGAGAACAGCCAAAAGCAGACTCAGCAGGAAAATGATGAGTGCAAGAAAGTGTGCACATATATGCCTGCACATGCACACACAGAGATACATGTGTATGCACATGCACACACATTGGCATTCATGCAAAGGCATGCAAACATGCATGTACACACACATGCATACACATCTATATGCAGTGTACATGCATAGGCAGATTCATGAGTGCAAAGGCATGCGCATGGGCACATACATGCATGTGTGCACATGCCCACAAAAGTGTACATGCCTATGAGCAAGCGTGAAAAATTTTTTTTCATTTCGTAGACTATTGGCTAGTCAGAGCAATAGTAATGCAATGTAATCAGTTGATATCATAGAACAGTAAAACATAACCATAGCACATACTGAGTGGCAGAATAAAGATTCTGAGAAGAAACTAACTTAAACAAGGCTGTAATAAGTTCAAGATATATATTGCACTAACCACTAAAAATGTTAAAAGAATCACTAAATGGTTCATTTGGAATCCAAATGATGCAATAAACATTAATAACTTTTAAAAAAGTAGAAACAAGTAGAAAGAAACAGAGGACAAATAAAACACAAATTGTACAAGAGTAAGAGGGAACATTACTAACACAGTAACTATAAGCCTAAAGGAACTCAACAATCTAATTTAAAGAGAGATATTGTCAGATGAAATCAAAAAACAAGCCTAATTATACATTGCTTACATTGTTTAAATGAAAGAGTAAAGATAGCATAAAATAAGTTGTTGGAAAAATATGCAACCTGTAAATATTGAAGAAGTCAATATTAGGTGGACACAGAAAACTTGAGAGAAGAGCAAAGCATCTGTTGTTACAAAAAGACAATGTATCTGAAAGAATGACATTTCTAAATTTTCATGTTCCTGTGACATAGTTCCTTATTACAAGAAGCAAGAACAGACCAACCAGAAGAGAAAACATTCCATCCACAGCCATGGACACATATCTTCACCCACTTGTCTGACAAGCAGATAGTAAACATAGACTACATGTAGAAAGAAACATAGAGGGAAAAATATGAAAACTGGTATTATCCAATTTTACCTCCTAGAATAACTATAGATCCCTACATCTCTTTTAAGAACACATAAAAAAATTTAGCAATATAGGCCAAATGTTTGGCTAGAATACAAGTCTCTGTTTCAAATAATTGTAATCAGAATGTGTTTTTAGGCTAAAATGGGATTAAATTTAAAAATCAGTAAAACAAAAAGACTAAATAGTTTCCAAATGTTTGGAAGTGGAGTAACAAATTTCTAAGAGTCTAAGAATCAAATTAGAATATATTATGAACTGAGTATAGCACAGTTATATTTATGAAACTGTGTGTGATGCAGCTAATATAGTGATTACAAGGAATTCCATAGTTCTACATATATATACTAGGAAAAAAAGATGTTTACAGTTAATTCTCTAAGTTTCATTCTCAAGAATCTGGAAGGGAAAAGTCAACTAAACCAAGAAAATTAAAAAATGATTGTACAGACAAAGTGAGAAATAATAAAACAAAAATTAAGGGAAAAATATAAATTCAAAATTTGATTATTAGTAAAGCTACCAAAGACTGATTTTTAAAAAGGAACAAAATAATGACTAATACAGAAAATGAAAATAGTCACCATTACTACAGATCTCACAGGAATCGGTGGGATAACAGAAGCAGGAGGGATTTTCAGATGTGACAACGGGAAGGGGGGACTCTCTTCATGATAAAACAGCAGTTGAGTTGGAGTAAAAATTATTTTTGCTTTCTCTTACTTTTTTTCACATATATTTTTATTGTAAAACAACTGTACAGAAGGGTTATAATTACTTGAATAGCGTAATGAGTACATTTCCTATCCAGTATTACTACCTCTTCCTTTGTTTTTCCCCTAACATCCCTTCCCTCCCCACATCCCCAACTCCTCCCTCCCCCACCCCGAAATTGTAAAGTTCATTTTCAACATAGTGTCTTACACAGCTCATTGTTACAATGGGTCAGCCTATATACTTATTTAGCATTTTGTTATATTCCTTCCTTCCCTAAATTAGAAAAATGTTTATACAAGATGCAGGACACCAGAATCAAACACAGTGAAAACAGGGGTTATTCTGTGGGGGAAGAACATACAAAAGAAACAAAAAAAATCACATAGTGCATTATAAGTACATTAAAAAACAATAGCAAGAAAGAAAAAAAACCACTTGTGTCACTATCTTGGGTTCACTTCGCTTAGCATCTTTTTTATATGGTCATATGTACATAGTTTTTGACCTTTCTGCTTGTCCTAGACATGTAGCTTTTGCAAATAAAGGAAACCATGGGACCTATGTTTCTTTGGGCCTGGCTTACTTCACTTAATATTTTTTTCCAAGTATTTCCATTTCCTAACAAATGGAGCGGTGTTATTCTTTTTGATGCAGGCATAGAATTCCATTGTGTGTGTGTGTGTGTATGTGTGTGTATACAAACATATATACCACATTTTCTTGACCACTGACCTATAGCCACCTAATCTTTGACAAGGTAGCTAAAAAATAGAATGGAATAAAGACGGCCTATTCAGTTAATGGTGCAGGCAAAATTGGTTAAACTGTAGAAAACTAAAGCTAGATCCTTATATATCACCTTGCACCAGAAGCAACTCCAAATGGATCAAAGACCTTGAAATAAAAGCAGACATCCTGAAAATATTACAAGAAGGAATAGGAGAAACTCTAAGGCTCCTTAGCACAGGCAGACATTTTCTTAATAGAGACCCAGAAACACAACAAATCAAAGAAAGGTTGGACAAATGGGATTGCATGAAGCTGCAGAGCTTCTGCATTGGCAAAGGACATAGTTAGCAAGATCAATAGAAAGCCCACGGATTGGGAGAAGATCTTCACTAGCCATACAACAGACAAGGGTCTCATAGTTAAAATATACTTAGAAGTTAAAAAAATTAAATCCTCCAACAACAAATCCTCAAAGAAACAATTGCTTGATTAGTAAGTGGTCTAAAGACTTAAAGAGAAACTTCTCTGAAGAGGAAATAAGAATGGCCTATAGACACATGAAGAAATGCTCAAATTCTCTAGCCATAAAAGAAATGCAAATCAAAACAACATTGAGATTCTACTTCACCCCAGTTAGGATGGCTATAATCAAGAACTCTAATAAGAGAGGCTGGAGGAGATGTGGCCAAAAAGGAACCCTACTGCATTGTTGGTGGGAGTATAAACTTGTTCAACTACTTTGGAAAGTAGTATGGAGGTTACTCAAAAGACTCCACATAGAGCTCCCCTATGACCCAGCAATCCCTCTTGTGGGCATTTACCCAAACAATCACAAAGTCATTCCAAAGCTACCAGCACAACTATGTTTATTTCAGCATTATTTACCATAGCTAAGATATGGAACCAACCCAGATGCCCCTCAGTAGATGGAGTAAAAAATATTTTTAAATAAAAAAACTTCCCCTTTGCTTGTTTTTATTTAAAAGCTATGGATACTCAAAAGAATGGACAGAGAAACAGTTCCTGAACAAAATACTTAAGGTGAGCCTTGGCCAGAGACCCAGCTCTTGGAGTTTCCATGTGCCAGGTCCAGCAAAGGTGCCAGATAGAGAGACTAATGGAGAAGGGCACAAGGTGGCCTGGCTGTTTGTCACCTCAGGATTGGTGAGGTCAGAGACCTTATACAGTAAGAATGCCACTGCTTCTGAACAGTGGTCTGTCCTACAGGAGTGTGTGCTATCCCTTTCCTCAAGAGCACTTTCCATTAAGAATACTTTCCATTGTTAAGATGATACCAATCAATTTTGTCCTCCCTGGATTCCATGGTGATGTTGTATGTGAAGTTGTTTGAGGGAAAATATCACAGAAAAGGAGATAGATTTAAAATACAGGAGGTGATGCCAAACTTTGCTACTCTTTTAAATTTCCGTTTGGACATTTGTAGGGCCAAGTGAAGGATCCGCTTTTCAGCAAGCAGCTTCTAAGTCTGTTACAAACTTATTAAAACATGCCAAAAGCTCAGTAAGGAGAGCAAAAGTCTTCAGTATTTGAGACACAACCCACTCTCTCTCCAAGCTTGGGTTTAATGTTATAGGAGTTACTCAGGCAGTTCTGTGGAGAGAAGGGAACTAGGGAAGCAGGCCTGGTTCTTACCACTTCCAAGCCTTGAGTCACGCAGCAGTCAAACACAATGGAAGGTCCTGTACTGGATGTCTCACCCCTCCAGCTGTGTTGGAGATGCTCTGTTTACTCAGGCTTGGTGGAGAGGGTAAGTAAGTTTTCTTTCCCACAACCCCATACATAATAGGACAAATACTGTATTCCAGGAGCAGTTTGTAGAGCAACAATACTTGGGATTGGTCATCTGCTCCTCAGTCCCCCATCAGAAATTTACAAAAGGAGCACATCATCGATACGCTCCTCGTCACAGCATGGCAGTGTAGCTCTAGAAGAGGTGGACCTAATGTCTGACTAGGCCTGTTGAAAAACAAAGGGAGATCTGGATGAAAAGTAGAAAAGCAGATACTTGTTGCTTTGTATTCGTAGCAGCAAGCAGAAAAGCAGGATGACAAGAATTTTTGCAGGAAACCAGGGAAAGAGAAGGCTGGGAAGAAGCCATGTAGGATGGGATCTCAGCAGAGCTGAGGACTGGTGGGTGTGACAGACTGTGTTTGGTAGGGTAGCACAGAGGTGAATGCATTTCTTGAGCTGCATTCAGGTACTGTCAGCAGTTACCATAGTGCCCACTGTCCCTGGAGGCTTAATCACAACCTGTGACAAGAACCACTTGAAGAGAAAGTTGCTCTGACCTGAGCCAAGCTCAAGTATAAAATCATACACGTATCTGGCTGTCTGAAAGACTCTGAGAAATACATAGCTGGGCCTCTCAGGAATAATCAGAGGGAGAAATCAAGCTGTTTTCTCTGACTTGTTGTAGAGCACACACATGAACTCAGGGAGCCATGAGAAAAGCTTCTGCATCATGCATGTAGGTGAATGACTATCTCGTCAAGGAGACTACATGCAACCATTAGCTAATGGTAAGGTGGGGCTGGCTGGGAGGGGCGGGGCTTAAATAAGTACACCGCATACTCCCAGATATACCACCTGGAAGGAACAACAGCTTCCATTTGGAAGGATGGCAATTATACAAAGCATGTTCTACGGCAACAACATTAGAATAATACAACAACCAGAAAAAGGAAAGGATGAAATTTACAAACATGTAAATTTGCAAACATTTCAAAGTATTTAGTAAGTTAAACAGAATTCATAGGAGAAATAAGAAAATGTCATGAGATGAATCAAAATGAAATTCTGCCGGCACTTATGGGATGAAACTAAAGCAGTGCTCAGATAGAAGTTTATGTTTATTGGTGCCTTTAAAAAGGGGGAAATAGTCTCAAACAACCCAAATGTGTACCTTCCACTAGAAAATCAGAGCAATATAAACCAAAAGGGGAAGAAATTAAATAAACATCACAACAGAAAACAGTGAAGCAGAACAGAGAGGAAATAATGAGGAAATAATAGGGAAATTTTTTTAAGGCTGCTTTTTGAACAAGTTAACAAAAAATAGCGTTCAGCTACATGATTGAGAGAGGAAAAAAAAACCAGAAAACTACCAAATTTATAGATACTACCTAAACCAAGAAGGAAAAGAAGGTATGTGGCTACTGACCTCACACAGACTTAAAGGTTATAGGAAATACTGTGAGCATGCATTACCGAAGACATTGGTCTGTTTAGTTCCTTTACAATCTACTAGAAAATGAAACTGTAACCTGATTAAAAGGATTACACACCCTGATGGATGAAATTGGTCTTGTGAATGCAGGTTTGTCTTTGCATAAGGAAATCAATATGTGTGTGTGTGTGTGTGTGTGTGTGTGTGTGTGTGTGTGTATAATATGAGACCAAAATTAGATGACCATCTTCATAGATACAAAAAAGTTTGACAGAACCATAGCCTTTCATGATTTAACAACAAAAAGACTCTACAACTAGAAGTGAAAAAGGAGGTCCTCAATATAATAAAAGTATCTATAAAGCCTCCACAGTTAGTATAGTTAGCAGTAAAAAGCAAAACACTTTCTCTGAAAGGGTAAAAAAAAGTACAAGAATGTCTGATCTCACCACTTTTATTGGACATTTCACACAATTTTATTGGCAATTCAACACAATTAGGTAGAAAAAGGAAATAATATTGTCTGTGATGCTATTCTGTTTATAGATACCCCTAAGGAATCCACTCAAAACTAACCAAACTAATATCAATTTTCATAAATTTAAGTTATCAAAGTATCAATTTTGAGACCAGCAAGGTACAGCATACAAGACTGATATTCAGTAAACAATTTTATTTGAATTGGTAACAATAAGCCATCAAAATATGATTATCAAATATTATTTAAGACAGCATCCCATGAACTAAATTTTTTTTAAACACAAAAAAGTAAGACTTCACTATGTTGGAAGTGAACTTTACAACTTCGGGGGGGGGGGGAGAGGAGTGAAGGAGATAGGGGAGGGAACAAATAGTAGGAAGAAAACAAAGGAGGGAGAAGCAATGTTCAACAAGAAATGTACTCATTACCTTACTCATGTAACTGTAACCTCTCTGTACAGCATCTTTACAATAAAATAAAATTTTTAAAAAGTAAGACTTGCACACTAGACACTGCAAAGCCTGTTTGAAAAAAAAAGAAAACTAAAGCAAATCTAGATGAATGAAAAGCTAGCCCATTTTCCTGAATTGATATACGGATTAAATGGAAGCCCTACCCACACTGGTAAATTGTTTTCTTTTTTTTTTTTAACATTTTCAACAATTATTTTATTGAAACAGACCAAAGGGAAACTAGACTAGTAGATTTCAGGAATGACAACCAGTTGTTATGAGCTCTGGCTATATTGGAAAATTGTTTTTCAAATTCATAATTGAAGAAATAAGATCAGCCAACATATTAAATAAGACAATCAGAAAACTCACATCTGGATTTCAAAATGCATTACAAAGCCACAGTAATAAGACAGTGTGGTTCTGGCAGAAGGACAGACATTTCCCAGTGGAAGAGCCTTGAGAAACCTAACAGAATACATGTGACTGTGAGCAAGTAGGCAAGGGGCAAGGCAATTCCCTGGGAGAAGTAACAGTGCTTACAGCAGATATCACTGAGACACATTATAAGAAATGTACTCATTACCTTACTCATGTAACTGTAACCCCTCTGTACACTATTTTCACAATAAAAAATAAAAAAGAATGAAATTAGACCCATTTCCCATAAGGCAATTATCTCAGCGGACTACAGCAATAAATGAATAAGTTTAAATTATAAAAACTCTAAGAATAAAGCAGGAGTCGACCTTCATCATCTTGGTTTAAGCAATGCCCACTGATTTATGCTATAATATAAAATACAGCCCAGAAATGCAAGATATTTAAATTGAATATATCAAAATTAAATCTATTGCACTACAAATAATACCACCAAATAGTGAGAAAAATAACTCTCAGAATTTGTAAAGATGTTTATAAATCCTATTTCCAATAAGGAAATTGTTTCTATTTCTCTTTCACATCAATAAAAGAAAAATGACCAACTTTCAAAATTGACAATGGAATTTGATAGATCTTTCTTTACAGAATTGTGAAAATAGGCAAGGCATAGTGACTTACACCTGAAATCTAAGCTACTCAGGAAGATGAAATTGTGTAGCTTTCAATCCATAACCTTTCCAGGCAAAATGTTAATGGGGCTTCTTCTCAGCCAGTGAAAAGCTGGGCATGGTGGCAGACACAGTAATGTATACCTGTCACCAAAGCATAAATAGAAGGATTAAAATCCAGGCTGACTAGACAAAAAGTAAAGGTTATTCAAAAATTAACATAATCAAAAAGGACTGAGGGTGTGGCTCAGGTGGCAGGATGTAGGCCTGGTAAACACAAGACTCTGAGTTCAAACCCAAGTGCTGCCAAGAAAAGGAATTTTAAGCCATGAATAGCCAATAGGTACCTGTGTACGTGTAAAGATGTCAATAGAGATACTATATTTCTCAGGAAGGATACTTACTAGCATATACTGGAGATACTAAAACATGCTCGTGAAGCCTTTACTCTCTTGTTCTGTGACAGAGACTATTTCTCCCTTTTCTTCTTCATTTCTCCTGCTTTATCCTGTTATTTTGTTTGTTTGTTTTTTATTGTGAAAATACTCTATAGAGGGGTTACAATTACATGGGCAAGATAATGAGTACATTTCTTATCAAGCATTGTAGCCTCCTCCTTTGTTTCCCCTTCCCATCCCTTCCCATCCTCCCCCCTGCCCTATCCCCCCACCCAATCCTCCCCGCTCTCCCTCTCCCCCCTGCACCAAAGTTGTAAAGTTCATTTTTCAACATAACGACTTGTACATCTCATTGTTGCAATGGGTCCACCTGTATCCCTATTTAAACGATTTGTTTTTCTCCTTCCCCTCCACAAATTATACCGACATCAAATACAGTGAAAGCAGGGGTTATACTGTGGGGGAGGGACACACAAAGCAACAAAAAAAATAATCTTATAAATGTGTTAGAAATAATTGCATGAAAGAAAAAAAACATTTGAATACATATCTTAAGGTTCATTTCCCTAACATCACCTTATCTGACCTTTTCTGCTTGACCTTTTCTATTTGTCTCAGACATATACTAGTTATTTATCCTGTTATATTTAAACAAAACTTCAAAAAAGAAAATACGCATTTACAAAATCTTTTATACAAATTTTCATATCACCATTATTCACCTCTTTGTACAACCACTTAATAATAATAATAATTAGAAATAAATAAATGATAGAGATAGTGATAAAGACAGATGATGGGTGGGTCAATGGACAGATAGATAGACAGACAGACAGAGACAGATAGACAGATAGATAGACAGACCGACAGATAGAGGCAAGAACGCAAGTAGGTAGATGAGAGAAACAGAAAGACTGAGGCAGAGTGATAATGCAATATGCCTGATAATGAAATTTACCAATACGGTGTTTAGAATTTCTGCATCACATTTTTAATAATTCTGTCTCTAATTTTCTTTTTGACAGTGTTGTACATTTCTGTCACAGAGATATACAGATGTCCACACAAGGAAATCTGGGAGCACCCTACCTCCCTCTTTTCTTTCTAAGGAGCATTCAACATTTCCCAGGGGCTGCCATAGGCCAAGAGACTCAAGCTCAAGTGTGCTTTGGAGTTGGCTTTGTGGTTTCTTAGATCACAAGTTGTTGAGTCCCATTCCTGGGCTTTCAGAGTCAGTGGTCTAAACTGGGTTCCAGGACTCACATTTCTGCTTGTCTTGAGGGCAGCTTTGAAAGCAAAAATACTGGAATTGAGGTGGTTCATAGGTTCAGTGATCAACTGTAAAGCCATCCTCACCTAGTCACTATGACATCTGTCCTACATAAGCTTCCTAAATTTTTTTTCCTGAATTTTGATTCCTTGAATTTTTCTAAGAAATCATTGCCAGCTAGTTTTCTGAGCTTTCACTCCCATTCTTTTTGTCTTTGATTTATTTTGTGACAGTCATGTATTTTGTTGGTCCTGAAGAATGACCAGAATAAATATTCACTATTTAAAAATATTTTTTGTAAAATGTAAATTTATTTAAATCCCTCCCCCACCAAAAATAAAATCTCTTGGCTTCCCTGTGATTGGGCTTTGCCTTTGGTAATGGAGACACATGAGGTATAAGTGTACAGGATAATATAGGCCCAGGCTATTCGGGTTAGACAGCCTCCTCTCTCTCTGTCTCTGATCTCTGCATCTGTAGACTCAAACAATTGTGGCTCAAATTTTTTGAAAACCATTCCATCTATGCTGAGAACATATAGACTATTTTCTTAGTATTATTTCCTAAACAATCGATGCAATTATTTACACAGCATTTACATTATAAGCAATCTAGCAATGACTTACGGTGTATAACTAGCACTGGTAGATTTGGCAGCTCAAATCCTATCTCTCAAATTCTATCTCTAGTAACATGTTTCATTTCCTCTTCGGATACCCTGGGTATCCACAGATGTCTTTGGTCTGGACTAGCAGAATGGTATCATCTAATGTGCTTTGGGGTTGTTGTGCTGTAGTCAGTTTCCTCAGTGATCCATGAAGGTTACTGTCTTTTGGCTTCCGGTATTGCAGAGGAGCAAAACTAAATAGATCCTGATAGATTGATTTTTTTTCTTGTTAATCAGTTCTTCCTATGTGAGACAGGCAAATAAGTTTCCTTTTATCCTTGCTTTATAGAAATTTACCAGAAATATCTGAATTGCCTGAAGCCCAGCTTTGTGTTCCATTTCATATGCTTTTTATTTATGTAAAATATATTGTCTATAAATATATGCATACAAATATATAAAAGTAAAATATAAGTATATTTAAGATTAAAATCTATAAAACATACCCCTACATTACATTCTCTCACAATAATCAAAATCCCTATTAAAATCTGTTATACCTGCTTAATAGATGAGAGAACCAAAGCCAAGAGCTCTAAAGTGTAACGTGTCTGAAGTTAGATTTGTGATCCAGCCCTAGAATCTTGACTTCTTTCGGGCCCCTTAAAATGCTATACTATACTTACATCTTTTAAGAGTTTGCAATGGATAGTCTGTTTATTTTTTTTTAGTCGGTCATGGGGCTTGAACTCTGGGCCTGGGTGCTGCCCCTCAGTTCTCTATCACTTGAGCCACAGTGCCACTAACAATTTTCTGATGGTTAATTGGAGATAAGAGTCTCACGGACTTTCCTGCTCAGGCTGGCTTTGAACTGCGATCCTCAGATCTCAGTCTCCCGAGTAGCTAGGATTACAAAGCCCAGCTTTTTTAATCGATGAAGTTCTCCTCCATACTAATGAGAACTTCCTCACTAATTGTTGGGCCCTGGCTCCTTCCCCTTTTTCTCTCTCTGCTCTAACTCCCTTACTGTGTGCATAGGATCTCCTGAATCTCTCCTGAGGGTCTCTCTCTTCCATGTTGTTCTGGTTTCTACTGGGATTAGAAATGTTGCTGCTCCCTGATCTTCTAGGACACTGATGCAGTTCTCCCAGTGTGTCAGAGAACATTCTAGAAACAGAGGATGAAGACAGTCAGGGACACAGCCAGTTCCCCAAAGCTGGGAAGCTCTCGTGGCTCTTCTTGAAATAAAACTTACAAACTACATAGAAACACAGACACACACATTGACACTAACACTCATATTCACACATACACACAATCACACATACATGCACACAATCACACATACACATATACACACAATCACACATGCACATACATACATATAATCACATAGACAGCACACCAAACTCACATTCACATGCATACATGCGCGCACACACACACACACGCACACACACACACACACACATGAGGGTAATTACCTCTCAGCCTACATTAGACAGATTCTAAATACCCCGTTCTTCCTTTGAAAACCTGGTTCTCACCCCCAGCATGGCGGCAGGTTCCCACGTTCTAGAAGAACGTGCATCTGCTCTCCCATGCTGAAATCGCGGCAGAGCCCGTGGCTGGTGTTCATGGCCTCAGCAGGCTGCCTGGGGATTGCAGGCGCCCTTGTCTTACAGATCAGCCTCTCTTTTCTCTCTCTCTTTCTCTCTTATCCTCTCCCTCTCTCATTCTCTCCCTCTTTCTCTTTCTCTCTCTGTTTCTCTTTCTCTCTCCTTCCTCCCTCCCTCCTTGGAATAGGATCCATTATGGTCAAATCAATTACCAGCAACATAGCACCGAATTTTAATTTATTAGTTAGGCATTCCATTTCTTAAAAATAAGCAAATATGATTTGAACTTTCCAAAGAAAATCTGTTGCAAGATGATGTAAACAGATATCCTTTCATAAAAATATGTCAGAACCTTGCCTCCTTGTATTGAACTGTTCTCTGATCTCATTATACCAGATTACAGTCACATCCAATAGTTAATCTGAAAAAAAATAATTCATTTCAGACGGTTGTTCTTTCTGCCTAGAGGGCCCTGGCCACTCCCTCTCGCACCTCCCATCTTATTTTCCTGTCCAACATACTTCTGCATAATAATAACACTACTTGCAGGTTCTTTCTACAGACCAGCCCTTTCAAGCTTGAGTGGCCTATGTAATCACAAGCAGCTGCACAGCAAGCCCTGTGTGGACAGCTGGATGAGTCTCTGACCTCCAAGAACCAGAGTCTGACAGACTTCTTCCACAGCAAGAAAGCCACTGGGATAAGGATGCTGCATCAGAGAAAGTTCCAGGACAGGGCCACGCGAGATGGCCCTTTGAGCAGGTGAGCAAGGAGGAGGACTAGGGCTAAAGGAATAACACAACACTAAGCAGTGAGGAGACAGCTGAAATGTAAAAATAGTTCCCAGTCCTCTATGACATATGCTCACACAATATTGAGCTTAGAGTCAGTCTGCAGAGACCAACTCAGGATTCTAGGCCATAATGAAATTATACCTGGATATAGGTACCTGTATGGGCAAGGAAGATGCTCAGATATGTGGGTAATCTCAATGGGATTTGATTTTCTTCAATGCCTAT
This sequence comes from Dipodomys merriami, assembly GCF_024711535.1. Taxonomy (NCBI): domain Eukaryota; kingdom Metazoa; phylum Chordata; class Mammalia; order Rodentia; family Heteromyidae; genus Dipodomys; species Dipodomys merriami. Next base: position 7,014,155 of record NW_027205381.1, read on the forward strand.
ACTTTTCATGAGCATAAAAATTTGTACTTATCTAGACCCTTAGCTTTTATTCTATGTTTTTATTGTAAAAATACTGTACAGAGGGGTTACAGTTACATGAGCAAGGTAATATGTACATTTCCTATCAAGCATTGTTACCTCCTCCTTTGTTTTTCCTCTAACATCCCTTCCCTCCCATCTCCACAACTACACTCCCCCTCCCCCACCTAAATGGTAAAGTTTGTTGTTCAACATAGTGTGTTGTACATCTCATTGTTACAATGGGTCAACCCATATCCCTATTTAAGCATTTTGCTTTTTCCCTCTCCCTCCACAAACTAGAGAAGTGTATATTCAAGATACAGAGCACCAACATCAAATACAGTGAAAACAGGGGTTATTCTGTGGGGGAGGAACATAAAAAAGTCACATGGTACATTATAAATTCATGAGAAACAATACCAAGAAAGAAAGAAAAAAACACTTGTTCCCCTATCTTGGGGTCCATTTTGTTTAACATCATCTTATCTGGTCATATGTCCATAGCTTTTGACCTTTTCTATTTGTCCCAGACATATACTAGTTATTGCAAATTTGGACCTGGTTTACTTCACTTAATATAAGTTTTTCCAAATCTTTCCATTTCCTATCAAATGGGGCCATGTCATTCTTTCTGATGGAGGCATAGAATTCCATTGTGTGTATGTGTGTGTGTGTGTGTGTGTGTGTGTGTGTGTGTGTGTGTGTGTGTGTGTGTGTGTGTGTGTGTATATATATATATATACATATATATATATATATACATACATATATATATATATATATATATATATATATAACATTTTCTTGATCCATTCATCTACTGAGGACCATCAGGATTGTTTCCATATCTTAGCTATGGTAAATAATGCTGCAATAAATATAGTTGTGCTGGTAGCTTTTGTATGGCCTTGTTTGTGATCATTTGGGTAAATGCCCAAAAGTGGGATTGTTGGGTCATAGGGGAGCTCTATGTGGAGTCTTTTGAGGAACCTCCATACTGCTTTCCAAAGTGGTTGAACAAGATTACACTCCTAGCAACAATGCAGTAGGATTCCCTTCTGGCCACATCCCATCCAGCCTCTGTTGTTATTAGAGTTCTTGATTATAGCCATTCTAACTGGGGTGAAGTGGAGTCTCAATGTTGTATTGATTTGCATTTCTTTTATGGCTAGAGAAGTTGAGCATTTCTTCATATGTCTATTGGCCATTCTTATTTCCTCTTCAGAATAGTCTCTCTTTAAGTCTTTAGCCCACTTATTTACTGGGCAGTTGTTTCTTTGAGAATTTGTTGTTGGGGGATTTAATTTTTTGTGTTCCAAGTATATTTTAGATATGAGACCCTTATCAGTTGTATGGTTGGTGAAGATCTCCCAATCCATGGGTTTTCTATTGATCTTGCTAGCTATGTTCTTTGCCATGAAGAAGCTCTACAGCTTCATGCAATCACATTTGTCCAACCTTTCTTTAATTTGTTGTGTTTCTGGGTCTCTATTTAGAAAATTTTGAAGGAGACCTAGGGTTTCTCCTATTCCTTCCTGTAATGTTTTCAGGGTATCTGTTTTGACTCCCAGGTCTTTGATCCATTCAGAGTTGATTCTGGTGCAGGGTGATATACAAGGATCTAGCTATAGTTTTCTATAGGTTATTAACCAATTTTGCCAGCACCATTTACTGAAAAGGCTGTCTTTCTTCCATTTAGTTTTTTAGCTCCTTTATCTAAGATTAGGTGGCTATATGTCTGTGGGTTCATTTCTGGGTCTTCAGTTCTATTCCATTGGTTCTGAGGTCTGTTCTTGTGCCAGTACCAAGCTGTTTTGATTACTATGGCTTTATAGTAGAGTTTGAAATTTGGTATTGATACTCCTCCAGTATCATTCTTTTTTTAAATAAGTTTTTTTTTTATTGTGAAATGGCTTTATTTTTTCACCATTAAGTATAAGATTGGCTGTAGGTTTGTCATATACAGCCTTTATTGTATTGAGGAATGTTCCCTGGATTCCTAGTTTTTCCAGAGCCTTCATCAAAAAGGGCTGTTGGATCTTGTCAAATGCTTCTGCATCTATTGAGATAACTATATGTTCTTATCTTTACTCTTGTTGATGTGATGAATTATATTTTTTTTTAAATTGTATTTTATTTTATTTGAGAACATACTGTACAGAGGGGCTACAATTACATGGGCAGAATAATGCATACATTTCTTACCAAGCATTGCAGCCTCCTCCTTTGTTTACCCTTCACTTCCCTTCCCTGCCTCCCCCCTCCCCCCACCCAATTTTACCCCCCTCCCCCCACCCAATTATACCCCCCTCCCCCCCCCACACCGAAATTGTAAAGCTGGTTTTGACATGACATTTTGTACTTCTCATTGTTGCAACAGGTCCACCTGAATCCTTAAACGATTTGTTTGTCCCCATCTCCTCCACATGATATACTGATATCAAATATAGTGAAAGCGGGGGTTACACTGTGGGGGAGGGACATACAAAGCAATAAAGGAATAATCTTATAAATGCATTAGAAATACATGCATGAAAGAAACGAAAACATTAAAATACATATTTAAGGGTTCATTTTCCTAACATCACATTATCTGGCCTTTTCCGCTTGACTCATACCTATACTAGATATTGCAAATAAGGGAAACCATGGGACCTATGCTTCTTTGGGCCTGGCTTACTTCACTTAATATAATTTTTTCCAAACCTTTCCATTTCCTAACAAATGGGGAAATGTCATTCTTTCTGATGGAGGCATAGAATTCCATTGTGTATATATACCACATTTTCTTGATCCATTCATCTACTGAGGGGCATCTGGGTTGGTTCCATATCTTAGCTATGGTAAATAATGCTGCAATAAACATAGTTGTGCTGGTAGCTTTAGTGTGGTCTTGTTTGTAAACATTTGGGTAAATGCCCAAAAGTGGGATTGCTGGATCATAGGGGAGATCTATGTGAAGTCTTTTGAGGAACCTCCATACTGCTTTCCAAAGTGGTTGAACAAGTTTACATTCCCACCAACAATGAAGTAAGGTTCCTTTCTGTCCACATCCCCTCCAGCATCTGTTGTTATTAGAGTTCTTGATTTTTGCTGTTCTAACTGGAGTGAAGTGATATCTCAATGTTGTTTTGATTTGCATTTCTTTTATGGCTAGGGATGTTGAACATTTCTTCATGTGTCTATTGGCCATCCTTCTTTCTTCTTCAGAGAAGCTTCTCTTTAAGTCTTTCGCCCACTTATTTATTGGGCAGTTGTTTCTTTGAGGATTTGTTGTTGGGTGGTTTAATTTTTTGAGTTCCAAGTATATTTTTGATATGAGACCTTTGTCCGTTGTATGGCTAGTAAAGATCTTCTCCCAATCGGTGGGCTTTCTATTGATCTTGCCAGCTATGTCATTTGCCCTGCAGAAGCTCTGCAATCTTATGCAATCCCATTTGTCCAACCTTTCTTTGATTTGTTGTGCTTCCGGGTCTCTATTCAGAAAATTTCGACCTGAGCCAAGGAGACCTAGGGTTTCTCCTATTCCATCCTGTAATGTTTTCAGAGTGTCTGCTTTGAGTTCAAGGTCTTTGATCCATTTGGAGTTGATTCTGGTGCAGGGTGATATATAAGGATCTAGCTTTAGTTTTCTACATGTAGTTAACCAATTTTGCCAGCACCATTTACTGAAGAGGCTGTCTTTCTTCCATTCTATTGTTTTAGCTTCCTTATCGAAGATTAGATGGCTATAGGTCTGTAGGTTCATTTCTGGGTTTTCAATTCTATTCCATTGGTCCTGAGGTCTGTTCTTATGCCAATACCAAGCTGTTTTGATTACTATGGCTTTATAGTAGAGTTTGAAATTTGGTATTGATATTCCTCCAGCAGTGTTCTTTCCGTTGAGGAGCGTTTTTGCTATTCGGGGTCTTTTATTGTTCCATATGAATTTTTGGATTGCCTCCTCTATTTCCTTGAAGAATGAGGGTGGAATTTTGATAGGTATCGCGTTGAATTTGTAGATAGCCTTGGGAAGTATTGCCATTTTCACGATGTTAATCTTGCCAATCCAGGAGCATGGGAGGTTTTGCCATTTTTTAAGTTCTGTGTTGATTTCCTTTTTCAAGATTTTAAAGTTTTCATCATAGAGGTCCTTCACTTCTTTGGTTAAGTTAATTCCTAGGTATTTTATTTTTTGTGGGGCTATTACAAATGGAGTTGCTTTCCTAATTTCAGCCACACTTTTCTCATTGTTGGCATATAGAAAAGCCATTGATTTTTGGGGGTTAATTTTATAACCTGCTACTTTGCCAAAGTTTTGAATCAGCTTGAGTAATTTGGGAGTGGAGTCTATGGGATTCTTTAAATACAAGATCATGTCATCTGCAAAGAGGGAAAGTTTTATTTCTTCTTTCCCTATTTGGATCCCCTTTATGTCTGCATCTTGCCTTATTGCTGTAGCTAGGCATTCTAATACTAGATTGAAGAGAAGTGGAGAGAGTGGGCATCCTTGTCTTGTTCCTGAGTTAAGAGGAAATGGCTTTAGTTTTTCACCATTGAGTATAATGCTGGCTGTAGGTTTGTCATATACAGCCTTTATTGTATTGAGGAATGTTCCATGGATTCCTAATTTTTCCAGAACCTTCATCATAAAGGGGTGTTGGATCTTGTCAAATGCTTTTTCTGCATCTATTGAGATAACCATGTGGTTCTTATTCTTGCTCCTGTTGATGTGATGAATAATATTAATTGATTTGCGTATATTGAACCAGCTTTGCATCCCTGAAATGAATCCTGTTTGATCATGGTGTATGATTTTTTGGATGAATTGTTGAAGTCGATTGGCCAAAATTTTGTTGAGAAGTTTTGCATCAATGTTCATCAAAGAAATGGGTCTATAGTTTTCTTTCTTTGATGAGTCCCTGCCTGGTTTTGGGATGAGGGTTATGATGGCTTCATAGAATGTGTTTGGTAGTGAGCTTTCTCTTTCAATTTCATTGAAGAGTTGGAGGAGTATTGTTGTGAGCTCTGCTTTGAAGGCCTTGTAAAATTCCGCTGTAAAACCATCTGGTCCTGGACTTTTCTTAGCTGGGAGGTCTCTTATTGCTGTTTCTATTTCAATGCTTGATATGGGCCTGTTAAGCTGGTTTAACTCATCTTGGTTTAGTTTTGGCATGTCAATATTTGCTAGGAAAAGGTCCATTTCTGTCAAGTTCTCAAACTTATTAGCATAAAGTTTTGAGAAGTATTCCCTTATAATGTTCTGAATCTTGGTTGTTTCCGTGGTGATGTTTCCATTCTCATCTCTGAGTTTATTAATTTGGGTGTGCTCTCTCCTTTTTCTGATAAGGTTTGCTAAGGGTCTGTCGATTTTGTTAAGTTTTTTGATGAATTATATTAACGGATTTGTGTATATTGAACCAGCTTTGCATCCCTGAAATGAATCCTATTTGATTATTTTGTATGATTTTTTTATGAATTGTTGAAGTCAATTGGCCAAAATTTTGTTGAGAAGTTTTCCATCGATGTTCATCAAAAGAAATTAGTCTATAGATCTCTTTCTTTGATGAGTCCCTGCCTGGTTTTGGGATAAGGATTATGATGGCTTCATAGAAAGAGTTCAGCAGTGAACTTTCACTTTCAATTTTATTGAAGAGTTGGAGGAGTATTGGTGTGAATTCTGCTTTGAAGGCCTTGTAAAATGCAGCTGTAAATCCATTTGGTCCTGGGCTTTTCTTAGATGGGAGGTCTCTTATTGCTATTTCTTTCTTTCTTTCTTTTTTAATTGTGAAAATACCTTACAGAGGGGTTACAATTACATGGGCAAGGTAATGAGTACATTTCTTATCAAGTATTGTTACCTCCTCCTTTGTTTCCCCTTCCCATCCCTTTCCATCCCCCCCACTGCTTCTGCCTCCCCCCTTCTTCCCCCCCCACATCCCGCCATAGGTGTAAAGTTCGTTTATTGCTGTTTCTATTTTAGATGCTTGATACGGGTCTGTTAAGTTGGTTTAACTCATCTTGGTTTAGTGTCGGCATATCAAAATTTGCTAGAAAAAGGTCCATTTCTTCCAGGTTCTCAAACTTATTAGCATAACGTTTTGAGAAGTATTCCCTTGTAATGTTCTGGATCTTGGTTGTTTCTGTGGTGATGTTTCCATTTTCATCTCTGAGTTTATTTGGGTGTGTTTTCTTCTTTTTCTGATAAGATTTGCTAAGAGCCTGTCAATTTTGTTAATTTTTCGAAGAACCAACACTGTTTTGTTGATTCTTTCTATGGTTTTTTGGATTCTAATTTGTTTAACTCTGATTTAATTTTAATTATTTCTGTCTACTGGATTGGGGTTTAGCTTTCTGCTCTTTTTCAAGGAGGTTCAGATGTCTCATTAAATTGTCGGTTTCAGATCTCTCCAATTTGTTGATGTAGGAACCCAGAGCTATAAACTTGCCTCTGAGTACTGCCTTTGCTGTGTCCCAGAGGAGCTGGTAATTTGTGTGTTCAATTTTTTTGAATATCATGAACATTTGTATTTCCTTTCTAATCTCTTCCATGACCCACTGGTGATTCAACAGTGTGTTGTTCAGACTCCATGTGTTACAGAACTTTCTTTGGTGGCTTTTGGTGTTGAATTCTAATTTTATTCCCTTGTGGTCTAAGAGATTGCAGGGCATAACTTCAATATTTCTGAATTTGGACAAGTTTGCTTTGTGACCTAGAGACCCCTTATCTTTATGAACAACTCTAATAACTATCATTTATTTTGGTCTTCTAAAATTTCTATTAACCAGAACAGCAGATGCCATTAGCTTCAGTTGTCCAGAGAACAAATATGGGTCAGGAGATATAAGCCTATTAGTGAAAAAAATCTCATGGCTTAGGATTGCATCACCAAGTCTCAAACTCAAGGTCAACTAATTCCTGTCTTACACTTGCCTCAGCACACCTGCTACCTCAACTCTTATAGCTATTAAGCATAAGACCAGCAAGTAATGAGGGCCATTCCTGTGGTACATTACCTGACTTAATCTTCCAAAAGTTGTCAGCCACATTAAATATGTGAATGGTTACTGATAGGATCCTTCTCAACACAATAGCATAGGAGTCATCCTGATTCCCTGTTTAGGAATGACAGATAGCAAACCATTACGTGCTTTACAGCCACCGCCAGCCCTATTAGCCTGTTAATGTCTAGTTAGAAATAAAACTACACACACACACACACACACACACACACACACGCACACACACACACACACCATAAAAGCAAGTCATCTGACAGCCCTCTGGCTTTCTGTTCCACGTTATTCCATAATTCAGCTTTCTAGGCAAAAATAAATGCAAATTGATGAATCTACAAGCTGTATTTTCTGTATTGTTTGATTCATGATGTGTGTTTATTAGTAAGAAATTAACACAGTGTAAAAGAAGAAAAAGACACATTTTGCTAATTGAACTAAGAGATGCATAAAATATGAGTTACAGATTGGCCTGTTCTCACAGCCTCCTCGAGATTCAGTCCCACATGTCAGCTCTCACTTTTCCTTGAAGATATGTGCTTGGGATGCACAGTGAGCCTTTGGATTCAATTAGGAATCCACACTGGGAAGTAAATTGGCTGCTTTATAAAGGCCATGAATCATCTATATATGGTTGAATGTCAAGCCATGAGTGTTGTATGCAGTGTACTGGGATGGCCTCATTTGTACAGTCATACGAGCCGACCACACCTAGCACTAGAGCAGGTTGTTGTTGAGGGGTTTTGCTACTTTTTTTGGAAGGATACAGAGGAAACCCACTTAAGCAATGGCAGTGTGATAAGGACCTTGTGGGAAAATCACACTTGTAATGAGTGCATTGGGATAAGAATACATCTGTGAAGAAATGTTGAAATCCAAATGAAGTGGTTTCCTGGCACTTTTCACAAAATTTTTTGCTTGCATTTTTTCTGCTTTTCTTCCCTATTATTTTTTTTCCTTTCTCTGAAGTATCTAATGTGTATGATTGCAAATTCCATTAAACATAAGGCTGTTTTTAAATCACAGGGGCTAGCCTGTTTATACTTTATTAAAGGAATGTACAAATTCATTCCTATCCCTCAATGAAGGTGATAAATGATGTTGACAGATAACATAAGGCATTAGAATCAGTCTCCTGTATCTTCTCTTTGGTCACGGTCAAGGTTCTGGTACAGCCAGTCAGGATCCTGCGCTAGGAAAAAAGGTTGCTCTTTCATCAATTCCCAGGAGCTATGGAGACAAGAGCCTGAGAGGCTGTGCTTCCATGGGAGCCAATCTTCTTATTCATTAAGCAAATGACTGGGAGGGTGAGTGGGCAACAAGCTTACCCCACTGTTCTCTGTGATACGCCTGCAGATAGGGCTGTCCACACAACCATTGCTTGTGGCTTCCCTGGCATGTTGTTCCTTAGAACCCTTCCTGAGTTTATGTCTCATCTCTGAAATCTCAACAGTGGCTCAGTGACCTGATGCTGTGTTCTGAATGTGTTTTAGCCCTTTGAAACTCATGCTGCAATTTGATTCCCCCTGCCAGGTACAAAGGTTATGGAAATGCAATCCTGCTACAGTGGTCAGAAGTGAGAGGGAAACTGGGAAACTTATGGAAAAATTGAGCTAGGTGACTTGAGTGGGTGAGGGAGCTTGAGATAGATGAGGCAAAATGATTGAAGGGGTGTCGTTAATCAAGATGTATTGTATTCATAAACTGGTGTGTTTATTTGAAACCAAGTACAACCATTTACAGATAATTTTTTAAAAACTAAAATTTAAGAAATCAGAGATACATGAAATAAAGTGCCATCTGTCAATGTATGGTGTCCTGTGCCACATCAGAACATTGCCAGCAAGAACTCCCACCAGATGCAATCTCTCAAGCCAGAACCATGAGACAAAACAAACTTTTTATAATAGTTTATTCAGACTGTAGTATTGTCTTATTAGAATAAAAAATGGCTAAGACTTAGATCTGAACAAATGATAGAATATTTGTTTGAACACAGTGATAGCTCTAGGAATGGATATAGAAACCAGGCAAGGCCAGTCAATAAACACCACACACACACACACACACACACACACACACACACACACACACACACACACACACACACACACACACACACACACACACACACACACACACACACACACACTGAAATTAGGAGGATCCAGGAAAGCAAATCTGAAGGATTGGTAGTGATTATCCCCTACTACCCGGAAATGTCCACCACTATGGCAGAAGCAGAAGGAAAGCAGTGGAGAGGGAAGAGAGAGTCATGTGTGGAGAGAGAAGGAGATCATGGAGCACTAAGCTGAGGCATGCCTGAAGCTGAGCCTCCCCATTAGCTTCTCAGAAGTTAAGTGTCAGGTTTTCTCCACATACAATTGAAAATGGTCCTGACTGACCACTGTCTCAGTTCAGAATGAATAAAACCTAGTCTGTGCCTCAGATTCCTAAGGGTTATCCAAAGAGAGCTTTATGGCAAAAAAAAAAGGCATGTAAGCTCCTAACTGGCCAAAACAAATGCATATTTCCCTTCCTCTTGGCCCAGCTAAATCTCTTCCATATGATGAAAAACAGAAGCCAATAAGCAGTAAGATGTAACCACAAACAAAAGAAAGGGGAGATGAGCCCACTGAGGTCTTTTCTCACATTTCCCTCTTAGAAAAACCAGTCCTTCTAGAACTCTGTTCTACCCATACCTGCTAGGTTCAGAAAAACCAGACTTAGCCATAGACAATGCTAATAATAACAGAGGTGGGACTACTATCCATTGCATAGTGGCTTCCAGATCCCAGTCTGCAGAGCAGCTCTGGACAGACCAGGAGTACAATGGGAATAGGCCTTTCTCCATAGGATGACAGAGAAGCCACTCTCAATCCCTTACATCTCAATAGAAAACTCGCTAAACCTTCCAGGGGTGTGAACTCTAACCAGTCAACTAATAGAGACTCTGAAGCTAGGTTCACACAGATCCTGTCACTATGTCCAGAGAAACTTTGCCAGTGATCAACTAGGGAAAGCAGCTAACCATAATCAAGGATGTTCCATGAAAATGATAGTTTGGTTATGCTGAGAAGGGCAAAACAGAAATCACTATTAGCCAAAGGAGTTACTCTATCGACTTGCAGAAGGTTGTTAAGAGGGCATCGATAGATTTCAAACCATCAGCTGATTTTTGATCAGGGCTTAGTCTCCACACATAGTATCAAATACCCTAGGTCTTGGAAGAGCTTATGTAGCCTATATCCAAGATCAGTAAGGATTAATGGCCCTTACATACACCCAATGGCCATGGAAGTGGTTTGGCCCACTTTGACACAGAAGGTTACCATCATGTTTAGGATGGAAGCCATCAATCTGATTCTGTTAGATGTTGCTGTTTTGGGCTGTTCCTGGAATACCCATCACCCTCATGGAGTATTGGTACTGCCTGTGAGATAGGTGGGTAACTGCTTTTTATCTACATCTGATCTTTTGCTGTTTCAGTGCTTCAGAGTTAGAGTGTTCACCAGCTCTGGAGTAGCACTGAGTAAAAAAAGGGAAATGGGATGGAGTAAGGGGCCTTGGAAGCTCTGCCATGTGCAGCTGTGTGATGTGGTAGAGTATTTAAACTCTCTGAGTCATAATGTTTCATTTAGTAAAATGTGGCTAATAAAGCTTATATTAGAAAGTTGTAAGAATCACTGATACATGCTGGGAACTGGTGGCTCACACCTGTCATCCTAGCTACTCAGGAGGCTGAAGATTGCTGTTCAGTACCAATCTGAGCAGTAAAGCTCATGAGATCCTTACCTCCAATTAACTACCAAAAAAGACAGAAGTGGAGCTATGACTGAGGTGGTAGAGCACAATCCTTAATCATAAAAGCTCAGAGAAGTACCCAGGCCCAGAGTCCAAGCCCTAGGACCGACACAAAAGAAAAAAAAAGAATCATTGATTAAAAAAAAATTCTTGTTTCAGTTCCTCCCACATTAAATGGAATTATCCTCGGAATAATAATTTTTTATTTTCTTTCTCTTCCTCCCCAATGGAACAAAATAGAAAAACCTAGAAATAAACCACAGACTTATTGCTATCTAATATTGATAAGAGAGCCAAAAACATAATCTGGAAGACAGACGGTCCATTCAACAAATGCTGGAACTGGACAAACGGGATGTCCACATGGGAACATTGAAATGGGATCCTTATCTATCACCTTGTAGCAGCATCAATTGAAAGTGGATCAAAGACCCCAGTGAAAAATCAGACACCATAAAACTATTTCAAGAAGGAATAGAAGAACATTAGCACTCCTTGGCACAGGTAGAAACTTTCTAAGTGAAACTCTAGAAGCAAATCAAAGTAATATTTGATAAATTGGATTATATCAAATTAAAAAGTTTCTGCACAGCAAAGGATATATCCAACAAGCTGAAATGACATCCTACAGAATGGGAAAAGATTTTTGACAGCTATATGTCAGACAATTGCCTAATATCCAGAATATAGAGGGAGCTTAAAAACTAAACCCTCAAAGGATCAACAACGCAATTAATAAATAAGCTAAAGAGAGTCTTCTCAAAAGAAGTATAACTAGCCAACAAGTCCATGAAGAAATGTTCAACACCTTTAGCCATAAAGGAAATACAGGATGGAAGAACTGGGGGAGAACGAGGGAAGGGATGGCATTGTCCAAAAAGAAATGTACTCATAACCTGACATGTAGCTGTAAGTACTCTGACTCTGAATATTACCTTTATAATTACAAAAACTAAAAATAAATTACAATTATAAAAGGAAATGCAAAAATGAGGGAAGAAGTGTATACTCAATACCTGACTTATTTAACTCCTCTGCAAAATAAAAATTTTTAAATAAAAATAAAAGGAAATTCAAACCAAATCAATGCTGAGATTCCACTTCACACCAGTTAGAATGACCATTGTCAAGCAAACAAATAATAACAGATGCTGGCATTGATAGAGTCAAAAGGAAACCCTAATACAGTGTTGGTGGGAATGTAAACTTGTTCAACACTCTGGAAAGCAATATAGAGGATCCTCAAAAAACAAAACATAGAACTACCCAATGATCCAGGAATTCTACTCCTGGGCATTTCTCAAAAAGATTACAAACCAGGATAGAGCAAAACCACCAGAACAACCATGTTCATCACAGTGCACAATGGAATTTTACTCAATCATTAGAAAGAATGATATAGTATCGCTTGCAAAAAAATATTTTAAGGAAGAATCTGGAAAAAACTATATTGAGTGAAATAAGTCAAGCCCAGAGAGACACTCACTTCATGCATGTTTTTCCTTCATATGTGAAAGCTAAAATTCGTTTATAAACATATAAGCAAATATGTTGGTATTTTTAGGAGGGGACCACAAGGGCTCAACAGCTATGTGCATATGATCAGATAAAATGATGCTTATCAAAATGAGCTCCAATGGAAACAAAAAAGTTTTTATTTTGCTTCTTACAATTATTTTTTTGCTGTTTTTTCCCTTTTGTCCCTGTTTTTTATTTCTATACCATTTGTCTTGTATATATATGTGTCTGATTTGGGGGGGAAGGGAAGCACAAAAACACTGAGACAAAGGGGTGAACCAATTCAGCAGTGACACTCACTGGACATTACCTTGGAAATGAACTATACAACTTGTGCGGAAGCGGTCAGGTGGGAAAAACCTGGGAGAAAATTAGGGAGGGGTGACAATGTTGAAAAATAAACATATTCAAACAAAGATGTCCACTCTCTCCACTTCTCTTCAATTTGCCAAAACTTTGGCAAAGTAGCAGGGTATAAAATTAACCCTCAAAAATCAATGGCTTTTCTGTATGCCAATAACAAGAAGATGAAAAAAGAAAACAAAAAAAATAACAAGAAGAGTGTGGCTGAAAATCTGGAAAGCAACAACTTTTGTAATAGCCCCACAAAAAATAAAATACCTAGGAGTTAACTTAATTAAAGAAGTGAAGGACCCCTATTTTGAAAACTTTAAAAACCTGAAAAAGGAAGAGAAAACCTTCCCATGCTCCTATTTTAGGAAGATTAACATTGTGAAAATGACAATATTGTCAAAGGCTATCTACAAAGTCATTGTGATACCTATCAATAGCCTAACCTCATTCTTCAATGAAATAGAAAAAGCAGGGTTGTTTCATATGGAACAATAAAAGACCATGAATCACAAAAACAATCCTTAGCAGAAACAACAGTGCTGAAAGAATATCAATACCAAATTTCAAACTCTACTACAAAGCCATACCAATCAAAACAGCATGGTATTTGGCACAAGAACAGACCTGAGGACCAATGGAATAGAACTGAAGACCTGGAAATGAACCCACAGACCTACAGCTACCTAATCTTCGATAAGGGAGCTAAAAAAATAGAATGGAAGAAAGCCTCTTCAGTAAATGGTGCTGTAGACTACTAAAGCTAGATCCTTATATATCACCCTGCACCAGAATCAACTCCAAATGGATTAAAGACCTCAAAATAAAAGCAGACACACTGAAAACATTACAAGAAGAAATAGGAGAAAGTCTAGGGCTCTTTGGCACAGGCAGAAATTTTCTTAATAGAGACCCAGAAACACAACAAATCAAAGAAAGTTTGGACAAATGGCATTGCATGAGACTGCAGAGCTTCTGCATGGCAAAGGACATAGCTAGCAAGATCAATAGAAAGACCACAGATTGGGAGATCTTAACTAGCCATACAATGGACAAGAGTCTCATATCTAAAATATACTTAGAACTCAAAAAACTAAATCCCCCAACAACAAATCCTCAAAGAAACAACTGCCCAATTAATATGTGGGCTAAAGACTTCAAAGAGAGACTTCTCTGAAGAGGAAATAAGAATGGCCAGTAGACACATGAAGAAATGCTCAACTTCTCTAGCCATAAAATAAAACAAATAAAAAAAACATTGAGATTCCACTTCACCCCAGTTAGAATGGCTTAATCAAGAAATCTAATAGCAACAGATGCTGGATGTGCCCAAAAGGGAATCCTACTGCATTGTTGGTAGAGTGTAAACTTGTTCAACCAGTTTGGAAAGCAGTATGGAAGTTCCTCAAAAGACTCCAGATAGAGCTCCCCTATGATCCAGAAATCCCACTTCTGGGCATTTACCCAAACAGTCACAAACAAGGCCATACAAAAGCTCCAGAACAACTATGTTTATGGCAGCATTATTTACCATAGCTAAGATATGGAACCAACCCAGATGCCCCTCAGTAGATGAATGGATCAAGAAAATGTGATATATGTATATCTATGTATCCATCTATATATATATATTTATACACACACACACACACACACACACACACACACACACACACACACACACAATGGAGTTCTATGCCTCCATCAGAAGGAATAACATTGCCCCATTTGTTAGGAAATGGAAAGATTAAAAAAAAATCATATTAAGTGAAGAAAGCCAGGCCCAAAGAAGCATAGGTCCCATGGTTTCCCTTCTTTGCAATAACTAGTATATGTCTAGGACAAGCAGAAAAGGTAAAAAGCTATGTACATATGACCATATAAGATGATGCTAAGTGAAATGAACCCCAGATACGGACAGGAGAGATTTATCTTTCTTGCTGTTGTTTTTAATGTATTGTATGATTTTTTTGGGTTTTTTTGTATGTTCTTCCGTCACGGCATAACCCATTTTCACTGTACATTTTTCTAATTTGAGGAGGGGAAGGGAAATAACAAAATGCTGAAACAAGGATACAGATTGATCGATTGTAACAATGAGATGTACAAGACATCATGTTGAAAATGAATTTTACAACATCAGGGTGGGGGGGGAGGGAGGGAGGAGTTGGGGAGGTGGGGAGAGAAGGGATGTTAGGGGAAAAACAAAGGAGGGGTAACTGCTCAAAAGTAACTATACTCATCTTTCTCATGTAACAGTAACCCCTCTATACAGTATCTTTACAATAAAAAATATATATTAAAAGAAGAAAAAAAGAAATGTAGTCGATACCTGACTTATATAACCATAATTTCTTTGTACATTATGTTTACAGTAAAAAAATAAATATGTTAGGTATCTCCAGTGTATACAAATGTATTCAATGGAATATAATAGATTAAAGGGGGAACTCAAATAGTATAGTTCCTTAGAAAAACAGGTCAAATTTCAACAAAATGAACACCAGGAAATATTTACTTGAAGGAGGAGGGATGTGGTCAAGAAGAAAGAGGTAGGTGAATGAAGAAAGGAGGAATGCAGCTAATAATTCAATGTGTATTCTACAAAATTAAGAAAAATGAGGGGAAAGGTGGGATGTGAGGGGTGTGACACTGATCAAGATGTATTACATTTGTAAATTGCTTTAATGTCAATTCCTTTGTACAGCTACTTAAAGATAATAACAAAATTTTTTAAAAGAAATCATTGTCACATCCAATGACATGATATTTTCTCCTGTATTCTTCTAGAAGTTTTATACTTTTAGTCCATATGCTTAGCTTTTTGATAGCCCTTTGCTTTAATACACCTTTGTTCTTTTACAGTAATGGCCCCTCAGTAACCATACCCTCAGTCTTAGTCAGTTCAGGCTGTTTTAACAAAACAGCACAGACTGGCAGGTTTAAACAACAGACTTTATTCATCACATTTGCAGAATAGGAAAATGAAAGATAAAGGTGACAAAGGATTCAATCTCTGATGAGAACCCATCTTTGGGTTGACAACTACTCGCCACTTGCATGCATGAATGAACATACATGAGGAGACACTCACTTTTTCCTGGAGTGCATGCACTGTGCATGGAGTGGTTTTGTTGCATGCTTGTATATGTAGTGTGCCTGGGGAAGCCATTGCTCTCTGATACTATTTTTACAGAGGTTTGAATACCATCTTGGGTCCCCACTTCATGCCATGACCCAAGCCTACTATCCTCCAAAGGCACCACTTCCTAACATCATCACACTTGGAGCAGTTCCTAAACACCTGGATCACTGGCATGTGTATGTGTGTGTGTAGGAGGGGGAGTTGTTACATTCAGCCTACAATATCTTCCCAACCTCAAATGCTTAGAAAATGCAAGGTACCTTCCCCAAATTGGTCAGCCATTTTTATGTGGACAATGGATGAAAGTTAACCCTTGGAAGCAGTAATATTCACTTATAAGATGTGGGCTACCACAACCCTAAACATGTATTGTAACTGAGAAAACTGAGATGCAAACTGAGAGACAAAATGCATTACAGGCAGGGGGTGGGGCTTCCATGCATCCACTTATCTATTTGTTATCATCTATCTATCTAATCTATCTATGCATGTGCAAATACCCCCTCACCATATGGTAAACTCATTGAGATGATAAAGAGCTTTTGCTATCCTTGTCCTCCTGCATCTGGAGAGTGTAGCCTAAGTTTGGGTTGTGCCCCCACTGGGCGCCAAGTCCGCTGCTGGTGCCATTACTCTGGGAGGAGATTGGGCCCCATTTTGCCAGATCTGAAAAAATATATAAATTAAAAAGTCAAAGAATGATTTCTACTGAATGTGTACTGATTTTGTAGCATCACAAATTTAAGATTTTTTGTTAGGATGAACCATTGCAAATGGAAGACCGTATACATGCAAAAACATATATATGGAAATGTACTCATATACATACATATACATGTATTTACATACAGTGGTGTGTGTGTGTGTGTGTGTGTGTGTGTGTGTGTGTGTGTGAATCTATATTATATAAGGATAGGTTAAGGCAGGGATTAGTAAACTATACTCTGCTGACCACATCTGGCTCTCATTGTTCTTCATGCACAAAACTTTATTGGAGCACAACAATGTCTATCTATGTATAGATTTTCTATGACTGTTTTAATGTCACATCATGGCTCATTGTAGAAAATACTCAACCTTGGTTATACCATCAACACTGTCGCATTTAAGAAAAACTTTCTGAATATGCACATGTACCATCACTGTATCAAACACTATAAAAATATCAACATAAGGCTGGGTATTAGTGGTTCATGCCTGTAATTCTGGCTACTCAGAAAGCTGAGATCTGAGAATCACAATTCAAGGCCACCCATGTAGGAAGTATGAGCCCCTTACTTCCAAGTAGTCACCAAAAACCTGAAGTGGACCTGTGGTGCAAGTGCTATAGCACTAACCTTAAGCAAAAGAGTTCTGGGACAACATCCAGACCCTGGCACTGAATGAATGATTGAGTGAATTAATTAATAATAAATAAATCCCATCACAGATCAAGTTCATTTCTGCTTTCAAGTGATTATTTTCCAGGCACCCAAGCCATCACCTTAATGACTGTGAAGAGTACCAGGTGCTCATGTCTCACACTTGTACTTCTAGCTGCTCAGAAGGCTGAGATCCTTAAGAAAGAATTATATTGATATGGTATCATTAGCAAAGAAAATACATTCAGTGGAGTAACTCAGACCTGGAGAGGCAAAGTTCGTATAGTTTTCCTCACATGTGGAGGCTAGAATTAACCTATAAAATTCTAAGTAGGCAAGTTGGATGGTACACAATTGGTTACGAATGTATTCACTAAAATATGGTAGACTCAATGGAGAACTCAAATAATGTAATTCCTTAGAAAGGCCAAGTCAAAGGCCAACAATCAACACCAGGAAATGAATACTTGCCAGAAGGGGTCATGGAGCCAAGAGGAGAACACCAATAAAGAGGAGAAGTAGGGGCAAGTCAGGAATTCAGTGTACAGAATATCCTATGAATTTCAATAAAGTGAGGGACAGGGTGGAATGGGAGGGGTGAGTGAGAACGTTGAAATATGCAGAGTATTCATAAATTGTTCTGTTAAGTGGCAACTCCTTTGTACAACAACTTAAAGATAATTAGTAAAAATAAACAAATACCATTCCTCCACAACATATGCTGTCTTCTGAATGCTTTAAATGTTTTTTTTTAGCACCTTCATTAGAATGTGTCTGGGACTGGTATTATTTTGGCACTATTGAGGCCTGAAAACTCAGATCCTTAAACTCATTTAGTTTGTTTGGTAGGCTGGCACCCTGCCACTTGAGCCATGTCTCCAAACCAACTTTGTGCTGGTTAATTGGAGATGGAGTCTCACAAACTTTTCTGCCTGGCCTGGCTTTGATCTTGATTCTCCATATCTCAGCTTTCAAAGTAGCTAGGATTTCAGATGTGAGTCATCAGCACAAAAGTGTTCTTTTCAGATGGATTTAGTGAGGTATTTTTCATATACCATATAATACACACACTTGTTACAAATCAACTGATCTTAGTGTATCCATCGTTGTGTTACCATCATCACAGTCCACTCAGAACTCTTACTTTTCCAAACAGAAATCCCACTGTGCATAACAGTTACCAACACCAACACCAGTAACTCTTACACACTGCTCCTTCCTCACCAGCAACATTGATCTAACTGACTCTCCATACGTTTGCCACTCCAACAGTTCACATAAATAGATTCACACAGGCTGTGGTCCTCTGGGACTGGCTACTTTCACTGAGCATCATATTTCTAGGGTTCAGCCACTTAGTGGTATGTATCAGTAGTACATTTTTACATTGTTAAATAATATTTCATCCTGTGGATGTGCATATATTTATAACATGTATGCATTCACATCAAGTTTTGAATATTTGAGTTATTTCTACTTTTTAGCTAGTATGAGCAATGTTATAATAAGTTCTGTGTGTGCCTCTGTGTGTGTGTGTGTGTGTGTGTATGTGTGTGTACAGGCTTTCACTTATCTTTGGTATATATACAGTAATGGTGTTGATGGATCACATGGTAACTCTATATTTTACAGTTTGAGAATTACACAGCCATACCATTTATAACTGTATTTATGTCTCCCCAGTGTGGGGGAAGATTTGTTTCTCCACATCCCCACCACATTTTATTTCAGCTGTACTAGTGCGTATGAAGTCACAGATATTTTGTTGTGTCTTTGATTTTGTTTCTCAAATGATTGCTATTACCCAGCATCCTAATTGTGTGCTTAGTAGCTAATTATTCTCTTATTGTATTGTCTATTCAAGCTTGTCTGCTTGTGTGTGTGTGTGTGAGTGTGTGTGTGTGTGTGTGTGTGTGTGTGTGTGTGTGTGTGTGTGTGTGTATGCCAGTCCTGGAACTCAGGGCCCAGGCACTGTCTCTGAGTTTCTGTGTTCAAGGCTAGCATGCTAGCTCTTCAGCCACAGCACTATTTCAGCATTTTATTTTTTGGTGGTTCATTGAGTAACATAGACTTTCCTGCTTGCTCTGGCTTTACAACAATCCTCAGATCTCAGCCTCCTGAGTAGCTAGGATTACAACAAGCATGAGCCACTAGTACCTGGCCCACATCTGCATAGTTTACAAGAACTAGACTATCATTTTCATGGAATTTTAATTATTTCTTACATATTCTGGATTAAAGCCTATATCTGATACATAATTTGAACGTATTCCTCCTATATTTTTCTGCTATCTTCTAAAGCACATTTTTTAAATTTTGGTGGCATACAGTTCATATATTTCTTGTCTTATTGCTTGTACATTTGTGTTATCTCTGAGAAACCACAGCTTAATCCAAGTTAATAAAGATTTATGCCTTTATCTTCTTTCCTAACATGAAACCTTACAGTTTTATGCCAGACCTGGAAGCGCATGCTTGTAGTTCCAACACTTGGGAAGCTGAGGTAAGAGAAGCCTGAGGTCAAGGCCAGCTCAGCCTACTTAGTCTATCCAAAAAAGAAGTCTCTTTCAGAGAGAGCAATGACATAGATGTTAGACTTTTCTATGTTGTTCTGTGAGGTCCCTGTTCCCCATCTCCACATCTCATCCTTTTGTTTATCTGCTTTCACCTTGCAGATGATATCCTCTGTCATCTCTGCTTAACTCAGTGACCCAGCAGGATTTTTAAATTTTGGATATTGCATTTTATAACCCTAAAATTCATACTGGGAACTTTTTTTTACCATCTTTGTTGCTTCACTGAAAACTCTTACATTTCCATCTGTTTTCAAAGGGGTTATCTTTGTCTTACAGACCATGATGACAGTTATAGCAGTGACTTCATTTTCTAACAACCTCAGCCTTCAGTCCTGTCAAAGTTGGCCTCTGTGGACCATATGTTCCCTTGAAATTTGGTCACATTTTCTGAAATCTTGAAACATTATGCAGTAAGGTAATAAAATTATCTTAAGAATGTTGGTTTCTGCTTGTTTTATCAATGACTGTTGGGTTTAGATCACAAGCTCTGTCTTATTTCCTAGAGTGGCCATACCAATATTTGTTCAGTTTTCACAGCCTTTCCCGTACTGTGTGATACACACTGGAGATGTGACTGGCAACCAGGGTGAAGTGTTTCTGGAGCTTCCATGGTCAATACTTTGGACCAGGTACAGCACAGAGGTGGCTCCCATGTGGGCTAGAGACCCTCCACCTACAACGCTGCCCACTTAGAGACCCAGGCATCCTAGACTGGGGTCTTCCAAACAGAGATTCTGCTTTTTCAGTTTCCATCTCTCATGCTCCTCTGCATCACTTTGGATGCCCTTGAGACAAGAGTAGAGAGAAGAAAGAGAAAAGAAGGAAAGAAAGAAAAAAAGAAAGAAGGAAGGAGAAAAAAAAGAGAAGAGAAGAGAAGAGAAGAGAAGAGAAGAGAAGAGAAGAGAAGAGAAGAGAAGAGAAGAGAAGAGAAGAGAAGAGAAGAAAAGTACAGCCTGGTGCCCGTGGCTCATGCCTGTAATCCTGGCTACTCACATCTAAAGATCACAGTTTGAAGCCATCCTAAGCAAGAAATTCTGTGAGATATCATATTCATCTTCAATTAACCAGCAAAAAAACAAAAACCAAAAAAAACCCAAAACACTCCAGAAGTGGAGATGTGATTCCAGGGGTAGAGGGCTAGCCTTGGGCAGTAAAGCTTAGTGACAAAGCCCAGGTCCTGAGTTCAAGCCACAGGACTAGGGTGCAAGTGCACATGCTTGCACACACACACACACACACACACACACACACACTCACACACACAACACACACACACTAACGTATGAGAGAGAGAGAGAAAGAGAGAGAGAGAGAGAGAGAGAGAGAGAGAGAGAGAGAGAGAGAGAGAGAGAGAGAGAGAGAGAGAGAGAGAGAAACCCCTGTCAAGCAAGTAGGAGGCCCAGAGTGCAAACTCTAGTACTGCCAAAGCAAAAAAGAAACACAATGGTTCACACACATGTCCCCTACCTCACCCTCCGTCATTTGAGAACTTCCTGCTTCCAGAGTGGAGCACAGATATTGGAGACACAATGGGTCTTTGTAGAGACGATGAGGACTAAAGACTGTCTCAAGAGAATCAATTTGCAGCAGGAAGAGCTCCACTGAGTCCAGTCTGGTGAAAATCATTTATAAAAACACAATGATTTCCTCACACCAGTGGCTCATACCTATAATGCTAGCTCCTCAGGAGGCTGAACTCTGAGGATTGTGGCTTGAAGCAAGCCCAAGTAAGAAAGTCTGTGAGATTTTTATCTCCAATTAAACACCAAAAAAGGCAGTAGTAGAGCTGTAGCTCAAATGATAGAGCACTAGCCCCCAGAACTCAAGCCCCAAGACCTGCATACACTCACAAAAAGATTTAAAAGAGAGGGAAATGATCTAGGAATTCACAGGTGCCATATTGGTCCCTCAGTTCTTCAGCTCAAGGCTAGCGCTCTACCATTTGCGCCACAGTGCCACTTCCAGTTTTCTGGCGGTTAACTGGAGTCTCACGGACTTTCCTGCCAAGTTGGCTTTGAATCATAATCCTCAGATCTCAGCTTCCTGAGTAGCTATGATCGCAAGCATGAGCCACCAGGTGCCTCGCTGTAAGTTTTTTAAGTGTGTTTGTTTATAACCCCTGTGAAAAATAATTTGCAGTGGGCAAAATCCTCTTGGACCCCAAATGAACCCCACTTTCAGACACTTTTAGTAATATGCAATCTCCTCAATTATTTGATTATTGAGAAATTCACATATGCAACTTTTAGAAGCACTTAATTCACTTGGTTTTCTTATTCACTGCTAAATTCTTAATATTTAGAAAAACATCTAGTGTACTGTAAGCCCTCAATAAATACTTATTGAGTGAATGGGTCTTTATGCAGAATGCTTTTTTTTGGCATTTTAGATGTTACCTAGGATAATTTCCTAGAAGTTAAATTATAAGCCAAAAGGTATAATTATATTTTATGTTGTATTCATGTTGTCAAATTCTTTCCAAATGTGTTCCACTCCACACTAATAAAGGAGAGTGCCTGTCTCATCAAAATAGAATGGAATTTTTAACATTTTAAATTGATAGGTGAAAATATCTGCTCATTGTTCTTTAAATCTGTACCTAATATTTTCATCTAAATATCCCTAAATCTTCTAAAAAATCTTCATAATGAGGTAAGATTATTGTATCTGCATTCTCTGTACCTTTAAGACTCCCTTCAAATATGGGGTGTCTTGCAGACCCTCTTATTAGAAAAAGGAGGGAAGCGGGAAGCTAAATCATAAATTAGCCTTCATAAGCCTCACCCCAACCCACTACCTTCCTAACTCCCTCATCCAAAAAGTTGTCAATTCCCTTTTAAAATAATTAGTGTTGTTTTCTCATGTCAGCCAGGAGCCAGTAGCTCATGCCTATAATCCTAGCTAGTCAGGAGGCTGAGATCTAAGGATCAAGATTCAAAGCCAGCCTGGCAGGAAAGTCCATAAGACTCTTATCTCCAATTAACCACTAGAAAATCAGAAGTGGTGCTGTGGCTCAAGAGGCAGAGCACTAGCTTTGAGCAGAAGACCTCAATGACAGTGTTCAGGCCCAGAATTCAAGCCCCATGACCGACAAAAAAAAAAAAAAAAAAAGCTCATATCAGCCAGTGCTGGTGGATTGTGCCTGTAATCCTAGCTACTCAGAAGGCTGAGATCTGAGGATCATGGTTTAAAGCCAGTCCAGGAAGAAAAATCAATGGGACTATTAACTTCAATTATTTACCAAAAAAGTTGAAGTGGAGAGTAGAGCTGTGGCTCAAGTGGTAGAGTGCTAGCTCAGGGACAGTGCCAAGGCCCTGAGTTCAAGCCCTATAACCAGCACATACACATACACACACACACACACACACACACACACACACACACACACGTCTCGTGTCACAATTATTACTTCAAGAGCTTCTAGTTCCCAGTATAAGGCTAATTCATTTGAACCAACCATCCCTTTAATCAATCTTCTTGCTAGAAAGCAATTTTAAATTCTGAATATTTTTAATCACATAGAAAACATGTGAAAGGTGAAGATGGAGAAATTGTCACATCAACTTTTAAGTCTCTTTTTTATTATTTCTTTTTTGTGGTCCAAGACAAGAACTCAAACTTGGTACCTGACACACATTGACTGGCTCTCTACTGACTGAGTCATGCCTCCAACCCCTCTTTTTTATTAACAATTAATTTAGTAGGTAGGTGTCCTATCTTTGTGTGCATGTGTCTGAATGCATGTGACTAAATATGTATGCTCCTGTATATGTATTCTGTAACTGCACATGTGTGTCTGTGTGTCTGAGTATACCTGCATATGTGTATATGACATGTGTTTCTATGTGTGCATGTTTGTTTATGTGTCTGTGTGTAGGTGTGCCTGCATAGAAGATAAATGTGAATCTCTGGCAAACAAACACATAAAGACTTAAAATAACTTGGCATGCCATGATACCATGTTGTGAGCACGCTGGGCGTGACGTTAGCTGCATGTTGAATCAACAAAGGAAGGCAGGCCCTTGTGTCCTCTGCTCCTCCTCTGCCTTGTCCAGCATTGGAAAAACACTGAGGGGAATGGGTCATGGTCTCTTGGAACCACTGTTTTCAAAGACTTAAAAGTAGCTGCAACTTTCTCTAACACTTGTGACTCTGACTGAAAAGATAGCCAGGAGATGGCTAGGGGGAGGAGAAAGAACATGCTCTCAGATGGCACCATGGTAGAGCTGAAGACAACTTTTATCACTCCTGGCTCCAGAGCTGTGTGTTAGTGGTCATAGGGACTTCAACTTTTGTTCCATGTGAGAGGACTAAGCAGAGTGGAGACATTGTTTGATTGACATTTCAGCAGTCTTGTCTTAAAATATTCAAGAATAGACCAAAGTGGGTGAAAATAGAAGAAACAGGCCAGAGGAAGCCTTGGCAGTGCCCTAGGAGGCCCAGGGAGGAGACTAGCAGCAGGTGTGACAAGTAGTGACAGATTCTTGCCTATGGTTATATAATGGAACCCACAGGGTGAGCTGAAGAATCAAATTCTCTTGCATTTTCCTGAGCAGCTGAGAGAACTGATTGTCATTTACCAAAGTAGAGAAGACTACAAAGCAAGACCTGCAGGCTATAGAAGAGATACATAGCACAGGCAGGGCTTGTTACATTGGACATTTGCTAGGGATCCGCTGGGCAGATATCCTCCATGGAGACCTGCCCTGCCTTCATTCTATTCTCACAAGCATCTGTGGGAATACTGGCTTGTGTTTGGTACAATAAAGGGATAAATCTCTTCTTATACTGGTCAACTTCCTGTTACTGTTTCAAAATATCTGAGGTAATCATCTTAAAAGAAGGAAATCTTTATCTTGGTTCATTATTTTAGAGGTTTCAGCTCAGGGTCTGTTGTCCCATTGCCTTTGGAGCTGTAGTGGGAATGCAAGGCAGGAGGTGTAGTGGGAGCTGTAGCGGGAGCTGTAGTGGGAATGAAAGGTGGGAGCTGTCGTAGTAGCTGTAGTGGGAGTTATAGCAGGAGCTGTCGTGGGAGCCATAGTGGGAGTGCAAGGTGGAGCGATGCCATTCACCTCACAGCAGACAGAAACAGAAAGAGAGAGAAAGGGGTGGATTTCCCATATCCCTATGGGGCATGCCTTAAATGACGAACTCCCTGACATTCGGCCAGGTCTCTTCCCAGTAGTGCCATGGGCTCATTCACTCCCTGTCTGGTGTCTCTGGTCAGCTTTACCCTTCCGTCTCTGATGCCCTTTGCTCTGGCCCTTTGCTTCTGGAGTAGAAGCCATAGAAGGTCAGGATGACCTTGGGAAAACTATCCTCAGCTGTCAGGTTTTAATTCCATCCAGGAAGGCAGAAAGCATGGATGCATGATGGTGGTGTCTCACTGACTCCTCTGCATTGATTCCTGAGCTGTGCCTCATATCTGCTGTCCATATGCCCAGCTGACTGCAACCCAGAAGGCAGCTGCTGACAGACAACAGAAGTCAAGGAGTCAAAGGAAGCACAGGCCTGAGGCTGAAGACATGACAGAGGGGAATGAACCTGAAAGCCTGCGTGTGTGTGAGGGCCACATCCTCTATGCATCCATCTGTCTTCCACCTGCTTCCTAACCTTGGGGCAACTCAGGAGGAGAGGGAGAGATTATCATGCAGTTGTAGTTTGCATTTATACCTTGTGTGTGTCTCAATTAATCAAAGATCACCATAAAAGTGAGCCAGCAGTGCTCCACTGAAAGTCAAGTCATAAAGTATTAGCTGATTAATTTCCTTCTAATTTGTATGATAATTAAAACTCCTAACTTTTAATTCTGTCCATTGTCCTCCCTCAAGGAGTCTGATGAGCTTTCATGCAGCACTCAGTGGCAGTCTGTTTCTCACAGAGGGGTTTCTTGCTTTTCTGGTGAAATGTTCCCATCACTCCTTAGGGTAAGAGATGAATATGTGTTTGTTTGTCACTCAGCCAGATGAAGGCAAAGCCAGCCAGGAGAGGAGCCAGCCATGGGCAGATACTATCGGGGGAGGAGCCAACTTGGGGAGGAGCCTGCTGGGGTTAGGGGCAACCAAAGGCAGAGCCTGTGTCCATATGTCAGATACCAAGGTCATTGGACCTTAGTCAGGATGTCAGGCTGGCTCTGTGACTGTCCCTTCCTCTGAATGAATAATTATCTTGCTGAATACAGAGAAGCCTAAAACACATCATACAGGGCCTGATTGGGTCACCCTGTTTGAGCCAAAAGGCAACTTCACTCAGACAGTGCCAAGCCTGTCCAACAACCCTCTCTGTGAGGTTGTGGCTTCCTCAGGGTGAAGACTCTACCTCTAGGTTCAGCTAGGGACAGAGTGAAGACTCTACCCTTGGGTACAGGAAGGGACTAAGAGAGTCCACAGGAGCTGGGGTTTCCTCTCTTTGGAAGCACAGAGTATATTCACAAATCACACATTCTCTGAGGGAGGTATTTTTTAAATCACATCCACTTGCATTTGGGGGTACTGAGTCAGAGCAAGAAGAAGGTAGAATATAAGACTAAGTGGGTCACAGCAACCAGATCTGAAAATCAGCTCTCCATAACATCAAATGTCTCACAATAATGAGCATCACATTGTTGCTTGCAAGAAATTCCTAATTTACTCTGTACCTGTAGTGGGCCAGGTTGACTTCTGGGATCTTAATAGATAGCATCTCTAATCTTGCCATAGTCCTCATATCTCACCATCACCTGATAGTAAAATCATCACTGACCTAACAAACTAGTTTCTTTTTTTTTGGGGGGGGGGTCCGGTCCTGGGGCCTGAACTCTGGGCCTGGGTGCTGTCCCTCAGCTCTTCAGCTCAAGGCTAGCGCTCTATCACTTGAGCCACAGTGCCACTTCCGGTTTTTTTCTTTTTGCTTATGTGGTGCTGAGGAATCGAACCCAGGGCCTCATGCATGCAAGGCAAGCGCTCTACCACTGAGCCACCTTCCCAGCCCACAAACTAGTTTCTGTTAGAGTTTAAGCCTATGATTTAAACATAGCCTGCTCAGTGAGACATGGTAGTAAACACCTTGGGTACATAACAGACAGAGACAAGGATAATCGTGATTCAAAGCCAGACTAGTAAAACATGAGTGAGATGCCATGTCAACAAAGATGTTGGACATGGTGGCTATCAGCTGTAGTCTTAGCTACTCAGGAAGCAGAATGAGGAAATTGTGATCTGAGACTAACCAAGGAAAAAGCACTAAAAGAACTAGAAGAAAAAAAAGAGAAAGAGAAAGAGAAGCCAGTTTTCAGTAATGACAAATACTTTAAAGGCTGAGGGAGAAAGAGCACAAGTTCAAGGCCAACTTGGGTTATAGCAAAATACTGCCACTGCCTCTCCCTTCAAACACTGATATAAAACAAAGTACTTTTTTTTAAAAATAAGAGTCTCCTGGACTTTCCTGCCTGGGCTGGCTTTGAACCACAATCCTCAGATCTCAGTCTTCTGAGTAGCTAGGATTACAGGCCTGAGACACCAGTGCTCAGCCAAAGTAAGTTCTCTTTACTACAAGGTTTATTAGAACCTTTATTTTGCTAACAGGCACTAGGAAATCAAGGCTGGTAACATCAATGCTTTTTGCTATTTAAAACTTAAATGGATAAATTCTCAAAAACCAAAAGAATGGGAAATAATATACCATGTTAAAATAAAAAGCAAATAGAAAACAAAAAAAGACCACATTTAACACCCATTTTAGTATTACACAATGTAGATTGCATAGAAAAGTACAACCAAGGATGAAGAATGTAATTTCATACCAACACTGTAATCAATTAAAATATGTAATAACCTTAAGCAGTTATACAAATGCACCTTCCAAATATACAAAGCAAATACCACTAGAGTGTATAGAGAAACACACATACACATAGTTGGCTAGAGATAAACTCTGTTCTCACAGAGGCATTAATAACAAATGCACAGTGAGCAAATACATAATAAACTTCAACATTTCTAAGCCATTTGGTCTAATTTGACAATCAAGATACATGACTCCCATTTAGATCAGAACACACATTTTTTGAGTACACATGAAAAAAACTTGCCAAGACACATATTCTGAGCCATGCACAAGTGGCAAAAACTCAAAAGTTTCATATGAAATATAGCATTCCCACAACCACCGTAGAATATGCTTGATGTTAATAGCAGCAACATACTCAGAAAATCTCCACTATTCATATTGGATGCAATGCACCAAAGATGAAAAGAAAGAAATTCAAAATTATTGTGAGATCGTATCAGATACATCACAAACTTGTGAGAGTCCAGAAAGCAGTGTTCAATGGGAAATTGGGAGGGTCATGTATCCATAGTAGTAAACAGAAAAGCTTCATATTCATGAATTCAAAGTTGTGTTTATAAACTAGAAAAACAGAGGAAGTGATACCTGAAGTAAATGGAAAGGAAATGTTAAAAAAAAAAAACAAGCAAAAGCAATTAAATAAACAAGAAAAAAGAACAAAAACTAAAAGCCATTTGTGTTTCAATGCACCAACACTGAAGTTTTTGGAAGGAAACAAAAAAAGAAAATCCATTTACAGTAGCATCAAAATAAAATACTTCAAAATGAACTAATCCACAGAGGCAGAAGACTTGAACAGTGAATATTACAAATGTTGCTAAAAGAAACTGAAACATAAATAAATGGATAGATATTTATATTCACGGATTCAAAAACAATTTAATTAAGACATCAACACTACTCAGAGCACTTTGTGTTCAATGCAGCCTCTTAAAATTACAATGGCATTTCTAGCAGAAACAGAAAGACCCATCTTAAACTATTTGGAATCTCAAATAACTCCAAATGCCAAAACAATCTTGGAGGCAAAAAAAAGAAAGAATAAACACAATAGACTTGCATTTCTTGATTTCAAAACAAACTGCAAAGCTACTATAATCAAATGGGGTGGTACTAGCACAAAGATAATGAGTTCTATGGAATGGGATGGAGAAGTCAATAACAAGAGAGACGTACAAATAGATGGTGAAATGATGTCCAGTGGGGTCAGAGTAGAGCTCTCAGCAAGTGGTACTAGAAAAATTATCATTGCAAGGGGGAATATGGTGGAATCTTGCAATTCCATCTAGAGAAGTTACCTAAGAACCCTGAAAGAGCTGGGTATCAGAGGGAAAGCTTCAAGGACCTGGATATGGCAATGATTTTATGGATGTGATAGCAAAACAGAGGCAGTGACAAAACATAGCAAAATTAGATGTCATCAAAATTACAATTTTTTGTACATCAAAGAAAATGTCCATCAAAATAAAAAGAAAACTTACAGAATGGAAGAAAATATTTGCAAATAATAAATTTGATGGAGTTTAATAGAATGTGCAAAGAACTCCTAAAACTCAACAATATCAACATTAACAACAAAGAAAAAATTCAAAACTGGACAAAGACAGTTAACTGTACTAGCTCACATCTGTTTCCATGAAAAGCATACCAGAGATCAGGAAGATCAAAAGCTGCCTGGGCAAAAGGTTGACCAGGTTCCATCTTAACCAATAAATCAGGCATAGTTGTGTGCCTGTAATCCATTCTGTGGGAGGAATAATTGGAAGATCATAGTCTAAGGCCAGCCCTGGATAGAAGCTCAAGACTCCCCCTGAAAAATACCTAAAAGCAAAAAAAGACTCGAGAGGGCTAGAGCAAGTATAATCTCTTAAATTCAAACTTCAGAACTGCCAAGAAAAAAAGACAAATACCTCCACAGACATTTCTCCAAAGAAAATATATACATGGAAGAGTCGGTGAACCCATGGAAAGATGCCAAACACCATCAATTACTAAGGAAATGCAGAAGAGAACATCACCTTATAGCCACTAGGATGCTTGCTATAAAAATAAACAAATAGCTCAATGCAGTGGTTCACACCTGTAATCCTAGCTACTCAGGAGGCTGAGATCTGAGGATCATGGTTTGAAACTAGCCCAGGCAGGAAAGTCCATGAGACTCTTATCTCCAATTAGCCACCAAAAGTCAGAAGTGGAGGTGTGGCTTATGAGGTAGAGTGCTAGCCTTGAGCAACAAAGCTCAGGAACAAACCGGGCACTGGTGGCCATGCCTGTAATCCTAAATAGTCAGGAGGCTGAGATCTCAAGATCATGGTTCAAAGCCATCCAAGGCAGGAAAGGCCGTGAAACTCTTATCTTCAATAAACCACCAGAAAGCCGGAAGTGGCACTGTAGCTCAAATGGTAGAGCACTAGTCTTGAGCTGAAGAGCTGAGGGACACACACACACAATCACAATTCTCTATGACCCAGCAATTCCAATTTTGGATTGATACTCTGAAATGAAAGCAGGCCTGGAACATACATCTGTCTACCCCTGGGTGTAGCAGCAGCATTGATAACAAAGTCAAAGGCAGAAACAATCCAAGCATCTGTGGACAGATGCAGGACACTGGATTTGGCAATGACCAGGGCTAGCATTGGAGGGTCATGCTGTGGCATTGGCGTTACTGCCTGCTCTGGAGGCTCTCCAACCCTACAGGCTGCAGCAACCTTCTTCCCAGTGCCTTCTCCCCTGGCTCTGCTTCTGCACTCACCTCTGGTTTTTCCCTCACCAAGGGATCTTTGTGATGGCTTTCAGAGCCTGGTTACATAGCTGGTGAACCCAAGACGATGTCCTCATGTCTCAATCTGCAGTCTTTTTGTAATGAAAGCTAACATATTAACAGACTGAGGGGCTGAAATGCAGATACTGTTGGGTGGGGTGGGGGCACTGGCAAGCCTTCCCCATCTCTGTGCACTGTTCTGTAATTCACATATTCCCTCAATGCTTCTTGTCCCTCCCTCACTCTCCAGTTCTCCCTGGAATTCTTAATATCTAACATGACAAATATTTTATTTATTTATGATGCATATTCTCCCATGATTCTGAACTCCCTGATGACAATGACTAACTTGGTCCACTGCACAGCATCCCCAAGTCAACATTACACTGAATCAGAAATAGAAGGTGCTAAATAAATAATGATTGAATAAGGAGCTCACACATCCCCTGCTCCCTAAGGCCCCCATCTCTCAGCATCTCTGCAAACAAGGCTCTTGTTGTTGACAGGTGTAGCTAGTCAGCCTAGTGGGTGACCCAAGGTTTCTGGGAATCTGAGGGACGGTGTGACCACACTGTACTGCCCAAATTAGGATTTGGGAGCCAGTATCTGAGAAGCTCATGAAGTATTTTAAAGATGTGGACATAGAGAGCCGTGAGGCCCAGACTACCACCACTGCACAGCGGCTGAGATTGTCAGAACTCACCTCTCCCCAGTGAAGCCTGGTCTCTACTCTTCTCAACCACCTTCTTCTTCCATGGTTGCTCAATAAACCCAGCAGGTTGCATCGTCTAAACCTCTGGCCTCAGTCACAGCTGGAAGGAGTCTTCATTGTAGCACGAGGGATTTAGTCTTTAATTTTTTTTTTTTTTAACTCAGGTCCTGGGTGCTGTCCCTGAGGTTGTTTTTTTTTTTTGAACTCAGGTCCTGGGTGCTGTCCCTGAGTTTTTTGTTTTTTTGTTTTTTTTTTTTGAACTCAGGTCCTGGGTGCTGTCCCTGAGGGTTTTTTTTTTTTTGGTTTTTTTTTTTTTTTTTTTTTTTTTTTGTCAGTCGTGGGGCTTGAACTCTGGGCCTGGGCGCTGTCCTTCAGCTCTTCAGCTCACGGCGAGCGCTCTACCACTTGAGCTACAGCGCCACTTCCTAGTCTTTAATTTTTTATGTCGTCTCCTTAAATGCATTAAATGTCTTATTAGCAGTGGAGATTTTCAATCAATGTGCTTCAAATCACATTATGGATTTTTCTCCTGAAAGATAGAGCACATTATTTAGATTGAAGATAATCTTCCTACCCAGTGATAGCATGGACCAAGGGTTTCTCAGCAGATATAAAATCAAATGCAAAACCACTGCCCCTCCACCAAAAGAAAAGGGGTTTCTAAGGAAGGCTCCTAAATACTGAAAATGATGTTTGGGGTTGTTTTTACATGTACTGCAATAAATGCTACTTGCTATCAATGTTAATTAAAATTCAGGGTACATTACCTAGGGTAATAGAAAGAGAAGCTTTGGGGTAAGCTGAGCTCCATGTGAAGCTCAGGTGTGGCTGAACACTGTCATCTCAGCTCACTTCTCCACTTTATCAGACACAAGTCCTAGAACCTGAAAGAAACACACACAGCTTTCTGGTCACAGGCAGCCAAGGAACAGCTATAGCACTGCTAATCACTATTAGGAGTGAAGTTAACTCATGGTGGAAAGGTAAGCAGCAAACGGATAGATGGCAACTGTATAATAGAGACGGAAGAATTCAGAATACTGAACAGCTTCACTCAAGATTCCCATCAAGTACTCAGAGCCCCTCAAGAATATCCTTAATTATGCTGGGCACCAGGACTCCTGCCTCTAATCCCTGCTACTCAGGAGGTGAGATCTGAGGATCCAGGTTCAAGGTCAGACTGGACAGAAAAGTTTGTGAGACTCTTATCTCTAACAAAACTGCAAAAATCTAGAAGTGGTGGTGGTGTGGCTCAAGCAGTGGAGCACCAATTTGAGCAAAAATTAAAAATTTTAAAAAGCCCAAGAATAGTGCCTAAGCCCTGAGTTCAAGCCCAAGCCAAGGAAGAGAGAATGAGAGAGGGGGAGGAAGGAAGGAAGGAAGGAAGGAAGGAAGGAAGGAAGGAAGGAAGGAAGGAAGGAAGGAAGGAAAGAAGGTAGGAAGGAAGGAAGGAAAGAAGGAAGGAAGGAAGAGAAGAAAGAGAGAAGAAGGAAGGGAGGAAGAAAGAAAGATTGTAGGTTTTATTGTTGTAGGATCTGTCCTATGAACTAGTTAGCAGACCACAAAAATCTGTATTCTTTTCAAGTACCATTTTCTCATCTATATTAAACATAAGATGTAGTTGTGAGCTGGAGGAATGGCTCAAGTAGTAGAACACTTGCCTGGCAAACCAAAAACCCTCACCCTGAGTAGTTCAATACATAGTGCTGGAGGAGGGAAAGAATAGGAAGAAGAAGGAAGAAAAAAGGGAAGGGGAAGAGGGTGAAGAAGACTCAACTGGGAAGAGGAAAAGACATAAAAACACATAAAAAATAACTCCGTCTGCTTTCTACCACGTTATAGATGTCCAGTGCACTGCTTTCTGTAGTGGTCACACTCAGCCTGGGTGGTTCACTCCCTGAGCCACGGCCCTGATCCACTTCACACCTGCAGCATCCACACGAGGGCTCCATGCAGCCATCCATCTGTCCATGTGGCATTGCGTGGCACGGAGTTGTTGCATGGGGACAGAGTTGAGCATACCAAGACATGAAGTGCTCTCAAGTTCAATTATGGTATTTTGGGGACTTTGGCAATGACCAGGTGGCTCATCTGTACACCTTTTCTTTCTGATTTTGGGATATTTAGAAACTAGTAACAGGTAACTATCACTTCATATGATGTCACCTAACCTGGTGTCTGTATAGACCAGAGGATGGCAGATGAGCTAAAGGCTTCATTCAGAAGCAGTGTCGAGATTAACCTCCAACTGAAGAAAGCTACCTGCATTGTTATTGAGAAGAGAATTCAACAGCAGAGCCTGTGGCTCAGCCTGCTCATTTTGTAGAGTTAAGTAGCAACAATGAAGACCAAACTCCTCAACTGCAAATAGTCCAGCAGATGTAGAAAACCTGTTGGTAGAAGTTTGTAATATTACAGTGCCCAGCCCTACACAACACATTGTAGAGATATGGGTCTCCATTTTCTTTTTTTTTTCTTAAAAGATTCCTAGAACTTGAATGACTGCTTCATAGGTTAGATGTGTCCCTAAGTTTTATAGAAGCTTCCAGATGGTGCTCCAGATTATTAAATCATTTAATATGCCCTAACACAGCATATAAAAGTCATAATACCAAGCCTGGTGCAGTAGCTCATGAATCCTCGAATCTCTTATTTCCAATTAACCAGGAAAAAGCCAGAAGTGGAGGTGTGGTTCAAGTGCTAGACCTCTAGCCTTGGGCAAAAAAGCCTCATGAGAAAATGAGGCCCTGTGTTCCAGTCCCAGTACTAGTTTAAAAAGATGTTGTAATTCCCTCACATTCTTTCCAATATGATGTGTAGACAGTGGCTTAAATTTTAACTCTTCTAAATGAAGCACATGACTGGGAGTTCTCAGGCAATGTCCAGCAACATTGCCAAATTGAGGAAACATAAACATGTGTTCAAAGTATAAGGGGGTTCAGATTCATAGTATGATGACAAATATAGAAATGTGCTGTGGGTTTCAGATCAGAGTTTTACACAGCATTGAACATTTCTCCCTACATCCCTCCCTTCCTCGGGATGAACTCATGCATTCTTATTTTTTAAATATTTTTTATTGTAAAGATACTGTACAGAGGGGTTACCATTACAGAGGGGTTACAGAATAAGGTAATGAGTACATTTCCTATCTAGCATTGTTACTCCTTCCTTTTGTCAGTCAGGGGGATTGAACTGGGCCTTCAGCTCCTCTGCCACTTCCAGTTTTCTGATGGTTTATTGGAGATAAGAATTTCACTGCCTTTCCTGCCTGGGCTGGCTTTGAACCACAATCCTCAGATCTCAGTTTCCTGAGTAGCTAGGATTACATGCATGAACCACTGGCACTTGTCCATGCATTGTTATTTTATGAGCTAAAACTGGAACTGTCATTATTTTACTAGTCAGATTGACCTATATTTGGCCAGTGGATATCCACTAGGCTGGCATTTCGGTCCTTTTATCATGTCTCTCTTGTATTCTTTGTTAAGACTGTCTGACCTTCCAGTCTTAGGCTGATCTTAGACTATCAAAACCAACCATGTCTCTAGACAGCCATAGTTTCTTTCATTGGCAAATGGCATTCACAAAATTGTATCTGGAATCTAGTATTCCTTCACAGTGAATTCACAGTGAATTGACATTGCTTCTAGCTGCACATACAGAGCTAAATATATGTGTACACACATAGGATCTCACCAAGTGACTTTAAAATATGTTTTATTGATGTATAACTACACACACTGCAAGGGTTTGATTTTACAAGTTGTGTGTGTATGTGTTCATGTGTGTGTGTGTATGTGTATGTGTGTACATCCCTATGGAACTGTCTCCACAATTCATGTGATAACATAACATCACTCCATTTCCCATGTCCTCCTTTCCCGTTGCCCCTGACCTCATGTCAGCCCAAGAAACTACTGCCCCAATTTCTGTTCCATTTTAGTGATTTTTGTAGGTTTTGCATAAGACAACAACCCAGTACAAAATTGGAAGGGGTCAGGCTTTCGCCTATCCCAGAGGCTCATCCCCATCATGGCAGGCATCGATGGCTGTTTACTCCCCGATCCCCTGTGAGCAGCACAGACACATTGGGTTGCCTCTGATTGCTAACTGTGATAGATAAATAAAGACTGGTCAGTATAAGACTTTGTCCTGATATTTACATTAAATGCCCTTGGAAAACACTTAGGAGCAAAATGGCTGGAGCATATGGTACACAATTGCTCCCCTTTTAAACAAATTGCCAAATCGCACCAAAGCAAATGTTTAATTCTGCCTTTCTATTAACAGTGTGTAAGAGTGAAATTTCTCCTCATCCTTGTCCATTCTTGGTAGGGTGAGTCTTTCTAAGTTTTTTTTTTTAATTAGTTTTATTCTGGCAAAATTCACATAACAGAGAAGTTCCCACTTAAGCATAGAACTAAGTAGTTTTCAGTACTATTTTACACATTGTATACTAAGTACACATTGCTACACAACCATGTGCAGCACTTTCCATGAAATAATGATCTGGAGGATTGTGGTTCAAGGCCAGCCCAGGCAGAAAAGTTTTCCAGACTCCATCTCCACAATACCAACACACAAATGCATACCCAAAGTCAGATTGGCAGAATGCATAAAAGAAACATGCTTCAACTACTTTATATGCTATTATAAGCAATCACATTTTAGATCTAAATACATAAATAGATTGGAAGTAGAGGAATGGAAAAGGATATTCCATATGCCAATAATGAACCAAAGAGAGTGCAGTTGGATAGCCACATTAGTACAAGACAAATTTTCAAAAGTGTACAAGAAGTAAAGTAGGACAAAAATAATAATTATATGTTGCATAACAGATGACCAGAACATGTGAAACAAAATCAATTAAACTCAAACAGAAACAGTTTTACAAAAATAGAGAATTAACATTTCTCTCTAGGAATGGAGAGAAGAACCAGACAGAAGAAAAGTAAGAAGATAAGAGGACTTAGCAAAACAGCTATCAGACACAAGGCCTTTGATCCAACTCCAGAATACATATTCCTCTCAAGGGCATATGTGTTACTCGATGATAGACACCAGGCTAGGTTACACATTAAGAAATGGATGAAAAGTGGTATATCCATTCATATGAGGCATCTAAACGAGGGATCTTCATAAAGGCAGATTATAGGACAGTGTGGAGTGGGGTCTAGTGGGAGCATGTATAACATTGTTTATTCTAGGCCTTTGGGATTTCCAAGTGAGTATTAGGATCAGTTGGTCCCCCTGTATGAAAATGCAGCTGGGATTTCATTGCGCTTACCCTTGAGTACATATATACGAGGGAGGTGTAATCCTACTCGAGAATGCTGAGACCTGCGGGGGGAGGGGGGCTTTCCAATTAGCCAACAAAAGATAGGATGGAGATGTGGCTCAAGTAGTAGAGTGCCAGAATGAACAAGCAAGTTGGGTGAAAATACAGAGCCCTGAGTTCAGGTTCAAGTACTAGGGGGGAAAAAGCTGATGTCTTAACAAGGCTATGTCTTCTCACCCAAGAAACTGATGTATCTGTCCACGGATTCAGTAACTTTTTGACACTTCCTTTAGCAGTGTTTTGAAGTTTTATCATGTAAGTTCTTTGCGATATTTTTTGTCAAATTTAACTCCTACTGTTTCAAGCTTTAAGGGCAGATGTCTGGACAGCAAGCACAAAGATGAGTACAAACATCAGTACTGGCAAAAAATTAAAGGGTGTTGTGTCCAGTTCAGTTTTTATTGCTGCTATACAGAAACACAACCACCTCAGTTTCCCTCTCTCAGGGTGGTACTAACAGTGACCTGGTGTCTGAAAATATTATCCTGAGGTGGATTCAGAGGGTGATACCTCCCCGTGACTCCATTTTGGCTGGTAGCATGGGTTTTCTTACACGTAAAAGATAAGTGTAATCTTATCGCCCTGGGAAGCCTGTTTTATTCTAGCATATTTGCAAAGATTATTTGCCTGTTCCTATGTTAGTTGTCATTTTTCCTTCACATAATGGCCATCTGGTTTTTCTCATCTTTTATTCTATTATCTTTTTCTTTTTTATTACACTTCTTAGATATCCAAAATGATATAAATATATCCTGAAAATTATCTTTCTTGTCACGTTTATTACTTAAGTAAAGGCTTCTTCTATACTACCATTAAATATGTAATTTATTGTAGGTTTTGTTATGTGACCTTTATCACTAAATAACCTGTATTTCCCCAGTTTGCTGGGTAACTTCCATCATTAGTAATTTTTATTAGCACATACCTCTTAGATCTCCTTCACTGTTAATGTAGTGAATTATAGGAATATGGAGTTTTGTTCATTGATATAATTAATATTACTTAATAATATTAATGTGGAATTTTATTATCAGTATATGGTAATGTTTTATCAGCAGTTATTAGTTATGTGAGGGAGAATTACTGTGCTATTTCTACACATAACAAGGTACAATGTACCTTCTAATTTACCCTTTCTCTCACTTTCCTTCCCTTTCATTTATTGTTCCCCACTCTGGGACCAGGACTTGAACTTAGGATTTGATGCTTTTGCTCACAGGCTGGCATTCTACTACCTGAGCCATGCCTCTAGCCCCTTTCCTTTACTTTTTAAAAGAATTTAAGTGGGTTGTATTACTCTAGTTTCATTAGTATGGAGATTTATCTGGGTTGTTTTCTCTTGATTGTTTATTTTGTTTATAATACTGGATTTAGAACTCAGGGTCTTGTGACACTTGAATCATGAGCCCAATTCTATTTCTCCTTAGTTATTCTTCAGGTAGGATTTCACCTTGTCCAGTCAACCTCAAACTACACTTCTTCCGATGTAGCTGAGTTTTCCCGTATGAACCCTCATGCCCCTCTTATTGTATGAAATGGGATTTCAATCACTTTTTGCACTCTAACCCAGTCCTCCTAACCTCTGCTCCCCAAGCAGCAAGGAATATAGGTTAGAATCACCACACCTAGGTGTTTGTTGGTATTTTGATGCTCGTGTTTAAACCCAGCGCCCTCTATATCTGTTTCATCACTGCTTCCTCGATTAATATATTTTCTCAGGTGAAGTACAACTTTGTATCAGGAAGTCCAATCTCTTTAAATAAATTCCAGACTCATTTAGACAGTGTTTTGTTCCGTGCTTTTTGTACTTGTGCTGTGAGTAATATTCACCTGCGGTTTTTATTTTCCGTTTCTCATTGCTATGTTTTAATTTCAAGGAATTTTATCCTCCTAAGTAAAGTAATCGTGGCTTTTCTTTCATCTCTAGAAATGCTTTTAACTGGAATTATCTGTTCTGTGCAAATTTTACAAAACATACTTCTAAAACCATTAAGGTCTCATCTTTTCCTCACAGGAAGTCCTATAACTACACAGTCAATTTATGAAATGGTTATCCTGCTAATCAAGCCTTTTATTATTCTGAAATGAGCCGTACTAAATTATACTTTTTAAAGATTTGTCAAAGTTCTCAAATTTATTGATGGAGTTGTTCATGGAGTTATATTTTTTTAAACATTTCTGTTCTATGTCTCATAATGTGCCTCCCTTTCATCCTGATCACTGTCAGAAAAAAATTAATTTGATCTTTGCAAAGTCCTAGCTTTTAACATAATTGGTTCTCTCTGTTGTATTATTTCTATTTAAAAAACGTTTGATCTTACACTATCATTTCTTGTCTTTTACTTAGATTGCATTTTTATTTGCTATCTTAGTAAGTTGAATGTTTAACTCATTAAATCATTAGTTTTCAGATTTTTCTGGTGAATGCATTTAATATATTTCCCTTCGAGCCTTCTATAGTTGCACCCTAGGAGATTTGTGATTTGTATGTGTGTGTGTGTGTGTGTGTGTGTGCCAGTCCTGGGGCTTGAACATGGCTTAGGCACTGTCCCTGATCTTTTTTCCTCAAAGCTAATACTCTATCACTTGGGACACAGCTCCACTTCCAGCTTTTTGATGATTAATTGGAGATAAGAATCTCATAGACGTTCCTGCCCAGGCTGGCTTCAGATCATGATCCTCAGATCTTGACCTTCTGAGTAGCTAGGATTACAGGTATGAGATATTAGTGCATGGGTATGGTTTCTTTTTGAATTTTAAATTATTCAGAAGTGTTGTTCAGTTCCAAATAATTGAGAGTAATTGTACATTTTTGCATATTTTAATGGGCTTCATTATGACATTTTCACACATGTATATATTGAACTTTAACCCTCCACTACCCTCCACTCCTTTCCTCTCCTCTCTCGTGTGCCCCACCCCACCCTTGTGGCCCCTTTCTTCTTCCCAAATAGTGCCCCTTCTCCTTTTCTTTGTCTTTCTTAAAAATCTATATTCTGCATATGAGAGGAACACATGTGATCTTTGTCTTTCTGAGTCTGAAATGTCTTGTTTAATACGTTGAAAGTCAATTCCATCCATTTTCTTGCAAACTCCATAATTCTGCCTGGGTTATGGCTGAATAACATTCCATAATGTATATGTATCACATTTTCTTTATCCATTCACTTGTTGATATGCACGTAGGTTTATTCCATATCTCAGTAATTGTGAATAGTGCTGATCTAATCCAATGTGCAGACATCTCTACTATATGCTTATCTTTGTTCCTTCCAGGGTGGAATAGTTGGATCATATGGTAATTTTATACTTAGTTTTTTGAAGAACCTCCATACTGATTCCCACTGTTGTTGTTCTAATTTACACACCCACCAATAGTTTCCCTATATCCTCACACCAGCCTTTATAGATCATTTTGATGAATGATTGTCATTCTGACTAAGGCAAGGTGAATTTCAGTGTATGTTTATCTGCATGTCTTTGATGGCTAATGATATTGAACATTCCTCTCATGTGTTTATTGATAATTTGAACGTCTTCACCTGAAAACTATCTGTTCAATGAATATTTTGAGTTCTTTTCATATTCTGGATATTAATTCCTTTGGAATAGATAGCTAGAAAAGATTATTTTTCTGATTCTGGGGACTGTCTTTACACTCTGCTAATTGTTTTTTTTGTTGTGTTGAAACTTTTTAATTTTATACAATATCACTTGGTAATTCTTGTTATTAGTTTCTGAATTGCTAGAATCTTATTTTAAAAGTCTCCACTTCTGCCTGCATCTTGAAGTGTTTTTTCCTAGTTGTTTCAAAGTTCTAAGTCAAGCATTGAACTCTTTGGTCCATTTGAATTAACTTCAATCCATGACATTGATTTAGTTTCAATCTGCTGCATGTGACTATCTCAGCATGTTCATTATCGGTATATAAAAGAGCTACTGACTTTTGTATGATGACTCTATATCCTGATGTAATATTAGGGTCTTTGAAATATAGGATTATATTATCTGTGAATAGAGACAATTTGATTTCTTCATTTTTATTTTAATTTTTTATCATTTTCTTTCTTTACAGTTCTCACTATGAATTCAAGTACTATACTGAATAAGAATGAAGAGAGTAGACATCTCATTCCAGATTTTAGCATAAAGGCTTTCATTTCTTCCCACATTAATACAATGTTGGCTATGGTTTGTTGTGTTAAAACTTTATTGAGATATGCTCTTTCTATTCCTAGTTTCTTCTCAGCATTCTCATGAATTTTGTCTAAGTCTATTACTGGGTCTATTGAGATGATCACATGAATTCTATCCTTTATTTTGTTTATATGTTGAATTATAATTATTGATTTGCCCAGGTTAAAATGTACTTGCATCTCTGGAGTTAAAACAATAATGTGCTATTAATTCAGTGTGCAAGTATTTTATTGAGAATTTTTATATTCATGTTCATAAACTCCCTCTTACACAAACAAATAAAATATTAAATATAAATAATATATATACTTCCTCATCACCAGTTGGAAGACTTAATTGTGATTTGATGTCAATACCATTCCAAATGATCTACAAACTTAATGCAACCATGATCAAGATTCCAAAGGTTTGTTGTTTAAAAAAAAAAACAACTTCTGTGAAAATGTATATGCCATCTAAAGGGATCATGAATAGCCAAAATTTTTGAGAAAAAAAGGACAAAGTTCAAAGTCTCATACTTATTTCAAACTTATTACAAAAAGATAAGAATCCAGGGCTGGGAAGCTGGTTTAGTGGTAGAGTGCTTACCTCTCATGCCTGAGGCCCTAGGGTCCATTCCTCAGCACCACATAAGCAAGAAAAGCCAGAAGTGGCGCTGTGGTTCAAGTGGCAGGGTGCTAGCACCCAAGCCCAGATTTTAGCCCCTATGACCAACAACAACAACAAAAAAGATGGGAATCAAACACATGTGAAACTAGACTTAATAGAAGCACAGAACAGAAGAATGGGATAGAGAATAAAAAGCTAGGAAAAACCTTCACATACATGGTCAAATAATTTTTTCTAAGCATAATAAGGCATTCACTGTAGAAATAGCTATCTTTTTTCACCAATAACCTTGGGAAATGTATATATGCACATGCAAAAGAATTCAGCAGAACCCTGACATTATATTGCCTATAAGAAAATCAACTTGAAGGGAACCAAGAATATACAATAAGTCCACCTTATTTGTATCTCCATTAAACACAAGTTAGACCAAGCACTGTCAAAAAAGTAGTTAAAATTTAAAACCAAAAGAAATTCCAAAGCAAAAATGCTTAATCCCTGTGCTTATATTAGCCGCTTAGCCGATGTAGCCCAAGTGCCCTAGGCCTCTCTGTCAGCTTTGTTTAAACCACTGTGTGGTCTGCTGATTATTTCGTATGAAAAATCTGGCTCCCCAAAAGCAAATGGTACCCAAAAGGCAAAAGGTAAGAGTGAATTGTTTAATTTAAGTAATAAAGTCAATCATGTAAAACCATGAGATTTGTTGAAAAGTGGCATATCTGCAGCAGAAGTTGGGAGGTGTTGTGGGATAATATAGTACTAACTCTGCACCTCAAGCAGTTCATGGTTTTTCCCCAGTGGCAGTCTTCTTGGAACCGTATACTCATGGATACCAAGAGTTAACTGTATAAATAAGAGCTAAAACCACAAAACATTTAGTAGAAAATACAAGGAGTTGGCAACGATTTATTGGATGCACCCTAACAGAAACAACACAAAGGCAAAAAGAGATAAACTATATTATAACAGGATTTCAAATTCAAAACAGAATCAACAAAATGGGAAGGAAGTTTTTGGAATAGAAGATATATTTTCATATCACATATCTGGCTTCTAAAAGTTAAAATTCAGAAGCTATAAAGAAATACCACAGCCACTAAATAGCAGCAAAAGCCTTCATTAAAATGTGGGCCAATGAAAGGAAGAGGGACTATAATGTTCAAAAGGCACAACACTCAGCTGTAAGATGAGAAAGTTTTACAGACCTGACCATCCACACAGGATGGTAACTATACTTAGTAAGGACCTGCTAGGTAATGGAAATTTGACAACAGAGGAACTCTCAAGTATTCTCACCACAAGAGATAAAGTAAATACATGTGTGATGGCTACGTTGATTAGATGGATTGGGGTAATTATTCCATAATGTACATCACATTGCAGACCTTAAATCTATACAATTTTTGTCAATCATATCTTGATAAAACTAAAACTCATCTTAAGATTCAGAACAGGGGGTTTGGAAGGTGGCTCAGTGGTAGAGTGCTTGCCGTGCATGCATGAGCAGAAAAAGCCAGAAGTGGGGCTGAGGCTCAAGTGGTAGAACACTAGTCTACAGCTGAATAGCTTAGGGACAGCACCCAAGCCCAGAGTTCAGGCCCCACGACCCACAAAAAAAAAAGATTCAGGACAGATATCCCCTTGATGGAAGAGGCAGCACAAATGCCAGAGTCATTTCTAATTTCCCCTTTTGAGGTCCCAGAGGCCAGCACTTGTCTGTGTCACCCGGGAAAGAGGAGGTGGACATGGGCCAGACCAAAGTGTTGGGTACTCTTGCTTTCTCTTCTCCTGCCTCTCTTTATTCCATAAATCGAGGAACTCTCTTTCTGAAATTAAACCAATTTTCCTTACAAAACCAGTTCCATTTTCCCACACAGAAATTAAAGCAACAAATTAAAACAAAAGATAAATGTTTCACAGGTTGGAAGACAGACAGGCTCTTCAACAAATGGTGCAGGCAAAATTGGCTATCTACATGCAGAAAACTGAAGTTAGATACTAATATATCACCCTGCACCAGAATCAATTCAAAATGGATCAAAGACCTCAATGTAAGTCCAGGTGTACGAAAATATTACCGGAAGGGATAGGGGAAACACTAAGCCTTCTAGGCATGGGTCTAAACTTCTTAACTAAAGTCCAGAAACACAACAAATCAAAGAAAGACTGGATAAATGGGATTGCATTAAACTGCAGAGCTTCTGCATGCCAAAGGACATAGCTAGCAAGATAAATAGAAAGCCCACAGATTAGGAGAAGATCTTCACTACCTATGCATCAGACAAGGGCTTCATATCTAAAATAGACTTAGTGCTCAAAAAATTAAACCTCCCCAAAAATAAACCCTCAAAAACTCAACAACCCAGTAAATAAATGGGCAAAGACTTAAAGAAGAACTAAGAATGGCCAATGGACACACAAATTCATAGTGAGAACTATAAAGAAAGAAAATGATAAAAAAAAAAACAACTAAAAATGAAGAAATCAAATTGTCTCTATTTACAGATAATATAATCTTATATTTCAAGGACCCTAAATATTACATCGGGATATAGAGTCATCATACAAAAGGCAGTAGCTCTTTTATATACCGATAATGAACATGCTGAGATATTCACATGCAGCAGATTGAAACTAAATCAATGTCATGGATTAAAGTTAATTCAAATGGAACAAAATGATGTTCAACATCTCTGGCCATGAAAGAAATGCAAATCAAAACCAAGTGAGATTCCACCTCACCCAAGTTAGAACAATCATTATCAAGAAAACTAACAATAACCAATGTTGGCAGGGATATGGCCAAAAGGGACCTCTATTACACTGTTGGTAGGAATGTAAACTTGTTCATCTACTACGGAAAGCAGTATAGAGGTTCTTTAAAAGACAAAACATAGAGTTTCCCTATGACCCAGCAATCACACTCCTAGGCATTCATTCAATACAACAAAAACTAGGCCATATTAACAGCACAACCATGTTCATCGCAGCATTGTTTACCATAGCCAAGATATGGACTCAACCCAGATGTCCCTCAGTGGACAAACAGATCAAGAAAATGTAGTCTTTATGCACAATGTAATTCTGCTCATCCATCAGAAAGGATGATATTGTAACATAAGGATATTGTGTGCATAAGGAAATGGAGAGACTTAGAAAAAATTATATTAATCAAGACAAGCCAGAACAAAAGAAACATGGGTTGCATGATTTCTCTCATTTGTAGTAATTAGAATGTGCCTATAAATCTACAAGTAAACACAATGAATTACACACACACACACACACACTGGGACATGATACATTATATAGGAAGGACTCTAGATATTCACACACTGAAGCCAAAGGAGGCTATGCATAGGAGTGATTGACAAAAGTCAATAGCTATGTGCAGATGATAATATAAAATATTATTTTATGAAATGAATGCCAAGAAAAGAAAACGAGATATTTTAGTTGCTAGGTTTTTTTGTTTTCTTTTCCTTTGTCTCATTTGTTGGTTTGTATCTGAAATGGTAAGGGTGGGGGCAAAGAAAATGTGAACAAATACAACAGTGGTACTTACTAGACACTATATGGAAAATGAACTGTACCTCTTGTGAGTGGGGCAGAAGGGAAAAATGGAGAGAGCAAGGGAAGGAGAGACATAGTTCAAAAAGAATTATACATTGCCTGATTCATGTAA
The DNA here is from genome assembly GCF_024711535.1 of Dipodomys merriami. Lineage (NCBI taxonomy): Eukaryota > Metazoa > Chordata > Mammalia > Rodentia > Heteromyidae > Dipodomys > Dipodomys merriami. The sequence continues at coordinate 7,059,065 of NW_027205381.1, forward strand.
CTGTTAGGCCTCTGTATCTGAACTCTACAGTTAGAATAAAAATAAAAATAAATTTTTTAGAAAAAAAGAAATGTTTCAAAGGCACCAGGAGTTATTATTGACTAGCTCAACTTCTCACAGGACCTTTGTTGTCCACAGAAGTGCAGCCAGACCTGGGCATTAGGCAGTAAAGCCAAAGGGAAGGACTGGTGTGCCACCCGATTTGCCATGTGAGCCATCCCATTGCCTGTGTCCCAGACTCCCACAAGGAAAAAAAAGCTACTCTAACTCAGGCTAAGTGCACACCAGCCTCTCCAAGAGGTTATTCTGATGATGGTAGAGGTGCCAAAATGCTTCCTTAGAGAACCCCCTTCTTGGCCTGGGAACACCCCAGTGTCTCCCAGCTCTCATTCTACCTGGATTTTCTTCCCTAGTCCCTCCTGGTTAAGTCACAGTAACTTAGCTCAAATGCTCAAATCTCTTCTGGATGATTTAGGAACTCCACAAGCACTCAGTCTGGGGAAGAGAAGACTGAAGAGAGAAAGAATCTTCTTCAAGATCACTTCAGTAATTCCTGTATCTCAGCTGCCAAGCCAGAGGGGCCTAGAGTCGGGAAAAGGTGAATTTTTCACCCAACCTCTTATTGAAAGTCTTTGTAAAAGCTACTAAAAGGTTTTAACCTTTTACATTTACTCTATTGACATCCAATTCCAGGGTCATGGACAGGGAGGGTTCAGTATTCTTGAGTTGTGGTGAACCTGTGGGGTACCACACATCACTGGAGTTGAGGCTTCCATTAGCATCCATCAGCTGTTGGTTCGAGCTTCTTAGCCACATAGAGTTGTATTATTCATAAACACTCATTGTGTAATTTGCTTGTGTATATATATATTGTTTGTTTGTAATTAGATTCCAAACACTTTAGTTCTTTGGAGCCTCAAGTAATAAAGCATTTCATATCTCTTAGCTTCAACCCTGAGTTTATTTTCACAAAGCCTGGGCAATGCTCCCTGTTGGAGAGGAATGGTTTATAGAGCCAGCCATCAAACATAGAGCACGGATGTCTGTAATGACCTGCACAGCCACGAGGACCGCAAATGCTCATTAACTGAAAAATGCAAGTCAGCATTTGCAGCCTTCCACTGGATTTATCACTTAATTAGCATTTTATGAGGCTTGTGAAAGATGAAGAGCCTGGTGGCCTTCTTCCCCTTTGATTTCCTGAAGGGGTTGGAGGAGGAAGTGAAGCCGTTGATTAGCAAATCATAATCAGACTTAAGATATTGCAAGATGTGGTCTCCAGGGTGAACAGAAGTGTTCCCTGTATTGCTGGGAATGCCCCATACTCCACAAGGCAAACAGACTTACGGATGTCTGTGTACTGTGTTCCCTAAAGGTCCTAAATGAAAGGATTTGAACAAAATCATTTGTGAATGTAAGAAAGTATAGGTTAGATCATGAAAAGTGTCACCCTCCTTCAGATAGCTCTGCTTGCTCATCCCCTTAGCAAATATCAGCACAGCTGGGAATTGGTGGTTCATGCCTATAATTCCAGTCACTCAGAAGTAAGAGTTCTGAGGATTGCCATTTGAAGCCATCCCAGGCAGGACTGTCAGTGAGAGTCTTATCTCTAATTAACCACCAAAATGCCAGAAGTAGAGCTGTGGCAAGTGGTAGAGCACTAGCTTCGAGCACATAAGCTCACCAACAGTGCCAAGACCTTGAGTTCAAGCCCCAGGACTCACACACACACACACACACACACACACGCAATAAACACATCACCACAGTCCAACTAAGTACCAGGCACAGGGACTCACATCAGCATTCAGCAATGGCCAACACAGCCAGGGAGGTTTCTTGAACCCAGATTCAGTGAGAGACCCGGATGTAGTAAGTAGTGTAGGAAAAATGCAGAGTGATCTAGTCTGCAGATTGGGAAAGGTCTCTGGAGGATCATTGGAGCCAGTGTCCAAAAGCAAGGAAAAGCTGGGCACTGGTGGCTCACGCCTGTAATCATAGCTATTCAGGAGTCTGAGGTCTGAGAATCATGGTTTGAGGACAAATCTGGGCAGGAAAGTCCATTAGACTCCTATCTCCACAAGTGGTGGAGTGCTCACCTTGAGCTAGAATGCTCAGAGCCAGCACCTAAAAACAAAAATAGCAATGAGAAACAGAGAGAGCATAGATGCCCCTGGGAAAACAAAATAAAGTCTCAGAGCACACAGTGGATGGAGATTATGTTAAAGGAAGGGTGGGAGCTTCAGGTTGTAGAGACAGAAACATCTCTCAGCACTTCAAGAGATTCAAGCTGAGACCCCTACACTCCATTTATGGCCTCTGAGCACAGGCTCTGCAAGCGACTGGCAGCAATTTGCATCACTTGGAGTCACCCAAGCAAAGCACCAGACATCAAATGTGTGAACTATTATTGATCATTCTCTTTGTCTGTTTTCTTTATATATCAGAGTATTCAAGACTGGGCCATTTGTAAAAATAAGATGTTTAGCTCAGAATTCTAGAGTCTGGGAATGATGCCCATCCAAGCTGGCATCTGCTTAGCTTCTAGTTAAGGTTTTGTGCTGCTTTGTAACATGGTAGAGTGGAAAGGCAAGTGCATGCATGCAAGAAACAAAGCTCGAAAGATGGCTTCACCTTCCAACAACAAACCTCCCAGCACTGGAAGACCAAGAAGGCCTCAAGGTAGCATTCATTCTCTGTAAGGACGAACTCTTCATGACCCGACATCTCTTCAAGTTCTACTGCCTCTCAGTGCTGTTAAAATGAAGACCAAGCCAGCATGAGTTTGGGGGCAACAAAGCATATTTGAACATCCCTGTACATGACACGGGAGAAGAGTGGAGCTGTCAGAATGCACCCAAGGCAGCTCTGACACGAGAGAGATGGAAGAGCTTGACTGAAATGCAGCTCTGGAACCCCTGAGCCCACTGCCTGAAGAGGAATCCTGTTCCAGCACGAAGGTCGAGATGATGTTACCAGGAAGCCTGCAGCCTCCATTCAAAAGAAGGTAGGGGTGGCACAGGAAGTCACCACAAGTAGAGACTGACAACTGTGTTTCTTACTGAGAGATCTGAGGATCAGACCACCATACCTCCAGTTGTATCAGTCTGTTTCATATCTCTAAAACTAAATGACTGGAGCAGCCTAACTTTATAAAGAAAGATTTTTTCGACTCATGGTTTGGGACATAAAACCCAAACAGCCTGACACAAAAGCTGGCTAGTCTGTCTCTTTGGCCACCCAACAGCATGGTGGATGGTGATGGGCGGTGCAAGCGGGAGGAGGGCTCACGTTGGCAAACAGGACACCAGCAGGGAAGCAGAGTGTGGCCAGGATCGGGCTTTGGTCACAACCTTTTCACAGGGTTTCACCAGTACATCTGAGATCACACTGCCAATGACCTGCAGACCATCCACTAAGTAACACCTCTTACCAAGCCTACAGCCACAAAATTCAGGGAAAACCACATCCAAACACTACACCAGTTTAGTTCTTTGCAGTTTGGATCTTTAACATCCTTCACAGGCCCATGTGTCAGAGGCTCAGGCCCCAGCTCAGTGCCATAGGAAAGGGGTGGAAACTTTGAAGTGGGGCTCAGTGGGAAGTCTTCTGGTCAAGGGAAGGGGACAGTGAAACCATGGTCTCTTCATTTTGCTTCCATAGCATAGAAGGTCTTTCTCCACCACACATCTGCCATGATGTGCTGCCAAGCTACTGGCCCCTGAGCCATGAGGTTGAAGAATAGAACTCACCCACACTGCAAGCTTTTCCTCTTTTGGGTATACTTTTCCCCTTTCCCAAGCGTCAGGAATCTGGTTATACTAACAAAAGGTAACACACATTTTAAGTACAATTTATGCCATTTATTTCTCAGTTGCAGTTTTAAAAATATTTTTTTGCCAGGTGCTGGTGGCTCACACCTGTAAGCCTAGCTATAAACCTAGCTACTCCCGAGGCTAAGCTCTGAGAATTGCAGTTAGAAGCCAGCCCAGGCAGCAAAGTCCATGAGTCTCTTATCTCTAATTAATCACATACAAAAATGCCAGAAGTAGAGCTGTGATTCAAGTGGTAGAGCACTAGCTTTCAGCAAATGAAGCTCAGGAACAGTGCCCAGGCCCTGAGTTCAAGCCCTAGGACCAGCACACACAAAAAAAATCTTTTGAGGCAGTTTGGATTCCACAGGGATCTATAGGAAGTCAAACAAAGAGATCCCTGAATGGTGACTGCAAAACTACAGTACAATGTTATTGTCAAGCTACTGATGTGAACTGCCATGTACCAATGTCACCCTCACTGGTTATACTGACTTGTACTGACACAAGCACATGTGTGTATGTGTGATAGCCTGCGCATGTATGTGTAGCTCTGTGCAATGTGTCATGTGTATACTTCTATGTGGTCCATTATCAGTGTGCAGATACAAGACAGTCTCACCAACACCGCCCATCACATCCCCACCAACCTCCTGTACCCCAACACAAACTGTTCCCTAACCCTGGGTAAATTCTGATCTATTCTCCATTACTATAATAATAGGATCTCAAGAATGCGGTGTAAATGGACTCCTCCAACTCTGCTTGCTGTTAAACTCAGAAAGTGTTGGGCCTGGCATTTTTCACTCAACAGAATTCCACAAGATTCGCCCAAGTTGTAGCACAGATGAATGTTTTCCTTTGCATTTCTTGATAGGATTTCATATTGTATAAGAGTGGCCACTGTGTTTTAAACTTCTCCCTGTTCAAGATGTGGGGCTCCTCTGAATATAGTTGACGTGAATGTCCGTGTGCAGGGTTCTGTGTATGCTTAGGATTTTCCTCTCTTTGGGATGAGCACTCAGGAACGAAATTCTAGGGTGGACACATATTAAGCATTGTAAGAAATGGCTTGACTGTTTTCTGGAGAGGTTTAGCTTCCCATCTCCCACAAGCCGCACAGTGATCCAGGTTCTCTGCATTTGTCTATGGCCCTGGGGTCAGCTCAGCCATGGTACTGGGAGTGCAGGATATTGTAGTATCATGTTCAATCCTCATTTCCCTGATGGACAGGGATTATGAACACTTTCATGTGCTTACTTCCCACTTATTTCCCAGCTGTGATTCTTTTGTGGTGAAAGGTCTGCTCCTTTCTTCTGTCTCTCTTAAAATCCTGCTTGCTTTCTGGGGAGTTTTGAGAGATTTTTATGCCCCTGGCTAATAGCCCTTTGTAGAATGTACGTGTCATAGATGTTTTTCCCACTCTAGAGTTTGTTTCTTCCTTTACTATGGCCTTCACAGAGCAATGGGGTCCAATGGATCTATTTCTCCTTGGATGGGCTACACTTTGGGTGTCCAGTCTAAGAATTCTGCTAGAAGTTAACTTAGCCCTGAGTCCTAAAGATTTTCCTCACATTCCTGGTAAACACTCTTCAGTTCTGTAGGTTATAATCAAGTATAAGTATATAATCCACCTACCTATGAGGCTCCAGCTTTCCCACAACTGCCAGCTGCATTTTTCTAATAAGAGTTAATTTAGCAGCTCAGCAATATAATTTTTTAACTTCCAAGCTTTTTAAGACTTCATACTCATCATTTGCTTGATTGTTTATGTTTTCCTCATGGCTTTAGGGCAGACATGATACTGTCATCCACAAGCATCTTAGGTAAGAAATAATTGAGACTCGATGAAGAGATTTAACCTGCCATTTAGTTAGATCAACTTAAGTTTCAATGGGTAGAAGTGTGACATGTGGTCATGCCTACTTCAATCACAAGAGAATGCTGTTAGTATGATTGGTTTAAACTATCCTTCAGTCTTTTCCTGGGAGTAGACACCTTGACATCTGAGATAATTTGGGTTTTATTGACAAGCTATAAGACAGTATTGGTTTCTTGGCTAGGCTACAAATAAAGACTTCTACCCTATGAGCTATCACCATTTTCTTTCACCCAATGTATGCAGTGGACTTCCTAGGATCTTTCTTGAATACTTGCATTCAGCTCAGATCCAGGATATTGACCTTTCTTTTCTTTATCAGGTTGATCCTCCTAGCACTCCAAGTGCCTCAGAACCAAAGACTTATCTAATGTACAGAAGAAGAAGAGGCAGTTACTATTAAAAAAATCCACTGAAAGAGGCAAAAACAAACAGGCAAACAGGCATGGTGGCCAGAGAGCAGGTAGAGTTAGAGAGGAGGCCCTGTCTTCAGGGCCTGCTTTGCTCCCTAGGAACCCTTGCCTGTCTACCTCTCCATGGCTCTACTGAAGGGAGTAGTGGGGAAGGGGCTATACCATCCAAGCATCTTCACTCCATTTATCCAGGTTCTGGGAACACTAGGGGATACAGGTTCAGGGGTTGGTTCTTGCATAATACAGTCTACTAAAGCACAACAGATGCCACACAGGGCTTGGGTCAGGATAATCAGAAAGTATGCCTCTCTTTACTAATCACAACTACAAATGCTAGAAATCATAGAGGAGATGGGCAAAACAGATCAAACACCTCAAACTGGGCCACTGTCACTGTGACAGCATCAGAGATGCCAGAAAACCTGGTGGGAGATCCATGCAGAGAAATCCATGGCAGGCTCCTCATATCCCGAGGCCAAAACCCAATTTTTCTTTGAGAGACACTGAGGTGAGGGAAGAGCAGATTTGGCAAGCATTTCAGATGCTGGTAAGGTCAGGGATTTCACAGAGTCCTTATAAACGCAAGAATCTCCTTGGATAGTAGGACCCACCACCGCCCTCACCAGGGAGACTCACAGCAGTTTGTCATAGAAAGTGTCCTCAATCCCCAGGCAGTGCCAGCAGAGGCCCAGGGAGCCCCTGTGGCAACAGAAATCCCAATCAGGACTCAGCAGCATGGTCAGATCTCAGAGACTTAAAGCACTGTTGGAATCCCAGTCCAAAGAACAGAACAGGATGTGAGGCTAAAGTAGGAAGGTTGCCTGTTTAAAAGAGCTTTCAGGTCATTCCTAGACAAAATGTCCAAGAAACAGAGAGAAAAAAGGTAACCTTTCTTACAAGAGCAAAAAAAAATCACAATTTAAGTAAGATAAATATAATGAATCAACAAAACATACAGTGTGGTTGTTTGAAAAATATTAATAAAATTGACAAGTTTTACCAAATCTAACCAAAAAAAAGGATGGAACATATCCAAATAAATAAAAATCAGAGATGAGAATGAGAACATTGCTACAGACACAAGCAAGATCCATAGTATTCTAAGGAAATACTTATCTCATGCTTACATATATAAGTATACTTATATATACCAACTAAATAGATTCATACCAAGTATTGAAATAGACATTGCAATAAGAGGCCTCCCATCCAAGAAAAGCCCAGGAACAGACAGATTCATAGCCAAATTCTATAACACCTTCAAAGGAGAACTCAGTCCAACATTCCTCAAACTCTTCAATGAAGTTGAAAGTAAAAGATCACAACCCAGCTCCTTATATGAAGCCAGTTTAACCATCATCTCAAAACCAGATAAGGACTCATCAAAGAAAGAGAACTATACACCCATTTCTTTGATGAACATCGATACAAAACGTAACAAAATTCTGGCCAATCAATATGAAAAATATTATATACCATGATCTAACAGGATTCCTTTCAGGGATGCAAAGCTGGTTCAATATATGCCAATCAATCAATATAATTCATCACATCAACAAGAGCAAGGATAAAGAACCACATTATTATCTCAATAGATGCATTTGACACGATCCAATACCCCTTTATGATGAAAGCTCTGGAAAAACTAGGAATCCATGGAACATAACTCAATAAAATAAAGACTCTGTATGACAATCCTACAGCCAGCATTATATTTAATGGCGAAAAGCTAAAGCCATTTCCTCTAAATTTAGGAACAGACAACGATGTCCATTCTCTCCATTTCTCTTCAATTTAGTATTAGAATGCCTAGCTAGAACAATCAGACAAGATGAAAACATAAAGGAGGTCCAAATAGGGAAAGATGAAGTAAAACTCTCTGTCTTTGCAGATGACATGATCTTGTATTTAAAGAACCCAGGGACTCCACTCCCAAGTTACTGGAGCTGATCCAAAACTTTGGCAAAGTAGCAGGGTAAAAAATTAACCCTCAAAAATCAATGGCTTTTCTGTATGCCAATAACAAGAAGAGCACTGCTGAAATCAGGAAAGCAACTCCTTTGTAATATCCCCACAAAAATAAAATACATAGGAGTTAACTAAAGAAGTAAAGGATCTCTATGATGAAAACTTTAAAAACCTAAAAAAGGAAATTAAAGCAGAACCAAGGAAGTGGAAAAACGTCCCATGCTCCTGGATTAATATTGTGAAATGGCAATACTAACCAAAGGCTATCTACAAATTCAATGTGATACCTATCAATATCCCAACCTCATTCTTCAATGAAATAGAAGAAGCAACCCGAAAATCCATATGGAACAATAAAAGACCCCGAATAGCAAAAACAATCCTTAGCAGAAAGAACAATGCTGGAGGAATAATAATACCAAACTTCAAACTCTGTGACAAAGCCATAGTAATCAAAACAAAAACAGACCTGAAGACCAATGGAATAGAACTGAAGACTCAGAAATAAACCCACAGAAGCCATCTAATCTTCAATAAGGGAGTTTAAAAAAAGAATGGAAGGAAGACAGCCTCTTCAGCAAATGGTGCTAGCAAAATTGGTTAAAAACCTGTAAAAAACTAAAACTAAATCCTTATATATCACCCTGCACCAGAATCAATTGCAAATGGATCAATGCCGCAAAAGAAAGGCAAATCAAAACAACATTGAGTCTTAACTAATCAAGAACTCTAATAACAACAGATGCTGGAGGAGATGTGGCCAAAAGGGAACCCTACTGCATTGTTGGTGGTAGTGTAAACTTGTTCAACCACATTAGAAAGTAGTATGAAGGTTCCTCAAAAGACTCCACAAAGAGCTCCTCTATGACCCAGCAATCCCATTTGTGGGCATTTACCCAAATGAAAACAAACAAGACCACACTAAAGCTACCAGCATAACTATGTTTATTGCAGCATTATTTACCATAGCTAAGACATGGAACCAACCCAGATGCTCCTCAGTAGATGAATGGATCAAGAAAATGTGGTATATATACACAATAGAATTCTATGCCTCCATCAGAAAGAATGACATTGCCCCATCTGTTAGGAAATGGAAAGACTTGGAAAAAAATAATATTAAGGGAAGTAAACCAGGCCCAAAGAAGCATAGGTCTCATGGTTTCCCTTATTTGCAATAACTAGTACATGTTTAAGATAAGCAGAAAAGGTCAAAAACTATGTACATATGACCAGATAAAATGATGCTAGGTGAAATGAACCCCAAGATAGGGACAAGAGAGGTTTTTATCTTTCTTGCTGTTGTTTTTAAGGTACTATCTGAATTTTTTTGTTTCTTTTGTATGTTCTTCCCCCCATTTTATAGCCTCTGTTTTCACTGTTTGATTCTGGTACCCTGTATATACATTTTTCTTGTATATACATTTTTCTAATTTGAAGAGGGGAAGGGAAATAATAAAATGCTGAAATAATGATACAGGTTGACACATTGTAACAATGAGATGTATAACGCACTATGTTGAGAATGAACTTTACAAGTTTGGGGGTAAGAGAGGAGTTGGGGAGGTGGGGAGGGAAGAGATGTTAGAAAACAAAGGAAGAGGGTAAGAATGCTCAATAGGAAGTATACTCATTACCTTACTCATGTAACTGTAACTCCTTTGTACAGTATCTTTACAATAAAAAGATATATTTATAAAAGTATGTTTTTGCTTCTAAGTTTGTTAAAGAATAATAATGATTGGAGTAAGAATAGCAACACCATTTGATACCAAGGATGCTAATAATAAAGGAACACAGAAACATGGAAAGAAGTTTCCACACTGTATGTTCACCCAGTGCATTTAAGTTGATTCCAGGATACAGAATCCTCTGTGTGTGTGTGTGTGTGTGTGTGTGTGTGTGTGTGTGTGTGTGTGTGTGTGTGTGACATTTCATCACTAGGATGATCATGTAAAGAAATACTTTCAATTGTTATGAATAAATCAAAATATAACTCTAAAACTATTTTCAAAGATACTGACATGGGGCTAGAAAGGACCAACAGGAAACTAAAACAAGCAATAAAATGATGGGCTTAGGAATCATTTATTTATTTATTTATTTATTTTTATTGTGAGAATACTGTACAGAGGAGTTACAATTACATGGGCAAGACGAGTAGATTTGTTATCAAGCATTGTTGCCTCCTCTTTGTTTCCCCTTCCCATCCCTTCCCATACTCCTCCCTCCCCCCACCCCATCCTCCTCCTACCCCCCACTGATATAAAGTTCGTTTTTTGACATAATGACTTGTACATCTCATTGTTGCAATGGGTGCACCTGTATCCCTAGTTAAACGATTTGGTTTTTCCTTCCCCTCCACAAATTATACCAAGATCAAATACAGTGAAATCAGGGTTATACCGTGGGGGAGGGACATACAAAGCAATATATAAATCATCTTATAAATATGTTAGAAACAATTGCATGGAAGGAAAAAACAAAAACAAAAAAACACATTTGAATACTTATCTTGGGGTTCATTCCCCCAACATCAATTTATCTGACCTTTTCTGCTTGACTTAGACATATACTAGTTATTGCAAATAAGGGAAACCATGGGACCTATGTTTCTTTGGGCCTGGCTTACTTCACTTAATATAATTTTTTCCAAGTCTTTCTATTTCCTAACAAATGGGGCAATGTCATTCTTTCTGATGGAGGCATAGAATTCCATTGTGTATATATACCACATTTTCTTGATTCATTCATCTACTGAGGGGCATCTGGGTTGGTCCCATATCTTAGCTATGGTGCTCACAAAATTGGTTAACTACTTGTAGAAAACTAAAGCTAAATCCTTATATATCACCCTGCACCAGAATCAACTACAAATGGATCAAAGTCCTCAGAGTCAAAGCAGACACTCTGAAAACTCCTTGGCACAGGCCAAAATTTTCTTAATAGAGACACAGAAACACAACAAATCAAAGAAAGGTTGGACAAAGGGATTGCATGAAATTGCAGAGCGTCTGCATGGCAAAGGACATAGCTAGCAAGATCAATAGAAAGCCCACGGATTAGGAGAAGATCTTCACTAGCCATACAACGGACAAGGGTCTCATATCTAAAATATACCTGGAACTCAAAAAATTAAATCCCCCAACAACAAATCTTCAAAGAAACAACTGCCCAATAAGTAAGTGGGCTAAAGACTTAAAGAGAAACTTCTCTGAAGAGGAAAGAAGGATGGCCAATAGACACATGAAGAAATGCTCAACCTCTCTAGCCATAAAAGAAATGCAAATCAAAACAACATTGAGATACCACCTCACCCCAGTTAGAATGGCTATAATCAAGAACTCTAATAACAACAGATGCTGGAGGGGATGTGGACAGACGGGAACCTTACTGCATTGTTGGTGGGAGTGTAAACTTGTTCAACCACTTTGGAAACCAGTATGGAGGTTCCTCAAGACTCCACATAGAGCTCCCCTATGACCCAGCAATCCCACTTTTGGGCATTTACCTAAATGATCACAAACAAGACCACACTAAAGCTACTAGCATGACTATATTTATTGCAGGAATCATTTATTTAGATGTAAATAGCCTTGTAGGCCAGTCAAAGCTCCGTGGTGGATGGTTAGAAGCAGAAGGATGAGACAGACCTGTGGTGCAAACATTGACTGTCATCAAGTGCAGCAGGCATGGTTACTGCTTTTGTCCAAGGAGTGAGGCTGACATTCAATCACATACACAGCAGTAATACAATGCATTTTCATATCTATACATCTCTCCACTAAAATCAAAGAGATCTAGCACCGGGCAAAGAATTATTGTACTGGCATTAAGCACACAATACACAAAGGAATATGAGGAATTACACATCATCAGAATCCAGACCATGTACTCTATGGGGCTCTGCTGAGAAGAAGACCAGGCTCTCTATAAAGCAAGAGAAAAGTTCAGACCACATCTCTGACAAAGGACTGGTGTCTAGAATATGTATAAACACTAAACTGGAAAAAAAATAATCATATTAGAACACTAGCAAAGATATGAGCAGATATCAAAAGGATGGCATAAGGCAAATAACCACATGAAAAGGTTTCAGAAATGGAGAGCAAAATAGTAGCTGTCAGAGTTTAGAGAAGTGGAGAAAGAAGGGTGTGTGTGTGTATGTGTGTGTGTGTGTGTGTGTGTGTGTGTGTGTGTGTGTGTGTCGGGGTGTGTTGGTGTGCATTGGGGTATATGAGTGATACAGATGTGGAGTATGTGTGTGAGCACGAGAGTGGTTGGTGTGTGGTTGTAAATGGCCCCTGGGAAGCTCTGGGGCTGAATGTCCTTCACTGATCCCCAGTGTTTATTCTGTGAAGTCTTGTCTGTAACAATTCTGTACTCCTCTAGTTACATACCTGGCACACCTGCACTTGATACCCATAGGCCAACTCCATAGCTCTGAGCCTCCAGGACCCCTCCTCTTGCTGGTGGAGGGCACTTGCTTTTGCTGTTCTCCTCTTCTGCTGATGAAACTGGCTTCTCAGACACCTGCAGCTCAAGGATGCACCCTCACCACACTCCAATGCAGCCCCTGCACAGCTGCACTGGGAGACTGCAAAGCTCTGCATGAGAATGCCGGTGCCCTGCTGTGCAGCAAGCCCAGAGCAGCAAGCCCTGACTGCCCTGAGACAGAGGGGAGGGAACCCAGGGGCAGAGCCTTTGCTTACTTCCTTGCAAATCCCTGAAATGCTGGGGCTCAGTTCCAGGGAGCCTGTCAGGTGCTGTTCCATGAGGCCATATCCACTCTGTTCACAGAGGAGGCACAGCCAGCTTCGACTGATTTTCAAGGAAACTGGACTGTCAGACAACTACCAAAGCCTGGTTGGAGAAAAGGAAATGGCAGTTCCCTCTACGCACCCCTAAGAAGCTGAACAGCCCTGCCCACTGTTGTGACTGACTGCTTCCTGCTGCTGCCATGTATACCTGTTCTGTCTGGGTGCATGCTGCCCCAGAGACTGGGAACAACGTGCCTGCCCACTACCTTCCCCTCACACAGGCCTGCCAGCTCTTCAGGCTTTGCTCCTGTTTCCCACTGTGTCCTTTCACATACACTCAGCCAGGACAACTCCTCACCTGTGGGATTTTTCTTCTACTAGGTGAGTGCCTGGTAAACCAGTCTGAAATTATCTTTGTCCCAACAGTGCCCAAAATAAAAATCCCTCCTTTGCACACAGCTCTGCTTTGTTGCCTTATTCAGAGATTCTCTCAAGGAAGACACTTTTAATGGCCCTTAAACTCATCAGACATAGTACCCACACCACGTGCAACCCAGCCCAACTGACACTAGCTGTGAATAGAAACTCATCTACCTACACTTAAGAATTATAGACTCAGCCAGACATCGGTGGCTTACATCTGTAATCTTAGCTACTCAAGAGGCTGAGACCTGAGGATTGTGGTTCAAAGCCAGCCCGGGGAAAGAAAGTCTGCCAAACTCTAATCCCCAATTAACCACCAGAAAACTGGAAGTGGCGCTGTGGCTCAAGTGGTAGAGCACTAGCCTTGAGCTGAAAAAGCGAAAGAGCCCAGGGACAGTGCCCAGGCCAGGAGTTCAAGCCCCACAACTGACAAAAAATAATAATAATTACAGACACAAGCAGAAACATCCGCAGAAGAATGGGATATGGGGCTACCCCAGCTACAACCAAGCTCAGCCATGTGCCAGCAACAGTGCTTATCACATTGATACCTCCTGAGCACTGTGACAAGAGCACTATAAATAGTGAGCAGTAGCACACCTCATTGTGGAGGTGCTGCGCACTGTGACAGACCCCATAAACAGCCATAACACACCTCACCATGGAGGCGCTGAGACAGAAAAGCAGCATGTCTCAGTACAAACACATTCTGTCTTCCTTGTCCCACTTGTGTGAGCTCTTCTCTATGATCACTCCTCCATCATGGGAGCTGTCATGCTCCAGGCATGTAGGGTATTATGGAAGACTTTGTAGTGCCAGGAGGCCCCATCTCTGTGGACCTGGGAGCTACACCTTCTATGAGGACAAGGTAACCCCAAATTACAAAGCACGACCATAGAGGAAGGCCCAGGAGGTTGGGGTTCTTCACCTGCAGTCAAATGCTTGCTTTGACTGAGCTGAATAGGAAGATGTGTTGAAATCCCTGACAGGCCTGAAGCAAGAGCACTTGTTCCCATTATCCAGGTTGCAAAAACAACAAATCTCAGGAAGAAAAACCTGGCCAATTTGGTTCCAAAGTATCTCTGGGCCCTCCATTGAAAGAGCATGAGCAAAGCCCACCCTCCAGAACTGAAGAAGTATATATAGAGGCAGCACAGCCACAGTGGCTTCCTCTTTTTGTCCAAGTCCACAAAAGCCTCTCCAGTTCCAGGCATCTACATGGAGGCTGGCACTGGCCTCTGCTCAGTCAGCTCAGTTCCTGATCTGGTGCAAAGCCTTGCAATCCAGATCAAAGATCCTCTTGTCTGAGCCTGAAACCATAGCAGAAGTTAGTGTCAGCTCAGTGGAAACTGTTGTAAAAGGTAGCTGCATCTGTTGTTGAACATCTTGAATAATGTCATGTTCTAAATAGTTTTGTAGACAAGAGAATAATGCTGAAATTAAACAGTGATGGATATGGGGATTTGATTCCTTTATGGACCTTGTGGTAGATGAATGTGTTGAGATAGCAACTAGTTGGAAACAGAACAATATTAGAATGGTATTAATATCATGTTGGAGGCCTTGGAACAGGTTTAATAGTGGCAGCTCTGCAGAATAAGCTATATCCTCTTTCCAATGGGTGTATTTTACTATTAAGGAAAAAAATGAGTCATATACATTTTCATGTTCAATATATTATAAATAAACTTTTTGTAATAACCCCCCCCCCAAAATGAACACTGGATAATAAGAAGGCTTATATCTGATAGGGGCAAACGTTTGATTATCTGGACAGAAGGTCAAAACAATCATATCATTTCCCTTAGGCCAAAGTCTGATACAGAAGCAAGGCTCTAACTCTTTAATTCTATGCAGGCTGAGAGGAGAGGAGGCTTGAGAAAGACAATTGGAAGGCAGTAGAGGTGATTCACAAGGTGTAAAGGAAGAAGTCATCTCCACACAAAGATGTGTCAGTAGAGAAGAAGTAGCAGGTAACTCAGAAGACTCCACTGAGATAATGCATGAAAATGGCCCACCTGAGCATCAGAGTCTCAGATACATGAAACAACCTTCCTAACAGAAGATAAAATCTAAGACTTTCATAGCAAGAAAATAAAAGTTAAGGCCTGATTTCAAAGCTAGAAGAACAGACTAACTCTTGAGAGGAGCTAATGCAGCTGTTCACTCCAAATCAAGACCAACATTCTAAAAACATTAGGGCCATTAAAAATTAGACTAATTACCCCTTGTCTTTGCTTTCTAAATTCTGAACCCAAATGACAGCACAATTGTTTCAAACTTTGGTTACTGAATAGTTTAGGTTCATGGTAGAGACCTATTTCCAAAGCTAAAAATTCTTTTCAAAAGATGACTACTACCCTGGGGAAGATGGTGGAGGAGAAGCTGGAGGCTAAACAAGCTCTCGCATAGAAAGTAGTTTTAGTGTTCCAGTGAACAGTGCTAGGCCAGATAATTACACAAAGTGTGCCATCACAGAACAGAGAGTTTGACCACAGAGGGAAAATCCAGGCAAGGAGATAGATCTGAGCACTTGCCGGCAGCCAAGGGTGCAGCGGAGGCGGCGGCATCGGCCATAGCCACCATACCTACAACACAGAGAGTCTGGGACAAAGGTGCCAGACGCAGTGGGCAAGCAGATTCTACTCAACACCAGCAAGAACTGACAAGGAGCAAATATCTTCATCCTGCAGATCGCAGACCAGAGATGACCCAGGAACCAACACTCTGGTGTAAGTAGAACCCTGACATCCTCACTCCTTCTCAGGGAGCAGAGGAGGGAAGGCCACCCCTCCACCCCCCACTACCAGAGATCTCCCTCTTTGATATTGACAAAGGCCCAGCTGAGCTGCTAGCTCCAACTCAGGCCTTGGGAGAAAACAAAAGAGTCATTTAGCAGGTCACAGGAACCTACCCTGACCTGCCAGGCTCAGCTCCACCGAGGGGAAAGTCACCCAGCCCAGGCAGAAAAAGCTCGCCCCCCCCCCAGTGGCTATCTTCACTGGGTAAACTGAGCCAGAGGCTGCCCCTCCCTACAGCAGCCTACACAATCAAATTGAAATTCAGTAAACATAAACCCTGAGAATGGCTCCTGGCTGGGCTCTGTGAGAGTCTCAGAAACTAGTCCCTCAGGGAAAAGCTACTGACTGCTAATAGGCCTCAACTCTACCCAGAACCTAGCCTCATTACAGCATCTCCAAACTAGAGGAAATAGCCACCTCCCTCTTTTGTGATACTCAAAGCAGATCTCCCTCCCACTGAACGAGCCTGGGAGGAGGATCACAAAATCCTGGGTAAAGCAGAGCATTTTTTCTGCCTGCCCAAACAAACTGACTTAAGAAACCAATCAAGCCACAGGAAAACCAAACACCACAAGCAGAACAGAGACTACACCAAGAGACTGGTTATGGACAGAAGGGAGATACAGGATCTTCCCATCCACACCCCTCCACCCCCCAAAAAAAATCAAAGAACTCTTTTTCTTGCATCTTTTTTTAATTTTTAATTTTTTAAAAATTGTTTTCTATTAATCCATTTTTTCCTTCCTCTTATTTTTATTTTAGGTGTATATGTGTGTGTGTCCTTTTTTTCTTTCTTTCTCATTCTTTTTACTTTTTGTTCTCTTTCATTCTTTTTTGTGTGACTTAATTGCTGTTCTGCCCATCCTCAGACACTTGTCGTCAATTATTCGACCTTATCCCCCATTGTGTACACACTTAATCCAGAAATTTATTACTCAATTCAAAACCTCTTAGGCTTAAATTACTTAATAGCATTATTATTTCTTTAAACCTATACAATATTTTAAGTATTTTTATTTTTTAGTTTTTCATCTCTCTTTTCTATCCCTCCCCTCCTCTCATCCTATCTCTGTTCATCTCTCAATATTACCTCTTTGAACATGCATAATTTTTAAGTGTTTCATTTTTTAAATTTAAATTTTGTTTTTCCTTTTTTTCTTGTTTTTTATCTTTTCTTTTTTTCTTCTCTTTCCTATCATTCTGTACAATCTATTATTTCCCTCTTTGAGATTAGGACTTGGTTGGTTTCACTCTCCTTTACCTTTCCATATCCCTCTAACCCTATTTTCCCCACATTTCTCCCTAAACCTAATAATTTCTGGTTTGCCAAATTCTTTCTTTGCTGTTCTTAGCCCATTAATACATAGTTGTTTGATGTGGAATAGAATGTATCTGTTGAACTAGATTGTATCTGCAGACTTTTGACTGAGCAATTACACGACTTTGGTTGATGCTTGCTTTAAAATAGTGTTCTAGCACAAAACTGGTGTTACTTTTATACCAAATGGGCAGAACAAGCCAGAAAAACACAAGAAAAATGGCAAGTCCGGGTATCTCAACTCTCATTCATGATAATCAGTTGACAGAACAGATAATGAATAATCCAGAGGAGAGTTCCCAAAAAGCTCTACAAACACTATTGGTAAACATGTTGAATGAAAAAATTGAAAACCTACAAAGGACTCAGTATGAGCATGATAGGGAGAGAGAGGAAGCAAACCAAAGATCAATACAGGAAGCTCATGAGCATGAGGAAGCTACACAAAGATTGATACAAGAATTGCATGAGCAGGTTGAGAACACTCAAAGAGAAATAAAGGAGTTGCGTGAACAGGCTGAGAACAGTCAAAGAGATAGATAGGAATTGCATCAGCTGGCTGAAAACAGACAAAGAGAAAGTCAGGAATGACATGAGCAGGCTGAGAACAGTCAAAGAGAACTAGAGGAATTGTGTGACCATGAGGAAGCTAATCAAAGAGTAATACAGGAATTGTGTGAGAGGGATGAGACTAGACAAAGATCAATAGAGGCATTCATGGAATCCATAAACAGACAGCTGAAAGAAGTCAGGGAGACCACAAAGGGAATGCTGAAAGGAGCCCAACAGAAGGAATGGGAGTCCAAGGAAACCATAACCAATCAACTAAGTGATTTGAGAATAAACAGTGAACACCAAATTAAGGAAGTAAAGAAGTTCATACAAGATCTAAAGCAAAGCTCCAACAAATAATTTGAAGCCATCGAAGCTGACCAATTAGAAGGAAAGAAATAAAAACCAAAGTAGAAAGTCTTGACAGTAGGTTAGACCATGCAGAAGATAAAATCTTGAGGACTGAAGACAACCTAGATATTATAGAGAAAGAACATACAGTTATCCAAGACAAATCCAAGAAATATGATAGATCTATTCAGCATTTGGAAGACACCATCAGAAGGCCTACTCTGAAAATAATGGGTGTAGAGGAGCACCTAGAGACAGAAGTTAATGATCTAGGAAATTTGTTTAACAGGATCCTAGCAGAGAACTTCTCAAACATGCAAAAAGATAGGCCTATTCCGATACAGGAAGCTTTTAGAACCCCAAATCGGCCAGATCAGAACAGAACATCCCACCATCACATTATAATCTGCACAGAATCAATTCAGACCAAGGAAAAGTTCCTTAAAGCTGTCAAGAAGAAAAGATCAGTCACCTGTAAAGGGAAACCAATTAGAATCACCTCAGATTTCTCAGCAGAGACAAAGCAAGAAGAGCCTGGAATGATGTATGCCATGCCCTAAAGACAAGAATACTGTATCCAGCTAAACTCTCCTTCATGACCACAGGTCAAATCAAAACCTTCCATAGCAAAGAAAAATTGAAACAACATATCTCCACCAAACCTGCCCTACAGAAGATACTTAAAGATGTCCCACACATAGGAAATCAACAAGACAACAATGAAAACCAAGAAACCACACCAAAACTGAGAATCCAAGAACCATAGGAAGAACCCAGTTGCTGCAACCCCCAAGAAGATGGATAACATGGCAGGAACTCCCAAACACCTCTCCGTCCTATCTCTCAACATTAACGGGCTTAACTCTCCAATTAAGCAACATAGACTCTCTAGTTGGAATAAAAAGCAAGATCATCCTATCTGCTGCCTTCATGAGTCACTCCTTGCCCATAAAAACAAACACATTTTGAAAGTGAAAGGCTGGAACAAAATCTACCAAGTAAATGGCCCCATAAACAGGTAGGAGTTGCAATCCTAATATCAGATAAAATAGACTTCAAAGTAAAATTAGTGAGAAAAGATAAAGAAGGTCCCTACATACTAATTAAGGGATCTCTCCTTCAGGAGGATATTACAATTCTAAATATCTATTCGCCAAAAAAAAGGAGCACCCAAATTTATCCAAGAAACACTACTTTCTCTCAAATCTCACATAGATCCAAAAACATTAATTGTTGTGGACATTAACACACCACTCTCCCCACTAGATAGATCAACTCAGCAAAAACTCAACAGAGAAACCGCAGATCTAAACAACTGCAGAGAACAACTAGATTTAACAGACATCTACCGAATATTTCACCCAGAAGTATCAGAATACATGTTTTTCTCAGCAGCACATGGAACATTTTCCAAAACAGACCACATTATAGGTCACAAAGCCAACTTGTCCAAATTCAGAAACATTGAAGTTGTACCTTGCATTCTCTCAGGCCACAAGGGAATAGAATTAGAACTCAACACCAAAAGCCACAAAAGAAAGTCCTGTAACACATGGAGGCTGAACAACACACTGTTGAATCACCAGTGGGTCATGGAAGAGATTAGAAAGGAAATTCAAATGTTCATGATATTCAACAAAAATTAACACACAAATTACCAGCTCCTCTGGGACACAGCTAAGGCAGTACTCAGAGGTAAGTTTATAGCTCTGAGTTTCTACATCAACATATTGGAGAGATCTGAAACCAACCATTTGATGAAACATTTGAGCTTCCTTGAAAAAGAGCAGCAAGATAAACCCCAATCCAGTAGATGGAAAGAAATAATGAAAATTAAATCAGAATTAAATGGACTAGAATCCAAAAAAAAAAAAATAGAAAGAATCAACAAAACAAAGAGTTGGTTATTCAAAAAAATTAACAAAATTGACAGACCCTTAGCAAATCTTATAAGAAAAAAAAAGAGAACACACCCAAATGAATAAACTCAGAGATGAGAATGGAAACATCACCACAGAAACAACCAAGATTCAGAACATTATAAGGGAATACTTCTCAAAACTTTATACTAATAAGTTTGAGAACATGGCAGAAATGGACCATTTCCTAGCAAATATCGACATGCTGAAACTAAACCATCTTAACAGACCCATATCAAACATTGAAATATAAACAGCAATAAGAGACCTCCCATCTAAGAAAAGCCCAGGACCAGACGGTTTTACCGTGGAATTCTACAAGGCCTTAAAAACAGAGCTCACACCAATACTTCTCCAACTCTTCAATGAAACTGAAAGAGAAAGTTCACTACAGAACTCTTTCTATGATGCTATCGTAACCCTCATCCCAAAACCAGGCAGGGACTCATCAAAGAAAGAGAACTATAGACCCATTTCTTTGATGAACATTGATGCAAAACTTCTCAACAACATTATGGCCAATCGACTTCAACAATTCACCCAAAAAATCATATACCACGATCAAACAGGATTCATTTCAGGGTTGCAAACCTGGTTCAATATACGCAAATCAATTAATATAATTCATCACATCAACAAGAACAAAGATAAGAACCATGTGGTTCTTATTGAGACAACCACATGGTTGTCTCAATAGATGCAGAAAAGCATTGACAAGATCCAACATCCCTTTATGATGAAGGTTCTGGAAAAATTAGGAATCCATAGAACATTCCTCAATACAATAAAGGCTGTATATGACAAACCTACAGCCAGCATTATACTTAATGGTGAAAAACTAATGCCATTTCCTCTTAACTCAGGAATGAGACAAGGATATCCACTCTCTCCACTCCTCTCCAATCTAGTATTAGAAAGTCTAGCTGCAACAATAAGACAGGATGCAAACATAAAGTGGACCCAAATAGGGAAAGATGAAGTAAAACTCTCCCTCTTTGCAGATGACATGATCTTGTATTTAAAGAATCCCATGGACTCCACTCCCAAATTACTCAAGCCGATTCAAAACTTTGGCAAAGTAGCAGGGTATAAAATTAACCCTAAAAAAAATAAATGGGTTTTTTGTATGCCAACAATGAGAAAAGCATGGCTGAATTTAGGAAAGCAACTCCATTTGTAATAGCCCCACAAAAAATAAAATACCTAGGAATTAACTTAACCAAACAAGTGAAGGACTTCTATAAAGAAAACTTTAAAAACCTGAAAAAGGAAATCAAAATCAAAACAGAACTTAGAAAGTGGCAAATCCTCCCATGCTCCTGGATGGAAGTATCAACATCGTGAAAATGGCAATACTTCCCAAGGATATCTACAAATTGAATGTGATGCCTATCAATATTCCAACCTCATTCTTCAAGGAAATAGAAGAGGCAATCCAAAAATTCATATGGAACAATAAAAGACCCTAAGTAACAAAAACGATCCTGAACAGAAAGAACAGTGCTGGAGGAATATCAATACCAAATCTCAAACTCTACTACAAAGCCATAGTAATCAAAACAGCTTGGTACTGGCACAAAAACAGACCTAAGGACCAATGGAATAGAATTGAAAACCCAGAAATGAACCTACAGACCTTAGCCAGCTAATCTTCAATAAGGGATCTAAAAAAAATAGAATGGAAGAAAGACAGCCTCTTCAGTAAATGGTGCTGGCAAAATTGGTTAATAACTTGTAGAAAACTAAAGCTATATTCTTATATATCACCCTGCAGCAGAATCAACTCCAAATGGATCAAAGACCTCAGAGTCAAAGCAGTCACTCTGAAAACATTACAGGATGGAATAGGAGAAACCCTAGGTCTCCTTGGCACAGGCCAAAATGTTCTTAATAGAGACCCAGAAACACAACAAATCAAAGAAAGGTTGGACAAATGGGATTGCATGAGACTGCAGAGCTTCTGCATGGCAAAGGACATAGCTAGCAAGATCAATGCAAAGCCCATGGATTGGGAGAAAATCTTCACTAGCCATACAACAGACAAAGGTCTCATATCTAAAATATACCTGGAACTTAAAAATTAAATCCCTCAACAACAAATCCTCAAAGAAACAACTGCCCAATAAATACGTGGGCTAAACACCTAAAGAGAGACTTCTCTGAATAGGAAAGAAGGATGGCCAATAGACACATGAAGAAATGCTCAACCTCCCTAGCCATAAAAGAAATACAAATCAAAACAACATTGAGATACCACCTCATACCAGATAGAATGACTAATCAAGAACTCTAATAACAACAGATGCTGGAGGGGATGTGGACAGAAGGGAACCTTACTTCATTGTTGGTGGGAGTGTAAACTTATTCAACCAATTTGGAAAGCAGTATGGAGGTTCCTCAAAAGACTCCACATAGAGCTCCCCTACGACCCAGCAATTCCACTTTTGGGCATTTCCCAAATGATCACAAATAAGACTGCACTAAAGCTACCAGCACAACTATGTTTACTGCAGCATTATTTACTATAGCTAAGATATGGAACCAACTCAGATGCCCCTCAGTAGATGAATGGATCAAGAAAATGTGGTATATATACACAATAGAATTCTATGCCTCTATCAGAAAGAATGACATTGCCCCATTTGTTAGGAAATAGAAAGACTTGGAAAAAATTATATTAAGTGGAGTAAGCCAGGCCCGAAGAAACATAGATCCCATGGTTTCCCTTATTTGCAATAACTAGTATATGTCTGAGACAAGCAGAAAAGATCAGATAAGTTGATGTTAGGCGAAATGAACCCCAAGATAAGTATTCAAATGTTTTTTCTTTCATGTGATTGTTTCTAACATATTTATAAGATGATTTCTTTGTTGCTTTGTATGTCCCTCCCCCACGATATAACCCCTTTTTTCACTGTATTTGATGTTGGTATAATTTGTGGAGGGGAAGAAAAAAAAAAGTTGTTTAAATAGGGATACAGATGGACCCATTGCAACAACAACATGTACAAGTCGTTATGTTGAAAAACAAACTTTACAACTTTAGCTGTGGGTGGGAGGAGGGAGAAGTGGGTGGTGGGGAGATGGGAAGGGATAGGAAGGGGAAACAAAGGAGGAGGCAACAATGCTTGATAAGAAATGTACTGATTGAAGATGGCGGAGGAGAAGCTGGAATCTGAACAAGCTCTCGCATAGAAAGCAATTTTAGAGTCCTAGTGAACAGTCCTAAGCCAGAGAATCACACCAAGTGTCCCATCACAGGACAGAGAGTTAGACAAGAGAGGGGAAGCCAAGGAAACACAGCAGCTGCAGCTACGGCGGCAGGGTCGCGGCGGCGACCACCGCCGCGGGGTCATACCTGAGACACAGAGAGTCCGAGATGAAGGAGCCAGACGCAGCGGACGAGCGGATTCTACTCAACACCAACAAGAACCGACAAGGAGCGGAAATCTTCATCCTGCTGTTTGCAGACCAGAGACGACCCAGGATCCAAGACTCGGCGTGAGTACAAGCCCGACATCCTCACTCCTTCTCAGGAAGCAGAGGAGGGAAGGCTACCCCTCCCCCCCCCAGCACCGGTGATCTCCATCTTGGATACCGACAAAGCTCGGAGGAGCTGCTAGCTCCAGCTCAGGCCTTGGAATAAAACGAGTCATTTAGCAGGTCACAAGAACTTAACGGCGAAGTGACCTGCCAGACTCAGCACCATCCAGGGAAAAGTCACCCAGCTCAGGCGCCAGCCATCGGAGTGCCTTGCCTCACTGGGTAACCAGAGCCAGAGGCTGCCCCTCCCTCTAGCAGCCACCACAATCAATTGAAAAATAGAAACCCTGGGAATGGCTCCAGGCTGGGCGCTGTGAGCTTTATCACAAAATAGCCCCAGGGAAAAGCAACTGTTTGTTGAAAGGCCTCAACTCTACCCAGAACCTAGCCCCATCACCACATCCCCCTCTTTTGTGACTCTCAAAGCAGATCACCCTCCCAGAAAACTAACCTGGGAGGGGGATCCCAAAATCTTGGGTAAAGCAGAGCATTTTTCTGCCTCTTCCAACCAACCGACTTAAGAAACCAATCAAGCCACAGGACCTCAAGCTGACCAGAGACTCCAACAAGAGACTGGTTAGAGACAAAAGGGAAATACAGGATTCTTCCCACTCCTCCCCCCCCAAAAAAAAAAAAATCAAAAGACTTTTTTTTCTTTTTTCTTTTTTCTTTTTTTTTTCTTCTTCTTCTTTTCTTTTTTTGCTTGTTTTTTGTTTTTTGCTACCTTATATATATTTTTTTCCCTTCTAAAACTTTTATTAATCTTTAATTTTTGCCTCTTCTGAAAAAATAATTGTTTTCCAGTAACTTTTTTTTTTCTCATCTTATAATTTTTATTTTAGGAATATGTGAATGAGCGTTTTCCTTTCTTTTCTTGTCTTCTTTCTCTTTTTCTTTCTTTCTTAATTATCTTTTTGTTTTTTGTCTAGCTCTACTGAACTTCTGATCTTTTCTTCGCCCTTTCCCATCCTTAAAGATTTTCACATCTCCTCTATGTCCCTCCCCTTCTCGGAACATATTCACATTCCTCTCTAAATAGACGGTCTTTTAACTTCTATAATAACATTAATTTTTACGTTTCTATTTTTTTTCTGGTCTCTCTCTCTCTCTACTTGCATCCTACCCAACCCATTTCCTGCATTGTGATTAGGACATAGTTAACTCTCCCTGTGCCTCCCCACACCAATCTATTCCTATTTTTAACCCACATCTCTCCCTAATCCTAATAATTTCTGGTTTTCCAAATTCTTTTCTGCGGTTCGAAGCACTTTAACATATAGTTGTTTGATGTTGAATAGATGTATCTGTTGAACTAGATTGTATCTGTAGACTATTGACTGTACAAACGCAAACTTTGGTTGATGGTTGCCTTAAGATAGTGTTCTAGCATAAAACTGGTGCAATCTTCATCTCAAATGGGCCGAGTAAGCCGGAAAAACACAAGAAAAATGGCAAATTCGGGTATCTCAATTCCCAATCTTGATAATCAGGGATTAGAACAGATAAAGAATAATCCAGAGGAGAGTTCCCAAATAGCTCTACAAACACTAATAGCAAACATGATAAATGAGAAGTTTGACAATGTACAAAGGACTCTGTATGAGCGTGATAGGGAGAGAGAGGAGGCATCCCAGAAGTTTATACAGGAATATCATAAGCGTGAGGAAGCTACTCAAAAACTGATACAGGATTTGCGTGAACAACTTGAGAATACTCAAAGAGAAAGGGAGGAATGGCGTGAGCAGGCAGAGAACACTCAAAGAGAACTGCAGGATTCCCACAAACGGGAAGAAAGAGAACTGCAGGAATCCCACAGGCGGGAAGAAGCTAATCAAAGAGTAATTCAGGAATTGAGAGACCAGGTAGAGAATACACAAAGATCACTAAAGGCATTCATGGAATCCATTAACAAAGAGCTGAAGGAAGTCAGGGAGACCACAAAGGGAATGCTGAATGGAACCCAACAGAACGAATGGGAGTCCAAAGAAACCATAACCAATCAACTAAGTGATTTGAGAACAAACACTGAACACCAAATTAAGGAAGTAAAGAAATTCATACAAGACCTAAAACAGAGCTTCAACAAAGAACTTGAAGCCATCAAAGCTGACCAATTAGAAGGAAAGAGATAAAAAACAAAGTAGAGAGTCTTGACAGCAGGTTAGACCATGCAGAAGATCGAATCTCAGGGATTGAAGACAGCCTAGATATTATAGAGAAAGAACATACAACCATCCAAGACAAGTCCAAGAAATATGATAGGTCTATCCAACACCTGGAAGACACCATCAGAAGGCCCAATCTAAGGATAATGGGTGTAGAGGAGCACCTAGAAACAGAAGTTAATGGTCTAGGAAATTTGTTTAACAGGATCCTAGCAGAAAATTCCCAAACATACAAAAAGATAGGCCTATTCAGATACAAGAAGCTTTTAGAACCCCAAATAGACCAGACCAGAATAGGACATCCCACCGTCACATTATAATCCACACAGGATCAACCCAGACCAAGGAAAAGATCCTTAAAGCTGTCAGGGAGAAAAGGGTAATCACCTACAAAGGGAAACCAATTAGAATTACCTCAGATTTCTCAGCAGAGACAATCAAAGCAAGAAGAGCCTGGAATGACGTATGCCATGCCCTAAAAACAAATAATTATCAACCAAGAATACTGTACCCAGCTAAACTCTCCTTCATAACTGAAGGCCAAATAAAAACCTTCCATAGCAAAGAAAAATTGAAACAATACATCTCCACCAAACCAGCCCTACAAAAGATTCTTAAAGATGTCCTACACATAGAAAACCAACAAGACCGCAACAAAGGCCAAGAAACTGCACCCAAACTGAGAATCCAAGAACCTTAGGAAGAACCCAGTTTTCGCAGCCCCCAAGAAGGTGGATAACATGGAAGGAACTCCCAAATACCTTTCAGTACTATGTCTTAACGTTAACGGACTGAACTCTCCAATTAAGCGACTTAGACTGTCTAGTTGGATTAAAAAACAAGACCCTTCTATCTGCTGCCTGCAGGAGTCACATCTTGCCCGTAAAAACAAACACATCTTCAATGTTAAAGGCTGGAACAAAATCTACCAAGCAAACGGCTCTCATAAACAGGCGGGAGTTGCAATCCTAATATCAGATAAAATAGACTTCAAACTAAAATTCGTGAGAAGAGATAAAGAAGGTCGCTACATACTAATTAAAGGATCTCTCCTTCAGGAGGATATTACAATTCTAAATATCTATTCGCCAAACAATGGAGCACCCAAATTTATCAAAGAAACACTACTTTCCCTCAAATCCCATATAGATCCAAAGACATTAATTGTTGGGGATTTTAACACACCACTCTCCCCACTAGATAGATCAACCTGGCAAAAACTCAACAGAGAAACCGCAGATCTAAACAGCTGCATAGATCAACTAGACTTAACAGACATTTACCGAACATTTCACCCAGCAGCATCAGAATACACGTTCTTCTCAGCAGCACATGGAACGTTTTCTAAAATAGACCACATTTTAGGCCACAAAGCAAACTTGTCTAAATTCAGAAACATTGAAGTTATACCTTGCATTCTCTCTGACCACAAGGGAATAAAATTAGAGCTCAACACCAAAAGCCACAAAAGAAAGTCCGGTATCACATGGAGGCTGAACAACACACTGCTGAATCATGAGTCGGTCATGGAAGAGATTAGAAAGGAAATTCAAATGTTCATGCTATTCAACAAAAATGAACACACAAATTACCAGCTCCTCTGGGACACAGCAAAGGCAGTACTCAGAGGCAAGTTTATAGCTCTGAGCTCCTACATCAACAAATTGGAGAGATCGGAAACTAACAATTTAATGACACATCTAAACCTCCTTGAAAAAGAGCAGCAAGATAAACCCCAATCCACTAGACGGAAAGAAATAATCAAAATTAAATCAGAATTAAATGAATTAGAATCCAAAAAAACTATAGAAAGAATCAACAAAACAAAGAGTTGGTTCTTCGAAAAACTTAACAAAATTGATAGACCCTTAGCAAATCTAATCAGAAAAAGGAGAGAACACACCCAAATTAATAAACTCAGAGATGAGAATGGAAACATCACCACAGAAACAACCAAGATTCAGAACATTATAAGGGAATACTTCTCAAAACTTTATGCTAATAAGTTTGAGAACTTGACAGAAATGGACCTTTTCCTAGCAAATATTGACATGCCAAAACTAAACCAAGATGAGTTAAACCAGCTTAACAGGCCCATATCAAGCATTGAAATAGAAACAGCAATAAGAGACCTCCAAGCTAAGAAAAGTCCAGGACCAGATGGTTTTACAGCGGAATTTTACAAGGCCTTCAAAGCAGAGCTCACAACAATACTCCTCCAACTCTTCAATGAAATTGAAAGAGAAAGCTCACTACCAAACACATTCTATGAAGCCATCATAACCCTCATCCCAAAACCAGGCAAGGACTCATCAAAGAAAGAGAACTATGGACCCATTTCTTTGATGAACATTGATGCAAAACTTCTCAACAAAATTTTGGCCAATCGACTTCAACAATTCATCCAAAAAATCATACACCATGATCAAACAGGATTCATTTCAGGGATGCAAAGCTGGTTCAATATACGCAAATCAATTAATATTATTCATCACATCAACAGGAGCAAGAATAAGAACCACATGGTTATCTCAATAGATGCAGAAAAAGCATTTGACAAGATCCAACACCCCTTTATGATGAAGGTTCTGGAAAAATTAGGAATCCATGGAACATTCCTCAATACAATAAAGGCTGTATATGACAAACCTACAGCCAGCATTATACTCAATGGTGAAAAACTAAAGCCATTTCCTCTTAACTCAGGAACCAGACAAGGATGCCCACTCTCTCCACTTCTCTTCAATCTAGTATTAGAATGCCTAGCTACAGCAATAAGACAAGATGCAGACATAAAGGGGATCCAAATAGGGAAAGAAGAAATAAAACTCTCCCTCTTTGCAGATGACATGATCTTGTATTTAAAGAATCCCATGGACTCCACTCCCAAATTACTCAAGCTGATTCAAAACTTTGGCAAAGTAGCAGGTTATAATATTAACCCCCAAAAATCAATGGCTTTTCTATATGCCAACAATGAGAAAAGTGTGGCTGAAATTAGGAAAGCAACTCCATTTGTAATAGCCCCACAAAAAATAAAATACCTAGGAATTAACTTAACCAAAGAAGTGAAGGACCTCTATGATGAAAACTTTAAAATCTTGAAAAAGGAAATCAACACAGAACTTAAAAAATGGCAAAACCTCCCATGCTCCTGGATTGGCAAGATTAACATCGTGAAAATGGCAATACTTCCCAAGGCTATCTACAAATTCAACGCGATACCTATCAAAATTCCACCCTCATTCTTCAAGGAAATAGAAGAGGCAATCCAAAAATTCATATGGAACAATAAAAGACCCCGAATAGCAAAAACGCGCCTCAACGGAAAGAACACTGCTGGAGGAATATCAATACCAAATTTCAAACTCTACTATAAAGCCATAGTAATCAAAACAGCTTGGTATTGGCATAAGAACAGACCTCAGGACCAATGGAATAGAATTGAAAACCCAGAAATGAACCTACAGACCTATAGCCATCTAATCTTCGATAAGGAAGCTAAAACAATAGAATGGAAGAAAGACAGCCTCTTCAGTAAATGGTGCTGGCAAAATTGGTTAACTACATGTAGAAAACTAAAGCTAGATCCTTATATATCACCCTGCACCAGAATCAACTCCAAATGGATCAAAGACCTTGAACTCAAAGCAGACACTCTGAAAACATTACAGGATGGAATAGGAGAAACCCTAGGTATCCTTGGCTCAGGCCGAAATTTTCTGAATAGAGACCCGGAAGCACAACAAATCAAAGAAAGGTTGGACAAATGGGATTGCATACGGTTGCAGAGCTTCTGCAGGGCAAATGACAGCTAGCAAGATCAATAGAAAGCCCACTGATTGGGAGAAGATCTTTACAAGCCATACAACGGACAAGGGTCTCATATCTAAAATATACTTGGAACTCAAAAAATTAAACCACCCAACAACAAATCCTCAAAGAAACAACTGCCCAATAAATAAGTGGGCGAAAGACTTAAAGAGAAGTTTCTCTGAAGAAGAAAGAAGGATGGCCAATAGACACATGAAGAAATGTTCAATATCCCTAGCCATAAAAGAAATGCAAATCAAAACAACATTGAGATATCACCTCACTCCAGTTAGAACAGCAAAAATCAAGAACTCTAACAACAACAGATGCTGGAGGGGATGTGGACAGAAAGGAACCTTACTTCATTGTTGGTGGGAATGTAAACTTGTTCAACCACTTTGGAAAGCAGTATGGAGGTTCCTCAAAAGACTTCACATAGATCTCCCCTATGATCCAGCAATCCCACTTTTGGGCATTTACCCAAATGTTTACAAACAAGACCACACTAAAGCTACCAGCACAACTATGTTTATTGCAGCATTATTTACCATAGCTAAGATATGGAACCAACCCAGATGCCCCTCAGTAGATGAATGGATCAAGAAAATGTGGTATATATACACAATGGAATTCTATGCCTCCATCAGAAAGAATGACATTTCCCCATTTGTTAGGAAATGGAAAGGCTTGGAAAAAATTATATTAAGTGAAGTAAGCCAGGCCCAAAGAAGCATAGGTCCCATGGTTTCCCTTATTTGCAATATCTAGTATAGGTATGAGTCAAGCAGAAAAGGTCAGATAATGTGATGTTAGGAAAATGAACCCTTAAATATGTATTTTAATGTTTTCGTTTCTTTCATGCATATGTTTCTAACGCATTGATAAGATTATTTCTTTGTTGCTTTGTATGTCCCTCTCCCACAGTGTAACCCCCGCTTTCACTATATTTGATGTCAGTATAACATGTGGAGGAGATGGGGGCAAACAAGTCGTTTAAGGATTCAGGTGGACCTGTTGCAACAATGAGAAGTACAAAATGTCATGTCAAAACCAGCTTTACAATGTCGGTGGGGGGGGGGAGGGGAGTATAAATGGGTGGGGGGAGGGGGGAGGCTGGGAAGGGAGGTGAAGGGTAAACAAAGGAGGAGGCTGCAATGCTTGGTAAGAAATGTATGCATTATCCTGCCCATGTAATTGTAGCCCCTCTGTACAGTATGTTCGCAAATAAAATAAAATAATATAAAAAAAAAAGAAATGTACTGATTATCTTGGCCATGTAATTGTAACCCCTCCATACAGTATTTTCACAATTAAAAAAAAAAAGATGACTACTGCTTATTGACATGGTTGAGGTCACCTGAGAATGCTGATGGAGTATACAATGAGATGAATGTTGTCTTCAGACCTGCTAACACATCCACCATGCAGCCTGTAGACTCTTATCCTTTAGAATACACACTGCATCCCTAATTCCAGTCCTGATCTTCCTGTTGTTGGCATACAGGAAGGCTGTTGATTTTTGTGGATTGAGTTTATATCCTGCTACTTTGCAGAAGTTTTTAATCAGCTGTAGGAGCTTGGAGTGGAGTCTTGAAAGTCCTTTAAATATAGAATCATGTCATGAAAAATAGGTATAATTTTACTTCTTCCTTTCCTATTTGGATCCCCTTTATAACTTTCTCTTGCCTTATTGCTCTTGCTAGCAATTTCAGTACTATATTTAAGAGGAGTGGAAAGACATATCTTTGTCTTGTTCCTGATTTTAGAGGAAATGGTTATAGTTTTTCACCATTAAGTATAATGTTGGCTGTCATAAATAGCTTTTGACATAAAAGGATGTCAGATCTTGTCAAAGGCTTTTTGTATATCTGATGAGATGATCATGTGATTCTTGTCTTTACTTCTGTTGATGTTTTGTATTATTTTTATTGGTTTATATATATTGAACCAGGCTTGTATACCTGGGATGAATCCTAGTAGATCAAAGGGTATGTTGGGTTTTTTTTAATTAGTTATTGAAGTGAGTTGGCCAGAAGTTTTGCATCTGTGTTCATTGAAGTTATAGGTCTACAGTTCTTTTTTTTCTGTTGGGTCTGTCTGGTGCTGTCCCTGAGCTCTTCAGCTCAAGGCAAGTGTTCTACCACTTGAGCCACAGTGCCACTTCTGGTTTTCTGGTGGTTCATTGGAGATCAGAGTCTCACAGACTTTGCTGCCTGGGCTGGCTTTGAACCGCGATTCTCAGATTTCACTCTCCTGAGTAGCTAGGATTATAGGCATGAGCCACTGGTGTCTGGGTGGGCCTGACTTTTTTGATTCAGATTGTGTTTGCTGGTGATCCCTCCCTTCCTGCACTTGCAGGAATCTCCTCAAAAGTAAAACACCTAGGAATCAGCCCAACCAAAGACATGAAGAGCCCCTACAATGAAAACTATGAAGTCTTGAAGAAGAGTAAGGAAGAAGACTAAGAAAGTGGGAAGACAGCCGGGTGCTGGTGGCTCATGCCTGTAATCCTAGCTACTCAGGAGACTGAGATCTGAGGATCACGATTCAAAGCCAGCCCTGGCAGGAGAGACCGTGAGACTCCTATCTCCAATAAACCACCAGAAAACCGGAAGTGGCGCTGTAGCTCAAGTGGTAGAGCGCTCACCTTGAGCTGAAGAGCTGAGGGACACCACCCAGGCCCAGAGTTCAAGCCCTACGACCCACAAAAAAAAAAAAAAAAGAAAGTGGGAAGACTTTCCATGATCCAAACTGGCAGAATTAAAATTGTGAAAATGTCAATACTGCCCCAAGCAATCTATAAATTCAACACAACAACCATCAACATCCCAATATCATTCTTCACTGAGGTAGAAAAAGAAATCCAAACTTTATATGGAACCACAAAAGGCCATAAATCACAAAAGCAATCCTGCCCAGAAAAAAAAAAACAGTTCTGAAGCTATAACAATTCCAAACAACAAACTATACTACAAAGCTATAGTAATAAAAACAGCTTTGTACTGACACAAAAATAGGCCTGTGGATCAATGGAACAGAACACACACACACACACACACAGAGAGACCTATAGTCATCTAGTATATGATAAGAAAACCAAGAATATAGGCTGGAGGGAAGACAACCTTTTCAACAAATGGTGCTAAGAAAATGAAATTGGTTCCCCATCTATCACCATGCACCAGTACCAATCCAAAGTGGATCAAAGATCTCCATAAAAATGCCTGAAACCATAAAACTATTACAGGAAGGAGGAGGAGAAACTTTGAGACTCCTTGGCACAGGCAGGAGCTTCTGAGTAAACATCCAGAAGCATAGCAAATCAAAGGAAGACTTGATAAATAGGACTTCCATTGAACCAAATGTTTCTGCATGGCAAAGATGCAGTGAAGCTGAAAAGAGCCTACAGAATGGGGGAAGATGTTGGCCAGCTATGCATCAGAAAATGGCCTAATATTCAATATATACAGAGATCTTAAGAAACTAAATTCTCAAAGAATCAATAACCTAATTAATAAATGGTCAAATGAGCTACATAGAGACTCCTCAAAAGAAGAAGTAAAAATGTCCAACAGACATACAAGGAAACATTCAACATCTCTGGTCATAAAAGAAATGCAAATCTAAACAGCACTGCGATTCCATCTCATCCCAGTTAGAATGGACGTCATTAAGAATACAAACGATAGCCAGGCATCAGTGGCCCACTCCTGTAATCCTAGCTACTCAGGAAGCTGAGATCTGAGGATCGCAGTTCAAAGCCAGCCCAGGCAGGAAAGTCCGTGAGACTCTTACCTCCAATAAACCACTAGAAAACCGGAAGTGGCACAGTGGCTCTAGTGGCAGAGCGCTTGCCTTGAGCTGAAGAGCTGAGGGATAGCCCCCAGGTCCAGAATTCAAGACCCATGACCAAAAGAAAAAAAGAGTACAAACAATAACAGATGCTGGCACAGATGGGGGCAAAAAAGAATCCTATCACACTTCTGGTGGAATGCACCTCTGTTCAACCACTCTGGAAAGATTCTTCCAAATACTAAACAGCAAACCACCCTGTGACCCAGTAGCTCCACCCCTGGACATTTATCCAAAAGATGGTCTAAAGTGCCACCCAGTATCCATCAACTGCTTGCTCTGCCACATTCCTTTCCTGACATTTTCCCTGCATTTGCATCTTGCCTGAACTTTTCTCTCACGGGCTGTGAGGACTGTGAGGTGGACAGTTGCACTTTCTGATAATATGGACTAGCAAGATCCACAAGTCAGAGGCTGTAGAGGTGGGAGTGCAGCTCTCTCCTCACAATTGCTCAGGGACAAGCATGGAGGAGCAGGGCAGGGCCTCCCAGGGTACCAACATCCCAGCACTGCCTGGGGCAGATGCCAAACTGTTCAGAAGGTTTGCTGGCAACACCTGCCTTGCTGCAGGTCCAAAGGCTCCCCGAAGAGGGGTCACCCTCTGTTCTGCATGAGACGAGAAAGGCCAGGAAATAGTGCAGCTCTCTGGTCCCACATGCATGATCCCACCCTGGAATTCAGTGCTCCCTGGCTGGCCAGGCACTCCAAGTTCAATGTACAGTTGCAGGGCTGCAGGGGGCCTGCTACTGTGTCCTTTGTACAGCCAGCTACCTCTGAGGCCTGCTGTGCTATGTGTCCTGGTCTGGGGACAACAGGAAAAGGACAGGATTGATACAAGCCAGGCCATGGCTTCAGTGGATGACTTTCTCTTATGTAGGTTTCCTGACTAATGGAAATAAAACTGTTCTCCACATCAAAATGTCTTTCTCATTTTGTTGTTGTTGTTGTTGTTTTTATTTGCCAGTCCTGGGGTTTGAGCTCAGGCCTGGGTACTGTCCCTGAGCTTCTTTTGCTCAAAGCTAACACTCTACCACTTGAGCCACAGCACCACTTCCAGGTTTTTCTGTGTGTGGTACTGAGAATTGAACCCAGGGCTTCATGCATGTTAGGCAAGCACTCTACCACTGAGTCACATTCCTGAGTCACATTTCTCAATCTCAGTGAAATGTATTGTCCATGGGACACAGGCCAGCTGTGTGGCCTGGCTCCCATTCACTCATATTCTGTGCCATAGTTGGTCAGCAGGGCACTCCACTCCACTGTGTCCTATTCTTACCCAAGGTCCAGGGGCTGAAGAGAAAGGAGAGCTTAAGCCAGGCTGCATTTGCCTACAATCCTGCCCTCCTCTTGACCACAGTTAACCATACCTCTGCCCAGAGCCAAGGCAGGAAGGGAAGCTTCCAAACAAAGGAGAGGAGCCAACGTGTGAGCACTGATGAATCTCCCAGGTCTGGGTATAGAACTGGGTTGCCAGAGACCCAAAAGTGCAACCCCTTCACTTTGTATAAAGCGTGGCTTTCACATGATGAGACACAAATCTCTGGGAAGTGTGCAGCTTGTCTTAATTTCCAAACTCTTAATCCCCAACTTGGACAAGCTGAGCCCTGGGTCTGGTGGGCTGTGCAATGGGAGCATAGATAGGGCGAGCCCTTAAGGGGAGGATGGGAGGATTTCAGGCAGGCTCTGCAGACACAGAGGTCAGGACCAACCTGTAGAGAGGATGAGGATAGGGAGCTCTAGAAACAGGATAACCCATATCAGAGAGCAGATAGTGTGGCAAGAGATAGTGGCAAAGAGACCATTGTAAACTCTAGAATACCTGTCATGAGCCTGGAGAGAATGTCAACATTATAATGCTCTTGACGCCTTCCAATTAACTCCTTTACGTAAGCAGTTCAGTTAAAAGTCCAAACAGAATATGGATTGTTAGGATTGGGTCTGGCTGTCTCAAATACAATTGTAACTAATCATAACTTAACCAAAAATTGATTTAAAAAGAAAATGTTAATGGAAAGTTCAAAGGCAGGCAAGCTAGCAGTGGTATGGCTACAAATGATGCCAAAGGAGTCTTTATGGACCTTTCTCTGCTATTGCTATTTGTTGTGTTCAACATCACCTTTAAAACATATATAAGCTGCTGCTGTTTCAAACATCTCAGCCACATCCCAGAAAAATTAAGGGGAAAAGGTGCATACAGGGGTAGTTTGTATCTCTCTCTCTCTCTCTCTCTCTCTCTCTCTCTCTCTCTCTCTCTCTCTCTCTCTCTCTCTCTCTCTCTCTCTCTCTCTCTCTCTCTCTCTCTCTCTCTCTCTCTCTCTCTCTCTCTTTAAATCAGGAAATGGCTTTTTTCATATGTGAAAGCCCAGAATGAAAACAAGTTTCTTGTATCCTGCTGGTAAGAACCGGTGGAGCTGTAATGTATCTTGTGAAGGAATGCAGAAGAATGGGAATGAGAGGCCACTGGCTGTGATGCCTCTCAGAACTCAGCCACGTAATCCTTACTCCAACCCAGGCCCCAAGAAGTGGAGATGAGAAAACTCTTAAGTATTGAGCCTGGAAAATATGTGTTCAACTGGCCTTAGGATGAATGAGTTAGGGTAGATCTCACTCTTTGAGCCATAGAAACATATTATAGAGCAATGAGAATAATGTATAGAACAACCTGACAGATATACAGATGATTATATAATGTTGGGAGTTGTTCTTTAATAGGATATTAAAAATAAAACCGTGTTATGAATTCAATTGTAATAAGCTAAAATTATGGCCGAGCACCTGTGGCTCATCCCTATGATTCTAGTGACACAGGAGACTGAGATCTGAGAATCAAGGTTCAAAGGCAGTTCAACTAAGTAGACAAATCCTTGTGATTCTTATCTCTAATTAGCCACCAAAAAGCTGAAGTGGAGGTATGGCTCAAGTAGTAGAGTGCCAGCCTTGAGGAAAAAGGCTGAGAGACAGTAAGAAGCCTGAGCTTAAGCCCCAGTACTGACTAGCACAAAGAAGTAGAATTATGAAGTTAAGAGAAGAACCATGTAGTAAAATATTTTCTATATCATCAAATTATTGCTATAAGTCAACCAACATCCAACTGTGGATGTCTTTCAACCAGTATCAAATGGTTAGTATTTTCTAAATCAATAAGAATGACAAAAGCCCAGCCTTCATTTATAGACGACTAATTTTAAATGTATGGCGAAGAAAGAAGAAACCCCCAACAGTCCAGGGAACACACATTTTAGCAGCAGTGCATTTACCAGTTTTCAGCTCCACTTTCTCAGTCTGTGGCCTGGCATTGTGGGATTACAGGATCTTAACAGAGTGGGATTATAGGTTGCTCTTACATTCTCCTGCCATTTGTATTGCCTGATAACCTATAATATGAAATGCTACTTATTTACAATACATATTGTTTAAAGTACAGTAAGATGGCCTGGGCATGTGGACTCCACCCTTCCCAGCTGGAATGCAGCTGTTGGTCCTTCTAGAGGCCTTTGTGCCAGGCACAATGGTCTGCGTGGCACTGTGAGACACACATCAGGGTCCAGCCCAGATGACCAGTGCCTGACCCAGACACTATGGTCCCCAAAGACTCTCCTCTCTTCCACAGGGCAGCCACGGGATACTAGGTATGTTTGTATCTCAAAACAGGTGACTCCAGTTCCTTGGTGACTTACCTAGTTCATGCAGGCATGACATTCAGCCTCTTCTCCCAGGCAGCCTTCCTGGGTAGTCCAGTTCTACAATGTAATCACTCTCCCACTATGCCCCCACACAAGGATTAGCCTGGCCAGGGCTCCATACTATCAGTGTTTAGCACAGTGGGCACTCAACTTCTGAAGGGTATAGAAGAAAGTCAATGCTCAGTGACAAAATGAGCAAAGACTCAAGCTAGAGAAGCCCCAGAGAGTGAAAGGCCCATTTGTGAGAGAAGGTGGGGATAACAGGGGCCATGAGGCCTGGGCTAGACTTAGGAAAAAGATTTACAGGACAGAGGGAAAGGCTGAGGTGTGCACCGAGTCAAGCTGAGGAGTCGTACATGAGAGCCCTGATAAATACATGGAGACATGATACAACTTATGGTGGGGGTGGGAGGGAAAACTGAGAGAGAGAGAGAGACAGAGACAGAGACAGAGACAGAGACAGAGACAGAGACAGAGAGACAGAGAGACAGAGACAGAGAGAGAGAGACAGAGACAGAGACAGAGACAGAGACAGAGACAGAGAGACAGAGAGAGGTGGGAGGAAGGGGTGACATTGCCCAAAAAGAATTGTAATCATATCTGACTTAGGTAACTGTCACCCCTCTGCACATCACCTATATAATAATAATTAAAAATTAAAAAATAAACATATAGAAGATGAGGATGTGTCATGCTGGAGCATGAAGACTGTGAGTACATGGAGCCCAGGATCCCCCCTGCTGCCTGACACTAACTGAGCAGTACATATTTATCCTCATCTCACAGTTATATCAACATCAAGCAATTATGCAGAAGTTTTCATTGTGTCATGTCTATGCGTGCACACCATGTAACTTAATCAGACTCACCCCTCCTTCTCACTCCATCACGCCACTTCCCGACTCCCAAACTAACCCCAACAAACTTTATTAGTCTACTTTCACACGTGTACATTAAGTATTTTCTCCATATTTGCCCTCCATCACCCTCTCTCTGTCTTCTTCCTCTCATTTTCCCTAGTGACCACACCCTGGACAAACTCATTGTATATTCACTCATTCTTTCTTTCTTTATCTTTTTTGTTGGTTGTAGGGCTTGAACTCAGGGTCTAGGCACTGTCCCTAAGCTTTTCTACTCAAGCTAGCACTCTACCACTTTAAACTACAGCTCCAAGTCTGGCTTTCTGGTAGTTCACTTGAAATAAGAATCTCATGGGCTTTCCTACCCATGCTGGCTTCAAACCATGATCCTCAAATTTCAGCCTCCTGAGTCAAGAGGATTACCAATGTGAGCCACCAATGCCCAGCAATCTTTTATTTTGTAACGTATGGCAATTGTTCAAAGGAGTGTGACCATGGTATCTCACATATCCATACACCATACTTTATTGGATTGATTCTTGCTTGTCTTTTATGCTCAGGCAAAGAGAAAGTGTAAGTTAATTATATATGTTGGATTTCAGAGATGGACTTAGTGAAGAACTCTAACTCTGGCATTTTGTAGTCATATAATTTTGTATACATGACCTAAAGTATTTTCTCTCCCGTTATTATCTTCCTGAGGAGGCCAACTTACATGTCAATAAAACACATCATGGGTCCTTACTCCTATGGATCATCAGTAATAACTGTGGGCACTGGTTATACTGGCAATGGTGATGTTAATGCTGTTATTTACTTCCTGTGCCAAGGAAGGTCCTGGTGCCCTGGACCTGCCCTGTGTGCAGACCTGGGGGTATCTGGGTTCCCCCTGGGCCTTCAGAAGCATGCTCGATGGCAAGAATTCCATCACTAGGAACCCCTCAAACAAAAGGTAAGTTGATCCCTCCCTCTTCACTATTACCATGGTCTGGGCCTTTGGCTCCACTTAAAAGCTTTAGACATATTAAATTCAACAGTTCCTTTGAGTAAAGATCAGTTTACAAGGAGGCAGCCAAAGCAGGTTTGGAACTGCTCTAGGTGATCCAGGGGGCTGAGAAGCACACACATACAGAAACGGGGATGTGAGGCACAGACTATGAAGTGGGGTGCAGAGACCAGTAGACAGTTAAGAGCATGGCATGTGCCTTATTTGAATGTGGCTTGAAGAGTCAGCTCCCTGGGGCCACTGAGGCTAGGCTGTTGTGACTGCCTGAGACTCAGCTGCTCACTGCAAAGGTAGGTTGACATCTGTGTACATACCAAGGTTGGCTACAGTCCACTATGTATTTTGAAACTTTGAACCCAAATTTGAACTATGCACAGAAGCAGCTATAGGACAAACCGCATTCAAGTTACCAGGAGTCTGATGATCCAGACTCTTCTGCCTGGCCTGGGAAGAAATGGGAGACTTGTGTTGAGTAGGACTCTCTGATTACACTCACATTTTCATGTGCTCCAAGTGGCCATGACATGTTTCCTGTTTCTGTGGAATTTAATGTCCTTGGGACATATTTTATATGATGCCATGACAACGATTCCATGTCTCTGATCTTACAGGACCAAACCAAGCCAAGTTCTTTACCTGTACAGAAGCCTGGCTCTGGCTGGCAGGCTACCGGAGGGTGGTTGGTCTAGACAGAGTAGACAGGTGCTGTGTCTGGCCCAGTGCTGACTGCTGGGTCAGAAGGATCAGCAAGATGGGGAAAGAGTGAGGCCAAGCTGCATGTTTCCTCAACATCAAACAAGATACATCACATTACAGCCTTAAAAGGGGAAGCCAAGCCAAAAGAGTCAAGTATTCAGGCTCAGCTAACCCTTCCTTTCCACAAGCCAAAGGGCAAGTGAGATGAGTGTTTTGTTGCTAATTTTTGAGATGGGGGGTCTCAAGAATTTTTCCGCCTGAGTTGGCCTCAAAGTGTAGTCCTACAAATACAAGCCTTCTGAGCATCTAAGATGACAGATATAAGCTACTGGTTTCAGCTACAAGAGACTGTTTTGATTATTATTTATTTTGTCCCCCAATTTTATCAGGAAGAGTATATAATACCTTGGGAGACATATAATATCTTTGGCCTAGTGTCCCATCGTGATTTTTTTTTCTCCCAAGTCCCAATCACATTTTTTTGTTCACTGTTTTGATTTTCTTTTTTCTTCTTCATTGGTTGTGAATCCTTCTGGGTCCGGTCCGGGAGGGTAGAGGGATGTGACTGCTGTTAGTGGACAGGTGCTGAAGTCCGAGTTCTGGAATACCTCTGCCAAGGGGCCCACAGCTCCTTTAACAGCACTGCCCCCACAGCCATCAAGCTCAGAAACATTCCTTCTTCAGCAAGTAGAGTGGCCCTGTGTCCATGCTGATTTGGGGCTGGCTCCAAGCAGCCTGCCTGGGACCCGGGTAGTAGAAGGAGACCTAGAATGAGGATGTCTAGCACATAAGCACTGTTGCTTGCCTCTGCTGCAGATCATCTACCTGAGTCAACTTTGTCCCACTGAAAGAAAACACCACACACTGGGCGATTTGTAAGGGATGTTTAGCCTGGTGTGGTGGAGCTGGAAATGCACATCTGTGTCATTTCCCAGCAGAAGGGTGCTGCCCACAGCCCCACTTCCAAGCACTGTGGTAAAGGGACTACATTTTCCATGCAGGAAGTATGGAAACCATTTACACACAGTGAAACACATACCTCTGTTTACAGTGACCCTGAATCTAGCTCCTCCCTTTCTGCGGTTCCACTTACCATGGTCAACTATGACCCAAAATTATTACATGGAAGATTGCGGAAGTTAACAGTTCCTGTGTCTCGACTGTGTTGCTATCTGAGTGGTGTGGTGGCCCTGCACTACTCGCTGTCCTTGCTGGGTATGAGTTATTCCCTGTTCCAGTCCTAGCTGCCACTCCACAGGCACCTCCTGTACATGAGTTAGGGTTGCAGCTCACGTGCTCTTGGTGTGCTGGGGATTGTGCTTAGGACCTTGTGCATGCTTGAGAAGTGCTCCACCACTGAGCTACATCTCCAGTGACCCTTTTTGTACTTAATAATGGTCCTTATGTACAGGAATAGTGGTGTTAGTGATTTGGATATGACAGGAGCTTCAGAGTGCTGTGTGTGCAATGTTCACCCTGCAGCAACTTTGGAGGTGCTGTATCAGCACCACAGCACTCTGAAGGCCAACTGGTTTTGCTTCCAAGCTTCTCTTGCAGTGAGTCCCTACCCCCCAATTTGGAGTGGGGATCTCAACATCTATCTAACAAGCTGACTTAAGAAGGAGACATATAAAGGGTTTCACTTCAGAAAACCTAGCAACCTAGAACCTACCAACTTGTTAGTCTGCCAGTGGGGGTGGGGAGGGGAGGGGAAATAATGGATGCCTTTCCATATATTCTGACCCAGACTTGTGCAAATAACAAGCAAAAGACTCCAGGTGTGCCTGGGCTTCTGGGAAGAAGGCCAGGATAAGCCCTCTGCAGCTGAGAACACAAGGTTCTCTCATGGCTGTGTCTCATGCAGTGTCGAACTGGTATGGAAGGAAGGGCAGGGCCCCCGCTAGCCTGAAGCCTGCTTTGAATGCCTTTCAGTACACGGATGGGAAGTAGGGTACAGGTATGAGTAAATGCGAACCAGCTGTGCGGTCAGGGAGAGTTCTGACCACACAGCTTCTTCCTGCAGGATGGAGAGAGTTCCAGACATAAGGAACTGGTTCAGCACCCTCCCCAGTGTGAATTCATGCACACACACACACACACACACACACACACACACACACACACACACACACACACACACACACACACACACACACAGAGGAGTTCTGGACCTAATTTCACTCCCAACTCTGCCTTTATCGGCCCACAGAATCCTGGTGATCATATAACTACTCCAAGTTAGGTGATGGTCAAAATGGACATAACACAACACTCAGCACAGGCTGACTGAGCAGTGCAGTGAGATGCTGTCACTAAACCTTAGTGTCAGGCCACCGATGACTACCACAACTTCCAAGAAGGGAAGAGGAAGAAGGTCCTAGCAGAGTTTGGAAGGGCAATGTATGGTGACACACCACTTGGTTTCCAATATTTATTGGAAATTGTATTTCTTTCTCT
Source organism: Dipodomys merriami (assembly GCF_024711535.1). Classification (NCBI taxonomy): domain Eukaryota; kingdom Metazoa; phylum Chordata; class Mammalia; order Rodentia; family Heteromyidae; genus Dipodomys; species Dipodomys merriami. The sequence goes on from NW_027205381.1 coordinate 7,101,336, forward strand.
CACTGTCAGCGGGTTCTAGTTCTCGGTGAAATGAAGGACTCTCTCCTTGCCTGCCTCAACCTCTGCTCTAGTCTAAGTATTTAAAGAACAATTAGGCAGTGACAACTCGCTGATGAATGACTCTGCTCTCTGCTCTTTTCATCACAGTGGATGCTGGCTACAGACACAGTTTCTGCAACACAGACAGCTTCTAAATTAACAGCTTATCCCAGGGAAGGTAACCACAACGCTGGAACTCCTGCCATAGTGTCTTCCCCTTCCCATCTCTCTCATTCAATTCCAGGAGGAAGCAGCTCTGTGGGGCCAGAGCTCAGCTTTCTCCAGTAGAGCTTCTGTCCATAGGGACCTATGCCATCAGCTTCCACACCCCAGTCCAGAGGCCTGGGTCAAAGGGCTTCACAGTGGTGTTCTAGGAGAAAGGATTGCAGTGCCTGAGTTGGAGGGTGTGGCTTCCTCTAACCTGGAGACCAACAGCAGGCACTCAGTGATGGCTTCAGATAAGCTTCCCAACCACTGGAGCAGATGTGTCCTCACTGGAGCTCACCAGTGGCTCGACAGCAGGAGCCCCACCAGCAGCCCCCTTCTCTCAGAGGCTGCTACTACCAGGGAGGAGGAAGCAACACCTAGGCATTACATAAACATGCCAAGCTTACTTGTACGCACATTCACCATTGTCAGGCATGGTCCCGTGCTGAAGCAACATAGCCATGTGACTAAGGCTCTTTTCCTCATTTAACAAGATTTGGGAAATCCTTTCATGTAGCTACCTAGCAAGTCTACATCATTCTATATAATCACTACATCATTTTCTCTGTGCAAAAACTTATGGATTAGAATGGGGTCACCATGCATATATTATTATGAGCATGTGAAATTTGGTATAATTTTTGTTTGTGTGCTGGTACTAGGCTTAAACTCAGATCCTGGGTGCTGATCCTTAGCTTGTTACCTCAAGACTGGTACTCTACCACGTCAGCCACACTGCTTCCAGCTTTTTGCTGAGATAAGAGTCTCATGTACTTTCCTGCCCAGGTTGGCATGATCCTCAGATCTCAACCTCCTAAGTAGTTAGGATTGCAAACGTGAGCTAGCAACACCCAGTGAAATTTGGCATCTTTTCATTTTCATTTTTGTTTTAAGAATAATGTCCCCAAAGTGAAATGTTTGTGTAAAAATTCCAAGCATTCAACAAACTGCTTGGCAACTTTCGAGTTTTAGGCATGCGCCCTCAGCTTCTTTGGTCACTACCTCAAGGAAGCCTGCTTCCTTACATCCTAGCCAATGGTGGATGCTATTGGTCTTTTTAATTGTTCAACCCCAAAAGAGTAATGTAGAAATGTACATTCCTCTAAGCATTAGCATCTTTGCATAGGCTGCTGTTAATCTGAGAATTTCCTGTGGATCTTTTGCCTGTTTTTGCTTTTTAATTGTTGTCATTTGTGTTCTTGATTCCTTGATAGCTTTTTATGTATTAGTAGATGATAATCCCCTATCTTTTATTCTTTCCTTGTATGTTATGTACTAGTTTGGCTTGCTTGCTTGGCTGCATTCTACCACTTGAGTCACGCTTCCAGTCCAACTTTTTACTATTTGTTTTGGAGATGGAATCTTTAAGACTTTTCTACCAAGGGTGGCTTTGAACCACAATCCTCCAATTTCAGTTTCCTTTATACATAAGATTACAAGTGTGAGCCATTACAAGTGTGAGCCTTTGCAAGTGTGAGTCATTGTGTGAGCCATTGCAAGTGTGAGCCATTGCAAATGTGAGTCATTGTGTGAGCCGTTGCAAGTGTGAGCCATTACAGTATGAGCTATTGTAAGTGTGAGCATTGCAAGTGTGAGCCATTACAAGTATGAGCCATTGTGTAAGCCATTGCAAGTATAAGACATTACAAGTGTGAGCCATTTCAAGTAAGAGCTATTACAAGTGTGAGCTGTTACAAGAGTAATCCAGCGCCTGGCCACCCTTTGCTTTCTACTGTTTTCCAGAAATCTGACATTTGTTACTCAATTTGCAAATATTTTTTTTCTCTCCTAGAAGTTATTTTTAGCTTTTGATCACATTCTTTGACTTATGTTTAGATTATGTATACATGCCCCCAAATTTTATCTTAAATTTTCTCCTCCATCTTGCATTTTGACTCTTAAATACAACTTTACTTGTCATGTGGCATGAGTTTGGCATGGTAGATAATTTTTCCAAGTGTCAACTATGAGAATGCAGAATTTTCCTACATATTTGGGACTTACTTTTAACACAGATAAAAATATAAATTACTGCAAACCCTTTACTCCATTATAGAACTTAACAACATTCATATATTGGCCCTGTATAAGTTCCAAAATATTCAATAATTTATACCATAAAAAGTAATATGCCTTACATTATTGGTTAATCTTCTATGTCAAATATTCTCTTTGATTTGTACTATTGTTGTCATTGCTGGTGTTGTACAAGTATGTGTATATACTCACATTTTCCCCATTTGAAGATCCATTAAAATATCTTATAGAGATTTGGTTAAAGTGTCCTGAAAGCTAATTGGAAGAGATGCACTTTCCAGAAATGGACTAGGTGTTGATTTAAATTTCTTTTAATCTCATCCTTAGACTTTAAGGCTTTATAACTTTCTCATTATACATCCTGCATATTCTGTCAGGCTAGACCTAATTATTTTATGTTTAGGGTTACTGAATGCATGAGGGGTTTTTTTTTGAATTCTCTGTTGATATTTAGGAAAATAATCTATTTGTATTTGGTTCCTTTACTAAGTTATTTTATTTTCTTAGATATCCTGTATATAGAGATAAGTGAAAATGTTGTTTCTCCTTCCCAACATTATATTTTATTTAAAAATGTGGGGTTTTTTGCCACATTCAGTACACAGGTAATCATGAGAATTCTTGTCACATCCCATCCTCAGTAGAAACATTAGACCATTATTGTCTCCATCCCTCATGCTCTCCACTGTCTTTTTGTCCTGACTGGGAAACTCCATTGTTTTCATAGGTTCTGTGACAACAGCTGTGTGTCCTGCCTTCAGGTGTGAGTCCAGACTGGACTTTGAACATCCCCAGGCACCGATAAAGTTGTTAAGCTGGTCACCAAAAACACTGAATAATCAAGCATGTTGTTGCTAAACACAGAGAAATGAGCCCCAGTACCAAGCCATGTTTTGTAGGCTTTCAGATAAACTCCAAATCCACCCCTCTCTCTGCATGTGCTCCTAACAGAACCTCTCCATCCTCTCTGATTCCTACTAAGGGCACTACTGCACTCTGGACATTAAATTCCCCAATAAACACTTGGAAATATCCATCCTGAGTCTTTTTTGTTTCTTTCTTTCTTTGGAATCCCAACATTTTAACCAAATAGAAAACTGATTTTTTTCTCCATTAATTGTCAGTATGATATATTATCTAATTATCCCTGACACCAAACCACTATTTGTAATTAAGATGCTAATATTTTAGTGCTTTTTATTTACTGCAAACTACAAAAAAAATATTAAACATGGAAAAATGTATCAAGCAAATGTATAATTCTATGCATTTTCCAGTAATGACATGTTATACTTGCAATGCACAGGAGGATATAATTGTTAATACATTATTGGACACTTTTTTGCTGATACTAGTACTTGAACTCAGAAACTTGAACTCTCTGCTTCTCTAACTCACAACTTCCTCACTCACAGCTGACATACTGCCACTTGAGCAATGCTTCTCATCTACCTTTTTGCTGCTTATTTTGAAGATGGAATCTTGAAGGTTTTTTTGCCTGGACTGCAAGTCTCATTTTCCTGAGTAGCTAGGATTACAGGCATAGGCCATTATGTTCTTGTTTTATTTTTTTTCATTGAGACAAGTTCTTACTATATAGCCCAGGCTGGCCTCAAATTCTTGTTCCTCTTTCCTCAGTCTCCCAAGTTTGGGGATGACAAATATTCAATATCACACACAGTCCTATTATGGGAAACGTTGACCTTATGGATTTGTTCTTGTTTTGCTGGTATTAGCTATTGAATTCAAAGCTTTGTGCTTGCTAGAGAGTCACTCTACCACCTGATCCATTCCTCTAATCCCTTTTGTCTTGGTTATTTTTAAGGATAGGGTCTTGATTTGTGCCTGGACCAGCCTGGTTGGAGATCCTCCTGTTAGTACTTCCCTGTATCTCTGGGTAACAGTCATTAGCCACAATATACAGCCATTGCTTTATATAGTCTTGTGAACATGTATGCCTCGACTTTCCTTGAACCACAATCCTCCAACCTGTCTTAGCCTCCCAAGTAGTTAGGATCACAAGCTTGACCCACTGAATCCAGCTTTTGCCTTAGGTTCTAAAGTATTTTTTTTCTCAGCTTCATCTTGTAAATTAAGTTTAGCAGTCATTTTCTATGCTACACATGCTAGAAATTAGGCACTTTCTTCTTATTTAAGATTTGTTTTTTTGAAGCCCCTAATAAACAGTCTAGATATATTGACTTTTTACGACTACAATTTTTACTGGTTTAAAATTTTCATAGATGGATTTTCTATTGTTTCTAAATTTAATTTGGTCTTTATGTATTGCTGACACACCATTTATTTTATGTGTTATTTTCAAATAATACAAAGATTTACATGTTCAAAAGATTATTAATCTCCCCCATATCTGTAATCTGCCATATATCCATTCCTAAAGGGGATTCATTTGTACTTACAGTTTTCCTTTTTGTTACAGCCAGACTCACTGTCTTGAGGTATTTTATTGCCTTGTAATACCAGCTGTAGTATTAGGTTATTTTGAATACAACATTGGAAGTTTTTATTTGTATGTATTTCATTAATTTCCATCCCTACATTAACTTATTTCTCCTACTAGATATGTTATGATTTATTTATTTTTCTGTTGCTCTTTTTTATTGTGTGAATGTGTGTGTGTGCATGTGCATGCATGTGTGCTTAAATGTGTGTATGTGTGTGCTGGTCCAGTGGCTTGAGGTTGGAACTTGGTGCTGTCCCTGAACATTTTTGCTCAAGGCTACCATTCTACCACTTGAGCCACAGTACCACTTCCAGCTTTTTGGTGGTTAATAGGAGGTAAGACACTCATGGAGTTTCCTGCCCAGGCTGGCTTTGAACAGTGATCCTCAGATCTCATCCTCCTGAGTAGGAGGGATGACAGGTGTGAGCCACCAGCGTTCAGTTTATTGAGTGAATTTCCTTTTTTAATGAAACCCATCTGTTTTAGTACAAAGGGATTCCAACTCAACTCAGTTTCTGAGTGCAATGCACCCTGGTCAGTGTCACCCCTCCCATCTTTGTCCCTTGTGTGTCCCAACTCCAAGCATTTCCTCAAGTTGCCTGGTTTTGTCCTGTCTGGTTCAGAATTATAACCTGAATGTCCCTCTTGACACTAAAGTACATCGTTCTCAGGCAGTGTGCGCAGATTGTTCTCTGTTAGTAAATTGTGGAAAGTTGGCATAACTTGCCAGATTTTGGATCTTGGTATTTTTGAGGATTGGGTTTTTTTTTTCTGCCCAATGTTAGGATATGTTCAATTTTTGGAATAGCCTAAGAGGTTAGCAAACACTGTGAATTTTCAAATATATGTTTACACATCATATTCACACCATAATAAAACCTACACACACAATTCAAACGTGGTAGGATAATGTTTTTTCCAACTCTCAGCAGCAGATATTATTTGTGTGTATGTGTTTGTGTGTGTGTGTGTGTGTGTGTGTGTGTGTGTGTGTGTGTGTGTGTGTGTGTGTACATCTATACTAGAGTTTTAACTCAGGGTCTTGTTCTTTCCTTTAGCTTTTTCTGGCTGGTGCTCTACCTCTCGAGTCATACTTCCACTTTTGGCTTTTTGGTGGTCAATTAGAGATAAGGGTCTCTTGGATTTTTTTGCCTAGCTAGTTTCAAGCCAAGATCCTCCAATCTCAGCCTCCTAATTAGCTAAGATTACAGGCATGAGCCACCAGCATCCAGCATGTTTTTATCTTTTTACTTCTGAATGAAATATATAGTTGTATTGTTCAACTATGCATTTCTATCTGCTTTTTTGTGTATCAATTGATTTGTTCAATGGTAATGCCTTTACACAATTACTTAAAGATAATACAACTCTAATTTAAAAAATAAAAATAAATTTCTGCCCAAATACTTTTTCTTTAAGAAGCTACCCTATTTACAATAGTAATAAAAACTATATGTGTAGACTTATTCTTGGGAGTTTGTGATTTTACATAACAAAACTTTCTTATTTATTTCTTTTTATTAGTATATATTAGTTGTATGTAGTTGTATATAGGCATTTACCATGTTGCCATCTATGCATATGATGTGCACTCCTTCTGCCATTCCCCTGTCTTCTTTCTTATAATAATTTCAGCAGACTTCTCTGTTGTTTTATGACAGAACATACGTGCATACAAAATACCTGGAATATTTCACCCCTCCCCATGCCCTTTTCCTCTATCCTTCCCTCTCACAAAACCTGGCACAAAACCAGTACAGAACCTGTCCTTATTCCTTTGTCATATTCTGTCCGTATTCTGGGTTTTTTTTTTACCTTTTGTTTGACTTTAGACCTGTTCACCCACTTTTATTCTTAAATTTTTTTCTTCATATATATTTTTATTATAAAAATACTGTACAGATGGATTACAGTTACATGAGTAAGGTAATGAGTACATTTCCTATCGAGCATTGTTACCTCCTCCTTTTGTTCTTAAAATGTTTAGCATTGTTTTACTAATGCCTAAAATCAAACACTCCCTTTCCATTCTACATGTGGAATCAATTTACAATCATTTTTATACTCAACTGGAAGTATTGATGGTTTCTTTGCTCAACTGCAAGCCTTTTGTCAGGCTAACATTCCTCATTACCTGGAAAATCAGATCAATTTCTTGACTAATGGAATACAAGGTGGTGCTCTTCTGGGAAGGCTCATGTCAAAGTGTCTTGATTTGCCCTTCCAAATACATGAGCATTTGGCCAAGGGTAGGATTTTCAATTTGAATTAGAAATGTCCTTACAACTCTGAACATGATTCACCATCTTTTTCTATCCACCTTTGCGAATGACAAGCTGGATTCCCCATTCCAGTTCTTTCTCCACAGAGATCAAGCTTTAGTAGGCATTTTGCAAATGCTTCCTTTGTATTCTTCACATTCCTCATTAATGATGCAAGGAAGGAGTTTCTGTCTCCTGTGTCACATGCAGATCTTTCCACACACAGCCTAGGTCCTAGAACATTTTGTTGTTCTTGTTCTTGTTTGCATTGATACTGGGAAACTTACCCATCCCTCTATCTCTTCTATTTTATTTTTGTTCATTTCATCTGTTTGAGTTTTTGTGGTGCTGCTGGCTGCTGGCAACGTGGAGTCCATAGGTGTGAAGAGATTTCCCCTGGAAGACAGCCATGTTCAACGCATGTGCTACAAAGCTGCGATTCAGGGACATTTCAGATCACTGCAAATCTTGAAAATGGAGCCTACATGGGAGGGACACTTTCTACAAGCACCTCAGACCCAATGCAGCCTGCCAGACTTCCTACCACCAGGTTCTAAAGAAAATGTGTAAGTGTAGTAAACTTCTTATCACCAGTTCTAGAAGGACACAAGCACCTTCAGCTCAGACTCATGCATGTACCATAGGCAGTGAAAAGCAGCTTTCTTTCTTGGTCCAAGAGAAAAGATAGAAAATCCAAATTCCTACAGAGACTTTCAGCTCTTTCCTTTACTTGATTGGAAACATCACCAGTCGTGTGGGTAAGGGGCTCTCCTAATGCCTTACCAACCCTGGCTCTGGCCCCGGCAACCTCTTTCAGAGAACCCTGGCCCCTCCTGCCACTCATGGTCTTCAGAATTCTCTTTTTCTGTGCTGGTACTGGGGTTTGAACTCAGCCTCAAGTTCTTGCTTGGCCTTTTAGCTTAAGACTGGTCTTCTACCCTTTGGGCTTTCTGGATAGCTCAATGTCCTGACCAACCATAAGGCTTTTGAGGATCACTCCTCAACACACATCACTTGAATGAAGTCCTATCATATTCACAGGTTAAACAGATATAGTGCACATGTTTTCATGCTTTCCCACTGTAAAACTGTCATTAAAGCATGCATGCTTCAAAAGACAGAATCTTGGGGCTGGGGAAGGTGGCTCACTGGTAGAGTGCTTGCCTTGCATGCATGAGGGCCTGGGTCTGATTCCTCAGCACCACATAAGCAGAAAAAGCTGGAAGTGGCGCAGTCAGCAGCTCAAGTGGTAAAATGCTAGCTTGAGCTGAAGAGCTGAGGGACAGCACCCAGGCCCAGAGTTCAGGCTCCTGACCGACAAAAAAAGGAATCTTTCCAGTCTTTTTTTTCCTACACTTTTCCCTATTCCATACAGTATAGCTTCTGATGAGTAATGGGCTTCATATCTTGAAATTGGGATGATGGATGCTGTAACAATATGTACAAAGTCAAAATTTGGGAAGATGTGGGGGAAATGGGGCTCAGACTGAGTAAGCAGTGTTAGCAAGAGTTGAGCATGAGCACCAGGCCAGGAGGTACACAGGCTCACTGCAAGTTAGTCTAGCTGACAAAAGTACAGTAGCCTCCAAACCTCCTAAAGATTCCTCCCACAGCCCTGGGATATGCTGAGAAAGCCTGCAAAAATCCCTTGAGCCCACTCAGTTCTCTTTACTGATGCTTCCTTCTGAAATCGCCACTGCATATGGTTCACCTCTATGTATCTGCTCATTCCATAGACAGATATTGTGACCATGTGTTCTTTAATCCCCACAGTGACCACACGCATCTGAAACTAGCCTAACAGGAGCATGTGACTGATGTGTCTCCTTGGTTCCCTCAAGCCCATCCCCCAAACTGATCAAGCAATAGAAGAAATAGTACCTGCAGCCTGCTGGTACTGATCTCATTGCTATTTCCCTTCAGTTGAAGAACAATGAGAAGACACTAAATGGCTTTTTCTTCATCTCTCACTTGACCATGCTGGTGTAAGTTCCAGTGCCTGAGAGAATCTGGCCCATTTCACTGGTGTAACAGTCATCCTCCAATGTATCTCTTGGCCCACTTTTATGACCTTGGTCTTGGACTTTTAGCTTCCAAAGTGAGAGAAGTAAATGTCTGTTGTTTAGCCATAAAGTCAGTCTATCATGTTTCATTGCACAGCCTAAGCTAAAACAACCTGGCATAGAGATAAGAGAATTTGGGTGCCATCTTGAAGAGGAAATAGGAACTACTGAAATGAAAGACTAACTGTAACATCAGCCCTACTGGTGACATTGGCCCTTCCCTACTTCATTCTGGTATGATTGTGGCATGTCATATAAAAGGAGATGGGCTTCCCAAAAGAACAGTCAAGTAACAGTGAAAAGGAATCTCTTCTTGGGGGAGCTTGGGCTTATTTTACCTGAGGGATTAGCAGATTGTTTTATCTAGCCCACATAGGTATTTATCTGGAATGATAGTTTTAAATGATTTTACCATTTAGAAAGGAAGACAACAGGCTGGGTGCCAATGACTCACGCCTGTAATCCTAGCTACTCAAGAGGCTGAGATCTGAGGACTGTGGTTCAAAGCCAGGTCAGGCAGGAATGTCTGTGAGACTCTTATCTCCAATTAACCAACAGAAAACCAGAAGTGGCACTGTGGCTCGAGTGGTAGTGCACTCTCCTTGAGCTGAAGAACTAAGGGATAGCACCCAGGTCCAGAGTTCAAGCCCCACAATGGAAAGAAAGAAAGGAAGAAAGAAAGAAGGGAAGGAAGGAAGGAAGGAAGGAAGGAAGGAAGGAAGGAAGGAAGGAAGGAAGGAAGAAGGAAAGAAGGGAAAAAGCGAGAAAGCGAGAAAGCAAGAAAGAAAGGAAGAGAAAGAAAAACAACATTCTTCATGGGCACAAGCCTCACTATTATCTTTCTTATTATAATATCCACCTAATTTGTGCCTGTATGTGTTCTACCTGAACAAGTTGGAAAACAACTGTGTTTCTGATTCCTAGCTATTAGTGCCCAGGGATGGAAAGCAGTCATTAGGAAGTATTGATTAGATAACTTGGAGAACTTAAGCTACTGGGGGCTATAAACAGAGGAAATGGAGAAGACATGTTTGCTCTTTAATAAACAGGAGAAAAGGATAAGGCCTGAAAAGTAAGGGGAAGTCAAGAGCCCTCTCCACTGGTGGCCAGAGGAGAGGTAGGCAAGGTGATTACATAATACTGCTCTTTTCCTTGCCTGCCTTCCAGCTATCTCTTGGCAGTGGTCAAGTGCAAAGAGCTCCAGGAGACAGACTCCTAACTTTATGTGGATGGGCAGGTATGAGAGAATCCTCCTGGTGACTGGCACACGAAAGCTGATGCAGCCACAGATAAGTGCCCACATAAAGCAGCAAACCCTCTGTTCTCAAATATCAATGAACAGGCACAAGTTGGTGGCTCCTGAAGACTCTTGGGAAGGATTAGAAATGCCTGAGCTCAAAATCACTAGAGTTTTATTAGAGATGGAGGAATGTCTGCTGGATTCACTGCAGTGGAAACAGAGAGGTTTCCCTTCACAGAACAGTGCCCTCCCACACTGTCCAAGCCTCCTGTCCTTCCTGGCCTTCAACGATTGATAGACCAGAGAATATTAACCTGTTTAGATGTAGCAGATGCCGGGGCTGGGGGCAGAAGAAGAGGAGGGCACATGATAGGTAGAGGCTGACCACATACAAGGGCAGCCCTATCTCTTGCATGCATTCGTGCGCAGCCTGGATTCTAAGGAAGAGTATAAAACATACAGAGTATGCTTGCACGCGCACACGCACACACACACACACACACACATGCATACCACAAGAAATCATGCAAACATTAAAGCAAGTGTTTAGAATCACAGTAAGTAGAGAAAACTTTCCAGAAACCTGCTAATGTCTATTGAACATGTTTGTGAGTCCGGAGCCAGGCACTTCATACTAATATCTGTTACCTCATTTAGATCACTTTCTTCACTTAGCAAATGAGGAAACTGAGGCTCACCTCTGAAGATTATTCTGTCTACATAGTTTGGACAAGGGTCCAGGCCGGGAAGCCTGGATGCTGTGTAGGAGTCCAGAGCGGTAGCCATACTCCACCATCAGGCTCCCTTGGAACACAAGACACACGGAAGTGGGTGGTGTGGGTTTGGGAATCCTCCAGTCACAAATCAAGCTCTGATTTAATGGAAAACTTATTAGAGAAAACTTGACGTTCAATAATGAAATAGAAGTTTATGAAAGTTGCACAATGAGTTGTCTCTGGGAATGAAGCATAATTTGCATTTAATTATAAAGGCAGTGTTCGATATGGGAGCAGTGCCAATGAAGCTCCCACTTCTCCTCCGATTTCAGGGGGTGGCAGCCGGCCTCGAAGGATTCATTTTGGGAGGATAGGCTTCCTCACAGCGCCTCATCACAAAACACCCAGCATCGTTTGGGGCAACTATTAAAACCCTGCTTTGTGAGGAAAGACTGGGTTCCCTGGGGCCCAAAGAATCCCAGGACATGGTTTCTGCAAATCTTCAGAGGAAGTACAGGCATAAATGGGATAGTGACTATGGTCTGCCTGTCTGACACAGACATGGCTAGTCAGGAGAGGGTGTCATGGGCTAGAGATATGGCTCAAGTGGTATCACACCTGCTTGGCCACGCCTACTAGCCCTCTCTTCAAATCTCAATGTTGCCAAAAATAAATGAAGGAAAAAGAGAAAGTGTGGGCATAGGATGATCTACTTCAAAGAAAAGTCCTAGCGTGACTCTCCTCCTGTCTTTCTGCTGGTGAAGACAGGCAGGACTTCCATGGAGTAGTGTCCAAAGTTCTCCTTGCCTGGACCATGCAGCCATGTCTCCTCTTCTCGCCCACTGGACAACATATACCAACAACTCCCAACCCATTTCACTCTCCTGTTCACACCATGAGACTGCTTACCCAAATCACTCTCATTCATCCCCCTTATCTTCTTTCCTTTGTTCCTCTCAACAAAAGACCCCAGTATGTGATGCATCCATAGTGCTGCTGCCTAAGGTGGCATCCCAGCCTCACTCTGGTCTTTGTGCATTCACAGAAACTCCGTTAATGGCTAAGCTGCATCTCCGGAGCATACTTCTGCACCTGGCTCTCCAAGGCTCCTTTCAAGCTTGATTGGACACACCTGGAACCTTATCTTCTCATGGAAAATCCACATTGCCACAAGAGGCCAGCATGTAGTCAGGCTTCTTCTGAAAGGGCCTGACTGCCCGACTTACCACCCTGCAGATAGTGGCCACCCCACACACAGATTCGGCCACCCAGAAGCCGGGGGTCTTTCTCTGGTGGAGGCTGCCTGGATGATTGGAAGGAATCAGATCTTGATTTGGCTATGTAATCATTGGGTCACCTAGGAAAGCTATTTCTTTCATCCTCAGTCTCCCTATCTATGAAATGGCATATGGATGACATATTGCACACCCAACACTCCACAAAACAAGAGCTCTCTTTCTGTCTGATTGAGGTTAAGGAGATAACATAGTTGACTGGCCAGAGTCTGTAGCTGCATTCCTAAATGCTGCTATCTCTATGCGGAGCTGTCTGTCAATGGCCAGGAGAGTGTATGAGTTCCTGGGTTTGGCAGGGTCCTTTCTCTTCCCCAGTTCCATTTTCCTGACGTTCTGCCTGGCACCATCTTGTGGCAGCAATGAGAACTGCATGTGGCTCCTCAGGAGTAGGCCTGTTGTCTACTAGTCAGGCCATCAGCGTGAGGCTCTGCGTGTATCCCCACAACTCTGTTATTCTAGATTGCTGATGCAAGTGGCATGTGACTCTTGGCCATCAAGGTTTTGCTGAATCAGGCCTTTTATCTAAGGCTACTTGTGATATCCAATCTCAGCAGAGATTGTGCAAACATACTGGCGACTGAAACCCGGGCAAGAGAGCCCTCCAGCGTTCCACCCAAGGACATGGAATCCAGTAGAAACAAGCTCTAATAGACACACTCCCATAGGCCCAAATCATCCAATTTGTCGATAAAATACAACCTTCCCATGGAAACATTGTGTTCTTCAAGGTCTGCAGTGTCTACATATAAGTCACTTCGTCCCTCCTCTCATCCAGTCCTGATCAGCTGCCTCCACCTAGGCAGGCCATGAAAACTAGTTCCAAAAGACAGAAAGAATGGTAAGAAGGAGACCCAGAGAAGACAAGGGTGCAAACACAGCCCAGGCACAGGTACTTTGGCTCTGGCCTCTTTTGAAGATCTTCTATATTTCCACATTCAACAACCAAGTCACAACTCCATCTTTGTGCCAGAAAAACATCCACACCCCACCGACTGCACCTGTGGCCCTAGACCTAGGTTCCCGCAGGCCCCTGGCTCTCTTCAGAGCAATGCCTTGAACAAGCACCTGTGCCAACTTGGGTTCCTGATGGAAGGCAGGGACACTTTTCACACAAAATGCATTGATTCCAGAACTCTGAACTGGCATAAGGTGACTGTATGCCAGGTAAGGATTTGTACTTGCCTACCAGTGAAGAGTGGCCCTGAAGTCCAATCTGACAATAAGCATTTAGGAGCCACCCATGTGGTGATTCTAGAATACAAGGAAACACATACACAGCCCAGAAGGATTCTCTCCTTCTTCTCTGCCCATCCCACATTCTGCCAAACTCAAACCCTCTTCTTCTCCCCAAGCCATTCTTCTCCCCAAGTACAGTGGGTGAGGAGGGCAAGCCTCACACTGAGGATTGTAGAAATGGTGGGGAGAGGAGGTGGGGAGAGGAGGTCCCAGGGGCCTTGTTAAATCACCCTGCCAGGCCCTGGCTCTGCATCTGAAAAGCTCACTGCATAAAAAGACCACATGCTATCTTGTAAAGCCTCATGCTTAACTCTGGTCATGTGGGGGCTGCCCTGTTGGTGAGTTGTCCATCCTCATCTCATCCAGCCCTCATGGACTAATTCCACCTCCACTTCCCCCCTCCTTACTTGCTCTCTGTCAACTGCTGAGCTACAATTCAGTGGCCCTCTCGCTTGCTGCATGCCCCTGCACGTCCAGGGCCTCTCCAACTGGTAGTTAGAACTGTAATTGGAGTCACTATGTAGAACACTAACAAGCAAACAACAGAGCCTCAAAGGTAAAGGAGGAGATAACCACATGTGACAATAACTGTCACAAGACACTTGTAAACCACAGCCTGTACATGACCAAATATCCCTGAACACACATGCACATTTGCACACACGCACACACACACACACACACACACACATACACACACACACACACTGCAAGGATATCTGCCCATCACAGCTGTCCAACAGTGAACTGACCACCCCCTTTGTTATTGATCCTTATAGCCAAGAGGTTTTTTTCTCTGAAATAACTCATGCAAATCCTTCTCATCTTACCTTTAAAATCTGTCTTCCTTTACCTCTCTGAATGTACTCAATTTATTATAGCAAACATGTACAATACAATATACAATAAATTGATGCAACACAGATATGAGAGTAATAAATACAGACAATATGCACTATAGTGTATGTATTCCCATTTTTCATATATTACCTTTGAAGACTCTCCTTCTGTTCTTTTGGAAGAGCAGTCATTCCCAAAGGCAGATCACATGGCTTCCCCCATATCTCTCTTCAATTCAGGGGCTCCTTGGTTCTTGAGAACTGAAGTCATGCCAGCCTCAGCTCGGTAAGCCTGCTCCTCGCCCTATGGCTGGACCAGGCCCTCTCCACGCGAGGTCATGGCTGCATCATACACATATAGACTCCTACAGCTGGGAAAGCCAGCTTTCCTCACCCAAGGAAATCACGATTTCAAAACAAGGAAGTCAGCAACATTTACCAGGGTGCATGTGTCTCTTGCCCTGCTTTGTGTCACAAGGAATCATTCCCACACATGCAGATAACACATGCTCCACTCCATAGGAAGGACCAGTGTGGAAGAATTGCCTTTGTATTTGTATTGAAAGGAGTTTCTCCTCCAGAGGAAAGAGATTTATAGGCTGTAGTAGAAGAAATAATAAGCTGCAATGAGGAAGGCCAAATGAATTTAACTCCCAAGCTGGCTGCAATGGAGAATCGGCCTGGACGAGTCACTCCTCTCCGTGGGTCCTCTGTTCAGCACACAAAGAAATGAAGGGCTAGACACAGGGTTTGAGCCAAGCCTGTTGTTGTCTTGTTTAGAGACACAATTGAGTCACATTTTTGTTATGGCTTTTAGGTCTAGGTCATTCAAAACAACGTGTCCTTCCATGTAGAGTGCCTTGATCTGCACTCTACTACTCTTGTGACAATGAAAATCCAAGGTCTCCTCAGAGCCATGGCAGAAACCAAGACCCACAAGGTGGAGCCCCCGGCCTCACCAGAAACACTGGACAGCCACAGTGCTACAAACAAAAGGAGACTTTCAGACACCACACCAACATGCTAAGGAGAAGAACAAGGCCAGTCATCTAGACCTTAACTCGGAGAAGAATTAACTGGGTTTCACTATGCATTCAGTATGTGTATCCTGAATGGCTGTCCATTAGGTCACATGACAGGGAGTGAGTACTTTACATAATATTAAAATAAATTCTTGAGCAGATGCTGATTGCTCACACCTGTAATTTCATCTACTCAGAAGGCTGAGTTCTGAGGATTGTGATTAGAATCCAACCTGAGCAGGAAAGACTGTGAGACTCTTGTCTCCAATTAAACACACACACACACACACACACACACACACACACACACACACACACACACACACACACACACGGGAAAAAAAAGTGGAGCATAGCTTGAGTGTCAGAGTATCAGCCTTGATCAAAATGCTAAGCCGGGCACCAGTGGCTCACACCTGTAATCCTAGCTACTCAGGAGGCTGAAATCTGAGGATCATGGTTCAAAGCCAGCAGGGGCAGGAAAGTCCATGAGACTCTTATCTCCAATAAACCACTAGAAAACCAGAAGTGGTGCTGTGGCTCAAGTGGTAGAGCGCTCACCTTGAGCTGAAGAGCACAAGGCCAGCGCCCAAGCCCAGAGTTCAAGCCCCACGAAATGCTAAGGGACAGCACCCAGACCCTAAGTCCAAGCCCTAGTACTGTCAGAGGCACTGTCTCCTGCTAAAGTCTTCTTCCCAGCACAACCAGCACTCTTGCCTGGGACTCTCAGATAAAGTGGGTGTCAGGAGGCAGACATAATGGAAGCCTGAGAGGCAGCAAGCACTTGGCTTGTGCAGAGGGAAGTCCAGGGCTGGTTATTGAAAGATGACAAGTGGAACTTTCTTGCCTGAGGGTTTTTAAGTTCAGGTCCTCAAGGGCCTGCTCTAATGAATTGATAAGACCTATTCTCAATTAGCTCAGCATTTGCATAACAACAATTAATTTCTGTACTGAAATTGCTCCGTTCATTAGGTGAGTTGCCTCTCTCGCGGCTTCATTCTGCTTAATTGGGCCTAGCAAATGCTTCTTGTCACATGTCAGGACACCATATTGTTCAGGCATGTTCTGGGTTCGTATCAGCTTCTACAACAGATGTCTGCTGAAGCCAGGAACATCCGTAGGCCTGGGGCTGGGAGAAGGTGGGGCTTCAAACACCTGTGCCTGTACCACTTGCTGAAAATTGTGCACACAGTGGAGCACCAGAGCCAGCACCTGGTCCTGTGGGCCCCTAAACCCTCCTGCGAATCTGTGAGTCTGTGGGAGCATCTCCTTCCCTGTGTGCTGACTCAGTCTTTCTGCCAACACATGCTGACACTCCCTAACAGGAAAATGAGAAATACAAAATGCTCCAGACTCCAAAACATTTGATCCCCAAGGGAACACTACCAATGGACAATTCCATACTATGAAATTTGGGTTTGTTTACAAAATTAGTACAATTATTGTACAAAATTACCTTCAGCTATGTGTATAGGGGGTTTGCAATATACAAAGTTCATGTTGAGACTTACATCCCAACCCTAAGATACCTCTTTATAGACACACATATATCCCAAAATCTGCAATCTGGTCCCAAGCATCTTCGGATAGAGACATTAAAGCATGTAAATTTAGAGCCAGGAGGCTAAGAATAAACACTATGCCAGTGCTGGGGCTTGAACACAGGGCCTGGGTGCTATTCTTAGCTTTTTCACTCAAGGCTGGTGCTCTACTACTTGAGTTACAGCTTCACTTCTGGCTTTTTGATGGCTAATGGGAGATAAGAGTCTCACAGAACTTTCCTGTCAAGACTGACTTCAAATTGTGATCCTCAAATCTCAGCCTCTGAGTAGCAAGGATCACAGGCATGAGCCACCGACACCTGGCTCTCTTTGTTTTTAATCTTACACTTAGGATTTATCCAGAGCTTGAAATAACATGTTTTGGAAAAGCATCTCAAGAATAACATCTCGTAACACTCATCCTTAGATTCAAAGGGCGTCTTGTTAAAGGAAAGTAAGTATCTCCTAACTGTCATCTTTTCTGCCCTCCTTAAATATATTTTAAAAGAAAAGCACCTGGCAGAGTCTTGACCTTCTATCACTTACGTCAATTAAGGAGACATGTTCTCGGGGAATCTCAAATTTACTAGTTCATGAGAACCAATTAAAAAGGGCTGTCACAACAAATAATGAACACGTTCAGGTTCAAAACCTAGATGCACAAATGAAGTTAAAGACCTATAAACCCCTCTGATGATTCAAACCTTCTAAGTACACTTGACACAAAGAGACATTTCCTTTTCCCGTGCCCACATCTCTCAGACACTGGGGATATGCTTTGTCTTCCTGCTTTTCTATATGCTAAATAAACTTCTTAAATAAACTTCACTCATAACCAGACCCATCCTTAAACTCTTTTTTGTGTCAATGTCACAAACTTAGATGGCATTGATGCCACGAACATGGCGCTGAGGTTCACAAGCTCTAGGATTCTGAGTTTGGACTCTTCCTAGTCCTTCTAGAGACATTGGCACTCTGTCAAATCTTTGGACTGAATGAGTTTACTGGCGGAATTTGGAATGTATCTGTAGACACAGAATTTACATATGAACATGCACAGATTGTACTGGATTCTTCCCTTTGCCCTGCAGTACTCCGCCTCCCTTGGATCAGTGCCTTGGCAGGTGACCTACATCGACTGTACCATCTGGCTTCCAGTTTGGCTTATGGATGAGAGGCCCCAGCAGGAAATTGGATAGAAAAGAAGGTGCTCCTGCCCAGAGGCTCCCATGCCTGGCTTGGATCCTGTAGCAAAGGTCTCACATCAGCCCTTCCTGCAGCTGAGACCTGTCCCCCTGTTCCTCCAATCAAGAGGAGAAGCTCCCTCTGCTACCAGCTGACCATCCCTTTCATTGGCTATCTTCTACTTTGTTTAGATAGTTCCTTTAGCGAGCTCTCTTCAGTGCACCCTTCCATTTGCCATCTGCTTCCTCCTCTTGCTGCCGGCACTGACCCAGTAACAACTCCAACTAAGAGACTTAAATGGGCCAAGACAGCAGAAGCGCAAAGACCAAATGTTGGTCTCACCGGCTTCCCCTGTTCTTGTCCCACAACACACCCTGGGGACATGGATGGGAGGCTTCCATTCTGGCAGGAGCAGATTGGCCAATGGCTCAAATATCCCATGATGGACATGCCAGCAGATATAACTCCAGAGAGACAAACATTACCAAGTCAAACCCTCTTTATTAGAAAGGGGATTCATTTGTTTCCATTAACATGAATAATTCAAAAATGTATTTCACTACTGCCTCTGGACCCTGTCTCACACTCCACCTTGCTCCTCACTGCCTACAGTCCCACACTGGCCTCCTGCTGTCCTGAGCACCAACAGCCAGCTCCCAGCCTAGACTGGACACCAGCTTCTTCCTCTACTGGGGAGCCTCTTCCATGATCCCCTCCCTGGCTGCCTTCACATCTCTGCTGCTTTCTCTCCTTTTCTTCTAATCTATTGCAATTAACACCACCCAGTATACTATGCACCTGTTTATTGTTGACTCTGCTTCTTCTGCATACAGAGTAGCATCTGAGTGACAGGGGAGAGGTCATTCTGGTTCCACTGCTGGAACTTTGGTGCTGTGTCATCTAGCACAAAGAAAGCCCAGAAATTTTTGTGTTATAGTAATGTCTGCCTGACTGAATAAAATATAATTTAGGATATTTCCTTACTCCAGTGTCAGAACTAAAGAAAGCATTATTGTCATGCATAAATCATACTACAAGACTTCAAGGCTTACTTGCAGCATGTTCTGCTCATGTGACATTGGCATGTTATTTAGCACTTTCCAGTCTGCATTTCTGCACGTGGGAAATGAATCTGAGTATGAGCAGAATGCCTACTGATTGCAAGCTACGAATAAGTGTTGTATATTATTTATTTGGTACATTTTTTATGATCTTTGTAGAACATTGTTCTTGTAAGTCTAGGAAGTGGGACTCAATATGATGATATCTTTTTCTAGTTGCTTAAAGTTAATAATTTTCATAGTTCTTAGTAGATTGTTCCTTTTATCATCTCCTTATATATTGTGTCATAATCATGCTTTTAGACTTGCATTCCATCTTTCTTATAATAAATATGGTAATATCAGCTTAATAATGAGTTGAATTATATGTTAAAATATATATTCTTCTATCAACAGGTTTTTCATATAATTCTAACTTGAAATTTTAACCTGTATACTTACTTAATTTATATTTTTTAAAATAGTATAGCAATTCTACTTTGCTTTTTCTCATCCTAGGAAAGTGATATCCTCTCTGTCCTCTAAATGCAGCTTTTCTTCCTCCTTAGCATTTTGTCTAATGTTTTTACATCTTAGTGATGAACTAATGGGAAGAAACATTATCATTCACTGTAAATCTTATTTACATTTATATATATATATATATATATATATATATATATATATATATATATATATATATAATTACTTGGTCACTTTGTGCATCTCAGTATTCCCACTATCAATAGTCTTCTTGTTGAAAATCATCTATATTCTTTTTTTTTTAGAAAAGATCTATGTATGGTAAATTGCCATACCCTTTGGCTATATGGTAATCTTTGAGTTGCTCTTATTCTTGGAAATAATTTTCTAAGCTATAGAATTGTTGTTAAAATTATTTTCCACTGGGTGCCAGTGGCTCACACCTGTAATATTAGCTACTCAGAAAGCTGAGATCTGAGGATGGCAGTTCAAAGCCAGCATGGACAGAAAAGTCCTCATGAGGCTCAATTAACCACTCAAAAACTGGAAGTGGCGCTGTGAGTCAACGTGGTAAAGTGTTAGCCTTGAATAAAAAGGCTCAGAGACAGTATCAGTGCCCAGGCCACAAGTTCAAGACCCATGATGGACCAAAAAAGTTATTTTCTTTGTTAGTGTAGATTATTCCATTATCTACAGGTGATTGAACTTAGAACCTCAAACTCTCACTTAGCTTTGTTCACTCAAGTCTAGCACCCTACCACTTATGCCATCTCTACAACCAGGAGCCTCCCCCTGGCCTCACTGGTTAACTGGAGATAAGAATCTATTTGAGTTTGTCTGATCAGGCAAGCTGAGCCTCACCCTACTGAGGAGCTAGAACTACAAGGATAAGCAATCAGTAATCTGGCTTAGAATTTTCTATTTTAATTTATGTTCTACAGTTTCATGTTTCTAAGTAAGCTTTTTAAAAATATATTCACACTTAAAACCCAATGTGCTTTTCTGTTTACAGTTTTCAGATATTGTCACTTTTCCCTTTTCACTAATGATTGCTTCAAAAATGTCTATCAGATACATGCTGCAATTTTCATTCTATCTTCTATGACTCTCAGATCATCCTTTTGCTTTCTGTGCATAATGCTTTTACAGAATTTTGATAGATAACATTTTGCTATTTTTTCTAATTTGCTAATCCCCTCTTAAGTTGCATTTAGACTATTGTGCTACTTACCTCTTATAGACATTATTGTTCTTTAAGTTCAATAATGATGATTTCTAAGAACTATTTGATCTTTGTCTGTGGCTGCCTGTTCTTTTTCATAATGGGCTTTTATTGCTTATCAACTCTTTCCCTTTCATCTCATTTAACTGTTAAACACTTTTGCTCTGCTACTTCTAGAGTCCTAGGAGTAAATACTCCTTTGTCTTCCCTCAGCAAAGCTTTTGGGTAGATGTTACCAGAAGTCATTTTCTGTAGGAATCCAGGACAGCCCTGAAGCTGTGTAGAAGGCCCCAAGGGAGGCCCTCACATTGGCTTCTGTCAGAGCCCTGGGGTAATATGATTCTAACTCATAAAATTGTGTGTGTGTGTGTGTGTGTGTTACACAATGGCATAGAAAGTGTGCACTAGCACCGCATATCTTATCCTTGTACATCAGAGGCTGGCGTATCAGTTTCCCACATGGTCTATCACAGACCATGGCGGGTGGTCTACATGAGGTTTCATGCGAAGCCCAGCTCCAGCTTCCACAGGGCATGTGGCTCAGGCTTTGACATCTATCTTCACAGAGCACTGAAATCCTTGCGTGAAAGGTCAGCCCCTCCCTCAGCTCCCAGCTCTCACACTGGCTTCATTTACAGCTTTATATTTCCTCTTTCTCTGTGGCTCCCAGCAAATTCTTCATTTCTCTTTCTTGTATTGAATCTTGGCTTTGTTTTTTAATTGCTTCATTCATCTGTCTTAGACAAATGAGCTCAGACTTTTAGTCATGAGAGCAAATGGACATATCTAATAAAGTGCCTAATAGACACCTCAATTTTTATCTCAACCACAGCCTGGCCAATGCCAGTCTTCTTGTATCTGCAAATCACACTGACAGTCATCCAATTGCTTGGAGCAAGAAGAAATATACAGGGCTCTGCCTGACCCAAAGCCTTGACCAGAGTCTGAGCTCAAGTCTTGGTAGTTAGCATTGGCTTGGATGTTTTCCCCATTATGTCAAGTGATATGGAGTTGTCCTCACCCCCACACTAATGGGTAGCTCTGGCAATGGACTGGAATCCTTTGGATGCTAGCTTAGGATGTGCATTCCTCAAAAGAGTACATTTCATCTTGTTAATTCCTGAAACACAAGAAGCTCCAGTTTGGCTCCTACTAGGTTACCACAGCCATATTAAATTTCCCCAGAAATAATCCAGCTCTCTGATTTAGTTTCTAAAATCTGTTTATAAGGGGAGAGAGGGCAGATAAATGAAGACAGAAAGGGTAGGCAAATGCAATCACTATCAATGTACCTATGTGGAAACAGAACCAGATAACTTAAAGGGACAGGCAAGATTAGGAATGGAGGAGAACAATGGGACAATGGACTTTGACTAAGATGCACTGTACTTATGAACTTTTGTTGAATTGGAACCCCTTTGTACAACTACTTAGAGACAATAAAACAAATAAAAAGAATCTATTTATATCCTCTTGAAGATTGGGGCTATCTAAACCCACTTGGCATCCTCTGGAAGTCCATCATTGCACCTAGTTTTGTCTTAGATGTTTCATAAGGTTTCATGATACTGTTGGTATTTGTATTCTGGTCCTTTGCTGTCTTGTTCAGATCCCTGTGACGCCTCCTTCCTGACTTCTCACTTAGCTGCATCTCTACTTCTAATCACATTGCTCACACCCTTTCTATTTAATAGGTTTGCGATCTAAAAAAATTATAGCAGTAAAACAGGATGTGAGACATTGCTCTTTCTCTCTGTCTCCTCCTAACATTACACCAGATGGATCAACAGTTGAACTCAGTCAACAAAACTTCTTCAATCCTTTTTTAAAATATTCTTAACATTTCTTTCCCTTATGAACGCCTTTCTGATCTTTTGCCTTCCTTAGGATTTAATTCCTGATTTGCTACATGCTTTGGCACTTGTCTTTGGGGATGTTTACTCCATGTTAGCCCAGATGATGCAATCTCAGTATGGCCACCTCCAACCTCGGATCCTTCAAAGTCTAATGTCTTGCCTTCTCTTTGTCACCTAGACACCTGAGGAAACATGTCTCAGGGCTCCATGCTCAAGGCTTTTTCTTCTCTTCTTATACTGTTTTTAAGTATTTATACCTAGTCCTATGACTTTTAATATTAGATCATTCTGGTGAGTCCACATCTATTTATCTGCTGCTATCTCAATCTTTCACACAAAATTCACTTATTCCATAGTGTACTTTACCTCTGTACTGGGATACCTAATAAACACTTCAATCTCAGCTCCCACCAGCACCTGTATTTCCTGACTTTCTTTTTTGTGTGTGTGCTGGTACTGGAGCTTGAACTCAGGGCCTTGTACATTCCCTTAGTTTTTTGCTCAAGACTGATGCTCTATTATTTGAGCCACACCTTCTAATTCCAGCTTTTTACTGGTTAATTGGAGATAAGAATCTGTTGAATTTATCTGCCCAAGCTGGTTTTGAATAGAGAACCTCAGATCTCACTCTCCTACGTAGCTAGGATTATAGGCATGAGCCAGTCACATATCACTTTTTTACTTGTCTGACACCCACTAGAAGTGAGCAGTCTGAGGACAGAAAGTTTGCTATTTCTGGGTCTTCACTGTATTGCAGATCTTATCACAGAGCCAGTGTAGAGTGGGCTTTCTGTAAGTACTTGCTGACTGTATTTTCTACTCAGCAGATGACATCAGTTGGCTGCCTGAAACTCTACTGTAGACTTCAATAAAGACTGGGAGATTCCAAAACAGAGGCCAGTGAGACTCCCGTCTGAGTTCTGAACATCTTATGAGCTGAGTACATCAAGGCTCCAACAGGATAGAAATGCAGAACCAACTAAACATAGAACTACCTTATGACCCAGCAATACTACCCTCAAGCATTTATCCAAAAGATTACAAATTGGGATACAGCACAGCCACTTACACAACTATTTTCATTGTTGCCCTATTCACCACAGCCAAGGTATGGAAAAAGCCCAGATGCCTCTCAATGGACAAATGGATGGAGAAAATGTGGCATATATCCACAATGAATTTTGCTCATCCGTTAGAAAGAATGACATTACATCATTGGCAAAGAAATCGATGAACCTGGAAAAATTATGTTAAATAAAGTCAGATCCAAGAGAAACCAAAGATGCATGTTTTATCTCATACGTGAAAGCTAGAACTGATTCATAAATGTAAGTAAACACATATGGGGTTGTATGCAAGTGTACACAAACATATTCACCAAAGCATGATATTTGCAAGAGAGAATTCAAATGATGTAATTCCTTAGGAAAAAACTCACAGTCCAACAACAAAAAAAAAAAAAAAAAAAAAAAAAACAAGAAATGTGGGGGGAGGGGTGGGAAGGCTAGGGGAGGGTGGTAAACAAATGAAGAGAGAAGGGGAAGGATATATACAGTCATAATATTCTATGCATATCCTATGAAATTAAGGGACTTGAGGGGAGAGATTGTGTTGGGAAAGATGAAGAACAATGATTAAAGGAGTGCCATCAATCAAGAAGTATTGTATTCATTAGCTGATTTGTTGAATAGTAACCTCTTTGGACAACTACTTGGAGATAATAAAAATATAATTATAAAAAAATAAGAAACAATGAGTAGGTGTGGCAGTTGAGACATGGACACAGCCAGCTGATATCAAGCGATACCCAAGGCAACACTGTACCCTGCAGAGCTCATTAGTAAGAAGACTGCACTTACAATCATCAATGCCAGAAAGAATCTAGCTCACTGGCATATCCCCCATTTGAAGGAAGGCTCAGTTTGACTGATGGACAACACCTACTTTTTTTGTGCTCTACCACTTGAGCCACGGTGCAACTTCTGGTTTTCTGGTGGTTTATCGTAGATAAGAGTCTCACAGACTTTCCTGCCCAGGCTGGCTTTGAACCATGATCCTCAGATCTCAGCCTCCTGAGTAGCTAGGATTACAGGCATGAGTTACCGATGCCCAGCTTGGACAACACCTCTTATAGGAATCACTAAAGAACTGATCAGAAAACCAGTCTCACTTGCTCAGAGAAACCTATGTGGTATTTTTCCCTGACAAAATGTGCATATGCAAACTGCAAATGCATTAAAGTCTAAGATGACAAATCTACATGTCACACAGCAACCAGAGATTAAGAAACACCAGACGCTGGGGCCATTTCCATTATGAAAATTACATTTAGCAAGTCTCCAAGACTTGCTGGTTTCTCACAGCCTAATTTCTCTTCCATGTGGGCCGGAGCCAGAAAGCCCCTCCTCCTGCCCTCTTGTATGTTCACCATATCCAGTAAAAAGTGCTAGTCTTTCAAACAAAGGCTGTTCATAATATTCAAAACCAATGCCAAACAAGCCAATGATGGACTGAGAGCAGAACTAAATCTAAGCCTTCCAAATATTTAGAAACTCTGACTGATATTCTAGAAAACCCAGGTACAGCTTCAGCTTTATCAGACTTAAGGAAGGAGAGTAAGTGATTAGATCCTGAAATATGTGCTGGAAGCAACATCAGTAAAGAAAGCAACTCAGCTATTTTACCAGGCTGAGTTTGTGTGTGTGTGTGTGTGTGTGTGTGTGTGTGTGTGTGTGTGTGTGTGTGTGTGTGTGCGTGCGTGCGTGCACATGTGCACACACAAGAGAGAGAGAGTACACATACATATGTACTCAATGCATGTCCTCAACACTGATGAAGAGATAAAGACTTCCCAGTCAAATAAGTGGGACCCCATTAATGCCACACACACATTCCCATCCTCCCAAGCAGAGTTTCTCCAGTGTTCGAGGCCTAACACCCATGGCACAAGGGTAGTTGTGAGATTCAAACTCCCAATCCTAATCCAGCCTAACTCCATCAGAAACTCTGGGGTTGGGACTGTGCTAGCAGCATCTCACTAACCCCAGGAATTCTTATGAGTCTTTCACTTTGAGAACCACTGACTGCAAAGCCTCATCTGCTTCAATGATGTCTTTCCAATGTCAGGACTTGCTGGGCAGTCTGCTGGGCAGACTTCCTACTGATGAGGGGTGAGAGGCCCACTCCAGGCCACACAGAGTCACCATAGAGTCCCAGTTAAGGCCCTCAGCTCAAACCCCAGTACTGGCACAAGAAGAAGGATGAGGGAGGAGGGGGAAGACGAGGACAAGGATGAGGAAGAGAAACTAGGAGTCCAGGCTGACATGGACAATTTTAATTTAATGCTATAATAATCTTCCATTTTGGATTTCACATTTCAGGTGTACTAAAGTCTACACTGGTATATTTGTTTTTCTTACAATATTGTTACAAATATTGTGTTTTATCCAACCAAACCCATATATCAAAGCCCCTTATCTTGTATGAATGAGTAGACTTAGAGACAGAGCTTTCAAGTAGGTTATTAAGATTAAATTGTGTCTTCCATGGGAAACTGGGTCATTCTGCCTGGTGTCCTTATCAGAAGAGGAAGGTACAGCAGAGTGACACACATAGAGGAAGGCCAGGTGGTACTGGGGCAGGAAGTGAGCCTCTCCAGCCTGGAGAGTGGCCTCTGAAGAAGCCAGCCCTTATCACACATGCATCTTAGTCTTGGACTTTCAGACTCTCTAACTAAAAGAAAAACAAATATCTGTTGTTTAAACCATCCTGTTATATTCTATTATGGCAGCCTGGGCAGACATACAGCTTCAAATCATAAGATACTAACCCATTGGTCTACCAATTTGCTGCCTAAAGTTTCTTTGCTGTTCTTTTTATTTAAGTACAGTAGCAGTGATTCTTTTTCTTTTTTTTTTAATGTTTTTTATTGTGAAAACACTATACAGAGGGGTTACAGTTACAGGAGCAAGGTAATGAGTACATTTCTTATCAAGCTTTGTTGCCTCCTGTTTTGTTTTTCCCCTACCATCCCCTTTACTCCCCAAATTATATTGACATCAAATACAGTGAAAACAGGGTTTATACCGTGGGGGAGGAACTGACCAAAGAAACAAAAAAACATCACATGGTACCTTATAAATACGTTAGAAACAATAGCAAGAAAGAAATAGCACTTGTGTCCCTACCTTAGGGTTCATTTCGCTTAACTTCATCTTATCTGGTCATATGTACATAGTTTTTGACTTTTTCTGCTTGTCCTAGACATACAATAATTATTGCAAATAAGGGAAAATCATGGGACCTATGATTTTTTGGGCCTGGCTTACTTCACTTAATGTATTTTTTCCAAGTCTTTCCATTTCCTAACAAATGGAGCAGTATCATTCTTTCTGATGGAGGCATAGAATTCCATTATATATACATATATATATATATATATATATATATATAATATATCACATTTTCTTGACCCATTCATCTACTGAGGGGCATCTGGGTTGGTTCCATATCTTAGCTATGGTAAGTAATGCTGCAATAAACATAGTTGTGCTGGTAGCTTTAGTGTGGTCTTGTTTGTGATCATTTGGGTAAATGCCCAAAAGTGGGATTGCTGGGTCATAGGGGAGCTCTATGTGGAGTCTTTTGAGGAACCTTCATACTACTTTCCAAAGTGGTTGTGATTCTTTTTTCTGTATGTTTATGTTTCCAACCTGATGATAGTGGGGTTTTGTAGCCTTTCAGTTTCTACTGAACTTGCTTCATCCAGGACTACTCATTGTTGATACCTGTTGTGTAGTTGGGTAGTTGGATTCTGCTTCAACCATTTTCTGGGAATCCCTATTTCCTAGAATACTATCATCCATCCAGTTTAGATCTCTACACAGCCTTGGTCAGTTCCCAAGAGTAGGTACTTGCATATAACACCTTGGTGGACTTACCCACCTTAGTGGACTTATCTACTTGGGCGGTGGTTTAGCTGGGTGCAGAATTCTAGGTTGGAAACTGGTTGCCCTAGGCTTGTGCAGTGGCCATTCTACTTCTGGTGCTGATTCATTCTGTATCTTGATATTCTCCATTCATTAGGAGATGCTCCATTTCAAAACCTTTTGTAGCATGCTTTCTGGAGTCTTGCAGACTTTCCAATGTAAACACTCGTACCTCTCTCACCTAAAAAGATTATTGGATTATTTTATTCATTTATTCTCACTATTTTTTGGGGGGAGGGGGGTCCAGTCGTAGGGCCTGAACTCTGGGCCTGGGCGCTGTCCCTCAGTTCTTCACCTCAAGGCTAGCACTCTACCACTTGAGCCACAGCGCCACTTCCGGCTTTTTTCTTTTTGTTTATGTGGTACTGAGGAATCGAACCCAGGGCCTCATGCATGCAAGGCAAGCACTCTACCACTGAGCCACCTTCCCAGCCCTATTCTCACTATTTTTTGTTCATTCTAAAGCTACTCTTCTGACCTCCTGAATTTAACGCCTAAGGTGCTTTCTTTTCATTCCCTGCTTTCTACCTACTGCTCCATTTTTTCAGTAATGGTCTCAGACTCATCTTCCAATACCCATACAGAATGCTACCCATTTTTTCATGCCTGGAGCTGATTTTTCTCTGTACATTACCTTGAAAATGGTTCCTGTTTTTGTTTTCTGGATGTGTTGTTGTTCCCTACTTCTCTAGTAATGCCAACGCCCTTCTGTGATACTTTCTGATGCTTTCTCATCTTCTCAGGTGGTGAGGGAGGGGCTACCTTCCCACTGCTGCTCTGAGAGGAGTGAGGATGTCTTGGGGTACTCACTCCAATCCCTTGGTTTCAAGGCCATCCATGGTCTGTGACTGTCTGTGATCAGCAGGATGAAGATGCTCCTTGTCACTGGCGGTGAGTAGAGTCCACTCAGACACCACGTCTGGCGCCTCTGTCCCGGGCTCTCTCTGTTGATATGGCAGCTATGGCGCCCTGGACACTGACAAGGGCTCAGATCTGTCTCCTTAACCAAGCTGCCTGGATTTTTCCTCTCTGACAAAACTCTCTGTACTAGGATGGCACACTTAGTGTGACTCTCGAGCACTAAAACTGCTTTCTTTTTTTTTCTCTTTTTTTTTTTATTGTGAAAATACTGTACAGAGGGGTTACAATTACATGGGCAGGACAGTGAGTACATTTCTTACTATGCGAGAGCTTGTTTAGCTTCCAGCTTCTCTTCCACCATCTTCCTCCAGATTCTGCTTTCTCATCTTTTTCCTTCAAATTGAGCTTGCATTTGTATAGTTCCTGTTTTTCCAAGTGTTACCTTTATTTTTCTGCTAGTAGTAGGGCTGGGACTCAGGTCCTGGGTGATGTCTCTTAGTTTTTTCACTAAAGGCTGATAGTACTCTACCACTTGACACAGCTCCACTTCTAACTTTCGGTGTGTAATTGGAAATTAAAATATCACAAATTTCTCTGGCAAGGGTGGCTTAGACCTCTGATCCTCAGAGCCCAACCTCCTAAGTAGCTAGGATTACAGGTATGAGGCACAAGTGCCCAGCAAGCATTTTTCAAAACTTGGTCTCTGGCTTTCCTATTTCATGTTGGTCTCAAATATTCTAAAATCTTCAATTAGCTTTGAGTCGCAAGAGACAGAGGCTGAGGGGACTCTGTTATGAGTTTGGTGATCATCTTTTCACTCCCATCAGGAAGCCCTGTTACTAGATCTTCAGGCTTTACTTCCTCTTTGGCCACTAGTGCCTGCAGGGACTGTTTCTCTTGGAGTCTGTTGTTATGAAAGATGAAGGCATGTCAACTTACTCTTCCGCCCCCTGTTGTTCACATAAATGGCACCCCCTTCCCATACCAGCTGTCCAGCCCAGAGTTGTTCTCTCCAAGACCTGTTTCCTACCAGTGTGGGGAAATGGTCTCCCCATCACAGAGACTTGAAGATGGGCCCTGGCAATCTATCTGCTTCCTAAAGAGAGGGGCAGATACTTCTCCCAGCTTAGGAACTTTCCAGAGGTCGCTTGTGTTTAAAAAAAATGCCTTGGCTTCTGCTCAAACCAGGTTTGGGGTGTGTGTGTGCGTGTGTGTGTGTGTGTGTGTTGGGGGGAGTGTTGTTGTTGTTTGTTGTTGTTGTTGTTGTTGGCTTTTACTTTCTTCCAGTGAAAATTTCAGTTTTCTCTACTGAGCTACATCAGCTGCCATTTACCATACATTTTTCAGTTTCTTGATTTTTGCTATTTTGCCCTGGAGGGTTTATTATTTTTTAAACTGTTTCTTAGGGAAGGATAATATGTAGACCATACTGCATATATCATAAGAAAATATCTCAATTAGTGGCCAAAAACCAGAACATAACTTTGTAAGCAGGACCCACATCACAAGCACTCAAGGAGCTTCTTTAGTGGCCCCTTCTAAGGCCTCTCTGGAGCTCAGCAGTGGCAGCAGGAAATCCAGTGGCTCAAAAGAGGTTCCTGCTGGTCTCAAGTGTTTCATGAAGGGAAGGTCTAACATCAGTAACATGTGTGACACTTGCTCTCTGCATCACTAGCTGATTTCTCACTTTGTGAAACACTAGAATTATTTTTTCTGTTGCTGATGAGCACATAAGAACAGTATACTTGTTTGTGTTCTTCAGTGAGCACATGTATAAATTTCCACTGGATGTCTGCCTGGGAGGGGAATTGTTGTATCACTGATCATCAGCTTTCCTAGACAGTACCACTAGTCTCTGGATTGTCTTAGCTACCTGCCCTCCTCCCAGCCTCTTCTGAGAATTCTGGCTGCTCTGTTTCATGACCTACATCTTCTTCATTGCAAACTTTTTCCAGAGCATTAGTCTATACTTTAAAAAAAATCTTGTGAAGCATAGTGGTTCACATCTGTAATTCTAGCTATTTGAGAAGCTGATGGTTCAAATTCTAAATACATAAAAGTTATTGAGACACCCCTTTCCAACCAATCAAAAGCTGGGTATGGTAGTGCATATCTGTCATCCCAGCTACAGCAAAAGCATGTTACAGAAGGATCACCACCCAGGCCAGCCTGAACATAAATGTGAGACCCTATCCAAAAAAGAATTAAGCGGAATGGGGGGGAAGGAGAAGGATTGGGATTGGGGGGTAGGGGGGAGGCTGGGAAGGGACGTGAAGGGTAAACAAAAGGAGGAGGCTGCAATGCTTGGTAAGAAATGTACGCATTATCCTGCCCATGTAATTGTAACCCCTCTGTACAGTATGTTCACAAATAAAATTAAAAAAAAAAAAGAATTAAGCTAGCTGGGTGCAGGTGATTTACATATAATCTTAGCTACTCGGGAGGCTG
The DNA here is from genome assembly GCF_024711535.1 of Dipodomys merriami. NCBI lineage: Eukaryota > Metazoa > Chordata > Mammalia > Rodentia > Heteromyidae > Dipodomys > Dipodomys merriami. The sequence goes on from NW_027205381.1 coordinate 7,132,379, forward strand.
AAATATAAGGATTGTGGTTCAAAGACAACCTGGGCAGGAAAGTCCATGAGAACCTACCTCTAATTACTACCAAAAATCTGGAAGTTGGGCTGCGAGGGCTCTGTGGTAGAGTGCTTGCCTTGCATGCATGAAGCCCTGGGTTCGATTCCTCAGCACCTCATAAGCAGAAAAAAGCCAGAAATGGTGCTATGGTTCAAGTGGTAGAGCACTAGCCTTGAGCTGAAGAGCTAAAGGACAGCACCCAGGCCCAGAGTTCAGGTCCCATGACTGACAAAAAAAATCTGGAAGTAGAGATGAGGCTCAAGTGGTAAAGTGCCAGCTCCATCCTTGAGTTCAAGCCCCAGAACTGGCACACACACAAACACACATACACACACACACACACACACACACACACACACACACACATAACTAAACAAAATACACATACATACACACATAACAGCTAAGCAAAACGGGCTGAGATATCAAAAATTTTGAGAATCATAGCACTTCTTAGGTCTATTACACTCATTCTTCACTTGTAAAACCTTAGCATTGATTCATCCAGGGCTCCCCAGGACCTTACCCCATGGCTGGCCAGTCCATCCCATGAGTCCTGGGCTTTGGTGAGCTGCTGCCTTAAGAGCTTTCCAGTGTCCAGTGTCTATCTGCCAATGGATGGTATCCAACAGCTCAACCCTCTCATACTAAGTCCTTCTCATACTAAGTATGGTCGCAGAGTAGTGGCATGTGTGCCCCTGGGAGACCTTTCTGTCTCCAGCCTCTCTGGACCACCAGTTCTGACTTGCAACCTTTACTGCACTGAGACTAAAGCTCACATGGATGCACATGGAAATTTGAGAAGAGCAGAGCTAATTTTTCTGAGTTTCTGGTTTTCCCAGTAAAGATGTTGTAAATGATGACAATCTCAGAGTTCCTTTGGGTGTATCTGTGAGAGTTGGAGGAGATGATGCCACCAGCAAACCTGCTGATAGCTGGCACTTACAAGTTAATGCGTCCCTCTGTCCCTGTGTCTGGTCATTCCTGGTTAGTTTCAGGTCTGCCATTATGCTTGGCTACAAAGAGGCCCAGTGACCAACCAGAAGAGCATCCCAGACAGCAGGCTCCAGACTTCAGAGCAGACATTTTTTTCTCAGAACTGGCAGCACACATGGCATGGCAGGGCTATTTGTCAACATCTACAGGCCTCTCCTGAGCCCACTCTGTGCTAATTATAGTAAACAGGTTTCCATCTGAGTCAAATGTGGCATTTTCAAGTAGGTCACTGTCCCCAATGTGTCACCTTTCTCTGAGGGGGAAAATTAGATCCTTCTCCCCAAAACACATCATCATTCACACGCTTGCCAGCACCCAGACTCACCCTGGAAGGGCTATAGTAACCAATCAAATAAAAGAAAACTTTGGAAGGGCTGCCTGTCCTCCTCTCTTTTCCCCCTCCTCCTCTTTCTCTCCCTTCTCATCTCCTCTCTCTCCTCCTCCACTTCTTCCTCTTGTTCCCATTCCATATCCTGCTATCCATTCCTTGCTTTCACATTTCTGTGGGATGTAAGGTCTCCTCCAGGTCCTCTCCTTTAGTTCACATAGTGGAAGGAGGATTAGTGCCCAGTGGGTGGTGGCCAGGACACTCTGATCTCTCACAGATCCACCAAGCTCCTCTGTAGTCTACAGTCACCATCACCAAGATCCAGGAGCCACTTCACATTCTGGCAGAGAACCATAACTGTGCCTCCTGCCAGCATCCCCCTGTGTCACATAAGGTATGATGGAGACTTCCCTCTTCACAGGGGAGACCACAGGGAGGAACAAAGCTAAGTGATTTTTCCCAAATTTACGTATTAAGAAAAATTATACCTACCATCTCATCCACCGCCCAAGCAGGAGCTCCAAGCTAGGGGCTAGCTTCCTCCAAATCTCTTCTGTCCTTTCTGAATGGGGGAGGCAGATATAAGCAGTAGTCTTGAACAACTTGGAGAAGGAGCTGGGGGGTACTGGCCATGGAGGGCAAGAGCCATGGCTCCAACATCTCCTTCCCCTTTCTGGGATCCTAAGGTTTGTGTGCAATGTCTAAGTGATGATTGGCATGGTCCTGCTTCTCAGGGACTTCAAAACAGCTTTCCCTGACCAGGCCATGCTGAGAGAGCTCTTCTCCCTGTATGCATGAGAAACAATAAAGGTTAACACAGGACAGTGGCAGATCTCCCCTGGAACGCCAGCCAGACAGAGAACATTAGAGCACATTACTGCTTAGAAACACAGCATCCAGTGACAGTGTCACCCGCACTCCAAGCAGTAATTGGCATTAAAAGAGGCTTGGAACTGCAAACCAGTGATTTTCAATTGGTATAAAAAAAGTAATTGACATTAAGTGCTGTTTGGAGCAGCAAACTAGTGATTTGCAAATGACATTCAATAAGAAATCATTTATGTCTATTGATATTAAATAGGCCAGAGCTCAAAGAGCACTCAGAGGGGCAGCTCATGGTGCAGGGAAAAAGGGGCTGATCTGAATGACCCTGTGGATCCTAAGCAGCGGCTGTGAGAACTGGCCTCCCCATCACCCACACCCCAGGGTCCTTCCCTCTACACAGTGGGAAGACCCGGAAGGAGCAAGGCAATAAGGCAGGTGTACCCAGGCTGATTCCACCCAGCAACGTCTCTGTCTCTCTCTGTTTCTATGTATCTCTCTGTCTCTGTCTCCCCCTCCCTTCTGGCCATCCCAGCTGCATCACAGGACTCCCAGAAAGGGCCTATGTCCCGACTCTATTGTCTCCTACTACTACTACTACTTTCTGAGTCCTCTCCAGAGAAACAAGTTTCAGTCAGTGCCTCTGCCCACACCAGGAAGCCCCCACATCATTCTGTCCTCCCTCTGGACAGAGAGGCTCCTCGAGGACACAGTACAATAAGCCAGCCAGACAGGATGAGAGTTCTGGGTGAGTGACTCAGGAATACAGAATGAATATGAGTGGTCTTTGGCCAGAGAGTTCAGGATCAGAACACATGACAGTGGTCACAAGTCCACTCCCACAATGGACAGCTGGGACAGGCCTGGTGAGAAGTGTCCTGGGACTCTCAGCACCTACCCAGCAGAGCAGGTGGTCACTCAGCGGTCATCTACAGCTGAGCAGAGGTATTGCCCAGCCTGAGATCATGAAAGTTGCAATCATGTCCGATTTGTTCAGTGATAGAGGAAAATGAACTGTATTACAGAGTACCTACTAGTACCAGAGGTGCACATGTATCTGACGATTTCCACCATCACCTGTAATCCATATTGCTAATCGTGTTCTAGAAGGAAAGATACATCTCAGAGACCAGTGCTGGCTGAGCACTACCAGGAGTACAGTCTGGGTCTCTCTGATCCCCGAAAAGCAAGGCTTACCAGCACCACACACTGTTACACAATAGACCTCAGCAAGGAGCCATATATGCTACTCACCAGCCATTGACCTGTCCTCAGGAACTCAGGTGGACCTTTCCCACCACACAGCTGCCACTGGACACGGGAAAACACATAAACCAAATGGCCAGTTAAAAAGAAACAGGCAGCCAGAAGCCAGTGGCTCACGCTCACAATCCTAGTTACTGAGAATAGGCCTACTGAGAACAGAATTCTGGCTCAAGGCCTCAGCAAGAGAGGGCACAAAAACCCTCTCAAGTTACAGCTTCACTCACTGGTGCATGCCACTGCAGCTCAAGCAGGAAGTGCATGAGACACACCTGTGATCCTAGCAATGCTGGGAAGCCTAACATTGGTGGATCATGGTTCACGGGTGTGCCCAAGCTGGAACGGAGATGCTAGTCTAAAAAATAGCCAGTGAAAATTAGGTAGAAGTGTGGCTCAACAGTATCACACCAGCACAGCACGCCAAAAACAAACAAATAAACAAATAAAATCAAGAATACACTTAGAGAATGCAGTGACAAACAAAGAGCCATTCATGATAGCAGCCCAGGTCACAAGAGATCTAGAAACATCTTGGAAACACCATGAACCCCCATGAAGCAAGCTGAAGCACTCTGTTCAGAGGCAGAAATGGTTTGAAATAGACTGAAAAATTCACGTCATTCCAGGATTGAAAAAGATGAATATTATAAACACATCCATTTCCCTCAAATTAATGAGTTCAAAGAAGTGAAATCACAGCTGCTGTGATAGTTTTTGAATTGCTTCACTTTTTGGAACTAGGCTCAGTGATTCCTAAGGTCACCTGAACTGCTGAGATCCTGACTGTAGTGTGAAGCCAGCCCAGACAGAAAATCTACCTAGACCACATCAAACAATCAGCAAAAAGCAAAGCTAGAAGTATGGTTCAAGTGGTAGAGTGTCAGCTGAGCAAGCAAAGCTGAGCAAGCTCAAGGCCTTGATTCAAACCCCAATACCACCAAAAAGACAGAAAGACAGAAAAAAAGACAGAAAGAAAGACAGACAGACAGACAGAAAGAAAGAAAGAAAGAAAGAAAGAAAGAAAGAAAGAAAGAAAGAAAGAAAGAAAGAAAGAAAGAAAGAAAGAAAGAAAGAAAGAGAGAGAGAGAGTTGGAGGGAGGGAGGGAGGGAAGGAGGGAGGGAGGGAAGACAGGAGGAAGGAAGGAAGAGGGTGGGAGGGAGGGATGAAGATGAAGAAAGAGGGAGGGAGGAAGGGAAGGAAAGGGAAACACTGGGGGAAAAGGCAGTAACATAGGAGAGATGTAAGGATAATACAATATGCTTTTGAGGAGAAGTTTATAAACAGGCCCATGTAATAAAGAGCAAAGGTAAGGGCTTTGCTGTGTAATGCGTGGGTCGTTTCGAATTGGAACCTATAGACAGACCATTCAGTGAACAGGAGCGCTGAACACGCGGTTTTGAAAACACAGCTGGGACCCTACCTCTGTTACTTCTTCTAACAAGACCGGGGCAAATTCCCCCCGCCCCCTCTCCACCAGGAGAGCAGCAGGTAGCTGGGGAGGTGGTGGCCTTCCTTCAGAAGGTGCAGGTGTCACCCACTCACGCCAGGCCCAAGGCCTCTGCAGCTGTTCGGCGGAGCAGAGCTGGACTGTCCCCACAGCCCCGCTGGGGACAGATGCTGCAGTGTGGACCAGGCGCGTTCTTCAGAAGCTCAGTCCTGGGATGATGCCATCGGGAGGGGACCAGACTGAATGCTCCCCGGGCGGCTGGCCTCCATGGATTTGCTCTGCAGCAAGATCCCACCAACACGCACGGCCTCACCACAGACCAAGGCTAGGAGGCCAGCAGACAAGGCTAGAACCTCTAACACTGCGGACCGCAAAGCGGGCCTTTCACCTTAAACTTCCATTATCTCAGGCATTTTAACTGGCTCGCTCGGTGGACCACTGCAGGTTCGCATCCACAGGACTGTGGACCACGGTCGACTTGCGGCCCCCAGGACTCGGGGGTCTGGGAAGTCCTTCTCCCAAAGACCAGGGAATGCCAGGAAGCCACAGAGAAGTCCCAAGGGGTGCACCGATCACCTGCAGGTCACTCGACACCACGGTACTCAACCCCAGGCACTCCACGATGACTCTGAGTGAGAGAGATTCCCCAGGCTAGCAGAATCGTAGAATGGTGCGTCCTCAAAGTGGCCAGGCCGGTGGACACGGGGCCGAGGAGATTCTGCTGCCATGCCCGCAGAGACTGGACCTGAGCACCGGCCCTCGTGCCTAACACAACCCCACTCTTCTGGGCTGGGGCTGGCGCTTTGGCCTACAATCCAACCTCTTGAGAGGCTGAGAGCAGGGTGGGTGCAGTTTGAGGACCACTGGGCAGGAGAAGCCCAGGACCCCCTTCCCAGCCAGCACCGGTGCAGTGATGTGCCCGTTACTTCAACCTGCATGCAAGGCTGAGACTGGGACTGGAGCTCCCCAATAAAGTCTGTGATTCTATCTTCACCCAGAGAAACTGGGAACGGCTGTGAACCTCGCAAAGACACCAAGTCTGAACTAGGCAGAGTCGGGAAGCAAGACCTTGTCTCAAAAACAACCAGTGGAAAATCGGACTGGAGTCATGACTCGAATGGTGGAACTCCAGCCTACTGCATACAAGACCTTGAGTTCAAACTCCAGGACGGCCAAAAACTAATAAAAATTCTCTCTTTTTTTGTGGGGACCGGAAAGCAGAGCACCCACACCGTGTGCGGGCCTCTTAATTGTGAGCAGGCCCTCATGCACAACCTCATGCACATCACCTAAGAGGAGGCCCCACTCCCGGTTACTTCAGGGTTCCAGCATCTTTCTGAGAGGGGCAGCACTTGCCCCTCACCCGTTCTGTTTCTGAACCTAACTTCAGGCAAGTGCGTCCCACATCTAGGGGTCCCCATCCTCACCTCTGCCCTCACTTTGCCTGAGGATGCTGGCCCACTTGGAGCACCAGCAACAGTGGTATCTCAGAATTCCTTGTTGTGCGACCATCTCCACATTGCATAAAATGGAAAAATCCCTCACAGATCACCAAGTCTAAATGGAGAAGTACAAACTCTGAATCAACCTATAAGAAGGGGCAATATTGGATTAATCATTCTTAATTTTGCCACAAAGGAAGCTTTGGTCTGTATTTCCCTAGGGAATTCTACAGAAAAATATTTCAAGAAGAGTAAATATAATTTCTATAGAATGTGTTTTAAAACAATGAGGAAAAAAAGGAGTACTATCAGTGTCATTCAATGAGACCATCACACACGAAAATCATAGACCAACTTCTCTTTCTCTTAGAAGCTAAATCAAGCCACATATTGAAATTATTAGGCACTATCCCTAAGTAAGATTTATCCTAGGAAGGTGGATTTAACATGCAAAATTAAGTCATTTAATATCTCATATTAATAGAATAAAAGCCCAAATCTACCAGTATACTTGATGATAAAAGCTAAAGGTTTTCTTTCTAAGACCTGGAACAAAGCAAAGATCTCCAATGTCCCCACCTCTATTCTACATAGTACTGAAAGTCTAGCTAAGCAAATAAGCTCCCAAAAATGAAACCACACTAGATATGAATAAACAAAACCATTTCTGTTTTTGATGCCATAATCTTATACATACCCTATCTTGCTACAAATTATTTCATCAAACATTGCAAAATATAAAATCAATATACAAAAATCATTTTAATTGTATACACAAGCATGAAAAATTCAAAAATGAAATTAAGGATACAATTCCAGATGTTGACAATTTAGTGCCATGGTGGTGCTTGCATGTTTACCAAGAATGCCCCAGCCTCTGGGTTTCATTCTCATCAGAGGTGGGGTTAGAGACAGAGCCAGGGATAGGGATGCAGAAGAAGAAAGGAGGAGGAGAGATAAGAGGAAAAAAGAAAAAGAGATGAGAATAGGGAGGGTAAAAAAAAAAGAGAAGAGGAGGCAGAGTATTCCACTTACAATAATGCTTTCATGGCTCAAATGTGATAGTGTCCATATCACATAGAATTTTCAAGGCTTAATTCCAGTGTACCATTGCTGAGTAAGTGGGGACTCAAAATATGACTAGGTTGCACATAATTGAATTACTCACCCTAAGAATGTTGTTCCAAAACAAGCTTGCCATCTCCCTTGACCTCTCATCATGTGTCTACTTCCCATCTCTACTTTCTGCCATTCTTGGAGTAGAACATAGCCCTCAACAGAAACCATGCCAAAAAGACACTGGTTCCATGCTGTGGACCTCCAGAATTGTCACGCAAGGTAAGTTTCTGTCCTGTATAAGTCACTCAGCCTCTCAAATACTGTTATAGTAGCAAAACAAATGGACTAACCTGATATCACAATAGAAAAAAATACTGTGTAATACATTAAGTGAACTATCAAACATATTTAGAAGACTACAAAACATTGTTGGAAAAAATAAGAAGAAGAAACATTATCTCATATTGACTAATTAGAAGACCTAATAGTAAGATAACAGTAATTCCATATTGATCTAAATCTAATGTAGTTCCTAAATATCAACTGGATTCTTTGCAGAAATTGACAAAAAATCATATGGCAATTCAAGATACCAGAAACAATCTTGAGGTGTGTTTCATGCCTGTTATCATACCTGCTTGGGAGGTAGAGGTCAAGAGATCACAGTTTGAGTCTATCTCAGGCAAAGTTCATGAGACCCCATGTCAACCAACAGTTGAGTGTAATTAGTGCCTCCTGCAAGTTATCCCAGGTAGGCAGGAGGCGTAACATTGGAAGGATGCAGGATTTAGGCCACCTTGGAAAGAAAGGTTCATAAAATTCTATCTAAGACAAAGAAGCCTGCCATTGTAGTACACACCTGCCATGCTAGCTACTTCAGGAAGCCTAATGTAGGAGACTTGTGGTCCAGGCACACATTCTGACAAAAAGTAAGACTCTGTCTCTGAATAACAAGTCTGGAGGAGTGGCTAAAGTAGTACAAGATTTCTTTTTTTGTTTCATCCATGTTGTACATTTGGTACCAGAAATTATCTACCTAGCAGGTATAAAGTCCTAAGTTTAAAACCCAGTACCATCAAGAGACAGAAAGTTGTGGGAATGACAATTTCATATATCAAAATTTATTATGAAGATGATGAAAAGTATGGTATTAACATACGGACAGACACAAAAATAAGATTAAAAATCCAGAAATAAGACCTTACAATTATAATCAATTGAATTTTTGTCCTAATGTCAAGAATAAACTTTTCAACTGAATTTTATATCAATATGCAGAAGCAAAGAACCTAGCCCTTCACAGAATTGAGAAACTCACTGAAATCATCACACAGTTAAAGGTAAAAACTAAGGCTATAAACACACTTAGAAGAAAACAAAGGAATATATTTCTTTCACCGTTAGTAAGGGAAAGCATTCTCCGATATGAGACCAAACACACATGAACAAAAGATGAGTAGGTAAATTGAACCTTGTCAGGATTCAAAGCTTTTATGCTTCAAAGGATACCATCAAGAAACTTAAAGGATAATACTTTCTTGTGAGAATACATTTTGTTTAATTGTGGTTCTTTTTGTTTTTCCTTGGCAGTATTTGAGTATAAACTCTTGAACTTGCTGAACAGTAGGGTCTTGAACCATATCACCAAACCCTTTTTGCTTTTACTGTTTTCCAAGTAAGGTCTCACTTTTTGCCAGTACAGTCCTTTACTTCTATCTGCATTCACCATGTAGCTTTGATGACAGACACAGGTCACCACATATAAACTCCTTTTATTGTGTATAGAGGGTCTCAAATTTAAGCCCAGGTTGGCCTCGAACCACAGTTCTCTCCATCTCAGCCTCTGCATCCAGTGCATATCATATTTCTTATGAGGGACTTCCATTTTGAATATATAAAGTACTGTTACTATTCAATAATACCAGAAAAACACAAATTAAAGGCTAGGAAAAATATTTCAATAGGCATTACTTCAAAGAAGATAGACAAACAATAAGTAAGCTCACAAAAACATACTCAGCACCAAGCTCATGAAAGAAAGACAATCTGAGTTACAAGGAAACACCACTTTATCAAAGGATGGCTTTCATCAACACGAAATGAAGCAAGACAGGTTATGGAATGTCAAGGAGGATGTAGAGAAACTGGAATGCTTCATAGCCAAAAAAAAAAATGTAAACTTGTGCACTCAAGAAAGTGTTGCATGTAGAATGACTATAATTTCCTCAAAGTGCACTCCTAAGCTTGTGCTCCATGAAAATGAGACCAAGGTCCACACAGAAAGCTGAGACCCAATCCTCATCACAGAATCACACCTAGTTACCAAATCTGGACACAGACCTAAAGTCTGTTTCTCCAAAAGAAGGTGATGTTTCTATAAACTAACATATCTTTTGAAAATGAAAAAAAAATAATGAAGTGCTGATGTATGTTACAAAATAGGAGACAATCTACTAACCAAAAGAAGCCAATCACAGGAAACGATATTGTTTGATTCTGTTGGCATGAAGTATTCTGGAGAGACAAATCTGTGCACAGAAAACACAGACTTGGTGGCTGGAAGGAAAAGAGGAATAACTGCTCATGGGTACAAGATTTCTTTTTTTGTTTCAGCCATGTTGTACATTTGATACCAGAATTTATCATATAATTGAAACACTACAGCCCCTTTGTTCTCTGCTTCTATGAGTTCAAGGTTCTTAGAGTTCAATTATTAGGAAAATCAGAAAGTTTTTGTCTCTCACTTAGCATTGTGCCATCCAGTGTTCACCCACATTATGGCCGATGATAGGATTCATTCCTTCCTGTGTAGCACTAGTCAGTATTCTGAATGATGTTTGATTGTATCTATAGCTGTTTAATTTTGTTATGTTTTTCTTTTTCTTTTTTTTTGGGGGGGGTGGTCTGGTCGTGGGGCCTGAACTCTGGGCCTGGGCGCTGTCCCTCAGCTCTTCAGCTCAAGGCTAGTGCTCTACCACTTGAGCCACAGCACCACTTCCAGCTTTTTTCTTTTTGCTTATGTGGTGCTGAGGAATCGAACCCAGGGCCTCAGGCATGCAAGGCAAGCGCTCTACCACTGAGCCACCTTCCATGCCCTTTTCTCTTATGTTTTTCATCTATTAGTGGACACATCAAGGTTCTTTTCCTACATCTTCACTATTGTGAGCAATGCTGGGATGTGAGCCAAAGAGAAGAGGCTCTACAGGATGCTAGTCTTCTTTTCCTTGCATGTACACCCACAAGCAGAACTGCAGCAGCATGTATGGTCCCAATGCCAGTTTTCTGAGGAACCTCCACCCTGTTTTTCATAGCAGCAGCACCAAAATTACATTCCACCCCCAGGGCAGAGGGCTCCTTCTCACTGACTCTTTCTATTATGTCATCCTGGAAGGGCACACTGTGGTTTTGATCTGCAATTCTCTGGTAACTGGCAGTGGTGAGCACCTTTTACTACATCTGTTGGCCATTTGTATACCTTCTTTCACAAAATAGCTAAGCACTTTGCCGACATTTCAATTGGGCTATTTGGGTTTTGTGGTTAATCATTTTTGGTTTTGAGTTTTGTAAGTCTTTCTATGTTTTTGATATTAACTCCTCATCCGACAATGTTCAAATATTTTCTCCCATTTTGTAGACCTCTTTTCACTTTGTTCATTGTTTCTTTTGCTGTGCAGAAGCTGTTTAATTGATATGGTCACACTTGTTTATGCTGCAAGAAACTATTTAACTGATGTGGTCACATTCGTTTATTTTGGTTTCATTGGCTATGCTTTTAGAATCATAGCACCTACCCTACCCTCTCCCCCTGCAAAATCCTGTCAAGACAAATGTCTTGAACTTTTCCCCTATCATTTCTTCCAGGAGTTTAATTATTTCAAGTATTCAAGTTCCATCCAAACTGCTTTGTTAAATAGTAACTTCTTTGTACAACTACTCAAAGATAATATAAACATTAAAAACCAATCATTATGGAATGTCTTCCCTTTTTAAATATAAAAAATAAGGTTTTATTCATTTTCTGAATTAATTTGGGGGTGCGGTGTGAGAAAAGTGTTCAGTTTCATTTTTACCACGTAGTTTTCCCAGCACCATTTGTTGAAGACAGTATCCTTACCCATCATGTATTCTTGGTGCTCTTCTCAAGGACGTGTGGATTTATCTAGGGGGCCACAATTGCATCCATTTTTCTATATATGTGTTTTTGTGAAAGTGGCATATTATTTGAAATCAGGTAAAATATGGTCCCCTAGTTTTGTCTTCTTACCTGAAGGAAAAGTTTCATCTTTAGGGAGTTTTTTTGTGACTCCATAGAACTTCAGGAGTTTTCTCCTATTTCTGTGAAAAATTACATTGGACTATTAATAGAAATTTAATTGACTCTGTAGATGATATTGGGTGGTATATACATTTTAGCAATATTACTACTTGAGAGATATGTACCAGAAGGACTGTGGTTTAAGGCCAGCCCAGGCATAAAAAAAAAAAAATTAGACCTCCTTCATCTCAATAAGCCAGGTGTGGCAAAGCATGTTGTAATCCCAGCTACCTGGGTGGCAGTTGGTAAGAGAATCATGGTTTGAAGCCAGCCCTGGGCAAAAAACAAGTCCTTATCTTCAAAGTAACCAAGCAGAAAGCTAGGCACTGGTGGCTCACACTTGTAATCCTAGCTACTCAGGAGGCTGAGATTTGAGGATTGTGGTTCAAAGCCAGCAGGGGCAGAAAGTCCATGAGACTCTTATCTCCAATAAACCACCAAAAAATAGGAAGTGACAGTGTGGCTCAAAGTGGTAGATTGCTAGCTTAGAGCAGCACCCATGTCCTGAGTTAAAGTCCCATGACTGACCAAAAAAAAAAAAGTAACCAAGCAGAGAAGGGCTAGTGGAATGGCTCAAATAATAGAGTGCCAGCCTAGCAAGCATGAGGTCCTGCGTTCAAACTCCAGTATGGTCTATAGATACAGATACAAATATAGATGTCACACATATACATAATATTATATACAGATATATAATATTATATGTATATAATCTTCTATTCCATGGACATGGGATATCTCTCTATATTTTGGTTTTTAGGGCACAAATGTTTACATTTCCTTGGCTAAATTTATTCATAAGTTTTTTTTTTTTAGTGCTGTTGTTAATGGGATTTTTTTTAATTCCTTTTTAAGTTGTTTAATGCTGAATGAAACTGAATTCAGTGTATTGATTTTGCATCTTACAACTTCTCATTAACATTTATGAGTTCTAACAGTTTTTATAGATGCCCTTTGTGTACAAAAGTCACATTGTTTGCAAACACAAATGAACATACTAAGCTATTGCAAAATGGCAAAAATGTGAGCTACTTCTTCATGCTTGACCTAACTGGCTTTACATAAAGGTTTGGATTAATCATATTCCTCCACTTTTCCAAAATCTTAATCTTTGGGTACTACTATTTGAAAACCACTGACATGTGTTCCTTATGCCCAGTAAGAACTGCTAGTGTAAAGATCCCTTTGAAGAGAGACCTTGCCAATGCCCTGCATGTGGCACTAGATGCCTTGTGTTTTTCACATCGTATCCCCACATGGTTCATAACCTATTCACCAGCCACAACGAATGCACTGCCCTGATCCATCCCTAAACTGCCGAACATCCACAGGGAAATGGATCTCATGACAGGATACCACTTCCATGGGTGCCAGTTTGGGACACCCTGCTGGGTGTTTAGCCAAGGAACATAGCTCCCAGTGGCATCAGCAGCCTGGGGTAGGGTGCCAAGAGCATCTCAGACCCACACAAACAACTGAACAGAGGTAAAAGGCACACAGGATATTGCTCCAGATGGTTCTTACATCTGTTCTTGAAGTTTGCAGTCCCATCCCACGCAGCCATCTCCAGGTTAAGGAATAGGAAGAGAAGGGAAACTCCAGCCATGCACTTCCCCATTCAGCACCTGAGCAGGCCCTAGTGCTGGGGCAGAGCCTTTCACCCAAGACCATGCTAAGAGATGATGCTTCACCCCAATATTACCCCGAGTTTTGCAAACTGGGGAGACATCTTACAAATGTTCTGGAATATGTCCTTAGAGGAAAGAGCAGCATGGCTGAGCACTGTGCACAGCTTAATTGAAAGTATTTCTGGAAGATGGCTCCATATGTTTTACATTTGAACCAGTCTATAAATATCCCGGTAACAACTTGAGTCCATAAATACCATACTCAGAAGGCTTTGCAGGAAATATCTTTTAATTCTCCCAGTCATCTGTTAGGCTATGTGACAGTCCATTGTCTCACCCATTATTCAGAATTGTCCTCAAGATCAGGGTCGTGGTGGGAAATGACCGGGGGCCAAGTGATCCAAGAATGGCCAGGCAGCCTAGCTTCGATGGCAAGCTTTGATACACTGATCCCCAACAATGAAAAATGAGAGGAGATACCAAACTAACAAAGGGTAGTAGGGAGACAGAGCATCTTCACCAACTCTGGTGACACTAACCTTTATCCAGAGTGTGCTTTGTGCCTGGATGATACTGGGAACTTAGTTATTTTCAATTTCCCTATGAAGCTATATTGCTGGCATTGTTGGCTTTACTCCAGAAGAGGGGAAAAGCAAGGCTAGACAAGATTGAAAATCTCACCTTGTGATCAACCAGGATTCAAACCTGGGTTCACACCAAAACACATTTGTAACAGATGGTGAGACAAAGAAATTCAAAGCATAGCATCCACCTGTCAACAGACAAGAAATATTCACCACTTGCTTTTTGAAAGTGACACCATCTCACTGACAAGGTGATTTTATATATGCACGGTAATTCCCTAAAAAGTATTTTTTAAGATATTATGATCTCCAAAAGAGGAGTATCCAAAATTGGCCATCACGGAGTTGGTCCAAGTCATGAAACAGAAACCATCCAACTTCTATTTCAGTGCCATCACTGGTGTAGGACATGAACGATGGAGATGCAATCTGCCAGCCACACCTCAGAATGTACCCAGGGATTGAGGTAGCACTCAGGTCCTGTAATCTGTATGTGTCCATTGAGGTTGAGGCTGCCCGTGTGGAAATCAGGTGTTGATACCACAAATCAGTGATATGAGTTCTATCAGGATAGAACAGGCTGGAGGGTCCCTGTTGACCAGCTCACCAAAGCCCTCACTCAGCTGCTTTTCCAAGCATAGGAGCATGATACCCAAGCCCAGCCAGATCAGCTCTCCACACGCAACAGCCAGCTCTGTACAACAAAATTCTGTCACAAAGAACCAATGGAAATTTTCAAATAGACTTTGTGCCATGAAGAAAAAGAGAGGGGAATTGGGCATTGTGGAACACACCTGTAATCTCCCATATGGGAGAGATTGAGAGAGGAAAATCATGAATCTGAGGTCAACATAGCAAAGTAGGCCACGTGGACCTACTTAGGCATCATGACACAGCGGGACCACCATGAATATGAACATGCTGCTTCCTGTAGTATTTGCTACCTAGTAAAAAGCAATGGTCCAGGCCTTGGGGCATAAGCGGCTACACAAACCCTCAGCACACCATGCACTGATCTGAGCCTACTTCATCAGCAGGCAGCACTTAGGGATGAGGAAGTTACGCTGGCATTCAGCTTTCACTGTGGAAAGTATGACCTTCTACCTCCCATCCAGTTGTTGTTCGGTCAGCCTCCATAAATGTAACTTCTGAGCATCTAAATAGGTTAAAAATCTCAGATTGTGCCAGGTGCCAAGGTCTCACACCTGAAATTCTAGCTACCTAGGAGGCTGAGATCTGAAAGGATTGTGGATCAAAAGCCAGCCCAGGCAGGAAAGTTCACAGGGGATTTTTCTCTCCAATTAACTAACAACACCAAAGTAGACCTGTGGCTTAAGTGGTAGAAAGCTAATTTTCAGCAAACAAGCCAGGGAAAGCACCCAGATCTTGAGTTCAATCCTCAGGACCAGCACATTAAAAAAAAGTCTCAGATCTCCCTAGTCTTGACAGTGACCTCTCAATTATATACTAAGTGCAGTCTTCTCACCAAGGTAAATGATGTGAAATGTTTATGTATGTGCCAACACTGGAGCTTGAATTCAAGACCTGTTCCTTAGCTTTTTTGCTCAAGATTGGCACTCTGACTTTTGAACCGTAGTTGAATTTCTGGCTTTTCAGTGTTTAATTAAAGATAAGAGTTTCATGGACTTGCCTGCCCAGGCTGGTTTCAAACCATGGTCCTCAGATCTCAGCCTCCTGAGTTGCTAAGATTATAGGTGTAAGCCACTGGAGCCCAACTAGAATTTTTGCAAGTCATGTTTAAGGCCTTTCTCAGTGGGACAGGATGAGAGTGGGGCAAGCCACGGGGAAAGCAAGGTCTCTGAGTGACAAGGAGGCTCCAAGGTGCAACCCAGCGGAAGTCAAGGAGTGCTATTGATCCTCCCAGGGCAGCGAAGGTGTGAGGCCTGCAGGAAGCAGCAAGATTCCTCCAAGGCTGCCTCTGGCTAATTAGTTACTGATTGCAAGGACTAACACAGCTCAATCAGCTTAATAAGGCTGTACCTGTACAACAGAAACAGAAGATAATAAAAACGCCATTCAGATCTGGTTAACAAGAGACTCACGGGGGTCCAAAGTCAGCCACAGCTTTTGTCAATCATAGACCTGCACTCACTCCTCCGTCCACACACCAACATCAGCTTGCTGGTCATCTGTGTTCCAGTAGTCTTTCCTGAACACGGTGGGCAGTCACAGGAGCCAGAGGTCTACAAAAATGGTGTGAGCCTTCCTACCAACCCCTCAGAGGGCTGCCATGCTGGGCCCTACATTCAGCGATTCAAATGATATCCCTATGTATCCTGTGTGGGAAGCCGTTCTAATTATCACAAAAACAGGGGACAGAAAAACGTATCCTTTGCCTTTACTAGCCTTGTAGTAGTAATGGGAAATTTAAATTTTAGATTACTTTGTATGAGCTGGGTCCCGGTTTTTCAGAGTTTAGACCATAATGTCATGTTGAGGTCAGCAGGTGATGCATATTTTCACATTCCATGAACATTATGATCCTTTGTTCTCACCCATCACCTCTTCTAACATAAAAGTGAGAGAGAAGTCTGAGGTTGCCAAACAGGAATGATTCCTACAAGGATTAAAGAGAGGGAATTCTGCCTGGCACCAGTGGCTCATGCCAATAATCCTATCCGCTCAGGAGGCTGAGATCTGAGGACTATGGCTCAAAGCCAGCCCAGGTAGGAAAGTCTGTGAGACTGATCTGTGAGGATGGCAGGACAGGAGCCAGCTAGGGTCAAATGGGGTAAGAAAGCAGCCTGTTACTTGCAAGATCAGAGCATAATAAGGTTCACAGAACTCTGAATAGTCTGTGTCTTTCCCAAGAGGGCTGCTTCCTCAGTGAGAAACCCTGAGGTGACTCTGCTAGGACCGTGGAAGCACAGAGAACCCTCCAGAGAGCTTCCAAAGAACCATCCACAAGTGCTCTGCAGCAAAATCAAGCACATGCACCCTATGACAGAGGGTTCAATGGGAGGAAACTCCCTGGAGAACCAGCCCAGCCAAAGGTTTCATCTCCTGACCCTCTCCCTCAACCCATGCCTGAAGGAACTAGAAAGGTTAGGGCAAAGATAAATGAAGCAAGGAAAGTCAATGGCTGCTCCATCCCTTCCGTGATGCCCAGCCCCAGTCCACTGGCCTGGCTGTTCACCTAGGACTGCCAGTTTCAATATAAATGAAAGCAAGTGTTCACAGCAAATAACATAGTCTGAGAAATCAGATGAGGAAGGGAGAAGCTGCCTGCTAGAGGGCTGATGAGAGAAAATGGAACTTTTCCTGATTGAGCCCTAGAAAAATACAGCTTGCTGAGCAAGTCAGTGTTGCTGGAAATGCATCATGGCTGCAACGAGCCATGCAGCTGGTAGGACATGCAGAAGCAGGTAGATGAGTGCTTGTGGCCGGGGAGGGAGGTCTGGGAGGCCAGGTGGGTGGAACTTGTATGATCCAAAGGGAGTGTGAGGGAGGATCTCTATGGATCCACATCTCCTATCCTCTCCACCCTCAAGATCACAGCCCAAACTAGAACAGCGGCTGCCCAGGCTCCCCACTGACCCCTGCAATCCATGCCCCACCTAGATACCACCTTTAGGAACTTGCACCTGAGCAGCCCACTCCTCAGCCTGAATGTGGCCTGTGCTTCTGTTCAGTCAGTAGTGAAGCCAAGGGCCCCTGAGTGGCTTATCTGCACCTCTTTAATCCCCTTCAGTTTCCCAAAAGGGCAGGGTACTGCAACCTCTAGGTCTCTGCACACCTTCCTCCCTACTATAACTGCTCCCATCCCTCTCATAGCCCACACGGCCCGAGGGGACAGACCATCAGAGAAACACAGAGGCAGAGATAGAGATGGACAGAAAGACAGAGATGGAGACAAGAAGCTATAAAGGCAGGGAGCAGACAGAAAGAAACAAAGAGAGACCAGCGAGAGATTTTTTTGTGTGTGTTGGTACTCAGGCTTGAACTCAAGGCCTGGGTGCTGTCCCTTAGCTTTTTCCACTTAAACCTGTTGTTCTACTGCTTACGCAATGACAGCTCTACTTCCAGATTTGTTCTGGTATATTAGATAGTAGTTCAATGGAGTTTCTTGCTCAAGCTGGTATGGAATCATAATCCTCAGATCTCAGTCTCTTGAGTTAGATAAGATTACAAGCATGAGACACCAGCACCTGGCCAAGAGGTTCCTTGTAAAAGGAGGTGGCTTGGCAATGGAAAAGGCTGAAAAGTCCAAACTTCACAGTGAACCAGCAGGGGCAGATCTGAGAAAGGAAGATAGAATGAAACTAGAGGCTGCCTGCAAAGGAAACTCATCTCTCCCAGAGGAGATCACCACGTTTTCTCTATGACCTTCAACTGATTGCACAAGGCCCACTACCTCATGAAGTAGTCTGCTTACCTCGGAGTCCGCTGACTAAACACTGACCTTATGCACAGGGTACCTTTGCAACAAAATGCAGATGTACCTGACCACAGGTCAAGGTGTGGTGGCCTGGTTGATATTACTTGCTGAGCAGCCAGACCCGGTGTAGGACCTCCAGGGATCCCAGAGTATCTGTGTTTGGTTGCTTACAATGCACAAAAAAGAAGTTCAAAAGCTGCAAACTAAGGGTATGAGTTGTTAAGAAACATGTCATACCTGGTTCTCCAAAGAAGGCCCCATGAGATGGGATGGAGGTTTCCCAGTCTCTGAGGTCCACATATGAGGACAGGAAAGGTCCAGCTCTGCAAATGCCTGTCCTGAGCCCAGTACTCTGTCCATCTGCATTAGACACTAACCAAAGCACAATGTGCACAGACTTCACTCCTCAGATTTCTGACAAACCTATGTTGGTAACTCTGAATGTTCTTTTTTTTAAATATATATATTTTATTTTAAAGATACTGTACAGAGGGGTTACCGTTACAAGAGTAAGGTAATAAATACATTTCCTATCAAGCATTGTTACCCCCTCCTTTGATTTTCCCCTACCATCTTTTCCCACCCCACCCCACCAACTCATCCCTCCCTGCCCCCACACCAGAAGTTATAAAGTTCATTTTCAACATAGTGTCTGGTACATCTAATTGTTTCAATGGGTCAACCTGAAACCCTATTAAAGCATTTTGTTTTTTTCCCTTCCCCAACCCACATTAGAAAAATGTATATACAAGATGCAGGGCACCAGAATCAAATACAGTGAAAATAGGGTTTATACTGTGGGGGGGGGGGAACTGACCAAAGAAACAAAAAATATAACATAGTAAATTATAAATGTTAAAAACAATAGCAAGAAAGAAATAAACCACTTGTGTCCCTATCTTGGTGTTCATTTTGCTTAACATCATCTTATATGGTCATATGTACTTAGCTTTGGATCTTTTCTGCTTGTCCTAGACATATAATAGTTATTGCAAATAAGGGAAACCGTGGGACCTATGTTTCTTTGGGCCTGGCTTATGACACTTAATATAATTTTTTTCAAGTCTTTCCATTTCATAACAAATGGGGTGATGTCATTCTTTCTGATAGAAGCATAGAATTACATTGTATGTATGTATGTGTGTGTGTGTGTGTGTGTGTGTGTGTGTGTATATATATATATATATATATATATATATATATATATATATATAATTTTCTTGATGCATTCATCTACTGAGGGCCATCTGGTTCCATATGTTAGCTATGGTAAAAAGTGCTGTGATAAACATACTTGTGCTGGTAGCTTTATATGATCTTGTTTGTGATCATTTGGGTAAATGCTCACAAGTGGGATTGCGTTGTCATAGGGGAGCTCTATGTGCAGTATTTTGAGGAACCTCCATACTGCGATCTAAAGTGGTTGAAAAAGTTTACACTCCCACCAACAATGTAGTAGGGTTCCCTTTTGGCCACATCCATTCCAGCATCTGTTGTTATTAGAGTTCTTGATTATAGCCATTCTAACTGGGGTGACATGGAAGCTCAATGTTGTCTTGATTTGCATTTTTTATGGCTAGAGAGGTTGAGCATTTCTTCATGTGTCTATTGGCCATTCTTATTTCCTCTTCAGAGAGATTTCTCTTTAAGTCTTTAGCCCACACATTTATTGGGCAGTTGTTTCTTTGAAGATTTGTTGTTGGGGGATTTAAATATTTTACTTCTAAGTATATTTTAGATATGCGACCCTTGTCCATTGAATGGCTAGTGGAGATCTTCTCCCAATTGTGGGCTTTCTATTGTTCTTGCTAGCTATGTCCTTTGCCATGAAGAAGCTCTGAAGTTTCATGCAATCCCATTTGTCCAACCTTTCTTTGATTTGTTGTGTTTCTGGGTCTCTATTAAGAAAATTTTGGCCTGTGCCAAGGAGCCCTAGAGTTTCTCCTTTTCCTTCCTGTAATGTTTTCAGAGTATCTGCTTTGACTCTAAGGTCTTTGATCCATTTGGAGTTGAGCTGGTGCAGAGTGATATATAAGGATCTAGCTTTAGTTTTCTACAGGTGTTTAATCGCTTTTGCCAGCACCATTCACTGAAGAAGCTGTCTTTCTTCCATTCTAATTTTTTAGTTCCATTATCAAAGATTATGTAGCTATAGGTCTTCAGGTTCATTTCTGGGTTTTCAGTTCTATTCCATTGGTCCTCAAGTCTGTTCTTGTGTCAGTACCAAGCTGTTTTGATTACTGTGGCTTTTTAGTAGAGTTTGAAATTTGGTATTGATATTCTTCCAGCACTATTCTTTCTGCTAAGGATTGTTTTTGCTATTTGGGGTCTTTTATTGTTCCATACGAATTTTTGGGTTGCTTCTTCTATTTTTCTGATAAATGAGGTTAGAATATTGATAGGTATGGCATTGAATTTGTAGATAGCCTTTGGAAGTATTGCCATTTTCACGATGTTGATCCTCACTATCCAAGAGCATGGGAGGTTTTACATTTCCTAAGTTCTTCTGTAATTTCTTTTTAGGTTTTTAAAGTTTTCATCATAGAAGTCCTTCACTTCTTTAGTTAAGTTAACTCCTAGGTATTTTATCTTTTGTGGGGCTATGACAAAAGGAGTTGCTTTCTTGATTTCAGCCATTCTCTTCTCATTGTCGGCATACAGAAAAGCCATTGATTTTTGAGGGTTCGTTTTATGCTCTGCAATTTGCCAAACGTTTGAATCAGCTTGAGGAATTTGGGAGTGTAGTCTATGGGATTCTTTCAATACAAAATCATTCATCTGCAAAGAGGGAGAGTTTTACTTCATCCTTCCCTATTTGTATCCCCTTTATGATTGTATCTTGTCTGATTGCTCTAGCTAGGCATTCTAATACTAAGTTGAAGAGAAATGGAGAGAGTAAATATCCTGTCTCATTCCTGAGTTTAGAGGAAATGGCTTTAGCTTTTTGCCATTAAGTATACTGCTGACTGTAGGTTTGTCATAAACAGCTTTTATTATATTGAGGAATGTTCCCTGGATTCCTAGTTTTTCCAGAGCCTTCATCATAAAAGGGTGTTTTATCTTGTCAAATGCTTTTTCTGCATCTATTGAGATAATTATGTGGTTCTTAACCTTGCTCTTGTTGATGTGTTGAATTATATAAACTGATTTGCATATATTGAATCAGCTTTGCATCCCTGAAATGAATCCTGTTTTATCGTGGTGTATGATTTTTTTGATAAGTTGTTGAAGTTGATTGACCAAAATTTTGTTGAGACGTTTTGCATCGATGTTCATCAAAGAAATGGGTCTAGGGGTGGGAAGGTGGCACAGTGGTAGAGTACTTGCCTCGCATGCATGAGGCCCTGGGTTCAATTCCTCAGGACCACATAAACAGAAAAAAACTGGAAGTAGAGCTGTGGCTCAAGTGGTAGAATGCTAGCTTTGAGCTGAAGAGCTGAGGGACAGGGCCCTGGCCCAGAGTTCAAGATCCACAACTGACAAAAAAAAAAAAAAGAAAGAAATGGATCGATCTATAGTCCTCTTTCTTTGATTAGTCGCTGCCTGGTTTTGGGATAAGGGTTATGATGGCTTCATAGAAAGAGTTTGGTAGTGAACTTTCTTTTTCAATTTCATTGAAGAGTTAGAGGAGTATTGGTGTGAGTTCTGTTTGAAGGCCTTGTAGAATTCTGCTATAAATCCATCTGGTCCTGGGCTTTTCTTGGATGGGAGGTCTCTTATTGCTGTTTCTATAACTCATCTTAGTTTAGTTTCGGCATGTCATTTTTGCTAGAAAACCATCCATTTCATCCAGATTCTCAAACTTATTAGCATAAAGGTTTGAGAATTATTCCCTTATGAAGTTCTGAATCTTGGTTATTTCTGTGGTAATGTTTCCATTCTCATCTCTGAATTTGTTTATTTGGGTGTATTCTCTTCTTTTTCTGATAAGATTTGCTAAAGGTCTGTGAATTTTGTTAATTTTTTTCAAAGAACCAACTCTTTGTTTTGTTGATTCTTTCTATGGTTTTGGGGGGGTTCTAATTCATTTAATTCTGATTTAATTTTAATTATATCTTTCTGTCTACTGGATTGGGATTCAGCTTGCTGCTCTTTTTCAAGGAGGTTAAGATGTTTTATTTAATTGTTGGTTTCAGATCTCTCCAATTTGTTGATGTAGGAACTCAGAGCTATAAACTTGCCTCTGAGTACTGCTTTTGCTGTGTCCCAGAGGAGCTGGTAATTTGTGTGTTCATTTTTGTTGAATATCGAACATTTGAATTTCCTTTCTTAATCTCTTCCATGACCCACTGGTGGTACAACAGTGTGTTATTCAGCCTCCATGTGTTACAGGACTTTGTGGCTTTTGGTGTTGAGTTTAATTTTATTCTCTTGTGGTCTGAGAGAATGCAGGGCATAATTTCAATGTTTCTGGATTTGGACAAGTTTGCTTTGTGACCTAGAATGTGGTCTATTTTGGAGAATTTTCCATGTGCTGCTAAGAAGAACGTGTATTCTGATGCTGCTTGGCGAAATATTCGGTAGATGTCTGTTAAGTCATTTGCTATGCAGGTGTTTAGATCTGAGTTTTCCTTTTTGAGTTTTTGCCAGGCTGCTCTATCCAGTGGGGATAGTGGTGTGTTAAAGTCCCCAACAATTAATGTCTTTGGGTCTATGTGAGATTTGAAGGACGGTAGTGTTTCTTGGATAAATTTGGGTGCTCCGTTGTTTGGTGAATAGATATTTAGAATTGTAATATCCTCCTGAAAGACAGACACCTTAATTAGTATGTAGTGACCTTCTTTATCTCTTCTCGCTAATTTTTATTTAAAGTCTATTTTGTCTGATATTAGAATTGCAACTGCTGCCTATTTATTGGTTGATAGTTGTTTGTCTTTAGGGAAAGGTATGCATCATTCCAGGCTCTTCTGGCTTTTATTGCCTCTGCTTAATAATCTATAGCTATTCTGATTGGTTCCCTTTATAGGTGATTGATCTTTTCTCCTTGACAGCTTTAAGGATCTTTTCCTTGGTCTGAAATGATCCTATATGGATTATAATGTGATGGTGTTATGGTGGGACATCTTGTTCTGGTCTGGTCTATTTAGGGTTCTAAAAAATTCTTGTATCTGTATAGGCCTATCTTTTTTTTTTTTTTTTTTTTTTTTGTCGGTCGTGGGGCTTGAACTCTGGGCCTGGGCACTGTCCCTCAGCTCTTCAGCTCAAGGTGAGCGCTCTACCACTTGAGCTACAGCGCCACTTCTGGTTTTCTGGTGGTTTATTGGAGATAGGAGTCTCACGTTCTCTCCTGCCAGGGCTGGCTTTGAACCGTGATCCTCAGATCTCAGCCTCCTGAGTAGCTAGGATTACAGGTGTGAGCCACAAGCGCACGGCTAGGCCTATCTTTTTGCATGTTAGAAAGTTCTTTGCTAAGATCCTGTTAAATAAATTTTCTAGACCATTAACTTCTGTCTCTAGGTGCTCCTTCACACCCATTATCCTCAGATTAGTCCTTGTGATGGTGTCTTCTAAATGCTGAATAGATCTATCATATTTCTTGTATTTGTCTTGAATAGTTGTCTGTTCTTTCTCTATACTATCTAGGCTGTCTTCAATCCCAGAGATTTGATCTTCTGTATAGTCTAACCTACTGTCAATACTTTCTACTTTGTTTTTTATTTCCTTTCCTTCTAAATAGTCAGCTTTGATGGCTTCAAGTTCTTTATTGGAGCTTTGTTTTAGATCTTGTATAGACTTCTTTACTTCCTTAATTTGGTTTTCAGTGTTCATTCTCAAATCCCTTAGTTAATTGGTTATTGTTAATTGGTTATTGTTTCATTCCCTTTCCTTCTGCTCCATTCAGCATTCCCTTTGTGGCCTCCCTGGAGTCCTTCAGCTCTCTGTTTGTGAATTCCATGAATGCCTTCATTGTTCTTTGTCTGGTCTCATCCTACTCCCACAATTCCTGTATTAATCTTTGATTAGATTCCTCACGCTCACAAAATTCCTATATTATTCTTTGGTTAGCCTCAATTGGCTCCCTATCATGCTCACACAGAGTCCTTTGCATGCTTTCAATCTTTTCATTCAGTATGTTTACCAGTAGTGTTTGTAGAGCATTTGTGGAACTTTCCTCTGGATTATTCATTAACTGCTCTGTCACGTGATTATCATGAGTAGGAGTTGAGATACCTAGACTTGCCATTTTTCTTGTGTTACTCCAGCTTGTTCTGCCCATTTGATATGAAAACAAAACCAATTTTGCACTAGAAGACTATTTTAAGGCGAGCATCAACCAGAACCCTGTAGCCACACAGATTGATTGATGCAGTCAAAATGAGTACAGCTACAATCTATTTTAACAGATACAATCCAGTTCATCAACAATCAACTATGGATTAATGGATTAAGAACGTGGAAGAGGGAGTCAGCAGACCAGAAATTAATAGGCTTAGGGAGAATTGTGGGGAGGAAATAAGATTAGAGGAATGTGGAGAAGGAAAAGTAAAGAGGGAATTTAACCAATCCCTAATTTCAGGGAGGAAACCAATAGAAGGAAAGGAGGGGAGAGATAAAGAAACAAGAAAAAGTGAAAAAAGAAAAATTTAACTTTAAAAAATGAAAGACTTAAAAATTATATAAGTATAAGGAAGTAATACTGATAGAGGAAAAGGATAGAAAGAGAGGAGATAGATAAAAAGGACAAATAAAAAATTTAAAAATGAAATATTTAAAAATTATATAAATATAAAGAAATAATACTACTATTAAAGGAGTTAAGGCTAAGAGTTTGTGAACTGAGTAATCAACTTCTGAATTAAGTATGCACACAATGAAGGATAAGGTCTAAAAATCGATGATGGGTTTATATCTGGGGTTTTGCAGAACAACAATTAAGTCAAGCAAAAGAAAGGG
Source organism: Dipodomys merriami (assembly GCF_024711535.1). Taxonomy (NCBI): domain Eukaryota; kingdom Metazoa; phylum Chordata; class Mammalia; order Rodentia; family Heteromyidae; genus Dipodomys; species Dipodomys merriami. The sequence goes on from NW_027205381.1 coordinate 7,157,599, forward strand.
GAGAGTAAAAAGAGTTTAAAAAGAAACACACACACCTAAAATTAAAGTTGTGAAAAAATAAAAAACAATTTTTTAATTAGGTAGAAAAAATAGTTCTTCAACTTTTTTTGGGGGGTGGAGGGGCTCCCGTATCTCCCCTGTGTCTGTGACCAGTCTCTTGGTTGAGTCTCTGGTTTGCTTGTGGTGTTTGGTTTTCCTGTGGCTTGATTGGTTTCTTAAGTCAGTTTGTTTGAGCAGGCAGAAAGAAACTCTGCCTTATCCAGGATTTTGTGATCCTCCTCCCAGTCTAGTTCAGTGGGAGGGAGATCTGCATTGAGTATCACAAAAGAGGGAGATGGCTGTTTCTTCTAGCTTGTAGTTCCTGTGATGAGGCTAAGTTGTGGGTAGGGTTGTGGCCTGTCCGCAATCATAGCTTTTCCCTGAGGGGCTAGCTCCTTAGACACTCACAGAGCCCAGCCTGGAGCCATTCTCAGGATTTATGTTTACTGTTTCAATTGTTTTTCTTCCGTTCCTTTTACTACTGGGTCTGCTGCCTAGACTGCAGTGGGGAGGGGCAGCCTCTGGCTCTGTTTACCCAGTAAAGAAAGTCATTCCTCAAGGGACAGAGATTCCTCTGCCTGGTAAGGGCAACTTTCCCCTGGGTGGAGCTGAGCCAGGCAGGTTAGGTTCCTGTGACCTATTTAATGCCTCCTATTGTCTTCTTCCAAGGCCTGAGTTGCATGCTAGCTGCTCTGGCTGGGTCTTTATCACTATCACAGATGGAGTTCTTCTCTAGTAGTGGGGGAGGGGTTACCTTCCCACTGCTGCTTCAAGAGAAGGAGTGAGGATGTCTTGGGGTGTACTCACACTATCCCTTGGTTTCCAGGCCATCTGTGGTCTATGACTGTCTGTGATCAGCAGGATGAAGATTGTTGCTCCTTGTCCTGGGCTCTTTCTGTTGATATGGCAGCCACAGTAGCAGCCACTTCTGCTGCCACAGAGGACACCAGCAAGTGCTCAGATATGTCTCCTTAACCAAGCTGCCTGGATTTTCCTCTCTGGCCAAACTCTCTGTACTATGATAGCACTCTTAGTGTGTCTCTCTAGCCTACAACTTTTCACTGGAACACTAAAACTGCTTCCTATGTGAGAGCTTGTTTAGCCTCCAGCTTCTCCTCCACCATCTTCCTCCAGTTATATTCTGGAATATTATTGCAGGCAGGAAAAGAAGGACCAGGTGGCTTGGGTCCTCATAGAACGTAGCAGCTACCTACTGCACCAGTGATACAGGCAGACAGAGAGGCCAGCTCCTCCCCATTCTTTTTGCAAAGACAAAGTATCACAAAACTTTCTGGTCCGGAGTCCAGTTCTCTTCCTACGGTATACAGAGATCTCTGGATATAACCTGAGTGATCATAGTCACACCAAGAGCCACATGTGTTGAGCTCCTGCCCATGCCTGTGCCAGGCTCACAAGACCGCTGACACCACTCACCAGCTCCATCCCAAAGCCAACTCATGAGTCTGGAATTCACAGTTCCATTGCACAGATGGAAGATTGGGGTCCAGAGGTCCAGAGGGACTTGTCTAAGGTCCTAAAGCAGGAAAGCATGGGACCTACCCTGGCACAGTTCATTTCTCCCCAGTCATAACATTTTTTGGTGTTTTGTTTTGTTTTGTTTTGTCTGCCAGTCGGGGGCCTGAACTCTGGGCCTGGGCACTGCCCTCATCTCTTCAACTCAAGGTTAGCGCTCTACCACTTGAGCCACAGCACCACTTCTGGGTTTTTCTGCTTTTGTGGATCTGAGGAATTGAACCCAGAGCCTCATGCATGCAAGGCAAGCACTCTACCACTGAGCCACCTTCCCAACCCCATCATAATGTTTTTATGAACCTGTCTTCTTCCTCGCTGAAACTCTGTGCCCATAGCTGGCCCCACCAGGGTGTCTTAAACATCACAAGAGCAGGCAGTTGTGGGTCAGGGTTAATTTGTCCAGGAAAGAGCCTAAGAGAAAAGACAATACTTTACTTTTTTCCTTCAATTTTTAATGTGAAGGTGATGTACAGAGAGGTTGCAGTTACATAAGTCAAGTACTCAGTAGCTTTCTTTTTGAGCAGTGTCACCTGTTCCCCAGCACAGTTCTTTTCCACAGCACAGGGATAAGGAGGCTGCTATAGTTAGGTCTCAGGTGCCTGCCCTGCTCCCAGTACCCACCACATGGCCTACACATTAAAGGCTAGGTTCCAAGGGTGCTGCTACTGAGAGGCGACAGATCCAGTGGGTACCTTAGGTCACAGGGGTATGCCATTCCTCTCTCTTTTGTTTCTTGACCATGAGGTGAGCAATTTGCCCCTCCACATGCTTTCTTGTTGTCATCTAGCCCCAAGCAGTCACTTCCAAACCTTACTGTGAGTCCAAACTTTTCTTTTTCTGTGTATAATTATCTCAGATATTTTATTATAGGAATCCAGAGTTCACCCACAGAGTGCACAACAGGAATGATAAATTTCCCCCATGCTTGGCATACCCAGAGTGCTGCAGCTTCCCCTAGCAGAGACTGCTTCCCTGCCCTGAGCAGGGCTCCAGCACTCCCCCGGTGTGACAGCAGCCCTGTCCACAGATCTGGGGCAGACATTCTTGTTATGCCTGCATGTCCCCACCCCAGGACTGCACAGTGGGCTGCGGCTTGCTAGTAAGGCTTAGTAGGTCAGGGAAAGCTGAGAGAGATGAGGGAACAGGAAAGGGTGAGTTCATGGCCAGAGCCATCTGCTTACTCAGAGGTCTGTAATCAGCATCCAAGGAGCACTGTCTGTCTGGGAGGAAGTAGTTACAGGAGTTTCATGGCCATTTAACACTAATTCTGTCTTTTTTCTATACCCTGTCTCCTGTTCCCTTGTGCACAGACATTTTTACACAGTCACTAGCTTTTCTAATATAACCAATGGGAAACAAATCACATCCCACAGCTGGAAACACATTAGGTTCAACATTAATTAGAAATAATTGATTAGATATCTTTCTAATGTATTGTTTTATGGTCAGATTGAAATGGAAAACCAATCCATCCTAGCAAAACTAGCTCAGAGAAGTGTTTGCTCCCAGGAAGTAGATCTAGGAGGACACCAAGCACGGCTTCTTCACTGGCTCCAACAGTAAAGCCGATCTTACCTGAGCCTCCTACCTGGCCTGCCTCATTCAGCAGACATCTTCCTCTCCAGGTGCCTTTGAGGGCTGGCCCTGTCACAGTAAACCAGCTTCTAGAGCACCAGAACCCAATCAACAAAAGGTGGAAATAAGCAGAAAAGTAAGTGTATTGAAAGTAGATATGGGCAAACCTGGGGTCCTCAGGAACCTAAGGGCTGTTCCTTCCAAGAGCTGCTTGGGGTCTCCCAGCTGCCCAGTCTCGTGTTACATCTCCCGCTCTCTCTTCTCAACACCCTACTAAACAAACCTGTTCTTCCCTATCTGTATCCAAGCCAGAGAGCAATTGCCTTGGCCTTTGGAGATGAATCAAAAGCAAGTCCATCTGGCCATTTTGCTGTGCAGAGATGGGTCACTGACACCTGCCATTCTAGTTACTTTCTGTGTTTTGATTTTCACCAAACAAAGCCCTCATATTTCACATTATATTCAGCTAATTTTGTTTTGCAACCCTTTCATTTTAGAAAATAGGACATTAAGGCTGAATGTGGTGGTATATAGCTTTAATGACCACTATTTGGATGGCCAAGGTAGGAAGACTGTGATCCCAGGCCTTCCTGGGTAAAAGCTTGATACCCTATCTGAAATGTAAATTAAAAAAGACAAAAGGCTGTCGTTATAGCTCACATGGGAGAGTGCTGGCCTAGCCAGAGTTCAACCCAGTACACTCTGAAATATTTAAAAATAGAATGCTGAGGGAAAGAAAGTGGGACTTTTCTACACGATCCAGAACTAGCCAGTACCATCCTGTCATCCTGGGTCTATGTTTGAACCCAATCTCCACATTCTCCTGCACCCAGTGAGCTTCCTCTTCCCAAGGCACCTGCAGAGGCACACACCTTCCTGAAGAACCCACCTCTGCCTTGCCACATCTGCTCCTAAGGTTCCAGGGCCAGCAGAAGAATGTCCTGTCTCTCCTTCCCTCCCAGAGCACTTTGTTCCCAAAGGCTCCAGAGGTGACCCTGCACTCAGAATTAGTGCATTCATTCATGTGCACAGAAAGTGGAATGCCATCTGCCAAAATAATAAAAGATCTCATAACAGAAAAGTCTGCAGAAAGAAACCAAGCTCCTCCACATCTACTCTGCTCTTCAATGCCACCCCTCCCTGTGGGGCAGCTGGCCTCCTTCCTGGTCATAAAAGGGCACAAAGGGATGCAGGGAAGTCCCTGCTGTGGCCACCAAATTCAGTGCTGAGCTTGGCCCTGATTGCTCAGGCATGAGAATGAGGAGATACTATGAGGACTGGTGACGAAGGAGACAGGGACAAAAAAGGCCTGGAGTCAATGTCCACCACAGCCACTGCCCTGTCCACCATGATACTGCCTTTGTGCTTCTTGTATGAATGTTTCTCCTCTGACTGCACTGGAAAGCATGAAATCCACAGCCTCGGGTCACGAGGTTTCTACTTGAATTAATCCCTTATTTACTGAGTACTTATTTATACTGGGGTTGAACACAAGGCTTCACACTTTCTAGGCAAGTGCTCCACCACTATGACCATGCCCACAACTGCTTTGCTTACTTTTTTTTGGCCTGGGGCAACCTTGTACCTTGATCTTCCTACCTTCTCCTTCCTGGTAGCTGTGATTACAGTTCTATGCTACCACATCTAGCCTTTACTAGGAATTCTTAGGGGTATTTTCTTATTTTCATTTGATCTCCAGAATTCCTTCTCTCTTTCTCCAATAGTCCCAGCTTGCACTGGGATCTATAGCCCTCTCTGGTGGGGCTTCCTTCAAGTCAAGAGGAAGAGCCCACAGCCTAGGGCTAAGTCAACAGGGCAGCTTTCAGCCAGGGTTTGGTCCTGGTGGTCATGTGGACAGAGGTAAGATTCAATGAAGCATCCCTTTAAATACAGGAACTCTTCACTCAGGATCCTTAACTTCATCTGAAGACTAAGAATTTCTGGACAAGTCATGATGGTAAGGAAACTTAGCAGAGTTTTACTACATAAGTAAACAAGCAGGCAAACAGACGAATAGACAAAAAGCAGATAAACACACAGAAGGGCAGGGGCACACCCTAACAGAGTGTGGGTACTCTCATAGGGAGATAGAAAGAGACACAGAGAGACATGCATACATACAGAGACAGACCCAGAGAGAGACACACAGCTCCTTGGGCTGTTGGGGTATTTATATGGTAGAGGCAGGGGATCTGGCTTCAAAGTTATGTAAAGATAGGTACTCTGTCTTTGCTCTAATCACACCTGAGTTTCTTTCTGAGTTTCCAAGTAAGAATGTATCCTGCCATAAAACAGATCCTTATCCTGGAGATAAGCAGGCACCCTGCTATCTGCATTTTAGGCAGCAGGTTGCTTAAGTTTGAGGGAGCATCTCTCCCAGGAAGACATCCATCCTGTCAGACAAGTGTTCATTCTTGGGGTGAGCACGCATCCCTTAGGAAGGAGTGCATCCTGTTGTCTTCCTTTGAAGCAAAGATGGCACTTCTGTGTTTCTAAATACCATTTCTGAGTGGCCTTCGCTAGTCCTCAGTTGCTTTAAACTATCAGACTACATTTCCCCTAAAATGACTTTGTTCCCTTAATCCTACAGGAAGTAGATGAAGGAATATCTCCTGTATTTGTTGTAAGCTGGCCATTCCTCATTTTCCCTTAGTCCATCCAGCTTCATTGCGACTCAACCCATCCAGAGAGCACCACAGTTTTTTTTTTTAGAATGATGGGACAAAGATCTTTGCTGTATGGCATGAACACTGGGAACAGCTCTCAGACATGAGAAGAAAATCTGCCCTAGAACAGGATCAATGTGCAAAAAGCAACACTGATTTATGTGAGCCAACCTATCAACAGATCCTGACAACTATCTCTAAAGCCTCAAAAGTCCCAGAGAGGGAAGGTAGGTGAATCTGTTGCCTAAACTAACTGGATCTAGTTTATCCACTCTATGCATAAATTCTTATATTACTTTTCCAACACATTTGCAGTTCGATCTTATATTTTCTATGTAAGCCTCATCCCTAATTATTTCCTGAGGCTAAATTCCCAGGCACAGAACTGCTAAATCAAGGGCTTTATTTCTAAGGCTTTTGGATACTCATTGTCAAAAGCCCTCCAGATATGATGGGTTTCACAGCATGAAAGGGCTCTTCTCAGCACATAATTAATGAATAATTATGATGTTTATAGAGCTTTTTAATTTATTAGGTGAACTAATGTTGCATATATATAATGCATTGGCATTAGAATGTAGAATTAGACCCATATCCCACTGCACATGCCTCAAGCTTGCCGGAAATGTCTCAGGCTATCAGGGTAATACATAGAAATGAAAATATCAACTCAAAAGGAACTCAGCAAAGAAAAGTTTTACTTCTCCTGAAGAACATGCTACTGACAAAAAGTCAAGGTCTTATCCCTGACATGTTATTGTGCTTTGTTCTGACTGTTCAGAACCTAGGTTCACAATCTTGCACAATCTGTTAGTTTGAAAGTAGTTAAAAGTTTACCTGAGCAATTGACTGAGACTAGAACATTTGTCCGAAGCAGGAACTTGTGAGGAAAAGAAAGGATGTAGGTTCACTAAAATAGCTTCTTGAACAATAGGAGCTACCCTTAAAAGGGCAGTGCTTTTGTTAAGGAACCACTTTGACAGAAAAGTCCTACAAGATCATTTCTACCAGGAACTCTACAGGTCACCAGAGAGAAAGTGGATCCCAAAACCATGGACCCCTGAGTGGAATGTGCCATTTGGGGATGGTAGGTGACTCTCTGCATTCACATCTGTAATTTGCCCACGACTGAGAGGTCATGTGACCTTCTCATGCAGAATTACAGACCCAGAGTCTTGCTTTGTGCCAATAAGGCTGCTTGGAATTGGACCTTGTACCAACAGGCTTCCTGCCTCAGGGATAGCTGCAGCACCCAGCCTCCAAAACAGGGTCTTCTCTGGGTTCATCTTATGGGTGTCCTACTGCAGGCCTGGTAGACCCTCCTTTCTCATCCCTGATGCCAGCCAGACCTGCTTCTCCTGCAGGTAAATTCTCCTGGTAAATTTTCAAGTTTCCCATATCTTTGAAATCAATGCTTTTTAATTGGCTAGGTAAACTAAATCTGCTTTCAAATGAAGGTAATGTATGAGCTTTATGCATTATAAATAGCCCTGAAGAGCCAAGCCTATATTTTCAAGAGCCCCATCTAAAAGGGGCCTACAGTTGCTCTGGGGTGAGTCTACATCTTTCAGCGGGCCACAAGCACTTTCCAGAGGGTAAAAGGGACCCAGAACCATCCAGACTTGCCCTCCCTCCATTACAGCTCCCACAGGAGTCCTGACCAAGCCCAAGCACCATTTCTTGGACCTTCCTAGAAGCATCATTTGTGATAGACAACCATCCTTCCACATCTGATTTTTCCTCTATTGACAATTACCAAAACTTGAATATAAGTATTTACCTGTTTCTTTCCCAACTGGTCCCCCCTAGACTTCCATGTCAATGGAGGTAGATGAGAGTGCAGCCGCTCCCTCCTGTACCCTGTGTCTGGTGTGATGCTTCCTCTAACCTGTGATGGACTAACAGGTGATGGGCTAGTGAAGTAATCCCTCACTGCACTGGGGACTTCCTCCTGTGAAACAACAATGCATGGCCCGGCCCTTTCCTTCTCTGAGGCCCCTCTGTCACCATCCACTACTTATGACCTGAAAGGCAAATTTTGTTATTTCCCCCCAAGATCCATTGCCTTGAATTTCATTACCTGAAACCTTCCTTTGCTAAACAAGCTGGCTTTCCCCTCCTCCCACTCTCTCATTTGCATTGGTGATGGCAGCCCATTCCTCCACTGCGTCAGAAAGTAAGCCATGTGTCTTCATTTTTGTTCCCCATTCACTCCCAGGCTCACTGCTGCTGCTGCTGCTGCTGCTGCTGCTGCTGCTGTACTGTGTTGAAAATCAAGGGGGCTATCAGAGAACATTTACACAGTCTTGGCAAGAACATCCCAGAGGCAGCATAAAAGGTAAGTTGTCCCAAGCATGGGCAAACACAGGCATAGAAATATCTCTGGAGATTTGAGACGAGGAGACCATAGCTTCCGAGGTTTCATGGCTCATCACAGGGGAACACGCACCTATGTCTGGAGGGAGACATTTGACTTACTCTGGGGCAGGAGCTAAGTCCAACGGGGCTGTGCAGGAAGGACCATGAGGCTCCACGTGGCCTGCTTTATTCAGCAAGGTTTGTGCACAGAGGTCCAAGAAGAATCTCCTGGGACTGCTGAGCAGAGCAGAGCCACCCACCCTTGTGCTCTGCCCTGGCTCCACAGGGACCCAACCTGTCTCTAAATAAATCTAAAGATGGCTGCTCAGTGATAGAATACCTGCATAGCATGCACAGGACATTGGATTCTAGCAGCATCACAAAAAAATCAAGAAAGCAAGAGAGAGAGAGAGAGAGAGAGAGAGAGAGACCAAGAGACAGAGAGACCAAGAGACAGAGAGAGACAGAGAGAGAGAGAGGAAGGAAGAAAGGAAGGAAGGAAGGAAGGAAGGAAAGATAATGGCAAATACAGGTAGCCCTGGGTGCCCTGGCATCCTGGTGGGGCCCAGGATTCACCAGGAGAACCCACTGGCAGCCTCCTTTAGGAGAAGAGTACAGCCCCAGGAAGGTAGTCATTCCAGGGCAGGTAATGGCCTCATCACCACTCATTATCTCAGAAGCTTGGGTTTTGGTCTTTCAGAACCACCATGAGCCAGCCACCAGCCTTCTCACCACAAGTGCACATAAATGCATGGATCATTGGACTTTGTTACCACACTACTAACAGAGACAAATTTTAGAGCTTAAACTGTGATGACACTTTGCCTGCAGAGGCCTCGCATCTCTCCAGCACTTGGCATGGACCAGGGTGGGGCTTATAGGACCCTGGAACACCTGGAAGTTGTATTGCTTCCTGCCAGTTAGGACTGCCTCTGGGACCTCTCTTGTAGCTATTTGGCTTATCCCAGTACAGTGGCTGGGTTCCACAGGCAAGCATCCCTGGGAGACAAGGCAGAAACTACGTAACCTCATGTGACCTCAACCTCAGACATAAAAGCATTGTCTGTGCGTATTCATAGGCCCACTAGCTATAAGACCAAGAAACAGAGCCCACCCTGCCTCCAGAAGATTCCAGCGAAGAAGTTAAAGTTGAGATGATCTAGAAAGACTCAAGGTTGTAGAATGCACACACATCCTTACCTCAGTAGAAAGAGCCTGAACAGGACTTGGAAACAGCGCTGGCTGCACTAGAGGAATTCAAAGGTCATCTCTTTTGTGTTTGGTCATTTTACCATGGGTACACTATATTCATTGTAGCATGCAAATGTCCAAATCTCTGAAAAAGCTACTTAACAAACTGTCTGTGTAACTACTTAGTATTATTTAACAAACTGTCCATGTAACTTGGTGACTTAAGACAACACACAGTTCTGCATGAAGCCATGTATGTCCTAGGTCACAAGCACCTCAAGATGAGACACTGGCTGCTTCCAGGCTTATTCACAGGCTGCTGACTACAGGGCCTCAGCCTTTCGCTGGCTGCTAGAAGATGATCACCCTAAACTCCTTCCAACATGGTCATACCGGGGGCCAGCTTACTTCACCACAGTCCAAAAGCCTAGAAAATAATTGAAGCAAAAATTACCTAAACACAGGTGAATACATCACGGTCACCTCTGTACCCCATAGGTGAGAATTGAGTTTATGGGCAGCAGCTCAGCCTACCAGACAGTACCCAGGCCCAACCATGCAAGGCAAGGGCATCCCTGAAGATGGTGCCAGACATGGCTGATCCCAGGGTCCAGCCCAGGGGATACCTCATCCTTGCTTCTCCTGATAACAAAGATGTGAATAGATGCTTAGGGCATCTGGAGTATTCTCTTAACTGAACCATGATCATGTCAAGAGAGAAGAAGAATGCAATGAAGGAAATGTTTGTTGAATTTAGTTCATCAAGCTCCTGAAAACCTGCCATACTCCCAGCTACCTTGTTAGGGTATTTTAACCCTAAGTTTGTTATATTCAATATGTTAAATTTTACTAAACGAGCTGTGACATTAATGGGACTATAATGGGAGTTTTTAACCTGTTCATGACTATAACTCTTTTAACAAAAGAGCTTGCAAATGTCTACTTGTATGATTGTAATAGATTTCTGAAACCCCACCACACTTTTTTTACATTAAATCAATCCCTTACACCTTCAGTTCTTCACCCTCACCTTTATGGTGAGGGCCTAGCTTCTTTGTTCAAGTACTGTCCTTTAAGGTAAAACTGAAGGGTGAGGCATAGTTTAAATCTCAGGAGTTTTCTCTTTGTCTCTCCCATGGTGAGGCTTCATGGGTTCCTGCACACCATGGCAAATTTCTCAGCCTGGGCAGCAGGACATGCCTCGTGGGTACCAGGCAGACTCTGAACACCTATGCTTCAGAGGCTCAGACCTTATGGAGGCTCCGCTATACCCACCTGCCTGTGTGCTAAAGAGTACAAGGCCAGGCTACACTGGTCTGCAGCCTGAGGGCTGCTATGGTCAAGCTCTTTCCATTTTCCCCAGGTTTGTTTTCTTGCCTCTGCTCCAAACCTTTCCCCTATCCATTCCCAGATCACTCTAGGCTGTGCCGACAATCAGCAAATGGCCTTTCTCAGTCCCAGAATGCTTCCAGGTGAGAGAAGATGCCAGGCAATTTGATTTTCCTCTTCCACTGAAATTTGCCTCAATTAGCACACTGTTGGAGAAAAATCCCAGGCATTTTATTCAGAGCCTTTGCTTTCTTTTTTTAGTCATTTTAAAACTTTTAAAGTTTAAAATAATTGTATATTCATTGGAACTTTCAAAAATAAAACAAATGTCTCCCGTAGCCAGATTCCATTACAGTTATATTTTCCATACCACATCAAAAGCAGGAAAGTCTTTTTTCTGCCAAAGGCTAAACAGACATTTATAACATCATTTATGGGCTAACTTAACAATTTGCCCACTATAGTTGGTCAAACATTTAATTAACTCATCTGTAATGTGATGGCTGGAATTGCTTCTTTTTGGTGAAGCATGTAATGTTGATTGGTATTGATGATGATGTTGTATTGAGCACAGGTGCAAACTTCAGTGCATGTCTCCACAAAAGGTAAAGTCATCATTGCTTATGTGATACTTTCATAACTCAGGAGTGGAAGATTGCTGTTCCTACTTTTCACCTCAGCTTCACTTGCAGCTGAATGATTTTGTGTTGTGGGTTATCAGGAACATCAGCGGGTTCCACATTAAAAAGTGTAGCAATGATGCTCAGTCCCACTTGTTTACTTGTTGCATTCTTAGATCTTTCATTAAATACCTCACTATATTTGCTAGCATTTCTGAGTATTTCAGAAGGCTCCTTTGAGTGGAGAAAAGCACTGTGATATTCCTTTTGACTTGCCCTTCCTACAATTTTAGTTTAGCTGCAAATGATTTCCTCTTAGAAAGAAGGAAGCTAAGGGGCTTGAAGACCTGAAATTTGAAATTCAGCTCTGAGAGGTATTTAGTAATGCCCACCATAAACACTATGTCAGCCAGGCGCTGGTGGCTCATGCTTGTAATCTTTGCTACTCATGAGGCTGAGATCTATGGATCACAGTTCAAAGCCAGCCCAGGTAGGAAAATCTATGAGACTCTTATCTCCAATAAATCACCAGAAAACTGAAGGTGGTGCTGTGGCTCAAGTGGTAGAAGGCTAGCCTTGAGCTGAAGAGCTGAGAGGCAGTGCCCAGGCCCAGAGTTCAAGCTCTATGAGAAAAAAAAAAAACAAAAAACACTATGTCACACAGCCTCTTGGCTATTCATGTACTAGCTGCTTGGCTTTGTCCTAAAGTTCATGAAACCTCCTGAGCATGTTCCCACGATTTACCCACAAGTCATCAACAAGATCACCTACTCAGTGTCAGGATCACCCAGTAATTCCACAAACTGACAGCAGTTAGACCTGCTTTTGACAACATTTATACATGACACAGCTGCTGACATCATACAGTCTATGCAGTCATAGATCCATCTGTGATCAGATTATTGACTTAGCACAAGATATTTAAAAAAACATTGGAAGATTCTACAGGAGATTTCTAACTTTCCCCTGTCTTTTTACAAAACAACACATATACACATCTTGCCTAATTGGGCGTTTTAACCTGTGGCATAATTGTTCTCACTGGAAGCCGTACACATACCCAGAGGTGAGGACTTGTAGGGGACTCATAGATCCATCTGAGATCAGATGGATCTACGACTGCAATGACTGCACATGGAGACTTTCTAGGTATGTGACACAGTGACATAGAATAAAATCACTTGGGTCAAGGCTGATATAATTCAGTTCTTTCTGGAAAAATGCAATTAATCCTTTTGGTGAGTCAACTATGGATATTGTAGGAAATAGTCTTTTCCATCAAAATATATTCCTTTATAAGACTCCATTTTTATGTGTCAGCCCTTGGACCTGAACCAATGGCCTAGACCATCCCTGAGCTATTTTGCTCAAAGCTAGTGCTCTACCACTTGAACCACACCTCTACTTCTGGCCTTTTGTTGGTTGGTTGGAGTTCAGAGTCTCATGGACTTTCCCACCTAGGCTGGCTTTGAACTGCAGTTCTCAGCCTCCTGGGTAGCCAGGATTACAGGCATGAGCCACAGGCACCAGGCAAGACTCCATCTTTTACTTGCCTGTTTTGGGTTCTTTTTCTGACTTACTGCTGTGTTGGGCCCTCCTTCTTTTGAAACTTTCCCGCCAAGACTTGCCAGACTATGTCAAAAGCCCTCTAGACTTTTCTTGTCCAGTCTTTTGTTTCTTTGTTTGCTAAAAGCATGCTAACCAAACTCCCCACCCATGGTCCAAATGCTGGCTGACCCTGAGACTGACCAATTCAGGCAAGGGGCAAGACTCCCTGCATCGTGATAAAATCATCATAATGGTGATCCTGCTCTTGTGCTTGCCTGTCAGATTTTAGCTGATGCCTCACCTGTAGAAGTAATCTTTGACTTGCCACGTTCCTCCATGACACCCAATATCCCAAGGCATATCTAACACTGTAGTCAATCTATATTAAGACCACTTAACTTTCCAAGAAATGTTCAAGTTTTTTCATTGAAACAAGTCTTTCAAATAAGTCCTCACCTCTGGTTGTTATGTGTATGGCTTCCAGTGAGAGCAGTTACGCCACAGGTGAAAACGCCCGGCTAGGCAGTATGTGTTATGTCTGTTGTCTCGTTAAAAAAAAAAATGGGAAAGTTGGAAATCTCCTGAAGAATCCCCCAATGTTTTATCAATATCTTGTGCTAAGTCAATAATCTGATCTCAGATGGATCTATGAGAAAAATGAATGCCCTGAAATAATTTTATTTCATCTAGTGTTCACTTCGCTACAACCACCACGTGCTCTTAAACCATCTTTCCCTCTACATGAGGCTTGGTTTCATTGTGAGTAGTTCACTTCTCTACATAATTCATCAGGATAACTTTGTCTCTGATACAGGGAAGTCTAATGAAAACAGCTCTTGGTGATTCCAAACTCCAATGAACAGCATTATGTCCAGATGCAGTCAGATTCCCAATTCATTGAGTTTAGCATGTTTAGCACTACAGTGATGCTCTAGATTGGCTTTTTTCATTACTGCTAACATAAAACTGTAAACTAGGCACTTCAACAAACAAATAATCATCTGCTCATTTCTCTTAGAAGGATCAGCACTGCGGGATATGATAACACTTAAATTTTGTTATCACGTGTGTGTGTGTGTGTGTGTGTGTGAGAGAGAGAGAGAGAGAGAGAGAGAGAGAGAGAGAGAGAGAGAGAGAGAAAGGAAAAGAGAGAGACAGAGAAACAGAGAGAGAGAGAGAGAGAGAGAGAGAGAGAGAGAGAGAGAGAGAGAGAGAGAGAGAGAGAGAGCAGTGATGCTCTGATCCTGCATCTTGGATTTGGAGGACATTCAACATTCATATCAACTCCTGAGGTCTTTTCTGCGTACTTTCCTTAATTTTCATCTGAGACTCAGTTTTGTTTTTGTTTTTGTTTTTGTTTTTTGCTGGACGTGGGGCCTGAACTGTGGGCCTGGGCGCTGTCCCTCAGCTCTTCGGCTCAAGGCTAGTGCTCTACCACTTGAGCCACAGCGCCACTTCCAGCTTTTTCTGCTTATGTGGTGCTGAGGAATCGAACCCAGGGCCTCATGCATGTAAGGCAAGCACTCTGCCACTGAGCCACCTTCCCAGCCCTGAGACTCAGTTTTTGTGAGGATTGTTGATCATAGACATATGGATAAAGGTTGGATTAGAATTATCATCTGTGTCAACAAAGATGTCAACAATGTCATTGTCAGTCGTTGGAGGCAAAGTCAGCAAGGTCGGGGAGAATCCTCTCATCAAATCTTGTCTCACCATCACTGGATGAAGGTGGCTTCACCATAGTATGTAAATATCTTTACAACACATCTCACCTGGCCACTGACTGTCCTCTGAGTCACTCCAGTGCAAGCAGATGGGCCCTGGTCAGCCGAAGAGAAGAAAATGAGTCTGTCCAATCAAGTGCTCATATGTGTCCTGGCTATCTTGCATTTACATCATGATGGTGATAAATAATAAATATAAATTTGTGTTTGTGTGATTAAAGCTCCTCAATTTATTGAATTTCAATTCCCACCTGTGGTTACCTGTGCAGAGCCAGACCAAATGATTTCATGGTCCTTGGTGGCCGATGGCCAAGCACTCCCCAATCCTGCACTGAGGCATGTGTTCTGTTCTATGCTTTTCTACCACATGTGTAGATTCCAATGAAAACCATTACAATTAGAACACAGAACTTCCCTTTGTCAGCATTCTGATGCTGCTACCAAATGCCTGGGGTTATCTGTTTATAGAGAGGAAAAGTGTATTTTGGTTCACAGTTTTGGGGGTTTTGGTGCAACACAGCACAGTGATGAGGACATAGTAGATGAAAAGACTGTCTTTGCTATATGGTGCCTGGGAAGCAAAGAGATAAGGTGGGAGAGACATGGGTCCCATAATCCCCTTTGAGACAATGCCTCCAGTGACTTACAACTAGGCCTTACTTCCTAAAGTCTCCTCCTTTCCCAGCACTGCCACTCCAGGGAACAAGCTTTCTACCTGTATTTAGGGGATTCTTCAGATCCAAACTACAGCATTTTCCATCAGCCCAAAGTTCTCCCTGGGACGCCATCATATGCACCACCAAGGCCCTTAACGCTGCACAGGAAGAACCCCACATCCATCTGGGTAATGTTATCATTTTAAGAATGTTTTATGGATGGAGCCACATGGCACCCAACCTTCTGTGCATAGCTTGTTTCACTGAGCCGCATGTGCTGAAGATCAATTAGAGGGGTTGAGTGTGCCAATAGCAGTTCCTTACCATTGCTAGACCATAGTGTTTCATGGTCTGGGTATTTGTTTAGCCATCCATCAACTGAGGGAATATTGGTTGTTTTCAAATCTTGATCCTCAAGAATAAAACTATTATGAACATACTGCACAGATTTGTATGTGAATATAGTATTTTTAAATTTATCTAGGATAAATATCCAAAATGATTACTGGCTGAGTAAGATTTATGTCATTTTCTAAAAGAAATCACCAAATTATTTTCCATAATGCCTATACCATTTCACATTCCAACCCACAATTGTGAGAGATCTGATTTCTTCTCATCCCCATCCAAATTATTGCCATTATTTCTAGCTGTTTCAATAAGAGAACATAAATAAGAAACCGAGCAGATGAGATATAAGATCTCATCATGGTCTGAAATTGTATTTCTACTGGCTAACCATGCTGAACATCTCTTTATGGGCTTCTTTCTTGTCTATATATCTTCTGGGGTGAAATGTCTTCCCTCTGCCCATCTTTGATTTTTTTTCTCTAAATGTTGGGATTTGAGAATTCTTTGAGCATTCTAAAGTCAAGCTCTTGATCAGATAGGAGGCCTGAAGCTGCTGTTTCTTTGCCTGCAATGATGTCACATAGGTATACATGACCATCCCTCTACCATAGAGAGAATTAAGAGGAGCAGTGACATGTAGTAAAGCAGTAGGTTTATTGAAAGCAGCAGCTGAGTACAGACTCTGCAAAGAGGGTGTCTCCAAGCTGAGAATCCTAGGAAGTCCCTCAAGGAAGTGGTCCTGTGCTCTGTTATTTCTGCCTACCCCAGGACACAAGTGATCAGTGAGGGAGGGCCTATGTGTGGACATGGGTCCCTCACCAGTCTCTGCCACTAAGCACAGTGCAATAATAGTCTCCTAATAGGATCTCCTACTTTTGTCCCTGAGCCTAAAAATATCCAATAATTGGATCCTCCCACCCTGAGTCACAAGCCTGATCTCTATACTCTGTGGGGTATGTCAGGCAGGAATCCCTAAGCCTGATGAAAAGAACCAGTCTTTCTTCTATCTTGGACACCATCTTTTCATCTGTTACTATGACCCCTTCTAGCTTTCCCTCTGTGGCATGTCCCTTCATTCTCTATAATAGGACTTGTCACAAAACAAATATTTGCTTGTTTTTATTTTTAATTTTGTTTTATTTCAGTTCCCAAGTCCTGTTTGTTTTATGAATCAGGCTTTTGGTGGTGCATCTAACAACTTTTCACCAAGACCCAGATCCCAACAAGTTTTCTTATGTTTACATATTACATTTAATTCTATGATCCATAAATACTATCCTTGCTTGTTGAATAGAATAACAGTGACTATGTGGGTGAAGTTCAAAATGACAATGTAGAGAAAATAAGTTGATAGAAAGATCATAGCACCATGTGGTCCCATGTATATGAAATTCTAGAAATGGAAAAAAAGTAGAAATTGAAAGCTGATTATGTGTCAGGTGCCAGGGAAAGCAACGGACTATAAAGTAGTATGAGGAAAGTTTTGGAGTAATTAATTAAGTGTTCCATATTTTGTTATGCTGGTGGTAATACACCTAGATAATACACTCATCAAACTAAGCTCAATGTTCACAATATATGCTAATTTAAATGGGAGGGGAATGGTTAGATTTTACTGCAAATAAGTTATACTTAAGTAAATTTGAGCCTACTCCTCCCAGAAGACCAACTCATAATACTTATGAAGCAATCTCTGGTTCTCTATTTTGGTTCATAGACATCTGCACTCCCACACTGCCTTACACAAGAGGTCCAAAAACCAGGTAAATGATTCCCTCCACTTCACTTTCCATTCGCAAAGCATTTTACTTATTCTAGTTCCTCTCCTTGACTATTTACAGTTTAGAATAAACTTGCCTATATTTATTTTTAAAATCTTCTGGAATTTTAATATATGTTGTATAAACCTAATCTAAAACATTTTGAATGAATTGGCATCGTGATAATGTTGAACTAGCCAATCCATGAAAAAGATACAACTCTTCTTTACCTAAATCTTTATTTTTTCTTCAGTTTTACAGGTTCAGCATGTACGTTCTTTATGTGTTTTGTTATATATGAGTATCTCATTTTACTTCAGCAACTATAAAGAATACAGTAATATTCTTAGTTTAATTTCTGCATATGCATTGCTCATATGTATTCATCTTCATAAATCAGGTTTATATCCTACAATCTCACTTAATACTGTACTCAATAGTTGTAGATTTTTGGCCACCGCACCATGTCATCTGAGAATAGTAGGAATTATAATTCTTCCTTTCTGGTCTGGATGCTTTTTACTTCCTTTCTTGAACTGGCAGAACATCTCAATATTATGGTGAATAAATGGAGTGAAAGTAGTATTCTTGGGTTGGGAAGGTGGCTCAGTGGTAGAGCGCTTGCCTTGTATACATGAAGCCCTGGGTTCGATTCTTCAGCACCACATAAGCAAAAAGAAAAAAAAGCCGGAAGTGGCACTGTGGCTCAAGTGGTAGAGTGCTAGCCTTGAGCTGAAGAGCTGAGGGACAGCACCCAGGCCCAGAGTTCAGGCCCCACGATCAGACCCCCCCCCCCAGCCAAAGTAGTATTCTTTCCTGTTCTCAACCTTAGTAGTATTCAGTCTTTCACTACCAATTATGATGTTAACTGTAGTTTTTAGGACATGTTCTTTTTCAGGTTGAGGAAGTTCTATTTTATTTTTGCATTTCTGGTAGTTTTAGTAATTAATGCAACATGAATTTTGAAAACTATATATATATATATATATATTATATTTTTTTTTTTTTTGGTCAATCATGGGTCTTGAACTCTGGGCCTGGGTGTTGTCCCTCAGCTCTTCAGCTCAAAGCAAGCATTCTGCCACTTGAGCCCCAGTGCCACTTCCAGTTTTCTAGTGGTTTATTGGAGATAAGAACCTTTGGGCTTCAAGCGGAAAAAGTCAGATAATGTGATGTTAGGAAAATGAATCCTTAGATAGGTATTTTAATGTTTTTTTTTCTTTCATGCATGTGTTTCTAACCCATTTATAAGTTTATTTCTTTGTGGCTTTGTATGTCCCTCCCCCACAGTATAACCCCCGCTTTCAATATATTTGATGTCAGTACAACTTATGGAGGAGATGGGGAAAAACAAGTCATTTAAGGATTCAGGTGGACCTGTTGCAACAATGAGAAGTACAAATTGTCATGTCAAAAAGGAGCTTTACAATGTCGGTGGGGGGGGAAGTGGGGGGGGAGGATTGGGTGGAAGGGAGGGGGGAGGCTGGGAAGGGAGGTGAAGGGTAAACAAAGGAGGAGGCTGCAATGCTTGGTAAGAAATGTACCCATTATCTTGCCCATGTAATTGTAACCCCTCTGTACAGTATGTTCACAAATAAAATTAAATTAAAAAAAAAAAAAAGAACCTTTGGGCTTTCCTGCCTGGGCTGGCTTAGAACCACGATCCTCAGATCTCAGCCTTGTGAGTAGCTAGGCTTACAGGCATGAGCCACAGGCACCCAGCTTGAAAACAATATATATATTTTTTTAATTGTATTTTATTTTATTTGAGAACATACTGTACAGAGGGGCTACAATTACATGGGCAGGATAATGCATACATTTCTTACCAAGCATTGCAGCCTCCTCCTTTGTTTACCCTTCACTTCCCTTCCCCGCCTCCCCCCTCCCCCCACCCAATTTTACCCCCCTCCCCCCACCCAATTATACCCCCCTCCCCCCCCACACCGACATTGTAAAGCTGGTTTTGACATGACATTTTGTACTTCTCATTGTTGCAACAGGTCCACCTGAATCCTTAAACCACTTGTTTGTCCCCATCTCCTCCACATGTTATACTGACATCAAATATAGTGAAAGCGGGGGTTACACTGTGGGGGAGGGACATACAAAGCAACAAAGAAATAATCTTATAAATGCGTTAGAAACACATGCATGAAAGAAACGAAAACATTAAAATACATATTTAAGGGTTCATTTTCCTAACATCACATTATCTGACCTTTTCCGCTTGACTCAATATTGCAAATAAGGGAAACCATGGGACCTATGTTTCTTTGGGCCTGGCTTACTTCACTTAATATAATTTTTTCCAAACCTTTCCATTTCCTAACAAATGGGGAAATGTCATTCTTTCTGATGGAGGCATAGAATTCCATTGTGTATATATACCACATTTTCTTGATCCATTCATCTACTGAGGGGCATCTGGGTTGGTTCCATGTCTTAGCTATGGTAAATAATGCTGCAATAAACATAGTTGTGTTGGTAGCTTTAGTGTGGTCTTGTTTGTAAACATTTGGGTAAATGCCCAAAAGTGGGATTGCTGGATCATAGGGGAGATCTATGTGAAGTCTTTTGAGGAACCTCCATACTGCTTTCCAAAGTGGTTGAACAAGTTTACATTCCCACCAACAATGAAGTAAGGTTCCTTTCTGTCCACATCCCCTCCAGCATCTGTTGTTGTTAGAGTTTTTGATTTTTGCTGTTCTAACTGGAGTGAGGTGATATCTCAATGTTGTTTTGATTTGTATTTCTTTTATGGCTAGGGATGTTGAACATTTCTTCATGTGTCTATTGGCCATCCTTCTTTCTTCTTCAGAGAAGCTTCTCTTTAAGTCTTTCACCCACTTATTTATTGGGCAGTTGTTTCTTTGAGGATTTGTTGTTGAGTGGTTTAATTTTTTGAGTTCCAAGTATATTTTAGATATGAGACCCTTGTCCGTTTTATGGCTAGTAAAGATCTTCTCCCAATCCGTGGGCTTTCTATTGATCTTGCCAGCTATGTCATTTGCCCTGCAGAAGCTCTGCAATCTTATGCAATCCCATTTGTCCAACCTTTCTTTGATTTGTTGTGCTTCCGGGTCTCTATTCAGAAAATTTCGACCTGAGCCAAGGAGACCTAGGGTTTCTCCTATTCCATCCTGTAATGTTTTCAGAGTGTCTGCTTTGAGTTCAAGGTCTTTGATCCATTTGGAGTTGATTCTGGTGCAGGGTGATATATAAGGATTTGCTTTAGTTTTCTACATGTAGTTAACCAATTTTGCCAGCACCATTTACTGAAGAGGCTGTCTTTCTTCCATTCTATTGTTTTAGCTTCCTTATCGAAGATTAGATGGCTATAGGTCTGTAGGTTCATTTCTGGGTTTTCAATTCTATTCCATTGGTCCTGAGGTCTGTTCTTATGCCAATACCAAGCTGTTTTGATTACTATGGCTTTATAGTAGAGTTTGAAGTTTGGTATTGATATTCCTCCAGCAGTGTTCTTTCCGTGGAGAAGCGTTTTTGCTATTCGGGGTCTTTTATTGTTCCATATGAATTTTTGCATTGCCTCCTCTATTTCCTTGAAGAATGAGGGTGGAATTTTGATAGGTATCGCGTTGAATTTGTAGATAGCCTTGGGAAGTATTGCCATTTTCACGATGTTAATCTTGCCAATCCAGGAGCATGGGAGGTTTTGCCATTTTTTAAGTTCTGTGTTGATTTCCTTTTTCAAGATTTTAAAGTTTTCATCATAGAGGTCCTTCACTTCTTTGGTTAAGTTAATTCCTAGGTATTTTATTTTTTGTGGGGCTATTACAAATGGAGTTGCTTTCCTAATTTCAGCCACACTTTTCTCATTGTTGGCATATAGAAAAGCCATTGATTTTTGGGGGTTAATTTTATAACCTGCTACTTTGCCAAAGTTTTGAATCAGCTTGAGTAATTTGGGAGTGGAGTCTATGGGATTCTTTAAATACAAGATCATGTCATCTGCAAAGAGGGAGAGTTTTATTTCTTCTTTCCCTATTTGGATCCCTTTTATGTCTGCATCTTGTCTTATTGCTGTAGCTAGGCATTCTAATACTAGATTGAAGAGAAGTGGAGAGAGTGGGCATCCTTGTCTTGTTCCTGAGTTAAGAGGAAATGGCTTTAGTTTTTCACCATTGAGTATAATGCTGGCTGTAGGTTTGTCATATACAGCCTTTATTGTATTGAGGAATGTTCCATGGATTCCTAATTTTTGAAAACTATATTTTATACATCAATTGACATGGTCCTTTGATTCTTCTTCTCTAGTTTGTTAATACAGTGACTTACCTCCTGAATATTGAGCCAGCTTTGCATTCCTGGAATATAACCACTTGTTTATGATGTATAATTCTTTTTTATGCTGCTGAATTATATTTAGTTTGCTAGTACACTTGTACTCATGAGGAATATGTGCTAGTTTTCTTTTCCCATTGCCTTTGTTGTTTTAGCATCAGCATCATGTGACTTCAGAAAGCGAATTGGGAAATAGCTCCTTCCTCTGGAAGGGATTGTATACAGTATCCATTTTTCTTGAAATGCTTGATAGATTCTCCCATGAAATAGTCTAACAATTTCCTGGAAGAATTTTTTTAATTTAATTTTATTGTAAAGATGCTGTACAGAAGAGTTACAGTTACATAAGTAAGGTAATGAATATATTTCTTGTCAAACATTATTACCCCTCCTTTGTTTTTCTCCTACTATGCCTTCCTCCCCCCTTCCTTACCTATAATGTCTTGTGAGCCTCATGGTTGCAATGAGTCATCTGTGTCCTTGTTTCAGCATTTTGTTATTCCCCTTCCTCTCCCCAAATTACATAAATGTATATGCAAGATGAAGAGTACCAAAATCAAATACAGTGACAATGGGGAAAAGAACATATGAAAGAAATAAAAAATATGACTTAGTACATTAAAAGCAAAACAACATAGAAAAACCTTTTGTGTCCATATCTTAGGGTTGATTTCCTTTAGCATTATCTTATATGGTCATAGGTACATAGTTTTTGAGCTTTTCTGCTTATCTGATAAGATTATCCTAGATGTATACTAACTATTGCAAATAAGGGAAACCATGGGACCTATATTTCTTTGGGTTTGGCTTACTTTACTTAATATGACTTTTTTTTCCAAGTCCTTCCATTTTCTTACAACTGGGACAGTGTCATAGATCCAAAGACATTAATTGTTGGGGATTTTAACACACCACTTCCCTACTAGATAGATCAACTCGGCAAAAACTCAACAGAGAAACCGCAGATCTAAACAACTGCAGAGAACAACTAGATTTAACAGACATCTACCGAATATTTCACTCAGCAGCATCAGAATACACGTTTTTCTCAGCAACACATGGAACATTTTCTAAAATAGACCACATTTTAGGCCACAGAGAAAACTTGTTCAAATTCGGAAACATTAAAGTTATACCTTGCATTCTCTCAGACCACAAGGGAATACAATTAGAACTCAACACCAAAAGCCACCAAAGAAAGTCCTGTAACACATGGAGTCAGAACAACACACTGCTGAATCACAAGTGGGTCATGGAAGAGATTACAAAAGAAATTCAAATGTTCATGATATTCAACAAAAATGAACACACAAATTACCAGCTCCTCTGGGACACAGCAAAGGCAGTACTCAGGGGCAAGTTTATAGCTCTGAGTTCCTACATCAACAAATTGGAGAGATCTGAAACCAACAATTTAATGAGACATCTAAACCTCCTTAAAAAAGAGCAGCAAGATAAACCCCAATCCAGTAGATGGAAAGAAATCATTAAATCAGAATTAAATGAATTAGAATCCAAAAAACCATAGAAAGAATCAACAAAACAGAGAGTTGGTTCTTCAAAAAAATTAACAAAATTCACAAACCCTTAGCAAATCTTATCAGAAAAAGAAGAGAACACACCCAAATAAATAAACTCAGGGATGAGAATGGAAACATCACCACAGAAACAACCAAGATTCAGAACATTATAAGGGAATACTTCTCAAAACTTTATGCTAATAAGTTTGAGAACTTGACAGAAATGGACCTTTTCCTAGCAAGTATTGACATGCCAAAATTAAACCAGGATGAGTTCAACCATCTTAACAGGCCCATATCAAGCATTGAAATAGAAAAAGCAATGAGAGACCTCCCATCTAAGAAAAGCCCAGGAGTGGATGGATTTATAATGGAATTCTACAAGGCCTTCAAAGCAGAACTCACACCAATACTCCTCCAACTCTTCAATGAAATTGAAAGAGAAAGTTCACTACCGAACTCATTCTATAAGCCATCATAACCCTCATCCCAAAACCAGGCAGGGACTCATCAAAGAAAAGAACTATAGACCCATTTCTTTGATGAACATCGATGCAAAACTACTCAACAAAGTTTTGGCCAATCCACTTCAACAATTCATCCAAAAAATCATACACCACGATCAAACAGGATCCATTTCAGGGATGCAAAACTGCTTCAATATATGCAAATCAATTAATATAATTCATCACATCAACAAGAGCAAGGATAAGAACAACATGGTTATTTCAATAGATGCAGAAAAAGCATTTGACAAGATCCAACACCCCTTTATGATGAAGGTTCTGGAAAATTTAGGAATCCATGGAACATTCCTCAATACAATAAAGGCTGTATATGACAAACCTACAGCCAGCATTATACTTAATGTGAAAAACTAAGGCCATTTCCTCTTAACTCAGGAACAAGACAAGGATGTCCACTCTCTCCACATCTCTTCAATCTAGTATTAGAATACCTAGCTACAGCAATAAGACAAGATGCAAACATAAAGGGGATCCAAATAGGGAAAGAAGAAGTAAAACTCTCCCTCTTTGCAGATGACATGATCTTATATTTAAAGAATCCCATAGACTCCACTCCCAAGTTACTCAATCTGATTCAAAACTTTGGCAAGGTAGCAGGGTATAAAATTAACCCTCAAAAATCAATGGGTTTTCTGTATGCCAACAATGAGAAAAGTGTGGCTGAAATTAGGAAAGCAACTCCATTTGTAATAGCCCCACAAAAAAATAAAATACCTAGGAATTAACTTAACCAAAGAAGTGAAGGACCTTTATGATGAAAACCTTAAAAACATGAAAAAAGAAATCAAAAGAGAACTTAGAAAGTGGCAAAAAAAAAAAAACCAAAAAAAAACAACTCCCACACTCCTGAATTGGAAAGATCAACATTGTGAAAATGGCAATACTTCCCAAGGCTATCTACAAATTCAATGCGATATCTATCAAAATTCCAGCCTCATTCTTCAAGGAAATAGAAGAAGCAATCCAAAAATTCATATGGAACAATAAAAGACCCCGAATAGCAAAAACGATCCTCAACAGAAATAACACTGCTGGAGGAATATCAATACCAAATTTCAAACTCTACTATAAAGCTATAGTAATCAAAACAGCTTGGTACTGGCATAAGAACAGACCTCAGGACCAATGGAATAGAATTGAAAAACCAGAAATGAACCTACAGACCTATAGCCATCTAATCTTCGATAAAGGAGCTAAAAAAAAAAAAAAAAGAATGGAAGAAAGACAGCCTCTTCAGTAAGTGGTGCTGGAAAAATTGGTTAACTACTTGTAGCAAACTAAAGCTATATCCTTATATATCACCCTGTACCAGAATCAACTCCAAATGGATCAAAGACCTTGGAATCAAAGCAGACACTCTGAAAACATTACAGAAGGGCTGGGAAGGTGGCTCAGTGGTAGAGTGCTTGCCTTGCATGCCTGAGGCCCTGGGTTCGATTCCTCAGAACCACATAAGCAAAAAGAAAAAAGGCCAGAAGTGGCGCTGTGGCTCAAGTGGTAGAGCACTAGCCTTGAGCTGAAGAGCTGAGGGACAGCGCCCAGGCCCAGAGTTCTGGCCCCATGACCGGACCCCACCCCCCAAAAAAAGGTGAAAACATTACAGGATGGAATAGGAGAAACCCTTGGTCTCCTTGTCACAGGCCAAAATTTTCTTAATAGAGACCCAGAAACACAACAAATCAAAGAACAGTTGGACAAATGGGACTGGATGAAATTGCAGAGCTTCTGCATGGCAAAGGACATAGAAAGCCCACGAATTGGGAGATCTTCACTAGCCATACAACAGACAAGGGTCTCATATCTAAAATATACTTGGAACTCAAAAAATTAAATCCCCCAACAACAAATTCTCAAAGAAACAACTGCCCAATAAATAAGTGGGCTAAAGACTTAAAGAGAAACTTCTCTGAAGAGGAAAGAAGGATGGCCAATAGACACATGAAGAAATGCTCAACCTCCCTAGCCATAAAAGAAATGTAAATCAAAACAACATTGAGATAACACCTCACCCCAGTTAGAATGGCAAAAATCAAGAACTCTAATAACAACAGATGCTGGAGGGTATGTGGACAGAAGGGAACCTTACTTCATTGTTGGTGGGAGTGTAAACTTGTTCAACCACTTTGGAAAGTAGTATGGAGGTTCCTCAAAAGACTCCACATAGGGGCTGGGAAGGTGGCTCAGTGGCAGAGGGCTTGCCTTGCATGCATGAGGCCCTGGGTTCCAGCACCACATAAGCAAAAAGAAAAAAAGCCAGAAGTGGTGCTGTGGCTCAAGTGGTAGAGTGGTAGCCTTGAGCTGAAAAGCTGAGGGTCAGTGCCCATGCCCGGAGTTCAGGCCCCACAACCGGACCCAAAAAAAAAAAGACTCCACATAGAGCTCCCCTATGACCCAGCAATCCCACTTTAGGGCATTTATCCAAATGTTCACAAACAAGACCACACTAAACCTACCAGCACAACTATGTTTATTGAAGCATTGTTTACTATAGCTAAGATATGAAACCAACCCAGATGCCCCTCAGTAGGTGAATGGATCAAGAAAATGTGGTATATATACACAATGGAATTCTATGCCTCCATCAGAAACAATGACATTGCCCCATTTGTTAGGAAATGGAAAGACTTGGAAACATTTATATTAAGTGAAGTAAGCCAGGCCCAAAGAAACATAGGTCCCATGGTTTCTCTTATTTGCAATATCTAGTATATGTCTGAGTCAAGCAGAATTGGTCAGATAAGTTGATGTTAGGGAAATGAACCCTAAGTTATGTATTCAAATGTTTTTTGTTCTTTCATGTGATTGTTTCTAACACATTTATAAGATTATTTCTTTGTTGCTTTGTATGTCCCTCCCCCACAGTATAACCCCTGCTTTCACTGTATTTGATGTTGTTATAATTTGTGGAGGAGAAGGGGGAAAAACAAATAGTTTAAATAGGGATACAGGTGGGCCCATTGCAACAATGAGATGTACAAGTCATTATGTCGAAAACGAACTTTACAACTTTGGTGCGGGGTGGGGGTGGGGGAGATTAGGTGGGGGGCGGGGGAGGATATGGGAAGGGATGGGAAGTGGAAACAAAGGAGGAGGCTACAATGCTTGATAAGAAATGTACTCAGTATCTTGTCCATGTAATTGTAACCCCTCTGTACAGTGTTTTCACAATTAAAAAAAAAAAAAAAAAGAAATGGGGCAGTGTCATTCTTTCTTATGGAAGCATAGAATTCCATTGGGAAAAAAGATATGTGTGTGTGTGTGTGTGTGTGTGTGTGTGTGTGTGTATCACAATTTCTTAATCCATTCATCTACAGAGGGGCATCTGGGTTGGTTCCATATCTTAGCTATGGTGAATAATGTTGAGATAAACATAGTTGTGCAGGTAGCTATAGTATAGCCTTGTTTGTCATCATTTAAGTAAATACCCACAAATACTGCTTTCCAGAGTAGTTGAACAAGTTTACACTCCCACCAACAGTGCAGTAGCCTTTGCTTTTAGCCACATCCCCTCCAGCATCTGTTGTTACTAGATTTCTTGATTATAGCAATTCTAACTGGGGTGAGATGCAATCTCAATGTTGTTTTGATTTGCATTTCATGTTGGCCAGAAAAGTTGAACATTTTTTCATGTGTCTATTGGCCATTCTTATTTTCTCTTCAGATAAGTTTCTCTTTAAGTCTTTAGCCCACTTATTAATGTTTCTTTGGGGATTTGTTTTGGGGGGATTTAATTTTTTGAGTTCTAAGTATATTTTGGATATGAGGCCCTTGTCTGTTGTATGGCTACTGAAGATCTTCTCCCAATCCGTGGGCTTTCTATTGATCTTGCTAGCTATGTCCTTTGCCATGCAGAAGCTCTGCAGTTTTATGCAATCCCATTTGTCCAACCTTTCTTTGATTTGTTGTGTTTCTGGGTTTTTAATTAAGAAAGTTTTGGCCTATGCCAAGGAGCCCTAGACTTTCTCCTATTCCTTCCTGTCATGCTTTCAGGATGTCTGCTTTTACTTCAAGGTCTTTGATCCATTTGGAGTTGATTCTGGTACAGGGTGATATATAAGGATCTAACTTTAGTTTTCTTCAGATGTTTAACCAAATTTGCCAGTACCATTTACTGAAGAGGCTGTCTGACTCTCAATCAATGTTTTTGGCTCCCTTATCAAAGATTAGATGGCTATAGGTCCTTGAGTTCATTTCTGGGTATTCAGTTCTATTCTATTGGTCCTCAGGTCTGTTCTTTTGCCAGTAGCAAGCTGTTTTGATTACTATGGCTTTGTAGTAGAGTTTGAAGTTTGATATACTAAAACTTGTTTTTGCTATTTGGGGTCTTTTATTGTCCCATATGAATTTTTGGATGCTGCTTCTATTTCATTGAAGAATGAGGTTGGAATATTAATGGATATTGCATTGAATCTGTACTAGCGTTCAGCAGTATTGCCATTTTCATGATGTTAATCCTCCCAATCCAGGAGCATGGGAGGTTTTTCCACTTCTTACTTCTACTTTAATTTCCTTTTTCAGGTCTTTAAAGTTTTCACCATACACGTATGGATGAATTATTTTTCCCGGTTGTGGGGTCTGAACTTTGGGCCTGGGTACTGTCCCTCAGCTTTTCAGCTCAAGGCTAGCGCTCTACCACTTGAGCCACAGCACCATTTCCAGTTTTATGGTGGTTTATTAGAGATAAGAGTCTTGGAAGTTCCTGCCCAGGCTGGCTTTGAACTGTGATCCTCAAGCCTCAGCCTCCTGAGTAGCTTGGTTTATAAGCGTGAGCCACTGGTGCCCGGCTGGAAGAATATTTTTAATCAAATGATAACTCTGTAGGTAGTAATAGAACTAGTTAACTTTATATCAAATCAGTTGTCAGGGTTTGTACTTTGAGGAATTCCTCTATCCTTGTCATTTCAGTTGCCAAATTAATGGCTGTAGTTGTTTGTGATATTCCTTTATTATTCTGCTATCACTGTAAACTATAGAGATGTCTGCTGTTTTATTCACCATGTTAATATCTTGTGCTCTTTCTTTTTCCTTTCTCCATCTCATTTTATTTTACTTTTCTCAGTTTTATTAAACTTTTCAAAGAACAATGTTTTTGTTTTACCATTTACAATGTTTTACCATTATTTCTCTGTTTAAGATTTATGCTGTTGTCTTTAGTATTGCTTTCTTTATGCTTGATTTCAGTTTACTTGCCTCCTCTTATTTATTTCATTTCTTAAAGTAGACTATATAATGTTACTTTGAAACATTTTGTCTTTGCTAATGTAAATATTTAGCTCTGTGCATTTCTGTTGACTCTGTTTTAGCTTTTTCCCATGAAAAACTAACTAAATATATTTTTATTTGTAATTCATAGTTACATTGTTCAATGCTGAGATTTTCCTAGTATCTTTATGTTCTTTTCTCTGCTACATTCTGCTGTGTTGTTCAGTTTCTGTGCTTTTTCTTTCTAAAATGTCCACTGGGTTCTTCATATATATTATTTATTTATTAAGACTTTGTATTTCTTTACTTATTTCAATATGTTTGGAATTGCATGGCAACACAGTTTGTGATTAGCCACTTTAAAAAATATATGTCCAAGCTAGGCACTGGTGGATCACACAACCCTAGCTATTTAGGAGGCTAAGAATGGGATGATCAAGGTTCCAGACTGTAATAGCAAGAAAAGCTCACAAGATCCCATCTTAACCCGTAGATGGGTCCAGTGGCATGCACCTTTTATTCCAAGCTATGTAGAAGGCTGGGGATAATTTCAGGGCCGCCCAGGCAGACATGATCATGAGATTCCATCACCAAGAAAGAAAACTGGATGCAATGGAACAAAGCAGACAGATCACAGCTCAGGCACTTGCATAAATGGGAAGTGAGACACTACAAATAAATAAACAAACAAAAATAAATGCAAAACAGGCATGGAAGTATGGCTCAGCTGCAGAGCCCCTGTCTAGAAAGCACAAGGTCCTGAGTTCAAAGCTCTAGTATTGTCTACTGCTTGTCCAATAATTCTAACATATTTCCTATCTCAGTGTTGGCTCCTACTTATTTTCTTTTCTCCTTCAGATAGTGATTTTTTTTTAACCACTGAGCCTTGCCTTCAGCCCTATTTTCTTCCAGTTACTTTTGAGATAGAGTCTCACTTTCTACATGGACACAGTTCATCTTTCCAGTAGCTAAAATAACATACTCACTACAACATCCAGCTTTTTCTTGAAAAGGAGTCAAGAAAACTATTTTCTGTATTTATTCATCCATCAGGAAGAATGAGACTATGCCATTTGGCCGGAAATAGATGAACCTGGGGAAAATATGTTAAGTAAAGTAAGTAAGCAAGACAAAGGACACATGTTTTCTTTCACATGTGGAGGTTAGTTCTAAATTATAATAAATCTATAAATGTAAACATATGCAGAAAAATGTAACATATACACAGACATGTTAACAAAGGTATGGTATATGCAAAAGAAAACTCCACTAGTGTAACTTTTTTGAAAAACTAACTTATAGTTTAAAAGAATGAATCCCAGGAAGCTGTCAGGGGAAAGGAGAAAGATTATAGAGAAGGGAACTGATGGATAGAGGGAAGGGTGAGCCAATGTAATCATAACATTCAATGTACATGTGTGGAAATAGTAATAGATAAATTGAGGGAATGGGTAGGGTTGGGAGAAATGGAGAAGATGATGAAAGAGGTGATTTTTATGAAAATGCATTGTACTCACAAGCTGATATGTAAAATTAAAACCTCTTTGTACAACTACTGAAGGATAATATAAAAATGAATAATTTTTTTAAAAACAAAACTTTTTTCTGCTTTACTGACCTTGAAAGTTGAAACCATCTGAGCTTCCCAAGGAATTAGGATTGTGTGAGCCACTACTGCCAAACTCCAATTGAGATGCTTCTGACTCTTCAAATGAAAACTGATTTTTATGTGTTTTTTTTTTAATGTGTTCAAGCACTGGGGCTTGAACTCAGGGCCTGAGTGCTGTCTCTTAGATTTTTCACTCAAGACTGGCACTCTACCACTTGAGCCATACCTACCACTACGTCTGGCTTTTTGCTGGTTCATTGGAGATAAAAGTCTCAAGAACTTTTCTGTCTGGGTTGGCTTCAAACCTCAACCTTCAGATCTCAGCCTCCTGAGTAACTAGCATGACAAGCATGAGCAACTGGTGCTTAGCTGCTATTTTTTTTTTCAAATTGAAACCTGAGTGCTTGGGTACTTTGCTGTATGACTGGGAGTCATGGAATTCTGTGTGGGCAATCCCCTAGGGTACTACTGTACTTCTTCCCTGAAGAAGCTGAAGTCCATATCCCTGCGGCCTCCTCTGACAGCCGAAGGTGGGGGATCAGGCAGCACCTCTCCTAACCTAGTGCTATTGAGGTTCTCACATGGTCTTTCCACATGGAGGCAGCAGTGGGGTGTAGGTTTTTCCTACACTCTTTGATAGAGCAGAGAGTTGTATCCTAAAAGTTTTCTATCATGCTATGCTATGTGTTTCTGGTCTTTTAGCTAAAACACCCCAGATTTTCCTGGAGTTCTGTTGCTCTGTGTCATTTATCTCACCCAGGTTATCAGCATTCCCAGTACAGGACATGTGAAGAAAACAGAAAATGCAGGGAAACTCACTACAGCTTTCTTCAATGTCCTTCACTAGTGTATCTCCTCCTTTTCACCTCTCAAAAGTGTTTCTATTTATTTTGTATCTAACGCCCAATATATTTTCTTGTTCCTAGCAGGAGGACCAGGGAGAAGGTATTGACTGTCCTTAAACCAGAAATGTCACAGCATTCTTTGGATGGGCAGCACCTTTTGTAAGGGGGACGTCTGAATGCTCTAATCCTAATGCAAGTACCACTGCCCCATCAGCTCCCTGCTGATCAGTGGGCTGGGGCAGCCTTCTATCCAACCCTTCTCAGAAACTGAATTCCTCAAGGAATATGATCGGTGTCTTTTCCATCTTAGATTGTTTTCCCCAAGGCCCAAGGAGGGGCTCCAAGAGCCAGGATACAACTCCTTTGCCCATCAGATTTCTTGACCCAGACCCAGGCCTCCATCCTGGCTGCCCATCCTGAGTAGTAATGCTGGAAAGGCATTATGCCAGAGCTGTGGGCCCCCTGCAGAATGCAGCTTCAGTGTGAGTTCCAGAGGCACTCAACATCCATCTTTGCCATGCAATGCACATCCCTGGGAGAGCTGGAGGAAAGCCAGATCTGAGAGGTCAGCTGAGTATACAGCATGATGGCATGTCACATATGAGATGTGGTACTCACGGAGCTCCTGAGCCTCCTCAGAGGCCAGTGCAGTGCCGGGACATGGTACAGGTATCCAGGGAGCTGAGGGAGTTAACTAGCCAAGAGCTGATTACACGGTAACCTCAGTGTGAAAACTGCATTGTTGCAGCAAATGGCGCCACCAAAGACAGAGGGCAGAGAGTTAATAGCGTCTTGTAGTCACTCAAAATGGAACCTAATATACCATCCAGTGCTTCTTCTAAATCCCACATCTCAGCAGAACTCAACCCCTCCTTTCACTCCACCAAAAGTGGTTTCAAGTTGTAAGAAAAGGATGTGGACATGGTAACCACAGAAACAAATAAGACCACACATGGGAATCCATGGTTTCCTTAGGAAGGCTGGGAAAGTATAAGACACATTTTGCAATACTGTAGACATCATTTCTATTATTTGATCTAGAACTGATGACTATCCAGAGTAATATAAGCTTGCACATGTGGGGCTCCTAGGGGAAAAAGAGGAGGAGCTCTCATTATTATCACTCAGGTTCCAGGCAGTCCCCGCACCACACAGGAATGTTACATACCTCCTTGTCTGATGCTCTGAGCAACACTGACCAGGAAAGCTTGAACTCTGAATGAACACTTTCTCCTCCCAAAGTGCTGTGCAAAACTCCATGCCAGAACCACCCTGGCAGGATTGAGACCTACCTATGCTCAGGACTTTGCCAGTCTCCTGGGGGACCTTGATTGCCAGGCAAGCCTCAGGACCTGGCTGAGATGAGGAGAGGGCAGGCCAGAAAAGAACAAGCAGGGACCAGGCTTCAAGAAAGCCAGTCTGGCTTGCTGTTCCCCTCATGATCCAGGCATATGTCTGTAAGGAAAGAAGGTGGTTTACAGGAACCAATGGACCCAAGAGAAACCAAGCTCACTGTCAGCATCCAAGCCCATCACTGGAAAGGCCTCAGAGGAATAGGAAAGAAAAGCCTGTCCTACCCCAACCTTAGGCTCAGCCTGAGGCCCCCAGCTGACTGTGAGCAGATTGTGGGCAGCTCACAGACACCTCCCCTGGCATTCACGTCATGAGGAAAAGGAAGTCCCAGCACCAGTGCCCTCAGAAAAGAAGGGAACTAGGCTCCTTCACTTGTTCTTGTCTTTTTTGTGAAAGCAAAGATTCTACCCTCCCAACACACACACGCTCTTGCACACATGCAAGCATTCCCACACATACATGTCACAACATTCATGCACACATGCATATGTGCATGCACATACACCACATACATACATTATGCACACACATGCACACACACACACACACAAAGAATAAGTGAAAAGAATGGTGTCTGAAAGAACAATGTCGACCTGAACTGCAGGCATTCAGCTGCTTTCAAAGCCAGCTAGTCAGACAGCAGCTGAGTATCGCTGTTCTTTGCATCATATTTCCATGTGGGTGAATACAGTGGAGGCCTCTGGGGAGAGCAACACATTTGTTTGCTACCCACCCCACCTTGTCTAGAAATGGGAAGGCTATTCTCCTTCCATAAGCCATTCCCTCAGCTCTCCAGCCACACCAGCCCAGCCAACAGCAGCTCCAGCCTTGATGCAGGCACCTCAGGAGAGGTGGGACACAGCACAGCTCACTTGCAATAATGAACACTACACGAAAGGGGAGGAAGGAATGACCCAAACTTTCTAATGAATAGCTAAAGGTTGAATACATATCAATGGTATTCTCCCTACCCCCAAAACAAGACAGTGCTAGAACTGGAGGCTCATAGTGTACTGAGGATGACTTCAGCAACAATAAAACCCAAATACAGCTCAACTTCGTAAATGAGCCAGGCACTGGCTCACACCTATAATCCTAGCTACTCAGAAGGCTAAGGTCTGAAGGTGCCAGTTTGAAGCCAGCCCAGGAACAAAAGTCCATGAGATTTTTACCTCCAATTCACCATCCAAAACAAAAAACAAAAAATAAAGCAGAAATGAGCTGAGTGCCAGTGGCTTACACCTGTAACCCAGCTACTCAGGAGGCTGAGAGCTGAGGATCAAAGTTCAAAGCCAGCCGGGGCAGGAATGTCAATAAGACTTATGTCTAACAAATTACCAGCACAAAAGCTCAAGGACAGAGCCCAGGCCCAGAGTTCAAGCCTCAGAACAGACACAAAACAAAACAAACAAATTAAACAAAACTAACTCAATTAGCAGCACATTTGCCATAAAAGAAATGTGAAAGGAAGTTTTACTGTCATAAAAATATGATGCAAATACTCCCATCTTCTCAGTGAAATTGGAAGTGGGTGAAAATGTCACCAATAAATGATCATGAAATGTATACTTTTTCTATTTCTCTAAAAGTTCACACATGTGTCATCCTAGCTACACAAGAGACTGAGATTTGAGTGTCACCGTTCAAAGCCAGTCTTGGCAAAAAAAGTCCAGTACATTCTTATCTCTAATTAACCACAGAAAAAAGCCAGAAGAGGGGGTGTGGCTCAAGTAGTAGCGCACTCGCCTTGAGCAAAAAAGCTCAGGGACATAGCCCAAGCTCTGAGTTCAAACCCCAGAACTGACCAAGAAAAAAAAAAGTTCACATACCTCTACCAGGGGTCAAACAGCATTCTTCTGTAAGGCAGAAGATAGGAAAAGCAGGCTTCTGATTCTATCTGTGTCACATGCTCTGCTTTGTTTTGTTGATGACTGTTTTCACAGTTGGCTGTTATGTTAGGCACCATTTTGGCAACATCAGCAGCAGTGGTGACAATGGGCCTCTCTGTTCTAGGTCTTTAAAACAGAGACTGTTAGGCCTGCCTCTGGATTATGGATAAGAGTCAACCTGAGGTTAAGAGAGACAGGAAGAAGATCTCCCTGCCCCAGCCCCTCTACCCTACCCGACCCAGGCCCAATTGCATTCATAATCCTGACAGTGCATGCTAGCTGCATTCTTTAGTGGCCTTCTAGAATCTGATACATCTTAACTCTCAGGAGAGAAGGAAATGAGCCAAACATTCCTATAACTGGATAATTAGCCCACCATTCCCACATGCACTGTCAAAACTGTGGGCCCTAGGATAACATCCCCAGTCAACCAGGACAGGAGGTAGGCTGTCAGAAGCAAAGGCTGTGGGTTCAAAGGACTGGCCTCCACAGAGAGAAAGCACTCATCTTTTCACCCCAACTCTCCGTGGATTCCATGGCCTGGCTTCTCCAGACAGGACTCATGTCCATTCTTGCCAGCTTTCCAGAGCACTGAGGCAGAGTGGGGTTCAGAACTATGGGACATCCCACTTACCAAGCAGCCATGGGCTAGAGGAGGGCTTAGAG
Organism: Dipodomys merriami; assembly: GCF_024711535.1. Taxonomy (NCBI): domain Eukaryota; kingdom Metazoa; phylum Chordata; class Mammalia; order Rodentia; family Heteromyidae; genus Dipodomys; species Dipodomys merriami. The sequence goes on from NW_027205381.1 coordinate 7,192,865, forward strand.
TTTCTAGATTTCCCACTGTTGTTCTTCTATGCACTTATACCTGGTGATGCGTTGTTTCGGGTTTGTTTCTTTTTGTCACCATTTCTATGGCCTTTATCTTTAAAATAAGAAGCATGCTAGGTGCTGGTGGTTCATACCTGTAATCCTAGCTACTCAAGAGGCTGGGATCTGGGAATCACAGTTCAAAGCCAGCCCTGTAGGAAAATCTATGAGAGACTTTTATCTCCAATTAAACAGCAAGAAGCTAGAAGTAGAAGTGTGGCTCAAATGGGAAAGCACAAAAGAAGTTAAGGGATGGTACAAAAGAAGAGATAGAATGAGAAAGAGGGGTGCTCACCTCTACCAGGTGCTACTGAGGTGAAATGGGGTCATTTTAAGTAAAGAGCCCAGCATGAGGCCTGTTGTGAAGGAAACACCAGGTTCCCACTGCATAGAGGAGCAGAGGGAAAAGGTACACAGCTTACCTCTCCTGGCCTCCAGCAGTGGGCCTCTGTGTCATTTCCTCCATTCTGTTTGGTCCCAGGATTTCCAGTCTAGGCTCTTCCAAGTCCTTTTTCCATGTTCTTTTACACAGCCACCATCTGCTCATGGCTCACTTCTGCTCAACATTCTTCAGTGGCTCCCTCCATACCATGAGGCGAGGCTAGGTGTCCTCTGCCGGGCCACAGGGGGCTCTAGGAACGGAGCCTATGGGGCCATCCAGACTCTTCCCACACTCTCCTTCATCACTCTCACCCTAGCCTCAGGCCTCCCCTCCTGAGGCCTCCCTCCCCTCTCAGCTGCACCTGGTCCTTCCCACGCTGAGCCCCTCAGCAGCCAGGGAAAACACCTGTCTTCCTAAAAGCAATTACAGCTTTTTATTGTGCTGGGCCTTCTTGTGTCTACACCACATACCAGGTCAGCAATTGGAAAGCAAGTCTAATGTCTTATTTATGTGCTTCTATAACCTCAGGAAGAGTGGGACCCAGGAGAAGTGCTTGATGCTATTTGTGGAAAGAAGAAGAAAAAGGAAACAGAGAAGAGGGAAAAGAGGAGAGGGGAACTGGTGGCAGGAGCATGTGGATGGGAGTGGGGCTCTGGGAAGGGGAGAGAGAAAAGGGGAAAGAGAGGGGGGGACTGGGGAGAAAGCTGGTCAGCACAAAGTGGGTAGATAGTAGGCTGTGATGAGACCAATTAGGGTAATATGACCCACGGGCTGGAATGAAACTTGACTTTGTGAACCTACTTCTGAGTGAACTAACCACACACAGCCTGAGAAGCAAGTTCATGCTCTGGCTAGAATGCCAAGAAATGAAGTGGCTCCCATCCATCCCAAGCCTCTCTTTTGTCACCCAAATTATAACTTGAAAGACAGTAACAGCATAATGAAGGCCTGTGGTTCTCTTGGGGCTGGGAAGCAGGAGACAAAGGGCCTTCAGGAAGGAGGCGCCCTCGTTTTTCTCGTTTTTCCTTGGTAGCCCCAGCCTCCTTTGAAAGCAAGAAAGGAGCACAAATCTAGCACCATGGCAACAATTCCAGGCCACCCTGGGCTGGGAGCCCTGGGACGTGACCACTTCTCTTAAATTTCTCCAGAGGTCAGCCTCCTCCAGCTTCCAGGCTGCAACAGAAACAGGGCTCCTTGAAAAAGAATGCCAGATAACACCTTTGGGTTGCTGCAGCCAGTGAGGGACAGGGAAAGCTTCTCCTCGCTTCTCCTCCTGGCTCGGTCATAGGATGTCATTTCCTGGGTCTGAACTCCAATTTGAAAGCAGCCTGTAACTATAAACCTCCCCCCCAAAAAAGAAGAAGAAGAAGAAGCAGCAGCGTTTGCTGTTCACAAAGGCGTAACGTAAATAGACAAAAGGAAACCACCTCTTGGCTCATTCTGAATGTTGAACTTATGACCGTCAGGGGAGGCAGCAGGTGCAGGCTCATCTAGGCCTTTGTCCAGGAATGAGACAGAGGCCCACTGGGGACAGGTCCTGTGGAGACAATTGGCTTTGATGTTAATGGAGGGCTCTTGGTCCATTGTGATTGGAGCCTGATGCTTATCCTCATTGCCATAATCTTACAAAATAAGGTCACCTAAATGGGTCATGTGTACTCACAAAATTCACATGGCAATGAGTCTACCCAAATCCATTTTTCCTTCCTGTAGTTGTTTGTGTTTGTTTGTTATTAGTCCTGGAGCTTGAACTCAGGGCCTGGGCACTGTCCCTGAGCTTCTTTTTCTTAAGGCTAGCACTCTACCACTTGAACCACAGTGCCACTTCTGGTTTTTTTCTGTTTATGTGGTACTGAGGAATCGAACCCAGGGCTTCATGTGAGGCAAGCATTCTACCACTAAGTCACATTCCCAGCCCTTTCCTTCCTGCTTAATAGTAGAGTTTCAGTTTGGCACATGACTAGACAGCAACATTACATCTCCCAGTGTGCCCTGCTGTCTGGACCAAGGGGAGCAGTTGTGAGGTCACTTATAAACCAAGATCTTTGCAATGGGGGCTTGCCTCCTTCTCTCCTTTAAATCTCAGCCTCAAAAGACCCAGGATCCAGACTTGACCTTGCACCTGCAAAGTTCTTCTGAGGGAAGAAAACAATGTGGAATGAACCTGTGAAGAAACCTGGGTCATAGATACACACAGGGAGCGACATCTTATCTGCTGGTGAGACAAGTGATCTGCCTTTTTGAGTCTTTGCCTTGTGGGTCTGCTTGTTACAGCAGTAGGTATTACAGTTAGAACATAGTGGCAAAGTCCAAGCTTTTGAATAGTGCTGTCTTCCTTCCAAGCCCACTGGTAAAATTAATCATTGTCCAGGCAGGTGGATAGAAACCAGGTTTGAAACAGTAGGAATGGATAGGGAGAATGCTCATACAGATATTGGAGGCCTGAAAAATCAGGAGAAGCTGGCGTTACTGAAACCCTCAGCCCTGGTATGCCCTTTTGACCTTGATTGTTGATGTCTTACTGTGTCCAGCTGAGTAGCTCCCACTGACTGAGTGGCTTTGTTGACAAATATTTGTTTTGATTTTCTCCTTGTTCCAGAAACTGTAAGTTTAAAATTGATGTCAGAGGATTAGTCTCCCCCAACTCTTCCCTATCACCTACCCCAGTCTTGTTGTGCTCTTACCTGGTCTTCCTTATCTTATAAAGACACCAGTCAGATTGAATTAAATGCTATACTGTGATCTCATTGACCTTAATTACTTCCTAAAAATTCCAGTCTCCAAATAATTACATTCAACATAAACATTTGAAAGGGACACAATCAGTTCATCACTGTTGGGTAGAGATTTTGAGCAGAATACAGGGATTCTGAGCTTCCTGATTTTCCCATTAACTCACTGTGCACCCTTGGGCCAAGCCCCATCTACCTCTGTGTTCCACTTGGCCTAGGAAGGTGAAGTTAAAGAGCCTGTGTAAGGTCCCTGGCATCAGTAGGCTTATGTGAAGGGAAGCTTTGAAGACTAGCTATGTCTCCATTCCAGAAAAATCCTGAATTTCTGGAAGCTCTCTCCCTTCCCCATATTGAGGCCATCTGTATGCAGTAGTTCATTTTTCCCCAAGACCCTGAGCTACTTTACATGCAAAACAAGAATCTGTTCCCAGGTAGCAAAGAGCAGCCATTTGGCTCAGGGCCACCTTCTGATGTGGCAGCCCAAGCAGGAAAGGTCTCACCACCCCTGAATCTGCCCCCACACCCTCGCATTTAAGTTCAAGGGAAACTGTGATTCAAGTTAATCCTTTATGAACACAAAAACACAGAGAGAGATGACAGAGATAAGAGACAGAGAAAGAGAGAATGTCTTACACACTCCTGTGTTGGTATGACAATCACGACTTTGCACATTAGGATAGGATGGGTGCTATTTCAGGGTGTCCTTCAAAGGCTCATGTGCTAGAGAACAGATCTTCAGTGTGTTATCCTGGGAGATGATGTGACCTTTAAGAGGTGAGGTATGGAAGAAGGCTATTAGGCCCTTTGGGGGTCTGTCCTGGGGAGAGATGAATGCTGGCCTTAGAGGATCCAGCTGACTCTTAAGAAAAGAGGCTGTTGTAAAACAAGCGCCCCCACTCACTTGCACACTGCTGAACTTGGCCTGTTCCATTCCTGTTTCCCTGCTATACTGTGAGAGAGCCAAGGACCCTCACAAGAATCCAAACAGATGCTAACTTTCAGTCTACAAATCGATAGTCTAAATATCATATCATAATCTAAATATTATAATGTATGTAGCCTTGAGCATTTTGATGGACTCAGACACTTCCTTTAACATTATGACACATGGCAGCACATGACTAACTACAAGCCTCTTTCTACCTGGGGGCATGTCAATCTTTAGTGGAGTATGATGACATTGCTGCATTTATTCACCAGGAAAGTGGAAGGAACGCCCTTGAGACTGGACACAGCTGGGCTAGCTCCTGGAACGCAGAATTTCCAGTCAGGCTATCCATCATTCAGTACTAAACATTGGTCCAGGGCCCAGAACCCTGGCTTTGGAGTATGACCGTGTGAGTTCAGGAAAGCATAAGCTCAGTTCTGGTCTGCAGACAAAGCCGAAAATCTCTGGCAAGCTCTGCAGGTCACCTGGCCGCTCAAACAGGCACAGGGCAGGAAGGATACCACGGCACCAGGCATACCTGAAGTGGGTATCTGGATCACAGCTGCCTTCTGTCCTGTTGCACAAGATGTGTGCAGGAAATGGTGTGAAAGGAAGCAGGAGCTGGAGATAAGCTATTAACAAATCCCAGTCATCCTGCTCTGGCCATCAGCCCTGGCTCACCTCTCAGAGGCCTGGTATTAAAGCTGTGGTCCTGATGGTCGTCACAAAGAACCTATTGGACAACAGCACCATCCCGCCCCTCTGCAATCCTCACCAGGGTCCAGTCACTGTGTGTCACATACTACATGAATGAACAATGGGCTGTTACCATCTGTTCCCAGACACTTTCTCCGGGTGTTTCTCTAGGACATCAGTAGTTGTCCAGTAGTCATACAAAAGGCAAACATGACTGAGATGTTAAACTAGAGTTCAGGGATGCACCCTGCTTACAGTCTCTCCTGTCTTCATTCCAAATCCTTGCACCACATTCAGGCTCCCTGCGGAGAGCTGCCAGGCTGCTCATAAATTACTTATCATCTTTTACTCAACAACAAATATGTGTGTTTGAGTGATTTTATTATTTACTAAGTTGTAAAGCTTAGAGATGGGGCACTCTGCCTTGGCTCAATCACCCAGTAGGCAGCAAGGCTGTCTTCCTCTGCCCTCCCTGGCAGAGACATGATTTTTCCTTTCTTGTCCCATTACTATCATCCCTGGTTCTTGGCCAACCTCCTTTGATTGTCTTTCTTAGCTGTGGGTCTTAAAGGGGTTGTTATTTTCTCTTTAAAATAAAAATTCCAACTAAATGGGAAACGAAGCTCTCTGAGTTCCTTCTGGCTACCAAATTACTTGGTGCTTTGAAATAACACAGATTTGTCATCTCACAGTTCTGGAGATGACAAATCTGAAGAGTATCTCTGGCTCAAACCAGGGTGGCAGTAGGCCACTGACATCCTTTTTCTGGAGGTGCTGAAAGAATGTATTTCCTTGTACTTTCCAACTTCTAAGCACTGCCTGCATTTCCTAGACTACAGCCCCTCCACCCTCAAAGCCAGCAGTGCTGGTCAAGTCTCCCACACTGGCTCACCCTCTTGCATTTACATGAGCCCTTATGACCCATTAGGCCTACCTGAGCATCCTGCAACATTCTCTCTTAGACGATGCTATTCACCTTCTTTCTCCCTGAAGCCGAGAATCTACCTGCCAGGTAGCTCCACATCCCACAGGCTCCAGGATTTATAGGTTGTCACACACAAGTTTGGGCTATTATCTAGCTGACCACAGATGTGAAATGGCAAGAATTTTAGTGTCATTTTTCCCAATCGTCTTTCAAACCCCAAAATTGATAAGAGGAGGCTCATAAAAACCTCTGCTTAAACACATCCAGAGACCACATTTGTACCCCTCAAAAGTCACCCTTACCGCACTTTGGGCTTTTTTGGACTTCAACCTGACCAGATTTAAGCTCTGTACTTCAGAAAGATGCCAAGAGCATCTGCTGAGTGCATCTGACATCCCAGCAGCCATGAGTCAGCTCAGCATGTGTGGAGCATCCGTGCGCCACCCCTCCACTCTGCAGGAATATGGGACGAGGTACCAAATGTGAAGCAATCCCCTAGAAGGATGACATTCTCTGTCATCTCTTTCAGATGGGAGTCTTCGATGCACATAGGTGAAGCAGTTCTCCTGCAGTCCCTCACTCGTGACTGGCAAGGGTCTATGTCTGCTTGTGCTCTGACCACAGATCCCCAGGCCTGTCCCAGTGTCCAGTCTTTCCCAAGTTTCCTGCTGGAAAGGACAGGAAGCAGGGCATCTGCTCCCAGGGAATTTCTGTCAGTGCTGCGTGAGTGGCAATAGCTGCCCTGTGCTGTTCTTGTCCATAAGGCACTGATGCATTCCACTAGTGTTGGTCTGAGGATGGATAGACAGACAGACAGATAGATAGATAGATAGATAGATAGATAGATAGATAGATAGATAGATAGATAGATAGATAGATAATTTTAAGGAATTGACTTGGTGAAGGTTGGAGAATCAAAACCTTTCAAAGCTAATATCCCAGTTTAAGTTTAAGGACAGCAGGAAGCTGCTATACAAACAACAGAAGTCTATACCCCTAGTCAAAGGCTATCAGGCAGAATAGCTAAGCTAATGTCTCCATTTGAAAGTCACCAGGCAGAGAATTCTCCCTTATCCAGGAGAGGGGATGACTGTTTGCTTTAGCCAAGCCTTCAATGAATCAGGTAAGGCCCATCCACACTGTGGAGAGTCCTCTGCTTTTCTCAGTCTACCTATTCAATTGTTTGCCCTTACAAGAATACTCAGGATAATAATTGACCAAATCTTTTGGCACCTCATAGCCCAGTCAAGATAAAACATTAAGTAAATCAATGCATACAATCTCTGTTAAGCATTTTGAAATAAATGCATAAAGAATTATTATCTGGGAAATGATTGCAACAATTTACAAGACTTAAATGCAATTACCAAAGGTTTAGAAGTCTTGTGTTTATTTCCATTAAAACCCTACCAGGTCAGGTTTTAAAATTTTTAGACATCAGGTGAATAAACTCTGGATATTAGCCTCCCACAGCTTGCTTTAAAAGGAAAACTACTCAGAAAACAAAGTAAGACAAAATTCCTGAATTCAATAACACCAACAAAGAACTTGCAATGGAGTATACTTTCTGTCTTCTTTGAATCCAAGGAGAAGGACTGAGGTAATTTTGGACTTTGCTTGCCTTGTTGGTGAGGTATGACTGTGTATCTTCAAGAGTTGATACCTTCTTGGACACAGAAGTGACATTTGTCCAGAACATGCTGAAGACATGCTCTTATTTGAGCCCCACCATGAGTAAGCCTTACTTTCCCAGATCATTCTCTGAACCATGCTTGAGTCTCTATGGTAACCGGCAGCAGCATGAATTTTTTTTTTTTTTTTGGTCAGTTGTAGGGTTTGAACTTTCCCTCAGCAATTCAGCTCAAAGCTAGCGCTCTACCACTTGAGCCATAGCACCACTTCTGGCTTTTTTTTTCTGCTTATGTGGTGCTGAGAATCAAACCCAGAGCCTCACGCATACAAGGCAAGCACTCTACCACTGAGCCACCTTCCCAGCCCCAGATTCATGAATCTTAGAAGAAAAGGAGCTGTCTCTGCCCAAGACTGTGGTAAAAAAGCCCCTGGGGGCAGGGGATAGATCCATTGGGAAGTGTTTGTGAGGTGCGAGTCCATTCCAGTCATAATCACCACTGAGTCGAGGACAAAGGCAGAGGGGTGGAAGGAAGGAGCCCTCAGAAGTGTGGGAAAGAGGAGGGCAGAAGTCATCAGCGAGCAGAAGGACTGTCATTAGGATAATTAATACCAACCGGGGACTAGCTATTGTCACAATATCAAGGATAGATTTAAGCTCAATGCTTCTGGAAAAACCTTCAGGGAGTCACGCTAAGAAACACATTAGCTTCTAGGAGGACCAGGCGGGCAGAGTGCAGCCCACTCTCCTCGGGGGAATGGAGATTGCTGCACGGCAAGTTTTGTCTCAGGGAACTGCTTCCTGTCAGCCTTGGCCACACAACACTACCATTATATAACTCTTGACACTTCAACAGTCCAGTGGTCAAGCTGCCATTCCTACACCTCCAAGCACCTTGCTAAGGGCATAGGTTCAAAGACAATAATGAACCAGAACATCCTCTCAAACTTGTAATTCTAGCTGCACTGGAGACTGAGCATTGAGGACCATGGTTTGAAGTCAGCTGGAGTAGAAAAGTCCATGAGACTCTTATCTCCAGTTAACCAGCAAACAGCAAATAGCAAAGTGCCAGACTTGAGCACAAAAGCCAAGTGAGAGCCGGAGAACCTAAATTCAATCCCCAATATTGGCACCCAAAAGAAAAGACCACCCATGCACAAGGACTCCACACCATGACTTCTTGTAAAGCATTCTGTCTGCCCATTGGAAGAGACCATGGCTGCCATAGAAAACATCCAACCCTGGAGCTGACAGGAGGGCAGGCAGCCCTTGCTCAGAAAGAAGCTCCAAGGCCAATAACTCATCCCACTTTGGGCTTTAAAGGCCAGCCCCACCTAGTGAGGTCTGAGGGGTGGGCCAGGACAGTCCCCACCCTTCTCTGGAGAGAGCAGAGTACACAGATAACAGCTGTGAGTCTGTTTCTGATGTTCCATCAGCTGATTCCAAGTTCAGCTGCAAGGCCTAGGCTGACCTGCAATGTTCTGGGCTCAAGCTCATTCCCACTGGCCTCTATTAAACTGCACAACACCAAAATTACACAGGAGACATCCATCATAGCTGCTCAGGACATTGCTAAATAAAGACTCACTTGATTTAGTAATTATGACTTAGACTTGTGATGGTTTATGTCTATAATCCTGGCTACTCAAGAGACTGAGACCTGAGAATCATGGTTTCAAGCCTGAACAGCAAAGTCTATGAGAGTCTCATTGCTAATCAACCAGCAAAAAGCCAGAAGTGTAGCTACAGTTCAAGTGCCAGCCTTGAACAAAAAAAGCTAAAGGAAAGTGCCCAGGCCCTGAGTTCAAGCCCTAGTACTAGAAAATAAAATTAAAATAAATAAAAATATGGATATTAACACAATGGTTGCTATACTGTCATCAGAGTATCCTTTCCAAAACCATGAGTGTGGAATAGGCTGAGGGTTTTGGAGAGTGGTGCTGTGGCAGGGAGAAGGACTCCCCTCTCCCATGTGTCTGCTTCTCCGCAGCACCAGGACAGCAAGTCCTCTGGGCAGCAAACAACTTCCATCATGGGAAATCACCATGCTTAATGAAGCAAGTGCAAAAGGGAAGCAGGTCCCCAGAGAAAAAAGGAGCAGAAGGGAGGCATGCCCTACTCAGCCTACACATCCAACACCCAAAGCTCCATTTCTTTCTTGGTTGTGAAGCCCATTTTCCCAACACACACCTCTCCCAACACCCATGGCACAGTCAGCAAAGACCATGTGTTCAGCATGTTCACATTGACAAGGAACAGAGCCCAGGCCTGTAATTTTTCAGATGGTTCACCAGGACATGAAGATAGGGGTGTGGAGCTCAGCCTTCCTGGTATGGAAAAGATCACAAGACATCTACCCCTACTTCTCCATGGAATTCACTCCAAATTGGGGCCACGACTACTTTGGACAAAGACAGCCAAGGTCTCCAGAAGGAATTCTTGTTGCCTCACAAGTGATGAAATGGTCACTCTACCTCTCCCTTTTCTCTATTTTCATCTTCTTGCTCTTCTATGGGAGCTCAGAAGCAGGTATGGCCCAAGGAACCTAGGCCATACCCATGAAGAGCCCTCTCAGAGAACTCTGGTGCCATGTTATTAAGTCACTGTGAGTGCCTAGTGAACACCCAGTTGAAATATAACATATGCCACTGACACACACACTTATGTGAGCATGAGTGCACACTGAAACACACACAGACTCCCTCCAAAAGCACTTATCAGAACCAGAAAGAAAGAATACAAGACATTAATATCTTATACTAATCCCAATGGATGAATAGATGGATGGATGAATGGGTGGGTGGGTGGATGGATGGACAGATGGATGGATGGCCATGCTGGGGAATGAACTTGGGGCTGCATATCTGCCAAGCAGGCATTCTACCACTTCAACCATGCTATGAGGACAGTCATGATTGTTAGGCAGTGTTCACATCACAAACAATGAGGCACCAGACAAGGGTCAGAGTCGGCCTCCATGCCCTTAGCTGCACTACACTAGAAGATGGGAAGTGGGTGGCCTTGGCTACATTAAATTTGAGTTTTCTGAGCAGAAAAGAGAGTTTCACTGTCTCAAGATAGGCTGATAGAAGGGAGACCAATAGCATATCCCGCTCTCTCCTTCCTCCAGTGCTGCCTGGATCCTCCTCCATTGGGAACAGGGAAGAATGGCCCTCAGTCATTAGAGCTCTATAAAAGGGAGAGGTGAAGCTCTGCTTGTTTGGCTGGACACTATGATAGCACCTATGTGTATCCATGAGAAATTCCATTGGTGGGAAGCCCTGGCTGCTTCCCCTGCAGGCCTCCAGATGACTGGAGCCTACCCTCTTGCTAAACACGATGCAGGTCCTGGTGGCTGGGGCTGAAGAGGTAGGTAAGTGGTGTAACCGCTCTCAACAGAGGGCCAGGCACAGAGCCAGGTAGCTCCCTGGTACTGGTGCTGAGCCCCTGTGGCACCTTGTGAAAACCAGATTGCTAGGGCATAAGGAAGTAGGTTAAGTAGATCAGGAAGCTGCTTTGTAGCTGTGGTCCTACAACACTATTTTTTTTGGGGGGGGTCAGGTCGTGGGGCCTGAACTCTGGGCCTGGGCACTGTCCCTCAGCTCTTCAGCTCAAGGCTAGCGCTCTACCACTTGAGCCACAGTGCCACTTCCGGCTTTTTTCTTTTTGCTTATGTGGTGCTGAGGAATCGAACCGAGGGCCTCGAGCATGCAAGGCAAGCGCTCTACCACTGAGCCACCTTCCCAGCCCCTACAACACTATTTTTTATGGTGTCTCCACCATTGTCTAGGATCCTAGCCCTCACAGGGTCCTATGTACAAAACACAAACAGACAAATGTCAGGACTCCTGGCCAGGTTAGACTTGCTATCACATGGATCTTAAATGCCCACCAAGGCTACTGTGCTGAAAGTTTGGTAGCCAGCTGGTGATACTATTGGAAAATGGTGAGGACAGAGGTAAAGCCTAATAGAAGAAAGTTAAGCCATTGAGTATGAGCCTTTGAAGGGTGTATGGAAACCCTGACCTCTTCCTATATCTTTCTATTTCCCAGTGGTCATGAAGTAAGCCTTGTTCTACTTTACCGCATTCTTCTATGATGATTTTCTTCACCACAGGCTCAAAGCCATGGGCCAAACATGGCCTAAAGATTCTGAAACTGTGAGCCAAGATAAACTTTTCCTCTTTATAAGTTGCCTCAAGTATCTTGTTACATAAATAGAAAGGTGACTAATACATACCTCTAGGGCAGTGGCCTATCACTTCATCCACTACCTTCCTCCCTTTTGCTTCCTTCCATGAAATTGAACCATGGAGTAGACCCCCACCTGGCCTTGCCTTGTCCATTCCCTGTTCAGAACCTGAATTCAAGTCATCAGCACAGTTATCAAGAGATTTCAATGGCAAGGCAGGGCTGTTTGCCAATGAGAAGACAACCTCTCACAAGGGAAGGGTCCTGCCTGAGACTGCTTGTTTTCCTGCACATGTGCACACACACATGCACGTGCATACACACATACACATAAGCTGAGAACATATAGCAAGCACTTAAAAGCTACTTTTGCTGAGAGATGCTGACTCCTTATGTAGATTTGTAAATTAAAAACAGGATAAAAGCTAGGCACCCTAGCCTTCACTTTGCATCCATCCTTTGCCTTGAACTATTCACTCCTATAGTCAACCTGCAACCATCTTGGAAGCCAGGAAGGATTGGATAGGAGATAAGACCACTCAGGAGAATGAGACAAAGAGGAGCTGTTAGGTAAATTGTGATAAAAAGTTGTAGATATAACAGATGGTAAATGACATGTGCTCCACCATGGTAGTTCTTGTTTCCATGCTCAAATGTTTTTTCCCATCGTGCTCTGGGTGCCTGCTCAACCCAATGCAAACAGCTAGGATGGTGCATGTACCAGCCATCTAATAATCAGTGAAAAGCCCAAGAAAGGGTTATGAAAGGAGCCCTGTGCTACAAAAACCAGCCTCAGAGAGAGGACTCCTCTGGGGCTCTTCTCTGGGATGGAATGTTGCTCTACTTTTTTTCATGATTTTCCTTCCCCCTTCAAGAACTTACTCTGTGTACCATAAGTACTTTCCTGCCTTTTAAGTCTTTAACTGGTAGAGCAAAGGAATCTGTACTCCAACCTTAGCTAGTCCCCACCTGACCAAAGGTAAGATAAAAGAGTCATAGAGCACCTCTGACCACCTCTGATCACACCTGTGAGGAGATTGATTCCTTATGTGTACCTTTCCCTTCTATACCAGATTGTCCCTAGTTAGCCTAAGTCATATAGGGACTATGTTAGGGAAGATGGCTGAAGACTGCAGAAGTGCTATCTTCTCAGAACATGCCCAGGCTATGTAATAAATTGTCCTATTCTGTCCTTTAGTATACAGTATCTTTTTTATTTGGCATGCAAAGTGAAAGGATCCTTCATTTCCATCCCAGGAGACTACCCAGAGGCAAGCAGACACAGGAGAAAGACCTAACAGGTAAAACTCTTGGAGCCTAAAACTTCCAGTTTCAGACTCACCTCAAAGCCATGTAGGGCTTTAGTTCTTCAGCACCAAAGAGCAGGGAAACAAAAAAAAACAGGTCTTGTCAGAAATGTTCTGCTTTGGTGCAAGCATTCCCAGATCATCCACTTCTTCTATCCAGGTCCCTGTTATAATGAACACATAGTGAAAACCAAATTGTCATTTTAAAAGCGTATGGCTCAAGTGGTAGAGGGCTCACCTAGCCGATGCAAGTTCCTGGGTTCAATCCCTATTAGTAAGGGGGGAAATCCAGGTTAAGAATGTGGGGATACAGCATGCTCAAGGCCCAGAATCTGATACCAACACCAGCACCACCACAACACCAACTAAAAAAAAAAAAAAAGACCAAACAGGCATCACAATACATTTCTATTGTTCCAACTAGAGAGAAGGCTGCCACAGAAAGATTGAGCCAGGAGTTTCAGACAAGCCTGGCACACAGCAGACTCTGATTCAAAAATAAGCAAGTAAACAAACAAATGTTAATGACAAATAAGGGTAGAGTACTTTCCTGGTTTATTCAGAACACAAGAAGAATAGATTCCATAGATGAGAGAGAGAGAGAGATACATATATAATACATACATTATAGATGGATGGATAGATAAATAGAATTAGTCTCTTCTAGAATTAGCCACCTTTTGTTTTGGATAGAACTCCTGAGGGACCCTTTTAGTTATGCAAATGGGAGGATAAAAAGATGACTTTATCCCAGCCCTAAGAGGCTCTGTTCTGAGACTCATTAAATCATTGTATATAGGGCTAGCCCAGGAATGTGGGCTGGGTACCCGGGGAAGGAATCCTATTAGAAAAAAACATCAAGCTGTGTGTATGTCTGTGTGTGTGTGTGTGTGTGTGTGTGTGTGTGTGTGTGTGTGTGTTTGAGAAAGAGAGAGAGAGAGAGAGAGAGAGAGAGAGAGAGCCACAACATTCCACCCAAATAGTCTCAGTAAGGCCCCATGGTGTGCTTCTATTCATGACTTTGACAGAGTGAAGGAACAGAGAGTCTGGCAGGATATGGCTGTTGCTTCCTTGGGGTCTTGGGACCAAGCCAGGCTGGCTAGGGGAGTCCGAGGGGAGGGTTCCCCCAACAAGAAAATAATGCCCATCCCCCAGGCCCCAGGAGGAGTGTTAGTCCTGCAGCAGGAGCTTGGAAAATGGTTAGAAAAAGAAAAAAGGAAAAGAAAAAGAAAAGGCAAACAGCTTATTTTCCAGGCAAAGGAGGGTGCAGGGATCCTAGAGGGTTGAGTCCTGCTCTATGCTGGGAAGATCTGGTACTAGAGGAAGGAGGTGAGAGCCCTGTCATAGCCAGAGACACCCATCAGGATAGCTCAGCTCCACCGAAAGGAGAGGAGGGGTGGGGGGCGGTTCTGAATTAAGTAATTCAATAATTAAAGAGCTGAGCCATAAAAAGTCATTGAAAGCCAGGACTTCCAGCTCTGCTTCCCTGACACATGGCAGGGAACAGGAGCAGGTGAGGAAGACACAGACAGGGCAGTTCTAATCTCCCTACAAAGCCATTTCTGTCCATCCAGAGACTTTCCCTGCTGATTGAATTAATTAGCACTTTTGCAGTTAGCCAACCAGATCTCAGAAAGGAAACAAAGAGACCTCCTGAATGTGTGGGTGTGGATCCCTCCCCCATCCCTTGGGCCTCAGGGGTGATAGGAGTTGATAGAATCCTGCTGGTTTACTCTGGAGAATGAGGGACATCAGAAAAACACCCCTGAGGGAGCCTTGTGTAAGGGAGAGGAGGGGAGGACAAAGAACTGGAAAGAGGGGAAAGAAGGGGCCCAGGCTTCTAATCCTCATTCAGAGGCAGAGAGAAAACCCAAAGAGAGAAAAAGAAACAAAGAACATATTTTCCACTAGGGCCCCCAGATCAGAGCCACACAATGATTAATGATGTAATCAGCCGGCAGAAGCTGCTCAGGTTTCTATGCAAATGGAGAGAACATGTGGCAAAAACCCAAACCCCTCAAATGTCAGTGTAATGTGAGGAGCAGGAGTTCAGAACAGGAAGAAAGCAACCACTGGAAAGAATCCTGCCATGCCCTGCCTCCCACTGGCCCAAAGCCACTGACTGCCCAGGGACCTAAGACTAGAGCCATGTCCAGTCTCAGTCAGAACTGTGAGGCTTACAGAACCAGAACTACAACACACCACCCAGGGCAGTCCCTCCCTGGTGAGTTAAGATGACACACACTCATACCTTAAACAAATCACAAGCATGATTCTTGACACTAGTCACTAGTCACTACTGTGCAATTATGGAAGACATAAAAACAGACTCAGGCTTGAGCTTGTCCTGTAATTTGTAAGGGAGAAACACATATACTCAAGAAACCAAAATCTGCCTTTTAAATGTTTTGTTTGTTTGTTTGTTTGTTTGTTTGCCAGTATTGAGGGTTGAACTCAGGGCCTTGAGTTCTCACTCCGCTTGCTTGCTCACAGTCGGTGCTCTAACATTTGAGCCATGACTCCGGCCCAGTTTTTTGTTTGTTTGTTTGTTGTTGGCTAACTAGAGACAGAGTCTAGTGAATTTATCTGCCCAATTTGGCTGAATCTCCACCCTCTGGATTTTAAGATTAGAGGCAGGACCCCCCAGGGCATGGTTTGATGGCTGCATTTCAATGTCATTAGCTTCTTTTATAATACTATGGATTTTATTTGTTGCATTTATTGCCATTATTTTGAGGGAGAGGGACTTCAAAGACCTCATCAAACTGCTAATGTGGTAGGTGGTTGTGACAGAAAAAGGCGAACTGTGAGGCAGACATGAATAAGAAGTGGCAGACATAACACAAGCCAAATAACCTTTTTCCCATCATGGCATGTTTTTATTCCCATAGTGCTTCAGGCTTCTGCTCAAATTTCTTCCTGTTCAAATTTTTCTTCTTCCTATATGCCTTTGGGGCCACTCAATCCATGAGAAAAGCCAAAATGGGGCATGCGCAAACCATCAAGCAATCAGCATAATGCCAATGGGAGGAGATTTGAGAGGAACCCCATACAAACAACATCAACAACAAAAGAAAACAAACAAACCTACCCTTTCTGGGATGGAGAGGTTTTTCTGCTACTTTCTTTCACTTACAAATAAACTTACTCTATTTACCTTAAACACTGTCTTGTCTTTTAATTCTTTAATGGGCAAAGTAAACAAATCTGTTTGTGGTCTATTGGATAAATGCCCAGGAGTAGAATTGCTGTGTCTTAGGGAAACTCTACATTTAGTCTTTTGAGGGACCTCCATACTGCTTTCCCCAGTGGTTGCACAAGTTTACATTCCCATTAACAGTGTAGTAGAGTTCCCTTTGGCCATATCCCTATTTTTATTTGTTTTCTTGATAATGGCCATTCTAACTACGGTAGGGTGAAATCTCAATGTTGTTTTGAGTTGCATTTCTTTTATGACCAGATATGCTGAAAGTTTTTTCATGTGTCTATTGGCCATTCTTACTTTTTCTTCTGAGTAGTCTCTCTTTAAGTCTTTAGCTTATTTATTAATTGGGTTGTTCTTTCCACACTAAAGCTACCAGTACAACCATGTTCATTGCAGCATTATTTACCATAGCTAAAATATGAAATTGATCCAGATAGCCCTCAGCAGATAACTGGATCAAGAAAATGTGGCATATACAATTGCATATACAATGCAATTCTATGCTTCCATCAAAAAAAATGGCATTACCTCATTCATAAGGAAGTGGAAAGACTTGGAAAACGTTATATTATGCAAAATTAGTTATACCCAAAGAAACATAGGGTACATGGTTTCCCTCGTTTGTTGTCTCTAGAAAGTGTCTATAAATCTATAAGTTAAATACATTGGATGGTGAAAGATGAAAAAATACTCTTGGACATGATAAATTAGACAAGATTCTAGACATTCACATGGTGAGACCAAAGGAGGAGGATGTTCTTAGGAGAGAATCACAAGGTTCAATAGCTATGTGCATATGATCATATAAAATAATGTTTATTGAAATGAACTCTAAGTAATGGAAACATAGTTTATTTTTTTTCTTTTGCTCCTTTTTCCCTGTTTTTGATTTCTGTACCTTTTGTCTTATATGTAAGTTTATCTGTTTGGGGGAAGGTAAGGGAGAGCACAGAAGTGGTGGGACAAAGGGCAAACAAATGCAGCAGTGATACTCTCTAGACACTGCTGAAAATGAACTATTCACCTTTGGGACAGGAGAATTAAAAGAGAAAAACTGGGAGAAAACAAGGGAAGAGGTGACCCTGTTCAAAAAGAAATGTACCTATTACCTGACTTATGTAACTGTAACCTGTACATCAGAAAAGAAAAAAAAAGAAGAAAAGAAAAGAAAAGAAACCTGCAGTGGCTCAGATCCTGCCCTCAACCCAGCCCAGCCACCTGTGCCCACAGCAGCTCCCCCAGACTCCGTCATCACAGCACAGGGCACAGGTATAAGAGATACTTAAAAGCTGCTTTTGCTGGGCCCACTTTTCTCCCACTGAAAGTTGGGGGAAAGCTTGGCATCCATTTTGGCTTACATTCTAAAACCTCTATTTTCACAGCACAAAGCTGGGAAGGGTTGAGGCTCAGCTGGTTATTTCCATGATCATAAAAGCTGGATGGGCACCCAGTCTTATTCACAACCCAACTTTGCTGCCTCGCTATGGCGAGATCATAGGCTACATATGTGTTGGAGGAATGGAGTGAGATAGAGGGAAGGATAGGAGAGAGGATGAGTAAAATTAAGGGGGGAAAATAGAAGAATAGAAAGCAGAAAAATGAAGGAGGGAAGGAGGGAGGGAATGAGACAAACTTAGACTGAGTGAAGACAAAGAACAGGAGGAGAGGGTCAGTACTCAGTGATGGCTCAATCCTGCCATTGAGAGGCAGCTGCATCTTTATAAGAGGAAGCCTGTCCATGTGCTGTCCCCCAGCGAATAACTGGTAAGCCAACAGAGACAGACAAAGTGGCACTGAAGTCTCCAGTCAGGTCCTATCTCATGAGTTCTGATACATTGCACCCAAAGCCTGTAAGGCCTGGTGGGTGTTTCATAATGTCCTGTGAAGATGCAGCTTCTCAAGGAGCCAAGTTCTGGTCTCTCCTCTCCTCAGCTATCCCCAGCAGCCTACAGGCTCCAGGGCCCATTCATATTGCTATATAAAGGCACCACAGACCCAGTGGCTCACTAACAATAGACAAATGTTTCTTAAGGTTCTAGGAGTTGGGAAGTACAGATTAAGGTGCCAGTGTCTGGTGAAGGCCCACTTTCCTGTCCATAGATGGCACCTCCTTGGATGGCGGGAAGGGTGACAGGGTTTGTCCCATTCAGGAGGGCTCCACTTTCATAACCTAATCACCTCCCACGACTTCATCGCTGCCACACACTGACACTTTTGCATGAGGCTGCAACTGTGAATTGGGAAGCAGGGGGACACAAACATTCAGTCCGTAACCCCCTGCTGTGTTCTCCAGGATAGGCAGGCAGAGGTCAGGACTCAAGGCTGGGAGGCCCCACTCCATTGCTTCAGAATGAGAAGAAAGCTTTCACACTTGGGCCAGTGTGTACATGGACATGTAGCCTCTGCCCTCCAAGGAGGAGCTACCCAGAATTAGGCAAGCTCTGGAGAGCTCCAAGGAGAAGGGGAACAGATAAGTCTGCAGCCTCCAGCTGCTCCCCAGCAGGCAGCACATTGCTTCCCTGGGAAGATGCCCAACCCCACAGCCTCTGGACTGTCTCTCTCCAACACATACAAAGCACAACAGAGTGCTCTGAGACAGGGCCTAGACATTCAGGAAGAGCACCTGAGGACAGGCAGTGCCAGTCTCCTCTCTGGCTGCTGCCTGGTCCTCTCCAGATTCCCTCATTGAGCGTAGACAGTGATGTCTCCATGCTGAGGTCAGAGAAGAGGCATCTGTGCTGTCACTGGCTGGACCTGCAGGCCCAGGCACACCTGCAGCCTTTCTTTCCTGATAACCGGAAATGGATATGGGAAGAGAATGAGAGGAGCCTGGGAGGAGAGAATCCACCCAGCCTCTTAGGGCACACAGCCCATTTGCAGGGCATAGACTCTGTCAGCATGGGAGTTTTGGGAGCAGGGGGTGGGAGCTACTGTGACCCTCTACTGTGACCCTCCAGTACTGAGCACTAAGTGGGGGCCAGTCAAAAGCACTGTCCACTCTAGTCTCTCCCACTTGGGGACCTGAACACACTCCTCTTAGACCCGCCTTCGTGGCCTAGAGCCTGGGTATTGGTTCAAGGTGAGGGGAAGGCAGCTGTCCAAAGCTCCTCTGGAGGCCATGGTGCCAGCATCATGCCGTTAGGCTAGGAGTCAGAGAGATCCTGGAATTCAGCCTCATGGGAGGGATTGAAGCACAGAGAGAATGATAATGTGTACCATAAGAGGAAATTATATTTGGAGTGTGCATGTGTGTTGTATATGTGCATGTGCATGCCTCAGAGTGAAGCCCAGGGGTGGACTCCATGGAGGCCAACAATGGTGACAATGAGAGGACAGGAGGGTCAGGACTGGCTAAGCGCAGAATCAAGGAGGACAAAAGAATAGCAAAGGATTCCTAGCTATTGGAGGTAAAATGCAGGCCTGGCATCTGGGGGTCCAGGGGGAGGCTAGGGGCTGCACTTGGCGAGACACAGACACAACCTTCAGCTCCACATGGAGACAACATATATTGGAACAGCCTAGGCCAGCAAAGCTTTCAGGGCACCTGAGCGAGACTATCTGGGTAGGACTGTAATGTGGGCGCATCCCAGTATCTGGAGAGGAGGAGCTACTTGGTGCTCCTGCATGTACTGTGGACACTGAAGTACCCTGACATCCTGCAGTCAGCTTCACCAGTGGGAACAAAGTCTTCAAAGCCCCAGAGGAAACCCAGCTTGTCTCCCACTGTCTGTAATATAGAAGTCACCTGACCTCTTTGGGCCTCAGTTTCCATGAGTATTAGAAATAAACAAATAAATAAATTCACTAACTAACTATGGTAACTACTTCAAGAGATACTGTGAGAATGAAATGGGAATCCCCAAGGGGTCTCAAGCCAGACACTCAGACATTGTCTATTCTGCCCACTCAAAAGGTCACCATGGCATCTGTGGTGGTTTGAAGCATACCAGATTCATTTCCATGGTCCCATCTCCCTCCCTAAGGGGCACAAAACAGTAGAACCGGACACTGACAAGGTCCCTTTCTCCTCTTCTCTTTAATCTGTGTGCCCACCTTTGTTCACATGAAGAATTCACTTGGACAAGCTTACCTTCCCCATTCTGGTCTCTGTACATTTCCCAGCCTAGCATCCATCGGTGCGGTGTGGCTGCCTGAGGGCCACATCATCCTACAGAGTCCAACAGTGTGCTCCAAGCCAGTCCCAGGTGAGTAGAGGATGATGCTGAGCAGACAGGATGGGGTAGTAAAGCATGACATCTCCTCTGCTCACAGGGGTCCCTAATGTTACTACCGCTGGCCTCTGAGTAGGGCATGCTATAGACACAGGACATGACTAGCCTCACAGCTCCTACTCTTACAGAGGTAATCGCTATCACTTCCTTCCATTTCCCTAGTGTCTCTGGACCTTCACAGAGGTGCACTAGCAGTGATCTCTTCTGATAAAGGATGCTTTCCAAGAACCACCTTGGAGCTGGCTATGAGGGCACCAGCCTGTTATCTCCAGTGACACTAGGAAACCTAGTAGGAGGATAGCAGCCCAAGCATAAAGTGAGAGCCTGCTGTAAAAACAGCCAATGGCTTAGAGGTAAGAGTGCTTCCCTAGCAAGCATGAGGCCCTGAGGTCCAGCAGCAGTTGAACAAAGAAGGGAGAGAGAGAAGGAAAAGGGAATTCCAGCCTGGGATGAATGGCTCACACCCATAATCCTATACTCAGGAAGCTGAGGCCTGAGGATGAAGGTTGGAAGCTGAAGCCAGCCCAAGCAAGAAAGTCCTTCAGATTCTTAAGCATCAAAAAGCCAGACATGGCTCAGGTGGTACAGCACCATCCTTAAGTGGAAAAAGCTAAGAGACAATCCCCAGACTGCCCTGAGTTCAAGCCCCACTACTGGCACATACAAAAAAATTCCAACTTGGCCTGCCAGTATGGTCTCTGGCTCCTTTTGCACAACTCAGGGCCGCCCCACACTTTCCCTTTCTGACATCCTTGCTGGCAGGATTGGCAGGATTCTGCCGGTCTAGCTCTCATGTGGCACATCTCCTTCATGCGTGTGTCCCTCATGGCTGCAGCTCAGAAATCCAGGCTTTCCTCAGGCCCACACATGCCTGTGGTCTCAGGCTGCTTTGGCTCTCTGAAATGCATAACCCTATTATTTCAGTTATCGCTGACTTCATTGTTGAAACATCCACTTGGCGTGATGTGTGGGAAACCCTAGCACTCTGGGGGTGGAGAGTGAGCCAGGGCTATGGTTCCAGGGACAACAGAGCCACAAAATCCTCCTACACTAATAGAGGAAGATGGGAATAAAAGGCTGAGGGTGTGATTGGGGTGGAAGAGCAGAGAGAGAGAAAGGCTGGAGAGGAACAGCTCTGGCATGGGGGGAGAGGGTATCAGATGCCAGGGAAGGGCACCACACATATGGTGAGTGAAGGTATGCTGTCTCCCAGGTGACATCTTGAGTCACACACCAGCTTACTGCAAAGAAATATCTCAGCTTGCACAGCCTCTGCAGCTGCCATCACAAAGAACCCCAGGCTGGGTAGATTAAACAACAGGAATTCATCTTTTCATAGCTCTGGAGTAGAAACCCAAGATATAGGTGTGGGCAGGATTGGTTTCCCCAGTGTCCTGTCTCCTAGGCTTGTAGATAGCTAGCTTCTCCCAGGGTCCTTGAGGCAGGTCACCTAGAGGGAAAGAACATTGAAACTAACCCCTCTTCTGGTCTCCAAAAGTTCTCTTTCTTCCAGAGTACTTCCCAGGGCCACTCCTCCTTGGGAGTAATCAATAGTTTGTGGTTAGAACTTCTCCTTAACGGTAGAAAACTTCCAGGCCAGTTCTAACCAAACCTGTGCAATAGAACCCTTGTGTCTTTCGACTGACTCTTTAGCAACAAATCCTATTCGAGGTTCATGCACATGCAGCTATATTCCATAGAGATACTTAAACTATGGGATGGCAACTTTGTACATGCACACAGTCTTCCCCAAACTGCCAAGCCATGATCCTTATTTCTCCAAGATCAGTAGACTAATGCCTCCCACTCCCCAAATTCTGGAAAACTGAAATTCCAAACCACATGTTTGCTCTTGAATCACCTAATTAGAGCCTGTTGTTCTCTCAAAAATGTACCTTCACTCTCTCTAGGAAACTCCTTGCTTACGTGTGTGTGTGTATGTGTGTGTGTGTGTGTGAGAGAGAGAGAGAGAGAGAGAGAGAGAGAGAGAGAGAGAGAGAGAGCTCATTCAATTCTTCATTGGACACACCAAGACTCTGAGATCTTCAGCATCTTGACCACCCGCCAGTGATACCCTCACACATCAGCCCCCGTGTGTATCTGTGTCCCAATGTCTTCTCACCAGTGCTATTGAATTAGAACCCACCCTCACGACCTCATGTAACAAATTTTATTTTAAGCACCTTTTTAAAGGCTCGATCACATTCTGAGGTCCTGGATTTAGCGCATTATTTTGTGCATTATTTTGAGGAAAGCACAGTCTATTCATATTAGTGATACATAGCTATTTTTGTGACTAAGCACTTGGACCATGCTGGACATACTTTGATCCTTAAGAGAGTAGGGGTAAGTGGAAAAAGTACTAAAAGGCTGCTTTTGCTATGTCTATAAATTAACTAGCATCAATGGAAAAGCTAGGCATCCCTGACTCCTCCATTTGGTATCTATATCCTTTATCCAGAGCCATTCTCTCCTGCAGTCTCCTCAGCCATCTTGGAACCCAGGAGGAAGCAAGCAAAAGACTGGGACACCTGTCAGACATCAATGATCATTGTGACAAGGCTCCACATGACCAGTCCTAAGACAGAAACAGAGATTTTAGCTCCCAGGCCCAGAGTCCAGGAGTCACATGCTAAGTTGGGCCTCTTGCCCCTATATGTCACCTAAAGAGACATGGGTAGGGCAGAGTAAGAATTATTACAGGGAAGCCATGGAAGACAACACCCGAGTGCATCTTTAACCATTGTCAGAGGTTAAATGGGGATATATCAGCTTCAGGTTAAATAGGAAGAATTGGGAATCCGGGCTGAGAAAGGTATTTGTCGTTAAAACAGTCTCAAATCCCAGGTTTGGCTTGATTGGTCATTAGGTCAGTCTTTGTCCTGGGAGGAGTTCTGGAGAAATTATTCCTTTTTACTGGAACAGGAGTAAAGGGTCTCCTGACTTTTGGACTGTTTTCTTTAAGGGAATAAGAAGGCATTGCCTGTTTGAGGGCAGTTTGCCATCCACACAAAATACCTATCAGTGTATTTTCTTACAGAGCCAAAGGACATTGCAACAGGTCTACAGCAGAGAATAGCTCAAATAAAAAATCACAGATGAACAGGTAGGGGACTTTTAGTTAAACCACAGGCCCCGTAAAAAGCATCTTTTACATTGCCTGTTATAAGACAATGGACTGTCAGACCACCTCCTTAAACTATGTGTATCTCCTCAGTTCCTGCAGCCAAATTCTTAGAATTTAGCCCAGAGCAATGTCTCTACACACGCATACCCCACTCTCCAAAACAGCAAGATGTATTAAAGCGCCACAAATGAAATTACCTTTCTCTGCCCTTTATTCTGTTTCTGTTTGTTTGTTTGGGGTATATACAGGTGAGTGGCCAGATCAGAACAGTGAACAGTTCGGACAGTTGCTAAGAACAGATTTTCCATACACCGCTTTGTCGACAGACTGTCTGGTATGGTACCACACCTCAGATATCCACCCATCTTTCTCTCACACAGGAATGCCAAAGGCTCAGAAAGCTTTTCCCAAGAGCCAGGAAAAACCCAACCACAGACCTTCAGAACATTCAGGGTTTGGCAACCCAGGCCCCAGAGTCTACCCTTAACTGCATACTGCTGGAACAAATCACCACAGCTGCAGTGGCTTAGAGGACATTAATCACCTTACAGTTCTTGAGGTACTGCCTGGTCTCACTGGACTAATATCAGGGGGTTGGGGAGGCTTGGTTCCTTGTTGGATGTCCCAGGACAGAACTACTTTCCTGTTGTTATCGGGCTGAGGGCCCCATTTTCTTTGTGGTTTTCAGAGGCTGCCGTGTCCTTTGGTTGCGGGTCCCTTTTCTCCATCTCCAGCCAGTGATGCCAGTCAAGTCCCTGTTACCTAGCCTCTCTATGGTTGTCCTCTTCCAGATATTTTATGAGCTTGTGATTAGATCAAACTACTCAGAGCCAGGGAACCCTGGTTCATGTTTGTAATCCTACTTACTCGGGAGGCTGAGATCTGAGGATTGCACTTCAAAGCTAAGAGCAGAGGGAAAATTCATGAGACTCTTATCTCCAATTAATCACCGAAAAGCCAGAAGTGGAACTGTGGCTCAAGTTGTAGAGCAGAGCACCAGCCTTGAGTGAAAAACCTGAGGGATGGTACCCAAGCCCTGAGTTCAAGTCCTAGTACCAGTGAGTGCATGTGTACACACACATACACACACACACCTTTCTAAACAATACCCAGATAACCCAAGAAAATATCCAGTCTCAAGGTCTTTCACTTATTTAAATCTGTCAAATCCCTTTACCAGGTAAAATAATATCTTCACAAGTCCTAAAATCGCTGTGTGGTTCTCTCTGGGGAGATTACTCTGCCTGCCACACAACATCCAACTGCAAGCAACTTAGTTGAGTCCAAGGGAGGAGATGGGGGAATTGTAGAGGGAGAAGGAGGCCCATTGGCTTGAACCTTGCCAAGCTTGGCTGAAGTTCTAAAGCCCTCCTTCATGGGAAATACTTCCATATTCCTTCCAGCTCTGCTGCCTCCTTCCACTGAGTTCCATTTCTCTTCTCTCCATTTTGTAGCTGTCCTTACTTAAATCATTACTGCTAATGATGTGTCAAAAGACAAAATCACAGCAATTTGGATTTAAGTGTGATTCTAGAATAAGACAACACTTTGTTCCAAAAAGTACAGTAAGTGTTCAGATGAACAGAGCAGGATTCACATATTTGAAGAACTGATGGAAACAGAAAGAAAGACTACCATCGCTCTTCTTCTAAGTCAAGGACTGAGAAACAGGAAAACAGGGAAATAACTGACTAGCTGAACTCAGGTTCCCATATTGACATAAAGACTAAGGTAGAGGAATGTTTATCTTCTGGTCTTTGAAACTGGCCTATTTGGGAAGTTAGCTGGTTATCTCCTGATCCAGACTTACAAGACAATCAGATAAGCATCTTCCATGCAGTTTGGTGACCGCTGACCCAGACTTTGTTTTGATTTTTAGTCTGTTGGAGTCCATATCAGTAACCTAGTCCAAAACAATGGCCTCTTGGGATTTTTATCTAATATGATTGAAATAGCATAACCAACCCCTTCCCCAGATCTGTGTACACACAGACAAATACACATCACAAAACACACCCGTGTGTACACAGTGGGCCTTCCTTCAGGTCTGGTCAGACAGGTCCTTGGGCTGCATGGCAAATCTTGCCACATCTTAGTGCTTGGTTCTGGGATAAAATGTCTCTTTCCCACAGAAAGCCTCATTAGAAAAATTCAAAACAATTCTTCTGTTTGCTTATGGAGGGGAAATGCACATCAAAGTCAAACCTCCTTTTCCAGATGCAAGGATAGGCTATGGTCTTAAATACCCCACAGCATAGCATAGTAAAAGTTTTAGATGAGACCCTAAGGCTCCCCTCTTCTCACAGCTTTGCCTCTGGGGTAGGATTAAGAGAAATACCCTTAGGGTGCAGTGGGGCAGGTAACAGACACTCATGATTGCAGATGAGAACTCATAGTATGTCTTTGTCAAGAAGTCTGGAAGTGGTTCTAAGACTGATTCTAGAATATGCCGGGGTCATTTGTCACTGTCCTTCTGAACCTAATGTGGCTGCATAGCAACCTAACATAGTAGAAGGAATGGCAGAAAGAGACTTTATCCTGTAGGCTCAATTTTATAAGAGAAACCCACTCTCCCCCTCCCTCCAAGCTCCAAGCTGTGGCATTAGTTAGAGCTGAGTTGTTTATTATTAAGTCAGTCCTTGGTAGAGAAATGGGATTACTGTGGTTAATTTGAGCCAATCATGAAGCCCCATTAGACCTCCTTCCCTGAATGCCAGGCCAATCAGATACTGGAATGCAACAGCTTTTGTTTTTAAAAACACCGACTCTTCACTTGGGCCTACAAATGTCCCATGGATAAAGGCATGATGGAAACGCAATATCCTGTATCCTTTTTGCATCTCTCTCCTGAGCCATTCTCTCCTTCAGTCACCTTGGATTTCAGGAAGATAGGACTGATCTTTAACATATTGTGACAAGAAACAAATCTACCCCTGGGCCCCAATGACTTGACTAAGTAACCAGTCAGACCAAACATTTGCCTAAGACTGTGCAGTTATAAATTACTCTCACCCCGTACCAAGGCTTTCTCTATTTAAACCTAACACATATATCAGTACCTTCAAGATGCACTTGGGGTCATTAGACCCTTGTATCTTCTCAATGTCACCACATGGAATAAAACTCCTCTCTCCC
This sequence comes from Dipodomys merriami, assembly GCF_024711535.1. NCBI lineage: Eukaryota > Metazoa > Chordata > Mammalia > Rodentia > Heteromyidae > Dipodomys > Dipodomys merriami. The sequence continues at coordinate 7,219,397 of NW_027205381.1, forward strand.
TCATGGCTACCAATCTGTTTAATTGTTACATTAGAATGGGTGGCCAAACCTAGTTCACTTGTGCATCTTAGAGCCTGGACTTTTGTCCTGATGTTTATTTAGGTTACAACTTTTAGTGAGTCAGCTAGGTCTAAGCCATGTGCAGCAAGCCAGCCTCAGATAAAGAAGGCAGAAAAGGAAGGCCCCGTGTACCTGACAAAATCACATTTATTTTGGGATCCTTCATTTTCTGTCTATTTTGGAGTGGCAGCAATGGCTTTTTTAACCATCACTTAGTGGAATAGAAAAAAATGACTATTTTGACTCTAGGAGACCTGTAATGTGAACTTTGGTAAGATTTCACCAACCAGTGATCTCTAGGCCTTGCCCAGCCTTTTCCTTGTTGTCTGGGGCTCTTTGGGGCCATTTTGGCCCATGTAAACTAATTTAGGCTTTTGCTGTTTGCTCAATAGGAAAGTTTGGATTCTGTAACTTTGTGTTGATAATTGGTGGGGAAAACATATAGGGTATGCAGCAAAACCAGTTCCTTTGAGGAGATCTCTGCTATGATTTGTTTAAGCACAGAGAGTACTTTCCCAATCATGGTGGTCCCTAGGGACAATTTTTACTTATAATTATAAACTTATCTTTTAAAAAGGACAGAAGCATGGTTTATCTAGGACTGCATGCATTCTGAATCAATGTAATTGCTTATATGCATCTTTTTTGAGTATGTGTGTCAGTCCTGGGCCTGGAACTCAGGGCCTGGGCACTGACCCTTGTTGGGTCTTCGTCCGTCCCATGAAAGACAGAAGAGGTCCAAGGAAAGGTAGCCCAGGAGACAATCAGACACAGCGGGGAGCCAAGTCAAGCAGGAAGAAAACTCATTTATTAACAGAGAGCAGCCCTTTTTAAAGCCAAAAAGAGCCGGTGACATCGCAGGGGAGGAAGAGGAACCAATCACTGTCAAGATCACACCCTATTCATGCACCTAAGCTTCCACGGGCTGGTTATGCACTGAACTGTAAGGCAAATTGGGCTCTGCCCACTCTACTCTCTCTCAGCGCCATCTTTGCTGCCCATGTGCTCTACAGTAAATCGGGCTCTGCCCACTCAACTCCCTCTCAGCGCCATCTTTGCTGCCCATGTGCCCTACAGTCCCTGAGCTTCTTTTGCTCAAAGCTAGCACTCTACCACTTGTGCCACAGCACCAATTCCAGCTTTTTCTGTGTATGTGGTACTGAGGAATGGAACTCAGGGCTTCTTGCATGCTAGGCAAGCACTCTACCACTAAGCCACATTCCCAGCCCATATATATATATATGTATATATATATGTATATATATATGTATATATATGTATATATATATATATAAATATATATGTCATTTTGTGTCTATGTCTATTAGTCTGTGTTGTTAATGATTGATTTGATAAAGGCTATAAATCTGATAACTGCAGCAACAATCCTATTAGAGATGTATGTACATAAGTGTCCAGACTTCAAAAAGATTCAGAATACATGCACTCCTAGATAAGCCATCCTATAATCCTAGCTACTCAGGAGGCTAAGATCTGAGGATCAAGGTTTGAAGCAAACCTGAGCAGGAGAACCCATGAGACTCTTGTATGCAATTAAGCACCTAAAAAAAGCCAGAACTGCTCCAGTAGTAGAGGACTAGCCTTGAGCAAACTCAGTGCCTAGGCAGAGTTCAAACCCTAGGATCAACACACACACACACACACACACACACACACACACACACACACACACACACACACACACACACATCTCTGTCAACCAGGCCTAGATAAATTTCAGTCATTCAAGAGTTAACTCTTAAATTCTGAGAATGAGAAATAAAAGGGGATCTATTTTAAAACCAAGCTGGTGTGTAAAACTACCTGAATATAGATCTTCAAAGATGATCTTAAAGTTTGATTTTAATACAGTTTATTCTGTCATACATATAATTGGGACTCAGTTCCCTTTTATAATATATATTTGAATCTATTAACAAATATGTTCTCATAAAGTGTTCAAGTAGAGAAACAGTTGAAGATTGCTTCTTCCAAGATCTTCACTAAGAACAAATTATGCTTTAATGAGCATATGCATTTCTATATGCAGAGAATACAAAAAGAATTTTAGCTTTTTAATATGAAAATTAGATGGGGGAAGTACTTATCTTACTGAGCAAAGAAACAGTTTTACTAAATTCAAGAATTTTATAGGGTTATTTTCAAAATGCAATTCTTTCCAAAAACAAAGCAGAAAAGAATTAGCAAGTAGGACAAAGAGATATGAAATCTAGGAAAAATATTTTTGGAAAAGAAGGTTAAAGAGAAAAGAAAATGCTTTAGAATGGGAGAAGATTTTGTAAGCAATATTTTGTCCTAAAATAAAGGATTGTTTCAAAGTGGAAAAGAAAAGACCAGGACAAATTTTACAAAACCTAGAGTGTTGAAGAAATTTGCACAAGAAGGTAGGTCTTTAAAAAGTATATAAAAGAGGGAGCTCATGAAAAGTTTATGTCTGCAATTAAATCGGCTATAATTAAAGATATTTAAAGGATTTTCTAAGGTCAAATTTTAATGCACAGATGTAAAACTAGAATCTAATTCTGTATGTGTCTAAAGCAAAAAGGCTTTCTTTAAAATATTCTACTCTTAGCAACATTTGAAAAAAGAAAGGAAAAAAACTGGCTTGAAAAACGAAGAATTTGTGTTTTATCAAGATCATTGCTTGTGTTTTCTTGCTGATCAATCACACTGACTACTTAGAAAACTGACACTTAATGAAGCCAAGGGTTAGTTAAATACTAGTTATGTTAAAGTGTGTGTGTGTGTGTGTGTGTGTGTGTGTGTGTGTGTGTGCGTGCACGCACACACACACACATGCATAAATACTAGGGCTTGAATGCAGAGCCTCATTCTCACTTAGCTTTTTTCTATCAAAGCTGATGCTCTACCACTCGAATCACAGCTTTCCTCCAGCTTTCTGATAGTTAACTAGAGACAAGAGTCTCTCCATCTTTCCTGCTTAGGCTGGCTTCAAACTGTGATCTCATCGTCCTTTAGAGTAGCTACAATTATAGGTATGAGCTATTAGGCTATTAGTGCCCAGCTTTTAAAGTCTTTTAAATGGCTACCTTATAATGGTGCTTAACCAAACAAACATAAATGTCTGTCAATAGAAGTGCATAGAGTTGTTTGCAATGTATCTAAATTTTATGCAGATACTTTCAATTAAAGGTATGTAGGTTTAATGTGTTTACATGCAAGGTGATCAAGTGTTCTCTCTCTCTCTCATGATATGCAGTGCAATACAATCTTTGACATACAAAAAAAGTCAATAAGCATTTGGCATTTCTACCAAGCTGATATTAGTCTTTCTCAGGCTTCTGTTCATGAGATCATAATGTATTGTGGCTATCATCTTTGAGCAAAACAAAAAATTAGACATGAACCAACACTGAACTAATAAATAAAAAGTCTAATAAATTTAGATTTTTAGAAATCTAGAATGCATAGTTCACTTAATATGCTTTTTCCAAGTCTTTCCATTTCCTACAAAAGGGGCGATGTCATTCTTTCTGATTGAAGCATAAAAATTCCATAAAATACCACATTTTTTTATCCATTCATCTATTGAGGGGCATCTGGATTGGTTCCATATCTTAGCAATGGTAAATAATGCTGCAATGAATATAGTTGTGCTGGTAGCTTTAGTGTGACCTTGCTTGTGATCATTTGGATAAATGCCCAAAGAAAAATAGTTTCCATGGTTTCCCTCATTTGTAACAATTAGTATAGGTCTAGGATAGTCCTGCCAGAGAATCATATTAGGTCAATAGCTATGTACATATTACCACACAAAATGATGCTAATTGAAATGATCTCTAAGACATGGAAACAACAGGTCTCTTTTTGGTTGTTGACTTATTGTTGCCAATGTACTGTATCTAGTTCTTCCTTCTTATTTTATTTCATTTTTCATTTTCCATTGATTTATCCCTAGCAATCACTGTCTTTGATTCCGGTACCCTGCATCTTGCTTATACATTTATCTGATTTGGGAAAGGGAAGAAAAAAAAAGAAATACATAAAGCAGATTCACCGACAACACATACTACTTTGTTAAAAATATATTAGAGACAAACAAAGCTAGATCTAAAGTGCAACTAGGCATGATAACATATACAGAGTTCAATGTTCTTACATGCAAACTAGCTGATTAAAGGATGGTACGCTTCAGGGAGGAGTCCAAAGATGGAACTCCTCTGAACAACTACGGTATGGTTTATCAAAATGCATACTGGAAAATGGAAACATTTTGTGGGAGTGGACATAGGATGGACCTGGGAATGGAAGGAGGGAGGGTGAGTAAATGCAGTCACCATATTCAATGCATATTAAGTAAAAAATTAACTATATAAGAAAACAAAGAAGGGGTGACACTATTCAAAAAGAAATGTACTAATTACCTGACATATTACTCTTACCTCTCTGTATATCACCTTTACAATAAGTATTTTTTAGAAGATGAGCTCTGTAACTTGAGGATAGAGATAGGAAGGGGAAAATGGGAGGGGGAGCTAAGGAGGGGATGAGACTAACCAAGAAGCATGTACTCATAAGTTGACTATGGAATTGTGACCCCTTAATACAGTTACTTAATAATAAGTAAATATATTCATACATAACAGGAAAAAATTTCTTTAGCTGGGCCCTGGTGGTTCACATCCGTGATTAATCACTGATGTCTTCAAAATAAATATTCAGAAACAGGAGGGACGTAGAATCCAAACAGAATCGTGTGGGGACTGTAGTTCTAGCCCTTAGGAGGCTGAATTGTGAGGATTATAACTTTGAAGCTAGTTGGTGCTACATAGTGAGACTCTGTCTCAAGAGGAAAAAAATAAATAAAATGAAGAAGAGGTGTGGTTCAAATGATAGAGAAGCAGCCTTTAGTGGAAAAGCCAAATGAGAGTGCAAGGCCCTGAGTTCAAGCCCCAATATCAACACACACACACACATACAGACACACACACACACACACAGAATCACTTGTGCCAGCCTTTTACTAAATGCCAAGTTGTGAAGAAAGGGTTTCCATGTTGTTTACTGACACTGAAGCTTTTCCAGCAGACGCCTCTGCATAGAAAGTGAACTCACACCTGGTAAGAATCTTCCATTGAAGCAGAAACAAGAAAATACTCTCTCCACTGATTCCAAACATTTTAGTAGTCCATATTCATGGAATTTTTTAAAAGAAAATCCCTACACAATTTATTTAATTGAATGTCTTCTCACTTTGGCTCCCTTTTGTACACTGCTTTAGAATGATGCTTCTATCGGTAAGCTGAAGCACCTTTTTTTGTTTGTTTGTTTTTGTTTTCACGTATACACTTTATGTCCCCTTCACTTGTACTAATTTATCACCAAGCCTGGAGACTTGTAAAACCAGATTGGCTGACACTGTCATTACTACAAGATTGAGAAGAGTCAAACACCAGGGGGAATTATGACAGGGCACTTAACTGCTGCTTTTGCTAATGTCCAATGACAGACTAAAGGTGCAAGTGAACCATGGGATCTCTACCTGCCTTTTCATCTATCTCTTTGACCTGAGCCCTTATCTCTTGTAGTCACCTTAGATTCCAAGAAGATAGGAGTGGCCTATCGCATCTTGTGACAAAAGTAAAATTTATCCTCGTAGGGCAGAAATGGCTTTTTTCTTTCTCGTCTTGGTATGGGAGCACAAACTCAGAGTCTAGGCACTGTACTTAGCTTTATCATTCAAGGCTAATGCCCTACCATTTAAACCACAATACTTCTCCTTCCCGTTTGTTGCTGTTAATTGGAGATGAGTCTCACAGACTTTCCTTCCTGAGCTAACTTTAAACCACAATCCTCAGATCTCAGTAGTAAGATTACAGGCATGAGCTATCAGCCACCCAGTTTAGCATTTGACTCTTGATTGATTCATAATAATTGTATGTCTTTAAAGAATATGGGGCGGTGTCCTAACACATGTATATATTGAACTCATTCAGAATTTTAGTTACCATATCTACTACCTCAAATATTTTCATTTGTGCTGAGATCAGAAGTCCTGTTTTCTAATTTGGAAGTACACAATATGTTGTTGCTATCTTACCTTACCAAGTAATAGACCCTCAGCATTCACTTAATCCTCCTGTCTGTAACTTTGATCCACTGTCTAGTCTTTCTGCATTCCCTCTCTCTTTCCCAGCCTCTGCCAATCACTGTTGTTCGTGTGTGTGTGCGTGCGCGCAAGACAATACTGGAGTTTGAACTCAGGGCCAGGACAGCACACTCTCCTTTAGTTTTGTTTTTGTTTTTGTTTTTGTTTTTTTTGCTCAAGGCAGGCGCTCTACCACTTGAGCCACCACTACATTTCTGGCTCTTCATTAGTTAATTGGACGTAAGAGTTTCACAAACTTTCCTCCCTGAGCTGGCCCCAAACAACAATCCTCAAATCTCAGCCTCCTGAGTGACTAGGCTTATTGTTCTTTTCAGTGGAATTAGTGGATCCATTTGCAGGACAAAATATCAGAGCTGTCAGGAACCAGCAGCTTGTCACACCTGGGATGTTGTTCTTCACAAGGTATCCTGCCTTCACCCTGAGGCTAGCTGGTGTTCTTCCTTTCTTTGCAGAGCTTGTACCTGTGCTCAGGCAGGGCTAGGAGCTCCCTCCCCAGCTCAGGCTCAGAGCTCGCCAGGGACTCCCCAAAACCAGTCTCTCATCTGTTCTGGCAGAGCTCTGGCAGGAAAGGGCCCTGAGGTTCTAACTTTATAGGGTCTCAAGGTCAAGGCTGCTGAGTTTGCATCACCATGGCCAAGATGAGCCAGGGTCTGGGAAAGGCCCCTTATTCACTGCCATGGCACATCCTGGCTTTCCCAGACCTCCACATGGCCCCAGCAGGCAGACATTCCCAGCTGACAAATCACTGTATGAATACAGGACTGGGTGAGCAGAAAGCCAGTGTCAGGTAACGCCCTTTCCCCACCCCCCCTTCCACCTGCCATACCCTGCCTGCTCCAGGGACATCCGTCCTCATTTCCCCCCTGCCTTCCATGTTCCACTCTCTGCTCCTCCTGCTTAATTTCTTAAAATAGATGAATTTGGAGAAACAAATTACAAGCTAATGACAGTGTGAATTCCCATGAGCTCAGGAAAAAAATGCAGAACTCAATTTTAAATCAGAGAAAGCATATTTGTCGTTTCTTTTTCCTTAAATCCCAATGTCATTAGCAAGCAGGCAAAGTGCTGATGAGACCACTAAATAAAGATGGAAAGAATCTTTTCTACTGACCATCCAGGCTCCCACCCTACAACACACACACACACACACACACACACACACACACACACACACACACACACACACACACACACACACACACACACACCCTGCTGGGGACAAGTTAAGAAGGAGCCAAGAGCTCTGTGACACACTCACATCTAGTCACAGACAGACTCACACTCACATTCACCAGCATGTACACATACACAGACATGCACAGCTGAACTTGTGACCCTGTTTCCATGTGGAGACACCTTTACAACAGCTCCACACCCATCACCAAGAGCAAAGTTCCAACATGCAGTGCCAGTTCTCACCGCCCTATTAGCCCTCCTGCCCTTGTGTTTCCAAATTCTACCTTTTTGGTTTTTGGCAGTACTAGAGTATGAACTCAGGACCTTATACTTATAAAGCAGGAACTCTACCACTTGAGCCATGCTTTAAGCTTTTGTTTTGCTTTAGTTGTTTTTCTTTGTTGTTGTTGTTGTTGTTGTTGTTGTTGCTGTCAAGAGACCAGGACTTGAACTCAGCACCTCATGCTTTGCTTGTTAGCTGGCACTCTGCTTTAGTTGTTTCTCAATGTTTCAAAGTTTCACCTGGGCTAGACTGGGAGCAGCAGATCCTCCTGCCTACAGCTTTCTATGCAAGTGGTGATGCAGGATTATGCCAACACTGCAACAGGATCTTATGATGGTTTTGCCCTCAGTGCCTGCAGCCTTGGAATGGCTAGGATTATAGGTGTGGGTCACCACTTTCAGCCCTATTTTCTATATTTTTAAGTCACATGTAGCTCACTCTGTGGCCTGGCACAGCTTGCTCACAGCAGCTCTGGTGAGGGCAGGGGAGACACCGCATACCTCTCCCCCCACCAACCCCAGCCTCCCTTTTGTGCCTATGAAACGCAGTATGGCATGAGTACTATAGAACACTCTGAGTTCAAAAGAAGAGCTGGGCAGGCCATGGGGGGTTCACACCTACAATCCTAGCTACTCAGGTTGAGATCTGAGGGCAGAAAAGTCCAGGAGATTCTTATCCAATTAACCAACAAAAATAACAGAAGTGGAGGTGTGGTTCAAATGGTAGCATGCCAATCTTGAGCAAAAAAGCCAAGCCAAAGCTTGAGACTGAGCTTAAGTCCCAATACTGGTGTATGCATGCACACGCGCGTGCGCGCGCGCGCACACACACACACACACACACACACACACACAGGCACACATACACACACAAGAGAGGAGGCTGGGAGGGAGACTTCAGGCTAGAAACCAGCTCCACTTCCACCTCTGTGTGCATTCAGGCAGCTACTCTCCACATCCTCTCTCCTCCCACAGTGGCCATCCTCACCCCCGGGGAGCATCTTTCAGCTTTCACACTGCCCATCTCCATCTCCCACTACCCTGCAGGTGGCCCCAGAATGGACGGTTCCAGGCAGTGTCCATGGAACAAATATACCCAGTCAGGTCACTAAGCCAGGGTGGCTTTGTGTTCATGCTGCCCTGCATAACAAATGTCAGGCCTCAGCTCTCCACAACCCGGGAGGCTCAGCCTTACCCAATGCACTCCATCCCCATTCCTGGTATAGCTACCAGGATCTCTCAGAGCAAGAGCCCCAAGCACAGCCCTGCTCACAAGTTGTCTGTAAGCCACCCAGAGCCTTGGCAGCTGGTGCTGCTTGTAATTCTGATGTCCTCGGCCGAGAGACCAGCTGCTGTGACCCACGGACCTGGTGATACACAGGGTCTCCTCATACAAGGGCAGCCACCTCAAGGGTCCACAAGTGTGGCTGAGCCTCCTGCTCTAAGCCATCCAAGGAGCAAGTACCAGATGCAGCCTCCCAGAGGGGTGTGCGCCCATCCTCACAGGTGTGCGTGAGTGTGCATATTCACAGGTTTTGTGAGTCAGCCGCTGTTTTATGTGAAGTAGTAAAATTGGAACTCAGGACCACGTAAGTGCTAGGAAGATCCTCTACCAGCTGAGTAATGCCTCTAGCCTCTTTGTTCTGTTTTTTTGTTGTTTTTTTTGCAATAGTGTCTCATGTTTTCCCCAGGCCATCCTGGACCCAAATCTTCCTACTTACGCTTCCCATCTCAGCTGCGTGCCTAATGCTATGCTCAGCTGTCTCCTGATCTTGTGAAATTCCATGTGTCCAGACTGGTCTCAAATCACCCTCCTCCTGATCTCAGTATCCCAATTAGGCAGGATTACAAGTGTGAGACACTGTTCCCTGTTCCTAATCACTTTTTTTTAAAGGCCCTATCTTAAACAATAGTGATTGTTATCCTTTTACAATGGTGATAGTTTACACAAGGGTTTTGATGGAGACATTCAAAATGTGACAATAGGGCCATACTGGGAACTGAACACATGTTGAAGGCATCCCTTCTTCAGGACACCTGGATTATCTCGCTCAGTCCCTGAGAGTCCCAGTGACTGTCAGGGATCAGGCATGGTGGGGCTGTGCTCTGCACTTAGGCAACCATCTTCATAACATCCCATCAAATACTTCTTAGCTCTCCATGACTGCCAATTTGTTCTGTCCTTTTTAAATGAAAAATATTAAGGGGAAAAATTGGAAAGATCCATTTACAGAATATTAACACATGGACAATCTAGGAGGGAGATGCTAACTTGGGTTTTGAAATTAAATTTAGACTCTTTAATGAGCTGGGTAAGACTAATTAACCCAATAAGAAGGAAAGCTCCTCATTTTCTGCCTGTTTTCCCATTTGCCAAAAGCACAATAGACAATGTCTAAATATCAGCAGTAACTCAACAGTGCATGAAACAAATCATGCAGTGGGGTGGAATAATTGCCAAGCCCCTTCCAATGTGTGCCGCTGGGGGTGTTTGACTAATGGGATAGAAATGTACTCAAACCAACTCAGTTTGCTCTCAAAATATCCAAGACTCATGATGAAAGTAAAGCTGCTTTTGATGCCCAGTGCAGGGCCTGAGACAGCCACCAAGCCACCACTGAGCACCTAAACAGCAAGTGCCGGGCCTGTGGTCTCTGTTTCCCCTGCTACAGTCACTGGCTAAGCTCCTTTCTGATGAGCTTTTTCTCTAGCAGGTGGCCCATAGCCAATGGCACCAGGGCTCAGTAGGCAACTAAGCTGACCCTAGCCACAGGAACCAAGAAACATGCTTTCTTCTTTCTTTTTTTCTTTCGTGTGTGTGTGTGTGTGTGTGTGTGTGTGTGTGTGTGTGTGCGCGCACGCGCGCGCGCACATGTGTGTGCATGCCAGTACTAGGGCTTAAAATCAGAGCCTGGCCTCTCTCCCTTAGGTTTTTCACTCAAGGCAGATACTCTACCACTTGGTCCACTTCTGGCTTTTTTCTGGTGAATTGGACTTTCCTACGTAGGTTGGCTTCAGTCCTCAGACCTCAGCCTCCTGAGTAACTAGGATTACAGATGTGAGCCACTGGCGCCTGGTGTAAGACATGCTTAATGCCCGAAAGGCCTCAGAGCCCAGCCCTTGCCTGGACAATGGCCAGAGTATAGGCAGACCTCCAGAGCATCTGTGGATATTATTTGGGTTTCAAATGGCTCAATATGACCTACACATCCACCCCTCATGCACCTGTTCTTCATAGCAAACACACAGGCAGTACAAGTCTCAGGCAGGGCTCCTGCTTCAAGCCAGTGACATGCAAGTGTCACTGCAGCAGTGCTCAGAGGCTTCAACGCTGGAGACGCATGGGTTGTCAGGCACAACTGCTCTGCCAATGGTTCTTAGTCTACCTAGGCCCACTGCCTCCGCTTCCTAAGTCTATGATGACATAACTGTTCTAAGGAATAAATCAGTTCATATGTTAGGGATATAGTAAGTGGCTGACACAATGAAGCTGATGCTGGTGGTGATGCTGATGGAGATGGTGATCATTATGGTGATTGTGCTGCTAATGGTGTTGATGGTAAGGATAGTGAGGAGGAGGAGGATGGGGATAACAGTGAGAGTAGAAATATGAGTGTGGTAATGATGGATAACAATGGCATTCCTAAAGTTTATTATCTGTACTTCCCAGAGACAAGAAATGTTCTCAGAGCTGGTGTAAGATTTCTGACTTACTCCAAAGTCTGTGCTCTTTCTGAATAGCCTATTGCCTTTTCCAGATTGTCATTTCAATGGTCAGTCTAGTTCCATTATCTTTGCTTTTTATTTTTTGTAAGACAGGGTTTGCTACATAGCCCAGGCTGACCTGGAACTCACGACGCTCATGCTAGCCTCAAATTCACAATCTTCCTCCTTTCTTTTCCTGAGTGCTGGGATAACAGGCATACACCATCGCATTCAGCTTGTTTTTCATAGCTTATTATTCCCTCAGCTGCTTGACATGAGTTCCCTGGCAGCCCACCATGCCTTCATCCTTTCCCCTTCCTCAAGCATGTTTGTATCTGAGCTTCAGCACACAGCCCCAGACTACCGAGCACTGCCAGTAAGGAGCCTGGCATGGAGGAGCTGCCTCATGTCCTGAACATCTGGCCCACAGCACTTTGAGGCCTTGTGAAATACACAGAGGCCAAGCTAGACAAATGGATTCCAGGTCCCACTCTCCCTTCCCTTTCAGTTTCCTTTCTCAGAACGTAGTTCTGTTTGTGATCAATATTTAAGCTCTTGTCCTGCCAGGCTTACAGCACAAGAATGCTCCACTCTGCCAGGTCTCAGAGTCTCCAGCCACCCTGTCCAGCCACTCAGGCCCCCACGCCTCCAAGAGAAAGCAGCTGGCTGGCTTCTGGATCAGTAATCTCACAGCTGCAGAGGAGCCCTCCCTTTGCCTTGGTTTCCGGTCCACTTAAGGGGCCCACCCCAGGGCTCCATTCAAACAGCTCTCCACCTCCCTTGCAGTTCCGTCCTGCACCATCCCAATGCCACCTTTCACCCCACTGCAATGGCCACCACTTCCTCCCGCACAGTTCTCTTGTCCTGTACACACACACACACACACACACACACACACACACACACACACACACACACACACACACACACACAGCTTTCCTGGGCTCTACCCTGTCTGGCCTATAATGTGGCCAGCCTACTCTCAGGGCTGGTTCCCATATTGTCCCTCATGTGTCTGCCCTGTCTCTGGCCCCTGCTGGAGGCCCCCTGAGACCAGATACCTCCCTATCCACCTGTATCTTCCTTCCTTTGTTTCCCTGCCCTCTCACTGACTGTGGGCTGGCCCAGGGCATGCAGAAGTTCAGTACATGGTTGTCAAAGTAGATAGATTAGGACCACCAAAGTGGCCAGCTGCAAGATGGAGACAGGCAGCCTGGGAGTTGAACTCTTCTCATCTGGCCTGCAGCCACATCCACACCCTCAACCCTCTCTGGTCTCTGCTGGGCTACTCTGGGATCCCTGACGTGCCTGCCTCCAAGGCGTGGCTAGGACACTTTGATCCAGAACACACTGCTTGGTTTCGTATGACTCTCAGAGCAGAACTACTGGTGTGGAGGGTGCCGACAGAAGCATGGTCACCACTGGTGGCAGAGATTCTGCATTCCAGGGTCTTCCAATGGACCTCTTGGTCCAGATGCATTCCTATCAGAGAAACTTCATCTGGGACAAAGGAGCCAAAGGCCCTTCTTCTCACAGCCAGAGTTCCTAACAGCAGCACTGCATGCTGGGCTGCCATAAGCACCATGGATGGATCAACTGAAAGTATAGACCAAAGAGGGCCTGTTCACAGTCTGCACCTTCCAGAGCAACTCAGGGTGCAAACATGCAGATGAATAAGCTAAGACAGCTAGCAGCAAGCCCCTTTCCTTAGGGAAAGGCAATAAGAATAGGAGGTAGAAGCTAGATGCCAATGACTCAAAACTGTAATCCTAACTACTCAGGAGGCTGAGATCTGAGGATCATGGTTTGAAGTCCATCCGAATAGAAAAGTCTCTGAGACTTTTATCTCCAATGAACCAACAAGACACTGGAAGTGGAATTGTGGCTCAAGCAAGAGTGCAGGGCTGTGCGTTCAAACCCCAGTACAGTACAGAAAAGGAAAGGAAGAATAGCTAGGGTGCAGCTCTCCTTTTCTGATGGAAGACAGCTGAGGGCCAGGGCTTGGGGCAGGGTGAACCAAATGTGCCAGGAACAGAGCAAGGAGGAGCCTGGATGAAGTTTAAGGAAGGTCAGACAAAGCGAGAAGCTGAACACGCGTGCTTTGGAACACTGATTTCACTCTGGGAGGGTGGGAACCTTGGGGGAATTCACAAGATGTAGGAGACCACCAGAGACCGGATAGAATCAGAGGTCGCAGTCATGTCCTCACCAGCCCTTTGGTCACACTTGTGGAGATGCTGGACACTTGATCCAGGGCTGCAGGGAACTGACAGGCGAGGCCCAGTCCTGAATGCACTTGCTGGTGTAAGGAGAAGGAGATAAAGGCGGCTGTACACTTAGATAGCTAACACCTGCCTAAGCCATCCTGTTGTCTTCTCTATAGAACTTCAGCAGGGTCTGAGGCCCACACACACGAAGAACACAGGGACCCACAGGAGCAGGGTCTGGTCATCACCCCTGAGCCCACCACAGCACTTCAGGACCCAGCCCAGGCAGCTGCTATTAGCTGCCCTCCATCCCCTCAGGATGAGGGATACCAGGTTGTATGCTGGCAGGCACTCAGGGTGCTGTTTCTCTACTCCACCTTGCTGAGCAGGTATTGGCCAGGGGAGTTGCCAGGACCCACAGGTCAGCTGCTCAGGGATTCTCTGAGTGTCCAGATGATGCCTGGAAACCCCAGGTACTGGCTCCAAGGGCATGCAGAGCAGGGCCCTGCCCAGCAAAACCTGAAAAGAACAAGGCTCCCCAGCCATGTCCATGCTCAGTTCACATCACACTGGATCTTGGCAAATGCTTATCTCTACTTCACATTCTGTGAGAGCCTTCAGCTTCTGTAGCTTATAATCAGCTTAGCCTAGCACTGTGCAGCCAGGGAGGAGGCGGCTGCAAAGCACCAGCGATTAGCTGTGTGCCCGAGGTAAAAGGCGAACAGTCCACCGTGTCTAACACATCTTGATAAAGCCATCTGCTGTCAAGAAAAAATGTAAGCCAAGCCAGCCGCTACGTGGGCACCGCAGACACATCACAGTCCCATCGCCCACCATGGGGCAACCATACCATTCAAACGGCTGCCCCTGGTAGTGACTCATGCCTGTAACCCTCACCACATGGGAGAATGAGGCCTGAGGATCATGGTTTGAAGGCAGCCCAGGCTTTCCTGTGCCTGTAAGACTTTTTCTGTCTAAGTAACAAGCAAAAAGCCAGATAGAGAGGTGTATCTCAAGTGGTAGAACTCTAGCCTTGAGTGAGAAAGCTAAGGGACAGGGCCATGAGTTCAAGCCCCAGTACCAACACCAAAAAAGAAAAAGGAGGCAGTCATCATGCCATCAGACCATCCTACAGGCAGCCCGGGAGGCGGGGGCCAGGAATGATGTCCAGAGGTCTCAGTTCTCCAAGGTCCAGTGGCCATCCTGAGCCTTCACCGGGCCCATGCCATCAGAGATGAGTGAGGCATGGAGGCTGGCTCCAAGCCAGTCTCATCAAAGTGGGTTCATTTCCACAGTTTGGATCTGCATAGGTATCCTTGGAAGTTCCTTCTCCTTTCCTTTGTGCCAGTACTCAGGGCCTCTCACTTGGCTTTTTCACTCAAGGGTGGCGCTCTAGCACTTGAGCCACAGATCCATGCCTAGATTTGTGGTGTTTAATTAGAGAGAAGAGTCTCGTGGACTTTTCTCCCTGGGCTGGTTTTGAGCCACACTCCTCAGGTCTCAGCCTCTTCGGAAGCTAAGATTGTAGGTTCCTTGAAAATGCTTGTCCACTTCTCTTTTCTATTTGCCTCTCCAGTGTCCCTGATCTGTTCCATCCTGCAGCCTTCCTGGAGGTTAGTGCTACCTATCAGAGAATAAGCTTTCCATACCTTCATAATTGCCAAGGCGTTCACCATGGAGCCATCTGCTTTCAGGTTTGTGGGACTCTCTGGCTTCTCATATCTGGCTTGTCATGACCTCTCTGGCTCCTAAGAGTTTAGGCCCTTTGTCCTCCCTACCCAGGGAGTGCAAATTTTAATAAGCATGCAAATTTTAATAAGAGACTGAGTTCTCCACATTTCAAAGGAACCTCCTTCTTGCCTCTTGTAAATCCTTTTCTTGTCTCCAGAAATGGCTCATGGATGGGTTAATCAATCCATCCATTCACCAGGCCAGGCCCTACTTATCTTTGAGGGTATGAGGACAACTCAGGTGGACATCAGAAGCAGGGTGATTATGAGGACCCCATGCAGTACAGACCCCACCTCAGTTCGTGGAGGTCAGGAAGGGCCCATGTGCTCCTCCTCCATATGGGAAATAGGCCACAGCAGCCAGCCAGGCTCAGAACATGCTCTCTTATGAGTGCACCTGCCTCCATGTCACTACCTCCCCTATACACTATATCTCCTCTCTGCTGCCCTTCTTCTCCTTGGACTCCACACCAAGTGCTTCTCCATGCAGGCACCTGATCCCATCGAGAACTCACAGCCCCATCAGCCAGGGGCCACACTGGGGAATCACTTCCCAGAGCTTCCAAGGGGCCACAGGTCTTGCCCACATCCCTGTCTGCCTGGAAGAGTGGCCAGTGGGAAACACCAGGCCCTGGAATGAAGGCTCTGAGCCAGACAATCTGCAGTATGAGTTCTACGTTTTTTTCCTGTATTTCTTTTTTGTACTAGTGCCAGAGTTTGAACTTGGGGCCTCACACTCTCACTCTGCCTGCTTGCTCATGGCTAGTGTTCCACTACCTGAGCCATGCGTGGAGACTAGCTTTTTGCTGGAGATAGAGTCTTACGGACTTTTCTTTCTAGGCTGGCTTCCAACCTTGATCCTCCAGGTCTCAGCCTCTTGAATAGCTAGAATGAATGGTAAAAGGTGTGACTCAGCTTTGCCCAGCTGTGGTCTGCACTTCTGTATAGTATATGCTGGCTTCAGGTAGCCATATATATATCCCCTCCCCCCCCCCCACTCAGTTGCTTACCACCTGTGCTACACCTCTACTTCCAGTTTTTGACTGGACATAAGAGACTCAAGAATTTGTTTGGACCAAGTGGCTTCAAACTGTGACACTCAGATCTCAGGCTCAGAATTACAGGCTCAGAATTACAGTAGTAAGTAAGTAGCCCAGTCTATTCCTTTCCTTGAATGCGCCCTTTTTGCTATGTGGTTCTAAACAGATTTTCTTATTCAAGAATTGCTCATTGGAGATAAGAATCTCTCAGATTTGTCCACCTGGGCTGGCTGTGCACTATGGTTCTCAGATCTCAGGCTCCTAAGTAGCTAGGATTACAGGTGACCCCTCTGGCTTTATTCCTGCTTCCTCTGCCCCTTGCTGCCCTCACACTTCTGAATCTTTCAGCTTGTACTTCCTCCTCCCAGCCCCATTTGCTTTTATACCTGAAGAACCAGCCTCACTTTTCCTTTGGAAAGAGAAGGAAAATATCTGTAGGCGAGGAAGTCACTTCTTGCAGACAGCCAAGGAAAAATGCCTGGGCTGCCTGTCACGTTTGATTTTGAAAGATAATTCTATTTTCAGCAAAAGAATAATGAAAAGACATCCCCAGCTGTCCTGGAAAGAACTCTCTTCTCTTTTCCCATCAGCCTGTTGGGTCTCTCTGCAGCCCAGCATTCAGCATGTGCCATGAAGACTCTGTGCTCTTTGCCAAGTCAGTCCCACTGCAGATCTGGCTTCATATGGCTTCTCCTCCCATCCCACAGAAGCTCCATCTGACTTTACCTAGCTCCTCCTTGGCATTCACAAGATCTGTCCCCTTGAGCTTATGACTTGTCCCTCCCCATCATAGCCCCTCTGTGCTGGCATGCGCAGGCTTCCCTACTCAGAGGCGGACCCATGGAAAATGCTCAGCAAGCACTCACTTGATGCATGATTGAGTCTGTGCAGACAGCTTCATGCCAGCCCAGCAACTGGAGGAAGGAAAGAAAGAAGGAAGTAATGTTTCTCGTGATAGGTTAACTGAAGGCAGAAGGAACAAAGGGAGTGATGGGCATAGGCTGGGATCTGTCTCTGCCCTGCTGATGGTCTTCCTGGCAACCCTGACAAGAAGGAAAAACTCAGCATTTCTGTATGGCCCTGTGGCCAAGAGACTGGGATCCCCCAGCCCAGGTAAGCCTCTGAGCCTGCACCTGTCTGAAGAAGACCTCTCCCATCTGATTGGCAGGCTGGAGCCTAGGAAGGGTACAGCCAAGGGAGGGGGGTACCATGTGACACCAGGACCTCCTCACACCAGGATTCCCAGAACTGCCCTCTGACCTGCCTCTTGTCCTCCATTCCTGCTCAAAGCTCTGATTCTGTTGTCTCTGCTGCTGTCTGCTCATCTCTTTCCCAGTTGAGCCTTCATGAGCAGGAGTTGCCTGGCTACCGCAGCCAAAGAGGGACAGAAGGCAGACTGTCAGGAAGAGGAGTGGAGGATGAGGATCCACTCCTCATTCCCAGCTCTTCCCTGCTAGATTTTCTTCCATCATTCTTGCCACTCAACACAATTGGTGACATTGATTTTATGTATGTGCATGTGTGTGTTTGTAGGTGTGTGTGTGTGTGTGTGTGTGTGTGTGTGTGTGTGTGTGTGTGTGTGCACATATGCACACATACCTGTGCTGGTACCAGAGCTTAAATTGAGTGCCACCCAAGTTCTTGCTTTACATTTTTGAGCTACCACTTAAGCCATGCCTCCTCTCCTGCCTTTTCACTGTTTAATTGAAGATCAGAATCTCATGGACTTTCCTGCTTGGGCTGGCTTTGAACAATGATCTTCAGATCCTGAGTAGCTAGGATGACAGGCCTGAGCCACCAGTGCCTGACACAACACTGATTTTGCTTATCGTCCTGTTTCCCTCTGATAACTTTCACCTTCCTGGTGGTAGAAGTTTCGCATGTTGTATCCCTAGGGCCTAGAACAATGAAGGCAGAATGGAGAAACAGGTCTTCAGTAAGAACATGTAGCAGGAAAATGTTTCCCACATGATAGGTTGGATACAGGGCTGGTGAAGGTTGGGGTTCTGCTCACACTGTCTGTCATCAATGCCATGGACTGGGCAAAGGAAACAGCCCAGCATTCAGTGCCCACGTGTGTGAGGACTGGAAATCAATGAAGACAGGCAGGCCTGGGAAGGGTGCTGTCCCTGATCACAGGCAGTGGCTCTGTGCTGATGACAGAGAGGTCATCTTCCCTTGTTTCGTCCATCTTACCCATAGTGCCATTCACATGACCTACTCATCTTGTGCTAGCACTGCCCATCAGGGGCTAGTGCCTCAGCATGTGAACATGGCACATGCATGCATGAGCCCCACCCCAGGCTTTCCCAAAGGCATGTCCCACATGTCACAGCGGCCCTTGTCACCTGGGGGAGGGATCAGGAAGAAGTACATCTTCTGCAAATGCAAGCCAGTACCCTCCAGGAAAGCGTGAGACTTCCAACTGACAGGTGTGGAAATACCACGACAGGTGTTCCCACAACCTGTTTCGTCTTGTGACTCGGCCTTTATGGAGGGCCAGGGCCTCTAATGGGATGGGATCACAGGCCTCTGTGTGTGTGCATGTGTATGTGTGTGTGTGCGTGTGTGTGTGTGTGCGTGCACGTGTGAGAGTGTGTGCATGTGTGTGTATGTGCCAGAGCTAGGGCTTGAACATGGGGCCTGGGTGCTGTCCCTTAGCTTTTTTGCTCAAGGCTGGTGCTCTATCACTGGATCCACAACTCCGCTTCCAGTTTTTGTTGGTTCATTGGAGGAAAGAGTCTCATGGACTTCCTGCCCTCCTCCACCTCAACCGCCTCAGGTCAGTGTACTTCTTGACAGAGTGTCACAAATGTAACAAACTACAAATGTAAATGTTAGAAACCTTGAGGACAAGATGCATTCTGAGAAACAGTGAGCAGGAAAGAAGAAAGAAAGATGGAATCAGAGTACACATTTTGTGTTCATGATATACTGGAGAAAACATAGTTCTAAAGCACTGGCCCAAGAAATGGCTGTGGAGACAGAACTGAAACACATAGGGATAATGAGTGCATCTCAGGTGATAATAGAAATATCAAATTCCAGAGGTGGATACTTTATATAGATTACAGTCCTTGGTTTAATATTGGGGTCTGGATTCCTGTTTTTAAGTTGATAAATTAAGAGCACAACTGGTTACATCTTTGCTACAAGTTATGTACAAAAACAATTTAGAAGCCAAATACTGGTAACCCATGCTACTCAGAAGGCTGAGATCTGAGTGGTGTGATTCAAAGTCAGTAGAGGGCAAGACTCTGGGTGACAGTTAACTCCCATTAACCCTCAGAAAGCCAGATGTGGAACTGTGACTCAAGTGGCTAGTGCCTTGAGCAAAATAAGCTCAGGGATAGTACCCAGGCCCCAAGTTCAAACCCAGGACCAACATATAAATAAATAAATAAATAAATACAGTCACAGGACTGTATAGGATCAGGCCACACAATATATTAAGGGGCTTGGGGTAAATGGACACATATCCTTAGGGATCGCTGACTCCTAGGACTGAAAGTACTTTAAAGGTATTTCGAATGATTAATAACTCTAACATAGAGTTGGAAAAGAAATTTTCTAAGAAACAAATTATAAATGGTTTAAAATCAACTTAGAGATAAGCATTGGAAATGATTAGGCTGGGTCCCAGTGGCTCAGCCTTATAATCCCAGCTACTCAAGAGGCTGAGATTTCCGCACAAAGTTTGCCAAAGCCAGCGAAGGCAGGAAAGTCTTATCTCCAATTGATTGGTAAAAAGCCAGATGTGGAGGTGTGGCTTGAGTGGTAAAGCAACAACATCAAGAGAAAAGGCCAAGCAAAAGCCCAAGAACCTGAGTTCAAGCCCAGGGGATGCCTGAAGAGAGAAAGAAAATGGTTGGAGGAAGGAGTTTGCTTTTTGTTTAATGTCCTTTTAGACTTTTTGTTCATTTTCTTAATATGTGTTTTTACAATGTTCTTGTATTGTTTTTATATTGGAAAACATCAAGCATTCTAAACATCCTTAAGTAATTTCAATTCTAGAATTCAGTGAGCAATAAAAGCTATATGCCCAACATACGTTCCCTAAAATACTACCTGCATAAGACCTGTCTGTACCACACGTTGCCTTTATAAAGAACGTATAATCATTATGAGGGATTTTTCAGCTATCATGTTTAGTGAAAACCTCAAAATATGAAATGATATGTGGAGTACAGTCATAATTGTTTAAAGACTAAACAGAGAAAGCAAAAACCTTCATATTTGAATTTTAAAAATGAGAAAAAAGTATCCAAAACTGTTCACAGTAGCTGTCATTTTCAGAGGGACTGAGGGAATTTCAGAATTATTTCTAGTTGTTTGACTTTGAAATTTTCATTACTTGAGAAGCAGGGTTTTAATGAAGGGTATGGTGTCTTGGGGAGAAAGGAGTGTTGAACTGTGAATTCCAGGCCACAACTTGGCAGCCTCTGCGTGGCTCATGCACACGGAAGGAGAGCACAGTGGGTAGTTTGCTCATCCCCCTTGCTCCTGATGGAATTAAGATGGTACTGAGCATATATGAGTCCGGGGACGCTTGAGTCACAGGCGAAATGAACCCCAAATGACTGATGCAGCATGCATCCCCTGGGTCCAACTCCACACAGTACTAAGACCCAGGGGAGGGGAGGATGGGATCCAGCTTACCCCATCAGACCTATGACTCCAAGTGACTTCCCGGGCCTGCTGTGCCAGCTCACCCCATCTTCTACACCCTCATCCTCTCAAGAGCTCAGCCACCCCCATGATGTGCTGGTGACTCAGACCTGCCCCCAGAGCTGTGGAGTCTCTGAAGCAGAAAATGCCATCTGGCAGATGCAGCCCCCAAAACTGACAACAGGCTGCTGCTCCCCTACCCGGTGTTCACCTCATGAAGAGATGTCAGAGTCTTCACAAGCTTCAAGGTCTGATTTCCCACTGCGTATGGCTCATTCAGCCAAATGAAATTACATAAACTGTGAGAGAGAAAGCGAGGATGGGGAGGGGGTGGACAAGGTAGGCTACCAACCTCGCTAAGCGTTCTAGGACCTCCTGTATCTCAGTTAATGCTGACAGAATATGGATGGAGAAAAAAGGCAGGCCAGGTTCCTATGGCAGGACTTCAAACTCTCCATTCAAAACTCAATGTACTTTTTATTCTATTTTCCAGTATCCCTCAATCCCTCAATGCAGTGTGTGTGTGTGTGTGTGTGTGCTAGAAATAAATAGTTAAATATACTTAGTTTGTAAATAAAACATTTTCAAGAGTGACCATTTTTGTTCACAGGTGGCAAAACCCTGTTGGATTCTGTAGTGATTCATTGACAAATTAATTATACTGAAAGTGAAAGAAAAATTAAAATTTCAACAGAATTATGTTCTGAGCTACAAATACCAAAATACAGACTTTAAAGGGCTTGTGAAGGTGAGACATCCTTCTGGTTAGACCAGTCAAAGATATTATGGGCCATGTATCAGTGGCTCATGCCTGTAATCCCAACCACTCAGGAGATAGATATGAGCACTGTGGTTCAAAACTAGCCTAGGCAGGAAAGTCTCTGAGACTCTTATCTCCAATTAACCAGCAAAAAGCCAGAAAGAGAGATTTGACTCAAGTAGTAGACACCAGCCTTGAGCAAAAAAGTCAAGGGATTGTACAAAGCCCTGAGTTCAAGGTCCCAAACCAGCACACACACACACACACACACACACACACACACACACACACACACACACACACACAGATTGTGAATTTGAGCTTCTCTGTACATCTCTTGGAAGTGTCATGTATGTTCAAAGGCATGTTTAACATGGGCAAAATGAGGTTATCTTAATATAGCCAAGGTAAAGTAATAAGGACTGAGTTATACTCTCCCTGGATTCATCTTTCTGTTGCTATAACAAAATGCCAGAGGCTAAAATACTTTAAAAATATTCATTTAGATCACAGCTTCAAAGGTTGGAAGTCTAGGATGGCATGGTCTAGGATGGCATGGTCTAGGATTGCATGGTCTAGGATTGCATGGTCTAGGATGGCATGGTCTAGGATGGCATGGTCTAGGATGGCATGGTCTAGGATTGCATGGTCTAGGATGGCATGGTCTAGGATGGCATGGTCTAGAATTGCATGGACTAGGATTGCATGGTCTGGGATTGCATGGTCTAGGATGGCATGGTCTAGGATGGCATGGTCTAGGATTGCATGGTCTGGGATTGCATGGTCTAGGATGGCATGGTCTAGGATGGCATGGTCTAGGATGGCATGGTCTAGAATTGCATGGACTAGGATTGCATGGTCTGGGATTGCATGGTCTAGGATGGCATGGTCTAGGATGGCATGGTCTAGGATGGCATGGTCTAGGATGGCATGGTCTAGGATGGCATGGTCTAGGATTGCATGGTCTAGGATTGCATGGTCTAGGATGGTATGATCTAGGATTGCATGGTCTAGGATTGCATGGTCTAAGATGGCATGGTCTAGGATGGCATGGTAAAAGGTACGTAGAAGGGAGTGATCACATGGTCAGACAGCTAGAGTGAGGCACAAGGCCAGTTATAGTCATTTATAACAACCATCTCACAAGAATTGACTCAGTATGCTTGAGAACTATTTTAATCCCTTCCAAGGTCAATGCCTCTAATGATCTATCAGGCATCCTCCTTTCAGATTTCCCTGTCTCTCTGCATCACCTCCCAGTACATGGGGCACAAACCATACCCTAACAACCTAAAACAAAATAATAGAGACTGATAAAACAAATGAGTCAAAGCCTTGAAGAAGATCATGCTTAAGGCAGTCACAGACAATATCCCTGAAAGATGTGTTTGGGGGGTAAAGGGGAGATTGGCCTTAAAATTGGTCCAGTTTATCATCCTGAGAGAGACCTAAGCCAAAACATAGGAAGGAGGGTTTATCCAGGAGCCCTGAGACCGAGGAGCTCCTGGAAGACTCCTTAAGTTGCAGAGATGGAGCTGAAAGTCTAGCAAGACTAGAATTTCTAGAAACCACAGAGCAGTTGAGAGCTGATTAGAAAAAAACCTTCACCAAGTACTAGTTGATCATGCTTATAGTTCAGGAGGCTGAGATTTGAGAATTATGGTTTGAAGCCCAGGCACACTCTTATCTGCAATTTACCAGCAAAAAAAGCCAGAACTGCAAGTGTGGAGGTGTGGCTCAAGTGATAGAGCATTAGCCACAGCAAAATAGTCAAGAGGCCCCATTTTCAAGCTCCAAACCCATAGACTCTGCCCATATGTTTGCAGGCTACTGTGAGTGCCTCACCATCCCTTGTCAGAGCCAAGCTGCCTGCTGCAGCTCTCCACCTGGCTGCATTGAGAGCCAGAGAGAAATTAGTGTGCCAGGGACCACCAGCTCCTCCCCTCTTCTAAGAGAGACTTGGCAGCGTACACCCTCCACCCAATGCGGTCCCACACACAGTGGTATAAGAACAAAGCACATGTTGGATGATATAATTAAGAACCAAATATCAATACCGAATCATGTTGCTGGAAGCATACACACACACACACACACACACACACACACACACACACACACACACACACACACACACACGAAATCATCACTATGCAGACTCTTCCACAAATGCCCAACTAAGGACCGGTCAGTGTACCTTCTGAGGAAACACAAGGGCCCAGGGAAATACCACTCCAAAGTATCAGGTGGCAGTTCCTGACACCCACATAAGGCCAGAAATAATACCTGTTCCCACCAATCCTACTAAAATAAAACCCTGTGTGTTCATGAGGTCTGAGTGACTATGAGTACCAGACATAGAATGAGCAACACTCCTAACACATTTTAAAAGCAAGACCCTTAAGGATCAAGCTCTTTTCATGCATAATTTGACGTCAAATAAAATTTGAAAGTGGTTTTTATCCCGAAACCAACATGAAAAGCCCATGGTTTTGAACACCAACTAAAAAATTAGTAGGTATGAAAAGAAGAAAGAAAATAGAACTGACAATAAAGAGATAAATTAATTGTCTCATATGTTCCAATTATCAAGTAAGGACATACAAACCACAGCCAAGACAAGAATCAGAGGTGACAGTTACCTACACCCCAAAATTTCAGGAGGCAAAGAAACTCAGCCTGGTGCAATAAGTAAGAGTTCCTAAGTTAAAGCAACCACATGGGGAGGGGAGGGGAGGGAGGGAAAGTGGGAGAAAAACAAAGGAGGGGGTAATAAGTTCGACAAAAAATGTACTCACTACCTTTACTTATATAACTGCAATTCCTCTGTACATCATCTTGACAATAAAATAGAATAACAATAACTTTTTTAAAATGTAAAAAGCAACCACAAACATAATAAAACAAAATCAAGCAGATAACAGAAGGGTATTTTTTTAAAAAGACTAATTCTTAAGAAGGCATAAAAAGAGGGCAAGGAGATCAAATGAATGTGGGTGGACACCAGAAAACTAGTAGCAAGGTAATAGATTTAACCTTAAAAATACATCAATCATGTTAAGTATAAATGACCTAAATCTCCAATTAAATTGACCATATTGTCCTAGTAGCTAAAAAAGGAATATCCAGCTATATGATGATACAAGAAATGCACTTTAGAGACACAGGTTAAAAGAATGGAGAAGTCATGCTAAAGACATTAAACGAACAGGCATAGATTAATATCAGAAAATTTGGATGCCAGGCAAAAATAAATATTCTGATAAATCAGAAGACTTATTTTGTAATAAAAAGTAGATATTTCATCACAAAAACTCATATATACCCCTCCTAGAGATTTAATTTACCCAAGTTAAAAATTGATAGCAAGGCAAGGAGAAATAAGGAAGACTCCAAACTCCATGCTCAATAATTGAATAGGTAGACAGAAATCAGGATGACTATAGAAGATTTTCACCATACTATCAGCCAACCTGGCCCCAAAAATACAAACAGTCCACACAACCAAAGTATTCTTTCCCATTATGCTGAAAACATTCAATTAGATAAACCACTTTCTGGGCCATAAAACAAGTCTGCACAAACTTGAGTTCAAGAAATTCAAAGTCTGTACTCTGAGGAATTGTGTTAAAAAATTTCTAACAAAAAGATATTTAAAAAACCAAATAACTGGACACTACACAACACACTATTAAATAACATTAAACAAAGGAGAAAGCAAAAAGTTCAGTTAGGAACTGTTCTGAACGGAAGAAAGCGAAAACTTAAATGTATCAGAATGTATCAAATGCTAAACACCTGCATCACAAAAGGCAGAAGGTTTAAACTTAACCATTTTACCAATCATATTGAGTATAAATGGCCTAGATATCCCAATTAAAGGATCATATTATCCTATTAGTTAATCAAGCAATATACAGCAATAGTCTTTTTTTAAGGGCTGGTTGATGCTGGCACTCAGTTCTACCACCTGAACCACACCACCAACCCCCAGCCATATTCTGACTACAAGAAATGCACTTCAAGTATAGATATAAATTAAAATTAAAAGAATGGAATCACATCTAAGTGATAATTTTTCCCACTCAGAAATTAGAAAAATGAAAGAAAATTATAATCAAGATAAGTAGAAGAATGAAAATAATAGAAATACTTAAAACAATATAAGTAAGTCCTTGGAACCAAAAGCCAGTTACTTGGAAAGATTAATAACACTGTCAGACCTGGAGAGAGAGGGAGGGGAAAGAGAAGGTGGGGAGAGGCAGAGAGAAAATAAATGCTCAAAATCATGAGTGAGAAAAGTGACATTATTTCTGGTTATATTAAGGAAATCCTGTTGTAATGTTAAGTAATATTTCCCCAAAACATTCATGTCTGCCTAGAACCTGTGACTAGACATATTTGGAAAGTGGCATTGCAAAAGATAAAGGCATCCTGGCCTGAAATCCAATGGTGACATCCATGTCAGCTTGAAGATCGTGGACACAGAGGGACACAGAGGGAGAAACTTATAAGACCCCACATATTTAATGATGAGAGACTAATACACTTTCCTAAGGTCAGAAAGAATCAAAGAAGTGCACTGGACACTCCCATGAAGTGTTGCAATGAGGAGCAAGTCGGTACGATGAAGCAGGAGAAGGAAATCTAAAAGAGAGAATTAGCATCTTGTCTGCAGGTACCAGGGTCAGTGGAGGAGAAAAAAAAATCCATGACCAGAACTAACATGTGAGTGCAGTAAGATTGCAAGTCACAAGAGAAACAACATAAACCAATTGTATGTCAGTGTACTCGCAAAACAAGTCATAAATTAAATGTTTTAAAATACTATAAAATAGCAATAGAAAATATGTGATGCTTGAGGAAAAGATTAGAAACTGAGAAACACTTCTGGG
Source organism: Dipodomys merriami (assembly GCF_024711535.1). Classification (NCBI taxonomy): domain Eukaryota; kingdom Metazoa; phylum Chordata; class Mammalia; order Rodentia; family Heteromyidae; genus Dipodomys; species Dipodomys merriami. The sequence goes on from NW_027205381.1 coordinate 7,246,071, forward strand.
AGAAATGAAAGGAAATATGGATTAGAAGATTTGATATCATTAAGGTGTCAGTTTTCTCCAAAATAACCTGCAGAATCATCACAGCATCAGGCAGGCAGACATTTTGAATGCACTGACAAACTGGTTTTAAAAACTTACGTTTGGATTTTTTAGATAGGTCTAAAAAATGATCAAGGAAAACTAAAACATCTTTACAAAAAAGAAGCGAGACTTACAAAGAGATAATAATTATAAAACAGGATAGTGTTGTCTTAAAAATGGGCACAATGAATCAATGGAAGGGAACAGGACAAAGTCACAGCCCTCAGCCCTCCTTACTGTTGAGATGGGATCTCCACAGTTCCAGGACAGCTTGGAACTCAAACTCAGTCAGAATCCTCCTGCCTGAGTGCTAGATGACAGGTGTGCCATCATGCCTGGCTCAGACAAAGCTCTCTTACATAGTGTGTTACAGTCTCTGCAGTGAGCCCTCAGTTTGAGTCCACCTCCAACAATTCTGTATCCTCCTCTTCCTTCCCATCCAGGCTTCCCTAGAGGCCAAAAGAACAAGTAAACCATCCCTCCCTACGTATTTAAGGGCCACGCCTTAGGAAACTTGACTTCTTAGTGGCGGTTATTGGTCCTCATGTCTTCTGTATTTAGAGACCCAGAGACCTGTCTGGGCCCTGACTGAGTTTGGCTGCAGGCAGTGGGGGGCCTGCTTGGTCTTCCAGAACACCTGTGATAAGCATGAATGTGAGATAACCCCTTCAACAGAACTGGTTTCTGTGAGCAGGCACCAGAAGGTGGTCCCTGAACTCCCAGAGCCTGTAGTTTGGGGGGGGGGGCGGGAGAAAAGTAACTAAGCAGGCACTTACAAGCGGCTTACAAGGTACTCACAAGTGTCGACTTTGGTAGAGCACTTGCCTAGCATAAATGAAGCCCTGGGTTCCTTCCCCAGTGAAACACATACATGTGTGCATACACACACGTGCATGTGCAGGCAAACACACACGCATACAAGATTGCTAGGCAATGCATCACAGTGCTTGAGCTCCTATCTTGCACAGATAGGTCAAGGTAGCCCAGAGGAGTGACACTAAATGAGGCCCTGAAGGATAAGCAAGACTCAGCTCCAAATCTATTTACACACTGAGCTAAGCACACTGTGCCCAGAGAGAGGTAGAAGGTAAATCTGAGAACTGCCCAAAGAAAGATACATGACACTCCAGCACAGCATAGAGAAGCCTCTTCACTGACACTACTGCTGGCCTTGTGGCTGACCGCTGTCTCCTCCCAGGAAGCCACGGCCGGCCTCATTCCTGCCATGTCTCATGCTCTTGGGACTGGCACTCAGGCTCAGGCTAGGCTTAACTCAGGGGTGGGTGAGCTGGGCAGAACTCCCTACCTCTGCTAAGCCAGGGATATTTCCGCTGTCCTGGACAACCTCAGAAGTCTCTGCTACCACAAAACTCCTTACTGTTTAAAGAGAAGGCCCCATGTGCTGCTGAGGAGCAGAGACTGGGCCCCACAGAGGAGAGGAGGAGGTCAGTGTGCTGCATGCCTGTCCCTGACTCACCAGCATGGCACTTCAGTCAGACACAAAGCAGGCTCTGGTGGGAGCCATGGCCAACGAGCATGCAAAGCAGACAGGTGCTCTTCCTTGGGAATGTAGGCAGATGAGTTGTTCACAGTGTATGTCTTGATGTGAGTATGGCTGCCCCCAAACCTGACGCTGCTCCCCAGACCCCTTTGACTTGAATATTGATATTATTAGTTTCTTTATTTGATCTTCTTTAAAGTTCAGAATTCAGCTTACCAATTGTAGCATACATAAAATATTGTTGCTCATATTTTGAAACTTCCTTATGATAATGGTTGAGTCTGGGATTTCCTTTCCGATCCTTCTTCTGATACTGGGTTTGAGTTTAGGGAAGCAAGTTACTTGTTTGCCTGCCTAGACAACTAGATATTCTTTGTGGGGCTGGAGTTTGAACTCAGGTCCACCATCTTGCTTGGCTGGTGCCTCTACCACATCCCAGCTTTTTGCTGGTTATTTTAGAGAAAACTTTTCTGTCCCAGTTGTCCTCAAACCAGATCCTTCAGATGTTAGCCTCCTGGCACCTGTCTCAAGAGTTAGATATTCTCCAGTAAAAATGTGAACAAGTGAGGAAGTTCTTCCTCTGAGGACATTACTTGTGGCTTTCATGTTAAACTCTTATTTAAACATTGTAGACCTTTGGCAGACAGATATTGAGTAACAATTGATGCAAAAATTGTGTGTCCTATTTTCTAGACACTTCAGGTGATGGGAATCTGCTTTGTTCTTAGAAGTTGGTGGCTTAGCCCTCTAACCACCCTTCCCCCAGGGGATCTTCCTGAATTCTTCTGCCTAGTCTCCAGCCCAGAATCTTAAACTAATTGTGAAATTCCACTTCCCACCCCACGCTCAGGTGATAGGTACCTGAATTCCTAGAGCAGATGAGGCCGGGCTTTAAACAATAGATTCTGGACGAGCCAGATCTTGCACCCTAAACTTGCCAAACTCTTTGAACTCTCAGCTACTTGTGACCCTGCCCCCTAACCATGACCCTACTTAAGCCCCTCCACCCCTGCCATCATTGTATCATACCTCCTGCCTCATACCTCTCCTCAGGTCACTGTGACATTCCTCTTCAACTTTCCATGAAAGTTGAGCAGCTCAGTTGAGGTCATTTTCTGCTCTTTCTTTACTCTGATACCCACATGACTCAGTTTACTAACATTTGTGATTATTTTTCTGTCAATTGGTTGTGTTACTGTTTGTTCATTTGCAGTAATGACTGGAGTAGATATGGCTTCCAATACAAATTACACAGCAAGCTTATTATTTTTACTTAGCAAATTCTTGCCGACAATGGAACAACATGAACAACTGAATGGCTCAGGATAGAAATCTGCCCACCCAACCCACTTACCTAGTTGGGCAGCACAAATTGCAGCATGGGTGATGGTGAGCACCTAACCCTGCCTTTTCCCTGAGGTGATGGCTAATACAGCAACTGAAGCCCCGGCCCAGCCCCAGGAGCCAGGTGTCTAGGAGCAGGCAGCAGCCCACCGCGATTGCCTGGATCACAGTGCTGAGTCCCAGGAACAGCAAGAATGGAAATCAATGGGACCAGGGATGTGGCTGAGCGGAAGCAGTGCTTGTGTGAGAGGAGACAGCACAGGCCGCTGGAGCTAGTTCTAGCTCTTTAGGTAGACAGCCAGGCAGTGGGAGACTTGGTCTTGTATCAGTTTCAGTAAGAAGGCCACAGATTCAACTCCAGACATGTCCACTACCATGAAGGAAGGGTGAGATTTAGCAGCACAGATGTGAGGATCAGTGGTACTTGTTTGTTTCTCCCTGAGCCAGTGTGCACAGAGGTCCACTCAGGAACAGGGTACAGACAGGAAGTCTTGAGAGAGACTGAGCCTAGAAGAATAAATCAGGTCCCTGGACACCTGGCGCTGAGAGTCTGTGAGGGGAGAGGGCATAATCAAACACTTATGGGGCATCAGAGGCGTAAGACCAAGACACAAGAAAATGGGACAGAAGACGATGGGGAATCTAGTCCTCTGCAGTGGAGCAGGGTGAGGCTAGGTGTGACTATGGAGAGGTAGAGGAGGAAGGACAGGGTGCTCTTAGTTAAGCAACAAAGGAGCGGCACTCTACTAAGAGCAACAGGCATGAGGGTTATCTCCTGGGGATCAGAAAGAGCTGACAGGCTCTGTGCAGATACCAGCAGTGCACAGCCCTGCCGAGATGGACAGTGATCCTGTCCCAGAGGGCGCAGACCACGGTGCTACTGGTTTAATTTTTTGAACTGTGCTGGTAAGCACTAGGCAGGAGATGCCTGAGCACTGCTCTGGGGACCAGCTACAGGGTGACCCTGGTGGCAAGAAGACGCTTCAGATGCAGGAGTTTAATGAGCCCCTGTGGGCCCCAAGCCAGCCACAGGCAGGGAGGGGGTGGGCTCCTGGGCTAGCTATGGAGGTACCATGGGCCTGTAGATCTGGATCACTGGGGAGCACGTCAGGTGATCAGGTGATCCAAGACACAGTGAATGAGGAGCGCACAGTCTGGAGACTGGAGGCAGAGCAGGAGGTCAACTATACTAGGGCTGAAGCTGGAATGGCCTAGAGGGGACAGAAGGACAAGGTACAGACCCCATGCAGCCCTGTCCTCTGAGTGGCAGCCATGCCCAGCAGGTGACACCAGTGGAAAAAAATGACTGAAAAATAAGGTTCAGAAGGAGCAGGAGCCAGGCAGGGATCCTGGACAGTCAGGGATTTGCTCAGGGTCTCCTGAGCTCCTGGACATCTAAGTAAGAACAGCAGCACACAATGATGGCATGAGAGCCACAGGACTGGCTTGCACCTCACAGCCTCTGGGCAGCCAGAATGGAACCCACTCACATGTTGAAGGAAGGTTGTGGCCCAAGGGCCCTTCTGCAGCAGGACAGTTGGGGTAGGGTGAGGGAGCAAAGTCCTCTTTCCTTTCCCTAATTCTAGCAATGTGTGGACAACAAGTATGTATGTGCCTGCTTATGTTTATGTGAATGCTGCCACATTCTTGAGACTCCTAAATTAGATATATTCTTCTATTTTTAATGGGTAGTAAACAATCTTGATGTTACTAAACAATACCCAGAGAGGGAAGACCTTCCTGGGCACAGCTCCCACATGCACGCTGTCCTCACACGTGGGAGGAAGCAGGTCCTGGAGAGAAGCAAGCTCCCCGGAGGACCGCCATAGGGGGTGGTTGCTTCATTAGGATCTCCCCTGCCCGGATCTGTGGATCCAAGTACATTCCAGCAAGATCCCCAAATGCTGTGCACCCCATGGTTTCAAACCTTTGGACTAAACCATGTGTGACCTCAAACAAAGCACTTAGGGCATCAAAGCTCTCAGACTAGAAAACCAGGCTAACTAAACCTAACTCTCAACTGGAATCTACAATCTGAACTACAGGGAATGATATTGGTGCTGGGTGGTGAACTTGAACTTGAACCCCAAGATAAGGACTCAAATGGTGTTTCTTTCTTGCTATTGATTCTAACATATTTATAAGATGATTTCTTTGTTGCTTTGTATATCCTTCCTGCATGGCATAACCCCTGCTTTCACTGTATTTGATATTGGTATAATTTGGGGAGGGGAAGGGAAAAAACAAATTGTTTAAACAGGGATATAGGTGGACCCATTGCAACAATGAGATGTGCAAGACACTATGAAAAAAAACAAACTTTACAATTTAGGTGGGGGCGGGAGGGAGTATTTGTGGAGTATAGTTGTAGAGATGGGAGGGAAGGGATGCTAGGGAAAAAACAAAGGAGGAGACAACAATGCGTGATAAGAAATGTACTCATTACCTTGCTCATGTAATTGTAACCCTTCTGTACAGTATTTTCACAATAAAAAACTTATTAATAAAATTTTTTTTAAAACACAAAATGTTTAGTCCAAGATGATATGTATGTGCTAGGCATTGGTGGTTCACACTGCAATCTTAGCTATTCAGGAGGCTAAAATTGGAGGATCACAGCTCAGAGCCACTCCAGGCTGGCTATGAGACTCTTATCTCCAATAAATCACCAAAAATCTGGAGGTAGAGCTGTGGCTTCAATGGCACAACACCAGCCATGAGCAAAAAAGCTTAGGAACAGTGCCCAGGCCATAAGTTCAAGCCCCAGGACCAGCACAAGAAAACAAAACAAAACAGAGTGCAGAATAATGCTTAATTAGTATGACATCACTTATAGATGTTTCTATAATCACATAAACACTCTAAAATAACTCATGTCTATCTGGATATAATAGAAGCTCAAGAAAACAGAGTGAAACAATTCAAGTTGTACTATAGTGGAGGTTAGGATGAGCCATGGTTAAGAAGTTAAGGGGTTCCAGACATGTGCTGTGTTTTGTCTCTAGGAAGAAGGGGAATGAGATCTCAATGGAGAGCAGCTATTACCACAGAATCAATACACAGTGTGCTTATAATTGTGCTTTTTTGCTGTCTTAAGGTCTCATGGAAAAGTTTAGAAAATATATATATATATATATAAAAATATGAATAAGAATGACTTCTGGGTAAAGATATCATAGGTGATTTTTGTTTTCTTCTTTATATTTTTCTATACTTCCCCAAATTTCCCTATTAAAGTATATCTTTTATAATCAGCAGGAAAAAATAGGCTTGCTTCCAGTTTTTAAAAAAGAATCCATTTCCTGCCTCTTGGCCTTTGGCATAAAACAGAGCATATTACTGAAGATGGGCATAGTAGAAAAGCAAGAGGTTAATAATGTTAATATTTGATAACAACTTCTCTTTAAAACAAAACAACAGAAAAAAATGGTAAGGCACCAGTGACTCATGCCTATAATCCTAGCTACTTAGGAGGCTAAGATCTGAGGAGTGTGGTTCAAAGCCAGCCTGAGCAGGAAAGTCCACGAGACTCTTATCTATAATTAACCACCAAAAAAAGAAAAAAGAAAAAAGCCAGCAGTAGAACTGTGGGTCAAGTGGTAAAGTGCTAGCCTTGAGCAAAAAAGCTCAGGATAGCACGTAGGCCCTAAGTTGAAGCCTGAGGATCACCTCCTCCCTCTCCCTAAAAAAAAAAACCCTAGAAATTGAGATTAAAGCTTTTGTATCTTTTTTGCTGTTACTGTTGTTGTTGTTGTTTATGGAAAGGATTACCAGTACTGGAGCTTGAACTCAGGGTGTCATGTGCTGGCTTAGTAAGCTCAAAGCTGGTGCTGTATTACTTGAGCCACACTTCTACTTCTAACTTTTTGCTGGCTAACTGGAGATAAGTAACTCAGATTTGTTTGTCCCATTTGAATCAGTACCTTCAGGTCTCAGCCTCCTGTGTAGCTAGGTTTCCAGGCAGGAGCCCTTGGCATTCCACTGAGATTAAACGATTTTAATATCCTTTGTCTATCTCAGTTCTGTTCTGCTTGTTTATTCTGTCTCTGCAGTCAACCCACACTCCCACACCCAGTGGATGCTTGGACTGAGATCACATTGAACCCTACCTGTATTCGTTTTTTTTTTCTTTTATAGATATGTCTATGGTGAAGTTGAAATTAGACACAATATGGCATGAACATCCTGGACACAGGGAAGATTTACATCCTAGAGAACACAAAGCAGAATGACATGAATTTTACATGAATTATTTCAGCCTGCTTTCACCGGCGTTCAGACTATATATGGGTATACCTGAGTGATTTAGAGTATTTTGGGGACTTCTGAAAATGTCTATAAATGATACTGTGCTAAAAGTGTTATTTTGAAGTTCTCTTTTTTGATTAAACATTCTATTCTGAACAGCATGCAATTTGAAAGTGATGAGTTGTTTATTTCTGGAATTCTCAGTTTAATATTTTAGGTTGGTGGTTGACTAGGAGAAATGAAGCTCCGGGAAACAGGAGCTGCTGTTCTCCGGCAGAGCATCAGTCCTTACCACTGAACGTTCCTGGCTGTGGTATATTCCATCTCTGAATGTATAGAACTGGCCACACATTTGATTATCTGTTGCATCTCTATTATTTTGCCAACAGGGAGACTGAGGACGGGGAAGAGGAGGCTTGTCCCTGGTAAGTCAGTGGGACTAAAAGCCGAGACTGACTTTGATGTATGTTATAATACTCCACATACTGCCTCAACGTGTTGTGTATGCAGTGCTGATAAAAACATATTGTGTGCCTAAAAACATGACAAATAAGCGCCGGGCGCTGGTGGCTCACGCCTGTAATCCTAGCTACTCAGGAGGCTGAGATCTGAAGGATCGCGGTTCAAAGCCTGCCCGGGCAGGAGAGACCGTGAGACTCCTATCTCCATAAACCACCAGAAAACCGGAAGTGGCGCTGTAGCTCAAGTGGTAGAGCGCTCGCCTTGAGCTGAAGAGCTGAGGGACAGCGCCCAGGCCCAGAGTTCAAACCCCATGACCGACAAAAAAAAAAAAAAACAAAAAAAAAACATGACAAATAAAATATCAAAAAAGTAAACTTTGTACAAGAGCATGCATATACATGTGCTCACAATGCAGCTATGCATGTGTACATGTACACATGTAAACATCCAGCACACTCACACACATGTGTAGATGTACACACATGTACCTGCACACCCAACTATACATGCACTTCTGTATTCATACATGCAAATACCTCGTATACTCAGACACAGACACACATGCAGACATGTGTATATACTCTTACATGCACACATATATTTGCAAGCACTTGCACCCAGGTGTGCTAGTACATACAAGAATACAAGTGCATGCACACACATTCACACATGCGGGTCCCCACACTCTGAAAGCCTGCACGTCACTGGATGTACGATGCTCTTGGTCCCTGGCTTTCACACCAAAGCCATTTCTTTGGCCTGGTTCTCTCCCTCCCACCTCTATTTTCCTCTTTGCTTGTGTCCAGTTTCAAGCTCAGGCATTGCTTTTCCAAGCTTGACTCACACATACAGTCATGAACCCCTCTCCATACCTCCCCCAGCACAGGGACTATACAAAGCAGACTCCTAATTCATGAATTAAGGAGTTCATAGACTCATGGCACTTTATTTGAAAAATCCGAATCCATAAATGAAAAGCCCAGACAAATGACTTACACCTCCTTCTTCCTCCTCTCCTAACTGCTAGAATCTGGCATGTTCAGCCTCCAGCCTCTTCCCAGAAGCTTTGGGGTAAAGATGCCCATGTTTCTGTTCAAATTCTTCCCAGAGGGCTGGCAAATTGAGCAACCTGGACAGCAGTCACAGCTGAGCTGTGAACTGCAGCTGTGGGTTGCAGTGCTGTGGTTTATGTCACAGTCCCTCAAAAATCTAAGCCCAGCACAGGTGTGTGAAGCACTCTGAAGCTCTGCTCCAGGTCCCTGAGGCAGGCGGGAAACAAGAATTCACTGCACTGTGACAGATCCTTTCAAAACGTCTCACAGAGGCCTGGGCACAGGAGGAAAGGAGACAAAGCTGCAAACAAAGGCATCCCCTCAGCCAGCTCAGGCCATGAGATATCCCTTACCTAACCAAGCCTGGGCGGTGTGCAGTGGTGAGGCCCCAGAAACGGGTCTGATCCCAGCAATTCTCTGCTCATCCACCCAACAGACTCATGAATGATATCTCTGAGCCAGGGGCCCAGGAGGGCATGATTGTAACCCTATCCTGCCCAGGGGAGAGCTGGGGTAACAGGACACTTCACTGTTCATGCTTAGTTCACACGAACTGATTGCCACAGCTGTACAGCCTGGGACAGGCCAAGGAACAAGACACAGATCACACACAGGCCTGGGATTACTTCTTTAAAGTCATCCATCAGTGGCCCTCCTCCCCATCGTGCAGACTCCCAGCCCCCCAACAGCCACGCTGTATTCCTCAACCTTCCACGTATTTCCATTTCCCCGTACCATGTTGATATCTCCAGAGCATTTTTATTTATTGACAGTGCAATGAAACATTCCTAACAATTACAGATAGGCATATAACCTCTTATTTACCCACCACCCAGAATTAACACATGCTAATTCCATAAGGGCCTAGATTATTAAAGAAGTAAACTCATACAGCAGCAATTACGATCTGCTCTGTACACCTCTCCAGTTCCATCCTCCTGTTGACAAGTAGACTCTACCCTGACATGGGCCTGTGCTCCACTACTGGACCAGCATTAGAAAAGAGGGTGAAAAGATGATTGTCTGCTGTTCCTACGTTACACAGCAAAGTCGTGCTTTCTTCACTCATTATAGTTTTAAGCAGTCTTATAGTTAATTCATATAAATTGAATTTCCTTATTTTAATTGTCATTAGAATGAGTATATAGGAGTATTTTATAATTTATTTGTACAATCTCTTCTTGTTGGGCACTCTAGTCTTTCACTGCTGTGAACAATGACCCCAGCAATTCATTTTTCTCATACCTTCTCTGAACATCAATACACAAGGGAGGAAGGAGAAAACAAACTCCCCCCAGGTGTCTGGTGTGAGCCTATTCAGGTTATGTGAGGCTTGCATCCTATCTGACCTCCATGGGCAGAGCTAAGGTTCTCTCTTCCTGCCTTGCCCCCACCTCTGATCCCCTTTGCCACTGCCAGGCCCTGTCTGGTGGTGCCCTGTGGTCACACTCATGGCAGCACACTCTTCCATACCCATTAGCCACTTCTGTGAATTGAGGGATAATGTCCTGAGACTATTTTTCTCAGGCTTCCTGGACAAGATATTTGAATGGAGGATAGGGAAAGGGTGAAGGGGAGAAGACTGCATGCCTTGTCTTTACTTTTTCTGCAGGTCCCATGGCAAACTCTATCTACTTAGCACTGCATTTGGTAAGCTGGATGTGAGCACGTCCCTGGAAATGTACAAGAATGACAACATGCACTGCATGTGGGCCTTGCATCTGGAACCCTGAGGGAGTAGGTACCCCAAATCCTGGCTCTTTGGCTAAAGGTGGCACTTACACATCCAGCCCCTACTCCCAGCACCTGCAATGATAGGGCTGGCCTGGGCTGTGTTTAGACAACAGTCTTGAGTGGCTCATGATGGCCTCAGGATCATCCACAACATAATAATGGAAACAAGAACGGCTGGGTGAGCTCAACCACTGTGACAAGATCTGCACCGATGGCCAGAGCTCCTTCCTAGAACAATAGACAGACACAGACCTGGGAGAAAGTTAGCCAGCCGGAAGAAGAGCAGGAAATGGGGATGTGCTGAGGTCACCCCAGATTTCCAGGAAAGCAGAGTAAGTGCAGGGTCAGCCCAGCCATCTGGACAAAACCACAAATATGCTTCTCATCAAGGACTGCTTTTCTCCAGTAAATAAACATGGCCGTAGCAAAACAGGGTGCAGAAGAGAAATGGAGGTGCTCAGAGGGGTACATGTGAAAGGAATCCAAGGCAGGGTTCCTAGCTGAGAGGCTTCACTAGGGACATCAGGTGAGAGAGGGAATGATGTGGAGAAGGAGGCTGGAGCAGGGTCTGCAGAGAAGACCCAAAGCCCCTGTGAAAAGCAGACAAGAAGGGCAGAGGCAGGCATGAGTCACCACTAATGGCTGCCCAGGACCTCTGCAATGTGCACTAAGGCATCATGAGGCACTGCATGCCCAGACCTCAAAGTGAGATGCAGGATGGAGAGGGTGTAGGAAGGGCACAAGGAATCACAGTAAAGAAGGCTGACACCTACAGATCAAGGATCAAAGCCAGCACAAACAGGAAAGTCTGGGAGACTCATCTCCAATTAACCACCTCACCCCATCCCACCCCCTGCAAAAAAATAGCCAGAAGTAGAGCTGTGGTTCAAATGGTAGAGCATGGGCTAGAGCACAAAAGCTTAGAGAAAATGTCCAGGCCCCAAGTTCAAGACCCAGGACTGGCACACACACACACACACACACACACACACACACACACACACACACACACACACACAAAGCAGAGCAAAGCAAGGGAAACTGCCATGTTATACTGAAACATAAAATGTTAATTGAGCCACATACATCATAATACAAATAACTAATTGTCAGGTATGGGAAAAAGTAAGATTGCCATTACCGAAATAGATCCAAACTTAAAACACAACAGGGGAAAAAAAGATGAATAATGTGCTCTTGGGTGAAAGGGCAAGGACAAGAAACAATGGACAATTCCCCACAGGAGTACTTCCTGGTAAAGAAAATCTAACTGGAGACAGGAAGCCAAAGAAAATAGAACTCGCTCTGTGGGAGAAATGTAGGGAAGACTACTGGTGTCTGCAACTTTGAAATAAATGCATCAGAATAAGAACGACTGGTGAGTGGGAAGAAAGGAATGGAGAAAGTGATGCAACATGTACAGGTGGTGGGTAGAAGTGTTTACTGTAATAGTCTGTGTTGTATGCCAAAATGGTTACCGCAGAATGTTGAAGAAAGCAAGTAATACCTTCTCTTAAAAATTATTATGAAGGCTGGGCATCAGTGGCTCACGGCTGAAATCCTAGCTACTCAGGAGGCTGAAATCTGAGGATCACAGTTTAAAGCCAGCCCAGGCAGGAAAGTCCATGAGACTCTTATTTCCAATTAACCACCAGAAAACTGGAAGTGGTACTGTGGCTCAAAGTGGAAGAGCACTAGCCTTGTACAGAAGAACTCAGAGATAACACCCAGGCCCTGAATTCAAGCTCCATGACCAACCAATATGTATGTATGTATGTATGTATGTATATATGTGTGTGTGTGTGTGTGTGTGTGTGTGTGTGTGTATATATATATATATATATATAGTAATTGTACAAAAAGAAATGTACTTTTTACTTGACTTGATTTATATAACTGTAACACCTCTGGTATAGCACCTTTATCTAATAAGAAAAAAAATTTTAACACATAGAAAATAAAAAGAAATTACTATAAATAATCCAGGTACCAGTGGCTCATGCCTGTAATCCCAGCTCCTCAGAAGGCTGACATCTGAGGATCATAGTTCAAAGCCAGCCTAAGCAGATACAGCCAAAAGACTCTTATCTATAGTTAATCAGCAAAAAGCTGGCAGAAGAGCTATGGCTCAAGTGGTAGAGCACCAGCCTTGAGCCAAAAAGCTACAAACAGCACCCAGGCTCTGAGTGGTGAGGCACAAAAAAGAAAGAAAAGAAAGACAGAAAATATCATAAAAATTCCACTAGCTAATAGGTACTCTACAGGAGTTGCCAAATGTTTAAACCATGGTTGAAATGGGCTGGAGATGTAGCTCAGTGGTAGAATACTTCTCTAGCAAACCCAAAGCTCTGGTATTGATTTTCAGCTCTGAGAATAAAATAAAATACAGAATGCTATATTGTGGGGGAGACAAAGAGCTAAGGAAACAAAGAGCCTTGGGAGAACTAATACATAGAAATAGTAAAGGAAGATGGCTGGTAACTGAATTTCTAGTATAGAAGAAATACTGAATAAAATCCAAAGGAATGCAGAATGTAAGGACAAAAGTGATCACAGTAATGAAAAGGAATCAGTGGACACGAAGAACAAGTGAGTGTCGGCATCCAGATAGTGTCCTACAATACAGACCATATCTAAAAGCAGCCCAAATAAAATAAGAAGACTGTATTTGTAAGGTGGGAAGGGAGGAGAGGAATATTTGTATCTAAAGAATAAGAGGACACACCTCATTCCAGAAGGGCTATGGAATGATGCAGGAAAAATCAAAACCCAATTGTGTTCTCGTAAAACCTTATTAAAGATAAAATGGAAATTCTTCAGGATCTTGGGGGTGGAAGAGTGGATTCCTTAAGAGGGGAAAATTGGGCTGCCTTCAGATTTCTCCCAGCACCACTGGATGCCAGAAAACCACAAAAGAATGTACCCAAAATTCATAGAAAATAAACTGTAACCAACAAAAAAATCCTACCACAGCAAATTGAGCAGTAGACAGTCTCCAACATGCAAGTACTCAAAACATTAGCTACTTATCAAAACAAAAGATAAGTGATGATGAGAATGTGAAGAAAAAGGAACCCTTGCATACTGTTTGTGGGAATGTTAATTACTACAGATATTATGCAAAGTAGAACTACCACATCTTCCAGGAAAACCACTTTGGTACATGCTCAAAAGAAGTCAGTGTCTTAAAGACATCTTCACTCCCACATTCCTTGCAGTATTGTTCATACTGGCAAAGAAGTAGAATCAGCCTAAATGTTTGTGGGTGGATGAGTGGTTAATGCAGTTTATACACAGTAGAATATTATTCAGCTTTTAAAAAGAAGGACATTTGCTTACATTTGCTACAATATGGATGAATCTGGGTGACACTGTATTAAATACAATAAACTAGCCCCAAAAGACAAATAATCATGTGTAATAATAAACTCAAGGTTTTAGAATTTGAGAATATAATGACGGTTACCAGGAACTGGAGAAGAGGGGGGTGGATGAGGAGATAGAAGGGGACAATGACAGTGAAGACAGAGGGAAACGGAGATTTTCGTCAAATGACACTGTTTTTCCTGTCTCAGGGAAGTGAATGTTGGAGAGCTAGTGTACTACCACATGACCATAGTCAACCATTGCATAACTGAAGATTCTTCAAAGAGTAGATCTGTCAGGAGCCAATGGCTCATGCATAATCTGAGCTTTTCAGGAGGCTGAGATCTGAGGATCATGCTTCAAAGCCAGTCCAGGCAGGAAAGTCCACAAAACTCTTCTTTCCAATTAACCACTAGAAAGCCAGAGTAGAGCTGTGTTTCTAATGATAGAGGGTCAGCCTTGAGTGAGAAAGCTAAGGGACAGCACCCAGGACCCGAGTTCAAGCTCCAATACCAGCACCAAAACAAAACAATGATAAAACAGAGAGGGTTGATTTTTAAGTATCCTCTGAGCAAAAGCTGAAAAAGAAAACAAAATAGAAAGGAATAGAAAGGTGATAGAGATGTTAACTGCCTTGACTGAGGTGAACATTTATGATAATCAAATCACCAGGTTGTGCACTCTAAATATTAACAGTTCTTAATGATCACATATACCTCAATAAAGTGGAAATAATAATACCTCAATAAAGTAGGAGGGGAAATCATCAGTATTGCAGCATGAAAAACTGACACACTAAGACTGGACTTACCAAGTTTAAGAAGCTTGCATTTTAATAATCACATCTGAAAGCTTTACTATTGAAAACAAATACATTGCTACTCATAAGGCAGACACAGGAGGACTGCAGTTTCTAGGCCAGCCTAGGTAAAAACAAAAAGCAAACAAAAGACTTAGGGGTGTGGCTCAAGAGAAAAAGGGCCTGCTTCGCAATCTAGAGGCCCTGGGTTCAACCCTTAGAGTAAATATGTGTATACATGTGTATAAGAGAGAGACACAGAATCACACAGACAGACAGACAGACAGACAGACAGACAAACAGACAGAGAACTCAATCAAAGTCACTGAGAACCTGCAAGTAAACAAGGAGAGGGGTTTTTCAGAAGACCAGGGTAGGCACAGCAGAGCTGGACTGTGATATTCCACTTATGCTAGAGGATTCCCAAGAAGCAAATTATAGAGAGAAAGAAGGGCACTTTATAATGATAAACAGCATAATATACAATAAAGTGTCAACTGTCAGGAAAATTTATGTGCCAAATAATGCAGCAGCAAATTCTAAAAGGAAAATCCCACAGTAAATATGAAGAGAAATAGGAACAAAAGCACAGGAAGTGAACTTGCCTACAACCATCAATTATATAAACCGTGGAGATGAAGGATTAAGGTGGGATCTATGTACCCAGAGGAGTAACTGCCTCAGAGCCTGACCAGCACACAGAATCATCAAAGGCAGTTCCTGTCCCTCAGCTCAGCATTCAACAACTCACCCAATTGCAAAGGCACAGGCAAGATTACAGGATCCAGGAGGGAAGTTGAGGTAGCTATATCCCAGGACTAGTGATGATCCATTCAAGATCAGGACTAGGGACACACTGCCAGGCCTAGCCATAACGAGAACTTCAGGCAGGAATAGACAGCACAGGAGCTAGAACAAGCCTATCCCTCCATGCCTTCAACCTCCAGGAGCCTCCAGGAAGTGACACAGCTCAGCTCCTGGGTCTCAGCACCCTGGAAAGGGCTGAGCGATGGACTGGAGCACTAGCCATATGAAGCATGCTAGTCACAGCAGAAGGCTGGCAAAGCATGAAGAAAGCACATTCTCAGACCCATGCAAATCCTTACGAAGCAAAAAAGAAGCCTAGGCTACAGGGTGGCTTCCCAAGGCAGTATGAGTTACCAAATTTCACAGCTGAAAAAAAAAGTTAAGAAATACAAGGAAAGGCCTGGAATGTGGCTTAGTGGTAGAGTGCTTGCCTAGCACGCATTATGCCCTGGGTTCAATTCCTCAGCAACAAATACACAGAAAAAAAAAAAAAAACAGAAGTGGAGCTGTGGCTCAAATGGTAGATTCTAGCAAAAGAAGCTCAGGGACAGTGGCTAGGCCCTGAGTTCATGCCCCAGGACTGGTAAAAAAAAAAACAAAAAGAAAGAAAGAAAAAAAAAGAAAAGGAAGGAAGGAAGGAAGGAAGGAAGGAAGGAAGGAAGGAAGGAAGGAAGGAAGGAAGAAGGGAGGGAGGGAAGGGAAGGGGGAAGGAGGGAGGGAAGAAAGGAAGAAAAATATAAGGAAGAGAAATATAAGAAAACAACACCAATTGAGTTACCAGAGGAAAAATACTTGATATGTTAAAAACATAGTCAGATACTTTACCAAATTCTCTTATTTTTCTAATAAATTTTCACTGCATTGTGCCATTCTGCTTCTGTCTAGTTTATAAGCAAGTAACCTGAAAATAAGGGTATTTTTAGTACTTTCTTCACATCTTTTCTTTTTTTTCTTTTCCTTTGTGTGTGTGTGTGTGTGTGTGTGTGTGTGTGTGTGTGTGTGTGTGTGTGTGTGTTGTTCCTGGGCTTGTGTGCTCAAGGCTAGCACTTTAACACTTGAGCCACAGCTCCACCTCTAGCTGTTAGTGTTATGCTCACCTTTGGTCCTCAGCTCCTCCCAGACCTGGGCCCCTCCCATTCCTGGAGTTCCCTCCACACAGCTGGCCCCTCCTTTTCTCCGCCCAAAACCCACCTGAACTCCCATCTACCTCAGTTGCTCTCCACTAGACCCTCCTGCTACCTGGGTGGTGAGGGAAGTCATGTGCTCCCTCCTGAGGGAAATATGGCTCCTTTAATAAACCTTATAACAAACGTTCTCTTGTGCCTGCCTGCCTCTGCGTGGTCCCCTGGGATGGATGTGTCTGATCCTCTTTCATTTATGGCCCATATACTTTCACTAGCTGTTTGGTGACTAACTGTAGCTAAGAGTCCCACAGACTTTCCTGCCTAAGCTGACTTCAAACCACAATCCTCAGAAAGGTTACACCATGAGCCACCCATGCTCAGCTTCTTCCCAACTTTTTATATCTTACTCCTTTTTTACTTTTTAGGTCCATTAGCTACTTATTCCGGGGATAAAAATATTTTTTTTACCTTTTATGGATAGTTCTTAGCATTTTCCAATTCAGTAGGAAGCTAGTTCCTTTCTAGAAGTTTATGTCTTGATACAATAAGCAAGTATTTATCTATGGCTGCTTCAGATTTAATAGCACACTTCTATCAAGTATCTTTTTTACTTCAACACTGTCTCTAGTGACCTTCTAATGTGAAAATTAAGTTCTAATTTTTAAATTCAACTTTTTTTTTTTTTTTTTTTGTCGGTCATGGGACTTGAACTCTGGGACTGGGCGCTGTCCCTCAGCTCTTCAGCTCAAGGCGAGCCTCTACCACTTGAGCTACAGCGCCACTTCCGGTTTTCTAGTGGTTTATTGGAGATAGGAGTCTCACGGTCTCTCCTGCCCGGGCTGGCTTTGAACAGCGATCCTCAGATCTCAGCCTCCTGAGTAGCTAGTATTACAGGCGTGAGCCACCAGCGCCCCACAAGAATGCGTTGTTTTTTTTTGTTTTTTTTTTGGTTGTGGGGCCTGAACTCTGGGCCTGGGTGCTGTCCCTCAGCTCTTCAGCTCAAGGCTAGTGCTCTACCACTTGAGCCATAGCACCACTTGCAGCTTTTTTCTTTTTGCTTATGTGGTGCTGAGGAATCGAACCCAGGGCCTCAGGCATCCAAGGCAAGCGCTCTACCACTGAGCCACCTTCCCAGCCCAAATTCAACTTTGTTTAGCTTTAATTTTATTTAAAATTTTTATTTTTATTGTTATTATAAAGGTGATGTATAGAGGGGTTGCAGTTATAGAAGTCAAGTAGAATACATTTATTTTTAACACATTTTTATTGTAAAAATACTCTACAGAGGGGTTACAGTTACATGAGTACATGAGCAAGGTAATGAGTACATTTCCTATCAAGCACTGTTACCTCCTCCTTTGTTTTCCCCACCATCCCTTCCCTCCTACCTCCACAACTATACTCTTCCTCCCGCCCCTCCACCTAAATTGTAAAGTTCCTTTTTCAACATAGTGTCTTGTACATCTCATTGTTACAATGAGTCGACCTGTATCCCTATTTAAGCATTTTGTTTTTTCCCTTCCCCTCCCCAAATTAATGAAGTGTATATACAAGATGCAGGGCACCGACATCAAATACAGTGAAAACAGGGTTTATACAGTGGGGGAGGAACATACAAAGAAACAAAAAGATCACATGGTACATTATAAATACATTGGAAACAATAGCAAGAAAGAAAAAATCACTTGTGTCCCTATCTTGGGGTTCATTTCTCTTAACATCATCTTATCTGGTCATATGTACATAACTTTTGACCTTTTCTCCTTATCCCAGACATACACTAGTTATTGCAAATATGGGAAACCAGAGAGATCAATAGATTGGAAGAAGATCTTCACTAGCCATGAAGTAGATAAGGGTCTCATATCTAAAATATACTTGGAACTTAAAAAATTAAATCCCCAACAACAAATCTTCAAAGAAACAACTGCCCAATAAATAAACAGGCTAAAGAGAAACTTCACTGAAGAGGTAATAAGAATGGCAAATAGAAATGAAGAAATACTCAACCTCTCTAGCCATAAAAGAAATGTAAATCAAAACAACATTGAGATTCCACCTCACTCCAGTTAGAATGGCTATAATCAAGACCTCTAATAACAACAGATGCTGGAGGAGATGTGGCCAGAAGGGAACCCTATTGTATCATTGGTGGGAGTGTAAACTTGTTCAACCACTTTGAGAAGCATTATGGAGGTTCCTCAAAAGATGCCACATAGAGCTCCCCTATGATCCAGCAATCCCACTTTTGGGCATTTACCCAAACACTCACAAACAAGACCATACTAAAGCTACCAGCACAACTATGTTTCTTTGCAGCATTATTTACCATAGCTAAGATTTGGAACCAACCCAGATGCCCCTCAGTAGATGAATGGATCAAGAAAATGTGGTATATATACACAATGGAATTCTATGTCTCCATCAAAAAGAACGACATTGCCCCATTTGTTAGGAAAGGGAAACACTTGGAAAAAATTATATCAAATGAAGTAAGCCAGGCCCAAAGAAACATTGAGTACATGTCTTTTTGGACTACGTTATCCCTTTCCTTGCTCTCTCCTAATTTTTCCCTCCCATCCCATCCACAAGTTGTATAGTTCATTTTCCACATAGTGTCTAGTGAGGACCACTACTGCATTTGTTCGCCCTTTGTCCTTCCATTTCTGGGCCCCTCATGTCCTCCCAAAGACAGACAAATAAACAAGACAAAAAGAAAAGAAAGCAGAAGCAATAACCAAGGAAAAAACCTCGTGTTTCCAATGCCCTTGGTTCTTTTCTATAAATATTACTTTATATGATCAGCAGCAGATAGGCATTGCACCTTTGTACCCTCCCTTTTTGTTTATTTTTTGCAGTAGTGACTGAAGTTTGAGCCTGTTGCTTTCTAGGCAAACCCTCTACCACTGAAGTCACACCTAAGTCCTTTGGTCTTTACTTTGTTTCTCAGATAGTGTCTCTCACTTTTGCCCAGGCAAGCCTCAATCTTCCTGCCTCCACCTCCCAAATAGCACATAGCACAAGCATGCACCACCACATCTGTATGCCCAATTTTTAAATTCTAGTTATTTTCTAATCATTAAATATCCTTGCATTCTTGGACTGAGTCCCTCCTGGTTGTATTGTATTATTTTACTATTTTGTTTCAAATTTGACGATACTTCATGTTTTTACATCATTTGATGTGAGTTTTCATCTTTATTCTCTGAATTCGACAGCGGCTCTGTAAGATTACTTTGAAGTTCCCCTTTTCTGTCTAAGTTCTCAAGCAGCATTCACCTTTTACACATTTATGATATAGAATTCAAATCAGAGCTGGCTTGATTGGAAAGAAAAAAGTGGAATTTCTATTATTTACGTGCTTGAAAGAACCAAAAGAATTGATTGAAACACTATTTGAAGAATAGAGAGAACTCAGTGAAGTGTCTGAATATGGAATTGATATTCAAAAAATAGTTTTTGTCTGTGCGAAACAATGCAGAGAAAATGCAATGAGAAAAGACCAGCTTCCCCAGATGGCTTCCCACTGCCCAGTGCTCTTGGCTCTAGCTTCCCAGGCCCACCAAGGCACCAGATGCCTGCCATGCCTATTATAAAGGTTAATCCTGGCTTTCTCTAATATCATGCTAACCATAGTAACCTCCATGGAGAATATAGCTTTAAATGATTAGATAAACATTACATGAACAATTAAAGATTTATTTTGAAATCTGTTTAAAAGATAGACTATTTTTAAAATTATTAGTGATACAAATACACAAAATCTACTCCGCTTAGCAGTGTTTTTCTGTCATAATGTGGATGCCAGCTAGTTGCTGCCAGGAGTACAGGTCCCTGCCCCTCCACCCCTCGGCTGGCATGTCTCATCATCAAGCTGCAGTCTGTAGTAGAAATGCTTTAAGCTTATCCATTTTCTGAGGAGTCCTTAGCTGAACATAAAGTTAATGTAAATAACAATTAGTGAGACACTGAAAAGAATGATGGGCATGAGTGTGTTCAAGGTGCTAGGGTGGGGGTGGGGGGTGAAGGAGAGGTTCTGAAGAAAACAGAGAGCAGTTTATACATACTACCAGTCTTCCATACCTGAGTTAGAAGCAGCTCATTGGTGAATGTATCACTTCTGGGTAAGTGTAGTATCCAGACTCCTTGTTTAAATTGTTGCAATCTTAAAGAATGTTTAGGCCAGGCACTGGTGACTTCCGCCTTTAAACCTAGCTGAGATCTGAGGATCAAGGTTCGAAGCCAGCCTGGACAGAAAAGTTCCCATGAGACTCTTATCTTCAATTAACCACTCAAAAATTGGAAGTGGAGCTCTGGCTCAAAATGGTAGAGCACTAGGGACAGCACCCAGGCCCGAGTTCAAAGTCCCACATCCACCACCACCACCATTTGGAAGAGCCATGCCCCAGCAGCCCACACCTGTAATTGTAGCTACTCCAGATACTGAGCTCTAGAGGACTGTGGTTCCAAGCCAGCCCAAGCAGAAAAGTCCATGAGACTCTAATGTCCAGAATAACCAGCAAAAAGCCAGACTGGATGCATTGCTCAAATGATGGAATGCCAGTGGAGTAAGCAATCTGAGTATAAACTTTGGTACTAACAACAAAATTTAATAAAAGAAATAGATGTGTGTCTGCATATATACATATATTTATATGTAAATATATATGTATGTATAGGTGAAGACATATTTATACATACCTACATATGTGTATATGTGTATAAACATGTACACACATACACAGAGATATATACATTATATACATATACATTTACATGTACATACACTAGGGTTACTTGTTGTGACAAAACTCTGTATGCGCTCTTTCCTGGCTGGACCTCGGGGCCTGGATGGTATCTGTTAGCTTTTTCATCAAGGCTGGCACTCATCACTTGAGCTGTACCTCCACTCTTGATGTTTTTGGTGGTTAATGGGAAATAAGAGTCACAGATTTTTCTGTCTGGATTGATTTCAAACTGATCCTCAGATCTCAGCCTCCTGAGTAGCTGGGGGTACAGACATGAGCCACCAGCACCAGCAATATTCCCTCATTGCATTGTTTTTAAGGATCTTCCTGTCTGTGTTCATGCTCCTCCCATCTCACAGTTAACCATAGACTTGGCTCTGAATGCTAGGATTCCACTTCATAGTAACCTGGGATTCCATGTAATCATGGTCTCGCCTGAACCAATGCAGGAGTCTTGCAGTCAGTAGCCCTTCCCCTCCAGACAGTGTTTGCACTCTTCTCTATTAAAATGTATACATCAATATTTTTTACATTCATCTATTCAAATATACCAAAGGGCAGAATCCTTAGGATGCATAGAAAAATGCTAGGTCCTCCTGCAGGACCATGACAGGCTATCATGGGCTGTTGATACCATTCCAAGAGACCTGTCCAGTCCTAGGTGGTTCTGAGAAGAGAACTGTGTCATATGATATTCCACATTGCTTAGGCTGTTCTGTGGGAAATGGGCCACAAGGGGACAATCCTAAACCCTGAACTCGGTGACTTCTCCCACTTTGCCTCACACAAGACACCAAAGTCAAATACAATGAAATCTAACCCCATCTATGCCTGCTAGTACCAGTGCAGGTACCTTATAGACTAAGACAAGTGATCATGCTGAGTTTTGTCCTTGAAAGACACCCAATGGGCATCCCTTGAGCACCCGCACCCCACAGAGCATGTCCTTCACCTATCCACCTGCAACTGCACATCACTCATGCCCTGTCTGTCTGCAGGCATCTACACTCTCACCCTCATGCTGTATTGCCCTTGCCTGTGCTCATTCTTTAATGGGGCTGTTCAGCTCCACTATCTAAGCCATCTTGGGATCTTCCTATCCTTTCACTCCTAATTCCCAGAAATCCTACCAGCTGTCTTCAAACTCCATCCAGAATCAGGCCAACTGTGAGAGTTGGCCCTTCCTAGCTAACTACCACCATGGGCTCCGGCCTGAGTTACAACACAGTCCTCTTAACTAGCTCCACATTCTGCTCCTATAATCCCACATCCTCAGAAAGGCTGGAGGGCTCATGTCTGATCCAGCCAGCTTCCCAAGGCTCCCTTGGAAAGCAGGTCCTAGAAGGAAAGAGTCTTGCTACCCCAAAGACAGGCCATAGAGAATGTAGACTAAAGATGGAAGAGAAGTATTGCACAGAGAGGTCCAGGACATTAGTGGATGATGAAGTCATTAGACAGTGGGAGCTGGAAGGTCAGCATGGACCACTGCACCCCAAGATATTTCTCAGGGCATCCCACTGAAAGCTATGGGCTCAGGTATTCTCTTCCCTCAAGGCCTATCCATTGTCAAACAGGGAGAGAAACACCAGCGTCTATGCTTACTCACAGGTTCCACATCTCATGGGGCTCCTATGGGAATGAAAATGAGCTGCAGCTCCCCGTGCCCAGTGTTCATTGCCTGACAGTGACTTCCTGGGGCATGGATTGCAAAAGTTTCTGGAAGGGACTCAGTTTCCCCAGAGAATTGACCAGGACTGCTTGGTACACTTGTCCTGGGCATGGGAGCCAGCATATGGAAAACTTTGAATATTTGAAAAGAGATTTTAAAATAAAAGAACTCCAAGTGACTGAGCATAAACATACTAAAACCTAAAAGCTATTTCTATGTAAAATTATGTGACATTATGTTGGTAATGGATCTTTTAAAATGAGTTCTATTACAAATAACAGGCTTAACAGGCAAATATGACCTGCCTAAACAGCCAGTAGAAGAGTTTTATATCCATTATTCCAACAGATCATGTGCCCTTTAACAGGCGCCCGCAGGCCCAGGGGCTTGACTGAGAGATGGGCTCTCAAGTTCTTCCTGCCCCAACTTAATTTGGAAGGTCATTTTCTCATTGAGGTCTCCCTCTCTCTAAGGTCAAATGTTAACTCACAAAAGCCGGAAGATGAGTGAGCCTAAGTTTTCAGGGAAGCAATTTGGCAATTCATATCAAGAGCCTTTGACATAACCCACTAATGTGACTCCTACCAACTGTCACAGAGACCAGAGACGTAGATAAAGATATATCCACAAAGTGTCCATCAAGCGTTCCTGTCCAAGCAAGAAACGGAAAGCCACCCAGATGTGGGAGGAAGTCAGCACTTTTCATATTGGTAGGTTATTATGCAACAATGAAAACTGCTTACAAAACATTGTGGAGAATGTTTGGCATAATACTGAACCAAAACCACACATCAGAACTTTAAAGTGTGTCCAGGTGCCAGTGGCTCAAGCCTGTAATCCTAGCTACTTGGGAGGCTGAGATCTCAGAGTTGCGGTTCAAAGCCAGCCCAGGCAGGAAAGTCCATGAGACTCTTACCTCCAATTAACCACCAGAAAACTTGAAGTGGCACTGTGGCTCAAATGGTAGAGCGCTTGCCTTGAGCTAAAGAACTCAGGGACAGCTCCCAGGCCCAAAGTTCAAGCCACATGACTGACAAAAACAAAAACAAAAGCTTTAAAGTGTGAGCTCAATAAAATAAAAATTTTTTAAAGACAGCAAGTATGAAAATGTTAGAATGCTTAGCAATGAATGAGAAAATTGCAGGTGAGTTTTTGTGCTAATAGTTTGAGTTTCCAAATTTACTACAATAAGCACACTAAAAAGAAAAGGTAAAGTTTAATCAGACAGTAGAACATTGGTGGCACAGGCCTGAAATTCTGTAATTCAAGTTACTCAGAATGTTGAGATTCACAGGTTTGAAGTTTGAGGCCAGCTTGGACAAAAAAATCTGCAAGATTCCATCTCCAAAATAATTAGCAAAAAGCTAGGCTGGAGGCATGGCTCTAGCACCAAGCCTAGCAAGTTTAAATCCTTGTGTTCAAACCCCAGTACTCACTCACAAAGAAGAAGGAGAAGGAGGAGGAGGAGGAGGAAGAGGAGAAGGGGGAAGGGGAAGGGGAGGAGGAGGGAGAGGGGGAGGAGGAGGGGGAGGGGGAGGGGGAGGGGAAGGAGGAGGAAGAAGTTAATTGAATGAAGAATGGGAAAGATTGTTTCAAGTCTCCAGAGGCAGGAATCTGCCTGCAATAGGAAACTAGGTCAGACCCAACAGTACCCAGAGGATGTTTATAACCCTGGGGACCACAAAGTCAGGCATTCAGGCAGTGGGCTCAGACCTTAAAGGCAGCCATAGGTGCTGGCCCAGCCCTTGTCAGCTGTGCAGCCTGGGCCAGAAACCAGGTCCTGCAGGCCTATAGGGGGTCACAAGCCAGTGGTCTGACACTGCAGGAGCAGAAGAGTCTGGAATGTTCAGCTGTACCCAGGTTTATGGGGTCAATCTAGTACCAGGGAAGGAGCTGGGTAAGGTATCAGCAGACTGAGTGTAAAGGCTGCTTTGCCACCCTCAGGCCCTGGCATCTGGAGCCACACTTCAAAGAGAGCCTCAGTCCCATTCAGTGCAGAGTTAGAACCATGAATATTCTAAGCCACAGGTCTCCAGGCTTAAGCTGAGTGCTCTCTGTCAGCGAAGCCACCAGAAGCTGAAGGAGAGGAGGTAGCATTGTGAGTCCTCACTGCCTCATTTTCTTCAGGGAATACCCCTGTCCTGGCTACCGTTCTGTCAAAAGAACACGAGGGCTGTCCAAATTGAAGTGGAGTGTCTTATAAGCCCTCAACACAAAAGTAAGAAAGAAACGAAATGCTAAAGAAAAGTCCCTGTACACCATCACCTAGCAGACTGTTGCCAAAATTGCCAGAGCCACGAGTGTTCCCAAAATGATACTGTAGGGACCCCTGTCCCAAACTGTCACCTCCTAAGTGGCCACTGTGAGTGGCCACATATTACTGCCTCAAAACAGCTAATGCTATCTACCTTCATTCCATCCTCACCTTTGTCTTGAAATTTTTCCACTGCCTCAATCCCCATGAGTGAACTCATAGTTTACTGAAAACCACAGTTAACTAAGACAGGCATTTTTCCATTGCAATGATCTGCTTTCCCAAGCAAATACCATTGTTTTTGGGCGATTCTCTCTCTCTCTCTCTCTCTCTCTCTCTCTCTCTCTCTCTCTCTCTCTCTCTCTCTCTCTCTCTCTCTCTCTCTCTCTCTCTCTCTCTCTCTCTCTCTCTCTCTCTCTCTCTCTCTCTCTCCTTCCTCCCTCCCTGCCTCCTTCCCTCCCTGCCTCCCTCCCTCCCTGCCTCCCTCCCTTCCCTCTCTTTTCCCTTCCTTTCAGTTTAGATTAATAATTTACTAATTTAAATTAGTAAAATCAGTGGCCCCAGAGCCTCCAGAAACTTTCTATAAGGAGAGAAAATGTCCCATCTCATCATCCTGCAGCCCTGATTTGTGGGTGTATAAAGAACATGGGAGAGCGAGAAGATGACAGAACAATAACAGACAACCTACTAAACTCTTTCCAAAGAAGCAGAGTTTTAGAATCCCACCAGGCTTTCCTCAATGAAGAAGTCTTGCCAAGTAAGCTATAATTATAGAGATTTATACCAAAGAAAAAAATTATACACTGCCTGCATACAAAGACAGAATTAATGGAGGCAGTGGCGGGGGCCCCAGTACCTGTGATGGTGGTGGTGACAGAGCTCACAGGCTTTCCACATACGTTCAGCATGAATTTAAAGGCCAGGAACAGGAGCCCACAGCCCACCTGTAACACTGGGACACAGAGGCAACACATTGCAGACAGTATGAAACACCAAGGGAAAGTATGACATAGAATGGCTAGTTGGATCAAAAAGCAAGATCCATCCATCTGTTGTCTTCAAGAGCCTCATCTTGCCCACAAAACAAACATATTCTGAAAATGAAATGCTGGAATATTAAGAAAATGTCCCCCACGAAGAGGCTGGAGTTGTAATCCTAATATCAGTTAAAATAGACTTCAAATTAAAATTAGTGAGAAGAGACAAAGAAGGACATTACACACTCATAAAGTGGTCTCTCTTACAGGATAATATAACAATTTTAAATATGTATACACCAATGCTGAAGCACCAAACTTCATCAAACAAACACTACTTAATCTAAAAACACATATATATCAAAATACATGGATTGTTGGTGACTTTAACACATCACTGTTGCCTCTGGATAGATCAACCCAGCAAAAACTCAACAGAGAAACCTCAGAACTGAATAACTGCATTGATCAAATAGACTTAACAAACATCTACAGACTATTTCACCCAGTAGCATAAGAATATATATGGAATTTATATGAGAATATAAATGTTCCATATATATGGAACACTTTCCAAAATACACTATATTTTAGGACACAAAGCAAATCTGTGCAAATTCAGAAATATTTAAATTATTCCCTGCATGCTATCAGACCACAGCAGAATAAAACTAGAGCTTAATGTCAAAATGCCACTGTAGAAAATTCTCTAATTCATGAAGACTGAACAACATATTATTGAATGACTAGTGGGTCATTGAAGAGATCAGAATGGAAATTCAACAGTTTATGTAATTTAACAAAAAATGAACACAGAAAATACCAGCTCCTTTGGGACACAGCAAAGGCAGTACTCAAAGGAAAATGTATAGTCTGTGTGTCTACATCAACAAATCAGAAAAATCTCAAATCAACAATTTAAGTATGCACCTTAAACAACTTGAAAAAGAAGAGTAAGGCAAACCCCCAAACCAGTAGATAGAAACAAATAATCAAAATTAAATCAGAAATGAATGAGAGAACACAATTCCATAGAAAAAAACCAACAAAACAAAGTGATGGTTCTTTGAAAAAAATTAATAACACTAACAGACCCTTAGCAATTCTGACCAAAAAAAGAAGAGAACACACCCAAATAAATAAAATTAGAGATGAGAATGGGAACATTATGACAGAAATAGGCAAGATCCAGAACATTATAAGGAAATACTTGCAAACCTTTCTGCTAACAAATTTGAGAATCTGTAAACATTGATATACCCAAACTAAACCAAGAAGATTTAAGCCAACTAAATAAGACCCATGACAAGTCATGAAATAGGAATGGCAATAAAAATCTTATCATCCAAGAAATGCCCAAGACCAGATGGATTCACAGCCAAATTCTATAAGGCCTTCAATGGAGAATTGCTCCAACGTTCCTCAAACTCTTCAATGAAAATGAAAGTAGAAGATCACTACTACTTCTTCTATGAAGGCAGCATAACCCTCACCCCAAAGCCAGATAAAAACTCATCAAAGAAAGAGAACTATAGAACCATCTCTTTGATGAACATTGGTGCAAAGTTTCTCAATAAAATCCAGGCCAACCGAATTCAGCAACTAGCCATGATGGTGGGAAGGATAAGGGTCTTCTCTGCATCCAGTTCATAGGTGCTCTTCCCTTGGGATCTAAGCACATCAGTATTATATTCCAGCCTATGAGTCTGGGGGAATACCAATCCTCAGTTCACAACAGGGCCCCTTGGATGGCCACTGTCTTCCCTCTGATAGACCTCTCTAGGATGAAAATTAGGACCCTTATTCCAAGGGATTTCTGACTTGTAACCTTTTAGGATAAATACCTAAGAAGGTATTGCTAGATCATAGGGGTTTTCTATGTTTAGCTTTTTGAGGAATCTCCAAACTACCTTCCATAGTGGTTACCCTAGTTTACATTCCCACAACAGTGTATTAAAGTTCCTTTTCCCCCCACATCTTTGCCAGCATTTTTCATTGTTTGTATTCTTGATGATTGCCATTCTATCTGGGGTGAGATGGAATCTCAGCATTGCTTTGATTTGTACCTCCTTTATGGCAGAGATGTTGAACATTTCTTTATGTGTTTACTGGCCATTTTTACTTCTTCTGAGAAGTCTCTATATACAGATATACATGAACAAATTGACCAAAGTGTGGTATATGCAGGGGAGGGGAGGATAGGCATCCTGATGTACTCAAGGTAAGAGTCCAGTGGCTTAACTCCTAGGAACAACTAACTTACAGTCTAACAAAATGAATATCAGAAAGCTGAAACATGGGCTGGGAAGGTAGCTCAGTGGTAGAGTGCTTGCCTTTCATGCATGAGGCCCTGAGTTTGATTCCTCAGCACCACATAAGCAGTGGCGCTGTGGCCAAGTAGTAGAGTGCTAGCCTTGAGCTGAAGAGCTCAGGGACAGCATCCAGGCCCAGAGTTCAGGCCCCACCACTGACCAAAATTAAAAAAGAAAGCTAGAACATGTATCAATGTGGTGGGGAAAAGTTATAGGGAGGGCAGACAAATGGAGAGAAGAGTGGGTGAAATCAGTCTTAATATTCAATACACATATGTGAAATGGAAGCAGGCAACTTGAGAAGGGATGAAACTGACCAAAATACATTGTCCTCATAAACTGACATATTGAATTAGGAAAAAAAAAAAAAGAAAAGAAGAACCTGATTCCAGCTCTTATTAGAGGACCCTTCTCCTCACCCTGCAATGGCTAACATTTGGACTCAAAACTCCTTCTTCTTCCTCATGCAAAGAAGCCCCCACTGGCTCTCAGCCCATCAGAGGATTCATAAGCATTCAGTACTGATGGAAGGTGACTCACTAGGTAGAAGTCACCTGTGGGCATATAAGCACTGTCCCTTGTATCATGTTGCAGCAAGAAGACCTCTGGCTAGATGCAGACCCTTGACCTTAGATTTCTCAGCCTCCAGAAGTAAAGAAATGCATCTTAGTCTAAACAGAAGGAGAGGAAGATGAAGACAATGAGAGGGCTGCGAGCATGGAGCATAAAAGTCAGGTAGGCAGCCCAGGATAAAGGGCCACCTCCTGCAACATTCAAACAGGAGGAGTAAAGATGTTCAAAGAGCCAGTGCTAGTGGTTCACACCTAATATTCCTAGCTATTTAGGAAGCTGAGGTCTGAGTATCTGGTTTGAAGCCAGCCCAGGCAGAAAAGTTCATAGGATTCTTACCTCCTATTGCCCACCAAAAAACTATAAATGGAGCTATGGCTCACCTTGTAGAGCACCATCCTGGAGCAAAAAGCTAAGAGACAACATTCAGACCTTGAGTTCAAGCCCCAATACTAGCAAGGGGGAAAAAGAAAGAAGGAAGGAAGGAAAAAGAAGAAAGTATTCAAGGGATGTAAGGTAGTACTTCAGCGCTCCATTCCCCCAAATGCTGGGATGCAGCCCTTGGGAACTGGCACCACCACCTCCCTTCTCCAAGGTCACACCCTGTGGCTGATGGGCACAATGGCATAGGCCTGTTTGCACCCTCCACCACACTGCAGAGAGGTTAGACAGCTGTCCAGCTGAGGTGCTGCCCGTGTGTAGCTCTGTTAGCCCTCCCCTCTGCCCCAAGTGGCAGTCAACACCTGATCAGCACCGTGAAAGTCACACTGAAGCCCAGAGCAAGCCATACGGCAGTGCCTGACAAGTGTTGTAAAACAACGAACAACAGATTCCAATCTATCTTCAGACATCAGGGTCAATGTAGGGACTGAAGAGAATGACGGTCGCAACAGATCTCAGACTGAGAAATTGAGGTTTTCGATGTTGCTGGCATTCATTATTGTACGCCCTGATCACCCCTCAGAATGAAGACTCAATGATGCGATTTCTAGTCATAGAGAATGTATGAAGAAGGCGCCTGGCTGAGGGAGGGTGGAAGTTCTGGGATCTGCTCCAACATCTGAAGGCTAGTCAGAGGTCACAGTACCAAAACTATACAGATAAGAGAACCATACTTCCAACCAGTCTGTCTGAATGGCAATTTTTCATGCCTCTGTCTCAACATATGATGCATTTTGAAAATTAGAAAGCAGTATAACATCCCTATTCTTTTTTTTTGGGGGGGGGGTCCAGTCGTGGGGCCTGAACTCTGGGCCTGGGTTCTTTCCCTCAGCTCTTCAGCTCAAGGCTAGTGCTCTACCACTTGAGCCACAGTGCCACTTCCAGCTTTTTTCTTTTTGCTTATGTGGTGCTGAGGAATCGAACCCAGGGCCTCAGGCATGCAAGGCAAGCGCTCTACCACTGAGCCACCTTCCCAGCCCCAATATCCCTATTCTTAAAGATGCCTATGCCTTGATTCGGGGAACCTGTTGTTAGGAATATAGAGGAGGAAGGAAGGAACAGGCCAGACTCAATCTCAGCAGCCAGTGAGGAACACAGACCTTCCTGTGGGTATGGAGGTCTGTGTGAGGAGATGGGATCAGGAATGGGGTTTTATGGGGTTTAGCAGGGAGGGAGGCAGAGGTTAGTGAAAAAGCCACTAGGTCAAGGGAGGTAGAGGGCTTTTCTATTGGGCTCATGATGGACTATTTACAGCCGGGCTTAGATGGATTGTTCTGCCGGCGTCAGGTAGTCTGCACTTACAGCCTGCCTGGTATCTGTATGCACCTGGTGGGGGTCAAAGCTTCATATTCCATCTTTGGATACCTAGAAAGAATGGGCCAAGAGGGGATAGGCCAGCCTTCACTTGTGACTGTGACCTTATATGGCTATCATAATTTGTTTTTGTTGCTCTCATAGGAACCCAAGATGATGTAATTTATAAAGAAAACAGATATTTACTTTGGCTCACAGTGGTGAAAGTTCAAGAATGTGGTGAGGATTCACACAGCTTTGACTCTTGGCAGAAAGAGGAAGGGCAATGGGCATGTACATGAAGCAAATGAGAAGGGGCCTGTGCTACTATATGCTTCACTCATGATAACCAGCATGTCCCTGCACTGCATGGTCCGGTCCTACAGAGAAACATCCATCTGTCCTCAATGCTGGTGGCCCCTGAACTTATCAGCCCCAGAACAATGCACCTCCACATGCCAACACTTTGCAGGAAGCAAAGTTCAACAGGAGTTCAGACCTGACAACCATCAGGTCTGCCCAGGAAAATGGCTCTCCCTTGGTGCACACATGGCCCCTTCCCTGGAAGCCCCCACTCAACATTCCCAACCCAGGTAACTGGCACACCCAGGAGCACGGGGAGGCCCCCCCCCCAAGCTCGGAGGTTACTTCCCCATCCTCTGAGGTCACAGCCTGGACCACCCCAGTTAGGCCTCCTCCCAACTATGGGAGGTTCCCAGGCTCGGAGGTCAGACCCCGATCCATGGCCAGTCCTCCTCCCTGTACTCTCCCTACATTAACCCCTGTCTCTCTCTACACCCACATGGGCTGACAGTTCCAATTCCTCTAATAAGCTTTCCTGACCGAATACCCGTGTAACAATTTCCTTCCAGCTCACCTTACAGCAACTACAGAGCCTGTATGAACCATAGCCAAGGAACTCTGCAGATGTAAGAGGCCAAGGGCTGTTGAAAGGAAAATGTTACCCTAGATTGTTTACAGGTGTCCCCAAAAGAAGGAAGCAAGAGAGTACAACCAGGGCAGTGTGCTATAAAGAGAGCCACATGGTCAGAAATCCAGGGACTCCAGCAGAGACTGAAAACCCGAGAAGAGGCAGTATTCCCACCTGTCCTGAGAAAAGCTATTTTTCTGCACCCACAACTTTACTGGGAAACCCACAGAAGCCCCACTCCTTCACACCCCGGCAGCTTCCCCAGATAGACAGGGGTAACCCCACTGAGGAAGATGTTGAGTGGGCAACAGCAGAACCAGACACAAAATCAGAGACACCGCAGGGAGACCCTGAGGGCTAGGAAGAGCCTCTGGGTGCTGAAGACAGTTCCATCCTTCTCTGCCCTCCAGGTGTCCAGTGAGGACCACAGAGGAGCCAGGAGGAGGAATGCCCAGATAAGGGAGGAGGTGGGCACCCCACACATCTCCTTTGCAGCCACGCCAGGAGGTGTGGGGTCTCCCTGGACCAAAGTCTCAGTGCTGAAACACAGGGCAAGTGAGGGATGGGAGGTCAGAGCACCAGGGAGGTTAAGAGTGATCTTGCTTCTTTGTTTTTTACCAATACCATTTTAGGCACAGGTGCTGTGGGTGTAATTGTTTTGGCATTGAGTGAGTGTTTACTGTGCATTCACCATATCTTCTAGGGGAAACCAAGCTGGGGATGCTCAGTGAAGCAAAACAGACAAAGTCACCCACCCTGGGGTGACTCGGGAGTGGCAGGGGTTCGAATCACCCCCACTGACTGTGCAGATCACAGCATTCAGACCATTTACTCCAAGCTGAGCCCAAGGGTAGGACAGGGTGAGGACAGAAGATCTTCAAGAACATTTCACCTCAAATGCCAAAGGCTTTTCTGCTTCTTGAGAGGGAGGAGGTGTTAGCCTGCACCTTGATGTCCTGGACCCCAGGATCCTCTCTTCCCTGAAGTTGCTGATTTCATGATCTCAGTGTTGGGATCAGGAGAGAGGAGATTGCCAGGAAGCAGCCATTCAAAACTTGTACCACCAAACTTCAGCCTGGCCTCCAGCACCCTTGAATGTGTACCCCCCAAAATTCATGTGTTGGAAACTGACTTCCAAAATTAAAATGTTAATTCTGTTGGGATTTGTTGTCGGTCTGTTTGTATTTGGTGCTGAGGATAGTCTCATGCATGCTAGGTGAGTGACCCACACCCCCAGTGATCTACATCCCTAGCCTTGTTGATAGGGGTTGGGAGGTGAGTCTTTAAGAGATAGTTAGGGTTAGATGAGATATTGAGGGTAGAGCCCTATAAAGGCCTTAGTAGACCTGAGCAGGCTCATTTGCTCTTCAGACCAAGTGATGCCCTCAGCCATGTTGTAATGTATCATGAGGCTCTCCCTCCCCACAGGCCAGCAGATACAGCACCATGCTGAGCCTTCCCAGCCTCCAGAACCGTAAGCCACATAAACCTCTGTTTCAGAAATTACCTAGTTTCTGACATTTGATTATAGTAACAGAAACAGACTAAGATGAGCTTCCGGGAGGGGGCAACATCACAAATACATGGGAGGTGGCTAGCTTATGCACCTGACCAGACCTAGGGAACATAAAGCCTGATTGCTGAATGGCCTAACATTGGCCACAAGTCCATCCCAAAGCCACAGAATTGAAGCCCCTCTCGGAGAGGACGTTAGTCCTGAATCCAGGCAGGCAAGCCAGGAGACCTCACACTCTCCATTCTGATAGCAAGCATAGCCAGAACTGCACACGACACCTGAAGCCTGGGGGAGAAAGATCTTAAGTCAGCCAGCACTGAGCCAGACCTGAATGTGTGCTCCTCTTGGTATGGACAAGAGGCTGGGAAAGAAGCTGGAAGCCATGTCTAGGGCAGGGCTGGGCTAGGTCCCAGTGACCCACAGGCAGACACCAGACATCTAATCCCATCCAACCATAAATTAACGGTCCTCAGCACATTTGCTCAAACTTTAGGAAAGGGAAAGTGGGTTTCTTTCTTCAACCCAACAAAAGCACAAATAATTATAAATAGTGACCCAGAGGGCCAAGGCAAAATAGCTTCCTCTGAAAACACAGGGTGCTTTTAAGGAACACAACCAGAAACAGGCAGTCTGCACCAGGTGACGCTAGTCCTGCCAGAGTCACAGGCCTCGGAGCACCCAGCATCCTGCCAGAAATGCATCCTGCCCCCCACCTCCCAGCCTCTGTGCATCCTCAGCACCAGGTGTTGGCCTTCCATGTCTACAATGGCCCAAGCTTCGTGCTAGTTAATTGGACATCTAGCAAAGAGCTATGTTTTAAGTGTTAGGGCACCACCCTTGAGTGAAAAAGCTAAGGGCCAGTGCTCAGGCAACGAGTTTAAGCCCCAGTACTGGCACACACACACACACACACACACACACACACACACACACACACACACACACACACACACACACACACACACACACACACACACACACACAGGAGAAATGGAAAAGAAAATATTCAAGCATGTGTGCATGCAGGCTCGCAGTGATAGGTAATGGCTGTGTGTGTGTGTGTGTGTGTGTGTGTGTGTGTGTGTGTGTGTGTGTGTGTGTAATGGCTGTGTGTGTGTGTTCTGTGTGGTCTGTGATGGGAGTGGAAAGGCTGAGCCATGCCTGGCTGGAGGAGGCTGGCTTGTCCTGAAAGGCGGTGAGGATCACAGCCAGCAAGCTCTGCGTGGCGGCCTCCCTTCCTGGCTCCTGTTCAGTACCAGTGGGAAAGAGAAGAACACGGTTGCCACCCTCTGCCTGTGTATCTGCCCCCGGCCTCTATCCCCCTCATTCCATGAGGTCCCAGGCTCTCTGCCCTGCCTTAGCCCCAGTGTCCTCACCAGTTCCTCCGTGATTTCTCTTCTGCTCAATCTAGTCACAGCATCTTGTTCTCCTTTCTAACTAGGATATATATATGTATATGTGTATATATATATTTATATATGCATACATAATATAGTATATTTACAATAACTAATAAATAAATATAAATATATTATATATTCGTATATAAATAAATATATATTTATATTTTATTCTGAAGACACTGTACAGAGGGGTTACAGTTACGTGAGTAAGGTAATGAGTACATTTCCTATCAAGCATTGTTACCCCTCCCCTTTGTTTTTTCCCCTACCATCCCTTTTCTCCCTTCTTGTTTTGTGATTCTGGCACTGGCAATTGAACCCAGGGCCTCAGCACGCTTGTTTAGCTTTTGCACTCAAGGCTGATGCTCTACTACACCTCTACTTCTTAGGAATTGTTTTAGAAATTGTTATCTGTCAGGGTAGAACTGCATGAGGATCAGGACAGTGGATATTTAGGCTCTAAGGGACTTTTTCTCTCTGGGCCCTGCAGCTTCAAGTCCTCTCTGAACCTCAGTTTCCATATCTCTTAGATGGGATACTTCTTCCCTGCTCACTTAAGCATGGCTTAGAGTCACAGGTATAAATGCTAGGTCACTAAGTGTGGGGCCAAGGGTTCCCAGCATGGCCTGATTTAGAAGCTGAGGAGAGTCACTCAGCTTCTCTGAAGTTGGGATTCTTCCTCTATAACCTTCTTTAAGGAGTTGCTCCAATGGGGTGGTGGGACTGGTTAACTGGTTAACTGTGACCCTGTGATTCACCTAGGGCTTGACTGCAAGGACCTCAATATGTGGTCACTATTCATTTGAAAGAAGCTATTAAAACACATGAATGAGCCCATACAATCACCATCTGGAAGAAACTCAGAGAAGCTGGGGTCCTGCCAGGAAGAGGGTGTTTTATCCATGTGGAATTTTCTGACATGTCTTTTGTGCAACCATGAGATAACTGGCTGCATGAGAGAGGCTGGGGAGAGTCTCAGGACCCTCTCTGTGCAGGTCCAATGGGTGCTGCTGTGTGCATGCCCCGAGCCTCCATTCCCCACTTCCTGGGCCCTTCCAACCATCTCTTCTAGCTGGGCCTGGACATCCTGCCCAGGGCTCAGGGTGAATGAGGATGGCAGGTGCTCAGGTCCCTCTGGCTTACTGGTCTGCAGCTTCTTGCTCATAACAGTGCCTCTCCTGAGCTGGTGACCATTCTTGCCCTGCCAGCCTCCACCACCTCCTTTCACGGGCCAGGGAGCTGTCTAACAAGGTGTTGGGCCTCCTCTGTGGGGGTGTGGGCCCATTAAACCACCTAGTCAATGCTTCTTCAGCTTCTAATAAATCCTCAGAAATATTCATTCTCTGAAGGAAAAGCTGGCATTGAGGCTCTGTGGGAGAGAAGGGAGGAAAAAAAGGGGTTCCCTTCGGAAGATGTGTAGAAATGAGTTTCCAGAGCCATCTATCTAGCCTTCCTTTTGGGAAAGGAAGAGGAGGGTTAAGAGGAGGAAAGCGGGAAGGGGATGGGCACCAGGGATTCATGCCTATAATTCTAGCTATTCAGGAGGCTGAGATCTGAGGATTAGTTTGGTGTTCGCTTGGACAGACTTTTATCTGGAAGTGAAGCTGTGGCATAAATGGCTGAGTGCCACCCTTGAGCGAAAAAGCTAAAGGACAGCATCCAGGCCCTGAGATTAAGCCCCAGGATGGGCACACAAACCCCGCCCATCCCCACACCGACACACATGCACACACATTCAAGCCTTGAAAGTCACTTGTTACAGATAAAGGGTTTCTAAAAGTTAGGTTTCACATCCAGCATTTTAGGCTTCTCCATATCTTATACTCTGGTTCTGCTAGTAACAGTGGGGATTCTGGAGTCAAATGGATTTGTTTTTGTTTGGTTGGTTTTTGCCAGTCCTGGGGCTTGAACTTAAGGCCTGGGCACTATTCCTGAGCTTCCTTTTTGCTCAAGGCCAGCACTCTACCACTTGAACCACAGTGCCACTTCTGGCCTTTTCCATTTATGTAGCACTGAGGAATCGAACCTAGGGCTTCATGCATGCAAGGCAAGCACTCTAACCACTAAGCCATATTCCCAGCCACCTGGATTTGGTTTTTTGTTTTTGTTTTTGTTTTTTTGGGGGGTCTGGTCATGGGGCCTGAACTCTGGGCCTGGGCGCTGTCCCTCAGCTCTTCAGCTCAAGGCTAGCGCTCTACCACTTAAGCCACAGCGCCACTTCCGGCTTTTTGCTTTTTGCTTATGTGGTGCTGAGGAATTGAACCCAGGGCCTCGAGCATGCAAGGCAAGCGCTCTACCACTGAGCCACCTTCCCAGCCCCCTGGATTTGGTTTTTATTCCCAGATCTTGCTCTATGTCCTGGCAAGACAGCTGTCTTTTCTTGAATTGTTGGAAGGAGGCATGGATCAAGGGGTAGAGCTCCTGCCTAGCAAATGTGAGGTTCTGTGCTCATGACTTCAATCCCCATTAGCAAAATATAAAAGTGCATCAATTAAGAAGACAAGAAGACAGACCCTGACCCATCCCACCCAAGGTTGACTATGAACACGGCCTTACAAAGCTCAGAATGGAGTAGCTGGTGGCCAGCCACTCTCAGCTCCACATCTGCAGCTGGGCTCTGTATGGATATTGTGCCTGAAAACATCAAAGATGTTTTGGAGATGATAGTCTCACAGACTTTCCAGCTGGCTTCAAACCACAATCCTCAGCTCTCAGTCACCTGAGTAGCTAGGGTTACACATGCAAACAACCAGCCCCTGGTACATGTTTTCTTGTATGTGTGTATGTGCACACACATTTGTTCTCCTGCCCAAGGCATAGGGTGTAACAGCATGGAAATGGGGGCTCTGCCCAGCATAGCCACCCCAGAGCCAGCAGCCCCACTCAACCTCTCCCTATCTTCTGGTTTTACCCACAGATTTTGATACAAAATAGTATTTCCAGCAAGAGTCTTATAAATTGATTTGTGAGACAGGTGGGTGATAGAGAAAAATGAGGAACTGCAGGCATTGAATTCAATACCAAATAGTCTAATATGCCCAATTTCATTTTCTTTTCCTACCTTTGATGTTTGCAAGCAAATCATTGATGCTTTAGTTTGCACATATATCTCAATGCAAAACAGCGGAGAGGCAATAAATAAATGCATTATCCAGATAAATGGTGGTTGGTCAGAGTGAAACTGCAAAGAATGGCCTGTGCACCTCCATTGATTTACAAGCAGGAAATTCACTTCTTCTCCCTGACCCATGGCTGTTGTCAGCTCTCGTAATTCTTAGAGGAGTAAGCAGAGGAAGCTAGGATCATAGGAGAAGGAAGAATCCGATTGTCACAGGCCTGGGAAATAATAAATACTACATACCAGGCAATAACAACATTCATGGCTTTATAGCCCTTAAGCTGCAAAAGTCTCCGTCTGATATCTACTCCTACACTTCAAATACCTAGAGGTAAATGTTAAGTTCTTGGCCCAACCTAGTGCCAAGGAGACATCATGCCCCACAGTTCCTTATCTTCTGTCTTTCCAGTCCCCAGGGTCACATCTTCTTGTGGAGATTGCTGGAACAGTCTGCCAAGCTCTTGGCCTCATCTCGCTCTACTTTAATCCATCAACTCCAAGTTGCTGAAGACAAGGGCCTAAAATGAGAAGTTTCTATAGAGCTTGCTGTGGGAACCAGCAATTTCCATCTTCCACCTTTTACTGGACTCCAACACTTCCCACTACACTGCCTTCTTGGACTCACGTCTTTATTTTTCTCTTTCCTTTGTTTTTTCTTATGCACATGTCCACCCATAAATAGGCTATAAGTATTTAAAAGGCAAAAGCTGTGTCAAATATACCTGTTAGCTCTCCAACACCAAGTACAGTGCATAGGACCCTCAATAAGAAGGTGGCTGGTTGGGCGGGTAGACAGGCATAGAATGGGTGAATAGGTAGATGAGTAAATGGATGGATGGATAGATGGGTGGGTGGGTAAATGAATGGATGAATAGATAAATTATATGGATATGTGGGTATATTAATGAATAAATAGCTATTTTGATGGGTCACTGGATAAGTACATAAATGGATGGATGGATAGATGGATGCATCCACTTATGAATAATTGTTGATTAAATGAATTGGCAAGCAAGTAGTGAAATGGATGGGTGGTGGGTGGTGTGTGGTTGGTTGTTGGGTGAATGGATGATCCATGTGTGGGTGAATAAGTGGACTGATTCACCGGGTAGACCTCAGTGGGAACATGGGTGAATGGACTTGTGAGAAAGGGAGTGGAGGATCAATATGAAAGAAAGATGACCCACCCTACACTTTGAAGATTGAATGCTGGGAGAAACCTTTCACAGTGAAAGTGGCAGGGTAGATTATAAATACCATGAACCTCTGGGAAGGTTCACATTGTGCATCAGCCTCCCATTGTTCAAGTCCCTTTATAAACTGACTCATCCTCTATGAAGGAGCATCAGGTCCCACCATGCCTTCAAAACCTACCAGCCTGGTTCTGTCCTCAGCCCAGTGGCTTCTAATTTATGTACACAGTTCCAGATATTTTCTATGACTCAGGTCATTGGTTAGTACAAACTGTCTCAGCTGCTGCAACTATAGGGTAGAAAGACTGTTCAAGAAGAACATGGGTGGTAAACACCTGTAATCTTACCTACTCAAAAGATTGAGATCTGAAGATCACATCTCAAAGCCAGCTTGAGCAGAAAAGTTCATGAGACTTTTGTCTTCAATTAACCACCAAAAAGTCAAAAGTGAAGATGTGGCTCAAGTGGTAGAATGCCAGCTTTAAGCAAAAAAGCTAAAGGAGTGCACATTAGGCCCTGAGTTAAAACCCCAGTACCAGCACAAAAATAAAAAGGAAAAAGAAAAAAAAGAAGAGAAGAGAAAAAAACAAAAAGAAATGAAATAAAAAAGAAAGAAAATGAATGAAAAGATGATCAAATCAAATAACGGCTCTCCCTCAATCTGAGAGCTCAGGAGCTCTCTGTGTGCACACACCCCACAGTCATGTGTTCCCATTTTGTCCACAACACCACAGTCAGCACTGTTGTCAAATACCTTAAAGGACTCACAAGGCCTTAGGGCCTCATGCACCTGCCAAGCACACTGAGTATCATTAAGTCAACCCATGCACTAATGAACCGATGCAGCAGCCTGCCCCTTTGTGTATGCCTTCTACAGAGAATACATAGACAATAACAAGATGTTCAAAAACAAGTTGGGTAAAGTGTGTAAAATTATATAGAAATTATATAGAAACTCAAACCATCTTCTGCTTCTAGGTTGTCCTTGTGGTGAGTCAAAGACTGATACGTAGAATGATGACCATGGCCTTCCCTCTATCTGTTTCCTGAAGGGCAGACAAAGTCCTGCCTATTGGCCTCACTGTTAAAGCAGAAATTTAGCCTGAGTCTGGTAGCTCATGCTTGGAATCCTAGATACTCAGGAGGCTAAGATCCAACAAGGGCAAGAAAATCCAGGGAATTCTTATCTCCAATAACCAGCAAAAAGCCAGAAGTAGAACTTTCATTCTACATCTGTCCCAAGTCACCTCTGACTCATTCCTGGGAAGTGAGACCTAGAGGTTTCCTCTCTAATGTGGAGAGTTATAGACCAGGGATGGCACATACAATTAAGCCAGGACTGCAGTTGAAAACACTGTACTGTTAGCCAACTGCATGTACAGTGTTAGAGTTTGGATCACAGATATTCATTAAATGCCCTTATGACAAAAGCTTGTTCTCTAGCTTGATCATGCTGGGGACTTTAAGAGGCGGGGAAAGTGAGGGTTTTATGGTCATTGGGGGCATATTCCTGATAGTGATTATGGGACCCCAGGCCCTCTTTGGCATCTCAGCCAGGAGCAATTTGTGTCACCATGTTTTCCCACCATGATGCAATGGCTCATCACAGGCCCAGTGTTCTACCCTAATGTCGTTTTTCATAGCTGAGCTAGTTCTGAGAACATACAGAGAGTCGGCCTGCAGACCAGACAGAGGCAGAGTGCAAGGCTTCTCCTGGAGTTTGTGCCTTCCCTGTGATCCCATCTCCTCCACATTGTGGTCAGATCACTTGGCAGGAAGGAGAACAGAAACAGGAGAGGCTAGCCACTCCAGGCTGTGTGAGAAATCTTCCCAGGACTGACTTTGTCATCCTCCTGCCCATGTTCTGCTAGGGGAAGTAAAGGCCAAGAAGTACAGACAGACACATACCTTCACATCTATACTACCCAAAAGGCAGCTGCCTGTGCCCAAATTGTGGCCTCTCCTAGTGTCATCGAGGGTTTATTTTCTCCACCAATTAAAGAACTAAAGGAAGCAGAAGGTGCAAATTTATTTGTAAGTGAAAGAAACTGTGAAATAGACAAAGAACTGGATTTGTTACAGAAGGAAAGCTTCTGGATCCAAGTGTAGACAGTGTCTCTGCTTGGAACCAAGATTCACAGGGTTCTTTGCCTCCTCCTCCTTAGGGCATGTCCCTGGACCAATTGGTCACACTATAGATAGGTGCTGTGGGGAGTCTCATGATTGGTT
This sequence comes from Dipodomys merriami, assembly GCF_024711535.1. Classification (NCBI taxonomy): domain Eukaryota; kingdom Metazoa; phylum Chordata; class Mammalia; order Rodentia; family Heteromyidae; genus Dipodomys; species Dipodomys merriami. The sequence continues at coordinate 7,287,243 of NW_027205381.1, forward strand.
ACTCTATCTCCACATAGGTCTTACTGAATCATTCTCCATCCTATGAAGGGTGCATGTTGAAGCCAGTCTCCACTACCATCTTCCTAGCTAAAGACACCTAACTTCCCTTTCTTCCCCTTCTTGGACAGTAATACTAACTGCTCTAGCTACTTCCTGCTCACAGAGGGCAGGTTGAGGCGTGGCAATTTGGGATCATTCAGGAAGAGTCTTCTAGGTGACAGAGATATAGTTTGTGCACTGTTCCAATGGAACACAGTAAAACTCTGGAAGACAGTTCATGTAAGACTCCTTTTTCATTACCATTTATAGATTTGTGGCCTGCAATGTAGAAAAACAAAATTAACAAACAGGTTGAAAATGCAGGAACAAATATTAGCAGTTATTATATCACTTAGGGATCCCAGGAAAGGTAGTGACCAAGACAACCAGGACCAGATTATGTCTCCCCATGAGAGCCATTGTTGGGTATATTGTCTTCGATTGAGAGGACTCGTCGATTAATTTATTGGTGTTAGTTGAGACTTGTCCTGATAACCCCAAAATAACAATCTTCTTTCAGCATAGCAAAAGCCCCCTAAGCAGCTGTGAGCATATATAAAGCTCTTCTATTTTATAAAACCACAGCTGCTGGAATGGATCTGTTTCTGTAGATCTATAAGGGTCTGAGCTATGGTTTCTAAATCATTGGCTATCTCTATCATCAGATTTTTGTAGACTAAAGCAGAAGAAATAATTCTTCCTATTCCTACCCTATGCTTGATGTAATTTTGAGGTCTACCAGAAGGGTAACTTGGACAGACCTCCTACTTCTAAGGATGTGTGTATGTCTACACATGGGAAGAAGCATGTCGGTTTCTCCTGGAACTATACAAATAGCAGTGACAGAAGGCAAGAGTGCAAGTTCCTGTCTAGTTGGAAAACAGACAGGCATAGGCATCAGGTTGCCTTATTTATAAACTATTCCTCTTGACCTCTTGGTTTTAGTTACTTTTGAAAGGCAAGCACAAGTGACTCCATTTGGAATCTGACAACATCTCCTTTTATCCTCGCGGTCAGGATAAGCTTTGTCTTGGTAGGTCAGTCTTCACTGCTTGAGATAAGATGTCCCATTTGGCATGATTTCATTTTGTAGGAGCATGACAATCAGGTCAGGTGGCAGTGTCTGCCAAGAAGATCTTTTCTGGCCAAATTTAAGCAAGAGAAATCAATAGAAATAGTTTCTAAATGGGGATTACCTAGAACTTGTTGAATCTGAAAGGATGTTTGATAAATGCTCAGTGACATACCTTTCTAAGCTTTGAATCCTAAAAGCCTATATACTTGGGAAACAGAAATACATAGACAGTAACAACTAGCATTACATTTATCAAGTGGTTATTTAAATGATCTTGAGATAAGCAGACACTTAAATGAACTACTACTTAGTTAAGAATCAGTTTCCTAAGGTGTCAATAGTACACAAACACACTGGGTTGGGAGGGAAGGGTAAGAATTATGAAAGGGGTGACATTAAGATGTGTTGTATACATAAGCTGTTTTGTTGAATGGCAACCCCTTTGTACAACTACTTAAAGATAACAAAATAACATCAAGTACATAATTACTCTGATAATATTTTCTTTTTTAATAAGTTTTTTATTGTGAAAATACTGTGCAGAGGGGTTACAGTTACATGAACAAGGTAATGAGTACATTTCTTATCTTCTTATCTAACATTGTTGCCTCCTCCTTTGTTTTTCCCCTACCATCCCGTCCCTCCCTCCTACTCAACTACACTCCCTCACTCTCCTATCCCCTCACCCCTGCCAAAATTGTGAAGTTTGTTTTCAACATAGCATCTTGTACATCTCATTGTTGCAATGGGTCCACCTGTATCCCTATTTAAGTATTTTGTTTTTTCCCCTTCCCCTCCCCAAATGATACCAACATCAAATACAGTGAAAACAGGGGTTATGCCATGGGGGAGGGACATACAAAGCAACAAAAAAATCACATGGTACCTTATAAATATGTTAGAAACAATAGCAGGGAAGAAAAAACCACTGTGTACCTATCTGGGTGTTCATTTCATTTAACATCAACTTATCTGACCTTTTCTGCTTGCCCCAGATATATACTAGTTATTGCAAATAAAGGAAACCATGGGATCTATGTTTCTTTGGGCCTGGCTTACTTCACTTAATATAATTTTCTCAAAGGCTTTCCATTTCTTAACAAATGGGGCAATGTCATTCATTCTAATGGAGGCATAGAATTCCATTGTGTATATATGCCACATTTTCTTGATCCATTCATCTACTGAGGGGCATTTGGGTTAGATCCATATCTTTGCTATGGTAAATAATGCTGTAATAAGCATAGGTGTGCTGGTAGCTTTTGTATGGTCTTGTTCGTGATCATTTGGGTAAATGCCCAAAAGTGGGATTGCTGGGTCATAAGGGAACTCTATGTGGAGTCTTTTGAGGAACCTCCATACTGGTTTCCAAAGTGGTTGAACAAGTTTACACTCCCACCAACAATGCAGTAGGGTTCCCTTCTGGCCACATCCCCTCCAGCATCTGTTGTTGTTAGAGTTCTTGATTGTAGCAATTCTATCTAGGGTGAGGTGGTATCTCAATGTTGTTTTGATTTGCATTTCTTTTATGGGTAGAGAGGCTGAACATTTCTTCATGTGTCTTTTGGCCATTCTTATTTCCTCTTCAGAGAAGTTTTTAGCCCACTTATTTTTAGCTTTAAGTTTTTAGCCCACTTATTAATTGGGCAGTTGTTTCTTTGAAGATTTGTTGTTGGGGGATTTAATTTTTTGAGATCCAAGTATATTTTAGATATGAGACCCTTGTCCGTTGTATGGCTAGTGAAGATCTTCTCCCAATCCATGGGCTTTCTATTGATCTTGCTAGCTATGTCCTTTGCCATGCAGAAGCTCTGCAACTTCATCCAATCTCATTTGTCTAACCATTCTTTGATTTGTTGTGTTTCTGGGTCTCTATTAAGAAAATTTCGACCTGTGTCAAGGAGACCTAGGGTTTCTCCTTTTCCATCCTGTAATGTTTTCAGGATGTCTGCTTTGACTCTGAGGTCTTTGATCAATTTGGAGATGATTCTGGTGCAGCGTGATATATAAGGATCTAGCTTTAGTTTTCTTTAGGTGATTAACCAATTTTGCCAGCACCATTTACTGAAGAGGCTGTTTTTCTTCCATTCTATTTGTTTAGCTTCCATATGGAAGATTAGGTGGCTGTAGGTCTGTGGGTTCATTTCTGTGTTTTCAATTCTATTCCATTGGTCCCAAGGTCTCTTCTTGTGCCAGTACCAAGCTGTTTTGATTACTATAGCTTTGTAGTAGATTTTGAAATTTAGTATTGATATTCCTCCAGCATTGTTCTTTCTGTTAAGGATCATTTTTGCTATTTGAAATAGCATATGAATTTTTGGACTGCCTCTTCTATTTCTCTAGAAGAATGAGGTTGGAATATTGATAGCCCTCACACTGAATTTGTAGATAGCCTTGGGAAGTATTGCCATTTTCATGATGTTGAACCTTCCAATCCAGGAGCATGGGAGGTTTTTCCACTTTCTAAGTTCTGTTTTGATTTCCTTTTTCCAGGTTTTTAAAGTTTTTATCATAGAGGTCCTTCACTTCTCTGGTTAAGTTAATTCCTAGGTATTTTTTTTTTTGTGGGGCTATTACAAATGGAGTTGCTTTCCTAATTTCAGCTGCACTCTTCTCATTGTTGGCATACAGAAAAGCCATTGGTTTTTGAGGGTTAATTTTATACCTGCTATTTTGCCAAAGTTTTGAATCAGCTTGAGTAATTTAGGAGTAGAGTCCGTGGGATTCTTGAAATACAAGATCATGTCATCTGCAAAGAAAGAGAGTTTTACTTCATCTTTCCATACTTGGATCCCCTTTATGTTTGCATCTTGTCTTATTGCTGTAGCTAGGCATTCTAATACTAGATTGAAGAGAAGTGGAGAGAGTGGATATCCTTATCTCGTTCCTGAGTTTAGAGGCAATGGTTTTAGTTTTTCACCATTGAGTAGAAATCTGGCTGTAAGTTTGTCATATACTGCCTTTATTTTATTGAGGAATGTTCCCTGGATTCCTAGTTTTTTCCAGAGCCTTCATCATAAAGGGGTGTTGGATCTTGTCAAATGCTTTTTCTGCATCTATTGAGATAACCATGTGGTTCTTATCCTTGCTCTTGTTGATGTGATGAATTATATTAATTGATTTGTGTACATTGAACCAGCTTTGCATCCCTGAAATGAATCCTGTTTGATCATGGTGTATAATTTTTTGGATGAATTGTTGAAGTCTATTGGCCAAAATTTTGTTGAGAAGTTTTGCATCAATGTTCATCAAAGAAATTGTTCTATCATTCTCTTTCTTTGATTAGTCCCTGCCTGGTTTGGGGATGAGGGTTATGATGGCTTCATAGAAAGAGTTCGGTAGTGAACTTTTTCTTTCAATTTCATTGAAGAGTTGGAAGAGTATTGGTGTGAGTTCTGCTTTGAAGGCCTTGTAGAATTCCATTATAAATCCACCCAGTCCTGAGCTTTTCTTAGATGGGAGGTCTCTCATTGCTTTTTCTATTTCAATGCTTGATATGGGCCTGTTAAGTTGGTTTAACTCATCTTGGTTTAGTTTCGGCATGTTGATATTTGCTAGCTAACCGTCCATGTCTTCCAGGTTCTCAAACTTAGTAGCATAAAGGTTTGAGAAGTATTCACTTATAATGTTCTGAGTCTTGGTTGTTTCTGTGGCAATGTTTCCATCCTCATCTGAGTTTATTTGGGTGTGTTCTCTTCTTTTTCTGATAAGATTTCCTAAGGGTGTGTCAATTCTGTTAATTTTTTCGAAGAACCAACTCTTTGTTTTGTTGATTCTTTCTATGTTTTTTTGGATTCTAATTTGTTTAATTCTGTTTAATTTTAATTATTTCTTTCCATCTACTGGATCGGGGTTTGGCTTGCTGCTTTTTTTCTAGGAGCTTCAGATGTCTCATTAAATTGTTGGTTTCAGATCTCTCCAATTTGTTGATGTAGGAACTCAGAGCTATAAACTTGCCTCTGAGTAATGCCTTTGCTGTGTCCCAGAGGAGCTGGTAATTTGTGTGTTCAATTTTGTTGAATATCATGAACATTTGAATTTCCTTTCTAATCTCTTCCATGACCCACTGGTAATTCAACAGTGTGTGTTCAGCCTCCATGTGTTACAGGACTTTCCTTGGTGGCTTTTTCTATTATTTTCTTTAAGCTTTAGACCTACATATATATGTGTGTATATACATATATATACACATACACATATACATACACCTATATATACACACACATATATACAGATATATGTATGTACACATCCATATGCCTCAAGACTCCCTCTGCTACTTTCTTGAATACTCTGGGGTTTATCTTAATTCTTTTTATTCATTTTGGAACAGCCAGTTAGAACAAACTCTTAAAATCCTTTCTTTGCCGGGTGCCGGTGGCTCGTGCCTGTAATCCTAGGTACTCAGGAGGCTGAGATCTGAGGATCCCAGTTCAAAGTCAGCCCAGACAGGAAAGTCCATGAGACTCTTATCTCCAATAAACCACTAGAAAACCAGAAGTGGCGCTATGGCTCAAGGGTAGAGCACTTGCCTTGAGCTGAAGAGCGCCCACACCCAGAGTTCAATCCCCACAACGGACCAAAAAAAAAAAAAAAATCCTTTCTTTTTCAAAAGCATATTCTCTTTCCTTTGTTTTAAAATAAAATATGCCCTCATATCTTCCCACATCTTCCCTCCTTGTTGATTTCTTTTCCTTTTAGTGCTTTAGAAAAGGTCAGATAATGTGATGTCAGGAAAATGAACCCTTAGATATGTATTTTAATGTTTTTTTTCTTTCATGCATGTGTTTCTAACGCATTTATAAGATTATCTCTTTGTTGCTTTGTATGTCCCTCCCCCACAGTATAACCCCTGCTCTCACTATATTTGATGTCAATATAACCTGTGGAGGAGATGGGGAAAAACCAGTTGTTTAAGGATACAGGTGGACCTGTTTACAACAATGAGAAGTACAAGTTGTCACGTCCAAATCGAGCTTTACAATATCGGTTCGGGGGGTTGGGGAAGGGGGGGAAGGAGAAGGATTGGGATTGGGGGGAGGGGGGAGGCTGGGAAAGGATGTGAAGGGTAAACAAAGGAGGAGGCTGCAATGCTTGGTAAGAAATGTACACATTATCCTGCCCATGTAATTATAACTCCTCTGTACAGTATGTTCACAAATAAAATTAAATTAAATTAAAAAACAAAAGACTAGTGCTTTACCACTTGAGCCACGTCTCCACTTCCAGATTTTTAGAAGTTAGTTGGAGAGAAGGGTCTTACAGACTTTCCTGCATGAGCTAGTTTGAACTGAAATCCTCACATGTCAAACTCCTGAGTAGCTAGGATTACAGGTGTAAACCCAGGTATGCAGCCCTTTCCTTTAATATATAGGTTAAAATAACTCTTGTAAAAACCTTTGAACTCAGATAATGTAAGATATAGTATTATGTATCCAGAAAGAGCAGTAGTCTTAAATTGTTTTTTAAAATGATTAAACTCATTTTTAAAAATCCATACATTTGTGAATAACCAAGTCTAAAGAACACATTTGCCATTTGCCTTCTCACCCCCTTGGTTTGAACAAGAGTTAATTGCTCATTTCTTAAGACCCAAAAGTTGACATTCATTAGTACATCTCTGGAGCATCGGACCTGTGTACAATGTACAATTATTAAATCAAGCTAGTGATCATTACAATCTTTTCTGTTATTTTTTCTCTGTGTTATAAAGGTCCAAACTCTTTTCCTCTAATTAAGTATGCTAGAACAAAATTCCAATTGTGTAGTTGCTCTAACCTTAGACGCAGAGTAGAATTGAAAAATACAAACTGGGCACCAGTGCCTCATCTGTGTGATCCTGGCTGATTAAGAGGGTGAGATCTAAGGATCACAGTTCAAATCCAGCTTCAGAAGGAAAGTTCATGATACTCTTATCTTCAATTAACTATGCAAAAAAAGCTAAAATGTAGTCATACTGAACTTATGTAACTGTAAACCTTCTGTACATCACCTTTACAATAAAATTTTTCTAAAAAGAGTTAATTACTGGATGCCAGTATCTTTTCAAAGTGATAACTATTATGCATTAAAAATAACTGACCATTCCAAAATGTTTAAACACACCTATACAATAAGTTTAGCTTGGACATTAAAGTGCATATAAAAATTGAGCAGAAAAATTAAAATCAGCCATAATAACTAATCAATTGTTTACTTGACTTCTGGGGCAAATGAAGTCTTTTGCCCAATGGTTGAAAGAACAATGCACAAAAATAACACCTGTAATCAAGTATATTAATTTGGAATTCTCTCCAATTAACCTATTTTCCATAGGCTGATTATCATTTTCCTAGGGGCAGAGAAGCTGACCTCTGATGCCCATTTCCAAGGATCTGAAAGAACCCCAATATTTGCTCCCATTAGTGTGCACAGAGAAGAAGGTCTCTCCAAAAATTCAATGAATTGAAGGACATGTCTAGCTAGTATACAGATTCCTAATTCCCTCCTTCCTCCCAAGTCTTCTCTGATTGCCTTGGTCCTTTTTAGGGACACTGGTGACCCAGGAGCCTGAGAGTGTGAAAGTCAGCTAAGCCAGGTGTTCCTTGTTCCCCAAACAAATTGTCAGCCATTCTTTCAGGAGAAACGGTCAAAGAAATTTGGAGTTACTAGATAAGCAAGAAATAACTGTGGCAAGATCCCAGGCAACCTCCCAACTGATGCTGTCAAGGGGGGTTGTTTAGTTCACCAATTAAAGAATTAAAAGTTGGGCTGGGAATGTGGCTTAGTGATAGAATGCTTGCCTAGCATGCATGAAGCCCTGAGTTCAATTCCTCAATACCACATAAGCAGAAAAGGCCAGAAGTGGTGCTCAAGTGTGGCTCAAGAGGTAGAGCACTAGCTCTTGAGCACAAAGAGGCTCGGGGCTAGAGCCCAGGCCCTGAGTTCAAGCCCAGCGCTGGCAAAAAAAAAAAAAAAAAAAAAAAGAATTAAAAGTCAGGAATGTGTTTAAAGCAATCAGAGTAGGTTTATTTGAAAGCAAAAGAAATACTGAAAGTCACAACAGAAATGGATACCTTGAACAAGAGGGTTCCCAGAGCCAGGTGTGCCCCCTTCCTGGGGCCTGCAGTACAAGGTCCCTTGCCTCTTTCCCCTTAGGGTCTGCTGCTTGTCTGATTGGTCAGGCATGGACATGTGCCATGGGGGTCTTGTGATTAGCCCGAGACCTTCTCCATATGGTCTTGCTGCTTCATTCCTCCTCTCCCCCCATCATGTGCGCCATATTGCAGTGGATCTTGATTCCATCTTGTAACTAGCCCAGGACGCCTAACGTCCCTTCTCAGCAGCAAAACCCTTCTCTGGGGTTCCTTTTACCTCTGCATTGTCACATGGCTCTTTATTCTGCTCAGCTGGCCTCAGTGCCCAGTGCACTAGCACAGCGTGCTGTCCGTCCAAAGGGACTCAGGGCTGTGTCAGAGCTACTTGTCAATGTTTTAGAAATTTTGCAAGCCGGTCATTAGACAATTGTCCATAGTGGGAATAATCACACCAGTGTATGGGGTAATACAACATACTGAGGCTTTTTCTTTTTCTGACTGCTGCACAACACTGTTAGGGCCTCCCATAAGCCTTTCAGAATGTGCATGGCTCAGAGTCTTCCTGTCTGCTCAATCCCGCCCCCCCCCAACCCCGCCCCGGAGTCCTGAAGACCCCTGAAACCTGTCTGTCTCATTCTTCTGCAGTAACTCTAAGCATATGCTGAGTAAAAGGAGCAGGAGGCTGTGAGGCCTGGGATTTATTCCTGACTGGGCATGTGCAGTCCCAGAGGAGCTAGTTAGCTCTGAGGGCTGCTCATGATAAGAGGCAAAGACCACCTCTTCACAATTTCTTGCCAAGAACACACCTGCAGATGTAGACACAGGGAGCGTTCCATCAGTGACTCTCACAGCACATGACCTGGTGTGGCTGGAACAGGGACTTCTAGCAGAGAAGCTGGGTTGCACCAGGACTGGTGTAGAAGGATGATTCCACCAGCCAATCTTTGGTGAGCAAAGCACTGGTGGCTCACACTTGTAATCCTAGCTACTCGGGAAGCTGATATATGAGAATCATGGTACAAAGGCAGCCAGGAAAGGAAAATCCATGAGACTCTTATCTCCAATTGTCCAAAAAGTCAAATGTGGAGCTGTGGCTTAAGTGATAGAGTGCCAGCTTGGGGGAATTAGACAGCCAGCACTCAATCCCTGAGTTCAAGCCTCAGTAACAGCACCGGAAACAAAAAAAAAAAAAACCCTTTGGTGGTAGAAAGAGCTTTTTATTAACACTGTGCCAACCTGAGGCTGCAGAGGCTGCTGGGGTCCCCGCTGCACTATACACAGGTGCTGTGAGCACAAAGAAGAAGAGCTGGCCTCTGAGTTTGTCAGTGCCATAGAACACTGGCTGCTGTGCTTCTGGACATGGGAGGAAGCTCTAGTCAGTGTAGCACTGTGTGTTGGTGCGGTGCATGCACTGAGATGGGCCAAAAGTTTAGTATCAACCAATTCTAAACCCCAACTATAATTCTCTTGTGTCCAATCTGCACAGTGACTGGCCTGGTGCTAGATGCCCAGCCTGAGTTCCACATTGGCTGCTTCACTCTGTGACTATCTCCAGGAATCCAGACATTATTCTCTTTTTCTGAACAATGGGCTTTATAAACTGTCATTCACATGTATTACTTAAATCTGTGATTTGCATACATCGTGTCATCTAAATGCTTCCCATTTTATAAGATAAGTACTCCAAGCACAGTGGGGGGAAGTGGTTTGTCCTAGGTCACAACTAGCAGAGCCATAATTTGAACTCAGGTCATGCTTTCCCCAGACCTCAGGACACCCCACCATACCTGGGGTTCACAGCAGTCTGTAGCCAGAGGTGACCCTGCCATGAAACTCAGCAAAAGCCACATCCATGCCACAACAGAGACTTGGCTCAAGACTAAATCTCCAGAAAGACACCCGGCCTTCAGCAATGGGGCTTCCTGGTACAGCACCCTGGCGTCTTTGATGGATGAAAAACATTTCAAGTTTTCCTGTAAAAATGTCTGTTGTGGAAAGATAAGGAAATTCTGGCACACGCAGCAGCGACTTCTTAGCTGGATTGTACAAGAACAGCACGTTTATTTTTAGCCCTGGGGCTGGGTGTACACATGGTCTCGGGAGCTAGAGTGAGGCTGGCTAGGCTAGAGACAAACCAGACTCAAACGGCAGCAGAGACAAGGCCAGTGACTGTCAGAGATGTGGCAGAAGGACTCTCCATGACCTCTGGGGTACATGTGCTACAGTGGCAAGAATCCCTAGACAGAATCTAACCTTGGGAACCAGCAGGCTCCAGGCACTTTCTGTGAGAAGGAGAGACATGAGCTGGCCTCTGCGAGTAGAGGGCAACACTGTGTCCTAAGTCATAGCCATGTCTGTCATGAAACCGCAGACAGCCCCTTCTGCCAATGCACTGGGGCCAGGATGAGATTTCAGTAGTCAGAGGCCACCATCTAGAAAGAGACTGTCCCCTGAGTGAGCACAATAGACAGAATCATCACTGTCCCTCTAGCATCCTTTTATAACGAGCCCCTGCTAAGCTCTGCCCAAGGTGTTCAGGTCACCCCTTGCTGGACTGTGTCTAGGACTGCCACATCCATGGCAGCTGGATGGAAGGGCAGGACTAATGGGGACCACTTATGCTCAGGAAGCAGAATAGTGAGGACAGAGGTTAGTGATTCCCATCCACAGGTGGCTCCACTGGCAGCAAATCATGAATTCCCATGGCCAGTCTGATATACTTCCACAGCAAATCCCACCATGTGTGACCTGTCCCATTCTCTAGACAACCACATATGCTTCCACCTGCTCTCTGTGTGTGTTGTTACCTATCCAGCCTGAGAGCCCCAGAGGTGGGCACTGATGGGTCACCTGAGGCACCCAGGACAGCATAGGGAGGGGCTATATCTCTCAACGGGCAGGAGTCAAACTCCCTGGACAGCATGGGAGTGAACAGACTGGGAGAGAGCAGGAGGATCTGTGGACGGGCTGTGTTTGGACTCTGTGTGACTCCGTTGGCTGTGCAGACCAGGGGAGGTGGAGCTGCATCTCAGCTCAGCTGCCAAACAACTGGATGGATGAGCTGGTCACACCACTGCTCAGGTACTTGTGTGCTTATGAGATGAGTGAGGGGCCAGGATTAACGTGAGATGGGCATACTAGAACTTGCTCTCAACAGAAACTCTCGGTCTGAGGCTGCTCCATTCAGTCTGGTTGCAAAGCCAAGGACATGCCAGTTATCGCCAGTTATCCAGGGAGACTTGAATATGTTTTACTGAAGATCAGTAGTCCAAGGAGTCTTTCTCTAGGAAGTTACTTCCTTGTGTGGGTGGAGGAGATTCGTGACCTCCGAAGTCTCTGAATGACCCAGCCTGAGTTGGAATGGCCATGAAAAACTCAGGCCTAGATCTAGACAGAGACCCCCTCACCCCTGGGGAACCTGCCAGGGTCAACCCACGCTCACATTATGATTCCTGGAAATCTTTCTCTGAGAACATGAAGAATTAATTTACCCTCAGGGAGCCCTGGCAGCACTGAGTTCCATTTTAGTCCATTTGTGCAAAGGTCCAGTAATCCAGCTGTCAACAACAGCCCACCCTGAATGTGACTATGGCAAATAGAAGAAGGCAGATTTGAGATATGATTTCTGAGGAAGACAATTACAGGGAACATTGACCCTGGTACCTGGTGGAAAAAGAACAATAAATTAATTGTATATCAAGATGGGAAAGATTTAACCCCTGAGTCTCCATGCTTGGCCCTGCCACACCCCGTGTGTATAAGAGGTAATTACATGGTATTGTCAGGAGGCTGTAGTGAGGATTTGATTAGACTGCAGAGAGGCTGACTGCATGAGAGAAGATGCTACACCCTGTGGTCCCACAGTCCGCACAGCAGCACAGGAGTCAGTCAGCTCCAAGGCTGTCATGAAGCAAAAGCACCTGCGAAGCCAGTGCAAGACAAACAGCCCAGCAAAAGGCAACCTTGGCTTGAGATGACTCCGTGGGCTCAGTCAGTGATCTTGACCTTTAATGAATTTATTTTTGACCAGTACAGGAGCTTGAACTCTCCGCCAGAGCACTAACCTTTAGATTTTTGCTCAAAGTTCTTCCTCTACTACTTTAGCCAAGCCTCCACTTCTGGTTTTTGCTGATTAATTGAAGATAAGAGCTTTATGAACTTCCTTGCCTGATCTGGTCTTGAACTGTGATCTTCAGATGTCAGCCTCCTGAGTAGCTAGAATTACAGACATGAACCACCATCACCCGGCTCTTAAGATATTTTTTAAGAGAGCCATTTGCAATGAGAGACTATGATGTTAGTTATGTTATGTGTCTTCCAGCAATAAGCACTTTGAGGCAAGCTTACAATTGCATCTTTAAAGGACAGGGAGTTTGTACCATACTAGGTGGGCATTTGGTAAAATCAACCCCAGTCCCTAGGAAGGTAGATCTGAATTCTAGCCAGAGTGAGACTTATTATAAACCAAGGGCATCCTATAAAATGTCAAGGATACTGCTTGACACATCTGAGCAGGATGAGTGTAGGGTTGTGGATGGCAGAAGGTGGGGTTGCCACTTCACATAAAATAGTAAGAGCAAGCCTCAACCATAAGGGATGGAAAGTAAGGTTTGCAGGCAGACAGGGAGTGGACATCGCAGGAAAGAAGATATCGAGGCTCCAGAGAGGCTTCAGCACCTGCACAATCCTGACACAGGACATACCTCAAGTACTCCAGGAGGAGGGATCAGGTCAGCGAAGCTGGAGCAGAGTGCAAGGGAAAAGCCACTGAGATAAGAGATCACATCACAAGGCATCAGACCTCACTGTAGAGAAAGTTCTTGCTCTGAACAAAGCAGTGAAATGATATACCAGAACTGGATTTTTTTTTTTTAAAGTTGTTGCCATGTATGAAAGCAAGGATGGGGCAGGCAGAGTCCTTGGGAGACTGCACACTAACCCCACCCAGGGGAGGCCTCCTGCCAAGGCCACAGTCAAAAGATAACCAATTTTGTATATCTTTTGCCTAGAGAACCATCAAGATGTCTGCAAATGGGAGTAAAGTTACAATAGAGCCAGTAAGTTATTTGGGAGCTCAAGGGCCTTGATCAGAGTGATTGAGAGGATGGGGTGGATTTGGGGAAGGTGCAGGTCAAGCAAGCTAGAGGGAGGATAAATTCACATCTTCAGTGCCAAGTTCAAATGCCCATTAGATATCCAAGTGGAACAGCCAAGTGGGCTGGAGCCCCTCATTGCCCAGTATATCAGGGATGGGGCTGGTAGGGTGATCTAGGTATTTCTATCCAACCCTCTTTCTATTACTCCATAATGATTTTTCTCTCCCCTAGTTTTGGTAACTAGATGATAGAAGGTGACATTTGCACCAACTGTCATATCTGCCTTGGGCTTTTTTGTTGGTGCTGATTGGTCATGGGACTTGAACTCAGGGCTTGGATGCTGTCCCTGAGCTTTTCAGCTCTGCTCAAAACTAGCACTCTACAATTTTTGAGCCACAGCTCCACTTTTGGTTTTCTGTTTAATTTGAGATGACTCTCACAGATTTTTCTGCCCAGGCTGGCTTTGAACTGTGATCCTCAGATCTCAGCCTGCTAAGTAGCTAGGATTACAGGCATGAGCCACCAGTTCATGGCTTGCCTGAGGTTTTGAAAGCCAGAATCATCCCTACTTCAGGGGACCTTTTCTTGATGGAGTTGGGTTAGATCAGCAACCCCCACAGATTCATTACAACCCTTGCCTGTATGTCCAGGTGGCATGTGCCCTGCCAGCGTGAGACTGAGAGGCAGGACTGGCAGTGGTCAGGGATCCACGTCCAGCCTCCCAACAAAACCTGTAGGTAAATTCTAACTCAGTGTGAACCGTGAAACACTGGGGCATCTCAGCAATATCCACTTTGCAGGAAGTCCTCAGCAGATTTTCCTAGTTATTACCTTTACTTTTCCTCTTTCTGTAAATAACTCATTTAGTTTCCACTCATGTTTTCTACTGGTTGTCTTTTCATTTTTGATTTCTGTGTATACCAGTACTGACCCTTGAATATAGCCTCACACTCTTGCTTGGCTTTTTTTTGCTAAAGACTAGCACTCTACCACTTGAGCCACACCTCCACTTACAGCATTTTGCTAGTTAATTGCAGATAAGAAACTCTCAGATTTGTTTGCTTGAACTAGTTTAGAACGTTCAATCCTCAAATCTCAGCCTTCTAGCTTTTAGTTGGTTAATTGGAGATAAGAATCTCACAAACTGGGCTGGGAAGGTGGCTCAGTGGTAGAGCGCTTGCCTTGCATGCCTGAGGTCCTGGGTTCAATTCCCCAGCACCACATAAGCAAAAAGAAAAAAAGCTGGAAGTGGCGCTGTGGCTCAAGTGGTAGAGCGCTAGCCTTGAGATGAAGAGCTGAGGGTCAGCGCCCAGGCCCAGAGTTCAGGCCACGTCTGGAAACCCCCCCCCCCAAAAAAAATCTCACAAACTTTCCTGCCTGGACTGGCTCCAAACGATAACTCTCAGATCTCAGCCTCTTGAGTAGCTAGGATTGCAAATATGATACACTGGCAGTTGGCATAACATATATATTTAGCCCTTTCTAATCTTTACATAATTTTCCCAGCACAAGGATGAGGGAAGCATTTTATTTCAGGTACTTTTAACTTTGACTTTAAATAAATTATGCTAATGTTAAGTAGCCTGTCTTAACAGATGTTTAAAATCAGTCTTTTTCAAGTTAAAGAAGTACCCTCCCGTTCCTAACATGTTGGGAGATGCTTTATTGTTGAATTTTTTATATCTCATGAAATTATTATTCTCCTTTCTTCATTCTTTATCTGGTGAATTACAATGATATATTTTCTAATACTAAACTTATCTTTCCTTTTGGGAACAACTTGGTCCTGATATATTATTGTGGTTATTTATTACTAGATTTGGTTTGTTAATTATTTATTTATGATGCTAGTATCTATGTTGCTGAATATAATTGATCTATGAGTTCCCAATGAATCCTGTTTGGTTTAGGTAAGATGGTTACCCTAACTTTACAAAATAGGTTGAGGAACGTTCTCCCAATTCATAGTAATATCTGTGTAGTATTGGGTTATCTATCCCTTAACTACTTTTGAAAACTCTCATGTGTCACTCAGTTTTTGGCTGATTGGCAGAAAACAACTTAAAGATGGAAGACTGGTCTGAGCTCGTGGTTTCAGAGTCTACGGTCACTGGGCACTGTTGCTTACACGTGTGTGGAAAGGCAAAAGCAGAGCTGGCGCTCTCACTGGGCAGAAGGGCAGAAAGGAGGGAAGCTGCTCAGCTCATAGTGCCTAGTCTGGGAACAAGATATACTCTTCACAGGTACATCCGTGTGACCTGCTCTGCCCCTACCTCCTAACAGGCCATGCAATTGTGTTTGGATTCACCCATGGATGGAGTCCTCAGAACCCACTTATTGTTCAAGAGCCCATTAGCTGGTGACCAAGCCATCATGCCAACTATGAGCCTTGGAGGCTATTTTTAGATTCAAATTAGTTATAACATCACCCTAAAGCCTCCTCTGATCCTGGTCTGTCCGACAGTCTCCCCATCTATCCATCCATCAACACTGATTCAGTTCCTTTCATGATTAGGAGTTGATGCATCTTTTCCACATCTTCCTCACTCAATTTTGGCAGGTAATATTTGTTAAAAAATTTACTTAAATTGTCTGAGTTTATGAAGTTTTTAACATGCTCTGATTATTTAAATTGCCATCCACGTTTTCATTTCCTCCTTCATCTTTGGCTTTTGTTGGTATTGTCAGTATTGTGTTGAATGTCTTGCCATAAATCTTTTGCATTTGTTTTTTTGTGTGTTCTGTTACGGGGGCTTGAACTCAGTGACTCACACATTCCTCTGACATTTTTGTTCTCAGTGGGTGCGCTACCACTTGAACAATACTTCCACTTCCAGCTTTTTGCTGGTTAATTGAAGATAAAAAATCTATCACATGGAGGCAACAATGCTTGATAGGAAGTGTACTTATTACCTTGTTCATGAAACTGTAACCCTTCTATACGATATTTTTACAATAAAAAAAATCTATTGAAATAAAAATTTGTTATAATCTATCACCTGTCTTCCCATGATGGATTCAAACCTCAAGCCAGATCTCAGCCTCTGGGGTAGCTAGGATTACAAGGTAAGCCACTGGTGCTTGCTTTTGTTCTTATGTAATTTAAGCTTCTAAAATGGTTTCTGTTTAAATATTACAGATTTTGACAAACAATATATACATTACTATTGCATTTTAGCATTTTCTATTATTGTTTTTATTTCTTTTGTTTAAAGCCAAAAGTTATAGTTATATTTCTACGTATTCAAATGTGTGAGTTTTTGTTTACTTGGTTGTAGTTACTTTGTCGTGATTGGCTTCTTACTGTAAGATTTGTTGAGTTTGATATTTGGCCTGGTACATGATCAATTTCTTCTTAAAATTCTAAATATTGTTGAGAAATATGTATATTATTTGATTTTATGCTGTATAGTTGTCCACTAGAACAAACTTGTTAACTGTGTGGGGTTCAAATTGTCTATATTCTTACCATTTTTCGATCTGCTAATTACTGAGAGGTGATGTGAAATCTATTACTATCTCTTTGGATGTTTTTTGTATTTAGGTTAATTTTTTTGCCTTATGATTATGAATCTGTGTTTTTAGTTGCATATAGTTTAGAATGATCACAATTTTGATGCAGTATTTTAGGGTTTTTCATTATGTATTTAGTCTCTGCTGCTCTTAATAATCCTTTGCTTTGGGTTTTTTTACATTTTACATTTTAACATTTTTAATTTTTATGATTCCTGCCAACAATATAAATCTGAATTATTACTTTGGTTCTACCCAATAATCTTTTTTATTTGAAGGAAGAAAGCTTCATCACTGTGTTTATTGTGATTTCTTGTCTGTTTGGACTTCTTTACAGCCCTTATTCTGAACTTTCTACTTGCTTTTCTGTTCTGACTTTCTTCTTGAATATTAGTGGCATTGTTGAGTTCTTGTGTTCCTTTCTTCTTTATTTTTGTGACAGCTACATATTTCATATATCCATATGTACATATATTCTCACACTTACACATAAACCTCTTAAATTTTATTTTATTATAAAGATGTTGTACAGAGGGGTTACAGTTACATGAGTAAGATAATGAGTACATTTCTTGTCAAACATTTTTACCCACTCCTTTGTTTTTCTCTTACTGTCCGCTCCCTCCCCCATCTCCCCTATCCCCACACCAAGTTGTAAAGTTCATTTCCCGTATAGTGTCTTGTGACTATCATTGTTGCGATGGGTCAACCTATGTCCTTGTTTCAGCATTTTGTTATTCCCCTTCCCCTCCTCAAATTAGGTAAATGTATATACAAGATGCAAAGTACCAAAATCAAATACAGCTACAACAGAGGATATACCATAGGAGGAATAACATAAAAAAGAAACAAAAAATAATCACATAGTATATTAAAAACAACATTGACATCAACAACAAAGAAAAACCTCTGATGTCCCTATCGTGGGGTTCGTTTCACTTAGCATCAACTTATTTGGTCATAAGCCAGACCCAAAGAGTTAATATATGTCTAGGATAATCGTTTTGTTGGTGGGGGTGGTTGTCATGGGGCTTGAACTCTGGGCTTGGGCACTGTCCCTGCACTCTTCAGCTCAAGGCGAGCGCTCTACCACTTAAGCCACAGTGCCACTTCTGGTTTTCTAGTAGTTTATTGGAGATAAGAGTGTCACGGACTTTCCTGCCTGGGCTGGCTTTGAACCATGATCCTCAGATCTCAGCCTCCTGAGTAACTAGGATTACAGGTGTGAGCCACCTTTTCCCGGCTTGGATAATCTTAACATAAACGTTTTTAAACCAGCGTTTACACATAAATTTTTATGTGCCACCTTAACAAAATCTACACATAAACAGTGCATACCTGTCCAGGGGTGCTACAGAACTTGGAGTGCTGAGTTTTCCTGCTTAGCATTCTGAATGACTGCTTGCTTCCTCATTCTAGTCCACTTCTTGGTAGCAGGTATTTGATGTCTGGTTCTCTGCCATGTCCACAGGCCTAGAGCTGCTCCTGGCAGTGGATGAACACTTTTAATCCACCCTCCAAGTTCCTCTATGTTCCACACTGGTCATCAGCATTATCATTGCTTTACATTGTTATTGTCTGCTGCCATGCAATGACATTTTCTTCCTTTGTCCGTCTCTCCTCTCTCTTCCTTTCCTTCCTTTCTTCCTTTTTCTTTTCTTCCTTTCTTCCTTCCCTCCTTCCTTCCCTCCTTTCTTTCTTTCTTTCTTTCTTTCTTTCTTTCTTTCTTTCTTTCTTTCTTTCTTTCTTTTTCTTCAGTACTACAGTTTAAACTCAGGGCCTGTGCTTGCTCAGCTGTTCCCTTACTACTTGTTTCATGTCCCAGCCCTATTTTTTCTGGTTAACTGGAAGTGAAGTCTCAAAGACTTTCCCACCTGAGCTGGCTAGGAACTTTTCTCCAAAATGCATTTTGGTGCATGAATCACCAGCACCTATCCTTAACATTTTCTTTTCATTAAGAACATGGATCATGCCGGGCACCGGTGGCTCACACCTGTAATTCTGGCTACTCCGGAGGCTGAGAGCTGAGGATTATGATTCAAAGCCAGCCCAGGCAGGAAAGTCCATGAGACTCTTGTATCCAATTAACCATCAGAAAACCAGAAGTGGCACAGTGACTCAAGCAATAGAACGATCACCTGGAACTGAAGAGTACACAAGTCCAGAGTTCAAGCCCCATGACCGACCAAAAATAAAAGGACATGGATCAAGAAATCCATGGTTCAAGAAAATGTGGTATAGATACATAATGGAATTTTACTCATCCATTAGGAAGAATGAATGATATTGCCTCATTTGCAAAGAAATGGTGGACCTGGAAACAATTATCTTAAGTCATGCCCGGAGAGACAAAGGACACGTGTTCTCTGACATGTGGAGACAAGAACTCATTTATAATGTACAAGAAAACACAAAGGGTTTGCATGCAAGTGTACACATATGTATTAACTGAAATGTGGCATTTGAAGGAGAGAATTCAAATGATGTAATTTTTCACAGTCCAACAAAATAAATACCAGGACACTAGTACTTGAAAGGGGGTTATCAAGAGGTAGACAGATGAAAGGAGGAAGCAGACAATGCAGTCATAATATTCAATGCATATCCTATGAAATTAAGAAAATTGAGGAGAGGTGTTGTGTTGGGAGGGGTGGAAAAGAATGGTGAAAGGGGGTGACATTGATCATTTTCTTCTCATTAAGAACATAGTAAGACATGGACAAAGAAAATGATCACGATGCGTTTATTCATTAACTGGTCTGTTGAATGATAACTCCATTGTACAGCTACTTAAAGATAATAAAAACACATTTTTTAAAGAAAGAACATAGGAAGAAATATTTTTGCCCTAGTTGTTCCTAAAGTAAGGAACCCATATAACCAGCTGTGGCATGTCCCCGGGTCCCACACCAACTATGTGTTCTTGGTGTGACTGCTGTGCCCAAATTAATGCACTTGGGAGCTGTCCTTCAATCGCAAAAGCCAAGAGGAGCCCAGCACTGGCGTATTCTGTGTGGCCTTCATCTGAATGCCTGGAGGAGTAAAATCCTTAATACACATGCAAGGGCTGTAGGGCAGGGATCCCTGAAGTCCTCCTTGCCCTGCTACTCCATCACTTCATCAGCGTGCAATCATGCCATGATTTCTCCTATTTGAAAGCAACGTTCCTTGACTCACTTTCTCTCCAGACACAGCTCCCAGGGGGTTCTTTTTGAGTTGTTCCTAGTGGGGCAGCAACTGGAATGCTGTGCTCTGCAAGGCCTGCAGGACCTGAGCTCCTGAGCTGGAGGAGAAGCTGGAGGAGGGGTCACAGCAGGGACAGTCCTACACCCAAAGGTCATTTTCCATCCTTGGGGGAAAAAAAAGCTGGAAGAGTGGAATCTATCACACCCTGGTCCCAGGCAGAACCTGCCTTCCCCTTGCTCTCCGCACTCTGGGGTTTGCAGGAGGGTGGACTCACATCCAGGCACAATGCTGCTGCTTCTCCTTAAGAGGAAGAGCCCCTCTCCCAGAGCACCATTTGGAAGAGCTTCTCATGCCACTGGGGAACATGAGGGCCTAGATTGCTAAAAAGGATCATAAGCCCCACGGGCAAATAGGTACAGAAGAGCCTGAAATGAGTGGTTCACAGCTATTATTCTGCTGACCTGTCGTGACATTCTGCTGGCTCTATCTTGTCAGCAACAAGGCTCCAGCATCTCCAGAGCATCTGATTTCCCTGCCATCTCCACCTTAGCCAGTCAGCCTCAGCCCGACTGATAGCATGTTGTCCAGTCTGCTCTCCTAGATCCTGTCTGAAAGATCAGTTCATTCTTGCCACCGTTTCTTGTCATCTCTACCGAATCAGGCACTGGGCCTGGTTTAATCCTAGCTAAGCAGAGCTCCTGAGCCTGACTCTTGTGAGAGAAACACACAGAAGAGAGAACAAGATCAGCATTCTAGCCAGGCCCCACCTACCACACTGAACCCTGCGACTCCTCCTCCATCTACAGGGCCCTTGGAATCTACTATCTTCTTCACTTCACAACTGCATGTGCCAAAATGGAGCCCAAACCTGAGTTCTGTCCTCTGAGGAGCCCTCAGATGCTCTTCCCTCAATAATGCAAGACAGGCCGCCCTGCAGTTCCCAGGCCCACCATGGCTATGAGCTAAGCATGGCTTTGCCCTCTCATCTGGCCTCCTGGGCAAAATCAGAGTCGATTCAAACTCAAGGCTTTGGACCTAGCACAGTCTACCCAGAAACCCACCAATGCCGGTATATAGCATGGACACGTGAGTGGACAGTGGCATGGCAGAACTGTAAGTGGCAGGGAGGTAGGAGGGGTGCCTGCAGTCTTGGCAGGGTTCCTGGACATGCTCAGGGCCTGGATAGACCTCTGGTCTCAAGGGCCTAGTCTAAGGCAGAACTCAAAAATGCACAAGCCCTGAATGGCAGGTAGTTTGGGGGTCCCACTCCCATCCCTGTCTTGCACTGGGTTGATCTCTTGTGTGTCCTTTGGTAAGTAGCAATCTTTTGTATAGACTGGAAGTTGCAAGTTGAAAACAGAAAGGGCTCCATACTGATCTCATTGTTACTCCTTGCATGAGCAGTATAACAAGATGTCTCTGATTCTGGTTCTAATTCCTCATCACTCAATTAGCCTGCTCCCTGCTCATTGGATCCCTCCTTCACCTCTCCACCCATGCTCTGGTCTTAAGCCCAAATGGAATCTCCACATTGTATCATCAGATCCAAGCTGCACATTCTTTCTGCACTATCACAGTGGGAGCCCTTCCCGTCCCCCAACACCCCCCTCCCCCGCATGCATTTAGCTTCCTAAAATGGCATTATGCCTGGCTTTTCTCCCAATCCTTCCTTCTCAGGCTCTTCTCACAGCTTGCCTCCAGATATCTTCTAAGACTGCTGTGTTCCTGTAGCTGGCTGGCCCTTGTCATATCTCTCGTGAGCTCCTCCATTGCAGTGGCCTTAAGCATTAGTTGTGTGTGTGTGTGTGTGTGTGTGTGTGTGTGTGTGTGTGTGTGTGTGTGTGTGTGTGTGTGCGTGTGTACGCACATCCATCAATCTCCTTTGCGGATCTTTACTAGCTCAGGGCTGTCCCACTTCTTCACTGAGATGTCTCAGAACTCTAAAAATTGACATATTGCCCCAAATGTAACTGTTCATTTTCTCCTGGCAATCTGTTCTCACCTGGCATTTCTCAGTTCTTTAAATGGCTCCTCCATCCACCCAGTTGCTTAATGCTAATTCCTCTTAACAATAGTCTACATTACTACCTGTCAGCAAATTTCACAGTTCTGCCTTCACCTGTACCTAAATACTGTCCAATCTTATTTTATTTTATTGTAAGTAGTCTCCACTTTTGTTCTTTGGATGCCCATGAGATGCGAATTCCACTAAGTGCAAGGGACTTTGTTTTGCTCGGCAATGAGTTCTGTGCCTGGCATCTTGCAAAGCACCTCAGCCAGGGTGCTCTTGGTCCTTTTTGCTGAATGAAGAACCAGATTCAATGTATCTGTAAGGAACACTGTGGATTAGGAAGAGCAAGGTTTTTTTTTTTAACCTTCACTTTAGAAGGGGTGAAGAAAGACCTGACTATAAACCACCCCCAGCGGTTGGGCAGGGGCACAGACTTCTACCCGGGCACAAGTAGGCCCTCTTTTGAGCTTCTCCATCAGGAGTTTAGAACTTGGGTTAGAGAACAATCACACCGAAGGATGCTTATGTCCTATTCCTACCTCACCCTGTTACCCATGTCTCCATTTCTCTGCAGTTGAGGAATATTATGTTGTGATTTTCTGGCAGTATCTGTGAAATTGAGCAGGTACACAAAGCATGCATTGAAGCATGTGCACCCATGCAAACACACACATTTCTCAGGTGTGTTGCATGTTTACAATAATAAACACTCCCTCCCCACTGAAGACCTGAACACAGGCTCCACAGCAGAGCTAGCCACACAAACCTCTGCTCCATTTCTTTTTTGAGCAGGGACAAGTATGGAACAGGATAACTAATAGAACAGCATGGATGTTGACAAGGAATCATACCTGGACTGCCAGAATATAAGAATGGTTTGTGCCATGAAGTAGGATCTTGTTGATCTACAAATCCTGGAGTCCATGGAAAATAACAGCCTCAGTTTGACAAGCCAAGTCCCAGAGCTGCCCCTGCCTAACATGTGGGAGCTGTTGATGACATATAGTATAGCCCAATCTCCAGAAGTTAATAACATATAACCTAGTTCCCTAGGGCCGACCACATCCATGTCTGCAGACCCCAGTAAAAGCATGCTGTCTTGGGAACACAGTTGAGTCTTTCCACTCCCATCTAAGGGGCATGTTTGCTTTGTTTTGCATTCATAAACATGTTCTTGCTAAGTCTCCTTCAGTAAGGCTTTCTGGTGTTCTGGGCCCTATGACAGAACCCAGTGACATATTTTGGAAAACAAAGCAAAAGATTCCTGGGGACCCTCAGGAGAAGTGGCTTTATTCTTCTCTGATTCCTGTAAACCCACCTGAACTTTATCCATGTGTGGGACCACCTTTCCAATTTTCCTCTCATTCTTGACTATTCTCTTGCAGAAGTTGCACAGCAGTAGAGATTTACTACTCCTCTGTGTCAGAAAGGAATCAACAATTTGCCTTTTGTATCCTGACCTGCAACTGTAGAGTTAACACATAAAGATACAAAATGTTTCTGTATTTTCTCTTCTCTGCCTTCTTCCTATTCATACCAATAGTTGTGGTATTCAATATCATTTGGAAGTTTTGCTGTCTTTGCCAGTCCTAGCTAGAATGAAGCATTCTGTATCTCTTTGACTCAGGGAAGACCAAATGGAGAAAAATGTTTAAACCATCTTTCAAATATCCAAGCAGCATCCTGGTGCTAATGGCTCATGCCTGTAATCCTAACTACCCAGGGAGTCGAGTCAATTCAAAGCCAGTCTGGGCAGAAAAATCTGTGGGTCTTGTAACTCCAATTAACAACCAAGAAGCCAGAAGTGGAGCTGTGATTTAAGTGGAAGAGCATCAGCATTGAGAGAAAAAGCTAAGGGACAGTTCCCAGACTCTGTGTGCCAATACAAAAATAAAAATAAGTAAATGAAAAAAAATTCCAAGCAGCAGCAAGCTTGCAGGCTTCTGTGACATGTGACCTTTATTTATTTTACAAAAGTAAAAAAATAGGAGACAAGGAAATGTAAAAGGAAAAGGCTGGGGCTAGAGTCATGGCTCAAGTGGTACAGCACTTATCTAGAATGACTATGCCTAGACAGACTATGGTAGGGCTCAAGGAAGCATAGGAAAGAAGTTGAGGACATTCTCAGACTAAAAAGCAAGTAAATAAAAGATACTTCCATAGCAAAATCGGGTTCTGTCTTTAAAAAAGAGTGCTCCAAAATGGAAACTGACATTAATTCAGAATGGAGCAGGATGACTGTGGTATGGCTCATAATGTGGTATCATTTATTTTTTTAAAAATCCCAGTGCTACCCTGTTCATTAAAGAGCTCCTAAAATGTTCTTTTAAACCCCCATAAAGCTGGGACCCAGTAGAATATGTTGACCTCCTTCCTGAGATGACCCTCTTCTAGAAGGGATGCATTCTTCCTTCTCTTAAAAAATTTTTCTGTATACAGCTGGGTGCCCGTGGCCCGCCTTGTAATCCTGGCTACTCAGGAGGAGGAGATAAGAGGATCATTGTTTAATCCATCTCAGGGAAGAAAGTTCAGGAGCCTCTTGCTTCCAATTAACCACCAGAAAACGAGAAATCACACTGTGTCTCAAAGTGATAGAGCACCAGCCTTGAGGGGACAAGCTCAGGGACAGTCCCCAGGCCTTGAGTTCAAGCCCCAGAATTAACAGAAAAATGTTTCCTTCCCTTAATAAACTGAACTATTCTTAATAACTTTTGCTATGGTTCACATTATGTTTCACATTTTGATTCAAATTTCCTCTCACAGTCACACAAGCAGCAAGGACTCCAATAGAAACCCCTGCATACTCAGCTCATACCCATTCACCTCCAGGACAGTACCCAGAGACCTGGGAGAGGGGGAGGCATCCCCAAGTCTAGGCACACTGGCCTCTGCATAGGAGCTAATCTTGAAGAATGTGTGTGACAGACTGTGATATTCCCATTCCCTCCCATTCTGTCTCTTTGCTTCTGTCTTTCTGTCTGTCTCTATCTCTCTCTGTCTCTGTCTGTCTGTGTCTGTCTGTCTCTCCCTCTCTCTCTCTCTCTCTCTCTCTCTCTCTCTCTCTCTCTCTCTCTCTCTCTCTCTCTCTCTCTCTCTCTCTCTCTCTCTCTCTCAACTTTGCTGGTTCTGCTCTTTCTCTTCCACTGGTCCTTTAAGGGCAGTCCTCCACTGCACTCAGTGCTGACTCTCTGCCTAGACCCATCCACCCACAGAGCATCACCAGACAGCTCTCACCCCTGCCCAGCCTGCTCCCCTTAGTTCCCATCCCCAAACCAAATGCCTCCTCCTTCAGTGCTTCCTCCACCAGTCTACTAGGCCCAGCACTGTGTGTGTTGAACTGAAGGGTCCATTGCCACCACATGTACCTTTATCTTTCCCTTCCCAGTACAGGACCCCATCCTGCTCCCAGCCCCGTAAGTCCTGAATCTGCTCCATCTTCCACCTTTCCCATTATGCTGTCCAGTCCTCATTCTCACTTCCTGTTTCCTGGTCCTCCCTACTTTTCCATCTCTTCAGGTCTCACTCTAGTCTATGCCACTCCTCTCCTGAATGGATTATGTCACCTCTCAAATCCATCTGCCACAAAGCAGTTTATGTGAACCTTTCAAAACTCAAATAGGATCATGCTTTTTGCCCCCCCCCCAAAAAAACTCAAGAACTCCATAGAGCTCTGATGGTAAATGGCAGGGCCTGGGAGTGTACAGGGCTCAGCACTTCCCTTCCTCAATGCCTCCCTCATGCAGCCATTCTGTTCCACCTTTTCCTGCTTCACTCACCTGGGCCTCACCTCATGTTGTAAATAATGATCATTTATCTCTCCAGGCTGTAAGACTGAGATTAGCACACCAGCATGGTTGGATGTGGTTATGTTTCTTGCAATGGTTGGAATATAGTTTGAGTGTAGACCCAAGTGTATGTTGGAAGCTGGGTTCCCAGAGTGGTAGTGTGTGGAGGGAGGGTGGAAAAGGACATAAAGAGGAAGGAGAAGGGTCTAGGGGAGGTCTCTGGGTAACTAAGGGCCTTATCCTCAGAACTAACTGTAGTCATTAATAACTGTGTCAGACATCTAATCCAGTCTTGGAATAAAACAAGCCATAATGTCAGAAAATGAAAATTTTCTTTAATTAAGCTTTGTACATATAATTATGCAAAGGACAAAGTTCATTTTAATAAAACAGAATTGGCACAAGAGGTATAATTTTGGCCACTGCTAAAATGTATCATGAATGTAATACTTGATTTCTTAGCTAATTCTTTAGTTTAAAACAGTCATAAAAACCTAAATTTCCTAGAAGACCCAGAAATAAACCATATACTTAGAGTCATCTGGTATTTGACAAGGAAGCCCCAAAAAAATGTTGAAAAAGAAAAGAACAGCCTCTTCAACAAATGGTGCTGGGAAAACTGGACATCTATATGTAGAAGACTGAATTTGGATCTGTGTCTGTCACCTTGCTCTAACATCAACTTAAAATGGCCCAAATACCTCAACATAAGACCTGAAATCTTGAGGCCACTGCAGGAAGGAGTAGGAGAAACATTGGAATTTCTCAGTGTAGGCAGGAACTTGAAGAGTAGAGTTCCAGAGCTTCAGCAAATTGGAGACAGAATTGACAAATGAGATTGCATCACACTGAACAATTTCTGCACAGCAAAGAACACAGCAACTAAGATAAAAAGATAGCCTATAGCCTACATCAACTATACATCTGACAAGGACCTAGTATCTAGAATATACAAGGTACTAAAAAATAACACAATAAATGTGCAAAAAACCTAAAAAGAGATTTCTCAGAAGAAGAAGAATGGTAAATAAACATGTGAGGAAGTGTTTGACATCTCTGGCCATAAAAAATGCATATCAAAACAACATCAATATTCCATCTCACCCCAGTAAGATTGGCCAACATCAAGAATATGAACAACAAATGCAAACATGAATATGGGGGGCAGGGGAGGAGAAAGGAATCTTATTTCACAGTTAGTGGGAATTAAACTAATGCAACCACTCTGGAATGTGGAGATTCCTCAAAAAAACTAAACATAGAATTACCCTATGATTCAACAATACCACTCCCGGCCATTTACCCAGAGTACTACAGGGATACAGTAAAGACATTTACATATCCATGTTTGTTGCTGCACTGTTCATGATAGCCAAGTTATGGAAGCAGCCCTATAAGGGATGAGCAAATCAAGAAAAAGTGGTACATATATACAACAGAATTTTTTCATTCATCAGAATAATATATTGTCATTTGCCGGAAAATGGATGGACCTAGGAAAAGTTATAGTAAAGAAGTCAGGCTCAGAGAGACAATTGGCATGTCTTCTCTCACATGTGGAAATTGGATCTAAAATACAAACATACATGATAACATATACATGGGTTATATGCATATACTATAGAACCAAAAGATGATATACTTAGAATCATCCAATGATGTATTTCCCCTGAACTGTTAATGAAGTAAATACCAGAAAGCTGAAACATTTTGGGGGGTGGGGTACATAAATGGAGGGAGAATAGATAAGCATTATGTAAAAATCAAGATATGTGCCAGGTGCCGGTGGCTCACACCTGTAATCCTAGCTACTCAGGAGGCTGAGATCTGAGGATCGCGGTTCAAAGCCAGCCCAGGCAGGAAAGACGTGAAACTCTTATCTCCAATAAACCACTAGAAAACCAGAAGTGGCGCTGTAGCTCAAGTGGCAGAGCGCTTGCCTTGAGCTGAAGAGCTGAGGGACAGCACCCAGGCCCAGAGTTAAGGCCCCACAACCAAAAAAAAAAAAAAAAATCGAGATATATAACTGGAGGGTAGGGATGGGATGGTGAAAGATAGAGGAGAATGATGGAAGAGGTGATACTGATCAAGATGTATTGTATTATAACCTGACTTCTGGACATGAAACCCCTATGTATATCTACTTCATAAAAAATAAATTTCATTTTTAAAAATATTATTTAAAATTAGTAATATTTCATGTGTAAGGAAAAACATATATATGAAAACATAAAAGAAAAATGTTATGGCTCAAAGCTCACCATTTTAAATTTTGAGCACAAATAAAAATATCCCAAGTGGTCATATAGAGTTAAGGTAAGTCTCATTCTATGTTCTTGTTTCTAATTGTCCTGGTGTTGATGATTATTTCAAATCTTGCACACAAGCTCTGGGGTTCTACCTGCTCCCGAGTGGCTGGTGTTGCTCCATGACACCTGGCACCGGTGGAGTGGGGGTGTTACCACCTACACAGGTGGCTGGTCTCTGGATTCTCTGTTAATGTGTATGTGGAACACTAAGCTGACTAAAAGAGGAGTCACAAAGAGATGCTAACACAAGGGTTACAGAGGTATTAAAACTGTACCTCAGCTTCAGCACTTTCTAGAAATTAGATGAGCAAATTATTTTCAAAAGAGAAGAAAGAAAGAAAGAAAGAAAGAAAGAAAGAAAGAAAGAAAGAAAGAAAGAAAGAAAGAAAGAAAGAGAGGGAGGGAGAGAGGAAAGAAGGAAGGAAGGAAGGAAGGAAGGAAGGAAGGAAGGAAGGAAGGAAGGAAGGAAGGAAGGAAGGAAGGAAGGAAGGGAAAGAAACAAAGAAACAAAGAAAGAAAGTTGAAAGGGGTGACAGTGGTCAAGATACACTGTACTGATAATCTGCTTTGTTAAATGGCAACTGTATTGTATAACTATTTAAAGCTAATAAAAATATTCAAAAAGAGAATATGCGTTGCAGTATTATGAAATAGCCAACTTCTTATCACTGTTAACATTACTGAATTCTCTACAGATGACACGCCTGTTCTTGCTGGGTGGACAGTTCTTATCCCCTCCCCCCCTTGTAAAGACCTCACCATTTTAACCCTCCTCACCATCCACCCTGACACTACGGTGGCCCTACTCACCATGATGGCTCCCTCTGTTCTGTCATTGATACTGCTCTGTCATTGATACTAAAGTCCTGGTTTCCAGGATTCTAGAATATGACTGTACTTGGAGACTGAGCCTATATAGGGGTTGCTATGGTGAAATGAAGTCACTACAGTGGCCCTAATTCAATGTAACAAAAAAAAGTGGTTGGGATAGGGCCATGTGCAGAACACATGGCCAGGTGAAAATGCAGAGATGTCACAAGCTGAGCTACCCCCAAGCTAAGGAGGGAAGCCTCAGATGGCACCAGCCCTCCCCATGTCTTCATCTGAGGCAGAACTATGAGAATGATATTTCATCTGTGTATGTTATGACAGTATACCAAATCGACTGACAGAGTTGAACAAGAGGTCCATATGGTCTACCTAACCCATATGGACTCCCTTCCCACCAATCCTTCCTCTCACAGCAGCCCCAGGATTCTCTGTGTTCCACCTCTGCTCCTACCCTCTGTGGGGTAAGCTACAGGTCCTGCTAGCAGGTCTATTACCTTCCTACCTCCTCCTGACTCTGTTCTCTAGTTGGCTTTTTGCAGGCTGCTGGCATCTCCACTGCTTATTCAATACCAAGGACACCCTGCCTCAGGGCCTTTGTCCTTGCTGAGATGCTCTCTTCAGGGCTCCCTCCTTCTGTTACTTCTTTGTTCTAAAGCTCTCTCCTGGAGAGGCCTTCCCATTAGACACACACACACACACACACACACACACACACACACACACACACACACACACACACACACACACACACACACACACACACACACACACACACACACACACACACACACACACACACACACACACACACACACCCTCCCCATGTCCCCAGCAGCAATCTTCTGTAGGCAGGACCTTCATGTATCTCTTATCTCAGCACCCAGAAAGAACAGAAGGAAGCAGTAGGTCTACCCCAAAGCTGTTCCTGAGAGCCTGGAGAAGGCCTGACATATTAGCAGCTCCTTCTCTGGGGCTCAGCTAAGAACTAGCAGGCCTAGATTTCCAGTGCAAACATGGATCTCCTGGGACTCTATCACAGATCTGCCAAGATGGCTGAGACTATGGAATGAGTCCTCCAAGACTCAGCTCTTCCAGCAGGAAAGAGAAATGGGATTTCAGAGAAGTGGTGGGAATTAAGAGGCCTGATGACTGTGATGGGGATGCAGGGTTCTTAAAAGGTTCTGGAAGTTGTTCTACATGTGAAGACACCTAGATATACCTGAAATTAGGTCACAAGGGATTGGGACAGGAGTAAAGAGGCCTGTTGTCCCAACTTTATATGAGGAATGACACCCTCCCCCTAGCCAGGCACCCCTCACAAAGATGACAAGCATCAGTTTGCCTGTCCCAGGTTTGCTCTAAAATTCCAATCACCATAGGATGAACTGGTGGGTATCTCTGGGTGCTTAGCTCCTGGTAGGCCTGTCATCTGCCATGATCCTAGGAACCTCCCCCAAAGGCTTGAGTAAAAGGCTTGGTCCTCAAAGTGGGGAGTGTTGGGAACTAAGAAATCTAGAGACAGGTTCCAGGTCATTGCCACTGAAGAAGCCCATAGGAGCCTGGGCTTCCCCTCTCTTTTCTGTGAGTTGGTTTTACTGAACTATGCACTCCTAACATAAGATGCTGTGTCCCCCAACCAGAGCCTTAAAAGCAATAAACTGGCCAGGCACTGGTGGCTTACTCATATAAACGGGAGGCTGAAATCTGAGGATTACAGTTCAAAGCCAACCCAGGCACTAAAGTCCATGACACTCATCTCCAATTAATCACCAAAAAGCCACAAGTAAAGCTGTAGCTCAAGTGTAGAGAGTCAGCTTTGAAAGGAACAACTCAAGGAGAGTACCCAAGCCCTGAGTTCAAGCTCCAATATTGACACAAAAGGAAGGAAGGAAGGAAGGAAGGAAGGAAGGAAGGAAGGAAGGACAGAGGGTAGGAGGGAGGGAGGAAGGAAGGGAGGGAGGAAAGAAGAAGAGAAGGAAGGAAGGAAGGGGAGGGAGGTAGAGAGGGAGGGAGGGAGGGAAACAGAAAGAAAGGGAGAGGAAAGAAGGAAGGAAGGAAAGAAAGAAAGAAAGAAAGAAAGAAAGAAAGAAAGAAAGAAAGAAAGAAAGAAAGAAAAAGAAAGAAAGGAAGGAAGGAAGGAAGGAAGGAAAGAAGGAAGGAAGGAAGGAAGGAAGAGCACAAAAGAGAGAGAGAGAGAAGAAAATCTCTATGTATCAAAAGCCAGAGAAATGAACAACTAGAGAGAGAAATGGATGAAACACACAAGTGGGCATTTCACAAAAGAGGAGATACAAACATATATAGCAAGAATCGGTGAGCTTTGTTAGTGAAGAGAGAAATACAAATCTCCAAATTGAGGTACTGGAGAAATTCCATTCACACACAGGATGATCTGGGCAAGAGCTTTGTTCCACAAGATTACTCCAGAATATTGTTTAGGAGGTGCACTGAACTGATGTCCGTGCACATGACATGACTTTTGAGCCAAAGATCCACTCTTGGGTGTTTGCTGGTTAATGGGAGATAAGAGTCTCACTTACTTTTCTATCTGGGCTGGCTTTGAATCCTGATCCCAGATCTCAGCCTCCTGAGTAGCTAGGAGTACATGAGCCATGGGCACTGGGGATTTCTCAGGGCTCTTTGATGATGATACAAACAACTGTCTTCTCTCCTCACTTGATTTTGTGCACGGCTTTGCTTCAGCTTTCTTCTTCCATGGAAGTCAGCCCTGTTGGGTTGAGGGAGGTACACCCAGCCTCCAGCTGGGAACTACACAGGTGCCTGCACTGCACTCTCTCCAGGCAGGCCAGAAAGCTGTGCCATCCTCCATGGATTTACTCTGCAGAGACTGTGTGCTGACTATGAAAATCTAGCCACTACTCACCTCTGCTAAGGTCAGAACTTCTCTTCTCTCTCTCTCTCTCTCTCTCTCTCTCTCTCTCTCTCTCTCTCCTCTCTCTCTCTCTCTCTCTGTCTCTCTCTCTCTCTCTGTCTCTCTGTCTCTCTTTCTCTCTCTCTCTCTCTCTCTCTCTCCTCTCTCTCTCTCTCCTCTCTCTCTCTCTCATCTCTCTCTCTCTCTCTCTCTCTCTCTCTCTCACACACACACACACACACACACACACACAAATAAAAACATAAAACGTTCCAGGTAAAATACCTTTAAAAAATCTCAAAAATTTAAAAACATTAACCAAGCTATAAATGTGTGAAATTTAAAAGAATGGAATAGGCCTACAAGGTTAAACTAAATAGCTTTCTCCTGTCCCACCCTGTACTTCCTGGTTTCCCAGAAGAAAAAGCTCTTTTCATGTTGCACCAGTAAGTCTGAAGATCTGCTTACATAGCTAACTTCTGATGTTTCCCGTTCTCAGTGTGATCCCTGCCCTCCCTGCCCTGGAAGGTGGACATGATCTCTCTCTTTACCCCTTTGGGTCCCCAGCAGTAGGCAGTACCTCACACAAGTTCACACACTTTCCCTCATTCATTGTCAACAACGCAATGACATCCTAATTCTGGATGGATTGAGAATACAAAAGTTCCCACACTCCTTCCCAAAGCCCCATTGTTCTGTAGCCATGGTAACACATAGAAGTAGTCAGTGCTAAACCCTTTCACTGGCCTCAGGGAACATGTTTCCCAGCCAACCAATCATTGTCAGCCCCTCCCTGAACTCAGCCAATCAGGAAACAGATTTTCTCTTCTAATCCAGATGAATGCCAACTCTCTAGTCAAGTAATCTTTAAGGAAATAACAGATGACGGCACCCTCAGCCTCTCTGGTTGGCTACCTTGCTCCACTTCTTGGAGACTGCCTGAGCAGCACAACTCTGGTTTGCCTAAATTAACAATAAATTCAATTTTGTTTCTTATTTTGGAGTTGAAAGATGCTTTAAGCATCCTTGACAAAATTAATATTCACTGCTTACATTGTGACCAAGTTAAGATCTACAATAAAGCCCTTGCCGGCATAGCTTTTATATTTACCTGGAGTTAATGATTGCTTTACTTTTTTCTGCTTACATTTTCTTTTTCATTCTTGCATAACATTTTTTATTTTACCTAGAGGCAATAAAAAAAAACAAAACAATTGTTTGTTTTTGTCTGTGCTTGTCCCTGATTCATCTCCAAACTCCTCTCTACTTCCTTTTTGGAGTTGTTTCTTCCATTGTGTTCCAATGTATTTGCTTATTTAACCAAGTTGATGCTCCTGCAAAGTTTCCCTGACTCTTGACCTCTTCTTCTGCTTTGTGCTCAGGGCCTAGTCATTGTGACATCTCACTTGATTGTGGGCTGAAGGATGAACCCCCAACAGCTCTCCACCCCTTTCACCTCCTGTCTCCTACTGCCTGAGACGAGATAGCCTTCTTTTGGAAAAGCCAAACAAGAGGAGAGTTGTTTGGCTGCTGCTATCATTTCAGTTGTGTCTATTCACAAGCTCATATGTTGAAATCTTAACTTCACTAACTCACAGTGCAACTGTATCTAGAAATGAAGCCTTTGAAGAAGTAATTAAGATGAAGCTCTTAGTAAAAACCCTAATTTAGAATGACTGGTGACCACATGAGATTAGGACATAGGCAATGCAAACACCTGACATGTGAGAATACAGGGATAAAATGACTCTTGATAAGCCAATAAGAAAGGTCACAGAAGAAATAAGACTTGTTAACACCTTTATCTCAGAATTCATCCCCTCTAATTGGGAGAAAACAAATTTCAGCTAAGTACTCCAACTGATACTTTATGGCAGCTATGGACAAGTCATAAAGCTGGTATGGCATTCCCTGATGGGGAAAACAAAAACTGAATTTTGAAGAATGTGCTCTATTTTCTTTCTGAAATTACTAACAAGAATCTTCCAGTGTTCTGAATCTTGAACCATCTTATCTAACCTATGCTAACTTACCTCTTTGTCCCTTCTAAGGACTTGTGCGACCTCCTGTTTGTCCTCAGTGTTCTGAAAGTTGGAATGTGGTTTTAGCAAGGTCATCTTTCCTATTTGCTTTTGTTTGAGCTTGTCCCCATCCTCATGTAGTCTAGGTTTTGGCAGGATTGTGGAGGGGCCCACTCGCTAGGTGCATCTAGCTCGGGCTGGATGTTGGTGATTGCCTTCCATCCTCACTGGTGTCTGATGGAATGTCTGGTTCCTATCTTGGTTGATGGCCACTTGAAGCTCAACACGTAGTGTCTTCTTCATGTCACCTCACTACAAATGGCTCAGGACAGGGAGCAATTGGGGCAGGCCTACTTGGCCTCCTCCTGGGGTTCCCAGAGGAAATGATACTCTGAGCTCATCTGGGAGTTCCATCCATCATTGTGGGTCTGTGGCAGGACTGGGGTGAAGCAGAAGGCAAGAAGCCCCATCAGCAGTGTTGAATGTCACTGCTCTCCTCCCCAACTCCTCAGCCCATATCCTGAGGCCTCATCCACTCTTTGGCACTGGTCAGGCAAACCTTAACCACCTATGAATTCCACAGGCCACCCATCTCTTGCAGACCAGACATCTTTTCCCCCAAAGCCTCTGCCCTGGGCTCAGGCGTCTCCTGTGCTGTGGGAGGTTCCACGTGGTCTTTCTACTGTGCTGTTGTTCTAAGGCAGCCCTGAGGGCCTTTCCCGTCTTTCAATTACGGAGGAGGTTCATCCCTCCCGCCTACCGTACTGAATGACTCCCACCTGACACCCACAAGTTCTGAGACCCCCTACCAGTCTCCCCAGATCTCCTGTTCCAACTCACTGGATCCTTGGTTTCATCTTGAGCTGCCTGTCTGGACTCAGGACCTTTTGCATTGCTTTGCTCTCTTGGGCACTCTTAGCCTTTCTCCAGGCTCACTGGCACACATCACTCAGGTCCTGCCTGTATATTAATCAAAGAATCACCCTGACAGAAGCATTCCAGAAGCACTTCAAGGCTGGAGCCTCACTCACTGTCATGCCCGGCTCTCCCACCATGGTGGCACCAGCACAGAGCCAGCACTTGGTAAATGGTTGGTATTAACCAACACTGAAGCAGAGCATTGACTCGTACCACATAGCCTTTCTTTTCTGCTGTGAAGACCCTGAAGACACCTTCCCAGGCCCAGAGCCTCCCTCCCCACCAGGCAACCCACTCAGTGGAGAAACAGGAGGAGCAGCACAAAAGTGGCCAAGGCCACAGTAGCTGGTTAATGAGGACTCTGAATGTCATTCAAGCCAAGCACTCTCCTGACTATGTGTCTCCAGTCTCAGAGCCAGGAGGGTACTGGGGCCACCCCTACTCAGGACTTGTGAAACCAACCCAGGGACCCCCATCTGAGCACCTGCAAGTCTTCCCGGGGCCATTCTGACTTTTTTTCTGGTGCCCATAATGGGACTTGAACTGGGCACCTGGGTTCTATCACTTAACTCTTTTGCCCAAGGATGGCATTCTACTACTTGAGCCCAACTCCTTTCTAGCATTTTGCTGGTTAATTAGAGATAAGAATTTTCCCTGGCACTGGTGGCTCATGTCTGCAATCCTAGCTACTCAAGAGGCTGAGATCTGAGGACCAAGGTTCAAAGCCAGCTTGGCAGGAAAGCCCATGAGACTCTTATCTCTAATTAACTACCAAACAAAAAAAAGCTAGAAGTGGAGCTGTGGCTCAAATGGTAGAATGCTAGCTCAGAAACAGCACCCAGGGTCTGAGTTCTAGCCCCAGGACAGCACAAAACAGACTTTTCTGTCCAGCATGGCTTTGAACCATGATCCTCAGATCTCAGCCTCTTGAGTAGATAACATTACAGGCGTGAGCCACCAACACCCAGCTTTATTCTCAACTTCTGACTCAGCATAGTCAGGACTCGTATCCCTTGCCAACACCACTGGCAAAGCATTTCCATTCATGTTCTCAATTCAGACCTGGCTCTTTCCCCCTCAGCCAGGCTCAGAGCTGGAGAGGAAGAAACACACTCACACATGATTTAGTTAGTGGGAGATTTAAAAAGCAGCCAACTCTGTGATGCAGATGATATCTATGAAATAAGGCAGCAGAATCATCACAGTTTTCTTTATCTCTTTTATGTTCCAAATAGAGATTAAGTCTGTCTAAAATGATGCTTTTAAAAGCCATGCTATGCTGACTCTCTGCTACCGTATCCACCGCTGTCCACATGCCGGGCAGAGCAGGTATTAGCCTGTCCCCATGGGCTCTCCTCTTCACATCTCACCCTGTCTGGCCTTCCTACACCTAGATTCTCTACAGGAAATTCTCTACAAGGAGCATTCAGAGAATGTGCTGACATCTTCAGGCCTGCTCCAGGGACTTTGTCCAGGTTTTAATCCAGTCGCTTAAGGATTGGTAGCCCATGGGCGATTCCATTCCTGGCATGCAAGCTTACAAGATACAAACAGGCCTGCCTTTCATATGCTCCAGCTTATGACTTCCTCTAGCTTTGCAGAGGTGTAAAAATGAGTTGCATTCAGTAGAAAGTTTGAATTTAGATGTTTTGCTAGACTAGTGGTGCACACCCATCCCTCATGATGGGGTTGGGGAGCAGCACGGAGCCTGGCCCCCAGTCAACCACCCAATCGCAATGGGAGGAAGCG
Source organism: Dipodomys merriami (assembly GCF_024711535.1). Lineage (NCBI taxonomy): Eukaryota > Metazoa > Chordata > Mammalia > Rodentia > Heteromyidae > Dipodomys > Dipodomys merriami. The sequence goes on from NW_027205381.1 coordinate 7,323,724, forward strand.
TTGTGTCCTGAGTTGTTGCCATGGTACTCATTCAATCATAAGATGTTCAACATATTATGAACTAGGCTCTGTGAGGCCAGACGCCAGTGGTTCACAACTGTAATCCTAGCTACTTGGGAAACTGAGCTCAGAAAGGTCAAGATTACAGGCCAGCCTGGGGGGGAAGTTCAAACAAAGGTTGGACAGAGTGAGAGACATTCATCATCCTAGCTATGGTGAAATGCTTACAGAGGAAGATCACGACCGGTGTCAGCCATGCACAAAGTAAGACTCACCTCAAATAGCCAGGGCTAAAAAGGCTAGAGTTCAAATCTAGAGGGGAAGAAAGGAAGAAAGGAGAAAGAAAGGAAGAAAAGAGAAGAAAAAAAGAGAGGAAGAAAAGCTTGTGTTAGGTGATTTTTCCCAATAGCAAGCTGCTATAAGTATTCCAAACATATTTAAGGTAGGTGAGGCTAAGCCTCAATGTTCTCTAAGTTAAGTGTACTCAGTGTTTTTGTGTCTCACAATCTTTCAGCTGAAGAGGGGTTTGTTTGGATGTAACCTGTGATGAGCTGTGAGCATCAGTACTGGGAATGAACTCCTCTCAGTAGCCCTCCAACAATAACTCTCAGGAGTCTGAATGTAAATACCTTAGGTCCTGCCCATTGGGTAGATGACTCTGAAGTGTGTGTACCTATCAGCCAGTTCTCTGCAGGAAAGCTACATTCTCTGTAGTGTTTGCTAATTGCTGTAGAGTAAATGATTCCACCTAGGCACACAGAAGACACTGCACCATCAGCTCTAGAATCAAGTTTTCCTTGCCAGTTACCAGGCCTTCCCTTTCCAGTCTCTTCTTCCTGAGATGGCACTACCCCATACCAACCATAGGGGCAGCACCTACTTTGAGGAGTAAAGTTTTGTACTAGTAGGATCCACAGAAGGCAGTCACTTTTTACATGAGGGAGCCAGGTCCAGGGAGGAATTAGTGGCACCTGGATCCTACGCCAGTTGCAGAAGATCTGGTTTCAGAACTCCTGTCCCCTGACTCCCAGGCCTGGGGTCACACTGGATTAAGCCACTTCTACAATTTGATATCTGAAAGCCATTTTAGCCTCGCGAAGTCTCACTCACACACCCAGCTACAAGACTCAGGAGAGTGCCACCCTTCCATACCTGCTAGAGCCTCTGTGCTTGGAGAAGAGCCTTTGTGAGAGAGCAGATACAGAGCCTGGAGGGCCTGCAGGACAGTGAAAGGGAAGAGTCAGGAGCGGACTTTGAGGGAGGCAGCCAGGGTTCAGAATTCTCACTCATTCACATCTAAGGTGAGTCAGGACACTGCTTTCACTGCTACAGCCTCTGCACTGTGCAGTTCTAATGACCGTACCGACCCCCCATGCAGGGCCCAGCACTGAGCCCAATGCAGAGGGGAGGATGAGAATGCCCAGGAAGAAGCTAAAGAAAAGCATCCCCAGATTTCTATCCAGCTTTGGGAATAGAAGAGCTTCATCTCTCTTCTGAAAAGTGGAACCAAGTCTGCAGCAGGCTGCTGGCCAGCATGGGGCAAGTGGACAAATGAGAGGTAAAGGTCAGCCTTGTGCTAGCAGGCCCCAGAGGGTCACCACAAGGCTGCCACGGCTACCACGAAGCTGCCACAGCTTCATCTGTTAGCCGCTGAAGAAGAACTGTTATCAGCTACTACCTGGGCTTGCAAAGGGAGCAACTGCTGTCTTCAAAAGCACTCCTAATATCCTCTTGTTTGTCTTGCTGTTACTGTTTGGGGAATTGTTGTGGTTGTTGTTGTTGCTTGCTTGCTTGCTTGTTTGTTTCAGATAAGGTCTTCCAAAGAAAATCATTTAAACCACATCTGAGTCACTCTTCTAGGTGACCCAGAGTAAGCTTTGCTCATTATAATCCCATTGCATTGCAGAGTACACCGTTCTGGAGTACTCTGTTCTACCATCTTTGATATATGAAGCAGCATGACCTGCGAATGAGCATGCTCAGGAATGTACCCCCTCCAAGTCTTTCAATATGAATATGCATCAGTCTCCCTAGAAAATTCCTCTTACTTCCTAAAGGCATTGGAGTTATCCCCAGTGCTCCCCACACTTGTAGCTTCAGTCTGATTTCCTGGTGGTGCTAACTGGATCTGTGCACATTGTTTGTACACCAGCACTGTCTTGAGTCAAGGTGCATTCACCCCCATAGCTCCTCTCAGGAGAAATGGCTCCATCACAGAGCTCTCCTGCGCTAACCACTAGAAACAGGGGCATGGGAAGACTCACATCAGGGTTCTACCTTTTGGGTTGACAGAATTAGTTGTTGCCCCTTTGTTTTTCTATTTCCTGTTGAACTGAATTATACAATGACTGATTGATTTGAACTTATAAACTTTCACCAAGGATAGTTATCAACTGTTTGCCGTTGGAATTGGTAGGAATTTTTTTAAAGCCATTATCCAGGTGCCTGTAATTGTAGCTACTCAGGAGGCTGAGATCTGAGGATTGTAGTTCAAACAGCCCAGGCAGGAAAGTCTGTGAGACTCTTGTCTCCAATTAAATAGTAAAAAGCCAGAAGTGAAGCTGCAGGTCCTAGTACACACACACACACACACACACACACACACACACACACACACACACACACACACACACACACACACACACACACACACACACACACACACACACACACACACACACACACACACACACACGGATTGTGAGATCATGCTATCTGGACAGAAGCAAGCTCTCCCAGCAGCTGATACTGAGGTGAGAAGAGATCAAATTGTCCTTGCCCAAGGGGTTTCCTATAGCTCAGGACCCAAGTAGCCCCATGCAGGAAATGGGCAGATCTGGGTTTTCAGCCTATTCTGTTTCCCATGAACCATATGGCTTAGAGGCCATTCATTATTGCCTGTCTACAGCCAGCTAAGAGAGCTTAGGAACCACTTGGCAAAGCCCAGAGCTCCACTCCTGACAAGGATGAGCACCTAGCATCCAGTACTTCTCTTCTCTTCCTGTCCAATCACACACTGCTTTTATTATGTGCCTATATACACATCCTCCAAGCTGGGTCCCTGACCTCTGGGGCTCCAATCTCTCCTGCCCATGTAGAAAGAGTATGAGGGAATGTGAGAATCACCTACCTGCAGGCAGGATGCCTTCCACAGTCAGCACTCCAAGCATCTCACACCATAACTCCATTAACCTTCAAAGTCTTTCTCCAACTTTAGAGGTAAAGTTATTATGACACAAAGAAATTAAGTAACCTATCCTTGGCCCAAGGCCAGAGGAACACAGTCAGAATTGAAATCCAGGGGTCACTCTTGTAGCTCTCTTGCCTCACTGTGTCCAGACAGCAGCAACTGGCACATGTGTGCTCCTTAGGCTCAGATCAGGGAAGTGGGATCTGTGGTCACCTGCCTTGGATGTGGTCCTGAAGAAGCAAAGGTGGGATGTACTGTCAGGGTCACACTGCTGGGTTGAGTGTGATCTTGGCCACCTGCCGTGGACGTGGTCCTGAAGAAGTGACTGTGGGGTGCACTGTTGGGGTCGCACTGTGGGGCTGAGTGTGAAAGGAGAGCAGGATGCACCATCAGGGTCACACTGCTGAGCTGAGTGTGGAGGGGAGAGCCACTGCCCCCCAAACACTTAGATGCTCTAAATTCTGTTCTATTTTGGGAATCACTTACTCACTCAGCAAACCTTCCTGTGCCAACCTTCTGCTACAGGGATGAGCAGGGTTAGGCTCTGGCAAGGGCTCTGACTGCTTTGAATTTGGGCCATACAGAAGCAGCTGGAAGCAGTATGGTGCATGGGACCCTGGCCTGGAGGATGAGATGACAGAGAGGGAGAGCCAGCCAGGGTACCTCATCCAGGAGTGCACACAGGGAAGCATCCTGCAGCAGAGCAGTGAGGATAAAGGAAACTGGAAAACTATGACCAACAGCTTGAATCATTAGCTTTTCTATATTCCTCTACTCCTGTTACTAACCAACATCAGCAGAATAATCATCAACCATCTACTCCACCATTCTACTCCCTCATCACTGTGGTGTGGCTATGGGTCTCCCTCACAGATGCACATGTTGGGGCTTAGCCCCTGGTACCACAGTGGTGAGGTTGAAAGAGCAGATGAGCTACCTCGGTCATGGCAACACAACCTTTGAAGAAGGGTAAGTACTCATCTAGCTAGAGTAGGTTGTGTCTCCTGTGCCTGCATCAGTCCCTCCACCGTGTGTCATCTCGTTACACTTAAGGCTGCCTCATGTGTTTGTTCCTTCTGGACATTGCCAGGCCCATCTGCTGTCTACTGTGTTGTGACTTAAGATGTTTTCTCTTTTCAGGTACCAGAGTTTTGAGCCAAAATAAACTTTTTTCCCATTCTTGTTTTGGAAGTACTGGGAGTAGAACCAGGACCTTACACATGCTACACAAGCCCTCTACCACTTGAGCACCAGGTATATGGTTATAGGAACACAAAACATACAACATATGTATTTGTCTAAGAGAAAATAGAACATTTATTGACAAGTGTGCAATTTTATGTGTGGGATAGCCAGAACACCAAAAACACTCGAATGTCATCCATACCTACATTGGTCAGCAAATTTGTGTGTTTATACAATGGGATACTGCTCAAAAATATAAAAGAACAAACTATTGATACATAGAGAAATACAGATGCCAAATAATTATACCCATGCTGATTTTAGCAGTGTAAGACATTAATGAGAGTTGAAGAAAATATAAACAAATGAAAAGATACCCTGTTCATAAAAGAACTGATATTTTTCTTCCACCCACAACAATAGCAAAATCCAAAATGACTTGACTTATCTCCTACCCAAAACAACCTTCAAAATCAATCTGTATGTGATCATTTGGGTAAATGCCCAGAAGTGGGATTTCTGGGTCATAGGGGAGCTCTATGTGGAATCTCTTGGGAAAACTCCATACTACTTTCCAAAGTGTTGAACAAGTTTACACTCCCACCAACAATGAAGTAAGGTTCCCTTCTGGCTACATCCCCTCCAGCATCTGTTGTTATTAGAGTTCTTGATTATAGCCATTCTAACGGGTGAGGTGGTATCTCAATGTTGTTTTGATTTGCATTTCTTTTATGGCTAGAGAGGTTGAGCATTTCTTCATGTGTCTATTGGCCATTCTTATTTCCTCTTCAGAGAAGTTTTGCTTTAAGTTTTTAGCCCACTTATTAATTGGACAGTTGTTTCTTTGAGGATTTGTTGTTGGGGGATTTAATTTTTTGAGTTCCAGGTATATTTTATATATGAGACCCTTGTCCATTGTATGGCTAGTGACGATCTCCCAATCTGTGGGCTTTCTGTTGATCTTGCTAGCTATGTCCTTTGCCATGCAGAAGCGCTGTAGCTTCATGCAATTCCATTTGTCCAACCTTTCTTTGATTTGTTGTGTTTCTGGGTCTCTATTAAGAAAATTTCAACCTGTGCCAAGGAGACCTAGGGTTTCTCCTATTCCATCATGTAATGTTTTCAAGGAGACCTAGGGTTTCTCCTATTCCATCATGTAATGTTTTCAAGGTGTCTACTTTGACCCTGAGGTCTTTGATCCATTTGGAGTTGATTATGTTGCAGGGTGATATATAAGGATATAGCTTTAGTTTTCTACAAGTGATTAACCAATTTTACCAGCACCATTTACTGAATAGGCTGTCTTTCTTCCATTCTATTTTTTTTTAGCTCCCTTATCAAAGATTAGGTGGCTATAGGTCTGTAGGTTCATTTCTGTGTTTTCAATTCTATTCCATTGGTCCTGAGTCTCTTCTTGTGCCAGTACCAAGCTGTTTTGATTATTATGCTCACAAACAAAACCATACTAAAACTACCAACCCAACCATGTTTATTGTAGCATTATTTACCAGAGCCAAGATATGGAACCAAATCAGATGCCCCTCAGTAGATGAATGGATCGAGAAAATGTGGAATCATACACTCCAACAGAAAGAATGACATGTCCCCGTTTGTTAGGAAATGGAAAGACCTGGAAAAAATTATATTAAGTGAAGTAAGCCAGGCCCAATGAAACATAGGTCTCATGGTTTCCCTTATTGCAATAACTAGTATATCTGAGGCAAGCAGAAAAGGTCAGATAAGATAATGTTAAGTGAAATGAACCCCAAGATAAGGACACAAGTGTTTTTTTTTTCTTTCTTGCTATTGCTTTAACATATTTCTAAGTACTATGTGATTTTTTTTGTTGCTTTGTATGTCCCTCACCCATGGTATAACCCCTGTTTTCACTGTATTTGATACTGGTATAATTTGGGGAGAGGAAAAGAAAAAACAAATTATTTAAACAGGGATACAGGTTGACCGATTGCAACAATGAGATGTACAAGATGCTATGTCAAAAAATGAACTTTACAATTTAGGCAGGGTGAGGGAGTGGGGGGGAGTGTAGTTGTGGAGATGGGAGGGAAGAGATGGTAGGGGAAAAAACAAAGGAGGAGGCAGCAATGCTTGATAAGAAATGTACTCATTACCTTGCTGGTGTAACTGTAACACCTCCTCTGTACAGTATTCTCACAATAAAAACTTATTTTTTAAAAAATCTATCTGTAAATGTAATCTCTAAAAAGATTCCAAAGTCATTTTTAACTGAAATAGGAAAAAATGATTTCAGGCTGGGCACCAGTAGTTCATATCTGTCATCTTCTGAGATCTGAAGATGACAGTTCAAAAGTAGCCCAGACAAGAAAGTCTGTGAGACTTCTATGTCCAATTAGCCACCAAAAAAGAAAGCTGAAAGTGGAGATGTAGCTCAAATGGTAGAGTGTTAGCTTTTAGTACAAAGCTCAGGGGAAGTACCCAAGCCCTTAGTTCAAGCCTCAAGACTGGCACACATACAAAAAAATCTCAAAATTCATAAGAAATCACCAAAGTCTCAGAATAGCCCAAACAACTTTGAGTAAGAAGAACAAAGCTGGAGATATCATATTTTCTCATTTACATATACTCTCTGGAGAAGCTTGGCACCCTAGTTCATGCCTGATATCTCAGCTACATGGAAGGCTTGAGACTGGGAAAATGTAAGTGGCAGAACAGGAAGTTCAAGAAGCACAAAAAGATTCATAAACCCTCTCCCCATCTTAATGAAAAAAAGCTAGCCATAGCATGTACCTATCATCTTAGTTATAATGGGACATAAGAATAGGAAGACTGTAATCTAGACCAGCCCCAGCATAGGGTGAGACCCTATCTTGCCAAACAACTTAAATTCTAATTCTATTTTACAGCTTAAATAAAATTTTATTTTTCTACTTTATTTTGGTGGTGTTACTAGAGGTCTAGTGCAGGGCCTTGTACATGATCAGCAAATGCCATATACTGAGATACAATTCAGTCTGACTTTTTTGTGGGTATATACGCTGATATTGGGGCATGAAATCAAAGCCTCAGGCTCTTGCTTAGATTTTTCACCCAAGGTTGCCTCTCTGCCACTTGAGCAATACTTTCACTCTAGCTTTTTGCTGGTTAATTAGAGATATGAGCCTTATGAACTTTCCTGCCTGGGCTGCCTTGGAACCAGTCCTCAGATCTCAGCCTCCTGAATACCTAGGATTATATGCCTGAGTACCCAGCTCAGTCTGACTTTTTTCTTCAACGTGAGCAAATGACCAATAGATATGTGTACAGATTCTCAACACCTGGAATCAACAGGTAAACACACATTCAATCACACCAATTGTCATCTCATATCATTAAAATGCCTGTTTTCAAAGAGCAAATGGAACAAGAATTGGTAATGATATGGAGGGGGAAAAAAGTTCTTCATACTACTGGTGAGAATGAAAATGAGTATGACCCTATAGAAATCATATGAGAGCTCCTCAAAAAATTTAAAAAATATAGCAGTCTAGCTTCTGGGTTTATAACCAAAGGAGTCTAAATGATATCAGCTTCTCAAGAGATAGTATCACCAGGCCCTGGCACTCCCACGTCTGTAATCCTAGCTATTCAGGAGGCCAAGATCAGAGGATTGTTATTCAAAACAAACCCAGGCAGTAGAGTCTAGGAGATCCTTATCTCCAACTAATCCCCAAAATCCCTAAGTGGAGCTGTGACTAGAGTGGGTAGAGCACCAGCCTTGGGCTGAGTGCCTAAGCTTGAGTTCAAGGCCCAATATCACACAAGACACCCCATGTTTATTACTGTATTATTCACAAGAGCCAAAATATAGAAGCAACCAATGTGTCTTGGACAGAAGAGTGGGTAAAGATATGGTTCATGTCTATCTGTATCTCCCCACAGAGCAATGCCAGCAGTTTTCCTGGGGCTTCAGGCTTGTGCACTCCAAATAGCCTTACCACCAGAACAAAACAGACCCTAGGATATAGCCCCTGTCTCAGCTCCTCAGCTACTCCTGTCTCTTCCATCTCACCAGCAATGGCAGCCACTCAAGGCCCAGAGTATGGAACCATCTCCTCCTGTCCACACCCACTCCTGGGAGGCTCCCCATCCCAGCCATGGCTTACTGACATGGCACTCCCCATCCTACATCTCTGCAGCAGGCTTTGGCTCTCGCCTAGAAATTTGCCTGTCTAGCCTATTCCTCCACTAAGGCTCCCAGGCCTAATGATTGTTTCTAGGCTGCCACATCCCAAAAAGAATCAGCTCTCCTTTCCCCAAGACCTGTCCCAGCACAGCCTTCTAGCGCACAGGTGTCACGACCATCCTTCCATCTGCTTATGTTCATTTTCAACTCTTCCTTTTACTCTTTATTCACATAGGGAAACTCAGCCCAGCCTTCAGTATCTTTCCAGCAAATAAGACAGGCAAAAATCCCTCCCGTGAAGGCTATAGCTATGGCTCAAGTGATAGAACACCTGCCTAGCAAGTGCAAAGGCTCAGTACATCCTAAATAAAGAGCTCATGCATGCACGGAACTACATATCATGCAGCAGATGGGTAGCATATCAGAAAGGTGTTCATCTTAGAGGGATCCAGATAGCCAGAAAAGGTAGAGGCAGTAGAAAGAGAGCCACACTTGAACTGTGGCCAGAGTACAGGGTTGGGGACTGGAAAGTGAATCACAGAGCTAAAGCATTTTGCGCAGAGAGAGGCCATTCACAAACTCTCAGGTAAGCTCAAAGACAGTGAGGAGCTCGGGGTAGATGGGACATGGTGAGGCAGAAAATTGCAAGTGGTGCTGTCAACCCTGCGGTGGTGGACAGATCACACAGTGCCTCCTGAAGAGAGACGAAGCTCTGAACCAGGTCTCTGGGAAGAGGAGTGATGCCATCTGCCTTTCATCTTTTGAAGACAGCTTTGCTGGTATGGAGAGCAGACAGACCTTGGTCAGTGGAGGAGCAGGAAGGGAGTCCACTGGGGCTGATATGGCAATCCTGGTGGAGCTAGAAGAGAAAGTGACCATGGTGAGAATGGGTCAGAGTTAGGTAGACTTTCAACAGGAGCCAATCGGACTTTCTCCCCTGGAACCTGCATGAGAGAAAGTGAGGAGGCCAGGGCAGCCCTGGGATGTTGTCATGAGCATCTGAGACCTGCAGCCGCTATTTGCCTAGGCCTGGGAAGATAAGGCCTTCATAGGAGGGAGTCCATTTTGGTCAAGCTCAGGAGATGTCACCAAACTGGGGCCTTCCAGACCTAGCCTTAGGAGAGACCACCAGAGAGATACATTGGGCTTCCACACATGAGTATTTTGGAAGTTTGGGCCTCCAGCAAAGGAGGCTGAGAAGGAGCAGCTGGGGGATGTGTCGGTGTAAACACTGAACTATTGGCCTCCGCTGGCCAGGCAACCCTGCCCCCTCTGAATAGCCTCACCTCCACATTCAAATTAAGGACATTTATTTATCCTCTGCAGCACAGGGCTGGGACCAGAACCAATAGAAGAGTCTCATGCTTATAAAGACATTATAGGCTCACCATCCATGTTAGGGGTCAAAAGCCCCCTGTGGGAAGGTCAAGGAAGACAAACAGACTAAATACAAGAGGAAGAATGGTAGAATACAACCATAATACTCAGTGTTCATGAGTGAAAATGGGACCAGTAACTTCAGGTAGGTTGGGATAGATATAGGGAGGATCCAGACAATAATCAAGATGCATTGTCTGTACAAACTTACACGTTGGCTTGAAATCTATTTGTAAAACTACGTAAAGATATGTAAAGCCGGGAGTCGGTGGCTCATCTGTAATCCTAGTTACTCAGGAGGCTGAGATCTGAGAATTGTGGTTCAAAGCCAGCCTGGGCATGTGTGAACATGTGTGCAAACACACACACACACACACACACACACAATGGGAAGTCAACTTTGCAGGAGCAACTTTCTTGATGCTGGGGAAAAACTGACAAGTATGAAAATTCAGTCATTCAGTTCAGGATTCTGTGCATCTTAAGAAGGGCTACACACATGTTTCTTGGCCCTACACACACACACACACACACACACACACACACACACACACACACACACACACACACACACACACACACGCCATTGTCATTCTATCAATAGCCTGCTTCCACTTAGACAATTGAGGGGCAGAGTACCAGACTTGCTCAGAGCTCTGTCCTCTAGGCTTTGTCCACATCCCCCTTTTTCCTCCACAAAAGCATGGCCCCCTTGGGATGGGAAACCTGCTGGTATAACACCACACAAGCTTCCTAATCTGTCTGCTTTCTGCATATGCTTTCAAAAAGCCTGGCTCTCAAAAGTAAAAGCTAAGTATTTCAAACTGTATCTCTTCTGTCTGCTTTAAGGGCATATTTTGGGATCAAGTTCATAATAAGGCATAAAGTATTAGTGAAGGTTCTACTGACAAAAAGAATCAGTAGGAGAGGAAGAAAGGGGTGACAAATAGGTAGACAGATAGACAGACAGATGGATGGATGGACAGACACACAGATGATAGATAGATAGATAGATAGATAGATAGATAGATAGATAGATAGATAGATAGATAGATAGATAGATAGATAGAAAGGTGGATGGACTGACGGACAGACAGATGGGTGGGTGGATAGATAGATGGATGGATGGAAAGATGGACAGATGGATAGATGGTTGGTTGGATGGATGGATGAATGGACAGATGGATGGAAGGATGGACGGATGGATGGATGGATGGATGGATGGATGGATGGATGGATGGATGGATGGATGGGTGACTCATGTGATTTTGGAGGCTGACATCTGCAGGTAGCAGCCTGGAGACCCAGGACAGTTGCTGGTGGATTCCCAGCCCACATCCAAAGGCATGAGACCCCGGAGCCAACAGTGCCTTTTCAGCCTAAGTACTGGCCAGCTCAAGACTCAGAAAGAGCTGGTGTTTCAGTCTACATCCAAAAGAAGGAAGGCTAGCACCAAGTTCTGGGCAGCAAGGCTCAAGTTCCCCCTAGCTTAGCCTCCTGATTCTATGACCATCCTCAACTGATTGGGTGAGGCCCACCCAACGAAGATGACCTACTTTATCTAATTCACTGATTAAAATGTTATTCACATCCAGAATTTTTCTCCCAGATACATCTAGAATTATGTCTGACTCAATGTTCAGGCACTCTGTGGCCTAGCCAGCTACTCCTCAAATAACCACTCGGGAAAAAGGGGAGGAGACAGCAAAGAGACTGTGTACTATACTGATTTCCATCTCTAGGTTTTGCTTGAAGGCTCTTCTCACCCATCCTTCCCCCTTGTGGCTTATTCTGGTCCAACACACAGATACTCCTCCTGTCTGACTTCTCACTCCAGGAAACACGGAAGGTAGGGCTGATAAGAACAGGCTGGGATGGTATCTACCCAAAAGGAAATTGCATCCAGACAACTTGTACCCCTTCATCATCCAGGCAGTGCCCACTAGGTGATAGGAACAACTGCCATCAGCAGAGGCCCAAGCCACTCCCCTCAGCATGCCAATGAAAACAGAGATGTCCATTTATGGGGGCTTGCCTGGGGTAATCGCCACCCCTGCCTCCAGATGGCCCCTTCCCCCAGGAAAGACTCAATAGTCTGGAAGCACTGCTCAGAGACTGACAGGTAAAAATAGCTTTGGATCAAAGAGGTAATTTCCTCATTGTGTCTCCAAGGACAGATCAGAGGCCTGGGCTGCATGTGGGCACATCAGTTCTTGCTCTTGGCAGGAGTTTCAATGCATTCCCTCCACAGGAATAGAAGAGTCTGCCAGCGTGGACATCTAAGCTGAGATAATAGGCCAGGGACCAGGTTTTTCCTCTTGCTGACCCACTCCTGGCCATCAAGGTCCATGCTAGTGTTTATACAGGCAAGCCAAACCCAGACAGCAACAGATGGAGTAGAGAATCCATTTGTGACCACAGATAGATCCTGGTGGGTAATGACAACACCCTCCATTGTCTGACTGCTCCCTGAAACTGAACACCAGCACACTACCCCATGTTATAGGTGGGGAGACCAAGGCTTGGGAGGTCACAGCATTTTACCAGGAGTCCCTAGGCTCAGCCACCTAGAAGCCAGAGGTCTTTTCCACAGAAGCCTGAAGTCTTTCTTTCCCACAGAAGTCTTCAGTCTTGAATGAGGCCTGGCAGCTAGAGGTCTGAGACCAGATGCTGATCAGAGATCAGGGCTAGGACAGCCTCTCCCTAGCTAGTGGATAGCTGTGGTCTCCTGGGGCCTCACTGGAAGGTGAGTACAGATCAAAGTGTCTGGCCTTTCTTCCTACAAAGGCACTAATACCATCTCAGGCCCCAGGCTTCTAATACTACCACATATGAATTGGGATACACAAGTCACCTGTGGCTGCCCTCCTACACCCACCCAGAGCCCTGCTGCCTCTTTGCTTTCAGGCCCTGGGCCTTCATGAGCAGTGATTGCAGGCAATAGGGATGGGGCTCACTACAGCTCCCTGCAGCAGCCTGAGGGGCTTCATCTGGCACTACCCACTCTCCACCGTGGGTACCGGCTCTCCCTCTCTCTCTCTCTCCTTTCTCTTTCCTCTCTCTCTCTCTCTCTCTCTCTCTCTCTCTCTCTCTCTCTCTCTCTCTCTCTCTCTCTCTCTCTCTTTCACTCTCTCTCTCTCCCTCTCACTCTCTCTGTCTCCCTCTCTCTCTCTCTGTCTCTCTGTCTCTGTCTCTCTCTGTCTCTCTGTCTCTCTCTGTCTCTCTCTGTCTCTGTCTCTGTCTCTGTCTCTGTCTCTCTGTCTCTCTGTCTCTCTGTCTCTCTGTCTCTCTGTCTCTCTCTCTCTCTCTCTCTCTCTCTCTCTCTCTCTCTCTCTCTCTCTCTCTCTCTCTCTCTCTCTCTCTCTCTCTCGTGCTAGTCCTGGGGCTTGAACTCAGGACATGATGTTCTCATTTCACTTTCTTTTTAATATTTTTTATTATTAGCTTTACAGAGCTACACACAGGAGTTGTTATTTGACTTCTTTTATCTCAAGGTAGACACAGTACCTCTGGCCTTTTTGCTAATTAATTAGTAAAAATTTCTCCCAACTTTCCTGCACAGGCTGGCTTGGAACCTAGATCCTCATGTCACAGCTTCCTGAGTAGCTAAGATTACAGGCAGGGCCACCAGCACTCAGCCTTCTCCCAGCTATTTTGAGCACCATTAACTATAGTCACTGAGCTGGACAATGGAACACCAGACCTTACTTCTCCTATTGCTGTGCCCATGAACCAGCCTCTGCCCACCCTCATCTCCTCTTACCCTCACCTTTCATAACCTTTAATCTTCCATCTACTTTCAGAAGACAGACATTTTTTTTTTTTGATGCTAGACTGGGGACTTAAACTCAGGGCCTGGGCACTGTCCCTGAGCTATTTTTTACTAAAGACTAGAGCTCTAACACTTGAGCCACAGCTCCACTTCTGGCTTTTTGGTAGTTTTATTGGAGATAAGAGTCTCACAGACTTTTCTACCTGGGCTGGCTTTGAACTGTGATCCTCAGATCTCAGCCTCTTCAGTAACTAGGATTACAGGTGTGAGTTATTGCACTTGGCTGAAATTGACTTTAATTCCACATGTGAGTGTGATCATGTGACATCTGACTTTCTACATCTGGACAGACTCACTTCTTGAGGGTGCTAACAAGGTGATAAGAGTGTAAGAATGAAGAAAGCTGCCCCTGTGTCTGGGAGCACCCTGATCAGCACAGGCTGTCCACAGAGAAGTCAGCAGACTTGCTACTGTACTGCCTCAGCTGCCAAGTCAGGCTCTGGAGAGCCTGCCCTTGATGTGAGACTCAGTATCAGGATGTGTCCACTTAGGAAAATAAATAAGGCGCCAAACACCCTAGACAAAAGCCAGTGCTGGGTTTGCCTTGCAAATAATTCATGTTTGACCTACATCAATTTATTCCACCTCCTTTGAGTGATTAGTTGCCTTAGGAAGCTAAGGCACCTGAGAGTGAAGGATCCAGCCTACAAGAAGGGGATAAAGGCAGGAATTGTAAAGCTAAGCAGACACTCAGAAGCAATCTGCTAGAAATTGCTATTAGATTAAGGAATTACTTGGTGAGATTTCAAATGTGTGTAGGTATGACACAAAAGAAAAAACAGGGAGAATGTATCTCTTGAATGATACAGGGGTGGGGGGGATAGGCAGAATTACTATGTATTAAATGTTATAAGACCCTGTCCCTCCCAAACTGCTCATCAGTTTAGCTGTTATGAAATAGAAACAGATTATGCTGAGAAAATCAGCCAAGAGAGGAGAAGATGAAGACAAAGACGAAGACAAAAAGGAGGAGGAGGAAGAGGAAGAGGAGAAGGAGGAGGAGGAGGAGGAGGAGGAAGAGGAGGAGGAGGAGGAGGAGGAGGAGGTGGTGGTGGTGGTGGTGGTGAGGAAGAGGAGGCTACTCACAGAAGACAAAGAGCCCAGGATGGTATTGCTAACCCAAGGCTGCCCCATGCATGGGCCCCCCAGTCTGGAAGGCTGTGTATGGGTCAGCCCTGTGCATGGGTCAGCCCTGTGCATGGGTCAGCCCCATGCCTCTCACCACAGGCTGCAGATGATAACTGACAGGGAGGGCCAAGACTGTATTCTCACTCCAAGAAACAAAGCCCCTTTTTTGTGTATGTGTATGCCAGTACTGGGGTTTGAACTCAGTTTCTCACACTCTTGTTTAGCTTCTGCACTCAAGACTGGCACTCTAGCACCTGAGCCATACCCCAACTTCCAGCTTTTTGCTAGTTGTGTCAGATAACGGTTTCTCTGCCCAGGCTGTCTTCAAGCCCAGATCCTCAGATCTCAGCTTCCTGCATAGCTAGTATTACAAGTATGAACTCAGTATTCAAGTCCTACAGAAGGCACTCTTGCCAAGCAGAGTAAAGCTGTGTCTGCAGGCTGGCCATGTGTTCCACTGTAGACCTTTGAATCTATTCTAAGGAAGCCTAATCAACCAGCAACCTGACTCCTACCATGCACATCTCTGGCTAAGCATCCACACGTTGTTCATACTGGCTCCCTTCAAACAACCCTGGGCAGTAGCTAATGCAGGTCACCACTAGCCTGGGCAGCACCATGAGGACAGCAGGTGGCTCCTCACCTGGGAGTCTGGATGGGGTGGGGGGAGGGGGAGGGGGGAGGTAAGGGAGGTATCTTTTATCCAGGCCTGATGGGTGCCTGTGCCATTTGAAAGTGCAAGGTGAAACATCATGGAGGCACACAAAAAGTGCCAGCTACTCAGCCAGGACAGAGGGAAGTTACAAGTGTATATCATCCTCACTTAGAAACCATCCATGCTCAGTCTATGGAAAGTATGCTTCTCCCCTAGTAAATTTCCTATCACTGTCACTGAAAAAAACAAAGTCCTCTACTCACAAATCATGATTTTCAGCTTCAGCTAGGGTGGAGAGCAAGGAGTGAGCCCTTCTTCCCTTTGCAAGGCTCATCCAGCATCCAGGATAGAAAGCCCTGTCCAAGGCTAAATGTCTGGGGCTGTGTAGCCAGGCTGGACACTCGGCTCACTCCCACCCTGAGAGTCTCTTCCTGGGAGGAATGAGTCACCCCAAGGCTGATGCCCACTTCCCCAAACCCCTGATTTTCCTGCTCTTTGACAGCTTTATCTTCTTGCCTGCCTTCCCCTTGCCTAGACTTACTTCATTTTGGGGAGAAGAGTCAGTACTACAAGTTCCCTGAGGCGTCATCTCTGTCTTTCTTCTCTTCAGCATAAAACAGTGAAGAGAAAATGGCTTTGGGATACAGAGAGAGAGAGAGAGAGAGAGAGAGAGAGAGAGAGAGAGAGAGAGAGAGAGAGCAGGGCCCAGCTGAGGTCCCTGGATAAGATGGGAGGATAGCCAGTTGGCTCAGTGCCAGCTTAAGCAGAGCAGGAGCACCAGCTAAGAAGCAGGCCAGGGCAGGATAAATGACAGGGAGTGGTGCCCAAAGGCTAGAATAGGCTAGGCTAAACACAGTGGAGTGGGGCTGTCCAAGATACACATAGAAGAGGGGTTATGCAAAGTAGAGGTCATCAGAGACACAGCCAGGTTGCATTTCCACAGGTGAAGCAGGGCATGTGCTTGCACTGGGTTGAAAATTGATGCAATGTCCTGACTAAGACTTCCTCACTAGAAAAGTTATAAAAATAAGATGGGACTCCCGTTGTGGCTCAGGGATAGAACACTTACCTACCATGCTCTAGGCCCCAGCTCATCCCAACACCAGAAAATAAAATCTAAGAAAAGTAACTGCAGATCTAAACAACTGCATAGATCAACTAGATTTAACAGACATCTACAAAATATTTCACCCAGCAGCATCAGAATACATGTTTTTCTCAGCAGCACACGGAACATTTTCCAAAATAGACCACATTTTAGGTCACAAAGCAAATTTGTCCAAATTAAGAAACACTGAAATAATGCCCTGCATTCTCTCAGACCACAAGGAAATAAAATTAGAATTCAACACCAAAAGCCACCAAAGAAAGTCCTGTAATACATGGAGACTGAAAAACAAACTGTTGAATTACCAGTGGGTCATGGACGAGATTAGAAAGGAAATTCAAATGTTCATGATATTCAACAAAATTGAACACACAAATTACCAGCTCCTCTGGGATACAACAAAGACAGTACAAGTTTATAGCTCTGAGTTCCTACACCAACAAATTGGAGAGATATGAAACCAACAATTTTATGAGACATCTGAACCTCCTTGAAAAAGAGCAACAAGGTAAACCCCAATCCAGTAGACAAAAATAAATAATTAAAATTAAATCAGAATTAAACAAATTAGAATCCAAAAAACCATAGAAAGAATCAACAAAACAAACAGAGTTGGCTCATTAAAAAAAATTAACAAAATTGACAGGCCCTTAGCAAATCTTATCAGAAAAAGAAGAGAACTCACCCAAATAAACTCAGAGATGAAAATGGAAACATCACCACAGAAAAAACTAAGATTCAGAGCATTATAAGGGAATACTTCTGAAACCTTTATGCTAATAAGTTTGAGAATCTGGAAGAGATGGACCTTTTCCTGCAAATATTGACATGCCAAAACTAAACCAAGATGAGTTAAACCATCTTAACAGGCCCATATCAAACACTGAAATAGAAACAGCAAAAAGAGACCTCCCATCTAAGAAAAGTCCAGGACTGGATGGATTTACAATGGAATTCTACAAAGCCTTCAAAGCAGAACTCACACCAATACTCCTCCAACTCTTCAATGAAATTGAAAGAGAAAGTTCACTACCGAACTCTTTCATAACCCTCATCCCAAAACCAGGCAGGGACTCATCAAAGAAAGAGAACTATAAACCAATTTCTTTGATGAACATCGATGCAAAACTTCTCAACAAAATTTTGGCCAATCAACTTCAACAATTCATCCAAAAAATCATACACCATGATCAAACAGGATTCATTTCAGGGATGCAAAGCTGGTTCAATATACACAAATCAATTAATATAATTCATCACATCAACAAGAGCAAGGATAAGAACCACATGCTTATCTCCATAGATGCAGAAAAAACATTTGACAAGATCCAAAACCATTTTATGATGAAGGCTCTGGAAAAAATCTAGGAATCCAGGGAACATTCCTCAATACAATAAAGGCTGTATATGACAAACTTACAGCCAGCATTATACTCAATGGTAAAAAACTAAAGCCATTTCCTCTAAACTCAGGAATGAGACAAGGATGTCCACTCTCTCCACTTCTCTTCAATTTAGTATTAGAATGCCCAGTTACAGCAATAGGACAAGATACAAACACAAAGGAATCGAAATAGGGAATGATGAAGTAAAACTCTCCCTCGTTGCAGACGACATGATCTTGTATTTAAAGAATACACTCCCAAATTACTCAAACTGATTTGAAACATTGCCAAAGTAGCAGGGTATAACATTAACCCTCAAAAATCAATGGCTTTTCTGTATGCCAACAATGAAGAGTGCAGTTGAAATCAGGACAGCAATTCCATTTGTAATAGCCCCACAAAAAATAAAATACCTAGGAATTAACTTAACCAAAGAAGTGAAGGACCTCTATGATGAAAACTTTAAAAACCTGACAAAGGAAATCAAAACAGAACTTAGAAAGCAGAAAAACCTCTCATGCTCCTGGATTGAAGGATCAGCATTGTGAAAATGGCAATACTTCCCAAGACCATCTACAAATTCAATGCAATACCTATCAATATTCCAACCTCATTCTTCAAGGAAATAGAAGAGGTAATCCAAAAATTCATATGGAACAATAAAAGACCCCAAATAGCAAAAACGATCCTTCACAGAAAGAACAATGCTGGAGGAATATCAATACCAAATTTCAAACTTTCCTACAAAGCCATAGTAATCAAAACAGCGTGGTACTGGCACAATAACAGACCTCAGGAGCAGTGGAATAGAACTGAAAACACATAAATGAACCCACAGAACTATAGCCATCAAATCTTCAATATGGAAGCTAAAGAAATAGAATGGAAGAAAGACAGCCTCTTCAGTAAATGGTGCTGGCAAAATTGGTTAATCACTTGTACAAAGCTAAAGCTAGATCCTTTATATATCACCCTGCAACAGAATCAACTCCAAATGGATCAAAGACCTTGGAGTCAAAGCAGACACCCTGAAAGCATTACAGGATGGAATAGGAGAAACGCTAGGTCTCCTTGGCACAGGTTGAAATTTTCTTAATAGAGACCCAGAAACAAAACAAATCAAAGAATGGTTGGACAAATGGGATTTCATGAAGCTACAGAGCTTCTGCATGGCAAAGGACATGGCTAGCAAGATCAATAGATCTTCACTAGCCATACAATGGACAAGGGTCTCATATCTAAAGTATACCTGGAACCCAAAAAATTAAATCCCCCAACAACAAATCCTGAAAGAAACCATCGCCTAATTAATAAGTGGGCGAAAGACTTAAAGAGAAACCTCTTTGAAGAGAAAATAAGAATGGCCAATAGACACATGAAAAAATGTTCAAACTTTCTAGCCATAAAAGAAATGCAAATCAAAATAACATTGAGATACCACCTCACCCCAGTTAGAATAGCAAAAATCAAGAACTCTAATAACAACAGATGCTGGAGGGGATGTGGACAGAAGGAACCTTACTGCATTGTTGGTGGGAGTGTAAACTTGTTCAAACACTTTGGAAAGTAGTATGGAGGTTCCTCAAAAGACTCCACATAGAGCTCCCCTATGACCCAGCAATCCCACTTTTGGGCATTACTCAAATGTTCACAAACAAGACAACACTAAAGCTACCAGCACAACTATGTTTATTGCAGCATTATTTGCCATAGCTAAGATATGGAACCAACCCAGATGCCCCTCAGTAGATGAATGGATCAAGAAAATGTGGTCTATATACCCAATGGAATTCTATGCCTCCATCAGAAAGAATGACATTGCCCCATTTGTTAGTCCATGGAAAGACTTGGAAAAAATTATATTAAGTGAAATAATCCAGGCTCAAAGAAACATAGGTCCCATGGTTTTCTTTATTTGCAATAACTAGTACATGTCTGAGACAAACAGAAAAGGTCAGATAAGATGATGTTAAATGAAATGAACCCCAAGATAAGGACACAGTGGTTTTTTCTTTCTTGCTATTGTTTCTAACGTATTTATAAGCTACCACGTGGGGCTGAGAAGGCGGCTCAGTGGTAGAGTGCTTGCCTTGCATGCCTGAGGCCCTGGGTTCGATTCCTCAGCACCACAAAAGCAAAAAGAAAAAAAGGCCGGAAGTGGCATTGTAGCTCAAGTGGTAGAGCTGAGGAGCTGGGGGACAGTGTCCAGGCCCAGAGTTCAGTCCCCATGACCAGACCCAAAAAAATAAATAAATAAAATATAAGCTACCATGTGATTTTTTGTTGCTTTGTATGACCCTCCCCCATGGTATAACTCCTGTTTTCACTGTATTTGATGTTGGTATAATTTGGGGAGGGGAAAGGAAAAACAGGGGTGGGGGTGGTGATAGTTGTGGAGATGGGAGGGAAGGGATGGTAGGGGAAAAACAAAGGAGGGGGCAACAATGATTGATAAGAAATGTCCTCATTACCTTGCCCATGTAATTGTAACCCCTCTGTACAGTATTTTCACAATAAAAAAAAACTTATTTAAAAAAAAAACTAAGAAAAGCAAGAAGGCTGCAGGGAAAAAGGAATCCTCTCAGAGACTCCCAGGAATGGAATGTGCTGAGCAGAAGAACCTGGGCATTTTCCCAGAAGAAACAAGGAACCAGCAAGGCCATCTCTCAGTCATTGCAGTTAACTGAATCCATCCTGATAATCATCTGTTGCATACATCATCTCCTTCAAAGTACTTTCAAATTACAAATGATAATCAGGTCTGCCTTTCTAGGTTACTCTGTGTGTGTGTGTGTGTGTGTGTGTGTGTGTGTGTGTGTGTGTGTGTGTGTGCACACGTGCACACGCACATGCACATGGACACGCACACCATTACTAGGGCATGAACTCATGGCCTGGGTTCAGCTTTCTAGCATATTCTCTTGAGGCTGCCACTCTACCATTGAGCCACAGCTCCACTTAGAGCATTTCAGTGGTTGAAGTCCCATGGACTTTCATGCCTGGGTTTGCTCTGAAACATGGTCCTCAGATCTCAACCTCCCAGGAGCTAGGATTACAGGTATGAGCCGCTGGCACCTGGCTATGTAGTTTGCTTTTGTTGTTGTTGTTGTTATTGCTTAATTAATTTTTTATTATTATTGTGAAAATACCATACAGAGGGGTTACAATTACATGGGCAAGATAGTGAGTACATTTCTTATCAAGCATTGTTGCCTCCTCCTTTGTTTCCCCATACCATCCCTTCCCCTCTCCACCCTCCACCCCCACACCCCCTGCCACCAATCCCCCAACCCCCCCAACCCCTACCCAGCCAAAGTTATAAAGTTTGTTTTTCAATATAACGACTTGTACATCTCATTGTTGTAATGGGTCCACCTGTAACCCTATTTAAACAATTTGTTTTTTCCCTTCCCCTTCACAAATTATATCAACATCAAATACAGTGAAAGCAGGGCTTATACCAGGGGGAGGTACATACAAAGCAGCAAAGAAATCGTCTTATAAATATGTTGGAAACAATCGCAAGAAAGAAAAAAAACTTTTGAACTCTTATTTTGCGTTTTTGTGGAATATTTTGCCTGTTTATATTGCTGTTGTTCTGATTGAAAAATTAACATGTTACTAAAATTAAAAAGAGCTAGAAAAGCCATTGAACAGAGCATAAACTTCCCTCCTAACACCATCTTCTGCACCTGACCCCAGCTTGATATAGATCATTTCCAATATTTTATCCCTACACTCTTATTTTTTTTAACAGGCTTGATTCACTTTCTTATTCTTGTATAAAATTCTATGTTGTTGCCACAGCTGGAGCCTGGGTCTTCTGCACGGAGACTCTGGTGTGGGTTTTCACAAGTCAGTGACTTCCTGATAAGGAGATTTGGTGAATACGGTCTCTTTCCAGAGGTCAGGGGACAGGTAACTGTAGGTCTTGGAGATGGCCTCAAAGGTGGCTTTGGTGAAGTTGCCCAAGGTAGCACAGTACAGCCCCTGGGTGAGGTGTGGCAGTCATGATTCCAGCCATCAGCAGCAGCTTCTTGGGGACAGGAGCTGACCCAATCCCAGTGCCTCTCGGGGCAGGAATGAGGCACACCAGCACAGAGCCACAGTGGCCTGTCACCTTGCACGGGACAGTGTGAGGCCTGCCCATCTTGGTCCCCCAGTAACCTCGCCACACGGAGACGATGGACAGCTTGGCCAAGATGATGGCCCCCCGGATGGCAGTGGCCACCTCCTTGGCGCACTGAACCCCCAGACCAACATGGCCATTGTAGCCGCCAGTGGCTACAAATGCCTTGAACCTGGTTGGCAGCTGGATTCTGCTTCTGCCCGGGCATAATCTTCAACCCCTCATCCTGGATGACTCCCCCAGGAAGAAGTCAACAATGTCAGACTCCTTGATGGGCAGGGAGGAAAGACAGATCTCCTCCAGAGACTTGATCTTCATGTCCTTAACCAGGGGGCCCAGTTTGGTGACGGGGATCCACTCCTTGTCTTCGGCCTTGCCTCCACGAGCCCCTCGGCTGCAACCCTGGCCTCTACCATGGCCGCAATCTCGACCCCGGAGGCCGCTACCGAAGTCTCCACGGAAACCGCCACGGCCTCCCAAGCCTGGGCCCCCCGGACCTCCGGGACCTCCCGCTGCACCGGCACCATCCGCCATTTGGTGTTTCCCCTGAGAAGGTGCTACACTCCTATTTTTAACAAAAACCCTGATGTAGCATGCGCATTGCTCTGCACTTCTACACCCAGCCATCACAGACATCTGTCTCCCTCGTCCCCAGCTTATAGGGGTTATTATTTGTTATATCACCTGCCACAACCCTACACACATGTAGGGTTTTCTTGCTATTCTGAGCCCCACTGAAATAAGGGATTTCATGTGAGCTCAGTGCATTTGCACAGGCACAATGCATTCTTAGAACTTGCACAGCCAG
Organism: Dipodomys merriami; assembly: GCF_024711535.1. Classification (NCBI taxonomy): domain Eukaryota; kingdom Metazoa; phylum Chordata; class Mammalia; order Rodentia; family Heteromyidae; genus Dipodomys; species Dipodomys merriami. The sequence goes on from NW_027205381.1 coordinate 7,346,665, forward strand.
TCAGTAGTAAGAGCATTTGGAATGTAAATAACAGTCTCCATATTTCTCTGGAGAAACGTTAAGGCAATACCACTAGCATTGCGTAAGAATATCTTTTAGCTTTTGCCAAGATGATAGATAACAATTATTTCCACAGTGATGCTGACGGCAGGGAAGGCTGTGCATATGTGGGCCAGGGGGTAGCGAAGTCTGTACCTTCCACTAAAACTGCTCCCCAACCCTGAACTCTAGTACAAGAATTATTTTTTGTGTTTAATTTGCATTCCTTCTATTAAAATTTTTTGTAGTTGAATGATCTCCGTGTATTTATTGATCCAGTGTGCTGGTTTCCTGTTGTCATTTCCCCATTTTTCTATTCCTTTTTTTTCATCTGAGTTACCTGAGCTTTTTCATATTTTGAATAGTAACAAAGCGATTATTGAATAGAAGGAAAGGCACAGATTCTCAAAGTATTCCAGCTGAGAGATTGTTCCCTCAGCCCCCATCAAAAGCAGGTGAAGAGGATGTGGCTAGTGCTGCCTCCTATCCCTGCAGGAGCAGGGCCCTGCATCATTCATTCCTCCATATGGTGTATTCCACTGGTTGGTACATGCTTTGAATACATGGTACATGCTTCGGTCTCCTGCTCTGCAATGGAGTTTTCTGCATGCATTTCAGGGCATCTGGACTTCGTAGCAGGAGGCAGTCAAGACGTCCTTGGAAGACAGGCTCTGGCTTTGTTTGTGGGTATTATTCACTTACTCATCAAGTGTATTTTGGGGTATACATCATATCAGGCTTGGTGCCAAAGAAAATGAGGTCAAGAGGCTCACCATGCAGAATGGGGCCATGTGGGCAGTATAAAATCAACAGACATGTTGTTTAGGGAAGATGGGGAGGAGAGAAGCAATCTCGGGGGAAAGGAAGAAGAAATTAGAGGAAACTTCCTGGAGGAGGTGCTCTTGGGTAGATATTTCAAAGATGAATACATCTATGGGGCAGAACTATTTGTGGTTCCAGGCAGCCTTAGATGTGGGGCCATCAGACCAACACATTTCCCAGTCTCCTGTGCAGCGCATTTGCCCATGTCACTTATTTGGACCAATGAAAAGCCAAGTAATATGAAATAATATGTCTTTTTAAAATAATGTTTTAGGAAGAGGCTGCAATGCTTGGTAAGAAATGTATGCATTATCCTGCCCATGTAATTATAACCCTTCTGTACAGTATGTTCACAAATAAAAAAATATGTTAGTAAAAAAAATAATGTTTTTAAGGGGTGGGGCTCTGCCCCCACTGCCCTTTCCTCACTTCTGTCTTGCTGAAGGCAGATCCAGTGAGGAGCCACACCACATATTCTATCCACGTGTATAGTACTGGATGTTCACACAGTACCAGACCCCTAGCTGAGCACTTTGTGAGTATCACCTCATTTAATCTTCTCAACATCCTAAGGCAAGGTCCGGTTAGTTATCCCCCTTTTGCATATGATGAAATGGAGTCACAGAGAGGTGAAGTCATTGACTCAAAAGTTGCACAGCTTGGGAGAAATGAATCTGTGGCATGCACTCTTGATCACTATGTTTTGTAACTTCCCAGTAACCTCACAGACAAAATTCCTGTCCTGGTGTGTGCGAGAGAGGAGGGGACCAACACGCTAGCAAGTAAAACGTCATAGGCTACAAAGTGAGATGCTCTACAGAGAAGGAAGTTGGAAGCAAGGTTGGGAAGGGGAATGGAGGGGAAGGGAAGAAATAACCAAGTTACTTAACCACATTTTACCTTTATCCACATGAGGTGACTGCTGCCTCTGGTGTCTATAGGGCTGTGTCTGCCCAAGGCAACCAGTCCCATATCTCTTCCCAGTTTTGCCCTGAGTGATGTCACTGTGGTCCCAGCAAACCAAGTATGTTGGGCGTGGTCAGACAAACTTGGGCATGGATTCTTTCTCATTGTAGTGATAGAGACATTTAAAAATCCAGATGAGCAAGGCATTAAACCTGTAATCCTAGCTACTCTAGAAGTTGAGATTGGAAGATCACAGTTAAAAGCCAGCCTAGGCAGAAATGTCTGTGAGATTCTTATCTCCAATTAACCACCAAAAAGCCAGAAGCAAAAGGTGTGGCTCAAGTGGTAGAGCACCAGACCTAAGCAGATTTGTTCCTTAGGATCATTCCCAGGCCCTGAATTTGAGCCCTGGTACTGGCACACACACTCACATGCATGCACACATACACACACAATCCAAACCACACTTAAAAGTGAGCTGTGTCTGTGTACTATGGTTTCAATTTTAAAAAATTAAAAGAAATTGTATCCTAGCTCTTGAAAACTGTTAATATATTTCACAAGGAAGCCATTCATGATTGACAAACAAGCAAGACCATCTTCCATCTGGGCCTCGGTCTGGACCTCCAGAGAGCATCATGAAGCCCAGGCTCGCTTCATCCCACAGTGCTGCCCTTGAACCTCAGCTCCAGGGAGCCGGGCTGCCTGTGGGACCATGTGAAGCCTAAAACAAGGGACTCGGCTCCTTATGGATCAGAGGTTCCTGAGCCCCCTGCCTCCTGGCTTGTATAAGATAGCCTTACCAAACCCACATTTTCCCACTTTTTCTGTTTCCCCTGCACCCTGTGACCTTCTCCACTGAAGGCTGCTTTTGTTCTTGGTATTTGATGACATTTCATTTGATGTCACCTGGCTTATTAATATCCATACACTGTATTAATATCTTCATGCAGGTAGCTAGATGAGCTCAGGGCTTGTTTATGGACATAGATAGTGACCTCTGCTCCTTTCCTCATTTCTATTTTCTCTTTTCCCATTTTGTTAAAATTTTACCACTTTTTTTGTTTAACAGCTTTACTAGAGAATCTAAATACTTTGTAACTCACCCATCTGATCCAGGCGCCCAGGCCAGAAGCTTCCAGAACAGTTACAGTATGTGCAAATATCAGCACGGGCAGCTTTAGAACATTTTATCACCTCACCCTTAACTATCATCCTAGTGACTTAGGAAACTAAAGAAAAGAAGGATTGTGCTTGAGGCTAGTCTGAGAAGAGACATTCGGAAACTCTTTCTCAGCCCATAGCTTTGTACAGTTGAGAACTGGAAAACTACGGTTCCAGGACAACTGTAGCGGGAAAGTCCAAAAGAATCCATCTCTATGGAGGGAAGCTGGGCACAGTGGTGAGCACCTATCAACCTAACAATCGACAAAAGCCTACAGTGGGTAGATTGAGGTCCAGTAGAAAATAAGGCCAGGATTATAGCTTAGCAGTAGAGCACTTGCCTTTGCAAGTATGAGGTCCTGAGTTCAAACCCTACTACTGCATAAACAAAACAAAACTCTTCTGGTTGAGCCCGTATCTTTTAGTACCACCACCCTCCCTTCCCAACTGTTCATTTACTTCCTGTCTCTAAAGGTTTCTGGAGTTGGACACAACTGGGATCTTATCAGATGACTGCAGGAAAATCGAGCTTTTGTCTAGCATCATGTTTTCAAGGTTCAGATACCTATCAGTGCTAATTTCTTGTCATGGCCAAATAGTATTGCTTTATATGGTGATACCACATTTTGTTTAACCATTCATCAGTTGGACATTTGAGTTGTGATTAATTTTCAGTTGTAAATATTTGTGTTACAAGTTTTTGCATGAAAAACATGCTTTTCTAAAATAAAAATCGCTTTTTTTTTTCTTGGCTGTATCCCTAGGCATGTTCAGAAACCACAGAATTCAGTACTCTAAAATCACTCAAATTTACCTGCACCACATTTACCTACATCTACTTGAATGGAATCAGAAAAATACAGAAATTCTGAGCATCCATACCTTGAAACTTATGGAGTAGCAGCATTACTGTCAAAACAAAAACAAAACAAAAAATGCTACATGTATCTGCTCTCAGTCACTGGCTTTCTAATAAAGGCTCCTGATTCAACCTCAAAAAGAAATGCTGTTGTACACATTAATACTGTTCACCAAAAACTGCATCTTATTTCATGTTCTTTATCTCAAATATTGTGGATACTTCCCACAACACCTTCCAACTTCTGTTAAAGCTATGCCATCTTTCAACAAGCCTCAAATTTTCACTTTATCACTCCAATTAATCACATTATGTGCCCTTTTTGGCTTGGGAAGATTGCTGTAATTTTCATCTTGCTTTTGGGAAGACATATTTTCACAAAATTAAGGGCAGAGAAAGAGAAAATCCCACAACAATTTAAACACTGCCTATAACTCAAGGCTCACTGAGAGCATCTCCCATCAACTAAGCTGTGCAATGCATTCAAGGGACTTTTAAATGTTTGTTTTAATTTTTTAAATTCTTTTTTTTTTGTCATTTTGTTTGTGCCAGAATTGGGGCTTGCACCTAAGGCCTCTTACTGTCACTTGGCTTTTCGGTCAAGGCTGGCACTCAACCACTTGAGCCACACCTCTACTTCTTGCTTTCAGCTCCTTTCTGCTCATTAAGAATCTCACAGACTTGTCTGCTTGGGTTGGCCACATTCCTCAGCTCTCAGGCTCATGATATCCTGTAGCTAGGATTGCAAGCATGAGCCCTAAGCATCCAGATTGATTTTTTTTTATTATTCTTGACTGTAATATATACAGAATAAGGCAAGCTTACTGTATGTCTTAGGTCTTTTGTTCCTCTAGTCTCCTGTGTTTTATTTTATACTAAGAGAATCTTTTCTAATGTCACATTTCAATTTCTTTCATAATTTTTTCATTATTCTTTTGAGTTATGTGTTTCCTGATTACTTGGGGCTTACTGTATGCATTTTACACAGTCAGTTTCAGATGTATATTGACCTAATTCCAGTGATATGTAGCAATGAGTTATTCCTGTACAGCTCTATTCTTTCTTCCCTTTTCTATGATTATGTAAGTGTGTGTACCATACATATTTTTATCCATTCATGTTATAAATCCAACAATACACTGTTATTATTATTACCTATCTGTAGTCATTTCCTTAACCCAATGCATCTTTTCTCCAAACACTACCTCCTACATTTCAATATGTTACAAGCGTATTGATTTATAGAATTGATTTTCAAAACAGTTAAAAGAGGAAAAAAGAAAAACATCCATTTATGCAGTCTTTTCTTTTCTTTTTCCTTTTGTTTTTTTTTTTTCTGTCCGTCATGGGGCTCGAACTCAGGGCTTGGGCACTGTTCCTGAGTTCTTTTTGTTCAAAGTTAGTGCTCTACCACTTTGAGCCACAGCTTCACTTCCAGTTTTCTGATGGTTAATTGGCATAAGAGTCTCACAGACTTTCCTGCCTGGGCTGGCTTTGAACTGCGATCCTCAGATCTCAGCCTCCTGAGTAGCTAGGATGACACCCTGGTCAGGCAGATGTGCATCGTATGGCATTCAGGACAAGGGGTGCCCAGGGTCCCATTTCCTCCCACCCCCACCCCCCAGGAACAGCTGTAAGGTCTGCCCCAGATGCTGATTCCACAATCCAAGAGAAAAAAATATATATCTGCATCCTATGTGTGTCACTTTCATTGCTGTGACAAATACCTGAGAAAATGAACTTAAAGGAAAAAGAATTTATCTGGACTTTTGGTTTCCATGCAAGAGAAGCTGGCTCCATTGCTTTGGGCCTGGAGTTGCGCAGAAACTCATGGTGGCAGGAGGGTGGGGTGGAGGGAGCCACTCATTTGAGAGTGGTCAGGAAGAAGGTGGAGAGAAGTAAAGGTGCGGACAATGTCCCCTTCCTCCACCTAGACCCCTTCTCCCGTAGTTCTGACCACCTCCCAGAGCACCTGCAGCCAGAGACCAAGCCTTCAACACAGGGGCCTTTGGAAGACACCTCAGTTACAAGCCATGATGCCCTACCAGGTGAGGTATCCTGTGTGTGTGTGATCATCCTCACACCAGCCTGGCGAGGTAAGCATTGTCATCCACATTGTATAGCGGAAAATGATGAAGTAAATGACATGCAAAGGTCAGTGGCTGAGACCAGATTCCAGCAGCAATTTGTCTTATTTCAGTGTCAGCATGGCACGTGCTTCCCACAGCATTGGCACCCACAGCATTGGCCAAGCACATTCCCTGAAGGAGGGCCGAAGTGTCCATGGTTTGTTCTCCAGCAGGTACCTGATGAGTCTGCCTACTGTGGTTTCTTCTCTAATGGAATTCAAAGATGACGAGGGGAAGAGAAGGGGCTCTTTGTTCACTTGTTTGTTTCCATGGATTAAAGCTCCCTTTACCTTTTAAACACATGGCCAAAAGGAATGAATGGCTCACATCCAGTGGCATCAAGTTGAGTAATATCGCCTTAGCAAAACATCAGTTATTACTTTCTGATCACTTTGCATGTGCCAGTACTGGGACTTGAACTCAGAGGCTAGTGCTTCACTTGCCTTTTTTGCTCAAGGCTGGGACTCTACTCTTTGAGCTATACTTCCACATCTGGCTTTTTACTTGTTCATTGGAGATGAGTCTTGTGGACTTTTCTTCCCAGGATGGTTTCAAACTACTGTCCTCAGATATCAACCTCTTGAGTATAGGTAGGAGCCACCACTGCCCTATTCCAATAACTTTCAGAGATTATTTTTCTCATTATAGAATAATAGAAGCATTAAATTGGACATAAGATATGACTTTTGGAAGAAACTTGAAAATGCATAAAAGTCTACTAAACAAAATATAAAGTATATAACATTTCTCTATTCAAAATAAGCATGATGGACATTTTGTTGTTAGGCTTAAGTCCCTCTGCAGGCATGTGTGCTATGTGAGGTCCTGCTCATTCATTTAACACTCTGTGGGCATTTTTCCCTGTCACCAACGTGGCTTCACTCATAATGATGTTGTACGTGCTATTACATGCTCATACTGTCACACTCTGGATCCTCTTGGCAGCCACCTCATCGCTCAGATGTCCATCTGAGCACTTAGATAAGGACATTTCCATGTGCCACTGAAGCGAGAGACAAGGAACAACAGGGAGAGAGACAGGGGCTACCTAGAAATCAATGACCTCAAAGGAGTTGTCTTTGAATCTCAGAAAAGATGGAGCTAGCAATGTTATCATTCAAAACCAAGGAGAAATATCAATGCAAAAGAAAAGGTACAATGCCAGCATCCATCATCAACTCCAAGGTGGAAGCTTTCTGCCACAAGTGCTCCAATTCCTGACACAGTGAAATCCCAAGGACTCCTACAGCAAAGTCTGCTCTGAACCAGCTTTGGTGGGAGGTCAGGTAGGCATCAGTCACCAGCTGTTCTGAGGGTCCAGGTCAGAGCAGGGCACAGATCAGACAGGAGTGGACAAGAGTGAACAGCTGAAAAAAGTGGTGGGCAGAGCTCAGACTCTCCCCAGAGAGATAGCCTATAAATAAGACCCAGCCTTTCCTTCCAGAACCTTCCTTGCTATCAGTCCTAGGATGACCTCCCCAGGGACCCACCCTCGGCTCACCGGAAGGGGAGTCGCAACCCCCCCACCCCGTGCTCTGGACGGGTTCTTGGTCAGGGACACTGAGCCAGCAGGTGATGGAAGCACTCCTCTTGGGAGGAGGACACGGGCCTGGGCTCCAAAGTTCCTACTCCTGGTTCAATTTCAGTCTGACCACAGTTCAGGAGTTTTCCTCAAATTTCCTTTTCTTTGCATTACTGGAAATCATCTCTGCTAATTTTTTTTTTGGGGGGGGGTCTGGTCGTGGGGCCTGAACTCTGGGCCTGGGCACTGTCCCTCAGCTCTTCAGCTCAAGGCTAGCACTCTACCACTTGAGCCACAGCGCCACTTCCATTTTTTTTTTTTTTTTTTGCTTATGTGGTGCTGAGGAATCGAACCCAGGGCCTCATGCATGCAAGGCAAGTGCTCTACCACTGAGCCACCTTCCCAGCCCCATCTCTGCTAATTATTAAGGAATCCTGCCCTGGGCCAGAGAAGAAGTATAAGAACCCCCAGGGTCCTGAGCCCCTCTGTTCCCAGCCCCAGGCTCCCCCACTTTTAGTCTTCAAACTGCCAGAAGAGAGCACTGGCAACTACACTTCACCCTGTAACCTTGCTGGTCAGAGCCCCAAGTTCAGAACTTTCCCAGCCACAGTCTCAGCTCTTCCCACACACAGCAACAGACTGATATACTAAACCCCCAGACATAGAGGCCCCGCCCAGACTTGGACAGGGGAGCAAAGAGTTCAATACCACTAGATGTCAGAGCCCCAGTGCCATCTGGTTTAGACTCACACTGGGAAGGCTGCCGGTCTCTGAGTAACAATGGTAGACACAGCGCACAGCCCTGCAGCTGGCTTGCGCTGCCTACAACTCTTCCCCATTACCACAGCCCATGAATGAAGCACAGCCCTGAGGTTTGTGGGTGGGGCAAACCCCAGGGCCATGGTCACCCTTGCTGCTGCTGCTGGCAGGACCCCAGCGCCTTGGGGAGCAGTGTGCATGTATGTCCATGTGGAGTATGTGTGTATTGTCACTAACTCCAGAGGGGATAAAAGGGGGTATGACAGACCAACTCCTACCTTCCAGAAGCCCAGCCTCAGCTTCCCCATCTGCAGTCCCTACAGGTTTTTTTTAAGTGTTATTATAAAGGTGATGTACAGAGAATTACAGTTATATAAGTCAGGTAAAGTAGACATTTCTTTTCTTTTTCTTTTTTTTAATTGTGAAAATACTGAATAGAGGGGTTACAATTACATGAGCAAGGTAATGAGTACATTTCTTATCAAGCATTGTAGCCTCCTTCTTTGTTTCCCCTTCCCATCCCTTCCCATCTTCCCGGCCCCCCCACCCAATCCTCCTCCTTCCCTCCCCTCCTCTCCCCCCACCCCCGCACCAAAGTTGTAAAGTTCGTTGTCGACATAACATCTTGTATGTCCCATTGTTGCAATGGGTCTACCTATATCCTTATTTAAACAATTTGTTTTTTCCCTTCCCCTCCCCAAATTATATCAACATCAAATACAGTGAAAACAGGGGTTATACTGTGGGGGAGGGACATACAAAGCAACAAAGAAATCATCTTATAAATATGTTAGAAACAATAGCAAGAAAGAAAAACCGTTTGAGTCCCTATCTTGGGGTTCATTTCTCCTAACCATTTCTGCTTGGCTCAGACATATACTAGTTATTGCAAATAAGGGAAACTATGCGACCTATGTAAGTATACATTTCTTTCCGGACAGTATCACCCCTTCCTCGCCCTTTTCCAGTTTTCCCCTCCCATTTCACCCACAAGTTGTACAGTTAATTTTTCCCCCATGTCCAGTGAGGACCACTGCTGCATTTCTTCACCTTTGTCCCTCCTCCCATGGGTTTTGATGAACACTGATAGTGAAAGCAGCTTTCACAAAAACTTGGTAACTATTCTCTTTCATAACAGAAGCTGTATTTTGTTTGTTTGTTTGTGGTACTGTGGTGAGAATTTAGAAGACTACCTGTCTTGATGATTTCTGTTAAAAGGATGCGGGTAACTAGACTCCAGTGGATCATAGCTCTAATCCTAGCTACGCAGGAAGTCGAGATCTGAGGGCCAGTTCAAAGCCAGTTCAGACAGAAAAGCTACTGAGACTCTACTTTTCAACTGGCTAATTGAAAAAGTCCAAAGTGGAGGTGTGACTCAAGTGGTAGAGTGCCAGCTTTGAGTGAAAAAGCTAATTAAGCACTCAAAAGCCTGGTAGTTCACATCTATAATCCTAGCTATTCAGGAGGTTAAGATCTAAGTATCATAGTTTGAGGCTAGCCAGCCAGGAAAGTCCACAATACTCTTATCTCCAATTAACCAGCAAAAAGCTGGCTCAAGTGATAGAGTGCTAGTCTTGAGCAAAAAGGCTCAGGGACAGTACCCAGGCCCTGAGTTCAAGCCTGAGGATGGACACAAAGACAGAGAGTGTGTTAGAATATTTTAGACTTTGCCAGAAAACCACGCAGACTTCCAGGTACAAAGAACAAAGAAAAGGTTTATTGCCAGGAAAGGGGCCGGCAAGACCCCTTCTCACAAGGGAGGAGTGAGAAGCAGTGCCAGCTATTGTCTGAGGTGACCTATATAACCTAGGAGAGCTAGGAGGAGCTAGGAGAGGCTAGGAGGTGGAGACCCTGGTGTAGATGTGAGGACTAAGGGCTTCATCAGGGAAGATTAGGATTGGTGGCTGCTACCCAAGTAGTAGATAAGGGGCCTTGCAGCTGCCCAGACCTAAAGGTTACTCTAAGGAACTCTTGTTGCCTCATATGGTGGTAGCTGCCACAGAGGAGTGCCATCTCAAGGAAAAGGAGGGGGTTGGAGGCTAATTATTTACTGTCTTTACTACATGGGTCTAGTGTTGCCTAAGAAAGGAAGTGGGGGAGGGAGGGAGGGAGGGGTAGAGAGAGAGAGGGAGAAGTAAAGTACACTACTAGAATATCCCTTTTACATTCCCATTGGGCAAATCTCAGCTGTTCTGGCATCTGATTGGCTCATTGCCCACTTCACCCCAAGGAGGTGGCAGGTCTACTACAAGGTCATTAGAGGCATTAGAGCCTATCTGTTTCCCAGGGTCTCCAAGAAGAGGATAGGGATTACCTCCAATGAGTCAGTTTCTCCCCATCTGCCTTGTCTTTCCCCTCTGTCTCTGTCTCTGTCTCTGTCTCTGTCTCTCTGTCTCTCTGTCTCTGTCTCTCTGTCTCTGTCTGTCTCTGTCTCTGTCTCTCTCTGTCTCTGTCTCTGTCTCTGTCTCTCTCTGTCTCTGTCTCTGTCTCTGTCTCTCTCTCTCTCTCTCTCTCTCTCACAGCATCTCCACTCCCTACCTCACAAATAGGCCTTTGGTAGTTTAAAGAAACCACAGTAATACCCCTGACCTGAATAGGAGCCTGGGAAATGGAGGTGCATCTTCTTTTGGGAGGCTGAGAGGCAGCAACATGAAAGGGAAGTGATCTAGACTGTCAGGGACACATGCAGGAGTAGCTTCTGGTCCAGTCTGGGGTCAGTGCAGGCTTGCCAGGCCAGACGGCACTGGAGACACCAATCAGAGGAGCCAGCCACACTCCTGGCTGGGGTTTGTACTTGTCGCATGGAAGTGAGTCAAGTCTACACTGTTCAAGGAGGGCCGCATCTGTGAAGCAGCTTTGTGACCCAGAGGCCAGAGGGGGGCACCCTCAGATCCCCACAGACCACCACAGAGGGAGGGTACCCCAGATCCCCACACATCACCACAGAGGAGGGCACCCCAGATCCCCACATGCCACCACAGAGGGGGACACCCCAGACCACATGTTACCACAAGGTGGGCACCCCCCAGATCCCCACACATCACCAAAGGGAAGCACCCTAGATCTCACACACTAGCACAGAGGGAAGCACCCCAGATCCCCACACATCACCACAGAAATGGGCACCCCAGATCCCCACATGCCATCACAGAGGGGGGCATCCCAGATCCTCACACACCACCACAGAAATGGGCACCCCATATCCCCACACACCACCACAGGGGAGCACCCCAGATCCCCACCCACCACCACAGAGGGAGGCACCCCAGATCCCCACCCACCACTACACCCTTGTCCTCCCATGAACCCAGGCAGTTCCTTCCAGTTAACCAGCATTGGTGGCTATCCCTTCCATGTCACTCTGTGATGCAAATGGCACCTAGCACAGCATGTGCATTTCCTAAGTCCAAAAGGAACTCATTACAAACCAGAGGAACGAGGACCAGAGAGGGCCAAGGAGTCCAAACCCCAGTGGAGAGCCTGGAACATTCTCTGGTCTGGGTTCCAAGTTTCCCAAGGGCATAGTATCTTCCTTCAGAGCCACTCACAGAACTCAGAGGTAAGGACACAGTGTAGTAAGGCTGTTGGTCTCCTGGCAGCCCCCTCCTTGGAATAGAGACCCACCAAACTCTGATAGCTTAGCCTGCTGTCCAGAGCAACACAGGTACCTGCGGAGGTCCATGGCTCCATGGCCCAGTGCCTTCTCTTGAGCAGATGGGGCCTTTAAAGACAAGAGTGCATATGGACAGCCATGGAAATTCCAGAACTCATCTGAGTTCAGACATCAGAAGAAGAAGGCCTACCGCAGAATAGGAATACCATGGAGTTCTGTCTGGAGAAGGACCTGGGCCAGAGGCCAAGCACCGGAAATCATAGCCCATCTTCCTGCTGTGTGCTGCTCCTTGGGGCAGGGCAGATGGGAAACCTTGCCATCGTATGGCCTGCAGAACTTCCTGAGATGGAGTTGTCAGTCCCCATCAAGCCATCTGGTGACCTAAGAACCACCCCTTCCAAGGCCTACAACACAACCAAGCTGGCTCCAGGCTCCTCTAAGCACCTGTTGGCCACCCTGTGCAGAGCAGCCTCTGTCCAAGGGTCAGACTGACTCTCCACAGGCTTTGTTAGGGGATGAGCAGAAAGCAGCTGCTGTTACCTACACGTCTTCATGTCTCCATGACGGAGCATGTCCAGAATGACTGAGAGGGACCCTTTGTCAGGTGCTAGAAGAGGATTCTGCCACCAGCATTAAGAACGAGCACTCCACAGAAACAAGCAGAAAGCTCAGTGGAAATCCCTAGCCCTGTTCTCAGCACACTCAGTCATCTGCCTTGGGCACAGTGCATGATCAAGAATGACATCTCCTTCCGCCCTCCAGCACCACATTGTTAATCTCCTGGAACGGTTTAAGTCCCATCTGTGGAGATCGGTGTCAGATGACAGAGGGCTCCCCAGTCCTTTGAGCAGCATCCCTCCACAGATAGCCATCAGCCTCCTTCAGATAGAGAACCAGAGGCCCAGAGGCTCCTGCAAGGCTGGAAGCCATCTGCAAGCTAGAGGTCAGTTCAACTAAAACCCAGCAGAGGTATGCAAAGCTCAACAGATCTTCCAGGAACTTCTGGGTATCTGCAGAAAAGCAGCATCAAGCAGAGGCCCTGGGTCCTGAGGGATGGCAAGAGGATAGCAAGGAAGGAGCAAACAAAGAAGGAAGCAACCCACCAACACCAAGGTGACCCTGCTGAGCCCTACAAATGTCCCTCCCCTGTAGGACACTCAAGCTTGGAGCTGGAAGGAAGCTGGAAACATTTTTACTGTAAGAGTTTGTTCTGTGTCTCAAAGAAAGCAGGCAAAGGGGAAGACAAAGGGGAAAGGGGGAAATGGCCTTAACACTCCTCACACATGTTAGTGACCAGCCTTGGAGTGGAACTTAGGACTCCATCTCCGTGTGCAGCACCTGCTTACAGTCAGAACTCAGACTTCCCACCAGAGACTGATTCAGTGTTCACTGAGTGTCATTTGTGTGCGAAGCTTTGCACAAAGTGCATATGGATCACAGATGACAAATGGGTTGTCACGTGAGAAATATTTAATATACACTGTAATGAAGAGTGAGCATATGGTGTTGAAATGCTGTGGAATCGGGCACCTAGCTGAGGTTGGGAGTGGGAAGACAGAAAACTTTCCCAGGGAGATGACATTGAAACGGAGACTTAAGAGAATTGCCAGATAAAAGGAGGGCAGAGCTGGGGGTTGGGGGCTCACGCCTGTAATACTAACTACTCAGGAGGCAAATAGCTGAGGATCGCGGTTCAATGCCAACGTTGGGCAGGAAAGTCCATGAGACTCTTAATCTCAACGAACCATCAGAAAACAGGAAGTGGTGCTGTGGCTCAAAGTAGTAGAACACTAATCTTAGGCAAGATAGCTCAGAGACCATGCCCAGGCCCTGAGCTCAAGCCCCAAAGCCAGAAAAAGGAGAAAGTAGAGGAGGAGGAGGGGGGGGAGGAGGAGGAGGAGGAGGAGGAGGAGGAGGAGGAGGAGGAGGAGGAGGAGGAGGAGGAGTCACCCAAGTGAGGAGGGTCCCTCCTCCTCTCCTCTCTTCACCTGCCTTCTCTAAGTACCATGTTTGCTCCAGACAAGCCGGCCACATTCTTGCCTTAATGAACAATGTAGTCATTACTTTCCCATACAACCTCACCCTGGTGTGCTCCTCTCACCAGCAATCCAGGCACTACTCTAGTCCCTAAGATCCCAGTTTTCTCCAATCCCAATTCCATGCATGGGACCCAGGTATGCTGTGGGTTCCTTCTGCCCCAGAACTCCAGACCTCATCTCCACAGCACCAGCTACAGAACAGAATACACCACACATGTCCAGCAAAGAACAAAATCACAGCAGATGTGGCTAGATACAAGGCAAGCAAAGGATTTCTTTCTAGGATTTCTATTCTCCCTTGGCTCTCCTGTGTATACAAGCTTGTCCTGGGGTAGCTTCACAAATCTTGAACCAAGTTCCAGACCTTCCCAGATGAAAATTGAGCATTTTATAGCTTATTTCCTTGAGGAACTTTCCATTTGGTTGTCAAAAAAACAGTGTCATACTGAAACTTCTTCCTTCTGTTTCTTCTCTTAAGGCTGGGCAGGGTCTTTGGCTTCCATTCTTTCCTTTCATCAGAGCCTCCTAAGAAAGAAAATGGCTTCCAGTCCTTGGCAGTGGACAGTGCCCAGTGAGTGAAGGGGTCTACCTAGAGTGGATTCTAAGTGCTACCCACTTTACTGTTCTGGGATACCTTCACATGGTGCCTACAAGACACTTGTTCCTAAGCAAGGGACAGGACTTGCTTTTAAAGGCCTGGTGGCTGGCCTGGACCAGGGTAGGATCTTGGGCATATCTCTGGCTCTAGACCATTGAATGTCCCAACCCAGGTCACAGAGAACTTTTTGTGTAAGAATTCAGATGAGTGCTCCAAGCACTACAATGCGCAGCTGACTCCTGCTTGCATTGTCTTGTTTAAAATTCACAGCCACAGGGTGGGGGTGGGAACACATATTCTTGTCTGCATTTTCCAGATGAAGGTATGCAAGAGTTAACAACTCTAACCAGACCACATACCACAAGTAAGAGGGAACACTGGATGGGATTCATGCCAAGACTGTCCAACTCAAATTCTTCTATGTTCCATGGGCTTCCCTCCACCCACAGTAGCAGAGAACACTGAAAAGTACCTCAGGGCCATACTGTCATCAGGGACCCTTGAGGTCCAGAGACCAGCACAGACTTCCCTGGAAGCTTCCATTTCTCTCAAAGAAATGTCTTTGGTATGTGGCTCCTATGTGCCATGAGTCCTTTGGATGAAAGGCCATATGTGCCCCATGCCAAAGGTTTCTTTGGGGTGGGGATAGGGAAGTGTTTGTCTTGCTTGCTATTTTGCTTAGCTGGTGCAAGAAATATGTCTAAGCAATCAGCATAACTTCTCAGAGTTGATTTATATTCTGCCAGTCTGGGTTTCATTAACAACCTCTGCTAATACAGCAGTAATGAACATCTGGAAACAGAACAGATGTGGAAGGAATGGGGCACAAAGTAAAAATTAAGATGACAGCTTGTTTATCATACGCTAGATGGGCTCTGTGCACATGGGACAGGCAAGCCAGAAACCAGAGAGAGAAGAGGGGATCAAAGGGGAGCACTGGCCCCCACACATCCCCTGGGAATGGTGTTCAGGGCCCTCAGAAGTCTCCTGGATGGTCGTGGACTTCAGCTCACAGCTGAAGTCCCCTTGTGAGTGAGCCCCAAATGCCAGGAATCCTCCAACAGGACCTTTTGGCCTGGTAGACAGCAAGGTGTCCTAAGGTAGGAGAGGTGCCTGTCCTGGAGCCTGCACCAGTTTGTCATATGAGCAAGGCCAAGAACCACCCAGGCAGAACACTGATCCTGAGTGGGTGGGGAGGCTATCAGGAACACTGGGGTGTCAGAGGGGTCCTCCAACACTGGTCAGGGTGTGCAGCAGATAACATGAGTCATGTTACAGGTAAGACAGATGTGACCAGCCTCCAGGGGCTATGTGTGGGCTACGTGTCCATGCTATATATTTTGTCCTCCAGAGTGGCCCAGCTCCTCATGCCAGCCCAGCACTGCCCATAACCCAGACTTGGCAGGCACAGGGCATTGAAGTCTCACCCTCAGGACAGACAGTCAGGTCACAAAAGCATCCGACCGGTGTGAGAGGAGGAAGATATGGAGCCCTTTGGGGTACAGTGGGCCCAGTTGTTGCTCAAAGACTGGAATGAGCAGAAGCCTAAAGGTGTGAAAGTGTGACTCGGGCAATCAATGGGAAAGAGAAATTCAGGTGAAGGAACACGTATGCAGAGAAGCTCACAGCAAAAGTTGCCCACAAGCAGAGACCCAATGTGCCTAGCTACAGCCCAGAGGCCAGGGGAGAAGAAAGGGGCACTCCTACTCACCTGCAGGAAGCAAAACCTGTCCAGGATCTGACCAGACCACAGGTTGCTCCTTCCCTGCAACCACCTACACCCCTCCCTCAGGCTTTGGAGGGGTAGGGGGCAGAAGGAAGAAGCAGAAACTGCCTCATTCCTCTGGGGTGCCAGTCTCCTTTGGTGAGATCTGCCTGTGTAGCATCCTAGAACAGTTTATGGATTTCATTCCCTCAGTTGGCCCAGTCTACACTGAGTGCAAAAAGAGCAACGGTCACTCCTGACATTTTTTGGTGACATAGATTTTTTAGGTCTTTCTTCTTAAAAGTGAGAAAATTAAGGGAAAACATATGTTTTTAAAGTGTCCGTCATTTTACTTCACTGCTGGTAGTCTGATGTTTTCCTGCATGCCGAGACAGACAGCAACGCATAGGCATAATGCTTTGTTTGGGAGTTTGGGCAGGATTTCTGCCCTTCAACCATCTATGACTGCTTGTGCAGTGTAGGGCACCGGGCAGTGGAGCTGCGATCAGCACTTCCAGAACGCTCAGAACCCCTGGCCCTCTGCCTTGGGGAAAGACCCTCATGTCTGCTTTCTGAGACAGGAACTGGTCAGATGCTCAGCAACGGCCACGCAGGAGAGAGAGCACAGGGTGCTCCCATGGGCAGAGAGAAGCCAGGGAAGGAGCCTGTTAACCAGGGACCAAGTCACCACCCAGCCAATCAGCAGACCGTGTGATGGTGAAGAGCAATAGGACTCTGCTTCCCTCTCACTTTGCCATTTGGAGCATGCGGCCTTTGGATGCCTTTGATTACTGTGGCTTTGTAGTCAGTTTTGAAATAAAGAAGTGAGTCTTCTCCCTTGGTCTTCATTTTTCTTTTACAATCTAGCTTTAGCTACTCAGGGTCCCTTGCAATTCTGTGTTCTAGGATTCGCTTTTTCATTTATATGAAAAAAAAAAGATTGTTTCCAAATGCAAATCATTTCACTCATCCTTTTCTGTTTGGACACCTTTTCTGTCTTTCCTTGTCTAATCACTCTGGCTAGTACTTCTAATATAATAGAAGCTGCTCTCTGCTCTCAGTCTTTTGCCATTGAGGATGACGTTAGCTGAGAGTTTTTCATAAATGCCTTTTGTCATGCTTCTAGTCTTCTCTGTATTTCTAGGATACACGGTGTTAGATTTTGTCAAATTTCCTTTCTCATCTATTGAGTTGTAAATGGGCTTTTTCTCTTCAGGCTGTGAAGGGAACTGTGAATGTGGCTTGTTACAGTGATTGATTTTTCCTATGTGGAACTACAAAACCTTTCTAGGTCTATAATCCCTTCCCTGTACAGTTGGGTTAAGCTTGCTACTGTTTGTAACAACTTCTGTGTCTACATTCATAGCATATATTGATAAGTACTTTGGTCGTTGTTTGTGGCATCTTTCTAGTGTCCCTACAATAAAGGAAGAGGAACCAGGAATTTTACCTACCTCCCTGCATGCATGCACAGAAGAAGGGCCAGACTCTGAAAGGGGGAAGAAACATCTTCCCACACACCAATCCTACCGGCACCTGGATTTTATACTTCTACTAAGCAGAACTGTGAGAAATAAATTTCTGCTGTGAAGCTATCCAGTCTTTTTGTTATAGTAACCAAAACTGACTATGGTACAGCCCTCTGTCCTCTTCTATTCACTGGAAGAGTCTCAATGAAATCATAGTTCTTTTTTTTTAATATCAGGTAGCAACTATCAGGAAAAACCATTTGATCCTTAATTTTTCTTTCTTGGGAGAGTTTGGTTACTGATACAGTCTCTTTATTCAGTGTAAGTTTGCTAAGATTTCTATTCCATCTTGAATCAGCTTAGGCAATTAATGTATTTGTAAGAATGTGCCTATTTCATCCAGATTATCAAATTTGCTGAAAACCAGTGTTTATGGTATTCTCTTAAAATCCTTTCCATTTCTGTAGGCTCACAGTAGCATTCCTACTTTGATTTTTGATGTAGTTACTTAGCGATCTCTCTCTCCCTCTCTCTCTCTCTCTCTCTGGTGGTCTATCTAAAAGTTTGTCAATCTTGTTGATTTTTTCCAAGATGCAACTTTTAATCTTTTTGTTTTCTTTATTCTTTTACTATTCTCTATTTTACTTAGTTCCACTCTGATTTTTATTATTTCCTTCCTTCTGGTTTTGGATTTATTTTGTTTTAATTTTTGCAGTTCCTTAAGATGTAAAGTTAGATTAGTGACGAGAGAGCTTTCTTCTTTGCAAACATGTGCATTTGTAGCTATAAAATTCCTTCTAGGTAGTGCTTTCACTGAATCCTGTGCAAATTTTGTTATGTTCAGGGGAGTGTGTTTTTATTCATCTGAAAGCGTATTTTTCCTAGTGATTTCTTCTTTGACCCACTATTTGCTTAAGAATATATTAATTCCTATGCATTTTTTAATTTTCCAATTTTCCTTCTGTTTTCAACTTCTAGTTTCAATCGATTTTAGAGAAGATATATTACATAATTTCACTATCTTATGTTCAAAACACAGTACACTTGCTCAGAAAGTTTCAAGTACACAAAAGAAATCTGTGTTCTGCTCTTGTTGGGTGTGGTATTCTTTATATACAGTGGGTCTAGTTGGTTTGTAGTGCTGTTCAAGTTCTCTGTTTCCTTATTGACCCTCTGTGTAGATGTTTTATCTATCATTGAGAATGGGATACTGAAGCCTTCTACATTACCATAGAATTATCTATTGTCCCTTCAAATCTGTCAGTGTTTGCATAGTGTATTTTGGGACTCTGTTATTTGATGTGTATATGTTCATAATTATCTTTTTTATTAATAGGCCCCTTAATAAACATATAATATTGTTTTCCTTATAATAATTTTTACTTAGAATATGTTTTATTTTTCTAACATTAATTGGACCTGCCTTTTTTTTTTCACTTTTACTTTCAACTTACTCTTTACTCATTACACAAGTGTAGTGCAATCAACATATAGTTAGGTCATGTTTGTATTTTAGTACTGTTTGATTGATGAATCCAACCATTTGGATTTAATGTGGTTGCTAATAATGAAAGACTTACCTCTATCATTTTACAATTTTGAACATCTTGTATTATTTTTTCAAATCATTTTTCCTCATTTCTTCCAATGCTACCTTAGTTTGTGTTCAATATTTTTCTGCTGGTCATCTTGGTTTTCTATCATTTCCTTTCTTGAATAGTTTCATTTACTTTCTCAGTAGTTGCCATGGGAGTTACATTTACAAACCTACAATGTAGTTTGGATTCATAGCAACTTTAGTTTAATAGCATTCCTTAACTTTCTTTCTACCCCATGTTGTGTTGTTGTTATTATCATTAGCTACATCCTTATTCACTGTGTGCTCATTAATATAAATTCATAATTATTGTTTAATGCATTTGTCTTTTTAATTGTGAGGCAAACAAACAGCAGTTGTTAAATAAAAAGTATAATCATAGTAGCTTCCATATTTACCTGTAAGTTACTTTCATGAATATTTTTTTATTTCTTATTCAACCTTGAGATGACTTCATATTTTACTTCAACTTGAATTTTCACTTTACTATTCCTTAAACAAAACTTCGGGTGACAAGCTCAGTTATCTTTGTTTTACCTAAAAATATCTTAAATTCCCCTCCATTTTTGAAAGATAATTTTGGGCTATAGAATTCGTAGATGGCAGTCTTCCATCATTTTTCTCTTGGCACTTTAAATATATTATCCCACTGCCTCTGGCCACCATAGGTTCTGATGAGAATTTGGCTGTTAATGTTAATTAATATTCCTTGTGCATCATAACTTGTTGCCATGTTGATGCTTATAATATTTTCACCATGTCTTTGGCCTTTTTTAGTTTAACTATAATGTATTTGGCATAACTATAAACTCCATAAGGATTTTCTGCTTGGATTTATTTAGCCCTTATGGGTGCATAGATCATGCCTTTTATTACACTTGAGAGATTTTCATCCATTTTCCTGTACTTTTCCTTTATCTATTCCGTGTAAGATTCCATAATTTCTACATTCATCCAATTATGTGTCCTATAGGATATTTCACTCTATACATTTTTAGTCATTGTATTTTCTATCTGTGTCTCCAGCTAATTCCAGTAGCCCTATCTTCAAATTTTTTCTTACTGCTCAAACCTGTGGGCACTCTGTAGTAAATTTTTGGCTTTAGCTATTGTCTTACTGTTTAGTTCCTCTTTTATAATATCTACTTCTTTATTATATTCTCTATTTAACTTAAGTAATCTGATTTACTGTAGTTGTTGTTCATACTTCCTTCAATTCATTGGGCATATAACAGTTAAAGTCTTAGTCTAGTAAACTAAATGTCTACACTTTCCTCAAGGTAGTTTCCATTATTTTTTTCCTGTTGAGAATTAGATATTTTGAATATCATAGAGTGACTCTGGGAATCAGATTCTTCCCTCTCCCTAAGGATTTCTGGTTTTGTTTGTTGAAAAGTGCAATCACCCATTTGTTTAGTAACTTTTTCCTAACAATTTTTGTAAGAACTCCCATTCCCAGTTCTGTGTGGTCACTGAAGTCTCCATTCCATTGCCTCTGTGCTTATTAAAGAGGCCTGAGAATTCTTTAAATATCTGGGAAGGGTAGGGGATAGGAGTGGAAGGAGAGGAGCTGAAGAAGAGAGGAAGAGAGGGGAGGAGAGGAAGAAGAAGAAAGAGAAGGGAGGAGAGAAGAAAGGAAGGGAAGTGGAATTCTCTCTTTTTAAGTTCTTTGGACAGAGTGGACTGAAACATTGACCAGCCTCTGTGCCAGTCCCTTAGTAAGTCATCAGACAGAACAGAATGTTCAATCAGAATGTACAATCCAGGTTGAAGACAAAGTTTGCTGTCTACCCTACCACCAGCAACAACCCACACCAAGAATGTGGGGATCTTCCCTAGGGCTGGTGCCTCCAGGTAGGATGGACAATGGTAGCAGCTAAACAGAACACTAAAATTTACCATCTGTTTCCTTAATCATTTAAACACTCCCCTGGATTTGCTAGGCTCATGAATTCCAAAAGAGTTGATTCTCCCCATTTGCCAGCTGAAGAGTTGTTTGGAAGAGGGACAAATTCCTGGGGCATCCTATTCTGCTACGTCCCACAACATGTAACTTAGTTGTTAATCTACCTTATGGATCACTCTTCATTTTTTTTCCATGGTTATGATTATATTCAGGTTATGCTTCTCTCTTGGAATAAACTTTGGTCATTTACACTAGTCTGGAAAAATCATTCATTGAGTTTGTTGGCTACTCCTTTGCCATTTTCAATCTCCTCCACATCTGTGTTCCTGCCCACCTCCCTTTCCAGTCCTGCAACACCGACTTCTCCTTCTTCTATGAAGTTACAATGCCTTGGGAGCATCAGGTTTGTCTAACAGCAAGATTTTTTATTTTTAATCGTAGCTACATTCCCAAGGTTTAACGACTCCTTTTTATTCACCAAGTGGCTCCAAATATATCCCTGAATTGATTACAGCCCAATCATTTCCATTCTAAGGGATTTTTTTTTTCTTTTGCCAGTTCTGGGGCTTGAACTCAGGGCCTAGGTACTGTCCCTGAGCTTCTTTTGTTCAAGGCTAGCATTCTACCACTTGAGCCACAGCACCACTCCAGCTTTTTCTGTTTATGTGGTACTGAGGAATCAAACCCAGGGCTTCATGCATGCTAGGCAAGCACTAAGCCACTAAGCCACATTCCCACCTCCTCTAGGGGATATTTTGAGTGCTGAAGAACCAGAGTTCCCACAAGGGAACCTGTGCATGCCAGTTAGCACTGGGTCTTACTGTGGGGAGCCATCCTGGCTAGGATGCCACCTCTCATGCATGTTCTTACGAAACACGCTGAGGCCAGCAGGACCCATCAGTGACTTGCCTCTTTCATTGGAGGGTTCCAAAGACCAGCTCTGATATTTACTTGTGGTTTGGGGTTTTATTTTATTAATTTCTGTTCCTGTTACTTTATTTTACTTGCTTTCCTGAAGTATACTTTATTCTTCTAAAGTAAATTAAAAATTAATGTTACTTATTTTCCTTCTTTTATACCTAACATTGAAAAACATTTAGGATTGCGTTTGCTTCATTGTAACTTTGACAGGGCCCCTAGATCTTGATATATAGTGTTTCCACACTGCTTATTCTTTAGTTATTCAGCAATTGCAGTTTCACATTTCTCTTTGATTCAGGAGTTATTTGGGAAATGGTCATAGTGGATTGTTCATGTTTAATTTTCACATATGTGGAGCTTTTCCATTTTTCTTTTGTTGTTGATCTCTAGTTGTACTTGATCAAAGTGGTGACCTATATAATTTCTACTGGAGGAATTTACTGGAAATTTTTTCCTTGTCCTGTTGCCTAATGAATATAATACTTCTGTAAGTATCCATTTAGCCTGGGAAATTATGTGGTTTCTCAACCTGAAGATCACAGTATTTTTCATACAAACTATTAAGTCTACATACTGGTTACATCACTCAAAGTCCTCAAGTCCTTAAAGGTATGTCAAATCCTCAAAGAGACATGCCATTATGTTTATTCTCTCCATGTTTCTTTCAAGTTATCTTTATGTTCATGCATGCAGTTGAAGGGACTAATGTCACCTGGGGCCTGATAGTATTCCAGAGCATTGTTGTTTTCTGCAAAGAAGTACAGCTAGCAGGGGCTGGGAAGGTGGCTCAGTGGTAGAGTGCTTGCCTTGCAGGCATAAGACCCTGGGTTCAATTCCTCAGTACCACATAAGCAGAAAATGTCAGAAGTGGCATTGTGGCTCAAGTGGTAGAGCGCTAGCCTTGAGCTGAAGAGCTGAGGGATAGTGCCCAGGCCCAGAGTTCAGGCCCCACAACCAACAAAAAAAAAAGTAGTGTAGCTGGCAAAGGTCACCAAATAAAGGAGGAGTGGCATATCCAGGTACAGAGGCAGGAATCCCTCCACACCTGTGGAGCCATCCCCACTATGGGATATGGCCAGGCTATCAGGCGATTTTCTAGATTCCAGCTTTGGACATCCAGACTATACCAAATTAAGGGAAATGAAATTGCAATACCAGGAACTGCTCAGCATCATATTCCTCTCCCCCAAAACTATGATGCTTTGGCCCTGGACCCCTTAGAAGCTGAACTAAGGAGGTCAAAGATGAAGTTCCCAGTGTGACTTCACAAAAGCTTTCTGATTTGTCTTCTATGTATGTAGTATAAGGCCTAATAATTACTCAGGCTCCATGTAACGTGCACTGACTCCTTCAGTGTAAGATGAGGAATGACCTTAATTTTATTTTTTATAACTCCCTCCTCCCTTCTTCCAATTTCTATTAATCTTTGAAATTTTACAATAAGCTTCATTGTTATTATTTCTAACATCTTTAATAACTTGTGTTGAAATAGTCAGATATGCATCCTTAACAAAATACAATAAAATAATACACAATAATAAAAACACAAATTAAGAGCCTAGTAGAATTCCCCCACTTACCTACCAGCCTGGCAAACCTTAGAAGTCTGATGGTACTCAGTATCTACAGGCACTTTGGGGCTCCTGGGGCCTTCTGTAAGAGAGCAAACTGGTTCAGCTACTTTAGAAAACAGTTGGGCTTCTAGTAAGACTGAGCAGATTTTTTTTTATTATAACAGAAATTCTACCACTAAGCATATAGCCCAGAGAAAATATGTGCACCTATACTTCAGAATTATATGCAAGAATTATCACAATGGATACTCATGTTAGCCAAATACTGGGCAAAATTCATATGACCTCTGCTAAGTTAAGATCTAGAATGTCCCTTCAAAGGTCAAGTTGCTAAGAGCTGGATGCTAGCCCATGGCACGGTTGGAAACTGGTGGACTCTTTAAGATGCAGGGCCTAGTGGAAGGTCTTCCAGTTATTGGGAACACACCATCCAAAGGGACTGTGGGAACTTGGTCTCTTGCTCTCCCTGTTTCAACTCTGGGACTCTTTCAACCATGTGGTCCTACCTTGATGCTCTATGCTACCACAGGCCCGAAGCCATGGCACCAACTGGCCATGGACTAGATACTACTGAAACCATGAGACAAAATAAACCCGTCCCTTTTAAGTTGATTATCTTAATATATAGTACAGTAACAGAAAGCTGACTAACACAGCCATCAGAAATAGAATAAACGTATTCATATGGTGGAATGCCATAGAGCAATATAAACCATAGCAATACAAGTACTTGTCACAAACAGCCAAGGAGAAACAGTAAGCTACAAAAAAAAAGCAGGCAGAACTGTACACAAACTCCAACCTAAACCCTCTACCTCCTGCCTCCAAACTCCAATCTTTTACACCTCACTGCCCTCTTCTATACTCTGTCTACTTGGATCTCAACCCCAACATGCACAGCCAGATTGCTGGTCTCTGCTTTCAAATCTGCTCCTTCCATATCTTCCTTAATGAAAATCCCAGCCTTCTAGACTTGGAGGCCAAAAACTTTTTTCAATTTTTTATTATCCTTAAGTAGTTGAATGAAGGGTTTTCAATTACCTTTTAAGTTTGTGAGTATACCACTGGAATTCTCTTCTGCATATACCATATTTTAGTTAATACATTTGTGTATATATGCATATAATCCATATATGTTTGCATATATATTTATTACTTAGATCTAACTTCTACATGTCAAAGAAAACATGCATCCTTAGTCTCTCCAAGCCTGACTTACTTCACTTAATGTACTTATTTTCCAGGTTCATATATTTCCTTGCAAATGGTTTAATATCAGTCTTCCTGATAAATTAGTAAAATTCCATTTTTTGTGTATGTGTGTGTGTGTAAAACATTTTCTTGATCCATTTGTCCACTGAAGGGCACCAGGTCTGTTTCTGTAACTTGATTATGTGAATAGTGCAGCAATGAATGTTAGTGAGCAAGTGACTTTACTGTAACCTGACTTAAGATCTTTTGGATAAATGCTCAAGAGTGGTATTGCTGAATCACAGGGTAGTTCTGTTTAGTTTTCTGAGGAATCTCCAGATTGCTTCTCATAGCAGTTATAACAGCTTATAGGGTTTCTCTTCCCCACATCCATGCCAGTACCTGTTGTTTACATTTTTGATGATGACCCTTCTTACTGGGGTGAGATGGAATCTCAATGCTGTTGTGATTTGCATTTCCTTTATGGCCAGAGATGTGACTTGTGAAGTAATTCTTCATGTGTCTACTGCAAGCCACAAACTTTGATGTCATCCTTTCTTTCACACCATTATGTACCAGCTCCACTTCAAAATCTATCCAGAATCTAACTTCACCACTGAGCACTGGTCTCAGGCAACATCTGTGGAGAAGCGCCTTTGCTTTTCCTTACTTCACCAACACAGCAGGACTCCCTGACCCAGCACAGGACTCTCTGACCCCAAACTACTGTGCAAGGTCCTGCTTCAGAGCCTTTGCACCTATCCTTATGTGTACCAGGAACACTGTTAGTGCTCTAGCACTTTCTTCAGGTATGGATTTTACATTTAGCCTTCTGAGATCACCCTGTATAAAACTTTCCTTTTCCTCATTCTCCTGGCATTCTTATTTACAGTTGTGGATTACTTAAGTAATACAATGAATACTCACATGTGTGCAAAGCACTGCTTATTTCTTCATAACACATGTCACTGTTCTTACAGTATGTGACTTACTTAACTGTTTACTGTTTGTTTTGTCATCATGGGGCTTGAACTCTGAGCCTAGGCACTGTCTCTGAGCTCTTCAGCTCAAGGTGAGTGCTCTACCACTTGAGCCACACCACCACTTCTGGTGGTTAATTGGAGATAAGAGTCTAACAAGCCTGCATCGGTGGCTCACACATGTAATCCTAGCTACTCAGGAAGCTGAGATCTGAGGATCACAATTCAGAACCAGCCAAGGCAGGAAAGTCTGTGAGACTCTTATCTCCAATTAACCACCAGAAAACTGGAAGTGGCACTGTGGCTCAAGTGATAGAGTGTTCACCTTGAGGTGAAGAACACAGGGACAGCACCCAGGCCCAGAATTCAAGCCCCAGGATTACAGATGTGAGCTACCAGCAAACAATTTTTACCATTTCAATTGCTAATATTAACTCTCAGATCACACATTATACTTCATAATAATAAAGGGGTTCCAAGATTGCTAAGAAAGAGTTAAATCAGCTGCAGGATAACCAAGGAGAAGGTCAGAGAGCTGATACAGATGCAGTCAGATTCACTGAAGATGGTCGAATAGGATCTTAACATAAAAATCACAGTCACAGGGGCTGGGAAGGTGGCTCAGTGGTAGAGCATTTGCCTTGCATGCCTGAGGCCCTGGGTTCGATTCCTCAGCAACATAAGCAAAAAGAAAAAAAAGCCGGAAGTGGCGCTGTGGCTCAAGTGGTAGAGCACTAGCCTTGAGCTGAAGAGCTGAGAGACAGTGCCCAGGCCCAGAGTTCAGGCCCCACGACTGGACCAAAAAAAAAAAAAAAATCACAGTCACAGCTGGGAAGGTGGCTCAGTGGTAGAGCCCTTGCCTTGCATGCCTGAGGCCCTGGGTTTGATTCCCCAGCACCACATAAGCAAAAAGAAAAAAGCCAGAAGTGGCGCTGTGGCTCAAGTGGTAGTGCTAGCCTTGAGCTGAAGAGCTGAGGGACAGCGCCCAGGCCCAGAGTTCAGGCCCCATGACTGGACCCAAAAAAAAAACATAGTCACAAAGCTGTCAGCCCCAGTGTGGTCAATGCATGGGACTGGCTCAGGACCCAACGCTGGTTTAATGCTCAGAGCTGATTTTGTAGAGTAGATTCTGTAATGAATACTTTAACTGCTTTGCTGGAATGCACTGATTCCTTACTTGGCCCTACATATTAACTAAAAGTAGAGTAAAAGCTTGGCATTTCAACCTCTTCTGTTTCGTATCTATGTTCTCTGCCCTGAGCCATTCTGTTTTACAGTCACCTTCCAGTCATCTTGGAATCCAGGAAGGAGCAGATCACCTGCCAGGTGATAACATGTTATCCCTCCAGTGATAAAGCAATAACCACCTCTGGAACCCATCCAATACCAGGACTGAGATTGTGACTGCTGGAATACACCTGTGACTGGGACTGCCCAGGAATAGCTCTCTCCTCCTGGCTCATTGTCTAATTAAACCTAAGCTCACCTCTATTCCCCCAAATGGAAGAAGATGAGCTTCAATTCTGTCTTTCCTTTCTCTGCCCTCTGCCATGTCTCTTTAGAGAGGTGAGTGGCCAGAACTGACATGTGGAAGCCTGAGGTCTGGGCCTGGGTCTAAATCTCCAGTTTCAACTCAAGGCTTGAAAAATGACACTTTGAGTGAGTCACATCAAACAGACAAACTGAGCTGAGCTGAAGCCCCAGGGTCAAGGCCAGCAGTTCATCACCTATTGATCCTTGATGCATATGCCAGATGGTCTCGTGATGAATCAGTCCCCAGCTGTTGTACCCCAGTGTTTGTGCGTCTTCTTTTTTATGATCACACTAAGGCTAAATCATTTCTTGGCCTGGTACATTCCATAAGTTATGAGCCTGAGTTTTCTGATATGATGTTGGATACACTAGTGAGTCCACATGTCCCTAATTTACTGAGATAAGTTCATAGGGGGTCATATTTTATTTGCATCAATAAGTTAGTTATTAATCTATTCCTTGGTTTCTACTGGACAGGTGGTGGTTGGTGGTTGTCACTTACATAAACAGGTGTAGAGTCACTCTGCCTCAGACTTTGCACTCAAAATGGAGCAAACTTCTGTTTCATGGAAGAGTTGCTCAGGGCAGAGCACAGCCCAGCCATAAGGCTACTGTTCTACACAGTAGGAAGTAATTTAGAGCAGCCTGATTTGTACAGCGGACAAATCCTTTGTGGATATGTCATTCTCATAACCATACCTAATCCAGGGGCACTGGTTAAATAACGTGATTAACATGTCTTTTTCCACATGTTCTTTTCACCTAGGCTTACCCACTTGCTTTCCCTGCCCAATCATTGGAGCTTTGAGCATTTTGCAAAAGACCTCCTGGGAGGTGCTGGAGGTGCTGCTGCTGCTGGCAAATGGGCTGTCTCCATGTGCCTGTGGGCCCTTGGAAAAAACCTACCACCAGAGTTCTATAGCTGGGCACCAGCCACAGCAGCAGCCCAACCACCTGCACCTCCCTCCCTCTTACCTCCCCCTCCCTCCCTCCTACTTCCCCCTCCACTCACAGACAAGGGCTGCCCTCCTCCTCACCCAATATCTGTACCTTACCCCTGTACTGGGTCCATCCCACGCTGGGCTCTCCCTGAATCACAGCAGGTGAAGGCAGGCACCCTGAACCTCAGTCTCCACTGGGAGCCATCTTCACCATAGGTGGCTTAAGTAGCTTTAATAGCAGATACTTATTTCTCATGTTCTGAAGGATGGAGGCCCAAGACCAAGGCACAGGATGCTTGCTTTGGTGAAGATGCTCCTCCTACTGCTTATAAACAGCTATTTCTCAAAATGGCAAAAAGACAGAGTAAGGAAGCTCTCTCATTTCTTTCTCAGAACCATACCCGAGCCCAATCACAGCCCCACAGCCCCACCTCCTAACACAATTACATTGGGCTTCAACTATAACTCTGGGAGACAGGAGCTAATACAATCTCTGTAGGAACCCTGGGAATGGCTTCTGTACCAGCAGGCACCAGGCCTTCAGCCAAGGACCCACAGTCCCCAGCTCTGGAATCCATCCAGGCTGTCTTTGTCTCAGATGATCTACAGTGTCTAAAGAGCAGCTCCTAAGTGGCCTTGTTTGGGGCAAGAGCAAACAACATTAGGCATGAGGGACAGAGACGGGATTAGTGCTACAGCCTGGCACCTTATATCAGGAGAATTGGCCATAGGCCCCTAACTCTATCCTGTGCTAGGTAGAGGCCCATCAGGGGTTCTGGAGAATTAGGACAGGGCAGCCTGAATCACAGCAGGTGATTCTTGGCTTTTTCCACTCAAGGCTGGTCCTCTACTGTTTGAGCTGTACCTCTACTTCTGCGTCTTTGCTGGTTACTTGGAAGAGTCTCATGGAGTTTTCTGCCCTGGCTGGCTTCCAGCTCCAATCCTTAGATCTCAGCCTCCTGAGGATGACAGGTATGCACCACCAGTGCCTATCTTAGGCCCCACCTCTAAAAATTCTACCTCCTCACAGTATCACCAAGTTAGGGACAAGCCTTTAATACATGGACCTTTGGGAAACATGTCAGATCCAAACTATAGCAAAGGAAAGCAGGAAACTGGTCAGGAGCGAAAGGAGTCCCTGAAAAAGTAGACAGGACAAACATACAGATCTGTTATCGTGTGTGTGTGTGTGTGTGTGTGTGTGTGTGTGTCTGTGTGTGTGTGTGTGTCTGTGTGTGTGTCTGTATGTGTCTGTGTGTGTCTGTGTGTGTGTCTGTATGTGTCTGTGTGTGTCTGTGTCTGTATCTGTGTGTGTGTGTGTCTGTGTCTGTGTCTGTATCTGTGTGTGTGTGTGTGTGTGTGTGTGTGTGTGTGTGTGTGTGTGTGTGTGTGTGTGTGTGTGTGTGTGTGTGTGTGTGTGTGTACTAGGGCTTGAACTTGAGGCCTGAGTTCTGTCCCTGAGTTTTTTGCTCAAGGCTAGCACTCTACCACAGCTCCACTTCATTTTTAGAGATTAATGAGAGATAAGAATGTCATGGACTTTCCTGTCAAGGCTAGCTTCAAATCTCTATCTCCAGATCTCAGCCTCCTGAGGAGCTAGGATTGCAGGCATGATCCACTGACTGGCAAGATCTGTTGTCTTTTTATGCCATGGAATTAGGACACCCCTGATAGACCAGGACTCATAGAAGGAAAAGGAGACCAACGGCCTGCCCCAAAAGAAGATGCTAGACAATGAACTGCGTGCAGGGCTTGAGAGCTAAGGCTGAATGCTAGTGTATTTCCTTGAGGCCTGTGCAGACAAGAGGTAGAGGTGTCCTGTGAAGCGAGAGAACTGCAGAGTGGCTCTGCAGGGACCAGCCTCTGCACAGGGGTGAGGCGTGCAGGAAGTAAAGGCAGGAGGACAGGCTGGCCAGACAGCCACTGGATATAGCAATAACAGCATGTGGCAAGACAGAGCAGTACACAGCACACTTAGAAATGGGACCAACTTCTTGAGTGCAGACCCAAGGGGAAGGGAGGGAGGGGAAGGGAAAGAGGCTCTGTCAAAAAAATGTGGGAGTGGAAATGCTAATAAGGTGCTAGAGGCTCAAGCTCTTGGTTGGAAAAGTCAAGCAATTACATGCGTGCACACAGCTAGGTTAATGGGCACAGTACTTGCTCCTCTGAACACTCCTCACACTGGTGCCCACATCCCGTTCTCCATATTCAAAGACTAGTCTCAAGACTCACCCTGAAGCTAGGAGCTGCTGGCTCATGCTTGTAATCTTAGTTTATACTCCAGAGGATAAAATCTGAGGATCACAGTTCAAATCCAGCTTGGACAGGAAAGTCCATGAGACACTTATCTCCAATTAACCACAAACAAGCCAGAAGTACAACTATGGTTCAAGAGGCAGAGCACTAGCTTTGACTGGAAAAAGCTCAGGGCTAGCGACCAGGCCCTGAGTTCAAGCATTAGTAGCTCCATCAAAAAAAAAAAAAAAATCACCTAGATACCTCTGGTAGTGAGGAGCCAAGACAGAGCTGGGTAGGGTTAGATAAGAGGCCCTCTCTCCTAGGAAATAGATGGTTGACATGAAGAAATCAAAGGATGGAAGATCTTAGAATGGACGTTCTGTATTTGGGACCTTCTCCAGGTCCCAAGCAGGGCCAACTCTGACCCAGTCACACAGATTGCCAGGTAGGATGCTCCAAGGGACAGTCCCAATGTCACCATCCCTCTCCCTCTCAGACATCTTCCCTGGCACCTGCCTCAGTCCCTCCAGAAGGAAGGTGGGGCACCCCCTGAGAGGCCACACATGTGTCCCAGCCACATAGTGTCATCTTTCTTACTCTACCCCCAGGCTGGCATTTACCCACTGGAGTTGCTGTTTATCTACCAGTAAAATGGATAGAATAATATCCATCTCACCAGGGTGTTGTTTATACTTACTTATTAATGCTGCAATATACTCAGAGCCCTCCAAATTACAGCGATAGATCATCAGGAAATATTATCGCATCCTGTTGCCATAGAAACAGTTCCTGTCTCCTGGCCCCTCCCCGGTGCCTGTACTACAACATGATGCTCTGGGGGTCTGGGGAGTCGAGCTGCACCGACTGGGGCATTAACACTAACAACAGTGATAATTAAATTACACAGAGAGGAAGGCCATGAAATATGTATGGGAAGAAATGGATTTGATTCATTTAGGCAAATGGGTATGTTTTCCCATTAGAAACGGCTCCCCAGGGCCTGTGGCTGGCTTTCGGCAGCACTAATTTCTTTAGACAAGGCAGGGGATGAGGAGATTCTGATAGGAGACTAAATCAGGAACAGAGATAGGCCAAATCCAAAAAACAGTCTCCTAGAAAGCACAGCTGTGGCCCAGGATCCTCCCTGTGTTGAGGCTGCACAGAGTCTCCTCTAAGCTGCCCAACAGCTTCCTAACTTCCACCTTGTCCATTCTGTATCATAATATGACACTGGGGGTGAGCTGAGTCACAGCAAGGATTGTCACACAGGTTCAAGGAAACAGGAATGAGGCACTCACTCCCAGCTGTGACCCTTGATAGGAATGGGATCATCAACTTCTCTGGGATGCCAAGTTTCAGACTGAGTCAGAAAAATTGTCCAGGTGCTCATGGCCCATGGGGACAAGCTGGGGCCACATGCCTGGCCCACAAAGCAAAGATATCTTGAGTCTACTCTTCTTCCCAACCAGTCCAGCCCAGGCCAGCCTTCCTACTCAGAGTGGCCCTGCCTCTCTGTACCTAAGGACAGGGACTCAGCTCCCCTCCTACTTTCCAGGATGGGGGCATGCCTCAAGCACACTCTCCAATCCCAACAACACATGTCGCTGCCTTGTGTGGTGCTGCTGGCCAGGAGCCTGGAAGGAGTGGGTTCCAGAGGCCAGGTTCACGAAGGGAAACACTGGGACCACCAGCTTCCAACCAGACATGAGAAAGGGGCGTAGAAAGAGGGGGTCACATTAGCCAAGATGCATTGTGTTTATAAACTGATTTGTTGAATTAAAATCCCTTTGTACAATTACATGAAGATAACTATGTGTGTGTGTGCATGTGTGTGTGTGCGTGTGTGTGTGTGTGTGTGTGTGTGTGTGTGTGTGTGTGTGTGTGTGTGTGTGTGTGTGTATGCCAGTTCTGGGCCTTGGGCCTATACATTGCCCCTGAGCTCTTTTGCTCAAGGCTAGCTCTCTACCACTTGTGCCACAGCTCCACTTCCAGCTTTTTAGTGGTTAATTGGAGATTAGAGTCTTATGAACTCTCCTGCCCAGACTGAGTTCAAACAGAAATTCTCAGATCTCAAACTCCTAAGTAGCTAGGATTATAGGCATTAAGTCACTGGAGCCTGCTAAGACAATACTTTTTTTTTTTGGTCGGTTGTGGGGCTTGAACTGTGGGCCTGGGTACTGTCCCTCAGTTCTTCAGCTCAAGGCTAGCACTCTACCACTTGAGCCACAGTGCCACTTCTGGTTTTCTGGTAGTTAATTGGAGATAAAAGTCTTATGAACTTTTCTTGCCCAGGCTGGCTTTGAACCATGATCCTCAAATCTCAGCCTCCTGAGTAGCTAGGATTACCCCTGTGAGCCACTGGCGCCTGACTGACAATACTTCTTTTAAAAAACAAAAAAGTGTACTTCTGCCTCCAACTCTGATAAGGCAGCTCTGCAGCAACACTTCTCAAACTCATCTTTGCTCACTTCAGGCCTCAGGGTCAGGCCTCAGGGTCAGTCAGGCAAACTCCCAGGCTTCCTCCTCCCCGTAGGAGCCACCTCTGGGCAGTAGCCACCCTCTGCTGCCTCTCCTGAGGAAGAACCTGGTTTGCTATATGACACAGCCTTCCTCCTCTGGGCTGTGGTCTAATTCCATCATCCAACACAGTCTTGGGAAAGGTCCCTCCAGGACCTGTTGGTAGAACATGGTATGAATACAAATCCCCACAGCAAGAACCAGAACAAGCCAGGAACTGGCAGCTCATACTTGCAACCCTAGCTACCATGAGGCTGAAGTCTGATGATCACAGTTCAAAGCCAGCTCCTGCAAGAAAGTCCATGAGATTTTTATCTCCAATTAATCACCCAAAAGCTGAAAGTGGAGCTGTGGCTTAAGTGGTAGAGCACTAGCCTTAAGCACAAAAGCTCAGAGCCCAGACCCCGAGTTCAAGTCCTAGGACCAACACACATACACACACACACACACACACACACACACACACACACACGGAAACAGAACAAGGAACCCTGAGTAACACATGTACTACTGCACACCTCTTCTTTACCCTGCAGAGTGTCTTGAGGCAATGTTGCTACTCTGCCCACTTTACAGATGAAGAAACTGAGGCTCACAATCGAGTTCCACAGCCACAGGGTATCAAACAAGGGTACAACTCATGGTCAGCTCAGTCTTTTTCTGGAAAAACTGGCATTCTCAGCAGTGTTGTTCATTGTCAAGGAACAGCTTCTATTTGGTATAGCTTAGATCTGAAGTGTGCCTGTTAGAAATAAAGTCAGTGGTGGTCCATTTTGAAGACAAGATGACTATGAGTGGGAAATTACCAGTACCTTGATTGCAAAGCAACTTTGAGATGTGAGAAAGTTCATGCATTGGAAAGCCCATAGATAAACAAAAGAGATTAGGAGGGAGCTGTTTAGCAAGAGGATGAATGTACCACAATAAAATGAAAAAATAGGTAGAAACTGTGTATGTTCCCCCCCCCAAAAAAAACCCCTACATACCCAGAAGGGCTTTTCCACCACAAAAGGGGGGGAGGGTAGAGACAGACAAAAACCCACTTCTAAAATTCAACTACCTCAAGACGTGTATGCCTTAAATTTCCCAATAAAAAGCAATGTAAGTAAGGTGACATCCAAGACAGAAGGTGAACCACACATTTCCCACACCAATGAGTTGAAATCTCCATGTGCTAGGTATAAAATTGTAGTCTTTGCTAGTGTACCTACCATCAGCCAGATACCCAGTCTCTCAAAACTGGCACTGAAGTCTCACTTTTGTTGTACTTCTTGTCTCTGAGTCCATTTTTTGAGCTTGGACAGATGAATGTGTTGCTCAAATCCCCCAAAGACCTAAAGATTTGCTAAAGTCTCATCCCCAGCCCATATAGCTATCAGAAGGAGGCTGAAATATAAGGATATAGGGCCTATGGGCAGAAAGGTAGGCAAAGAGGTGGGGCCCTTATTGCTGGGGCATACCTTTGACAGGGAAGTTGGGATCCCAGCCACGCCTCTCTTTTTTTTGTTGTTTCCTGGCTACCATCAGGAGAGCAGTCCACTCCATCCCACACCTCGACCATGATACACTACCTCACCCTAGGCCCAAAGCAATAGGACCAGCTAACCATAAACCAGAACTGTGAGCCAGAATAAAACTTTCTTCAAGTTTATTGTCCCAGGTGTTTTGTTACAGAATTGGAAAGCTAACACAGGTATTCTGTTACAGAAATGGAAAGCTAATACAGTGTCTCTGGGTAAACTTCAAATATGTAGCTATGTGTGCTGGAGAGAGAGGTAGGACAAGCCCCGACTCTGTCCTGGCTGCACCTTTAGCTGTTCTACCCACACAGTCTCTCCCTACTCCTCTGGTCAAAATGGCCTCTTCTTTTCTGGAAGCATTATGATACTCTACCTCAAGTACTTAGGGGCAACATCAGGCCAAAATAGCCTTTGGCTTAATTGAGGTCAGAGCATGTCAGACACTTTAGGTCTTTCTAGAAAAGATTGGAAGAGCCCTTTTTCCTCTGTGGTGTCTGTAATGACTAGCTTCTGGGGTGCTAAGGACAACGTGCCCAAGTCATAAAGCAGAGACAAGGCTCAGGTTTCTCTGATGTGCCCTCACTGGATCTGTGAATGCCACAAATAGAAAGGCAGAGTAGATGTACTCTAAGGAGCCACCTGGGTTGCTACCAAGCGTCCCAAAGGTTTCCCTTGCCCAGAAGTCTCCATGTGGGCAGTGAGGCCTGAGAGGTGACGTGGGCATCATCCTGGTTGACTATCAGTTCTTCCCATGGGGAGGCTGTGTCCCCTCCACTTCAGGCAGATGTGCTGCCTCTGACACTCCTGCAGGAGACCGGTTGTGACTCCAAAGCCCAGCCTCTCCCTTCCATCTCTTGAACCTCAGAAGGGTTGACCAACTTCTACTCAGACTTCCTGCAGCTCATGAGTTAACAAGCAGGAAGGGTGAAAGGTCATCTGACAAGGTCCTTCCCCCTATCACATACCAGGCTCCATTCTAGGCATGGGGGAGACTTGAGAACAAACCAAACCAAAACTCCTAGTGAAGCTCACATCAGAGTGGGGGATGAAAAACTAAATCAATCAGTCCATTGTCAACTGTTCTGTGTGAGCAGTGGGGCTGGGGGCAGTGACAGTGGATTAATCCAGGAATCCTTGATAAGGATTCAAAAGAACATAGCAGGTCCTGAGATACTGTCTGTTGTGGCTGGGCAAGGGGGTAGGGAGAAGACCTTGACTGCATTCCCAGTATCAGGCGAGACTGGAACTAACCAGGTATTTCACTGTTGCCATATCCCCAGAATCCCACAGTCACATGACAAGGGCTAGTAGCCCCACTTTATTGTTGAGGAAATTGAGGCTCAGAAATCTCAAATGGCTTTCTAAAGGTCACACACTAATAGGCATGATTTAATTCCAGGTCTTCTGTAATCCATGTCCCTGTGCACTCTACCTTAATCCTGTGAGCCTGTCTGCTGAACAAAGAATCTGGCCTGTCCCCAAAGGCCTGTGTGTGCAAGACTTCATCCCCAGCCCAGGGCTCTGTTGGGAGAAAGTAGTAGAACCTTTAGGAGTGGGGCCAAGTGAGAGGAAGTTAGGCTATGTGGGGAAGACTCTTCAAGGGGATGAGGGAGAGTCAGACAAAAAAAACTAGGCAGATAGAGAGAGACAGGGGCCAGGCAAAAACAATGCCACATCTTCTTCCTGAAAACCCTGAAAGACTGAAGGTGGCCTTGGTGAATACAACACCCCTGAAAATCCTGGCACAGACCAAAACAGGAGACAGATGCACCTACCGTGAGAGTGAGGTAGACAGTGATCTAACACATGCCACAACAGCTGGAACTTAGCAGGAAGGAGTAGAAAAGGGAGTCCCCACACACACTGCACACAGACTACTGATCTCCAGGTCCCCTTCTTGCTCTCTAGCCCCCAAGAAGTCTGTCATCATCTTCTTGCCCAGGAAGCAGGTGGAGAGGACCACATATGACATACAACAGCCCTCCCGGCCTCGAGGCATTGCTTGGGGATTATATCACTGCCGGGAGCCAAGAAGCTGTTACACATATCTCCTTTGGCACCTTATTCCCATTTTCAAATAAACTTCACCACTGCTCTCACTTCTCCTGTCTCATAATTACTTTATTCGGTGAAGAACCAGACCTCTAGACAGTAACATTGAGACACCAGTCCCTCTTCCCGTCTGCCTGTTTCCCAACCACAACGAGAGGTGAATCAAAACCTTCCACTATACCGGCCCACCTTATCAGCTGATCACCTTGAGCATTTTGCCACCGTGACAGAAAACTAACCACTGTACCAGCTCACTATGGACTCACCCACCAGCCTTACTGGAGTTGCTCTGGAATCACTGCAAGAACAAACTCCAAGACACAGGTTCCCTGGGGTGTCTGGACATGATGGCCCTGTCTGAGGACCTAGGAAGCACCGTGCCAGGGCAGGGGTGGTCCTGGAGCTCGCTTCAGAGTAGGCAGGACTGCTCACAAAGGCAGCCCCAGGACAAGCCTATGGAAAGCTAGACAGTGACCCCATCCTTGACCCCTTGCCCAGCCTCAGGACTGTGCACAGGTATCTTGGTTGACCAGCTGGGGCTGTACTACCTCATCTCATCTCCAACTCTGACCTACACCTGCTCAGAGAGGATCCTGCTGCAGGGTGACCACAGAAAAGACAGAGACCAGACTGAGAGCCGCCTCTGCTCATCTCACCAGCCTCCTTGCCCCTTGCCTCCACTCTGTGAGCTCCCATTCATTCCTTGCAAGGAACCTGGGCCAGGTGCCGAACAGGCATCCCTGTGCCTAGAATGCTCTGTGCAGCCACTCCTGCTCCTGCAACCCAGCTCACACACTGTCTCCCCAGGCATTGAAAGGCTATCAGTCCCTTGTGGGATGGCTGCTCCACCCAGACCTTGTCCTGAAAATGACCCAGCCTGAGCATCCTGTATGCTCCTTGTCAGAATGCCACCAGAAGGCTCTTCAGGAAGTATCTGGGGACAGAACAAAGCCCCCTCTACACATCTCCAGCCAAGTGTTTGCTTTTTCTGAAAGTGCTGCAAATCCATTTCCCTGACAGTGATGGGAATGGGTATTGTCAGTGGTGGGGAGAGCGCATTATGAATGATTCCACTTGAGTCCGTTTTTAAAAGGAGGAAATCAATACACTCTTCCCGGCATGGCTGCTCCCCTCCCCTGACCTCCTTGCTCAGGCTCAGCTGCTCCAGCTGTGCCTGTTACTGCCTCCTTCCTTCCCAGCAGGGACCAGCCCTTTCTGGGAACTACCACAGAGGCCTCTCTTCCGGGGACAGTGCTGGTGCGGGCTGAGTGACTCCCAGTCCCACGCAGAGCCATCAGACGCCCCCAGAGGGGCTGTGCTAGTCAAGTGTCCAAATATGCCAAATTCTGAATGCACAAGTCAGGGCCTGCCATGTGCTGGGTGCTGCTCAGCCTCCTCACACAGTTTCAGAACTCACAGGGTCATGAACGACATCTCTAGGATCTGTCCTAACATCTCTACCGGCTGTGTAAGGAAACTAAGTCTTGGAGGCAAAGTGACTCATAGGGCCACACAATTCATGTGGCAAAATCTGGATGCTCAGTGGCCTGTTTGTGGCAGCTTCCTGCGCCAATAGAGGGCTCAGAGCCACATCCCCCCCCCCTTCCACAGACTCCCCTTGCTGGGGCTTTAAATCCCAGCTCAAGCTGGCCACAGTCATTCACCAGCTATGGACCCCAGACAAGTGGCATCATATTTGCACCTTGCTTTGCTTCTACCTTTGTGTTTGTCATGCCCATACAGAGGCTTGGGTTTGGGCCTCACAACCTGGCTTGACTTTTTCACCCAAAAGTGTTCTACCCCTTGAGCTATACCTCCAACTCCAGCTTTTGGGTTGTTAATTAGAAGTAAGAGTTTTAAGGACTTTTCTGCCTCGGCTGGCTTTGAATTTTGATCCTCAGATCTCAGCCTCCTAAGTAACCAGCACCTGGCTCACGTCTACCTTTAACATAGGCTCATCATGACTCCCACTTTTCTCTCACTCTGTCTAGTCTGCCTGTTTTAGGAGAAGTCAAGATCCTTTGTCCTGATGGTGGCTGTACCCCTAAACTCCCTGTACTCCTAAACAGTCTGGCTGAATGACAGCAGCATAATTCCCCTGGCTCAGGCTCATGTTAAAAATAAGTTTTCATGCCTGATTTAGTGACACACAGCTGTATTCCCAGCTAACACAGGAATCAGAGGCAGGAGAATCAAGAGTTCAAGACCAGCCTGAACAAAAGACCAGAAAACCCAGTTTCAAGAAACAAAAACACAAAAAAGTATTCTGAGTGTGTGGCTCAAGTAGTAAAGCACTTACCTAGCATTCACAAGGCCCTGAGTTCAATTCCCAACACAATGAATAAAAACAAAAATATTCAGTGAGAATTTTCTCATCCCAAAGCCCAGCTCAACCTTCTATCAAATGAGGCCAACTTCTGTGAATCCTGTTAGGATCTACGTGCAGCCCTGTACCTTGACAGCCCACATTCCAGTAACTTATAAAACAGGACAGCCTGCCCCCACCTCAGATCCAGGCAGGAGCCAAAGATCCTCCCCAGAATTGTGCTGATCTCTAAAAGCATAGGAAGAGCTCTGGAAGGCTTCAGGTTAGAAATTAAACACCCAGAATGAGGTCACTCTCAGGCCACCACTTCCGCTGACAGTTAAGCCAAAACCAGTTCCTCAGCCCCAATCAACCAACCATGAGGAAACCTGAACACACCCCTGTCCCCTGGTCTCCACACACACACACAGAGGGAGAGCTGAGGACACAGTAAACAGCCCATTGACCACCACACTTCTCCAATGAACCAATCACCCAGTGTTTCCCATAGAAAGGGGTACCTGGAGACAGGATCCAAGGAAGCAGACAGGATCTGAGGCCCTGCAACCAGCTCAGAGCCTGGCAGAGCAGGCAGGCTGAAGGCTCTCCACAGAGTCTTTGAGAGTCTGAACAGGCCAGTGGAAGAGCTATACAGGGATAGTTTGCCTAGACACTCAGAGTAATCAGTCCTCAAAGGTGCCCTGTATCTGAGCATTCCCACCAGGACACTGGGCACAGGGAAGCTTTGTAGAGACCTTACTGGCCAGTTCCATGTGTGTGTGTCTGTGTGTCTGTGTGTCTGTGTGTCTGTGCCGTGTGTGTATGTCTGTGTGTCTGTGTGTGTCGGTGTATGTCTGTGTGTGTCTGTGTCCATGTCTGTGTGTCTGTGCACATGCATTCCAGTACTGGGGCTTGAACTCAGGGGCTTGCATTCTTGCCTCTTGCCTAGCTATTTCACTTACGGCTGGCACTGTACCAATTGAGCCACACCTCCACCTCTGATTTTTACTGGTTAATTGGAAATAAGAGTCCCTTGGATTTGTCTTCCCAGGCTGCTTTGAATTGTGATCCTCAGATCTCAGCCTCCTGAGCAGTTAGGACTGAGTGAGAAAGAAAAGGAAGAATTGTTAGGTAGACAGGTACAAAAAGTAGCAGATATAACATGTGGCAGATAATATGTGTCTCAATTATGTTACTTCCTATTCCCACAATGCCTCAGACTCCACTGGACTCCATTCTGGAATCTACTGACTCTCAGCCTGGCCAGCTTTGGGAAGCCCCGGGGATCCCAGAAACACAGTGGTGTAATCAGGGGAAAGACAGAAAAATGGGTGGTGTGACTGGCTAAAACTTGGAAGTCACTGCTAGTCTTGTGGCTTCATTCTCACATCCAAGCCCTACTAGAATCCAGACATCCTAGAGCTCAAAAAGGCTCTTCCTGAGGGAGTCTAAGAGGTGCACAGGGAAGGAGAGGCAGCTTTGCAATGACAGCTCAACCAGAAGCAAATGTCTACCTAAGGCTTTCTGATACCTTTCATTCATTGAATGAACTGGGGCCAGACCTGAGCCATACTAGCCCTGCCCTCAGATTGCCCTGGATAAGGCCTTGGCTCCAACCCTGAAGCATTGGGCCTCAACCATCCTGTAGTTCTATGGACTCCCCAGCTCCAGGCCTTGGGCCTCTGCTGAGAGCATAATTTCCATTTTGACAAAACAAACTTGCAAGGATAGGTATGTTTTTGTAGTCGACTATTTTGTTGGCATCCTCAGGCGATTGGTTCCAGGACACTCTTCAAATAGCAAAATCTTCAGGTATTCAAGTCTCTTACAGTATCGGCATAAAGCAAACAAACCTCTTCCCATGTGCTCCCATCATCTTTACATTTACTTATACCATCTACTAAAATCTAAATGCTATGTACAGCCAGGCACTTGTAATGCTAGCTACTCAAGAGGCTGAGATCTGAGGACCATGGTTTGAAGCCAGGCTGGTCAGACAAACTGATTTCCAACTAACCAGCAAAAAGCAGAAAGTAGAAGTGTGGCTCAAATGGTAAAACCTTGAGTAAAAAAGGTGAGCAAGGGTGCAATCACCTGAGTTCAAGCCTAAAAATCCAAAATAAATAGGCATTAAAAACATTTAAAAAATAAAGAGATATTGGTGCACACCATATCTGTGCACACAGTTGTTATATCATAATAACATTGCTCAGAAATAATGAGGGTAAGTCTGAACATGTTCTGTATAGGTACACCTTTTCTCCAAATACTTTTTAATCTGAGATTGGTTAAAACCACAGATGTGGCACCCCCTAATATGGAGTGTACTATACTTCATGTTATGTGGCAGGAATTTTATCATGGTCATTTATATGCTTGGTAAGCCCTTAATGTTCGCATTGCATCCCCAGAGTAAAGACCCAGCATCTCCCTTTTGACCTGTGAGTCAAAGGCAGGCTGAGCCTGGGTGTGTTCCCAGAGTTTTGTGGATTCAATGAATGAATTCATTAACACCCACCTCACACCAACAAGATAAGAAAATTCCATTTTCTCTTCAATTTAAAAATAACCTGACGTTAGGACCAGAAAGTAAAAACTGAAAGACCAAAGTCATAGCTCCCCTCTCACCCACCTGCTTTCAGATGTAAGTTACATGAATAGAGCCCTAAAGGGGCTGAGTACCAAACATTCTGAGATAAAGCTGGAAAGTCTCCTTGAAAAAGTAGAGAGACAGAAAGAATGAAAGACATGTCTGAGAAAAAAAAGACCTAAGCCGGATACTGGTGGCTCACACTTGCAATCCTAGCTACTCTGGAGGCTGAGATCTGAGGATCATGGTTCCCAGCCAGCCTTGGCAAAGAAGTCCATGAAACTCTTATCTCCAATTAACTATCTAAAACCAGAAGTGGAGCTGTGGCTCAACCTGGTAGAGTACTAAGCCTGAGCAAAAAAGCTCAGGGACAGTGACTAGACCCTGAGTTCAAGCCCTACGACCAACCAACCAACAAACAACAACAAAAAAAAAGATGACCTAAAAGTCACCAATGTGTTAGGTAGGACCAGATTGAGGTAGAGTAGATAGGTGGGGAGAGAGGGAAATTATATAATTTTTAAACATTACTTTTCTTTTTTTTTGCTTATGTGGTGCTGGGGAATCGAACCCAGGGCCTCATGCATGCAAGGCAAGCGCTCTACCACTGAGCCACCTTCCCAGCCCTAAACATTACTTTTAAAACTACCAGAAGAGCAGACTCAGAGATTAAAACCAAGAAATAAACTGAAACAGCAGAGAGGATCCTCTCTTTTCTATCGTTAAATTACAAAATTTAGTGGGGCGCTGGTGGCTCACGCCTGTAATCCTAGCTACTCAGGAGGCTGAAGTTTTAGGATTGCAGTATAAAGCCAGCCTGGGCAGGAAAGTCCGTGAGACTCTTATCTCCAATTACCCACCAGAAAACTGGAAGTGGTGCTGTGGCTCAAGTGGTGGGGCGCTCACCTTGAGGTGAAGAGATCAGGACAGCACTCGGCCCAGAGTTTAAGCCCCAAGGCCAAAAATATAGATAGATAGATAGATAGATAGATAGATAGATAGATAGATAGATAGATAGATAGATAGATAGATAGATAGTTTGGAGACTACAAGAGACTATCTACAATCTACCTTCTTCAAAATACTACCTTCTTTAAATCTTCTTTGAAGATCTTTGAACTTTTCTTGTTTAAAACAGAGGGAAGGGGAGGAGCAGAGGTCTCCTGGGTCAAAAGGAAGTCTCAAAGATTACCTGTTGTTTGGGGTAGTCCTCACCCATTTACCCACCCAGAATCATAGCCTAAGAATTAAAGATCTCTAAATTGATATGACCACATGAATTCCCCCAGTTTAGAAACTGTAATTTTCTACAGATAGAAATCAATGTTTTGAACGCACTGTATTAAATATGTAAGGTCTTATCTACGTGGATTTGATTACAGAAACTAATAAAGTATTCTCTAAATAAAAAAAAAAAAAGAAATCAATGTTTTGAATCATTAGGTTGGGGCAGCCCTAATCCACTCTCTGGTGACAAGA
The DNA here is from genome assembly GCF_024711535.1 of Dipodomys merriami. NCBI lineage: Eukaryota > Metazoa > Chordata > Mammalia > Rodentia > Heteromyidae > Dipodomys > Dipodomys merriami. Next base: position 7,389,633 of record NW_027205381.1, read on the forward strand.
TCATTTTTAGGTTTAAGTAGGTAGCTGATGAAGAGAACACCATGCGGTATTCAGGCAGGAGAGATCATTTCCAAACTGCTGCCCTACCATGCATGGTGGAGATGCATGACTGAAGAGGTGGGCTGCTTACTGGCCTGGGTTTATCTAGAGTTTGGGGGAGAGAAGGGGGGAACAGGTGGGGAGAGGTGTGGCCAGGTGGAGGAAGGTGTGGCCATGCCAGTGTGGGTATGACCTCAGAGAAGGGAGAGGTAACTGCCTCCAGGAACAGAACGTCATTTACCTAGGTAATGCAGGTACTGGGTGGAGATTAAACCAAGAGGAGGAGGAGTCTGCTCGGGGCCTTCCCAGGGCAGACTTTACAATCATATATCCCTATTTTATTTTATTTTTTATTTTTTGGTACTAAGTCCTGGGACTTAAACTCAGTGCCTGGTGCTGTCCCAGAACTCTTTTGCTCGAGACTAGCACTCTACCAACTTGAACCACAGTTCTACTTCTGGGTTTTTTGGTAGCTAATTGGAGTCTCTGGGACTTTGCTGCCCTGGCTAGCTTCCAACAACAATCCTCGGATCTCAGCCTTTGAGTAGCTAAGATTGCAGGTGTGAGCCACTGGTGCCCGGCCATATCCATATTTTAGAATAATAACTAGCACCCACCTTAGGCACCCTGAACCATTGTCTAAGGATTAGGAGTTGGTAATCTACAAGACCAGTATGTTTCTCCAGCTTCGAAATAAAAGAACCTTTGTCACTAATAAATAAGAAATGCATTAAAACATACACACAAAAATAAGAGTAAAAATACATAACTCATAAACTCAGTGCTCTCATTTCAGTAGATGCCTTCCAGCCTTCTTTCCCAGGCATAATGCCTGCCATTTATGAAGCAAGATTGCAAGAACAGAGTTTGATTTCATAGCCAGATTTTGTACTTGAGATGCTGTGGTGAGCATTTTCTCATTTGAATTCATATATTCAGCAAAGCATTTAACAGCTGCCATAATCCAGATAACCATTCCCCTAATGGGAATACATCAAATGGTAGCCAGTATGGGGGCCTCTCTCTGGGCAGGAATCACATCTGCATATCCATGTGTGCCCCTGGGCAGATTTGCATAACCAGACTCTTTATATACGGTCCCTACAAGCCTTGTCAACATAGGAAATTGGAAGAGAAAAAGGATGGAGAAACAGAACCCCTCAAGGCCAGGAGAGTGGTGGGCCCAGTCTGGCCTGGGCCCAAAGGTGGACAGGGCACGGATATCAAGCCCAGTAACCCCCATAGCCCTCTGTGACAAGCCCTGGTCATAGAGGCCTTGGCACCAGGGTGTCTTTGGCCTGAGCCTGAGGGAAGGGAGAGACAAAAGGGAGAGGTGCCAGTACAGACCTGCTGGGCCCTCATGCCACCATCCAACAGAAGTCCCTTGGGATCCCTGAGTACCAGGAAAGGTCCTGGGGTGAGGTGAGAGGAGCTACAGGGCAGGGAGCAAAGTGTGGAAGCCTCAGTCTTCAAGAAGTCCGCTGCAGAGAGCCACAAGAAACAAGAGCAACCTTCCCTGCACAGCCAGGACCCACAAGATGCTTGAAGTAGAAGGACAAAGACTAGGCCCTCACCACCCACTGGGGAGGCCTAAGCCCCCACCCCAAGCACTCCCTGGAGATTGGCCAAATAGCGTCTAGACTACTTACTCCCTGCCTGAAGAAACATTCCCTAGAAAGCCTGGTGCTGCCCAGCAAGCTCTCAGAGCCTGCTTCCCTGAAGCCATCAGGTGATGCACCCCCCAGACATTGTAGCCAGGGGCCATGAGCCCTTCCTCCTCTAGCCTCAACTGCCCTCCCCTACTTCCCCAAACCTAGTGCTTCCTGCTTAGGTTGCCCCTGGAAGCCTAACAAGAGCTCCACTCTAACAGCTTGCTCCCCCAGAGCCCCCAGCCCCACAGGCCCCAGCTTCCAGCTCCCCAAGACATTTGGCCTGATGCAGTGATCAGGTGAGCCTCTCACAGTGACAGGGGAACTTTGATTGAAAGCATGTGGGATGTCCCACTGATGGGGGGTATTTTCCTCCAGCAGATAAAAGTGGGACATCACTCCATTGTGAGACCCCCTCCTCACATTAATGGAGTTTTGAAAAGCCACCAAAGGAGAAGCAGAGGTCATTGAATCAAGTTTGGCCCAGGCGCACCCATCCAGGAAAGGAGAAGGGTTTGGCTTGGCAGTGGTATGAGATCCAAGGAGAGGACCAGTGTCTAAATAGGAGCACTCCAAGTGTCAGCTAGCAGAAGCCTGTAGCCACCCCTTCACGTGGGGCTGTGGCTACCAAAATGCACCCGCTGCACTAGGCAGCTAGGGCTGCCACAGTCAAGTTCCTCACTTGGTGGCTTCAACTGCAGAAGTCTGTCATCTCAGATCTGAAGGTCCTAAGCACAAAATCAAGGAGCAAGCAGCACTGGCTGCTGCTAAGGGTCATGAGGGAAAGGTCAGTCCAGCCTAGCCTGGCTTATAGACATCATCTTCTCTGGCATCTTATGGTATCTGCCCTCCGGGTCTGTGTCCTAATGGCTTCTTCTGACAGACTCCTACTTCATTGGGTTGGCTCTTCCTGGCATTTTATTTATTTATTTATTTTTGGGTCCGGTCGTGGGGCTTGACCTCTGGGCCTGGGCACTGTCTCTCAGCTCTTCAGCTCAAGGCTAGCACTCTACCACTTGAGCCACAGCAACACTTCCATTTTTTTTCTTTTTGCTTATGTGGTGCTGAGGAATCGAACCCAGGACCTCATGCATGCAAGGTAATCGCTCTACCACTGAGCCACCTTCCCAGCCCCTCTCCCTGGCATTTTAACTTGACTCACTCCTTCCTTTCCTTTCCTCCTTCCTTCCTTCCTTCCTTCCCTCCTTCCTTCCTTCCTTCCTTCCTCCCTCCCTCCATCCCCTCCCTTCCTTCCTTCCTTCCTTCCTTCCTTCCTTCCTTCCTTTCCCATACTGAAGCTTGAACTCAGGGCCCTGGGCATTGTCCCTTCATTTTTTTTTTTTACTCAAGGCTAGTTTCTCTACCCTGAGCCACAGCTCCACTTCTGGCATTCTGATGGTTAACTGGACTTCTCTACTTCTAATAGTGATCTTCAGACCTCAGAATCCTGAGTTGCTGGGGTTACAGGCATGAGCCACTGGCGCTGGGCCTCAGTTTCTTCTGTGAGGACCCAATGTCCACACAATTCTACCTTCTAAGGTCTCGTGGGGTCGGGCCTTAGTTCAGCCCACAAGATGGGTGGACTTGGATTGACTTGCAGAAACCAGGGGGCTCAGCCTGGGCTGGTCAACAGTCTTCTGCTTGTCCACAAGGGCGCTGGCCCTTGGAGAGCTCATGGCCACTCCTTGCAGCCACACGGGCAGCAAGAACAGGAGGCCAAGGCTCCACGGCACGGTCACAGACATCACACAGCCCACACAGCTCACTCAATGCCTGATTTGGGCTCTAAAATAACACATTGATTTCTGAGCCAAGGCTAACTTTAGTTACCCGTGTTGCTGCTAACAGGGGAAAAATAAGTCATCATCATTAGAACCGAATCCAAATGAATGAGCTAGCCCTTCCCCTCGCTGGGATTCGGGCTGCTTTTTTTTTTTTTTTTTTTTTTTTGTCACAGTTTGCTGACATCGTTCTTTCTAATTTGAAGCAGCCTGAGAGAAACCTTTTACCAAACATGACACATTACCATTTGGGAAATATTAAAGGAATTGATTATTCTGCTTAGCTATTGCTGTTTTACAAACCATCCCAAGGCCTAGTGGTTCAGACATCTCCATTGGGCTCTCTCACTGTCTGGGGCCCAGAGTCAGGACAGGGCTCAGCTGTCCTGCACCATGCTTTCTGCACCATGTGAGATCAGGGGCACCACTAGCATGGGTCCAGAAGGTCCCTGCTCTCCCGTATGGTGTGTTGGGGTGGGGAGAACCCCTGATGCTCTCTTCAGGGTCTGGAGAAGTCCATGGACTGCTGCAGCAAGTAACCCAGGACAAGTGTAGAGATTAAGATGTGGGGAGCCCAGGAAGCCTAGCAGCAGAATAGGGAAAGGGCTCCAATGCCTTGGGTAAACAAAACACTGAGAGAAGAGTAAAGGGAACCTCAGCCTGAGGGCGGTGATGGGCAGGCTGGAGGGCCAACGTGCCACCTGGGGCCTGGCAGCAAAGCAGCTTGCAAAGCAGCTCCAGCTGCTACAAGGGAGAGTACCATCCCTAGTTGTATATGTACCTACATTTGCACACTCTCTCACACCTCACAGAAATGCTCACACACACTCCCTCTACACTTGCCCACAAACACTCTGGTATACACACTCACAAACATTCTCACACATGACCTGTTGCTCATACCTACACACGTGTTTTCACACATACTAACTCATGCTTCCTCACATTTTCACCCATGCCCTCATGCTCGATCTCTCACAGATGTTCTTGCATACATACTCATGCCTCCTCACCATGTTCTCACCCACTCACACTTCCTTTCATTCCTACACATACACTCCCACACACACCTGCACACATTCCTACACATACACTCCCCCACACACACCTACACACATTCCTACACACATACTCCCCCACACACACCTACACACATTCCTACACATACACTCCCCCACACACACCTACACACATTCCTACACATATACTCCCACACACACACCTACACACATTCCTACACATACACTCCCACACACACCTGCACACATTCCTACACATACACTCCCACACACACACCTACACACATTCCTACACATATACTCCCACACATACACCTACACACATTCCTACACATACACTCCCACACACACACTGAAATCCTTGCCTCTCACATTCTCACACTCATGGCCATAGGTATTATCATGCACACTTCATCTCAGACACTTCAGACATGCCTTCATACACCTCTCATGCTACAGATCCTCACACCTCCCACAGACATCTCACACACATACTCATGCTCACAACCCTCTCAGACACACAGTTATACACCCTCATGTGCACAGGCACACACAGTCATATCTCCTCACACACACTCTCTTATATACACGTTTTCTTATACACACTCAACATTCCTCACACTCACACCTACCCAAGAATGCTCTCTCTCTCACACATACAAACACACACACATACTTGTGCGCACTCACCAATATGACAATGCACTACAGAGCGATAGCACCTGCAGACTAGCCACAGAGAATGTGTGAAGAAGGAAGCATCTCTCAAGAACTGAAGTGAAAACCAGCATGAGCCAGGCCTGAGCTAATGCTGGGAATTAGCAGAGAAGCAGGAAGCAGAATCTATGGGAAGAAAAGAGGAAGGAAAGAAAAGGTAGAGGGGGAGATGAAGGGAAGGAGACCATGCAGATTCAAAGTTAAGCACCAATCCCACACCTTTCCTCTCAACCATGGACTGGAAAACCACCAGCTCCAGAGGCACAAACAGACACTAGGACAGCCAGCTAGCCAAGTCTCCATTAGCCCTGTGGTAGGTTTTATTTTATTTTTTTTCTTTTTTTGCCAGTCCTAGAGCTTGAACTCAGGGCTTGGGCACTGTCCCTGAGCCTCTTTGTGCTCAAGGCTAGAGCACTACTACTTGAGCCACAGAGCCACTTCCAACCTTTTTTTTTTTTTTTTGAGTAGTTTATTGAAGATAAGAGTCTTACAGAGACTTCTGACCAGACTGGCTTTGAACCATGATCCTCAAATCTCAGCCTCCCAAGTAGCTAGGATTACAGGCATTGAACCTCTAGCATCCCGTCTGACTTCTCTTGAGAAAGTAAAAAACCTAGCAATCTCGCAGGTGGCTGACCTGGCACACCCTAGTCTGCGCCAGTCCCCAGGTCCCAAATACCTGGAGCTGGTGAGCCCCACGCTATGAATGTCAGCTCCTGGGCCTTTCCATCAAACCCTCATCTCTGTGGGAGTGGGAGGTATAGGAGAAGGGTCTGCCCCCAGCCACCTGGTCCCACAGCCCATTCCTACTTGGTCTTCCTCATGGGTTCTCCACACAGGCCAGGGACTTTGAACATGGCTGACCACCCAGGCTCTCCATATTCCTGAGGCACAGGCAGCCCTGCAGGACATGCTGATAATCCCATATTCTCTGGACTCCAAGGCCCCTGCTTGTCCGACCTGCTGGAGTCAGAGCCACCGCTTACTCACAGAGTTCAGCCACAGGTGAGGAAGTCTATCTCCTATTCAAAACCATGTCCAACCCTCCAGCAGAACCAGGAGCTTTAGGCAGTGCCACCCACCCTCCTCATCACTGTGATGACGGATGCAGGCCATGATCTCACACCCAGTAGGTGCTTAGGAAATGACAGCTGCCTGCATTATTATCTTCAAAGAAAATTTCACATCCTCTCCATACTAAATTTGGCTGACAATGTGCGGTGGAAGAGATTTGTTAGCTCTACCATATGTCCTAATTGGAACCATACCCGGAATCACTACCACTTGCAAAAAGAAAAAAGAGAAAAAAAGCCAAGCCAAAAAGGGAGGTGCGGTCTTGACTTGCTACAGACTGAAACTGTTACCAGACAAATGTCTTCCCCCTGATTCCAGGATTACTCTGCAACTGCTCAAGCCAGTCTTTAACCATCAGTAGAGCCGAGAACAAAGGGACATCTAAACACTGGCAAAAACGGGGTAGCAACCGTCATATTTCAGGCCATAATTCCTTCGGTGAGTTCTGCAGGTATTTGGCAAGTTCTGAGATGTATTTGTGGAGCATTGCCATGCATGTGGAAGGGGCAGGTAAGAGGTGAGACTGACAAGGTACCTGCTCAGCGCAGCTCTGGGCAGAAAGGAGGGTTCAACAGACACAGGCCCAGCTGGAAGCTGACAGAATGGTCCAGAAATGAAGTCATAACCAGACGTGTGTGAGAGGGATTCTGTGGCCTGGGGCAGTGCCTCCTCCTGTGCTACAGAGACACGATTCTATGCCTCCAGCTCTGTACTGGCAGCCAGTTGTTCTATGGGTCACATTCAGAACTGAAAGGCCCTGATGATGGTGAAGCAGGATGATAATAATGGCAGCATTTATGTGTGGCCCACGGCTTGCATGCAATGGGCTGACACGACAAAGGGAGGAATGAGCAAGTGCTTCTCTCTCCCTCTTTCCCTCTCTCACTCTCTGCTTCTGTCTTTGTCTCTGTCTCTCTGTCTCTCTGTGTGTCTCTCTCTGGGTCTCTGTCTCTGGGTCTCTGTCTCTCTCTGTCTCTCTGTCTCTCTCTGTCTCTCTCTGTCTCTCTCTGTCACTGTCTCTGTGTCTGTCTGTCTCTCTCTCTGTCTCTCTGTCTCTGTCTCTGTCTCCGTCTCTCTCTCTCTCTGTCCTGGGGCTTGAATTTCTGGGCTTATGCTTTCACTTGGCTTTTCTGCTCAAGGCTGATGCTTTACCTCTTTAGCCACACCTCCACTTACAGTTTTTGCTAGTTAATTGGAAATAGGTTTCTCATATTTGTCTGCCAAGACTACCTTTGGACACATCTTCAGATCTCAGCTTCCTGACTAGCTAAAATTACAGGTGTAGCCATTGGTGCCCAGCTTGTGTGTATGGTCTCTGACTCACCTCCCCTAGGTGGAAATGAAGAGCTCAGCCCCCTCACCTCTGTCATGTCCTGTCACCTGAGCTTCCCTGTTGATACCCTTGCTGCACCTATCTATCTATCTATCTGTCTGTCTGTCTGTCTGTCTGTCTGTCTGTCTATACCTATATCTATATCTATCTATCCAACAATCTATATCTCTATTTCTATGTATCTATCTATCCATCTATCTATACCTATATCTATCCATCAAACTACATCTATATATATATCTTTCCATTTGTCTATCTCTATGTATGTATGTATGTATGTATGTATGTATGTATGTATGTATGTATGTATCTATCTATCTATCTATCTATCTATCTATCTATCTATCTATCTATCTAACTAGCTATCTATCTATCTTTGCATCCCAGAAGAGCAGGGTTAATGTCCCACAGGAAAAACCTTTATCCAACAACACATAGGAACTAGTGGAAAAGTTCTACTCACCTTGTGTTGCTCCCACCCAGGAAGCAGTGGTAAATCAGGGCTGTAACTCAGTGATCCATTTCATGAGAGCTCCCGGATGCTGCTTCATATTTCTGCCCCCTCATTCCCTCTCCCTAGACTTGCAGCCTAAAGATAGCACCTTTGGTCCAGAGGCACAATCAGCATCACCCGTAGAGGACATGTGTAGGAAGCATGAGTCACAGGACACCAGCACTAGTGAGACCTTCAAGGTCACCTTGTTCAATCTCAACCTCTCCGTCTACTTTGTGAACTCAGATCTGAAGCTGAGAGGAGGAGGATTATGGCTGAGGATCTTGTAACAAAAGACAGGATAACAAGAGAAAAATGCACAAATGTATGTAATAGAAGTTGTACTTGACATGAGTGTTCACAGAGAAATGAAGACTCAAAAAACAAAAGAAAACACTGGGAAGCAAGCAGGCATCAATGGCTCATGCCTACAATCCTAGCTACTCACGAAACTGAGATTTGAGGACTAAGATTTGGAGCCAGCCCAGGGAGAAAAGTCCATGAAACTCATCTCCAATTAAACACCAAAAAAGCCAGAAGTGGAGCTGTGGTTCAAGTGGTAGAGTACTATCTTGAACAAAAAAGATGAGGGACACAGACACTGAATTCAAGCTCCAGGACCAGCACAATAAAAAGGCCCCGGGGGGTGGAGGGGGTGGTGGTGCTCATGAATCCCTGTTCTGAGTTTAATGGGAGAGTGGCTAGTCATGAAGAAGCTTGAGGGGATGAAGGGACATGCACTATATTAATGAAAGGGGTAAACAGCCATCTGCTCAAATTCTTCTCAGTGTCCCTTTGTCTTCCAAAAGGGACATTCTTTTCCTCCATATATAAGGAGGGTGTCTCTTAAGTGAGAGCTTTATCTGAGACAGGTGAGTCAGACACCCATGCAAACATTAAATTTTAAAAAAGGAAGGAAGGAAGGGAGAAAGGAAGGAAGGAAGGAAGGAAGGAGTGGCTGTCCCAGTAAGATACCAGTAGATAAACTGGACTTCAGAGAAAAAGAATTCCTAGAGACAAAGAGTAGTGTTACATAACAACAAAAGAATCAAACTCCCAGGAAGATACAATGATCCTGGGTGAGTGTGTACCACACAGCACAGCCTCAGAATTCAGGAAGCTCACACCACTATGTGTTTTCAGCTCTATAGCTGGAAGTAAAAATAGAGAAAGCTACAATTAGGGTCATCCCCTTTTAGCAACTCATAGAACTTACTAGGCAGGAAATCAGTAAGTATATAAAACTGTGAGCGGTACATCCAACCAAGATCTAATATAAAAATGTAGAATGCTCTACTCCCCAAAGCACAGAAAACACATATTTTAAGTAGCTCCGGAACATTCACCAAGATAGACCATATCCTGGTCCTTAAAACAGATCTCAACAACAATTTATGTCAGTGCTATGGCTTGAACTCAGGGTCTGGGTGCTGTCCCTGAGCTTCTTTTGCTCAAAGCTAGCTCTCTACCACTTAAGCCGCAACTTCACTTTCAGCTTTTTTTTTTTTAGGGTGGGGATGGGAAGTAGTTTAGTGGAGATAAGAGTCTCAGGCTGGCTCCAAATCACAATCCTCAGATCTCAGCCTTGTGATTAGCTAGGATTACAGGCAAGAGCTACCAGCAACTTTTTTTAAATTTCTGGGCACTGATGGCTCACACCTATAATCCTATCTACTGAGGAAGATGAGATCTGGGGATTGAGGTTTGAATCCAGCCTGGGCAAAGAAGTCCATGAGACTGTTCTTTTCAATTAACTAGCAAAAAGCTGGAAGTAGAGGTATGATTCAAATGTAGAGCAAAAAAGCTAAGGAAGAGCAGGAGACTCTGAGTTCAAGCCCCAGAACCCACACCAATTGAAATTATACAGTGTGCTCTTTGAACATAATTCTTCCTATACACATAGAAAGAATAGAATATATTTCTAAATAATTCATGAGTCAAAGAGGCCTCAACATCCCGGGTGATACCCATTTGGAATCTCAGCACACTGTAGGCTAAGGCAGGAGGGTTATGAATTCTAAGCCCAACTTGGGATACATATTGAGGTCAAGGCTATATAGGAAGACCCAGTTAGAAAATGGGCAATGATATAGCTATGTCTATGTGACTGAATAGAATATACTGACAGCAAATAAATACTAGCAAAGAGAGTCAATCCCATTAACCGTGAGAGAATTGCAAGTTAATGCCACAATGAGCTCATCATCATACATCTATAAGAATGACTAATTATATCAGCCTGGTGCTGGTGGCTCATGCCTGCAATTCTAGCTGCTCAGGATGCTGAGATCTGAATATTGCAGTTCACAGCCAACCCTGAAGAAGGAATATCCATGAGACTCTTCAATTAACTGCCAAAAAGCCAGAAGTGGAGCTGTAGCTCAAGTGGTAGACTACTAGCTTTGAGCAATAATAATAATAACAATAATAATAATTCTATCAATATCCAAATCTTAGGAGGATGTGGAGAAATCAGATTATTCATACACTTGGGAATGTCAAATGATACAGCCACTCCAGAAAACAGTTCCATAGTTTCTTTTTGAAATTTTTTTTAACTTTTAAGTTTTTTAATAGTTTCATTTTTAAAAACTAAACATGCAACTTCCATATAACCCTGCGCATTATTCCTGACAAATAAAACTTAGGTATGCACAAAAATCACTTCTACATAAATGCTCACAGCAGCTTAATTTATAATAACCCAAGCTGGAATGAGCCCACATATCCTTCAGCAGAACGCAGTTAAACAAACGGCAGTTGGAGCATGCTAGAGCCTGCTACCCAGCAAGAAGGAGCAAACCCCATACACACCACATGGTTGGATCTCCTAGAAAGCCAATCCTAAGCAATTGCATGTTGCGTATGGATAGGGTAATGCCATTGCCTGTGCATGTCTTCAGGCTCTGTGATTCTACTAGCCTCGGTTGGAAACTTTTTTTTTAATGGTGCTAGGATTTTGTACTCAGGGCCCTGTACTTGTTAAACAAGCACTCTACTGCTAAGCCACACTTCCAATCCTTTTTTTATTTGAGTTAGGTCTCACTTTTTGACTGGGGAATATGCCTGCACCACAATCCACATATTTCATACTTTCCACCCCAGCTAGGATGACAAGTGCCCACACCATGCCCAGTTTCTTCCACTGAGATGAAGCCCTGAGGGCTTCTCTGTCTGGACTGGCCCAGAACTGTGATCCTCCCAATGTCAGTCACTCATGTAGCTAGGATTACAGGTGTGAGCCACTGGTACTTGGCTGGAGCATTTGTGTGTGTGTGTGTGTGTGTGTGTGTGTGTGTGTGTACCCATCCTGGGGCTTGAACTCAGGGTCTGCCCACTGTCCCTAAGCTATTTTGCTTGAGGCTAGCTCTCTACTGCTTGAACCACAGCTCCACTTCTGGGATTTTTATGTTTAATTTTTTTTTTTTTTTTTTTTTTTTTTGCCAGTTGTGGGGCCTGAACTCTGGGCCTGGGCACTGTCCCTCAGCTCTTCAGCTCAAGGTTAGTGCTCTACCACTTGAGCCACAGCACCACTTCTGGCTTTTTCTGCTTATGTGGTACTGAGGAATTGAAGCCAGGGCATCATGCATGCAAGGCAAGCACTCTACCACTGAGCCACCTTCCCAGCCCAGACTTCTGGGATTTTTAGTAATTAATTGGAGATAAGAGCTGGTTTCGAACTGTGATCCTCAGATTTTTGCTTCCTGAGCCATTAAGAGCCTGGTATATTTTTAAATACATCTATACTGAATATGTACAGAGTTTTTTCTGGTCATTATTCCCTAAACAACACAGGATAACAACTATTTTAGTTGTCATAGACATAACAAGTAATCTAGAAATGATCTAAAGTATTTGGGGCACATGTTATTCTAAGAATAACAGGTTATTCCCTCTTCTAAGTTCTTTTTAAATAAGAGACTTGATCCTCCTTGGGTATTGGTATCTATGGAGGTCATAGAAGGCATCCCCAAGGATACAGAGAGACAGATACAGAAATGGAGGACAGCTTTGTGGTTGGCAGAATTAAGGGACATGTGTTGAAGGGTTGGAACTAGTGTTGGGTTATGAGATGCCAGCAGGATGGAATGGATGGGGTTAAAGCTTCTTACTATCTTAACTGGTGGTGGACACTTGAACTTTTCCAGGTCATAACTGGTCTGAGCACAAAGATGTGTGCACACACAAATGCGCTCTCACACACACATTATACAAATGAACCAGATATGACTGACGCGTCTCAGACCCAAGTTATTTATTTCCTCACTACAGGCTGAGTCCCATTGGCTCCAACGCCCACTGTTGCCAAATTCAAATTTTACACATCCTATTACTAAAAAATAGATTATACAAATGGCAAACATGTTTACTGGTTAGAAACTGCCTGCCTTGCATACCCCAGAAACTTTACTCAGCAGCTGTCACCTGCCGATAAGATAGAGAGCCCCAAGCTGCAGCGCCCATTAGACCTGTCAGGCTGGGGCTGGATATCCTGATGCATCAGACACCTCCACCCCCACCCCTGCCTCGTCTCCCCCTTGCCTTCTTCCCAGAGGCATATCGATTGCTATGGACAGGAGTCTGCCAGAAAGGACTTCCCACACATGGAGTACAGTCCCAGAGCCGTAATAAAGCTTGATCCACACCCATCTCTAGAACACACACACACACACACACACACACACACACACACACACACACACACACACACACAGAGTGCCATGAGCCCCTCTACAGAAGCTGGAGTCTGCAGAGCTATCAGCCGGGGATTGGAGGGCAGACACTTGAGGAAGGTCTAGACAGGAGTGGGAACAGGACAGGGGGTGCTATGGGTCCCGGGATGGTGATCTCTTCTCTGCCTTGCTAGGACTCTACCAGAGCCACTCGGCATACTTAGCCAGACCACAGGGACCTCACCTCCAAAACAGTGGGTACACTTTCATGTGCCAAGAGTCTAGTTGGCAGTCAGGAATGGGGACAAAGGACTCCTCAAAGAAACTCCAGGAATGAAGACCTCAGGATTCCCCGAGTCTGGAGCACACTATCTTGACAAGAGACCTCTCCAGACAACCTACATCTGAGAAAGCCAACTTGGCCTGTTAACTTTCCAAGAATCTTCTTCCCGAGCAATTGTCCCAGCCAGGCTCTGCTCAGGAAGATGTGCAGAGCCCTGGATCCTGGGGAAACCACTCTTGAAAGCCCTGTGTCAGGTTCAGAAGCCCAAAAGGTGTCTGGAAAGAGTCCTCGAGATGAGCCCAGGTCCATGGCAAAGTGCACTGGCCTGCTGTCTTTGGCAGGCAAGACAAGACTTCAGCCACACTCACCAGGGCAGTACCTGGAGCAAGGTAGAGGGAGGCTCATGAAAACAAATCCTGCAAGATCCCACTTTAGTGAAGCACCTTATTCTGTAAAATGAAATCCATGCAATCATAGAGTAGAATGATGGTAGCCAGGTCCAAAATGGGAGAACTGGAGAGGACGTCTGCTGAACACAGTTTTGTTGTTATTTGTTTGTTTGTTTTCTATCTTTCAAGCTTAATATTTAAGTATAATGATGCAGAGTGGATTTAGATCTTATTAAAAGCAGCCATGCCCATGGTCTGCACAAGGACCACCATAGCAGTCATCTGTTCCTGCAGCCTATCCCTAAACACAGTTTCAGTGCAAGTCTGCTAAACACGTTTGCTCCTAAAGTCAACTAGGCATCACATGCTTCAAAAGCTGCTGGTAAGCCACGTGTCCAATGGTCTTGCCGCAACTAAATTTGGAAATAAAACTAAAAGTGAAAAGAAGGCTGGGAACTGTACTCAGTAGAAGGGAGTGCTTGCCTAGCATGTGCAAGGCCCCAGATTCCATCTCCAGCATCATAAGATAATAAAATAAAATAAGTGAGAACCGCAGGGCTAGCCATGGCCAGCCCAGCACCCCTTTCCTCCCTAGCAGTACCAGAGCCAAGCTTAGCCAAGCTTAGCCACCCTAATCTATATGCTAATTAGCCCATGCAAGAATTACAGGGTTAATTAAGCATCTCTGCCCTCCCTCCATTTTATCTTCCCTGGACACAGAGGCTAGAGGTAGAAATCACAACCTCTGATCAAATTAGCTGTCCATGGAACACTCAGCTCTGGGTCTCTCCTCTCAGCAAGACATCACAAACCAGTTCCCAGAGTTAATCATGTTTAGTTCATAAGGCACAAGGGATTTAGAAAGTGATTAGAAATCAAACCTAGGAGCTGCCAGTCCCTGACCCCTCTGCTATCAACTTCCTCCTGCAAAAAAGGGTGCTTTCTCCCTGATAGATGGCTAACCAATGCCGGGCATAAAGGTGAGGGGGTGGGCACTCTCTCTGGCCTTCCCATGCATACTCACCACCCAACATCCTAATGCTTTGTATTCTTCAAAAGGCAACAGCTTCTTTGATGTTTCCTCTCTGTTGTGTGGCCCAAGGTAAGCTCCCTGAGCCTACAGTTTCTTATTTATTAAATGGGAGTGTGGTATCTACCTAGTCACGTAGGACCGAGACATACAATGGGTTGACCAGGTGACCCTAGTAAAGGCACCAGGAGTGTCAGATTTCTGCCTTCCTTGCTCTTACCCCATTGGGCACCAGGCTTCAGTCCCTACTACTGTACCTGTCAGAGTCCAACTCAAAGCAACACCTACATGTGCCCCACAAGCCTCCTGCACCTCAGGGTGGCAGAGGGGCAGCCACGTTGCTACAGAGTGCACACTGGGGTGCTGGGGCACACACCCCTAAGTCTCTAGTAGATAGCACTGGACACTAGGAGACATCTATAAGTACATATTAAACAGAAGAACTGAAGGAAATTTCAGGCCATTAATTCCAGGCTCAGTGAGTAGAAGACCAGAGAGCTACCAGCCTCTGTGTGCTGTTGTTAGGAAACATTGCTAATCAATTCCCCCCACACACACATACACCCTGACAGGGATAGGCTACCCTCGAAGCTTGAGTAGAGCCCCACAAATGGTCTCTACTAAGCTGTCAAAGGTAGCCAATTCACCAACTCAAGTTAGTCACTAACAAACTGAGTCCAGGAAGAGACCGGAATTTGTGTAAGCTCCCCGAGTTTGCTGAAAACAGAGCCAAACACAGAGCAACCTTTAACACTTTCTCTACACACCAAGCTAGGTGCATTCATGTCAGCTCCTGGCCTGCCACAAGCCCACGCTCACACCTTTCCCCACAGGGAATCTGGATCCAGCATGTGGTCGGCAGGATGTTTTCATGGCCCCTGAAATCACTGCTCAGTGTACATTTACTGCATAATCCATATAAAATCTTGGATTTTATATGATGGATCAACTTATGTCGTATGGCCCAAGTGACTGGAAGATTAGCAGATTGTCCTGGTGGGCCTGATCTAAGCACACGAGCCCTAATACATGACAGCTTTCTTGGTGTCACAGAAGAAAAGCAAGCCATGCTCTGAGGCTTGAGGAGGACTGGAGACACTTTTGCTGGCTAGAAGGCAGATGTGGAGCCAGGCAGCCTTTAGGAGCTGAAAGCAGCCCTGGCATATATCGTGCCTTCAGCAGCATCTGTGCCCACCATGACAAGGAGTCCCACAGTAAGATGAGTGAGCCAGGAGAGGAATATCCCCAAGGCCCCACCCAACCCCATCTCTCCTTTGTGATTCCCTGTGCAGAGACCTGTATTCATCACGCCAAACCTCTGACAGGGGCAAACAACTCTATCAGTAGGTGCTGCTTTAAGCTGATGGAGTTGTGGTGATTTTGTTATACAGCATGGAAAACTCATACAGGTTGAGAACCCATGTCCAAAATTCTTTTTTTTAATTTATTCTATTTATTTTATTTTTTATTGTGAAAATACTGTACAGAGGGGTTACAATTACATGGGCAAGATAATGAGTACATTTCTTATCAAGCATTGTAGTCTCCTCCTTTGTTTCCCCTTCCCATCCCTTCCCATCCTCCCCGCCCCGAATCCCCCACCCAATCCTCCTCCACCCCCCCCACCAAAGTTGTAAAGTTCGTTTTTCCATATAACAACTTGTACATCTCATTGTTGCAATGGATCCATCCAAAATTCTTGAGACCAGAAGTATTAAGGATTTTTTTTCAGATTTTAGAATATTTACATCTGCGTATGATATTGATAGAATAGGACCCAATACACATCAAATTCACTTGCATGCAACCTGAAGATTTTATACGACATTTTTCATGCACCTGGCAGATGACCTGGGATGGTTGAGCCCAGGGGTCTCAGGTGTCTTTCCAGCCTGCCATGAAAATGATATCTGTGTCAGTCAGCTTTCTATCACTGTCACAAAACAGCTTAAGAAAACTAACTTGAAGAAAGGTTAATTTTGGCTCATGGTTCCTAAAGCTTCATCCCATGGTTGTCTGGCCCCATTGCTTTAGACAAAGGACAAGGCAAAAGTGATGGAGAGTATTGTAGAGAAAGCCGCTCTCCTCATGGCAGCCAAGATTCAGAGAGAGAAAAAGAAAGAGTGAGTCAGGGGCCAGAGCTTCAATGTCTCTCACAGGCAGGTCTCAGCCACCTGTTCCTCCACTCACTACCTGCCAGGAGCCCCAGCAGCTGGTGACTCAAGCCTCTACATGAGCTTCTGGGAGACTTTTCATAAAGACCAAGTGTGTGAAAGGAGACAGCAGCAATTCCTACTACAATTCCTTTTGGAATCTAAAAGACGGATGGAGGTGAGGATTAGAGCCCTGCAATCTCAGGCCACAGTGCAGAGCAAGGCCAAGGATAAGTGGACCTGACTCCCTGCAAATCCCAAGCCGCAGTCCAGGGCAAGGTCAGAGGGAAGCCACCTGACCCCTGTGATCCCAGGCCATAGCCAAGGGTGATGCCAGGGGAAGCAGTCTCTGGAACAACAGCTCAGGAAGATCAGTGTGCACCTGAGGGCCTACCCAAGCCAGAGCCATAGAGGTATGATCCTCGCCAGGACAGTTTAGGAAGGAGCACCAGCGATAGTGATGCCAAGACACTGGATGAAGCCCTAGTTGGTCTGAGGAGCGTAACCCAGGATGGGCAAAGGCAGCCATGATGGCACTTGTAACTCAGAGACCATCACCCCAGATGGGGCCAGGCAGAGAGGAGGTGGACACAAGGGACAGAAGACACAAGGGAACAAGGCAGAGCTGTGTTATTAAAGCAGGGGAACCACAGCCCTCTGACACACCCCTAGGTTAGACCTCAAAAAAGAACATATGAGGGTTGTATAAGAAAAATACCCCAAGGCCCAGTATTGGTGGGAAGGGGCAATAATACAGTCCAACACTACTTCTTCACTGCCTAGAAAAGCTCTACCCATACTCAAGGACTCTCTGTTCACTTGCCACTCTCTCTTATAAACATCAATCAGCCACCAACTACCACCAAAGAGCTCTTCTAAGAGAAAAAAAAGAGTAAAAGCAATTGTGAAGAGCAGAGTGAAAAATAAAACCAGGAAGAAGAGAGTTCTATGAAAGTGACATGTTCAAAGAGCTCTTGTAAAGTAACATGATCATGGCTAGAGTAAGTAGAACAAATAGACAAGTAGAATATGGGATAAATTCCCAAAGCCTCATATAGGAAGAAAAAAGTGTTGCTCAGAAAAGAGTTGGAATGGTATTAGAACTTCCGACCACATAGCAGAAGCTGGGGAAATGCCTTTAAAAGTCTCAGGCTAAAAGAATTGTTGTGGAATCTAGAACATAATCTATACCCAGTGGTGGGGTATTCATGTCGCTTTCCAACCTCCATCTTGCCTCCCTATTTAAAATATTAGAGCCAGTTACCAGTGGCTCACACCTGTAACCCTAGCTATTTCGAAGGCAAAACCTAGAGGGTTATGGTTCAAAATCATCCCTGACAGAAAAGTCTGAGAGACTCCATCCCCAATTCAAACAGCAAAAAAAGTTAAGCTGGAAATGTGGCTCAAGTGGTAGTATACCAGCAAGGAAGTTGAACAAGAGACCCTGAGTTCAAGCCCCAGTACTGGCACAAAATAAGGAGTACCCGAAAGGTTCAACAGGCAAGATTTTAATTCTCATGTAAAGCTGTTTTCACACAAAGCATCTGGAAGTCAGTTCTTGTAAGAAAGCATCATTTCCTAGCCAGGTTCTGGTGGCTCATCCTTGTAATACTTGCTGCTAAGGAAACCAAGATCTGAGTCGAGGTTTGAAGCCAGCCTAGTCAGAAAAGTCCATCTAAGAGACTCTGATTTCTAATTAGCTACAAAAAGCCAAAAGTGGAGGTATGGCAACCTTAAGTGGAAAAAGCCAATGGAGAAAGTGAGGCTCTGTGTTCAAGCCCCATCACTAGCACAATTTTTTTTTAAATTTTAAAAAAGGCACTTCCTTTAGCAGATCCCAAGTCTACTTTGAACTGCTTATTTGGGGCAACACCAAATAAGGGCAATATGGCTGCTTTCTAGACCACTCATCCTGGAGGGTGAATCTGGCAGCTGTTTCTAGTGCCCCCAGGGCTTCTGTCATAGCAGGAGCAGCTCCAAACTCAGACTTGGAGCTCAAGAGGACCTTGGAACAATGGCTCTCTAGCAGCGCTGGTTTGTTTTGGAAATCACTACCAGAGGGCCCACCCCCCAATCACTTCTTTATAGGCCCCACCAACAAATGTGATGTTCTGGCATTAAACACTGGCCCCTTGACCCAGGGTCTCCTAGCTGGCCTTTTCCAACAGAATGCTATGCGCTTGTCTTGAGTCACACACCCACTAGGGTGCCCAGGAAACTATCCTCTGGTTCAGACTGCATGTAAAGATTTTTTGCACACCCATCCTTGGATACGAGAACCTTGGATACAGAATGCCCAGGGCAGCAGCATGCAAGTTCTGCACCCTCCTATTGCTCAACTCCACCTGAAACTGGCACTCAATCAGAGGTCTTTGCTTCCTCCCTTCCTGATCTTGCCATCCCCAGTCTCCTCCTTTTCCTCTTCCTCCTTTCTTTCTTTGGTTTTGTTTAGTTTTGGTTTTGGCTGTTTGTTGAGATGGTTTCATTATGTAACCCAGGCTTACCTCAAAATGAAACCATCCTGCTCTTCCTTCCAAGTGCCAGGATTACAGGCATGTGCCTCTTCCTTTCCTCCTTCCTGTCTGTCTGTCTTTCTTTCTCTTTTCTCTTTCTTTCTTTCTTTCTTCCTTCCTTTCTTTCCTTCTTTTTTTTTCTTTTGCGCCAGTACTAGGGCTTTGAGCTGGAAGCCTTGTGCTTTTACTTAGCTTTTTTTTACTCAAGACTGGTATTTATACCAAATTTCAAACTCTACTACAAAGCCATAGTAATCAAAACAGCTTGGGACTGGCATAAGAACAGACCTCAGGACCAATGGAATAGAATTGAAAACCCAGAAATGAACCCACAGACCTATAGCCACATAATCGTTGATAAGGGAGCTAAAAAAAAATAGAATGGAAGAAAGACAGCCTCTTCAGTAAATGGTGCTGGAAAAATTGGTTAATCACTTGTAGAAAACTAAACCTAGATCCTTGTATACCACCCTGCACCAAAATCAACTCCAAATGAATCAAAGACCTCGGAGTCAAGCAGACACTCTGAAAACATTACAGGTTAGAATAGGAGAAAACCTAGGTCTCCTTGGCACAGGCCGAAATTTTCTTTAAAAAGACCCAGAAACACAACAAATCAAAGAAAGGTTGGACAAATGGGACTGCATCAAATTGCAGAGCTTCTGCATGGCAAAGGAATAGGTAGCAAGATCAATAGAAAGCCCATGGATTGGGAGATCTTCACTAGCCATACAATGGACAAGGGTCTCATATCTAAAATATACCTGGAACTCAAAAAATTAAATCCCCCAACAACAAATCCTCAAAGAAACAACTGCCAAATAAATAAGTGGGCTAAAGACTTAAAGGGAAACTCTAAAGAGGAAAGAAGGATGGCCAATAGACACATGAAGAATGCTCAGCCTCCCTAGCCATCAAAGAAATGCAAATCAAAACAACATTGAGATTACCACCTCACCCCAGTTAGAATGGCTATAATCGAGAACTCTAATAACAACAGATGCTGGAGGGGATGTGGACAGAAGGGAACCTTACTGCATTGTTGGTGGAAGTGTAAACTTGTTCAACCACTTTGGAAAGCAGTATGGAGGTTCCTCAAAAGACTCCATATAAACCTCCCCTATGACCCAACAATCCCACTTTTGGGCATTTACCCAAATGATCACAAACAAGACCAGACTAAAGCTACCAGCACAACTATGTTTATTGCAGCATTATTTACCATAACTAAGATATAGAACCAACCCAGATGCCCCTCAGTAGATGAATGGATCAAGAAAATGTGGTCTATATACACAATGGAATTCTATGCCTCCATCAGAAAGAATGATATTGCCCCATTTGTTAGTTCATGGAAAGACTTGGAAAAAATTATATTAAGTGAAGTAAGCCAAGCCCAAAGAAACATAGGTCCCATGGTTTCCCTTATTTGCAATAACTAGTATATGTCTGAGACAAGCAGAAATGGTCAGATAAGTTGATGTTAAGTGAAATGAACCCCAAGTTAAGGACTCAAATGTTTTATCTTTCTTGCTATTGTGTCTAACATATTTATAAGATATTTCTTTGTTGTTTCCACTGTATTTGATGTTGGTATATTTGTGGAGGAGAAGGAAAAAAACAAATTGTTTAAACAGGGATACAGGTGGACCCATTGCACCAATGAAATGTACAAGATTTTATGTCAAAAATGAACTTTACAACTTTGGCCTGGGGGGAGGAGAAGGGAGATCAAGGGGTAGGGGAGATGGGAAGGGATGTTAAGGAGAAACAAAGAAGGAGGCAACAATGCTTGAAAAGAAATGCAATCATTACCTTGCCAATGTAACTGTAACCCCTCTGTACAGTATTTTCACAATTTAAAAAAAAAGACTGATATTTAACCACTTAAGCCACATCCTCCACTTCCATATTTTTGCTGGTTAATTGGAAATAAGAGTCTCACAGACTTTTCTGCCCAGACTGGCTTTGAACCTCGATCCTGAGATCTCAGCCTCCTGAATAACTAAGATTACTGGTCTGAGCCACAAGCACCCAGCCTAGCAATCCTTTCTTTCTTTGTATATTCCTCTTTTTTCTTTCTGTCATCTTTTTCTTTCTTTCTTTTCTTGTGTGTTTATGCTGGTACTGTGGTAATGAGGCTTGAACTCAGGTCCACTCATTCTCCCTTAGCTTTTTTGCTCAAGGCTGATGCTCGACTACTTAAGCCGTACCTCTACTTCCTGTATTTTCTTAATGAGATACTTTTATACCAACTCATGTCTCAACAGAGTCTATTTGTTTTATTGTTTGTTTTGTTTTTCTTATGAGTCCCATTGTTGCATTGGGTCATTCTGTGTCCTTGTTTCAGCATTTTGTTATTCCCCTTCCCCTCTCCAAATTAGATAAATGTATAAGATACAAGGTACCAAAATCAAATACAGTGACAACAAGGATTATACCATAAGAGGAAGAACATACAAAAGAAGCAGAGTCTATTTGAAAGGAATATTTACAGATTTGCAAAGACAAATTTGTTATCCTCACTGTACCTGTTCTTGGAAAGCTATTACAGGATGTGTTTCAGCAGAATGACAATGTGAAGTATGAAAGGAAATCAGGAGGCTGGAATCAATCCCAAGTAATTCACACAGAGAAACCTGAGACCACAAGCCTGGGGCATGAATGCCAAGAGGAGAAGAAGCTCCCAGAGCCAGGAAGCCTGTGTGAGAAGGTCCAGGAAAAGAGGAAATTGATCGAATGGCAGTTTAACTACTTGGTAAAGGATATTGACTCTCACTTAACTGATCTAGAGAAGCACTTAGGAAAAAAAATACTAAAGATGGGCACCAAGAAATCCAAATAGAAGCGAAACACATACACATCAAGTCTAAGAAATAATCATCCCCCACTTTACCTACAGTAAGCACAATTTATTGTCATTATAACATAAATACTGACTATCCATTTAACTGAAAGTTGTGATCACAGTACATGAGGCTGTGGAAGGGCCGAGGCAGGAAATTCATGAAGGGCTGAAACACTGACTTCATTGCAGCCAAGAGACAATGTTGAAAACGGATGAATCAAGAAATAGCTGCATCAGCATATTATTTAGAAAGATAGAAGCAAATACTAGCTGTAAGCACTGCTGATGGAAATCCATTTGATATAAATATGTCCTTTTAATCTTCATTACTTTCAAAGGAATGAGGCATGGCCTTTCACAGAACACACATGCATGCCTATGTACATACACACACACACACACACACACACAAACACACACACACACACACACACACACACACACACACACACATAACATGATGAAATTCGGTTGGAGGAATATGAGTAGAATCATGGGGAAAACAGGCAGAAAAAACAGGTGTGATACCAGGTATACCCCTTTTCTCCAGGACCACCAGGTCACAAGGGAGTAGTCCCACCACCAAGGAGGATTCAACATCCACACAAAAGTGAATAGTCTTTTTTGGGGGGTCGGTCGTGGGTCTTGAACTCTGGGCCTGGGCGCTGTCCCTCAGCCCATCAGCTCAAGAAAAGCACTCTACCACTTGAGCCACAGTGTCACTTCTGTTTTTCTGGTGGTTAATTGTAGATAAGAGTCTCACAGACTTTCTTGCCTGGGCTGGCTTTGAACTGCGATCCTCAGATCTCAGCCTTCTGAGTAGCTAGGATTACAGGTGTGAGCCACCAGCACCGGCTTGAATATACTTTTTGTAAATGTGTGCTGGTACTGGGTTTGAACTCAGGGCTTTGCATTCTCTCTTGGCTTTTGCACACAAGGCTGCTGCTCTACCACTTGAGCCACACCTATACTTCTGGCTTTTTGCTGGTTAATTAGAGGCCAGAGTCTTACAGACTTTTGTGCCCAGGCTAGCTTTGAACTGTGATCCTCAGATCTTAGCCTCCCAAGTAGCTAAGGTTACAAATGTGAGCCCCCAGTACCTACCTAAGCAAAATGCTCTTCCTGGAGAACAACTTACTGTTTATCGCCAATGTCATCAGCCACTACTGTCTGTCAGAGTTAATCTGAGCTCTTTCTACTTTAAAAGTGGGGCGTCCCTGCCAGGACTGCATACCACTTATGGAAGATGGAAGACACAGGCCAGCCTTCAATTCTAGTTGGGTGGCCTTAATGGGTAATAAAGTCTAGAAGCTCAGTTTCCACGTGTTTTAGATGACAAAAGTGGGCACTGTCTTTTGCTGCAATTTTCATGGCTCTCTGGACTAGCCAGGAGGCTTGCTTTGTCCAAATAACATTGTACCAATGTTGAGTCTAGACTCTGGGAGCTCATCAATTTTGTTCTCGCCAGCCACTTTTCAAAGCCTGCTACTCACATGGCAGACAGCCCAGCTGGCCCTCTGGGAGAGAAAGAGACCCATGGCCCAGACCCCATCCCCCAGCCAACAGCACATTTGCAGACTTGAGAATGAGAATAGGGACCAACACACTCCCATTTGACCCACCGACTGACCAGAAGTGTGTGAGCAGTCCCTGTGAGCAGGCCCAGTCCAAAAGAGCCATCCAGCAAATGCTAAACAAATGATGGCTGGTTTTGAGCCATCATTTTTGGGAAACATTTTGATATGCATCAAGGGAAAACTGCTTCTATAGAAAATGGCCATATGAATGCTCAGTTCTCAGGGCTGTTAGGAATGATAGATATGAATCACCACTGTTCACAGCATGCCTTACCTGTCAACTCCATCTCCAACACCTGAATACAAAAAATGACAGTCTATTGCCTTACAAATTTTCTTTTGAGGGATTGGGAATAGACGGGACAAGGCAGGAAGTAGGAGCAGGGTTCCCAAAGGAGACACAGGAAGCCTCAAACCTGGCCTTCACCGACACTCTTGTGAGCTCTGGAGTCCGAGCCACACAGCCAGTGGTAACAGCAAACAACTTAGCTTTGCAAGCAGCTCTGAAAAGCCAGAGATTTAACCACTATTATTGGTGTATTGATTTTGCCACCATCTCTAGTGACCATGACTGCAGCCTGCCAGGAAAGTTTGATCTCCACCACCTATGCACAGGACCCCAAGCCAGAAGGGACAAAAACAACCGCCCTGGCTCCACTGTATTTGACGTGAGCATGCACAGCTTACACACCTTACACACCAGCCTTAGCCCGGTCTACAGGAACGAAGCAGATGACAGAATGGAGTCCTTGGGCTCTCTATGCTATGCTTACAAGGTGCCCTTTGCTTTGCTTCCCCATGACCCTGAGCTTGTCCACTTCACCCTCCCTCAGCTCTCCTTGGACCTGAGACTCTAGCAGAAGCCTTGGGATTGGAGTCTGAACACTCCAATTATGCTGGCCATTCTAGTCTAATGAAGACACACCCTAGAGGACATTGAACTATTCCCTATCATTTATGGCCTGCCAAAACCCAGAGTTCCACAAAGAAAGTAGGCTTGGATGCTCCCCCTTATACAGGACTCAGAAGAGACCAGTAGCAGATGTCTAGGTATCCTAAACACCAGAGATAGGCGCAAGGAGAATGTAATACGCTATGCAGGGGCTGGGGGTTTAGCCCAGCGGAAAAGCGCCCGCCAGGTGAGCGCAAGGCCCTGGGTTCGGTCCTCAGCCCTGGAAAAAAAAAAATACCCTATGCATAGGTGGCCACAGCCTGGAATTGAAGTGCTTCACACCTACAAGGAGCACATGGCTCACTAAGTCCACATGATCTCTGTTCTGTTTCGGTTTGTTTTTCTTGTACCGGGGCTTGAACTCTGGGCTTACAAGCTATCCCCTTAGCTTTCTTTTGCCCAAGGCTGGTGCTCTACCACTTGAGCCACACCTCCACTTTCAGCTTTTTATTTTGGTGATTAATTAAAGGTAAGAGTCTCACAGACTTTCCTGCCCAGGCTAGCTTTAAACCTTGATCCTCAGATCTCATCCTCCTGTGTAGCTAGGATGATAGGTGTGAGTTACTGGGACTTGGCTGAAAAGCCCTGTTTGATGGCTGCACAAGCAGCTTCTCAGAGAAGGGCAATGGCTTGTCCAGGAGGCCTTGGCACTTGAGCAGCAGGTACAGCACCCTAACAAATGTATGACTTCCTGACTGCATCAGAGGAACAACCAAGGATTATTCACTCTGCCATAATCTTGATTCTAAGTAACCAGCTCTCTAGAAAGCTTTATAACTCAAGACTAAATAGAATTAACCAGGAGGTGATTGGAATGACAGAGAGATGCATAACAGATGAAATTTACTGTGTTAGCTTTTTGTTGCTACTACCAAATTACCTGGCACAAACAACTTCAAGAAGGAAGGCTTATTTCTACCCAGACCCTCCAAGAGTTCAGTCCATGGTTGCTTGATCTTATGCACTTGAGTAGTGTCATGGTGGTCAGAAGATGTGTTGAAGGAGTTTCTTATCTCATTGGGGACAGGAATCAGAGAACTGTAACCGGAAGTTGTCAACCCCCTAATACAGACATGCCTCCAGTGACTACTTCCCCCAACCAGGTCCCATCTTACAAATTCCATTTGAGTATCAACCAATCTAGTTATTAGGCCAGAGCTTTCATGGCCTGATGGTCTCTGATGATGCTCTTATAGACCCACACGGTAAAACACCCAGATGTACCATTGTCCCACAGAAATAGTAACCATAAAGAGTGGACAGATAGCTCCAGAACCAGATGGAACACCAGTGTGTGTACCCCTTCTCTCCACCTCCCTGGTTCTCTCCAGAGCCCCTAGTGTTTGATCTGTACCTACTCTGTGTGACCTCAGTGGCCCTTGTAACAACACATAGGGAATCCCCAAACCTATCCAATGCTTTGACTTTAGGTGTTCTGCAAGACACCATGACACAGGGGGACTCTTGTCCCTCACATCCCGCCAGAAACCACTGCTTCCTCAAGGCCCAAGGGGAACCCAGAGACAGTAATAGAGATCTAACTGCAGCATTTCAGGACACAGCCACAGCGCCCTCCA
The DNA here is from genome assembly GCF_024711535.1 of Dipodomys merriami. Classification (NCBI taxonomy): domain Eukaryota; kingdom Metazoa; phylum Chordata; class Mammalia; order Rodentia; family Heteromyidae; genus Dipodomys; species Dipodomys merriami. The sequence continues at coordinate 7,415,733 of NW_027205381.1, forward strand.
GCATCTTGGGAGAAGATGAGTTGGGGAAAGGGGCTCACACCTGTTCATACTGCCCATTCTCTCCCATCACCATCACCCCCAAATGCCACTACCAGCAACAGGGCCATTATGAAGAGAGCACCCAGAGTGTTTGTCCTAAAGACCCTCTACTCATCGCTCACTCTTCTTCCACTTCGTGATGGATAACATAGAGCCATGAGCACCAGGTGAGCTCTACCTATCACATAACAGGGCACCAGGGTTGCTCAGGTCTTTCTGAGGCCTCCCAGAGTCTATAAGCAGCAGATGAGAGAAGATACCAGAATCACAGAAAACAGGCTAGTGTTGAAGGGTGCAGCTCTTCGTTGATAAGGATTCTATAACAGAGACGCATGCTGCCTTCTGGTTCCCTTTCCCTAAGAATTAGAAAAGTCACACAGAGAAGTTCCTAAGAAGCTGGACAAGGAGGTAAACACAGCCTTGCTGACACCAGCCCCTCACTGCAGGCCCTATGTGAGCCAGTGCTGACAGCAGTCCCTACCCACATCCCCAAGAGGTCTGCATGGGACCCTCGGCTCTCTCTCATGTCCCTAGGAGGGACAATCATGCCTCGCTCAGTGGCCACTATGCTCAGCTTTGTTTCTCAACCAAGAAGAGTCACATGTTGGTCTCTATACCATTCTCACCCTTCATTCCAAACATGGCATCTGACTGGGACATACCCCTCCCCTCCCCTGTCAAAACATGCCCTTTCCATAAACCCTTTATCCTTCATTCTTTGCTCTAGATGGCCCTCTCAGAAGGTTCAGCTGCTCTCACAATGCCTGTCCCACTATGAGCCATCTCTCTGTCTCTGCCAGGTTTAGGTCTTATATGACTCCTGAAGCTCCATAGCACAAAGCTTTGATCCCTAAGTGTGATGCTATTGCAACATGGTGGAGTCTTTAAGAGGGAAAGCTGGCCAGGAGGTTGGGTCATTGGTGGCATGCCCTTGAAGAGGACAGGATCCTAGCCCTTTCCTTTCCATCTTGCACCTCCCAGCAGTAAGTTAGGTGGTTTAGCTAGTTTAGCTGTACCAGGTGCTCCTGCCATGATGTGGTATCTCAACACAGGCTCAAAGCAATCAGGACAACTATGGTCATAGGCTGAAACCTCCAAAACTGTGACACGAAATAAACCTTTCATCTTTGTAAGCTGATTGTCTCAGGTATTTGTTACAGTGATGAAAACCTGACTGACATTGTCCCCTGTGATCTGTAAGCAGGAATAGTGTCTTCTGGAACCCTATTACGGACTTGTAAGTAAGCCCCTGATAACATCTTATCAGTGGAATTCAGAACCTGTGTGACAACTGGAGGTAAAACAAATCCCAATTAATACAGTAATGCTAGTTTGTTGTCTCTTTTCAAGGACACATGAAATAATTAGTGCTTAGTGTACAGAGAACTCTGAGTGTGAAGCTGGATGTAATCAAATGTCAAAACACAGAAACCTAAGAAGAAAAATACATGGTGTTCCTAGTTAGAAAAGAGATTCCTCTGGATGTTTTCTCTGGGAAGAGAGGCACTAAATTAAGAGATTCCACAGCTAAGCTGCTACTAAGAAGACTCATCACCAGCAAAGCAAGAATGTGCAAAGAACCTAGGTTAACCGTGAGTTGAGTGGCCAGTGTCTCATGATAGGGCTGATTTCTGCTGAGTATGTACTGTGTGCTAAGCACTCGTTTTGTATTATATAACCCTCAAGAGACAAACATTCTCATTTTCTACCTCCATTTTGCCCACTGGGATTGTGTGTGTGTTGTGTGTCTGTGTCTGTGTGTCTGTGTATCTGTGTGTGTCTGTGTCGGTGTGTCTGTGTGTCTGTATCTGTGTGTCTGTGTGTGTGGCTTGAACTTAGTTCCGGGGGGCTGAGCTTTTTCATTCAAGGCTGGCACTCTACCACTTGAGCTCTACTCCCAGCTTTTTATTGGTTAATTGGAGGGAAGAATCTCATGTCCTTTCCTTCCCAAGCTGGTTTTGAATCACAATCCTCAGATCTCAGCCTCCTGAGTAAATGAGATTACAGGCATGAGCCAACACCAGTACCCAACCAACCACCCACTGGATAGTGGCCTAAGCAATTCCATATTTGCTCAGGACTCAAGCCCAGGTCTCACAGAATCTAAGACATACATATAGTGATAGATGATAGATAGATAGATAGATAGATAGATAGATAGATAGATAGATAGATAGATAGATAGATAGATAGATAGATAGATAGATAGATAGATAACCTGTGTGTTCTCTTGTCAGAAGAGTTGTGCTCATATTCCTCAGCCCTTGAGCCATGGAGCCTCATCTCGGCAGATATCACCATGAGCTCCATCTCAGCATCTTTCAGACATGGGCATCTTTTGCAGCTCTTGGCCTTTGTTACTCTAGAATCCCCATCTCTTTGTGCTGTGTCCAGACTGAGATGAGCGGCTGCTCAGAAGATGGGAACAGGACTCCCTTGTGGGGACTTGACCTCTGCCTAGTAGGATAGGAGACCAGGGGAGCTCAACCAACTCCCTCCACCCACTCCTCCCTCCCAGCAATCTTCCCAAGTGTAGGTCCAGAGGTGTCTGGGTGGCTAAGGGACCTGCTCCGTCTCTTCATGGTTGTTCTTCCTTGTCTCCTCCATGCTCTCAAGTGAAATATTCCCATTCAATCTTTGTCTCCACTAAGAATCCTAGGCTCAGAGGCTGCTGTAGTCTTCCTCCCTCCCTTTTTATTTGTTTGTTTGTTTGGTGTTAGTCCTGGGACTTCAACTCAAGACCTGGGCGCTGTCCCTAAACTTGGCTAGCACTCTATCACTTGAGCCAAAGCTCCATTTCTGGCCTTTTAGGGGTCATTTATTGGGGCTTTCCTATCCAAACTAGCTTTGTACCCTGTCATCAGGTCTCAGCCCCCTGAGTAGCTAGGGTTATAGGTATGAGCCACTGGCACCCAGCTTGGTCTTCCCCATCATTCTGCCTATTTTCCCAACCCTTCCCTCCACCTTTCTTCCTGCACCCTGGGAGACTTCCTGAAGCATGACAGATCACTCCCTTTCACCAAGCTTTCAAGATGTCTGTTTAATTAACACCAGTGATGCTGTGTCATATATCTCGTTAATGCTCTTGACCCAGAACTCTGGACCCTTGCTCTCATGGTAGCATTCAAAGTCAATTTTATCCTACCTATTGAACAGTCCCAGTTTGTTTCCCACCGCTGCCCTAATCCACCTTGGGGGCCCCTTCACTCCAAACAGACCACATGGGGCACCCCATTTCCTCTGCTGTGACTTCAGAGTATGCTAGCAATGATTTGGAGGTGATATGTCCTTTTCCAAACTCCTGTGGAAGTTTGTGTGCAGTATAACAGTGCTGGGAGGTGGTGGGCCTTTAGAAGTGATTTGAGCTGGGGGCTCTACCCTGGAGAACGGGTTCAGGTATGCCTGTGAGTGGCTTAGCTCTCACATAGTGGAGAGTTACTGTAAGGCACCTGGCTCACACTCTCCTCTCCTCTCTTCCAAGTGAACTTACCCATCACTGTCTCACACTGCAGTCATGTGATGCTTGTTACCATGCTTGGACCACGAGGTCCTCATCAGAAAGAGTCCAGGGTCTCCAGCTTCCTTGCCTCCATCAGTATCAGGTAAATGAGCCTATTTTCTTAATAAAGTGCTTATCTTCAGACATACTGTTATAGCCACACGGAAAGGGATGAGATGAAGAGTAATTGAACAAATTTGAAGTTCCCTGGGGCCCTGTGCAAACAAGAGACAGACCAATCATTTTTAACTGCCCACTTAACCGTGAGAGCATTTCCTAAACATCATCCAAAAAATTCCCTTCTATATTCTGTGACTATGCATTTACAAAGTAAAAGCTGCCCAATGTCCCTGAACTGGGAAGAGAGGTAATGTTTCTCACTCACCATGAAGAGGGTCAAAATCCCAGAACCTGTACCCTGGAAGGAACCATCAACCCTGCCCATGAGCCTTGGGTGGCCTGGGCCTGCGGCAAGAGGGTTGCTTGTCACCCCAGAGCCCATCACTCCTGACCTACCCAAGGGCAGTGTCTCCAGTTCTGTATGGGGACAGAACAGAGAGCCTCACCCACCTGCTCCTGTTCTGCTCTGGAAGGTGGGGGCTCCCCAGGCTACCTTGGGGCTCCAGGACTACTGTGTGCCTGGAGGCCCCTGACAGTCAGCCCAAAGTCCCCAGCTTCGAGAAACCCCTTACTTCCTGATTCCACAGACAGAAGATGGGCTTTTCTATGCCATAATATGTCCTCATGATTTGAATTATGCACCATGCAATGGGTGACTAGGCAATACGGTGTGCAGGCCACAGAAGCCCCTAATTAAACATGGTGGTGTTGGCATCCCCACCTCACATGGACACATGGAGGAAACAGCCCAGTCTTTCCTTCTCAGGGCTGTGAGCTCAGGCCACCTCCAGATTTGGCTTGGGTCTGGTGCTATAAACATGCTCATTAATTTTTGTGTTCTAGGTTTTAGGTTGCTATGACAAAAATCACTTTGTGTTATTAAGACATTAGTACTCGCAATGATCATGAATGAAAACATAGCTTTATTCTTGCATGAAACCTGTTGCACAGAAAAATTCTAAGGGATCTGACTACTTTGCACCAAGACGGAGCTCCTGGGCAGGGGTACTCGCAGCTTCCAAGAATGCTGCCCAAGGCCCTGCACCCTGCCATGGCTGGCCTTAACCCTAAGTGCACTGTTCTGCCCAGTCTCATTCATGAAATAACCATACACATACACACCTGCTTACACACATGCATGCACACCTACACAGCAGATGAAGAAATAACTACATAAGCCCTAGCTGTGGAGGCCTGCATGGCTCTCTGCCCCATCCACTCAGCTCAGATCAAGTCAGGTACTTCCTGAGCTCCAGCGACACAACACTGCTCCCCCAGGGTGCCCCTGCTCCCGGTGTCCCCAGCCTCTCTCAGAGCACAGGCGCTCTGCCGAGCAGCCCCTGCCTGTAGGGTGATGGGAAGACTGCAAGCTGGGGAGGCAGGGCTGTGGGATTCCCTGCTGGTTCCTGGCCAGCTCTGGACAGCTGCTTTCCATCCACACTCTGATGGTGCTCTCTCTCCCTGGACCAGGCCCACCATGACATAGCTGCCATCCCCAGTCTCCACAGAAAACTCACTTCAGCCACAAGGGACCTATAACGATCCTTAGGTATCAGTAAGGGAGGCCCAAGGTCTTGCAGAGGGACCTGGTCCCTGGTCCTGTCTCCAGCAACTGTCAACCCAGCCAGCTAAATCCTGGAGCCTGATGTTCCTCACAAGAACCAGCATCTCCTTCACTGTGTGAATATCACAGGGCAGAGAGAGGAGCCGCCACTTCCTGATGCATTATTTATTAGAAGCGCATTAACTGTGGGTGACATCACAAGGCACTCAAAGGTAATTTGGGGAAAGTATTGTTAGAGCAATTGATTTGCAAATTCCTTGATAGGGAAAACCAAGCACTGAGCAGGCAGAGATGTGACATGGAGACATTTTTTTAAAAAATGTATTTGGGGATAATTGATTGAAAGCTAAGCTGTGTAGCCAGTGAGAAAATGAGATTATTCTGTCTGTTATGCAAAGAAATCGGATATTGTACAACACAGCAGGGTGAGGAGCTGTCAGGCAGCTGGGCTGGGATTCACTTGCTCCTTCTGGGGAGGAGCAGTGATGTCTTTCTTTACAGTCAAGATCTGGTCTCTCCCCTAAGCCCAGAAAGCCACTGGCCCTCCTCGTGTACCCTCCTGCCTTCCTTCCAGTCCACAGGCCCTAGGCCTCATCCTGACCCCTCTTTCCTCCACTCAGTGTGGTCACTTGGGTCTAAAATCTCAATCAGAGAGCCAGGCACTGCTGGCTCATGCCTGTAATCCTAGCTACTCAGGAGGCTGAGATCTGAGGATCACAGTTCAAAACTAGCCAAGTCAGGAAAATCTGAGGCACTTATTTCCAATTAACCACAAAAAAGTGGCTCAAGTGGTAGACCACCAGCCTTGAGCAAAAAAGCTAAGGAATAGTGTCCAGGCCCTGAGTTTAAACCCTAGTACTGTCCTTCATCTACAACAAGGGAAGATAATTTTTATATGATCATATCACCCAATGCTTTGCTTATGTGATTATACTAAATAATCCTCCTGAATTAAGATTTTCATACTGTTATAAATTAGAAACTGAGGCTCATGGAGGGTACTTCATCGCTTGAGATGGCTTGTTCTATATGCCCCAGGAGACAGAAACCTAGCATTAGGTTCATTCACTTAAAACAGGTTCATGTTTCCTAAGATAACATCCAGGAAACAATGCAATAGCTTCTTTTTCTTACCGACCCATAATGGTTGCGTACATGTACCAGGTACATTGTGATAGTCCAATGTGTCTATAATATATGCTAATCAAATCAACAAAATTTGCATTTCTACAAAACATTTATCACTTCCTTAAATTAGGAACAGTAAAAATCTTCTCTTTTTAGCAAATTTAAGATTTACACTTAGTTATCAACTGTCATCACCCTACTGTGCTTTAAGACATTAGAGTTTGCCAGGCGCTGGTGGCTCACGCCTGTAATTCTAGCTACTCAGGAGGCTGAGATCTGAGGATCATGGTTAAAAGCCAGCCCTGGCAGGAATAGCCATGAGATTCTTACCTCCAGTTAACCACCAGAAAACCAGAAGTGGCACTGTGGCTCAAGTGGTAGAGTACTAGCCTTGAGCTAAAGAGCTGAGGGACAGGGCCCAGGCCCAGAATTCAAATCCTATGATCAACAACAACAACACAAAAAAAAAACATTAGAGCTTATTCCTCTTAGCTATAATATTGTGCCCATTACCAACTTCCCCCTGTCCCCAATCCTCCCTCCTCCCTCCCCCCACTGCTTCTCAGTTACTGATAACTACAAATCTATTCTCAACTTGTTCAGTTTTCGTGTGTATTTGTCTTTCTGTGCCTGGCTTTTTTCATTTAATGAATGTCCTTCAGGATTTCATGGTGCTGCAAATGACAGCATTGCCTCTCTTTTTCATGGCTGAATAATGTTCCGTTGTACATGTATACAACACTTGCTTTATCCATCTGTTGATGGACACATTGATTCCACACCTAGACAAGAAAGTTATAACTGTCTCTTCACTCCTCAATTCAGACTTGTGCCTCAACAAAGTCAGTGCCATATATAGAACAGCAAAGTGTACATCACTGTCCTCCCTAGCCCCAAGGATTTCCCTGCCCAGAGGACAAAGAATGAGTTGCAGCAACGTAGAACAAAGCAGGACAGACAGAAGCCTTGGACCGTGTGACACAGCAGCAAGAAGGAGGTCAGGTAGACCTCCCTGAAGGAGGAGACAATTCCCTCACTTGAGCCATAGGCATTAGCTAGTAAGGTCCCAGGTGAGGGAAGTGTCCTAGGCCTGGAACACTTTGGGCCAGCACTTGACCTATTCTAAGAACCACAAGAGTGACTGAAGAATCCAGCAAAATAAGGGGAAGGAGACAAGGAAGATGGAGGTAGATTGGCTACCTATGGACATTTTAGCTTTGGTTTGATTCAGTATCCAAAGGAAGCTGCTGACGACATTCACGGAAGTCAGGCTTAAGGTTCCCAGAACATTACATGCGGGGTCTACAAGTTCAACTGGTTTTGATGGCCAGCAGTGAAAACCAAGTCCAGAGCTGGCAGGAAATCATCGAAGATTACAAAGCAGAAAAAGTCTGAGTGAAAAGACATACCTGGCCTCTTGCTCAACATTGACTCACTACAAGAATCAACATCTCCCCACCCCCTGCTGTCTGTGTACTCCTGGGCCGGGTCTGTGAACTTAACCAACACTCCTTTTAAGGCCTTCCACTATTTGTATCATCCTTACTGCTTCCTGATTCCTCTGATCTCTGCTTCCTGATTCCTCTGATCTCTGCTAAGAAGGGTTCGATACACAACTTATCCAGGAGACAATCATTTTGTAATGTTATTCCCAAACCCTGTGTTGTTCCTTTAAAGTCTCTTGGGATTTGAGACCTGAGCATGAGATAAGATACAAATATTGAATGGTTTCACCTCTGAGGAAAATTTCCCACAGAGCATTCCAGGAGAAGATGGGGCTCCACAGGCCATGCTGAAGGGAACTAATGCAATTTACACCCTGTCCCAGTCCCAGCAACTCAGACCTCCAACTCCAGCCGGACCCGCACAGCCCACTTCTCTCCAACTCAACCTGGAGCTTCTGAATAACAGGGCCAGGGGCTGAGTATGAGAACAGGAAAAAGAATAAAATGGCCTATGAAGCTGGGCACCAGTGGCTCATGCCTGGAATCGTAGCTACTCAGGAAGCTGAGATCAAGCCAGCCTGGGTACAAAAGTCTATGAGACTCTTAGCTCCAATTAACCACCAAAAAGCCAGAAGTGGAAATGTGACTCAAGAGGTAGAATGCTATCCTTGAGTGGAAAAGCTAAAAGACAATGCCCTGTCTCTGAGTGCATGCCCCAGTTCACACACACACACACACATACACACACACACACACACACACACACACGACAAGGACCCCACAGTGTGTCCTGTTGTGGCAGCACACAGATGGTTAAACAGTGCAACATACACAAAAGTGCAGCACAGGAGAGACAGCAATAGTCCAGCCATGGACCACCAAAAATGGAAATTTCAAAGGACTGAGAATGATGGACCACCTGGGAAGGAGACCATGGAGTAAAGAAAGATAGACTCATAGGAAATCACTGTGGAACTGAGGACGGGGACCTTTTGTGTGGTTGGTTAGGCCTCGTTTGAGCACTGGAGAAGCTTACAACTCAGAAACACCCACAGGCACAAATGATCAGATAGGGACTGCCTACCAAGACTGGAGACCTTCAGACAATAATCACTGTACTCCAGCCAAGAAGGACAAACCATGGCCTGGCTCCTACCTATAGCAAATGCCCCAATTCCCATGCTTCCAGTGGATCTCATCCTGGACTCGCTGAGTGATGACAAGATGTCCCTTGTCCTCTGTTAGACAATGCCTATAAGAAATGCCTATAAGCATAGGACAAAGGGTATGTTTGGCTCAGGGTTTCAGAAGTTCTCATCTACAGTTGTGCATCACGCATCCTGGTGGGAGCATGTGGTAAAAGAAACTGCTTACCAAGCATGGCGGCTGGAAAACAGACACACAGGAACCTGCCGAGGTCTCCTTCGAAGTGTGTTCAAAAACTTCCTTCAGTAAGCCTCACCTTCCAAGGGTCCTGCCAACTCTCACATCTGCCACAGGCTGGTATCCCAGTTTGGGGGATGTTACAGATAGAAACTTAGCATTTCCTTGCGGAAGTGGTGTGCAGGGAAACTGCTGGGAACCTGAACAGACAGTCCACCTCCACCAACCACCTCCACTGTCCACCACCACCATCTACCTCCACCTCCACCATCCACTGCCACTGTCCACCTTCACCGCCACTGTCCACCTCCACCTCCACTGTTCACCTCCATCATCCACCTTCACTATCCACCTCCACCTCCATGACCCAGCAGGGAAGCCATCACACTGTGCCCTGCCCCGCCACACACGGGGACCACACCTCCACCATCCTCCTCCACCATCCACCTCTACTACCCAGCAGGGAGGTGATCACACAGTGCACTGCCCCAACACACACAGGAAGCAGCAAAGAGGCACCACTGCACCCCACCTCTTCATCAAGGCTTCCGTCTCCCCCAGAGCTGTCCCTAGAAGCCACTAGGGAATGTGGGGTCCATTCCTACCTCACCGACGCAAAGCAACACCCCATTCCCCACGGCAGAGCTAACAGCTGTATGTGGAAAACAAAGTTCAGATACACCCTGGCATCAAACAATGCCCTAAAGCCCAGGGCTCAAGTGAAAAATCACTCCTAAAGAGAACCAGAAAATTCTCAACTTGAATGAAAAAACACAATCCACCATTGTCAATATTGAGATGACATAGTTGTTAGGGTTCTTAACAAAAAGGTCAGAACAGTCAATGTAAAAATGCTTCAGTGGGCTGGGAAGGTGGCTCATTGGTAGAGCGCTTGCCTTGCATGCACAAGGACTGGGTTCGATGCCTCAGCACCACATAAGCAGAAAAAGCTGGAAGTGGTGCTGTAGTTCAAGTGCTAGAATGCTAGCTTTGAGCTGAAGAGCTGAGGGACAGCACCCAGGCCCAGAGTTAGGCCCCACAACTGACAAAAAAAAAAATGCTTCAGTGATGCCAGCATAACACTATTATGAACACATTTAGAGTGAGACTATAGGAAGACAAGAAAATAGAATATCTTTTTTAAAGCCAAATGGACATTTCAGACCTGAAAAGCATAGCAACTATAATATAAATCCTAACAGATGAGAAAAGCAGACTCTAGAGGACACGAGAAGGCTGGGTGAACTTGAAGACAGAATATAAATTACCCAATCTTTAAAAAAAAATTACCCAAACTTAACAAAAAAAAAAAAAAGCTGACCAGGAAAAAAAAATGAGCTCTTGGGGACCAATGAAAGTATAACGAAATATCTAGCATGTCTATAGTCTGAGCCCAAGAGGAAGAAAAAAGAGGGGGGGACTAAAATATACATTTGAAGAAATAATAGCCCATTTGGCAAAAGACATAAACCTACACATTCAGGAACCCTAACGAACTTCAGACACGATGAACACTAAGAAATTATGTCATTTGTATCACAATAAAACTTCAAAGAACTGACAGTGACTTTAGGAGCTGTGAAAGAATTTGGAGAGAAAGGACATCTTACTCTAAGGAACAAAAAAATCCAGACAACAGGACATTTCTCTTTAGATGCCATGGGTACTCAAGGAGGTAACTCAACTTGTTTCAGGAGCTGAAAGAAAGGAAAAGGTCTTGGGGGAGAGAAGAACCTCCGCCCAGCCAACCCTTGTAAAGAACAGATCCCAAGACCCTTTTATAGACCTGACATTCTTCTCTAAGAATGTAGCCATCTAAACAGACAGCCTTCTCTGAGGAAGGAGGTACTCTTAAACTACAAACCCCATTTCCTAAAGGTTTATAGGGTTATTCAGATCACTTATGTCATCATGAGAGGGAGGTGGCTTGTGCTTTGGAGGCAGCAGTCTGCTCCCTTAAGCTACATATTCCTGAAGGTAGAGGTCCAAACTGTTCCCCCTTCTCCTTTTCTTGTCTGAGGTTTCCAGACCCGCTGTGTCAGCCCATGCTACATTCTTGTTTGGTGCTATCTTTGTCTTTTCATTTTCTTCCTTGGCAGAGATTTGCCACTTTCATTGTCTTTCTTTCCCAAATAGCTCATTTTTTTTTGTTTCATTGATTTTCTTTGTTTTTCATCTATCTGTTTTCTGTTTTCAGTTTTTCTGACTTCTACTCATAACCTTCCTTTCTACTTACATTGGTTGTGTTGCTTTTCCTTTTTCTAGCTGCTTCAGGTAGGAGTCTAGTCTGTTGTTTTGAATCTAAGATGGTTAGGATACATGTCCCTGGATAAAGGCCATGTGTAAAAGGCTAGGTCCCTTTGGGAGGTAGAACTTAGTAGAAGGAGTGCCCTTGACGAGAACCAGACTCCTTCCTCATTCTCCTTGCTACTGGCTATGACAGGAGTGGTTTTTCCCTCCCTCCATGACATGCTACCTCACAATGGGAGGTAGACAACAGATGACACCTGTCCACTAAGCACCTGAGGACTTGGGGACTAGCAAAAGCCCTGGAACCAATCCTATGCACGTATTGAGTAATGGAGGGGGGAAAAAAAGCTGTGCAATCAAATATCCCTCACAAGCACAGATACGAAATCATTGGTATAATATTAGCCTTTAATAATAATCATTATTAATCATTGGTATAATATTAACCATGAGCATAATATTTGTATAGAATTTAGCAATAAAGTTTAAAACAAGCATGATCAAATGAGTTTTTTTAAGTTTCTTATGCTTATGTTTATTATTTTTTTATTGTGAAAATACCATATGGAGGGGTTACAATTACATGGACAAGATAATGAGTACATTTCTTATCAAGCATTGTTGCCTCCTCCTTTGTTTCCCCTTCCCATCCTGATCAAATGAGTTTTATCCCAGATATGTAAAACTAATACAGTATTTGAAAATCACTCAATATAACTGCCCACATTAACAAACAGACAAAGAAGAAAAGCTAACTGATACTTGTCAAAGTCCACTAACCATTCATGTTGAAATTCAAAGAGACAGAGAACAGAAATGGGGGTGGGAGAATCTTCCCCGGCCTGATAAAGAACCAAGAGCCTGCAGCTGATTAGATTTAGTAGTGAGCGACTATGTTTTCCTACTAGAACTGGGACAAGGAAGCACTGCTGTTCCACATCATCCTGGCAGTTCCAACCAGTGCCACTCCTCAAGAGAGGGTAGCAAGAGAGGCACGCAGATCAGAGAGTAAGAAATAGAAGCTGGATGCCAGTGGCTCCTACCTCTAATCCTGAAATCTGAGGATCAAGATTCAAAACTAGCCCAAGTAGACAAATCTAAGATGCTCTTAGTTTCAATTAACCAGCAAAGAGCCAGAAATGGAGAGTGATGTAAGTGATTGAACACTAGTTTTCAGCAAAAAACAAAAGGATAGATCCCAAGCCCTTAGGTTCAAGCCCCAGTAATGATGAAGAACAAACAGGAAGAAAAGGAGGAAGAAGAGGAAGAGCAAGAAGGAAGAACGGAAGGAAGGAAGGGAAGACAGAAGTAAGGGAGGGAAGGAGAAAAAGAGGGAGGGAGGGAGAAAGGAAGAAAAGGAGGAAGGGAGGGAGGGAGGGAAGGAAAAGAAAGACAGCATGGCACCAGTGGCTCATGCCACTGCTCTGAGAATCACACAGTACAAAGCTAGCAAGGCAGGAAAGTCTGTGAGACTCTTATCTTCAATAAAATATCCCAAAAATCTGGAAGTGGAGCCTTAGTTCAAGTGTTAGAGCACTAGCCTTGAGCTCAAGGACAGCAACCAGACCCTGAGTTCAAGCTCCATGATTATACAAAAAATAATAAATATGTTTATTATTATAAATTTGTGTTATATTATTATAAAAATAAAAAACATGTAAACTGATAAAACATACTTTTTAAATTATAAAAACTAATTGAAGAAAGCTGGGCATTGGTGGCTCATACCTGTAGTCCTAGCTACTCAGGAGGCTGAGATCTGAGGATCACAGTTCAAAGCCTGCCCGGGCAGAAAAGTCCATGAGACTCTTATTTCCAATAAAGTACCAGAAAACTGGAAATGGCACTATGGCTCAAGCCTTGAGCTGAAGAGCGCTGAGACAGCACCCAAGCCCAGAGTTCAAGCCCCACAACCAACAACAACAAAAAATTAATTGAAGAAATCAAAGTAAATGGAGAGACCTGAAGAATCCATGGACTCAAAGAATCCATCTAGTAAACATATTAATCTTCTTTCCAAAGTATCTAAGGTTTTAATGTAACTTCTATCAAAATCCAAGCAAGAACTTTTGAAAATAAAGATAAGCTTATTCAAAAATTTATATAGAAGATCAAAGGAGCTAGAATAATGATTTGCAAAGAAGTCTTAAATGTGAAGAATGACTCTTAAATCTTATGATTTAAGACCATAGGTGTGAGCAGAAGGGCAGATATCTAAACCAGTGACAGAGAATAGAGACGCTAGAGGCATAGACTCACAACACATTCAGACAACTGCATTTTAACAAGGGTGATATCTCACCAGGAAAAAGACAGTATTTCCATGAATGGCGCAGCATAATTACAACTCCACAGTCAAGAAGAGAAAAGAATGTTAACCTGAAAATTCACCTCTTACACAAAACTAACTCAAAATGTATTAAATGCAAAACATAAAGCTATAACATTTTTAGAAGAAAACACAGAAGAAAATCTTGGTAAACATTTCATAGACAGGCTTCTAAACAGCCCACCAAAGAGAAATATTGAAAAATTGAATGCTTTAGTTTAGATAATTGTCCATCCAAGGCTCTGTGTTGAAGGTTCCAAGTCTATAGCACTATTCACAGATGACAGAACCTTTATGAAGTGAAGCCCAGGGTTGGGAATGGGGCTTAGTGGTAGAGTGCTTGCCTAGCATGCATGAAGCCCTGGGTTCAATTCCTCAGTACCACATACACAGAAAAAAAGAAAAAGAAAGAAAGAAACAGAAGTGGTAGAATGTCAGTCTTGAGCAAAAGAAACTCAGGGACAGTGCCCCAGGCCCTGAGTTCAAGCCCCAGGGCTGGAAAAAAAAAGTGAACCCCACCATAGACACATGAAGTAATGTTCAACATCTCTGGCCATAAAATAAATGCAAATCAATACTACATTGAGATTCTACCTTACCCCAGTTAGAATGGCATTATCAAGAAAACAAATAATAGCATATGCTGGAGGGGATGTGGCCAAAAGGAAATGCTACCACACTGTTGATAGGAGTGTAAACTTGTTCAACCACTCTGGAAAGCAGTATGAAGGTTCCACAAAAGACTCCACATAGAGCTCCCCTATGACCCAGCAATCCAGCTTCTCCATTACCCAAATGACCATAAACAAGGCCATACTAAAGCTACCAGCACAACTATATTTATTGCAGCATTATTCTCCATAGAGAAGATATGGAACCAACCCAGATGCCCCTCAGTAGATGAATGGATCAAGAAAATGTGGTTGTGAGTGTGTGTGTGTTTGTGTTTGTGTCTCTACACACACAAACAATGGAATTCTTTGCTTCCATCAGAAAGAATGACACTACCCCATTTGTAAGGAAAGGAAAGACTTGGAAAAAATCATATTAAGTGAAGTAAGCCAGACCCAAAGAAACATAGGTCCCATGGTTTCCCTTATTTGCAATAATTAACATACATCTAGGATCATCTTAGCAGATGAGCAGAATAGCTCATTAGCTACATACATATAACCATATAAGATGATGCCAAGCAAAATTAACTCTAAGACATGGACACAAGAGGTCTTTCTTTTCTGTTGTTGTTTTGAATGAACTATGTGATTTCTTGTTTCTTGTGTGTTCTTCCCCCTATGGTTTATCCCTTGTTGTCACTGTATTTAATTTTGGCACTCTGGGTATTGTATATATGTTTATTTGAATTAGGGAAAGGAAAGGGAATAGCAAAATGGTGAGACAAAGGACAAGGGGGGAACCAATGCCAACAGTGATAGTCACAAGACAATAAGTTGGAAATGATCTGTACAACTTGGGGGAGTCAGAGGGAAGGATGTGGGAGAAAAATGAGGGAGGGGATAACAAGTTCAACAAGAAATGTACTTATTACCCTACTTATGTAATGGTAACTCCTCTGTACATCACCTTGACAATAAAATAAATAAATAATAATAAAAAAAAAAACAAAGTTGGGCGCCAGTGGCTCACACCTGTAATCCTAGCTACTCAGGAGGCTGAGATCTGAGGATCGCAGTTCAAAGCCAGCCCAGGCAGGAAAGTCTGTGAAACTCTTATCTCCAATAAACCACCAGAAAACCGGAAGTGGCGCTGTAGCTCAAGTGGGAGAATGCTAGCCTTGAGCTGAAGAGCTGAGGGACAGCACTCAGGCCCAGAGTTCAAGCCCCACGACCAACAAATAAATAAATAAATAAATTTTTAAAAGAATGGCCTTTATCAAGAAAACAAATAATAACAGATGCTGGAAGGGATATAGCCAAAAAGAAACACTACTACACTGTTGGTGGGAATGTAAACTTGTTCAACCACTCTGGAAAGCAGGATGGAGATTCCTCAAAAGATAGAGGTCCCTTATGACCCAGGAATTCCACTCCTTGACATTTACTCAAATAACCACAAACAAGGCCACACTAAAACTACCAATACAACTATGTTCATTGCAACATTATTTACCATAGCTAAAATATAGAATCAACACGGATGCCTCTCAGTAGTTGAATGAATCAAAAATTGAGGTATATATAACAATGGAGCTCTATGCTTCCACCAGAAAGAATGACATCACCCTACTCATAAGAAAATGGAAAGACTTAGGGGAAAAATCATATTAAGTGAAGTAAGCCAACCCCAATGAAACATAGACTCCATCGTTTCCCTCATTTGTAATAATTAGTATATAGTTAGGATAGTCTTAGCAAAGAATCACAATAGCTCAATAGCTATGTACATATGACCATATGAAATGATGCTAATGATATGGAAACAAGCTTTTAGTTTTCTTTTTCTTTTTAATGTTCTGTTTGAAGTTATCTCTTTTTTCTCTCTTTTTTCTCCTGGTTTTTTTCCTGTGGTCACTATTTCTGATTTCAGTATCCTTTGTCTTGTATATAAGTTTATCTGATTTGGGGATGGGAAGAGGAATAACAGAAATGGTGGGACAAAGGGTGAATCAATGCAACGATGATAGTTACTAGACACTATGTTGGAAATGAACTTTACAAATTGGGGGTGGAGAGGAGTTGGG
Organism: Dipodomys merriami; assembly: GCF_024711535.1. Lineage (NCBI taxonomy): Eukaryota > Metazoa > Chordata > Mammalia > Rodentia > Heteromyidae > Dipodomys > Dipodomys merriami. The sequence goes on from NW_027205381.1 coordinate 7,432,188, forward strand.
GAGAAGCAAGAGAAAACGAGGGAGGGGTCACAACTGTTCAAAAAGAAATGTACTCATTACCTTACTTACATAACTGTAGCCCCTCTGTACAGCTTTTATGATGAAATGTTAAATACTTTATTGTTATCCTAGAGGTGATATGCAGTGGAGTTACCTTTATATATGTCAGGTAAAAAGTGTATTTTCTTCCTTTTGCATAGTTGCACCTGTTCCCTCATTCTCACCCATTCCATCCCTCCCATCTCTACCCACAAGTTGCATGGTTCACTTTCATCATTGTCCAGTGCAGCCAGTGGGCTCCACTGCTGCACTTTTCATCCATTTTCCACCGATTCTGTGCCCTCTCCCATCTTCCCTCAGATATGCATGTTTATTCACCATATATGAGGTAAAGAATACAGAGTCATCAGAAAACAAAAAGACAAATTAAGAAAAGCTCCTTTGTTTCTGTATCTTTGGAGTACCTTTCAGTATGTATACTATTTTATATACATATGAAGAGGCAGTTGAGTATTACACCTTGGTGATTTTCTCCTAAGATATCTTCTTTTGGTCCCACTGTATGTATGTTTCTAGAATCCTGAATAATTTGTCATATTCCATGTGTTTTAAATATAACTTCCACATATCAGAGAGAACATGTATCGTTCATCTTTCTGAGCTTGGCTTACCTCATTTAACATGATTTGCTCTAGTTCCATCCATTTCCTTGCAAATGGCATTATTTTATTCTTTCTAATCACTGTGTAAAATTCCATTGTATATAGGTATCACAGACTTTAAATCAGCTCATCTATTGTGGGACATCTGGTTGTTCCCAAATCTTGGTTATTGTCGAGTGCAATAAACATGTATGTTCAGGTATCCTTATCATATCCTGGCTGATGATGCTCAGGGTAGATGCCTAGGAGTAGTATGGCTGGGTTGTAGGGAAGATCTCTAATCTTTTTGAGGAATCTCCAGACTGCTTTCCAGAGTGGTTCTATTAGTTTACATTCCCACCAGCAGTGCAGTGGTGTTCTTTTTTCTCCACATCCCTGTCAGGATTTGTTGTTGTCAGATTCAGAATATTGGCCAATCTAACTGGAGTGAGATGGAATCTCAAAGTTGTTTTGATTTGCATTTCCTTTATGGCAAAGGATGATGAGCATTTCTTCCTGTGTTTCTTTGCCATTCCTACTTTCTTCTGAGAAGTTTCTCCTTAGCTCCCTTGCCCATTTAGTGATTGGTTTATTATATATCACCTTTACAATATTTTTAAAGAAGCAAAAAGTAAAATAAAACAAAACAAAAAAAAGTGAGGTCCAAAGCCAGGTGCCTGTGGCTCCCTGTAATCCTAGCATCTCAGGAGGCTGAGATCTGAGGATCCGGGTTTGAAGCTAGTCTGAGCAGAAAAGGTCCTTTTAAAAACAAGAAGTGAGTCCCAGTGAGTCATGTGGACAGGATCTCAAAGGAGTTATTAGGTCCCTAACCCTTTCCTTTGTCTCTTTGCCTCCTCAGCATCCTGAGGGGAGCAGGTTTCCTCCACTGGCTTAACCAGCCACATCCTAGAACCTCAAAACTATGAGACAAAGTCAAGTTGTCCTCTTTATAAGTTGATTTGTCTCAGGTATGTATTACAGTAGCAGATAGCTGACTACCACATAGAACTACATCAAAATCTGAAACACACTCTGTGAGCAATCTTGCTCTACAAACTAGACTGGAAAAAGGTATTTGCCAACCACATATCTGATCAAAGCTTTGTTTCTAGAATAAAGAACACTTCATCTATAGTTAATAAAATATGAAAGTTTATAAAAATATATTCATCCATATTGTGTATCAAACTTCACAGTAAAAATACAACAAAATTAAACAGTAAAAATACAGGTAATCCTTTGAGAGGCTTGGCAAAGAGCATAGGAGGACTGTTCCAAGGGAGCAGACATCCAGGTGCCACAGCAGCCCATGGAAAGATGATCCATGCCCCTTGCCAAAAGCAGCAACAGGTGGAGACCACAGTGGCACCTCTCACTGCTCCTAGGCCTCCCTCTCTGCACGGAGGCAGTGTGAACCTGCAGCACTCATCCCTGAAGAGTTGCAAATCACTTGGAGTCTCCCATCCCTGAGCAGGAACAAGACCCAGTGGGATAGAGCAGCCATTTCCTCTGAGCCCTGCTAAGGCCTAGCATGCACAGCTGGCTTCCATCCTCAGTGTGAAGGAGGGGTCCCCCTAAAACACTCGAGTGTGAAGGAGGGGTCCCCTAAAACACTGGTCCTGGGGTGGGTTGGAGAGTGTGCTCAGGTCTCCATACCTGGCCGGCAGACAGGGGCTACATCACAGACATCCGGTCTCCTGATGACTATGTCTGCTTTCGTGACCATTTGTTAAGCAAATGAATAAACCTGGCCCAGAAAAATGCCAGTAGGTTTCTAGCACTTAACACCCACTCTTCACGCTACTTGGCAGGAGATGCTATGCTTCCTACCCAAGGGCAACAGGCCAGAATGTGGCCAGATGTACAAACCACTTGGGAGCAGCCACCCCGCAGGAAGTAGGGAAGGAATCCACTGCGTGGTCTGTGAGCCCACCATATGCAGCCAGCCAGAGTGGTACAAACCCACCTGCTCGAGAAACAGGGGACTTGCTCAGGAGACATCTGAGCCCAGATTCTGGCAGACCCTTAGCAGCCTGTGACCTGGCAATGCCTCCTTCCTTCCTGTGAACTGGCTCATTGCTCACAATGCTCATGTGTCCAGCCACACCCAGTGACAAGCTGCAACTAGCCATGCACAGGCACTAATACCTTCCTGGAATTATAATGCCACATGCTTTCATTCAGAGGCATTCGTGAAGCAAGCATCAAAGTGCCCTATCTGTCTGGTATTTTAATCCCATGGTTTTCTTTTTTCATTCTGGGGTTTTGTTTTATTTTGGTTTGGGTTGGGTTGGGTTGGGTTAGATTTTGTGTGTGTGTGTCCCTTAGCTTTTTTGTTCAAAGCTGGTGTTTTACCATTTGAGTCACACCTCCACTTCAGGCTTTTTGCTGGTTGGAGATAACAGTTTCATGTACTTTCCTGCCTGGGCCAGGCTGGCCTTGAACCTTCAGTAATTCTGCCCTTGGTTCCTGACAATCATTTGTTATTTCATTCCTTTGTTTAAGGCATTGCATTTCAAGAAAACTTTATTAATTAAATTAGATGGCATTCAGTCTTTTCAATTTTTAATTCTCTAACCTGGTCCTCAAAAGCCTATTTCTTCTGCAAAACCTTATATGACTCTTGCAACACCCCTAAAAGTGTGGTGAAATCTCTCTGACAGAGGAAAGCACCTCAGGCTCAGAGAGGTTAGGTAATATGTTCAAGATTACACAGCTTAGCAGCAACCTTCAAACAAATCCTCCTGCCTCCATACCGGTCTCTGGTCCCCTGTGCCACGTGCTGCCTCTCACAGTGCCTTCCTTAGTGCCTGATTTATCTTTGTACAAGCTGAGTTCTCTCTCAGCAAATGGCTGAGTGCTGTTCCAGATCTGTCATTACAAGTAATGGAGCTCTGACTGCCACACAGAACAATACTGAACATGGCATCTCAGGTTCCCAAGTTCCTCTACATTGTTAACTTGATCCTCTCCTTCCTTCCAATGGGCCTGCTCAGCAATCTGCTGGCCTTCCCTGTTCATGCCAGTGGACTTATAATGAGCGCACTGCTGTGGTGCTCAGCTATCCTCACACTGGTGGGGAGAAGCCCCAGAAGACAAGCTGAGCTCACATAAGCCAATCCAGAAGGTGCCAAGCCAGGTCTTCGAGGCCCCTTCCCACTCTAAACACACCAAGGACAATTGCTGAGGTCAGATGGCTGACGGGGGAGGGGTACAACGTGGATAACCTTCTCTTCTTTCTGTGTTCATTCAGAGAGAAAAGAATGAATCTGGGACCGTTCCAGAAGTGAATGGAGGAAAAAGCTGACACTCCCATAAGTAGGAACTTATTTCCATGTTGAAAAGAGGCAACAGGACAGGTCTGTGTCCTGGCACACAGTGCTACTTAACTCACATTGAGAGTGAACTGGTTTAATTTAGAAATACAGAAATAGTTACACCAAGGACAGCCTCTAGGAGGCCAGTAACAGTACACAGACAGGAACTGAAGTCCCACTCCCATTCCCACTCCCAGAGCCCACAGCCCAGCCTATGGGAGCTGAAGACCCACAGAAGAAGAAGCCTGTGGCAATGTCCATCCTCAGGCAGAAGCAAAGCTTTAGAATGTAGGAAGCATGACCGCCCCCCCCCAAGTTCCTGAGATGCCAGTGGGTAGGCAGTGATGAAGCACCGCTCTGGGTCTTCCCAGCCCAGTGTGCTGGGGCTCAGCTGTGGGCTGAGACAGCCTGAAGTGCGACCTGTTACTCAAGGTTCTAAGTGGCCTCCTTCTGGTGCCAACACTGCAAGGAAAGCTGGCATGATGAACAAGGCCCAGGCCCAGAGGACAAGGACCTTCTCCCCTCCCACAGTACTGTGCCCACACTCTGGGGCTTACTTCACATCTGTTTAGCGAATCCAAAGTTCCTTGTTCAACCTTTATCCACCACTGTTGCAATTTCTGCTTGACCTGCTTCATGGTCCCCCACACACCTTTGCACTTCAAGCCTGAGGCCACTTTGCACACTGAGATGGAAAAGGGTGATGAGAAACCCAGAACAAGGAAGCAGAGAGATCCTTTCCTGCCTTTGGGCCTGTGGCAACAGACCCAAAAGATTGTGACATCAAGCTGGGTGCCCATGGTGTAGATCTACAATCCTAGCCACTTGAGAGTCTGAGATCTGAGGATTATGGTTCAAAACCAGCCCAGGCAGGAAGGAGAAACTCTTATCTCCAATTAACCACAAAAAAACCTGGAAGTGGAGCTGTGGCTCAAATGGTAGAGCACCATCCTTGAGCAAAGAAGTCAAATGAAAGTGAAATGTCCTGAGTTCAAGCTTTAGCACTGGCATACACACACACACACACACACACACACACACACACACACACACACACACACACACACACACACACACACACACAGTGTGAAAGCAAGAGGCCAGTGCTGGGCTCCATGAAAATCTCTCTCAAGTCTTCAATCTCAGGAAGTGATGTGGTTTTAGACAAGGATGGTAAGTCACATGAAAAGATAGTAAGGGAGGAGCCAAGTGCCAGTGGTACATGCCTGTAATCCTAACTAGTCAGGAGGTTGAGATCTCAGGATCATGGTTCAAAGCCAGCCTGGGCAGGAAAGTCCATGAGATTCTTATCTCCAATTAACCACCAGAAAATCAGAAGTGGCACTGTGGCTCAAGCAGTAGAGTGCTTACCTTAAGCTGAAGAGCTGAGGGACTGTGCCCAGGCCCAGATTCAAGCCCCAGGACCAACCAAAAAATAAAAAAGATTTTTTTTTAAAAAAGGGAAAAGGTGATAAAGCTTTTATCTTCTAAGACTCCAGAAGAAATCCAAAAAGGAAACCATAAAGAAAAATAAAGGTGGGGCTTGGAAGGTGGCTCAGTGGTAGAATGCTTGCCTTGCATGCATGAGGCCCTGGGTTCCATTCCTCAGCACCATATAAACAGAAAAGGCCAGAGGTGGCACTGTGGCTCAAGTGGTAGAGCAAAAGCAGCTCAGGGACAGTGCCGAGGCCCTGAGTTCAAGCCCCAGGACTGGCAAAAATAAAGAAAAAAGAAAAAGAAAAGCAAGAAAATGAAAAGAACTACCTTGAAGGACTTTTTTATTGTTAATGAGGAAGCTGCTAAATAGAGAAATATATTGTAAGTGTACAAACAAACATGAGAAAAATGACATGTACATACATACATACATACATACATATGTGAACTATATACAAACAAAAAATAGTAGAAAGTTGGAATCACACATTGAATGCAGACTCTAAAACCCCTTGATTCAAAATAGCCTGAATGTTGTTGCTCCCAATTTCATGGCATCACAGCAGGACAGCTGTGAAGGCTGATCAGGAAGATCTGATCTGACCTCTTGCCCTCTAGGATGGAACGTTCTGATATGCAGAAACAGGGAAAATAACTCAAGATCACCACATGCAAGGTGGTAACCAGAACCCTTGATTCTTAGTTGAGTGCAGTTAGCCTGATTGTAAACTAGAGTGATAATATCCAGTATTTCTGAAATTCTAAGGACTACTTTGTTATCCAATTTGCAACTAAAAGAAGGAAAGCTGTCACAGGGCTTGCTTTATCTAAAAAGAAACATTACTTTATAGCCCGGCAGCTATGGCTCACATTGGTAAACGTAGCTACTCAGGAGGCTGAGATTTGAGGATCAAAGCTCAAAGCCAGCTCAGGCAGGAAAGTCCATGAGACTCTTGTCTCCAATTACCCACCAAAAAGCCAGAAATGGAACTGTGGCTCAAGTGGTAGACCACCAGCCTTGAGCAAAAAAGCTAAAGGAGAATATGAAGCCCTGAGTTCAAGCCCCAGAACTAATATATATGTATTATGTGTGTGTGTGTGTGTGTGTGTGTGTGTATGTATGTGTGTGTGTTCCCTGAGGATATGAAATATGAACCTGAAATTTATATATTTCAAGTTGAAAAATCACTTTACCCTCCACAATCTATTGTTCTAAGAAATTAAGGTAAGAAAACAAAAAAAGTGACCAGCCAGGGATACCCCAGGATATGTGTGAAAAGCAAAAGCTAAATAGAGAAAACTGACTTCTCAAGTCCACAAAGACTCTCAAAGCCACTATTAAGATAGCGCACAATAAAAAATGACACGGCACACAACCAAAATCTTGTTCTGTAAGTACTAGCTATTGTAACAGAAGTACTAATCAGGAGGTGCAGATCACAGAATAACTTAACAGTGATTATAAAATAAGTGTGTCTAAAAGACTTAAAAGAACTCACAACAAAAGGGTATTTTCAAATGAATAGATCAATGTGAAAAATACACAAAAGTTCACTAAATAAGAAATCAAAAACTTAATCAGTGTATAGTTTAAACAGTATATCAAAAACAGCTGAGACTCTGTGTGCTGGTGACACACACATATACCCCTAGCTACTCAGGAGGTTGAGATTTGGGAATCATGGTTCAAACCCAGGCCAGGTAGGAAAGTCTGTGAGACTTCTATCTCCAATTAACCACATGAAAACCAGAAGTAGAGCTATCGCTCAAAGTGGTAGAGCATTAGCCTTGAATAAAAAGAGCTTAGGGAGAATGCCCAGGCCCTGAGTTCAAGCCCTACAGCCTACAAAAAATAAACAGCTAAGAAGCTGAGCACCAGTAACTCATCCTGTTAACTCTAGCTACTCAGGAGACTGAAATCTGAGGATTAAGGTTCAAAGCTAGAAAAGTACAGAAAAGTACACAATACTCTTAACTAAGAGAAAGTGTGTAGACCAGAGTTCAAGTAGTGTTTAAAAAAAAAAGCTGAGAATATGTGGTATTAAAGCTGTAGATATTACAAACAGAAAAAGAAAGGAAAATAAAGAAATGCTATGTTAATGAAGATAGAGGAAATATAAAACACATGAGTTGAGAGAGACAAATGTAAAGAAACTTAAGTGGGAAAAGTGAATGGAATAAAAGAATTTTTGAGGAAGTAACAAACTAGAATATTGCACAAATGATATTAGTCCATACAACAATGAATCACAGACTCTTAGCAAAGCTAATTATTTCACCAAATTATACACCACATAGCATTTCAGAATCAAAACTAGAAAGCTAAAAATCTTAAAAGCAGAGATAAAAGATTACTTACAAAATGACAAGAATTACATACAACAGTCCCCACAATAGTAACAATAGAAATAAGTGGATAATAGTTTCAAAGTGTGAGAGAAATACTATAAATTTACAAAGGACTGAGAGAGTTTACCACTCACCAAAGAACACGAACTTTAGGAAGAAAACAAGCCAGAAGTTGACAGACACAAAGAAACTGAGATAAGGAAAGAATTTGCTAAAGTGTAAAAACCTAGCCAAACAAATTTTAATAATGGATTATGTAAATCAGTATAATACTGATTAGGGGATATAAATATGGAAATTAAATAACTGGTTGTCAATAGTACGTGAGCAGCTGTCGATGCAGCTCAGTGGTAGAGCACTGGTCTAGAATGGAGGAAGCCATAGACTCAATCCACAGTACTGCAAATTATGTTCCTTTCAGCATTCAAATAACATGAAATACAACAAAATGTGCAGTATTGCTCAGGAGGATTGAGAGAGCATATGCAGGAGCCTGCTCCCTTGGACTCCCAGCTTCTGTACTCTGCTGCCTCTCAACCCCTAATCATGCCATCTTGTCTGAGTTCTAGTTTAAGTTCAAGTGTGAATTATCCAAACAACTTAGGACCAGAAATATGTCAAGGTTTTGTGTTTTTTCCCATTTTGGCTATGCATAATGAGATGTCATGGGGCTATAACCTACGTTTAAACATGAGATTCCATTGTAGTTAGTTTCTGTCACTATATCAAAATACTAGAAGTGATTGACTTATAAAAAGAAAGGGGTTATTTGGGCTGATGATCTGGAAGCTCTGGCCTGTGGTCAGTTAATCCCACTGCTTTGAGGTCTGAGGCAAGGTAGTACTTTAGGTGGGGCACATGGTAGAGAACGCTACTCACCCCAAGACAGGGAGGGAAGATAGAGACAGGACCTGGGTCTCACATGCCCTCTCAAGGTCATGTCTCCACCTAAAGACTGCTTGCAAGACCCTGAATCACCTCACAGCACTCTCCTGAGGACCAAGCCTTGAACACCAGTCCCTTCCAAGACACTTACTCAAACTGCATGCACATAACTCAAAAGTCATGATACACAATGTTATGAGTAATTTTGTTATTAAACAGTTCTCAAGTGGAAGCTTTCCATTTGTGGCATTGGGCTGGCATTGAAAAGGTTTTGTATTTGGAAAATTTTTGGAGAGGTGGCTGCAGCATGGAGTTTGAACTCAGAGCCTCAAACTTGCTAGACAGATACTCTAGTATTTCAGACACACACACACACACACACGCACGCACGCACACACACACACACACACACACACACACACACACACACACACACACACACACACACACACACCTTACCCAGGCCTTTTTGCTTCAGTCTTTTTCCAGATATACTCTGAACACAGAGTCTGCTTTTACCCTTGCCGGCCTCAGACTGCAATCTCTCTACCCAAACCTCCCTCACAACTGGGATTACAGCTAAATGCCACTCAGACCAGCTTGTTTGTAGATACAAGGGTCTCCATAACTTTTTTCACCAAGCTGGCCTTGAATTGCAGTCCCCCAGATCTCTGCCTCCTGAGCAGCTAGGATTATAGCTATAAGTCACCAAGTCCAGCCCTTAGTTTGGAATGCTCATCCTACACTAATATATGTGCCTGGAAAAGGCACAGCCTGTTCTAATTCCAAGCACCATATCTCTGAGATGATCCTCATGGCACCAACATATTGCAAGAACTGCCACCAAGTGGGCCTATCACACACCCTCTCGTGTAGCTTCTTACTGAACCTGCAAGGTGGGATGTATGAAGACTCTACAGCCCAACATTTCCAACCCACTCCAAGAACTGTTTCTAAAAGCAATGAAGTGAAGGTTATAAAAATGCAGGCAGAAGGGGAAAGGGCTCTCGATCCTCTGATCATGAAGGCCCTGGAGCCCGTGTGGATGTCCTTTCCAAGGACAGAGTCTTGGCGGGCATGTCAACAGTAAAGAGCAAGCATGCTAAACTCCCACGGTGAAGAGAGGGCAGGCACCCTCAGGCAGCAGCATGAACAGAAGGAAAACATCAAGAATGCTGCTCATTCCTGACTCAGAGGGACAGATGCTCTGCCTAGAGAGCCCTCGCCAGAACTGGGGGCCCAGGTTTCGAATCTTTGGCAAGGAGACCATGTGGCTGGCAATCTCTTTGCCTTCAGGATGGCCTGTCCCATGCAGCAGTGGACACGAAAGACTGTGAGTGACAGTCAGCCAGGCCTTACATCATCTGCATCAGAGCCAAGGTAGCCACAGCCAAGCCAGTGATGACTCCATGGGCAACTGTCTCCCCATAGACAGTTTTACTTATTTATTTATTTGTTATTTATTTTTAATTTCATGATCTAGAAAAGAAAACATTAGACATTTGTTTCTTATTAATTCACACTCAGATTATTAAAAACATGTTTTCCAAGAATTTTTAACATCCAAAAGATCTCCTTTTTTTTAATCATTTAAGTCATTTTAGTACTCTTTTCTCAAGGAAAAGGAAAAGGAATTTTTGCCAAAAATAAACTCTTTGCTACAATTTCGTTCCAGGTTTTGGTCCCAGGCTCATTAACTCCAGCAGGGCTTGGACCCACTGAGAAAAGAAATTCTTCCCTGGCCCAAGTCTCCAAATATGAGTCCAGGATCATAACCAGCCTAGTTTTCACTCATACACACACACACACACACACACACACACACATACACACACACACACACAGAGCCAAATAAAACTGGGAAGGAAGAGGGGGACACGTCTGGGGCCCACAGGTTCACCGCTGCCTGGGAGGTTTCAGCTCCGGACCTGCAGATCCCAGGGAACACAAAGCCTGAATGGAGACCACTCAGCTCTGGCTAGACTGTGTGCCTTGAAGTGTGCACAGAGCCAGCAGTGCTGGTCCAGGGCCACTGGGCCCACTGTGGGAGGCGGGCAGGTACAGAGCAGCACCAACTGACAGTGCATGTATGGAACCACAGAAAGTCCTATTGTGCACACATGAAGAGCACCGGCAGGCAGTAAACCCATCCCCCAGCAAGGCAGACATCCAGGGCATGCAGAGAGTAGAGGGTAGAACAGTGTGCATGCACCACAATACATCAGGAGCTACTGCTCAGACACTCCTGATGTGTGCAGCTTAGTACTGATTGCCTGCCCCCTGCACCCCAGCTTCTGCATGTTGAGCCTCTAACCCTCAGGGCAATGCCCTGTGAGATGAGGTCTTGAGAATTCATTAGGATTCCATGGGGCCATGAAGATGTGACCCTCAGGATGGGAGCCATTTAAAGAGGAGACACCAAGCCAAGTGTGGTGGTGCATGTATGCAACCCCTGCACACTGGAGACTGAGGCAGGAGGACTGTTGAGTTGCAGACCAGCCCGGGCCACATCGCAAGACTCTGTCTCAAAAATTAAAGAAAAAAGCTGGGTGCCAATGGGTCATGCCTCTAATCCTAACTACTTAAGAGGCCGAGATCTGAGGATCACGGTTCAAAGCCAGTTGGAGCAGGAAAGTCCATGAAATGCTTATCCCCAATTAACCACCAAAAAGCCAGAAGAATTGCTGTGGCTCAAGTGATAGCTTTGAGCACAAATCCTTAGCCCTGAGTTCAAGCCCTAGAACCAGCACCTAAACAAACAAAACAAACAACAACCAATAAAATAAAATCAAAGCCATGGGCATGGGAACACATAATGAGAAAGCAGTTGTGTGAGCCAGAAAGAAGACCTTCCTGAGCAGTGTCCTGCTGGCTTCCATGCTGGACTCCCAGCCTCCAGAATGGGAAGAAAATGAATGCTTGTTGTTCAAGTCATCCAGTCTGAGGTTTTGTGCATAATCTGAGTGTGCTGTCCCTACAAAATTCTAGAACCTCTCTAGTGTGGCCTTTGCCACAGCTGTTTCTGATGAGAAACTGCTGCTGAGAGGGGAAAGTAAAAAGCCTTTAGAGCCACACCAGACTAACTTTGTGCCAATTCATTACTGTGGGATCTTAGGCAGTTTACTCAACATTGCTGAGCTTTAATTTTCTCATCCCCACATTATATCAGGGGGGAAAAAAGGTGTAGCAGATTCACTGTTCTCATTGCTAGAAATAATATTCTGATTTTGTTCAGAGAAGCATCATGCATAATAAATGTCCAATGTCCTTCTATATCCAAAAGTGTCCTTCCTGTCTTATCACAAAATTGGTGAATATTTTAGCTGGGTATGAAATTCAAGGTTCTTAAGTATTATTATCTATACTTTAAAAGCTGTGCTCCATTTCTTCTTTGCTTAGTTTTATTCATGGGAATGCTGATGTCCATGTGATTTTAATTCTTTTGTATACATTTGTTGTGTGTGTTTTCTAAACTTGTCATTGGTATAGTCTTTCTAGGATCCCTATACTCTGAAATCTCAATATAAATTGATAATTTGGAATGAGAATTTTTTAGTTGTTCATTTGTTGTTTTTTCTTTCTTTACTTTTGTTCCACTCCTTCTACCTAAAGATTCCAAGTCCTTTATTTGCCATTCTGAAAAATTCTGAATGGTGAATGGGGTGAGTTTGTGGGTGTGGGTGTGTGGGTATGTGGGTGAGTGGGTATGTTTGTCAGTCCTGGGACTTGAACTCAAAGCCTGGGAGCTGTCCTTGAGCTTTTTTTTATTTTTTATTTTATTTTTATTGTGAAAATACTGTACAGAGGAGTTACAATTACATGGGCAAGATAATGAATACATTTCTTATCAAGCATTGTAGCCTCCTCCTTTGTTTCCCCTTCCCATCCCTTACCATCCTCCCCCCACCCCCACACCCCCACACCAAAGTTGTAAAGTTCATTTTTGACATAATGACTTGTACATGTCCTTGAGCTTTTTTTGCTCAAGGTTGTTGCTCTATCACATGATCCACAGCTTCACTTCTGGCTTTTTCTTGGTTAATTGGAGATTATAGTCTCATGAACTTTCCTACTGGGTTGGCTGCAAACTGAGAACTCAGAACTCAGCCTCCTGAGTAGCTGAGATTATAGGCATGAACCACTGGTGCCTGGCTCATTGACTTTTATTTAAGTGTTGTCTCCCCTCCTTCATTTCCAACCTTTCCCTCTGGAATGCCTATGTAGAGGAATGTTTAAATTTTGAATGTATTTCAACTTTTCTTTCTTTTTTCATTTCTCTCAACTTTTCTGTCACTTTCCATCTCACTTCTTTGGTTCCAACCTGAGGCTTTTAAAATTGTGCCATGTACACACTTGTCAGGTTATCTTGCTAAATACAGATTCTGACCTTGAGGTTGCATCTCAACAAGCTCTGAATAGGGATGATGCTACTGGTCTTTGACCCACACTTAGACAGGCAAGGCTCTGAACATTTTCTCAATAGCTCTGCCTATTTATTATTCAGTCATATATTGAATTTCTTGTTACCAAGATCTCATCCTTTTTCATAACCTCTTGTACTTGTTTCATAGGTGTAATAAGTTCTTCTTTCTCGGGGAACAATGACTAATCTTACTTTTAAAGTTTTTACTCCCTTATTACTTTGTTTTTCTGGAAATGATATTTTCTATTCACACATTCAGTGCCAATACTGATATCCTTTCAATAAGTGATTTTTTTGTGCTAATCCTGAGGCTTGAACTCAAGACCTGAGCTTTGTCCCTGGTTTGTGTCAAGGCTAATGTTCTACCACTTGAACCACAGCTCCACTTCCAGCTTTTTTTTGGTGATTAATTGGAGAGAAGCATCTCGCTGACTTTCCTCCCAGGCTGGCTTCTACTGTGATCCTCAATTCTCAGCCTACTGAGTAGCTCAGGTTACAAGTGTGAGCCATCAGTGCCAAATATATCTTAACTGTATGTTCTACCATTCTAGGTAGTTGGGACACAATTATGCTGTCTGCTTCACAGGGTGAGAAGCCTGACTTTTGTGGTGAGGGGGAGGTAGAAAAGGCCTTCATAGGATAGCTCTGCAGCACTTTTCCTGCATATGGATAACTCTGTTTGCTGTGGGTTGCTCAGAGCTCTAACTTGAGGTTCTAATTCCACCGTGTAGAATAGGGTCATACAGCTGTTAATAGTTGAGGTCATTCTGGAGTTGATCATGTCCCTACCCCAGTATGTCTATCATCACTACACAAAAGGAAAGCATAGGCACAGACACACAGTGGGGACAACGCCATGTGATGATGACAGCGGAGATCCACTGATGCAAGCCAAAGACCAACCTCAGCAAAGCACAGGAATCTGGGTCAATGCCTACCCTCAGCAGAAAACAACCCTGCCCACACCTGATCCCACATTTCTAGTCTCCATCATCTGGAGACAGTGAACCTCTGCTGTGCCCATCTTGAGCCCGTGGCACTCTGCAAGGTGGCCTTAGACCACTGGACCAGCTCCTCCCCAAGGCCCTGTTGTCTCACACAGAAGGTCCCCAGGCCCAGACCTCATCCCCATCCCTGCCCCTGCATCAGAGGAGTGGCTGAGCCACAAGAGTGGTTCCACAGATTTCCAGGAGACCTCAGGCCTTCATAGCTGCTGACTGCTTCTTACTCATCTCCTTGTCATGGTACCCCCATGGCAATGGTCCCCCTCCAAACCACTCCTGTCTTCTTTCCTCTTTGCAAGGATATCCCATCATTTCTGCTCCCCCAACAGTTCGCATCTTTGTTTTTTTATCATAGCTGTGTTTCTTTCATTTCCTTTTAAAGTATCATAATTGTAATTTCTCTAAAAGAAAACTTAACAGTCACACCACCATTTTGAAATGGAAGTCAGCAATGACTTCCACAGGGAAGACTTTATCTGTGTGATTACATGAGCTAAGACATTGAGGAACACTTTGGAAACAGCAAAGGTGTTATCCCTTACTGATCCAAGTTCTCTACCACATCTCAGACCATGAACTGCAGGGTGTTCCAGCTCCTGGTAACCCCAGAGGGTAAGCCCAAGAATCCCCACTCATTCCCCAAGGTTAACAAAATGCAAGATGCCCATGCTTCTCACATGAAACAGAGGGCTCATAACCTGAGCCCGTCCTCCCATATGTTGTCAGTCAGATCTAGATGACTTACAATTCCCACTACAGAATAAGTGCTGTGTGAACTGTTGCCATCACATATTATTTAGGGTGTAATGACAAGAAAAAATCTGTACATGTTCAGTACAGATGTGATGTTTTTTAAACAACATTCAAATAAATACTCAAATATTTTCAATAATTTGTCGAATCCATAGACACAGAACTAGTGGATTCACCATGGAACATTCCTCAATATAATAAAGGCTGTATATGACAAACCTACAGCCAGCATTATACTCAATGGTGAAAAACTAAAGCCATTTCCTCTTAACTCAGGAACAAGACAAGGATGCCCACTCTCTCCACTTCTCTTCAATCTAGTATTAGAATGCCTAGCTACAGCAATAAGACAAGATGCAGACATAAAGGGGATCCAAATAGGGAAAGAAGAAATAAAACTCTCCCTCTTTGCAGATGACATGATCTTGTATTTAAAGAATCCCATAGACTCCACTCCCAAATTACTCAAGCTGATTCAAAACTTTGGCAAAGTAGCAGGTTATAAAATTAACCCCCAAAAATCAATGGCTTTTCTATATGCCAACAATGAGAAAAGTGTGGCTGAAATTAGGAAAGCAACTCCATTTGTAATAGCCCCACAAAAAATAAAATACCTAGGAATTAACTTAACCAAAGAAGTGAAGGACCTCTATGATGAAAACTTTAAAATCTTGAAAAAGGAAATCAACACAGAACTTAAAAAATGGCAAAACCTCCCATGCTCCTGGATTGGCAAGATTAACATCGTGAAAATGGCAATACTTCCCAAGGCTATCTACAAATTCAACGCGATACCTATCAAAATTCCACCCTCATTCTTCAAGGAAATAGAGGAGGCAATCCAAAAATTCATATGGAACAATAAAAGACCCCGAATAGCAAAAACGCTCCTCAACGGAAAGAACACTGCTGGAGGAATATCAATACCAAATTTCAAACTCTACTATAAAGCCATAGTAATCAAAACAGCTTGGTATTGGCATAAGAACAGACCTCAGGACCAATGGAATAGAATTGAAAACCCAGAAATGAACCTACAGACCTATAGCCACCTAATCTTCGATAAGGAAGCTAAAACAATAGAATGGAAGAAAGACAGCCTCTTCAGTAAATGGTGCTGGCAAAATTGGTTAACTACATGTAGAAAACTAAAGCTAGATCCTTATATATCACCCTGCACCAGAATCAACTCCAAATGGATCAAAGACCTTGAACTCAAAGCAGACACTCTGAAAACATTACAGGATGGAATTAGGAGAAACCCTAGGTCTCCTTGGCTCAGGTCGAAATTTTCTGAATAGAGACCCGGAAGCACAACAAATCAAAGAAAGGTTGGACAAATGGGATTGCATAAGATTGCAGAGCTTCTGCAGGGCAAATGACATAGCTGGCAAGATCAATAGAAAACCCACCGATTGGGAGAAGATCTTTACTAGCCATACAACGGACAAGGGTCTCATATCTAAAATATACTTGGAACTCAAAAAATTAAACCACCCAACAACAAATCCTCAAAGAAACAACTGCCCAATAAATAAGTGGGCGAAAGACTTAAAGAGAAGCTTCTCTGAAGAAGAAAGAAGGATGGCCAATAGACACATGAAGAAATGTTCAACATCCCTAGCCATAAAAGAAATGCAAATCAAAACAACATTGAGATATCACCTCACTCCAGTTAGAACAGCAAAAATCAAGAACTCCAATAACAACAGATGCTGGAGGGGATGTGGACAGAAAGGAACCCTACTTCATTGTTGGTGGGAATGTAAACTTGTTCAACCACTTTGGAAAGCAGTATGGAGGTTCCTCAAAAGACTTCACATAGATCTCCCCTATGATCCAGCAATCCCACTTTTGGGCATTTACCCAAATGTTTACAAACAAGACCACACTAAAGCTACCAGCACAACTATGTTTATTGCAGCATTATTTACCATAGCTAAGATATGGAACCAACCCAGATGCCCCTCAGTAGATGAATGGATCAAGAAAATGTGGTATATATACACAATGGAATTCTATGCCTCCATCAGAAAGAATGACATTTCCCCATTTGTTAGGAAATGGAAAGGTTTGGAAAAAATTATATTAAGTGAAGTAAGCCAGGCCCAAAGAAGCATAGGTCCCATGGTTTCCCTTATTTGCAATATCTAGTATAGGTATGAGTCAAGCCGAAAAGGTCAGATAATGTGATGCTAGGAAAATGAACCCTTAAATATGTATTTTAATGTTTTCGTTTCTTTCATGCATGTATTTCTAATGCATTTATAAGATTATTTCTTTGTTGCTTTGTATGTCCCTCCCCCACAGTGTAACCCCCGTTTTCACTATATTTGATGTCAGTATAACATGTGGAGTAGATGGGGACAAACAAGTCGTTTAAGGATTCAGGTGGACCTGTTGCAACAATGAGAAGTACAAAATGTCATGTCAAAACCAGCTTTACAATGCCGGTGTGGGGGGGGGGAGGGGGGTATAATTGGGTGGGGGGAGGGGGGTAAAATTGGGTGGGGGGAGGGGGGAGGCGGGGAAGGGAAGTGAAGGGTAAACAAAGGAGGAGGCTGCAATGCTTGGTAAGAAATGTATCCATTATCCTGCCCATGTAATTGTAGCCCCTTTGTACAGTATGTTCTCAAATAAAATAAAATACAATTAAAAAAAAAAAAAAAAAAAAAGAACTAGTGGATTCAGAGAGCTAGCTTGTTTTTCTTGTCCAGCAACAGGGTGGGTAGAATAATTGAGTCTGGAATGGGAGATGATGGGCTTGTTCTTGGACCAGAGGTTAGAAAAGCCCAGGCATCCCTATGCCTCTGTCTCTTTGAGGGACAGGAAGCCATCACTGTCGTGTGCCTAAGCCCCTGAGGTGATGTCTTACAGATTCACATGAACTTGAGTTGGAATCACCAGTTAGTCTAAGAACAAGTAAGGACAGAGCTCTGTCTCTGCCCTCAATGCCTTGGAGTGCCTGGTTCACCCAGGGCAGCCTTGGCATTTGCTGACACACTTGCCCTGCACCTGTGGTATGGACTGCTCTGCTTTCTCTCATAGGCCTCAGAGCAATCAAGAAGCAGCTAATCAGCTGCTTCTTCCTCTGGACACCAAGCCACACTCTCTGAGCAGATGATGGGCCCTGGAACCCTCTAAATGATCTTCCTCCTCTTCTCTGGCAGCCAGGAAGCTGCGTGTAGAACTTACCTGGAGGCCCCAGGGAGAAATCGACAGGTTTTGCTGACCCAAACACAAGAGAGGGAAGGTGGGAGTGTTCAAAGACCAGGGGCTAGGGAATAAGGAAATGTTGGTCACAGTTGACAGGTTTTCAGCTGCAAAATTAGATTCTTGGAATCACTTGCACAGCTCAATGATTATAGTTAGCAATACTGTGTTTTCAACTTGAAATTTACTAAGAGTTGATCATGTATGTGTGTGCATGTGTGTGTGTACATGCCACATACACACTGAGGCTTATGTTCAGGGCCTCAGGCTCTTGCTTAGATTTTTCACTCAGTGCTGACACACTATCACTTAAGACACATCTCCACTTCCAGATGTTCACTGATTAGTTCAAGATAAGAGTCTCATGGACTTTCCTGGCTCAGCTTCCTGAGCAGCTAGGATTACAGAAGTGAGACACCAGTGCCCAGCTAGAAACCTGATCTTAAACATCATCCTTGCAGAGAAAAAGATGGCTATGTGAAGTTACAGATATGTTATTGAAGTCAATTATGATCATCATCTTCCAATACTTGTGCATTTAAACCATCATGTTTATACCATATATAGATATATACACACACACACACACACATATATATATATATATATATATATATATATATATATAATTTTATTTCCCAATTGTACCTTAATGAAGCTGGGGTGGGAGAATGCCATTTGAGAAAGGACTGTCCACTGACCACCATAACTTGGGTAGACCTTTACCACATCCCGTCTAAGGACACATAACATGTTGGTGTTACCCCCCACCCCCACACCATTCACACACTGAAACCTAATCATCAAAGCAACCATATGAAGAGGTGGCAATTAGGGATGTGGTTGGCAGAGCCCTCATGAATGGATCAGTGCCCTTAGAAGGGGATTCTGAAGGAGCTGTTTGCTGATGGATGAGAACATATAAAAACATGTGAAGACATATGAAGATGCCTAGCTGGTGCCATCTCTGAAGAATGACCTCATTAGACAACAAATCTTCTGGTACACTAATCTTCAACTTTCTCAGAACTGTGAACAGTATGTTTCTATTGTTTCTCAATTGCCAAGTCTAAGATAATTTGTTTTTAGCCACCAAACCAAGGAAGACGCTGACTGCCCAGCTCACAGGAAGAGCAGTGCACTCACAACAGGATAAATCTGCCAAGTAAAGCCGAGCACACACCATCATGAGGCTGCTTGGCTGCCAATCAGCAGCAACTCCCTGATCCACCAAGGAGTGGAAGCAGCAGGGCAGCCATTTGACCGTAGAGATGTAACAGCTTCGAAGAGAAAACTTCTAGAAAGACACATGAAGGATCTGCAGCTGGAGACAGGATGGGCTGAGAGTTGCTGGGAGAGAGAAGAAAAAGAGACCATATGGACTTTTCAACTGCTCAGAAACTGGCTATCCAATGTCTATGTATTTGTTGTTCAAAATAAATAATGGATGTGTGTGTGTGTGTACGCACACACACGCATGCACGTGTGTGCCTATGTCTTGAACTCGGGACCTGGGTGCTGTCTCTTAGCTTTTTTGCTCAAGTGGTAGATATAAGTCTCATGGACTTTCCTGCCCTACCTAGTTTTAAATCATCATTTTCAGATCTCAGCCTCCTGAGTAGCTAGGCTTACAGACCAGAGCCACTGTGCCTGACTTAAATAAAATTTTAATATAAGCTGAGCACTGGTGACTCCTGCCAGTACTCCTAGCTACATGGGAGGCTGAGATTAAAGGATCTAGGTTTGAGCTAGCCCAGGCAGGAAAGTCAGAGAGACTCCATCCCCAAAATAACCAGAAGTCAGGGCTGGCAGTGTGGCTCACATGGTAGAGCACTAGCCAAGCAAGCAAGCAGAGAAAACACAAAGCTCCAAGTTCAAACCCCAGTACTAGAAAAGAAAAAGAAAGTATGAACATATAAATTACATAGATGTACCTTAAAATATATGAAAACAAAATTAATTTAGTGTTTAAAATGTTTTAAATACATAAAATTATTAAATTTATAATAAGAAAACAACATTCAAAGGTATTATATAGTAAATTCCCTGGAATGAAAATACGTTTTCAAGATAAAATCAAGGGCATGACCAAGGAAAGCACTTCCTCCTATTAGACTCATAAGGGGCTGATCCATCACCACCCACACTCTGAGCTTGTGGGTGAGCTTGGCCCCTCCCCAGGCAGCTTAGAATGGGCTATAAGCCCCACCTCTGTGAGCCCAGCCTCTGGATTCCCACCCCCTGAGCCCAGCCTCTGGATGCTCCCAGCCTCTGTGAGCCTGGCCTCTGCATGCCCTAGCCTCTATGAGCCTGGCCTCTGGATGTCCCCAACAGCCTCACCCAAATTCCTCCCTAGCCCACTAGTGCTGCACCTAAGCCCTTTCCCAGCCCACCTGTGTTGACACAGCTTTTCCCAGCTATTTGTTTAACTCAAACCACTAGGGGCCCAGTGAGCACATGCACGACCACCCCTATTGTTTATGGAAAAGAACAACAGGAGATTCTAGGTCCCAAGAGCAAATAAAGGAGAGCAAACAATATTCCCATTGTCAAATCCTTCTCTAGATCACGTACTCACCAGCCCTTGTAATCCCAATAATCTTTTGTCCCCGGAGGAAACTGAGGCTGGGCAAAGTCAAGTAGTATGCTTAAGAGTGAATGATTAGTGAGAGGCAGACCTTGTCTGATCATTAGCCCAGCACAGCCTTGGATCTACGATCTGAGAAGAGGTGGACAGTCACCGTCCTGAGCATTGTGGTCAGCATCAAGTACAGTTAAATCTAAACACCACCAGAAGGAGACTGTGCAGTACAGGATAAGTTCGTAGCTCCTCCCTCACAAGGCCCGGCCCAGGCTCATTTCCTAGGACCCTACCTGTGGTTTCCTCTCCAGAGGATGAGCCCCAGTCCTCAAGGCTCCCTAGCCTGGGTTTAGCAGGGCCACAGCCCCAGGCATGCACCAAGGAATAAGGCACTGTATGAATGGAGGGAGGAAAAGGACAGAACCTGCTGGCTTCCCCTGCTCGGAGCCCAGCCATGTTGGAATGGAGAGATGGAGCCACAGACAGAGGCCAAACTGTCTGTGCTATGATCTGAATGAGCTTGAACCTCACTAAAATTCATGTGGAAATTCATGTGTACTAAAGGTACTATAGAACCTAATAAGGTCAAGGGCTTCACCATCATAGAGGGATTAATGTGGCTCCCAGGAAAGTAGGTTCATTCTCACAAAAGAAGTTGTCATGAGACAGGATGGCTCCCCTTACACACACACACACACACACACACACACACACACACACACACACACACACACACACACACACACACATCTGTCTGCCTTTCCAGTTTTCCCCATGCCATCATGCACTGAGAGGCCTCCACCATCCAGTCTTGAACTTCCCATCATCCAGAACTGTGAACCAAAATAAACCTCTTTTCTTTATATATCACCCAGTCTCAAGTATCCTGTTATAGCAACAGGACTAAAATACCTTCCAAAGAGAAAGGGATCACGTCACACACCTGCTCTAACACATTAGAAGCCTGCCAACCTCCCCATATCCTCCAGACCCTCTGCCAAGGGGCTCAAAACCTATTAAGATATAAGGGCCCTCCCCCACCCCCAACTATCCTAGAAAAATAGTAGCTCCGAGCCAGGCTTTGGGAGAGGACATGGCCAATGTATTCTGGCCCCTTGGTCAGGCAGTTGTTTCTGGTGACTTCACTGTCACCTTGCCCTCACTGCTGATGCTCTGGGGATCACAGAACACGTATGTGCACACCACACACATGCACACGTGCAGAACCTCTGAGTCAGAGACACTGACAGGCTTTGAACCATGCAAGTGGATGGGACTCTGGCCAAGACTCTTCAGCAGGCTAGGCACAACAGGTGCCCACAGCAAGTGTGGAGAGAAGGGGAGTAGGAATTGGAATGCAGCCCCATCCAAGGATATCAGGGTCCCCAGTGTAGGAGGCTGAGGAAAGTGAGGAGTTCTCAACATCCCCAGGAGAAGTGAACAGGGTACATAGGTACACAATGTAAGACCCCGATGCTCACTCCCTGAACTGGCCATGAGACTGGGCACTAACAAAGCCACAACACCGAATGGTTTACTAATATTACACAGCCTTTAAAGAGCTATTCAATGTTAAGCAAGATAAGCCAAGATCAGAAAGACAATTGGCACATGGTCTTTCCGATATGCAGATGTTAGATTCAAAACACAATGAGATACGACAAAGTAAACAGGACTCAAGATACCCATACCCAGTGAAACCAAGAGGTCAGTCTCAGAAGGATAACACCAAATTGTAATACCCAAGCACCTCTTCATGTGTGCATAAAAGAATATACAGACTGAAAAGAACCCTAAAGACAAGGAAGCAAAGGACCTCTTCTTAATTTGTTGTACTGTTCTTAGATGACTCTGTATTCTTTACCTCATATATGGAGTATACACGTGCACATCTGAGGGAAGCTAGAAGGACACAGAATCAGAGAAAAATGGGTGAAAAAAATACAGCAGAGGGGTCCATCTGCTGCACTGGACATTAATGAAAATGAACTAAACAACTCAAGGGTAGTGATGGAAGGGAACAGCTGACACTATGCAGAAGGAAATATAGTACATATCACCTGATTTGGAAGAAAGTTTTATTGTTAAAGGTCATAGAGTTCATAAGCAATGTAGATTAGGATAATGATGACTATCATTGTGAAGATTAAAAGGGTGTTTGTGACTTTAGCTAAGAATGACTATGTCATAGTAATGTGAAATTTATGTAGTCACTCAATCTCAATAACGAAATATTTGGAGGAAAATAAGAGCTATTCAAATGAGTTTTTAATGCCACAGACAAATACCTAGAATGTGCCACTTCTCAGTGCCCTAGTCCACTTACTGTTGTTATAACAAAATGCCAGAGACTGAGTAACTCATTAGGAATGAGAGGGTTTTCTGGCCCTGAGACTGGGAAGTCCATGGTAAAGGGGCAATATCTGGTGAGTCTTCTTGTTTCACCATTACAAGGCTGAGGACATCACACAGCAGAGACAGCAAGCTGCCAGCTCAGGTCTTTCTTGGTCTTCTTATAGAGCCACTAATCATGGGGACCACTTCTTCATAACTCCTTTAACCCTATCTCCCCAAAGCCTCATCTCCAAATACCAATAACGCAGGCAACTGAGGATGAAGTGTTCAGCACATGAACTTTTAGGGTACACATTCAGATCATAGCCATGCCACACACAGCAACGCCCTTCCAAACCCCTCACAACGTATCTTGCCCAGCTGTTTGCAGACAGACCTGAGCAGAAGGGTGGAGAAGGCCAGGATGAACCCATTAAATCCCCTTCCCCAGCCTCAACCATCTCTGTCTTCCCCAGATCCTTTTCTAACAACATCTGCCCACACTCAGAATGTGACAGCCCCCCTGGAGTTTAGAGAAGAATTGCAGGCTGGGAAGAGGAAGGCCCTGTGGGGTTCCACAGTCCCTCAGTGCAGCCTTGGGAGGCAACATTTACCCCCAAGATGTACTGTGTAGGCCCCAGCCACAGTCAGCACCACACATGGACCCTTATGAGGCTTTGAACCATGCTGGGGCCCAAGGCAGGAGAGAGGCCTCTTTAACCACCAACCCTTGAGAGGCTAGTGGGACATATTCTCTATTTATTCCAAACACATTGCAAATCAAGTTCTATTTACCTGATTTTAAAAAAATATTTTCCTCTTATTTACTAAAACTTGGAGCTGTGCCATTGTTCCTAGAGAGACTGAGCAGGCTGAGAGAAAGAGCAAGCCACTTTCTCCCCTGGACCAGAACAGAGAACCCTGCCTCCCCTGGCAGGACATGTACCCTTGCTAGCATCAAGGGCACTCTTGTGAATGGAAGGAAAGGTGAACAGATGCAGAGGCAGGAAGGAGGGAATGTGGAGAATAGATAGAGAGCAAGTAGATAGATACGTGGGTGGGATGCACATTTCAATTAGGACCGAGATACCCTTGCACAATGGAGTCTGTGTTAGCTCTTTCTTCTTCCTCCATCTTAAGGAATATATGAGGAGGAGCATGAGGACTGCAATGGAGAGAAAGGGAAAGCATCCTATCTATGGACCAAGTAAAGGCCCTGCACCACACAGAGCACAACACAGAGGATCCCCTAGCCCACCGTCACTTCTCAAGGCCAAACGTTCTCAGTGTCTGGCTGATGGCTTCAAATACCAGCCTCAATCAAATCTGCCTGGTCCCACCACCCCCAGAACAGGCATCATTCCTGGTCCACCTGACCTGCCCCTCTGCATCAATGAATAAGAAACACACTCCCAGAAAACACGACTCTCCACCTTCATGCCAGCATGCCAGCAGCTGCTGTGAAAATGGCTCTGAAACACATCTTTCCCTGCACCCTCTCACCCCAGATTACACCGCTTCTTAGGGCTGGTCTGCAGGCCAGGGGCTGCCTGGTATGGGCTCTGAAGGCCTGGCCTGTCACATCCCTGAGAGGCAGCACTAAGAGCCAGGGAGAGGCCTCAGACCAGCGGTTCAGCACCTCCCTGTTCCCTGCCCTGAGCCTCCTCCATCACTCCCTGCAAACACCCTCACTCCCCTCAACCACTCAAAATCTGTTCCAGAAAACCCAGACAACTGGCTTCACGTGCAACTCAGGAGTTGAATGGCCCTCTCCCTAGGTAGGCAGTGGAGAGCCTACTGCCTAGTGGGTGGAGGGTAGAAATTTCCTACATACAGGCGGAATGATGCCCTGTGCTGAGCCAGGACCAGAGACACACGGAGGAGGGCCAGACAGCATCCCTGGTGACCTAAGAGAGAGGAGACCTAGAGAACTGGGCTGTGCTTGCCAAAGTCACTGACTCATAATATGGGCAGGCCAGGGTGATACATGGCCTGTTTGTAGCAATATTTGACACTGAAGAGCAAATGATAGCCTTTAGGGAGAGCACTGTTGCACACACAGCTGGGAAGAGTTGGGGACGCTGAGACTGGAGCACTGAGATGCAGATTTCTCAGCCTTGGAAAATCCTCCACTCCAAGAACAAGAATGAGGCATGTGATACATGCATGGATCACCAGATCTCTGAACCTACTGGGAAGGAACCAGAGCAGCTGCATCCCTGGAGAAACTAGACCCCCCCCCCCGAGTAATGACAAACCACACGCCTTCCTCAACCCACCTGTGACCAGCCTGAACCAGGATCAGAGATCCTATCCCTGGACTGCCCCCAGAGAACCAAAGGCCTGGTTGACATGCCCAGCCAGGATGAGGAGGAGAAGATGGGGCTGAATATAGCGGTGCCTCACAAAGAGATGGAAATGGGAAAAGGAGGAAGTTTGTTGAGAGAGGCCATGACCATCCCGCAAGGACCCTGGGACACTGAAGTCAGCTACGGGATGGTTACAGGATGTAGAAATACCCCACGGCTGACAGGGAAGTTCGAGGTGCAAGGAGAGAGGACCCCCCGCCCTTTGCAGGAAAGAAACCCATCAGACTCCCACATTCCCCAGAGGGCCTGAGGATGCCACCCACTAGCAAGAAGGATTGCATGGTAAGCTGCCCCCTGGAAGCCCTGAGAAGTCACAGGACAGCTGACAGCCAGTGATGCGGCCTCCAAACAAGCCTTCTGGGAAAGGGGATCTGGAGACTATCACACAGATGCAGGTGACAGCACCTGACAGAGGCAGGTGTGGTGAGGGTGTGCCAAGCAACAAGAGCCAGGCAGCGGTTGGTGGCACACCCAACTGGCAGAGAGCTGGGGAGTCAGGAAAGAAGGTAATGTTCCCAGGGGCAGAGAGCTGGGGAAACAGGGAAGGAGGTAACACTCTCAGGGGCAAAAGATACAGACCGAGAGCCAGGGGACTGCCTGATTCATGCAACCAGAGCGAGCCAGTGAGAAGCAGAAGGTGGAACAATTGGACTGTTCTCCTCCCCAAACCCAGGTGTCATCCATGCGGTGCTAAAAGGTGGGACCTTGAAGAGAAAATGTGTACTTCTCCCCGGTGTTTTCCATCCTCAACAGCCTTACAAAGGGACTGAGCATGAACTAGGGCCTCCCTTGGTCACGCCCCCCTCTCCACCTGTGAGAACAGGCATAGAGTGGCATTTCAGATTCACTCACCTCCACCACACACCCTCTGTTCCAGCCCTCATCCTGGACTCCCCAGCCCCAGAACCATTATGTATGTCTTATCCTATCGCAAATATTTTGGCTTTGGTTTTGGTTGGAGTTTGGGGAGTTGTTTTTGTGTCAGAACTGGGGCTTGGACTCAGGACCTCTATCTCTTACTTGGCTTTGTCACTTGTCTTATGACCTACCACTTGAGCCATACCTCCACTTCTGGCTTTTTGCTGGTTACTTAGAGATAAGAGTCTCACAAACTCTTTTTCTGCCCAGGTGGACAAGATCCTAAGATTTCAGCCTCTTGTGGCTGATCCACCAATACCCAGCAGGCATTTTTTATAGCAGCTCAATCTTGGTTGCAGGACAACCAAGGGCAAAGGTACCACTGGAAATGCTTGCCCAGTGTCAGCCTCCCAGTCCCTGACTTGGAGTCCCCAGCCCCAGGTGGCTCCCTGGGAAGGATCGCATTCATCTCTTTTTCCCACAGGTCCTATGGCCACTTTCTTGGTCACCATGAGTTGAGAAAGGAGAATGCCCAGGTCCTGTCTGACCTGATCTCTGGCCCAGGAAATTGTTAAGGTTTCATTCTGAGAGCATCATGGGCTACTCTGTTCCCTTGTGTTAGAGTAGTCTAGGGACCAGGAGTCCTACTGGGCCCCTTAGTTTTCCCCTGACACTTGAGTGTGAGGGATCCAACCTATTCCTAAAGTCCTATCTTCTCTCCTCATCCCTCCAAACTCTGAAAAGCATGAGTGAGCCAGTTCCATACATGTCTGCATCCAGAATCCCCACACCCAGCCCCATGGCCTCTTATTGGCAGCACAAATACGACCTGTCATTCCCCATGTCTGTACTTCCTACTTCCTACCAGACCCCAAAGAGCCCATCTGGTGACCAGGATTAGAACTGAACACAGCCCTGAGCCTCCTTCCTCTGCCCTCCCACCTTCACTCCCTCCCTTCTACAAGCCCCTCCCCTTTTGGCCTGGCTCTTACTGGTACCCTGGGCTCCCTGCCTCTACATCATCTGAGGCAGAAGCCCACCACATCTTGTGCTGGCAGACCCTTCCCAGGGGTGCTGTCATGTCCACTCTCTGTTGTTATCATTGAACGGATCAGAGTAGGTAATTTACAGAGTGAGGTTTATCCAGTTGGAGGTCCTGGAGTTCAAGATCCAGGGCCCTCTCAATGGTAGGGACTTGGCAGGACCAGGAATGGCATCACTCAGTCAGACAGAGCAAGCCACTTGGAGAGCAGTGCTTCTCCAATGTACTCCCTTGGCTGTTGGTTACTCCATGAACCCCTAAGTGGACTGGTCCAGTGATGCCCTCATGGCCCCTCACCTCCCAAGGTCTCATCTCCAGAACACATAGGCACACATTGCCATTGCCACCATGTGAAATGAGATCCACAGCCCCGTCAAGCAGACTCCTCCCACCCCTGCCCCACCCAGTACCAATGCGCGCGCGCGCACACACACACACACACACACACACACACACACACATACACGTGAACAAACACACTCCTCCCACCCCTGCCCCACCCAGTACCAATACACACACACACACATACACACACACACTCTTCCCAACCCCCTAACCCCACTGCCACCACCACCACCGCCACCGCCACCCCCACCACCACCACCAGGACTGGACTAGATGAGGACCCTCTGGACAGTAGTTGATAACTATACATTTTTTTCCTTTAGCTTAATTGTTACTTCTCCTCTTTTTCTGGCCCCCCATCTCAAGGACCACAACCCTGCAGGCCCATCTTTGATTCTGAGGAAAGTACTAGAGTGTGGGTGCTGTAAAGGTACCCAAAAGAGGGGTTGGATACTGGTCATGCACGCCTCTAATGCTAGCTGCTCTGGAGGCTGAGATCTGAGGGTCATGGTTCAAATCCACCCAGGTAGCAAAGTCTGTGAGACACTTAATCTCCACTTAACCTCCAAGTAAATGAAGAAGTAAAAGTATGGCTCAAACAGCAGAGCACCAGCTTTGAGGAGAAAAGCAAAGCAAGAATAGGTGAATTCAAGCTCCAATACTGGCACACCCCAAACTAAAGAGGCCAATTCTCTAGTTCAAGAAAAGACTTTCTAATAGTGGAGTTTCTGACAAAAAGGAGGGCCTCGAGACACAAAGAATTGCTTCCATGTTTCCCAAAAACATTAAAATCAACACCATACCAACATTTGTATAAAAACAAAACCTTGCCCTTAACACTGCCTAAAACCATCCCCAACTGCACACCACTGTGTGTTTGTTTGTGCCTGCCAGTACTCAGGCTTGAACTCTGGACCTAGTGCTGTCCCTGAGCTATTTTGCTCAAGACTAGTGTTCTACCACTTGAGCCAAAGCTCTACCTCTAGTTTTTTGCTGGTTAATTGAAGATAAGAGTTGCATGGACTTTCCTGCCCAGCCTGGCTTCACATCCAGATCCTCAGATCTTAGCCTCTTGAGCAGTTACAATTACAGGCATGAGCCACCAGCGCCTGGCTCTATTCTGAATCTTTAACCTCCAACTAGGCACAGAGCAAATGCCCAAGGATTAAATGACAGAATGTAGATGTGGCAGCAAAGTCCAAGTCCAGGGACCTGATCCTGGAACTCTGGTCCAGGCATGAAGGCTACCAGGTTCCCCAATGGAAATGCAGGGCTGACTCCTAGACCTCAGCACCATCTCCTCCTACTTGATGCCAGCCAGGCCCTGGCCCCCGAAGTGCCCCGTGAGGTCCAGCTGGTAGAGCTCCCCACCCAAGTGAGGAAGGAATTATTCCCTTCCCTGAGGTTCTTGTTGAGAATATATTTAGTAACTTCTAAACAAATCATACCAACTCTCCCCAATTTGTTTAGTTAAATTAATTCTATTTTAATATTTCCATTAGTCATTTAATTTATTCTAAATCCTGGCACTGCAAAGTAATAAAGCCGCTCAAATATTGACAGACAGTAAAGTAAATGTCGTCCAGCTAACCCATCTGTTTTTTTTTTCTTCCAAATTCCTCAGGCTGGAGAAGGTTTTGTGGTGGCTGATTTATGGGCCATCCCGAGCCTGTGGCATCCGCTGGGCTTGGGGCTGCAACTTCACCAGGCCAGAGGAAGGGAGGAGAAAGCCTGGGGCGCCATGAAAAAAATCCACCCAGCACACAGAAATGGACTGCAGCATTTGAAAAATGGATGTGTGGCTTGGAATTTAAAAGGTTGCTCCTTGCCAGTCATCTTTCTTGGCGCCAGCCACCCGCCTGTGTCCCTGGGCAGACTGGCCTAGGAACTACATACCTTTCCCCTCCACCTGCTCCCCTGCCCCACCTCCACCCCCCTGCAGCCCATCTCCTGGATGAGAGGCAGGTATTTGCCATCCCTAGAGGCACAGCAGGACTGGAGCCACAGAGCCCCTCCTGGATCCCTTATTATCAAGGGTGGGCAGTCAGCATCTGTAGCCATGGAGTTCTGCCCTGAGGGGTTCCCAGGAGTCTGATGCAATGTGAGCTAAAAGAGACTGGACATATGATGTATCCAGATACCAGCCTGGGACCCTCACTTCTAGCCTCTCTTGGAGCAGTAGCAGGATGCCCTATGGGCACATGCACTGAGCTTAGCACACACCAGGGGCCCAGGGCACTTTGGCAATGCTGAGCCCTCTCCAGACGTCCAGAGAGGAAGAGAGGCAGTTCCCTGGGCCTCTGAGCCCTGGTCAGATCCTCCAAGTATGGGCCCCAGAGAGGGTCCACACAGACAAGAGACACCACGCCACCCCACCCCTGGCTGCCCTGGCTGCCGTGTGGAGAGGAGTTGCTGTTTACACAGCACACATGTTTGTGATTTTTTTCCCACTGCCAGCAAAGCTGGGGCAGCCACAGATATTTGTGGGTGGGTATATTACACGTTGGGGCCCAGCCCCAGCAGCTCAGCCACCCTGCCTGACCACCTCAGCTTCCTCCATGCGCCCTGATCCTGAGGCAGCGATACCCTGCTACAATAGAAGGCCAGAAGTCAAGGAGGCACTGTACCAGGCCATGCAGTAGAGAGCGGCCCATGAGTGGGATCCATGCCCGAGTGACACAAAGACACTCCCAAGAGCTCAGAGCTCCCTAAGAAGACGCAGTATGCTAAATATGTGTTGTGTGTCCTGGTGCTGCTATGGCATCCACATGGCTTCCCAGGGCACAGAAACAAGGTGCCCCTCAGGAGACCCCATTCTAGGGCCCAGTGAGCAGGCTGGCCACACCAATATCTATAGAGCCCTGCTAGAGTTGCTCAGGAAAGAGGGCAGTAGCGGTGAAGGGCTGGTTCAGACAACCTCACCCAGCCAGCTTGGCTATGTTCAGCCCATGGGAAAAGCCAAGTCCCAAAGTTGAAAGAAGCGATGGCAAGCCAGAGCAGGTGGCTGAGGCAACAACATACTTCATCTTGGAAAGTTGGAGGAAACTAGCTAAGGAGGAAATGCTATGATGATGGGGGAAAAAAATTAACTCAGGAAAGACCCAAAAGGTTCGAGGCTCCATGGCTCATACCTATCATCTCTGCTGTTTTGGAGATGGAAAAAAAATGAGAATGACATTCAAGACCAGCCTGGGCATCAAGTTAGTAAGACCCTATCTCAAAAACAAGATAGGTATGATGGTATGCATCTGTAATCCCAGCCATGCAAGAGGTAGAGATAGGAAGCACCTTCTCAAAACCATATCTAGCCGGGCACTGGTGGCTCCCGCCTGTAATCCTAGCTACTCAGGAGGCTAAGATCTGAGGATCACGGTTCAAAGCCAGCCCAGGCAGAAAAGTCTGTGAGACTCTGATCTTCAATAAACCACTAAAAAACCGGAAGTGGTGCTGTGGCTCA
The DNA here is from genome assembly GCF_024711535.1 of Dipodomys merriami. Lineage (NCBI taxonomy): Eukaryota > Metazoa > Chordata > Mammalia > Rodentia > Heteromyidae > Dipodomys > Dipodomys merriami. The sequence goes on from NW_027205381.1 coordinate 7,463,196, forward strand.
AGTAGAGCGCTCACCTTGAGCTGAAGAAAGTAGGGACAGAGCCCAGGCCCAGAGTTCAAGCCCCATGACCGCAAAAAGAAAAGAAAAAAAAAAAAAATATATATATATATATATAGATATAGAGAGAGAGAGAGAGAGAGAGAGAAAGAGAGATAATTGGAGCAATAAAGGGTTGAGCCCTGCATAGGGGTTCTTCAAGAAGGAGGAGGAGGAGGAGGAGGAGGAGGAGAGGAGTAAGGGGAGGTGAAAGATTCCAAACAGGTCTTAGCAGCATGCCTTTGGTCTGTGTATTCTCTCAGGCAAGGGTTTGAAGGAGGCAAGATGAACAGCCCGTACTGTGCAGGCTGGCAGGGCAGTGTGTGTGAGATTGGAAAATGGCCCAGTGGCCTTAGGAGAGGTGGATAGAAGGAGAATTGGCCTCAGCATCAGATGCAACCGGCTCTTGAGACAGTCTGGATATTCACATCCAGCTCCTCAGGACTTCTCTTCCAACAGTTGTCAAAGAATTACACATAACATTAAGGTGGATAAGTCTGGAGACTTCCCTGCACGGGGAGCCCAAGGTCTTCCCAACAGGCCTAGCTTCATTTCCAGCCCTAAGAGACCCATAATCAGGGACCAAGAAACTATCAAAATAGTACCTTGTGTGGTTCCCTTCCTCTTTTCCCACTCTGTGATAACAGCAGATGTGACAACCAAAGAAAAACCCCACACAGGAGAGGGAAGAATGGCAGGGATGACCTTAGGCATGAAGGCAAGGTCATAAGCCACTGGCCATGCCTCCTAGGCCCCAGGTCTGTGCGCCCCTCTCTGAGCACTCAACCTGTTGCCGGCCAACAACCTGAATGTTTTCATACTCATTTTTCAGCCAGATACATTGAGGCCTGAGCAGCTATCCCCTGCGGCCTTTCCAAGGTCATACAAGTGGGAATTGGCAGGGATGAGCTTCAGGCATATTGAAGGCCCAACATTCACCTGGGACAATCAGACCATGGTGCCCAGCTGGGCAGAGGCCCATGTTCATGGCATCATCATGCCTTATGCGATTCATACACTTAGTCCCTTGCAAAGTGTATCTGTAAAGACAATAAAGAAATTTTCAGGACTGACACCAGAGAGCCACGCCTGCCTATCCTGGTAAGGAGCTGCAGCCTCGGCCAGACACAGGCTGGGAAGCGTCCTCTCAAGCAGGACAGACAAGTGAGGAGTCTTCCTAGTCTTTGGCCTTCCAGGCTCAGGGGAGCTAGCCAGCACCTACTCTTGGCCAGTCCTGGTGCTGTCTCTAGGAAGGGCTCTCAGAGCTAAGGAACTTGGTGCCACTATACCTGAACCTCCCTCCCTGGGGTGGGGGTCCTTGTGTGGGCCCCAAAGAGCTGCCTGCCATCTGCTACAAGGCTGTCATTTCCTGACAAACATGCCTCTTGGAGCCATCTTCCTATTAGGCTAAAAAGCCATCTGGGAAGAAAATAATGCTCAAAAGTGACTCCTAGCTGCTCTCCTGCCAAGCTCATAGCTCAAGGTCACAGACAGTTTAGGAACAGAAGGGATGGGCAGCACTAGAAGACAGACAGTGTGATGAGACTATGAGGCCTTTGGAGAGTAGTCGGTGTGAGGGAGGAGGGGTGATGGTCCCAGCTGCTGGGTGTAACTGAGCAGGGAGTGGAGTTCCCACATGTCTGCTCAGCCTGCTCACCAGACCCCAGGACAACGAGCCACCACTGCCTGGGAATGACAGGCCGCCTCTCCAAGGTGCAGAAACAGAGCAGAGAAAGAAGATTCGACGATGAGTCGTCCACAGGTTCAGGTCTTGACTCTTACCAGATCTGGGTGTGGGCCCAATCTGGAGACTTCAGTCACGTTGCTCAAATTCTCTGAATCTTGGTTCTTATCAGACCTCTACTGGGTCTTTCCTTCCAGATGGGCAGAACATCTGCTGGGATGAAGTGAGAGTGGATATGTGAAGTGAGATCGGATATAGGTAACAGCATAGCATCTGGGATAGCACAAGACCTACTCCCCTTCCCAGGGGGCACCACTGAGGCTCTCAGAGAGAAGCTTCTAATCTAGCCTTGGGCCAGTTTTGAAAAGACTGAAAAGACACTGCTCCTTCTCACCAGCCAGAGGTTCTCATAGGTCCAGGGACTGCCAGACCCTTCCTGGAGGAGAAAGAAACGGGGGTGTTCTCAGCTTTCCAGTTTTCATTCCCTCAAGTTCTAGGATATTTTTTCCAAAACTGCATCTCAGACAGAAGGTCAAGAGGCTGGCATGGGGCGGCTTGATCTAAAATGTGACTCTTCTCCACTAGGATATTTATGAGAGTCCCTCTTTGACCCCTGCCCTCCGGCATGGGGGCATCCAGCAGGCTGTGGGCTGTGGGAAGATAAATGTTTCACTATTCAGAGCCCTCCAGCCAGGCAGCCCCTTCAGGGCTCTGACCTTGGCCACCTCTGACCTTGCATGTCACCTTGGAGAATAATCTAAACCCACTGCATTTCTCCTTCCCCAGGTTAAGAATCATATTTTAGCAAGGGGCAGTCTGAGAAGCTCCCCTCAAATGATGAGGGGACTAAGATCACAAATACAACAGAGCAGGAGAAGGCATTGGCCTCGTATCCCCATAAATCAGACCATGGAGCACTTTTGGCTCTGACTGAGAAAGATTTAGGGGATGGGAGGGGCAAGGAATAATGCCAGCCAGCGGAGGCCTGGCCCAACAGCGTCCCTTTCCCACAGTTTGCTCCAGCCAGGCCCTAGCAATGGGTCATAAAGGTTGGCTCACTAGAGTTCACTTCTTCAGGCTAGAGGTCATTCTCCACGGTCACCTAAGGCCAATGGACTCCCTTGGGAGGCCACAGCCTCCCTTGCTTGTGTAGCAGCCATAGTCATAGTCTATAAGAGTTATACAGGAGGGTTTCATTGTCACATTCCCACACATGCATACAAAGGATCCAATCAACAACTTTACCCCCTCTGCAATTCTCTTCCATCCCACACCCCCTTCTTAAAACAATTTCAACAGGTTTCATTGCCCTATTTTTATGCCTGCAAATAAACTACATCGACAATATTCATCATGTAAATATGAGCCTCATTCATGTAAATATGAGCCTGTTTTACTTTCCAGTTATTCATTTTTTAGTATGTATTACCAAGGGATTTTGGTATGGTATTTCAGATATGTTACACATAATAACCTTCATATTTTCCTCAGAATAACTCTTTCTGTTGTTTTCTTTCCCCCACCCCCCATCTCCTATTGGTCAACAGCTTTCACTGAGGTTCTTTACACCCTCTTCATACAGAGTTGCATTATAATTTGATGATATTCCTCTGCCATCTTTCTCTTTCCCTTTCCTCTTTCCCTCATCCTCCTACACAATCCTATAGTTAGAATCATGTTCTAAACTTGCTTTTTTATTTTCTCTTGTATTTTTCCAAAGTCTCAGCAGAGTACTTCTAAAAGCAAAGAAAACATTAGAGTGATGTGGTTTTGCTGTTTTACATGTTGTTGTTCTCCAGTGCTAAGGACAGCACAGCCTGCAGGGAACGTGGGTGCCCTCAGAAGCCGAATCCCAGGGAACCCACAAAAAGGCTCTATGCACTCTGGGAACCATGCTCTGCTGAACTAAGAAACCCCAGTGGTACCTTAGTCATCAGCTAGAAAACTGCTTTGGGTCCCTGACCTAGTTGAGCCACAATACTGCTCCTCACCTGCCACTTCCTCCCCAGTGGCATTGTACCACATTAACAGAGGAAAAATAGATCACCTTTGGGTGGGTGAGTGCCTAAAGCAGTGTATTGAGAAGGATTCTGATACTGCACTTTCAGACTGAAAGTGCTCTACAGTGGATTAGTGATGCCTGCCACAGACACAAGTAAACCCTAATGACATGAGTGCCAGGAAGGTGTCTCAGTGGGTCTGACACAGGGAGTAGGTTAGGGCCTCTGTAGCTATAGACCTAAAACAGTATATAAGTGCGACCCATCATCTCCTTGACTTTAAGAGCCATTCAGAGGCCACTCATGCATTCCAGAGTATTTTCCCATCCTTGTCCACTTTCTCAAGTGGTAGTTTCGGGCAAGTGTCATTTTAAGTATTCTGGAGATGAAAACATTATTTCACAGTGTATTCAAGGTAATTGATGCTTACTGCTAAAACAAAAGATGCTTGACATAAAAAAAACTATTTATTATTTGTGTAAAACACATTGAAGATGCACTGGATTGTGTCTTTCCTGGGCTTATGGATCCCAGCTCCTGCATTTTGTGGGGCCACCATCTCCAAGTGTCTTTGGGGTTCTCTCCTGGAATGTAAATGGAAGAATGGGGACTCACAAGGAGATGTGGGATCTAACTATAGGCCTGAAGATAGGCCCTTGATGCCTGCCTTATCCCATTGGCCATATTTCAATCACATGACCCAGCTTTACTGCAAAGGACACTAGGAAATGTAGTCCAGGAATATCTAGAAAGCAACGTATAGCTAGGAGCGTCAGACTAATTCTGCAGCCCCCAGAGTTAGAAACCAGAATTCAGGTTCCCCTCAGCCCACCAGCCACCCTCCTGTGGCTGCCCATACACCTTTGGGTCTGCTCCTGGGCCATGGGCTAAACTGGGAATATTCAAATGAAATCTCCTTCAAAGGCATTTAACTTTAACTGCAGTATGTTTAATCAGTTAAATACCAGAGAAGTGTAGAGACCAGAAAAAACAAGAAGACATTTCCATTCACCTAAGAGGAAATTGCAAGGAAGGAGATGAAAACCACATTGGAATTATGGAGGGGGGATGGAGGGAATTGGCAAAGTTCCTGGAATCTGAGTACATTCATGTAATGAGCTGCCATGGTGGAATTCTCTCCCTAACTGCAAAGCAGTGAGCTCCATTCCAGGAGGCCTGACTTAATTACAACATAGTTGGATGTTAAAGTAGCAGCCACTCAAAAACCACAACAGTCGCTTAATTACTAGGTCTCAGGAGGGATCTGACAATTGGTGTTTAAAATAATGTTTCCTACACTCAGCACCTTTCTACAAAGAGGCCTTGGATCTCTCTAAACATTAATTAATGTCCCTTTAGGAGGTCTCAGGCATGTGGTCTTTGGTGACTGATACAATGTGGAATTTTCTTCAGCAGAACAAATGTGGCCCAGGCACAATATGGTGGGAATGGTAGCTCAAGATCCAGGATGTACAAGAGGAAGAAGAAAGCCAGGGTATAGAGAATGGAGGGATGGGTAGAAGTCACTTACTTGCCCCAGGGACATGTCTTCACTCTGGGTGCCCTGAGATGCCAGAGCACCCTGTGTTCATGTGTGGAGGTGCCTCCATATGAACAGAAGGTCCTAGGGCCAAGCAGTACCAGGTCGTCAGGATGGGACCACTGTGCTAACCATGAATTGGGCAGAAGGGCTGGGGTATGAGAGGAGACCACAAAGCCAAGTGGGTAGAGTAGGCTCTAATCTGGGAGAAGAGGGCAAAAACTAGGGTTAGGGTCCTCCTCAACTCACAAATGTACACTAACACCACCCCAGGAGTTACAGCTACAAAGCACATCCTAAGAAGTTTTAGAAAACCCTCCCATCTTGAAGAACCTCTGGTGAAGACCTCACATGTATTTCCATCAAGTGTGGCTCACTATACCTGTAACACTGTGTGTACCAGCTAGAGATTGCCCTGGGAATAAAATATATGTAATCAAACCAAGGAATATGGCTGCTTTGTTCATCCCCCAAGGTCTTGCAGGTAGGGGAAATCGACAGGGTAGGTAACCAGATAAAGAGGGACCCTGCTTATTAGAAAGAAGGTGGGCACAAATGTGACGGAAAGATTGCCAGCCACCAGCCTTCCTGACATGCACAGGCCACCCAAGGAAACTGATGACACTGCAAATTTGCTTTTGTAACGTGAGCCTCCAAGATGGGCTGATGCTCAGTGGAAGAGCAAGACACTGGACTCCTTCCCCTTTATGGCCAAAGCGAAACTTCTTAAAGATTTAAAAATCACCTTTTTAAAATGATATCACAGGAGCCAGACATCCAGTGAAATATTTATGCTTATCACTAACACAGAGACACGTGCACACATGCATATACATACACATACACACTCTATCTTGGTTAATTCACAGGTACAGACAATTAAAATCTAAAAACAACACGAAGTAGAACTTTTTTTTTTACTTCTAACAATGTACTATGATGTCCCAAATAAACCTCTTTTTTATACTTAATCACAATGCATTTCTGTATTTTTCCCCCTCCATCATTCTTTCTCTCCCCATTTCTCATCTCCCTAAGCAGTTCTATAGTTATAGTCAAAATCTCTGCATATAAATATATATGTCTATGTAAGCTTACATATGTAACACATATACAGATCTTTAAATTCTAAATTCTGCAAATGAATGAAAACTTGCAGTGTTTGACTTTGTGAGCATGGCTTACTTTGTTCAACATGATAACCTCAACTCCATTCATTTTCCTGTAAATAACAGTTTAATGTGTGTGTATCTATTTTGTGTGTGTGTGTGTGTGTGTGTGTGTGTGTGTGTGTGTGTGTGTGTGTGTGTGTGTAAGCCAGTTCTGCGATTTGAACTCAGGGCATCAACGCTGTCCCTGAGCTTTTTTGCTCAACACTAGCACTCTACTACTTGAGCCACCGCTCCACTTCCAGATTGTTTGTTTGTTTATTTGTCTCCACTTCTAGATTGTTTTTTTATTTGTTCTGAGATCAGGACTTAAACTTGATATCTGACTCTTGCTTTCCCTCATTGGCTGGTGCCCTAAGAATGAGCCATGCCTCCTATCCCAAAAGGGTTGGTTATTTCTTTTTCTTTTTTTCTTTTGTCACTTAACAGTTTTTTTATGGTTAATTAGAGAAAAGAGTCTCATGGACTTTCTTGCCTACACTAGCTTCAAACCACCTCAGCCTCCTAAGCATGAGCCACCAGTGCCCAGCTCACATGGTTTATTTTTATGGCTGGGTAAGATTGCAGGGCAAATAGATACCATATCTCCTTTATTCATCCCTGTTGGGTATCTTGGCCGACTCCACAGTTTGACTATTGTGAACAGCACTGCAATAAACATGGCTCTTACATATTGATGTAGACTCCTTCAGACATATCCTCACAATATAGATCTAGTTCTAGTTTTTGAGGAACCTTCATAGTGATTGCACTAGTTTTTGTTCCCATTAGGAATATATGAGAGATCCTTTCTCTCACATCCTTGCCGGCATTTGTTGTTGTTTTTCTTGAAAGCTGACATTCTGACTGGGTGAGATTAAATCTTAGCATGGTTTTGATTTTCATTTCCATTCTAGCTCAGGATGTTGAATGCTTCTTCACGTACCTATGCGCCACCTGTATTTCTTCTTCTGAGAACTGTCTGTTAATTTGTATGTCCACTTATTAATTGGGGCATTTGTTCTTTTAACATTTAATTGTCTAAGTTCTTTGGATATTGTGAATGTTCTTTATTAAATAGCTGGCAGAGTTTTCTCCTATTCTGTGCAGTTGTCTCTTGATTTGGGTGATTGTTTCTTTTGCTAGGCAAAAGAGTTTCCTGTGACATTTTGATCTCCAAATCAACTGTTGTCATTTTTAATGGTGCTTGTTTTTTCTGGTACCATGTGTCCTGGGCTTCAAGGCCCACCCTCACCTTTGGGTTTGCTCCTAGATGTGAAGTGGGAGGCAACTCCTACCCAATAAGAGGCTACAGGGATTGATTGGAACCCCTACCAAAGTATGGTACATCTCACAGACATTATTTTAAGAAAACAACCCTCCCCACCAGTCTGCCCCCTCCCCATGTTCCCCACCTCACAGAGGAGACCAAGGGCTGCCAGAGTCTGCAGCTCTGCACAGCTCCATCCAGATCCCAGTCTGGAAACTGTGCAGACACGATTGGAATTCCAAAAATGTGCCCTGTCTCCAACCTCTGCCTGTTTTTCCTCAAGCTCCCAGAGAGTCGGAGAAGAGTTGGGCCCCTCCACCACCTCCTAGAGACAAAAGTAAACTTAATCTCCATGCTCCACAAGACAAAATGGCTCAGACACCTCATCCCTAATCCAACCCCTGGGTTTGCAGAGCAATCTGCACCCCAAAGGTGCAACCTTCTTTAGCCAGCTTTTCCAGATAATACACGTTCACCCCAGATAATATACCTCCAGGAAGACCTTTCCAAGGTCTCCAGAAGGGTCCCAGGCATGAAGGGCCAAAGCAGATAGAACATGGCATTATGGTGAGCGCCTGCGGGGATAGTGGACAGCTGTGGCACATACAGACAGTGGACAAACCAGGCAGGGGATAGTGGACAGCTGTGCCACACAGAGACAGTGGACAAGCAGCATGCAGGGGTTGGAGGACAGACCTCATTGGTAGGGCACAGTGGATAGAAAACAACAGACAGTGACAAAAAGACAGACGGGGGAGGGGGAGCCAGCATCAGAGGACATTACACCTAGCCATGGATCTCTTTTGGCAGTCCCTATGGACTGAGCACACCCATCCCTTCTCTCTCTCTCTCTCTCTCTCTCTCTCAATCTCTCTCTCTCTCTCTCTCTCTCTCTCTCTCTCTCTCTCTCTCTCTCTCTCTCTCTCTCTCTCTCTCTCTCTCTCTCTCTCTCTCTCTCTCCCCCCCCCCCCCCGCTTTCTCTTTGTGTCTGAAGCAGGAGTGAAAACTTTGCAGGAACCTACCCATTCGTCTGAACTTCAAACAAAACAGTTTTATTTCTCCTACAATCACTGTGTCCAACCATGTGTGCCCAATTTCTCTTTGGAAATATCCAAGTAGAAAACAATCCAGCCCATAGATGAAGTTAAAACTCTCTCCCTAACTTACTCTTCTTGGTGGGGAGCAGTGAGGAGAGGGAAGGCTAGAGCCTGGACTACAAAGCCATCAGTTGCCCCCACTCACTGCAGCCTCTCCCTATGAGAAGTCCCACACAGGACTCCTACCAGGATCTGAGGACCCACATTACAGACTGAATCCTCCCAGCTTTTATTTCCATCACCACCCCAAGCCTGCCCTCTTGGCTTCAAGATCAGCCTCTAGCCACCACAAACAGTAGCATCCACTGAAGAGCACTGGACTCCAGAAACTCAGGTCCTGACCACAGGCCGTGAGCAGAGGTATTAGCTCTAGCTTAGCCTCTGCTTAAGGAAACTTGTGACAGAACCATGCCTGTCTAGCCAAGGCCATGGAAGGTCAGCACCTCTTCCTGCACAAGCCTCCACATTCTCTCCAGGATCTCCTCCTCCCACAATTCTTTGTCAACTCTCTTTGAAGGTGTAAAGCAGCCACAGTGGTCCTCACCCACCTTGCTCAGGGACTTCGACAGCACACATGCGAGTCTCAGGGACTGCCTTAGCCTAATAGTACAGGCACCTGTTTCTCATGGTCCTGAGGGTTGGAAGTCAAGTTTAAAGTGCTGGTAGGCCCAGGGTTAGAGTTTGTGTCTGACAAAGTCTCTCTTCCTGCTTCACAAATGGCCACCTTTCCCTGTAGCCTCACAGGGTGGAGAAAAAGGTTCTCTCTCCTTTCTCTTCTTCCCACCTAGATCTAATCACTAACAAAAAACCCATCTCTAATACCATCACATGGAGGCAGGATTTCTTAAGAAACTGGGAAATAGATTGAGTCTATAACAGGATCCAAACGTGTGAAAGGAACTGTCATTGTGTCAGTGAGCATGCTGCCTGGCTGTGCTAACTCCTGCAAACCCTGCTGCCCTACAGTGGGTGGGGCAGGGGATTAGGATGCAGCCAGAGCAGCGTTTGGAATCACTAGGGTCTCTCATGGAACTGAGCAATTTACTAGGTGCAATCTACAGTCTTTTTCTAATAAATATCTATAAAGACCTCCATGGCCTCATTTTACAAATGAAGAAACTGACCCACAATGACTTGCCCAAGATCAGGCCACCAGCACAGATGGAAGCAGTGTCCAGTTCACTGCAGACTCTATACCGGGGACATTACACAGGGCCTGAAGGCCTCTGACTGCCTCAGAGTTAGGAAAGCAAAAATTATTCTCACCCTCATTCTCTCCAAAAGAGAATGCCAGGTGGGCAGTGAAGCAGGAGGCCTGAGAGGAGGTGGCTCTGGTGTTGGGAGGTGCAGCCCTCGGCTGGGGATGGGTGTGCCAGGTGGACTCTGGCCCTGAGGCCATGCTTTGTGACAACAACAGAGTAGGGAGCAGCCCAGTTTCTTGATGGCTCCTCAGCCAAGAGGAGTCAGGCTGAACAGGGACCCCAAGGGAGCAAGTAGTTTGAAGGGTGCTAAGTAGTTTGAAGACAGATGAACAGGAGGAATTCACCCCCAACAGGGAATCAGAACGAGCCAAACAAGGTTAGATTAGATTTTATTCACTGGCCACAAAACTGGGAAGAAGCCATTGGGCTCCTGTTACGCCACCAGTCCCTTTCTGAGCATGGACATGGACCAGCTCCTGTCTAGGAGTTCAGGTTCCTGAGAAGACCAAAACTGCCCTGGCCTGAAGCTGGCAGATACAGGGAGAGTCAGAGCCAGAGAGTGTGGAGAGACCACCATGGCACTGATAGCAGCAGGGTCCAACAGCAGGCATACAGCTAGAAGAAGGGCCAGGAGGAAAAGCCAGGTCTGGGTATACCCTGTGCAGAAACCTACTGAGTGTGAAGTCCTTGTCACCTATCAGGCAGTGAGAACTGCTGGAGCTTCCTGGCAGAGGATCTTGACCACCTGGAGGTCCAGGTCAGAATGCTGTGACTGCCATTGTTCTGACCTTCCCGAGGGACCCCTACAACCCATTCCATCAACACTGCAGCATGTTCTACCTCTGCTGTTTCTCCATGCCAGGCTGGGAGCTGCCATGCCTTTCTCCCTGGACACAAGCAAGAGGCCTCAGAAGGATGACCCAAGACCACACAAAGATGGCACAAACGCAAAGGCCAGAGAGAAGCTGGACCCAGCTCAAGGCTCACCCAGACTCCTGGAAACTGCAGTTGAGATTCCAGCCCATGGGCAGGGGAGCTGGTTTTCAGTGTGTTGAGATTTATGGAAGCACTATGGAGTGAACAAGGTAACTGGGGCTCCCAGGGCTGAATGAACGAGCCATCTGTGTCACACAATCCCCTTCACCTTCCTCTCCATGACTCTGTAGAGATCTAAGTCGTCAAGTGCCTTTTACACTAACCTTCTCATTTCATTCTCCCAATCCCACCTGATAGAAAGGAACTTCACTGCTTTCAACATAGATATTATGGTTCTATCAACTTTTGTCAATACTACAACATATACAGTTGAGGGGGAGAAAGGTTTAGAAGAGCTAGCTAATGTGCCCAAAGTCCTTGTCTGGTTCAAAATGAGGCCTCCTGACTCTTTAGCAGAGAGCTGTTCAGCCACAAAATCTGAGATCAACCACACGCATCCATACTTCTAGAAGGGACAGGAATACACCTCTGAAAAGGCTGGAAGATGAAGAAAGCAAAACCCGGGTTGCATTCCTCAAATGATAAGCATGTTATCATTACTGGGCAAAATGAGACTGCCGCCAATGCTGCCTCACTCCAAGTGAGTTTTGGAGACAGGTGTCCCGGGGTTCTGGGACATCCACAGCAGGAAGGACAGCAGATTCCTCTCTGAACAGGGTGGGGACATGGGCTGCACAGAGTAATAGTTTTCAGCACATTCGATTTGTAGGCAGGAAAGAGAAGAAAGCATAGCTTCCAACCATGCTCAAATGCATTCTGTCAGAGTCTTTGTCCCAATACCAGAGAGTGAGAGGAGTGTGGTGGATGCTGGGGAGAAATATTTCCATTGCTTCAGCTCTAGGAAGTAAAATAGTTCACCAACAAACCCACTGTGCCCAAATCATACACAGGCCTCAGTAACTGGCTCTGGTGTGAACATGTGACTAGGCTGGCCCACTGAAGCAAATCGGAGGACACTGGCCAAAAACAAGAATGGGCCATAGTCCTAGCTCACACTGTTATGTAGGAATGAAGCCTGGAACTCCAGCAGATATGTTTGCTACCACAAGAGAAACTAGCCTAAGGTGAGCCTGATCACAGAGCCAACACAGAAAGATCAAAGAGACATAAAACTAGAACTCTAGAAGGTCTCCCACAGAAGACAATGGAATAGGACTACAGAAAAATCTATTCTTTCCTCTATTGTCCTTAGTAACAGCAATGAGATTCTGCATAGCAGTGTGAATGTGGGAATATGGCCTTGGGAAAAACTGCATTTCCTAGCCTCCCTTGCAATACAACGACCATGTGACTGAATTCTAGACCATGGTATGTCAGTAGGAGTTAGTGAACAGAGCTACTGGTAGCTCTTCTTTCACAGGGATACAACTTGACCTGGAGACCTTTCCAATCAACCATGAGAGGAAGGCAGCAAATAGCAACTAAGAAAGAAACTAAAGAAGGGCTGGGAAGGTGGCTCAGTGGTAGAGTGCTTGCCTTGCATGCATGAGGCTCTGGGTTCGATTCTTCAGCACCCCATAAACAAAAAAAAAGCCAGAAGTGGCGCTGTGGCTCAAGTGGTAGAGCACTAGCCTTGAGCTGAAGAGCTGAGGGACAGTGCCCAGACCCAGAGTCCAGGCCCCACGACTGGACCAAAAAAAAAAAAAAGAAAAAAGAAAGAAACTAAAGAAGAAATAAAACTGCCTATTCTCACATAACATAATCCTGTATTTACAGAACTTCAGTAAATTCAAAATGAGCTCAACACCACTTTAGGGTATTACTATTAATAATTCTAGTAACAATAACACAATGACTGAGCAAGGTGGCACATGCCTAAAATTCCAGATACTTGGGAAGCCAACCCTGGCAAAGCTGGTGAAACATTATGTCAGAAACAAAAACAAAAGTGCAGGCTCAAGTGGCAGAGCACTTATCTAGAATATTCAAGGCCTTGAATTCAGTCACTACTACTAATAATAATTATAGTAGTAGTAGTAGTAATTTTTTAAAGTACTTCTACCAACACTTTCAGAAAGTACAAGAGTAAACATTTGTCAAGTTATTTTATAAAGTCAGCATTTTCTTTTGGTTAAAACCAAAAGCATAAAAAGGAAACTCAAATATTTCATAGATATTGATAAAATCTCTCATAAAATAATAAAGTACTTATAAGTAAATTTAACAAAAGTTTAACAAGCCAGGCATTGGTGGTTCATGCCTGTAACCCTAGTTACTCAGAAGGCTGAGATCTGAGGATCGAGGGTCAAAGCCAGACCAGGCAGAAAAGCCCACAAGACTCTTCTCTCCAATTGATGAGGAGTGGGGCAGGGGCAGGAAGTGGAGGCCTGGCTCACTAGTAAAGTGCCAATCTTGATGGAAAAAGCCAAGTGAGAGTGAGCGGCCTTAAATTCAAGCTCCAATTCTGGCACACGCACACGTGTGCGCGCACACACAGTGTAACAAATATTGAATATAAGACATTTTTGGAAGAAATTTAAAAGATCTCAGTAAATGGAAGGATACTTCATGTTCATGGACTAGAAAACTAAATTTTTTTTCTTCTTTTTTTTATTGTGAAAAAACTGTACAGAGGGGTTACAATTACATGGGCAAGATAATGAGTACATTTCTTATCAAGCATTGTAGCCTCCTCCTTTGTTTCCCCTTCCCATCCCTTCCAAGCCTCCCCCTGCCCCCCCACCCAATCCTCCCCCCAGCCCCCCACCAAAGTTGTAAAGTTTGTTAGAAAACTAAATATTATTGCAATGTGAATACTACTTGAATTAGCCTCAGATTCAGTGCAATCCTTATCAAAACCCAGCACCTGGAGGCTAGAAGTGTACCTTAGTGGTAGAGTACATGCTTAGCTTATATGAGTTCCTATGTTCAGTTTCCTGAATCGAAAAAAACAACCCCTCCAATGGCACTTTCCATAGAAATGGACAAGGAGATCCTAATATTGGCATGTCTTGGAACTGCAAAGGACAGAGCTTGAGGCCTGGTATTTTCCAATTTCAGAACTTACTACAGAGCTACAGTAGGCAAGAGTATGATGCTGGCACAAAGACATGCAAACTGTCTTTGTGTAATAGAATTGAGAATTCAGAAACTTACACACCATGGTTAATTGATTTTCAACCAGACTGCCAGAACCACTCAACAAATGATACTAAGAGAACTATATATCCATGTGCAAAGAAATTCATTTAGATTCCTACCTCATCATATGCATAAAAATTAATTCCAGCTAATTAGAGAGTGGACACAGGAGGAGCATAAGTTTGAGGCCATCCTGGGCAAAATTAACCAGCCCCAACTGCAAAAACAAAAAGGCTAAGGGCATGGCTCAAGTGGCTCTGGTTCAATCTCCAGTACTACAAAAATAATGAACTAAATATGGACCAAAGTTTAACAACTATAAGGACTAAAATTCTTAAAGGAAAATATAATTATAAATCTTCCTGACATTCAGTGACTTCTTAGATACGAACTTAAAACACAAGTGACCAAAAAATTTGGTGAAGTGGACATTAAAATTAAAATGTTCATTCATTAAAGACACATGAAGAGAGTAAAAAGACAACCCACAGAATATGAATAAGTTATAATTCATGAGAGTCTACATACAAAAGAAAAACACTAAAAGTTTTAAGACAGGCAGATGATGTGAATAAACAGTTCTCAAAGAAGATATACAAATAAGAAATACATTGGAAGATACCCAATACCTCTAGTCATTACAGAAATGTACATTGATGTCAGCCTAAAGTGTCACTTCACACTTAGTAAGATGGTTCATTAAACAAAGAGAAAATTTGGCAAGTATATGGAGGGACTGAAACCCTTATGCCTTGCAACCACTTTGGAAAAAAATAAGTCTGGAAGCTCTTTAAAAAAATATATATATATATATATAATATATATTATATATAATATATATACCTATATATATTATATATAATATATAGGTATATTGTATATATATCTCCAAGAAAAATGGAAATGTAAGTACTCAAAAATATCTACCCAAATATTCAAAGTAGCATTATTTCATAACAATCAAGAAGCTGAAATAATCCAAATGTCCATTTACTAATGAACGAACTAGGAAATAACATGGGTGATATCTGTGCAATGAAGTACTATTCAGGAACAAAAAAGGAATGAAGTATTGATGTATACTACAATGTAGATGCACCTCTCAACCTGGTCTTCCTAAGTGGATGAAGGTAGACCAAGACTTCCAGTTCACATGGCTCATGCAGAACAAACCCAGTGGGAAGACAATAGGATCGCAGATGCCAGGAGCCAGGGAAATAAAGAAATCCTGCTAGTGGATTCAAGGCTTCATTGATAGAAAGAAGAGGGTCAAACACTCCAGAATGAATGAAGGTCTTTGCACTATTCTCTGAATATACTAGAAATCATTGTGTAGCCTAAAACAGTGAATTTTATTATATGTGAGTATCTCAACCTTTTAAAAATGATCCTCATTGCTTAAGCCATTCAAGGTAGACCTGCTGTTTGTGTTTCTACCCTGGGCCTGGGGCAGCAGGGATCCCATCAGATTAGCTCAGGAGCCACTGTCCCTCCCTGCCCCACAGCCCCGCCCTCCCCTGAATCCTCTGCCCACCCTTCCCTTTATATCCCACAGCCCAGCACAGACACATTGATGAACTAAACACCAACATGAGTTTTGGTAGGGACCAACCAGAGTCAAAGCATAGCAGGCTTTGTTCACTCAAATTATGCTTCTGAGACATATTCATGCTATTGTACAGAGTCATAGCCAAGAATCTTCATAGCTTACAGTATGGCATGGTATGAACGAACTGTCAATAGAATGTTGGCTCATTTCCCTCTTACAACTACTACAGATATTGTGGCTAAAAGTGTTCTGCTCAGGGTGTTGCTTAGGGAGAGTCCATGCTTGTATGTGCAAGACTTTGCGTTCAGTCCCCAGAACACCTACCACCCACCTCCAATCAAGAGTGTTCTATACATATGTCTTTCTGTGCATATATTTCCATTTACCTTTCTGTTAGACATGTTCCCTTCAGTGGAATGGTGAGTCATTGGAAATGGATGTCTTCAACTATTTAGAAATCCATAGAAACAGAAATAATGTCAACAGTTCCAAAATAATTGTACCAACTTACACTCCTCACACTCCAGTTTATGAGCGTTCTGGCAGCTTCACATTCTCATCAACACTTGGCACTATCATTCTTTTTCATGTGAACCTTGCTGGTGCATTATTGTACTAGCAATCTATTGCTGCCTAAAATTTACTATCCAAATGCACTGGATTGATGGATAAAGAATTAAAATTACAGTTTTTACAAGCATTGGTGGCCTCAAAAAGGAATCTACCAATAGCTGAATGAAGTAAGGAAGTAATTCAAGACCTGGACACGAAGACTGGAGCCATAGCTAGCCTAAGCAGGAAAGTCCATGAGACTCTTTTCTCCAATTAACCACCCAGAAGCCAAAGGAGAGCTGTAACTCAGGGAGTAGAATGCCAGTGAAAAGCTCAGGGACAGCACCCAGATCCCAAGTTCAAGTCCTACTACCAACACACACACACACACACACACACACACACACACTCCTTATGTGCTGATGTTAAAAGAAAAAGACCACGTGAAGAATTGCAAAGAAAGCAGCCCAGGGCATACAATGGAGGGAAATAAAAAGGTACATACACTGGCTCCAGTGGACAGAAAACATCTTGGAAGCCGCACTGGAAGGCTGGGTTGTGTGCACAGGGCTGGGGGACCCCTCACAGGGAGCTGTCTGCAGCTCTTGGCACTGAAGCCATGTGAGTGGCCTGTCTGTTCACCAAACCCAAACAATGATTCGAAGCCAGGGGAGGGGAGGGGAGCACAGCAAGGCAGGGACATGGAGACTGGCAGGAGGCAAGAGTGGGCTTGCTCATCCTGGGCGGGGGGCCAGCCCAGCCTCTGACTGGCCAGGACGGGCTCTGCCCAGAACCGCAGTGCTGTGCAGCAAGAGCCTGCAGGCCCTGGAATGTCTCTTCCCACAGGCGCTGGCGGAGGTGTCCCTTTTTCTTGGCAAAACACCCGCTGAAAAATGCTGGGGCTGTGGGGCTGCCTCTCCAGACAAGGATTGGACATGGCTCCAATTAGAAAAACCATTCTCTGTTCTCCACACTGCACATCCTCTCTCCCAGCCACAACCCTGTGGCCACCACAAGGCAGAGCAGACAGCTGGCCTTGGAAAGAACCAGGATGCCTGGCAATGCTTGGGGCAGGAAGAGGGTGGGTATGCATGTGGTGCGGGCACCCTGGCCACCCTGGGACCCCGGACGTCCGTGAGAGCAGGGGCGCTGGGGGCGCGTGTGAGCACTTGAGGTGATCTGTGCCCATGTGGAACCCAAGAAGCCTGGTGCCACAGCTGGCTCCTATGGATGCCTCCATCACAGACCACATATAGGACTGGGAAGTGGAGATGAGCTGCTATTCCATCCATGGCTTCCCACCCCCTCTCACCCGCTTGCTGGTTGGAGCTCTAGAAAATTCTGTTACGCTTTAACCTCAGTGGCTTTCTCTGTGCCATGGTGATGGTAAGGAGCCAACAGGATACTGAGAAGAGGCAGCCATTGGGTATCAGGCAGAGGGCAGCGTGAGTGTCCACTGCAGGTACTAAGGGTCTTCTGGCTTGGATGGCCCTGGACCCCATTGGGGAGCCGCTGCTTCTAACACTGAGTTTCCACACAGTCTGGCCAAAAACAAGGATTCTGCCCAGCACAGGGTCTCACTTGGAGCAGGCAAAAGCCCAGGGAAAAAGAAGTGTCACTCTGTGTCCTCTGGATTTTTTTTCAGACCCTGTATTTGTGCAAAACCCATATTAAGAGCCACTCTCTGCAAAGGCCAGCCAGTGGCACAACCCAGGGTGCTGCCCCCCCCCCCCGCCACTCCCTCCCCCCATGGGCAGGGCTCACTCCATCCTCACCACCCTCCTCAACCCCACTCAGTTCACACACCAAAGCTAGCGCGCCCTTTTGACAAGGAAATCATAAAATTTATAATAAATAAAGCCAGTATAACATGGAGTTCCTAACCCTCTCCAGCCCTCCAGGCTGATTTGGGAGGCTTGGCATGCAGGGACAGTTACATTATGGCTAGGGACATCACTGTCCTACCACCCTTGGGAGCCCAGATGCCTGTGTCCTCTCATTCCTAGGCCTCCTCCTGAGGTCTGGGGCCATGTTTGGGGTCCCTACCTGTTCTCTGAGACCATCCCACACATCACCAGCACAGTCCATGTCACCATCAATCCCCCAACTCTCTTTCCTTGGGAAGAGGTCTAACAGGGAAGAGGTCTCAGTGATATGAGCATCTACTAAAGGTCATCAAGTCTCCACTGTCCCATTTACAGGCAGCCACCAAATAAGTGTATAAGATCTTTACCATCTGCTTGGTAACAGAAAACCTGAGGTGGACTCAAGAAGGAGCCCACCATGTGTCACCATGTGCGTTTCCAGGAAAGAGTAATACCCAAGCCCTGGGCCTGTCCCTGGGCATTGAGTCATCGTGACACCTAAGGGCTGATGTATAACAGGAATCTGGACAGTTGCTACCAGGTAGCGGTTGTCCCCGGAAGCCCAGCACCCAGCTCAGATGGAGGGTATTCCTGGGCTATACCAGATTTGTGGGTGTGAAAATATCAGCCAAAGATGGCTCTCTGTTTTAAAAATCATGGCTTCAGCCAGGTGCCAACAGCTCACGCCTATAATCCTAGCTACTCAGGATGCTGAGACCTGGGAATTGTGGCTCAAAGCCAGCCTGGGAAGGAAAGTAGTGAGATTCTCATCTCCATTTAAGCACTAAAAGGCCAAAAATGGGGCTATGAGTCAAGTAGCAGAGCACTAGCCTTGAGCATAAAAGCTCAGGGTCAGCACCCAGACCCCGAGTTCAGGCCCTTAAACTCACACATGCATGCACGCACACACACACACACACACACACACACACACACACACACACACACACAATGGTGACTTCACTAAGAGAGGTTTTCTTAATGCACAGTTAATGCATACTTTTTAATTTTGTATTTTTAAGTACTTTAGCTTTTTTCTTTTCTTTCATCTTTTTTTTTTTTGAGATAAGGTCTTGCTATGTAGACTAAGGTGGTCTTAAACTTTCAATCCTCCTGCTTCAGCTTCCAAGTGCTGAAATTACAGATATGCAAAACACTTAGCTACCTTTAGTTTTTTAAAAGATATTCATCCTGTGTATCAGTGGCCCATATAATCTTAGCTATTATGGAGACTGATCTCCTGGGACTGTGGTTGGAAGCCAGCCTGGGCAGGAAAGCCCATGAGACTCCTATCTCCAATTAACTACCAAAAAAGCTGGTGGTAGAGCTGTGGCTCAGGTAGTTGGTAGCGTGTTAGCCTGAGCAAAGAACTTCAGGAACAGTATCCAGGCTCTGTGTTTAAGCACCAGGACTTGCACACACAAAAACAAAAACAAATAAAAACCCACACATTCATGTTGGGTACTGGTGGCTCACACCTTTATTCCTAGCTATTTAGGAGGCTGAGATCTGAGGATTAAAGTTTGAAGCCAATGCAGGCAGACAAATCCAAGGGAATTTTTCTCTAATTAACCAGCTCAAAGCTAGCCTTCAGTAAAATGCCAAGGAAGAGCATGAAGCCATGAGTTCAAACCAGTATATTAATTAGTAAGAATGTGTTCACACTTAAATTTTATCAGTCCATACAACTGTCCTGAGAAAAGTGTGGCCACTACTAATTATTATATATAGGAGAAAACTATGGGCCACGTGACCAAATAACTTGTGTCAATAGGCAAAGAAGAAAATCTGTACTCTATGTATGACCATATAGGCCAACCACAAGAAACTTCTCGATACCTGTTATGCTCATCTAGTTTTGTCCTCGTAAGGACCCTGAGACACAGGACTAAGAATAATAATGTGTAAGCGAAGTGAGGCTCAAAGGGCCAATTCATCCAGCCCACACAGCTGAAGCCCTTTCATACTCTCGGCTGTGAAACATCATAGATCCTTCACTCAGAAAGTGCTGGCCTTATGGGAGGAGCAGTAAGATGGACCAGTAATTCAGGTGTTCTGGAGGATTTGGATGGAGGATCATAACTTAAAGCCGGCCTAGACTACATACTTAATCCCAGCCTCAGAAATCAAAATGAAATTGTTATGTGAATGAAATAATACAATAGTAGGTAAAACCTGTCTCATTACACATACAGCAACTCCTAAGCTGTCCTACAGGCCTTAAAAAAATAGGCCCCACAATCCACCCATTTTTTTTCTCTCTGAGTCCCCTTGGTGAGACCCTATTTTAATCTAAAATGAGACCAAAGTAATCAGACCATATGAGGGCTGGTATCAGTGACTATGGTGGTCATTCACAACCATCCTCAAAGTCTGGTTGTCCAATGCGCATGACCCCCAGACACAGGTTCATGTGACTCACTTGGAGCAGTGAGCAGAGGTGAACTATGTCTCTCTTGGGAGAAAAATCTCCAGAGCTAGTAACCAGCAGTCCTACTGGTACTTCTGTCTTGCCTTGGCAATGACAGACAGAAAGATAGAGCCTGGGTGGGCTTTAACACTAGAAAATCAGCCCCCCCCCCCATTCATCGACAAGGGCCATGTGTGAAAAGGGAGAATGTACTGCTCTTAGTTGCAGAGATTTTGAAGATGTTTCTTAAAGCAGGAAACATAACCTATCTTAACTGATACAGCAACATTCCTCACTCCCCTATAAAATTGGTATGTCATGAAGAGTCAGTGAATAGCACATATACGAGTATCTATCATGATTACACAGTATTTATTGTATGGATGAGTACCAACAAAAGACCATAGTAAAGGCAAGGTGACACTTTGGGGAGATGATGTAGACCTTGAGGGGGCAGGGCTTCATGGGATGTGTCAGTGGTCACTGGCAATATCTTGGAAGGAGATTTTGAGATTCCAGTCTCTCTCTTCTTTGACTCACGATGTGAGCACCTGCTATAACACATGCTCCTGGAATGAAGCACTGACTGCCCCTGTCACAGACCCAAACTCATGCTCAGTTTTGGATTTGAACCACCAGATCCATGAGCCAAAACAAACCTTATTTTCTAATGCAACCTGTACTTTACAAATAGTAATATTTCTTATAGTGACAGAAGGTATCCAGTACTATTGAAGTTCAGGAGATACCACCAAATAGGCCAGTGGCTGAGGGAAGGAGTCTCCCTGAGGTCCCCTTATCCAGTGCCACATCAGACCAGCCAATGAGACACCATCATCTTCAGTCTTCATACTGATAGCTAAGGCACCAAGGAATGCCAAACTCACATCATCATCCCCAAGGAAGAGACTGAAAATTCAGCAACGTGCCCACAGCCTTGAGGTCTTATCTGTTGTCTAGATTCCTGCTTCTTCCTTAAGAACCATTCTTGCTTTTGTTTTCACTCTGTTGTCTTCAAGAAGACATTCACACTTCAACCATCTGGCCTGTCTCTGAGGTTCGCATTCTGTAGGGCTCCCATGTTCGTGTGCATGTCTATAAATTCACAGCCTTTTCTCCTGCAAATCTGCCTATTGCCAGGTTTCAGCAGATTCAGTTATCAAATCTTCAGAGAAAATGTTTGCACTTCCTTAACTTGCCCTTTATGCACATTAACTATGACTGTTAATTCTGTTCCTCCTCCTATCATTTCCTTTCTGTCATTTCCTGTATAAACCCAATTCCTGAACAGGCCCAGCACAAAGGCACATCAGAGAAGGCTGGAGATTTGTCCAACAGGACTAACTGTGTAGTCTCACCTTGGCAAAGAGGAGACCAGGTCTTACTATGGCTGTCAGCTCCGCAGGAGATGTGGCCTCACACCAAAATTCCTGATGGTAATTGCCCTGTCCTTCTCTAAACAAATCTAATAAAAATATAAATGGCATGTATATCCTCTATTTTAAAAAAATAGAAGGGCAAAGGGTATCAGTCAGTGATAGAGAGCTTGCCTAGCATATACAAGGCCTTAGAGTCTATAAATAAATGAATAAATAAATAAAAATGTACAAGTATAAAGAATGAAAACAAAGATTACCTATATCTCCTTCCAAAGATAAACTCACTTCCTATTTTTAACACATTCTATTTATGCATTTCCTTGAATCATTTTATTTTTCTAAATAAGAGTTCCTTGTTGTTTTTAACATGATATTGAGAAGAGGCAGCCATTGGGTAGTCACAGGGCAGAAGAAGTGTCAGTACGATAAGATTATAAAAGTATGTTAAGAAATTTGTCTCACTATATTAAATTTTGTTCTACTCAATAATGCACCTTAGTAACACCTGTAAGTGTGTAACAATGAAATTACCAATTCCTAATTCAAATCTCAACCACAAACCCTGCACCTGTTGTTGGTGCCTATATCTAAAGCTGAGAACTAAGATTCACCATTTGAAGCCAGTCTAAGTAGACAAAACCAAGAGACTCTTATCTCCAATTAATCAGCAGAAAGCCAGAAGTGGAGGAACAAGTCAAGTGACAGAGCACCAGCTTTGAACAAGGGACGAAGCCACAGCATGAGGCCTTCAGTTCAAGCCCCAGTATTAGCATGTGCACACACACACACACACATACACACACACACACACATACACAAACACACACACACACACACACACACACACACACACCCTCAAACAACAAAAGGACTGAGCATTGTGAGCATTTACTACATGCATGACACTGAGGTAGGACTAGTGATAAATTGATACAGAAATCAAACCTGCTCTGGCCCTAGGGAGTTAAACTTTCCTGGGGAGGGTCACAGGGTTGATGCAAAGAGCACCATCAGAGCTGACCTAGAGCCCAACCTGCCTGACTTATGGTAGATGCTAGGAAAAAACCACACCAAATGTCTTAAGTGTGTAACTGAGTTCAAAAAGAAATGAGGGCTTCGGCAAAGTAGCAGGATACACAATCAGCCCACCAAAATCAGTTGCCTTTCTGTACGCCAACAATGTACAAGCAGAAAAGGAAATAAAGGAAACATTCATGATAACCTCAAAAAAACATTTAGGAATTAACCTAACCAAAGGTGTAAAAGAACTATTTAATGAAAACTATAAAAACTTAAAGAGAGAGAGGGGAAGATGGCGGAGGAGAAGCTGGAATCTGAACAAGCTCTCGCATAGAAAGCAGTTTTAGAGTTCCAGTGAACAGTCCTAAGCGAGAGAATCACACCAAGTGTGCCATCACAGGACAGAGAGTTAGACAAGAGAGGGGAAGCCAAGGCAAAAAGACACATCTGAGCGCCTGCCAGCAGCAGCCACCGCGGTGGGCGGCTGCAGGGTCGCGGCGGAGAACGCAGCCGGCCATACCTGAGCGCTCACACAGAGAGTCCGGGACGAAGGAGCCAGGCGCAGCAGGCGAGAGGATTCTACTCAACACCAGCAAGAACCGACAAGGAGCGGACATCTTCATCCTGCAGTTCGCAGACCAGAGACGACCCAGGATCCAAGACTCGATGTGAGTAGAAGCCCGACGTCCTCACTCCTTCTCAGGGAGCAGAGGAGGGAAGGCCACCCCTCCCCCCCCAGCACCGGTGATCTCCATCTTGGATACCGACAAAGCTCGGAGGAGCTGCCAGCTCCAACCCAGGCCTTGGAATAAAATGAGTCATTTAGCAGGTCACAAGAACTTAACGGCGGCGAAGTGACCTGCCAGACTCGGCTCCATCCAGGGAAAAGTCACCCAGCTCAGGCACCAGCCATTGGAGTGGCTTTCCTCACTGGGTAACCAGAGCCAGAGGCTGCCCCTCCCTCTAGCAGCCTCCACAATCAATTGAAAAACAGAAACCCTGAGAACGGCTCCAGGCTGGGCTCTGTGAGTTTGTTGTTGTTTTTTTTTTTTTTTTTTTTTCACAAAATAGCCCCAGGAAGAAGCTACTGATTGTTGAAAGGCCTCAACTCTACCCAGAACCTAGCCTTACCACTGCATCCCCCTCTTTTGTGATTCTCAAAGCAGATCACCCTCCCAGTAAACTAATCTGGGAGGGGGATCTCAAAATCTTGGGTAAAGCAGAGCATTTTTCTGCCTGTTCGAACAAACTGACTTAAGAAACCAATCAAGCCACAGGACCTCAACCTGACCAGAGACTCCAACAAGAGGCTGTTTACAGACAAAAGGGAGATACAGGATTCTTCCCACCCATCCCAAAAAATCAAAAAAAAATCAAAGAACTTTTTTTTTTCTTCTCTTCCTCTTCTTCTTTTTTTTTTTCTCTTTTTTTTCTTTTTTTTTGGTACCTTATATATATATAATTTTTTTCCTTTTCTAAAAATTTTATTAATCTTTAATTTTTGCCTTTTTTGAAAAAATAATTGTTTTCCAGTAACTTTTTTTCCTCTTATAATTTTTATTTTAGGAATACATGAATGTGCGTTTTCCTTTCTTTTCTTGTCTTCTTTCTCTTTTTCTTTCTTTCTTAACTATCTTTTTGTTTTTTTGTCTAGCTCTACTGAACTTCTGATCTTTTTCTCTCCCTTTCTAATCCCTTTCACCTTTTCCTCTCTTTTGATCTTCTGTATGTGACTTAACTCTTGTCCTGCACATCCTCAGATAAACCCGTAGTTAACTAGTAGACCCTATCCCCCATTGTGTACACACTTAATCCACAAATTTATTACTCAATTCAAAACCTCTGAGACTTTAATTCCTTAATAGCAGTACTACCTCTTTATACCTATATAATATTTTAAGCATTTTCTTAAGTTTTTCACTTCTCCTCTATGTCCCTACCCTTCTATTAATATACTCACATTCCTCTCTAAATAGATGGTCTTTAATCTCCATAATAATATTAATTTTTACGTTTCTATTTTTTTCTGGTCTCTTTTCATTTACCTTTCCCTTTCTTCCTTTTCTCTCTCTCTCTACTTGCATCCTACCCAACCTATTTCCTGCATTGAGATTAGGACATAGTTAACTCTCCCTGTGCCTCCCCACACCAATCTATTCCTATTTTTTACCCACATCTCTCCCTAACCCTAAAAATTTCTGGTTTTCCAAATTCTTTTCTGCGGTTTGAAACCCAATAACATATAGTTGTTTGATGTTGAATAGATGTATCTGTTGAACTAGATTGTATCTGTAGACTATTGACTGTATAAATGCAAATGTTGGTTGATGGTTGCCTTAAGATAGTGTTCTAGCACAAAACTGGTGCTATTTTCATCTCAAATGGGCAGAGTAAGCCAGAAAAACACAAGAAAAATGGCAAATCCGGGTATCTCAATTCCCAATCTTGATAATCAGGGGTCAGATCAGATAATGAACAACCCAGAGGAGAGTTCCCAAATAGCCCTACAAACACTGGTGGCAAACATGATAAATGAGAAGTTTGACAACTTACAAAGGTCTTTGTATGAGCGTGATAGGGAGAGAGAGGAGGCATCCCAAAAGTTTATACAGGAATATCATAAGCGTGAGGAAGCTACTCAAAAACTGATACAGGATTTGCGTGAACAACTTGAGAATACTCAAAGAGAAAGGGAGGAATGGCGTGAGCAGGCTGAGAACACTCAAAGAGAACTGCAGGAATCCCACGAACGGGAAGAAAGAGAACTGCCGGAATCCCACAGACGGGAGGAAGCTAATCAAAGAGTAATTCAGGAATTGAGAGACCAGGTAGAGAATACACAAAGATCACTAAAGGCATTCATGGAATCCATTAACAAAGAGCTGAAGGAAGTCAGGGAGACCACAAAGGGAATGCTGAATGGAACCCAACAGAAGGAATGGGAGTCCAAAGAAACCATAACCAATCAACTAAGTGATTTGAGAACAAACACTGAACACCAAATTAAGGAAGTAAAGAAATTCATACAAGACCTAAAACAGAGCTTCAACAAAGAACTTGAAGCCATCAAAGCTGAACAATTAGAAGGAAAAGAGATAAAAAAACAAAGTAGAGAGTCTTGACAGCAGGTTAGACCATGCAGAAGACCGAATCTCAGGGATTGAAGACAGCCTAGATATTATAGAGAAAGAACATACAACCATCCAAGACAAGTCCAAGAAATATGATAGATCTATCCAACACCTGGAAGACACCATCAGAAGGCCTAATCTAAGGATAATGGGTGTAGAGGAGCACCTAGAAACAGAAGTTAATGGTCTAGGAAATTTGTTTAACAGGATCCTAGCAGAGAACTTCCCAAACATACAAAAAGATAGGCCTATTCAGATACAAGAAGCTTTTAGAACCCCAAATAGACCAGACCAGAATAGGACATCCCACCGTCACATTATAATCCACATAGGATCAACTCAGACCAAGGAAAAGATCCTTAAAGCTGTCAAGGAGAAAAGGGTAATCACCTATAAAGGGAAACCAATTAGAATCACCTCAGATTTCTCAGCAGAGACAATCAAAGCAAGAAGAGCCTGGAATGACTTATGCCATGCCGTAAAAACAAACAACTATCAACCAAGATTACTGTACCCAGCTAAACTCTCCTTCATAACTGAAGGCCAAATAAAAACCTTCCATAGTGGAGCTGGGAAGGTGGCTCAGTGGTAGAGCGTTTGCCTTGCATGCCCGAGGCCCTGGGTTCGATTCCTCAGCAACACATAAGCAAAAAGAAAAAAGCCGGAAGTGGCGCTGTGGCTCAAGTGGTAGAGCGCTAGCCTTGAGCTGAAGAGCTGAGGGACAGCGCCCAGGCTCAGAGTTCAGGCCCCACAACCGGACCCAAAAAAAAAAAAAAAAAAAAACTTCCATAGCAAAGAAAAATTGAAACAATACATCTCCACCAAACCAGCCCTACAAAAGATTCTTAAAGATGTCCTACACATAGAAAACCAACAAGACCGCAACAAAGGCCAAGAAACTGCACCCAAACTGAGAATCCAAGAACCATAGGAAGAACCCAGTTTTTGCAGCCCCGAAGAAGGTGGATAACATGGCAGGAACTCCCAAATACCTCTCAGTCCTATCTCTTAACGTTAATGGACTGAACTCTCCAATTAAGCGACATAGACTGTCTAGTTGGATTAAAAAACAAGACCCTTCTATCTGCTGCCTGCAGGAGTCACATCTTGCCCGTAAAAACAAACACATTTTCAAGGTTAAAGGCTGGAACAAAATCTACCAAGCAAACGGCCCCCATAAACAGGCGGGAGTTGCAATCCTAATATCAGATAAAATAGACTTCAAATTAAAATTCGTGAGAAGAGATAAAGAAGGTCGCTACATACTAATTAAAGGATCTCTCCTTCAGGAGGATATTACAATTCTAAATATCTATTTGCCAAACAATGGAGCACCCAAATTTATCAAAGAAACACTACTTTCCCTCAAATCCCATATAGATCCAAAGACATTAATTGTTGGGGATTTTAACACACCACTCTCCCCACTAGATAGATCAACTCGGCAAAAACTCAACAGAGAAACCAAAGATCTAAACAGCTGCATAGATCAACTAGACTTAACAGACATCTACCGAACATTTCACCCAGCAGCATCAGAATACACGTTTTTCTCAGCAGCACATGGAACGTTTTCTAAAATAGACCACATTTTAGGCCACAAAGCAAACTTGTCTAAATTCAGAAACATTGAAGTTATACCTTGCATTCTCTCTGACCACAAGGGAATAAAATTAGAACTCAACACCAAAAGCCACCAAAGAAAGCCCGGTATCACATGGAGGCTGAACAACACACTGCTGAATCAAGAGTGGGTCATGGAAGAGATTAGAAAGGAAATTCAAATGTTCATGCTTTTCAACAAAAATGAACACACAAATTACCAGCTCCTTTGGGACACAGCAAAGGCAGTACTCAGAGGCAAGTTTATAGCTCTGAGCTCCTACATCAACAAATTGGAGAGATCTGAAACTAGCAATTTAATGACACATCTAAACCTCCTTGAAAAAGAGCAACAAGATAAACCCCAATCCACTAGACGGAAAGAAATAATCAAAATTAAATCAGAATTAAATGAATTAGAATCCAAAAAAACTATAGAAAGAATCAACAAAACAAAGAGTTGGTTCTTCGAAAAACTTAACAAAATTGACAGACCCTTAGCAAATCTTATCAGAAAAAGGAGAGAACACACCCTAATTAATAAACTCAGAGATGAGAATGGAAACATCACCATGGATACAACCAAGATTCAGAACATTATAAGGGAACACTTCTCAAAACTTTATGCTAATAAGTTTGAGAACTTGACAGAAATGGACCTTTTCCTAGCAAATATTGACATGCCAAAACTAAACCAAGATGAGTTAAACCAGCTCAACAGGCTCATATCAAGCATTGAAATAGAAACAGCAATAAGAGACCTCCAGCTAAGAAAAGTCCAGGACCAGATGGTTTTACAGCGGAATTTTACAAGGCCTTCAAAGCAGAGCTCACACCAATACTCCTCCAACTCTTCAATGAAATTGAAAGAGAAAGCTCACTACCGAACACATTCTATGAAGCCATCATAACCCTCATCCCAAAACCAGGCAGGGACTCATCAAAGAAAGAGAACTATAGACCCATTTTTTTGATGAACATTGATACAAAACTTCTCAACAAAATTTTGGCCAATCGACTTCAACAATTCATCCAAAAAATCATACACCATGATCAAACAGGATTCATTTCAGGGATGCAAAGCTGGTTCAATATACGCAAATCAATTAATATTATTCATCACATCAACAGGATCAAGAATAAGAAGCACATGGTTATTTCAATAGATGCAGAAAAAGCATTCGACAAGATCCAACACCCCTTTATGATGAAGGTTCTGGAAAAATTAGGAATCCATGGAACATTCCTCAATATAATAAAGGCTGTATATGACAAACCTACAGCCAGCATTATACTCAATGGTGAAAAACTAAAGCCATTTCCTCTTAACTCAGGAACAAGACAAGGATGCCCACTCTCTCCACTTCTCTTCAATCTAGTATTAGAATGCCTAGCTACAGCAATAAGACAAGATGCAGACATAAAGGGGATCCAAAAACTAAAGAAGAAATAAAACTCTCCCTCTTTGCAGATGACATGATCTTGTATTTAAAGAATCCCATAGACTCCACTCCCAAATTACTCAAGCTGATTCAAAACTTTGGCAAAGTAGCAGGTTATAAAATTAACCCCCCAAAATCAATGGCTTTTCTGTATGCCAACAATGAGAAAAGTGTGGCTGAAATTAGGAAAGCAACTCCATTTGTAATAGCCCCACAAAAAATAAAATACCTAGGAATTAACTTAACTAAAGAAGTGAAGAACCTCTATGATGAAAACTTTAAAATCTTAAAAAAGGAAATCAACACAGAACTTAAAAAATGGCAAAACCTCCCATGCTCCTGGATTGGAAAGATTAACATCGTGAAAATGGCAATACTTCCCAAGGCTA
The DNA here is from genome assembly GCF_024711535.1 of Dipodomys merriami. Classification (NCBI taxonomy): domain Eukaryota; kingdom Metazoa; phylum Chordata; class Mammalia; order Rodentia; family Heteromyidae; genus Dipodomys; species Dipodomys merriami. The sequence continues at coordinate 7,492,589 of NW_027205381.1, forward strand.
TCTACAAATTCAACTCAATAACTATCAAAATTCCAACCTCATTCTTCAAGGAAATAGAAGAGGCAATCCAAAAATTCATATGGAAAAATAAAAGACCCCGAATAGCAAAAACGCTCCTCAATGGAAAGAACACTGCTGGAGGAATATCAATACCAAACTTCAAACTCTACTATAAAGCCATAGTAATCAAAACAGCTTGGTATTGGCATAAGAACAGACCTCAGGACCAATGGAATAGAATTGAAAACCCAGAAATGAACCTACAGACCTATAGCCATCTAATCTTTGATAAGGGAGCTAAAACAATAGAATGGAAGAAAGACAACCTCTTCAGTAAATGGTGCTGGCAAAATTGGTTAACTACATGTAGAAAACTTAAGCTAGATCCTTATATATCACCCTGCACCAGAATCAACTCCAAATGGATCAAAGACCTTGAACTCAAAGCAGACACTCTGAAAACATTACAGGATGGAATAGGAGAAACCCTAGGTCTCCTTGGCTCAGGCCGAAATTTTCTGAATAGAGACCCGGAAACACAACAAATCAAAGAAAGGTTGGACAAATGGGATTGCATAAAGTTGCAGAGCTTCTGCAGGGCAAATGACATAGCTAGCAAGATCAATAGAAAACCCACGGATTGGGAGAAGATCTTTACTAGCCATACAACGGACAAGGGTCTCATATCTAAAATATTCTTGGAACTCAAAAAATTAAAACCCCAACAACAAATCCTCAAAGAAACAACTGCCCAATAAATAAGTGGGCGAAAGACTTAAAGAGAAACTTCTCTGAAGAAGAAAGAAGGATGGCCAATAGACACATGAAGAAATGTTCAACATCCCTAGCCATAAAAGAAATGCAAATCAAAACAACATTGAGATATCACCTCACTCCAGTTAGAATGGCAAAAATCAAGAACTCTAACAACAACAGATGCTGGAGGGGATGTGGACAGAAAGGAACTTTACTTCATTGTTGGTGGGAATGTAAACTTGTTCAACCACTTTGGAAAGCAGTATGGAGGTTCCTCAAAAGACTTCACATAGAACTCCCCTATGACCCAGCAATCCCACTTTTGGGCATTTACCCAAATGTTTACAAACAAGACCACACTAAAGCTACCAGCACAACTATGTTTATTGCAGCATTATTTACCATAGCTAAGATATGGAACCAACCCAGATGCCCCTCAGTAGATGAATGGATCAAGAAAATGTGGTATATATACACAATGGAATTCTATGCCTCCATCAGAAAGAATGACATTGCCCCATTTGTTAAGAAATGGAAAAACTTGGAAAAAATTATATTAAGTGAAGTAAGCCAGGCCCAAAGAAACATAGGTCCCATGGTTTCCCTTATTTGTAATATCTAGTATATGTATGAGTCAAGTGGAAAAGGTCAGATAATGTGATGTCAGGAAAATGAACCCTTAGATGTGTATTTTAATGTTTTTTTCTTTCATGCATGTGTTTCTAACGCATTTATAAGATTATCTCTTTGTTGCTTTGTATGTCCCTCCCCCACAGTATAACCCCTGCTTTCACTATATTTGATGTCAGTATAACTATTGGAGGAGATGGGGAAAAACCAGTTCTATAAGGATACAGGTGGACCTGTTGCAACAACGAGAAGCACAAGTTGTCATGTCCAAAACGAGCTTTACAACGTTGGTGCGGGAGGGGGGGAGGAGGGGGGGGAAGGAATAGGATTGGGATGGGGGGGAGGGGGGAGGCTGGGAAGGGATGTGAAGGGTAAACAAAGGAGGAGGCTGCAATGCTTGGTAAGAAATGTACGCATTATCCTGCCCATGTAATTGTAACTCCTCTGTACAGTATGTTCACAAATAAAATTAAATTAAATTAAAAAAAAAAGAAATTATAGAAGACACCAGGAAATTGAAAGAACCTTCCATGCTCTTGGATAGGCAGACTTAATATAGTGAAAATGGCCATACTGCCAAAATTGATACACACATTCAATGCAATTCCTATTAAAATCCCAATGACGTTCATTGCTGAAATATAGAAAACAGTCCAAAAATTCATATGGAACAACAAAAGACCTAGAATAGCCAAAACAATTCTGGACAAAAATGACAACATGAGAGGGATCTTGATGCTGGACTTCAAACTCTACTATAGAGCCATAATAACAAAGACAGCATGGTACTGGCACAAAAACAGACACAAAGATCAATGGAATAGAAAAGAAGATTCAGAAATAAAACCACATGCCTACAGTCCACTGGTATTTGACAAAGGAGCCAAAGACATACAGTGGAAGAAACACAGCCTCTTCAACTACTGGTGCTGAGAAAACTGGGCGGCCACATGCAAAAAACTAAAAGTGGACCCCAGCCTGTCACCAGGCACTAACATCAACTCAAAATGGATTAAAGACCTTAACACCAAACCTGAGACTCTGAAACTATTGCAGGACAGAGTAGGAGAGACACTTGAACTTATAGGCACAGGAAGGAACTTCCTGAATAGAGTACCAGGATCACAACAAACTAGAGAGACACTCGACAAATGGGACTACCTTAAAATAAAAAGTTTCTGCCCAGCTAAAGACATAGCTATCAAACTAGAAAGACAACCAACTAACTGGGAAAAAATAATTACCAGTAATATATCAGACAAGGGGTTAATATCCAGCATATACAGGGAACTCAAGAAACTAATCCCTCCCAAACCCAACAAATCAATTACTAAATGCACAAGGGAACTAAAGAGAAACTTCTCAGAAGAAGAGATAAAAATGGCAAAGAAACACATGAGGAAACGTTCACCATCCCTGGTTGTAAAGGAAATGCAAATAAAGACAACCCTGAGATACACCTTACCCCAGTCAGAATGTCCCACACCCTAAAGTCAGCCAATGACAAATGCTGGAGGGGATGCAGAGAAAGAGGAACCCTGCAGTGTACTGCTGGTGGGTACACTAATACAACCACTTTGGAAAGCAGTCTGGAGGTACCTCAGAAAGCTAAATATAGATCTCACCTATGACCCAGCCATACCACTCCTAGGCATCCTGAACAACAGGAATCAGGATACAAGGACACATGCACCTCCATGTTTATTATAGCACTGTTCACAATAGCCAGGATATGGAAATAACCCAGACACCCTACTATAGATGAATAGATCCAAAAATTGTTGTACCTATATACAATGGAATATTATGCAGCCATTAGAAAGGACAAAATAATGGCATTGGCAGGGAAATGGATGGAACTAAAAGAAATCATATTGAATGAGGTAAGCCAAGAGCAAAGAGACAAATGGCACATGGTCTCTCTGATAAGTGGATGCTAAATCAAAAATGTAAGGTCATACGACAAAGTAAACAAGATTCAAGAAACAGAGGACCTCCACTCATCTGGTCGAATCATTACCAAATGACCCCATGCTGCTGACCACATATATGGTATATATGTGCGCAGTGGAGGGAAACGAGGAGGAAGACACAGAAACAGAGGGAAACAGGAAAACATACAACAGCAGCACCCATCAGCTGCACTAGACATTGATCAAAACAAACTAAGAAACTCAATGGCAGCCATGGGAGTGAGGGAATGAGCGGGAAAGAGGGAACAGCTGACACTAAGCAAAAGGAAAGAAATGTACATATCACCTGATTTGGAAGAAATAATTATATTGTCAAAGCTCATAGAACTCATAAACTTTATAGACCACAATAAAGACAATTTGCCCCATGAAGATTAAGATGTGTTTGTGACTTTAACTAAGTATCACTATCCCACACTACTCTGAAATTTATGTAATCACTTTATCACAATAAAAATTAAAAAAAAAGAAGTGAGGCTAAATGTCAGGATCCCAGAACAGAAAGAAACATGGAGATCCATGGATGATGTAGGTGCTGGTATTTCAGATGTCTGATGGAGGCAGAAGGGAGTCCATGTATATACCAGGCTTGGGTTGATGTCAGTCCTGCACAGAAGAAGCCATGGGCCACAGCAGCATGGGAATTTGTGACTGAGAGCCCAGCTGAAGCAAGAGTTCAAACAAATCTGGCCACTGTGAAGGGAATTTTTTTTTGTCAGTTGCAGAGCCTGAACTCTGGGTCTGGACGTTGTCTCTCCGCTCTTCAGCTCAAGAGTAGCCCTCTACCACTTCCAGCTTTTTCTACTTATCTGGTGCTAAGGAATTGAACCCAGGGCCTCATGCATGCAAGGAAAGCACTCTACCACTGAGTCACCTTCCCAGCCTGGAAAGGGATTTTCTAACAGTAAGAAATAAGGACAGAAAGGGGGAGGCCCAGACACCCGGGGGTGTCCAGTAACATCACTCCTCTGTTTCACTGATGCTCAGTGAGTACATACTATGGGCAAAACCAGGTGTTCCTCCTTCACAGGGCCTCAGAGGAAAAAGGAACTGACATCCCTCCATGTGGAACTTGAGGCTTGAACTCAAACCTCACTGTAGACAGAAAGTAGACAGACAGACAGACAGATTACCTTCCATCCATAGCATTGTTTTACATTTGTGTTCATGATTTCTCAAATAATAAAACATACAGGTCTTTTCTATTCAGATCAACAAATGTATTTATCTATTTATTTATATTCTACAGAACTGAGGTTTGAACTCAAGATCTCAAGCTTTCTAGGCAGGCACTGTATCACTGGAGCCGCATCCCCAACCCTCTAACCCCACTTTCTTTTTTTTTTTTTTTTTTTTTTTTTTTTTTTTGCTTGCCTGAGCAGATCTGCACTGTGATCCTGCCATTTATACTTCCTGCACAGCTGGGATGACAGAGGCCACTATCATATCCAACTTGATTGTCTGGAATAAAGTCTCCAAAATGTTTTTGATTGGGTTGGTCTTGAACCAGATCTTCCCAATCTCTGTCTTTCCAGCTAGCTGGGATTACAGTTACAGAAACTCCACCTGTCCTCAGTACAATGAATTTTGGCAGTCGCAAAGATCAAATCAAGATCTAGACTCTTCTAGGAATTTCCATGTGCTCTTTCCTTTACACACTCCACACACACACACACACACACACACACACACACACACACACACACACAATCAACCATTGATCTGACTTCTATCCTGAGAGATAAGCTTTTCTTTTTATAGAAATGAACAGAAACATACAGTGCAAACTTTTTTGTATCTGGTTTCTTATATATAGCTCAATTCTGGATTCAGCCACATACCTGCTGGTTTCAATCATTCATTCTGTTTTATTGCTAAGTATGCCATTGTTGGAGTGTATTAAAATTATTCAATGTTTGGAATGTTCCAATGCATAGCTATTTGAACATAGCCTCAATGCAATTTCTCATGCACATCTCTTTAAGGATTTGCTATAGTTTGGATCTGCAAGGTCCACAAAAGCTCAGCATTTTCCTGGTGCTATGGAGAGGTGGTAAGATCTTTAAGAGATGGGACTTAGTGGGAGGTCTTCAGGTCATTAGAGACATGCCCTTGGAGGGGATACAGGATCCCTGCATCTTCCTCTTCCTCTCACCCTTCCCCCCTTCTTTGATCCCTCCTCCTGTCTGTGTCACTCTGTGTCTTTCTTTCTCTTGTCTCCCTCTGTGTCTCTCTGTCTCTGTTTGTCTCTGTCTCTTATGTCTGTCCTGGCTATGAACTTTCAGGTTTTACTTCACTGTGAGCCCCCATCATAATGTGCCACCCAATGCAACAGAGCCAACCAATCATGGACTGAAACCTCCCAAACTGTGAGTCAAAATAACTCTTTGCTTCTATTGGGTATGTGTTATAGTGACAGAAAACTGGCTTGCACAGGACTTTTCTGTAGATACCAATTTGACTGTAAGTCCAGTGGCAGGGTTAGGAGATACATGCATGTTCAGCTTCATAAAGGACTAACAGAGTTCTCCAAAGTTGCTGTCCCATCTTACATACCTGTCAGCAATGTGTGAGAATTAAAGGTGTGTCGCCCATGCACCAATTTCTAGCACTGTCATTTGCTTTTATTAATGTGTAGTTACTCATTATGGCTTTCATTTGACAAACTAAGCATCTTTTCATGAAATTATGTGTCTTCTTTTGTAGAATACGAGTCTTACATTTATCTTTATCATTGTTTATGCCTTTTTCCTCACCTATGGTTTGCTTGTTCATTCTCTTTTCTTTTCTTTCTTTTCAGGTAGACTCTTGCTGTCTAGCCCAGACTGGTCCCAAACTCATCATCATCCTCCCTCAGACACTTATAACCACCCTCAGTATCCCTTTCTTAATTATATCCTTTTTGGTTCTGGTCCTGTAACTTGAACTCAGGGCCTGGGCACTGTCCCTGAGCCTCTTTGTGCAAATGGCTAGGACTCTACCACTTGAGCCACAGCACCACTTCCATCCTTTTATGAGTAGTTTATTGGAGATAAGAGTCTCACAGATTTCCTGCCTGGGCTGGCTTCAAACTGTGATCCTCAGATCTTAGCCTCCCGAATACCAGGATTACAGGCCTGAGCTACCAACATTTGGCTTATTTACATCTTTGGATGAGTAGAACTGTTCATCTTGATGGTATCCAATTACATTATTTGTTTATGGTTAATGTTTGATCGCTAATTTTGCTTTTGTCTTTGACATTTCCCAAATTTGCAAATATATTTTCTTTTAAAAGATATATCATGCTGAGCCCCGGTGGCTTACACCTGTCATCCTCGCTACTCAGGAGGCTAGATCTGAGGATCGCAAATCAAAGCCAGCCAAGGCAGGAAAGACTGTGAGACTCTTATCTCCAATTAACCACCAGAAAACCAGAAGTGGCACAGTGGCTCAAGTGGCAGAGCTAACTAACCTTGAGCTGAAGAGCTCAGGGACAGCACCTAGGCCCAGAGTTCAAGCCTTACTACTGACAACAAACAAACAAATAAATGAATAATACATCATAACATGTTTACACTTAGATGAACAAAACATCTACAATAATTTTCATGGAAAGGATTTTATTTTTATAGAGATGTCCAGTTGCTTCAGTACTGTTGATTTAAAAGTGTTTTTCATTTTGAATTAACCTGATACTTTGTTCAAAAATCAACTGAGCATGTGTAGGTTTATGTCCCAACCCCATTTCACAGATTTTGATTTCTTTATCTATTTTTATGCCAGCACTATGCCATCTTTATCACTGTAGCTCTAAAGGTAGTCTGCAAACCAGGGAACAGAAGACCTCCATTTCCAGAATGATAGTTCAATTTTCTTCAAAATGATTGCTGAAATGCCATACTGAATCTATAAATTAATTTAGAGAAAAAATGACATTTCATTCATTATTAAAAACTCTAATCATGAATATAAACAGATCTATACTAAGTATTGTTGCATTTATCAGTAATATTAGAATTTTTAATATGAATGTGTTGCCTGTAGTTCACCACACTTATTTCCAGACAATTATCCTTTATACTATTTTCAAACTGTGTGTGTGTGTGTGTGTGTGTGTGTGTGTGTGTGTGTGTGTGTGTGCGTGTGTGTGTGTGTGTGTGTGCCAGACCTGGAGCCTGTGCACTGTCCCTGATCAAGGCCAGAACTCTACGATTTAACCCTCAGCTCCATTTTCAACTTTTTGGTCATTAAATGGAGATGAGTCTCGTGGACTCTGCCTGTACTTTCTACTTTAGCTGCCTTTGAACAATCATCTTCTTACCTCAGCCTCCTGAGTAGCTAGTATTATAGGCATGAACCATGGGTACTTGGCTTCAAACTATTTTTAATCTCATTTGGTAGACTATGATATAGCCTCCTCATTAGAAAGGAAAAGTTCTATTTCTAGATAGCTTTAAAGTTCTATTTCTAGATGGCCGAAATGATGGTGGTATTTGTTTGTGTTCTTGTTTTCATGTGTGGAATTTATCCAATGTCTTTTCTGTATCTATTGAGACAATCCCATGATTTTCTTCTTTAGCTCTTTAGGTTTTTTTAGTCACCATCTTAGAATGGTGAGTTTTATTGACTTATTGTCAAATATTAAGTGTTTCCCTCCTGGGCTATATTGGCCCCTTTGCCAATAAAGATTATCCATTCTGTGTTTTGCTAGACTCTATTATGCTTGCTGGAGATGTGGCTCAGTGATAGAACATTTTCCTATGCCTTTGCCATATATTCAATACCTAGGACTATCCCCCACACACACATTTTTAAAAAAAGCATGAATGCATGCTTATGAGTGATAATAGTCCCTAATTAGTCTATAATCTGGGGCAGGTATTCATATAAAGAATATGCTAGCCTCTTTTAGTTCCACCTGAATTTTGTAGGATTGATGCATATTTTTCCTCTTTAAATGTTTTCAGAATTTCCTGGAAAAGCCATTTAAATCTAAAGTTTGTTTTCCAGAAGGAATTTTAATTATAGGTTTAGTATCTTTAACAAACATAGAGCTACTTGTTATTCTTTTTAATTTCATGTAAGTTTCAGTAATTAGTAATTTTTAAGAAACTTGTCGTCTTCATCACAATTGTGGAATTTACTGGTATGAAGTTGATCCCTTCTTGCCACTTTAATATCTTTATAACCTGAGGTGCTAGCCCTTCTTTCGTTTCTGATATTCAGAGTTTACAATTTTCTCTTTTCTTTATTAGTCTCTAAAGGGTGTTTTGTTAATAATTTTTTCAAAGAATCAGCTGGTGGCTTCATAGATTTTCTGTATTGTTTTCTAGCTCATTACTTTTCCTCTCTTTTTCTCTCTCGGGTTTAATTTACTCCTCTTTTTCTATTCTGTTTGTGTAAAAGCTTTGATCCATAAATTTAAATCCTCCTCCTTTCTAAAGTAAGTGTTTAAAGCTCTAAAGTTCCTCCAGACACTGCTTTAGTGCAACTCACAAATATGATATAGTGTCTTTTCATCATTATTTAGACAAAATGTTTTCTAAGTTACCTTATGGTTTCTTATGGAAAACATGTTATTTAGACGTATGTTGTCTAGCCAGGCACTGGAGGCTCACGCCTGTACTCCTGGCTACTCAGGTGGCTGAAATCTGAAGATCCCAGTTTGAAGCCAAGTCAGGTAGAAAAGTGTGTGAGACTCTTACCTCCAAGTAACCAGCAAAAAGCCAAAAGTGGAACTGTGGCTCAAGTGCTACAGCACCAGCCTTGAGCAAATAAAATCTAAGGAGCACACCTAGGCCTTTAGTGCCCCAGTTCTGGCACACACACAAAAAAAGAATATGTTATTTAATTTCCAAATGCTTGCAGATTCTTAGATTTTTGCTACGGATTAAATTATGCTATGGGGGCTGGGGAGGTGGCTCAGTGGTAGAGTGCTTGCCTTGCATGCCTAAGGCCCTGGGTTGGATTCCTCAGTACCACATAAGCAAAAAGAAAAAAAGCCGGAAGTGGTGCTGTGGCTCAAGTGGTAGAGCACTAGCCTTGAGCTGAAGAGCTGAGGGACAGCGCCCAGGCCCAGAGTTCAGGCCCCACGACTGGACCCAAAATAAAAAATAAATTATGCTATGGTCAGAGAAGACATTTTGTGTGACTTTGATCTTTTCAATTTACTGAAACTCCTTCTCTTAATGAATGTGCCAACTGTACCTGAATAGGGGAAGTCATCTATTGTTGCTAGGTAAGTGAGCAAAAATGTCAAGCTGTGTGCTGGTGGCTCACACCTGTCATCTTAACTATTCAGAGACTAAGATATGAAGATCACTGTTCAAAGCCAACCCAAGCAGGAAAAGTCTGTAAGACTCTTATCTCCAATTAACCAATTAACTTATCTCCAAAAAAGCCAAAAAGCCAAAAGTAGATCTGTGGATCAAGAAGTAAAGCACTAGCCTTGAGCAGAAAAGCTTGCTAATAGAGCCTAGGCCCAGGGTTCAAGCGCTTGGACTGGCACACATACACAAAAAGAAGGTCAAAGTCAAGTTGTTTGATAATGTCATCCATATATTGTTACCTTCCTGATTTTGTGTGTTGATTCTATTGTCTGTTCAGAGAGTATCTAAATCTCATCGTTATAGATCTAAACTCTAAATAAAGATTATTAAAGACCATAGTTACCGTTTTCTCCTGCACTTTTGTCAGCTGTTGCTCTGTTATTAAATATATGCACAGGCTCTGTTATTAAATATATGCACATTTAGGATTTATATGTCTTCTTGCTGAAGTGGTCCTTTCATATTTTTTTTCATTTTTTATTGTGAAAATACAGTACAGAGGGGTTACAATTACATGGGCAACACATTTTGAAATTAAATTTCAAGAAGAGTTTTGGAAGAGACATTCACACCAAAGCACATGGTGAGAAACTATTTTTTTGATTTACACATAGACTAGGGGAGAATGGGGGAACAGAAGATGCTGTATGAAAGGAAATGTACTCATTACCTGACTCGTATAATTGTAATCCCTCTGTACATCACTTTATAATAACAATAAAGTAAAAATAAAAAGTAAAAAAAAACAATTACATGGGCAAGATAATGAGTACATTTCTTATCAAGCATTGTAGCCTCCTCCTTTGTTTCCCCTTCCCATTCCTTCCCATCTCCCCCACCCCCCCACCCAGTCCTCCTCCCTCCCCCCATCACCAAATTGTAAAGTTCATTTTTGACATAACAACTTGTACATCTCATTGTTGCAATGGGTCCACCTGTATCCCTATTTAAACGATTTGTTTTTTCCCTTCCCTTCCACATATTATACCGACATCAAATAGAGTGAAAGCAGGGCTTATACCGTGTGGGAGGGACATACAAAGCAACAAAGAAATAATCTTATAAATATGTTGGAAACAATCACAAGAAAGAAAGAAAAAACATTTGAGCTCTTGTCTTGGAGTTCAATTCACCTAACATCAACTTGTCTGACAGTTTCTGTTTGTCTCAGACATATACCAGTTATTGCAAATAAGGGAAACCATGGGACCTATGTTTCTTTGGGCCTAGCTTATATAATTTTTTCCAAGTCTTTCCATTTCCTAACAAATGGGGCAATGCCATTCTTTCTGATGGAGGCATAGAATTCCATTGTGTATATAGACCATTCATTCTTGATCCATTCATCTACTGAGGGGCATCTGGGTTGGTTCCATATCTTAGCTATGGTAAATAATGTTGCAATAAACATAGTTGTGCTGGTAGCTTTAGTATGGCCTTGTTTGTGAACATTTGGGTAACTGCCCAAAAGTGGGATAGCTGGGTATAGGGAAGCTCTATGTGGAGTCTTTTGAGGAACCTCCATACTACTTTCCAAAGTGGTTGAACAAGTTTACACTCCCACCAACAATGCAGTAAGGTTCCCTTCTACCCACATCCCCTCCAGCATCTGTTGTTATTAGAGTTCTTGATTATAGCCATTCTAACTGGGGTGAGGTGGTATCTCAATGTTGTTTTGATTTGCATTTCTTTTATGGCTAGGGAGGTTGAGCTATGTGTCTATTGGCCATACTTCTTTCCTCTTCACAGAAGTTTCTTTTTAACTCTTTTTTGTTTTTGTGAAAATACTGTACAGAGGGGTTACAATTACATGGGCAAGATAATGAGTACATTTCTTATCAAGCATTGTAGCCTCCTCTTTTGGGGTTATACCATGGGGGAGAGACATACAAAGCAACAAAGAAATAATCTTATAAATGTGTTAGAAACAATCACCTGAAAGAAAAAAACATTTGAATACATATCTTAGGGTTCATTTCCCTAACATCAACTTATCTGACCTTTTCTGCTTGACTCAGACATATACTACTAATTGCAAATAAGGGAAACCATGGGACCTAAGTTTTTTTGAGCCTGGCTTACTTCACTTAATATAATTTTTTCCAAGTCTTTCCATTTCCTAACAAATGGGGCAATGTCATTCTTTCTGATGGAGGCATAGAATTCCATTGTGTATATATACCACATTTTCTTGATCCATTCATCTACTGAGGGGCATCTAGGTTGGTTCCGTATCTTAGCTATGGAAAATAATGCTGCAATAAACATAGTTGTGCTGGTAGCTTTAGTGTGGCCTTGTTTGTGATCATTTGGGTAAATGGCCAAAAGTGGGGTTGCTGGGTCATAGGCAGTTCTATGTGGAGTCTTTTGAGGAACCTCCATACTGCTTTCCAAAGTGGTTGAACAAGTTTACACTACCACCAACAATGCAGTAAGGTTCCCTTCTGTCCACATCCCCTCCAGCATCTGTTGTTGTTAGAGTGCTTGATTTTTGCCATTCTAACTGGGGTAAGGTGGTATCTCAATGTTGTTTTGATTTGCATTTCTTTTATGGCTAGGGAGGTGGAGCATTTCTTCATGTGTCTATTGGCCATCCTTCTTTCCTCTTCAGAGAAGTTTCTCTTTAAGTCTTTAGCCCATTTATTTATTGGGCAGTTGTTTCTTTGAGGAGTTGTTGTTGGGGGATTTAATTTTTTGAGTTCCAGGTATATTTTAGATGTGAGACCCTTGTTCGTTGTATGGCTAGTGAAGATCTTCTCCCAATCCATGGGCTTTCTATTGATCTTGCTAGCTATGTCTTTTGCAATGCAGAAGCTCTGCAATTTCATGCAATCCCATTTGTCCAACCTTTCTTTGATTTGTTGTGTTTCTGGGTCTCTATAAAGAAAATTTAGAGCTGGGTGCCAGTGGCTCACGCCTGTAATCCTAGCTACTCAGGAGGCTGAGATCTGAGGATCACGGTTCAAAGCCAGCCCAGGCAGGAAACTCTGTGAGACTCTTATCTCCAATAAACCACTAGAAAACCGGAAGTGGTGCTGTGGCTCATGCTGTAGAGCGCTCGCCTTGAGCTGAAGAGCCCAGGGACAGCACAAAATCTCAGAGTTCAAGCCTCACGACTGACAAAAAAGAAAACAGAAAATTTCAGCCTGTGCCAAGGAGTCCTAGGGTTTCTCTGATTCCATCCTGTAATGTTTTCAGAGTTTCTGCTTTGACTCTGTGGGCTTTGATCCATTTGGAGTTGATTCTAGTGCAGGGTGATATATAAGGATCTAGCTGTAGTTTTCTACAAGTGATTAACCAGTTTTGCCAGCACCATTTACTGAAAAGGCTGTCTTTCTTCCATTCTATTTTTTTAGCTCCCTTATCAAAGATTAGATGGCTATAGGTCTGTAGGTTCATTTCTGGGTTTTCAATTCTATTCCATTGGTCCTGAGGACTGTTCTTGTGCCAGTACCAAGCTGTTTTGATTACTATGGCTTTGTAGTAGAGTTTGAAATTTGGCATTGATATTCCTCCAGTACTGTTCTTTCTGTTAAGGATCATTTTTGCTATTACAGGTCTTTTATTGTTCCATATGAATTTTTGGATTACCTCTTCTATTTCCTTGAAGAATGAGATTGGAATATTGATAGAATGGAATTTGTACATAGCCTTGGGAAGTATTGCCATTTTCATGATGTTGATCCTTCCAATCCAGGAGCATGGAAGGTTTTTCCACTTTCTATGTTCTGTTTTGATTTCCTTTTTCAGGAAAGGTTTCATCATAGAGGTCCTTCACTTCTTTGGTTAAGTTGATTCCTAGGTATTTTATTTTTTGTGGGGCTATTACAAATGGAGTTGCTTTCCTGATTTCAGCCACACTTTTCTCATTGTTGGCATACAGAAAAGCCATTGATTTTTGATGGTTAATTTTATACCCTGCTACTTTGCCAAAGTTTTGAATCAGCTTGAGTAATTTGGGAGTGGAGTCCATGTGATTCTTTAAATACAAGATCATGTCATCTGCAAAGAGGGAGAGTTTTACTTCATCTTTCCCTATTTGGCTCCCCTTTATATTTGCATCTTGTCTTATTGCTGTAGTTAGGCATTCTAATACTAAATTGAAGAGAAGTGGAGAGAGTGGACATCCTTGTCTCATTCCTGAGTTTAGAGGAAATGGCTTTAGTTTTTCTCAATTAAGTATAATGCTGGCTGTAGGTTTGTCATATACAGCCTTTATTGTATTGAGGAATGTTCCATGGATTCCTAATTTTTCCAGAACCTTCATCATAAAGGGGTGTTGGATCTTGTCAAATGCTTTTTCTGCATCTATTAAGGTAACCATGTGGTTCTTATCCTTGCTCTTGTTGCTCTGATGAATTATATTAATTGATTTGTGTATATTGAACCAACTTTGCATCCCTGGAATGAATCCTGTTTGATCATGGTATATGATTTTCTGGATGAATTGTTGAAGTCGATTGGCCAAAATTTTGTTGAGAAGTTTTGCATCAATGTTCATCAAAAAAATGGGTCTATAGTTCTCTTTCTTTGATGAGTCCCTGCCTGGTTTTGGGATGAGGGTTATGATGGCTTCATAGAATGAGTTTGGTAGTAAACTTTCTCTTTCAATTTCATTGAAGATTTGGAGGAGTATTGGTGTGAGTTCTGCTTTGAAGGCCTTGTAGAATTCCCCTGTAAATCCATCTGATCCTGGGCTTTTCTTAGATGGGAGGTCTTGTATTGCTGTTTCTATTTCAATGCTTGATATGGGCCTGTTAAGTTGGTTTAATTCATCTTGGTTTAGTTTCAGCATGTCAATATTTGCTAGGAAAAGGTCCATTTCTGCCAAGTTCTCAAACTTATTCGCATAAAGGTTTGAGAAGTATTCCCTTATCATGTTCTGAATCTTGGTTGTTTCTGTGGTGATGTTTCCATTCTCATCCCTGAGTTTATTTATTTGGGTGTGGTCTCTTCTTTTTCTGATAAGATTTGCTAAGGGTCTGTGAATTTTGTTAATTTTTTTTTGAAGAACCAACTCTTTGTTTTGTTGATTCTTTCTATTTTTTTATTCTAATTTGTTTAATTCTGATTTAATTTTAATTATTTATTTTCATCTACTGGATTGGGGTTTATCTTGCTGCTCTTTTTCAAGGAGGTTCAGATGTCTCATTAAATTATTGGTTTCAGATCTCTCCAATTTGTTGATGTAGAAACTCAAAGCTACAAACTTGCCTCTGAGTACTACTGCCTTTGCTGTGTCCCAGAGGAGCTGGTAATTTGTGTGCTCATTTTTGTTGAATATCATGAACATTTGAATTTCCTTTCTAATCTCTTCCATGACCCTCTGGTGATTCAACAGTGTGTTGTTCAGCCTCCATGTGCTACAGGACCTTCTTTGGTGGCTTTTGATGTTGAGTTCTAATTTTATTCCCTTATGGTCTAAAAGAATGCAAGGTATACCTTCAATGTTTCTGAATTTGGACAAGTTTGCTTTGTGACCTAAAATGTGGTCTATTTTGGAAAATGTTCCATGTGCTGCTGAGAAGAACGTGTATTCTGATGCTACTGGGTGAAATATTTGGTAGATGTCTGTTAAATCTAGTTTATCTATGCAGTTGTTTAGATCTGCAGTTTCTCTTTTGAGTTTTTGCCAAGTTGATCTATCTAGTGGGGATATTGGTGTGTTAAAGTCCCCAACAATTAATTTCTTTGGATCTATGTGAGATTTGAGGGAGTCCAAAAGTATTTTACCTCTGATTAACCACCCAAAAGCCAGAAGTGGAGCTGTGACTCAAGTAATAGAGCACTAGCCTTTAGCAAAATAGCTGAGGGACATTGTGCAGGCCCTAAATTCAAGTCTAGAAATATCACAAAAATTAAAGATAAATAAAAGGTGTTTAGAGAATGCATATTATTCACTCCTCCTGCCTTTGTGCCTTTACACCTTTACCTGGAGATTTATATATATATATATATATATATATATATATATATATATATATATATATATATGTCTTCTATATATTTTTTATTTTTGCTTTGGTCCACACTGGATACAGATATATAATCCTACCATGCAATGCTCTTCTTCCCTCTTGTACAACTTGGATTTTGTTGGCATCATCTCTCTTCAACATGAAAATCTTCTTTTAGTATTTCCTGAGCTTTGGAACTACCTGAGATAAGTTCTGTCACTCTTTTTCTGGAAACCCCATTTGCCTCCAAGTTTGAAGGAAATTTTTTTTCTTGTTGTAAAAGCTTTTGCAATTTTTTTTTTTAATTGGGGCTAGGAAGGTGACTCCGTGGTAGAGTGCTTGCCTTGCATGCATGAGGCCCTGGGTTTCATTCCTCAGCACCACATAAGCAAAAAAGCCAGAAGTGGCACTGTAGTTCAAGTGGTAGAGCACTATCCTTGAGCTGGAGAGCTGAGGGACAGTGCCCAGGCCCAGAGTTCAGTCCCCACGACTTTTTTTCTTTCATTCAGATTTTAATATTGCTCCACTGTTACATACCCTCTAATGAGAAGCATTCTAATTATTTATCCTCTGTGTAATGCATCTCTTTCCTGTTTGTTATTAAAGTTTTATCCTTTCTTTTTGGTTTGGTTTTGATCCATTGTGGAGCTTAAACTCAGAGCCTGGGTGTTATCCCTGAGCACTCAAGGCTAGTGCTCTATCGTTTTGAGCCACAGCTCCACTTATGGTTTTTGAGTGATTAATTGGAGATAAGAGTCTCACAGGGACTTTTCTGCCTGGGCTGGCTTGGAACAGTGATCCTCAGATCTCAGCCTCCTGAATAGTTAGGAATATATGTATGAGCCACCAGGGTCCAGCTTAAAGTTTCATCTTTATCCTTGGACTTCACTAATATGAATGATGTGCCTAGGTGTAGTTTTGAATTCCTCTTACACAAAGTTCATTGAGACTCTTGGATTTGTAGATTTCTTACTTACATCAGTCTTATTAAATTATCTGCTATTATCCCTGTCAAATGTTTCTTCTTCCACATTGTCTCTCCTCTCCTAGCACCACACAAACACATATTCTTGTGCTGGTAATTCTGTTCCCAAGGTCATGGTGTTTCTTCTATTTTCTTACATTCTTTTCTCTTGTATTTTACCCTGGAAAATTTCCCTCAACCTGAGGACTTTCAAGCCACGGATAGAATTCAATTTCACAGCTGTTCCAAGGCTATTGATGAGCTCAGCAAATGAACTTTACACATTTTTTTCCCTCATGCTTAGGCTTGGACTTAGGCTTCATACTCTTGCTTCTGCTCATGGCTTCTGCCCCTAGCATTTGAGCTACACATCCACTTCCAGTTTAGTTGGAGATGGCTAGTTGGAGATTAGAGTCTCTTAGATCTGTGTTCCCAGGCTTGCTTCCAGTCATGATCCTTAGAGTTCAACCTCCTGAGTATTAGAATTGTAGGCATGAGCTACCAATGTCTGACTCAATTGTATACTTTTTGGTAAATTTCATTTGTAGAATTTGCATCTGTCTCTTTGTTATAGTTCCCATATATCTGCTGAAGTTCCTTTATGTATTTATGGATGCTACTTATGTTTTCTGCTAGATCCTTTAACTTATGTATTATAACTATATTTTTTTAATCTTTCTGACAATTCCAACATCTGGGCCATTTCTGGTCCTGCTCTTACCGATTACCTCCCCTCCTACCCTTGATGACATTTTATAATTGTTTTGTGTGTCTCATCAGGATTTTTTTGTATCTCAGACTTTGTAAAATAATAGTTGAGAAAGTAGAGCAGTTGCTCAAGTAGTAGAGCACCAGCCTTGAATGAAAAAGCTAAGAAACAATGCCCAGGTCCTGAATTCAGACCTCAGTAAAGGCACAAAAATAATAATAATAATTGAGACTGAAGTTATCTATATTTATACCCAGTAGAAGATGTACCTTTCTGTACAATCAGGTTGAGCTAGGTTTGGTTTCAGAGAAGCTATACCTGGCAGGTTGGTGTGGACTTACTTTGGATGAGTTTTTTCGATGCTAATCTATTCTGCCAGTTCACATGTGGCTACTAAATGTTCATTAAAATATTGGCCTCCTCCTCTGAAGCAGATTTCTCCTTCTCCCCTCAAGCTTCCAAGGATAAAAACTGTATTGGGCTTCATTGTTTTCAGAAATTCAGTATATTTAGATATTTTTATAACTTCAATTCCCTAGTGGGTTTTTTGAAGCTATATTTTTTGTAATCTATCAATTTCCTCTGTTAGAATGAATTAACAATTGCTAGTGAGAAAAGTGATTCATACTTTGAAAAAAACACTATCTCTGATATAGCAAAATTTATTCTAAGTTAACTTAAATTTTAAATATTAAAAAAGATATAACAGGGCTAGGAATATAGCCCAGTGGTAGAGCAGTTGCTTAGTATGCATGAAGCCCTGGGCATAGTCCCCAACACTGGGGTGGGGGAGTGGGGACAATAAAGATGTTGAGAAACTGGGTAGCCTATAATCCTAGCTACTCCAGAGGCCAAGATCTGAGAACCACTGTTCAAAGCTAGACCAGGCAGACAAATCTACCAATTAATCAGCAAAAACCTAGAAGTGGAGGTGTGGATCAAGTGAAGATGCTAACCTGAAGGAAAGGAAAGCTAACTGAGAGCGTTTGGCTCTGAATTAAAGCCCCAGTTCTGGTATACACACATACACACACACACACACACACACACACACACACACACAAACACACACACACACACACACACACCAAAATAAGAAAATATAAACATGACCTTCATACAGTCTTGAGGTGTGGAAAGATCATAAAAACAGGACACAAACATAAGGAAACAGGTAGCTTTGACTGAATAGCATAGAATTTATATACACCCCAAAAATATTAATTAAAAAACTAAAATCTATGAAACATTTTCCTGAAATCTATAACCTATAAAGAGATAATACCATTAGCATTTAAAGAATTACTAAAAAAAATAAAAATATACATACTTCAGCCAGATACTGGTGGCTTACACCTGCAAATATAGCTATTCAGAAGGCTGAGATCTGAGGATTGTAGTTCAAAGCCAGCCCAGGCAGAAAAGTCCGTGAGACTCTTATCTCTAATAAACTACTCAGAAGGCTGCAATGCTTGGTAAGAAATGTACGCATTATCCTGCCCATGTAATTGTAACCCCTCTGTACAGTATGTTCACAAATAAAATAAAATAAAATTTAAAAAAAAGTAAAATAAAAGTCAATAAATTAAGATGACTTGTCCAAAAAAAAAAAAAAAAAAAAAAACTACTCAAAAAGTGAGAAGTAACTGTGGCTCCAGTGGTAGAATGCTAGCCTTGAGCACAAAGAGGCTCAGGGACAGCACCCAGGCCCTGAGTTCAAGCCCCAGGACTGGCTACATATATATAATATGTATGCACATATTTACCCATACAACACACACATACACATACACATTTCAATAGGAAGATAAACTAAGGAAATTAATGCATAGTTTGAAAAAAAAAGAAAAAATAAATAGCCCAAAAGAATAAAAACAATGTATTTTAATTAGCAATTGAAGAATTGTAAGTTGAAACAACAGTGAGATAACATTTTTCACCTACCAATGTGTAACAATGTTAAATAATAACTATAATTCTTTATTTAGTAAGTGCTGTAGAGCACTTTGCACACAGAAACTGATATGTCCCTGGGATGCAGAAGTGACTTCACCACATTGGCCCCTCGCACTCATATTCTACTGTGGAACAAATGAAGTGAGAGAGAAAGAGCTGGGGCTGGGAGGAGCAAGTTGCCCTTTTATGTAAGCTGAATGGAAAGCCAAATCCAATTTAAAAAAACATGGTGTCTGGCTGGGAGAAGATCTTTACCCGCAATACCTCCAACAAAGGCTTAATATCCAAAATATACAAGGAGCTCAAGAAATTAATCACCAAAAATAACTTTAATAAGCCAGTCAATAAATGGATAAAGAAACTAAGGAGAGACTTCTCAGAAGAAGTAAGAATTGCCAACAGACATGAAAAATGCTCAACATCCTTGGCCATAAAGGAAATGCAAATCAAAACAACTCTGAGATTCTATCTTACCTCTGTAAGACTGGCCAGCACCAAGATTCTCCCAATAACAATTGCTAGTGGGGATGCAGGGGAAAAAAGAACTATTGCACTGTTGATGGGAATGTAAACTGGTACAAACATTCTGGATGGCAGTCTGGAGGGTCCTTTAAAAACTAAACATAGACCTTCCCTATGACCCAGCCATACCACTCCTGGGCATCTACGCAGAACAACTCAGGAAACAGTAAAGACACTTGCACACCCATGTTCATTGTTGCACTATTCACAATAGCCAAATTATGGAAACAGCCCAGACACCCTACAATGAATGAGTGGATCAAAAAATGTGGTACCTATACACAATGGATTTTGCTCATCCATTAGAAAGAATAATATATGTCATTCGTAAGGAAAGGAATGGATCTAGACCAAATCATGTTAAGTGAGGAAAGCCAAGTTCAGATAAACAATGCTATTTCTCAAAAGGAATTTCAGGAAATGGAAACATGTTTTTGTTGGTGGTGGTGGTGGTGATGATGGTATGTTTCTGTTTTGGGGTGTTTTTTTTTCTTTTTCTGTGGCCAGATAGCCACAGACATAGAGGGAAGAAAAATGAACAAATTCAGTCATGGTATTCAGTATTCAGTAGACACTATATGGAAAAGGAACTACACAACTTGTGGGCAGGAAGGGGAAAGGAAAATTGGGGGGAAGTGAAGGAAGGGATGAGACTGTCCAAAAAGAATTGTACGCATTACCTGACTCTGTTCAATACCTTAATAATAACAATAAAATTGCATTTATTTTAAAAAATTGTTTCTAAGCAAACAGAAGTGGGTTTGGTGTGGCCATTGTCTGGGGGAGGTTTAGGCAGAGGAATCAGCAAGTGCCATATATGTGAAGTAAGAAGCACCAACAAATCACAGTGTAGTGGTAAATTGTCCTGACTAAAGCGGTGAGGATAAGCCTAAACATGGCCTGGAGATGAGTACCCTCACACTGCTGGGGAGCGTTCACAGCACCTCTTCTGAATGACAACTGAACAATATCAAAAGCCTAACCCACAAAGGACCTTTGACAAAAATTGAAAATTGCTGAATTTATCATGAGGCAGCAATCAGATGAGTGCATGAAGATGTTCAAAACAGTAGTACTTATGGTTTGAAACAACCTAAATGTGCATGATTTCTGACTACTGAAACTTTAGTAGCCAGGCACCCGTGGCTCACACCTATAATACTAGCTACTCAGGAAGCTGAAATATGAGGATTGAGGCTCTAAGCTTACTGTTTGATTTTTGTTTCTTACTTCCCTACTTCATTTTCTTACCTTCCCATAGCATATATCTATATGATTTTTGTATCAGTTATTCCAGTTATTATCATCTACAACTATCATTTTCCCCAAACTACTGATGTCAGCATTTACTACTTGGGGTGGAAACCTTGTTTCCATTTACATCTTTTCCACTTGTAACTTTGTCTTGGGTGTCAGATGTTGCTGTAAGTTTTGTTTCAGTCATCAAGTACTGTTTATAAAATCTCTTCTTGAGTGTGTGTGCCAGAACTAGGGATTGAATTCAGCACCTTGCACTCTTGCTTAGCTTTTTCTCTCGAGGCTGGTGCCCTACCACTTGAGACACACCTCTACCTCTTTTTGCTGGTTAATTGGAGCTAAGAGTCTCTTTATCTGCCCAAGATGGCTTCAAATTGTGATCCTTGGTTTTCAGCTTTATGAAAATTTTGTCCCTTCAAACAAGTTGACTGCATTTGAATTGCTGTTCTTCTATGTAAGTAACACAAAGGGGTTTCCTGTCTTGGAAAGAGGTTACGTCCTAACAAAAACTAAAACTAAAAATATTTTAAATGGAAAATCATGTAATATATCCAGTACAGTACTATCAAAGTTTAATTGTGGTATATGGTGACATGGATTATCATATTTGGAATATGTTCAGCTCTAGGATCTGTAGGTTTATATCTTTTGCCAAATATTGAGTATTTGCTGCCATTACACCACCAAATATTCTTTTATCCATTCTCCTTCTGTTTTCCAGCCAGATTCAATGATGAAAACACTGGATTTTCTGCTATTGTCTCAGTCCTGAGATTCCATTTGCCCTTAGGGCCACTATCTCTGTTACTCAAGTTGAGAGTTCTGTTGTTTTGTCAAGTCCAGTGGTTCTATCTTCTGCCATCTCCATTCCTATTGTTTTAGGTATAGTTCTTATAACTTCTGTTTCTTTGCTGAGGCTTTGGGGGGAGAGAGGATGCACTGAATTCAGGGCCAGAAACTCTCCCTTTGCTTTTTTGCTGAAGGCTGGCATTCCATCACTTGAGCAACAGCTCGACTTAGGGCTTTTTAGTGATTAATTGGAGATAAGAGTCTTATGAACTTTCCTGCCTTGGTTGTCTTCAAACCAGCATCCTCAGATCTCAGCTTCCTGAGTAGATGGGATTACAGGCATGAGCCACCAAGTACCTGGCATGTTTCCTGTTTTAAAATTTTGCTTCAGGAGCATTTGTAGCTGCTTATTGAAGGTTTTTTTAGGATGGCAACTTTAGAACTCTTGCCAGATCATTCCAATACCTGTCTGACTCATCTCTGGGTTGGCATCAATTGATTTTCTTTTCATATTCAAGTTGAGATTTTCCCAGTTTTAGATATGAGTGATTTTTATTGAATCTTTGACATGTTTTCTATTAGGCTAGGAAATGGTGTACTCTATTAAATATTTCATTTCAGCAGTCCTCTATTAGAATGAGCATGTATATCTTGGCCCACTTTTATGGTCTATGGCTCCAAAAGGAATCATTTGGGGGGACTTTGGAGGACTATTTTGGTCTACCTGGTGTATCCGGTTCTGCCAGGGCTTCCATCAATCCATACTGGTGTCTGAGGAGGTAGAGGTTGCTCATGCTTCACCACTGGGTGCCTCCAAGTAAGTGGAAAGATTCTCCACCTATGGGGATAATGAGACTTCCTGACTATGCTATTGCAAGGTGGGAGCAGCCTTTGCTAGCACAACCCAACCATTGGGTGAGAGGAATGACTAGATGGGGAGCCTCATGTCTGATGGGAGAGCCCTCCACCCAACCCATTCTCATTACCACAACTGTTCCTTACAGAGGCTGTGGGGCTCGCCTGGTATTTCCAGCCATGCTGCTGGTCACCTGGGAAGATGCCACAGAAGGCTCTTTTGTGGGAATCTTTGGAGGAAGTCCCCCTGGGATGATGTTCCTGGGATTTCTGCCTGGGGAGGCCTGCCTGAGGAGGTTCACCTGAGACCATCTGTCTGGGAGAAGCCAGCCCACCTGGCACGCCTTCCTCTGTGGGATGGAATGAAGGACACTGTTTCTCTAGGCCCTGGATCTCAAAGCTACTAGTCCCCCTCTTCTGCCTTCCAACACATCCTGTGCCTGGACCTGGGGCTGGGTTCAGAACTTGGAAGGGCAGAGTAGGAGAATAGGCTGCCATCATGGTTGGGAAGAACTGGACACTGCTTTCTCTGTCTCCCTTTGATCTCATCTGTGTCAGGCTTACCCTTTGAGGAGTGGAATCTGACAGAAATCCATCCAGTCATTCCCAATTGATGTGGTCCTTGTGAAGGCTTTATTTAGTGTCTTAGCCTTTGTTTATAAAAAGTTAAATTCTCTGGCCCCTCCCCAGGGTCTAGGATCTTTTCATCAGGCCCTGGGTCTATGGGAGTATTTAAAGCTCTCTCCAGACATCTCATCCTTCCAATCAAGTGCTTTAGTGACTGACCTGCACAGCTTCTCTTTTAACAGCTTGGTCTCTACTTGTGTGGTTCAAGGATACTCACAGTCTTTCTGGGATCTTAGGGAGTTCCACAGGATCCTAGCAAGAGTAAAGGGATGAGGCTATGGGAAGTGCCAGCCCAGTGGTAAGCCTGCTGTGATTTAGGATGGGGAGCCTGCAGAGTCTGCCCAGGTGTACAGTGGAAGTCAGGCACCAGTCCCGAGGCTCTGGGCCTTGTCTCCGCCCCAGGATCCATTTGTGAAGGCAATAGTGGGTCTGTGAAATCACCCTGTCCCAGATCAGGTCTCCAAGCTTTGTATCCTATGGGTCACAGGAGCCGCCAAACCTCATTTCTGCTGCAAAGAAGCCTAAGACTGACTGGAAAGCCTGCTGCTTGGCTCCCTTACCACAGAGCTCCTACTTTCATGCTGATGGGCCTTGTGGACATAGGCTGCCCTGCAGAGAGGCCTTGGGCCCTGAGGGGCTGGACCACCAGCCCAGCCCTGGCTGTATGCAGATCCCCTACCTCCATCTTGAAATGTTGAGGGTGAGAACACCTGGAAGATACTGGTCTCTAACATTCTCTGAATAACTCAGATGCCTGACTTTGAACCAGTGAAATGGAATATTCACTCTTAAAGCCCAAACCCCCTAAGGCAAAGCGTGCTTCCAGCTAAGAGGGCAATACAAATGAACAAAGAGAATTCACATAGATTATAAAATGTGGCTCCCATAAAAAGAGACAAAGGTAGTACAAAGGGATCAAGGGACCTGGAGTCTGTGCATGCATGCATGCACCCACGCACGCACGCACGCACGCACACACACACACACACACACACACACACACACACACACAGGTGGGACCCACCGGATCCATGATACATATTAACAGAGCAGGAAGGGAACTGCAGCCTAGACACTTTGCAGATGGCAAAACATGCTGATAAATCAAAACCTGCCTGACAAGGAAATAGGGGAAGGAGGCTACAAAACAACAAAGGAAGTATGAAAGACCAGAAAATTAGGAAATAAGGCCAGGAATCACAACCTTCTATCAGAAATCTTTCTCCAAGAACTCCAGTTCTCCCTGTTTAATTCAAAGCCAATATCTGTTAACTTGGACACTGGCTGAGATGGTCTGACATACTGTCTTCCTGTGGCAGGTCAGTGCCACATGCTCTCTTTCTCTGCCAAATTTCTTTTCTAATAAACTTTCCCATCACCTTTATTATGTTCAAGTCTTGCCTGAATTCCTCTCTTGACAGATGCAAAGGACTGAGGTCAACTTTGCCTTAAATGTTTGCTAACACATTTGGTACTTTGGAAAGGGAGTTAGGGACATGTCATTTTCTGACCCAAATTCACAGAAAGGTAACCTATAAGAGCAAATCCCAAACTCTTTCAGGCCAAGAGAACCAGTAGTCCTGGCTATTATCCCAGGAGGCAGGAAGTTCTGAGCAGAGGGCAGTCTCCGCACCCACTGAGTCTGAGCCTAGGGCCGTCCTTGCTGCTGAGAAGGAGTAGGTTTGTGTGCTTTCCCTTTTCAGAACCTGGCCTCAATCTAGGCACCAGTGACTCATGTCTGTAATCCTAGCTACTCAGGAGGCTGAGATCTGAGGATCACAGTTCAAAGCCAGTTCAGGCAGGAAAGTCCATGAGACTCTTATGTCCAGAAAACCACAAGTGGCACTGTGGCTCAAGTAGTAGAGTGCTAGCCTTGAGCCAAAGAGCTGAGGGACAGCGCCCAGATCCAGACTTCAAGCCCCACAACCAACTTAAAAATAAATAAATAAATAACCTAAGGAGCAGCATCCAGGCCCTCAGTTCAAACCCCAATAATGGCACACACACACACACACACACACACACACACACACACACACACACACACACACGAAACTGTCCTCCTTCTGCCAGCTGAGACAGGGCCCTGTCACCAGTACAGAGCCTTCCTTCCATGCACAGCCCATCTCTGAGCACTATGGATTGAGCCTCATCCTGCTGATCAGAGACCTGACCAGGGCCTGGCTCCTCATGAACGTCTAATTTCCACAAAAATCTCCTCTTCAAGGAAACCAGGTAAAGGAGAGAGGCAAAGAAGAGGAATGAGCAGCAGGGGTGATGCTGTTTGGTACAAAAATGAATGCCATGGCCAGCCAGGTTCCCAGCTGCCTGCCCTTCAGTGAGACAGTGTGCCCCACTCCACAGTAGGTTCCAGCGGAGTCAGGGCTCTGCTGGCAAGGGATTCTCCTAGAAACCCAGCCCTGTCCAAAATGCACCCTCTGGTTGCCATGAATGGCCAGAGCCTGCCCAGAGAAGCAGCCAGGCTGGGAAAGTCACCGCAGCTGATGTTAGTCTATCAGAGGGTGATCTTTAAAGACAGTGGAGATCGTTAAGAGTCCACCAGATCATGAGGGGTCAGCCACCAGCCACGAGCTTCCGGGAATGGCAGCTGGCACATGGGAGCATGTGGCTGGTATCACGAGATAGAGGAAGAGGGGGTAGACAGAGGCTTATCACAACCAACAGTAAGACCGCTGCATTCACTGACCACACCTCCCCTCTCCAGGCTCTGTCCAGCCCCAGGCCACTTCCCCATGCCATACCCAGCCTCAGATGGCTCCAGGGAGTGAGGAGAAAGGCAAAACAGCAAGTCCATTTTCCCAGGTTCTTGTCTCTGACTATAACATTTAAATGACATCAGGGATGCTTATTCTGAAATAGTCTCTACCTGCAGATCTTCCTCCATGGCCCACTGCCCTCCCTGGTGGCTGTCCCTGCCGGCTCTGGGGCCAGGCCTCCGCTGGGCAGAGAAACGAACAGGGAGGAAGTGCTCCTGGATGCCATCCCTCCCCCAATCCTCTCTCACAAGCCTGTGAGTGTGACGGCGCCCACTGGACGTTGCAGACACAGGGACCAGGACGCTGCCCTCCAGGCAGCGTTGTGTCTGCCCATGCCTCACCACGCTGCTGGAATCCATCATGCCCAGCCAGCCGTCCTGCCAACAAGGCTGTCTGAGGAATGTGCAGGGGAGGAGGGTGGGCTGCACTCCCACTCACAGCAGTGAAATCACACGTCCACTGATGGATAGAGCAGTAGCTCTGTGCAACACCCTGTCTCCAGACACCCGCCTGTTATACCGCCCCACATACAAAACACATGGGTGTAGTGAGTGACCAGCCAGGGTGTTCACCGAGGCCGGGCCTCAGGGGCTCCTCAACAGCCTGCAACTGGGTAGATCAGAGCCAGATGACTCCTCTGAATGGCTCAAATTCTCACTAATTTATATAGACTGCCAAGTCCACCCCATAAGAATTTAAGGAGATCTTAAAACCCAGCTGAAGCCGAACAAAGGAACAGGGGCCCGGGAGGGGAAACGCAGGTGCTGCTGGGGTTATTTTCCCACAGGGGCGGGGGAGGCAGGAGAGAAAAGATTCAAGATGGCTCCCTGCTAGGTGGGTGGGAGCAAGCAGCGTCTTAGCGATCTGGTAGCCTCTAGGATTGGGGTCTTTTTGCCTGTGCATGCAGGTTTAGGACTTGAACTCAGGACCTGGGCACCGTCACCGCACTGTTTTGCTCAAGGATGTTGTGCTCTACCACTTGAGCCACAGCACCACTTCCAGCTTTTTGGTGGTTAATTGGAAATAAGTCTCATGGACTTTCCTGCCTAGGCTGGCTTTGAACCTTGATCCTCCTATCTCAGCCTCCTAGTAGCTAGGATGAGAGGCGTGAGCCCCCAGAGCTAGAGAAGTCTGCGTCCTTTAACAGAATGGCCATGCAAAGCTTGGGGGGGGGGGGTCAAGTGAGCCTGTCACTCCCCCCCGGAGGACACTGGACAGGCCTGGGCCAGCTGGGAGGGACGGGACAAGGGCCCAGGGTGGTGGAAGAGAAGCCAGGCCTGGCGAAGGACAGAGGGGCCGGGGGCGAGAGGGAAGGCGTCGGGGGCCGAGGCTGTGGGCCGCGTGGAGGCCGGGCCAGTGGAGGCTGGGGGGTCGCAGGCGCGGGGCAAAGGCCGAGAGGCGGGGCCCGCCGCGGGGCTTGGGCGGCGGGCAGCTCCCACGCGGGTCAGCGCCCACCGGCCCGGCCAGGCGGCTCCAGTCCCACCGTGACCCCGAGTTCCCTTCACAAGTTTGTCCCCACACCACGCCTCTGTCCCCGCCCCGCGTGGGAAACGGGGCCGCCCCCCCCCACTCCGCACCCCGGGAAAAACAGCGCGCCGCGGGCCCAGGGACCCGGGCCGCGGGCGGGGAAACCCCCGGGGCTGCAATGCCCACGGCGGAGCCCAGGGCGAGCCGAGGCCGCGGCGCTGCCCCCGTGCGCCGGCCCGCGGGACCGCAGCCCCGGGAGGGGCCGGCGCGGTCGATCCTCTGGTTCTCAGACTCCGAGCGCGCGCGGTGGGCAGGGAATCGGGTCTGGCTTCCAAAGCTGGAATCCTGCCGTGGCCTGAGCTTTCTGGAGAAGTAAAGTGGCTTCTTGTTAACTGGATCGGCACATCTTGCCATTAGCTGTATTGTTTTCTTCTAGACACTGAGTCAGAGATCAAAATGAAGTGAGTGAGGGGTCTGTCTTCAGGGGACGACTCAGGCTGGGCACTGCTGCCAGCACACACACTGAGCCATCTTTTTATCCGTATAATCCAAGGAGAGCTTTAGCTCCTGGGCAGAACTTGTAAGGAGAGAAAGGAAACAGCTACCAGAAACACCCACTGAGTGCCAGGGGGCTGGCTGCACCGCCCTGACCTGTCGATCCATGGCACCACTTCCATGGCATGTTTCTGCCATTAACGGGGGATGATAAAGGCTCCCTGCAGAGAGTAGCCTGATAAAGCTGCCCAGCCACTGGGGGCTAGCACCTGCATTCCAGCTGGACTTCAGATTGGAGGCTCATCTTAACAGGAATCCTGTAGCCAACTGGGGAGGATTTTTGTACCCTCCTGGCTAATCAGGGGGTTCCCAGCCACTCTGGCAGGAAGGAAGTCTGACTGAACAGCTTCTCCAGCAAGGTCTCTGCTCCCCCAGGCTACTCTATTGCAATTTATCACAGCAGCAACTATCTACAGGACACCCTCTGCCAAGCTCTTCTTCCCTCTCTGGGAAGAGAGGGAAGAGTAGGGCCACAGACTAAGCACAGAAGGTCTTATTGGCCTTCTTAAAGAAGGGCCCAAGCCAGCTCTTGAACATTTTGGGCTTGTGTTCCACCTGACAGCAGTGATCACCAGTAGAAGCTGAAGGGCAACCTTCAGCTTTTTTTTCCTCCAAGAACCATTTGGATATTTATAGCCTCATTCACAGGGCATACAAAAATTTTGATACAGGTAGATACCCTTGTGCAGCAAACAAGCACCTGCATCTGTCCTGTCTTTACCAAATAATTTTGAGGGTCTTACACCTCCCTTGGGCTGCCAGCTCTCCACTCTGTGTTGCTGCCCTACCTGTAACTTGGGAGAGACTGAACTCAGCTCAGAAGTAGGCAAGGGCAGACAGATATGGGAGGGAGGCCTAGAAGGCCAGGGATCAGAGTGAAGAGAGAATGGCTGGCCCTAGAGCCCTAGCTCAGAACTGCACACTCCTTCAGTCTTCTCTTCTGGAAAATAGGTGTCACAGCCCACAGTAAGGCTTGCTGAGGGGACTAGAAATGGCACAGTGACATTGCCTGGCATCCAGGATTCTCACTACAGAGCAGCCTCAATTATGATCTGCATCGTGACAGGTCAATACTATTAGGGTAATGATACCTGGTGCACTGGTTCTGGGTCACTGCATCCAACCTGTGAAGGAACACTGCCCCATCTCAGCCACCAACAGGCACTGGAAGACTAGCAAGAGCAGGAGGCTCAGGAGAACACTACCATGCCCCACTCTCAACAAGAAAAACCTGACCAAGCTACCTTTAGCTCTCCCTGACTCTGGAAAACCTGAAAAGTAGCTTAAGCTGAGCTGGAGTTTAGGGGCCTGATTGCACAGCAGATGCCCCTACACACCTGCACACCCATATGCACGTGCGACACAGGCCAGCTTGCACTCAGAGGCTCAGTACCGTGCCTTGGACCCATCTGATCACAGTAGTACTCCTTCAGCCCTCGGACAATGGTGAGCTTCCTCTTGAGTTGGGTTCAGGGGCATCAGGGTTTTTGCTTCTGGCGAGACTTTCTGGTTTGATCTTATATATTTCATTTATTGTTTCTTTTTTGTTGGTGGTGGTGGTGACAGGACTTGAACTCAGGGCCTGGGTGCTGTCCTTGTGCTTTTTCACTCAAGGCTAGTGCTCTACCACTTTGAGCCACTTCAGTTTTCTAGTGGTTAATTGGAGATAAAAGAATTTCAGGGCCTTTCCTGCCCAGGCTGACTTCAAATTGTGATCCTAAGATCTCAGCCTTCTGAGTAGGTAGGATAACAGATGTGAGCCACAAGTGCCTGGCTGTTTGTTTCTTTTCTATTGTGCCAGACTTGAGGCTTGAACTCAGTACTCAGATTGTGTGTTGTTCTATACCACTTGAGCCACAGCTCCAGTTCCCACTTTTTGTGGTAAATTGTATGTAAGTCTTACAGATTTTCCTGTCCCAGCTGGCTTTGAACTAGATCTTCAGATCTCAGCCTCCTGAGTAGCTAGGGTTACAGGCGTATGCCACCAACACCTGGCTCCTATTTCTTATTTCTAGCAGCCTTTTTGAGACATACTGGCATTCAACAAATGCTCATTCCTCAACTAAGTAATGCATTCTGGTCCCTAAGAGGTTGGAACCCAGCCACCAATCAGCAGCTCTATATGAACATCTGAACGCAGGCCTGGCAGCAAGACGCCTCCCTTTGGCCACGGCAGCCTGCACAAGAGGTCTCTTGCCAGCGGTGGCCTTCCAACAGGTCCTGCCATACTCCACCTACTTCCTCCTCCTCCAAAGGGTGAGGCTCTAGCCTCTGAGCAGGATCAGTACCTAGGCAGCACGGGTACTGAGCTTGGTGCGCTAAGGCAAAGAGGCCACTGAAGGACCACGGTGGGCAGGCACCTGGGCTCGACAGGACAGCAAGCAGGCTCAGGTCCTCCCACTCCCCCTCCTTTTTGAATGTTGTTAAATGCTGGCTCAATTTTCTTATAACTTTTTGGCCTACAAATGTGGAGGGAAACAATGCACATGAGCTGGAATCGCTTTCCACGAGAAGCCTGCAAGCCTCTGCAGACGTCTTTTCATCCAAGAGCTTTGGGGTCACTCTCTCAGAGACGTCGCGGGCACGAGGGGGGGGGGGCGTGCGCACCCCGCGTCCACTCCCGTCTCGGTAGTCCCAAGCCGCATGGAGCGCCCGATGCCTGGCGCCTCCAAGTGTGGCTCTGCGCTCTTCAGTGTGGAAGTTCGGGCGCTCGCGTGGAAGGTCACGGCCGCCCCTCCCGTGGGAGTCTAGACGGAGGGTCCCGGGCCCCGGAGGCGCTTGCTAGAGGCGTCCACGCCTCGGTACCCGGCACTCGAGGCGCGCGCGCACACACGCGCACACGCGCACACGCGTCCGCCGGCTGGAATCCGCTTCCTGACCACGAGTGAAGCGGAGACGCGCAGCCCGGTGCCCGCGCGCGACCGTCCGCCCCGCCCCCACCTCGGAGGCGGAGCCGAGGACCGGAGCGCGCGGCGACGGCAAGGGGCGCCGCGGGGGCGGGCCGGGGGCGGGCCGGGGCGGGGCGGCGGCGGACTGCGGAGACGCGGCGGCGCGCGGAGCGGCGCAGAGCGGCGCAGAGCGTTCTCGGTGCGGAGCTCGGCGGGCCAGCGTCGGGGCCGCCGGGGGACGCGGGCTGGGGTCGGGCCGAGCAGGGGCCCCGCCGGAGGTCGGGCCGAGAGTCCGACCTGGGCGAGGAGCAGCCATGGCGCCGCGGAGGGCCAGGGCCCGCGCCGCCGCGGGCAGCCTGGGCGCCGAGTAGCCGGGCCGGGCCGGAGCGCGGGCGGGCGGGCGGCGGCGGAGGAGGCGGCGGCGGAGGCAGCCGCGCCCTCCCAGGCCCCGGTGCCCCGCGCCCGGGCCGCCGGCGATGGTGACACATGCGGCGGCGGCGCGCCGGCGGCAGGACCATGGTTGAGCGCGCCAGCAAGTTCGTGCTGGTGGTGGCGGGCTCGGCGTGCTTCATGCTCATCCTGTACCAGTACGCGGGCCCGGGGCTGAGCTTGGGCGCGCCCGGCGGCCGCGCGCCGCCCGACGACCTGGACCTCTTCCCCACGCCCGACCCGCACTACGAGAAGAAGTACTACTTCCCGGTGCGCGAGCTGGAGCGCTCGCTGCGCTTCGACATGAAGGGCGACGACGTGATCGTTTTCCTGCACATCCAGAAGACCGGCGGCACCACCTTCGGTCGCCACCTCGTGCAGAACGTGCGCCTCGAGGTCCCCTGCGACTGCCGCCCGGGCCAGAAGAAGTGCACCTGCTACCGGCCCAACCGCCGCGAGACCTGGCTCTTCTCGCGCTTCTCCACCGGCTGGAGCTGCGGGTTGCACGCCGACTGGACCGAACTCACCAACTGCGTGCCCGGCGTCCTGGACCGCCGCGACCCCGCCGCGCTGCGCACGCCCAGGTGAGCGCCTGCCGCGGGGGTGGCGGGGTCCCCGGGTGCCGCTGCGCTCCCGAGCCTGGGCCGCGGGGTCCCCGGGTGCCGCTGTGCCCCCTGAGCCGGGGCCGCGCTCCCACTGGACGGTGCCGAGCCGCCTCTATCCGCCCCCCCCGGCTCGCCGCGGGGCGCCCGCAGCTGCCACCCCTGATCTTTGACCTCCCTTTCACCCTCTCGTCTCTGGCTTTTGCCCCTTCTGCGCCTGGACATCTCCTGGGGCGCCTCCCTCCGCCCTGTTGGTGGCCCCACTGAGGGTGCGCCGCCGGCCGCCGTGAGGCCAGTCTGGGGTTTAAAGGTCCACGCTGGTCCGTGTAGCCCCGCGCGTCGCTCCTTGGGCGTGGAAATGGGCTATGAGCGCGAGCGCAGCCCACCAGAGTATTCACTTCCGCGGGTCCTGGCTAGCACCCGGAGTGGGGAGAGACGGGAGGTCGGCGTGGTGTGGGGGCCCAGCCCGCGCGGGTGCCGGCCAACCGGCCTCCAGGGAAGGGGAGCGGCCGCGGGGCCGGGGCGGGCGCCGCCGGTGTGTGCAGGTAGAACAAAGGCCTTGTGTGACCCGGAGCTGGGGGCGGGGAGAAGGCTCACTACACGTCCTCCCCAGCCTCGAGAGAGAAGTGGAACAAAAGCCTGCGGGGTGGGGGGGTGAGTGAGGTACTTTCCCGGGGAACCCACCAGCGAGGCTGGGGGAGCCGGAGCTCGTGGGCAGCCTTGCGGCATTTCTGTGTCCCCCATGTCTTAAGTAGCTGACGGAGGCTGGACTGACCTGCAAGCGCACCGGGGTGCTGGGGCCGGGCCTCCACACACGCGGTAAGAGACCTCAGGGTGCCTAGGGTTCTACATTTCAAGTTAGGATTGTTTTTGTCCTGTCCTGTGGTGCTCCTGTTGTCCTGTGGGTGTCCTGCAGGGTGCCCAGCAGGACCTTCTCCAGAGTGAGAAGAGGCAAGAGTGAGGTCTTCCTCCCTGTCTTTTGTCTCCCATATTTGCGTTAGAACTGAGCTTTACAGGCAAGCCAGGCACCTCTGTGAGAGGGATTTTTGTTGGCACCCGCAGAAAGGTATGGGCAGGTGCTCAGGTAGATTGGAGGGTTCACGCCATCCAGCCAGCTTAGAGCTGACCAGCTGTTCCTGGTCGGTGCCACTGCTTCCCTCCCTGCGCAGCCTCCAATTTGTCTTTTCCCATCGTCTTTCTCCGGCTGTCAGAAAATAGGGATCCTGAATGGAGTCTGGAGAATACATCCACTCTCTTCTCATCATCTTTCTCCCTAGAGTTGGGAGGATATAGCCACATTCCCCGGCCCCAGCAACTCCCAGCCTAGGAAGAAGTGTTCTGAGACAACTTGATGGTTCAAGCCACTGCCAGGCCAGGGCCTGCACCACACACATGCGTGTTCCTTGCACGGGATTCACCCCATGCTCCTGCCTTACTCTAGATGAAGCTGGGCCTGGCCATGGCCGCCAGCCTTCCTTCATCAACCAGAGCTCTAGATTGTGGGTGCTAGGTACTGACAGGTAATACCAGGCCAGAAGGGTGCTTCCCTGCCTGTAGGACTCTTGAGGGAGAGAGCACCAGGTCTGTGAAACTGTAGGGAAGAGAAGTTCAGCCTGCTCTTGGGGCTGAAAGGGATTGAGGTTTTGAAGTCAGCCTGTCTAGCAGTCTGACCTTAGCTTGCAGATTGCAGAATGCTTTTGTGGCAGCCCTTGAGTTCCTGAAAGTGAAGGGGCCCTCAGTCCCCACCCTATAGTTTGTCTCCTAAAGCAGAAGCTTGGACCAGGAATGAGAAGAACAGGGGAGGCAGGTGACCCCAGTGCTGCTTGGGAAAGCCCCAGCACCCCTGCCTGGGGAGGCCACATGGTCAGCTGGCAGTGCCGAGTGGACCACCAGTCCCTCAGCCTGGAAGTGGCCGGCTCAGCAGCCACAGGCTAGGTGGGGGCAGGCCTTTGGAGCCCTCGGGATGCCCCTTACTGTGCCACTCTGCAGGTGGCAGTGGGTGCCTGCCTGTCACTCATCTTCCCCTCTTCCGCCTCCCTCTGATTCAGTACCAATCCAAGAGATTGCTCTGGTGCAAAGCTAGTTCAGGAGGTCAAGGGAAGAGTGGCTTTGTGCTTTTATGGCTTGGCTGCACTCAGGACCACCTGCTGAGTGCTCCCCCACCCCACCGCTCCCAGTGGGGATCCAGGCCTTGGTGCTGCAAAGTTAGAGGTCACTTGCACCCATTTGTCCAGGGACCCAACCACTCATGGAGGGGGCAGTGCCCACAGGGGCAGGGTGGCTACTGTCAGAAGGCACCTGGCGTTGAGATTCAGATGTCACCCTTGCTGTCCTGTCCTGCCCTTCTGGGGCCTTGTGTGTGTGCTGGAATAACTGCAAGGCTGGGAAGCGAGGAGGGCTGGACCAGGCTTTATGCAGCTTTACCGGCAGCACCCCCCCCCCCATCCCCACCTCCCCAGGGCCACCACTGAGGCTAGATTCGTTCTCCCTGCCTAAGAGTGCACTTCTGGAACTTTCCCCGTCCCCATCCCCCCCCCCACACACACACACACACTTTTCTGGTGCCATTGTGCATAGTATTTGGAGACTCGGGGGAGGGGAGTCTTGAGTGTGGGCTTCTCTCAGCTTCCAGCTAGGGCACATGTGCCTGGGGCCACTCTGAGCTACCACCTTCCTGGAATGTCTTGGGAACTTCTAGCAACAATTAGTGCATCCTGCCCTCCAGCAGGAGCAGACATGTGAGCACAGTGTTAGGTCACTGTGGTCCTGTGTCTGCTACAGTGGCCGTTTGCTTGCTGGTGGCCGCTGAGGTACCTTTGCTGGATGTGTCCATCTAGAGGTGGCAGCCAGAGAGGCGGCTGATACTAAGGCCATTTGAGTCAGGGTCTGTCAGCAGCTATACTTAGATGTGCACACCTGGAGCATAAGCCTGACCAGGCATCCAGCCTGTGAGCCATCCCTGCTGGCTTTGGTCTTGGGACATGTCTGCTCCTGGCTCAGAGAGCCCTTTCCTGGTGCACACAACCATCCCCCCACTCCACCCCTGTGGGCTCCACAGCCACTGGTCACTGTGGGCTTCCTCGGTAGGGTGTCTGGGAGGTTTGACTGCCATGGTGGGAGTGTAGCCAGCAGTCCTGGATCTGGAGTGCTCTGGAGTCCCTTCCTGGATCTGGTAGGGAGGGAAGGGGAGGGGCCAGCATGCTGGCAGTGGGGCCTTGGGTCTTTTCTCTCCCAGTGCTCCCTTTGTTGTGGTGTTGATTGATTGTAGTGACTGAGGAAGTGTGAGGGAGAAAACTCCCTGAGCACAGTGGTTCCTCTTAAATCAGACTGTGGTGTAAATTACATCCTGGGAATCTCCCAGGTCATTAAAACATAGCCTTGGAGAGGCTGCCCTCGTGCCCCGCTGAGGGTCTGTGGTTAGGGCCTGAACATTGAGCGTCCACGGCTCCTGCTGTTTGGCTCCTGCGAGGATCGTGGACATCCTGGGTGCAGATACTTTGCATAGCTCTGCTTTCCCTTAGACATTCCTAGGAGCTCTGGATGCTAGCTCATTCTAAACCTAACTCTGGTTCACACAGGTGTTCCTCCCTGAGGAGGCTGCTGTAGCCTTCTTTCTCAGCAGCACCCTGTTAATTTATTGTGGGCTTTAAAACATTTGCTTTCTCAAGTCAGGAAGAAGTATCTCTCTTGTGGCTTTTATTACAAGACCCTGCCCCACTCATGGCCATTAGGATGACCCAGCACTATGAAGTAGAGGTGGGGGGGTGGGGCGCGGGGGGAGACAGCCCTCCGTGCCCCCTTAAGGCAAGTGTGTGAAGCTTGGCCCACATTTTCCAGAAAGGGAAGTAAGGTCCAGAGACATGGTAGAACTTGCAGAGTACCTGAGCCTGGAGGGCTGGGAGCCAGCACATGGACCTCCATTCAAACCAGCCTACACACCTCTAGCCCTCTCTACTGTGCCCCTCCCTACCCCTAGTAGGGACAACTGTCACTGGTGAGACTGGCCACCACAGGACTCAGAATGTGTAGGCTTACCCAAGCCTGACATCTGCACAATTTCATACAAACATGCAGAACATCTGGCAGCTTACCTGAGGTCAGCAGTAAGGCCGTGCTCTCTTGGCTTGGAAAGGGAGCAGCAGTGAAATCTGCAGGTAGTCACAGAGACCAACCTGCGGCAGCACTTTGAGGCCCCCTGTAGTCTTCAGGCTAGGAACTGCCTGCCAGCTCTGCTGCCTTGCCTGAGAAAGACCAGCTGCACTAGTCAACACTTTGAGCACGTGGCCAGAGTGGGTCTGGCGGGCCTGACCTCTTTCTTGTCCCTGCTCTGGTGTCTGTGCTCTGCCAGGAGGCGGGAAAACAGGGAACCCCCAAAAGCAGTTCCTTCTGTT
This sequence comes from Dipodomys merriami, assembly GCF_024711535.1. Classification (NCBI taxonomy): domain Eukaryota; kingdom Metazoa; phylum Chordata; class Mammalia; order Rodentia; family Heteromyidae; genus Dipodomys; species Dipodomys merriami. The sequence goes on from NW_027205381.1 coordinate 7,529,004, forward strand.
GTCCCTCACGTTAGACTGAAGCCTGGTATGAGGGACTGTGGAGGTGTTCCAGGTAGGGGGAGACCCAGGACCAACTAACTTTACCACAGGAGGTGTCCTTTGTGGAGCACTTACTGAGGGGGGTGGGGGTAACCAGAGCAGGCCAGCATTGGACTGCCGCACAGTGCTGTCCAGGCATGTTCCCCACCACTGGCATATGGGACTAGTACCTCTGCCCCCTTGAAAGCACCCATCAGCTTGTGCAGTGCACTTGAAATTGTTGTTTCAACTATTGCTCCTGCCTCTGAGAAGGGAACTTCCCTTCCCAGTAAGATTTTGTTGCCTGCTTTTGCCTGCCTGCCTGCCACCCTCTCTCCCTCCCTCCCTCCCTCTCTCTCTTCTTCTCTCCCTCTCTCCCTTCCTGTCTTTTTCCTCCCCCCCCCCACCCCCCGTACTTGTGCTTGAACTCATATCTGGGCACTGCCCTTAGCTTTTTCATTCAAGACACTCTGCCACTTGAGCCACAGCTGCACTTCCGGCTTTGGGGTCAGGGGTGAGCAGTGGTGTTAATTGAAGATAAGAGTCTCACAGACTTCTGCCTAGGCTGGCTTCGAACCTTGACCCCCAGATCTCAGCCTCCTGAATAGCTAGAATTACAGATATGAGCCACCAGTGCCTGGTGCTTTTGTTGTTCTTTTGGAAGGGGGAGTATGTTACGCTGAACTAAAGTTCTGAGCCCTGGGAGAGAGGTCAGGAGGCTGCCCAAGCCACAGTGAGATGCAAGCGTGAACAGAAGTCTTTCATGCATGGGGTTTTGCAGAACGACTAGGCATTCAGATGAGACATAACCCCATGGAGCCATAGTTAGGGTTCAGGTGTATCTCCTGAGCCCACAGGTGTTCACAAGTATGAATGGGAACAAATGGTGGCCCTGAGGACAAGACAGTGTGAGTGGGGAAGTGTTGGTGTCCCATCTGCCTTTGAATACAGGTGTGTCATAGAATTGTAAGTCACCTGGCATTGTGACTTTTGTTCATCCTGGATAAAATGCCCTTTCCCAGTGTTGTGATGTCCTGAGTCTCAAAGGTACAATGGGCCATCATTTTGGAAAAACATGGCACATCTGTCCCCACACACTGGAGTAAAATGTTGACCCCTGGCTTCCCTCCACGGTGGACACTGTTCAGTCATTATGGACACCTACCCCAGCCTCAGCATGAGTCTGGAATGTGGCAGAACCCAGCCTGAGCAGTTCTTCCCACTGTCTCTGGCAGTACCCAGGAGGCTCCTCAGCGTTCCAGGCCAGCCTGAGGCCTTTTCCTGCCCAGACCCCTGCTGAGGCTTCCTCAGGGCAGGTGAACCATGTGGAGGCTCCACTCCACCCCCACCTATCAGTCCATTCACCCATTCACTGAGCCATGTGCCCTGGCCTAGGTAGGCTCCTGGGGGAAAGACATTCCAGATTCCACCAGCCATCACAGTGGCTGTCAGGCTGTCTCCATGTGGACAGGGCTTAGGGATTCTGGGAAAAAGGGGGGTATGGAAATCCCCTCACTCCCTCCCTACTTCTGTGGGTATGTATTAGGATGAGATCCTTCTAGAAAGCCTGTCCAGGCAAAATAGAGGAGCCCTGACTCAGCCTCCCTCCTTCTGACTGGGACTGGTGTGGCTCATAGGCTTAGGTAAGCATGAAAAACCCTAGTGGCACCATGTCCAAAATGAGATATCTGTCTGCCATTTGGTTCTACAGAGTACTCATAGATACCTGGGACTTACTTGTACCTTCAACCTCTTGGATTTCACAATCGGACAAGGGGACAGACTCCTGGGCTGTCAGCTGTGTGTGGTGCTGAGAGGGACGGTGGTGGTGCAGGGCATTGGGCTAGTACTTCGGTGAGAAATGGCAAAAGGAAGCACCTGGAGCTCTACATCTGGGCCATCTGCGAGAGACCCCAGCCAGCCTCTGTTTGTTTACGAGAACGTTAAAAGGCCAACAGAACAAATCAGTAATTGGCAAGATGGTAACTAGATGATTAAAGTGCTGTTGTTAATGGTTTACAGAGCTGTTGTATCCACAGAGGTCAGTTGGACAACCCTGCTGGTCATGGGGAGCAGCTGCTATCCCCTCTATAGGGCCTACTGGGGAGCAGCAGGCCTAGGCCTTCTCCCTGCCTGGGTAGGTCCCTCCTCCAGCAGACAGGGTCCTGTTTTCTGGGGTGTCCTCCAGCTATCAGCACTGCTATGGGATGTGCATACTACAGCTGGGGCAGCGGGAGGTGGGGAGCCTCTTCCTCATCCTGAGCTGTGCCAGCGTCCATGTCCACTAGACCAGAGAGCTTTGTTGTGTTCTCCCTAGATCTCCAGAAGATAGTGCTTGTAGGTCCTGTCTTCTCCCTCAGGGCCTGGAGTAGGAGAACTAAAGGGTGAGGAGAGGAAGGGGTCACGGTGCCATCCAATGGAGGGCTTGATCCTTGGGGATCCTTGGATTTTCCCCCTCCTTTCCCCGCCTCCCTCTCCTCACTCCTCACTGATATCTGCAGGGTACATAGAAAGCCTCCTGAATATCTGGGTCTGGTGCTGAAGCTCCTGTGCACCCACCCTATCCCTGTGCTCGGCATTTCATGTGTTTCCCGCATCGCTTATACTTTCAGTTACACCTTCACCATGGAGGATTGTCTCGCTTAAACCATGCACAGGGCTGTTTTGATGTTGCAAACTTTATGGAACCTGTATCAAACCATACTTAACCTCCTGCAACCTGCTGTCTTCGCTCAGCCTGTTTCTGAGATATATCTGTGCTAGTCCATGACATGCATATTTAATCCGTCTGCTGCCAGATAGCAGTGTCTAGACACAGGTCCTCTCCAGCCTCTTTGTTCTGAGAGCAGCAGGCAGTGGGTTGCTCTGTGGCTGTCACAGTCCAGGGGTGGTGACAGTGCCTAGGCAAAGCCCTGTGTGTCTCTAGCAGTGGTCAGAGTATGTCCTGGCGGTAGTCCAAAGTGTCCCCAGCCTGCCATGGGCTTAGCCCACAGCAGCTGTGAGATAGGACTGCTGTGTGCTTTGTGTATACTCTCACAGTGCTTGGTGAGATCTTACGTATTGACTGACCATTGACCTTGCCCTCCTCAACCCACCTGGGTTTTTACCTACCTACAGGATTGTCCTTTCCCTTTGGGTTAGCAGCATTCCTTGTGTGTCCTAGTGCCTAGTTTCACAGGTAATCTGCCGAGGAGGTGTCTGTTCCCACATGTCTATCCACTCTGGCTTGGCCTGTGCACCAAGTAGAGACCTGGGATGAGCACACCCTGTGCTCGGTCCAGCACCATGTACACCTGTAGGAGAGGGGACTGTCTGATGACCCTCTGGGTCCTTATCTAGAAACCAAAAGACTGATAAGGTACTAGGTGGGTGTTATGTCATGGACACCCAGGGCCTTCCTCAGAGGTATTCAGTGGTGCCTAGGTTGCAGCTGCCTAAGCTGAGCCCAGAAAGTCCAGACATGCCTGCAGGGCCTCCTGCCATCAACCTCATTTATTAGGGTCCCTATGCAGTTGGTTGAAATGAGTGGATAGTTGGATCGTGCTCTCCCTGCTGTTGCAGTCCGTGGGTGACTGGGAACATCTCTCCTCCAAAGCGTAGGTGCTGGAACTCTCACCGAAATCCCTTTCTGGAGCTCTGGTGACCTTGGGAAATAAACACCTGCTGGCAGTGAGGGCCGGAGCTTCTGTGTTTGCCTCACTACAGGAGAGGCAGGCCAGCCTTCCTTTCCAGGAAGGAGCCTGGGGTATGGCACAGGACCTCCCTGAATTCCGTCTCCTCTGGGAAATGTTAGCCACAGTGTGACCAAGTGTCACAGTTCACAGAGGGAAGGTGCCTAAGAATAGCACTACAGGGAAGTCTGGAGGTTTCTGGTAGCACCTGGAAGGAGAAGCCTTGCCCAGGCACTGGAGTAGGGGAGGGCTGAGGAGAACAAAGGCCTATACTGGTGGGCCATAGCCCAGGCTGATCACCCCCTCATGTCCTCTGCAGCCCCCTGAGGCTGGGCAGGGCTCTGGGGCACTTCCTGTCCCATCTCTCCAGGGCTGGGCAGGGCTCCAGGACACTTCCTGTCCCACCTCTCCAGACCAGCAGGCACTGGTTTTGCTCACAGTCCAGCCCTCCTCCTGAACCCTGAAAATGTTCAGAGCCTCCCATCAAACCTTAGGCCTCCTGTGGGGGCCTGGTGGGAGGCTGGGGCCTATGAGGAGTTTGTTCCTTTGCTTTTTTGGAAGCTGGACTGGCAACATGACCAGCAGGAAACTCACTTTTATAAGAAATCACTGGTATTTGGCCCTGTGGGTAGAAGGCGGGAGTGGAATCAGGGTCATATTTCCCCCACACTCACAGCTCTCAAGCAACTGGTTGAGAGAGAACCTAGGTGGGTGACATGCTGGTAGACCAGACGTGGCCTGATGGGTGGCAGAGCCCTCGGCTCTACAGAGGATCACTGTGTCACTAGGGCTCACCCAGTCCAGAGCGAGACCATTCTCAAAAGGGTCGAGTATGGTGGTTGGTGTGGCCACTGGTGGCCCCAGGAGGTGGCTCCCTTTGTTCTCCAGAGGAGGGCAGGTGGGTGGATGGGAAAATGTCTTACACGATTAAGTAGACTGTAGTGTTTCTCAATAAGCAATCTACAAGCTGGAAGTCCAGTCCAGACTTGAAGGCCTCTGGTCCAGGTTGCGATTCCTGGTTCCAGGCTGCTGATGCCCTGCTGGCTTCTGAGCAGGCACCACTGCTGCTCCACCTGGTAGTTCCAAGCAGGCCCAGGCAGTCTTCATAGTGCCTGCCACACGGAGGGTGTCCGTCCTATTCATTCCGCCAGCTTGGATGCCAGTCTTTTCCCAAACACACCAGCCATCTGGGCAGCCCTTCCCGTGGTCAAGTTGACATCTGAAGATAGCCACCACAGCGCTATTTGAGTGGACCATGTGCTAGAAGCAGGGGCAAGTACCTGAGCTGGATGGTCAGAGTGCACTCGCCAAAGGCAACCTGGACACCCATTTTTCATCAGTATAATTAGCAGGCAGCTGCTTGGCAGAGCTGGCTGCATGGTGCCTCCTGTGTCCTGCAGAGCTTGGTGGCTGGTGGTGTTTGTAGGAGTCACCTTCAGAGGCTCCTCTTGCTTGCCCTGGATGCAGAGGTGGCCATAGGAGACAGAGGGGTACAGAAAGCCAGGCCTAACAGAGCCCACCCTGCCTAGGACTGTATGTGGGGCAGAGAGGATGGCTCCCCGGATGGAGAAGCCGCTTTTTCCTGTATGCCCCTCCCTCTGCCGTACTCCTCAGCCTGCAGAACAGGACATCTCAAGCTTCAGTGAGCTTAAGGGCAGGTGTCTGCAAGTGGAGCAGGTCAGGAGGGCACAGGGCGGGGCATACACAGGTGTGTCCCAGACTTGGGGACAATACAACTCTTCCCTTTATGAGTAAGTACTGCCAAGAGTTGACATACAGTCCTGTCTGCTCTGAAGGTTGTGGGCAAGTTAGTCCTATTTCTTTCTTTCTAGAGCAGCATCTCTCCATGAGGTGGCCCACAGAAGCCCTGCACAGCCGGGCTAGGATAATGGCACAAAACCAAACATCAGGAAGGGGCATCCCAAGTGCTGTCCCTGGAGGAGCGGGGCGTGGAGCTAGGGGAGCCAGAGAGGCACATACACACACAGGGTCCCTGGCCTTGGCCTCTAGGGCAGTGTCTGCAAACCCTGTGTCCGACAGCTCAGCATTTAGTCAATGGGTAGAAGCCCCAGGCCCAATGCCCTTTCTTCCTAGGCCTCTGAGACAGCCCCGGTATTGGAGTGCCACCCTGGCTGGAGCTCTGTTGTACACAGCTACAACTGCTATGTGCAGGTGTGGTGGGCATTTCTCAAGACAGGGCTCAGAGCTTTCTCTGGAGGCCCAGTCCTCTACTTTCCTTATTACTTTTCTACCCAGCGAGACTTTATGTGCTGTTGAGACCATAGTGGTACAGGCCAGCATAGTGCCTCCTGCTCCATCAGCCCCATTGCCCTCATAGGAGCTCTGAGGATCTCATAGCTGTCATTTCCAGCAGTGGCCTGGGCTCCAGCAGGCGCTGTCAGCCACAGGCCTCACCGGTACACACATCCCCAAAGGCAAAAGGTGCAGGGACTCCAGGGCTGGCCAGAGCTGCACAGGACGTGCTCACACGCCTTTACCTCACACCACATGTGCACACTCACTCGTGCATATACACCCAGCAGCAGCAGCAGCGCGTGCTTCGGAGCCACCAGTGACTCAGAAACATTCTGGAACAAAAATCCATTTTTCCTTACAAGTGGTTGGCACTTGGAGGCATTTCCTCTTGTTTGAAATTCCTTCCCACTGGTGCCTGCTAGAGCTGAGCAGTTTTCCTGATGGTGGCTGTGCTGCTCCTGCATCCTGAGCCCTCGGAATGTGGCCAGGATGTGGGAGGAAATGCTTTTCATGGGTGATCTGTCACTGTAGACAGGGAGGCAGCCTGTAGTCAAACACCCACAGAGGTGGCTGTTCAGAGGCCTTAGCTGAGGGGAGCCTTAGGGTGTCCCAAACACCCAGGAACCCAGGCTCCAGGTAACATGGCCTTTAGTCTCTTTCCTCTTGTGCTCCCAGGAGCAGGGGCATGGCTGTGATGCTGCCAGCAGCGCTCTTTCTTAGGCAGCATGGTGGGTGGGTTATCATATATGCTCTTGATAGGTAGCCTATCTTGGAAAAGACAAGGACCCAGACTGGATCAGGATGAGAGATAGGTTGGTCTAGGGTGGGGTAGATCCTGAGCCTCTGCTCTGAAGGACAAACCTGTAATGACCACCCCAGACTTTTCCTGTTGAGGTGGCTTAGGATGTGAGTATGGGGCTCAGGGTGTGATGGATAATGATGGCAGAATGCCAAGCCCCAGCTGGAACACCCCCTTTTTCCCCAGTTAAGCTTAGCCCTAGATGGACAGTGGGATGGGGAATGGCTTCTGGGGACAGGTCTAGTGGAGAATGAGACCTTTACCACAGGAACCAGTCAGCCCCATATATCCCCAGAACCCCTTCCCCAGCACTCTGGGAAACAGTGCACCACACAGCTTCCTTCATGGGAAAGGGGTACTGGGCCTAAGGAGGGTGGGGGGGCAGCCGTGGAAGAAGCCACTCCTGATGACAGTGCCACAGTGGGTGGGTGTGTGGAAAGAGAAGCTTCCTTAGACTCCAGTAGGTCAGGGTCCCTCCTGGATGTGGTTGGTAGCAGTGTCTGGGGCCCAAGGAAGGACTGGGTGTCCCCTGTCCCTCAGCAAGAGGGCAGCAGTTGGTGAACTGTCCCTGCTCTGTCCAACCAGTACACAATAGTAGGCTCTCAGCCAGGTCCCACCTGGATCCTAGGCCAGGTACAGATGCATTTCTACCCCCACTGAGGTCTTCTCTCTGGTCTCTCATTCCAAACAAACCCAGAATTGCACTGCCAGTCATGTTGGGAGAGCAGGGAGGAAACAGGTATAAAGCAGACAGGCTCCATGCATCTTCCGGTCACTGAGGGTCCCCAGGATGGCAGCCACCAGAGCAACCTCTGGGCCATGGTTCTGAGGACTTACCCTGTGTACAGCTAGCTGCAGACTCCACTGTGAGACAGGCTTTGTTTTTAGTATAAAGTATACATACAGTATGTCATAAAGTATATACAACATGAAATTAGCATATACTCATCCCCTCCCATTTGTCACCCCAGTGGCTTCTTCCCAAATTGAGACTGACTGGGTTCCTCAAATCCTGACTCCATCATGTCCTTTTCTCAGCCGCTGGAAGACACTTTCTACTTCCTCTAGGAATTTGCCTTCTTTATGACCAGCTTATTGTAGTGTCTTCATGATTTATCATGTTGTAGCATGCATCCCATTTCCTTCCAGACTGAATAATATTCCATTATGTTTACATAGTATGTCTCCTTTGTGTATTCTTTCATCCACTAATGGGCACTTAGGTTATTCACATCTTAATGCTGTATGTATGAATGTGCAAATGGCCGTTTGAGAACATGCTTTCAGTTCTTTGGGTGTATATATGAAGGGAGTTGCTATGTAACTGTGTCTCACTTTTTTTTTTTATAGAAATTTCCATCCGCATGATCACAGTGATCACGGTAGCCAGAACCCCTGGCAAGAATGCATATGGGTTCTGGCTTCTTGGCCTCCTTTCAGGGTTGTTTTGATTTTTGGAACTGAATCTTAGTACTGAGAACTTAGTACTTAGACTGAAGGCTCCTACCTTCAACCCCTAAATGGCTGTGGTTGTGTGCCTGGTTGCCAGGCTTAGTTGCTTTGTTTTTCTAATAGCCATACTGGTGGTACCTCATTGTGGTTTTGATTCGCATTTCCCGGGTGCTTAGTGATGCAGAACATGTTTTTGCGTGCTTATTAGCTATTTGTATATCTTCGGAGAAGTGGCTAATCAAATTTTTGTGTGTGTGAATTGTACTGGGGCCACATGCATGCTAGGCAACTGTTCTAACACCTGGGCTACAACTGTAACCCTTTGTGAGTTTTTTGTTGTTTTGTTTTGTTTCTTAGTGCCTATACTGAGACTTAAACCAGGGCCTCATACTCTTCCTTGGCTTTTTCCTTCAAGGCTGGGATTCTACCACTTCCAACATTTTGCTGGTTAATTGGAGATAAGAAAGCTCAGGGACTTTCCTGCCCCAGCTGGTTTCAAATCACAATCCTTAAATCTCAGCCTCCTAAGTAGCTAGGATTAAAGTGTGAGCCAGCACCTGGCGCTTTTTTTTTTTTTTTTTTTTTTTGCCACAGCATCATTTCCAGTTTTCTGGTGGTTAATTGGAGATTAGTCTTACAGACTTTCCTGCCTGGACTGGTTTCAAACCACAACCCTCAGATCTCAGCCTCCTGAGGAGCTAGGATTATAAGCACAAGCCACCAGCACCTGGCTCACCTGGCTATTTTTTAATTGTGTTGTTTGGTGTTTATGTTAAGCCAGTCACATCATACATGATTTACAAATATCTTCTGATATTTCAATATCATGCTGTTGTTTCTTTTCACTCTATTGATGATGATGTCCTCTGATACACAAAATCTAAATGAAGCCCCTTTTATCTATTTTCTGTTACAGGTCTTGTTATTATAGCCAAGAAGTCATTGTCAAATCCAATGCCATAAAGCTTTCTTTCTGGTATTAAAAGAGTTTAATATTTTTATTCTTTACATTTAGGTCATGATCAATTTACACGCTATATTTTTTTTTTGTAGGGATCCAAGAACTTGAGATGTAGCTGAGTATCTCCCAGCATATGTGAACTCCTAGGTTCTGTACCCAGCATCACAAAACAAAGCAAAATAAAAAGCTATTAAACTTTATTCTTTTGCATGTGGATATCCATTTCTCCTGGTTTATTCCCAGTGTTGAAGTCCCTTCCCTGCTGATTGATCTTGGTATCCTGCCAACAGTCCTTTGATGAAGGCCAGACAGGTGGTTTGTGCTTCTAATCCCACACTTGGGAGGTGGAGGCAAGGGGGAATCATTAACTCGGGTCAGTGTAGTCTACATAACCACCAAGGGGGAGAAGAATCCTAGCAAATTTGTATACCAAGCACAATGACTCATAACTCCTGCCTTAATCATACCTACTGCAGGCACAGGTGGCAGGATCAGCATCCAAGGCCAGCCCAGGAAAAAGTTATTGAGACCCCATCTCAATTTTAAAAAGCTGGATGTGGTGGTTCACAGCTGTCATCCCAGGTACATAAGAGGCATAGATCAAAGGGTCACTGTCTAATGGTAGCCCTGGCAAAAACAAGACTGCCCAAAAATAACCTAAAGCAGAAAGGACTGTAGGTGTGGCTTAGTGCTAGAGTGTTTGAGTTCAAAGCCCAGTACTGGCTTCCCCACCCCCCAAAAAAACAAATCATTTGACAATATGTGTGTTTATGTCTGGGCTCCCTATTCTGTTCCATTGGTCTCTGTGTATCTTTATACTAATGCAGCTTTGATTGCTGCAGCTTTGTAGCAGATTTGGGATCAGTGAATGCCAGTACTCCAACTTTTTCTTTTTTTCTTTTTCTTTCCTTTTTATTTTGTTGTTGTTTTGTTTGTTTTTTGTTTTTTGGTGTTGGTCTTAGGGCTTGAATTCAAGGCCTGGACACTGTCTCTGAGCTTTTTTGCTGGGGATTAGCACTCTTCCACTTGAGCCACAGAACTACTTCCAGCTTTGTTGGTGATGAATTGGAGATAAGAGTCTCACAGACTTTTCCTGCAAGTACTAACTTCAGCAGTCCTCCTCATCGCTCAGTCTTCTGAGTAGCTAGGCTTACACAGATACCCAGCTTTAACTTTGTTTTTCTTTAGTTATTTGAGGTCCGTTGAAATTCCATCTGAATTTTAGGATGGGTTTTTCTATGTACACAGAAAATGGTGTTGTATCTGTAGATTTAGTTGGGATTCCCATCATAACAATGTTAGGTCTTCCAAAGCATAAACCCAGGGTCTCTATATTCATTTGTGTCATGCCTGATTTTTTTTCATCTATATGCTATAGTTTTTAGGATATAAATCTTTCACGTGAGCAAAATAGCTCAGGGACAGTGCCTAGAACCTGTTCAAACCCTACAACTGGAAATTTTTTTTAAAAAAAATTTAAGCTAAATTACTTTCTTAGTTCTAGCAGGATTCTTTTGGATTCTTCAGGGTCTTGTCCATGTAGGTCATATTGTCTGCCCAGTGGGCCAGGCCCACTAGGGTGCCCATAATCAGGATTCTGACTTGAAACATAAGACAGACAATGACCACCACAGTGTGTGGCTGGAACAGAATGTGGGAGTGTCTTGCTGCCTAGGGCAAACCTCTGGCTGTTTCCCAGTCTGGTCTGAGGTGTTCTTTCCACTACAGGACTGGATTCCTTCCCTTCTACGTCCCATGCTTACTAGTGCACTGCAGTGATGGTCTTCATGGACCCTGCCTCTGAGTTCAGATCTGCTGCCTCTTACCTAGTGGGAAGGCAGGCAGGAATGCTGCTGATGCTGTGAGCATCACAAGAGAGTAGTAGTGATGGGGCATTAGTATTGGCTGGCCTCAGTCCTCAGGTAGATGCTGCCCTTCCTCTAACCTCAGGCATCCTCCCCAGGAGTCCACCTCTCTTTTTCAGTGAAAGTTGTCAGCTGACACCACCTTACCTGCCCTTCCTCCTGCCCTCATGAATCAAAACAGGCACCGAGCGTGCACATGCGCGCGCACGCACACAGAACCATGTGCCTTTTCCTGCAGCTCTCCAGGCACTCACCACTGGGGCCTAACTCTGCCTCGGGTGCCTCTGTCCCTGCTTTAGAACCTTACTGTCCCCACCATACAGGGTAGCCTGGCCCTCTGTATTGGTCTTGCCTATTCCCACACCTTGTGCCATGGTCTCCCAGAGACTGTCAGCCTTCCCCAAAGTCGTACTGGAGCTCTGGCATCATGCCCAGAAAGTCAGGCCTCCATGCTCCCTGCCTGCCTCTTCTGGGAGGGAAGAGGACATATTCTTTTCTAGTACAAGGCTCCACCTGACTGTCTGCATCCTGGCTACAGTAGGTGTCCTTACCCCTGAGGACATACTCAGTGGACAGATGGGTCAGGAGCCTTGGGCCCACATCAGGAAACTACCTGTTCTCAGTGAGAACTGGTTAAGGCCATAACATCTATAGCATCAGGCTGCCAAGTCCACCTGATTGGTCCTTCTCAGGTCCTTGCCAGTCTTTATCAGGAGCCTCTGTAGCAGAAGGCAGAGCAGAGCTAAGTCCCTAGCATTCCCCTGGCCCTGCTTGATGGCCATCTTTCCTGGTTCTCCTCACCACTCCCTTCATAGCAACCTCTTCTTAGCTCCCCCTCCCAGCTCCAGGACATGTTTGCCTTCTCTCTACATACTCAGAGATCTTTTCCTGTGCTGGATCTTTTTAACAGACACCCTAGGACTAAGGAACTTGAGGAAGTAAGGAAAACTTGGGCAGCAACAAAAGTGTGACTCAAGGTCCAGCAGTCTTGTGCTAGGAGAGGAAGAGGGCTAAGAAATGTTTGAGGGAAGTGTATGCCTAGGCAGAAGAACCTGTAGGCATGGACTCAAAGCCATGGGGCTACAAGCACATCTGCCCAGGATGGCCTCTCCAGGACTGTCCCCAGAGTCCCATGAAAGAAGAGACTGCGTGAAGGGGAGCTTCAAGATTGGTGTATAAAGCTAGTCTTGGTTGTACAAGATTTGGAGGGGCCCTGCTGCCCCCACCCACATGTGTCCTTCATACAACCTGCCCTGCCAGTCAGGGTATACCACACCACCTACTCACCCCTTCGAAGTCCACCCTCCTCCAGAGAGTACATCTACCCCCAGAGACCCTAGGTCACGTAGCCAAGGGCTCCTGTGAGCCACTAAGTGCCCTGGCTGACGCACTGCTGAGCTTGCTTGGCTCCCAAGGGGCTGCTGCTCCCTCCTGCTACCCCATAGCTTCTGAGAGCAAACTACAGCTTTGGTTGCCAAGACTAGGGCAAGGTCAGCATGTGTGAGAATCGATGCCCTCAGGCTGTAGAGTCTTGTCAACCAGTCCACAGAGCTTCCAGGCCAGCAGTACCTGTATACAGAAGGGACCCTGTGAATAATTGTGCCCTAGACCCTTTGAGAAGTTCTGCCATATCAGCAGATGGGCATAACTACAGGCAGAGGAGGGGTCTGTCCCGCTACAGATTTTGGAAGAAATGCATCTAACTTACCCATGAGACCCATGTTGGCCCTGGGTTTCAGGATGCTTTATCACATTAAGAGATATACCTGCTTTATTTGTACATCTGTTGAGATTTCTGTGTCTAATGATGTGAAGAGGCACATGTGTATTTTCTTACATTGAACCATCCTTGCCTGCCAGAAGATAACCTGACCTGGGTATAAAGCAGTATCTTTAACAGACTAGCTGATGTGATTTGAGAAGGTTTGGGGTTTGAGTTTTTTGGTTTTGTTTTTTTTTAATGGTTGACATTTTTATTGTGAATGCATTGGTCTATAATTTTCCTCTCCTGTGTTTGATAGTTGGGAAACACTCATTCCTTTACTATTTTCTAGACAAGTGTGCATAACATTGGATAATTTTTTTAAATTTGGTAGGAATAGTCTGACATTTGCTTTGTAGGAATTTTCCTCTCACTTTTTTATTTTGAAAAATATCAAATCTGTGAAGTAGTTGAAAAGTTGTAAAGGGAGCTGTTAACCTTTCACCTAGATTCACACATGGCATTTTGCTATTTGTGTTTATACCCATCATCACTTGCCTGTTTCCTACACATATATGTGGGCCTATCGTTATCTATGTACTTACGCTGTGGACCTGTGTAAGTGCTCTGTTTCATCTGGTTCCCATCCTTGATTCATGCTGGGCACTGTGCCGTGGCCTTCAAGGGACATAGTGTCATTGTGCAAGAGAAAACACACCAGAGATTCCTTTGGGAACCTGTCGTGGCCACGTAGATGATTAGGACCAGAGACCTTGGTGAGTGGGACATGTATCCTGAAGCTGACTGGTATACCTTGTTCCTGTGAGATTTGTCTGTGGCATATACATGTCAGTACATGCTCTGTGAAGCTAGGATCTGGGAGACTTGGGTGGCAGAAAGATCTCCTGAGCCTCAGTTTGCCCATCCACAGAGGGAGTCTAAGAGTGATAACCACTCCCGGAGTGGCAGAATATAGCCAGCAACTGACTGTGCAGCCACTAACCACAAAAGGCATTGATGAGGGCTGAAGGCTAAAGTATCCAGTGGAGTGCAGGTGGCTTCCTGGCTCTAGGAAGGTCAGTGCTCCCCTGTCCCCAGGATGAAAGGTCACTGTAGGTGACAAATCTCCCAGTGCATCAGTGAGCAAAACCAAGTTAGCAGGACAGGAGAACTGTTGTCAATTTTGGCTTGGAGGGATCTGTCTCTGGAGTGTACTGTTTAGGCTGTGGACTTCTGTCTTGAGAAAAACAGTCCATATTCCAGAACATTCAGAGCTACCTCTTCTGACTTGTTCTGTGTCTGTGTAAGTACAGGTATGTACATGGGGGCAGAAACAGCCCCCTTTGTCTAAGGGAGGGGCTCTGTGGAGCCACGTGGGAAAGAATGGGGTCTGGGAGTGTTTGTGATCCTGGGAATGCTGAAACCTTAGGAAGGTGCTGTGTGGGACAGAAGCAGTCACCATCTATGGGGCCAGAAGACATTTCCATGCTCCTTAGATTCATCCTGGCCCTACTCCCCCCCAGAAAATGATGGATAGCTTTGTGGCTTTGAACCCATGCTGAGAGGGTGCCGGGGAGCCTCAAACAGCTCCCAGACACACACACCCTTCATGAAAATCAAATTGGGTTGTATAAATTGTTGTTTGTTTCTTTGTTTTCTAAATGCGTATTTGATTATACAAAATTGGAAAGATGCAGAAAAAGCAAAGAAGGAATTCTGCCCCAGGCATTGCTCCTGGACAAGGCCTTCCTTGACTTGTGCTCATGTCAGGATTCTGCCGTTTTGCTCTGTGCCAGCCTGGCATGCTTGGTGATCAGAGCTGGCCTTTTGTGGTGTCCAGAGAACAAGCAAAAGGGCTGTAGATCCCTTACCTAACACACAAGGCTCTGGGTTCAATCCCAGTATCACACAAAAAGGGGAAGGGAGTATGCAGTCCTGCACGGGGTAACAGGCAAACTCTCCACAGAGCCTCTTTAAAGTCATCCCCTCTTTCCTGGAGCATCCCAAGCCTGGCCTGGCTGGCTGTGCTGGAGGACATGCTCATGCCTCCTTTTTTAGCCTCCTTGAGAAGAGCTCCCAGAGCCACAGCCAGCCTTACCCAACACCTGCCAGGTAAAGTGGTCACAGACCTTAACCCCTGCGTAGCCCCCTGTGTCCTCAAGTGGAGGCTTGCTACGGATCTCCCTCAGTGTCTGTGTGCAGACCGCCCAGAAGTGCATCTCAAGGAAGGAACCTCACCTGTGTTGGGTGGGGAGCACCCCAAGTCCTGGGCATGTCCACCGAGGTGCCTTCACAGGGCCACCCCTGGTTAGAAACAGAGGGTAACCAAATACACACCCTAGTTTTTAGCTGGGCCTGTACAGGACTGGGGTGATGTGACCCGTGTGGCATCCCATGGACCAGCTAGACTTGATGCTAGTTGCTTTGCACCATAAGGCTTGGGGCCTTGTCAGGACCCAAGGATCACACAGGTTAGAGGCTTTGGAGAAACTACTTCTGGGCTTCCCAGATAGGGCTCTACTCTTGGTCACCCCCCCACACACACACACACACCCTGAGAACAGGGGCAGTCAGACTCCTGAGTGCATTCAGAAGGCAGACCCCCATTCTGAACACCCCAGCAACATGACTTCCTTTCTAAACTGCGACCCTGAGACTGTCAGTGTTGGGGAGGGAGGAGACTGTTGGGTTTCCTGCACCTAAACTAAGACTTTTTGTTTTTCCACACTTACTTAACAATTTGGTATTTTGAAATAAGAACAGGCAATCTCATGCTTCCCACCATTTACTAACCATTTCCTGTCCTTGAAGCCATGAACTCATTTCCTCATGGAACTGACCTCACTGCCATGGGCCTGGGCAGCTTCCTCACGTGGCCACGTCCACTTCTCTGAGCTCTATGGATCTGTCTGAGGCGTTCCCCGTGCTTTGCCACTGTGCCCCACATCGGCAGGAAAGAGCTCAGCACCCTGGATAGGACAGGCAGCTGGCCCTGCCCTGGGCTCCGTGTCCAAACAGGCTGTCTGCTCAGAATGAGCAGGCTCCGCACCTCTGCAGAGCACCTCACACCAAAGTCTCGTGGTGCTTTCTGTCAGCCTGTCTAAGAGTGAGGCGAAGGACTGGGTACCCCCAAGGCCACATGGGGACAACTAGCAGAACGAGGTCCTACTTGTCCATCCATTGGACACTGGGACCCATCCTTGCTCTGCTCTCTCCTGTGCATACTCACCCGCCCTGAGGGCTTGAGCTGTCTGAGGAGAAGTGCCTGCACAGTGGAGGAATAGGAGGCTTCTGGCACCACAACACACACACACACACACACACAGGCCTAGTAACCTGAGCCGTTATTGGCAGCAGCAGTTGGCAGCAAGGGCATCTGCCATAGGCAGAGACCATGTGTGGACCTCAGGGCAGAAATTGGCCCCTAGGGCAGAGGCAGAGGGGATATAACAGGAAGGGCTTGGGCCCCATTGGTACCCCACCAGAGGCTCTGCCCACACATCCCTTTGTTCTGATAGTGCCATCCAACATGTCAGATGGAGAGAAAGAGCTTCTGCCTTGTGGGGCCACACTGGACACCCAGGGCCAGGAGACATGATCTCCAGTATGTGTCAGTGAGGCCCCACTGAGGCCTGAGGACCTAACAGGAGGGTGCTTCCAGGCTGCTTTGGTCTCTCCACTCATGCCTCATTCTAGAACAGAGAGCTGGACACCTACCAAGCACCCTGGCCAGGGGGCTTTCAAAGCCAAAGCCCAGGGCTATGGCACCAGCTCTCCACTTTGGCCTCTTGTTGGCCATTAAAAACAGCAGGGCCTAAGCTCAGGTCTGAACCCTTGGGCTCCCCTTAGTCCTGTATCCTCAGGACAAGACTCCACCCCAGGGATGGGCAGCAGATTAACTAGAATACAAGGCAGGTGCTCAGTTAGTATGTGTTCTCCGTGTGTGCCTCCTGGAGACCAGTGGTGGGTTTGCTGAGTCTGGCAGTATGGCCAAAGCCCCCAGGCAGGTGATTGCTACTCTCTCAGGGTGGCAAGGAGCCACCCTGCCAGCCAGCAGGGAGGAGCCAGGGCGCTGAAGATCAGAACAGCTGCATTCAACTTTAACCCCGACCAAGGGGACACTTGCTGAGCTCTAGCCCTGTCACAGTGCAGCAACAGGAAGACAGCCCCTGTACTGACCAGTGAGGCTGTATGAGAAGGGGACACAGACCGGGTTGTGGGTGTGCACAAGCAGATGGCAGCGCCCTAGGGCAGTGCATCCAGGGACAGATGGCAACAGATGGATGGGAAGTGAGGGTAGGTCCTTGCGGTGGTGGGGAGCCTGGGGGAGAGAAGAGGAAAGTGCCTATGTCGGTGGCTCTGGACACAAAGGAGGTCACACAAAGATGCTTAAGCGGCAAACCCCGGCCTTCTTTCTGAGTACCTGGCTGGTGGGGAACCGAGTATGGACCGGAGTCCAGCCCAGGCCAGGCCAGTCCCTTACCAAGTTAGAGAGCTTTCAGCATGCCTGTCTTGGCCTAGAATGTGGAGGCCATGTATGTTGGCCATCCTCATCCAGGTCCCCCATGGCCCTGAGTCAGTGAATTGTAACTGCCTCCCAGACTTGCCATAAGGAGGTGCTTCCATGGGGCCCAGGCAGCTCCTGAGCCCAGGAGCCATTGTCAGATCCCCTTGCCAAGGAGCAATGGGATCCTCAGCCCCAAGTACCATGCACTGTGGCCCGCAGCCACCTGGCTGACAGGCACATACCAGGACAGGCTATGTGACCCAAGGCCCAACACCCTGCAGCTCTCTTCTTACACAGTGTGAGTGGCTTGCTGAAGGCCATCACCTACCCAGAGGCCCTGCCTCCTCCTGGACACCTTCCTGTCTGCGGGGGGGGGGGGGGGGGAAGGGGGGAGTGTGTGTGTGTGTGTGTGTGTAGCAGAGCATCACACTGTGTGACTACAACAGTAACTCCCATGCCACCAGAGTCCCCGCATGGAGTGTTCCTGAGCCTGCAACGGGAACTGCCAGTGGAGAGTGGAGGGGGAGGGTGGCTGAGTGCTGGGGTCAGGTCCATTGGGATCTCTCTTGACCAGGCCAAGCTGCTGGGCCTATGGCAGCCACAGGCCTGCAAATGTCCCTTGCTGTGAGTGGATTCTGGCACATTGCCCTGATGCTTCTGAGCACAGTCACGAAGAGGCCACCATCTTCCAGTAGACATGCTCACCTGCAGGAGAAAGTTGGGAGGCCCTGAACCCACCTGCAGAAAAATGAGTCCAGAGTGAAACCTGCCTGAAGCTCATAGCTGCAGGCCCAGTCCAGGAGCTTAGTCTAAAAAGGACAGCTGGGTTTTTAATCCAACAAGTGACTTGGAGGTAGAGCTCTGTAGTCACAGTAGAGAGGCCACAGAGAGCAGGAAGGGGGCACTTGGGGAGCTTTTCCCTTGAAAATTAGAACCCTGGAGCCTGTCATCCTCCCTGCTTGGGAGGCTGAGATCTGAGGAATGTAGTTTGAAGCCAACCCTGGGCAAAACTGTTCCAGAGACTCGCTCTCTAACCAGCCAAAAAGCCCGAAGTAGGGGTATGGCTCAAGTGCTACAGCACCAGCCTTGAGCGGAAAAAGCCAAGGAAAGTCCTGGATTCAAACTCCTGTACCAGCACCAAAAGAAAAAGAAACTCTGGACCTTGGGTGTCCTGAGGCACAGGTGAGGCCCGGGCACTCAGGGCCAGCATGCCTTGCTGCGCAGTGGGACATTCTGGAGTGGGCTTCTGTGCTCTCTGCCTTCTGCCCTTCCATAGGCCTGGCCCCTCCAGGTGGAAGCTCTGGGTTACCAGCTTCCACCCTGGACTTCCGGCCCCCGGCCCAACATCTGGGCTGTGTGGTAGGACTAAGAAGGCACTCAGTGAAATAGGGCAGGGTTGAAGGAGTCCCAGCAGCCCTGCTCACTGCACCTGCTTTTGCAGGGGCATCTGGGCCCTGCGAGGATGCGCCCCACCCCGTCTATCCTGCTGCTGTGGCTGTCTGGCTTCCCGCCAGGGTACAGAAGTGATGTGGGGACCACCACAGAGCTGCCATCACTGTTACCCGCCATCTGCCCCGGCCCCCCAGTGCCGGCGGCACAGTCCTATGCTGTGGGATGAGAGAAAAGTCTGTCCGGGAGAAGACCAGAGGAGGCTTGCCCAGGGCCTACCACCAGGGGCTATCTTGGCAGGCCAAAGCCCTAGCTTCTGTGTGTATGTAGTTGCTTGGCCAGGTTGCGCATCTCTGCACTGTGGGTCTGCATGTATCTTCACCAGAGCTCTCTGAGCTTTGGAGGACGTGGCCTTTTAACACTGGCACCCCTTGGCTGTGTTTTGGACGCCCTCAGCTGGTGACAGATCCCTTCACTCAGGGCCGTTTACAGAGGCGGTTGAATCCCCCTGCTGCTCCAGCTCCGGGGCAGTGCCTCTACTCCCATCTGCGCAGATCTCCCTCCCCCACTCAGCTCTGTGGCCTGGGATAGCTGTACAACCTCTCTAGGCTTCAGTGTTCTTATCTGGAAAATGGGTCTCGTTCATGCCTACCTAGTGTCAGTGAGCATCCAGGGCGACCAGGTAAAACCCCAGCATGTCAGTACATTAATTAGTTATTACTGAAAGCTGGTACTGTTGCCCCACCCTAGGGCTCGTCCTCTCCCCAGAAGTGCCAGGGGCTTGGGCTCCTCTTCTCCCTGCTAACCCAGGAACCAGGGCTTCTGCTTCATGGTCCAGTGTGATTGCAGGTGCTCGTCAGTTACATCCGCATTCTAGTTAGTAAGGAAAGCAAAACAAAGGGGTCTCTAAGGATATGGTGCGGGCCAGACCTAATCACACAACTGTACCAGGCTGGGACTCACCTTCTGGGCTTCCTCTTTAGAGACTCATGTGCTGTTCCCTAAACTTGTCTCATGGAGTGTTCATCAGCATAGTGCCCCATCTGTAAGAATTAAGCTTACCTGGTAAACCAAGGACTTTACTGGAAGCTAGGGGGTCTGGGAGTGGTGATTCTGGGTGGCCCTGCCCTAACCAGGGTCTTTGTGTGCCACCCATGCCCCCTGCTGGTGGGATTTGCCCTGGCCCTGCTCCCTGCCCACTGGAGGAGGAATATACCAGGGGCCAAACTGAGGCTGGGGTCCTCAGGGGCCAGGCAACCCTGGGCCAGCCACTCACCTCTTTGGGCATCAAGCCCCTGATGCTCATTTGGCAGCATTACGACTTAATAGGTCAGCTGAGGGCTGCAAGGGCTTGGCTGTCTTCACATTTCCATTCCGAGCTTCCATTCTGGGGCCCTGCCAGGGGCATCCCGAGGCAAAAGGAGAAACCTGAGGGCAGATCTGAGGCAGGCAGGACCCCGTCCCAGGAAGCCGTGGGGAGGGACTGCCCACCCCTCTGCCCACGCTGCACCTGACCCTTGATATCACAAGGCCTGTCCCTCTGCCGTGGTATTTTTGGAAGCAGCTTCGGTTAATCAACAAAAATAGCCACTGCTGTTCTGCGGATGTTACCAGGAGGGCCGACAGCCCAGCGTTTTCCATGCTGCGTTCGGAGAAGGGCTCCCAGCCTGCCGATGGCAGCTCACACTCAGTGGCGCCCACCCCAGCTTGCGAGGTCAGGTGCAAGGAGGTAAGCAGCAGCCTCGCTCAGCGCCCTGCCCCCACAGACTGTGGCTCAGCCTCTCATCCCCTGACCTCCTCCACATCACCACGGCCCCTTCCCACTACAGGAAGGATGGGGAGCAGCCAGGGCCAGCTGCCTTCCAGTGGGACAGGAGCCAAAGTCACATCCACGTTTCTGAGGAGCTCATGGGAACAGACTGGTGCTGCCGAGTGAGTCACGGGACCCTAGGGCCGGCACAGGGTGTGCGTGAAGCAGCTGCCCCTGGGGTTGGCAGCCATCGCACTGATGAAGGTTGCGTGCAGGGAGATTTGTGCCATGGGCTCCCCAGCTCTGGCAACCTCCTGAACACTGTTATTTCCTCCTGTGCTCGACACTGAGGCCCAATCCCTACCCATAGAATCCCTGCCCTGCTGTGAGCTGCCCTGGAGCCTGGCTTGGGGCAGTGGTCAGAATACGCTTGGGAAAGCAGGACATGAGTTGGGTATTCCCACTACCCAAACATTTCTTAGCCACCACTTGCCAGCCTCTGTACTCCTGAGACCCCTTAGAATACAATTCAACGAACAATTCTCTGAGCCAGGCATGGTAACGCACACCAGTCATTTTGTGCAGCTGGCAGGCAGAGGCGGCAAGGTCTGTGACTTCTGGGCCAGCTTGGGCTACATCACAACAGCCTGTCTCAAAAACAAAAATTACCCAGAGTGAACTGTCAGGATCCAGCCTTAATGGTGTAGGCTTTGTCCTCATGAAAGGATCCCAGAAAAGCAAGAATGTGCCTAGGGGGCCACAAAGGTACAGAGCATTTTCACTACATTGACACTGGTAAGAAGGACTCAAGAACAATGGCACTAGCCTCTGGCAAGTATTCCTTAGAGACTGGCTTCATTCTGGCTGTTGATGACAGCAGCCTTTCTCAGGACCTGTTGGTACTGGTAGAAACTTCTGCTTGTATTTCAGAGTCTGAGTTTAGGAATTTGTTGGTTATGCCCTAGAGTGGAGCCAAAAGGCACAGCCTGGGAGGGGTTAGGCCACCTGTGCCCTGGGGGTCCACTACATTTTCTCACCAAGGACCAGTGAGGCCCAGAATGGCAAACCTGAACCCTTTTCTATGCCAACACCCACCCAGGCTGTTTGTGAAGTCACATCATTATTTTATATATATTCAGGTTGAGGATTCCTTATCTTAAATATTTGGAACCAAAGTGTTAGAGTTCAGATTTTAGAATATCTGCATAAGCATACCTGATATCTTGGGGAGGTGACTCCAGGGTAAACGCAGAATCCCTTGCTTCACACACTTGAAGGTCATTTCAGACAGTATTTCAGTGACTTGTGTTTTGACTGTGACCCCATCATATAAGGTCAGAAGTGGAACTTCGCACTGTTGTGTCATGTTTGCATGCAGGAAGTTGCAGGTGTTGGAGCCTTAGAGTCAGAGTTCCAGTGTCGGGAGACTCAATTCGTAATGCATAATTTCAGACAGTGCAAATATATATAAAGAATATGTTAGTCATCCATTTGGACTTTGGAGTTTATATTAAACTTGTAACTTTTCTGTAAGCTTACTTTTTATAACATTGTGAAAGCACCTCTTACTTCACTATTCTGCACCCCTTGTCTCCTATCCTGAGGAAGACAATGAATTACCAGGAGGTGGTTTTCCTGAACCTGTATCATTTTTATACAACACCTTCCTTGCCCTCCAGGATTTTACATGGCAGTGGGTCCCAAAAGATGTTAGAACAGCAGACAGTCACAAAATAACAACAAAACAACAGTAAACCAGCTATAATGAAACCAGGGAGTGATCCAGGCAGTAAATCCTAGGGCTGCCAAGACAAGCTGCAACCCATGCTGCTTAGGTTTTTGAGGTCTTATACTTTCTCTGGAATCTGCGTGCATTTTGCAATCTGAGCCCTATTTGTCCAAGCTTGTTTTTATATGAAACGAGAAGACGCCTTGGTCTGCCCCTGCCTCTGGCCTCAGCTGCAGCACCTCTGCAGTCAGGACTGCATGCCTTCTGGTCTGCACTTGGGAGAAGCACACATGACCTGAGACTGGCCTTTCCCACCAGGTCTGTCACTTCCACCAAGTCCAGAGTACCTGGGGATGTTAGAACTGCCATGCTACATCCCTGAGCCTGGGAACCCTCTGAAGAATGGGAGAAATGCCTGGGGCAATGCCCAGCTGCTGGGCATTATGAAGAACAGCCCTCCACCCCATGTCTGCCATCAAACCTTTATGGGAGAGGTAGGGCCTTCCTTGCCATAGGCCCAAGCACCAGGGCAGGGTCACCACCTCCTACAGTGGGACTACACTGTTGGCCAGCAGTCATTTACACCAGTGAGCCACCATCAGTGTGAATTCACAGACTGGAGTACAAGAGACTTCTAGCACTTTTCTGTCTCTTCCTGTCTGTCTGGTGGCCTCTGTCCAACCTGGCGTGTGGAGGATGGCAAGAGAAATGGGGGACCAATCTCAGTAGTGTCCCTTCACCCCTTGTGGCTCTGGGTAACATGCACTGCCCCAAAATTTCCAGGCTGCTTAGATCAGATGCAGGAGGCAAAGGGCCAGACACAGGCACCCCGCCCCCCCCAAACACACAGAGCTGTAGAGGTGCTGTCTCAGTGGCACCACACATCTTGTCCATTGCTACAGCAGTGGGCCTTCCCAGCACTGGCCACGGTGTGGAAGGCAGCCGAAAGCCCAGGCAGGGCTCTTCATCACCCTTACATGAACGTGTCTCATGCAGGCACACGGTCGGTGTCCTCAGAGACCTGCCATGCCCACCGTGTAGGGCAGGACCGTGCTTTAGCACTGCTCACAAGAGTATCCGTGGCCTGCCGCCCTGACAGCAGAATTTGCCCTGCCAGCCATTGAACAGGATCCCTGGCCCCTGTGCTGGGGAAAGGGAGCCCCAAGAGCAGAACTGCACCTTCTGTCCCTGAAGCCCTAGTATGGCAAGGCCAGCACCAGCTGGAGGCTGAGGCTCCCAGACTCTGTGCTTCCTTCCCAGAAAGCCGCAGAATGGCCAGCCTTGCTAATGTGAAGTTAGTTAACAAACCACAACCAGCCCAGCTGGCCTGGAAACGGGCCACCCTCATCACCTAGAAGGGTCCCTTCCCCCTTCACTGAGACCGCCGGAGCCACCCAGCAAAGTGGCCATTCCTTTCTTTAAAAGATGTCTGGAGGTGGCTGGGGCAGGCTGCAGGCCAAGGAGCCATGGGGACCAAGACTCCTTGTTTAAAGCAGCAGGGTCTCACAGACCACCCTATTGGGTCTTAATTTTTGCCTTCCTTCCCATGTGTGAGCTGTATTCTCTATCATGAAGTGTTTGGGACACACACAAGAGCTTGCAAGTCCACAGTAAACATAGTGATGTAACCCATTGCCCAGCTTGATCATTGAGAGGAGAACTAGTGTCAGCCACATTTGTCCAGGAAAGGGATTGCCATGTGCACTTCAAACTTCCTCTGAAGACCCTCGAGTAACCATTCACAGCCACAGCTCACAAGCAGAAGCTAGGGTCAGTTTTGCCCTCCGTGAGTGGCATGCTCATCTTGCCAGACTTTTCCTTTCTAGTGGAATCATATTGTGTCTGCGTGTGCCTCTGCCTCACGACTGGTGAACTGAAGCATCTCTCCAGAGGCGTTTTTGGCCGGATTCCTCAATGCTGAGTTTCATATTCAGTTTAATTTATACACCTACTTAGTTAGGTTTATGATGAGACATAAAAAATCATACTCTTCTTTCCAATCTCACCAAGGAACCATTTTGTAGCTTTTCTCAGTATTCTTCAGATATTTCCTCTGTGTGTACATTTTTATTTTTTATTTATTTATTTATTTTTGGCTACTCCTGAGGTTTGAACTCAGAGCCTGGCCTCTGACCTTGAGCCTCTCTGTGCTCAAGGAAGGAGTTCTACCACTTGAGCCACAGCACCACTTCTGGCTTTTTTCTGTGTATGTGGTACTGAGGAATCGAACCCAAGGCTTCATGCATGCTAGGCAAGCAAGCACTCTACCACCAAGCCACATTCCCAGCCCTAGTACCCTACCACTTTGAGCCACACCTCCACTTCCCGTGTTCTAGTGGTTAACTGAAGATAAGAATCCCATAATTTCCTGCTCCAGGGGGCTTTGAACCATGATCCTCAGATCTCACCTCCTGAGTAGCTAGGATTACAGGCGTAAGCCACCAGCACTCGGCCTTTGTTTTTTGTTTTGTTTTGTTTTTTTGGTGCCCGTCCTGGAGTTTGAACTCAGGGCCTGGGTGCTGTCCCAGAGATTTTCTGTACAGGGCTAGCACTGTGCCACTTGCCATAGCCCCACTTACGGCTTTTTGGTGTTTACATGGAGTTTAATTCTCTCACAGACTTTCCTGCCCAGGCTGGCTTCAACCCACAATCCTCAGATCTCAGCCTCCTGAGTATCTAGGTGTCCTAAACCGCCACCTGGCCCCTCCATATTTTGAAATAACTTGAATTACTGTTGATTTCAATATCTGTTTTCTGTTATGGTAGATGATGCTTCTCCTTCTCATCCCAAGTAGAGTTCAAGCTCGGGTATCTTATATCAGTATTCACTTTATGATGTCTCCAAAGCCATTATTTACTCCTGAGATTAGTAATATACTTCGTTTTCTTTCTGACATAACTTTTTTCCTGGAGTTAGTCATTACTTGTAAGTTTTTTTTTCTTTTTTTGTTTGCATCGAATAATTTTTTTCCAGCTGATTCCAAGATCTGCCACATGCTCACCATTCTTCTTTTCCCAGATGCTCTGTTATGTTGAGCAATCTGTCCATGCCCCCTTCATTTTTCCTGAAGCCATGCCCCTTTATTTCTGATAGCCTCAGTAAGACACAACTGAATCTTCTCCTGGATTGCAGTTCCTACTCCCTGCCTGTGGTTATTTTCTTGTTTGGGTTTTTTTTGTTGTTGTGCACCTTCAACTTTGTCTTCTTTTCTGCTAAATGAAATATGAATTTCAGCATCTTCCTAAAATAAAGTTCATGGAAGAACAAGTTCCTAAGTTCTTCAATGTCTGAAGGTCTCTATTCTGCCCCCAAAGTTGGCAGATAGTTTGATCTAGGTCATTTTCTCTTCACTTCAAAGACACTGCTTGATGTCTCACCTGGACTTCTGGTTTCTACACCCGCTGGGTCCTGTTCTAACAACCAGTCTTCATTATTTTCCTTTACTCTTCAGTTGTTCCAAAGGTCATCTGTTTATCTGGGTCCAGTCTCCACAATCGTTTGCTCGGCACCGGATGAGCCATTGCCATGGTTTTTCTCATCTTTTCCTGTTACCTCTTCCCACTCTCAGAAGCCTCATTGCGTCACCTTGGAGTCCCTGCAGGACAGATTCTGGTAGGAGTGATGAGGAGAGAGGCCTCTACTCGGAGGCTCAGGGAGATGCTTTCCTAGGCAGTAGCCTGCCTCTGGGCCCACACTAAGTGTGGAGGGATCATGTGACACACCTCTCTGATGGGGGGGACACCCACTGGTGGCCATGCTTCACAGTGATAGTGCCCTCTCCTCTACAAAGCCTATGTTGCTCTTCCCACCTGCATGAGCGTGCCAATGTGGGAGGGCAGTGGAGGCAACTCATGAGGTACAGTGGCCAAAATCCACCCAACCTCCAGGGCCTCGCTGCCCACTGCCTTCTGATGCTGCCCTCTACATTTAGCAGCCAGGCCATCCTCTGAGTGGCATGGTGGATAGGCCTCCCTTACGTAGATGGAGCTGGTAGGAGATGGATACAGGTGATATCCCATCCTGACACCTGGGAGATGAGGCCAGTAGGCCTGTGATCCAGCCCTGACCCCATGTCCCAGACAACTAGAGCAACACTGAGCTGAGCCCTGTCTGAGGGCATCAGTGAGCTCTGGTGGATCCTGTGGCCAGGAGTCATTCAGGATCGCTGGCCCACAGCCTAGGAATACATGTACAGTTTTGCCTCAGCCTGATGGACTGGATATGGACCTAACAGCTAAGTGCCAGGCTGGGCCACCTCAGCAGCTGTGCTGAGTAAGGCAGGGAGGAGGCATCTTCTGTCAGCCTCTCTCTGCCCTATCTCCATCGTCCTCCAGCGGTCCCACTGGAAGGTGTTGGGAATTGAAAGTGCCCAGGTGGCAGAGGGGTCTTCCCGGGCTCCATATTCCCTGTGCTATGTCACGTAGCTGCCGGGCCTTGGCCTTCCCTGTTCCTGAGGGCTGGTGGGGAAGCTGGGGAGAAGCAGGGACCTCTGGCTAAAGGCCCCAAGCTTTGGTTCCCGGCACCCTGGACCGCAGGTGCTGCCCCTGTCTTTGACACAGGGGAGGCCCCAAGACCAGAAAGGCAGGACACCTTGTGGGTCCATCCTGGTACCAGGATTCCTGTCTCTGGCTCACCAGTGTGGAACTGACCACCCAGGGCCTCCTAGGCGCTTGCCCATCCCACAGGCCTCTGTGGGCCACGTCCGCCCTGTCCCAGAAGTGACCTCTGAGCCTGGGGCATTGTCTCCTCGTGGCTCAGACCTGGAGGGAGGGGCGTCTGCTTGGAAACAGCCATTCCCAGAGCCATGTCCCTGTCCCCGCCCAGGGTGCCGTGGCCATGCACACCCGCCTCACCACCCGCCCCCGTCCCCCTCTCGTTGCAGGAAGTTCTACTACATCACGCTGCTGCGCGACCCCGTGTCGCGCTACCTGAGCGAGTGGCGGCACGTGCAGCGCGGGGCCACGTGGAAGACGTCGCTGCACATGTGCGACGGGCGCACGCCGACGCCCGAGGAGCTGCCGCCCTGCTACGAGGGCACCGACTGGTCGGGCTGCACGCTGCAGGAGTTCATGGACTGCCCCTACAACCTGGCCAACAACCGCCAGGTGCGCATGCTGGCCGACCTGAGCCTGGTGGGCTGCTACAACCTGTCCTTCGTGCCCGAGGCGCGGCGCGCGCAGCTGCTGCTGGACAGCGCCAAGAAGAACCTGCGCGGCATGGCCTTCTTCGGCCTCACCGAGTTCCAGCGCAAGACGCAGTACCTGTTCGAGCGGACGTTCCGCCTGCGCTTCATCCGGCCCTTCGTGCAGTACAACAGCACCCGCGCGGGCGGCGTGGAGGTGGACGCGGCCACCGTGCGGCGCATCGAGGAGCTCAACGACCTGGACGTGCAGCTCTACGACTACGCGCGCGACCTGTTCCAGCAGCGCTACCAGTTCACGCGGCAGCGAGAGCGGCGGGAGCAGCGGCTGCGGGGCCGCGAGCCGCGCCCGCCGCACCCCGGGCCACCGCCAGCGCCGCCTGCACGCGAGGACGCCGACGACCCGGGCCGCGCCCCCACCGAGGACTACCTGAGCCACATCCTCGAGAAGTGGTAGCGGCGGGGGCTCTGCGAGGGGCGGGGGGGGCGGCCCGGCGGACGCTCGGGACCCCGCGCGCGGTGGGCTCCCCCCGGGGAGGTGCGCGGGGCGGTGCCCCGCTGCCACAGTCTGGCTGTCCGTCCATCCGCGTACAGAGCGCGGTGCGTCAGCGAGAAGCCGCTAGACAGGAGCCTTAGACCCGGGGGCGGGGGGTCCCGGGGCGGGGATGGGGGGTCCCTGTCCTCACGCAAACTTGTGTAGGCTTGCGGAGGACACGGAGAGAGGACACGCAGGGCCAGAAGCGGGTCCCACGCCAACTATGCACGCACCCCGCGCTCCCCCAACCGACCACCTCCACACCAATGCCCACCCTTGGCCTCTTGAGGCCCCCGGGCCTGGGACATGATCTCTCCGGGGCGCCCCAGATCCCATTCACAGCTGCCTCAGGATCAGGAGCCACCCCAGCTGAAACTGTCCCTGGACAGCCCTCTCTCCTTTTGACCCACGGTCAAAACCCACGATCCAGCCTGGCTTTGGGGGTTGACCATCCAGGCAGACCTAGCTCAGATAGGGAATAGGTACCAAGAATCCCTTCTAGCCCTGTTCTTAATGGTCCTCGGTTCACACAGAGGTGTGTGGCTCTAGCACCCAATCACTGGGATATTAATTAACTCAAGGCCTCTACCACCCCTCCCATGGCCTCGGGTGTGAAAGTACAGGCGAGCTTCCATTGGCTGGAACGCAGACCACAGCCTGCCTGAGCCATACCCTGGGACCTCGGTGGTTCCAGATGGTTACAGGGACCCCCACTGAGCCAGTGTTGATGGAGACTGAGTGGGACCCTCCCTGCATTTCCCCCGCCCCTCACAAAGACCGGCCAGGCCCTGCTCCCAGCAGCCCTAGGGGCTGGTAGTGGTCTTACTAGAAGCCATGTATCCACTGAAAGCATTGCCCATGCCCTCCAAGCGGCCTAGACCACCCCACCACAGAGCAGCAGAGACCCTGGCTCTTCAGAGGCTGTGTGCTTGGAAGGTGAGGGCTGACCCCAAGGCAGGACTGGACCTCCCCTCCCTGGTTTAATTTCAGCCACCACAGATGGGGAAAGGGCCATCCGTAACACACACAAAGCCTAGGTATTGGCAGGTGCAGATGCCCTGGGGCAGGTGGCTTAGTCCTCATTTGTCTGGCACAGAGGCTCCACACTCAGGCTTCCTACACTGGCCACTGCACCATGGGGTCCACAGGCAAGCTGGGCTCTGGACTGCCAGCATCCAGCCCAGGGCCACCTCTCTGGAGAGAGGTCACCCTGAGAAGGCAGGTGCCCAGGTGAACTAGAGGTGTGGCTCTTGGAAAGGGAGGTTGAAGTCCTTGTGGGGGGATTCTCTCCAAGGCTCATCTTCAGGTCGCCACTCCCAGCAGCAGGGTGGGTTGTATCTGTAGGACTCAACACAGGCCATGTGGGGTTCTGAGGCCTCCTGTCAGGAAGTGGGCACTTGGTCTCAGGTAGCCCTGTCTTGTGGGCTTCTGGTATACACAGCCAGAGGTAGGATGTTTTGTACATACTGGAATGTGTTCTGACATGCCCCACCATCCCAACTCATGGAAGCACGGGTCTCTCCTCAGTGCTGCTGCAATTGGAAAATGATCTCGCCTCAGGCCAGACCCGTGCCGGGGTCCCTCAGCCCTAGGCTGTCCAGCCCAGCTCTGCTCAGGCCACCTGCTCTGGGGCAAGTTTCCCTGTACCCACAGCATCTCCTCAGAGATGCTGTCAAAGGGTAGGGTGCCCCCCCCTCCGGCTGTGAGGAGCCCTCCCTAGTGCTGAGAGGACAGAGGCAAACAGAAGGCCGACAGTCTGGTCACCAGGCACCCTGTGGACCTGCAGACGGCCCTCCTGGAGGAAGAAGTCAGGACAGCAGGACAGCTGTCCAGGCAGCAAGTCTGTGAACCTTTTGGGAACTGGAACTGTTTAACTTGAACCCAGGAGCATTTAAAGCTTTATTTATTTATAGCTTCTTATTAAAAAAAAAAGTGTTGGGAAGAAATTTTTTGGTTACAAAAATGAATCGATGATGACATAGCCAGTCATAATCACCTAATTGTTTTTGTTTAGGTCAAGAATGAATGTTAGCAGATGAAATAAACCCTGGAAAGGACTCTGTGTGCTGTGGTGTGTAGTGGTGTCCAAGTCCTTGCATGGGACAGTGGCAGCCTGCCCTGCAAGATTCTCAAAACAGTGTCCTAAGCTGGGCACCTGTGGCTCATGCTTGTAATCCTAGTTATTCAGGAGGCTGAGATCTGAGGCTCAAGATTCAAAGCCAACTTGGGCAAAAAAATCTAGGAATCATAATTTCCAAATAGCCAGCAAAAAGCTGGAAGTGGTGCTGTGGCTCAGCTGGTAACACACCAGTGTCCTGGGCACAGGCCGGGGCATAGAGCCACATTCTGGGTACGTGCCTGAGAGGAGACACTCCCATGTGTGAATGGTTCACCAGGGCAGACGGCCCAGTGGGACAGCAGTGTCACCGTGTTACCCTGCAGAGGTAAGTCTGTCAGAATACTTCGTGACAGCACAGAAGGCGGAAGCAGGCTGAGCAGGGTATGAGCAGCAGGAATATTGAGGGCCGTCACCGCATCTGTAGTGGTCTCTTGCATTTAATTTGGAGAGATCTCAAATGACGTGGTAGAACAGCTCATAGACATCTGCTCAGAGGCTCAGTGCTGTCCCTGTTCTATTGCCAAATACTTTTTTCCACCTATTGGATGAGTTACAAAGAAAGGAGCTTCATTTGGCTCATGATCCTAGTCCGAAGTCCAGAGGCCTCTTCTTGCTGGCACTGCCCTTCTGCCTCATGGCGCAGGGCATCACGTGGTAAAAGGTGTAGCTGCATATGTACAAGCATGAGTCCTCTATTTTCTAACAGAGCCACAAGGATTCAGTCCTGGGCACTCCCCTAGGGCTATCCCGAATCCTTCTCCCCTCCTGGAGGCCCCACCTCCAAACGCCAGTCAGACTCACTTTCCTCCCAGTCAGGCTTAAACTCCAACGTGAGCCTTGGGGCCACACCAGCCAGGCTCAGACCCTAGCCAGTTCTTAGCCCACATTCACCTGGTATTTTACTCTGTGCTTAAACTTGCCATCTGTCTACTACACAAGTGCACCTGCGCACTTACCTATTCCTGACATATTTGGAAGTAGGTGGTGGCTATCAAAATATCTCATATTCATCTCTTGAGGATAACATTCTGCTACATAGCTCAGGTCCAAAATTTAATACCAGCACCCTATTACTAATACACAATCTATGTCAGGTTTTTCCCTAGTCTCAATGGTACACTTCAAAAATCTCTTGCTATGCAGGACTGCACACTGCTTCCTGCTCCTGTCTTCTAACCAAAGCCATGCATCCTCCTGGGTTTTGCATTTTTCAGCATTGTTTTGTTGTTTTTAGCCAACATAAGCCAGCTGTCCCTTAAAAGTTCTGCACACACCTGTTTCCTTGTGATCATGACCAGATTCATCAGCCATCTTGGATTCCAGTGCCACACCAGAGAAGGTGCTTGAGGCCTGGTCTGTAGGGTTTGGGCTCTGTGGAAGGAGCAGGGAAAAGCCCTGCTTCCTCCTGCTGTCTGTGGAGGAGGAGGACTGCCAGCAGGGAGCCCAGTCTGGTTACCTGGGCAGAGGTGAACACTTGCTGCTGACATTTAGCCTTCAACCCCTAGCTCAGTCACAAATATTTTTATTTGGTTTGGTCTGGGGGCGGGGCAATGCTGGGAACGGAACTTGAGGCATAGACACATCACTTGAGCCATAGCTCCAGCCCTTTCATTTCACTTGCTTTTTAGACCAGGTCTACTTGGTGTCATCACCAGCCTCAGACCTCAGTCCTCCACATTTCACCCCCACCCCTCCCAGAGTAACAGATGATAAGCATGTGCCTTCCCATTACTGAGCAAATGGGTCCATCTAAGGGAGGAACAGCAAGAGCCTTAAGAGGAAAAACCCATGGGCTGGGAAGATGGCTCAGTGGTAGAGTACTTGCCTTGCATGCATGAGGCCCTGGCTCCGATTCCTCAGCACCACATAAGCAGAAAAGGCAGGAAGTGGCGCTGTGGCTCAAGTGGTAGAGCGCTAGCCTTGAGCTGAACTGCTGAGGGGCAGTACCCAGGCCCAGAGTTCAGGCCCCATGACAAAGAAAAAAAGAAGAGGAAAAGCCCTAGGAAGATCTCCGAGTTCCCCTCAGCTGTACACATACCTCATTCAGAAGTCCCTTGGGAATCCTGTGGAACAGCCCTCAGCCTGACTACACCCTCAGCCCCAGAGGAAAGGGTCCTCCGTTTTGCTAGCTGTATTCAACTCTGTAGGGCCAGTATTGTGATCAAAGGCAAAAAAGCTAGCCTGAAACACCTCCCTCAACCGGGGAGCTCCATATTTCTCCTAATGTTTATAAAGTTGAGGGCCACTTCCCGGTCTGCCTGAGCCAGACCCATGCCAGCATTCTCCCTGTCAGCCTCATAGCTGCGTCCTACCTATCACTGTCACACCAGTGTCCTCACTGCCACCCTCACACTAATGTTTTGTCTGTCCTTCATAACTCAGCTGGTGCACCATAACAGGACCCTGCTATATAGGTGACAACGCCCCAGCCCCCCACCCAGCCAGGCCTTTACCTCAGGAGCTGGGGTCCTGGAGAGCCAGGAGAAGGGTCCCAGAGGATTGACTGACACCCAGATCTGTCCTACCCACCCTTCATCCAGAGCCTGCTCATCCCACACAGCTCGGTGCCCCCGATGGGTGACAGACACTTCTAGATTTTCCCTCCCACTGCACTGAGCTCCCTAACCAAAGCAGTCCTTTCAGGGAACATGGGACCCAGGGCACCCCCACGTGAGCAGTGACAGGCAGCTCTGCCCTTCCCCACTCCCAGGCATGCTGGGCCACCTGGGTGGCCTGTCCCTCTGGTGCTGCTCTGGGCCCCCACCTCAGCCCACCTTCCTGGCTGGTTGTGTGCAGGGAGGCCTACCTTACCTACAGTCCCAGCTCTGCCGGCCCCGGCCAGCTCTCTAGGCTCAAGTACTGCCTACCTCTCAGCTTCCTCCACTCAAGCGCTTACCCCAAGCCCAGGCCATGGACGCAGGTCTCAGCTTCCAGTCTCTACCCCCACCCTACCCCACCCCACAATAGCTTTAGTTCCACATCCTGCTGACCCTTCTTTGCCTCCTAAGAACCATGTGTCTCAGTGTGATAGGCAGTCTGGAGATTGAAAGACTCTTCTTTCCTGAACGACAGAAAAGCCATGCATTCAAGACCCAGAGACCGAGACTAGGGAGTTGGCTCCAAGCTAGGTCCGGCTCAGTGGCCTTCTTTGTCCCCATGGTGCCACCCTGCCCCCAGAGGCTCCATCGGCCAGCCCATGGAGCGCCAGCCAGTCTGCTCCTAATAGTGGAACCCACAGCTTGGCACTTGGTGGTCTCCTCTCCAGAGGGTGACTGTGGAGGCCCAAAGCCAGGAGCCGGAAGAGCTCAGAGTGGCCCTGGCTCTGTCAAGAAGGACTTCCAGAAGGGAAAAATGGAGAAAAGGAGGGAAGGAATAACATGGTCCGAAAAGAAAGGTGCTCATTACTTGTGTAACTGTAACCCCTCTGTACATCATTTTTATAATAATTTTTTTTAAAGCAGGCCAATGAAGACTTCTGCACAATCAACACATTCTTGTCTGGGAAGCAGCTTGGAACCAGGCTGAGCCTGCATTCAGACCCCTGAGTGGAGAGCAACCAGACGACACTGCGCTTTCAGCTCGCTTGTCCAGCAGGAAGGATTGAAATGTACATATTCCGGAGAGCCTGCTACTTATCCCTGATGGTTGCTCCCCCTGCTTCCTTAATAGTTGAGCTTCAGTGTGTCTGTGGGAAGACAGACAATCAAGATAGAAACTCTACTTCCCAGCACCTTCTGAAATGAGACATGACTGCATCTCCACCCTCTGACCAACAAGCACACACAAAATGGTACATGTACCTCAAGGAAACAATCTTGGAAGAGGAGCAGCAAGTCCTCTGCTTTTCCTACTACCTGTCAGACACCAATGGCTCACCTCTGTAATCCTACCTAGTTAGGAGTCTGAAATCTGAGGAGATTGTGGTTCAAAACCAGCCCAGGCAGACACATCTGAGAGATTCTTATCCCCAATTACCCAGCAAAAAGCCAGAAATGGGTATATGACTCAACCAACTGGTGGAACTCTAGCCTTGAGCAACAGTTTCATCACCCATATCCTGAGCTCAACCCCCAGTACCAGACAAAAATAAAAGATCAGTCTACCAGGAATATTTAAGAATCCTAAATATGTATACAGCAGACAACAAGAGTCTCAAAACACATCAACTTAAACCTAGGCTCAGAGCTGGGCACTGCGATTCATATGTGTAATTCCAGTCACTTGGGAGAATAAGATCAGCAGGATTGTGATTCCAGGACAACATGGACGAAAAAAAAATCTGCAAGAATCCCTCTTTATTGAAGAAGCTGGGTGTGGTGGCATTCACCTGTCATCTCAGCTATGATGGGAAGTCTGAGCATGTGCCTAAACCCCGCAGGGCACCGGTGGCTCACACCTCGCTACTCAGGAGGCTGAGAGCTGAGGATCATGGTTCAAAGCCAGCCTGGGCAAGAAAGCCTGTGACACTCTTATCTCCAATAAACCACCAGAAAACCGGAAGTGGCACTGTGTCTCAAGTGGTAGAGCAGTGCTAGCCTTGAGCTGAAGAGCTGAGGGACAATGCCCAGGCCCAGAGTTCAAGCCCCATGACTGACAAAAACAAGCAAAAAGCAAGACGCTATCTCAAAAATAATGTGTGAGGGGTTGAGGGACTTATCTCAGTGGAAGAGCACTGGCCAAGCAAGCGCAAGGCCCTCAGTTCAGTCCTCAGCTCTGAAAAAATAAAAGTAATGAGTAAAATCAGAATATACAAGGAGTTCAAAAAACTAACCCTCTCCCTGCCAAAGTCAATAATAATGGGCAAAGAAATGAAATGGAGACTTCTTAGAAGTAAAAATGGCCAATAAACACATGAGGAAATGCTCAACATCCTGAGCATTATAGAAAATGTAAATCAAATCTTTGAAGGAGTCTTCCAACAAGGAAAAGCTCAGGTCCTGGCTGAATTCTTTAAGATTTTTGTTTGTTTTTGTTTGTTTGTTATTGGTCGTGGGGCTTGAACTCAGAGTCTGTGTACTGTCCCTGGTTTTTTGTTTTGTTTTGGTTTGGTTTGGTTTTTGGGTTTGGGTTTTTTTTGCTCAGGGCTAGTGCTCTACCACTTTGAGCCACAGTGCCACTTCTGGTTTTATGGTGGTTAATTGGAGACAGTCTCAGGAACTTTCCTGCCTGAACTGACTTCAAACCACAATCCTCAACTCTCAGCCTCTTGAGTAGCTAGGATTACAGGCACGAACCACTGGCAGCTGACATTCTGTAGGCTTTTGAAGTTGAACTAACACCAGTACACCTCAAACTTTCCCATGAAATAGAAACAGAAAGATCAATTCCAAACTCATTTTATGAAGCCAGCATCATACTCATTCCAAAACCAGATAGGGATCCAATAAAAAGAGAGAGAGAGAGAACTATAGATGAACTCTGATGAACTAAGACACAAAGGTCTTCAATAAAAATACTAGCCAATAGAATTCAGCAACTAATCAAAAAATCATACATTATGATCAAGTGGGGTTGATCCCAGAGATGCAAACTGGTGGGGTTTATCCCAGAGATGCAAACTGGTTTAGCATACATAAACCAATAAACGTAATACATCATATTAACAGAGTCAAAAACAAAAACCACGTTATCATCACATTAGATACAGAAAAAGCCTTCAATAAAATCCTAAATCCATTCATGTTAAAAGCTCTGGAGAAGGTAGGAATAGAAGGAACATACCTAAAAATAATACAGGCCAGATATGGCAGACCAATCATAATGAATGGGTAAAAAAAACATTTCCTCTAAAATCAACAACAAGGCAAGGATGTCCATGAAGCCCAATTTACTTCAGTATAGTTCTGGAATTCCTAGCCAGAGCAGAAAAGCAAGAAGAAGACATAAAAGAGTTTCATATAGGGAAAGAAGAAAGCAAACTATCCCTATTTGCAGATGACATGATTTTATACCTAAAGGATCCAAAAGACTCCAGTCTCAAGCTTCTAGAACTGATCAATAACTTTGACAAAGTAGTAGGTTACAAAATTCATCTACAAAAATCAGTAGCTTTTCTGTATACCAACAATGTACAGAGAGGGAAATTATGAAAACAATTCCATTTATAATAGCTTCAGAAAAAAAAACTAGGAATAAAGCTAACCAAGGAAGCAAAAGACCTTTAGAGTGAAAACTATAAAAATCTGAAGTAATAAATCAAAGATGACATCATGTTCATGAATAGGTAGAATTAATATTATAAAAGTGGCCACACTACAGAACTTAAAAAATGGCAAAACCTCCCATGCTCCTGGA
Source organism: Dipodomys merriami (assembly GCF_024711535.1). NCBI lineage: Eukaryota > Metazoa > Chordata > Mammalia > Rodentia > Heteromyidae > Dipodomys > Dipodomys merriami. Next base: position 7,565,192 of record NW_027205381.1, read on the forward strand.
TTGGAAAGATTAACATCGTGAAAATGGCAATACTTCCCAAGGCTATCTACAAATTCAACGCAATACCTATCAAAATTCCAACCTCATTCTTCAAGGAAATAGAAGAGGCAATCCAAAAATTAATATGGAACAATAAAAGACCTGTAATAGCAAAAACGATCCTCAACGGAAAGAACACTGCTGGAGGAATATCAATACCAAACTTCAAACTCTACTATAAAGCCATAGTAATCAAAACAGCTTGGTATTGGCATAAGAACAGACCTCAGGACCAATGGAATAGAATTGAAAACCCAGAAATGAACCTACAGACCTATAGCCATCTAATCTTTGATAAGGGAGCTAAAACAATAGAATGGAAGAAAGACAACCTCTTCAGTAAATGGTGCTGGCAAAATTGGTTAACTACATGTAGAAAACTTAAGCTAGATCCTTATATATCACCCTGCACCAGAATCAACTCCAAATGGATCAAAGACCTTGAACTCAAAGCAGACACTCTGAAAACATTACAGGATGGAATAGGAGAAACCCTAGGTCTCCTTGGCTCAGGCCGAAATTTTCTGAATAGAGACCCAGAAACACAACAAATCAAAGAAAGGTTGGACAAATGGGATTGCATAAAGTTGCAGAGCTTCTGCATGGCAAAGGACATAGCTAGCAAGATCAATAGAAAGCCCACGGATTGGGAGAAGATCTTTACTAGCCATACAACGGACAAGGGTCTCATATCTAAAATATTCTTGGAACTCAAAAAATTAAACCCCCCAACAACAAATCCTCAAAGAAACAACTGCCCAATAAATAAGTGGGCGAAAGACTTAAAGAGAAACTTCTCTGAAGAAGAAAGAAGGATGGCCAATAGACACATGAAGAAATGTTCAACATCCCTAGCCATAAAAGAAATGCAAATCAAAACAACATTGAGATATCACCTCACTCCAGTTAGAATGGCAAAAATCAAGAACTCTAACAACAACAGATGCTGGAGGGGATGTGGACAGAAAGGAACCTTACTTCATTGTTGGTGGGAATGTAAACTTGTTCAACCACTTTGGAAAGCAGTATGGAGGTTCCTCAAAAGACTTCACATAGAACTCCCCTATGACCCAGCAATCCCACTTTTGGGCATTTACCCAAATGTTTACAAACAAGACCACACTAAAGCTACCAGCACAACTATGTTTATTGCAGCATTATTTACCATAGCTAAGATATGGAACCAACCCAGATGCCCCTCAGTAGATGAATGGATCAAGAAAATGTGGTATATATACACAATGGAATTCTATGCCTCCATCAGAAAGAATGACATTGCCCCATTTGTTAGGAAATGGAAAGACTTGGAAAAAATTATATTAAGTGAAGTAAGCCAGGCCCAAAGAAACATAAGTCCCATGGTTTCCCTTATTTGCAATAACTAGTATATGTCTGAGTCAAGCAGAAAAGGTTAGATAAGTTGATGTTAGGGAAATGAACCCTAAGATATGTATTCAAATGTTTTTCTTCTTTCATAGGATTGTCTCTAACACATTTATAAGATTATTTCTTTGTTGCTTTGTATGTCCCTCCCCCATGGTATAACCCCTGCTTTCACTGTATTTGATGTTGGTATAATTTGTGGAGGGAAGGGAAAAAACAAATCATTTAAATAGGGATACAGGTGGACTCATTGCAACAATGAGATGTATAAGTCGTTATGTCAAAAATGAACTTTACAACTATGGTGGGGGGGAGGGGGAGGATGGGGGTAGGGGGAAGAGGATCGGGTGGGGGGGTGAGGGGAGGATGGGAAGGGATGGGAAGGGGAAACAAAGGAGGAGGCTACAATGCTTGATAAGAAACGTACTCATTATCTTGCCCATGTAATTGTAACCCCTCTGTACAGTATTTTCACAATAAAAAAAAAATAACTAAAAAAATCAAGAATCCCTAGAAATATTTTTGAAAATATAAAGATTATTTTAAAATTAATATGAGCCACGGGCTGGGAAGGTGGCTCAGTGGTAGAGCGCTTGCCTTGCATGCATGAAGCCCTGGGTTCGATCCCTCAGCACCACATAAGCAAAAAGAAAAAAGCCGGAAGTGGCGCTGTAGCTCAAGTGGTAGAGCACTAGCCTTGAGCTGAAGAGCTGAGGGACAGCGCCCAGGCCCAGAGTTCAGGCCCACGACTGGACCCCTCCCCCCAAAAAATTAATATGAGCCAGGCATAGAAAGCTCCCATCTGTAATCCTAGTTAGTCAGGAGACTGGGATTTGAGGATCAGGCTTAGAAGTCAGCCTGGGGAGGAAACTCCATGAGACTCACATCTCCAATGGGTAGGAAAGTCCATGAGACTCACATCTCCAATTAACCACCAGAAGGCTGGAAGTGGAACTGTGGCTTAACTGGTAGAACACTAGCCTTGAGCAAAAAAATAAAGGACCCAGACCCCGAGTTCAAGTCTCAGTATAGGCCCAAAAGTTAATTAATTATTATTAAATAATAAAATTCGTATGGAAAGGCAGAGGAACTAAAATAACCTAAAGCATTTTGATGCTTTTAGGGCTGAGAACTAGCAGGAGGCAATCAGGCTAACAAGAAGAATGAAAGAAAATGAATACATTGAAAGTTATTTGCAGTTATGAAAACAGAATTATGAGAGTTTTTTAAATGGTCTCAAGAAGAGAATAAAGGAGATGGAGAATGATGTAGGGGGTATGATTGGTTGGAACAGATTCTAAACATGTGTGGAAATGTACCAATGAAATTCTGTAAGCTGAAAAAAAAATAAGAGAAGTCACTATTCTATATTAAAACTAACTATACAACTACAATAATGAAAACCATGTGGTACTGGCAGAAAGCAAGACATAAAGTGCAATGGAATCATCTTTGAAAACAAATAGAAATGATAGACTCACACAATGAGTCCCAAGTGAACAACCACCCGCAAGAGCAAACAGCAGAAGAAAACAGCTTGACCTACGTCTCACACTTCATAAAAATTTAATTTAAAATTAGCCATGAATTTGGATATAAAGTAATGAATAATTCTGGGGCTGGGTAGCTTGTGGTAGAGTTTATGTTTACCATGCTTAATCCCTAACACTGAAAATCAATTGTGTGTGTGTGTGTGTGTGCGTGTGTGTGTGTGTGTGTGTGTGTGTGTGTGTGTGTGTGTGTGTGTGTGTACATGCGTGTGTATGCGAATGATGGTCCAAGGGCTTGAACTCAGGCCTGGGTGGGCACTATCCCTGAGGTTTTTTTGACTCAAAACTAGTGCTCCACCATTTTAGCCACAGCTCTACTTCTGGCTTTTTGGTAGTTATTGGATATAAGAGACTCACAGACTTTCTTGCCTGCACTGGCTTTGAACTAGTAGCCTCGGATCTCAGCCTGCTGAGTATCTAGTCAATATTGTTAAAAATAAGTTTTAGAGAAAAACAAGAAAGTCAATTGGAATGAGAGTTCTTAGACTTGGCACTAAAAGCACAAAGAAAAGCCAGATACACTAAACTTCATCAAAGGGAAAACTTTGCTGCACTAAAGCAACAGATCAGAAATAGAACTGTGGCTCAAGTGGTAGTGTACCAGCCTTTGGGGGAAAATGCTAAGGGACAATAGCCAGGCTCTGAATCAAGCCCCAGTATCAACACAAAGAAATAAAAAGAAAAGAAGTTTAGTAGGAGAAGCCAAGCTACAGACTGGGAGAAGATATTTGCAAACCATACAGGCTACAGACTTAGATCTAGAGTAGATACGCCACTCTGAAGAACTAACTATATAACATGAGCCCACACCAAAACCTACAAACAATCCAGTTAGAAAACAGGCCAACACAGGGAAGGGACGGGCGCTCTGCAGCACTGCCACTAGGTAGGTGCCGAGGAAGAACTGCTGTGGTTTGGAAGCAGCCGGAGTTCATCCCTCAAGGGCTCCTCTGTCATTTTGTCTTCACTGTGGCTATGTTAAGAGGAGGAACCAAGTGAGAGGGAGGTACTTTGGGCTTAGGAGCTCCATCCTCAGAGACGATTAAGGTAGTTTTCCCAAAGAAGTTAGTTGTTCTAACAGAGCAAGCCCCCTCCTCTCCCTAGTTCTGGCTTTCTGTCTGTCGGGGTGATCTTTTCCTTTCACACATTCTCCTGCATAGGCTGCTCCCCTTGACATCATCTGCCATGAAGCCCTCCCCAGAGTGGAGCCTTGGATCCTCCAGAACTGTGAACTCAATAAACCTCTCTTCTTTATAAACTTAGCCTGCCTCAGGTGTTGCATTATAACAAATCCCAAACTAATACTTCCTACAATCAAGTATCACTACACATTTGTTAGAATAAACTGAAAAACAGTGACAACACCGCATGCTGGCAAGGAAGCAGAGAAGCAAGGCCTCTTATGTTTCTGTTGGGGATGGAAAAGATTACAGCCAATCTGGAAAAGAGTTTGAAGTTTTCTTATAAACCTGCACATTTACTTATAAAGCAATCCAGCAAGCATGCACTTGGACACATATCAAAGAAATCAAAATTTCACACAAAACCTGTGCCCAAATGCTCATTCAATTTTATTCATAATATTAAGAATCTGAAAATATCTCATTTCCTTCAATGAACAAATGGCTTTAAAATCTCTGGTATACGCATACAGTGGATTGCTGTACAGTAAGAAAAAGAAACAAACTATTCATGCAATAACCTAGTGAGTTTCAAGGAAATTATGTTGTTGGGTTTTTTTGTATGTGTGCTTGAACTCAGGGCCTGGGTGCTGTCCCTGAGCTTCTTTTGTTCAAGGCTCCATTTCAGGCTTGGGCTGCCTTCAAACCACAATCCTCAGATCTCAGCCTCCTGAATAACTAGAATTACAAGTATGAGCCACCAGTACCCAACAAGAAATTATGTTGTTTAAAAAGTCAATATAGAAGCCGGGTGCTGGTGGCTCACGCCTGTAATCCTAGCTACTCAGGAGGCTGAGATCTGAGGATCACGGTTCAAAGCCAGCCCGGGCAGGAAAGACTGTGAGACTCCTATCTCCAATAAACCACCAGAAAACCGGAAGTGGCGCTGTAGCTCAAGTGGTAGAGCGCTCGCCTTGAGCTGAAGAGCTGAGGGACAGCGCCCAGGCCCAGAGTTCAAGCCCCACGACCGACAAAAAAAAAAAAAAAAAAAAAAAAAAGTCAATATAGAGAGTAGACATCAGGAGGCTGAAGTCTAAGAATCATGGTCAAAGCCGGCCTGTGCAAGAAAGTCTGTGAAAGTCTTATATTCAGTTAACTAGCAAGAAGCCAGAAATGGGGATGTAGCTCAAGTGGTAGAATGCCAGTCTTGAGCAAAAAAAAAAAAAAAACTAGCCTTGAGTTCAAGCCCCTGTACACACACACACACACACACACACACACACACACACACACACACACACACACACACACACATACACAATTAAAAATCAAAGAGAAAGATTATAAGATATAGCTGGGTGCTGCTGGCTCACACCTGCAATCCTAGCTACTCAGGATGCTGAAGCCTGGAGGACTAATGCTCAAAGCCAGACCAGGTTGAATTTCCTAAGAGACTCCATCATCACTTCACCAGCAGAAAATCAGCTGGAGGCATGGCTCAAGCAGTAGAGTGCCAACCACGGAGCAAACAAGCTGAGTGAGAGCAAGAGGTTCTAAATTCAAACCTGGAACTGACACACACAGAAAAAATAAAGACGATAAGGTATATAGAGCCAAAGTGTATGTGATGACATTTGGGAAATGAGCAAACTGCAGAAATAAAGTACGGATTCATTGGAGGTGTCCTGGAAGCTGATGCTGGGAGGGAGCAAGCCAGTCTGTGAGGTGAACTGTACAAGAAGCAGAGAATGGTCAGTGGTTGTCCCTGGGACCATAATGGTGAAGGGGGCCTGAGGGACTTGTGTTTCTGCTGGGTGGTGTTCCACAATGCCCTGGTGTAACACAGCCCTGAGGCTACAAGGCAGCCATTGGCAGTGGCCTTTTTCCCCACCACACCTATCCAGCCTACCTCAATGCCTGCAGGCAAAGATGTAGTGTGACTGAAAGGTTTATTCCCTATTGGAGGAAGCAAAAACTTGTATGTATATAATAAAGAAACATGTATAACATATATATATGTATATATATATATATATATATATATATATATATATATATATATATATATGAAAAAAGTTTGGAGGTTGTTTTTTCCTTTCCTGAGATGAAGTGATTACAGACATTTCACAAAATTCACAGGTGATATGTACATTTCTTTCCTTTTGCATAGCGTAAGATGTTCCCACTTTCCCTCTCATTTCTTCCCTTTCATCGCTGCTCTTGAATTGCTTAGTTCACTTTCATCCATGTCCACTGCAGCTGATGGGCCCCTCTGTTGTATTTTTCCCATTTCCCTCTGATTCTGTTTCCCTCCTACATTTCCTCAGCTGTGCACATGTATATACCATAGATGAGGTCAAGAACATGGGATCATCTAGAAATGATATGACAAATTAAGAAGAGGTCCTTTCAAGAGGAAGTGTACTCATTACCTCACTCATGTAACTGTAACCCTCTGTATAGTATCTTTACAATAAAAAAATTTAAAAAAAAAAGAAGAGGTCCTTTGTTTCTTGAGTCCTGTTTACTTTGTCATATCTCCTTGCATTTAGAATTTAACGTCTACATATCAGGGAGATCATGTGCTGTATCTCACTCAACACTTGTTCCAGTTTTATCCATTTCCCTGTGAATGCCATTATTTTGTCCTTTCTAATGGCTGTGTAATATTCCATTGTATATAGGTACCATAATTTTTGGATCCATTCATCTGTAGTGGGGCATCTGGGTCGTTTCCATATCTTGGCTATTGTGAACTTGGCTCTTACATTTCCTTTATGGCCAGGGATGGTGAACATTTCCTCATGTGTTTCTTTGCCATTTTTAATCTCTTCTTTTGAGAAGTCTCTCTTTGGTCCCCTTGCCCACTTAACAATTCATTTGTTAGATTTGGGAGGAATTATTTTCTTGAGTTCCCTGTATATACTGGATATTAGGCCTTTGTCTGATATACTGCTGGTAAATAACTTTTCCCAGTCGGTTGGTTGTCTTTCTAGTTTGGTTTCTATGTCTTTAGCTGTGCAGAAACTTTTTATTTTAAGGTAGTCCCATTTGTTGAGTCTCTCTCCAATTTGTTGTGACCCTAGGACTCTGTTCAGGAAGTTCCTGCCTGTGTCTATAAGTTCAAGCGTCTCTCCTACTCTGTCCTGCAGTAGTTTCAGAGTTTCAGGTTTAATGTTAAGGCCTTTAATCCATTTTGAGTTGATGTTAGTGTGTGGTGATGGCTGGGGTCCCCTTTTAGTTTCTGCATGTGGCTGCCCAGTTTTCCTAGTACCAATAGTTGAAGAGGCTGTGTTTCTTCCACTGTATGTCTTTGGCTTCTTGGTCAAATATCAGCTGACTATAAGTATGTGATTTTATTTCTGGATCTTCTAATCTATTCCATTGGTCTTCAGGTCTGTTTTTGTGCCAGTACCAAGCTGTTTTTGTTATTATGGCTCTATAGTAGAGCTCGAAGTCTGGTATTGTGATCCCTCCTGTATTGTTTATTTTGCCTAGAATTGTTTTGGCTATTCTAGGTCTTTTGTTGTTCCATATGAATTTTTGGATTGTTTTCTGTATGTCAGTAAAGAACGTCATTAGGATTTTGATGGGGATTGCATTCAATTTGTGTATCATTTTTGGCAGTATGGCCATTTTCACTATATTAATTCTGCCTATTCAAGAACATGGAAGGTCCTTCCATTTCCTGGTATCCCCTATGATTTCTTTCTTTAGATTTTTGTAGTTTTCACTAAATAGGTCCTTCCATCTTTGGTTTGGTTAATTCCTAGGGTTTTTTTTTATTTGAGGTTATTATGAATGGGGTTGTTTCCCTGATTACCCTTTCTGCTTTTACATTGTTGGTGTACAGAAAGGCAACTGATTTTGTTGGTTAATTTTGTATCCTGCCACTTTGCCAAAGTGGTTTATAAGTTCTAGGAGTTTGGGAGTAGAGTTTTGGGGATCGTTTAGGTATAAGATCATGACGTCTGCAAATAGGCATAGTTTAATTTCTTCCTTCCCTATACGGATCCCTTTAATGTCCTTTTCTTGCCTGATTGCTCTGGCTAAGGATTCAGGACTATATTGAAGAGGAGTGGAGAGAGTGGGCATCATTGCCTTGTTCCTAATTCTAGGAGAATTAGTTGTAGTTTTCCCCCATTTAGTATGATATTGGCTGTTGGTCTGTCATAAATGGCTTTTATTGTTTTAAAAAATGTTCCTTCTATTCCTATTTTCTCCAGAGCTTTTAACATGAATGGGTGTTGTATTTTATCAAAAGCCTTTTCTTCATCAGTGGAGATAATAATGTGGTTTTTCAACTTGGATCTGTTGATGTGATGGATTACATTAATTGATTTATGTATGTTAAACCAGCCCTGCATCTCTAGAATGAAGCCTACTTGATCATAATGTTTTGATATGTTTCTGAATGGATTCTTTGGGCTAAATTTTTATTGAGGAGTTTTGCATCTGTGTACATCAAAGAGATTGTTCTGTAATTCTCTTTTTTTGTTGGATCTTTGCCTGGTTTGGGGATGAGTGTGATATTGGCTTCATAGAATGAGTTTGGGATTTCTCCTCTGCTTCTATTTCAAAGAAGAGGTTGAGGAATATAGGTATTAGTTCCTCTCTAAAGGTCTTATAGAATTCCATAGTGAATCCATCTGGGCCTGGGCTTTTCCTTATTGGAAGACTTCTGATTGTTTCCTCTATCTCATAAATAAGCTATTGGCTTATTTAATTGATTTATTTCTTCTTGTTTCAGTTTGGGCAATTTGTATTTCTCTAAAAATTCATCCATTTCTGCTAGGTTTTCCTTCCTTAGTGGGCTTAGATTCTGGAAACAGTTCTTTATGATTGTTTGGATGTCTTGAATGTAATTTTTCCTGTGGCATCCCTGATCTTATTGATTTGGGTCTCCTCTCTTCTTTTTTTGAGTTAATCTTGCAAGAGGTCCACCAATTTTATTATTTTTTTCCAAAAACCCCCAGCTTTTTGTTTTATTAATTTTTTTATAGTTTTCTTAGTCTCTGTCTCATTAATTTCAGCTATTTTTGTTATCTTGCTCCATCTAGTAACTTTGGGTTCAATTTTTTCTTGCTTTTATAACACTTTTAGTTGCATCATGAGATTATTTATTTGATCTACCTCTGTTTTCTTGATGTTTACACTGAGGGCAATAAATTTGCCCCTCAGGACTGCTTTTGCTGTGTCCCATAGATTTCTTTTCTTTTCTTTTCTTTTCTTTTTGGGGGGGGGTCCGGTCGTGGGGCCTGAACTCTGGGCCTGGGCGCTGTCCCTCAGCTCTTCAGCTCAAGGCTAGCGCTCTACCACTTGAGCCACAGTGCCACTTCTAGCTTTTTCTTTTGGCTTATGTGGTGCTGAGGAATTGAACCCAGGGCCTCAGGCTTGCAAGGCAAGCGCTCTACCACTGAGCCACCTTCCCAGCCCTCCCATAGATTTCTTTATGATATATATTCACTTTCATTTAGTTGTAAGAACTTTTTAATTTCTTCTGTGACCCAGGTGTTGTTGAGAAGTGTGCTGTTCAATCTCCATATATTTAAGTAATTGAGAACTAGCTTGATTCCATTGTGGTGGATAGAATACAGGGAATTATGTCAATCCTCTTATATTTGCTTATATTCTTTATGTGAACTATGCTATTATCTATTTTAGAGAAAGTTCCAATGGCTTTTGAGAAGAAAGTGTACTGGATGTTGTTGGGTGGAAAACTGGATTTCTGTTATGTCTATTTGGGATATAGTGTCGTTTACTTCAGAGGATTCTTTGCTAATCCTCTGGTTGGTAAACCTGTCCTTTGGTGAGAGTGGAGTATTATGGTATTGGATCTATTTTTTTCTTTAAGTCTGAGAGTATTTGTTTAATGTATTTGGGCACGCCAATGTTTGGTGAGTATAAATTGATGATGATGTCCTCTTCTTGGATTGTTCCCTGTTGTGTCTGTCCTTCTTTGTTTTTTTGTACTGATTTTAATGAAAAGTTTATTTTGTCAGATATCAAAATGGCAACTCCTGCCTTCTTGCTGGGAGTATTTGCATGAAGTTCTTCCTCCATCCCTTCCCTCAGTGTTTGTTTTTATCTTTGTCTGTGAGCCCGGTCTGTTGAAGACAACAAATGGATGGATCTTGTCTTTGGATCTAATCTGCAATTCTTCTTTTGATCAGTGAATTGAGTCCATTAATATTTATGGTTATTATGGAGAGATTCATTGTGTTTCCTGTTATTTTCTTGCTTTCCTGAGTTTTTCTTTCCTTTCCTCTTGTGCTTACTAAATTGGTCTCCTAGTGATATCTGTCTAAAGTGGTTCCCTGATCTTGATTGTTTTCTTTGGAAGGTATTCCCCCTCTTAATATTTCTTGAAGTACTGGCTTATTGTTTATGAATTCATTTAGTTTTTCATTTTAGTTTCTCCATCAAATGTGAATGCTAGCTTCGCTGGATATACCTGTCTGGGTTAACAGTCATTGGTTCTCAGGGCCAGATAGTACATTCCCAGGCTTTCCTTGCATTCAGTGTCTGTGTGGAGAAATCTGCAGTGATTTTGATTTTTTTTCCCATTGTAGTATATAGTTCCTTCTTTGCTTTTGCCACATGCAAGATCATTTGTTGTTCAGATCTAGCATTTTTACTATGATGAGACTAGAAGCATTCCTCCTGGATCCTGTTTGTTAGGTGGTCTATATGCTTCTGATATATGGTGCGATTTTCTCTTTTAAGATTGGGGAACTCATCCCTCTATTCTGGTATTCCTCTCCTTCATTGATCCCAAGTATATAAAGATTAAATTTCTTGGCATTGTCTGCATGTTCTTGGAATTTCCTCTGGTTAATTTTGAGTGTTTTTTTCAAATCTGTGACTTTTTTTCTCCAGCTGCTGCATTTTGTCTTTGGTACCTGACATTCTATTTTCCATCCCATTCACGCTGTTAACCATGGATTTCATTGCATGATGGAAATGGACCCATTTATGAATTCAATATCAGTTCTCAGTGTTAATTTCATCTTTTATCAAGGTGTGTACTGCATCTATTCTTGACTGCCTCTCTTTTTTAAGATCCTAGAGCTCTTTTGGTATTTTCTGTCTTCTTTGAATTGCTGATCCATTTCTCGCTTTAATGCTTGGGCCATTTCCTTTCTCATCTCTTAGATGTAACATTTGTCTTCCATTTCTTCTTTGCTTTCTCTGGAGTTCTTCCCTGAGGGGTTAGATGATATGTTGTCTTGGTTATTTATGAGTCTTGTCATTTTTCGCTGTGATTTTTGCATGAAGATTCAGGGATTCTGAGTCGCATCCTGAACTCTGACTGTTTGGGTCAATAGGTGGCAGTCTTCACTTGGTTCTGGGTTGGTTCCCAGGTCAGTTGTTAAGGCCTTTGTCCAGTCTTGGTTCCCAGGCTTGGCAGGTTCTGTCAGGGGGAAGGGCTGTCCTCCAGTTGCTAGTCGGCCCCACTGTTAGTCTGACCTGGCAGGAGAGTCCCCTGCCAGCTGCCTTGTCCCTGGGCAGGTTCTGGGGTCTTGGGGGTGGGAGGAGGGGGGCGGGGTAAGTCCTTCGGATCTTTGGGCTGATCCGCGCCATCGGCAGGCAGGTTTGATCTTGGGACTGGTTGTGGGCTGGCCAGTGGTGCTGCGGGAATTCTCTGGGGCCTCAGCCTGTCAGCGCTGTCCAGGGCCCGTTCTGTGGGCGTTTTCTGTGCCTGGATTCTGCAGTCCCTCCTGGTCCTGAAATCCCCAGCCCGGGGCAGGGGGGCGGGGGGGGGGGGTGGCATTGTCTTGGCTGGTGCGGTGCAGGCCCATGCTCCGGAGGGAGGGGAAGGGGGAGGGGGGTCTTCACGAGTATCCCTCTTTGCTTAGGCAGTCCATGAGCGATTTTTTTCTCTTTTCTCCTTCAGTTCCAGTTGTTCTCTCTTGTTCAGCTTTTCATTGTTGTCAGTCTGGGGAGGGGGGGGGTGCATGTTGAGATTCTCCCTTCTCTCTTTTCAGTTGGAGAGAGTTAGGGGTGACTGACTCCCTATTGTTTCGGTGACATATTCGACTTACATCTAGTTTGGCAGGTTTTTAAAAAAGAGAAACAAACATGCATCTTCCGAATGTTGACTATGAATAGAATCAACCTAGCCTAGAACAAAGAAAACTACACTTACTTGCCTCTGATAAGGGTTGCAGTTTGGGGAAGTGCCAATTAAGCAGTCTTGAAAATAAATGTGCTTAAAGGTTTCACAAAATGGTAGCTGAAATCCTAGCTTCTCAGTAGGCTGGGATCTGAGTATGGAAGTTCAAAACCAGCCACGGCAGAAAAGTCCCCGAGTCTCTCATCTTCAATTAATCACCAAAAAAAGCTGAAAGTGGAGCTGTGGCACAAGAGGTAGAGCACCAGCATTGTCCAAGAAAGCTAAAAGACAGACCTTGAATTCAAGCCTTGGTACAGGCACAATTAAATAAGTAAATAAACAAATAAATATAATGGTAGCTGTGTTTATAGCTTTGGGAGGTTGGAAATTACATCCCTTCTTAGTGAGGAATTGTGATGGGTGATGACAGAAGTTAGGATATTTTGGAAGACATTGGGTGCAATATTAGTTTTCAGGCAGTTTGGGGTGAGAAGTCCTGTGTACATGTGAGACCTTGTCTTGCAAATGAAAGAAAGAAGGCAGGCAGAAAGGGAGGAGGGAGGGAGGGAAAAAAGATAAGGGACAGGGACAGGGAAAGGAAAGAGAAAAGTCACTCATTAGCCTCCCAACTCAATTTAAGTGCCACAAACCAATGCTATTCCATTTTGGTTTTGTTCATTACCTTGACATACGTAACCTCAGTTTCAATTCCTAAGAATGTATGATAGAAAATATGAAAATATATGTCTTCCAGGCTCATGCCTGTATCCTAGCTGATACTCAAGAGGCTGAGATTTGAGGATCATGATTCCAACCCTGCTCAGGAAGAAAAGTCCATGAGACTCTTTTTTTTTCTTTTCTTTTCTTTTTTGGTACTGGGGATGGAACCCAGGACGTTGCACTTGCTAGGCAAGCGCTTTGCCACTGAGCTACATCCCAGCCCTGTCCATGAGACTCTTATCTCCAATTAACCATCAAAAAGCTGGAAGCAGAGGTGTGGCTCAAGTGGTTTATGGCTAGCCTTGAGCAAAAAACTTTGGGAGGGCACCCAGGCTCTGAGTTCAAGCTCCAAAATCAATGAAAGGAAGGAAGGAAGGAAGGCAGGCAGGCAGGCAGGCAGGCAGGCAGGCAGGCAGGCAGGCAGGAAGGCAGGAAGGCAAGAAGGCAGGAAGGCAGGAAGGCAGGAAGGAAGGAAGGAAGGAAGGAAGGAAGGAAGGAAAAGGAAGGAAGGAAAGGAAAGGAAAGAGAGAGGGGTCTGGGAAGGAGGCTCAGTGGTAGAGTGCTTGCCTTGCATGCACGAGGCCCTGGGTTTGATTCCTCAGCACCACATAAGCAGAAAAAGCTGGAAGTGGTGCTGTGGCTCAAGCAGTAGGGCAACTAACCTTGAGCTGAAGAGCTGAGGGACAATGCCCAGAGTTCAGGCACCATGACTGGCAAAAGAGAGAGAGAGAGAGAGAGAGAGAGAGAGAGAGAGAGAGAGAGAGAGAGAGAGAGAGAGAGAGAGAGAGAGAGAGAGAGAGAGAGAGAGAGAGAGGGGAAGGAAGAAAGGAAGGAACGAAGGAACGAAGGAAAGAGAAATTAAAGAGTGAAACATATGTGTATCACCTTTATAATAACAAAAACAAAAAACCTTCAAAGCTGGACATTGGTGGTCTGTAATCCTAGCTATTCAGGAAGCTGAGATCTGAGGATCTTGGACCAAAGTACAGGAGACTTATGTCAAAAGAGGAGGAGGAGGATGAGGAGGAGGAGGAGGAGGAGGAAGAGGAGGAAGAGAAGGAGGAGGAGGAGAACAACAATGATGATGATGAAGATCCATAAAAAGGCTTTTATGTCACAGCAGGCTTTTATCTATAATACCTACTACCATGACTGATCCAGGGTCCCACAATGATGGAAGGTGGAAGGTACATTTATTTTCATATTTATTTCTTTTTGGCAGTACTGGGATTTTAACTCAGGATCTCACACTTGCTAGGCAGGAGCTCTACCACTTGAACCATGTTCCTAGTCTTTTAATACCTTAGTTTTACGATAGAGTCTCATTTTCGGCCCAGGGCTGGCCTCTGATAGTGATCCTCTTACCTCCATCTCCTGAGTAGCTAGGATAACACATATATGCCACCATGCCTGGCTTGCTAACTTTTCACCTGGACTGGCCTCAGGGTGAGATCTCCTGATAGAGATCAGGATCCCCAAGTAACAGGGATTAAAAGTATAAGCCATTACTTGGCTAGGGTACATTTAAATATTGCAATTCCATTAGTCATATTTCATTTTATTCACATATCCAATTGGCATTTGTAACTACACAAAAGGATGTGGACAGGAAGAAGAATGAGGTTGGGGACAGACATCAGACATTTGTTCATTGATCTGGATGAGCTGGTACCTCCACAACCCACCCTGTGACTGGAGCCATCCCAAGCAACCAGGACAGTGGACAGAGGCCCAGCATCTAGCCTCTCTCTCTCTCTCTCTCTGTGTCTCTCTTTCTCTCTCCTTCTCCATACCTTCTATCTCCAATCCCGCACTTCACAGCAAAAATATCACTTTCCTATCAAGCTAACAAATAATTTTTAGAGTGTTGATACCAGGCAAATCAAGAGAGGAAGGCTGGGAGAATGCAGTCAGACTATCTAATGTATATATGTGAAAATGGAACTAGGACAATTTAAGTGGCTGGGGGGGGAGGGGTTGGAAGAGATGTGGAAGAATGACAGGAGTGACATTGGTCATGATGCATTGTACTCAGCAACTGATATGTTGAATTCAAACTTCTCTGCACAACTACTTAAAGATAATAAAAATATGATAATCATATTCATATGCTGAATCAAAGGATAATAAAGTAACAAAAATTAGACACCTGCTGCTATTTTGGGATACATTTTGCAACATGTGGGCTTTTTGTTGTTTTCTGTATTTGATGGAACTAGGGCTCAAAATCAAGGTGTAGGTGCTGTTCCTGAGGTTTTTTTGCTCAAGGCTAGTACTTTACCACTTAAGCCACATGCCACGTTTTTGGTGGTTAGAGATAAAAAGCTCATGAACTTCCTGCCTGGTCTGGCTTTGAACCAAAATCCTCAGTTCTCAGCCTCCTGAGTAGCAAGTGTGAGGAAAACTGTCTTTTCTGCGAAAGTGTGTTGCTTAAAAGTTCTTGCTTTGTAAACCTAGAAGTGGATCCCTGTTAGTCACCATGCACTAATATCAACTCAAAATGGATCAAAAACTTCAGCATCAGACCTGAAACTTTGAAATGGATGCAAGAGGGCATAGAAGAAACACCAGAACTCATAGGCATAGGCAGAAGTTTTTTGAAATAAGTCCCAGAGGCACAGCAGATAGAAGAGAGACTTGACAAAAATGTATCTGCACAATAAAGGACATAGTTACTAAACTAGAAAGGCAGCCAACAGACTGGGAGAAAATCTTTACTAACAGTACATCTGACAAAGGCCTAATACACAAAATATACAAGGAGACTCCCCCAAGCTAATAAGCCAGTAACTAAACTGGAGTGACCTCTCAGAAGAAGTAAGAATGGTGAAGAAACACATGAGGAAATATTCATCACCCCTGGCCATAAAGGAAATGAAAATCAAAAAACTCAGGGCTGTTCTACCTCACCCCAGTTAGATTGCCAACATCATACATTTGAACAACAAATGTTGGCAGGGGTGTGGGAGAAAAAGAACTCTCCTGCACTATTGGTGGGGATGTAAACTAGTATAACCTCTCTGAACAGCAGTCTAGAGATTCCTCAGAAAACTAATCCTAGATCTTCCCTACGATCCAGCCATACCACTCCTGAGCATCTACCCAGAATATCAGGAGCCAGGACACCATAAAGATACTTGTACATCCGTGTTCATTGCTGCACTATTCACAAGAGCCACCTTATAGATGCTTTTAGATGCCCTACACCAGATGAGTGGATCCAAAAAATGCAGTAGCCATACACAATGGAATTTTACATAGCCATTAGAAAGAACAGTATTATGTCACTTTCCGTGAAATGGGTAGACCTAGAACAAATCATGTTGAGCTAAACCAAGCTCAGAGACAAACTGCACATGTTTTCTCTCATATGAGTAAGCTAGATCTAAAATATACTGGGACATGATAAGTTATACAGCACTCTAGGCATTCACACACAGTGTGAACAAAGGAGGACACTCTTAGGAGAGAATCACAAAGGAGCAATGCCTATGTGCATCTGATCATATATCAAAATGAACTCCAGGAAATAGACACAGAGTTTTTTCTTTGTTGCTATTTTTATTTTCTTTTCCTTTTGTCTTGTTTGTTCCTTTATCTGTCTTTGGGAGGGTAAGAGGGACACGGAAATGGAAGGACAAAGGGTGAACAAATGCGGCAGTGGTACTCATGAGACATTATGTTAAAAATGAACTATACAATTGGGGTGTGGGGACTGGAGGGAAAAACAGAGAGAGTGAGGGGAGTGGTGACATTCTCCAAAAAAGAAGTGTACTCTATACCTGACTCATGGACCTGTAATCCTTCTGTACATCATCTTTACAATAAAAATAAAACAAAAATATTAAAAAGTTCCACTGTTGGCCTTGTGGCTTTATTAAGGAAGAGAACTGCTTTGGGATAAGAAAGGATTTTAAAAATGTAAGGTTTTGTCTTAAACTTGTTTCTTTTCAAGATGAAATTAAGATATACTTCAGATGGTTCAAGAAATCACAGAGGGTATGGGTATGTTTTGACTTTACTTATATACGGTTAATCTTATTTCAAAGCCATCTTATGTAAATATATTGTACCCTATTCAAACTAGCCAATCATGAGCAGATTGTGAACCTGAGCTCAACCAATCTGGGCAGCGGGGCAGGGCCTGCTGTTTTAGGGATAAATAGGGGGCATCCGGCATGTCCTGTGTGCTTGCTGGCCAGATTTTTGGCTGATAGCATACCCTTCTGCAGAAGTTTTGTCTTACTAGGACAATTCATGATTTTTCTGTCCATGGTTGTGACTCCAATAGGGATGAGCCAGCAGTGCCTGGCTAACACGTGTTATTCTTAAACCTTAAAATGTGTGTGTGATAGGAGGTGGAGGAGAAAGAAAGTAGGAGAAAAATGAGGGAAGGGGTAACAAGTTTGACAAGAAATGCACTGATTACCTTACTTATGTAACTGTAACCCTTCTGTACATCACCTTGACAATAAAAAAATTAATTTAAAAATGTGTGCGTGACAAGAAATGTACTCTTACATATGTAACTGTAACCCCTTTGTACATCACCTTAACAAATTAAAAATATATGTGCATTTTCTTGTTTTGTTTTGTTGTCACTTATTTTTTTGAGACAGGATCTTATGATGTACCCCAGGCTGGCATATGCTCACAATAACCAACCAGCTTGTTTCTGTTTGCTACTTTCTTTTCTCTGTCTAGATGTAATGTGGAGATGAAAATGCTGCCCAGTTCTACCTTTTTTTCTTGTAAATTTTGCTAAATGTAGCTTGTTTATTTTTTTAATTGTTATTATAAAGGTGATGTATAGAGGGGGTTACACCCCCGCTTTCACTTTATTTGATGTCAGTATAACATGTGGAGGAGATGGGGACAAACAAGTTGTTTAAGGATTCAGGTGGACCTGTTGCAACAAGGAGAATTACAAAATGTCATGTCAAAGCAAGCTTTACAATGTTGGTGGGGGGGGAGGGGGGTATGATTGGGTGGGGGGGAGGGGGAGGCTGGGAAGGGAGGTGAAGGGTAAACAAAGGAGGAGGCTGCAATGCTTGGTAAGAAAAGTATGCATTATCCTGCCAATGTAATTGTAACCCCTCTGTACAGTATGTTCTCAAATAAAATAAAATAAAATTTAAATTAAAAAAAAATAATAACATCCTACAGCCATCATGTTACTTATGTCTATAAACCCAGCACTAGAGAGGCTGAGGCTGAGAGGAAAATGAATTCGAAGTTTCTCTGGGGTATAGAGCAAGACTTTGTCACAAACACCAAAGTGGTGTGTTTTACATTTTTAACTTTTGATCATGATTTCCAGATTGTTCTACAAATAAATTATCACAGTGTACAAATAAAAAAAAAAGAGGGGGTTACAGTTTCATAAATCAGATAGAGTACATTTATGTCACCCCTTCCTTCGCTTTCTCCAGTTTTCAGTTGCTGGGTTTTTTTCTAAACAAAGTGTGTGTGAGAGAGAGAGACAAAGAGAGAAAGAGTATGTTAACTATAGTTAAAATGTTAATCTAGAAGGAAAAGCTCATTATAAAACATACTTTGCTTTAGCAGCAAACAAGTTATATACTTGTAATGCTTAAATCACTATTGATTAGCTAGGTTGTTATTCTATTAGTCTAATTAGTAACACTGTCTTAGTCTGCCAGAATTGTCAAAACAAAATACTTTAGATTGAGTGGCTTCAGCAGCCGGGATTTCTTTTCTCACACTTCCAGTGGCTGGAAGTCCATGATCTGGGTGTCCTCATGTCTTGCTCTTTTTGTAACAGGACAAGTCATGTTGGACTAACTCCCTACCCTTAGGATCTTATTTCACCTCAGCTATTTCTTTAAATGCCCTGCCTTTAGTACAGTTATAATAGGGGCTGGTACTTCACATATTTTAGGAAGACATGATACCAATCCATTAAAAAGATCTACTTGTAGATGAAGGAGAAATCTGAAGGCAGATGTTGGTACTGGGAGGCTAAGTCCTCAGTTACCAAACTGGTCTTAAGAAATAACAATCTATGAGGCCAGGGGCTGGGAAGGTGGCTCAGTGGTAGAGCACGTGCCTTGCATGCCTGAGGCCCTGGATTCAATTCCTCAGCACCAAATAAGGAAAAAGAAAAAAGCCGGAAGTGGCGCTGTGGCTCAAGTGGTAGAGCGCGAGCCTTGAGCTGAAGAGCTGAGGGACAGTGCCCAGATCCAGAGTTCAGGCCCCACGACCAGACCCCCCCCAAAAAAACACAAAAAACCCAATCTATGAGGCCAGAGGAAGAGACTCCAGTTGAGGAGCAGGTACTAGTGGAGAGGGAGGGCTAATGGGGTGAATGAGGATGACTAGGGTTGAAGTAGAATGCTTGCATGCTGGAAAAGAGAAAAATGAAACCTGCTGAAGTTGCTTTAGGAAGGAGGGAAAGGATGTGATAGATGGGTGAGATTGTTCAGAATTTACCACATGCATGTGTGAAAATATCACTGTGAATTCCATAATGTGTATATGCCAATAAATAAAAACAAAATAATAAAAACAAGTAACATAGCAGCAAATTCTTGAGGAACTGAGGAAAATACAGGATTAAAAAATAGTATGCCGAGTGAAGCACATTTTAACTTTCATAGAGGACATTGGGAAAGATTCATTCCCCTCTCACCTGCCCCTTCCCCCAGCATCAGAGCGAGGCTGGAAGAGCTGATCTCAGCTCAGTAGGGGCTTCAGTGACTTGGTGCTAGTGACTGGCTCTAACATAACATCTCAGGAAAAAAATCCCTCCTTTGTGGTACTAGTGTTGGGATATAATCTGGAATTGATATAAACTGGAATTGATAACATTTCAAAAACTTCATTTATTTTATGGCCAACTGCTGTTGGACACAGGCTGAGATAATTCAAGGGGAGGATGGTCCTTCTAAAACACAGTGCTCAGGCTGGGAAGGTGGCTCAGTGGTAGAGCGCTTGCCTTGCATGCCTGAGGCCCTGGGTTCGATTCTCCAGGACCACATAAGCAAAAAAGGAAAAAAGCCGGAAGTGGCACTGTGGCTCAAGTGGTAGAGCGCTAGCCTTGAGCTGAAGAACTGAGGGACAGCGCCCAGGCCCAGAGTTCAGACCCCCAACCGGCCCCCCCCCCAAAAAAAACCCCAAAAAACCTAAAACACAGTGCTGGCACCACTGCAAACCATGAGCTTAACCTTTCCTCTCTTCACACACAAACCCCCATGTGATCAAATACCTAAATGGGAGAGCTAAAACTATAAAACTCATGAAGAAAAACATTCCCATGAATTTGGTAATGGATTCAATATGACAAAATGCATAAGCAGCAAAAGAAAACATAAAAGCAATTCTGCCAAAATGATGTAAATGGAACTTCAAAATACTACTGGGCCAGGTGTCAGTGGCTCACATCTATAATCCTAGCTACTCATAAGGCTGCAGTCTGAGGATCTCAGTTCAGAGCAGGCCTAGGCAGACAAATCTAAGGAATTCTTATCTTCAAATACTCAGCAAAAAGTCAGAAGTGGGGTATGGTTCATGTGGTAGAGCACCAGCCCTGAGTGAAAAAACTAAGCAGAACTTGAGGTCTTGAGTTCAAACCCCAATATCCACACAAACAAAACAAAATGATACTATTGTGAATGCAAGAATAATGTATATATTTATATTTATGTAAATATTATATATTATGTCTAGTTTACAATAGCTACTGTGCATGAATGAGTAGAGTACCTTTTGTGGACTGGAATTGTGTCTCTCCAAAATATGTGACATTCCAGTCCCCAATAATAACTATATATAATATTTAAAGAAGCAATTGAGGTAAAACAAGATTGTAAGAGTGGAACTATAGTAGAACAGGACTGGTGTCCTTCCAAAAAGAGGAAGAAACCATGCACCAGTGGCTCAAGCCTATAGTCTTAGCTACTCAGGAGGCTGAGATTTGAGGATGATAGTTGAAAGCCAGCCCAGGCAGACTTATCTCCAAGCCAGAAGTGGAGTTGTTTTTTTTTTGGGGGGGGGTCCAGTTGTGGGGCCTGAACTCTGGGCCTGGGCGCTGTCCCTCAGCTCTTCAGCTCAAGGCTAGCGCTCTACCACTTGAGCCACAGCGCCACTTCCTGCTTTTTTCTTTTTGCTTATGTGGTGCTGAGGAATCGAACCCAGGGCCTCAGGCATGCAAGGCAAGTAAGTGCTCTACCACCGAGCCACCTTCCCAGCTGGAGTTGTTCTTAAGTGGTGGTAGAATGCTAGCCTTGAACAAAAAAGCTTAAGGACAGTTTCCAGGCCCTGAGAGTTCAAGCCCTAGGACTGGAAGAGAGAAAGAGAGAAAGAAAGAGAGAGGTGGGGGGAGACAGACAGACACAGAAACAGAGAGACAGACACAGAGAGAGACAGAGAGAGATAAGAGAGAGAGACCATCAGTACACATATGCAGAAAAAGACCATATTGTATGAAATATTTGTATACCTTTTCAGCCATCTTTTCATATATCTGAAACGAGACTAGTATAAAAAATATATAAAGAATTCTTTGAACTCTATAATTTTTTTTTTTTTTTGGTCTGGTTGTGGGGCCTGAACTCTGGGCCTGGGCGCTGTCCCTCAGCTCTTCAGCTCAAGGCTAGCACTCTACCACTTGAGCCACAGTGCCACTTCTGGTTCTTTTTTTTTGCTTATGTGGTGCTGAGGAATGGAACCCAGGGCCTCAGGCATGCAAGGCAAGCGCTCTACCACTGAGCCACCTTCCCAGCCCTCTATAATTTTTTTTAAATAGGCAAAGAATCTGAGCTTATTTCTCTGAGGAAGAAAAGCACATGCCAAATAACCACTCGAAAAGTTGCTCAATACTATTCCTCCTTTGGGAAGTGCAAGTCAAACCCTCAAATGAGACACATCTTCACATGCACTAAGGTGACTAGTGGATGCATAACAAAGGAAAACATGATTCCTATTGGTAAAGAGAGGAACTGAACCCTGTCCATCACTGGCAGTAATGTCCAGTGGTGTCACTGCTGTGGAAAACAGTGTGGGGTGCCCCAAGAAATTAAAGACAAAGGGGCTGGGAAGGTGGTTCAGTGGTAGAGCGCTTGCCTTGCATGCTCAAGGCCCTGGGTTCGATTCCTCAGCACCACATAAGCAAAAAGAAAAAGCCGGAAGTGGCGCTGTGGCTCAAGTGGTAGAGTGCTAGCCTTGAGCTGAAGAGCTGAGGGACAGCGCCCAGGCCCAGAGTTCTGGCCCCACGACCGGACCCCAAAAAAAAAAAAAAAGAAATTAAAGACAAGTCAGGCACTGAGGACTCACACCTGGAATCCTAGCTACTCAGGCAACTGAAATCTGAGGATTAAGGTTCAAAGCCAGCCTGGCCAGAAAGTCTATGAGACTCTTCAGTTAATCACCAAAATAAAAAACAGAAGTAGAGCTGTGGCTCAAATAGAGTACTAGCCTTGAGAACACACACACACACACACACACACACACACACACACACACACACACACACACAACCACACACACAACCACACACAACCACACACAAAAATAACCCCCCAAAAACCTCAGGGAAAGCACCCAGGTCTAAATTCAAGTCCCAATATGGGCACACGCATAGACAGACAGAAAGACACACACACACACACACAGAACATTAACCCACCTTTAACTGAATTACGGTTGGGGTATAGCTCAGTGATGAAATGCTTGCCTACCATGTACAAGGCCTTGGGTTCAATCCTCATTATTATGTGCACACATACAAAGGGAAAATTCTAATTAGCTGCACAGGATGGTACATGCTTGTAATCCCAGCTAGTAAGGATGTGGAGGTAGGAGGATCATGAGTTTGAGGCTAACCTTGGAAAAGAAGAACTTGTCTCAACAATAAAATACAAAAGAAAGGGCTGGAAGAATGCCTTAAATGACAGAATGCTTGTCTAGATTGTGCCAGGCCCTGGGTGCAATCCCCGGTGCCACAAAGAAAGAATATTCTGATATATGCTATGCTGTGGACTAAATTGTGCCCCCACCTGTAGTTCATATGTTGAAATCCTACCCTCTCACATCTTGGTATTCAAATATATGACCTTTGAGAGAAATGAGGTTTAAATTAGGACAGGTGAGGCACGAGAGTGGGAATCTCATGATGGGACTTTAGTCCAAGAAAAAGAAGAGCCTGACACTGTGGCTCACACTTGTAATCCTTGTTAGTCAAGAAGTTGAGACCTGGGGGATCACCATTCAAAGCCAACCTAGGCAGAAATGTCTCTAAGACTTCATCTACATCACAAGCAGAAAGCCAAACTGGAGGTGGGGCTCAAATATTGGAGCGGCAGGGAGGTTGCATAACCCTGAGTTCAAGCTCAAAGACCAGCACAAAAAAAAAAAAAAAAAAGAGAAGCTAAGGTGTTTTCTTCTCTCTCACTCTGTCTCTCCCCTTTCTGAGGACACAGTAAGAAGTCCGGCAAGCAGTCAGAGCCCAGTCTTCCGGGTGGTCTAATCTCACACTTCCAACCTTCAGAACTGTGAAAAACAAATGTCTGTTAAGTCCCTCAAGCGTCCACATTTTATTACACCAGCCCAAGTTAAGAGATGAACTTTGAAGACACTATGATAAAATCAAGCCTGGGTATTAATATTAACCTTTTATCAGATTCATGTGACTCATAAACATTTTTCTGGTTCTGTGGATATTCTCATGATGTCCTTTGGTGTGTAATTTCTTTTTATTTTTAAAATTTCCCCCTCCCTCAATTTTCTCCCTTTCCCTCCCCCTGTAATTTATTATAAGGAAATGTTTTTTTGTTTTGTTTTTGTTTTGCTAACAGTATTAATCTAACATCCACTAATTCTCTTGCATGCAGCTATCCAGCAGCATTTAAAAAAATTCTTTGGCACTTATTTCAAATACCAACAGTTCATGAACATGAGGGTTGAGTTCTGGGATCTCAGCTCCATTGGCATATGTTTATTCTATGCCTGCAGCACTTGGTAGTAGGTTTTGAATCATGAAACATTTTTCAGCACCCTGAGCCAGGTGCTAGTGATTAACATCTATAATCCTAGCTACACAGGAGGCTGAGACCTGGAAAATGTCAGCTTAAAGGCAGTCTGGAAAGAAAAGTGTGAAGCTTTATTTAAAATTAAGCAGCAGATGCTAGATTGGAGGCATGGCTCAAGTGGTAGAGTGCCAGGCTAGCAAGCAAACTATATGTGAGAGAACAAGGCTCTGAGTTCAAGTCCTAGTACAGAAACAATTGTCCTGATTTAGCAAAGTTCCTTGAAATTCCAGGTGAATTTTAGGATAAACCATTTTACTTTTGAAAAAAAAAATACCAGTGGGCTTTTAACAGTAAGGTATTGAATCTATAGATAAATCCTCAGAGTATTTTTATTATAACAATATTATCTTGCAACTAATGAACTCAGTATCTCTTTCCAATTATTTAGGTATTTATTTCAGCAACACTGAGTGTTCACTGTATTTCAGTGGGCAGTTTCCTTGATTAAGTTTACTCCTAAGTATCTTATTCCTCTTGGTGCTATGTAAATTGAATTCCCTTTTGGATTGTTCATTGTTACTATAGACAATAAATTTTGTGTCCTTTGGACATTACCGAATTCATTAAATAGCTCTTGCTGTGGATTCTTTAGTGGTTTTTACATTAGGTACATCATCTGTGAACAGATGTGACCTTGTTGTTCTCCCAATTTGTATGTGTTTTCTTTTTTTGCCTAATTTCCCTGCCCAGAACTTGCAGAACTATGGTTTGATTGAAGGTGTTAAAAGTGCCCATCTTTGCTGATTCCATGAGGAAAGTTTCCAACCTTCTGCACTGAGTATGCTATGTGTGCAGTGTGTGTGCACACATGCATGTATGCTAGTATTGAGACTCAAACTCAAGGCCTTGAGCTCTTGCTTGGCTTTTTCACTCGAAGCTGGTATTCTACCACTAGATCCACACCTCTACTTCCAGCATTTCACTGGCAAATTGACATAGTTTACCAGTGCAACCATCTGGTCCTGTCTTTTATTAGGAATTAGGGTTTTTTTTGTTGTTTGAACTCTGGGCCTGGGCACTGTCCCTGAACTCAAGGAAAATGCTCTACTACTTGAGCAATACTGCCACTTCTAGAAAGGTTTTGATGAATAGAAGTTCTCTCTCCTTTGTTATAGATCTGCTCTGATTTTCTCTTTTGTCACTCTTTGTGGTTTGCACATTTATAAGGACTTCTTTCTTGATAACTAAGGATCCAACAAAGTTTATAATATTCTCTTACAATTCATTTTATTTATATATTTTGTAGAATGTTTTATTTCTACATTTCTGTTCTATTTTCTTTCATAATGCCTTCTTAATTTTGTTGATCTTTTTAAAGAACCTAGTTTGGGACCTGCCAGGCACTCACCTGGAAGAATCCAACTTTGAGGTCATACAAGTTTTGTGGGGATTTTGGGGGCTAGTACTGGGGTTTGAACTTGGGGCCTAGGCACTGTCACTTAACTTTCTCACTCAATGATGGCACTTTACCACTTGAGATGCAGCTTCACTGGCTTTTAAGAGTTAATTAGAAATAAAGTCTCGGGGCTGGGAAGGTGGCTAGTGGTAGAGCACTTGCCTTGCATGCTCGAGGCCCTGGGTTCGATTCCTCAGCACCACATAAGAAAAAAGCCGGAAGTGGCGCTGTGGCTCAAGTGGTAGAATGCTGGCCTTGAGCTGAAGAGCTGAGGGACAGCGCCCAGGCCCAGAGTTCAGGCACGACTGGACGCCCCCCCCCCCAAAAAAAGAAGAAGGAGTCTCACAGATTTTCTTGCCTGGGCCAGGCTGGCTCTGAACTGGAATCCTCAGATCTCATCCTCTTGAGTAGCTAGAATTAGATATGAGCCACCGGCAACCAGCCAGACAAGACTTTAGACAAAGGCCTATTCCCTGCCAGGGTATGCAACTTCTACCAAGGACTTGGCTTTTGTGCTCTCAATACATAAAAGCTGAATGACTGACCACACAGTTTTAAAGAAGAGAGGCAGAAGTTTATTTTGTTGAGCAGACCTTATTTTCATTATAGTACCAGGAAATTGGTTCTCATTTCCCTTTGGATGCAGAGATTCTGCAGACATTTAAAACCTCAATGCTGTTCCCAACGCACCAGACATATAGCTGCATTTAGGAACAGAATTACAGTAAAGTAGGAGAGTTATAAAGAAGGTTCTTTAAATTACATTCTTTCCAAGCTTTGTCCCCATTTTCCCTTTACTTCATTTCCATGGATTATTGTTTGGAAAACAATGAGTACTTGAAAATGTTTTGTTCCAAAGGACAACATTATTTTGCGTTCTATTTATCTACATGGGACCTGGAGGCGATGCATAATCCAATGGGCTCATGTCCTAGTTCATGGTCCAGTCACTCAGGCCTTCCCATTGGCCTCTGCATTGCTGGCAAGCTGGGAAACACTCAGGAGAGGGCCTGTTTAAGCTGTACAGGCTACTTCTGGGGAATGTGTAGCTGTCTGAGGCTGTTTGTGGTGGGTTTATTTTTGGGAGGGGAAGGAGGGAGGTGATGGCTGTTACTCAATGATACTAAACAAGATCCTCTACATATCCACAGACTCACAGCCAAGTCACAACACAGAAGTGGTTTCTCTATCACAGAGAGAAAACCAAAAACCAAATAAAGAGTGAGAAATGTGCCACCTCCAGACACTCTGTAGTGTCGGTAATGACCTGAGCTTTCATGTCTGGATTGTTTGGATTCAGTCAGCTAATTAATCACCAAGTCCTAATCAAAATCTTTTCTCACTATGTTAAGGCATAGAAAACATGAATTTATATAAAAACTGCTGGACTACCAAACCAGACATGACAACCTATGTTTGATTAACTGTGATCATAAAAAAAATGCCCTCAAAACATCAAGTACTGTAAAAACTATTAAAATTACACAATGAATGTGGATCTATGTAACTTAGCACATAGTACACTCTCCATCTTTCACTTCTGTCCACTTTTGTTTCAAGACATTTTCTACCAGGTGTTTCTACTGATTCAATTTCTACAAACTCCATTCAGGAAAGTAGAACTCTACATTCAAATATTTCTTTTAATTAAGCCAAATTAGGAGTGGCTATCTTAGAAAAGGACTGCTTTGATGTTTCTAACTGTAGTCACAGGGGACGGTGTTGTCTGGCTTGACATACACCTGACCATCTGGCAAAGAAGACGCTCTTCCCCTATCACTTGGACTCTCTCCCTTCCAAAACTGCACTCCTGTTGCCAGTTCTTAGACCCTGAAACCAAGTCAGTGTTGTTCAGGAAGAGCTTTAACGTTCAAACATGAGGATGTCAGGAGAGTACAGGAAATTTAGCTTAGTTTACAGAAATTGTTTCTTAACATTTGGGAAGGCCCAACACCAACAAACGTCTTTATGTTCAGTTTGAAATCCAACATTCTGATGGAATCACAATTTCATCAATCTAGAAAAAGCCAACTTGTTACCACTCTCGATGTGAGTGTTGAATAAATATACTTTTGACTACACCAAGGAGTCTAGATAAAGACCCTGGCCATGGCATATCCACCGTCCCAGATCTCAGTCAAATACATTGTTCACAAAACATAGAAATAGATCCACATTGTTGCATGGCATTTCGATATGCCATATTATTTCATATTATGTTATCAAGTGATTTAGAAAGAAAATTTCCACTATGACATGAGAAAAAAAAATTACATCCAAATGCTAGCTAAGACCACCATATTGAATGGTTTCCAGAAGCCTGAACATTTGGGTCCATCAGCTCTTAGTTCCTAGGGAAAAATCTCTCACCTCTCTTTTCAGACATAGTACATTTTCTTATAGTAGAGGCTACAGACAAAGCTCATCAGGACCATATTTTAGTGGTAACATCATTTCCTGGGCATTTGGTTAACTTAGAGAGGTGATTAAGCCCCACAAAGCAAGGAAAGAAACAGACAGAGGAGCACAGACCACTTCAGAAGCAAGCTGGGATTGGTGTTACTCAGCACCAAGTACAAAAACTTCTGTCTGGGTGCTGACAGATGGGGCGCAGAGCTGAAGGAACCAGCACCCCACAGGGAACAGTTTTACTTCATGCCTTCTTTCTCTGCAGAGTATGTCTAAGAGACCTGGTAGTAAGACAAGGAAGCAAGCCAGCAAAGAGCCAGCATGTAGAGCATATGCTAGCGACCTGACCATTTTCCTGCTCAACCTCCCAGACAAGGCTGGGGAGAATTACATTTCTGCCTGCAGCTGTAGACAGCAGTGGCAGTGCCTCTGAAAGCTTAATTAAATGTGGAGATGATGCCTGAGCAGGTGTTTCTTGATTTCAGCGATCCTATCCTGTCAGATGCTCAGACCAGGGAGAGGCAAGTAGAAAACCACCTCATCCAGCCACCTTGGGACCTTTCCCAACTCACATCAACTCATCAGTCAAGTTCTCTTTTAAGCTGTGCTCCCCAACTTGTTATGAAATTATGAAAGCCAATCCAGAAGCACCTTCAAATGACTGGGAAGCTTCTATGCTAATTTCTACATTTAAAAATGGAAAAAATAGAAATCTGTGGTTAATATTTTGACTTTTAAAAAGACTGCATATCAAATTGTTACCTGGCTTAGAATGGTGAGGATTTAGCTAAGCATTTACCTCATCCTTGTTTTTGTTTTTATTGTGATTTTGTGCAGTGCAAGAAAAGCATTCTGCAAGCAAGAAAAGCATTCTGCTCATGAACCATAGCCCAGCCCCTTCCTAGTTTTAAAAAGCAGCAGTCTCAAAAACAGCAAACCCATAAGCCAGAAGGCAGGGCGCTGCCCCTTGGTGCTGGTGCTGCCGTACCTTGTGGCCAGGGCAGATGGTACCACATGCCCCAAGAATTCCACAGGGATGACGTAGGCTGTCATTGTGAAGACACACAAGGCAAAGACGGAAGGTTATGATACATCATAACACAGCCATGCCACCTCAGAATTGGTGTAGAGAGCTAAAATAAACAGTACATAAGACAGGGTATATGAGTTCCAGAGTCAGAATCCTTTTTGGTCTCTGATCCTGAGAACTTTTAAATTTTGTTAGCTTTTTTTTTCTGTGCTAGTACTGGGCTTGAACTCAGGACCTGGCACTATCCCTTAGCATTTTTGCTCAAGGCTAGCACTTGAGCCAAATACTACTCCTAGTTTTTGCTGTCTAATAGGAAAGAAGAGTCTCATAAACTTTCCTGCTCAGGAACCATAATCTTCAGATCTGTTTCCTAAGTAGCTAGGATTACAGGTATGAGCCACTGACAACCAACCAATCTGGATATTTTTTGTAGAGGAAAATCCAGGCCAATTTTCCTGTGTCTGAGAAAAAAGCCCTGAAAAAGAAAAGGGGAAGTGATGTAACAAGCAACCAAGGAGCCTGAAGCCTGAGCCTTCGTAGCTCGATCACCAGAGGAGCTTATTATGGCTGTGCCCAGTTGGAAAATTGCTAAGATTTTTTTTCTTTTTAGAAAGTGAGAAGAAAAAGTAAAGACTTTCATAAATACAAAAATTGTTTACAAAATAATTACCTAGAAAGTTCCCTGGGACTAGGTAGGGAATAGGAATATGTTTTCCTTTCAAATTAGCCACAATGGTACTGGTGGTTCATAAAGGAGAACGACCACCTTGTAGTTTTCCTCCCCAGCACACCTCAGAGCCCTTTCTAGGCCTGCTATTTTCCCTACCTTTCCCAACCCCCGCCCCCCAAATTAATTTGCTGAGCCATTGTACCAAGTCAACCCTGAAGACACATGACTACTAACTGGGGTTCAATCAAAATCAAACCTAAGGCCTGGGAAGAGAGTGGGTAGAGGACATGAGAAGCATGTTGGCATGTACCTCCAGGCACGGAGTATGGATGAAGCTTCTGCTAGCCTGACCCAGACCCAGTGCAGTAAACTGAGGTAAGGAAGCATGTGGTGGCTCCCAGCCTGCTTCCAGGACGGCACAGCATGTGTGTGCTCTTGTGTGTGGGCACAAAGGACTCTGCTTCTTCTAGTTGCTGCTGTCATTTCTCCATATGGCAACAAGATTGCTCTTTTTCTTTTTCCTCGCTCTTTACAGAGTCCCAAAATATCAGCCACTTCTTCTGAGGTACAAATCTAGCAGAGCCTTAACCCCAAAGATCCAGCGCCTAAGGCGTATAGAAGTCAAAATCAATGCTCAGAATCAAGAGGTGTGGCACACCTGCTCAGTCAGTTCATCAGCAGTTGTATAGACAGATCAGAAAAAAACAAAAACAAAAAACCTAGCATTTAGTACAAAAACTGTTTTTCAAATGGTGTCATTTCCTGTCTCCTTCCAGGGCTCATAATTCTTCACGTTTCTGAGATCCTATGAAAAAGAACAATGGACAATAAAACATTACTCTTCAATTATAAAAATACAAAATGGACATAATCCACAACCTGATCTATATACTCTTGCCTCCTTTTAAATTTTTATTATTATTTTGCCAGTCCTGGGGCTTGAGCTCAGGGCCTGGGCTCTGTCTCCAAGCCTCTATGTGCTCAAGTCTAGCACTCTACCACTTGAGCCACAGATCCACTTCTGGCTTTTTTTTCTTGATGTGGTACTGGGGAATGGAGCCCGGGGCTTCATGAATGCTAGGCAAGCACTCTACCGCTAAGCCACATTCCCAGCCACTCCTTTCAAATTTTTATCTCTCCTTTCAAATTTTTAGGACTTTATATTAAAATTTGAAAGCAAAAACATAATAAAGGAGACAGCTTTATTTTAAAAAACACTGAAATAAAGCTGAGCATTGGTGGCTCACTCAAGATATGAGTAACTAGGATATGAGGATTATGGTTCAAAGCTTGCCTGGGGCTACAGGGGCAGTGGAGGGGGGGAGGGGTATGTGAGATCTTACTTCCAATTAACTACCAAAAAGCCATAAAGGGTGCTGTGGCTCAAAGTGATAAAGCACTAGCCTTAAACACAAAAACTCATGGGCAGTGTCCAGGTCCTGAATTCAAGCCCTAGGACCCCGACTCACCCCCCCACCCACACATTCTCCTCTCTCTCTCTCTCTCTCTCTCTCTCTCTCTCACACACACACACACACACACACAAAATCGCACTGAAATAACGCAAAGTCAACTGAATTGTTTTCTAAAGTGCAGTATTAATACATAATAATGTTCACACATTTTTGGTCAGTTGTCTTCTATTTCTTCTTTTTGGTGATACTGGGGTTTGAACACAGGGCTTCTCCCTTGCTCTACCACTTGAGCCAAGCCTCTAGCCTGTCTAGTTCTATTTATTTTCAAGACTAGGTCTTACTTTGTATACAGGCTCTCCTGATCTGTGAACCTATTTGTGTTTCCCTGAGTGGCTGAGATAATACATGTGTGCCATTGGCTGACACTGGAGTCTCACAAAATTTTTGTGCTCAGGCTTTAACCGAGATCCCTTAAATCTCTCACTCTCAAATAGCCAGGATTATAGATATGCACCACTATGCTTGGCAAGAGTCTTTAAAAAAAACAAACAAAAAAAACTTACTAACACATAAACATTTTTTATGTATCAGTATAGCTCATTCTTGGATGTTGAAACCAATTTTTAATAATGGTTTTGGCTTATAAAAATAGTAAAATAATTGTCTTCATCTGTGTTGTTTTCTTGTGGTGAACTGCTTCTCTATGATATACTCAGTAGAAGGGTTATTGAGGCAGGATCACTTGCTGGGTTGTCCTACTGCACCCAACAGCTTCGACAAGGCACACCACACAGTCTGCCCACCTTCTCCCCATGAATGGGGCCGCTTTTATGTCTCCCTGATTCCATGTAGTACACACTTAAGACAGATTCCTCCATTTGGATTGCTGTTTCCTCAAATTCCTTTGTGTTTCACCCTTATTATTATGTGTGTTTGCATTCTTTGCCCATTTATCCAGAAATTGAGGTTTTAGTAATACATGTGAATAACATTTATGGTCAATATATAACTTTCCGGTTAATGTTATTGTATAATCTTCAGAATGGACAAATGAAAAAGCAAAATAAAAAGCAGGCTTTGACTGATGTTAAGATTAAAGGAAACTTTTTCTTTTCCTTTATTATTTTTTTGTTTTAATAACAAATAGAAAATAGAAACATAAATACTTATCCAAAGACAAAGATTTATGTTTACCTTTTTGGCTTGGCTCTTTTGTCTTTTCCATATAGAGTGTGCCTGTTTCTTTCTCCTTCTGAAAGCGAATCTGTAGTTGTTTGATCTCTTGATCATAGTCCTGCCACTCTGGGACAATTCGCACTGCAGCTTCCAACTTGGGTTCTTTGGTCATTGGATTATTACACTGAAAATCCAACATATACACTTCAGCTAAGTTAAAGAAAAGGGTCATTATACAGAATTTAAAGGTGTTAGTAGTGGGCATGGTAGTACAACTACTTGGGAGGCTAAGGAAGGAAGATCACAAGTTCAAAGCCAACCTAGGTTACATAATGACCTGGCATAGAAAGAAAGGGAAGGAAAGAAAAGAACAAAAGAGCAAAAGGAGAAAGGGAAAAAGTAGGAAAGGGGGAAAGTGGGAAAAGGGGAGAGAAAGGAAGAAAAGGAAAAAAAGGGATTGGGAGAAAGGGAAGAGAAGAAATTTAGCAAAGATATTTCTGTCCTTTGATTACACATACTAACTGGCCAACAACAAATAACCAAACCAAGCCTCAGCAACTAAAAGATATAGTAGAAGATATACATACATAAATATGTATCTGGCAGTGGGCTATATAAGCTGTATTTCTTTCTACAAAGAAGTTATAGAAGTTATCAAAGATAGACAAAGTCAAAGTCCATCTAGAAAAATAACAAGGCACAGAGAAGAGCTGGCAGAGAAGAGCCTCCGCAGACAAGAAGCAATGCAAACAGTCCTGACGGGGGGCTGGGGCAGATATAGGACTGCACTCCCCATAGCTTACCAAATCAATGGTTTTTGCCCTCTTCTTAGACGCATCATCACACCAGGTTTCACACCAAAGCCATTCTTGAGGGAGAGATTTGATTGGCACCTGATGGATCATGTTGTTGGGCAAATCCTGTTTGGAAAAGAAAATAAAGCACAGAAATCTATAAATTTCCAGAGGAAATTCAAATACAAAATCAAAAACTCTTTCCCATTACATACATCCAGAATGCTTAAAACTTATCTAGACTTCCTTGTATGAAAGTAATTCAACAAAACTTATCCCTGCTCACTTTTGGAAGTCAAGTAAGTTTAGAAAGCTCTTTTAATACATAGCTTCCCCAAAAGCAACTCTGAATGTCCCTTGTCTACTGAG
This sequence comes from Dipodomys merriami, assembly GCF_024711535.1. NCBI lineage: Eukaryota > Metazoa > Chordata > Mammalia > Rodentia > Heteromyidae > Dipodomys > Dipodomys merriami. The sequence goes on from NW_027205381.1 coordinate 7,598,428, forward strand.
CCTTGCTCCCAAATAGATCAGGACAAACAACAAAATAGCTAGAAAATATATATAGTTAAAAAAAAAAAGGAAAAATGATACACTACGGAATAACGATTTACACAAAAGAAGGAACATAATGTAACACATAATAATATAAATAGAAAATGGCAGTCAAATTCTGCTTTGTTAATAATTACATTTATCCATAAATGGATTACATTGTTGAACTGAAAGTAGCAATGAAATGACAGCTCACATATAAAATTAAGATTGACAATAAATTTTGGTCAAATATGGAGTAACAGGATGTCTCACATTGCGAAGAGTATAAATCAGAACTACATTAATAACCAGCTTTCAGACCCTGAGTTCAAGCCCTAGTACCAGAACAGAACACACACACACATGCACACACACACACACACACACACACACACACACAATTTAAGAAGTTTTAAGTTTGACTTAAGCAAAACAAAATGTTTAATTATGTGAAACTATGTTCTAAAACACTTAAACTACAATTTTGTATCTAAAAGATGTCTAGCGTTAATAGTTATTCATCTAGCTTTAAAACACATTATGTTTTCTGATACAGATAAAAAGGGAAACTGTAACACTTTATTGTATACTGTGAATCCTGAGTTATTTAGTTCATAAAGCTGAAAAAAATGAATTGACTATAGCAGGCAGAGAAACAAATTTAATACATGAAGTTGTAACAAATTAAAGAATAAGGTAATAGCCAGGTACCAGTGGCTCACATTTGCAATCCTAGCTACTCAGAAGGCTGAGATCTGAAGACTGCAGTTCAAGGCCAGCCCAGGCAGAAAAGTCCATGATATTCATCTCCAGTTAACTATCAATAAGCTGCAAGTGGACCTACAGCTTAAGTGGTAGAGCACTAGCACTGAGCACACAGCACAAAAGCCTAGGGACCACTCGGGCCCTGAGTTCAAGCCCCAGAACCTGCATGAATGAACAAATGAATGACAAGATCATGTTCAGAAATACAGTATCCTCTTCCACCTCTTTAATTAATTACAAGCAGGTCTCTGACATTTTCCATTACTGGCTGATGTTCCGAGGCCAGATACAAATCTTTCACACACACATGCACACAGTCCATGAAACAAAAGGAAACAGAGAATTGAAAAACAAATAATAATTCATTTTCTAAGACAATACACTCTATACCCCAATCTGAAAATGTTAACCATTAAAAAAAAAGCCACCTACCTGATCAAGATTTGAAAGGCTATTGGGATCCTGACTCAGACCTTGGTACTGTCCCCTGAGTCTGTCACCAGCAGCTATTTTCCTAAACTTCTTCAGATCCACAACATATAGTGCACTGGATAGAGAAGACATGCTTGTTATAATCAACAATGGATTTATGGCAGAACTAACCCCACTGAAAAACAAAATAGGTCAGGTTCCAGTTTTTCTTTGAAATGGTGAACTGAAAGGTCACAGTAGAGTTAGGTTCATATGTGCTACTTCTTTCAAAGAAGTTAAAGAAAATTATTGGAAAAACTATATCCTGCCATCACTAGCTCTCTTTAATCACTGTTACTGATTTGCCTTCTGAAAAAAAGTAATTTCTGAGAAAAGAGTTCTAGAGAATATAGCAGATTTGGTGATAAGTGTTATAGTAACTCATAAAAAATGCATTTGCAAAGGATATCCTGATGATGTCTTAAACGCTACAGGGGAAAACCCCCCATGGTATTCCAGTTATTTTGCACTAAAAGCAGGAAGATAAAACTGAAATCACTGAATCTCACCATTTATCTCTGGTCCTACAGGTCCATCTACCCTCCAAATCTTCCAAATTACACTTTTCTCAAAAAAGATAATGGAGTGTTCATTATAATGAAGGATACATTGCTTTACCTAAGATGTCTCTTGTGAATATATCCTACAAACATACATGAAATATGCAACATAGTATATATCACAGAAAAAAACTAAATAATACCCTGGAATAATATGAAAAAAGTAATAAGGTATCTGTTTATATGTTGATATTAAGATCTGTAAGAAAATATTAAGTTAAAAAAAGCAAGTTATAAAACAGTACAAAGAAGATGTATACTTTATATAAAAATAGACATTTCTAGCTGTTTGTCTAAAAACAAACTTTTTTTGCCAGTCCTAGAGCTTGAACTCAGGGCCTGCGCACTGTCCCTGAGCTTCTTTTGCTCAAGATTAGCACTCTGCCACTTGAGCCACAGCACCACTTCTGGCCTTTTCTGTTCATGTGGTACCGAGGAATCTAATCCAGGGCTTCATGCTTGCTAGGCAAGCACTCTACCAGTAAGCCACATTCCCAGCCCAAAAGAAACTTGTTAGGAAGTACTGGAGTTTGAACTCAGAGTCTTGCCCTTGCTCAGCAGGTACTCCTACCACTAACCCATGCCTCCAGGCCTGTCTATATAAAAATTACTCTGAGAGGACAGGCAGTAAATAACTAAGAGAGTTATCTGTTGTGGAGTGGGAACTAGATAAAAGAAAAAGGATAGGGACTGGGAAGGTGGATCAGCGGTAGAGCACTTGCCTTCCTCAGCACCACATAAGCAAAAAGAAAAAAGCCGGAAGTGGCGCTGTGGCTCAAGTGGTAGAGCGCTAGCCTTGAGCTGAAGAGCTGAGGGACAGCACCCAGGTCCAGAGTTCAGGCCCCACGACCAGACCCCACCCCCCCCAAAAATAGAAAAAGGGTAAAGAAAGCTTTTATCAATGAATATTTTTGACCCATATTAATATATTATCATTCACAATGTGAAGCAGACAAATTAACTTATTAACTTTCACAAAAATGTTCCCAATATAAGTATTTTCAGTACCTAATATGATATTTGCGTCCAGCTAAATGGCTGGCCCAGTAACCAGACTTCCAGAAGCGGTAGCCATCCATCTCTTTTCTGCTGTCACAAAAAGGAGTATAACCATAAGGGGCACCATCCAGACTGAAATCTCTTAACTCTTTCAGATCTGTTCGCACAATCTAAAGAAAAGAAAATCAAATGTCATTTGTTAAGCTGGCATGCAAGCAGTACTAATATAACTTCTTAAAGTTCACAGTACATCACAGAAGGTGGAGGGAAGGCAGCTCAGTATGTGATGGTACAAGATCTAGTCTGAATTCCATTGCTAACTGGTTGAACCACTAACATGAAGTATGGTACAAATTACTGTAGGTACAAACTTAACTCAAATAGGTTTGATGTTCTCAGTTTCCTCATCTGAAAGCTGAAGATGACATAATTTGGAGTACATATCTCAAGGGATTGTTGGGAGGCTGAGTAGGTTACCACAGACAAGTGTGGAACATAATGCCTTACTCAATATTAAGTACTCAACTAGAATTACATGTGGCTGTATGAGAAAGTGTATTTCAGGTTGCTTCGCCAGAAGCAGGGGATACACAAAGGTGGGGAAAGTCAGATGACTTTGGCACACATTATATCCCTTCAAGCTGAGAGTAATGTAGACGGCTGAGATGGCTGTAGGAGGAAGTGCATTTATGCTGCTGGAGCTTAGTTAAGTTAAATCCTGATAGCTACAAGAACATCTGCATTATTCCCTTATTATCAAGGCCAATTATCCCCCCTGAGCTTCATCTACCATTCATACCAATAACACAAATTTTAGGCAGATATAGTGGTGCTGACCTCTAGTATAGCACTGGAGAGAAAGGAAGATCAAAGCCAGCCAGAACTAGGTAGGTAGGTAGATAGGTGGGTGGACAGGGTGGACAGGGTAGAAGGGTAGATAAGTAAGTGAATGGAAGGGTAGATGGATAGATAGATAGGTAGGTAGGTAGATAAACAGATGATGGACAGACAGCAGACAGACTGACCAGCTATCTTTTTGGCAGACAATGGGAAATGAGGGGAAATAACTGCTAAACTTGAATTTTCCTACTTTTACTCTTATTGTTAAATAAATGAGGTAAGACATAAAACTACATGCATGACATTGCTGCAACTGTGTTTAAAAAAGATAGAAAAATGAAAAGGAGATATACTGAATACAAATTAAATTTAAAAAGTAATCACATTTGGGCAATGTTCTCCCATATTTTCTAAATATTAGTAAAAAAACAAGCAGGCTTTTTCATAGTAAGAAAAACAGTGTTTAAAAAAGAAAAGGTGAGTTGGGAAGGTGGCTTAGTGGTAGAGTGCTTGCTTTGCATGTATGAGGCCATGGGTTAAATTCCTCAGCACCACATAAGCAGAAAAAGCCAGAAGTGGTGCTGTGGCTCAAGTGGTAGAACGCTAGCCTTGAGCTGAAGAGCTGAGGGACAGCACCCAGGACCAGAGTTAAACCCATGACCGACAAAAAAAAAAAAAAAAAAGAAGAAGAAAAGAAAAGGCTCTGTCATACCTACTACAAACAAATCTGGCCTTTGATAGCTTACCTGGTCAGCATCCACAAACAGAAACTTGTCCACAATGAGTGGGAAGAGCACGTCTAGGAAGAGAATCTTGTAGCCCCAGATGATGCGCTGCTTTTCTGTCTGCTGATGGAGCCACCGGGGCCATTTGTACTGAACAAGCTCATACTGGAAGTTGTATTCACTTGCCATGTAGGGTATAAACTCCTGTTTTCAGACATTAGAAATACTAAGAAATCATTCGTTTTGATTAAGAATTGACTTTTTTACTTTTGGTGGTGTTTTGAGACATGTCTCATGGTGTAGACCTGCTGGCCTTGAACTCTCAAACCTTCTGCCTCAGCCTTTTCAATGCTGGGATTATAGGATACACCATCACCCTGCCAGGCTCTCCCTTCCTCTTCTCTTCCTTTTTTTGTGCCAGTACTGGAGCTTGAAGTCAGGACCTCATACTCTTCATTTTGACCACAGCTGGTGCTCTAACCACTTATGAATCCAGTTCTAACTTTTTGACAATCAATTGGAGGTAAGAGTCTTGAGGATTTGTTTGCGCAGGCTGGCTTTGAACTATGGTCCCCAGATTTCAGCCTCCTGAATAGTTAGTATTATAGGCATGGGACACAGGCACCTGGCAATATCTACCCTCTTAGTGGAAGTTGGAACTACCATTATTATAGTACAAGTAAAATGTTTCCCAAAACAGTGGTAACAAAGAACTTAATCTCAATTCACTTGTGACTACATAAAATAATCCCTATTTCTTTAAAACTTTTAGTTACTATGAGAAATAACAAAAATCTACAGGCAAAGGCTTTTACATTTTTAACTCTGTATGTGTGTGCATGCACGTACACATGCACACAAATATGCACATGCTCACTTAAGCACAAAACTTTAAAGTCCATTTGTCTAGACCTGATTTTAGTATAATATTCTGTCAGCTTGATTATACAGTTTTTCTCTAAGCTAGGTTCTAACTCAAGAATAGCACAACAATGGGGCTGGGAAGGTGGCTCAGTGGTAGAGTGCTTGCCTTGCATGCATGAGGCCCTGGGTTCGATTCCTCAGCACCACATAAGCAAAAAGAAAAAAGCCGGAAGTAGCACTGTGGCTCAAGTGGTGGAGTGCTAGCCTTGAGCTGAAGAACTGAGGGACAGTGCCCAGGCCCAAAGTTCAGGCCCCACGACCGGACCCCCAAAAAAAAAAAAAAAAACCACAACAAAATCAAACTTAACAAATTTGTTGCAACTTATAAGTCTTTCATATTTTGACTACAAGTACCTTCAGGGGACCAGAAGTGAACTACTTATCAGGGAGATATTATTAAATATTTTTAAAATTGTTCAATACATTCTACAGGAAAAAAATATTCTTAAAAAAATCTATTTAGGTAAGAATTCTTGATAGAAATAAAGCAGATTATCCAAGGATGATTTTTGTTTGGCATGAAGTTATTCTCTCCATATAATGTGTGATAGTGGTCTATGAGAAAATCATTCTGTCCAAAGCAAACTATTAGTGTACTTGCTAAATTAAAAAAGACATCTATGATTCAGAAAAAAATGTTAGTTCATCAGAAATTGCCTGGCACTGGTAGTTCATATTTGTAGTCTTGCTGCTCAGGAGGCTGAGATATGAGCATCACAGTTCAAAGCCAGCCAGGGCAAGAAAGTCTGTGAGACTCTTATCTTCAATTAATCAACAATGTTTCCTGTTTCCCTCTGAAACAAACCTTAAATGTGGGGGACAAGTAATTCTTCAGGAACCAGAATTTCACAGGAGTTTTGGTATTCTTCAGTACTGATAGCATCATTATGCTGTCAAACAAAAACAACAATTTTCAATGCTTCTAAACCTCAAAAGAGCATTAAGCATACACATTAAGCAGAGCATAGTAGAGCTAACTATTGGCTCAATTAAGCAAAGTAAAAACCTTAATAATGAAAAGAAACGTAGTCATTCCTACTTCTCAAGTTGAATGGGAAAAATGAAGAATACCTTTATAAACAGATACCTAACCGACAGAGGTTAATGTCAATTCTGTTAAATAAGCTACTTCATAAACTGCCACATCAATTACGGTACAAGTTTAAATCAGAAGTCTTGGCAACTGGCTACACTATTCTTCAAACCTCCTGGTAAGCCACAACAGCATATTGCTGAGGAAAGCTTGTAAGTGTCTCCTGACAGCCTCCTCAGCTTCCCTTTGAGGGAGAAAATCAAGTAAGGAGCAGGGAGGGCACAGCTCTGGATTTTTTTTTTTTTTTTTTTTGGCCTGTCCTGGGGCTTGAACTCAGCACCTGGGTGCTGTCCCTAGCTCAAAGCTAGCATTCTACCACTTGAGCATAGCTTTTTCTGAATAGTTTATTGGAGAAAAGAGTCTCACAACTTTCCTGCCTGCCTGGGCCATCTTCAAACCATCATCCTTAGATCTCAGCCGCCTGAGTAGCTAGGGTTATAGGCATGAGCCATGGGCACCCACCTAAGCTCAGGAATCTTGAGTCAACATTCAATTAGAACCTTTATCATTATTTTAGGTTTGCTGTTTCTTGAAAATAGAAAAAGTAAATTGAGGAAAACAGCATTTGGATTCTTTTCTATACTAGATTACAGTGGAAGATGAAAAGGAAAAGCAATTGACAATTAGGAAACCGACTTTCAAGTAACACTGTGCCCTTTGAGCTAGGTCCATTTGATATGGTGATTAGGTTCCTAAGGGATTTTCCTAAGCCAGTGGCTGGATGGCTTGGGCTAGTCCCTACCTATTATATAAGAACTACATTTCTCCTGGCTCTAAAATCTGTAAAAGGTGGTGAGTGTTGCAAGGCCTATACTATCTGATTTAAGTAATATTTGATGGCCAAATACAAGATACGAGTGTGATATTAAAGGCCTAGTCTTGTAAGAGCTACACTCTAATACTAGATCAACTTCACAGACTTGATGAGCTCAATGCAAATGATTTATGGCAAGTAATTCATAACTCTCAGAGTGCTCCAAATACACCTAAGTATATAAACCTTTTCTCAAAATAAGAACACTACAGCAAATTAATTTACATATACCAAAATAATCAACAAGACTAACCGAAGAAATCTTTCGTAGAGATGACCAGATGCAACAGAGAAAATATTAATTATATCATCTTTGTCTTGTTTTGCCTCCTCAGTCTTCTGTCCTCCTGAAAATCCCCTATAACAACAGAGATAAAAACAGGACCTCTTACAGTGCTGGCCAGACACACAACCCTTAAGGAAAGAGGCAGTGAGTACCTTCCCATTCCCACCTTAAAGTAAGAGCAGGCATGAAAAACCCAACACTGACAGGAGGTCCAGAGATGACAAAGTCACCTCCTCTAAAACTCCACATTGCCTTAGGAACAGGTGGATCACAGTCAGATGCATAGAATGCAATTTGTACAGTGGGAAGTAAACTAAGCAATTATCATCACCTCTCCAAAAGGCAGGTGCAGCCCAATGACAGTGAAGAAATGTTCAGTGGAAGTATACTCAACAGAGGGAGGCATTTTAGTTAAAAGAGATTTGTACTACTCCAAAAAGTAAGTGTAACACTTGTCTGCAGGAAGCAGGATAGGAAAGCCCTACAAAGGGCACTCATCTTTTTTTTTTTTTTTTCGGAGGGGCGGGGCGGGTGAACTCAGGGCCTAGGTGCTATCCCTGAGTTTTTTACTTAAGGTTAGTGCTCTACTACTTTGAGCCACAGAACCATTTCTGGATTTCTGGTGGTTAATTGGTATTTCATGGACTTTCCCACCTGGGCTGGCTTTGAACCGTGATCCTTAGATCTCAGACTCCTGAGCAGCTAGGATTATAGGCATGAGCCATTGCTCCAGGCAAAAATGTCTTTTTCATAATGGGGATTTACCATTTGAAAGAGTCCCAAAATCCAGATTCATTCTCATTTGTCCCATCACTCAGCAAGTCTTCATTTGCCATGTCTGCCTTCTTCTGTACCTGGAATGATATGCAATAAATTTTACTACTCTTCGTGGTCTAACTGTAGTAAACCTGATTTGTGCTGGGTGTGTACTTACTGTAAGCACTGTCCAAAACAGGACATAATCCAACAGTTCTCCCACAAGGAGGTGCAGCCCCATCCAGAGCCTATCAGTACTCAACTAATAAAATGTCTTCATCAAGATACACACATTACAGCCTTAAATGAGAAGCTAGCAACCTCTTGTAATTAAATACTATTTTCAGTTTGTATAAGAAACAAAAGACCATGAAATGTGGCTGGGGAAATAGTCTGAGTAAACCCACAAGCACATTTTGCCCAGCTAGCAGTAAGTTCAAGGAAGGAGTACAATCTAGTGGATCTGTCAGGACACAGATATGGCATGCCATGGGCATGTCTCAGGATTTAGTAACACAAAGTGCCAGATGAGTCTTCAGGTCAACCATGTATGACTAACCTTAGGTTTTACTGTGCATAATCTTTAGTTATTTCAAATATGTTTACTTTAAGACACTAATAAGTCCAAAATAATGAGAAAGAAAAAAAAGTTATTGCTCATTATTGCTTAACTTTTCACTGGCATTTCCCTCAATATTCTCAGGGTAAAATGATCAATAATAATACTATAATCTGGGACTATACAAATGGTAAGCCTCTCTCAGAACATACTATATAAAGCAAGACTGGCATTACACACTGGGAGTCAGCCACAGACTCACATTTACCAAAAATAAAAAATAAAAAAATCCATAATTGCTACAATAAATTCCAAAAATACTTTTGAGCTAGTTTCAAGATAGAGTAGTTACCTGTCACCTTTGGGAGAACATTTCAGACCCTCAGCAGTGGCCTGAAACCTACTATGGAATCCTGAAATATACTGTGGTTTTGCTTATACATACATACTTATGATAAAATTTAGTTTATAAATTAGGCACATGAAAAGACTCATAACAGTTAACTATACTAAAATAGGACAATTAAAACAACATATTCTGACAAAAGTAGTATGAATGAGGTGTCTCTCTTGAAAGAGTCAAGATAAACAGTAGTATTTCTAGACTGGCTGATCATGGGTACACTGGACCCTTGGATATGTAAGACTTCTGTCAATATTTAAATGACAGCTAACAAATACCACTATGTAGCAAATTTTTACCAACTATTAATAAATGTCTGCCTTAGCACAACAAACTTACCTTCACTTTGATAATTTTGCTTTTAAAGTTATTGAGTATGACAACAACCTCATCGGCATCAGGTGGAGAGTCTGTACCGTCATGGCTTGGAGAGAAAACCAAGATAGGTATTACAAATCACAATTCTTTTTTTCCTTTATTTTATTTTTATTTTTGTCACTCATAGGGCCTGAACTCTGGGCCTGGGCACTATCCCTCAGCTCTTCAGCTCAAAGCTAGTGCTCTACCACTTGTGCCACAGTGCCACTTCCAGCTTTTACTGCTTATGTGGTGCTGAGGAATCAAACCCAGGGCCTCATGCATGCAAGGAAAGCATTCTACCACCTTCAGCACTAAATCACAATTCTTAAAGGGCACTAAATGGTCAATTACAATCTGATATATTGGTGATAAAGGAAAGAGCTTTGCAAAACCATTTTTTTACAACCTAAAAGAAAACAATAAAAACACTTGTAGAAACATCTCTATACACAATACTTCTTTCACAAATCCTCTCTTCAGATTACCTACCAGAGTAAAAGGCCCCCAGGCAAGACAAGTATGTGATGGGAACTGAACAAATATGTTTGTAGACCTAAGCCACATACAGTGCCTTGAAAAAAGGAGTGGGAAATGATATGCACCACTCTAAGCCAAAGAACTGGCTTCACTTAATTGGAATAGTTCTGTAAAGAAATTTATTCTTGGGCTGGGAAGGTGGCTCAGTGGTAGAGCACTTGCCTTGCATGCATGAGGCCCTGGGTTCGATTCTTCAGCACCACATAAGCAGAAAAAAAAAAGCTGGAAGTGGAGCTGTGGCTCAAGTGGTAGAGCACTCGCCTTGAGCTGAAGAGCTGAGGGGCAGTGCCCAGGCCGAGAGTTCATGACCAGACCAAAAAAAAAAACCAAAAACCAAAAACTTATTCTTTCCTTCTGAAAGAATACAATCAGCCAAGTCATGGCTTTGGACTAAACTTGGTACCTCTGGTAGGATGAACTATAATCAGTTTTATTTACAGGGAAATATTTGCTGAAAAAAATTTTAAATAATGCTTTCCTACTAGTTTTCTAGTCAGCAAATTTCAAGGTTCAGAAACCACTACTTCCTGTCATTCACAGAGAGTAGGGTACTTGAGCAAAAGTAGAGTTTTGGCAGGGGAGAAACTTGAAGTATGAAGCACTTCAGAGACAGGAAATACTCATATAGGAAGACAATGAGGATGGGAACCCTAGATAGTCAGAAAGAGAGGAATGCACCATAGCCCTAGAGGTGGAGGAAAACAAGCAAAAGCATAGCAGAATGGATAGAGTTTGAAAACATTATTCAAATTCTGTAAAACTATACCTGGTGAAAACATATTTGGTAAAAAATATATTTATAAGAAAGCTATTAAACACATTAAACTGGGCATACTGCCATATGCCTATGTAATCCTAGCTACTCAGGAAGCTAAAGCAGGAAGACCACTTGAGCCTGACAGTTCAAGGTTAGCTTGACAACAAAGCAAGACCCCATATCAAAAAGAAAGGAAGGAGCTGAAAAATATTAACTTGTTATAGGTAGGGTGAGCCTTGTAATTATACTTCAGTCAAAACTAAACATGGTATATATACACAATGGAATTCTATGTCTCCATCAGAAAGAATGACATTGCCCCATTTGTTAGGAAATGGAAAGGCTTGGAAAAAATTATATTAAGTGAAGTAAGCCAGGCCCAAAGAAATATAGGTCCCATGGTTTCCCTTATTTGCAGTAACTAGTATATGTCTGAGTCAAGCAGAAAAGGTCAGATAAGGTGATGTTAGGTGACATGAACCCCAAGATAAGAGTTCAAATGTTTTTTTTCTTTCTTACGATTGTTTCTAACATATTTATAAGATGATTTCTTTGTTGCTTTGTATGTCCCTCCCCCATGGTATAACCCGTTTTCACTGTATTTGATGTCAGTATAATTTGTGGAGGGGAAGGGGAAAAACAAATCGTTTAAATAGGGATACAGGTAGACCCACTGCAACAATGAGATGTACAAGTTGTTATGTCAAAAACGAACTTTACAACTGGGGGGGGGGGCGCCGGGGGGGGGGGGGAGGATGGGAAGGGATGGGAAGGGGTAACAAAGGAGGCTACAATGCTTGATAAGAAATGTACTCATTATCTTGCCCATGTAATTGTAACCCCTTTGTACAGTATTTTCACCAAAACAAAAAACAAAAAACAAAAACTAAACATGGACTTTTTAATTAGACGGGAAGGAAGAGTAATAGAGGGAAGTGAGATTGATTGAAATACATTGTATACATGTATGGAAATGTCATAATGAACACCACCACCTCCAATAGAGCAAATATATGCTAATAAAAATATTAAAAAAAAAAAAGTAAGGAAAGAAAGGAAGTGGGTATTGATGACTCATGCCCCTAATCCTAGCTACCCAGGAGGCTGAGATCTGAGGATTGCAGTTTGAATTCGGCAGAAGAATCTGTGAAACTCTTATCTCCAATTAAGAACCAAAAGGCAGAAGTAGAGCTGTAGCTCAAATAGTAGAGTGCCAACCCTAAGCTAAAAAGCTAAGGGGGGCAGCACTCAGGCACCTAGGCCCAGAGTTCAAACACCAGTACTGCCACCAAAAAAAGTGGGGGGGGGGGGGGGGAAGAGAGATGACAAATACTAATCCATATCGCTTTCATGTATATTGGATAAAACAGTACTGAGCCAAGGCAAATAGACTCAAGGGTGGAATTTTTCTAATGAAAATCATTGCCTTAGCCAGACGCCAGTGGCTCAAGCCTGTAAATCCTAGCTACTCAGGAGGCTGAGATCTGAGGATCACAGTTCAAAGCCAGCCCGGGGCAGGAAAGTCCGTGAAACTCTTATCTCCAATAAACTACCAGAAAACTGGAAGTGGTGCTGTAGCTCAAGTGGTAGAGTGCTAGCCTTAAGCTGAAGAGCTGAGGGACAGAGCTCAGGGCCAGAGTTCAAGGCCCATGACAGACAAAAAAAAAAAAAAAGTAAAAGAAAAAAGAAAATCATTGCCTTAATTGGCAGAAAGTCTTTTCACATAGCTCAAGACTAACTTAAACTATGATATGTAGAATTTAAACCAAACCTTAAAGGCAGTGTGTACTTTGACTAATAATTAGTAAGAGTAGTAAATCTTCAAGACAAAAATCTGGCCACTGATAGCTTCTAAGAGTACTTCTAAACCACAAGAGCCTAAGAAAGATCAGTACTGAAAGCAAGAGTTGGCCAAAGTTCATGCATATGGTAAGTCTGCACATTGCTCAGGGTCAGTATAAGGAAGTATAGTTGTTCTTTATTTCTTTTCTACTTTTTGAAAATGACTGTTTTTCTCATCGGCTTTATAGTGATAATATTGACATAAAGGAATCACTGCAGACTAAAACCTGACTGTATATATCACTATGTGTGTATCTTGTCATCCACTCAGCCCTAATAGTTCTTCCATATTTACTTTCATGGAAAACTCCATTTTATCACACAGACTATAAAGTAAATGTATGGTGCCCAAGAAAATGCCAGGTAGGGAAGTGGTGCTGTGGCTCAACTGGTAGAGCATTGCCTTGAGCTGAAGAGCTTAGGAACAGGCCCAGAGTTCAAGCTCCATGACTGACCAAAAAAAGAAAATGCTAGGTAGCATTCAGTTAGATTTGATTCTCACTGGAAAGTACTTTGGAAAAATAATACACCTGCATCACTTAATCCTACCTGTAGATTCTATAAATATCTTCTGAGCGTCCTTTCCTTAGTCTGAGGATCCAAGCTCCTGGGTTGGCTTTTAGCTGAAAGTAGCCCTAGGACATGAAGGAGAATCAAATTTTAGTTCTCTCTTTAAAATCTCTGAAGGATAGTTACATTCTGAAGATGCAATGCAAGGGTTGTTTTTTTTTTTTAATGTCTCTGATCCCATTTTTGAGGTAGTGCTGGAATTGAATCCGGGGCATTGCATCTGATAATTTAAATAAGATGATTAAATAACCAAGGCAATGCAAAAACAACATCTTTATGGCAGAGTGCCTCAGCACATTTTGTCATTTAAGTTGTTGTATAATTTCAATCTCCATGTTGAACCAAACAAATGGTTTTTATATTGACCAAATTAAATTATTAATTTTAATTTCAATTGTGGTTCAGAATACTAATTACTCCACCATAAATTTTTGTGCCCAAATTAGTATGTCTGTGGTATCAGCATGTAATGAACTGGTTATTTACCAAGTTGGCCATGACAATTGTGTCCACGATGACAGGGTTGGCTGACGTCCCTAATGTAAACTGCAGTCCACGTGGAGGCTGGCCTGTGGTGATGTCATAGCAATGACCTTCCAATAATAAGTACTCGAGCTCATACTCAGCAGCTACTATGTTGTCCACCTGCAAGAGCAACATTAAATCACTTCAAGACACATGGATAGAATTCAAAATACATTATTCCAAGTGAATGAAGCAGACAAAAAGGGCTTACATACTATCTGATTATATTTTAGGGAATTAAAGAAAAGGTTAAAACTGTAATAATAGACAACTCATTGACTGTGGTCGGGTGAGGAGATGGCTTGAAAAGAGCTTCAAAAAACTTTTTGAGCCGGGGGATGGTGGCTCATGCCTATAATCCTAGCTACTCAGGAGGCTGAGATCTGAGGATCGCGGTTCAAAGCCAGCCTGGGCAGGAAAGACTGTGAGACTCCTATCTCCAATAAACGACTAGAAAACTGGAAGTGGTGCACTGGTAGAGCACTTGCCCTGAGCTGAAGAGCTGAGAGACAGAGCCCAAGCCCAGAGTTCAAGCCCCATGACCGACAAAAAAAAAAAAAAAAAAAAAAAAGACCCAACTTTTTGAGAATGATAGGATTTTCTCTCTTGACTAAAATAGTGGTTAATGGCTGCATGTGATCATAAACACTGGGTTGAAAGAGGCAATAGATTAGTCTAAAAGTACAGGTGGGATAACACTTTCATATTGTTGAGAAAAATTAAGGACCTAAATAAATAGATATCATCCTATAGCAACAGATCAGTATGAAAATTTGAAAACAACATCCACAACAACATTCCTCAGAATTGCCACAAAATGGAAACAACCTGAATATCCACTCATTAGCAGACCCATAAAAGGTCCAGAGTTGCAATACAATGGAATATTAACTGGCAACAAGTAAGAATGAAATACTGACATATACTTCAACAGGGATCAACCTTGAAAAACAATTTGTTAAGAAAAAGAAACCGGGGGGGGGGGGAGGTTTTGGTTGGGGGGAGGGAGGATGGGAAAGGATGGGAAGGGTAAACAAAGGAAGAGGCTACAATGCTTGATAAGAAATGTACTCACTATCTTGCCCATGTAATTGTAACCCCTCTGTACAGTATTTTCACAATAAAAAAAAAAGAAAGAAAGAAAAAGAAACCAGTCACTAAAGACTATGACTCTGGGCTGGGAAGGTGGCTCAGTAGTAGAGTGCTTGCCTTGCATACATGAGGCCCTGGGTTTGATTCCTCATCACCACATAAGCAGAAAAAGCTTAGGAACCAGAAGTGGTGCTGTGGCTCAAGTGGTAGAGCACCAGCCTTGAGCTGAAGAGCTGAGTGACAGCGCCCAGGCCCAGAGTTCAGGCCCCACAACCGACAAAAAAAAAAAAAAAAAAAAAACTATGATTCTATCTACTACATATAATACCACAATAGGCCAAACTACAGAGACAGAAAGCAGATTAGAACGTGTATAATGGAGAGTGATTACTAATGAGGATGGAGCTGCATCTTATGGTGATAAAGGACTAAATTAGATCCCTATGACAGCTGCAGAGTCCTGTCAATATGTCAAATCCTCTTTATTGGGTATGAATAAAGATGTAATATATACCTGAACAATGATGTTCAGAATCAGCTAACATCACAACATAAATTGGTTTTCTACCAATAATTAGGTACTGGAATGACATTCTTACCTCTTCTAAATAAATATTATCAAGATCATACGGTGTTCTGACAGATTCTACCATCCAACTTTCAGGTGTGTTCAAATTCAGAGTGAACAATGGAGATTGTGGCATATCCAAAAATTTTGCTATTGGACCCTTAGCAAACTTATTGTCTGAGGTGAAAGAAATCTCTGGTTCTAAGACATAACGGTAAAAGCTGAAACAAAAGGAGAAGTATACAATTTTTATCTTTCCACAAAATTACTGTCCTTGAGTTTATAAGCATCCATATAGGTGAGCAACAAACTGGGCTTGGAGGGATATCCTCCTAGACTGAAAAAGGAGTTCACAAGATCATCTTCTGGCCTAGTGATGCCTCCCAGTGCTAATGCAGATGAAAGAGAAGGGAGAAGGGTAGGATACCAGAATGAGATGTCTGCTGTTGGGGTCACAAGCACTTCCTGAGCACTTTTTCCTTTGGGAATTCATCTGTCTCTCAAAAATCTAAATCCTAAATAATGACTTGGCTCTCAGGCTAGCCCTGAAAACACTGCATATAATAATGTAAACATTTCTTCAAACAGGATAATAGTAGGCACTGAAATCTCATTGGTCACTTGCAAATTTATTTAGTATAACTGACAGGACACAGCAAACCTACAAGTGAGGAACTGATCATAGCCATCTGTGCTACCCTATACTACCTCTATTATTATTACTCTGCTACTTCTGCCATGAAGGATCCATTCCCAAGTTTAGCTAGGCCTATGCACTTTTGTAAGATCATGTTAATGAGCATAAGCTATCTTCCTCTAACATACATATTGCAACTTGAAATAACCACTGTTTGGGTTTTTTTTTTAATGGAAAGTATACATGTAAGTAGCCTAGGTTGATTCCACCTAGATGCTCCTGTGTCCACACAATGTTTGTTAAGCTGATTAGAGTAACATTCACTTAATTCATTATCATCAGTACTAGCTTTTGGATTAGATGCCATTTTAAAAAATTGTTTTCTTAGATACAATATATGCTTTACCTTTTTAAAGGCATGTCCGAAAGTTTAGATTGGCAGTTCATAAATACTCTTAGATTCATGTTTATCAGCTGAGTCAAAACCTAAAAGAACAAACCAGATGAAAAATCATTCAAATTTTCTCTTCAAAAGTATACTATTTGATACTGAATAAGAGAAAGAATGTTCATTATCTCAAGAAACAATATAAAGATAGTAACTGTCACTAAGTGGATACTAGCAAAATTAATGGTGTGGCAAAAACAAGGCAGGAGAGGAGGCTATGGGGGAAGTAGACTAGTGAAGATAAATACTTCTCACATAAAGACAGGTTAATATAGAGTTTGTAGGAAGATAAATGATGAATATCTATACATAGAATATTTAAGAACTCACTGTTATAATTCATAAATAAAAGTCTGTTAAAACATCACTACAAACACAAAAAAGGTTAGATCATATATATTAGTAAAATGTCTCCTTAAAAAAAAGAAACTCAGCTATAATTGGCATGGTAGCTCATGTTTATAATCCTATTTGGGAAGCAGATACCAATAGCTGGAAAGTAGTGATGTGTGCCTGTCATCCCAGTTATATGGAGAGTATAAACAGAATTGAGATATGCATCAGCATAGGCATAAATGTGAGACTACCCCAGAAATAGCTAAAGCAAAAAGGCATTGGGGCCTGGCTCAAGTGGGATAAGCACTAGCCGGGCACCAGTGGCTCATGCCTGTAATCCTAGCTACTCAGGAGACTGAGATCTGAGGATCTCGGTTCAAAGCTAGCCTGGGCAGGAAAGTTCCTGAAAGTCTTATCTCCAATAAACCACTAGAAAACCGGAAGTGGCGCTGTGGCTCAAGTGGTAGAGCGCTCACCTGGAGCTGAAGAGCTCAGGGACAGCGCCCAAGCCCAGAGTTCAAGCCCCATGACCGACCAGGAAAAAAAAAAAAAGTGGAATAGCACCTGTCTAGCAAGCACGGGTCCCCAAGTTCAACCCCTGCTACCACCAAAAATAAAAAATAAATGCAACTAGAGTCACATTAGGTGGTACATATGTGTAACCCTAGCATTTAGGAGGCTGAAGCAGGAGGACTATTGAGTGCAAGGTAAGCATTGGCTACACAATGAGATGCTCTCCCAAAATAACAAAAACAAAAACAAATCTCTAACAAAAAAAAAAAACCTCAAACCAGGAGGAAAAACGAAGCTCAGTGGTATAGCCCCTGCTTAGAATGTACAAAGCACTGGGCTCAATTGCTAACACAGACTTAACCGAGTGACTGTTTTGGTTAGAGTTCTTGTAAATGGACATAAGATTATCGTTTTTTTTTTTTCTTTTTGTCAGTCATGGGGCTTGTACTCAGTGCCTGTGCACTGTCCCTGAGCTCTTTTGCTCAAGGCTAGTACTCTACCACGTTATGCCTTAGCACCACTTCCAGTTTTTGAGTGGTTAATTAGAGATAAGAGTCTCATGGGGACTTTCCTGCCAAGGCTGGTTTACAACTGCTACTCTCAGATCTCAGCCTCCTAGGTAGCAAGGATTACAGGTGTGAGCCACTGTGCCCAGCAGAAATTATATCTTATAACAAAACTAAAAGACATGCTACAGTAAAAGTCCATGATAGTTATAAAAAAGGAAAGTAAAATTAGAATTAAACTTTTACCCTTTTTAACTTCTATCCTTATAACATATAATGCAGTATAAATTAACTCATGTCAATCATTTTTTTAACTTACATAAAGTAGCCAGCAAAACTCAATCAACTTGCTAAAGTTAGGAAGTTGGTTTTAGAGCCATTGTCAGTCTTTATGGCTCTGCACCAAATGTCCTGCAGCATTTCCCAATGCCTCTAGAAGGTGAATATGATACAAATAGAGCATAAAGGAAATCACAGGACACATGGCAGTGTGAACTGCCTCTGAAGCAGTCCCTACCAAGAGCAATGGGGCAAGTCTCTGTGCTTCTCTGGTGACAGGGTCAATGACAGCCACAACATCAAAGTATGTTTCTCCTTCCTTGGGTCTCAGCTTAATTGCGCTATGAAGACAAAAAGAATAAAACATTAATGTGGAGGGCACAGGAAATTAAGGTTAAGTATGGTGAATCTTTGGTTCAAATAACCTATCAGACCTCCAGGTCTCTTAACATTTCAAAAAACTTCAGATCTAAAAAACTTGGGCTTCGAGATGACAAGTTATGATTAAGTTTACAAAGATCATAAAACATTGATAACTGACTTGCTCAAAATACACTGAAAATTTTTTGTCAGAAAACCAAGCCCTACAGGTGGCTAAAACCTATAATCCTAGCTATTCAGGGGGCTGAGATCTAAGAATTGGGATTCAAAAACACAACAGATAGACAAATCTGAGAAACTCTCATCTCCAATTAACCAGCAAAAAGCTAATGTGGAGGTGTGATTCAAGTGTTAGAGTACCACCCATGAGCAAAGTGAAAAAGGTAACAGCAGCTAAAAAAACAAAAGAAATAGAGAAAATTAGCTTGAAGTTACATTTAACCAAATTGAGTATTTTCCTAATTTATTGTTTTTTGAGACAGAGTCTTGCTATATAAAGACCTGGTTAATATATAGATGAGGCTGGCCTCAACTTTACACTCGTCCTACTTCCACATTCCAAGTGCTGAAAAGATATCTATATCACCATGCCTGATATAAGTTCTTTTATTTCAAGGAAAGAAGGGGATGATGGGAGAACAAATATATCATTAAAAAAAAAAGTTCTGAGATGCTATTACACCTGTATTGAGAATACGCCTGAAGGAATCAACGTCAGTATATAATAGAGATACCTGCACACAAATGTTTACTGCAGCACTACTCACAATAGTAAAGTCATGGAATCAATCTAGGTGCCCATCAAAGATAAATGGTTAGAGAAGATGTAATATATTTATGTGTGTATGCATGTGTGTATGTACGTATATACATACACACACTTATCTACCTATACACCCACATACATACACATTATCTATATACAATGTAGTATTATTCAGTCATAAGAAAGAAATTTTGTCATTTACAATAAAATGGATAAAACTGGAAACTAACATGTTAAATGAAATAAGCCAGACTTAGAAAGACAAATGTCTTTTCTCATATGTAAAAACTAGTTTAAGGGGCTGGGAAGGTGGCTCAGTGGTAGAGTGCTTGCCTTGCATGCATGAGGCCCTGGGTTCAATTCCTCAGCACCACATAAGCAAAAAGAAAAAAGCTGGAAGTGGTGCTGTGGCTCAAGTGGTAGAGCACTAGCCTTGAGCTGAAGAGCTGAGGGACAACGCCCAGGCCCAGAGTTCAGGCCCCACGACCGGACCCCCCGCAAAATAAACAATATAATAAAAACTAGTTTAAACAGGAGAAAACAAGGGAGGGGGGTAACACTGTTCGAAAGGAAATGTGTACTCATTACCTTACATATGAAAAAGATGAGGTTAGAGGCATGGCTTAGTTGGTACAGCACGAGGTAATGAGAAAAAGCTTCAGGTACCAAGTTTGAGTCTCAGTCTTGGACCAAAAAAAAAAATCATGATAAGGTTTTTGTGGTGGAGAGAACAGTAATAGGAAAGAGATGATCACAATTGAGGTACACCATATATGTATATGAAAATGTCATAATTATTCTGTAAAAGTAATGTCATTATTCTGGAAAAGTAATAAGTGCTAATAAAACTGAAAAGTTCTGAGGATATAGCTCAAACTATATAGCTGCATAGCTAGATGCTTAGCATGCTTGAGGCTTTGGGTTGAGTCCCTAACACTACAGTGAGTAACTTAATGAAGCAAGCAAGCAAATTAATTAAAACTGAAAGGAATCTAGGGCTGGGAAGGTGGCTCAGTGGTAGAGCGCTTGCCTTGCAGGCCTGAGGCCCTGAGTTCGATTCCTCAGCACCACATAAGCAAAAACAAAAAAGCCGGAAGTGGCGCTGTGGCTCAAGTGGTAGAGCGCTAGCCTTGAGCTGAAGAGCTGAGGGACAGCGCCCAGGCCCAGAGTTCAGGCCCCACGACTGGACCCAAAAAAAAAAAAAAAAAAAAAAAACTGAAAGGAATCTATTAGTTCAGAAAAATGTGAACAACAACAACAACAAAAAACAAACAAAATATAATCACAAAATCTCATAACCTCAATTACTTTGTTTTTCGTCATTCTTATTAGAGGCCCATATAAAGATTACCTGCACCAGGTGCCAGTGGCTCATGCCTGTAATCTTAACTACTCAGGAGGCGGGATCTGAGGATCATGGTTAAAAGCCAGCCCAGGCAGGAAAGTCTGTGAGACTCTTACCTCAAATAAACCACTCAGAAAACCAGAAGTGACGCTATGGCTCAAGTGGTAGAGTGCTTGCCTTGAGCTGAAGAGCTGAGGGACAGTGCCCAGGCCCAGAGTTCAAGCCCCAGGACCGACCAAAAAAAAAAAAATTACTTGCACCTACAGAACACTTGCAACTTTAAAACAATTTTCTCCTTTCCCCCACCACTTCAACATAAAGTTGATTGTCTCAAGATGTTACAAATAAATCATCCTAAAGAGAATGTGCCATGACCTTTGCCTTTTTTTTTTCTTTGTCCAGGTCCTGGGGCTTGAACTCAGGACCTGGGCACTGTCTTTAAATTTTTTTGCTAAAGGTTAGTACTTTATCACGTGAGCCACAGAGCCACTTCCAGCTTTTTCTGAATAGTTTATTGGAGAAAAGAGTATCACAACTTTCCTGCCTGCCCAGGCCAGCTTGAAACCATGATCCTCAGATCTCAGCCTCTTCAATAGCTAGGATTACAGATCTGAACCACCAACACTTAGCTCAAGCTGTTCTTTTAACCTATAAATAATTTATAGATCCAGCTTTTTCCAAATACATAAATTTCCTTAGAGGCTAAGTACCAGACATACAGAGTGACAGGATACAGGTATTTGTGTGGCTAATATGTTTTGTCAACTTCCTTTCCTGAAAAACTAAATTTACAAGATCAAAAAATAAATTCCACCATGTTATTGTCAACACTTATATATACTTTGGTGTTTTTTTTTTTAATCATTGATTCATTCATTGACTCATTCATTCATTTGTATACAGGGTCTCAGCTATTCTAGGATTATGGGAGAAAAATCATTAGCAAAAAGTACTGTATAAACAACTCTCGCCGGGCGCTGGTGGCTCACGCCTGTAATCCTAGCTACTCAGGAGGCTGAGATCTGAGGATCGCGGTTCAAAGCCAGCCCGGGCAGGAGAGACCGTGAGACTCCTATCTCCAATAAACCACCAGAAAACTGGAAGTGGCGCTGTAGCTCAAGTGGTAGAGCGCTCACCTTGAGCTGAAGAGCTGAGGGACAGGGCTCAGGCCCAGAGTTCAAGCCCCAGGACCGACAAAACAAACAAACAAACAAACAAAACAACTCTCAAAAAGGGAACAAACAGACCACATACTGGTCAGCCAGTCTATACCAGGCTTGGACAGTTCCCTGTGGTTTGTCATGTCCCTATAAGCACACTGCTCTAAGAGATCAACAAGAAGGGTGTCCAGATACTGACCATGTGAGGCCTTCAGCTACTTCCACAATCAACAACAAGAGGCAAGACAAAACCAAGAAAAAGGGGCTGGCAAGGTGGCTCGGTATTAGAGCGCTTGCCTTGCATGCCTGAGGCCCTGGGTTCGATTCCTCAACACCACATAAGCAAAATGAAAAAAGCCGGAAGTGGCGCTGTGGCTCAAGTGGTAGAGCACTAGCCTTGAGCTGAAGAGCTGAGGGACAGCGCCCAGGCCCAGAGTTCAGGCTCCATGACCGGATTAAAAAAAACAAAAAACAAAAAACAAAAAAACAAAAACCAAGCTGGGAAGGTGGCTCAGTGGTAGAGCGCTTGCCTTGCATGCATGAGGCCTTGGGTTCAATTCCTCAGCACCACATAAGCAAAAAGAAAAAAGCCGGAAGTGGCGCTGTGGCTCAAGTGGTAGAATGCTGGCCTTGAGCTGAAGAGCTGAGGGACAGAGCCCAGGCCCAGAGTTCAGGCCCCACGACCAGACCAAAAACAAAAACAAAAATGAATGTTTGGCAAGCATGCACAAAGTCCTGTGTTCAAATTTCAGAACTAAAAATTAATAAAATTTAAAAAAAAAGGAATACTGGTGTAGAAATGGGAACAATAGCACTACAGTGTCTGAATATACGTGCTATATTGGTAAAAGTCCAGAATAAAGTCAAAAGTGACATGGGAACAAAACTTGAAGATTATATACTTGTACCTAGGATTAGTAAAGCAAATATCAAAATTGAGATACTGTGCTTCACCAACGTTATGTTCACAGAAATCACCAAGGGGGATCTTGTTAAGATATAGACACTGATTCAATAGGTCAGGTATAAGGTCAAAGACTACAGTTCAGGGACTGGGAAGGTGGCTCAGTGGTAGAGTACTTGCCTTGCACTCATAAGGCCCTGGGTTCGATTCCTCAGCACCACATAAGCAGAAAAAGCCAGACGTGGGGCTGAGGCTCAAGTGCTAGAGCACTAGTCTACAGCTGAAGAGCTGAGGAACAGCACCCAAGCCCAGAGTTTAGGCCCTATGACTGACTCCCCTCCCCCCCAAAAAAGACTACACTTCAAACAAGCTCACAAATGATATTCTGCTGATCCATGGAATACATTATGAAGGTAAGGGTGTAATAGAACTGATGGTTCTGTCACTTTTATTCCTAGTAAAATGAGAACCTTCTGTTTTAAATATGGCAAACATTCATTGTACTAACATCATCCCAGTAGGAATTTCTCCATCATCATAGAACAAGTAATTAGGGAATTTTAATGATATAAAAGTCATGGAGGCAAGGGGAGAAAAGAGTGGCCTAAAATCAGACATGGATTATAGCTCAGGACCACTGTTTTGGCCATCAACTTCCTAGAAGTGGAAGAATAGAGAAAATGGGTGCTGCAAGGGTACAACCTTGGTGCTGGTAGCAAAATCCAAGAGGGGTTAGCCAGGAGTCACATATGACATAAATTATTAGAAACGATGGTAATGATGGCTCAGTGGTGAAATACTTTCCTAGCATGTATAGCATCTGGGCTCAATCACTAGCACCTGGGGGCAGGAAAAGAGAGGAAGAGAGAGAGGGAGAGACTTGCCAGGTAACCGCATAAAGTTCTTCTTAAAAACCATTTGGGACCAAGCACCAGTGGTGGTTCGCACCTATAATCCTAGTTACTCAGGAGGCTGAGATCTAAGAATCACAGTACAAAGTCAGTCCAAACAGGAAAGTCCCTATGAGACTCTTACCTCCAATTAACCACTTTAAAACCAGAAGTAGAGCTATGGCTCAAAGTGGTAGAGTACTAGCCTTGAGCAAACAAGCACAGAGACAGTACCTAGACCCTGAGTTCAAGACCCACAACTGACCAAAAAAAAAAAAAAAATTATATATCTATATATATTGGGGACAGGGCAACCAGTGGCTTATGTTTGTAATCCTAGCTACTCAGGAGGCTGAGATCTCAGTATCATGATTTGAAGCCAGACCAGCAAAGAAAGTCCTTGAGACTTTAATCTCCAATTAACCATCAAAAAGTTGGAAGAAGCTGTGGCTCCAGCGGTATAACTTTAACCTTTAGCACGAAGTTTAGGGACAGCATCCAGGCACTGAGTTCAAGCCCCAGGACTAGCCCAAAAAATAAATACCATTTGGAAGAATGTATCAAGAAAATGTGGTGTATGTGGTATATACACAATGGAATTCTACTCATCCATTAGAAAAAATGATAATGTACCATTCATAAGGAAATGGGAAGACTTTGAAAAAATTATATTAAGTAAGCCAGACCCAGAGAAACAGATTGTATGGTTTCCCTCATTTGTGAGTGCTAGAATGTGCCTGTAAAACTATAAGTAAGGGGTTGAGAATGTGGCTTAGTGGTAGAGTCTTGCCTAGCATGCATGAAGCCCTGGGTTCGATTCTTCAGTACCATATACATAGAAAAAGGCAGAAGTGGCACTGTGGCTCAAGTGGTAGAGTGCTGGCCTTCAGCACAGAGGCTCAAGGACAGCATCCAGGCTCTGAGTTCAACCCCAGGACTGAAACAACAACAACAACAACAACAACAACAACACACACACACACACACACACACAAAACTATAAGTAAACACTGAGTAGTAGCCAAGCAGTTATACACAAATAAGCAGAAGTATATTAGACTCTATTGAGAGTGCAAATAGTGTAATTCTTTAGAACTACTAAGTCAAAGCCCAACAAATTAAGTGACAGGAAATGGCACTTGCAAGAGGTGGGGGACCAAGGAGAGAAGGGCAGAAAAATTAATGGGGGAAGGGAGTAGAATGCAGACAAGAAAACAGACAGAATTGAGAAAAAGTGAAGAGGTGGGTCGAAGGGGGTGATGATGTTGAAGGGATGACAAATCAAGATGCATTTTATACATACACTGCTTTGTTAAATGGCAAAAAAAAATTCAATATATAACCTAAAAATTAAGAACAGTGAGGGAAGGAGTGGGTGGGAGGGGTGGGTAAGAATGTTAGAAGGATTGACATTGATCAAGAGGTAGTATATCAAAAACTGCTCTGATGGATGGCAATTCCTTTGTATAACTACATATATATTTTTTTTTTAAGTTAAAAAACACCCCAATCATTGGGCCTGCTGGAAACATATTATCATGTTATATTTTGCCTGAAATATGCTTTCGTTCAAGTGGTAGAGAAAATGGTTTCAGTGCATGTGTGTTTATGCAACACATAAAGACTACATGTATTATCTATACACACATATATTAAGCAATAAGGCAAATACAGCATTCCACCTAGTGAATGTAAGAGTTAGCCGGGCACCAGTGGCTCAGCCTGTAATCCTAGCTACTCAGGAGGCTGAGATCTGAGGATTGCGGTTCAAAGCCAGACCGGACAGGAAAGGGAGTTGCCAAACAAACTGGCTTGGGAAGCAAAGAAGGATGGAGGCTTGAGGCAACCCAGGTAAAATAGTTAGGAAGACCCAGAACAAGCCAAGGCGGGCACCAATGGCTCATGCCTGTAATCTTAGCTACTCAGGAGGCAGAGATCTGAGGTTCATGGTTCAAAGCCAGCCCGGGCAGGAAAGTGTGAGATTCTTATCTCCAATTAACCACCAGAGAACCAGAAGTAGCATTGTGGCTCAAGTGGTAGAGCACTTGTCTTCAGCTGAAGAGCTCAGGGACAGTGCCCAGGCTGAGTTCAAGCCCCACAACCAACAAGAGAGTTAATATTCAGGAGCATACACAAA
Organism: Dipodomys merriami; assembly: GCF_024711535.1. Lineage (NCBI taxonomy): Eukaryota > Metazoa > Chordata > Mammalia > Rodentia > Heteromyidae > Dipodomys > Dipodomys merriami. The sequence continues at coordinate 7,624,200 of NW_027205381.1, forward strand.
TTCAACATGAATTCTATACCTGTAGCTGTCTTCAAAAAACTGGTATTCAATCCTTGCATCTCCTTTGGGTTGAGCTGACAGGAGAGCATCCACCTTCATTACCAAGTCACTTGCCCTGAAAGATGGGGTTATAACAGCTTAGTATCTTTTTAATAAGGTTTTGCCATTAATAGCAGTTATCAACAGCTCAAGTGCCAAAAGCCAGAAGCACACTCCTTTATGCTAACAGGCATGAGAGAACGGTTGATTTGGTAGTGAATGGCTTTATAATCTTGGAGATGTTATTCATTTTTCTATATGTAAAGTGTAGAAAAGATCTACTTTGCAGGGTTCTTACAAATACTGTGCTGGCTAAACATATTAGTGTTATTTACATCTCCAGCACCCTCTTTTCACTAATGCTATTACTTTTTAGGATTGTTAGGGCAATCTGTTACTGAGAAATTGTTGAGGAAAAATACTAAGAAACAAATTACCATAATTATCATTATCAAGAAATAAGTTATAACACTGTAGTTCATAATTATTCCCAACTTTTAAATTTGTACATATATAATATATAATATAAAAACACAAAACTAGGGTTATATAATTTGGTTGCAAACTTTGTTACTTAAAAATATATTATAAAGCTGGGTGACAGTGGCTCACACCTGTAATCCTAGCTATTCAGGAAGCTGAGATCTGAGGATCACGGTTCAAAGCCAGACCGGGCAGGAAAGTCCATGAGACTCTTATCTCCAATAAAACCACTAAAAAACCAGAAGTGGTGCTGTGGCTCAAGCGGTAGAATGCTCACCTTGAGTTGAAGAGCGCGGGGACAGCGCCCAAGCCCAGAGTTCAAGCCCCACAACCGACCAAAAAATAAAATAAATAAATAATATATTATAAGCCATGTGCTGGTAGCTCATGCTTGAATCCTAGCTATTCAGGAGGCTGAGATCTGAGGATTATGGTTCAGGGACAGCACAGGCAAGAAAGTCTACGAGACTCTTAAATAACCACCATAAAGCTGGAAGTGGAACTGTGGTTCAAATAATAGAGCACTAACCTTGAACAAAAAAATTCAGGGACAGCTCCCAGACCCTGATTTCAAGTACTAAGATTGGCATAATAAGTAAGTAAATAAAATATAATATAAATATGGAATATAACAAACACATATAATACAGTGGTATAATCACTAATTTTAATAAGACTGCACAGTAATGGTACATTATCATGACATGGTGACATATGCCTATAGTCCTAGCTATTCATATGCCTATATTCCTAGCTGAGATCAAAGTTCAAAGCTCAATGGGGCTGGAAAGTCAGTGAGTCTCTAATCTGCAATTAACCACCAAAAAGCTGGAAATAAAGCTGTTACAAGTGGGAGATGGCTAGCTTTGAGTGAAAAAGCTAAGGGATAGTAATCAGGTAATCAGACCTTGAGTTCCAGCCCCAGTACTGGGACCAAAAAAAAAAAAGGCAAAGGGTTTAAATATATACTTTCAAATACATATTTTCCCAAAGACATATGATATATGCCTGTGAAAAGGCATACTAAGCATTGCAAAAATGAAAAGAAAACTACAAGGTGATACAACTTGATACCTATGAGTATGGCTTTTTAAAAAAACAAACAAGAAATAAAGCTGCTGGTAAGGATATGAAGAAACTGGAAGGCTTGTGCACTCTAGGCAGATACATAAATACAAAAGCAGCTATAGAAAAAGGTATAAGAAGGTCTCAAAAAATGAAGCAGTCTAAGCCGGGCGCTGGTGGCTCACGCCTGTAATCCTAGCTACTCAGGAGGCTGAGATCTGAGGATCGCGGTTCAAAGCCAGCCCGGGCAGGAGAGACTGTGAGACTCCTATCTCCAATAAACCACCAGAAAACCGGAAGTGGCGCTGTAACTCAAGTGGTAGAGCGCTCGCCTTGAGCTGAAGAGCTGAGGGACAGCGCCCAGGCCCAGAGTTCAAGCCCCATGACCGACAAAAAAAAAAAAAAAAAAGAAGCAGTCTACTCCAACTACATATCCATGTGATATTTAATGCAGAAAAATCAGATAATGGTCCACTTAAGCAATTTATTTTCTTCCTTCAAGAGAAACAGTCCACTATGATACTTGAGCTAATAAAAACATTAAAAGAATGAAAAGTTTAAAAACCAACAATACTGAACTTATCACCTTTGGAGTATGTAAGAGAAACATTGAGTATTCTGTCCTGGTAAGTAGAGGAAAAGATGCATTTAACCTGCTTCTCCTCTACTGAACCAAATAAAACTGAATTATCATTCAGATAATTGATAATTTCTCTTCAAGTAAAAAATAAATTACCCTCCTCTACTTCTACCTACGTCTGAAACTTTCCAGAACCAAAAGATAAAATACAAACTGAGAATGAATTTAGTTCTTTAAAAAGGAGCCTATAAAACAAATTAGCTTCTTCCAACAGAATCATAACCAAAAATTTGAGCAGTATGGCAGTTTAAAGCTGGAAATGAAACCCCTTATATAAGTAGTTTATGTGACAATATATAACTTGAACTTTGACCAATGAGGAAATATCTAATATATAACATATATGATAGAAACTAGTTCATTTCTCCTACACCCAACTTACACATCTTCTTCTACCCGAAGTTGTTGAATGTGAGATTTTATTTTTTGTCCTGAAGTTTTCAAGATGATACTTTCTAGAAGGTGGAAATCGTCTTGATTAAAGAGCTCACTTTCCTCCAGTGGCCCAATGATCTATGAAGAAGAACAGGAGTCAGAGCTGTAAGCAGTCTGCCAAGGGCTGAAATTAAGGGCAAGTCTAAGCTAGCCATAGGCTACAGAACAGGCCAAAGGGACTTAAAGAATAAGAGTGATATGTGTCTAAATAAATCAATGAAAAAATAAAAAGCCTGAATCATTCAGTTATATGTTTAACTTATTATTTCCTCAGACACAGGCAGATTTACACATTTCACATTATTTTTTACAGGTAAGCAATCTGAATTAAATAGGTAGCAATGCAGTTTTCACAACTGTCCACCAAATATCAGTAACAAAGCCTACTTTCTGTGTCAAAGACTGTAATGATTTCTGTTCTGACAGTCAACACATTCTCTCAATGGTAGGACAGGACAAACAGAAGGAAGGCCCCCACAAGGGGAAAGTTATGTAAAAACACTTTTTTTTTGGGGGGGGCAGGGGGTAAATAATGGACAGAAACATCCTTAGTGAAGTAGTAATCATCTTTAAGAGGTGAGTGGCTCTGTTGGGAGAGTTTATCCTACCAGCTTGCAGGAGCATGATGTAAAGCCTACTACAGACCTAACTCAACAAGTCCTCACCCTTCCATTGCTGATCACTGCCCTCTGTCCCTTCGTCAGCTTCAGAACATCCCTGCAGTACACGGCATGAGACAAAATGAAATCCATACTGGAAGACTCAAAGACCTCTTTAAAAACACTGAAATCCATGCCCTAGGAAAAGTAATTGTTTTTAAGGAAAAGTCACTGTTATTCAACAAACCAAAAAAATTAATAATCATCATGAACAAACCACAAATGTGCTTTTCATGAAATAACTACATTGCATGAAATGTAATTACTCATAATTACATTAACATAATTAACATTACAATTTCACAACTGTCCATCTTCTCTCCCATCCCCCTCCTCAAAAGCAACTATTTGTATTTCTTTTTCTTAGGTTTTCATGTTACTTTTTCAATTGGCAGTCTATTCTCCATGATAATTTTATTTTGTATTTTTAAATCTTGTTTATGTCAGATGACAACTATTTTCTCTAACTGGAACTAAGTACCCATTTTATAATAAGTTTAAAAATAATAAAATGCTATCAAATAAGTAAAAGCCAGGAACTGGTGGCTCATGCCTGTAATCATCAGGAGACTGAGATCTGAGGATTGCAGTTCAGAGCCAATCCAGGCAGAAAAGTCTGAGTAAGACTCTTATCTCCAATTAACTACTCAAAAACAGGAAGTGGTTCTGTGGCTCAAAGTGGTAGAGCACTAGCCTTGAGCAGAGGAGCTCAGTGACAGTACCCAGGCCTTAAATTCAAGTCCCCCCATTCCCCATCCCCGACCAAAAGAAAAAAATTAGTTAAAAGCAAAAAAAAAAAAAAAAAAAAAAAAAAAAGAGCATGGGCTTTTACTAAAAAGATATAAAAAAAAATACAAGCCTCTAACTCATAAGTCACACAAAAATCAATACTTAACTCATAAGTCACACAAAAATCAAATACTGTCTTTTAAAACTGTACAAAATAGGGCTGGGAAGTTGGCTCAGTGGTAGAGCGCTTGCCTTGCATGCCTGAGGCCCTGGGTTCGATTCCAAGCACCACATAAGCAAAAAGAAAAAAGCCGGAAGTGGCGCTGTGGCTCAAGTGGTAGAGTGCTAGCCTTGAGCTGAAGAGCTGAGGGACAGCGCCCAGGCCCAGAGTTCAGGCCCCACGACCGGACCCAAAAAAAAAAAAAAAAAAAAAAAACTGTACAAAATAAATGGTATTGTTTTAAAACATAATTCTATCATGCATATTTTACAATAGGCAAATTTGGAAATGAAAGTGATATAATTACTTTTTAGAAAGTCTTCCAAATTTAAAAGTAAAATTCTCCATGGTTCACAAGTTCAGTTTATGAAGAGGGTGCATCAGTCCAGGGGAAGAGAATATCAATGGCAAATTAACAGAAAAAGGCAGCCTTATAACACACAGTCTTACCCCCACAGAGAACTCCTCAATGTCGGCTCCGGCAGCCAGGGCCTCTGCAGTCTCCTCTTTGGCCATTTTGGTGATGAAGTTCTTTGCTGAGTTGGAAGTTTGTGTTTGGAGAGCTGCCCAGATTGCTCTGAAGATTCTAGTGTTCTCATTTCTAATCTCTTGGCTTGGATTATTGATCACGCTTATCCTAACATTGTTACTGGATTTCTATTTACAAAACAGTACATAAGAGTTATACAGTACATGTTTTGAACTTAAAAATAAGCATTAATATTATTATTCACTTTCCAAGTAGCAAATTACATGTCTCTCAATAGTTTTCTATACTTGTATAAAACTTGGATGCTACAGATAGTCATGCCTTCAAAATCCTTCTACTTATGGCCTCCTGACATAACAGAGATCAGAGGCACTAACCACCTTGCCTGGCTTATTGATATAGATCTTGATAACTTTTGTCAGCAGTAGCCTCTAACTGCAATCTTCCCAGTCTCCACCTCTCAAGAAGCCATTTATAGGCATGAATTACCATATTTATCCAACTTCATTTCTTACCATCTTATAGATACAGTACATATCACAGAACATCTGTGCCCTATTTTTCTTCTAACACATTTGTTTTCTTCTAATACACATCATGCTAGCATGTGGACTTTAACTATATAACATCTTTTCTCCCCAACCATTCTTCAGGGTCTTGCTGAAGGCCATTTTTACTTGTACAGCCTTTGCAAATGCCTAGCAACAATGAATCTTCCCTGGATGAAAATAGGAACCCTACTTGGGAGACGATACCTAGGACCCCATAAAACTGGGGTCTGAATCAAAAATATAAGCAGCATAAATTTTACTCATGTGTCATAAAGATGTCTATAAAAATATTAATAGCAGTACTCCTTACAGATAATCAAATAGATTAAACAAAACAATACTATGTGGTACAATTATATAATACAATGCTACATAATGAAAATGAACTTTTAACACTACCTCACAGATTAAGTTTACAAAGTATTAAGAAGCCAAATTCTAATAAATGTATATTAAAAGCTTCCAATTAAATAAAGTAAAACACAACTTACTCTATGACATCAGAAAGAGATTCAGGAGTGGGTAGTGACTTGGATACAAGTTTGAAAAGGCTTTTATGAATTCTCTATTTCTTGATCTCATCAAGGGAGTGTCACATGGGTGTGTTCACTTAGTGAGACTACATATGAACTATAATCTACCTTAATAAAACTTTAAAAACGTCAGCCTTCCTTTTCAGGTTCCCTCCTCTAGAACCATTTGAACAGTCTATCAATTAGCATTAGAGTACCCCATACTATAATTTCTCAACTTAACCTTACATTACCAACAGCATCTGGACAATTCCCATAAATGATTTAAAAAAAATACTAGATACCACTGTGACACTGAAACCTCTTGGGTATTTCTTCTCTTCAGAAGTCTTACTAGGATACACAGTAGAAAGTGGACACAGACAGTTGTGAAGTCTGGATGAAACTGCAAATTAAACCAGCTCAGGAAACAGAATCTTGCCATTTCCTCCTGACAATGACCTTCACCCAAAGAATCAATTTCTTAACTACTCAGCATCATAATTTACTTAGGACAGATGAAGTTATATGTTCCTTTCCCTCAAGCACTGAAAAAGTAGATCTCCCAAAGCCCCTAGACAATCCCATAAGGATAATCAGGCGGACAACTCAAAAACAGAAAGACTCAGAATAAAGTCCAAGATACTTGCTTGATGTTTAATAGCATCATAGAGTAACTGCCGTCCAGAAGGGCTATCAAAATCACCAACAATCCAAAAAGTTACTGGCCTAATAAAAGAATCATCTGTAGAAAAACAGAAATAACAAATTAACTGAAAGAAACAATCACATTCTATGTTTTGACACTTATTAATCCAAATAATTTCTGAAAACCATGCAAAAAATAAGAAAATAAACAGTTTAATAAAGCAAAATTAGTGAAATTTCTCCGTTAAAATAAAGGTAACATTCCACATGCACTGATCAACTATACTGTGGTCTGGGATTTGTTAGCATATAAATGAAACCTGTGAGTAATATAGTGTAGTCTTTAATCTTATTAATTTGTAACTTTCTGAAATATTATTCTTTATAAACATTTAGACAAATTTTCTACACTGATAGTGTATTGTTACCCACAGGTTCCAGAAACATCACAAAGTGTCAATAAATTCTGAATAACAGTGGTCCCTGAAGCCCCATAAGATAACTAAGAAAAAGAATAGAACATTCTGAAGTATTGTGTTACCATAGATTTCCTTGGAGGACATTCCTGCACAAAGGCAAAAGGAAAAGAGTAGAAGAAAAGAAAAAGTCATTTCTATAATTAACAACCACTATGAAAGTAAAAAAAATTGAATGGTGCTAACAGGACCCATGCCTCTTTCTGCTCTTTATTCCCTCCACATTATAGGACTCTTCAGAAAGAATTCCTTTGAAGAACCTGGTAGAGTTATTGTGTAAACATACACATACATAGGAAACCAGAAATCCTTTCAGGAAAAGACCACAGCAGGGATAAAAATACCTGTCTTAAATGACATCCAGTGTTTTTCTTATTTGAAAGGATGGTAAATATGACCAGAGGGGAAAAGAATCTGTCTACCCTTAAAAAAATTCCTAGCGGGGCACTGGTGGCTCATGCCTATAATCTTAGCTATTCCATGGGGCTGAGATCTGAGAATCGCAGTTCAAAGCCAGCCCAGGCAGGAAAGTCTACAAGACTCTTCTCTCCAATTAAATACCAGAAAACTGGAAGTGGCTACCATGTGGCTCAAGTGGTAGCTCTTGCCTTGAGCTGAAGAGCTGAGGGACAGCGCCCAGGCCCAGAGTTCAAGCCCCATGACCAACTAAAAAATTCTTTTGACACAATGTTACCTTAACCAAATAACTGCATAAAAACCGGTTTAAAATTGTGTAAAGGCTTTTTTTTTTTTTTTAATTGGGGGGGGTCCAGTTGTGGGCCTGAACTCTGGGTCTGGACACTATCCCTCAGCTCTTCAGCTCAAGGCTAGAGCTCTACCACTTGAGCCACACCGCCACTTTTGGCTTTTTTTTTTCTGCTTATGTGGTGCTGAGGAATCGAACCCAGGGCCTCATGCATGCAAGGCAAGAGCTCTACCACTGAGCCACCTTCCCAGCCCCGTGTAAAGGCTTTTCTACAATAAAATTACAAATACTAAAATAAAACCAACCCTATGTTACTAAAAAGACCAGTGAAACTCATTTTTAGTTCATTAGTTCGTTTTTATATTATTTTTTTCCATTTTGAACTAGTTTTCCCTTTTAACCATAAGAGTTAACGCACAAAATTTATGAAGATAGAATTTGAATTTTTAAACATATATAAAGAATTAAACTTAAAATGAGTATTTTCTTGAATCAAAGTATTGTAGGAAATAGTTAATAAAAGAAATTATGGAATCTCCCCAAGGGACACTGAAATTTAAATATGCTTCCAAATATTAAAAAATAAAAGTGTTAAAATTCAAGATAAGTCCCAGATAGATTACCTTTCTTTGTGAGATAGTTCATACTGTTTGCTAAAGCAGCAGTCTTGCCTTGGGAATCCAAGACAGAAAATCGAGCATAATCATCCACAAAGAAGTTATCTGGGAAAATAAGAAACATTGAAATAGATACATAATAAATATACCTCAATTAATCTACTGTTAATATTTAAGTAATGCCCTTCTTTGACTATGATACATATGAAAATGTGTAAGTGAAGTATATTAAGTTCAGTGTTTACTTAACAAGTTTACAAGTAAATCCATTAATCACTTAAAAATACAAATGAATACACTCATGTTTTATATAGTTACCACTTCTATATATGTTCTACTCTTCTTATTCCCACTGGAGAATAGTGTCTTAATTCATCTCTCCCTCCCTAGTCCATCCACTAGAGTATGTTCTTCCCTTTCCTATGGGGTACAGGAAATATGCTGAATCACAATTTTTATATTTATTAATCTTAACAGAAAAAGTTATTTCCATTTGTTTTATATATCTATCTTCTCTGATCAGTGTCCAATGGCAGTGCTCCTATTTCTCCTCTGATCACTCTTGATAAAATTTCAGTTTTATCTAGTCATTCCCTGGCAATAAATTACTCAGCACATAATTTATCCCTACCTACAAAATGTTCTCCAGGGCTGGGAAGGTGGCTCAGTGGTAGAGCACTTGCCTTGCATGCCTGAGGCCCTGGGCTCCATTCCTCAGCACCACATAAGCAAAAAGAAAAAAGCCGGAAGTGGCGCTGTGGCTCAAGTGGTAGAGCTCTAGCCTTGAGCTGAAGAGCTTAGGGACAACGCCCAGGCCCAGAGTTCAGGCCCCATGACCGGACCCAAAAAAAAAAAAAAAAAAAAAAAAAATGTTCTCCAGTCTACTGTGCAGTAATCTCCCCAATCTTAAGCACTGTTACAACATGATACTCTCACCGAGAACACTTGCCTGGTTACCTACTCATCATCTATCCTTTCATTCAACAATGCTTCCTATGCAATCAGACATGCTTCACAGAATCACATGAAGCAGGAACACGACAATCTTACAGTTTGGATTTTGAATGTCCCCCCCAAAAGTCCTAGTGTTAAAAGCTTGGACACCAGCCTGTGGAACTACTGGGAGGTGGTGGAATCTTAGGTCATTGGGGACAGATCCTCTAAGGGAATACTGGGACCAAAGTAGTCCCTTACATGATGTTCTATCTTAGCACAGCAACCAAAACAATGGAACCAACTACCCAGGATAAAACTGTTGAAACCATAAGCCAAAATAAATGATTCTTCCTTTTAAGTTGACTTCTTCCAAATATTTTGTTGCAGAGAAACTAATACAAGTAACACATTTTGCAAGGTCCCAGCACCATAAAAGCTAGAAAAGCCTCAGTAATGATGTTGTTACCATTTAATCAGGGGTATAAAGGGTTGGAGCATGGCTCAGTTAGTAGAGAGCCAGCCAATGAGCAAAAGTATGAGGTACCAAGTTCGAGTCTGGGTCTTGGACAAAAGAGGGAAGAGGAGAAAGGAAAGGAGGGTAGGATGGCAATGCCTCTTCACAAACACCTGTGCCAGGTTCAATAACATCCACACAGCTCTATTATGGCCCAGCAGTGTTTTCTGAGCTCATTACCACAACACTTGGTTGAAAAGGAAATTCACTTGGCATTTCTACAGTCCTTCTTAATGCACTACCCTTCACCAAGAAAAACCTAAATTCTGCTTGCCTTACCCAACACCAAAACTTCTTATAAGAAGCTAACACTAGCTTTGAAGAAAATAACTTAGCTCACTTTCTGAGCAGTTTCTTTAAAAATATGTCTATATTTATATTTTCTTCTGTATTTATGCTTATGACTATTACATATATACATATGTATTTAAAAGATTAGCATATATTTGTATTTTCATCTATCTAAAAGAGTTTCAATTTCAGAATTGCAGTTTCATATGCCATAAAGTAACAACCATAAATAGATCTGTATTCTACTCAACTACAATGACAAACAGTTGTTATGATACCACATATCTTCCCTTCCCCACCGAGGAAAAAATCAGGTTAAACGTTGACAGCTCTTTCTTATATTTAAATGTTGAAGTGGCCTTCAGTATCACAACAGAAGCACAAACTACACATGGATTCAACCTAGCTTCTAAAAAGCATTCTTAGAGATGCCAACTGAAATTGAAAGTGGAAGACAAAGAGCAGGAAGAGGAATGGAGAGAGAATACTAATGAATATATGTGTGCTTTATTTTGTTTTGTTTTGTCTTACAGTGGGGCCTTGGTACATAACCAGAGCTAGACTCAAACTTGGAATTCTCTTGTCTCAACTTCCCAAGTACAAACCACCACTCTCAGCAGTATATGGGTTCTTTCTGTGGTAATAATGGTGTTCTTTTATTAGTGGTGATGCCTACAACTTTGAGAATAAACTAAAAACCACTAAATTATGTATTTTAAAAAGCTGCGATTTTGTCTGGGATTGCAGTTCTGTGGTAGAACACTTGCATAGCATGCATGAAGTCCTGGGTTTGAACCCCAGCACTATAAGAAAAAGGTTGAGCTTCATGGCATGCATATTTTATCTAATGAACCAGCTCTAAAACAATAAAAAAAATCCAAAACACAGTGAACTCTAGGTTGGTCTCTTAACTCATTGTGTAGCCTATGCTGGTCACAGCATGTAATCTTCCTGCTTTAACCTCCTATGTGCTGCTGGGGTTATAGCTATGCACAACCACACCAGGCAGAACTAACTTTTTTTTTTAAAAAAGCATTAGAATTCCAGAGTAAAATTAGTTGAAATATTCATTGATATTATTGGTCACTGATTCTACAATGAAAGCAAGAAAAAGAATTGTTTAACTGCCTATGGCCACAGGACACCAACAATAGATCTATATTAGTGCTTGTTTAATTGGCAATTATGTGTCACTGAGTATTTTCTGAAGTTAACAAGATTTTATACAGAAAAAAAATTATCTTCTTAGAAGGAAATTCTTACAAATTTAGAAATCAAAGCACAGTAAGCTTAAACATAAATTATTGATGTCATCTTACATTACAACTGAATAAATGCAAAGAATATGAAACAAATCAAAATGCCAAAATTTGTTTCTGAAATGCTCCTTACTACTTGCTGTTAAATCCAGGTACTCTCGCTCAGCTGTCAAAATCCTAGAATTGATTCGTGGGACAACATTCGGCTGATTCATGATATATTCTACCACATCTTGATCATGAGAAAGTTCACCCTATGGGAAAAAAGAAACAGAGAAAGGATTCAATGTTTAATAAATATCATCATCAACAATTCACTGGGAAATAAAACATAAAGCTATTTTACAATAGCTTCTCATGTGCTGATAATAGCTAAATACGGGTGTGGAAATACTAGATGTGGGAGTACTGCCTATAATCACAGAATTCGAGAGGTACAGGCAGGAAGATCATCAGTTCAAGGCCAGTCTGAGAAACAAAGAAAGAGTCTATCTGAAAAAAACACAAAGGCTGGGAATGTAGCTCAGTGGTTGACCACTGGCTTAGCATGTACAAAGCCTTAGGTTTGATCCTAACATTGCAACTGTTTCTTTCTTTCTTTCTTTTCCTTCCTTCTGTCTTTCTTTCTTTCTTTCCTTCCTTCCTTCTTTCTCCTCCTCCTCCTCCTCCTCCTGCTTCTTCTTTTTTTGGTCGGTTGTGGGACCTGGGCCTGGGCCTGGGCACTGTCCCTCTCAGCGCTTCAGCTCAAGGCTAGCATTCACCTCTTGAGCCACAGAGCCACTTCCAGTGTTTTCTGCTTATGTGGTGCTGAGGAATCGAACCCAGGGCCTCATGCATACAAGGTAAGCACTCTACCACTGAGCCACCTTCCCAGCCCACTTCTATTTTTAAAACAACTAAAGATAGAAGTTATATGCCATTGCCAAGCAGAATGTTTAGTGATACTCATTTGAAAATGAGGAAGCTGGGTGGGGATGGGAGGGAAAAACTGGGAGAAAGTGAGGGAAGGGGTACTATTTACCTGACTTATATAACTATAATTTTTCTGTATATCACCTTTATAGTAACAATTAAAATTAAAAAAATAATTTTGAAAAAGAAAAAATAAGGAAGCTGAAGCATAGAAAAGTTAAATCAGTTATTCAGTGTCACAGAATTAATAGGAAGGAACGAAGACATGAAAATGTTTTCTCTACCGAGTACTATGATGCCCTAGGAAAAATAAGCTCTGTAGTCAGTGAAGAGGTAACATAAGCACTGGGAATAGAGCTCAGTCATAGAACACTTGCTCAGCATGCATAAGGCCCTGGGGTTTGATCCCTAGAGAAACATACATACACGCACGCAACGCACGCACGCACGCACACCAGCCAAAATCCACTAACAATGAGTACTACCCATAGTAGATCTTCTTAAAGGAGAAAGGAGAAAGCTATCACTACAAACGTTTTTGAATTCCAAGCATGAGTCACCCTACATCTCCTGAGTCATAATTACACTGGGAGAAGGAAAAATCATTTGTCATTTAGCCTTCACTTTTGTGCATCTCACATTATAGAAACACTTCTACATCCTGAAGGTAATCTCAGAGATAAGTGCTAATACTGTGAGAATCTACGATTTATCATTCTTAAAATATTTATCATACCAGTATTTGGAGCCAGCACTTGAGAAACAAAAATAGGGTCATAAGTTACAAGACACATGGACTACAAAGTAAGACCCTGACTCAAAACATATATATATATATATAATTATATAGTATTATAGTATATAGTATTATATTAGTATATATTACACATAAATATTACACATTGTTTAAAAGAATACATTATTCTATGTAATGTATTAATATATTATGGCAATAATATGTATCTGGGAGAGAAAAATAGGGTCTCATATATAGCTAGGCTGGCTTCAAACTCATGATATGATACTCCTGCTTCTGAATGCTGGGATTGCAGGCATGCATTACCACATTCAGATCTATATAAGTATATTATAGTCACTTTAATGATAATTAACAAATCAAACATATACATTAAAATATCTAAAAGTTTCAATAAAACACCAGTAGAGGGGGTAAATATGACCATATATATGCATATCACAGTGAACCCCCATAACCATGTAATAATATAAAAAAATTAAAATGTAGCAAAAAATTGTGACTGCTTATTTCAAAAGATCTGCAAATTTTCATGTTATAAGCTATCAATGACCATATGAGCCAACCCTACAAATCAAGACCTACAACTGTACTATATAACTCACTGTACGTGTGAGTCCAAGTATTACATGTTACATTGTAAATCTTAATTAAGTCTAATCAAAAGCCAGGTGCCAGTGGCTCACTCCTGTAATCCTAAACCATTCAGGAGGCTAAGATCTGAGGATCACAGTTTGAAGCCAGCCCAGGCTGCAAAGTATATCTCCAATTAACTAGCAAAGAGCCAGAAATGGAGCTGTAGCTCAACTGGTAAAGTACCAGTCTTAAGCAAAAGAGCTCAGGGACAGTGTCCAGGTCCTGAGTTTCAAGCCCCAGGACTGGCTGGCCACCACAGCTTACACCTATAATTCCAGTTAGGAGTAGGAGGAAGGAGCACAATGGCTAGGTACAGTGGTATTCATACTGTCATCTGCAAAGGCATAGGGAAGCACAGTAGGAAGATCATAGAGTGAAGCCACCATAGTAGAAGCCAACTGATTTCACATTTGGCAATAGGTAGGTGGGGAATTTGCTAATAGTGCAAGAAGCAGGCTACCAAACTTGGAAAAGTACTAGAATATGGTGGTTCTGATATTTTCTAGTTCCTGTCTGGATATATTTCTATCACTAAATATGTGTATTTAGTGATACTAAATACTAGATATGAAAATGTATTAGGGAAGATTACAAATAGATAATTTGTGTTTAACAGCTTAGCAGAATATTTTCTATCCCAATAGATTTTTTTGTTGTTGTTGATTTTTACAGAATTGACTTTTTACATTATGTTAACATTACGTTAACAATTAGAAATTAACTTCTCTTAGAAATTTATGAGTGCCGGGGCAACCACCTATAATCCTAGCTATTCAGGAGGCCGAGATCTGAGGATTGCGGTCCAAAGTCAGCCCAGGCAAGAAAGTTTGTTTCTGCCAGTGCTGGGCACTATCCCTGAGCTTCTTTTGCTCAAGGATAGTGCTCTACCACTTGAGCCACTGCACTACTACTAGATTTTTCTTAGTTTTTATTAGAGATAAGAGTCTCATGGACTTTTCTACTGGGGCTGCCTTCAAACCACAATCTTCAGATCTCAGGCTCCTGAGTAGCTAGGATTACAGGCGTAAGCCACCAATGCCTGGCTCTGTATTTGTTTATATCAATTAAATAAAACATAAATGCTTCGATACTGTTCATAAGTTTAGGAAAACTAAGCCAACTTCATTAAAATGAATTCCATTCAGGCAGCTGCAGCAGGAAGATGGCCTTGATTGCACTGTAACTTTTAGGTCCCCCTGGGCTGCATACAAAACCCTGTCTAACAAAAGCTCAGAGTTGTAGAGTACTTGCCTACCCATTCACAAAACCCCAGGTTGAATCTGTAGCACCAGAAAACAAGTGGACTTTATTCTCCTTCCAATAGCTCTATTTCATAACATAGTTTCTTAACATAAGGTGGTATACCTTAGAAGAGATCTACTCTTACACATTAGAGAACATGCAATGAAATTCAACCACAGAATTTTTTTGTATGAGTACATGAACAATGCAATAATTTGCTTCTGTCAAAAATCTATTTATGGAGCCAGGTGCCGGTGACTCACTCCTGTAATTCTAACTACTCAGGAGGCTGAGATCTGAGGATTGCAGTTCAAAGCCGGCCCGGACAGGAAAGTCCGAGACACTCTTTTTTTTTGCGTGGGGGGGGGGGCGGGCGGGGGGGGGTCTAGTCGTGGGGCCTGAACTCAGGGCCTGGACACTGTCCCTCAGCTCTTCAGCTCAAGGCTAGTGCTCTACCACTTGAGCCACAACACCACTTCCGGCTTTTTGCTTATGTGGTGCTGAGGAATCGAACCTAGGGCCTCAGGCATGCAAAGCAAGCGCTCTACCACTGAGCCATCTTCCCAGCCCCCATATCTTCAATTTTTTAATTAAGTATTTTTATTGTTATTATAAAGTTGATTACAGAGGGGTTACCATTTCATAAGTCAGTAATGAGTACATTTCTTTTTGGACAGTGTTACCACTTCACATCTTCATTTTGGCCCATCTGTAACAGCAATGAGAATTCCTTAGTGCTTAGGCAGGAGGTAGCAGACTTCGTCTGCATCTTTTCCCTAGCCTTTCCTAAAGCATTGGGCACTTTGGATTTTCCATCTTTGAATTGTGTTTTTCATTTGAATTGAGTTATAGTAGTTATTATTTATTTGGGATTCTAATCCTTTATTAGATATATGCTTTGTAAATACTTTCTCTGTTCCATGGCTTGTCTTTCACTTTTTTCCCCCAATTTATTTTGTTATTATAAAGGTGATATACAGAGGGGTTACAGTTTCATAAGTCAGGAGATGAGCACATTTCTTTTTGTATAATGTCATCCCTTCCTTTAGTCTTTCACTTTTGATAATGTTTGATGCCCAGAATTTAACATTTTGATGAGTCTTATTTATTATTATTTTTGTTCTTTGTGTTTTTAATATTTTACCCAAGAAGTTATGCTAAATCCATTGTTATAAAGATTTTTCCCCATGGGGCTGGGAAGGTGGCTCAGTGGTAGAGCACTTGCCTTGCATGCAAGTGGCACTGTGGCTCAAGTGGTAGAGTGCTAGCCTTGAGCTGAAGAACTGAGGGACAGTGCCCAGGCCCAGAGTTCAGGCCCCACGACGGGACCCCAAAAAAAAAAAAAATTGAAGATATGGAAGGGACGCATGCCTGGCAGAATAGTTCCCAAAGTGACTGTCTTAAACCAATATAGTTTCCCTGTTGGAGGATGGCGAAACAGGGGAGAGAGCAGAAGTAGGAGAGTTTCCATATATGTAGCTGAATAATTAGGGCTGCTCTCTAGTACCCAATGTGGGTACCTCCTCTTCCCCGAGCCCTGAAAGACTTGGGATACCACCATCCTATGTGTAGTATGTGCTGGGGGTCCTGGAGGGATATGATCCATGACTTATGTACTTAGTTGTAGGAAGTAAAGAGAACTGAGCACAATTCACTGGATTCTAGTTGAATCTTTCTCTAGGCAATATTCTCATTCCTGCCCTTTCTCCTATTCCAGATCCACAAGTGATGCTCATACTGGGAATGGAGGTATTTAGTGCTAGCGGCAACAATAAAGGGCAAATGCCTACCTCCCTCAATGTAATGAAGGCTACAGGAAAAAGTGGACATCTTGGTGCATTTGCCCCACTTCTTTCACTCCCAGTGGTACCAGTGGTTGAGGTGGGAGGCAAGAAGGAACTATTACTTAATGTGAAGATAGTTTGTGTTTAAAATAAAGAAATGATTCTGGAGATAGATCTTAGTGATGGTTGAGCAAGATTATGAGTTATACTGAATCTCTTACACAATAAAAATTTCAAATGTATCTATATATATCTAAATATATCTACCATATACTTTTGATATCTATGCGTGTCATCTGTCTCTTGTTTCTGGGAAGAAACTTCTAAAGACAGTGGTTTAAAAAAAGTATCTGGACTCAGCCCCACGGGAACCCCAGAGCTACACAGGACGCCCACAGAACACCAGAGCAGAAGACCTGCAAGGAACTGGTGCTGATCTGGAGAGTGCAAATAGAGACAAACCCCAGTGCTCAGAATCTGCACGGAGGCCCCACCCCCACCCCTCGGGTGGAGGCCGGAGGCCCATCCCATGGACCCAAACAGTGTCAACCAAGGCAGAGACAGAGGAGAACCCCAGTGCTAAGAACCTGCACGGAGGCCCCTCCCCCACCCCTCGGCCGGAGGCCCGAAGCCCATGCAGAGCCAAACAGCATCAACTGAGGCAAAGACAGAAGAGAAACACGCAGAGCCACCACTGTCCAGCCCACAACCACCTCAACTGAACTCTGATTGTAACAGCAACCAAGGACCTACATCACACAGAAACAACAACTAGCTCCAGGGTGAGTACCCTGCAGGGAACAGTGTATCCCTCAAGGGAGACCAGAGCTGGTGGGAATCCCCAGACCCTGACCCAGACCCCCTACCCCAACACCTGGACCACAGGACCCACTAAACCTGGGCAATGTTCAAGAGCTCCACCAGTCCGTGGAGCACACTCAGCTGGCCAGGCTAGAGCAAGAGCACCCCTGGAAGGGACCTTAAACGCCCAAGCCAGGAACAGCGCCCCTGGGTCAAGACTCCCAACAGTGGAAGAAATTTGAACTGTGTACTCCAGGCTGCGTAACCTAGGCGGGATACACAGGTCCAAACGGTGTGCCCCAGGCCGGGGGCTGGGACCAGGCCTGGGGATACGGTGCCTGAGCAACACAACCAATTCCTCCCAACTGAAGTCAGAAACTGAGCATGCGCCTCAGCAGAGGGGAGAAAAATGGAACTGCACCCCCTGGGAATCACGCCTGTGATAGCAAAAGAGCCGGGGGTTCTGGACAGGAGAAGCCCAAACCCCACCAGAACCCGACTCATATATTCTAGGCTGGGAATTGGACAACACAGGCTGCCAGCACCTGATAATAGTCAGGAGCTCAGGCTGTTAAGGTAGCTCAGCAGTAGAGTGCTTGTCTTGGGTGCATGAGGCCCTGGATCTGATTCCTCAGCACCACATAAGCAGAAAGGGCCAGAAGTGGTGCTGTGACTAAAATGGTAGGGTGCCAGCCTTGAGCTGAAGAGCTGAGAGACTGCACCCAAGCCCAGAATTCAAGCCCACAACCGGCTCCCTTTCTCCCCCCCAAAAAAACATCAGGAGCCCATAGCAGACTCCAGCATCTGGGACAGTGCATCTAGCACATCCAATCTCACCAAGAGCACCTGTAGGAGCGAACAGGAGCAGTCCAGGCTGCTCAACCTTTCTAAAGGCGGGAACAGCCAGTGATCTACAGCAGAGAGCCGAGAACCCTATGTGGGTCAGACCAGCAACTGGAGGTCAGTCCCCAACAGAACCGAGATCAGGTACAGACTCTCTACCAGCACAGAAACAGCAACCAAGCAAAGACAGACACTTACTGACCAAAACAAAATTTCAGATTAGTCTCCAATAATCCCTGAATCCCCATGCGAAAATCACAGAGAAAAATTGCAAGGTTTATCAACACTCAGAATAGCAAGCTATCCCCAAAAGCGAGCAGCCACCCAGGGGAGAGACCCAGAGGGAGCAAAGCAGGAATGGAAGACAAAAGCTACTTCCAACAGATGCTGGAGGCAATGACTCAAGAAATAAAGCGAGGAATAGAACAGAAATTTAAAGAACACAGGGTCGAAATATTGAAAGAGATACAGGATATCAAACAGGAGATGCATGCAAACACCTCACTAAAAGGTGAGATTAGTACCAAAATAGAGGCAGTACACATCTCATTAAGAGATGAGATTAGGGGCTGGGAAGGTGGCTCAGTGGTAGAGCGCTTGCCTTGCATGCATGAGGCCCTGGGTTCAATTCCTCAGCACCACATGAGCAAAAAGAAAAAAGCCGGAAGAGGCGCTGTGGCTCAAGTGGTAGAGTGCTAGCCTTGAGCTGAAGAGCTGAGGGACAGTGCCCAGACCCAGAGTTCAGGCCCCACGACCGGACCCAAAAAAAAAAAAAAAAAAAGAGATGAGATTAGTACTTTGAGAACCAACATTGAATCCATAAATGACCCCATTTCCTCCATGCGAACCACAAAGGAAGCCACAGTTAACAGAGTGAACAAAATGGAATGTAGAATGAAAGATACAGAAGACAACATACACCAACTAGACCAAAAAATGACAGATATGGAAAAATCACTTAAATTATGCCAAAGGGAAATTCAAGAGTAAGCAGATAGTACCAAGAAATTTAACCTTCATATAATTGGAGTGGACAAAGGTGAGGAATATCAAAGCAAGGGAATGCAACACCTATTCAACAAGATAATCGGTGAAAATTTTCCCCATCTCAAAAAAGAACATCTTACCTACATAACAAGATCCCAGAAGAAACACTTCTAGACATATTATTGTAAAAATGATATATCTGAATAATAAGGAAACAATCTTGCATTCAGCAAAAATGAAGGAGTTATACTACAATGGGAAAAAAATTAGAATCACTGCAGATCTTTTCACACAACACTGAATGCAAGAAAGGCCTGAGAAAGTACTATAAGAGCCCGGAGAGCTAATAACTGCCAACACAGGCTGATATACCCGGCAAAGCTAGCATTCACATTTGATGGAGAGCTGAAAATTTTTAATAGCAAAGAAAAACTAAATGAATACATAAACATTAAGCCAGCATTACAAAGAATACTAAGAGGAGGAATACAACGTGAAGAAAGCAACCAGGAACAGGGGCCTGCACCCAGACAAGCATTAATAGAAGTCTAACTGAGCAAGCACAGGAGGAAAGGAAGAAGAAAAACTTAGGAAAACAGGGAATGACAGGGACCACAACACATCTCTCTATACTATCTCTTAATATTAATGGGCTTAATTCACCAATCAAAAGAAAAAGAATGGCAGACCGGATAAGAAAACATTACCCATCCATCTGTTGCCTTCAGGAGACCCACTTTTCAGACAAACATACAAAAAAACTCAGAGTGAAGGGTTGGAAAATGATCTACCAATCAAATGCCCCCAGTAAGAAAGCAGGTGTAGCAATCCTGATATCTGACAAAATAAACTTTTCATTAAAATCAATACAAAAAGACAAGGACGGACACTACATATTAATACAGGGAACAATCCAAGAGGAGGATATTACTACCATCAACTTATATTCCCCAAACACTGGTGCAACCAGATAAGTTAATACTCTCAAACTTACAGAACAAAATAGATCCCAATACGATAATACTAGGAGACTTTAACACTCCACTCTCACCAAATGACAGGTCTACCAACCAGAGGATTGGGAAAGAAACCACCGAATTAAGTGAGGCCATACTTCAAGCGGAATTAACTGACATCTACCGAGTATTTCACCCTACAACACAGTACACATTCTTCTCAGCAGCTCATGGAACTTTCTCCAAAATAGACCATATCATAATTAATGGAAGGAGCTTAAGCAAATACAAAGGGATCGACATAATCCCCTGTATCCTATCTGACCACAGTGGAATCAAACTAGTTCTCAATAACAAAGCATAACGCAGAAATTACTCAAATACATGGAAATTGAACAGCACACTTCTAAGCAATGCCTGGTTAACGGAAAAGATCAAAGAAGAAATTAAAAAATTCCTACAACTCAATGATAATGAAAACACATCACAAAGAAACGTGGGATACAGCAAAAGCAGTCCTGAGGGGCAAATTTATTGCCCTCAGTGCCCACATCAAGAAAATAGAGACAGACCAAGTAAATAATCATGTTGCAATAAACAGTTAGAAAAACATGAAAAAAATGGAACCTAAAGTTACTAGAGGGAGCCAGATAACCAAACTAATAGCATAGAATAATATAATAGAGAATCGGAGAATCATAGCCAAAATTAACCAAACAAAAAGCTGGTTCTTTGAAAAAATAAACAAAATTCATGGACCATTGGCAAGATTAATTAAAAAAAGAAGAGAGGAAACCCATATTAACAGGATTAGGGATGTCACGGGAAAAATCATAACACGTACCCAAGATAGCCAAACAATCTTAATGAACTACTTTCAAAAGTAGTCCTGGCAGAAATGGATGCATTTTTAGAGAAATACAAGTTGACCAAACTGAGCAAAAAACCAATATCCTACAATGAGATACAGGAAGCAATCAGAAGTCTTCCAACAAAGAAAAGCCCAGGACCAGATGGATTCACAACAGAATTTTACAAGACCTTTAAAGAAGAACTAATACCCATACTCCTCAAGCTCTTCAGAGAAACAGAGGAGGGAGCTATCCCAAACTCATTCTATGATGCCAATATCACACTCATCCCCAATCCAGGCAAAGATCCAAACAAAAAAGAGAATTACAGGCCAATTTCCTTGATGAACACAGATGCAAAGATCCTTAACAAAATTCTAGCTAACAGAATCCAGAAACACATAAAAAAATTATACACTATGACCAGGTAGGCTTCATCCCAGAGATGCAGGGATGGTTTAACATACGTAAATCAATAAATGTAATCCAACACAGCAACAGAGCCAAGGTCAAGAATCACATGATTATCTCCACAGATGCAAAAAAGACCTTTGATAAAATTCAACATTCATTCATGCTAAAAGCTCTGGAGAAAATAGGAATAGAAGGAACATTTCTTAAAATAATAAAAAGCCATTTACAACAGACCAATAGCCAATATTATACTTAATGGGGAAAAACTACAACCAATTCTCCTAAAATCAGGAACAAGGCAAGGATGCCCACTGTCTCCACTCCTCTTCAATATAGTCCTGGAACCCTTAGCCAGGACAATAAGGCAAGAAAAAGACATTAAAGGGATCTGCATAGGGAAAGAAGAAGTTAAACTATCCCTTTTTGCAGATGACATGATACTATACCTTCATGATCCCAAAAACTCCATCCCCAAACTCTTAGAAATCATAAATCACTTTGGCAAAGTAGCAGGATACAAAGTCAACCCACAAAAATCAGTCACCTTCCTGTACACTGACAATGTACAAGCAGAGAGGGAAATAAAGGAAGCAACCCCATTCACAATAACCTCCCAAAATATAAAATAATTAGGAATTAACCTAACCAAAGATGTAAAAGAACTATTTAATGAAAACTAAAAAAAGTTAAATAAAGAAATTGCAGAAGACACTAGGAAATGGAAAGCCCTCCCATGCTCTTGGATAGGCAGACTTAATATAGTGAAAATGGCAATACTGCCAAAATTAATATACAAATTCAATTCAATTCCTATAAAAATCCCAATGACGTACATTTCTGAAATACAGAAAACAGTCCAACAATTCATATGGAACAACAAAAGACCTAGAATAGCCAAAACAATTCTAGGGAATAAAGACAACATGGGAGGGATATCCATGCCAAACTTCAAACTCTACCATAGAGCTATAATAACAATGACAGTATGGTATTGGCACAAAAACAGACACGAAGACCAATGGAATAGAAGATCCAGAAATAAATCCACATGCCTACAGTCAGGTGATATTTGGCAAAGGAGCCAAAGGCTCTTCGACCACTGGTGCTGGGAAAACTGGGCAGCCACATGCAGAAGACTAAAAGTGGACCCCAGCCTATCATCATGTACTAACATCAACTCAAAATGTATTAAAGACCTTAACATTAAACCTGAATCTCTGAAACTACTGCAGGACAGAGTAGGAGAGACACTTGAACATATAGGCACAGGAAGGAACTTGCTGAACAGAGTCCCAGGGTCACAAATTGGAGAGAGACTCGACAAATGGGACTACCTTAAAATAAAAAGTTTCTGCCCAGCTAAAGCTATCACAACCAAGCTAGAAAGACAACCAACTAATTGGGAAAAAATATTTACCAGCAATATATCAGACAAGGGGTTAATATCCAGTATATACAGAGAACTCAAGAAACTAATCCCTCCCAAACCTAACAAACCAATTACTAAATGGGCAAGGGAACTAAAGAGGGATTTCTTAGATGAAGAGATTAAAAATGGCAAAGAAACACATGAGGAAATGTTCACCATCCCTGGTTGTGAAGGAAATGCAAATAAAGACAACCCTTAGATACCTACCACCTTACCCCAGTCAGAATGTCCCACATCCACAAGTCAGCCAACAACAAATGCTAGAGGGGATGCGGAGAAAGAGGAACCCTATTACACTGCTGGTGAGAATGTACACTTAGACAACCACTTTGGAAAGCAGTCTGGAGGGTCCTCAGAAAGGTAAAGATTGGCCTTCCCTATGGCCCAGTCATACCACTTCGAGGCATCTATCCTGAACAACAACAGGAACCAGTATACAAGGACACATGCACCTCCATGTTTATTGCAGCACTGTTCACAATAGCCAGGATATGGAAACAACCCAGATGTCCCACCACAGATGAATGGATCCAAAAACTGTGGTATCTATATACAATGGAATATTATGCAGCCATTAGAAATGACAAAATATTGACATTTGCAGGGAAATGGATGGAGCTACAAGAAATCATTGAGCAAGGTAAGCCAAGAGCAAAGAGACAAACAGTACATGGTCTCCCTGATAAGTGGATGTTAAATCCAAAATGTTAGGTAATACCACAAAATTAACAGGACTTAAGAAACAAAGGACTTCCACTCATCTGGTGGAATCACTACTAAATAACTCCATGCTGCTGATCACATGTATGGTATATATGTGTACACTGGAGGGGAACCAGGAAGACGACGCAGAACTAGAGGGAATCAGGGAAAAACATAACAGCGGGACCTATCAGCTGCACTGGACACTGACCAAAATGAACTAAGCAACTTATTGGCAGCGATGGGAGGAAAGGAACAAATGAGAAAGAGGGAACAGCTGATACTATTCAAAACAAAAGAAATGTACATACAACCCAATGTGGAAGAAATAACTGTATCGCAAAGCTCATAGAACTCATAAACATTATAGACAGTGATAAACAATTTGCTCCAGGAAAGTTAGAATGTGTTTGAGCATCACTATACCACAATACTGTGAAATTTGGGAAATTATGTAACCACTTAATCACAATAAAAAATTGGATTAAAAAAAAAGTATCTGCCAGGCTCCCGTGGCTCACTCCTGTAATCCTAGCTACTCAGGAGGCTTAGATTTGAGGATTGCTGTTCAAAGCCAGCCTGGGCAGAAAAGTCTGTGAGACTCTTATCTCTAATTAACCATCAGAAAAATGGAAGTGGAGCTGTGGCTCAAGCAGTAGAGTGCACCCCTTGAGCTGAAAAGGGACAGCACCCAAGCTTAAGAGTTCAAGCCCCCTGACCAACAAAACAAAATTATCTTTGTTAGTCATAATGGTTCCCTTAGATGACATCTGACAGTTGATGCAACAAGGTGAAACATGGGAAGCCTTATTGATCCTAACAAGATGACAGGATTGGTAACATCAGCAGGACCAACCACATGAATAGCAGACTGGGATTTAGCACACCATCATATCAACCTGGTCTTAGCCTGGTCTCTACCATTCTATTTATATGAAATGCTTAGAAGAGGCAAATCCATAGAAAAAGAAAGTAGGGTGGTTGCTAGTGGCTAGGCGAAGGACAGAATGAGGAAGAGTACTATAGAGTATGGACTTCTTTTGATGATTACAATGTTTGAAAATTACATCTGATGGCTGCAAAAGTCTGTAAATATTCATAACCACTGGCTGATACCTTCTTTTAAAAAGCCAACTTTGGAGTCAGTGTTATAACTCCAGTGGTAGAGTATTTCCTACCATTCATGAGACTCTGGGAACCATCCCCCAAACTACAAATTATTATTTATATTATTAATTTAACATAATAAAAATAAAGAGTTGTACAGGATGGGAATTATATCTCAATAGCTACACATATAGTTATGAACACATACGTACACACATATATATTTATGTAATTATAAGCTATTTTCAATGTCCTATTTAACAATAGAACAAAATGTCTCATTATTCCTCACAATTTTTAAAATTAAAGACTTAACCCTGAAACCAATAAAATTTGCTATGTTAGTTATGACACATACAAGTCTTACAAATATTTTCCTTATAGGAGAGCTGCCTAGGAGCCTGTAAACCAACTGCTTGTGGCACCTGAAAAAGTGTAATGCTCAAAAGAATTTTACTCAATAATGCTTGATAGGAAGTGTACTCATTACCTTGCTTATGTAACTGTAACCCCTCTGTACAGTATTTTTACAATAAAAAATATTTTTAAAAAAATTTACTACCTTGACCATGTAATTGTAACCCCTCTGTACAGTATGTTCACAATAAAAAATAAAATAAAAATTAAAAAAAAAAAGGGCTGGGAAGGTGGCTCAGTGGTAGAGCACATGCCTTGCATGCCAGAGGCCCTGGGTTTGATTTCTCAGCACCACATAAGCAAAAAGAAAAAAGCCGGAAGTGGCGCTGTAGCTCAAGTGGTAGAGCGCTAGCCTTGAGCTGAAGAGCTGAGGGACAGCGCCCAGGCCCAGAGTTCAGGCCCCATGACCAGACCCAAAAAAAAAAAAAAAAGAAAAGAAAAGAAAAGAAATTAGACAAAACACAATTAACAAAACACAAATACAAAGAAAGCTCCTTTTGGATGAGAATGTTGAAAAGGGCAACATTCAACATTGATCAAGATGCACTATATTCATAAACTGCTCTGTTGAATGCTAACTCCTTTGTACAATTACTTAAAAATAATAAATATATTCAAAAAAGAAAAAAAAATTTACTACCTACGTCAGAAGCTACAAAAATAAAAGCAAACTACTCTTTCAAAGTCAACCTGGGAATGCTACTCACCAAGTATACTGCTCTTTGGAAGAAAGTAGTAGTTTCCAAAATTTTGTGCATTGTAATCGTTTCCAATTCATCAGGATCTAGCTGTTCCTTTTCAAAGGGCATTCCATTGAAGAGAACCACAGGCAATGGACCGACACCAGTCTGCTCATAGTAGCCTTTTGCTTCCTACAACACAGTAAAACACAAAAACAGAACATTTTTGCCCCTTATGATAGAAGTGGAACAACGTGTGTTTTTGTTTACATGCCTTACAACAACAACAATAAAAATATCTTAAAGAAGAAATACCTAAAGGTACTTCTTTTTCAGAAAGAGGTATTATAGTGGAAATCCAAGATTGAATTAGGGAATTTAAACTTTAAATAAGGGAATAGATATATATCAAACAAACTACACATATTATGGTCAGCACTGTACAACAGAACAGCATGTTGAACTGATAAGTGGCTCTCTAAAACACTCACTTATTTTTGCTCTTCTTAGCTACATACAGGAATCAGTTGTATTAGCTCCTAAGGCAAGAATCGTAACACAAATACAATTATTTTCATTAAATAACTTAATATTATGAAAATGAAAAAACTATGAGTATTAAAAGGTTGTTCTGACTACAAGAATGAATTGGATGACTGAAAAACTCTAAAATGTTAAACTGAGTATAAGACAGACATCTATAGAAAAATGAGAGGGTACTGAGGATGTTGTTCAGGAACAGAGCAGGTGCTTTAAATGCTTTAAATGAATTAAAAGAAATTTTTCTTCATTCTTGTCCTAATATATATTTTCAATAAATTGATCAATTTGTTCTTCCTTGCAATAATGGTTTCTTACTATATTAAATGTCTCACAAGAAAAAAACTAAATACACAAAAATTAATTTCCAGCCAGATGCTGGCTCACACCTGTAATCCTAACTCTTCAGGAGGCTGAGATCTGTGGATTGTGGTTCAGAGGGAGTCCAGACAGAAAACTCCACAAGATGCCTACCTCCAATTAACCACCTAACAGCCAAAAGTGGAGCTGTGGCTCAAGGGCTAAAACATAGCCTTGAGCAAAAAAGCTCAGGGACAGCACCCAGACCCTGAATTCAAGCCTTAGGACTAGCTCAAAAAACCCAAACCAAACCCAAGAAAAAACAAAATTCAATTTCCCATTGCAAATCCTTATTTTTATACTTTGCTACTCTGTCAAGTGCTGGTGTTCACACCTATAACCCTAACTACTTAAGCTGGGATTTGAGAATAAAGGTTTGAAATCAGCCCAGGCAGGAAAGCCCATGAGACTCTTATCTCCAATTAACCAATAAAAACCTAGAAGAGATGTAGTCAAAGTGGTAGAGCATCAAACTTGAGTGAAAAAGCTAAAGAACAGGGCTCAGGCCCTGAGTTCAAGTCCTAATACTGGCACTCATGCATGGTCTGTCACACACACACACACACACACACACACACACACACACACACACACACACACACACACACACACACACACACACACACACACACACACACACACACACACACACACACACACACACACACACACACAGAGATAACTTTAAAAAACTGACATGGTCTGTCTGTCTGACACACACACACACACACACACACACACACACATGGTCTGTCTGTCTGACACACACACACACACACACACACACACACACACACACAACACACACACACACACACACACACACACACACAGATAACTTTAAAAAACTGACCTTCCCATCATTTTCTTTCTTAAACATTAAAAAAGATCTGGACTGGCACTGTGGCTCATGCCTATGATCCTAGCTATCCAGGAGGCTGAGATCTGAGAATGGTAATATGAAGCCAGTGTGGGCAGAAAAGTTCATGAAACTCTTATGTCCAATTAAAACCACCAAAAACCCAGAAGTAAAGCAGTGGCTCAAGTGGTAGAGTTCTAGCCTTGATAACAAAAATCTCAGGGACAGCATCTAAGCCCTGAGTTCAAGCCCCAGGACCCAACACACACAGACACACAGACACACACACACAGTGAACAGAGACACACATGAGAGAGAAAGAGAGAGAGAGAGAGAGAGAGAGACAGAGACAGAGACAGAGACAGAGACAGAGAGACAGAGAGAAACAGAGAAACTATTACCACCACCATTGTTAGCACACTGCCACACTACAAGGGTAAAAGCTGAAGGACAGTGCAATGTTGCAATCAACTGAAAAGAACCAAAGAACTGTTTACCTTCCGATTCTGATCATAAGCAGAATCAATTCCCAAAATGCTGTTAACTTCTACATATGGATATTTCTTCTCCAGGACACTGACCACATGTTCAACCTTTACTTTTTCTCCAGTTCTCACTTTATTATAGATCTGAAGAAAGAAAAAACAGGTAATCAACTACACTTTTAAATCCAAATTTCAAAGTTTATTAAGAAAGATTTCTGAGCCTAGAGGGAAAATATGACTATTGTTCTTTAAAGGGAAATTGAGCAAAACAGCAACAATTCCATTACATTATACTTCATTAAGGTGGTTTGGGGGAGGGAGGGAGGAGAAGGGAAGGAATGGGAAGGGGAAACAAAGGAGGAGGCAACAATGTATGATAAGAAGTGTACTCATTATTGCCCATGTAATTGTAACCCCTCTACATGGTATTTTCACAATAAAAAAATTAAACAAAAAATAAAATAAAATAAAATAGAAAAAAAAAGATGGTTTAAAGGTTGGAAATATTTCTTAAAATAATCTAAGCAGTCATATTAAATCTCAAATGAAAAGAATGCACCAAAAAAAAAATCTGAATCTGAATATAGTGGTATACATCTGTAATCCCAGCACTAGGAAGATGAGGCAGGCCAGCGTGGACTATATAACAAGACACTGTTTCAAAAACCAAACCAAACTAAGACACAGCACAACAAAAAACAAAATAACTCATGTCTATGATATTTAGGGCAAGAAGTGCTGTAAAGTATGAATGGCATAATATCTGTTCCACAAAACAGATCAAAAACAAAAGAGAACTGTGTATGTGTATACTTCAACATCTCAAGGATTCAAGGTAACCCTTTAGAAATTCTACCTTTAGGGAAGATCAGGGAAGAGAGAAAGATGTGAAACATATTGTAAATGGGTAGTAAATTATTGGATTAAAAAAATGTTACTTTTGTAATAAAAATTCAACAAATTAAGTGAAAATTTGCATTCTTTTCTTTCATATACATATCCAAAAGTAAAACAAAACTTTAAAGAGAGTACTTTAAACTACTTATTATGTTGGGTGACTTCCTTTTCTATTTCATTCTCCATAGCCTTACTAACTTCCCATCATTTCTCATGGAGATTATATAACAGCTCACCTCTGCCCTTCCTCAGGCCTCTCACAAGAGTTTGCCTGATGTACTGTGCACTACTGCTCCTTAGCCTAACAGCCTTGTAGACTAGCTTCCTCCTCTACATAATCTCCTGTTCATCCTGTACTAGCTTGGTTTCATCACCTTTGATTCATAGCCTGTGAAGCTGAGTCCCATGTTTCCTGCTAAACTCAGTGGGGACAACTGCTACCACAAAAATAACACCTCTGCTCACCCAAGGAAGACTGAAGGCTTCAGGCCACCCAGACAGAAGTGTTCTCCATACTCTGTGACACCACCTATTCAGATGTGCTCCTACATGGGTGTGAGGTTTTTGAGGATAAGGGGGATATTTCCTTTGTAGAAACTATAGCCAGTACCAGAGTTATACATGGCAGACCTTTAATAAATATTTGCCAAATAAATAAATGAATAAAAAGTGTGCCAAATGATTTTTTTTGGGTCCGGTCGTGGCCTGAACTCTGGGCCTGGGTGCTGTCCCTCAGCTCTTCAGCTCAAGGTTAGCGCTCTAACACTTGAGCCACAGCGCCACTTCCGGCGTTTTTTTTTTTTTCTGCTTATGTGGTGCTGAGGAATCGAACCCAGGGCCACATGCAGGCAAGAGGCAAGCGCTCTACCACTGAGCCACCTTCCCAGACCCTGCCAAATGAATTTCTAAACCATAAACATAACAAATAATAAATCAGACTAACATCCTCTTAATGGGCAAAAGTGGTAAAAATCAATTGCTTGATTTTATAAATTGCATTTATAAAATTGTTTACATTCAAAAATAGAAAAAACAAGAAAACATAATTCTTTGAACTGGAATATGTAAATGCTTTATACATGTGCACAAATCAGGGCATTTCAAAACTCACAATAAAAATGGGGAAATAAAACTGTCGAAAAGGATTTTATAGCTGGGTGCCATGGCTTACACCTGTAATCCTTAACTACTCAGGAGGCTGAGATCTGAAGTATGAAGCCAGTCAAAGCAAGAAAGTTCATGAGACTCTTATCTCCAATTAACCATCAAAAAAGCTGGAAATAGAACTATGGCTCAAGTGATAGAGTGCAAGTCTTGAGCAAAAAAGCTCAGAGACAGCGCCAGGCCTTGAGTTCAAGCCCAGGATTAGCAACAAAAAAAAAAAAAAATTAGAGGATTTTATGATAAGAATAACAAACTAAGCCCTAATTTTAAAATATCATAAGAAATTCTGAGAAAGGAATGAAAAATAAGCGTTTTTAAAATGGAGAATATCCTATTCATCAAAAGGTATTAAGTAATAATTTCAAACCACAAAGGGGAAAAAGTATGACTTAATATTCTCATCTGGCATCTAAGGAATCTTGTCTTAGCTGAAACCATTGTTAGTTAAAATGTAAAAGTATCTCTTTAAGTCTTTAGCCCACTTATTTATTGGGCATTTGTTTCTATGAGGATTTGTTGCTGGGGGATTTAATTTTTTGAGTTCCAAGTATATTTTAGATATGAGACCCTTGTCCGTTGTATGGCTAGTGAAGATCTTCTCCCAATCTATAAGCTTTCTATTTTTTTTTTATTTTTATTTATATTTTTATTGTAAAAATACTGTTCAGAGGGGTTACAATTACATGAGAAAGAAAATAAGTACATTTCTTATCAAGCATTGTAGCCTCTTGCTTTGTTTCCCCTTCCCATCCTCCCCCAGCCTCCACACCAAATCCCCCCCCCCCCGCCCTGCACCATATTTTCAACATAACAACTTGTACATCTCATTGTTGCAATGGGTCCACCTCTATCCCTATTTAAACGATTTGTTTTTCCCCTTCCCCTCCACAAATTATACCAACATCAAATACAGTGAAAGCAGGGGTTATACTGTGGGGGAGGAATATACAAAGCAACAAAGAAATAATCTTATAAACGTGTTAGAAACAATCACATGAAAGAAAAAAAAACATTTGAATACATATCTTAAGGTTCATTTCCCTAACATCACCTTATCTGACCTTTTCTGCTTGACTCAGACATATACTAGATATTGCAAAAAAGGGAAACCATGGGACCTATGTTTCCTTGGGCCTGGCTTACTTCATTTCCTAACGAATGGGGCAATGTCATTCTTTCTGATGGAGGCATAGAATTCCATTGTGTATATATACCACATTTTCTTGATCCATTCATCTACTGAGGGGCATCTGGGTTGGTTCCATATCTTAGCTATAGTAAATAAACATAGTTGTGCTGGTAGCTTTAGTGTGATCTTGTTTGTAAACATTTGGGTAAATGCCCAAAAGTGGGATTGCTGGGTCATAGGGGAGCTCTATGTGGAGTCTTTTGAGGAACATCCATACTGCTTTCCAAAGTGGTTGAACAAATTTACACTCCCACCAACAATGCAGTAAGGTTCCCTTCTGTCCACATCCCCTCCAGCATCTGTTGTTTTTAGAGTTCTTGATTTTAGCCATTCTAACTGGGGTGAGGTGTTATCTCAATGTTGTTTTGATCTGCATTTCTTTTATGGCTAGGGAGGTTGAGCATTTCTTCATGTGTCTATTAGCTATCCTTCTTTCCTCTTCAGAGAAGTTTCTCTTTAAGTCTTTCGCCCACTTATTTATTGGGCAGTTGTTTCTTTGAAGATTTGTTGTTGAGGGATTTAATTTTTTGATTTCAAGGTGTATTTTAGATATGAGACCCTTGTCCGTTGTATGGCTAGTGAAGATCTTCTCCCAATCTGTGAGCTTTCTATTGATCTTGCTAGCTATGCCCTTTGCCATGCAGAAGCTCTGCAATTTCATACAATCCCATTTGTCTAACCTTTCTTTGATTTGTTGTGTTTCTGGGTCTCTATTAAGAAAATTTTGGCCTGTGCCAAGGAAACCTAGGGTTTCTCCCATTCTGTCCTGTATTGTTTTCAGGATGTCTGCTTTGACCCTGAGGTCTTTGATCCATTTGGAGTTGATTCTAGTGCAGGGTGATTTATAAGGATCTAGCTTTAGTTTTCTACAAGTGATTAACCAATTTTGCCAGCACCATTTATTTAAGAGGCTGTCTTTCTTCCATTCTTTTTTTTTTTTAGCTCCCTTATCAAAAATTAGATGGCTATAGGTCTGTGGGTTCATTTCTGGGTTTTTTCTTCTATTCCGTTGGTCCTGGAAGGATGGCCAATAGACACATGAAGAAATGCTCAACCTCCCTAGCCATAAAAGAAAAGCAAATCAAAACACTGAGATACCACCTCACCCCAGTTAGAATGGCTATAATCAAGAACTCTAATAAGAACAGATGCTGGAGGGGATGTGGAGAGAAGGGAACCTTACTGCATTGTTGGTGGGAGTGTAAACTTGTTCAACTACTTTGGAAAGTAGTATGGAGGTTCCTCAAAAGACACATAGAGCTCCCCTATGACCCAGCAATCCCACTTTGGGACATTTACCCAAATGATCACAAACAAGACCATATGAAAGCTACCAGCACAGCTATGTTTTCTGCAGCATTATTTACCATAGCTAAGATATAGAACCAACCCAGATTTAAGTGAAGTAAGCCAGGCCCAAAGAAACATAGGTCCCATGGTTTCCCTTATTTGCAATAACCAGTATATGTTTGAGACAAGCAGAAACGGTCAGATAAGTTGATGTTAGGTGAAATGAACCCCAAGGTAAGGAATCAAATCGTTTTTCTTTCTTGCTATTGTTTCTAACATATTTATAAGATGATTTCTTTGTTGCTTTGTATGTCCCTCCCCCACGGTATAACCCGTTTTCACTGTATTTGATGTTGGTATAATTTGTGGAGGGGAAGGGAAAAAACATTGTTTAAATAGGGATACAGGTGGACCCACTCACTGCAACAATGAGATGTACAAGACATTATGTCGAAAAACTTTACAACTTTGGCGTGGTGGGGGGTGGGAGGGAATGGGAAGGGATGAGAAGGGAAACAAAAGAGGGGGCAACAATGGTTGATAAGAAATGTACTCATTACCTTGCTCATGTAATTGTAACCCCTCTGTACAGTATTTTCCCAATAAAAAAAAAAGTAAACGTAAAAGTAATCCCTGATATTTACAACACTTAAGAGCTTATATGAATAACTTCTTTTAACTTTTCTCCTTACCAGAAATATAGAATCCTCTTACCACATATTGTGTTCTAGACGGAGTTAAGTTAAAAAGTTATTTGCCATTCTGAATAAAAACCTACATGTGCTAGAGTCTGGAAAGCATGATAGCAATCCTTTTCTTGGACAATGTAATTATACGCTCTAAGAATAGCCACTCCAGCATCTTGCATCCCATCAACATCTTCAGAGTCATCAACCACAAAGATAAAACCAATTCTGTAGAAGGGATAAAGAGAAATCAACATCTCAAAGAATGTCAGCAGCCAAAGGGATATTATTCCTGTGGTCTCCTCAGGTATTTTAACTGATAAAAAAATAACTATTCCAAGTGAAGAGCACAGTTCCCATCCTACTCTAACATGTTTGGCCAAGGTATACATACATCATTTACAGAGTAAGGGTAGGCTCTCATTATCCTTTAGGCTTTTTTGTCATTAAAGCCAGCTATTTCAGACTCATGAAAACAAGGGTGTTGTTATTGTTTTACATAGTAATTTTGTTCTTTTTTTAAACAAAAATTAAGAGATGAGAAATTTGTAGACTATAAAAAGTAAAGGGAAAAGGAGGGACTGAATTTAACAAAAGCAGTATCAGAATTATAAGTAAAGTGATATAAAAAATGTGATTGTCTTATAACAAAAAAAAAACCCCAAGTTTAAAGTTTATAAAATTTTAAAGTAAAGGAATAAACCAGAGATACCACTACATATCTACAGAGACATGCCAAAGTAAGAATACTTGTACTTGAAAATTATGCTTCCTAAATATCTCAGTCTGTAGTTTTTGGTTTCTCTGATAAAGTACTCAGTACGAGATCTTCTTAAAACTACTGGAGAAGATTCCATCTAAGAAAGTAGGAAATGTGACTTATATGTGCTCATTCATAGCACTTAGCTCAGTGCAGGGTACACATGGTAATGTTTATCCATTAGTGTTCTTTTCCCCTTTATTTTCTTGATTTCTAATTTTAAAAATTACAAGAATTATTCCAGAATATAAATATAAGTATCTTAATACAGATCTTTAACAAATTACAAACAGTATCCACCAAAACCAATAGTGAAAATCTAGCCAGAGAGAGCTCTGTTGGTAGATATGGCAAACGCCAGCATCAAATGTGTCTGTCTGCAGCTACAAAAGATCATACAACATTTTATAACATCTAGGTCTTAGCAGCCCAAGCATTACCATACAATTACCCTATAAGTTCTACTAGACTTGTACTTCACAATCAAAAACAAAACTTCAGCCTAAATAACTATACAATCAAGTCAACAGTAGTGGTACCTTAGTGGGATGTGATTACTAAGGAACATCTCAGCTGTGTTCATCAACTCAGATGTGCTCTCATGTGCAGGATCAACTATGAAAACCTGTTGGGGGAAAGAGACAAGAACCATGAAGCACATTTATTCTAATATTCCTAGGACAACAAAAATATCATTAGCATTGTACATTAAACCAACCATTTTCTACATAAGAGTTGTGAAATCAGCAAATGCCTCCCTCTGTATTCAAAGAATGTGGTAGTGGAAGGCAAGATGATTTTCTTATGGATTTCTCCTGTTAGCACATGAATCATGATCCAGATTGCCGGCACCTACTCTACTACAAAAAACAAAAACCAAGTTTTATCAACTCTTTAGAAAATAGACTCTTCCTTTTATATACTCACTTCTTACTTCTCAGACCACAGTAACAGCCATTATGTATTAAGCCCTCACTATGTTCTAAGCAACTTACACAAACAAAACAAAAAAACAGTAGTAATATGAACCTTCTGAGTA
Source organism: Dipodomys merriami (assembly GCF_024711535.1). Classification (NCBI taxonomy): domain Eukaryota; kingdom Metazoa; phylum Chordata; class Mammalia; order Rodentia; family Heteromyidae; genus Dipodomys; species Dipodomys merriami. Next base: position 7,659,257 of record NW_027205381.1, read on the forward strand.
AAAAAAGAGCTGTTAAAATTTACATAACACTACTATGAGCATAAAACTGCTCTAAAGAAATAAAAGTTTTAAAATACAAAACTGAAAAACCTACAAAGACATAGTCTAAACCTTGGAATTCCAGATGGCTATGTAAGAGTGGCTGAACACTGCTACCTCACTTCCCTAAAGAAAACAACTCATTCCAAAGCTCCCATGTGAGCAGGAGTGCAACTCGGGGTGACAGTGGGGATGGTGAGAGAGTAGTCACTAAAAGAGAGAAGCAAACCCTCTATACACAACAATGCAGGAGAGAACAAGGGAGGACACCTGTGAGCAGAGAGAATAAGGGTTTCCTTACCATGTTGTGCAAGTTTTTTCGGATCTGCCGGATAACACCAGGAAAGGTGGGTCGAAGCAATTCTTGTAGACTAGAAGGCCATGCATTATATCTGCTATCAGTCTCCAAGTTGTTGACCCACTAGAAAAGAGTAATATAACATGGCACACACACACACATACACACATTTATCACCAGTTAATGAAACATGAAGTTAATAAAACAGTAAGACTTTATTTTAAGAATCATAAAGGGAATAACGGATTTTGGTTACTCAAACCACAGAATAGGTAAAGTTATCCAAAGTCAAGAAAACCAAAAAGGAATAGGTTCACAAATATCAGCTGGGCATCGGTGGCTCATGTCTATAACACATAGCTACTTGGGAGAGCAAGAGCTGAGGATCACAGATCAAAGCCAGCCATGGCAGAAAAATCCATGTAAGACTCTTATCTCCAGTTAACCACAAACAGAACAAAACAAAACAAAAACAGAAGTACAGCTGTGGCTTGAATGGTATAACATTAGCCTTGAGCAAAAAAAAAATCTCAGGGGCAGCACTTAGGCCCTAGGTTCAAGCCTTAGGACTAGCACGCATGCACACACAAACATGCACAGAAACAATGTAATATCTATGGAAAGAATGGATAAACAGCATGATCCTATCATATGTCTATAAGTAGATTTCCTTACTTAGGTATATGTCTAGTATTTCTAGAAGGATACCCAAATGGTTTTTCTGTTTTTGTTTTGTTTTTTTTTTGTGCTGATCCTGGGGCTTAAACTTGGGGTCTAGGTACTGTCCCTGAGCCATTTTTGCTCAAGGTTAGCATTCTTCAACTTGAGCCAAAGCTCCACTTCTGGCCTTTTGGTAGTTAATTAGAGATAAGAATCTTGGGGATGGAAGGTATATATCAACTGGTAGAGGACTAGCCAATGAGCAAAAGTGTCACGTACCAAGTTCTAGTTTCAGTCTCTGAACAACAACAACAACAAAAAGAATTTCATGGACTTTTGTGCCTGGGCTGGCTTCAAACGGTAATCCTCAGATCTCTGCCTCCTGAGATAGAAGTAATCCTAAATCACTTGGATTACAGTTGTGAGGCACTCAGGTCCATATGTTGTATTTCTTTAAAACAAGTCTGACCTCAAACTTAAGGATCCTCCTGAGTCCATCACAACACCCAATCCTAATTAATAGTTAATGATTGTCACCTTTAGGGAGAAAAGTGATAACTAAGGAGATTTTTTTCACTATATGCCTTCTATACATTTTAAATTTTATGCTATGAAAGTACAAAGGATTTTCTCTTAAAAAAGTGAAATATTATATATAATAACCTATCTGTAGGTATCAACCTACAAAATCCTTAAAATTCTGTTGAATAAAAAGAAAAGGTCTTACATGATTTTGTGACAACATGCATAATTGAAAACTCTTAAAATATTCTTAGTTAAGAGCATTATTTAAAAGGCTATTGCAAATAATTATCTATGATCCCTAAGTCACTGACACTTGTAAAGAGAATGAAAGAAGTGATGCATGCCTGCAGTGCCAGCATTCAAGAGGCTATATTGGGAGGATCTCGAGGGCAAGTCCAGCTGGAGCTACAGAATGAGACATCTCAAGAACACAAACCAAAACTAAACAAAATGGAAGAGAATGTAGGGATTGGCATCATCATGGTGGTCATCGTTTGTTGAATATGAAAAGAAATTGATGTGGGATACCAATAGACCTCTAGACTATCTAACTATTTAAAATATTTAACAGGAAATAATAAGTGATGGAGCAATGTGTACCACTCCCAGAGGTATGACTTGCAGGGGAGGAGGTGTAACTAACTGGTAAGGAATATAAAGAAGGCTTCAGCTAAAACATTTCTTTTCCCAGGAAAAAAAACAGACTTGACACAAAATGATTATTTAGTAAGAATGGTGATGGGACATGTGGTTTCTAAATCTGTGAATGTAGAAATATGTCATACTTATCCATTCCCGTTAATCTGTATACATAAAACTATTTTAGCAGAAAAAAAAACAACACTACCAAAATGTGGGCTGGGCTCTGGTGGCTCATACCTGTAATCCTAGCTACTTGGGAAGCTGAGATTGGTTGTGGTTTAAGACCAGACCAAGAAAAAAAAAAATTCATAATATATCTCAATCCAAATCAGGGTCCAGTAACATGCTCCTGTTACCCTAGTTACAATAGGAAGCCTAAAATAGATGTTAACCAGGTGCATGTCAGCTTAGGTAGAGACCCTATCTCAAAAGTAATCAGTGCCAAGTGAAGTAAGCTCAGAAAGACAAATAGTACACATTTTCTCTCATATGTGGAAACTAGATATCTAAAAGACAACTAGGCATGATAACATATACAAGGCTCAATCCATTTATACACAAACTGACCAAAGTAGGGTATACTTTGTAACTCTTCTAAAGTACTGTTTATCAAAACAAATACCAGGAAATAGGAATATGTTTTGGAGTAAGGGGACATAGGAATGGAGGATGAGTAAGCAAATTCAATCATTGTATTCAATGTACACTATGTAAAAAGTGAACTGTAGTAGGGCACTGGTAGCTCATGCCTGTAATCCTAGCTACTTGGGAGACTAAGATCTGAGGATTGCATTTTGTAGCTAGCTGGGTAAGTCCATGAGACTCCTATCTCCAATTAACTTTTTAAAAAAGGAAGTATATGTGTGGCTCAAGTAGTAGAAGTGGGGGCTGGGAAGGTGGCTCAGTGGTAGAGCGCTTGCCTTGCATGCATGAGGCCCTGGGTTCGATTCCTCAGCACTACATAAGAAAAAAAGCCGGAAGTGGCGCTGTGGCTCAAATGGTAGAGCTCTAGCCTTGAGCTGAAGAGCTGAGGGACAGCGCCCAGGCCCAGAGTTCAGGCCCCACAACCAGACCCAAAAAAGAAAAGAAAAGTAGTAGAAGTGGTATAGCACTAGCCTTGAGCACAAAAGCTCAAGGATAGCACCCAGGCCCAGAGTTCAAGCCCCAGAACTGGCACAAAAAAAACAAAAAGAACTATGGAACTGGTGGGTAGGTATGAGAGGGGGAAAATTGGGGAGAACAAAGAAAGGGGCAACACTGTCCAAGAAGTCTTTACTCATAATCTGACTTAAGGAATTGTAACCTTTTGTACAAATACTTAATAATAAACATTACAAAAAAATAATCAGTGCAAAAAAAGGTGGGAGGTGTGACTTAGCAGTGACAGTGTGATATGGCAAGAGCCAGGTCCTAAGATCATACTCTAGAACTGCCCCACCCCCTCCTCCCAAAAAAAAGAAAATGGTGTAAAAGTTGTATCACCAAGTGATCACTCAAGTGATGATAACCTACAGTCTACATTATTTCTCTCAATAAAATTTCCCTAAAATAAGTGAGGTTCAGAAACCAAAGGACAGATGCCGAGAGTGAGCTGGCCGCATCAACTCTACAACCATCTCAGATAACAAAGGCTCAGAGATAACACACAGCCGACAAAATTTAAAGTCCTTTTTAGTCTGGTTATTAACTTTAAAATTATATTTTAATAGCAGCTTCAAATTATACACATTGCCACAACAATCACACAAACAAAATACTCTTTCCCAATACTCAACTGAAACTTAGGAGTACAACCACTAGAAAAATTGTTTTCTCAATACTCTTAGCTATATTAACTTTAAGAACCAAAAATATGATAAACACATAGACTCACATAAGCAGTTATAAATCTTTGATGGCAACAAGAGAGAGAGAGAGATAACTCTACTTCATGTTAACACAAATTAGATACCTATAATGAAGATGCCCAGGCCAGAATGCCCCTGACCCATTACTCACCAATACAGCAGGACTCCTGATGTCTACTGCATAATCTGCCTCAGAAGGCTGGATGTTCAGCTTCAAAATATTATGCAGAGAAAGGCCTTCTATGCCTAGTCTGTGCAGACCCTCCATTACCCGGGCTTCATTCCTCAATACATCAAACAGACTGGGGAAGGATAACAGTGGTTAGTGGAGATCTGAAAATTAGTCTGGTGGTAGAATACTTCCTGGCATAAGTAAGACTGAGTTTGATCCATAACACACACACACACACACACACACACACACACACACACACACACACACACACACACACACACACACACACACACACACACACACACACACACACACACACCCCAATCTAACAGTATTTAGCAGAAAAACTAACACACACACACACACACACACCCCAATCTAACAGTATTTAGCAGAAAAACTAACACACACACACACACACACAAATACACACACACACACACACACACACACACACACACAATCTAACAGTATTTAGCAGAAAAACTAAAACATCCTCACCATGGAAAAAATTGTCAAAGTTTAAACTCAATGCCAAACCCCAGCAGCTGAGAAAACAAAACAAGGTGCTCTTGTCCTTATTTTATCTTGTCAGAGTACACAGGACAGAAGGGCATGCATCTTGGTTTCTGTTTATTTATGCTCTTCAGTGAATACAGAAATAGAGATTTAGGAAGAAATACTCATTAATCTATCTACATGTATAGTCCATGTTTTTAAAAACAATGGATTGTTCTCTATATTATGTGTTAAAACAACTTACTGTAAATCCTAATTATCTCAAAAAAAAAATCTCAAGTAACACACCAGTAGCTCAAGCCTATAACCCTAGCTACTCAGGATGCTAAAACCCAGAGGATGGAGGTTCAAAGCCAGCCATGTCAGAAAAGTTCAGAAAACTCCATCTCCAAAATAAATAGCAAAATATAGGGCTGGAGATGTGGTTCAAGTGGTAAAGCACCAGCCAAGCAAGCAAGCTGAGCAACCCCTAGGCCCTGAGTGTTATCTAGTACAGCCAAAAAAGAAACACTATAATGCAAAGCCCTGGGTTCAAATCCCAATAACACATGAGAGAGAGAGACAGAGAGAACATTATATGAAAACACTGCACATGCATAATATACAAGTCACTATCAATATTAGTTTACAAACAGACAAACATACAACCACAGAAAAGTCTGCTGGGGAGGCAAAAAAGAAATGAAAGGGAGATACAAACAGAAGATGGATTGAAACTTTATTTTTTAGTTCAAAACCTTTACATACTCTGAAAACATAAAGATTATGTAAAAACAGATTATATGTTTTAAATAATTCATTCAATAAAAACACTGATGGACAATCTTTTAAAGTATCCACATCCATTTAACCAAATTACCATGGTTGTTTAAAGCACTAAATGGGCATAAAAGCCTAATTAAAATAATTCATGTGGAAATACCTTACCTATAAAACCACTTCTCCTTAAGTACTAGCAACTGCTTTTGTTTTTACCTTAAAAAGCTAGTATCAACTATAGGAATTATTACTCCAAGGACAAAATATGAATTCTACCTGACTGTCCGCTTCCCCCAAATCATGAAGATAATTTGTGCTATCAGGAACAACAAAAATAGTAGGTACGGGGCTGGGGAGGTGACTCAGTGGTAGAGCGCTTGCCTTCCATGCATGAGGCCCTGGGTTCGATTCCTCAGCACCACATTAAGCAAAAAGAAAAAAAAAAGCCGGAAGTGGCACTGTGGCTCAAGTGGTAGAGCACTAGCCTTGAGCTGAAGAGCTGAGGGATGGCGGCCAGGCCCAGAGTTCAGGCCCCACAACCGGACCCAAAAAAAATAAAAGACAAAAACAGTAGGTACTCAAATAATAATACTTTGAGACACCAGAGAAAACTTTGTAAATAAACCTAGTTCATCCTTCCCAGAAGCACAAGAAACCTGCTCTATTCTATCTCTAAAATTGGCAGGGAAACTAAAGCTCTTGAGAAAACACTTAAGTTTCACATCTACACTGGGATACGAGATGATGAGGGATCATGCTGTGGTCCCCACCATAGCACAGGCCCACTTCCAGACACTCAGTGAAACCTTCAACTTTGACTTATGCCACAACAAGGAATAGTCAACCTGAACACATGAAAAGGTGCTATACGTTATTACAAAACCTCATAAAAAGAAAAATATTATCCGCACCTGAATATATCCTGGGTATCTAAATCAATATGAAGTCCATTGATAAAAAGAGCTGAATCTCCGGGCTGTAATCCTAAAGTTCCCTTGAAATACTGAAAGACAAAAGAAAAAAAAAAAATATATATATATATATATACACATATATATATGTACGATAGATAGATATATATTACATAGCATATATATAAACATAGTTAGAGTATGTTTAACCAACCTTTCTTGTTTCTGGGCTTTACTGTCTATACGAATTCTGACATTCTAGGCTAGATTAAGATTTCCTTCTATATTCTCCTACAGGCTGTTCTCAGCATAGACTACATTGAATGGAGCTGTTGGCTTACAGGATAAACACCTTCTTCCCTTTTCTCCTTCCCTCATTCTGAGGATATTTTCTACAATGTCAGGGGTAGAACGGTAAGTCAAGAGTTAAATCATTTTCAAATATAAGAACATAAATAAAATAGGATGAACTAAACAAATATTGTCTCTAATTAATATCCCTAATTTTTAAAACAACATTCATCTCATGATTCATTTCGGTATTGTACTCTTTTGTTGTCCTTTTGCAACAAAACTTTGTATGCGCCTGGGACAATAGGGTAGGGGACCAATCCTTTATATTCCATCTTCAGTTACATAAAATGATTGGGCCAAGAGGGGAGAGGCAAGTCCTTCAGTGACAACATGCTGAAGCTTCTGCTGAATAATATCCTTTACACTCAATTCCTCTCCCCCTACCCCTGGAAAGAACTGTTAACTGTTCCTTATATATCCTATGCCACAGGGCAATACACTACCGAGTAGAGAACATAAACCAATCAGATACCAGGAAAAGAACTTAATTCTCTAGTAGCCCAGAAGTGGGGGAGAGAAGACAGAGCGCTACTCCTCAGTAGTATGCTAAGAAAAAAACATTCTTTTAAGACTGATATTGTATAGGAGGGGGAGAAAAAAAAGACACCCAATGGGGAATCCATAGCTCTTATACATGAGCACATCAGCATTAAATGGCAAATAAGGCAAGGGAATTAAGATACCATGTGGTATACCACAAGTAGGTATCTGTCACTTAAAAAATAAAAAAGACAAGAAAATGGCAGAGTCACATCAATTGAAAACTGGAATTTCTTGCAGGGGAGGAAAGAACTCCTAGCCACATGCCATTACCCCTCAGAGAGAAGGAAAGACTAATTCTGAACTGGTAAATATAACTCATATGTACTTCTAGTAGGATGCTAAACAGATGGGCTCAATTTGGGGGAACTCACCTCACTACAGATTTAGGATCTGTAAATATTTTTCAGTGTTTTATATCCTATATGTATTTTATGGGGTTTTTTTTGGTGGAAGGGGTGCTTTTTTTTTTTTGCCACTTAAGCCACCTCTACTTCCAGCTTTTTCCTAGATAACTGGAGATAAGAACCCTATAACTGGAGATAAGAATCTGGGCAGATTTATCTGCCCAGGCTGCCTCTGAACCATGATCCTCAGATCTCAGCCTCTGAGTAGCTAGAATTGTAAGAGCCACCAGTGCCCAGTTTATATTGCACATTTTTATCTAAATATTTTACTCAAAAAATAGTAATAAAAGCTGGGTGCCAGTGGTTTATGCCTATAATCCTAGCTACTCAGGAGGCTAAGATGTGAGGATCATGGTTTGAGGCCATCCGAGGCAGTAAAAAGTCTATGAGACTGTTATTTCCAATTAACCACCAAAGGGGGGGGGGGGGGGGGGGAAGCCAAAAGTGAAGCTGTGGTTCAAGTGGTAGAGTGCTAATCTTGAGCACAAAAGTACACACACACACACACACACACACACACACACACACACACACACACACACACACACACACACACACACACACACACACACTCTTCTACAAATATTGAATAGCTTATAGGATTTAATTCTCTGTCTGCCTGGTGTTGTGGAAATTATAAACTATGAATGAAGTTTTTACTTGTAATTTAGTGAATACTAAACATTTGGTCAACTTATCTCTCCATTCAATTTAACTAACTAGTATTTGACACAAGAAGATAAAGGAAGGGGGAGGAGATGGGAGGGCAGGGATGGGAAGAGGAAACAAAGGAGGAGGCAACAATGCTTGATAAGAAATGTACTCATTACCTTGCTCATGTAATTGTAACCCCTCTGTATGCTATTTTCACAATTAAAAAAGTATTAATTTTTAAAAAAAGATAAAGGAAATCAGGGGATGGAGATCATGAACTGAATGCACACATTTATTTTTAACACTACTGAAACTCTACTGAAATGTTACTCTTGTTTAGAAACCCACAGGGCAAAGAAAACAGAAAATAAAAAAGGTCAACAATATTTGGAAGCTGAAAAGCAAAGGAATAATAACTATCCCATTAATACCAGGAAAGCTGGTGGCTAGGATGAAAGAAAAAGTCAGCAAGAATCCCAAAGCACCACACAGAGCTCACTAACAGGAAGATGGAAGAAGTTTATGGAAAAGCTCATTAATGAAGGGGACCCCAGAACCCAGGCGTCACTCCCAGAGCCAAGGACTACTCTCACTGCTCCTCCACACCAGAAAAATGGAGGTTCATGACTAGAATAAGCAAAATAAGAGACTTGAGTTGTAAGCAATCAACAGAGGGCAAGAGGCCCAAGTAAAAACAGAGGGTTGAAAGCATTACTAAATGTTCTCCCCTCTGGCCTTCTATAACTTGAAGCCAGATTGCACACTCGAGGCATAACCAGCCCTTTTGGTGACAGGTTTTCTTCAGCTACCATTCTTTTCCTCCTTTTTATTTTTTTCTTAATATGTTATCCAAGCTAGTCTAACTTCAGTGCTCAAGGATCGTCCTGATTCACCTTCACAAATACTTAGGATTATAGGCACAATCTTGCCTGGCTTTAGTGGCTAGGATGCAGTTAAGTAGCAGAGCACTTGCACAGCATGGGTTCCATTGCTAGCTAGCAGCTGTCCTCCAAATCCTGAGAGCTATTGCTCTTTGATTCTTCCTTTGATTTTCATACCTCTCTGAAGACCTTAACGTGCTGGGTTCCATCTGCAATGTCTATTTGCAATGAGCTGCCTGTTTTGGGATGTTGTTTTGTCTTTAGTGTTGTAGGCCTTCCTCAAGTGTTTGCTGATCAGTAGTCACCTGCTCAATTCTGAAGTGGGAGACACTAGGAAACTGACTATAGTAGTATCTCTAGACCCAAAAGTTCCTGAGGAACAGACACCAGGAAACTCTACATTCAAAAGCTACATCCTTGGGGCTTCTAATCAGCTTTTCCAAATTACTAGTGTCCAAAAATAAAGTCCTAGACAGGTGTTGGTAGCACATACCTGTAATCCTAGCTACTCAGAGGCTGAGACCTGAGGATCTTGATTTAAAGCCAGCTAAGACAGGAAAAACTGTGAGACTTTTTTGTTTTGTTTTGTGGGGCTTAAACTCTGGGCCCGGGCGTTGTCCCTGAGCCCTTCAGCTCGAGGCACATGTTCTACCACTTGAGCCACAGCACCACTTCCAGCTTTTTATGCTTATGTGGTACTGAAGAATCGAACCCAGGGCCTCAAGCATGCCAGGCAAGCAGTCTGCCACTGAGCCACCTTCTCAGCCCGTCTGTGAAACTCTTATCTCCAAAAAAGCCAGAAACGGTGCCATGGCTCAAAGTGGTAGAACACTAACCTTGAACACCAAAGCTCAGGGACAATGCCCAAGACCTGAGTTCAAGCCCCAGGACAGGCATCCAAAAAAGGAGGGGGGTGCCCTACATGATTCTAGAAAGAAAAAAACATCTTATACAAAAGTTTTAGACTTCTCAAAAGCCACAATGAAAATAATAATTCTAATGAACCCGGTATTCAAATTTCTAAAGGACTTGCCACTTAAAAGAGTTGTATACCCAGCCCTAGCATAAAAATTAATAAAGTAGAAAACTGATGTCAACTGTTGCATGCAACAATTCTCACAAAGGCTATGTTGCACTAAAAAAAGAAAGTAGGCTAGGAAGGTGGCTCAGTGGTAGAGCACTTGTTTTGCATGCATGAGTCCCTGGGTTCGATTCCTCAGCAGCACATAAGCAGAAAAAGCCAAAAGTGGTGCTGTGACTCAAGTGGCAAAGAGCTGAAGGACAGCACCCAGGCCCAGAGTTCAGGCCCCACGACCAACAAAAATAAATAAGTAAATAAATGAGAGCAAACAAAAAACAAAACATATGTAATCCAAGAAATGAGCGTAAAGACAAGCTAAAATGCATGGTTTATACTAGAGCAACCAGTCCAAATCACAGTAAGTAAAAATTAGACAAAATAGTAACATAAAATATGGGTAGGCTGGGGTTGGCGGCAAGGTTCAGGTGGTAGAGCACTAGCCAACGAGTGAAGTATCAGTTACCAAGTTTGAGTCCCAGTCACAGATCAAAAAAGATAATAAGCATAGTGATGTATACTATAATCTCAACACTCAGATTAGTGAGAGGCAGTAAAACCATGATTTTGAGGATAGCCTGTAAAGTAAGACTATTACTTTTCTTTAAAAAAAAAAACAAAACAACAAACAGATGGGAAAAATGGAACAGGTGATCAGTGAGCAGTGAGCAACACTGAGGGAAATCAAACTGCATTCTCACAATAGAATAAATATAAATAAAACTGAAAAATGCCAACTTAAGGATGTTAGAAGTCTGAAAAAAAATTGTTAAGTACTAGCTAAGACTTGCAAGTGGATACAATGGGGTGAGACATGTTAGGGATGCCATTTTGCTAAACAACATGGTAGCACCATTTGATTATTTCAATTATATTCATATTCAGTTTTGATTACAAATTAAATATAAAGCTAAGTGCCAGTGACTCATGCCTGTATTCCTATTCCTAGCTTCTGAAGAGGCTAAGAACTGAAGATTGTCATTCAATGCCTGCCCAGGCAGGCAAATCAGATTTCAGATCTTCATGCACAGAGATTAGTATCCAGAATATATAAAGAACTCAAAATATAAAACACCAAAATAATAGATAATTCAAATAACAAACAAGCAAATAAACTAAATAGATGCTTTTCAAATGAAGAAGTATAATCTTTAGCTGGGCACCAGTGGCTCATGTGTATAAACCTGGCTACTCAGGAGGCTGAGATCTAAGGATCACAATTCAAAGTCAGCCTGGGTAGGAAGGCTTGTGCAACTCTTATCTCCAATTAACCACTAAATAGCCAGAAATGGAGTTGTGGTTCCAGTGGTACCCAGCCTGGGTGAAAAAGCTCAAGGGCAGTGCCCAGACCTGCATTCAAGCCCCAGTTCTGGCGCCTGCGCGGCACACACACACACACACACACACACACACACACACACACACACACACACACACACACACACACACACACACACACACACACACACACACACACACACACACACACACACACACACACACACACACACACACACACACACACACACACACACACACACACACACACACACACACCCCAGAAATAAACAACTATCACCAACTCTGATAAAAAGAGACTAACTACTACTATTAAATACTATTGATTAAATCCAGATTTAATGTTTTAAATAGAGTAGTGCATGCCTGGAGTGAAGCAGGAGGATCAGTAATTTAAAAAACAAAAAGACACAGAGTAGAATGTTCCATCAATACCTTCTGATTCTCTTCCACTTCAGTTCGCAGTTCTGAGCTTACACCTGTTTTTGTTATGGCTCTAAGGGGAAAAAATATGATTAGTATTCGGTCTAGCATTTGAAATGACTTCAATTTAATACCTATTGTTTATATGTGTATGTGTGTGCCAATCCTGGGGCTTGAACTCAAGGCATGGATGCCATCCCTAAACTTTTTTGCTCAAGGCTAGCATTCTACCAGTCGAGGCACAGCTCCACTTTAATTTTTTTATAATTAATTGGAAATAGAATCTCACAAACTTTTGCTGTGCTGGCTGGCTTCAAACCACAATTTTCAGATCTCTGCCTCCTGAGTTGCTAGGATCAACTGCCATCAGTGCCTGGCAATTTACCCACTTTTAAGTATAAAGCATATTGTTTAACAAATTATAAAAACCAAGAAGAAAAAAAGAACAAACAAAATCTCAACCCTAGGGCTGAGAAGGTGGCTAAGTGGTAGAGTGCTTGCCTTGCATGCATGAGGCCCTGGGTTCAAAGCAGAAAAAGCTGGAATGGCGCTGTGGCTCAAGTGGTAGAGCACTAGCCTTGAGCTGAAGAGCTGAGGGATAGTGCCCAAGCCCACAGTTCAGGCCCCACAACTGATAGAAAAAAAAAATCTCAACCCTATGTATATGTCTGATCTCTCCTATGTGCCTATTTTTCATTACTATAAGATATAACACCAACAAAACACAGTTTATAGTATTTTAAAGCAAATGTAGTTGCTTCCAAGTTCTTAGTTGTAAGAACTAAGAACTAAAAAAGTAATGCAACTGGGCATCTGTAGCTCACATCAGTTATCCTACCTACATAGGAGGCTGAGGTTTGAGAATCATGGTTCAAAGCCACCCTGGTCAAAAAAGTCAATGAGACTATTTAATCTCCAATTAACCAGCAAAAACCAGATGTAGAGCTGTGGCTCAACTGGTTGAGCAATAACATTGAGGGAAAAAGCCAAACAAGAGTGAGAGGCACTAAGTTCAAGTCACAACACTAGCACCAGATAAAACAAAAAATGGCAATACTAAATAAACTAAAGCAGCAGACTTTTCATACTTTTTAAGCTTGGCAGTTAGGAGAAACCCTCTGCATACCTTTAAGTGGTGTGATAAACTAAAAACTTTTAGGACTTCAGCAAATACCCCACATCAGAAGTCAAAATACTTTATTTAGTTACTCAAAGAAGACTAGCAATAGTCAGGCGCCACTGGCTGTAATCCTGTAATCCTACCTGCTTTAGAAGCTGAGATCTGAGGATTGCGGTTTGAAGCTAGCTCAGGCAGGAAAGTTCATGAAACACTCATCTCCAATAAACTACTCAAAAAACCTGGAAGTGGCACTTTGCCTTATGTGGTAGAATGTTGCCCCTGAGCTTAGCTCAGGGAAAGTGGCCAGGTCCAGAGTTCAAACCCAAGGGCCATTAAAAAAAAAAGACTAGCAATGACATGTTACAAGTTTGTAAAATTTGACAAAACAATTTTCCCCTCTGTACAGTATTTTCACAATAAAAAAAATTTTGCCTGGAATTTATTAGATATAGTACAACATTAGAGAAAGCAAGCTTCTCTGACTTGGTTATCTTCATCAGGATTCAATAAGATGATTGGCAAACAATACTTCAGGGGTCTATGTTTATGCCAGACTCTAAATTAGTTACAGTGGCATATGCTGTTTTAATTCATCCAATCCTAATTCAGGTCCTATTATTCCCACTCTGCTGAGGAAGCTGAAATACACAGATGCAATTTATTTACAAATGGTAAGTGGCAAGGCCAAGAGTGTCACTTACAGCTGTCCCTTCAACCACAATTTAATTCTTGCCCTCTTGTTAGAAATAGGGTGCTGGTCACAGTAGTGATAATGAATAGAGAGTGTTCATTCTCTAACAATTCTCATACTTTTAGTATATCATTTGGCATGTAAATGTGAAGGTAATGGAATAAAATATTAAGAAGAACATTTCAAAGCCTTAATGTTTATTACCTGGCTTTGGTAGGAAAGTTCTGACTAAGATCCTTCATAACCACTAATGCTAACTCCACAGGAGCAGCCAAGATTCGGGCAGCAGTCTGGAAACTAAGATCTAGAACAAGACCAAGAGTAAGTTAGAGAGTATGACTCCAACGCATTGAGATGCAGGAAAAAAAATGTATTTATATTCTACTATTTTCTTAGTTATAAACATGCCTTGCAATGCAACCATTCCAAAGAATGCCGATGGTATAGTTTCACATTTCAATCATTTTATGGATCACTGGTGCTGGGGACATATACTAACATATTTAACAAGAGCTAACTTGAGCACAAATCTTTTTATTTCTTTTGGATTTACAATATACTGAAAACTACAGCATGAGATATTTAGCAAATTATGTTGGAAAAAAGCTTGACAAATCATTCTTTGGAAAAGTATACATACATACTTGTACATTTTTACCCCTTACATACATGCCTCAATCTTCAAGATAAATAGTGTAGTGCTGGTGGTATAAAGACTGGGCGTTGGCCCAGTAATCCTAGCTCCTCAAGAGGCTGAGATCTGAGGATCATAGTAAGAAAGGCTATGAGACTCTTATCTCCAATTAATTACAAAAAAAGCTGGAAGTGGAGCTGTGGCTCAAATGATAGTGTTAGCCTTGAGCACAATATCTCAGGGACAGCACCCAAGCCCTGAATTCAAGCCCAAGGACCAAAAAAACAAGTAATAAAAATTTAAAACTTAAAAATTAAAGAAAAATACACACCTATTAAAACATAAAGACTAGACACATTTCTAGTATTATATAATTCTAAACTGATTTTCTGCATACCTAAAAATTTATTTAAAATAATAGGCAAAGATTTCTGAATTTCTAGTACCTTGCAATTGCCAAACTTTCAAAGGTGCCATTTCGTTGGTGCTTTCCACAAGATGCTTTCTAAGTTCTTTCAACTGTTCGTTCAAGCTAGGATGCAGGTCCCTGTCAGAGACACAAAGCCATTGTCTTTATTCCTTGTCATTGTCTTTTCTCAGAACAGACTTCAAGAGGGTGCCAACTTATTCTGCATGGTTTTCCCATCTCAACCATAAGAATATTTCCTCAATCCAGACAATTTTGTCTGTATAAAGTATAATTACTTTCTTTGAAAATTAAGTTAAGGTTGAAGGTGTATTTCAGTAGCATAGTGCTTTTCTAGCAAGCAGGCGGTCCTGACTGAGTTTAAACCCTAATACTACCAGGAAAAAAAGACTGTTATCAGTTCAGTGGCTGGAGTCATGGCTCATTTGTTAAGTGTACTAGCCAATGAGCAAAAGCATCAGGTGATCAGGTGCCAAGTTCAAGTTCTGGTCTCAGACCAAAAAAATAATTAATTTAAAAAATAAATAAATAAATATATATATATATATATATATATATATATATATATATAGTTCAAAAACTAAATTTTATACACTAAAAGATAAATCATACAACAATGATTCCTCACATATACAAGATAATTACGATTCACCCAAGTTCACCTATGATTACTGTAAGACCTTGTCTCAAAAAAAAATGACAAATCACTATACCAGTGATTCTCTACTTGTGAGGGAGCAACCGATGACAATAACAAGGCAGAATGGGTAATGTGGACTTCAACTTTACCTACTGACCTGTTTTATTGACCTGTTCTGCTTTTAAGTTGAAAAAAACAAAACTTATGTTGGGAAAAGCAAAAGCAAACTTGATAATTCTTTGGAATGCAAAACCAAGTATACAACAATCTGTTCTGGGTAGTGAATATTTGTATATTTTCTGTAGCTTTCCTAATCTTTTTAGTTTTTCAAACTAAAGTTAGAAAAAGAAAATTGCTACCAGCCACAAAATAACTTATTTCAACTCAAATTCTCATAAATTTCTTAGGTTAGATTAGTATAATTCAAACTAACAATTATAAGGTATTATCTTGTAATATAGTACAATCCACTTATAGCTAATAAAGTAAGTATCAAAGAGATAACATCTTGATCCAAGAGGTAGATAACAAGAGTTTAACTTAAACGCTAGAAACTTAAAATTTCTTAAATCCAACATGCAGGAATTAAATACCCACTCAAATCCTTCATGTTCCAATCTACTTCCAATCAACTATTAAATTACTCATAATAAAAATCTCAAAAATGGTCAAATTACTCTAGATAGCTAAATTACTACTACAGATAAAACATCTTCAATACATGATGTTTTTGTGCTGAGAATACACATAATCTGAATAACATTTAAAACAAAAAATGGGGGGTGGGGGGAGGATGGGAAGGGATTGGAAAGGGAAACAAAGGAGTAGGGTACAATGCTTGATAAGAAATGAACTCATTTTCTTGCCCATGTAATTGTAACCCCTCTGTACAATATTTTCACAATAATTTTTTTTAAAAATCAAAAATAAATAAAATAAAATAAAAAACAAAAAAATGACATAAAAAGGGATTCTCAAAAGCTAGGGCAACTAAAAATGGTATATTTACATACTGAAACTAAAACTGACTATAAATAAGAACTGTACATAAATATAGGATTAACTCTATATGTCAACAGTAATTCAACTTGAAAGTAAGACATCAGTACCTAAATTATTAATTTGGTTCATTATTAATCTGGTTAGCCAAATATCAAAGCTAAGTCTAGATAAGCAATTCTTATATAATTTTTTCTATTAGGAACAAAAGCCAGATAATAAGGGCCCATGCCTATAATCCTACCTACTTAGGAAGCTAAAATCTAGAAGACTGTAGTTCAAGGTCAGAAGAAAACTTCACTAAATTGCATCTCTAAAATACCTAATACATAGTTCAAGTAGTAGATTGCTTGCTTTGCAAGCAAAAGGCTCTGACTTCAAATGCAGGTACCATATTAATAATAATTATAATCATAATCACACTGAAATTTCAAAATAAAGTAGAATTCAGTACTCTCAATCAACAAGCCATGGTAGAAATAACTTCAAC
Source organism: Dipodomys merriami (assembly GCF_024711535.1). Taxonomy (NCBI): domain Eukaryota; kingdom Metazoa; phylum Chordata; class Mammalia; order Rodentia; family Heteromyidae; genus Dipodomys; species Dipodomys merriami. The sequence goes on from NW_027205381.1 coordinate 7,676,269, forward strand.
ATTTAAAATAATTTTTCTGTCCTAAAATACCATGATACTTTCATAGAATGGTTACAGAATTACAAAACTTCTAAAACTCAATCATTAAAACATTTCCCAGTCAGATGCTGGTGGCTCACATCTATAATCCTAGCTACTCAGTAGACTGAGGTCTGAGGACCACAGTTTGAATCCAGCCTGACTAGACAAATCCATGAGACTCTTACCTACCAGTAACTAGTAAAAAACCATAAGTAGAGCTGTGACGCAAGTGGTAAAGTGCTTGCCTTAAGCGAAAAACCCAAGTCAGAATGTGAAGCTCCTTTTCTTTATTTTATTTTTTTTCTGCTTATGTGGTGCTGAGGAATCGAACCCAGGGCCTCATGCATGCTAGGCAAGCACTCTACCACTAAGCCACCTTCCCAGTCCCCTTTTTTTTTTTAATTTTTATTTTAATTAATTTATTTTTTTGTCAGTCATGGCGCTTGAACAACTGGGTGTTGTCCCTGAGCTTTTTTGCTCAACGATAGTGCTCTATCACAGCTCCATTTCCAGTTTTCTCATAGTTAATTGGAGGTAAGAGTTTAACAGACTTTCCTGCTCCAGTGGGCTTCAAACCATGATCCTAAGATCTCAGCCTCCTGAACAATTAGGATTACAGGCATGAGCCATGAGTGCCTGCCTCTTTTCTTTTTTTAAAGGCAGTCATGGTATTCAGTATACACGATGTGGAAATGAACAATGCAACTTGTGGACAAGGACAGGAGGGTGAAACTGGGGGAAAGCAAAGGAAGGAGTGATATGTGAAAGAATTATGTTCATTGCCCGACTTAGGAAATTATAAGCTCTCTTTATAATACCTTAATAATAACAATAAAATTAATTTTATTTTTTTAATTTAATTTTATTTTATTTGTGAACATACTGTACAGGAGTTACAATTACATGGGCAGGATAATGCGTACATTTCTTACCAAGCATTGCAGCCTCCTCTTTTGTTTACCCTTCACATCCCTTCCCAGCCTCCCACCTCCCCCCCAATCCCAATCCTTCTCCTTCCCCCCCCCAAAATTACATTTTAAAATAAAACTTAAAAAAAAGTAAAAACAAAAAAAGATGTACTTGTAAATAACTGGAAATTACAAATTTTATCAAGCACCATTAGATCTGTAAGTCAGACAATAATGAGAAAGATGATATTGGGAATGCAAGTAAGCCTTGAAGTTTAAAGAGAATAAAGGACATTTCCCAAGATAAATTACATACATACCTTAATTTTCCAAAGAGGAATCCCTGAACTTCATCAATAGGATCATTTTCACCAATTACCGTGGTATTCACTTCAGTTCCTATACATACATAATAAATACATATTTAATGGCTTAGATAAAGAAACAAAAGTGTTATTACCCCCTAAAATCTGAATATAGTAGAAAATGTCAGAAGCACCTGAAATTGTAATTCCACTTAACATGTTAATATCCTAATTGACATTTTTCAATAGGTCTTTAAACAGAATAAACGTGTTTTAGCAATTCCAATTTTCCCTTATATAGAAGAAAATTTTCCATACTACAAATTTCAACATTAATAGCTTTAAATATAATTAACAATTTCTCAAAGTAAAAATTCTGAAAGATTTACAATTAGGCAACTTAATTCTAAATATAATTGAAAAAACAAAATGATGGCCGGGCGCCGGTGGCTCACACCTATAGGAGGCTGAGATCTGAGGATCATGGTTCAAAGCCAGCCCGGGCAGGAAACCCCATGAAACTCTTATCTCCAATAAACCACTAGAAAACCGGAAGTGGCACTCTGGCTCAAGCAGTAGAGCTGAAGAGCTGAGGGATAGCGCCCAAGCCCAGAGTTCAAGCCCCACAACCGACAAAAAAAAAAAAAAAAAGATGAGATACAGTTTATTTTTCATTTGCTTTACTACACATGCTGATCATTTTTTTAAAAATAAGATTAAAAGGATGAAATATGGGGGTTGAAGGCATGGCTCAGGTGGTAGACTGCCAGCCAATGAGCAAAGTGCCAAATACCAATTTCAAGTCCCATTCTTGGGGAAAAAAAGAAAGAAAGAAAGAAAAAGAAAGAAAGAAAGAAAGAAAGAAAGAAAGAAAGAAAGAAAGAAAGAAAGAAAGAAAGAAAGAAAGAAAGAAAGAAAGAAAGAAAGAAAGAAAGAAAGAAAGAAAAGAGAAAGAAAAGAAAGAGAAAGAAAAGAAAGGAGGGAAGGAGGAAAGGAGGGAGGGAGTGAAGGAGGGAAGGAAGGAAGGAAGGAAGGAAGGAAGGAAGGAAGGAAGGAAGGAAGGAAGGAAGGAAGGAAGGATGGGAGGGAGACAGCATATACTTGTGGTTAAAATAATGAATTCAAACCCCTACAATATTACAACTAATGCAGGATATGAAACTGCTCTTTATAAGATTTTTTACATTAGAAGCACAAATATCATTGGTCTACTGGCAACCCATATAATAACAACAATACTACTTACTAAATGTTTTTGTGAAATAAACAATAATCAATTTGTTTTGGTAAAAGTAGGGTTTGAACTTAGGAGCTTGTGCTTGCAGAGCAGGTACTCTATACTGAGCCACAACTCAAGCCTTATTTTTTTTTTCTATTTATTTTTTAAGATAGGGTCTCTCTTCCTGTATGGATGCACAGCTTTACCAGGGTCTGCTATTCTAGGCATCTCATCGTTGTAGAGATGATGGGCAAATGCTACCACATCTAGCTTCCATCTGTTGAGGTAGAGTCTTGAGACTTCTCTGTAGGGGCATCTTGGAACATAGATCTTCCCATTATCAGCCTCCCATGTGTTTTTGGAAGACAGACATATACCACTTCATGAACTCATCTACCTGAGCTGTCCTCCAGCTTCAATTTTCCCATTTCCCACCTCCCAAGTAGATAGGATTACAGGCATGAGAGCAAGAACTGCTGCCTGGCAACAGTTCTAAATTCTTTTGCTTTTTTTGCTGTTGATGCTATTTATTTTGTTTTTATTTATTGAGATTAAGTGATTACATAAATTTCGCATATTTCACAGTACTGTGGAATAGTGATAATTAAAGTCACAAACACATTCTCATTATGCCTTCAACTCATGATCTTCTTGTCTCTTCTTCCAAAGTAGTAAGATAACAGGCATGCGCCACCATACCCAGGCAACTTCTTTACTTATATATCTTCTCCCAAATACTTGGAGAATTTATCATTACCAATATATCATTACCTGAATTTTACAAAGGAGTAAATTTAGACCTAGCAAGTTTGTTGAAAATCTCTCACCTAAACATAACAGAACCAGGATTAAAAGATTGGTTCATCATATACCTAAATATTTTCTTTTTCATCATGGAAACAGATTACATGTTACCTCATATTTAAAGAAAACACATTCATCTTATTTTTACAAATTCACCTTTCACCTGAGTATCATCCTTGGCCTTGTATTCAGTGCTCTTAATGGCCAGTTCCACACCATAGCCAGAGAGGTAAACTGGTTCCTTCTTGGGATTCTGCAAATATAGCAAGTATTATATAGTAAGTTGAGTTATAGAGGACTCAATATAAGTAACAGGGCATTCAATACAACCTGAACATTACATATAGCAGCCATCACCAAGTATTGTACACTCAAAATATCTTTATCTCCTTGTGTTCAAGATAGTTCACTATCAAAAGAAATTAAATTATTTGCTACCTACTATTAAAATTCATTACTTAAAAAAATTCAACTTAAGGTTTACTCTCTCTAAAAATTCTAGTTTTTCACTACAGTTAACATCAGGAATCAGTAAAAATGGAAGGCTGAAAGGGCAAAGTTTCCAAGCCACATGAGGAAATGAAGAAAAATAATTTTGGGAGGGAATAGTGGGGGGATGAGGTTGGTCATAGGTCTTGAACTCTGGGCCTGGGTGCTGTCCCTGAGCTCTTCAGCTCAAGGTTAGTGCTCTATCACTTGAACCACAGCAACACTTCCAGTTTTCTGGTGGTTAACTGGAGACAAGAGTCTCATGGACATTCCTGACTGGGCTGGCTTTGAACCTCAATCTTCAGATCTCAGCCTCCTGAGTAGATAGGATTACAGGCGTGAGCACTAGCACCCGGAGGAAAATAATTTCTAAAACCTAAAGAGCAGGGTTGAAAAGCAGTGAGGTGTCAGACCATAAAGTGCTTTCTTGGGACCAAGTGAGCACCTGTATTTTAACTACAAAGCTTCAAGAAGGCCTTGACATGGCCATCACCATGCTGGTTGACAACAGCCTGTTACATGTTTTAATCCAACAACAGGCCTGGCGGACATAGGAGGAGTAGGAGTTGTAAGACTCTGACTTTGATGAACCTGTTTCTGCTCAATCAAATTATCATTTAAAAATTTTATTGTACTTTCCACTCAGTATTTACTAAATTTATTGTGCCACACAAACTTTTTATTTTTTAATTTGGTTGATTTTTTTTTTTTGCCAGTCCTGGGACCTGAGTGCTACCCCTGAGCTCTTTTGCTCAAGGGTAGAGCTCTACCACTTTGAGCCTTGGCTCCACTTCTGGTTTTTAAGTGGTTAATAGGAGATAAGAGTCTCATGGGGTCTTTTCTGCCTAGGATGACTTTGAACTGCAGTCCTCAGATCACAACTTTCTATGCAGCAGGATTAAAGACATGAACCACCTGCACCCTGCTGCTATTTGTTTTTTTTTGTAGTTTAGCAGCAATAAGAGACTCACGGCTAGCCAGGCACCAGTGGCTCACCCTTATAATCCTAGCTACTCAGGAGGCTGAGATCTGAGGATCATAGTTTGAGGACAATCTAGGCAGGAAAGTCCATGAGACTCTTATCTCCAATAAACCACTAGAAAACTGGAAGTGGCACTGTGGCTCAAGAGGTAGAGTGCTCGCCTTGAGTTGAAGAGCGCAGGGACAGCAAAGCCCAGAGTTCAAGCCCCACGACCGACCAAAAAAAAAAAAAAGAAAGATCTGATGAGAAGTACTAGATTTCTCACAAAAGCAGTTCAAATAATTAAAATTACTTAGTAAATGGGTTAAAGTGGCTCAGGGGTGAGTGTTTGCCTCACATGCATGAGGCCCTGGGTTCAATTCCACAGCACCACATAAGCAGAAAAAGCCAGAAGTGGTGCTGTGGTTCAAGTGGTAGAGTGCTAGCCTTGAGCTGAAGAGCTGAGGGACAGTGCCCAGGCCCAGAGTTCAGGCCCCATGACTGACAAAAAAAAAAAAATTAGTAAAAAGGGAAATTATAGTTTATGTCCTAAGATTGTGCTGTATAAATTAATATTTGAAACAGTGGCAAAATAAGTCAGTACTTACAGATATATAATGTCTGAAGACATAATTAATTTTGCCTTCATTGCTTTTTGATATAAGTTGTTGGTGGTAATTAGAAAATTCTCCATGGCCAATCTCAGAGTAGAAAATCACTATAGGGCTCTCAAGATTAGATGAGGGATATCTGTGATCTCCTTTGAAGAGTAAAGGTTTGGGTCTGGAAATAAATATTAAAAGATTAACATTTTCAATCTACAAAAATATATGAATACTAAGAACCAGAATAAAATATTAAGTACAGCTAACATAATTTAAGTGAAGATTTATAAGCATCAAAACATAAAGGGTATCATAGTCTTTTTATATAGTGTTCACTTAGAATATTGTTTGGTGTGAATCTTGTACATGATTACAAAAAATAAAACTGCATTACATAAATACTAACTATAAAATGCAGACTTTGATGAATAATTTTTTACCAATTTCTAGGGGGAAGGAGCTAAAAAAAAAGCAGCAGCAGCTGGGCACCAGTGGCTCACAACTGTAATCCTAGCTATTCAGGAGGTTGAGATCTTTGGATCTCAGTTCAAAGCCAGCACAAGCAGGAAAAGTCCATGAGACTCTTATCTCCAATAAACCACTTAGAAAACCATAAGTGACACAGTGGCTCAAGTGGTAGAGCACTAGCCTTGAGCTGAAAAGCTGAGGGACAGTGCCCAGGCCCAGAATCTAAGCCCCATGACCTACAAAGAAAAGAAAAGAAGAGGGGAAGGGAGGGGAGGGGGGAGGGGAGGGGGGAGGGGAGGGGAGGGGAGGGGAGGGGAGGGGAGGGGAGGGGAGGGGAGGGAAGGGAAGGGAAGGGAAGGGAAGGGAAGGGAAGGGAAGGGAAGGGAAGGGAAGGGAAGGGAAGGGAAGGGAAGGGAAGGGAAGGATCAGAAAAGAAAAAAAAAAAGGAAAGAAAAGAAAAGAAAGGTACACTATAGCTCGAATACTGTGAAACTTAGATATGTATTCTTTTTTTTTTTTCTTTTTTGAGGCCAGTCGTGGGGTTTGAACTCTGGGCCTGAGCACTGTCCCTCAGCTCTTCACCTCAAGGCTAACACTCTACCACTTGAGCCACAGCACTACTTCCGGTTTTCTGGTGGTTTGTGGGAGATAACAGTCTCACAGACTTTCCTGCTCGGGCTAGCTTTGAACTGTGATCCTCAGATCTCAGCCTCCTGAGTAGCTACGATTACAGGCATGAGCCACCAGCACCCAGTTTATCATATAGTTTTCTAGCATGATTGTCCCTTTATCTGAACACAAAAGCACAAATGATACATTGACCTTGACCGTATAATTTGCCAATATCAGCCTTCTCAGCCATTTTTTAGTATCATGATCATCCTAATCATTGAATATTTCAGATTTTAAACCTTCCCCCAAGTTTTTGCTAAGGGTCACATTTAATATCAAGATATTAAAGAGATTATAGATTTTTTGGTACTGAAGCTTGAACTCAGGGCCTCATGCTTGCTAGGCATGCACTCTAATTCAGCCAAACCTTTTTTGCTTCAGTAATTTATCAGGCCAGAACAGGACCTACCTCTGCCTCCCAGTAACTAAGATTATAAATGAACACTACCATAACTGGATTGTTGGTTGAGATGGGGTCTTTTTAAACAATTTTTCATGGGCTGCCTTGAACCACAATCCTCCCAAGTTGCTCAAATTATAGGCCTGTACAACCATGTATGGCTGAGATATTGATAATCTTAGTGTACAACTTACCAATCCTTACTATGATAACAACAGGCAAAGACATGAATAAAGATGTTCATTTGAATTTTATTATAGTAGCAATAAGTAAAAATGACTTTAAAAAGTAAAACATTCCTACATAGATTATGCATGTGCTAAAAATACTGAGGTACACTCATATGTGCTACATAGATGCAAAAAAAAACTACCAAAAAAGACAAAAAAAAAAAAACCCTACCTACTTGTACCAACTTAAATCCATAAAAAATGTAACAGAATAAATGGCAAACTACTAAAAGTAGTTACCACCTCTCCTAAAAGGAGGTTGTCATCATTCATTTTTTTATAAAGGTCTACATTATATTTTCAGCAAATTAAACCAAAGTTTTTAAAGAATTAGCAAGCCACCAATTGTGTTTCCTCTTTAGAAACAGCCATTTTCAAATGTTCATAACCTAATTCCTGAGTGTGCATAGTGTTTATTGGTGGCTACCCTCAATAATAAAAACAAATAACATTTGGTGGATAAAGAATAAGTGTTAAACAACATTGCTAAGGAAGACTCAGAGCTGGGTGTTTGTGGCTCATGCCTGTTACCCAGCCATTCTGGAGATGAATAAGAAATACCATGGTTTGAGGCCAACCTAGGCAGAGAAATTCACAAGACTCCTTCTCAACCAAAAGCTGAGCACTGTAGCCTATCATCCTAGCTAAGTAGGAGGGAGGCTGAGAAAAGGAGGATCACAGTTCTTTATCAGCCAAGGCAGAAAAAGCCCAATGCATGAGGTAACATTTTATTGGAAGAAGCTGAGAATGGTGGTATGAATCTGTCACACTAGCTTCAATGGGAAGTGAAAAACAAGACAACAGTTCAGGCACACACCCAGGTACAAAATGAAGACCTTCTTTCAAAAATAAGCAGGAAAATAAATACAAGTTCTGATGGCTCAAATTTATAATTCTAGCTACTCAGGAGGCTGAGATTTGGAGGGTCATAGTTCAAAGTCACACTGGGCAAAGAAGTCTGCAAGACTCCATCTCCAACTAACCAACAAAATGCTGGACTAGAGCCATAACTCAAGTGGTAGAGCTCCAGCAAAGCCAAGCAAGAGTTCAGAGCAAGACAGAGTGAGACAGAGACAAAGAAACTGAGAAAGAAAAACAGAGAAACAAAGTCAATAATAACAACAGTAGGAAGCCGGGCGCTGGTGGCTCACGCCTGTAATCCTAGCTACTCAGGAGGCTGAGATCTGAGGATCGCGGTTCAAAGCCAGCCCGGGCAAGAAAGACCATGAGACTCCTATCTCCAATAAACCACCAGAAAACCGGAAGTGGCGCTGTAGCTTAAGTGGTAGAGCGCTCACCTTGAGCTGAAGAGCTGAGGGACAGTGCCCAGGCCCAGAGTTCAAGCCCCACGACCGACAAAAAAAAAAAAAAAAAAAAAAAATAATAATAATAATAATAATAACAGTAGGTTAAAAAAAGGGGTGGAAGCATGGCTCAGCAGTAAAATACCTGCCCAGCAAGTGTGAGGCCCTGAGTTCAAAACCTAGTACTACCCCAAAAAAGGAAACAATTTATAACACCAAAATAGCCACTAGTACTTAAAGCAGCATAAGAGGAGGTATAGAGAAGTTGCTATTGTAGCCAGATAGCAAAATAGATATGATAGCTAGCTATCCAATTCAGAAAACCTAAACCTAAATCTAAACCTCTTCAAGCAAAAAATGCATGCATGAATTCATTAACAATTCAATAATACTACCAATGGTGATGATGATGAAATAATAATGGAAAGATAATTATAACAATCTTTTAATATTTTCATTTATCTGTAACTAGCAAGTTATCATTAAATGAGTACTTAGGCACTAGCTATCATACACACAGCTGTCCTACTAAACTAATAACAAAGTTTATTTAATCTCTCAGATATAGTTATTCACAGGAATATTAATACTCTTACTATTTCCATCTTGAAATAAAAAGAAGGAATGACTTCAAAAAACTATTTTAAGAGATGGGCCAAGATTCATATCTAGTTCTCTTGGGTTCAGAATCAATAATCTAAACTTATACCTACAGACTTACAAAATACTTAAGAAAAACTAGAAAGAGAGCTTAGCATGAAAAAAACACAAGGATCTGACGATCTTCTAGCAAAAGCTTTTACATTGCCAAAAAACAGCACAAGTAACGAAATAAATGACATTTAATGAAGAAACATATGTACAACTTACCTTTCAGATGCTGTTAGTAGAAGAGTTTCTAGATTATCAAAATCACAAGTCTTCTTTCCATGAACTGAAAAAAATGAATTGCATCCTTCTGGCGGAGGTTCATCAGCAGCTATCTGACACATAAGACACAGCATGTATTTTTATTATTTATTATTTATTTTTATTATTTGTAGCTGAAGATGGTATAGAACATCCCTTCTAGACATGTGATTAGACACTGCAATTAGGACACTACCTACAAAGGCAAAAATTAACATCTGCCCAACACCCACCATGAGTCAAGCAAAGTCAGACCTTTGCAGACAGTGCTCTCCTTGATGATAGTTCCCAGTTCCTCCTGCCTCACTAAGAGGAAGGTGCTAATGTTATCACCCAACAGAACATTAATATGTCACCTCAGAAGACTATCAAAAGGCATATTAAAAATACAAGGTATATTTTCTAATATAGGATCTACCAATTTTAGTACCAAAGTATACATATGCTATCCTTTTAAAAAGAAATATGAAATTGAAATGAGGTCCCTCATTCAAAGAGGAAGAATTACATACAATCTAAAACATAAACCCCACTTGCCTATAATCCCAGCATACAAGAGATGCTGAGATTATAGGTTCAAGGCCAGCCTGGGCTAGATAATCAGACCTGGTGGTCTCAGAAAAATATAAAACAAAATAATAATTTTTACATAAAAGTTTAAAAATAACTGAGCCAAATTAAGAAAAAAATAATGAAAAGTAATTATATATGGTACACAGTAAAATACTCAAGAGAGCTGGGAGCTGGTGGCTCACGCCTATAATCCTAGCTACTCAGAAGGTTGAGATCTGAGGATCATGGTTTAAAGCCAGCCCAGGCACAAAAGTCCGTGAGACTCTTATCTCCAATAAACCACCAGAAAACCAGTGTGGCTCAAGTGGCAGAGAATCGCCTTGAGCTGAAAAGCTGAGGAATAGAGCCCAGGTCCAAAGTTCAAGGCCTGTAACCAACCAAAAAAAAAAAAATACTCAAGAGAAATTCTCAGCAATAGATCAGTTTATATGTGAAGATAAATATATTAACATCAAGGAACAAGAAGAAAGTTAACATGTGTATGAATATATACACACTCAAAGCACTCTGACACAGTGAGCATGAAACAGGAAAACTATGAAACAACAAATAGTGTAAACACTGTTATATACAATGATATTATACATATCAATAGTGCTTTGTACTTCTATTTTAAACTAATATCATTTTTTATTAGCATCTAAATCATTTCCTGGGAAAACATTCTAGAGTAGCATCATTAACCCAGCTCTAAGCTGGGCATAGGTGACTCGTACCTGTAATCCTAGCTACTACTCAAGTGGCTGAGATCTGAAGACTGAGGTTCAAAGCCAGCCCACGAAGGAAAATCTTATCTAACACACCCACACACCCACACCCACACACCCACACACCCACACCCACACACACACACACCCACACCCACACACACACACACACACACACACACACACACGGAGCTGTGGCTCATATGGAAAAACACTAGCCTTGAGTACAAAAGCTCGGGGGGGGGGGGGGGGGAGGCTGGGTATGGATGTGAAGGGTAAACCAAAGGAGGAGGCTGCAATGCTTGGTAAGAAATGTACGCATTATCCTGCCCATGTAATTGTAACCCCTCTGTACAGTATGTTTACAAATTAAATTAAATTAAATTAAAAAAAAAAAAAAGCTCAGAGACAGCATCATTTCAAACAGAAGCAGTAGCCAAACACTGCTCATTTAGACAACATTCAAAGATACTGACATCAATAAAGTCAGACATTTTGGTGCATGTATGTAATTCTAACTACTTGGAAGGCTGAGTCAGGAGGATCTCAAGTGCAAAGCTAACCTGAGCTACATAGTGAGTTCCAAGCTGGGCTGGGGTACAGAAAGAACTAGTTCCCAAAAACAAGCAAACAAACAAAACCCAATCTAAATTAGATGGTTGTGCTTTTATTTATTTATAACAATGTTTTCCTAATGCTAGATCTTCCTAACCAGATTCCTGTAGTTTCACATTTCCCATGAACTGGTTTAAGATTTTAGATTTTAAAAGAAGTGATCAAATTCAAGTTCACTATTTTGCAAGATTAAACGTCACAGACTGTTACAGAAACAAGGTCTGCTTGTGCTTTTTATGTATTGTTTTTTTCTTATTTTAGTAAGAAAGAAAAGAATGTATCCAATTGTCATATCCACTAGAAGCACTGGATTTACCTGCTGGAAGGCTTGAATTGTAGCGGAGTAGGAACGAAGAGACAGACAAAATTTCAACAACTTCTGCTGTAGAGGTGACAGAAACTGAAATGCGGCTTCCAATATGGCATGATAATAGGAATAATCAGTACCTGTCCCCCCCCAAAAAAACAATATTAGCCCAAATAATTGTATATGATTAGAGATACCAAATAAGATAGTTCATAAAGTACAAAGCTATATGTTACAAATTTATGTGAACTTTTGTCAAATGATTGTAATTCCCTAGGGTATGTACACATTGCAGATCAGCATTTCCTCTTGTTTAAACTATTCCTTACCTAGAGTTGTACTATTTTCCACTTACCTGGATAGCTTACTTCTAATTACTTCCAAAGAAAGAGTTCAGCTATGAAATCACAGAATACTGCAAAGTCACTCTGATCCCAAACTCATGTTTCAATGAACTTGTTACATCTCTTCTTGGCTCCAAGAATTATTTCTTTGCTTACCTCTTTCACTTATCATATGATTTACTACATTACTTTATTCACTATCTACAGCTCAGCTAGACTTTGGGCTTCCACAAGCAAAGGCTATGCCTTAATCATTATATTCTCAGAACTAAGCATATACTATTTACTCAAGTAACTAAGAAACTAAGGAGAATGATAGGGAAGTACCAGATATTAAAGGACACCAATAAAATCAAGTTTGAGAAGCATTTAAATAAAATGTTGTGAAATTATATGAAAGAGAAACAATGAAATTTACTAATATGAAAACCACTCAGACAAATGAAAAGCAAACCAATAAAACAATAGACATAGTAAACTATCTTTTGTGCCAAAAGGAAAAATGATAGAATGTGTATGTTAAAAAAAAAGCTATGGGGGCTGGGAAGGTGGCTCAGTGGTAGAGCGCTTGCCTTGGATGCATGCCGAGGCCCTGGGTTCGATTCCTCAGCACCACATAAGCAAAAAGAAAAAAAGCCGGAAGTGGCGCTTTGGCTCAAGTGGAAGAGCACTAGCCTTGAGCTGAAGAGCTGAGGGACAGCGCCCAGGCCCAGAGTTCAGGCCCACGACCGGACCAAAAAAAAAAAAAAAAAAAAAAAGCTATGGTGGGGCGGGGGGAAGATGGGAAGGGATGGGAAGGGGAAACAAAGGAGGAGGCTACAATGCTTGATAAGAAATGTACTCATTATCTTGCTCATGTAATTGTAATCCCTCTGTACAGTATTTTTACAATTAAAAAATAAATAAATAAATATTTCATACAAGTAAAAAAAAACCTAAGTGAATTAATTTTAAATGGATATAAAAAGCAGGGAAGAACCAGAAAGTAGAGGGACAAGAAACAAGATTTTTCAAAAGGCTAGAAGGTTTTTGTTTATCTTTGACCTCAATATCATTTAATAGCCTCTTAAAATTTATATCTTCAACTTTTAAAAGAAAATTATTAATTTTCTAAAAGTAGAATATACAAGGTTCTATGCTACATAGGAAAGGAGACTAGAAAGAAATATCTCAAAATATTGCCAGAATGTTAAGGCATCTACATTTGGTTGTTAAGAGTATGAATAGTATTTCAAATTAATATTTAGCATACTTTTGTGATCAATTCGAAGAACTTATACTCCTACATAAACTTATACTTTATCTACAAATATGTATCATTTATACTGAATAAATTCCATTCACCCCTCCCACCCTCCCACCCCCCCCACCCCCCCTGCCGCCAGTCTTGGGGCCTGGACTCTGGGCCTGGGTGATGTCCCTCAACTCTTCAGCTCAAGGCTAGCGCTCTACCATTTGAGCCACAGCACCACTTCTGGCTTTTTCTGCTTATGTGGAGCTGTGGAATTGAACCCAGGGCCTCATTCATACAAGGCAAGCACTCCACCACTGAGCCACCTTCCCAGCCCCTGAATCCACTTTTATAAATTTATTCCAGGAAATCTTAAAAGCAAAATAATTTCTTTTTTGTTGGTGGTGGTGGTCATGGGGCTTGAATTCTACACTTGGGCACTGTCCCTCAGCTCTTCTGCTCAAGGCTAGTACTCTACCACTTGAGCCACAGCGCCACTTCCAGCCTTTTCTGTTTATGTGGTGCTGAGGAATGGAATGCAGGGCCTCATGCATGCAAGGCAGCTCTCTATCATGGAGCCATCTTCCCAGCCCAGCCCCACAAAATAATTTCTTGATACTTAATTCTAGTTAACTCTAAAGTATATAACTAAAAATTATAGGTCCTTGTTCAAAACATTTATGTATTTCTATTACAAGAGATGCTGATGCTGTTAAAATATGCAGTTAGTAAAAATTTAAAAGAAGCCAATTCCATTAATATCAGTAATACAGGTTCCAAACATTCTCTTTTCAATAAGAATTATTCCTGTAATACTAAAGGCTTTACCTACAATAATGTGTCCTTAAAATCAGGATACAATCATTGTATAAAAGTCATACAGTATACTTATACAAACTGTGACAGGTATGAAGTCACTAGGCAATATGATCTAATCTATGAGACCACTGTTCCATATTTGGTCCATCATTGGCCAAAACATTATTACGTAGCATGTGACTGTGCTCATAAATCAGCATCTTTGGACTTAATGTCTATAGCTTATGGCAAGTTACAAAATGTTTATGAAAGCACATCATAAACTATAAAGGAGTGACCCATTCATACGTAATCATTAGCTTGATATCATGACACTGAACTAGTAAGTAGCTGGCTGGCATAATGGAAAACATTTTGGATGGCATTAACTTCATGATAACATGCTTAACATAATAAATCAGTTATATAATTAGTTCACAACAAAAGAATAAACCAAATCAGATGGACATAAAAATACTAAACCGTTTAAAATAAAATGTATATCCACAACTTGGCACCAGGGACTCAAGTTTATAATCCTAGCTACTCAGGAGGATAAGATCTGAGGATCCTGGTTCAAAGCCAGACCAGGTAGAAAAGTCCATGAGACTCTCAAATTAATCAGCAAAAAGCCAGATGTGAGGTTGTGGCTCAAGTGGTAGATCACTAGCTTTGTGCAACAAAAACCTCAGGGTCAGCACCCAGACCCTAAGTTTAAGACTCAGGACTGGCACCAAAAAAAAAAAAAAAAAAAAAATAGGGCACAGACAATGGTTACTATTTATAGCCAAACTTATGAAATGCATCAAAAATAATTATTTAGGTTGGGCAGTATGGCCCACTGCCTGTAGTTTTAGCTACTCAAGAGGGTGAGGCAAAAGGACTGCTTAAGCCCAATAGAGGGCAACTTAGCAAGAGCCCATTTCTCAAGAAAAAGGAAAGAAAGAAAGAAAGAAAGAAAGAAAGAAAGAAAGAAAGAAAGAAAGAAAGAAAGAAAGAAAGAAAGAAAGAAAGAAAGAAAGAAAGAAGGAAAGAAGGAAAGAGAGAGAGAGAAAAAAAGAAAGAAAGAAAGAAAGGAGGGAGGGAGGGAGGGAGGGAGGGAGGGAGGGAGGGAGGGAGGGAGAAAAAGAGAAAGAAAGGAGAAAAAGAAAAAGAAAGAAAGAAGAAAGAAAGAAAAAAGAAAGAAAGAGAGAGAGACAGACAGACAGAGACAGGGAGACAGAGGGAGAGGGAAAGGGGAAAGGAAGAGGGAAAGGGAAAGAGAAAAGGGGGGAGGGGAGAGGAGGAGGAGGGGAGGGGGAAGGGAAGGGAAGGGAGAAATTAAATTTATCAGTTTAAGTCTTTGGGAGCTGGAAGAGTAGCTCAGTGATAGAGCATATACTTACCATCAATCTACAAGGCCCCAAATCAATCCCTAACCCCAAAATAAGGTAAAAAAATAAATTAGAATAGAATAATAAAATGATTATTTGGGATACTGATTCTTCCTGGCTGCCATAACAACTCAAGTCATTAAAGATTAAAAATGTTTTCCATTAACTGCCATATCACATGTACTATAAAAAACGAGACCACTTTTCTAATGTTTTTCCAGACAGCAAAGTCAAAGAAGCATTTGCTTCATCTTTACCGTGATGATCTGATGATCCAATATTTTGACTGGCTTCTACAAAATTCCAAAATTTCTCTTGACTGTCTTCTGCTAAAAACTCACTGGGAGAAAAAGGGGAAATGTCAGCAATAAAACTTAATAAAATATTGTAATATAACTATATTACTACACAGAACTAAAAGAGGTCTTAAAGTTTCCAAATACTCAATCTGACTTTTAATTTACATATATATGTATTATACTTAGGTATGTATAATACATATATTTTGTAAATGATAAGCAAATCTTACTGTCTCACTACTTACTAATAATTTAATTTAGTAACATTCACTTTGTTATTTCAAAAGAAACTTAGAATAATAAAAATATAACATGGACATTGACAAAAATGCTATTGGTAATAGTGGAAGTAGAATTCAGAATTGATAATTCACTTACTTTCAAAAAGATGCCAATTTTTTAAAAAATGCACTAAAAGCACAACTCAAGTGGTAGAGGACTAGCTAAAGTCTAGCAAGAGCTTGAGGCCAAAAGTTGGGCTGGTGGTATGGCTCAAATGGTAAGGCACCAGCCAAGCAAATGCCAAGCCCAGAATTCTCACCCCACCAAAAAAAAGTTTTGCCAAGGATTTTTTCAAAGTAAACATTTCTAGGAGAATAAAACTAGCATGTTAAATGTGTTAATATCCATATATCAAGATCACCGAAGTTTAAAATTAACACCAATCTAACAAAATCAGATCTAAGAACTCAATGTCATCTTTTCATTTTTTCTGGCTTTACACTATTAACCTAAAAATAACGGCCACTCTCAATTTGCCTTCATTTAGGAGTCTAAAACCCCTGAAAAAGAAAGTGCATATAACAACTGGATGACTCAAGTAAATTGTTATCTGCCCTTCAAACCATACAGCTAATGTAGTGGTGATCTTTCACTATCTTAAAGCAAACTACAGATCTGGATCTCAGCTTACCTAGCCAAAGGAAGACTTTCCCATTACTTGTCAACACTGGGGTGTACAACTCTCACTCTACTCCACAGCTAGACACAGAAATATGGGAAAAATAAGAAACATGTCCTGGTAATGCACAGCTTCTCTAAAAATAGGTTCTTGAAAACAGCCATTAGGTTCTTGAAAACAGCCATTATCGTTAATATATTATTTAATGCCTCCTTGAGAGTAGTATTTTTCTGGGCTTTCTAATAACTGCATAAACACTAGGCCAACCTTAGAACAGCTTACACTCTAAGCAAACAGGTACTAACATACACCATGATATGAAAATAAATACCAAGTTCATGAATTAAAGTCACATTTACAAATAAGCTACCATAGACATACTAAAAAGAATGTTGTCACTTTATTTGCCTTATAAAAGTTTGCTTTTTAGCTTCTAATACATATCCTACCCAATAAAAATCTATGGTTTTACAAATGAAATTATATGGCATCTGGAATTCAATTTAAAATACACCAGTTATGTGAAAGAGAGGGTAGTAGTTATTAGACTTGACTTATTTTCTCGGGTGCTAGAGATGGAAGAGCCTCATGTATGCCACTGAGCCACACCTTAGTTCTGATCATCATTAAAAGTGAGTGATGTATATAGAATACAGTATACCATTTCCCCCTTCATAAACACTTTAAGCTGTCCTAATAAAAAGTTTTGGGGCCAGGAGCTGACAACTCACACCTGGTATTCTAGCTACTTAGGAGGCTGTGATCTGAGGATTAGTGGTTTGAAGAGTCAGCCTAAGCAGGAAAGTTCATGAGAATCTTACCTTCAATTAACCACCAGGAGTGGAGCTGGGGCTCAAATAGTAGAGTGCTAGCTTGAGGGAAAAAAAAGCTCAGAGATAGCACCTAAGCCTGAAGTTCAAGCCCCAGTGCCAGAAAAACATAAAAGAGTTTTTGGATGAAAAAAAAAGCGTTTTTAGATGAGCACAGTGGTTCAAGTTTGTAATTCTAGCTACTCAGGAAGGTGAGACCTAGGCAAACAGAAATCAAGGCCAGCCTTGGCATGAAAGTTCAAGAGACTCCATGTCAAGAAGTGGCTAGGCACTGAAACATGTGCTTGTTATCCTCAGAAAAGGACAAGCAGGAAAGCACAAATAGGAAGATCATAGCCCAACCTAGCCCAGGCATAAAGTGAGACCCTACCTCAAAAATAACCAAGATAAGAGCCAGGTATCAGCAGCTCATAGCTATAACCCTAGCTACTCAGGAGGTTGAGATCTGAGAATCAAAGGATCTGTAGTTCAAAGCCAACCTGGCAGGAAAGTCCATGAGACTCTTATCTCCAATTAACTACTAAAAAGCTGCAAGTACAGTTGTGACTTAAGTGGCAGAGTACTAACAAAAAAGCTCAAGAACAGTGCCCAGTTCCCGAATGAGTTCAAGCCCCAGAATAAGCACAAAAACAGACAGACAGACAGACACACAGACAAGCACACACTTGTGGGCATGGCGCACATGAGCGCATGCACACACACACACACACACACACACACACACACACACACACAGAGAGAGAGAGAGAGAGAGAGAGAGAGAGAGAGAGAGAGAGAGAGAGAGAGAGATAAAGGGTTGCTGCCCAGGGCCAATGGCTCATGCCTGTAATCCTTAGCTACTCAATAGGCTGAAATCTAAGGATCTTGGTTCAAAGCCAGCCTGGGCTAGAAAGTCTATGAAACTAAAAAAAAAAAAAAAAACTAAAAAAAAAAAAGTCTATGAAACAAGTAACCACCAAAAAGCCAGAAGTGGAGCTGTGATTCACGTTGGCAGAGTGCTAGACTTGAGCAAAATAGCTCAGGGGCAGCACCTAAGCCCTGAGTTCAAGCCCCAAGACTAGCACAAAAACCAAAAGAGGGAGGGAGTTGCAGGCATAGCTTAAATTGGTGAGTGCCTGCCTACCTTGAAAGCATGGGACTTGACAGTACACCAAAAAAATAAAATAAAATCAGACAATCCAAATTCAGTGCTAATATTGCTTTCTAAGATTTGCAAATTTATTGTGGATGGTCAGAATAGGACTAGGAGGAAAAGGAAAAAAGAATATTTGAGTAGGCCCTGCTATATTACAGTCACTGTGCTTGGCCTTTTCACTTATGTCCATAAACCCTTATATCCACTCTCAATCAGAACCATTTTGCAAATAAAGAAACTACGTAAGAATTTAAGCTTTTCATCTGTGGAAAAAACAAAACTACAAACAAGCTGAATTCACCAGCAGACAGCACAAATGTGGTGGTAATCTTTTTTTAGATTTATCATTTCATTTACATTCAAAAACATTTGATTTACACCTCTGCTACACTACACTCAAGGACTACCATGACATCTAGAACTCAATAAATGACTTCTGGTATTAATTATAGTATCTACTTACCTAACATTTCTGTCAGTAACTATGGCTGCTCAATATAGTAATGTGTAACTATATGAATATCACAAAGCTACAAGTTTTCATAACCATTAGTCACAACCTAAAAATATATACAGACAAGTTGGGGGCCAGTGGCTCACACCAGTAATGCTAGCTACTCAGAAGGCTGATATCTAAGGATTGAGGTTCAAAGCCAACCTGGGCAAGAAAGTCTCAAAGACTCTTATCTGCAATTAATCACCCCCCAAAAAAAACAAAGAACGAAAGAAGGGAGTCGGGCACTCGTGGCTCACATCTATAATCCTAGATATTCAGGAGGCTGCGATCTGAGGCTCAGGGTTCAAAGCCAGCCCATGCAGGAAAGCCCAAGAGATGAATCTCCAATTAATCACTAGAAAACCAGAAGCGGACCGTGGCTCAAAGTTGTAGAACACTAACCTTGAGTGAAAAGCTCAGAGACAGTGCCCAGGGCCTGAATTTAAGCCCCACAAGTGCCAAAAATAAAAATTAAAAAATAAGGCCAAAAGTGAAACTATGGCTCAAATAGTAGAGCACTAGCCTTGAGCAAAAATGTCCAGGGAAGGTGCCCAAGCTCTGAGTTCAGGCCCAGGACTAGCACCAAATACAAACCGCAGACATATTTTAGTCCCTTACAGTTAGATATAAGGAATGCAAAAGGTCTGTAACTGCCTGCCTTGATGTGTAGAGAAAGATTTTAACCTTTCATCATCATCCAGATGGACAGAGAGCAGTCAGACATAGGACAAAGAATGGTGGCCTAAGCAATCTCTCTACAGGTGAAAAGAGTGGTTTCAAATAAGCAGGGCCCCTATCTAGTTGTCTACAAGTCTCATTACTTTGGATACCTGTGAACAAATAGCTACTGAAGAAGAGGCTCAAAAATAAAGACCTTGGGGATGGGAAGGTGGCTCAGTGGTAGAGTGCTTGCCTTGCATGCATGAGGCCCTGGGTTTGATTCCTCAGTACCACATAAGCAGAAAAGGCTGGAAGTGGCGCTGTGGCTCAACTGGTAGAGCACTAGCCTTGAGCTGAAGAGCTGAGGGACAGCACTCAAGCCTAGAGTTCAAGCCCTATGACCAACAAAATAAATAAAGACCTTTTCTGGGCAACAGTGGCTTATGCCTGTAATCCGACCTACTGAGGAGGCTGAGATCTGAGGATTGCAGTTTGAAGCCAGCTGAGGAAGGACAGTCCTTGAGACTCTTATCTCTAATTAATCACTAAAAAGCTGCAAATGAAATTGTAGCTCAATTGGCAGAGCTCTAGCCTTGAGCATAAAAGCTCAAGTATCTATAGTGTCTATCAAGCCCCAGAACCAGTACCAAAAAAAAAAAAAAAAGACCTTTGCCATGGATCAGTGGCTCACAACTGTAACCTAGCTCACACTTATAATCTCAGCTACTCAGGACACTGAGATATAAGAATCATGGTTCAAAGAAGCCTGGGAATGTATGAGAGATTCTAGTCTCCAATTAACCAGGAAAAAACTCTGGAAGGGGAGGAGAGGAGCAAGTGGTGTGGTAGAGTGCAGTTGTGAGCACTATGTGTGTGGGGTTTTAGTGAGCTAGCCCACTCTACTCCCTTCCCTGTTTCTCTTCCATCCATCCATCCATCCATTCATCCATCCATCCATCCATCTATTCATTCACTTTCCCCCTGATTCTTTGTGGGGAATCAGGAGATACGGAAAAGAGAAAGCAGAAAGTCTGTCAAGCTCCTGAGCAGGTTCCCTCAAATCCTCTTAGCAATACCAAATGACATTTCTTTCTTAGGAAGGCAACTTACTCATACAATCAATATGACAAAATGCTTCACTCATATTGTTCAAGGAATTAGGGGGAAAATGTTAGAAGGCAAAATTTTAACTTGAAGATGACAGAGACAGATTTAAAAAAATAACTGAATTATTCTGGCAGTTCAATTTTCTAGAATCAAACACTTAAGACTAAGCCAAGTACAGTAACATATACCTGTAACCACAACCACTTAGGAGGACTAACTGAAATTCAAGGCCAACTGGGTAAAAAGGTAGCAAGACTCTGTCTCAAAAACAAACTGGGAAAAAAAAAAGTACTTAGGGAATAGCTGAAGTCATAGTGTTTGGGTTCAATTCCCAGTACCATGAAAAACCAAAAACAAAGACTTAGCAGTTACTTGCTGTTGATCTACTTACATTTATCCTTTGGAAAGATTATCTTGATAGCCTAATTACATATTGTTTGAGAAACACCAAAAATAAATTTCTATACATAAACATAAAACCTGGCTATAAATAGTGGTATCTCTGGGCTGGGAATGTAGCTCAGCGGTACAGTGCTTGCCTGGTATGCACGAAGCCCTGGATTCGACTCCTTAGTACCACATAAACAGAAAAAGCAGGAAGTGGCACTACTGCTCAAGTAGTGCTAGCCTTGAGCAAAAGCAGTTCAGGGACAGTACCCAAGCCCCGAGTTCAAGCCCCAGGACTGGCAAAAAAAAAAAAAAAAGTGGTATCTCAGGGCTGGGAAGGTGGCTCAGTGGTAGAGCGCTTGCCTTGCATGCCTGAGGCCCTGGGTTCAATTCCTCAGCACCACATAAGCAAAAAGAAAAAAGCCGGAAGTGGCGCTGTGGCTCAAGTGGCAGAGCACTAGCCTTGAGCTGAAGAGCTGAGGGACAGCACCCAGGCCCAGAGTTCAGGCCCCACGACTAGACAAAAAAAAAAAGTGGTATCTCAGGGCACTGATATTGCAAATGCTATATAAAAAGCATACTTTTCCAAGAATCATTGAGTATACTGTATTTTATAAATTGTAAGACACATCCTAATTTTATGAAAATTGCTATCCAGATTTTATCTTACCTTGCTTTGTATTGCTAGTAATGGAGTCAGGGCCTTTTACCCTGCAGCACCTAAGCTGTGCCCCCGTCCTTTTTGTCTTCATTTCAACTTAAACACAAGGTCTCCCTGCCTTTTTTGCTTGTGTTAGCCTAGAATTCACAATCCTCCTGCCTCCAACTACCAAGAACCTAGAACTACAGGCCTAAGTCACCAGACCTAGATAACTTTTTTGGTTTTTTCTTGAGACTAATCTCAAACTTACCAGCCCTCCTGTCTCAGCCTCCCAAGTGCTAGAATTAGGCATAAGCTACCACATCCACTCTAAAATGAATTCTTTTGAGAGAGAGAGAGAGAGAGAGAGAGAGAGAGAGAGAGAGAGAGAGAGTGTGTGTGTGTGTGTGTGTGTGTGTGTGCGCGCGCCAATACTGGGGTAGGGCCTCTCACACACATTTATATTCTACCATTTGAGCCACACCTCCACTTCCAGCTTTTTGTCTAATTCAAGGTAAGAATGTTCTGGATTTTTCTGCTCTAGTTGGCTTCAAACCCCAGTCCTCAGATCTCAGCCTCTTGAGTAGGTGTGAGCCAGTGACATTTGGCAAGATAACTTCTTGATTTGCTTAAAAATGCGGGCTGGGAAGTTGGCTCAGTGGTAGAGCGCTTGCCTTGCATGCATGAGGCCCTGGGTTCAATTCCTCAGCACCACATAAGCAAAAAGAAAAAAGCCGGAAGTGGCGCTGTGGCTCAAATGGTAGAGTGCTAGCCTTGAGCTGAAGAGCTGAGGGACAGCGTCCAGGCCCAGAGTGCAGGCCCCACAACCAGACCCCCCCCCCCAAAAAAAAAGTTAGAATTGTTTGGGGCTGGGAAGTTGGCTCAGTAGTAGAGCGCTTACCTTGCATGCCTGAGGCCCTGGGTTCAATTCCTCAGCACCACATAAGCAAAAAGAAAAAAGCCGGAAGTGGCGCTGTGACAAGTGATAGAGCGCTAGCCTTGAGCTCAAGAGCTCAGGGACAGCGCCCAGGACCAGAGTTCAGGCCCCACAACCGGACCCAAAAAAAAAAAAAAAAAAAAAATGCATCGTGGACAGTGGCTCACATCTATATTCCTAGCTTCCCAGGATCTGAGTACC
Source organism: Dipodomys merriami (assembly GCF_024711535.1). NCBI lineage: Eukaryota > Metazoa > Chordata > Mammalia > Rodentia > Heteromyidae > Dipodomys > Dipodomys merriami. The sequence goes on from NW_027205381.1 coordinate 7,699,105, forward strand.
ACAGTCCAAAGCCAGCCCAAGCAAAACAGTCCATGAGTCTATTATCTTCAATTAATTAACCACCAGAAAAAGTCTTACTGGAGTGGCTCAAGTGCTAGCCTTGAGCAAAAAAGCTCAGAGACAGTATCCAGGCCCTGAGTTCAAGCTCCAAGACTGGCTAAAAGAAGCATCCTGATGGAGAGGTAAATATGATCAAAATGAAAACTTCATAAGGAAATTCATTTTAGTAAAGTTAACATATGCAAATTTAAAAATATTATAGTTGTATGATGGGATACTATGCGGTAGAGAAAATATTTGAAATGTGTACAAACTGATATGGAAAAACCTCTAAGATATAGTTATTGTGGGAAAAATGTGAGAGATAGATAGATAGATAGATAGATAGATAGATAGATAGATAGATAGATAGATAGATAGATAGATAGATAGATAGAAAATGTCTAATGAAGCTCCTAAATGTTGCTGAGCCTGTGCAACTGAAAGATAGATCCTGTGTGTGTGAGGAAATCTTAATAAATGCATCTGAAAATATAATCACCCTGCCTAAAAAGCTCATAAACATTCATTTAGTAACAGAACCAACGCCTGCATTTAAAAAACGTGAAAGAGAAAAATGTCTCCTTACCTGGCTTCTAACAAGAGTGGTGAAGAGAACCACTTCGTTGTGAGAGAGGTTGTAATGGCTTTTGAATCTGCTTTTACTGAGGAGAGCAGCCACAACCCAGTGAGGGCAATCAGGATTCCCATTTTATAGCAAAGCCCTAAAAAGGAAAAAGATAATGTTAAATTCTTAGTTCTCTTTTCTCCCTATTTTAAGTTCTTAGTTCTTACAGATAGGAAACAACTTTAATACTTTGAAACACAAAGTAACATTAAAGTTATAGACATAGAAAATGTTTCTGAAGAAAAAGAGCACTTATTACTTAGCCTCCAACAGATACCTGCTAAACACCTGACAAACTGATACAAAACTAAGGGTGAGTAGTTTATTACATTCTTCCCTACTGAGGTTTCAAAGCACTTTTGAGTACTCTATATTTTAAAGCGAGTTAGTTACATAGAGGTTCCATCAACCATACTTTATAAAACACAAGAAAAAAACTGAGACAGATGAAACTAAAATAATAAATGGGTGTCACAGGATGAACTTTATCCTCAAAAAAAATGTTTAGGATGCACTTATTTATTTGGAGTAGAGCATTTACAATGATGATCAAGTTAAGATGGTGTCATTGGGACAGTCTAGTCCAATATAGCTGGTGTTACAAAAAGAGGAAATTTGGACTTGGAGACAGACACACAGAAGGAAATTGTGTGAACAGACACAGGGAAAATACCAGATGAAGACAGAGACAGACACTGCAAGCCTAGGGATTCCTAGGGCTACCATAGGCTGGAAGACAAGGAAAAAACCACCCCACACAGTTTTAGAGGAAAGCAGTGCTGCCAAACCACATAGGACTTGAAGCCTTCAAAACTGTGAGACAATAAATTTCTGTTGTTTTAGGCCACCAAGTTAATGGTACCATGTTACAGAAAACAATTATAATGGGACTCAAAATGCTACTCATTCTGAAATGAGCAAATATAAGAATTCAATGCTTCCCAGGCCTACTACCCCACCTACAAGATGTGGAAGCCGGGTGTCCAGTATGCCGCATGGCCACAGCAGGCAGTCTCTGGCTCCCCTTGGCAGCCTCTCTAAACCTGTCCAGGCCATTTCCAGAAAGAGGCACCTACAGATTCCTCTGTCTGATTTTTCATGCCAGAGACCTGCATAACAGAACCTTGCTAGATATTCCCCCTGAGGTGTAAAAGCTCAGCATCCACAGGTTGAGTGTTTGCCTAGTAGATGTGAGGGCCTAAGTTCAACTCCTAGTACAAAACAATAGGAAAAAAGTCAGGCCTGGTGGTGCAAGTCTATAGTCCCAGCTACACAGGAAGCTGAGACAGGTTCAGATTGCTTCAACCTTAGAATTCAAAGTCAGTGGGCAACAATGTGAAATTGCTCAAAAAATGAGCATCCAGGTCCCATCAGACAGAGTGGGACCAAGAGGCTAAAAGTCGAAAGCACAGGCCATTCCTGTACTTCTGAATGATAGTGTCCACTAAGACCTTACAGTCTCACCCCTGTGGGTCCGTGGTGCTTATGTAATCTAATGAGGGAAAAGGTCAGCAATAGCTTCTTTGGGGGAATTAGTAGCTTCTTTTTTATTGAAAGTATTATCATTTGTGCTAACCTGCTGCTTCTTGCAATACACAGTCTTTGAAGAGTAACAGGCAAAGGCAACATAAATTACAGCAAATAGAAAAGTGACTTTTAAAAGAATCTGAAAACAAGACACTGCCAGCTCCTGTAGAAACAAACAAAAATAATCTGAATATCCTATCTGAAGTTCTAAAAAAAAGTTCTAAAAAATAGACTATTATCATAGGTTCTACAGAAACAAAAAGGACACATGCAAAAAATTAAAACCTACTAAAAACAGCTTTATACCACACGAGAACTCTGATAGCGCAATGTAGGAGCACTGATTCCTGGCTGAAGGAAGGTGGATATGGCATATGGATCAGAATTTAGTAAAGCTACTGATATTTCTTAGAGACTTTTACACACAACTTCAGACATTCCCTATGCCTGTGCATTGTGGCCTTGGAAGCCTGCTCTATATGATAAAACACGGTTCATAAAAAGAGAAAATCTGTTATGAGGGTCAGGCAAGCTGTGACCAATTCCTGAATTTGCTACTTTTTTGCTTTTTGCCCCTAGCACTCTTGCTTTAGATATTATTCAAACAAGGTCTCCAATTTTTGCCTAGAGCTGACCTCAGACCATTATTCTTCTACTTTCCTAGGAATACAGCTTTGTATTACCACATTCAGCTTATTTGTTGAGATAGGACTTGGTAATTTTTTTCTCTAGGCTGGGCTCAAACTTTGATACTACTGATATCTGCCTTACTAGGAGCTCAACCATAAGTAAATAGCTATCTTCCCTGGCTCTGTATCTCCCAGGCTATAAAAAAGGAATGACAGCATCTTCTACAGAGGATCACTGTGAGAATTAAATGGTAATATGAAAATAACTTTGTAAAGTGCCAAGAACTGTACCAGAACCATTGTAGTAAGACATTTTATCCTAAGAAAAAATACCTTCCAAAGTATAGACTGGCACATCACCAAAAACATACCTTGGAAAATATGCATGTCCTTTGTGGCTAGGAGAAAAGAAAAGGCCTCCTTCCATAATCTCTGACTATAATCTTTATGTAACTGAAGTAGCTAGAGAGTAACACCAGGCAGACAGCAAGCAGTGACAGAAAGCATGTTAGGTGCTCTATGTATACTACGGGACCTAATCTTCACACACAATAACCAAGAGACTGAAGCTCTTTGAAGACTACAACCGTGGGGCTGGGAAGATGGCTCAGTGGTAGAGCGCATGCCTTGTGTGCCTGAGGCCCTGGGTTCGATTCCTCAGTACCACATAAGCAAAAAGAAAAAAGCCGGAGTGGCGCTGTGGCTCAAGTGGTAGAGTGCTAGCCTTGAGCTGAAGAGCTGAGGGACAGCGCCCAGGCCCTGAGTTCAGGCCCCACGACCAGACCCCAAAAAAAAAAAAAAAAAAAAAAAAAAGAAATGAAGACTAAAACCGTGTCTACTTTGTTAACCACAGAACAGCATGGTGCCTGGTACACAGTAGGTATTCTATGAATATGTTTTACAAATGAAGTATTGCCATCACCACTTTAAAGATAAGCCAATGAAAGCTCAGAGGGCTTTTACTCTTTCATCCATAGGTACACTGGGCAACTAATAATGGCAATGTTGGACCCTCTATCAGCTTGTTTTGGAAGTTTTCAGTATCATGCTATATCCCAAAGCTATATGGTTTTAGAAGAGGTAACAATCTAATTGTACAGGTGCAGATTGTGCAGCGTGCTTTACTGTAAGAACTAAAGCAAGTCCACAGCTTTCCTATAGGCCAAGTTCTCACAAATGACACAGAGGAATAGTTTCAACCAAAAAACAGAAGAGCAGGCCTGAAGCTAGGACAAAAGCCAATTTCCCAATCAGCATGACAGATCTCTACTTAGGGTGGCTTCAGGAACTGTATACAAACTCCTCAAGAGCAACGAGTTTTGTCCATCATCATCACCATGTCAAGCATATCTGGAATGCAGGAAGCATTCACAATAAAAATAAATCCAGGCTTCATCCATCAATGAAAGTAACAACATAAAAAGGAAGTGTCAATAATGGTTGACATTAGGACTGAGCTAAATAGTGGCTCTCATTTATAATTCCAGCTGAGAATTATGAAAATAAGGCTGAGATCTGAGGTTCAAGGTTCAAAGCCTTCCAGAAGACAAAACTGATTCTTAGCCAGAAAATAAAGTGGTAGAGCACCAGCCATGAATGAGAAAGCAGATCAAATGAGGACCTGAGTTCAAGCCCAGTACCCAGTACTGACATACTGCTACACATATGTGTGTACATACACAGTCTTGGACTGTAAACAGAGTAAAAATGAAAATCCTGTGTGCATATGACTAACCCAACCATCCTTTGCATTGTTTGAAAGTATATGTTCTTGAAGAGAGTTACCATTAGAGATGAGAATAAGATGAAAAAACAAGATGAAAGCTGTGTATTCAAGAAGAGGTTTGCCAGTCTAATCACATATACTTGACTCCACAGGTAATAGCAGAGGAAAAGATATCCAGAAGCTGGGCGCTGGTGGCTCACACCTATAATCCTAGCTACTCAGGAGGTTGAGATCTGAGGATCATGGTTCAAAGTCAGCTGGGGCAGGAACTTCTATGAGACTTTTATCTCCAATAAACCACCAGGAAACCGGAAATGACACTGTGGATCAAGTGGTAGAGTGCTAGCCTTGAGCTGAAGAGCTGAGGGATAGTGCCCAAGCCCAGAGTTCAAGCCCCACAACCAAGGAAAAAAGAAAATGTCCAGAGAAAAAGAGATAAGAACCTCATTGAAGTGGTCTTTTAAGGATGCCTTCATTTTATGAGATCCAATTCTGATCCTAGTGATTCTTAAATGTTGCTGATAAAGTTGAATCATCTGAATGACAACAAATGTCAGAATATTCAATGTGGCAATACATTGGTGGTGGTTGATGGATAAACAGTACACACTCTAACAATCTCTAGGACCAACTTAATCTTTAAGATTCTAGTACATTTCTATTAAAATATACTCCGGTTCACTTATCTACAGAAAAATAAACTAAAGAAGGATGTGGTGGTACATGCCTGTAATCCCAGCATTAGGGACTGAACTACATAGCAAATTCCAGGCCATCCTAAGCTATATAAGGAGACATTGTCTCAAAAAGAAAAGAGCAAAAAAAAAAAAAGAAAAGGATACAGGAAAAAATTAAGTATATATGGTATATGTTTATTGTTGGGAGCGGGGGTGTTTGGTGCCAGTCCGGGGGCTTGAACGGAGTCACAGCTTCACTTCCGAATTAGAGATAGGAGTTCAAGCAGAGGACTGGCAAAAGGTGATGAACCAGCCTAGAGCAAAAAAGCTCAGGGACAGAAACTTCGCCCTGAGTTCAAGCTCCAGAACTAGCATTAAAAAAAAAGTTTCAGCCAAGTTTATTAAAAGCAAGCCAAGTAGAAAGGCTACATTATCTGAGACTTCCAACAGTCGCATGCTATTTAAAATGTCTTCAAATGCTAGCCAGTGTAGAAGTTATTTCTAGAAAAGAAGGCACTTCATACTAAAACTGGCTGGCAACTACACCGATAAACGGTTCTAAAACACAGCCAGGTGGAAGACCCAAGTCTTAAGCTGGACAAAATGTGCTCCTTTTCAAGTGAGAAAACAAACGCAAAACAAGTTGAAGATTTTGGCAAAGGAGGAAACCCGACCGTAACACACTGGCGATGTAAGCGAGCCTTGTTCGTCGGCAGGATTCACACTAAGAGGGAAACTGACCGTCCAATAGCGGCCCACAAACTGTCAGTAAACCAAAGCTGCCGACCACCGGGACGGGCGGAACTCATCCTGTGAACTGGCCGGGACATCCTCCGCCGGCGCCCCACACCGCGCTGGGCCCAAACCTCAGCCGGGCCAGGCTGGATCTCAGTGTAGCAAGGGCGCGGCCCCGGACACCGTGAAGAGAGCCCGGGGCCGCCCGGGGCCCCGACGGCGTCTTCGCAAGGCCATTGGGGACAAGTTGAGTCAGTTGCAACGGCGGGGAAGGTTGTGACACTGCAGGGGAAAACTCAGTCCGGACAGAGACGGAAGCCCCAGGTGGCACGGGCACCTCGCGCCTCCAGGTACCCCACGCCTCCGACCTCCGCTCCGTCCACGAGGCCTTCCCACGCCAGCCCCAAGTACCTGTCACCTGCCGCGCAGCCGCGACACGCGCGGCGCTCGCGTCCCCCATGCCCGGGCCGCGTTTCGTCCACGACAGTGCCTGCGACGACGCCTGGGAGGGGCGGGACGCGGCGACAACGGAGGAGGCTGCGCCAGTGAGAGGCCGACACGCGCCTCTCCCGCGGCGCCGCTGGCCCAGCCGGTCTCAGTGCTACAGCCCGCGGCTAGTCGCCTTTGACTTCCGCTTCCTGAAGGCGAGGGCCGGAGGATTTCCGGCCACCGAGTTGAGGCGGAGGCATCCTAGAGCGCCGGTGCCCGTGGCCACCATGTTCTCTGGGAGGAAGCCCCGCCCCTCGCATTGGGCCCACCCTCACGCGCTGGCCCCGCTCTTGGGACAGCCCCTGCAGGCCGCGGCTTCGCCGATTGGCAGAACCGCGAGCGGACGTCAGCCTTCGGTATTTGAATTTGGCTCTACAGTCGACTTATTCTCTTGCCATAAAATTTCTGCTACAGCCAGGCGCCGGTGGCTCACGCCTGTAATCCTAACAACTCAGGAGGCTCAGATCGGAGGATCGCGGCTCAAAACCAGCTGGGGCAGGAAAGTCCTTGAGACTCTTATCGCCAATAAACCAACATAAAACCGGAACTGGCCACGTGGCTCAGTGGTAGAGCGCTAGCCTTGAGCAGAAGAGTTCTGGCCCCCAGGCCCAGAGTTCAAGCCTCAACCCCCCCCCACCCCCTCCAAAAGAGTTCTGCTACAGAACTTTTGCACAATTCTCTTAATGTTTCTGAATGGTAGGGACATTTTATGTTTGGGGGTTTTTTTAACTGTATTTTTTTTGTCTTTTCTTTTTTGGTACTGGGGATCGAACCCAGGACGTTGCACTTGCTAGGCAAGCGCTTTGCCACTGAGCTACATCCCAGCCCTGGTAGGGACATTTTAAATCCTACCAGCCAACTGGCTCGTCTCCTAAATGCACGGCCACATAATCCACAGGGATTCACTTGTACTTTTCTTTTTGAGATCTAAGTCACAGAAATTTGATTTAGAATATTGACCCTGGAACCGGGCGCCAGTTGCTCACACATGTAATCCTAATTGCTCAGGAGGCTGAGCTCTGAGGATCATAGTTTGAAGCCAGCCCAGGCAGAAAAGTCACCGTGACACTCATAGTTCCAATGAAGCCGGAAGTAGTACTGTGGCTCAAGTGGTAGAGCACTAGCCTTGAGCACAAAGAGGCTCAGGGACAGCGCCCAAGCCCAGAGTTCAAGCCCCACAACCGACAACAACAACAACAATAATAATACATGTAAAATTGGCTTAAAAAGAAGGAATTGCAAGAAGGATGAGGATGGTTGAATATGGTGGAAGTGGACTATTTGCCATTGTGAAACTATTTGCCATTGTGAAACCTGTTGAAATTGTTTTAGGAAGGGGGGAAAAGAGGACTGAGTGATGGGAGGGGTGAAATGGATTAGAATACCTTGAAAATATGTGTGGATATTTAGAAATGAAATCCCACTCTGTATAATAATGTAAACTAATGGAGAAAAAAAAGGAAGGAATTAAACATTTGGATTGCTAATAACAAGAAGGAAAGGAAGGAGAGAACACCCAAGCCTATGTTAAGATCAGAAACCTGGTTCTAAAGGAAGCTCATAGCTAGGAATACTAAATTATATAAATGTGGAACTTAGATGGAGTATGCAGAACCTGCAGAGCAAATGCTATGGTGTGACTATCATTTGACTGTGTCCCACAAAGTTCCATGTTCTGGAAGCTTGGTCCCTAGTTTGATGATGATGAGGTATGATCCTTGAAGAGGTTGGGCCCAGTGGAAAACAATTAGGTCATGAGAGTACCAGCCAATTGGCAAGGATTATTGCTGGTTTCACAGAGAAAGTTTATTCTACCAACAGCAAATAATAAAGAAAGCAAAACTGGCTCCTAAATCTTTTTGGCTTCCTGTCTCACCACATGATTTATTGTATAAGTGTGCCTTCCATTGCGATGCATGTGCCATGAGGCCCCCATCAGTGTCCAAACAGATGGGATCACACAATCTTAGAGGTCTAGACTCCAAAACTGTAAGCTGAATTAGATAGATAGATAGATAGATAGATAGATAGATAGATAGATAGATAGATAGAAGATATCTTTATCACTTATATCATCCAGCCTCAGGTAGTTTGTTATAGCAACAGAAATCTAACTATAACAAGTGAGTCAAATTGAATTCACTGCTGAGAGGACTCCTACATACACTTTTGAATAAACTGAATGTATTATATGTCACTTGTAAGGATTTATAAGGATATGCACTCGGTCAAGAAATGAGTTACAGAGAACAAAGTTGGATATTAAGACTTGTTTTCAATTGGAAAATAAATACAATCAACAGATGTTTATAGTGATACACAGCACATGCAAAAATGGTGATTTAGGCCGGGTGATGGTGGCTCACGCCTGTAATCCTAGCTACTCAGGAGGCTGAGATCTGAGGATTGCGGTTCAAAGCCAGCCTGGGCAGGAGAGACCGAGAGACTCCTATCTCCAATAAACCACCAGAAAACCGGAAGTGGCGCTGTAGCTCAAGTGGTAGAGCGCTCGCCTTGAGCTGAAGAGCTGAGGGTCAGCGCCCAGGCCCAGAGTTCAAGCCCCACGACCAACAAAAAAAAAAAAAAATGGTGATTTATTTGAAGGCTACTATTTGCACTTTAAGTTGTTAAATTGACAGTGTACACAAAAGACAATGTGATCACTAAATGATTGCTTTCCATAGACTGCCCATCCCAGGAAAAATCTGTTCAGCCATGAACCACAGAGGTTGTCCTGTTGAAATGTAAAAAGAGGAAATCACTGGAGCCAAGATTTGGGGTCCCACTTTCTTCCAATAATTAGATTGGGACCGGGGGAGAAATTGGAGGAAAATAAGCTGTAGAACAAAAGTGAGTATCCTTAGAAGAGCAGATACCTTCTAAGCATTTTTTCAGGTAGTAAGAAAACCTCCCAAAAATTCTCAGTCACCTACTCAAAAACTCATTCATGTCCATTGTCAGGCACACTATATACTTTTCTAGAGCTAGGAATGAGCAATAGAGAGGCTGATTGCATCCATCTCATGTGGCCCCTGACACCATGAATCAGGACTCCCTCTTGCCAATGTGTGTCTGCAAATCTTGCCACCAAGAGGTGGAATCTGTATGTTCACCCTTTGAATGTGTGTTGGCTTATGACTTAAGATGATACACAGGAGTGCGTGTGTGTATGTAAGTGTGTGTGTGTGCTTGCACACACATTCCAATTCTGGGACTTAAACTCAGGGCTCAGAGCCTGGGCACTGTCCTCTTGCTTTTTTGGTCAAGGCTAGTGCTATACAACTTGAGCCACAGCTCCACTTTGGGCTTTTTGCTGGTTAACTGAAGATAAGAGTCTCACAGACTTTCCTGCTGGGGCTGGCTTTGAACCATGATCCTCAGATCTCAGCCTCCTCAGTAGCTAGACTTACAGGTTTGAGGCTTTGGTGCCCAGCCTTCCTTGTATAGCCATTGAATTTTAAAATATTGGAATATCACCTGTGTAAAAATACAAAATGAACTTGCTTTCACAACATTTCTAGAGCTGGGGTATATGTTGCTCAGAAGTAGAGTGGATTGATGAGGGTCTGGGTCCCCCAGCACTATAAACAACCCCAAAAAAAACATGTTTCAAAAACAGCCAAATGACGTGGAAAGAAAGGAGAGGAGGCAAAAAATTTGCATATAAAAGCTAAAGGGAGGGCCTGGGAAGGTGGCTCAGTGGTAGAGCGCTTGCCTTGCATGCCTGAGGCCCTGGGTTCGATTCCTCAGCACCACATAAGCAAAAAGAAAAAAGCCGGAAGTGGCGCTGTGGCTCAAGTGGTAGAGTGCTAGCCTTGAGCTGAAGAGCTGAGGGACAGCCCAGGCCCAGAGTTCAGGTCCCAGACTGGACCCAAAGAAAAAAAAGCTAAAGGGAAAGAAAAAAATCACAAGCTACCTGCTATGTTTTGAATATGGACACTGTCCCTAGAGGTCCATCTGTAAGCTTTATCCCCTAGGGGACAATCTTTGGAGGTGCTGTGGACTTCAAGAGGTAGGGTTGTAGTCTAGGCACCATGATGCGTATCTGTAATCTCAGCTACTCAGGAGGCAGAGATCTGAAGGAGCAAGGTTTAAGGCTCAGCATAAAGTTAGCAAGACCTAACCCCAATAAACAAGCCAGATATGGTGGTGCTCATCTGTAATTTCAGCACTACAGGCGGCATTGGTAGGAGGATAACAGTCCAAGGCTAACTTTGACCAAAAGATCCTATCAGGAAAAAACTAGAGCAAATAACAGATTATGTTGTTGGTGCCCTGCATCTTGTATATACATTTTTCTAATTTGGGGAGGGGAAGGAAATAACAAAATACTGAAACAAGAATACAGGATGACCCATTGTAACAATAAGATGTAGAAAATGAACTTTACAACTTGGGGGGGGTAGGGAAGGGATGGTAGGGGAAAAACAAAGGAGGAGATAACAATGCTTGATAGGAAATGCACTCATTACCTTATTCATGTAACTGTAACCCCTCTGTACACTATTTTTACAATAAAAAAACATTTTAAAAAATTAAGTGGCTCAAATAGCAGGACATCTGTATGTCTAGCAAGCACAAGTCTTGAGTTCAAACATCAATACCACACAAAAATAGAAGTAGGAAGGAGGACCTTGTGGTCCTCCTTAGGTCATTGAAGATGTGTTCCTGAAGAGAGCTGTAGGGCTTGGGTCATCTCTCTCTCTCTCTGTCTCTGTGTCTCTGTCTATCTGTCTATCTCTCTCTCTCTTTTGCTCTCTCAACTCTCAAGCAACACTCCAACCATGCTCAAATAAATGTGCCTTCCAGGGCTGGGAAGGTGGCTCAGTGGTAGAGCGCTTGCCTTGCATGCCTGAGGCCCTGGGTTCGATTCCTCAGCACCACATAAGCAAAAAGAAAAAAGCTGGAAGTGGTGCTGTGGCACAAGTGGTAGAGCACTAGCCTTGAGCTGAGGAGCTGAGGGACAGTGCCCAGGCCCAGAGTTCAGGCCCCACAACCGGACCCAAAAACAAAAAAAAAGTGCCTTCCAATCTTGGACTTGACCATCTGGAACCATAAGCCAAAATACACCTCCCTTTACTTCCATAGTAGCCCATGTCAGGTAGTTCATTCTAGTAATTCAAAGGGACACACTGGCCCACCTGTAAGACACAGGCTGCAGTAGTCTGAAGCCAGCAATGTGGGGCAGTAAATTCAACAGGTATCAGCCTCCTCCCCTATATAGGAAACCCTGAGTCCACAACCTGACTAGCCATTACCCATCAATCTTTTTAAAAAGCTTGATCTTTAAGATCATGGCACCAGGAGAGGGGGGCAGTGGTACCATTCCTAAGGATGCAGGGATCAGCCTCTGTATTTACTAGCTTGTTAGCATACACTTGTGTAAGTGAACTTGAAGGCGCATAATGAACTCTCCTTGGGACCAGCTTCAGTCTCTGAAGAACTCAGCCCAAATTGATAAGATTCTTAGAGTGGCTGAGAGCTGGTGGCTCACGCCTGTAATCCTATCTACTCAGGAGGCTGAGATCTGAGGATCACAATTCAAAGCCAGCCGAGGCAGGAAAGTCCGAGAGACTCTTATCTCCAATAAACCACTAGAAAACCAGAAGTGGCACTGTGGCTCAAGTGGTAGAGCGCTTGCCTTGAGCTGAAGAGCTGAGAGATAGTGCCTAAGCCCAGAGTTCAAGCCCCAAGACCGACAAAAAAAAAAAAAGACTCTCAGAGTTCCTGGGAACCATTGCTACCCCAGTCCCTCTACCTTCTCCAGACTTCCTTTATGTGGACACAAGCATGACAGTCAACCACTAGTGGCTCACAACTGTAAATCCTAGTTAGATTTACTCAGGAGGCTGAGATCTAGAGTTCTCAGTTCAAAGCCAGCCCAGGCAGGAAAGTCTGTGGGACTTTTATCTCATTAACCTCCAAAAAGCCAGACGTGGACCTGGGGTTCAAGTGGTAGATAAAGCACTAGGCTTGAACAAGAAAAGCTCAGGGACAATGCCCAGACCCTAAGTTCAAGCCCAAGTACACACACACACACACACACACACACTCACACACACACACACACACACACACACACACACACACACACACAGAGTGATCACGTGACAACAAGCAAAGCCATCACCTGGTGCTCTTTCCATAGCAAGTAAACACATATCCCAGTGATCATCCCCCAAACATTGAGACTTGGTACTTCGGAGCTGTTCTTCAGTGTGTCACACTGTCATATCACTATAGGTTTTCAGGGCTGGGGTGTGGTGGTTCACTACTATTTACCTAGTATGCAGGAGGCCCTAGTTTCTCTCCCCATATCTACAAAAATAGCTAACAACCACCACAAAAACTTTATTATTCTATGTAAGCTGATGTATGTACATTTTACTGATAATGAAGACTAGGATTACTGGATGGATTTTTTTTTTCTTTATACTTGAGGATTTTTAGATGCAGGTCTTTCAGGAACAAGAGCCTTATAAACCTCCATCTGGCACATTCTCTATAGGCTTCCAAAAGTCATTTACTTTTCCAGATGGTGTTTTAATGTCTCTATATAAATCTGGGAACACACAATGGCACCCAAGACGTGTGTTTTGGCATAAACACTGAATACCAAAGATAAAAAAGACAAACCCAGGGGCTGGGAAGGTGGCTCAGTGGTAGTGTGCGTGCCTTGTATGCATGAGGCCCTGGGTTCTATTCCTCAGCACCACATAAGCAGAAAAAGCTGGAAGTGGCGCTATAGCTCAAGTGGTAGAGCACTTGCCTTGAGCTGAAGAGCTGAGGGACAGTGCCCAGGCCCAGTGTTCAGGCCCCACGACCAGCAAAAAAAAAAAAGATAAACCCAGGCCACACTTGTCATTTGTTGGCTATGGAAAGAAAAACTTGGAGGTAGCAGAGTATAATTCAGTAAGGCAGGATAGGACTTGGCTGCAGTTTCTCCCTGGGCAACTGAGCTCTATCAGGGGTCAGTGACATGTGGTCCTTGTGATAGAATAAACATGTGTTCACATAGAACTGAACCTAGCAGTTGCTTGGGCCAGAGGTCTTCCTGCCAATTCTTTTTCACTGCAGGCAAGCTCTTCCACTCCAGAACCTAAAGCTGCACCTCAAGCAGTAGCCAGCACTCAAGTTCCTGTCTCTTACTACCAGGTACAATGAGTCCTGGCCTACCAAAGATACTTGTTTCTTTTCCGTGTGTGTGTGTGTGTGTGTGTGTGTGTGTGTGTGTGTGTGTGTGTGTGTGTGTGTGTGTGTGTGTGTGTGTGTGTGTGTGTGTGCTCAAGGATGGAACTCTACCGTGTGTGTGTGTGTGTGTGTGTGTGTGTGTGTGTGTGTGTGTGTGTGTGTGTGCTCAAGGATGGAACTCTACCATTTGAGCCACAGCTCTACTTCTAGTTTTTTGCTGGTTACTTGCAGATAGGAGTCTCACAGAGCTGGCCACTGGTAGCTCACACTGAGGAGGTTGATATCTGAGGATCTCAGTTCAAAGGCAGTCCAGGTAGGAAAGTCTGTGAGATGCTTATCTCCAATTAACCACTAAAAAAGTCAAAGTGGAGCTGTGGCTCAAGTGGCAGAATGCTAGTATTAAGCAAAAAAGAGCTCAGGAATAGTGCCTACGGCCTAAGTTGAAGCCCCAGGACCCGCACAAAAACAAACAAACAAAAAGAATCTGGAACTTTTCTGCCTGGGCTGGCTTGAAACAACAATCCTCAGATCTCAGCTTCCTGAGTAACTAGGAATACAGGTGTAAGTCACCAGCACCTGGCTTAACATAGGCAGATTTTTTAAATGGATAACAGATATATATGTTAACAGGGAACAAGGAGAGCATGCTTGATGAATCTTCATGTGCCTGGGGATGAGCTTTTTTTCTTTTTTCTTTTCTTTTTGTCTTATTTTATTTTATTTATTTTGTCTGTCGTTGGGCTTGAACTCAAGGCCTTGGCACGATCTGTGTGCTTTTTCACTCAAGGCTAGTGCTCTATCACTTTAAGCCACAGCTCCACTTCCAGTTTCCTATTGGTTAATTGGAGATAAATGTCTCACGTAGTCTTTCATTGCTTTTAACTGTGATCCTCAGATCTCAGCCTCCTGAGTAGCTAAAATTACAGGCATGAGCCTCCAACACCCAGCTTGTTTTTCTTAGTTTTGTTACTATAAAAGTAATGTACAGGGGCTGGGAAGGTGGCTCAGTGGTAGAGCGCTTGCCTTGCATGCCTGAGGCCCTGGGTTCGATTCCTCAGCACCACATAAGCAAAAAGCAAAAAGCCAGAAGTGGTGCTGTGGCTCAAGTGGTAGAGCGCTAGCCTTGAGCTGAAGAGCTGAGGGACAGCGCCCAGGCCCAGAGTTCAGGCCCCACTACTGGACTCAAAAAAAAAAAAAGTAATGTATACTTTTATTGTTATTATAAAGGCCATGTACAGAGGTAGTTACAGTATACTTGCAGCTTTTTGCTGGTTAATTGAAGATGATTCTGCCTGGGCTTTTCTTCTTTGATCCATGACCCTCAGATCTTATCCTCTTGAATAGCTAGGATTATAGGCAGGTATGAACCATCAGTGTCCAGCTGTTCTCTCTCTCTCTCTCTCTCTCTCTCTCTCTCTCTCTCTCTCTCTCTCTCTCTCTCTCTCTCTCTCTCTCTTTTGTCAGTTGTGGGGCCTGAACTCTGGCACTGGGTGCTGTCCCTCAGCTCTTCAGTTCAAGGCTAGTGCTCTACCACTTGAGCTACAGTGCCACTTCCAGCTTTCTGCTTATGTGTTGCTGAGGAATCGCACCCAGGGCCTCATGCATGCAAGGTAAGCACTCGACCACTGAGCTACCTTCCCAGCCCCTCCAGCTGTTCTCTTAATTAATGACAACTTTCAGAGAGCAACTCAGAGGAGAATTTTCAGCCTTCAATAGTCCTAACAGCTAAACGGATGAATTCTTCAGCTCTAAAGGTCAGGTATGGATGGAATACTATTACTTACTCAAAGGATTTTTTTTATTCCATTTAGCTAAATTTCTTTTTTTGTCTTATTTCCTTCCTTCCTTTGACCCACTTTCTCAAATAATAAGTTTTAGAATAAGCACTTCAGGATTCCTAGGAGAAATGTTCAAGGGGAAGACTAGTAGAATAAAATAAAAGTCAGCTGTGATAGTGTACACCTATAATCCCAGTCATAAGCAGACTGATGAATTGAAGATGCCAAGTTGAAGGCCAGCTTAGGCTACATAAAAGAATCCTTTATCAAAGCAAACAAAAATAAAAATTAAACCTATCACTATAGCTGATCAAAAGGTTACAAGTGATGCTCATGCATCCTTTCCCTTCCTATTCTGATTTTCCCAGCCTGACCTAGTTGCTCTGCTGTTCTAGGGGGATTTCTCATATGAATGACAGAAAAACCCATCTCTAAGGAATAAGAGCCTGAGTCTGATACTGTTCCTAAGAATGGCTGTTGGGCTGGGCACTGGTGACTCACAACTATGATCCTAGCTACTTAGGAGGCTGAGATCTTAGGATCATGGTTCAAAACCAGCCAGGGCAAGAAAGTCTGTGAGACTCTTATCTTCAGTTAACCAAAACTGGAGCTGTGTCTAAAGTAGAATACTAGCCTTGAGCAAAAAAAGCTTAGGGACACAGCACAGGACCTGACTTCATGTGTAAGGAATGGCACCAAAAAATAAAATAAAATAAAATAAAGAACAGCTGTTGGATCTGGTTCAATTGGCTCACACCTGTAATCCTAGTTACTCAAGAGGCTGAGATCTGAGGATCATCATTTAAAGTCAGCCTGGAAGCCTGGTGCTGGTGGCTCACGTCTGTAATCCTAGCTACTCAGGAGGCTGGGATCTGAGGATTGAGATTCAAAGCCAGCCTAGGCAGGAAAGGCCATGAGACTCTTATCTACAATAAAACCCCCAGAAAACCAGAAGTGGTGCTGTAACTCAAGTGGTAGAGTGCTTGCCTTGAGCTGAAGAGTCGAGGGACAGCTCCCAGGCCCAGAATTCAAGCCCCACAACTGACAAAATAAAATAAAATAAAGTCAGCCTGGGCAGACAACAAATCTGAGAGAAACTTATGTCTAATTAACAGGTGAAGTGGAACTGTGCCTTGTCATGTGCAGCCCTTGTTTTTTTTTTTTTTTTTTTTTCAGGTAAGGGGTAGGTTTATTCATCGTTGGCCCTCCACGCAGCTGGGAAAGGCCTGGGAAAGAGCTGAGAAAGAGCTAGAAAAGAGAAGAGAGAGCTGGGAAAGAGAAGGAAAGAGCTGAGAAAGAGCTAGAAAAGAGCAGCGAGAGGGCGTCTGGGCCTGGGCTAGGCCTTATCTAGGGTATGGGCAGAGAAAGGTGTGGCCACATCAAATTCAGATGTGACCTCAGCGGATGCAGATGTGACCTCTTCCAGGTGTCCCAATTGCCTAGGTAACACAGGTACTGGGTGGAGACTTTGCTGTGAGGAGGGTGGAGTCTGCTAGCTATCCAGGAGCGGATCTTACATTCCAGCCTTTTAATAATCTTGAAATAGGGCGTAGATTCTCTCCGGCTACTTCCTGCTGACAAGGGGCGTGAACAATAGAGGTAAAAGGCTGGAATTTTGTCCCCTCCCAGAGAAGGCAGTGAGCAGCAGCTGTCCCTTGGTGGTGTGAGTCCTTAGATGAAGTCTAGAGAAGTCTTATGAGCATTGAGGGGCTAGAAAAAAAAATACTAGAGAGCAAATAAATGACAAAAGGAAGGACTTGGGGCTGAAAATGTTGGTAGAAATGTCCCTAGCTACTTCTGACATCTGGCGACTAAGTAGAGAAGTCAGATGACAAAGGCAAGAATATAAATTCCTGTTCAGTTAATAGGTAGACAGGTATAGACATTGGATGGGCAGGCTTCTTACTTCTACTGACCTCCTGGCTCTAGTTAATTTTGAAAGGGCAGGCACAAAGTAGCTGATGTGACATCATCTCCTCTTACTCCTCTCCATGTTCCCTTGTTCCCCAGACTGGCTGAGTCTAGGTGCTCGTTGCTGGGATGGCTTGTCCCAGTTGGTAGTCAAGAAGGTTTGAACTCAAGGCCTGGGCATTGTCCCTGAGCACTTCTGCTCAAGGCTAGTGCTCTACCACATTGAGTTGCAATAGCACTTCCAGTGTTTGGCTGGTTATAGGTAAGAGTCTTGAGCCATGCTTCCAGCCTGGCTCTTTGCAGGTTAGTTGGGAGATGGAGTCTTAGGGATTTTTCAGCCCAGGTTGGCTTTGAACTGAAATCTTTGCCACAAAAGCCCTTTATTATTTCCAATAAAAGCAACAAGGAGATCAAATATAATAAGTAGAGCTTACCTGGTCCTTATCAAGAATTGCCAACAAATATTCTGAAATGACAAAACTCATGACATGTGATGAGAATTTTAGCACAGATATGCCCAGTATTTTGGAACCATGTATTCAGTAGAATACACAACACAAAACAAAAAAGGAAAAACTCAAAACCTAAAATTTTGACAACAATGTTGAGACATCTTTGCTAACAAAGCACATCAGATGGTTGGGCCTCAGTTACCAGGGCCTGTGAAAAGAGCAACTTGTTAGCAAGGCACCTTAGAATAGCTGGATGGAGTAGTAAGCTTGGTGAAAGGTTAAGGGTCAGATGGGGCCAAACCCTTAACCCACCATGTGGCCAAGATGGCCAATTCAAGATGGCAAATTTCTGAAAAAATGCAAAGAAACCCTGAACAAATAGATCAAGCCTACATTGGCTAGCCTTTGAGAGGGAACCTAGAGGGGGGTCCCAGAGACCCAGCCTGTGTTTCACTCTTCAGGGCACAAGCCAAAATGTAGAAAAGAGAAAGGGAGAGATAGAGAAAGTTGGATATGACTGGCAGAGAGAGAGCAAAGAGAGCCTGAAAGTATACAGACTTCTGATCATTTACCATTGCAGTGGCAAAAACTGTCTACATCTGAGAATGGCATAAAAATGATGTGCTCTGGCTTTCCAGGGAGTGCAGAAGGCAGTTCAAAGGGGTTTCACAGCTCGGGCGTGATTCGCAACACCCCATTAAATGTGTAGGAGAGTCAGTCTGGTGAGTGAAGGAGAGCTGACCAGGCAGAAGTGGCGTCCCGACTTCTCCCAGAGCCCTCTAGAGAGAAATGGCCAAGCCCCCAAAACCAAGCGTCCTCAGCTTCAGAGGTGACCGGCCTTTCAGCTAAAGGCCCTAGGAGCTCTCTAGCGTGGTGCCACGTCTGGACAGGGACTGAGCAACAGAGAACCATAGAGAGTAGATTCACTCACCAGAGTAGAGAAATGGTGTGGACGTGGATGTGAAGGCCAGCAATGGTATCAATGCACTGTGTCCACAGCAGACAGACAGATTCGCAAAAGGCCGTCAGAACTATGGGTATTCCTCAGAGCAAAAAGGGAAAAACAAACAAAAAAAGAAAAAAGAGGAAAAAAACCAGAGAGGAATCCCACCTATACTGACTTTAAGCTCTTTATCCGAGTCACGGCACCATTTATGTTAGGTTTTTAAAAAGAGATAGCCGAGTAAGAACAGCACCACGCACGTGGTATTCAGGTAAGGGGTAGGTTTATTCATCTTTCTGGCTGGCACCAGGCCATGTTGGCCCTCCACGCAGCTGGGAAAGGCCTGGGAAAGAGCTGGGAAAGAGGTGGGAAAGAGCTGAGAAAGAGCTAGAAAAGAGCAGAGAGAGCACAGCCCTTGTTATAATGATTCCTAGAGCTTTTATCATAAAGGGATGTTCAATCTTGTCAAGTGTTTTTTCTGCATCTATTGAGATGATCATGTGGTTCTTGGCCTTTCTTCTGTTGATGTCTTGAATTACATTAATTGACTTTCGTATATTGAACCATCCCTGGATGGTTTACAACCCTATTTGATCATAGTGTGTGAGTTTTTAGTTAGTTGAAGTCAGATGGCCAGAATTTTACCGAGAAGTTTTACATCAGTGTTTAACAATGTAATAGGTTTATATATCTCTATCTTTGATGAGTCCCTATTTAGTTTGGGGATGAGGGTTATGCTGGCTTCATGAGTCTGGTAGTGATCTTTCACTTTCAATTCACTGAAGAGTTTGAAAAGTACTGGAGTGAGTTCTCCTTTGAAAGCTTTATGGAATTCGGTTGTGAATCCATCTGGTTCTGGCTTTTCTTGGATGGGAGGTCTTTTATTGTCATTTCTATTTCATTATTTGTTATGGATCTATTTAGGTGGTTTAAATCTTAGTTTAGTTGGGGCATATTGATATTGGCTAGAAATTCTTCCATTTCTTCCAGATTCTTCAATTTCTTACCATAAAGATATGTAAAGTATTCCCTTACAATGTCCTGAATCTTGCTTGTTTCTGATATGGTTTCCATTTTGTCTCTGATTTGATTTATTTGGGTGTGTTCTCTTCTTTTTATTTGGTCAGATTTGCTAAGGGTCTGTCAATTTTGTTAACTTTTTCAAAGAATGAACTCTTTGTTCTAATTCCTTCTATGTTTTTTGTCTCTAATTCATTTATTTCTGATTTAATTTTAATTATTTGTTTCTATTGGTTTGGAATCTGACTTGCTCCCCTTTTTAAGGAGCTTAAGATGCATCATTAAATTGTTGATTTGATATTTCTCCCATTTGTTACAGTAAGAACTCAGAGCTATACATTTTCCTCGGAATATTGCCTTTGCTGTGTCCCAGAGGAGCTGATATGTTGTGTTAAATTTTTGTTAAATTCCATAAATAATTTGAATTTCCCTTCTGATCTATTCAATAACCCACTGGTTATTCAACAATGTGTTTTCCAGTCTCCATGAGTTAGAGAATGTTCTATGTTGGCGTTTTGTGTTGAACTGTAATTTTATTCTGTTGTGGTCTGACAGAATTCAGGGAATGATTTCAATATTTCTGAATTTGCCCAGATTTGTTTTCACCTAAAATATGATATATTTTGAAGAATGCGCTGTTGAGAGAATGTATATTCTGATGCTGCTGGGGGAAATATTCTGTAGATGTCTGTAAGTCTACTGGTCAGTGCAAATATTTAGTTCTGAGGGTTCTCTGTTGAGTTTTTTTGCTAGGTTGCTCTATCCAGAAGGATGTGCTAAAATCATGAGCTGTCAATGTGTTTGGATCAGGGTAAGTAGCAGTTGTTTGATGAATTTAGGTGTTCCAGCATTTGGTAAATAAGCAATTAGAATTGTTATATCCTCCTGTAGGAAAGATCCTTTTATTTTTATTTACTTTTTTTTTCAGTCGTGGGACTTGAACTCTGGGCCTGGGCTTTGTCTCTGAGTTCTTCAGCTCAAGGCTAGCACTCTACCACTTGAACCACAGCACAACTTCCAGTTTTCTGGTGGTTAACTGGAGATAAGAGTCTCACAGATGGGCTGGGAAGGCAGCTCAGTGGTAGAACGCTTGCCTTGCATGCATGAGGCCCTGGGTTTGATTCCTCAGCATCACATAAGCAAAAAAAGGAAAAAGCCAGAGTGGCGCTGTGGCTCAAGTGGTAGAGCACTAGCCTTGAGCTGAAGAGCTGAGGGACAGCGCCCAGGCCCAGAGTTCAGGCCCCATGACCGGAACCCCCCCCCCCAAAAAAAAAAAAGAGTCTCACAGACTTTCCTGCCTGGGCTGTCTTTGAACCGCAATCCTCAGATCTAAGCCTCCTGAGTAGCTAGGATTACAGGTGTGAGCCACCAGCATCAGGAGAGATCCCTTTTTTAGTATACAATGTCCTTCATTATCTCTTTTCACTAATTTTAATTTGAAGTCTATTTTATCCTATATTAGTATTACAAATACAGCCTGTTTATCAAGGCAGTTTGCTTAATAGATTTTATTCCAGCCTTTCTATTTCAGAATATATTTGTTTTTGTGGGCAAGATGTGTCTCTCTCTCTCTCTCTCTTTTTTTTTTTTTGCTTATGTGGTGCTGGAGAATCGAAACTAGGGCCTCATGCATGCAAGGCAAGTGCTCTACCACTGAGCCACCTTCCCAGCCCCAAGATGTGTCTCTTGAAGACAGCAAACGGATGGATCTTGCTTTTGAGTCCAACTACTGAATCTATGTGATTTAATAATCTCAATATTAATTGAGAGTTAGGATGAAGAAGTGTTTGGTAATTCCTGACATATTATTCATCCTCTGAGTAGATATGCCTCATCGATTCTTTCAGTATTTATCTGGTTCTCTGGAAGGGGCCATTTCTCTGCCAATATTGTGTTCTTGTTGGTTTTCTATATGTAGTACATCTTTAAATATCTTCTGTAATGCTGGTTTGTGGAGATAAATAGTTTCAGTTTTTCCCTGTGGAAAGTTTTTATTTGTCCATAAATTGTGAAGCTTTGGGAAGTACATTATTTTTGGTTGGTAGTTGTTTGCCTTAAATTTGCATACCCCTTTCCGGGTTTTCCTTTCTTTCATGATCTCAGCTAAGAAAGCTGTAGTTATTCTGATTGGTTTTCCTTCATATGTAATTAATCTTTTCTCCCTGACAGCTTTTTTTTTTTTTTTGTCAGTTGTGGGGCTTGAACTCTAGGCTTGGGCTCTGTCCCTGTGCTCTTCAGCTCAAGATGAGCACTACACTGCTTGAGCCACAGGGCCACTTCCAGATTTCTAGTGGTTTTTATTGGAGATAAGAGTCTCACGGACTTTCCTGCCCGGGCTGGCTTTGAACCACGACCCTCCGATCTCAGCCTCCTTAGTATCTATGATTACAGGCATGAGCCACCAGCACCCGCCTTCCCTGACAGCTTTAAGAATCCTTTCCTTGGGCTTGGAAGGTGGCTCAGTGATAGAGCACTTGCCTTGCATGCCTGAAGTCCTGGGTTCAATTCCTCAGCACCACATAAGCAAAAAGAAAAAAGCTGGAAGTGGCGCTGTGGCTCAAGTGGTAGAGCGCTAGCCTTGAGCTGAAGAGCTGAGGGACAGCGCCCAGGCCCAGAGTTCAAGCTCCATGACTGGACCCTCCCCCCCCCAAAAAAGAATACTTTCCTTGATCTCTATTGATCCTGTGTGGATTACAGTGCTTCGGGTGGGGTGTTCTGGTTTTGTCTGGTCTGTTTGAGGCTCTAAAGGCTTCTTGTAGCTGAATGGACCTATTGTTTTCGATGTTCGGGAAGTTCTCTGCTAGAATTCTGTTAAATGTATTTCCTATCCTTTTAGCTTCCTTCTCTTGACCTTCCTCAATATTTATTAACCTTAAATTAGCTCTTCTGATTGAGTCTTGAAGCACCTGAAGGACAATTCTTATTTCTTGGATTTGTTTTGAATAATTGTTGTTTCTATATAATATGTAGACTATCTTAATTTGAAGTCTATTTTATTTATTAGTATTGCTATTCCAAACTGTTTATGGGAACCATTTGCTTGAAAGATTTTATACCAGCCTTTCACTTGCACAATGTTTGTTTTTGTGGGCAAAATGTGTCCCTTGAAGACAGCAGATGGATGGGTGCTGCAGTCCAGCCACAGCATGAGCAAGACTCTGAGAGGCAGGGAGATGATAATGAAGGAGATGCAGAAATGGCCGATGGCACACTCTGATTATTCCTGCAAAAGCCTCAGCAATATGCACTTTTTATATCTGTCAAATGCTTGCATAATATTGTTCCATCCTTCCATCTAGGACACATCCTTCCCCATTCTACTTCAATCAATATTTGTTCACCAACCTCCTTCAGTAAAGGACATAAGCCCCTAGGCCCTGAAGCTGAAAGGAACACTTCCTCAAACCAGAAAAGGGCAAGTACTTGCAGCCCTGAGGTTTGGAGTCAATGGCTATGGAGCCTTTGTTCACACTTTGCCAGTGTCTGCAACAGATGGGTCTTGCTTTTGGATCAAACTAGCCAATGTATGTAATTTAATTGGAGAGTTAAGTCCATTAATATTGAGAATTATAACTGTCATTATAGGTCTGGGAAGGTGGCTCAGTGGTAGAGTGCTTGCCTCGCATGCATGGGGCCTTGGGTTCAATTCCTCAGCACCATATAAAAGAAAAAGCCAGAAGTGGCTCTGTGGCTCAAGTGGTAGAGCACTAGTCTTGAGCTGAATAGCTGAGGAACAGTGCTCAGGCCCAGAGTTCAAGCCCCACGACAGACCAAAACACAACAACAACAAAAAACCCAAAACTGTCACTAGAGTGTTTTTGGTTTTCTATATGTAGGATGTGTTTCAGTATCTTCTGTAGTGCTAATTTAGTGGACATAAACTGTTTCAATTTTTCCTTCTTATTAAAAGTTTTTACTTGTACATTAGCTATGAAGGAAGGTTTGGCTGGGTACAGTATTCTTGGTTGGTAGTGGTTTGCTTTTTAGGCATGGCATACATCATTCCACACTCTCCTTGCTTTCATGGTCTCTGCTGAGAAATCTGTAGTTATTCTGTTTTTCTTTTCTAAGTAATTAATATTTTCTAACAGATTTAAGGATCCCTTCCTTAATCTCTATTGATCCTGTGTGGATTACAATGTGCCAATGGGTTGTTCTTTTCTGGTCCATTCTGTTTGGAGTTCTAAAGGCTTCTTATATCTGAATGGGCCTATCCTTTTGGATGTTTGGGAAGTTCTCTGCTAGAATTCTGTTAAGTATATTTTCTATCCCTTTAGTTGCCTTCTTTCTCCATTCTTAATAATTATCTGTTAGAGTATATTAGACTTTGACAGAAACCCACACAGACATCCAGGTTCAAAGAACAAAGAAAAGGTGTATTGCCAGTAAAGGGACCAGCAAGACCCCTTCTCACAAGAGAGGAGTCAGAGACATGCCAGCTATTATCTGAGGTGATCTATATAACCTACTGAGGCTAGAAGGGGCTAGAAGGGGATAGGAGGTGGAGACACCAGCGTGGACCAGGGGCTTCATCATGGCAGACTAGGATTTATGGCTGCTGCCCAAGTAGTAGATAATGGGCCCTGCAGCTGCCCAGACCTGAAGGTCACTCTAAGGGGCTCTTGCTGCCTTATATGGTGGTAGCCGTCCCAGAGGAGTGCCATCTCAAGGAAAAGGGGGGTTGGAGGCTGATTATTTACTGCCTGTACTAAATGGGCCTAGTGTTCCCTAGGAAAGGAGCATGCTAAGCTGTGAAAAGGGGAAGGAGTATGCTAAGCCATTGGAAGGGAGCTTCTTGGGCTTACATTATCAGTCTTAAATCAGGCCTTCTGACTGAATCCTGTAGTTCCTGAAGCTCCTTTATTGTTTCTTGGATTTGTTCGGGATAAATTTTCCCTTTTTCTCTATAATCCTTGATTCCTGAGACTGTCTTCTACATCATCCATTCAGCTATCAAGACTTTCCTCTTCATTGGAGCTTTATTTTAGATCTTGTATGATTTTTTTTTGTCAGTCATGGGGCTTGAACTCTGGGCCTGGGTGCTGTCCCTGAGCTCTTCAGCTCAAAGCAAGCGCTCTACCACTTGAGCCACAGCACCACTTCTGGTTTTCTGGTGATTAACTGAGATAACAGTCTCACAGACTCTCCTTGCATGGGCTGGCTTTGAACTGCGATCCTAGGATCTCAGCCATGTGAGTAGCTAGGATTACAGGCGTGAGCCATTGGCACCTGGCTAGATCTTGTATGACTTTTACTTCCTTGATTTGGTTTTCATTATCTTCTCTCATATCCTTTAGCTGAATGACTACTTTTTCACTGGATTCCTTTTCCCTCAGTTGGAATTCATTTAGCTTTCTGTTTGTGGGTGCCATGCATTCCTCTAATAATAATGCTCACACTTAGCCATGGGCAGATTTTCTATCTTTTCATTCAACATATTTACCAGTAGTGTTTTTAAAGTATTATGAGGACTAGCCTCTAGGTCTTTCATTGACTACTCTATTGCCTGGTTATTTTGAGTGGAGTGGAGGTTCCTTGACTTGCCATTTTCCCTGAGTTTCTATGGTTTGTACTGCCCATTTGGGAACAAAAGTAAATCCAATACCATAACAGAATACAATTTTAAGTCAAAACCCAATCCAGAGTCCTGTAATAGCATAGACTTTAGAGGTTCAAAATTATAGCTAGATATTCCCCTATCTAATGCTCCTTTTTCTTTGGGGAAATAAGTTGTGGTTCAGGAAAGGAGATTATATGTAGTTGTAGCCAGTGAGAAAATCTTTTGTAAGCAATAAACAATCTGAACTAAAAGATAACAGGATAAGACAATTAGACAGAGTCAAACTGGAAACAAATACAGTCTAACTCACAGACAATTTGGTATCAAGACTAAAGAAAAGAAAGAAGGAGCCGGGCCTGATGGCTCACGCCTGTAATCCTAGCTACTCAGAAGGCTGAGATCTGAGGATCATGGTTCAAACCCAGCTCGGGCAAGAAAGCCCATGAGACTCTTATCTTCAATAAACCACTAGAAAACCAGAAGTGGTGCTATGGCTCAAGCAGTAGGGTGCTTGCTTTGAGCTGAAGAGCACAGGGACAGTGCCCAAGCCCAGAGTTCAAGCTCCATGACTGACAAAAAAAAAGAAAAAAGAAAAGGAAGAAAGAGAGAAGGACCAGAAATAAAGGGAAACAAGTTAAAGCGAAATAAAAAGAAATATTAAAAGATAATGAAAAATAAATCAAATAAGAAAGAGGAAAGAAGGACAGGAACAGAAAGAAGGAAACAAAAACCTAATATAAAAATAACTTTAAGAAGTTATTTATATAGGGCTGGGAAGGTGGCTCAGTGGTAGAGTGCTTGCCTTGCATGCATGAGGCCTTGGGTTTAATTCTTCAGCACCACATAAGCAGAAAAAGCTGGAAGTGGTGCTGTGGCTCAAGTGATAGAGTGCTAGCCTTGAGCTGAAGAGCTGAGGGACAGCGCCCAAACCCAGAGTTCAGACCCCATGACCAACAAAAAAATAAATAAATAAAATTAAATATATATATATATTATAGTCATAAAATTAAAGAAACTAAGAAAATTAGAGAAATAGAATATTGAGAAATAAAAAATATAGTCAGGCTGGGAATGTGGCTTAGTGGTAAAGTGCTTGCCTAGCATGCATGAAGCCTTGGGTTCGATTCTTCAATACCACATAAACAGAAAAACCTGGAAATGGTGCTGTGGCTCAAGTGGTAGAGTGCTAGCCTTGAGCAAAAGCAGCTCAGGGACAGTGCCCAGGCCCTGAGTTCAAGCCCTAGGACTGGCAAAAAAAAAAAAAAAGTGCACACACACACACACATAGTCAGAATTAAGTATGCACACAACTAGAAAGGGGCCTAGTAATCATCATAGACCGTATATATAAGTCTGTATATGTAAGTGAGCCAATGGCTCACACCTCCTAGCAACTCAGGAGGCTGAGATCTGAGGATTTCGGTTCAAAGACAGCCCAGGCAGGAAAGTCTGTGAGACTCTTATCTCCAATTAACCACCAGAAAACCAGAAGTGGTGCTGTGGCTCAAGTGGTAGAGCACTAGCTTTGAGCACAAAGTGCTCAGGGACAGCACTGAGGATCAGTAAAATAAAAATAAACAACTAAAAAGAACAGCACTGGGGGAAAAAAAGGCCTAAGAAGACTGAAAAAAAATGGTTCTCCAATTTTTGGGGGGGACCTTGTATGTGCTAGTCAGTCTCTCAGTGAAGTCTTTGATTTCATTGCAGTGGTCAGCTTTTCTTGTGGCATAGCTGGATTCAGAAGACTTAATAGGGGAGTGTAGCTGTTTCCTAGATTCTCACACATAGATCTGTCTTAACTTCTAACTCAAAGTGAACAGAAGAATTCTCAAATCAGTTTGTTCTAATGGACAGAATAGTTCCACCTTATGAACTTTGAGTCTTTCCATGCCTCCTCCCAGCCTTTTTTTTTCTCCCTAGCCCAACTTAGTGGGAGGGGGAAATTGCTTTGTGTGCTACAACAGGAAGAGGGTGGCTGTTATTTGCTACCTAGAATCTGTGTAGAATGCTTGGGTGTGGACAGTACTGAGGCTATCTGGAATCAATGACTTCCCTTCCACCTCTCCGTCCTCTCCCCCTCCCGGAGTCAAGGAGGTAACTTCTGAGATCTTCCTATCTTAGTCCAGCTTGAAATCACCCTCAGCTTTTACAACATGTCCAGGTTTGTTTTCAGTGAGATTTAGAGACTTTCGGTTTTGCAATTCCTTGGTGGTCGCTGATCACAAGCTGAACTTCACTGTGTCTAGAACGCTGAGCTTGCCCCTGCTGGCTATTGCAGGCAGGGCTGCCTCCCTCTGGACAAGCCTTTTGTTTTCCACCAAAGAGGGCCAGAGAGGGCTGATGCAAGGGTATCAAGTTCCATAACCCTTTTCATAAATGGCACTGCTTCTCCAGCAAGTGTTTCTGGCCAGGGGCGTGGGCAGTCTCTTTGACACTTTCAAAAATGCTGTTCTGGCCCGGCACTGGTGGCTCACGCCTGTAATCCTAGCTACTCAGGAGGCTGAGATCTGAGGATCGCGGTTCAAAGCCAGCCCAGGCAGGAGAGACCATGAGACTCCTGTCTCCAATAAACCACCAGAAAACCACAGAAAACTTGAGCTGTAGCTCAAGTGGTAGAGTGCTCGCCTTGAGCTGAAGAGCTGAGGGACAGCACCCAGGCCCAGAGTTCAAAGCCCCACAACCGACCAAAAAAAAAAAAAATGCCATTCTGCTCAGGTATGGGTAGGGCTTCCCTCTACACACTGTTCTCTGGGAGGAGGATCTCTTTTGTGGGGTACTCATGCTTTCCCTTGGTGTTTCAGACCTTTGCAATGTGATGAGTTATCTCTGCATCCGAGTGTGGCTGGCTGGGCTGTGGGCTCCCTTTCTTTGTCTTTAAATTTGCACTGGAGGTACATGGAAAGACTGCAGGCTCAGCCACTGCTGCCACTGTCTCAGCTGCTTCCTCAAGCACTGTTATGGCCACAACCACCACCACTGGTGGACTCTTAATTCTGTCATCTTATGCAAACAGTTTATAATTTTCTTCTTTGGTATAAATCTCTGTATAGCTTTCTTGGTGTGACTCTCTAGATGTGGAAAGCCTCGTGGGTCCCTAAAACTGCTCATTCTGAGAGAGCTTAGTTGGTTCCCAGTTATCTTTCCACCATCTTCTCCCACTATCTCCATGCATGCATTTTTTTTAACTCTATTTTTTTGTCTTTACTTTTTTGATATTGGGAATCAAACCCAGGACATTGCTCTTGCTAAGCAATCGCTTTGCCACTGAGCTACATCCTACACATGCATTTTTAAAAATTATTGTGAAAATACCATACAGAAGGGTTACAATTACATGGGCAAGGTAGTACACATGCCTTTTTAATGTTAAGAAGTGATACCAGAAAACCACAACACCTAGAAGGTCTTTTGTTTCTATGATCTTGAAGAATGTCTACAGATAGAGAGAGGTAAAACAGCAAAGATTTATTGAAGAAAGATAAGCAGAGCTCCTGCTAGATGGGAATGGTTATAGGGGAGGGCTTGGCCAAGGTGCATTGTGCCGGGGTTAATAAAGTGTCTCTAGGAGAGAATTGCATGACTTTCAAGATCATTGGACAGTCTATGGGCCCTATCAGTCCCCAACCTTAATGAGAGCCTGCACAAGCTATCCATGTGTCCTTTACCATTTCTAACTGGATATTCTCTTCAGAATTGCATACCACTGGGGTCCAATAAGCCCACTGTTCATGTACAACTTTTCCAGGAGCAATGGACCATGACATGATACCCGCATAAGCAATCACTCAAGGCCATGGGGAGGGGATGTGATTGCCTTGCCAGGTCTTTTTCTGCTCTCAGAAGTTTCATGAACATTGGATACCATTAACTTCTAGTTCTGCAGGAGCTATACGAGGTTGTCAGACTACCTACCATCTCTCTGCTGCTCTTTTATTTATTTTTAATTAATTAATGCTTTTGTCGGTCATAGGGCTTGAACTCTGGGCCTGGATGCTGTCCCTCAGCTCTTCAGCTCAAGGCTAGTGCTCTACCACTTGAGCTACAGTACCACTTCTGGTTTTCTGGTGGCTTATTGGAGAGAAGAGTTTCATGGACTTTCCTACCCGGGCTGGCTTTGAACCGCGATCCTCAGATCTCAGCCTCCTGAGTAACTAGGGTTACAGGTATGAGCCACCAACGTTTGGCTTTTGTTTTCATCCTTTATGTGGGTGAATACACACTGGAATAGAACTCAGGGTCTTATAGATGCTTATGTAGGTATTCCACAACTGACCTATTCCTCAGTTCATCTCTTTTATTTTTTAATTCTCAAATTTGATCTGGAGCTTCCCTCACCCATAGGATTTTTGTTTTGTTGATACCAGAACTTGAACTCAGAGCCTTGTGCTTTCTTGGCTTCTTTTCTAGATTAGCACACTCCACTTGAGCTTTGCCTCCAGCCTTGCCTTTTGCTGTTTATTTGGAGATGCAGTCTAACAAACTTTTCTTCCCAGGCTAGCTTCAAACCACAGTCTTGGAAACCTCAGCTTCTTAAATAGTATGGATTACAGGCATGAGCCACTGGCATTCAGCTTCATCCATAGTTTTAATTATTTTCAGGAAGTAAATTGGAAATGAAACATGAAAGGTAACAGTCATTTTCCCTTTTAGGTTATCAAACTCCCATGAATTTAGGAGACTTAGGAGAAACAGTCCTCTCATTAGCCCTCTGTTTATGGTATCAGGATTGAATCTGGACTTAGGAAGGCCTGGGTCATATCCTCTAACACTGCTTACAATACCTTGAGTGGGAGTATACAGTATATGGATGAAATCCACATAGCTGGTCTTCTGGAGAAGGCTATTTGAGTCCACAGAGGTGCAAGTCACAGGTTTTATGATCTCCATGGCTATGAGGCCAGAGAGCAATCTCCTAGTTCATAGGAAGTTACAGCTGCAACCTTGACAGGATGACAGGGTCAGTGAGGATTCCATCAAGAAAACAGAGGCTACCCTGGATAGACCATGAAAACTTAGAGGCCAACCTTGGACTCTGGGCAGATTCCACTCTGGGAATTCACACCACAGGTAATCCTCTCTCCATGAAGGTGAACCAAACTAGAAATTTGCTTTTGACCAACACCATACAACAAAGGTGTTGTTTTGCTAGGTGCTGGTGATTTATGCCCCTTAGTTACTCAGGAGGATGAGGATTTTTAGCTACTCAGGAGGCTGAGATCTGAAGAGAATGGTTTAAGGCCAGCCCAGGAAGAAAAGTCTGTGAGACTCTTACCTCCAGTTAACCACCAAAAAACCAAAGTGGAGCTGTGACTCAAGTGATGGAGTATAAGTCTTGAGTGATCAAGCAAGAGCCCTGATGCCCTGAGTTCAAGTCCTAAAACCAGCGCGCACACACACACACACACACACACACACACACACACACACACACACACACATACGGTGTGTTCTAATGACAAGGGTGTCATCATGATAATTACAAGGTATTGTGACTTCCTTTTTTTTCTTGAAGACTCTATTGCTTCTCCATTTGTGTTGATGAAAAAGAGTCGTCAGGGGGGCTGGGAAGGTGGCTCAATGGTAGAGTGCTTGCCTTGCATGCATGAGGCCCTGGGTTTGATTCCTCAACACCACATAAGCAGAAAAAGCCAGAAATGGCGCTGTGGATCAAGTGGTAGTGCTAGCCTTGAGCTGAAGAGCTGAGGGACAGCACCCAGGCCCAGAGTTCAGGCCCTATGACCGGCAAAAAACGAAAACGAAAACGAAAAAGAGCATCCATGTTTGAAAAGGTTCTGAAAGTGGCCTCCTGCCAACAGCCTCTGTGAATGAGCTCTTTCCACCAACAGGTCTGAAGGAACTGGGTTCTGACAGCATCACTTAATCCTGGAATTGGATCCTTTCCTTTTTTTTTTTTTTTTTTTTTTTGGGTCCGGTTATGGGGCCTCAGAAGAACCATCCTACAACCCTGGCCAACATCTTGATTGCTGTCTCATGACAGACCTGTAAGTTGAAGCTCTAGGTGAGCTATGACCAGTCTCCATATTCAAAGAAACTAGTAGATAATAAGTACGATGCTATATAGTTGTGTTAATTTTTCTTATAAAAAGAGAAGGTCATGCCCAGAGTTCAAGCCCCACGACCGACAAAAAAAAAAAAAAAAAAAGAGAAGGTCAATACAATTAAAGGCTCAAAGAGTATATATTCAGGAGGCTGTTCCTGGTCATTTTAGTGACCTATAGCCCCACAGTGGTTAAGAGCTAACCACCTACCCTAAATCTGCCTGAAATTGTTACCAGATATTCTCTTCTGTTGTCAAAATCTCATGCAAGGGAAAATACAAGACGAATCTGGAATATCTTCTGATGCCATAAAATACAGAGTGCTTAAACAAACAAGAAGGGATATCAACAGTACATGGAGCCAACCTGAGCAGTTCTCTATGGCCAAAGCTAGAACAATTTGAAAAAATATTAAACAATAAGGAGTGGATAATTACTTATAGAATGAAATATATACCCATGATTCCATGTTGATGTAAATAAATAATTCAATTAATAAACTAATGGCAGAGAAGGGACAGCCTTTGTTTAAGACAGAATGCCAATTATAAATGTAGAAGTAAAAGAAATGTAAAATAACCAGTGACAACCACCATATCAATAGTTGGTTGGAGCAAAATTCACCAAGGGAGACTAAAATTAGTGGCAAACAGGACATTAGCATAATTCGAAGCATTAGCATACGTTGGACACAGCCAGCTGTTATACTTTGAATCTGAAATGACTGCATGACTTTCAAGATCATTGGACAGTCTCTGGGCCCTATCAGTCCCCAACCCTAATGAGAGCCTGCACAAGCTATCCATGTGTCCTTTACCATTTCTAACTGGATATACTTTGAATCTGAAATGTTCCCCAAAGACCCAAGTACTAAAGGCTTGGTTCCAAGTTTGATGCTATTTGGAGGTAAGAGAGAACTGAAGACAAGATCCAAGTTTTCAGTAATTGATATTGTACCATTAAGGAAAATAAAACTCCCAATTCCTTCCTTCCTGCCTGCCTCCCACCCCTCCCTTCTTCTTCCATTTTCTTTTCCTCCCAAACTCCCCTTTTGTCTTCCTTTCTTTCTATGTTTGATATAAAACCCAGAGCTTTGTTTTTTGTTGTTTTTTTGGGGGTCCAGTCGTGGGGCCTGAACTATGGGCCTGGTGCTGTCCCTCAGCCCTTCAGCTCAAGGCTAGCGCTCTACCACTTGAGCCATAGCGCCATTTCCGGCTTTTTCCTTTTTGCTTATGTGGTGCTGAGGAATCGAACTCAGGGCCTCAGGCATGCAAGGCAAGTGCTCTACCACTGAGCCACCTTCCCAGCCCCAAAACCCAGAGCTTTGTACATGCTAGGTCAATGCTTTACCACTGAGCTACATCTCCAGCCAGCCAGTATTCCCCACTATATTCATTCTCTCTCCTTCCCTCCCCCTATCCACCCCCCCTCCCCCTTTCTCTCTCCTGCGATACTGGGGATAAAAGCCAAGGCTATGTGCTTGCTAGGAAGCACTCTATCACTTGAGCTATATACCCAGCTCTTTTGTTTGTATTTGGGGTAGAGGACATACTGGGGCTTGAATTCAGGACTTTTCACTCTACCATTTGAGCCCACCTCTACTTCTGGCTTTTTGCTTGTTAATTGGAGTTAAGAATCTCACAAACTTTTATGCCTGGGCTGGCTTTGAACTTCTATCTGTAGATCACAGACTCCTGAGTAGTATATTTTGTTTTTGAGACAGATAAGAGTTTCATGGACTTTCCTCACAGGCTGGTTGCTAAACACAATCCTCAGATCTCAGCCTCCTGAGTAGCTAGGATTACAGGTATGAGCCACCAGTGCCCAGCTAAATGCCTAGTCATTTTTGATATATGATCATTTAAGACTAAATTATAATTAATGTATTAACAAACACAATATAAGAGTACTCTTAGTTTCAGAACCACCTTATAAACTAGGCCTGAGGAAAAAAGCAATGTATTTCAGTTAATTCGTCACAATGATGGTTTTTACAAGGCACTCATGAGGTCAAGCCTTGTGGTTACAATCACATGTAAACTGTGGGCTCCGACAAGCAGCTGAGGTTAATTATTCAGGAGGTATTTCTCTATAAGAGAACAAGTATCTTAGTAAAAGTCCACAACTTTCCTCCAAAAGCCCATGTAAGTCTGAGCAGAGATTCTATATTGAGCTTTACAGGAGTCTCCATCATATGTGCCAGAGATACTTAAGGAAACATTGAGTTTGCTGAATGTTAAGGTTCAACAAAGCTTGACAAAGGTTGAGTCAGGCATAGTGCCTTCACTTGCTCTGGTCTTCACTCAAAATGAAAGCATTATGGCATACTCAGTAAATAGACATGAAAGATACATGGTTGTGTAGCATGCCTTCAGAATCCAAATCAGAAGCCAAATGCTTTTGCCTCATTAGTAGTAGAAATGCCAGATGAAGGAACTTGTCCTTCATTTGAGAGGTAAACACACCCCTAACTATAGAATCTTTAGAAACTTTTAACTTGTGATTCTTGTTGTTATTGTTTTGTTTGGTCATTTTGTCAGTTTGTGTGTTGGTTTGCTTTTTTTTGTTGTTGTTGTCATTGTTTGAGACACAGTTTCACTCTGTGGCCCAGCCTGGTGTTGCCATTTCTCCTGCCTCAACCTCACAAGTGCCTACACCATCACATCTAGTGCCATTTGTTTTTTGTTTGTTTGGTGTTGTTTATTTTGGTGGAATGGGCATTTGAACTCATACTGGCCTTGAATGCTCAGCTGGTGTTCTATTGCTTGAGCCACTCCTAAGCTTAAAAAAAACTATTGCTATTATAAGGGTGATATACAGGGATTTAGAGTTACATACATCAGATAATGAGTACATTTCTTCTTAGACAATGTTACCCCTTCTCTCATTCTCTCCAAGTTTTTCCTTTATACACAAATTGTATAGTTCATTTTCAACATAGTGTCTAATGAATACCACTGCTGCATTTGTGTACCCCTTGTCCTTCCATTTCTGTGCCCCTCTACTCTCCCAAAATGTATAAACAAATAAAACAAAAAGAAGTGAGGGGAGATGGGAAGGGATGGGAAGGGGAAACAAAGGAGGAGGCAGCAATGCTTGATAAGAAATGTACTCATTACCTTGCTCATGTCATTGTAACCCCTCTGTACGGTATTTTCACAATTTAAAAAAAAATGAAAAAAAAAAAAAGAAAAGAAAAACCACCACAAAGAAAAACTTCTTGTTCCCATTTCCTGGGTTCATTTTGACAATTATTTCATACGATCAGATGTACATAGGCATTGCACCTTTTGTTCCTCTCCTTAGAATATCCTGTGTTTGTGAATGTCTAGAATCTCCTCCAGCTCTTTGTTGGTTATTTCGGAGATGGAGTCTCACAGACTTTTCTGCTTGGGCTGGCTTCAAATCACAGTTCTTTGCATCTCAGCTCCTGAGTAGGATTATAGATATAAGCGTCAGTGTCTAGCCTCTTTGTGTTCTTTGCTGGTCACATTAATCTCTGGTAACAAATGTATATTCAGTTAGAGAAGAAATACAGGGTAGATTCACAGATCACTAGTTACTTAGAAATGGACTGGGACTGAAATTCTAAGTACTATCTAACTCTGAAAGTCACTTTGCTTTTTTTTTTTTTCTCTTCAATTTCTTTTTTTTATTTTTTTTAAATTGAGATGATTATTTTATTTTTTTAATTTAATTTTATTTTATTTGAGAACATACTGTACAGAGGGGCTACAATTACATGGGCAGGACTTTGCTTTTTTTTTTAAGTTTGTGCTAGATATGAAACTTAGGTATTGTGAAAGCTACCCAAGCACTTACCACTGAGCAGTTACCAGCTTGATAAGAATAATGTTTCCCAGCCTTCAGCTACTAGAGTTGCTCACATTGCTCAGCTAATGTCTACACACACTCCAAACTCTTTTGTCATAGTATTCTCTCTCTGTCTCTGTCTCTCTCACTCCTAATTCTCTCTTCTTTCTTAGCAATTAGGATTAAGAGACAGTGTTCAGACTTGGATTTAGTGGTTCACACCTGTAATCCTAGCTACTCAGGAGGCTGACATCCAGAGGATTTTGGTTTAAAGCCAGCCTGGGCAAAAAAAGTCCATAGGGCCCATCTCCAATTACCCAGCATAAAAAACTGGACAAGAAGCATGGCTTAAGTAGTAAAGTGCCAACCAACCCCAAGCAAGCTGAGCAAGCATAAGACCAAATAAGTTCAAACCAATTATGAGAGGGAAAGAGAGAGAGAGAGAGAAAGAGAGAGAGAGAGAGAGAGAGAGAGAGAGAGAGAGAGAGAGAGAGAGAGAGAGAGAGAGTCCACTAATCCCTGATCCCTTACAATTTTGTGCATTTTCCTATCCCAAAATTAGTCATTCTGTAAGTGGCCATAGATCCTGAAGGAAAGCCAAGAAGAAAAGCAGCCACACTTCAGGGACTTTTTTTTTTTTTTTTTTTTTTTTTTGTCAGTCGTGGGGCTTGAACTCTGGGCCTGGGCGCTGTCCCTCAGCCCTTTAGCTCAAGGAGAGTGCTCTACCACTTGAGCTACAGCGCCACTTCCGGTTTTCTGGTGGTTTTTATTGGAGATAGGAGTCTCACGGTCTCTCCTGCCCGGGCGGGCTTTGAACCGCGATCCTCAGATCTCAGCCTCCTGAGTAGCTAGGATTACAGGCGTGAGCCACCAGCGCCCGGCTTTTCAGGGACTTTTTTCAAGAGCACTGCTTTCCTGTTTACTCAATAGATTCTAAACCTGCAAAATGGCTGTAATGAAAGAATTCAGTGAGGAGCAATCATTGATCCTACAAGTGGCTCAAATCTACTCTGCACTACCATAACTGGAACATCTCCCCTCATTTGCAGTCAATGAAGAATTGGATAGTATTCCCATAAATTTAATTCATTCAGTAAAGTCATCAGCAAGAAAATCTTGAATGATGCCATTCTTTTTTATGGTAGAGACAAACAGTGGTACAGACATTACACCTGTGCTACTTGTTGGGCTGTGGAATAAAGTCCTCTGCTTATAAGTCACTTCTGCCAGAATGCACAAAATAGTCACAGCTAATGGGCAAGTTTGTGAGGAATGAAGATCAAATCAAATCCAATAAGGTGAAAAGGGCAGCATGATAGCATAGGAAGAAATCACAGGAGAATAAAGTGAGGACACAGCTGCTGGTTCTCAAATGGTCCTCTCCCTCAGCAAGACAGCACCTCCACAGATAAAACACCTGCCAGAAGCTCTTGGGATCTTTAAAGGGAATCTATACTCATATGTACGTTTGCTACAGAAAAAGAATGAGCAACAATCCTATACACGGGCAAACCCTGAAAAATAGTTAATGAATAGCAGCAAACCAAAATTATGAAACTAAAGAGATGAACTGAGTTTCCTGGGTAGAAATGTAGAGTAATCCAGGAATAATCTACTAGTCAATATTCTCATTAGAATCCCCTCCCCCCAAGCTGTTCTCAGATTGTGTGTGTACGTGTGTGTGCACATGTGCATGGGCATCTTCTGGGGTTTGAACTCAGGACCTTGTATTCTTGTTTGGCTGTTTGCTCAAGGGCAGTTCTCTACTACTTGAGACACAGCTCTAGTTTTTGCTTTTATACTGGTTAATTGGAGATAAGAATCTCAAGAACTTTTCCCAGACTGGGTTTGAACCTCAATCCTCAAATCTCAGCCTCCTAAGTAGCTAAGATTACAGGTGTGAGCCACTGGAGCCCAGCTGCTCTTAGATTTTTGTTTTGAAACCTAGACAAATTTTCTTGAAATATACAAGGTATATTTACTTGCCACTACCTTAAATGCATAATTTGAAATTTTTAAATATTGCCAGGTGCCAGGGGCTCACATTTGTAATTCTAACTGCTTAGGAGACTGAGATCCAAGGATCATGGTTCAAAGTCAATCTGGGAAGGAAAGTCGATGAGACTCTCATCTCCATTTAGTTAGCATAAAAGCTGAATATTGCCTGGTGCCAGTGGCTCACACCTGTAATCCTAGCTACTAAGGAGGCTGAGACCTGAAGATCACAGTTCAAAGCCCCCGTGGGCAGAAAAGTCCCTGTGAGACTGTTTTCTCCAATTAAGTACTCAAAAACCAGAATTGGATCTGTTGGCTTAACTGGTAGAACCCTAGCCTTGAGCACATAGAGGCTCAGGGACAGTGCCCAGGCCCTGAGTTCAAGCCCCACAACTGACAGAAGGGGAAAAAAAAGCAGAAAGTGAAGGTGTGGCTCAAGTGGTAGTATGCTAGCCTTGAACAGAAAAAGCTCAGGGACAGTGCCAAACCTTGAGTTCAAGTCCCAGGATGAGCACCAAAAATAAAAAAGAAAGAAAGGAAAGAAGATTCTTAGATACTTAAGTTACATACTGTAAAGTAGATTTATGTGGTAAAATTCATATAACAAAAAAACTTACCTACTTAAAAATGTACAGTTAATGGCTTTTAATATATTCACAGAGCTAGGCACTGGTGACTCATGCTTGAAATCCTAGCTACTTAGGAGACTGAGATCTGAGGATGATGTTTTGAAGCCAGGCTAGGCAGGAAAGCCCATAAGACTTGTATTCAATTAAGCACTAAAAAGAGCTGGAAGTTGGGGCTGTGGCTCAAAGTGGTAGACCACTAACCTTCAGCAAAAGAGCTCAAGGGTAGTGACCAGGCCCTGAGTTCAAGTACCATTACTGACAAAAAAAAAAAACCACAACACACACACACACACATATACACATCTACATACATACATACACACAGAGTTGTACCACAAATACATTATATTCCTAATCTATTTAGGAATATTTTTGTCACTCCAAATCAAACTTCACCCTCCATTAACAATCACTCGCCGGTTCCATTTACTGAAAAATCTATTGAATTAACCTACTGAATTAACCTGGCATTGAAAAACAATTGCCCTTGATGTTTGCCAGGAATTAGTGGCTCAAACTGAGATCTGAGAATCACAATTCAAAGCCAACCTGAACAGGAAAGTCCGTGAGACTTTTATCTCCAATCAAACAGCAAAAAGATGGAAATGAAGCTGTGGCTCAACTGGTAGAGCACTATCCTTGAGCAGAAAAGCTCAGAGACAGCACCTAGGCCCTGAGTTCAAACCCAAGGACTAGAATAAAAAGAAGCACTTTGGGCTGGGAAGGTGGCTCAGTGGTAGAGCGTTTGCCTTGCATGCATGAAACCCTGGGTTCGATTCCCAAGCACCACATAAACAAAAAGAAAAAAAGCCAGAAGTGGCGCTGTGGCTCAAGTGGTAGAGTGCTAGCCTTGAGCTGAAGAGCTGAGGGACAGCGCCCAGGTCCAGAGTTCAAGCCCCACGACCGGACCCCCCCCCCCAAAAAAAAATTAAAATTAAAGTCAAAAATTACTTTGGGCAGGGTGCTGGTGGCTTTGACTATAATCCTAGCTACTCAAGATGCTAAGTTCCGAAGATCTTGGTTCAAAACCAGGGCAGGCAGAAAGGTCTATGAGACTCTTATTTCCAATTTACCAAGAAGAAACTGAAAGTGGATCTATGACTCAAGTGGTAGAGTACTAGCCTTGAGCACAAAAGTTTTGGGGACAGTGCTCAGGCCCTAAGTTCAAGCTCCAGAACCAACACAAAATGAACAAAAACAATATTTTGATCATTTTAGGTTTCTTGTATTCCCACATGAATTTTTTTGTCACTTTATGGAAAAAAATCTACATGAGGACTAGGGATAGAGGCTAGGAATAGAGACTAGTTTGCAAAGGATAGGAGACTAGGGGGTAGTAACAGGGTATAGGCTAGGAGTGGAGCTCAATCATAGAGCACTTGCCTGGCATATGTGACATACTAGGTTAATTCTCAGAACTACAAACAAAATAGAACTTTTTTTAAAACCCTAAGTAATAATCTTGAGGGGAAGGATTTTGATATTTTATTGACCCTCTACATTTTTTTTTATTTTTGTCGGTTGTGGAGCTTGAACTCTGGGCCTGGGTGCTGTCCCTCAGCTCTTTCCCCCTCTGGTTATTTTGAGATAGATCTCACTTTTACATAGTGGTCTTCCTATTTTACATTTCTTGTCACAGCTGGGAAGACAAGTGCATACAGCTGTGCTGAGCCACCAATGTTGTCTGTTGGATTAGGGTCTTGCAATTTTTTTTTTCTTTTTGCAATATCGGTGTTTGAATTCAGGGCCTCACATTTGCTAGGCTATGTGAGCCACTTGAGCAATGCCTCAGCGCTGCTTTATAAAGCTGGTATTTTTGGAGATGAAGTCTTGTGGAGGTTTCTTCCCCAGGCTGGCTTTAAATGGAAATCTTCTGGATCTCAACCACCTGAGTATCTAGGATTATAAATATAGCCATTTGACTCAGCTTGCTATTGAGATTTTTTAAAACGGGATATATTTTCTTGCACAGTTGTATCAAAAAGGAGAGAGACAAGCACTCTGTTGAGTGCTGTCCTTTGTTTTACATGGAGAGATTTTCTGGCTCAGGCAACTGAGAAAAACTGTGGACTATTCTCAAGGTATTGCTTGCACACTCTAGGGAGAGGCTGTTTTTCTAGGTTGCAGAGAAGGGATGTGATGACAAGAAAGAAGCTGATAGACTGGGATTGTCTCCTCTAAAATGTTACATTGTTTCAAAACCTAAAGGGACTTCATTACAACAAATAAAGCTCTGTATTAAATTAAATGATTATCTACCTAATTTAATAAATGTTGTGTATTTGTGTGTACAGGTATGGGGGCTTGAACTGAGCCTCAGCTCTCCACTTTTTCACTTACAGCTGATACTCCAGCATTTGAGTCACACCTTTAGTTCTTGTTTTTTGCTGGCTAACTGGAAATAAGAGTTTCTAGGACTTTTCTGCTAGAGCTGGCTTTGGCCTCTATCCTCCAGCTCTCAGTCTCCTAAAGAGTTAGGATTACAGCCGGGCTCCAGTGGTTTACACTGTAATCCTTATCTACTCAGGAGCCTGAGATCTGAGGATCACGGTTCAAAGCCTGCCCAGGCAGAAAAGTCTGTAAGACTCTTATCTCCAATAAACCACCAGAAAACTAGAAGTGGTGCTGTGGCTCAAGTGGTAGAGCACTTACCTTGAGCTGAAGAGCTCAGGGACAGCACCCAGACCCAGAGTTCAAGCCCCAGGACTGACCAAAAAAAGAGGATTACAGGCATGAGCCACCAATACATGGCTCAATATAGTCTTATGTAGAAGAAAATTTCTTTGTTAATGCATATTGAAGTTTTAAAGAGCATTACCTAATGCTCATATTCACTTTCCAAAGGCCCAGAAAAAAAAAGCTGAATGAGTACAAACATAATCACATACATATATAGGGAATGAACAAGGACACAAAGAAAACATGTAAAATGTTATATATATATTGGCATGTACCAGAGTGTGAGGATGGGAGGGGGAGGGCAATTGAAAAAAGAAAAGGCCAAGAAATGACTCACAGGTTATGATTTCAAGACAGCCAAGGTCCATCCAAAAGAAGGAGTTATGGATGCTCTGGGCCACTTTAGTAGCTGAGATTGTGTTCAGAAAAACAGCTACAGAAGGTTTAAATGGTAGAGCACCAGCCTTGAGCAAAAAAGCTAAGGGACAGCGTTCAGACTCAGTTCAAGCTCTTGTCAGTACATGAAAAAAAGAAGAAATGAAATGAAAAACAACTACAAAGGTGAATGGTGAATATAATCCATTATTTTATATGTATGTTTGAAAACAGAATAATAAAAATCTGTTGAAACTGTTTTGTGAAGGAGAATGAGGGGGAGAGAGATGGAGGGTATGAGTTAGGATATATTCTCTGTATGTATGGAAATTCACAACGAATTCCCTTTGTACAACTAATTGCTAAAAATCTTAAAATCAGTATTGAATGTGGTAGATGGAATTTTAGAAGCTGGTCATTATAAGATAATTTCAACTCTTCTGTGCTATTTGAAATATTTTGAATTAAGTCAGGAAAATAAATATAACCTAGTGACATTCTTCTAACAGTCAACCTAAAGAGAAAGCCAAAACATAACACTGAGCATTACTCTTTAGATATAAGCCCAGATAAGATTGGAGGCAGATTGGTTACTTTCCAGATATATCCAACTTCTCTGCCTAAATCCAGGGACTCCACTACAGGAGAACTTGGTAGTAATGGTAAGGCCAAGCTCAGCCAAAGCAGTTAAGAACTATCTGAGCCAGGTATTGGTGGCTCATGCCTGTAATCTTAGCTATTTAAGAGGATGAGATCTTCAGATCCCAGTTCAAAGCCAGCCGGGGCAGAGAAGTCCCCATGAGATTCTTTTTTTTTTTTTTTGGGTCCGGTTGTGGGGCCTGAACTCTGGGCCTGGGTACTGTCCCTCAGCTCTTCAGCTCAAGGCTAGCACTCTACCGCTTAAGCCACAGCACCACTTCCGGCTTTTTTTTCTGCTTATGTGGTGCTGAGGAATCGAACCCAGGGCCTCAGGCATGCAAGGCAAACGCTCTACCACTGAGCCACCTTCCCAGCCCCCCCATGAGATTCTTATCTCCAATTAACCACCAGAAATCTGGAAGTGGAGCTGTGGCTCAAAGTGGTAGAGCACCAGCCTTGAGGAAAAGAGCTCAGGGACAGCACACAAGCCAGAGTTTAAGCCACACAACAACAAAAAACAAACAAAAAAACCCTACCACCAGGTCATTACAACAAATAGATAAATGTTGGTAGTGTGTGGGGACTGATGGAAAACAGACTAAACAGAAGTTAAGGTACATACTCAACAGATGCTCTCTCTTCTCTGGTGATTCAAGCTTCTGACAACCCCACACACATACACATACACATATATGCACACCCTTGCTTTTCCTGATGTTTCAGGGCTGCTCCTTCTCTTCCCTATTCCTGGGGATCCCTCTGGAGGCCAGAGTGAGCCACTGACACATGAGTAGTGCAACGGCCAAGCTAAACACATTTCTTTTCCAGATGTTCTTTCCTATGCTTGCACCTGATTGGTTGGAGGAGATTTTAGCAGAGGTCTTTTCCTGTCACCAAAAACAGCATTTTGTTCTCATGGGAGACTGGAATTCCTACAACTATTGACTAGGTGCCAGAAGTTGAGTGCTGTGTGTATGAGGAAACTGAGGGGCTGACAAGCCTAGTCACTTGAGACTGTTCAATGGGCTTGGAGATACTCTAGATGGCCAGTGATGGGACAGTGGACAGTGGACGTCTTTGCATGGTGCTAAAAATTCAGGGCATGAACCAGGATTCTAAAAAGAAGTGATGTAGTCAGGGATCCACAAAAGGCAGGCACACATGGGATCGGCAACTGTGTGCGTACTGTTCTGAACTGCTGTTGGCATTATTATAGCTGTTTTTCTGGAAGTTGGAGGTGGTTCTGGGCATTTAGACTTCGTTCTGCTGGATGGTTCTTAGCTGTCCTGAAGCCATACTCTGGGGGTCATTTTTGGAGAGCTCAATTAGGGAAAAGGCACTGCTCATAGGCTGTACTGCCACAGCAGAGGCCGTAAGTAAAGGAGTATCTTAGGAAGATGACAAGCCAAAGTTGGGATCAAACAAGTTCTCAGTTCAACAAAAATTAAAATCCTATTTATATTCAATAATACACAGATTTTATTTTTATTTCTATTTGAGTTGCATTTTTGTGTAAAACTTTTCATGTAACAGTAGTTAGATTTTTCCATATAAAAAGTTGCCTTGATGACATATGATGATGTAATACTAAATTCTTTTAGGATAGTTAAATATGTCAGTTTAAAACCTAATCTCTAGCTCTGGCTGCTGTCATGTAGATATGAATACATGTTCATCAAGCACATATTTTGTATTGTTGCACTGTTCACTGCAATTGATAAGCCAGGGAATGGGTATATTTTAGGTACATGAACTGTTTCTAAAAGCTACAAACTAAGAATGAGAAATTACCAATATAGTTTAATATTCACTAAATTTAGTATATTTCTGTTATATAAGTATAAGACGGTCATAGGGATTATAAATTCAACTTGAGTAGTATAAAACTATGTATTTTTATGATAAAGAGCCTTTAATTTAATATAGCCAAAGTACTAGTAGATTTTCTGTAAAGAGAATTGAGAGAGTTTTATTTTTCTAATATTTAAGGATCTTTCATAAAGGTTTGTTTCTATTAAAGTACAAAAAATTGGAGATTGGTGGGGAGAGTTCTGGTAATAGCCAATAGACAGAGTGGAAGAAACAGGTCAGACTCAGGGCTTAGAAATGGCAGGATTAGAGGAGGCAGGAGTCAGTAAGACTATAAATGTAGAAAAGAGAGAGAGAGAGAGAGAGAGAGTGTGTGTGTGAGTGTGTGTGTGTGTGTGTGCAGTGTCCCTGAGTGTTTGTTTTTGTTCAAGGCTAGTACTCTACCACCTGAGCCACAATTCATTTCCAGCTTTTTTGGTGGTTAACTAGAGATAAGAATCTCATAGACTTCCCTGCTTGGACTGGCTTTGAACCATGA
Organism: Dipodomys merriami; assembly: GCF_024711535.1. Taxonomy (NCBI): domain Eukaryota; kingdom Metazoa; phylum Chordata; class Mammalia; order Rodentia; family Heteromyidae; genus Dipodomys; species Dipodomys merriami. Next base: position 7,742,946 of record NW_027205381.1, read on the forward strand.
TCCTTAAGTCTCAGTCTCTTAAGAAGTTAGGATTAGGGGCTGGGAAGGTGGCTCAGTGGTAGAGTGCTTGCTTTGCATGTATGAGGCACACATAAGCAATAGAAGCCAGAAGTGGTGTTATGGCTCAAGGGGTAAAAGTGTTAGCCTTGAGCTGAAGAACTGAGGGACAGCACCCAGGCCCAGAGTTCAGGCCCCATGACCAACCAAAAAAAAAAAAATTAGGATTACAGAAGTTAAGCACGAGCGCCAGGTGAATCAGTATTCTCACTCATTCTCTGTTCTCTGCTGTGGATCCTGCTTTGACACTTTTGTGGACCTATGGCCCTATCTCAGAAAAATCTAGAGTACGATAGAGTAGAGATTTATATACATATTATTGTTATCAAAATATATTTTAAAATTTGTGTGTAATAATACCCTTACTTCTCTTCCTTTTTTCTTCTCTATTGAACAATGTCACCCCTTCCTTCATCTGTGCATGCACTCAGGCATGCCAGATGGGAACGTGAACTCAAGGCCTAGGCACTGTCCCTGAGCTTTTGTACTCAAGGCCGGCACTCTACCATGTGAGCCACAGCTCCACTTCTGTCTTTTTGCTTGAACTGGTTTTAAACCTCAATCCTCAAATCTCAGCCTCCTGGATAGTTAGGATTAGAGGTGTGAGCTACTGGTGCCCAACCAATTTGTAAGAAGTCTTTATATATGCTGTCTACTTTTTTGTGGGTGCCAGACAGGGGCTTGAACTCAGGGACTGAGCACTATCCCTTAGATTTATCTTTCAATGATGGCACTCTATCACTTGAGCTACATTTCCATTTCTAGCTTTCAGTAGTTAGAGATAAAAGTCTCATTGACTTTCCTTCCAAGGTTGGCCTGGTGCCAAGATCCTCCAATCTCAGCCTTCAGAGTAACTATAAATACAGGTATGAGCTACTAGCACCTGGCTTGTTCTAGCCTTTTTAATAAATTAAATCCGGCCTAAAGTATAATGGATAATTTAACATACAAAGTGGGGGCATGTTCAAGTCCTTCCTTTCCTTCCTTCCTTCCTTCCTTCCTTCCTTCCTTCCTTCCTTCCTTCCTTCCTCCCTCCTTCCCTTCCTCCCTCCTTTCCTTCCCTTCTTTCTACCCCTCCCCTCCTCCCTCCAACTCAGGGCCTTACATTGGCTAGGCAGGAACACTGTCAATTGAGCCATGCTCCTAGTCCTTTTTGCTTTTTTTGTTGTTAATACTTAGTTTTATGTCATTAAAACGTGACAAGCTTAATAGTACACAAGCAATTACTTTCATAGATGGACACAAAGAATGGAATGCTAGATTTACCTCACTGTACCAATCTTAACTTTAGGGAAAAAAATCTTTATGTTAGTATATAATCACAGCCAACTTAATTACATACCAACTTCACTAACTTTACTAATAAGCTTTATCTTATAAAATCAAGGCATAGTCATACATCTGATGCTTACTTGAACATTTGGTAATTAATCTTAATTTCTCCCTTTCTCTTTTACGCAACATTTAAGACATTGTTTTTTTTTTTTTTTACTTGAATTTGGGCCTGGGTACTGTCCTTGAACTTTTGTATTCAAGGTTAGTGCTCTACCACTTGAGCCACAGCTCCACTTGTTTTCTTGTGGTTAATGAAAAATAAGAGTCTCACAGATTTTCCTGCTCCAACTGGCTTCAAACCTTGGTCCTCAGATCTCAGCCTCCAAGTAGCTAGGATTACAGGCTAGCATCCAGCTTAAGACAATTCTTTTTTTTTTTTTTTGCCTGTCGTGAGGCCTGAATTCCGGGTCTGGGCGCTGTCCCTCAGCTCAAGGTTAGTGCTCTACACTTGAGCCACAGTGCCACTTCTGACTTTTTCTGCTTATGTGGTGCTGAGGAATAAAACCCAGGGCCTCATGCATGCAAGGCAAGCACTCTACCACTGAGCCACCTTCCCAGCCCCTTAAGACAATTCTTATTCTCCCCCCCCCTTTTGTTTTTGGTCATGTGGCTTAGACTCAGGGCCCTGGGCACCATACCTAAGTTTTTTCCACTCAAGGCTAGCATTCATTCTACTACTTTGAGCCACAGTTCTACTTCCAGTTTTCTGGTGGTTAATTGGAGATAAAAGTCACATGAACTTTCCTGCCTGGGTTGGCTTGGAATCTTGATCCTTGGATCTTAGACTCTTGAGTAGCTAAGAATACAGGCTTGAGCTATCAACATATGGCCCCAAATTCTTTCCTTTTTTGCTTTTTCTTTTGCCAGTCCTGGGGCTTGAACTCAGGGCTTGGGCACTGTTCCTGAGCTTCATTTGCTCAATGCTAGCATTCTACCACTTGATCTACAGCACCACTTCCAGATTTTTCTGTTTAGGTGGTACTGAGGAATGGAACCCAGGGTTCATGCATGCTTAGTAAGCCCTCTACCACTAGGCCATATTCCCAGGTCCCCCCCCCTGCTCCCCATTTTTTCTTATGCAAAGAAAACCACTTTTTTCCCTCAATTTCCTTTCAAAATCTTTTTTTCTTTTTTGGTCAGTGGTAGGGCTTGAACTCTGGGCTTGGGCACTGTCCCTGTGCTCTTCAGCTCAAGGCAAGTGCTCTACTACTCGAGCCACAGTGCCACTTCTGGTTTTCTGGTGGTTTACTGGAGCTAAGAGTTTCATGAACTTTCCTGCCTGGGCTTGCTTTGAACGGCAATCCTCAGATCACAAGGCCTCCTGAGTAGCTAGAATTATCGGAGTAAGCACCAGTGCCCGGCTCTCAAAGTCTTTCTTTACTAACTTTCCTTTTTCTTTTCTTTTTTACTGACAGTTCTGGAGCTTGAACTCAGGGCCTGGGTTCTGTCCCTGAGCCGCTCTGTGCTCAAGGTTAGCACTCTACCACTTGAGTCACAGTGCCACTTCCAGCTTTTTCTGAGTAGTTTATTGGATATAAGAGTCTCACAGACTTTCCTGCCACAGCTGGGTTTAAACTTCAATCCTCAGATCTCACCCTCCAGAGTAGCTAGTATTATAGGCATGAGCCACCAGTGCCCGGCCAAGCTGTCTTAAAACAGAATGTTTAGTGGATGACAGGTCCAAAGTCTAGTAATATAATAATGGTTAAATCATCTATTGTTCTTCATGTAGTTACTAGAGGCTGGGATGTGGCTTAGTGGTAGAGTGCTTCATACTAGACCAAAACTGTTGCAACCAAACTCTGCAGAGAATTAGTAGAAACCGTTGAGAGAATCCAGTGTTTAGGTGGGACTAAATGATTAAGTCTTTGGACCCTGGGATTAGAGGTTTGAAATACAGTTGGAATTTACAGAGACATTGTGAATGGAAAGGACAAACTCAAATTAGTTTATTAAAGTAACTCTATGGAGGACAGACTAGGATTAACATTTAAGTAGGGGCTGCATTACAATACTGCAGGTTTTTTGTTTTTTTTTTTAGGTGAAGCCTTGAACCAGTACTCTGAAAGCAATGGGTATCACACTTATTTTTTCTTTTGCAACAGTACTGGGACTTGAACTCAGGACCTAGGTGCTGTCCCTTAACATTTTCACTAAAGGCTGGCAGTCTATCATTCGAGTCACAGCTCCATCGCTAGCTTTTGGTGGCTAGAGATAACAGTTTCATAAACTTTCCTGCCTGTGTTAGCTTCAAAACATGATTCTGGGCTGGGAATGTGGTTTAGTGGTAGAGTGCTTGCCTAGCATGCATGAAACCCTGAGTTCTATTCCTCAGTACCACATGCACAAAAAGGTGGAAGTGGCCCTCGGACTCAAGTGGCAGAGTAGTAGCTTTAAGCAAAAAAGAAGCTCAGAGACAGTGCTCAGGCATTGAGTTTAAGCCCCAGGACTGGCAAAAAACAAAACAAACAACAACAACAACAACAAAATCCATGATCTTCAAATCTCAGCCTCTACTAGCTCCTGGCTCTAAGAAAGTAATTGATAATGAGGCACACATCAATGGAATGTGGTGATTCTTGGAGGTGGAAGAGTGTGAAACATGTATGGAGCCTAAAGCTACAACGATGGAGATGCTAATACTCAAACCCAGGATTCAAGAAAAATACACAGATAAGGTAAATCACTATATAGCAGTTCACTTATCTCAGCTTCACTGTAGTGTGAGTTTTGATTTAAAAAAATATCTAATTCTGTATCAGAGTTTTCGCTATATCATGGGATTTTATGGTATGCTATTGGTTTTTGTTTTTGTTTTTTGTTGGTCATGGGACTTGAACTCTGGGCTTGGGTGCTGTCCCTTAGCTCTTCAGCTCAAGGCCAGCACTCTACCACTTGGGCCACAGGACCATTTGTTGTTTTCTGATGGTTAATTGGATAAGAGTCTCATTGGACTTTCCTGCCCATGCTGGCTTTTAACCGTGATCCTTAGATCTCAGCCTCTGAGTAGCTAGGATTACAGTTGTGGGCCTCTGGCGCTCATCTGCAATAGGTATTTACATAATACTTATGATTTTAATTATTTTTGCCTGACTATTCAAATAATATAGAAATATAAAAATATTAAGATTAATAAGAGAGTTGGAAAGTTTTATAGGAGAGTGGGGTTTTTAAAGCCTTAAATATATAAAATATAGAATAAACATGCTTCAGCCGGGCGCTGGTGGCTCACGCCTGTAATCCTAGCTACTCAGGAGGCTGAGATCTGAGGATCGCAGTTCAAAGCCAGCCCGGGCAGGAGAAACCATGAGACTCCTATGTCCAATAAACCACCAGAAAACCGGAAGTGGCGCTGTAGCTCAAGTGGTAGAGCGCTCGCCTTGAGCTGAAGAGCTGAGGGACAGCGCCCAGGCCCAGAGTTCAAGCCCCACGACCGACAAAAATAAATAAATAAATAAATAAATAAACATGCTTCACAGATTTTCACCTATCATGGGGGTCTGTGGACTGTAACCCCTGCCATGGATGAGGGATTTCTGTATTGAATGCGCAAGTTCCAGCACCTAAGACTTTTATGTAGATTGATAAACTATAAGAATCCTTATCACAGGGCTGGGAAGGTGGCTCAGTGGTAGAGCGCTTGCCTTGCATGCCTGAGGCCCTGGGTTCGATTCTTCAGCAACACATAAGCTAAAAGGAAAAAAGCCGTAAGTAGTGCTGTGGCTCAAGTGGTAGAGTGCTAGCCTTGAGCTGAAGAGCTGAGGGACAGTGCCCAGGCCCAGAGTTCAGGCCCCACGACTGGACCCCCCCCCCAAAAAAGAATCTTTATCATGCAGATAAAATCTGCAAGGATGATCACTGAAACTGTAGGAGTACATTACACCATTTGAATAGTATAGCATTAAATGAACACTGGAGGCTGGGGACGAAGCTCAACGGTGTAGCTCTTGCCTAGCATGTAAGGCTCTGGGTTCTATCTCCAACATTGAAAAGGAGAAGGAAGGAAGGCAGGCAGGCAGGCACATTAGAGCACTAGAGAATGTTGTACTTGTGAAACAGAGGAGGTATGTCGGAGCTTGCTTTGGATAGGAGTAGAACGAGGAGAGCCTACAGAAAAGGGAGGACGGCTGAAAGGGGAACCACTTGTCAGTAAACTAAACAGAAGATCTGAGCAAAGACCACAGGGGTGACGTTGAATAGGTCATTGCCACGTTGGGTTAGCAGTGTGAGAAAGATGGCAAAAGCAGAATCCAACTAAGTATGGAGACTGCCTAAAGAGAATAGGCTAACGTGTAAGCCAGGATAAAGCGAGAAAGGAAGTGCTGGGGGCGTACTTGAGACACATTATAGCCGCCAGAAGCTGCTCTCTTCTCAAGCAGTGCCTGACAGGAAAGATTGGAGCCCCATTTATTCCTTAACTAATCACAAACACCACCATCTGGGAAGAGGGAGACAATGAGACCAATTTTACTTTGGCAGCACGGACTAAGGCTCGTAACGTGTGTAAACGCCACCCCGCCCCCGCCCCCGCCCCGGCTTTTCTGTCAGCCCGCTGACCAGAGCAGGTGCGCGGCTGTCCTGCTCGATCGCGTCCGGAGCCCGCTCCCAGGCCAGCCTCCTGGAACCGCGAGAGCTGGGCCCGGCATAAACCCGACGCGGATCCCCCGGCGCCTCGGACTTCCGCGGGCGACATCTCGCCCCACGCGGCAGCGGAGCACACACCCTCCACCTTGCCCAGGCCTGCGGCCGCCGCCGGCTTCCTCCATGACACTTCCCGCGTCGCGCCTCCCCCACCTCGGGGAAATGAAACTCGGGGCTGCCAGGCTGCGGCGGAGGGGTGGGATCCACTGCGTTCTCACTCTACGAAGAGAAATGGCAGCACTCACCCCAGGCGGCAAAGGGGTGTGTAGCCTCCGCCGGCTCGCCGAGGCTCCGCCTCGCCGCTCGCCGCCCCTTTCCCGGCCCGCCTTCCAGGCATCGCGGACTACACTTCCCAGAGGTCTCTGCGGCCCCGCGGGGAGGGCTGTCTTCGATCCCGTTCTCACCAGGAGAGGACTGGCTCTCAGGGATGAAGGCGGGGCTTGCACCAGCCAATTAGCGAGAGGCTCGTTACGGCGGCGGAAGCAGCGGCGCTGGAGTGAGGGGTGGGGGGCAGAGTGCTAGTGCCCCGGCGGCTACTGCGGGTCCGGAGCTTGAGGACGTCGCCCCTACGAGCGGAGGGCGCACGGGAGCGAGCTCGAGGTGGCGCGGCGGCCCCTCGGCGCAGCAATCAGGTAATGGCGGGACGGGCGCCCGGGAGGGGAGGGGTGGAGGCGAGGGGGCGGGGCGGCAAGGCAGGGCTGCAGCGTCCGTCCCGCTGCGCGTCCCCGGGGAAGGGCAGAGGCGCCCCGGCGCGGGCGACTCGGATCCCGGCTCTTTTCGCGAGTTGGGCACGGCGGTTGAGCTGGCGGCAGGGCCCGAGCATCCGGCGGCGGGGAAGGGAGAGACTTCGGGAGGGGTGGGCTGGCCAGGCGTGGGGGCGTGGCAGACCCAGGCCTTGGCAGGGCAGCGGAGCAGCCGGGGGAGTGCGGGCGGGCGGGCGGCCCGGGGAGTTTGGCTCCTGGAGCAGTTTAAAGTGACTCTCCACATCCGGGCCCTGCGCCCGCCGCTTTCAGACCCGGGCCGAGGCGGGGCCTCCCCGCTCCCCGCCTCCCTCGCCAGGAGCTCCCGTCTTCCCCTGCTATTGGCCCAGCCTCGAGGGGTTCGGACTGCCCCGGCGAGGCTGGTGCCTAATTGGCTGTCATTCGGCGGGAGGGTGGGGCGGGCTCAGAACGCGCAGGCCGCTCGGGATTGGTTTCGAGTCTCCAGTGACGCGGCGGGCGCGGGGCCAATGGGCGGGCGGGGGAGGCAGGGGCAGGTTCGGGGGGTGGGGGAGCGGGCTCGGAACGGAGCTGCGGCCGGGCGGCGGGGTGAGTCGGGCGGGCGAGCGGGCCGGCCGGCCGGCCGGGTAGCGGCTGCCCCGGGCGCGCTCCAGCGCGGGTCCTCGCGGCTGCCCCCTAGCCCAGCGCAGGCACGGGCCCCCCGTGGCGCCCCCGGGTCAGCGCGATGGGAGCGGGAGGGGCGGAAGGCGGGCGGAGGCTACAGGTAAAGGGGCACGCTGCCGTCTTACTCAGGGGCTTCGCAGAACGCCTTTCACCCGGGAGGACGAGGCTCCGACACCCCGAGTGTCTGCAAGCTTGTCTCCTCCCTGCTCCTTGGGGGCTCGAGTGAGTGGGGTGGGGTTGGGGTTGCATCGGGAAAGATCCCAGAGCTTGCTCCTGGGAGAAAAGTGGGGGGGGGGCGAATTTAAGGAAGGTAGAGGTCTCGGGTTTCTCTGGCTCAGTCGCGGGGTGAGGGTGTCTGAAAAAGATGAAAAGGAAAACCATAAATGGAGGCCTTTGCAGAAAGCATTCGAAAATTCCTTTGGCATCAGACCTTAACGTATGATTTCTAATGCTTTTTTGGGCTGGACATTTCCTTTCTTATGGCATACTAATTACGGTTCTGTTTATGCTAGTATGAGGTTTGAGTCTTTCAAAAAGACCTGTTATTCCCATAAAACTTTACATATAGATAGATGCGTGTGTGTGTGTGTGTGTGTGTGTGTCTGTCTGTCTGTCTGCCTATCATATGGACGATTCATGATTTCGTGTTTTTCTTTTAAAAATATAGCCATCTGCAAGTATTTTGGAAAATCAGAGTATCCTGCAGCACTGTATAAGCAATGCTATTACTAATTTAACCCATATGTATAAAACCTTCACTCTTTAGATAATGTCTGCATTTCCATTGAGCACAAGTCAATGTCTCCAGTAGATAATGCTGCATTTGCTTTTCCTAGAGAAGATGTCATTGGTACTAAAGATGCTTTTATTACTCAATATTGGCTTTAGTTTCAGAATCTAGTAATAACTATGTGACTATGAATGCAGGTGGAAATGAGTTCTCAACAGTTTCCTCGGTTAGGAACCCCTTCCACTGGGCTGAGCCAGACACCTTCACAGATTGCCAGCAGTGGCTCTGCAGGATTGATAAACCCAGCTGCTACAGGTGAGATGCGTACTGTTCTCTATTACTTTCAGTTTTAAGAATATTGCCAGTTTCTCACTTAAAAGTTAGCAAATTTCTCCTTGGATTCTGGTTAAATAGTAGTTTATTGATTTGAGCAAAGGGTATATTACTATAATTATATAAGGCTTTTTTTTTTGCTTCTGTTTTAACCACTTCACCTACACTAGAGTATGTGTACAGCCTATGGTAAAGTATACCTCTAAGAATTTTTTTAGTGCATTAATAGATTCTCATTTAATTAATTCTCAAAGGTATTGTAATAGTGGCTTGAGGAAGATCAACAGTGTGTAAGGGGGGGTTTTTGCTTCTTAAGAGCTTACTATCTAGGAAAAGAAGTTTTTTTTTTTTTATTGTTGTTGATTTTGAGGTTTTTGTTTGTTTGTTTTTGGTCAGTCATGGGGCCTGAACTCTGGGCCTGGGCACTGTCTCTCAGCTCTTCAGCTCAAGACTAGTATTCTACCATTGAGCTACAGTGCCATTTCTGTTTATGTGGTGCTGAGGAATCGAACCCAGGGCCTCATGCATGTGAGGCAAGCACTCTACCACTGAATCACCTTCCCAGCTTGGAAAAGAAGTTTTTAAAAAGTGTATGTAGGGAGTGGAGCTCTGGTACAACTGGTAGAGTGCTAGTCTTTAGGGGGAAAAAAAAAAACTCCAGGACAGTGCCCAAGCCTTGAGTTCAAGCCCTAGGATGGACACCAAAAAGAAAAAGGAAAACAGGGGTGCTGAGTGCCAGTGGCTCACACTTGTAATCCTAGCTACTCAGAAGGCTGAGATCTAAGGATAACAGTTTAAAGCCAGCCCTGGCAGGAAAGTCAGTGATAATTTTGTCTCTAACCAGCAAAAAGCTGGAAGTGGAGCTGTGGCTCAAGTGGTAGAACACAAGCCTTGAGCATAAAAGCGCAGGGACAGTGCCTAGGCACTGAATTCAAGCCCCTGGACTTGCGCGCGCGTGTGCGTGTGTGTGTATGTGTGTATGCAACTTGCTTCTTTTTTGGAGGGGAGGGGGTTGGTCGTGGTACTTGAACTCTGGGCTTGGGCACTGTCCCTCAGCTCTTCAGCTCAAGGAGAGCTCTCTCCCACTTGAGCCACCGAGCCACTTGCACTTTTCTGGTGGGTAATTGGAGATAAGAGTCTCAAGAACTTTCCTGCCCCAGGCTGGCTTTGAACCAAGACCCTCAAATATCAGCCTCCTGAGTAGCTAGTATTATAGGCGTGAGCCACCAACACTCGGCCTACGACTTGGTTCTTATTCATAGTATCTACTTTGAGTGGTTATCAGTGAGGAACAATTTTGCCTTGGGAATATTTGACAGTGTTTGGAGACATATCCGGTTGTCACAACTAGGGGGTGCTATTGGCATATGACAGGTGAAGGGGATGGCTGCCTTCTTACCCCTCAAAGAATTATCCAGGCCAATGAATCGTGCTGAAACAGAAACTTCAAATGCTGCTTTTCTGTATTAAAAAGATGGCATTGCAAAGTGAAATAAACTCCCTTTTCTGTTTTTTTTTTCCCCCCTTACCACCACTAAGTTCTTGTGTTCCTTATGGTAAACTGTATAACTGTCTAATCATAGTGTAAACTAAGTTTGAGGCATTGTTACTTTTTCTGTGTCTCTAACTCTCTCTGTGTGTCTTTGTTTCTCTCCTCTTTCTCTCTTGGAGATACAGTCTTAATCTGTAACCCAGCCTGACTTTAGCCTTAGCCTCCTGAAATGCTGGGATCACAGGTATATGCAACCATGTTTGACTGTCCTTGTTTTTTATCCATGAGTTGTGGCCCTTGTAAAATATTTTAGCCTCATTTGCTATTGCTTTGCCTACTCCTGAACTTCAGTTTTTGTTACAAATTTATTTAGTTCTTTAGACTTGAAGTTATTTTAAGCTACTTTATGCTTACTGCTCTGAAATATTTACTCCTGTTTTTTGTATGATCAAAAAGTTCCAGTTTTCATGACCCTATGCCTTTGCATATTTTTTCCCTATGCCAAACTTTATTCCTTCCATACTCATTTATTTGGTTAATTTTTATTTTTCCTTGAGAATTGATAGATGTCATCTTCTTGAGAACTCTTTATTGATTCCATCTTCCACAATAGTTCTGATAGTGATTTTCCTAGAATCAGGGCTACTTGAAAGCTAGGGCCATGTGTGTCTCATGCACCTTTGTATGTACAAGACTTAGTATTTGAAAAGCATGGAGTTATGGTCAATAGTTTCTTGTAGAGCCACCTAAGGGTTTGGGCGGGGCTTGAACTCTGGGCCTGGGCATCATCCTCAGCTCTTCAGCTCAAGGCTAGTGATCTACCACTTGACCCACAGTGCCACTTCTGGCTCTTTCTGTTTATGTGGTGCTGGGAATTGAATCCAGGGACTCATGTATGCAAGACAAGCATTCTATCACTGAGCCACCTTCCTAGCCCCTTTCTTTCTTTTTTTATTCCTTAACATATTTTTGCCCATAAACCATGTACATCCTGGAAAATCAGTTAGTATACGGCAGAACAGTTACACACATAAGCTTCTCTTAGGCTCTCATCAGCTGCTTAGGCCCTTCTGTCTGTATTGATAATTTTATATGGTCAAAAAATGTTGGTATAAATATCCAAATGGCCCTTAGCAGAAAAAGGTTTCTTCCCCTAGAAAAGATGTAGTTTCCTAAGTTGAACATTTTTTAACTTTTTTCTTTGCTAGGAGTCAAACTGCTTATTGAAAATAGTGTTACTAGTTGGGTACTGGTGACTCATGTCTAACAAGTCAGGAAAATGAGATCTGAGAATCATGATTCTAGCCAGCCTGGACAGACAAATCTGAAAGACCAAAATGCCAGAAGTGGGGAGGTAGAGTACCAGCCATGAGCAGAAAAAGCTGAATTCAAGCCTCCTTACAGGAACCAAAAAAGAAATGGGGGAGGTGTTAGCAATAATTATCTTCAGATTTCATTGAAAAAGAAATCTTTGACTTATGCCAAAAATGTCTTTTGGCATAAGAAATTTGACTTCTGAAAAGCATGTACATGTGTGTGCATATTGATTTTTAAAATTTTATTCTTATTTTATTTTTGATTTTTTTTTTAAAGAAAATAGAAGTTTTTTTCCTAAGGAGTTAGGTGGCTATGGTTTTTTGGTTTGGGTTTTTGGTTTTTGCTTGAACACAGGGCCTGGGTTCTGTCCCTGAGCTCTTTTCTCAAGACTTAGCACTCCACCACTTTGAGCCACAGGTCCATTTCTGGTTGGTTCTGTTTTTTTTATTGCTCATATTACGAGAGATGATCTGAGGTCCTACGTATGCCAGGATTTCAGGTATAATATATATTCATAGTTAAGTATAGTTAATATTTCAAAATATTTTTTTTCTGTTAAAAATGAACTGAAATAAATGCGGATACCTGGAAGGAAATGATAAGTGAATTCCCAAAGAGTCTAACAGGAAATAATTGATAAAGCCTATTACAAATCAGTATTCCTGGACAAATAGGTTTAGGGAAGAGTTATGAAATTGTGCATTTTCTTTAAAATTTTTACTAGAGGAAAGTATATTTGGAAGAGAGGAGGTTAAAAATCAGTATAAAATTGAAGCAAAACTGGCCTTATTCAGTTATAACATGATGTTGTATACACAAAATATTAAATCTAAAATGCTAGTAGAGCTGGGTGCTGGTACTCACTTCTAGCTACTCTAAAGGCTACTCTGAGAATCAAGATTCAAAGCCAGCCTGAGTAGACAAATCTGAAAAATGATTATCTCCAACTTGCCAGCAAAAAGCTAGAAGTGGAGGCATGACTTAAGTGGTAGAGCACCAGCCTTGATTGGAAAAGGCTAAGCAAGAACACAAGATCCTGAGTTCAGGTCTCAGTACTGAGTAAAATGAATTGAATAAAATGCTTTTAATAAGTTGTAGTATACAAAATCAAAGTATAATTGTAAGTCTACTGGAAAAGAATGAATTACTTAAATGTCATTTATTATTACAAAATAAAAATATCAATGGATTAATTTAACAAAATGAATCCTAGAGTTGGAAGACTGACACATTGCTGAGAGAAATTAAAGGACTAAGAGAGTCTTTGAATTGAAAGCCTCCCTTTGTACAATTACTTAAAAGACAAAAAATAGCATAAATAAATATAAAAACTTGTCCTTCGAAAATACATGTGAATGAGTTGGAGCACAACTTTTAGCATATCACTTCTTCTCAAAGTGATCTATAGAGTAAAAAAATACCCTAGTTTGAGCCCAGAGCCAGTGTTTCAAGCCTATAATCCTAGCTACTCAGGTGGCTGAGATCTGAGGATCATTATAACTTTATTTCAAAACTTGCTACAAAACTATACTAAGATGATACAATGTTGACATAAAGATAGAAATATAGATCAGTAAATATATTAAAAAGAACAAAGTAGAAGATCAAGAAATAGACCCATACATGTATGGTCAATTGGTGTACAAAAGCATTTAAGTGATTCAATAATGAAATGATAAGACACTTCAACAATGATAGTGCTAAACACCAGAATATCCATAGGGGGAAATGAACCATGATCTTTAACTTTCCCATACACAAAAATAGATGCAAAGTGTTTTATAATCCTAAATAAGAACTTTTAGATCTCTAAGATAAAACAGAGAAACTGATGGAAACTTGGGTTAAGTAAGAATTACATAAGACACAAAAAACACTAATTATAAAAAGCAGTTCCTCTTCAAAAGACACCATTTAAAAACAAATCTGTGAAATTGTTTTGGGAAGGTGAACAGGAGGGTAGGAGGAATGATAGAGTGGGTACACTTGATTGGACTGTATTACAAACATGCCTAGAAATATAACAATAAAAAAGACTTTTAAGAAAACTGAAGGAGGAAATGGAACTGTGGCTCAAGTGTTAGAGTGCCAACCTTGAGCAAAAAAGAGCACGGGACCCTGAGTTCAAGCCCAGCACACACAAACACACACACACACACACACACACACACACACCACACATACACACACACACCACACACACACACCACACACAGACTTGCCCAAGCCCAGCACACACAAACAGACAGACACACACACACCACACACACACACACACCACACACACACACACACCACACACAGACTTGCCCCAGTCTTATTTTATAAGCATACCGAATATATAAAGAACTATGACCCTGAGTTCAAGCCCAGCACCAACACACACACACACACAAAACAGACTTGCCCCAGTCTTATTTTATAAACATACTGAATATATAAAGAACTATGATAACTCAACAGTAAAAATATTAACACTCTTAATTAATGGGGAAGGGTACCAGTACTGGGGTTTGAACTCAAGGCCTTGATCTTGCTAGACACTAAGCATCTGTGCCATCCTTCCGGCCCCTTTTGCTTTCATTGTTTTTCATTTGTACCTGTACCAATCCACCTGTTTATGCTTCCCATATAGCTGGGATGACAAGCACATATCACTGTATACAAGTCTTTATTGAAATGGAGTCTTGGGCTGGGAAGGTTGCTCAGTGGTAGAGCGCTTGCCTTGTATGCATAAAGCCCTGGGTTCGATTCCTCAGCACCACATAAGCAGAAAGACAAAAGCCGGAAGTGGCGCTGTGGCTCAAGTGGTAGAGTGCTAGCCTAGAGCTGAAGAGCTGAGGGACAGCGCCCAGGCCCAGAGTTCAGGCCCCACGACCGGACCCCTCTCCCTCCCCCCCCCCCCAAAAAAGAAGAAATGGAGTCTCACAAACTTCTGCTTAGGCTGGCCTCAAACTGTAGTCATCTTGAGTAAACTAGGATTACAAACTAGGATCCCAATTTTTTTTTTTTTTTTTTTTTGTCTATCATGGGGCTTGAACTCGGCTTGGGCGCTGTCCCTGCACTCTTCAGCTCAAGGCAAGCGCTCTACCGCTTGAGCCACAGCACCACTTCTGGTTTTCTAGTGGTTTATTGGAGATAAGTCTCATGAACTTTCCTGCCTGGGCTGCCTTTGAACTGTGATCCTCAGATCTCAGCCTCCTGTGTAGCTAGGTTTACAGGTGTGAGCCACTCGCGCCCGGCAGATCCTAATTGTTTTTAATGAGAAAAATACTTGAATATCTAACTTCATCAGAAAAACTATATGGATGCCAAAGAAGTACATGAAAATGTACTTAACATTTTAAAATCTCAGAGCAATAAAAATTAAAACCACAGTAAGAAATGAGTACCCATCCACTAGAATGACTAAAATTAGACTGACAATATCAGGAGCCTCCATTGGCCCACACCTGTAATCCTAGCTGCTCGGGAGGGAGAGATCTGAAGATCAAGGCTTGAAGCCAGCAACCTAGGCAGACAAATCCAAGAGACTATCTTTTTTCCAACTAACCAGCAAAAAGCATGGAAGTAGAGGTAGAGCACAAGTGGTAGAGCACCAACCTTGATTGAAAAAGCCAAGCAGGAGTGTAAGCCCCTGAGTATAAGCCTTACTACTAGCACTCAAGGGGTAGAGGGAGGGACAACAAGAAGAATTAGCAGCTGGGCTGGGAAGGTGGCTCAGTGGTAGAGAGCTTGCCTTGCATGCATGAGGCCCTGGGTTCGATTCCTCACACCACATAAGCAAAAAGAAAAAAGCCGGAAGTGGCACTGTGGCTCAAGTGGTAGAGCACTAGCCTTGAGCTGAAGAGCTGAGGGACAGCATCCAGGCCCAGGGTTCAGGCCCCACGACCGGACCTCCCCACCCCCAAAAAAAGAAGAATTAGCAGCGATATGAAGTAAATGGAACTGTTGCTGTTGGTGTAATTGCAAGGTGGTCTAGCCACTTTGGGAAATAACTTACTGGATTAGTAGAAAATGCTTATCATGACTATATCATAGTTAACTATATGCTTTTGTGAAAATACCTAATTTTACACAAAATGTTTTTTATATATAAATTTTGCCTTAGTAAAATTGGTTGATTAAAATTTAGTAAAAGAGGGCTAGGAATGTGGCTTGGTAGAGTGCTTGCCTCGCTTACAAGAAGCCCTGTGTTGGATTCCTCAGTACCACATAAACAGAAAAAGCCGCAAGTGACGGTGTTGTTCAAGTGATAGAGAGCTAGTCTTGAGCAAAAGAAGCTCATGGACTGTGCCCAGGCTCTGAGTTCAAGCCTCAGGACTGGCACACACACACAAAAATTAGTAAGAGGAATGATTTGACCAAGGTACATTTAATACATAAATGGTCATGTTAAATTAAAACCCTCTTATATAACTTTAAAGAATGTGAAATTTTTTAATTAAAAAAATGAATCAAAGATGAACATTCACTTTATGAAAGAAGATATATTTGAAGTGATATGGCCACATATAAAGATTTTCCACATTCCTGTCATTGAGGAAATACTAAAGCCACCATGAGATTACCGACATATACCCACTAGCAAGGTTGTATGTCAAGCACTGGTGAGGATGAGGAGCAGCTGGAATTCAAGCACTGCAGGTGGGAACATAAGATGGTAAAACTGCTTTACAAAGATTGGAGTCTACTTAACCAACCTTTGACCTAAGTGTTACCGGAGATCTTTCTTAAAAAGTCATTGAATACTCTTTAACAATTTTATTGTAACTTAATAAGTGATTCTATAAATCAGAATTGTAATTCTGAATGACCTGATAGAAAATGCAATATGTAGCAAAATAGAAAATCCCATTAGTCTTTTACCCGGTATTTCCACTTATATCAACTTTTTCCTAAAGAGATCACGGGACATGAGTTTGGAAATAACCTAAAATAACCACCAATGAAACTGTGGTTTAAAAAGTTACATTGCATCTATGCAGTAGAGTCCTGTATAACCTTTTAAAAATATAATACAGTATATGTATATTCTATATTAGTACTTCCATTCTTACGTTTCCTAAGTATATATACCCAAAAGAAATGTTGTCTGTTTATGTTATAGACTTAATATGAGAATAACTGGTTACATTACTATTTATAGTAGCAAATGATCTCTGTGTGTCTTACCAGTACATTGCATAATTTGTAGCTTATTTACACAAAGGTACCCTATGGCATTGAAAATGAAACTTTATTGCTCCTTGCAGTACAAGGAATAACTAATAAGAGTCCAAGTGGGGCAACAGTGGCTCATGCCTGTAATAGCTGCTCAGGAGGCTGAGATCTGAGGATCGTGGTTCAAAGCCAGTCCCAGCAAGAAAATCTGAGAGACTCTTATCTCCAGTAAACCACCAGAAAACTGGAAGTGGCGCTGTGGCTCAAGTGGTAGAGTGCAAGCCTTGAGCTGAAATGCTGAGGGACAGGGCCCAGGTCCAGAGTTAAAGCCCCACGACCACCACCACCACCAACAAAAAAGAACAGTCTGCAGCAGGGTGTATTTGCTATGAGTGTTTACATAAAGTTTAAAAAAAAAGCCCCACCACAGTAGCATAGAGTTTTACAAGTTAGGCTAGTGGACATATATGAGGAAGAAAGTGGAGTATAGCTGAATTGAAGGTATCCAGAGACCAGGAATGTTTTACTCTCTTGTTTTTGATGTACTGGAGTTTGAACTCAGGACCCTGTTCTTTCTAGATAGGTGCTCTACCACTGAACCATGCCTCCTGCCCTTTTTCACTGATTTTTTTTTTGGGGGGGGGATCCAGTTGTGGGGCCTGAACTCTGGGCCTGGGCACTGTCCCTCAGCTCTTCAGCTCAAGGCTAGTGCTCTACCACTTGAGCTACAGCGCCACTTCCGGCTTTTTTCTTTTTGCTTATGTGGTGCTGAAGAATCGAACCCAGGGCCTCAGGCATGCAAGGCAAGCTCTCTACCACTGAGCCACCTTCCCAGCCCTTTCACTGATTTTTTTGCCAGTCCTCGGGCTTGAACTCAGGGCCTGAACACTGTCCCTGAGCTGCTTTTGTTCAAAGCTAATACTCTACCACTTGAGCCACAGCGCCACTTCTGGCTTTTTTTGTTTATGTGATACTGAGTATATAACTTATTCCAGGGCTTCATGCATGCTAGCCAAGCACTCTACCACTAAGCCACATTCCCAACCCTTCACTGATTGTTTTTAGGGTAGGGTCTCTCTTCCTGCCCAAGCCACAATCAGCTTCCTTTAGGTTTCCCATTCTCACTGGAATCACAGGCGCACACTTTGTTTTTGTCCTGGCTATCCTGGAATTTGATCCTCTCAATCTCAGCCTCCCACTTATTTTGAGATGACAGGCAAAGACTATGTGCCCACCTATGGTTGAAAAGGGGGAAGGAGGGGCTGAGAAGGTGGCTCAGTGGTAGAGTGCTTGCCTTGCAAGCCTGAGGCCCTGGGTTCGATTCCTCAGCACCACATAAACAAAAAGAAAAAAGCCGGAAGTGGCGCTGTGGCTCAAGTGGTAGAGCGCTAGCCTTGAGCTGAAGAGCTGAGGGACAGCGCCCAGGCCCAGAGTTCAGGGCCCACGACTAGACCCCCCCCCCCCAAAAAAAAAAAAAGAAAGAAAAGGGGGAAGGAGAGCTCAAACTTTATTTTGCAGGCTAGCCTCAACCTATAATCCTCCCTTTCTCAGCTAGGGTTATAGATGTGAGCCACTAGTGCCCCAGCTGAATGTTTTTTTAAGCTGGGTGTTGGTGACTCAGCTGTATTGTTTGCCCATTTTGCGGGATAGGTAACACTTGTACACTTATCTGCATGGAGGTAATACTTCAATAAAAAGTAATTAAATAAATCCCTATCCCAAATTAAATAACAAGTATCTGAGGTACTGAAATACTGTTGATACCTTTGGGGCATAGATTTTAGGGTTATGTTTATTTTCCTTATACTTTCCAAATTTAAATTTTCTATGTGAACTCTATGAAAAATAAGAATGTGAATATTATTATGAAAAAAGATAACTAAGTATGAAATCTGGGCATGGTAGTATACATTTGTACCCAGTACTTGGGAGGCTGAGGCAAAAGGATCATTAGTTTGAGAGTAGTAGCCTGGGCTCCATAGCAAGATCCTGTCTCCAACAAATAGGGAAAAAAAGCTGTATGAATTAGTATTTTTACAAACTTATTATGTGAATATTTGTTCCTTGATTTTCTTAATTTTAAAATAGGTCATGCTCTGTGGTAGTCTAAAAGGAATATACAGTGAAAAGTGTTTTTGCCTCTATCCTTCAGTTTTTAAAAATTAAGAACTGTATTAAATAGGTCTTTTTTAATGTCAGGTTTTAAGAGTTGCATTACTGGGGTTGGTGGCACATACCTGTGTACTTGAAAGCTGTAGGAAGATTGTTCTAGGCCAATCTAGCCTACTGGCCTAGCAAGAACCTGTCTCCAAAAATAAAAAAAAGCTTCACAAAGAAATGGTCAGCTCCTCCACTGTGAGCCTTATCTCGAAGTGTCACTATTGTCTGTCTGTGCTGCTACATTAATTAATGTTGGAAACTGTAACATTCTGTTTCCCCCTCATGTCTTCACTAGTCACTGACGAGACTGGGCGAGATGCCGATGTTGGTGCCAGGGAGCACACATCCTCCAGCAGCTCCCTGCCACCCCGGGAAGAGAAACAGGAGCCTGTTGTGGTAAGGCCTTACCCACAGGTGCAGATGCTACCTGCACACCATGCTGTTGCCTCAGCCACACCTGTTGCAGTGACAGCCTCAACAGCACACCTGACACCAGCAGTGCCACTCTCATTTTCTGAGGGACTTATGAAGGTAATGGAGACCTTTACAATTTTACACTGAAATCACAGCTTTTTGGGAGGCAGATATAGGAGGATTGTGGTCTGAGGCCAGCCGAGGCAAAGTTAGAGATTCTCTTTGAAAAACAAACAAAAAACAAAAGAACTATGTGTGTAGGTCATGTGGTAGAGCACGTACTTAGCAAGTGTGAGGTACTGAGTTCAAGTGCCAGACCCAAGGAAGTGTTCACAGTGAACCACAGCTGAAGACTACTAGTACTTATTGCACTTTTAACAGAATCTTAGGCTGTGCCCTAGCCTACGATTCTACTTCATCTTTTTTTTTGTTGGTCATGGGACTTGAACTCTGGGCCTGGCTGCTGTCCCTGGACTCTTCAGCTCAAGGCTAGCACTCTACCACTTGAGCCACAGCACCATTTCTGATTTTCTGGTGGTTAATTGGAGATGAGTCTCACAGACTTACCTGCCTGGGCTGGCTTTGAACTGTGATCCTCAAATCTCAGCCTCCTGAGTAGCTAGGATTACAGGCATGAGCCACTGGCACCCAGCTCATCTTTTCTATTTTGCCTGTTTGTTCAGCTCTTTGTAACTCAGCTTAGCTGTTTTCCATGTCAGTTGGCATGACAGGGTCTTTGATGTTACCCATTCTGATGTTGATCTTGGAGTGACATTCTTCTCCAAGAGATCTCCAAGATAAGAGTGATACATTTGGGGATGTGTGAGCGTGTTACCTGTATGTTATGTTGGAGTTGGGTATCATTACTGGGAGTTCTGTTTGCTTCTGCCCAGAAGAAAGGTCATGGGCTATGAGCTATATGGATAGACTGGGACTTTATTTCTAGTACTGCTTTTTATTATCTGTGGTTCTGAACAAGTCACTTAACTTGGCTTTGGATACTTCCTCCCCTGTAAAATGAAAATGCTAGTACAATAGAAAATCTGTGGTGCTAACAGATAAACCATATAAGGTATATGGTGGCTTACCTGGCACTATCTCGGTTTGATTTGAATAATTTTAACTATAGTGTGAAATGTATCATTAGAACAAGACTATTGATATGTGTTATGTGGTTTTCTATTTGCAGCCGCCCCCAAAGCCCACCATTCCTAGCCGTCCCATTGCTCCTGCTCCACCTTCTACCTTGTCACTTCCCCCCAAGGTTCCAGGGCAGGTCACGGTTACCATGGAAAGTAGCATCCCTCAAGCTTCAGCCATTCCTGTGGCAACAATCAGTGGACAACAGGTTTTTGTTTTTTGTTTTTTCCTCTTATCTGAACTAAGATGCTAGACTATTGATCATTATTTATTGAATTTTAGTAGTACCATAGGCACTGTTCTAAATAAAAATTTAAATGGTCACTGAAGAGCTAGACAGGGAAAGTTAATAGATTTCAAAGAGGAATAGAGAATAAAGCCAGCCTGAATAGTGGTAGCATAGCTGGTATTTACTGAGTGCCTGCTGTATGCCAAGCATTACCTGTCTTACCTTCCATGTGAGACACACATCAAGTTATAACCACCCATGTCCTTGAGTAGTCAGAGTCCAGACTGTCTTTCATTAGTGGAAGGTAACACCAAAGAGTTAAAAGTTGCTACACCACACAGCAGCAGCATTGAGCAGTGCTTCTCTAGGATTTTTTTTTTTTTTGGTCAGTCGTGGGGCTTGAACTCTGGGCCTGAACGCTATCCCTCGGCTCTTCAGCTCAAGGCTAGTGACCACTTGAGCTACAGCGCCACTTCCAGTTTTCTGGTAGTTTATTGGAGATTAGAGTTTCACAGACTTTCCTGCCCGGGCTGGCTTTGAACCGTGATCCTCAGATCTCAGCCTCCTGAGTAGCTAGGATTACAGGCGTGAGCCACCAGCGCCCAGCTCTAGGATTTTTTTTTAGAGGAGAACATACATGTAACTTCTGGAGTACTGGCAGGTTCTTGGACTTATGAATGTTTATATTAAAATCTCTTTATTTTTAAAATTTTTGTTTATTTTAAAATTCTATTCTTTGATATGTATTTGACTCATTAAATGTTTAAAATTATTTAATTGTGTAAAAACTAAGTCCCAGAACACTTTCCCTTTGTTTTCACAAAAAAAAAAAAATCAGCATTCCAAAATCATGCTCTATGCTGTTTGTGTGTTTGTTTGTTTTTTAAATTTTGTTATACTGTTAAATACTGCCAGAAGTCTTGGAACTCCATCTGAGAAGCATTGATATCAGAAATTGGAACATTTAAGGTGTAAACTGAACAAGGGCTAGGGCAATACCTACTACATACTGATACTAACTTAGAAATCTTTGGTAGCATAAAGAATGATGGGTGAAGAGATGTATAAAGGAAATAATGAGAATTGGGGAAAAAATAGCTATTGGCCAGGAAAGAGAAAACAAGTATGAAAGGCCATTGTTGCAAATGAGTTTCTAAAAGTAGAAATTCAACTATGTTATCTTTTACTGAATCTAGCAACTGTGGAAGCCTCCTAAATACTTCTGATAGGCTAGTTGGTATGAGTCATTACACTGTACAGTGGGTGAAAAAGCTAAGCTCTTTTCCTTGGAGTACTCACTATCTAAAAGGAGTAACTTGGGCTGGGAAGGTGGCTTAGTGGTAGAGCGCTTGCCTAGCAATGCATGAGGCCCTGGGTTCGATTCCCCAGCACCACATAAGCAAAAAGAAAAAAAAGCCGGAAGTGGCGCTGTGGCTCAAGTGGTAGAGCGCTAGCCTTGAGCTGAAGAGCTGAGGGACAGCACCCAGGCCGAGTTCAGGCCCCACAACCGGACCCAAAAAAAAAAATAAAAGGAGTAACTTGGTGGTAGAACGTAGCTTAGTTGGTCTCATGTGCACATAGCCTTGAGTTTAATCCCTGGCACCACAAAATAATATTTTTAAATTTAAAAGTGAGCTGGGGGCTGGGAATGTGGCTCAGTGGTAGTATGCTTGCCTAGCATGCATGAAGCCCCGGGTTTTTTCCTCAGTGCCACATAAACAGAAAAAAGCCTGAAGTGGTGCTGTGGCTCAAGTGGAGGAGCACTAGCTTTGAGCCAAAGAAGCTCAGAGACATTGTCCAGGTCCTGAGTTCAAGCCCCATAACAGGCAAAAAAAATCGAGCTGGTCTCTGTAATACTAACTACTTAGATGGCTGAGATTTGAGGATCACAATTCGAAGCCAGCCCAGGCAGGAAAGTCCATGTTACTTATCTCCAATAAACTACCAAAAAAAAAAAAAAAAAAAAAGCCAGAAGTGGAATTGTGGT
Source organism: Dipodomys merriami (assembly GCF_024711535.1). NCBI lineage: Eukaryota > Metazoa > Chordata > Mammalia > Rodentia > Heteromyidae > Dipodomys > Dipodomys merriami. The sequence goes on from NW_027205381.1 coordinate 7,765,326, forward strand.
AGCGCAAGGCTTGAGCAGAAGAAGCTCAGGGACAGCACCCAGGCTCTAAGTTCAAGTGCCAGCACTGGCTCACACACACAAAAATTATAAATGAAAGAAACACTCTGACTTCCTAGAGGTAGTGGCTAAAACCAAACAAGTGAAGATGACATTGTATCTCATTTCTTCTAGGGACATCCCAGTAACCTACATCATATCATGACCACAAATGTACAGATGTCCATAATCCGCAGCAGTGCCCCGGGACCACCTCTTCACATCGGAGCTTCTCATTTACCTCGAGGTAAAAACGGCATGCTGTGTTCACCTTCTGCAAATAGAATGACAGAGAATTAAAGGTTTGGTGACAGAATATATGTAGAGTCAGCTTGTTGAAATTAAAGCATGGTGGGCTGGGAAGGTGGCTCAGTAGCATGCCTTGCGTGCATGAGGCCCTGGGTTCAATTCCTCAGCACCACATATGCAGAAAAAGCTGCAAGTGGCGTTGTGGCTCAAGTGGTAGAGCACTAGCCTTGAGCTGAAGAGCTGAGGGACAGTACCCAGGCCCAGAGTTCAGGCCCCACAACCGGCAAAAAAAAAAAAAAAAAATTAAAGATGGTAAAAATAAGCTTAGACAAAGTTTTTAAACAGTGAGCTTTTTAGAGTTGCATTTGACTAAATGTATTTATGTCAACTTAAAGCTGTATTACCCAAGCTGGTCTCAAACTCTTGATCCTCCTGCCTTAGTCTCAATTGCTGACTGCAATTCAAAGTTCTAGTGTGCTCTAATTTTTTTCTTTATTCCGAGGAACTCCTCGTGGCATTGTTTTAAAAAAGTTTTTTAAATGCTAGGCATAGAATCCAAGACCTTGAAGATGCTAAGTAACATTACCATTGAGCTATACCCCCAGCTCAATACTAAATACTTTCAAAATTTATCAATGTTGCAGATTTTTAACTCATTTCAGTAAGATTAATTTGTTCTTAAAGCTAAATTCAAACAAGCTGTAAGATAGTAAATTTAATAAGTTTTTTCCAGAAATGAATGTACTCTTCTTTTGGAGAGTGTTAGCAAAATCAAGTGAACAAACATCAAACCAGGTTTGCTCAGTCATAGCATAACACACTGTTCCTCAGCTTGGAGTTCACTGGCTCTTCTAGGGGGTCTGTAGCATCAAAACTGTTTTCATGAAAGCACAAAAACTAATTGCCTCTGTCACAGTGTTTATATCTGCCTAGAAGAGCAAAGGCATAGTAGGTAGGGTAAAGAATCACTGTATGCTAATTAAAGTACTCAAGCCTTACCTAGAAGTAGGTGCTGTTTGTTTTGTGTGTCTTATTTGCAAAACAGAAGCCATGGATTATTACACAGCCAAAAGAAAAATGAAATCAAGTCATTTGCAGGAAAACGATGGAATTGGAGATCATCATGTTGAATGAGATAAGCCAAGTTCAAAAAGCCCACCAACATGTTTTGCTCATTTGTGGAAGCTCTGTCTAAAGGACATACATACTCTTTCTTAACCATTTACATTTACACACACACACACACACACACACTGACACACACGATTCTAACTCTGGGACTGCTTAGAGAGATGAAAGCAAGAGGAGAAGGGAGAAAGCTGTAGGGCGAATAATTTTGAAATACATTGCAACTCTATCAAGGGAGCATAATAAAAGCTGTTGATCAATGTGGGGCTGAGAGCAGTGAAAAAGCAATAAAGAGAGCTATTCTGAATAAAACAATATATGTATGTATGAAATACCATGATGAAAATCCTTGGTACATTTAGTACACAAAAAGAAAAGAATGACAGGAAAGTAAGACAGGCTTTGGCAGAGGCATCAGCGAGAAAGGGAGAGCTAACATGGTGAATGAAGATGAATGTGGTTGAAGTAGTTTATTTGCATATATGAAAACAGAACAATGAAACCTGTTGAGATTTCAACAGATTTGTAAGTGGGAAAGGGACACATAGTGAGGCTAGAAATGTCAAAATTAACCTCTTCCTGTGCAACTAATGTATGCTAATAAATGAAAAACAAAAGCAAAACAGTAACTAGTTTCATTTAAGAATGTTCTTTTTTTTTCTGGTCGGTTGTAGGGCCTCAGCTTGGCCTGGGCGCTGTCCGTCAGCTCTTCAGCTCAAGGCTAGAGCTCTACCACTTGAGCCATAGTGCCACTTGTGACTTTTTCTGCCTATGTGGTGCGGAGGAATAGAACCCAAGGCCTCATACATGCAAAGCAAGCACTGTACCACTGAGCCACCTTCCCAGCCTCATTTAAGAATGTTTTTAAAGAAGCTGTAAAATGTTACTAGTCTTACTAAATCTTAACCCTTGAGTACACAATTTTAAGTTTTCCTTGTGACCAAATAGGAAATATATGTAACTTCAACTAGATGCCAACATAATAAATTTTAGAAAGTATTCCTTTTCTAGGAAACACAATTATATCTATTTAAATTGTGAACCCATATGACATACTAATAATTTTTTTTTTCCAGGTGCAGCTGCTGCGGCTGTGATGTCTAGTTCTAAAGTAACCACAGTGCTGAGGCCAACTTCACAGCTGCCCAATGCTGCCACAGCACAACCAGCAGTCCAGCACATCATTCACCAACCAATCCAGGCATGTGAGGCTACAGATATTTGGCCAGCAAAGTTTTTTGCTTTTCTAAAAGTATTTTTATTATCTCTAAGTAGTTGTACAAAGGAATCCCATTCAACAAAGCAGTTTATGAACACAGTGCATCTTGATCAATGTCACTCTTTCAGCATTCTCACCCACCCCTCCCAACTTATCCCTGCCCTCACTTTTCTTAATTTTAGGGTAGATATTGATTTTTATTTATTTATTTATTTTTTTACCATTTAACAAAGCAGTTTATATATACAATGGATCTTGATCTGGGTCATTCCTTCAACCTTTTAATACTACAGCTTTCCCTCTACCTGATACTAGGAGAGTCCATAACTACAATTAATTGAGCTTTCAAAAGTTTGGGGCATTTGAAAGATACACAGTGTCATGTGGTGTACTAGAGTGAGGGAGAGGAGAGCTAGTTAGTTAGGATGTGGTGAATCTGTGGAAATAAGGTTGAGATGTAAAAATGCCATGAGGAGAGTAAGGTTATGAGCAGTGTTTCATGAAGGCTGGGGGAGGTTGGAAAGGGCTTGAAATTCATTTCAGTGAACATTTTCTTAGGAAAATGGACCATGCCATTCAACTCCTTTTTTTTCTACAGTGCTATGGCTCAAGTATATGCTTGCAAATGTTTTATAATGAAGCTATATTCCCAACTTCTCCTAATTTTCTTTTTCATACCAGTCATAGGGCTTGAACTCAGGGCCTAGGCACTGTTTGTGAGCTCTTTTGCTCAAGGCTATTGCTCTACCATTTGAACCACAGCTCCACTTCTGGCTTTTTGATGGTAAATTGAAGGTGGTAAGAGTGTCACTGGTCTTGCCTGCCTGGGCTGGCCTCAAATTTCAATCCTTAGATCTAGCTTCCTGAGTAGCTGGCTTGACCCACTGGCTCCAGCTCCTTCTAATTTTTATTCATCGATCAGTACTATGAATGTATAATGTATTGGAAGGAGATATTGGGTATCTGTAAACTGAGGAATTTTTTTTTTTTTTTTGGGTCCGCTCGTGGGGCCTGAACTCTGGGTATGAGCGCTGTCCCTCAGCTCTTCAGCTCGAGGCTAGCACTCTACCACTTGAGCCACAGTGCCACTTCCAGCTTTTTCTGCTTATGTGGTGCTGAGGAATCGAACCCAGGGCCTCATGCATTCAGTGCAAGCGCTCTACCACTGAGCCACCTTCCCAGCCCTAAACCGAGGATTTTATTTAACTTTTTAAAAAACTTTTTATTGTTATTATACAGGTGATGTACAGAGGAGTTACAGTTATGTAAGTCAGGTGATGAGTACATTTCTTTTTGGACAATTTCACCCTAAACTAACGATTATTCTTTTTTTTGTCAGTTGTGGGCTTGAACTCTAGGCCTGGGCACTGTCCCTCAGCTCAAGGCTAGTGCTCTACCACTTGATCCACAGCACTACTTCCAGTTTTCTGTGTGGTTTATTGGAGATAAGAGTCACGGACTTTCCTGCCTACGCTGGCTTTGAGCCACCATCCTCAGATCTCAGCCTCCTGAGTAGCTAGGATTACAGGTGTGAGCCACCCATGCCCCAGCTTAAACTGAAGATTCTTTAATGTATGGAATGTAGAGTTACTTTGTAGTCATTACAGAGCTATTTTGAGTTTTTCTTTGGTTTTTGTTTTTATTTTTTGTATATCAGTTCTAGAGCTTGAACTCAGGCCCTGGTCACTGTCCTGAGCTTTTTTCTTTTGCTCAGGGCTACTGCTCTACCACTTGAGCCACAGCTTTGTACTTCTGGTTTTTTTTTTTTTTTTTTGGTCCAGTCGTGGGGCCTGAACTCTGGGCCTGGGCGCTGTCCCTCAGCTCTTCAGCTCAAGGCTCGTGCTCTACCACTTGAGCCACAGCGCCACTTCTGGCTTTTTTCTTTTTGCTTATGTGGTGCTGAGGAATCGAACCCAGGGCCTGAGGCATGCAAGGCAAGCGCTGTACCACTGAGCCACCTTCCCAGCCCCTGTACTTCTGGTTTTTTGGTGGTTAATTGGAAGAGATAACAATCTCTTAGATTTTTCTTGCCTGGCCTGGCTTTGAACCATGATCCTCTGATCTCAGCCTCCTAAGTAGTTATGATTACAAGCAATGAGCAACAGCTCCTGGTTTTTTAAACAGTTTTATGATTTAAAAAAATAATCTTTTTTTTTTTTTTTTTCGGTTGTGAGGCCTGAACTCTGGGCCTCAGCTCTTCAGCTCCAGGCTGGTGTTCTACCACTTGAGCCACAGCACCACTTCTGGCTTTTTCTGCTTATGTGGTGCTGAGGAATGGAACCCAGGGCCTCATGCATGCAAGTCAAGCACTCTACCACTGAGCCACCTTCCTAGCCCTTAAAAAATAATCTTTTATGTGAGATACAGGTCAGGATAAGGAATGGCTAAAGATTATTGATTTAATTGCATGTGTCAGGAGTAAATTATTAGTGCTTAGATTATTAAAAGAGTCACAGTGGAGAAGTGCATGAGTCTTCAGGTGGAGCTCATTTTTCAAGTAAGGGTTTGTTTTGGTTTTTTTTTTTGTTGGTGGTGGTAGGGCTTGAGCTCTGGGCTTGCATGCCATCCCTGCACTCTTCAGCTCAAGGTGAGCGCTCTATCGCTTGAGCTACAGCGCCACTTCCAGCTTTCTGGTGGTTTATTGGAGATAAGAGTCTCACGGACTTTCCTGCCCCGGCTGGCTTTGAACCGCAGTCCTCAGATCTCAGCTCCTGAGTAGCTAGGATTACAGGCATGAGCCACCGGCACCCAGTTGGTTTTTTTTTTTTTAATTGTTGTTTAAAAGGTGATGAACAGAACTTTACAGTACATAAATCAGGTAAAGAGTACATTTCTTTTTGAAAAATGTTACCACTTGTCTTGCTCTGTCCCAGTTTAGGTTTCTGTTTTTTTTGTTGTTGTTGTTCTTTTTTTTTGGGTTTCTGTTTTTTTGTTACCAGTACTAGAGCTTGAACTCAGGGCCTTATACTCTGGCTTTACTTTTTTTCTCAAGGCTGATGCTCTACCACATGAACCATGTCTCCACTTCTGGCTTTTTAGCTAGTTAATTGGAGGTAAAGAGTCCACAGACTTTACTGCTTGAACACTTTGAACCATATCCTCAGATCTCAGCCTCCTGGGTAGCTAGGATTACAAGTCTGAGCCACCGCAGTGCTCAGTTAGATGAAGGTTTTATACATAGATATTCTGATACAGGTTAGGGCTGTGTATCTGTATAAAAACCACAGGGAAGAATCTGAGTACCCTGCCATTACTTTTCTTTGAGCACACTGACTCTATTACCAACATAGAATATTGTTACTCTGTTTTTGCCTTTTCCATACTGATTTGGCCTGAGGGCCATCAGCTTTTTTTTTTTTTTTTTTGGTCCTGGGACTTGAACTCTTTGGGCTTGGGCGATGTCCCTGCCTCTTGAGCTCACAGTGAGCGCTGTACTGCTTGAGTCACAGTGCCACTTCTGGTTTTCTAGTGGTTTATTGGAGATAGTCTCACAGACTTTCCTGCCTGGGCTGGCTTTGAATCGTGATCCTCAGATCTCAGCCTCCTGAGTAGCTAGGATTACCGCATGAGCCACTGGCGCCTGGCTTAGGGCCATCAGCTTTACCCATTAGCTTCATGGACTCTCTGTGGAAGGTAATTGATTATGTGGTAGGGTAAAGTGTCTTACGTTGGGCTGGGAAGGTGGCTCAATGGTACAGTGCTTGCCTTCCATGCATGAGGCCTCAGCACCACATAAGCAGAAAAAGCTAGAAGTGTGGCTCAAGTGGTAGATCTAGCCTTAAGCTGAAGAGCTGAGGGACAGCGCCCAGGCCCAGAGTTCAGGCACCACAACCAACAAGCAAAAAAAAAAAGTCTTATTTTGAGAGCCATGGCAAATCATGGGAACTTCAGATATGAAGGATTAAATCTCAGTTCCTACTAAGAGTTAAGACAATATTTTTATTCTAGTCATATTTGAAAAGGAGGAACTTACTACCCAAAGAAAATACAATTTTGTTTTTCATCTTATAACTCTTCCATTTTGATGGTTGCAATAATACTTCCTAAATTCAACTTGCCACCTATTTAGATGTTTTATCTAAACCCTTAACATCAAATCTCATGTTGTACAATGCATGAAATTCTACAGTAGGTTATAAATATACATTCCTTCAGCCATATTCCTTATATGTGAACATCCCAAGATTAGTGGTCATAATAATGTTTGTAACTCACATGACATATATAAGCACTCCCTAAAAAAGCCTCCCATTTAGTGGAAGAGAGAACAAATGAATAAAGTATAGGTATCGTGTTGAATTACTTGGCTTAGGACATGAGAATAGTGTAGATTCTGGTGAAAATTGCCTATACCATTTAGGCTCCTAGATGCTATTGATAAACTTGATTCTGAGGCCTAATAGAGACAGTTCTATTATGTTGAATAAAAATGAAACCTGACTTCAAGGATATGGTGAAGACATTTGCCACATTCATATTCAGTGCTGCTATTCACAATGACCAAGTTGTAGAAACAGCCCAGATGCCCTAAAATGGATAAGGGGATAAAAAAATGTGGTACATATATAAATGGAATTTTACTCATACATTAGAAAGAGTACTATATGTCATTTGCAGGGAAATGGATGGACCACAAACAATTGGAGTTAATTGAAGTAAGCCAGGCTCAGAGAGAAACGGTACATGTTTTTCTCTCATATGTGTAAGCTAGATCTAAAATACACCTAGGCATGATAACATGTAACACACAAACTTATTAAAGATGGTATACTTAGGGGAGGAATTCAATAGCATAACTCCCCTGAAAAACTAATTTATTGAAATGAATGCCAGAAAGTCTAAACATGTTTGGCACGGGGAATGGCAAAGGGAGAGGCACAGGAATAGAGGGAGGAAGAGTAAGCAAATGTCTTTATATTTGATGTACATTATGCTAAAATTGGATGATATAACTTGAGGGTAGAGACAGGAGGAGGAGATGAAAGAGAATGAAGGGAGAGGTGACATTGACCAAGAAGCATTGTACTCATTACCTGATGTATGGAATTGTAACCCCTTTGGACAATGAGTTAATAATAAATAGATTAACTTAGTTAATAAATAGACTAATTAAGAAAATGGAATCTGACTTTAATGTGATTTTCTTCAGTTTACTTGTTTCTTTTGTAGTATTTTGTGACTTTATTTTTCTGGAATTTTTTGGGGGGGAAGTTAGAATCAGTAAGTGCAATAGCTTTGTTATTCATTCCCCTAGCATTTGGCAAAATATTGGCCACAACTTTTAAGTATTTTTGGTCAAGAAAATAGAAATTTTTAGCTGAGCACTGGTAGCTAACAACTAAGCCTAACTATTCAAGAGGCTGAGATCGGATAAGGATCATGGTTCAAAGCCAGCCCAAGCAGGAAAAATCCGTGAGATTCTTATCTCTGATTAACCACCAAAAATCTGGAAATGGAGGTGTGGCTCAAGTGGTAGAGCACTATCCTTGAGCCAAAAATTTAAGGACAGTTCTGAGGCCCTGAGTTCAAGACCCAAGACCAGCACACACACAGAGAAAAGAATTTTTTCATATTCTAACTCTTGGTCTTAGAACAATTTATCTGGAAACATGCTTAGAATGGGGAAGATTTACTGTCATTTGACACAGATATACGCATCAGGAGGTGAAACTTTCCAAGTTTTCCTTTTGGCTATCAGGATCTTTTGCCTTTTATTTTTTTTAAATTAATTTATTTTTTTGGTCGGTCCTGGGGCTTGAACTGTGGGCTTGGGTGTTATCCCTCAGCTCTTCAGCTCACGGTGAGTGCTCTACCATTTGAGCCACAGTACCACTTCCAGTTTTCTGGTGACTAGGATTATAGGTGTGAGCCACCGGCACCCAACTCTGCCTTTTGTTTTAAATTCAATGTTTTCTCTCTTCCTTTTGCAGTCTCGGCCACCTGTGACCACCTCTAGTACAATCCCCCCTGCTGTAGTAGCAACTGTCTCAGCCACCCGAGCCCAATCTCCTGTCATTACAACAACAGCTGCACATGCCACTGACTCTGCACTGAGGTATATTTGTGGGGAAAAGGATGTAGTCATCTTGCTAGCCTCTGTACTCTGCTTTTGGTTGTTGTTTGTTGTTGTTGGTTTGTCCTTCATTCTTTAACTTGGTAGATGTTATAGCATGGTGTTTCTAGATGGTGTGGATAAAGTAGTGAACAAACAAAGCAATTCCTGACATCATAGAAATCCTATTTTTAGGGACTGAGTTAGTATAAGTAAACATACCATTTTGTACATGATTAAAAGTTATTGGAACCAGGTATTGGTGGCTCAATCCTGTAATCCCAGCTACTCAAGAGGCTAAAATCTGAAGACTGAAGTTCAAAGCCAGGTTGGACAAGAAAGTCCATAAGACTTTTTTTTTTGTCGGTCGTGGGGCCTGAACTCTGGGCCTGGGCACTATCCCTCAGCTCTTCAGCTCAAGGCTAGCACTCTACCACCTGAGCCACAGTGCCACTTCCGGCTTTTTTTCTTTTTGCTTATGTGGTGCTGAGGAATCGAACCCAGGGCCTCATGCATGCAAGGCAAGCACTCTACCACTGAGCCACCTTCCCAGCCCAAGACTCTTATCTCCCATTAACCACTAAAAAACCAGAAGTGGAACCTGTGCCTCAAAGTGGTAGAGTGCTAAGGGTAAAAGCACAGAGACAGGGCCCAGGCCCTGAGTTCAATCCCCATGACTAACAAAACAAAAGGATTTGGTGTGATAGATTGGCAGTGTAGGAGTTTATTACTACTGACTTCAAGATGGTTAGGAAGAGCTTTGGTAATAAGAATACATCTGAGCAGAAAACTGTAATGTGTAATAAAGGAGCTATGTGAATATTTAAAAGAAGAGTTTTCTAGGCATCTGAAACAGTTTGTGCAAAAACCCTGAGACAGAAGTATGTTTGCAGCAAGGACAGTAAGAAGGCCAGCAGTGGGAGAATGACAGAGGTCAGGAGATGGCAAGGTCTCCTGATAACCAAAGGCCTATTGAAACAGTTTATGGATTTGGACTTTTCTGGAAGCCTTAGCAGTTTTGAGCAGAGACATGTGATGATCTGAAGTTGTAGGTGATCCACTTGCTTGCTCTGTGGAATACATGTGGAGAGGTAGATTTGGAAGCAGAGGGATTTTTTATTTATGTAGAGGGTATGTAGACAGAGTGAGATGATGACAAAAGTGCAATGACATGGTTAGGTTCTGGATAGATTTTTTTTTTGGGGGGGGTCCGGTCATGGGGCTTGAACTCTGGACCTGGGCACTGTCCCTCAGCTCTTCAGCTCAAGGCTAGCACTCTACCACTTGAGCCACAGCGCCACTTCTGGCTTTTTTCTTTTTGCTTATGTGGTGCTGAGGAATTGAACCCAGGGCCTCAGGCATGCAAGGCAAGCGCTCTACCACTGAGCCACATTCCCAGTCCCATCTGGATAAATTTTGAAGATGGAGTTGAGAAGAATACTGAGTAATTATGTGGGAGTGTGAGAAATAGTTATGTTGGTGCTTATTGACATGGATATAAAAAATAAAAAGTAGGGTTGGGATTTTTATTTTTAATCATTATCAAAGTATCTTTTCCCATATATTGTTAATTATTTTAATCAAAAATGGACCTTGAATTTTGCCAGATGTATATTCAACATTTACTCATATGACAGATACTTACTGTGTACCTTCTATAATCAGAGGGGTATGCTAGTGTGAATTACACAGGCAAAACCCTGATGATCAGATGATTTTTCTACTTAAATCTATATTATGTTAAATTCTTTTTTTTTTTTTTTTTGTCGGTCGTGGGGCTTGAACTCTGGGCCTGGGCACTGTCCCTCAGCTCTTCAGCTCAAGGCAAGTGCTCTACCACTTGAGCTACAGCGCCACTTCCGGTTTTCTGGTGGTTTATTGGAAATAGGAGTCTCACGATCTTTCCTGACCGAGCTGGCTTTGAACCGAGATCCTCATATCTCAGCCTCCTGAGTAGCTAGGATTACAGGCGTGAGCCACCAGCGCCCGGTTTATGTTAAATTCTTAATGTCTAATTTCTTTGGGCTTTGGTGATAGCAAAGGCCAGACCTGGGCCTTGAACTCAGGACCTGGGCACTGTCCCTGAGCTTCTTTTTTTTTTTTGCTTCGGTCATGGGGCCTGAACTCTGGGCCTGGGCACTGTCCCTCAGCTCTTCAGCTCAAGGCTAGCACTCTACCACTTGAGCCAAAGCGCCACTCCGGCTTTTTTCTTTTTGCTTATGTGGTGCTGAAGAATCGAACCCAGGGCCTCAGGCATGCAAGGCAAGCACTCTACCACTGAGCCATCTTCCCAGCCCCTCCCTGAGCTTCTTTTGCTCAAGGATAGCACTCTACTATATGAGCCATAGTGCCACTTCTGGCTATTTCAGTTTCTTTAGTACTGAGGAATTGAACCCAGGGCTTCATGAATGCTAGGCAAGCACTCTCCAGTAAACCACATTCTAAACCATATCTTGGAGATAAATTTCTGTGGAAGAAGTGGAAGAAAAATTTACAGCCTTATCTCCCAGAAATGTATCAGGCTCCAAGTCGTTTTAACAAATTCTCAAAGACCAAATTATCCAAATATAATGAAATTGGTTCAGGGCATACAAAATAGAAGTGAAGTTCCAGAAAAATTTTAAGTGAGAAATCTGACTCATTCTGCTAGTTTTTGTTTTTTGTTTTGCTTTAAATAATGTCAGATTTTGTGCTTTTTATCTTTTTTTTTTTTTTTTTTTTTTTGGGTTCGGTCGTGGGGCCTGAACTCTGGGCCTGGGCACTGTCCCTCAGCTCTTCAGCTCAAGGCTAGTGCTCTACCACTTGAGCCACAGTGCCACTTCCGGCTTTTTTCCTTTTTTGCTTATGTGGTGCTGAGGAATCGAACCCAGGGCCTCAGGCATGCAAGGCAAGTGCTCTACCACTGAGCCAACTTCCCAGCCCGATTTTGTGTTTTTTAAAGTCATAGCTTGGATGATGAAATTTTCATACTCTTCAAAGAGGAATTACCTTTTTTTTTTCCAGTTCTAGGGAACCAGATCTAGTACCCCACACATGCTAAGCATGCACACTATTGCTGAACCATATCATCAGCCCCAAAAAGGCCTTTGTTGAAGGAGTGACAAATTGAGTTTTCACATCTTTTGCATCAATTCCAAGATACTGTTATAAGTCACAGTTTGGTTGATACAATTGTGTTTCTATATTTTTTCCTTGAGTATGTTGTATATTTCTCCCTGTCTCCTGGAGCTGGGTGATGGTGTAGTCTGAAGCTAAGCCTGTTTTATTATCTAACCTCTAAAAGACCTCGATTTTTTTTTTGTTTGTTTGAGTGTCCAACATTATGTTTTTAACTTTAACAAATTTACTAGGACTATTGTAGTGACTATTATTTATAGTTGTTTGGGAACATATTAAATACCTTCTCAGAATTTAGCATAAAACTATATAAAAAAGCCAGGCGCCGGTGGCTCACGCCTGTAATCCTAGCTACTCAGGAGGCTGAGATCTGAGGATCGAGGGTCAAAGCTAGCCCGGGCAGGAGAGTCCATGAAACTTTTTTTTTTTTCATTTTTTAAAAGAATTTATTGTTATTATAAAGGTGATATATACAGAATGGTTACAGTTACATAAGTCAGGTAAAGAGTACATTTCTTTTTGGACACTCTAACCCCTTTTCTTGCTTTCTCCTAGTTTTTTTTATTTTTATTTATTTATTAAAATTTTTTTTTATTGTGAAAATATTGTACAGAGGGGTTACAATTATATGGACAAGATAGTGAGTACATTTCTTATCAAGCATTGTAGCCTCCTCCTTTGTTTACCCTTCCCATCCCTTCCCATCCTCTCTCCCCCACCCAATCCTCCCCCCCCCCCAAGTTGTAAAGTTCGTTTTTGACATAACGACTTGTACATCTCATTGTTGCAACAGGTCCACCTGTATCCTTATTTAAACGACTTGTTTTTCCCCTTCCCCTCCACAAATTATACCGACATCAAATACAGTGAAAGCAGGGGTTATACTGTGGGGGAGGGACATACAAAGCAACAAAGAAATAATCTTATAATTGCGTTAGAAACAAATGCATGAGAGAAAAAAAAACATTTAAAATACATATCTTAGGGTTCATTTTCCTAACATCACCTTATCTGACCTTTTCTGCTTGACTCATATATATACTAGATATTGCAAATAAGGGAAATCATGGGACCTATGTTTCTTTGGGCTTGGCTTATTTCACTTAATATAATTTTTTCCAAGTCTTTCCATTTCCTAACAAATGGGGCAATGTCATTCTTTCTGATGGAGGCATAGAATTCCATTGTGTATATATACCACATTTTCTTGATCCATTCATCTACTGAGGGGCATCTGGGTTGGTTCCAGATCTTAGCTATGGTAAATAATGCTGCAATAAACATAGTTGTGCTGGTAGCTTTAGTATGGTCTTGTTTGTAAACATTTGGGTAAATGCCCAAAAGTGGGACTGCTGGGTCATAGGGGAGCTCTATGTGGAGTCTTTTCAGGAACCTCCATACTACTTTCCAAAGTGGTTGAACAAGTTTACACTCCCAACAATGAACTAAGATTCCCTTCTGTCCACATCCCCTCCAGCATCTGTTGTTATTAGAGTTCTTGATTTTTGCCATTCTAACTGGAGTGAGGTGGTATCTCAATGTTGTTTTGATTTGCATTTCTTTTATGGCTAGGGAGGTTGAGCATTTCTTCATGTGTCTATTGGCCATCCTTCTTTCTTCTTCAAAGAAGTTTCTCTTTAAGTCATTAACCCACTTATTTATTGGGCAGTTGTTTTTTTGGAGATTTGTTGTTGGGGGATTTAATTTTTTGAGTTCTAAGTTTATTTTAGATATGAGACCCTTGTCCGTTGTATGGCTAGTGAAGATCTTCTCCCAATCCGTGGGCTTTCTATTGATCTTGCTAGCTATGTCCTTTGCCATGCAGAAGCTCTGCAACCAAAGTCCAGGACCAGATGGTTTTACAGCGGAATTCTACAAGGCCTTAAAACTGAGCTTACACCAATACTCCTCCAACTCTTCAATGAAATTGAAGGAGAAAGTTCACTACCGAACACATTCTATGAAGCCATCATAACCCTCATCCCAAAACCAGGCAGGGACTCATCAAAGAAAGAGAACTATAGACCCATTTCTTTGATGAACATTGATGCAAAACTTCTCAACAAAATTTTGGCCAATCGACTTCAACAATTCATCCAAAAAATCATACACCATGATCAAACAGGATTCATTTCAGAGATGCAAAGCTGGTTCAATATTTGCAAATCAATTAATTTTTTTTTTTTTTTTTTTTTTATTTCCAGTCGTGGGGCCTGAACTCTGGGCCTGGGCACTGTCCCTCAGCTCTTCAGCTCAAGGCTAGCGTTCTACCACTTGAGCCACAGCGCCACTTCCGGCTTTTTTCTTTTTGCTTATGTGGTGCTGAGGAATCGAACCCAGGGCCTTGAGCATGCAAGGCAAGCGCTCTACCACTGAGCCACCTTCCCAGCCCTCAATTAATATTATTCATCACATCAACAGGAGCAAGGATAAGAACCACATGGTTATCTCAATAGATGCAGAAAAAGCATTCGAGTCCATGAAACTCTTATCTCCAATAAACAACCAGAAAACCGGAAGTGGCACTGTAGCTCAAGTGCTAGCCTTGAGCTGAAGAGCTGAGGGACAGCACTCAGGCCTAGAGGTCAAGCCCCATGACCAACAACAAAAAAAAAAACCAAAAAAGTATATAAAACATTTTCTTCAGTTTTTTTCTTGAAATCTTCCTTTATATATTCGCTCAATTCTATTTTACTGAGTGGGAATGTCCAATTATATGTATGTTGTGTCTTTTCACTTGACTTCCTTATCTCTTAAAAGGTTTTTTTCTCTTTAGATTTTGCTCATGATCCTTTCCAACTCTTACTGATTTATTTTATGTTTTGGGATGGAATCTTGCTAAGTTGCCCAAGTTAAGACTCCTGGACTCAAAACCAAGTAACTGGGAGCATGCTTTGACTCCTTTTTGTCTGTGTTCAGCATTGTCTCACCATGTTCACCTTAATTTTGCTTTTATTCCTGAAATAGCTGAACAGTTGTCTCTTATTTCTGTCGAGCTCTGCTTATTTATTTCATCCTTCACATCTTTGTACTGTATTTTCACTTCATAGATAGTTAAGTTTTAAAATTCATGACATAATTTTCAACTACCCAAAGAAAGCACTTAGAGTGTGTCCCTAGTTTCTTTCTACCTCTTTTGCTTCTTTTATTTTCTTTAGATAGATTGTGTTCTGGTTCTCTTCTGAGTTACCATCTTGACTAAATTTTCTTTACTTTGAATCCTTTATTTGTAATTAGTTCTTGGCATAGCTTGGGCTATATACTGGATAAGAAGAATTTTTTTAAAGACCCTATGTCCTGTTAGATTGTTGTTGGCCACTACTTCTCTCCTACCAGTGAAAATAGACCACTCAGATGGTGAAACCTCAGTTGGATGCTTGTGCTCATAATCTTTGGGAGAAAGTTGTCAGAGGCCAGCTGAGACAAAAAGTTCATGAGACCTCCACCTCAACCAGTAGCTAGACACAGTGGGGCATACCTGTTATCCCAAATACATGATAGACTGGGATCAGGAATACCACAGTTCTGTTCTAGCCCTGGAACAAGTTTTGAGGGACCCCATCTCAGTAGAGAAACAGCTGGGTACACACTGCATAACTGTTACCCTAAAAGTGGGGGAAACCTTAAATAGTACCATCATGGTCCAGAATGGACTGAGCATAAATTGTGGCCCTATTTCAATAATGACTACAGCAAAAAGGGATGAAGATGTGGTTCAAGTAGTAGAATGTATGTCTAGCAGGGACAAGGCTCTGAATTCCACAAAAGCTAAAAATAAAAAAATGCTCTCTCATTCCTGGGTTGTAGTACACACTGTGTTTCCACTTACCCTTTGTCTGTGATTCCTGCCTCATTCTTGTGGCCTTTGCTTCATAACCTTTGTAACCTATCCAGATTCTGCTTTATTACTGCCTCTTGTTCCTCCTGTTCCCTTGCTAGGTGTGGTGCTTCATGTCTGTAGTTCTAATACTCAGGAGGTTGAAGTAGGATGCCTATTTAAGATCCAGAGAGTCTATATTGTGAGACTTTTTCACAAAACAAAACAAGCAAGCTTTCTTATAGACTTGTGAATTTTTTTTCTTGCACTAAAAATCTTGTTTTTTAAAGAAAAATTAGCATAACCACTTTCACCTTTTTTTAATCATATAAAAATACAAAAAAGCGTCACATGTCCACTTGTCATAAATTAACCCTTTACTTTCTAATTTTCTATATATCATTACTAATAATTCTATCAGAGTGAGAAGGTCACGTGAAGTGGATTTTTTTTCCCTAAGGGATATTTAGTAACCTTTTGTTTTTTTCATTTACATTCACATGGTTTCAAAATATGAAAATGTAAGAAGGTACTTAGTAAGTAGTATCACTCTGTTCTCTGTCCCCTCTCAGTATCAGTTTCTTAGATTCTACTCCCTTTGCTTTGTAAGGCAACATACTGTTGGTTTTTTGGCTATCCTCTCACTGTTTCTTTATTACAATTTATTAGATAATGAGAGTTGCTGAATTTGTTTTACAAAGTCAAAGCTGCATAAAAAGATGGCCTTGTGTATCTTTCTGTCCCCTCCCAAGTTTTGCCATCTGCTCTTGGGAGGTCACCGTTCTTTGCTTGTCACTTTTGCAAAAATGCAATTACATCTTTTTTCCTATTTTCTCTTTTTTTTTTTCTTTATTGGTCATGGGGCTTGAACTCAGGGTTTGGGCTCTGTACTTGAGCTCTTTTGCTCAAGGCTACCACTCTACCACTTTGACACATAGCTCCACTTCTGGTTTTCTGGTGGGGTTAATTGGAGAAAAGAGTCTCATGAATTTTCCTTCCTGGGCTGGCTGTGAACCGCAATTTTCAGATCTCAGCCTTCTCAGCTAGGATTACAGGCGTGAGCCACCAGTGCCTGGCCTCTTTCCTCTTCTTTCTTGCAAAAAATGTAATATACGGGCTGGGAAGGTGGCTCAGTGGTAGAGCGCTTGCCTTGCATGCCTGAGGCCCTGGGTTCGATTCCTCAGTACCACATAAGCAAAAAAAGAAAAAAGCCAGAAGTGGCGCTGTGGCGCAAGTGGTAGAGCTCTAGCCTTGAGCTGAAGAGCTGAGGGACAGCGTCCAGGCCCAGAGTTAAGGCCCCACGACCGGACCCCCCCCCAAAAAAAAATGTAGTATACTATGTACATTGCTTTGTTCCTTGCATTCTTCTGTGACAGTATTTTCTGGTGATGACTCCAGATCAGTACATAATGCTTCTAGTCTTCTATTTTGGCTGCATTATGATGGGCTGATGGGCATTTTTGTTATTGCTATTGTTTGTGTTGTTGTCACACATGGCTTAACAGTGGGGTCATGTTGTAAGAAACTCATTGTTAGACAATTTCATCATTGTTTGGGCATTATAGAGTATGCTTACACAAACCTAGATGTTAGAACCACTGCATGTGGTCTCAATACAGTAGAAATACAGTAAACATCAGACAGATATATGAGGTTGCTGTCAATACAAAATGATGTATCTGCTTTACAGTACACCTTATTCTAGTAGTAGGCATACACTCTAGAAAAATAAAACAGTACAATACATAAAGCAATGGTAATTATTAATTGTCATCAAGTATATGTATGTACTGATAATTTTGTGCATCTGGATTGAACCCAGGACCTTGCACACACATTAGATAAGCTCCACCACTTGGCTGTGGCCCCAACTCCCTTCCAGATTCACATGCATCCAAAATAGAATAGCACAACAAGGCATGTAATAAGTTACTCTGTCCTTTGTCCTCCGTCTACCACATTCTTGTGTTTCTGTTCCTTTGCCCTTTTTTCTTCCAGTTTAATTTCCAGCTCTCTCAGATGATGGTTTTCTTCAGTAATTAGGGACTTATTTCTTTCCATGGGGAAGTCCTTCCTTCCACTTTGGAAGTCTTGGGGCAGCACCAGCAGGTCTAAATTAGGGTAGGACTGTTCTGTTTTGAAGTATCACAGGATTCATTCCTGACCATCTGGCTGTGACTGGCACAACTCATTCAGGAACATCATTTCAAACAGCTTGGTAAGCAGATAGGCAAGCATCAAAGTTGTTCACTTTGGAAATGTCCCTAACAACTATGGCCTTTACTGTATTTCAAGTGATTTTTGTTTTGTTTTAATGCTGCACTAGTTCTCCCAGGTTTAAATTCCAAACTTTGCACATGCTTGTCATGTGCTCTGCCACTGAACTCAGATTGCTGCTTTTATGCGATTGGATCTAGTCATTCATCCCAGGCTGCCCTCAAACTCATGATCCTCTTGCATCAGCCTCCCAAGTGCTGTGATTACAGGTATGCCCCTCAGTAATGGGCTATAATTTCTCCATAGCCTTGTCCTCAGGTATACACTTTGGATACAGCTGCCTTGTTACAAATAGGCTGCACATAGCTTCACTGCTTTTTTTTTTTTTGTCTAGTCCTGGGCTTGAACTCAGAGCCTGGGTGCTACCCCAGAGCTTCTTTTGCTCAAAGCTAGTGCTCTACCACTTGAGTCACAACGCCACTTCCAGCTTTTTCTGAGTAGTTTATTGGAAGTAAGAGTCTCACGGACTTTCTTGCCTGGGCTGGCTTCAAACCAGGATCCTCAAATCTCAGCTAGGATTACAGGTTTGAACCATTAGCACCCAGCCCTCACTTTTGATATATCATTGTTCCTTTTTTTTTTTCCTCTGATACTGGGCCTTAAACTCAGTGGCCTCACACTTGTTCAGCTTGCTTCTTCATTGTTGCTACTCTACCAGTTGAGACACATCTCCAGCTTGGTTTTTGCTGGTTAATTGGAAATGGAGTCTCAAAGACTTTCTGCTTAGGTGAATTTGAATTATAGTCCTCTACATATCAGCTTCCTGAGTATCTTAGAGTCTTTGTGGGGGTTTTTGTGGGGGTTTTGGTGGGGGAGGGTTTCCCCCAATTTTTCTTCCATCTTAGAAGTGAGAGTCCAAGAGACCTCTTTGCTTCTTTGAGACCTTTGGCTATATAGCCTAGGCTGACCTTGAGCTTCACCATCCTTCTGCCTCATCTTCCTGAGTTATTGGGATTATAGGTATGTACCATCATATCTGGCTTTATTTTCTGTCTTTTAAGGTCACCTATTCAAACTATTTCTGTATACCTATTGTATTTGCAGTTTCTCACTACAAATACAATCGGATTCAAATGCAGGTCTTATTTTTATCCTTTTTAAGCTCTAAGAATGTTCAGTCTCTATCCTGCTTTACTTTGCATAATGTTGAAAACATTTCATTTGGACACATTAGGTTCCATTCTTTTGGTAGACTATGTCAAGCCCTTTTAAAACACATTTGAAGTGTTTTCAGCCCTTTACTATAGCAGGTGAACAACCATGTGTTAATGTCCTGCTACATATATGCAAGACTATAACAGATTCCCAAATTTGGTCAAAAGAACTGTTATCTAATTGTAGTTTTCACATCTGCCATCTAATTGCCTACCTGTGGGTTTATACCAGTCTATATTCCCTTTACATTTTCTCTTATTTATCTATGCATGTATTTATTTATTTATTTATTGCCAATCCTGGGGCTTGAACTCTGGGCTCTGTCTCTGAGCCTCTCTGTGCTCAAGGCTAGTATTCTATCACTTGAGCCACAGCACCACTTCCAGCTTTTTCTGTTATTTGGTATTGAGGAATAGAACCCAGGGCTTCATGCATGCTAGGCAAGCACTCTACAACTAAGCCACATTCCCAGCCTCTCCCTTTATATTTAAAAGATCTGATAGGTGAACAATATCTCTGCATTTTAAATATTGCTTCTTTCTGATTTTATTTTCATTTTGGTTTTTGAGATAGGGTCTCACTATATAGTCCATGTTGGCTCAAACTCAGAAACTTAGAGCCATTTGTGGCCCCTGCTGTAATTCTAGCTACTCAGGAGGCTAAGATCTGAGGACCACAGTTCAAAGCTAGCTTAGACAAGAAGGTCCACGAGACTCTTACCTTTAGATAACCACCGAAGGAGGACGCTACAATGCTTGATAAGAAATATACTTATTATCTTGCTCATGTAATTGTAACCCCTCTGTACAGTATTTTCACAATAAAAAAAAAGAAATAGATAACCACCAAAAAGCCCAAAGTGGAGGTATGGCTCAAGTGATAGAGCACTTGCCTTGAGCAAAAAAGCTTAGGAACACCACTCAGACTCTTAGTTCAAGTCCCAGGTTTGGTAAAACCCTACGTCACTTCCCAAGTGCTGGGATTATAGGCTTGTGCCCCTGCATTCATCTGTGTTTCTCTTTTTAAACATGTGAGAGTGAGCTTGTAGCATGCATATGTAGTACTGGCTATTTGGGATCCTAAGTCAGGAGTTTCTTTTAAAACCAGCCTGGGCAACATAGTGAGACCTTGTTCAAAAAAAAAAAGGAGAGGGGCTGGGAAGGTGGCTCAGTGGTAGAGCACTTGCCTAACATGCATGAGGCCCTGGGTTCGATTCCTCAGTACCACAAGCAAAAAGAAAAAAGCCAGAAGTGGCACTGTGGCTTGGTAGAGCGCTGGCCTTGAGCTGAAGAGCTGAGGGACAATGCCCAGGCCCAGAGTTCAGGCCCCACAACCGGGCCCCCCAAAAAAATAAAAAAAAGGAGAGCCAGGTGTTGGTGGCTCAGTCCTGTAATCCTAGCTACTAAGGAGGCTGAGATCTGAGGATCACCGTTCAAAGCCAGCCCAGTCAGGAAAGCCCGTGAGACTCTTCAATAAACCACTCAGAAAACTGGAAGGACATTGTGGCTCAAGTAGTAGAGTGCTAGCCTTGAGCTGAAGAGCTGAGGGACACCCAGGCCTAGAGTTCAGGCCCCACAACCTACCAAAAAAAAAGGAGAATATATTTCCTTCCCTTTATCTATTTTGCATGTATGTTTTGCCAAGGAGGAGGTTTTCTTGTTTGTTCATGTGATCAAGTTTATCAATGTTATCTTTCAAAACTTTTGAATTTAGGAAGCTTTATTTGTTTTCTTCCCTGAGGCTGAAACTCAGGCATTATAACGTTGAAGTATCTTCCCATACCCAAACGCTTTTGATAGTTAGAAAAAGTTCTCCCCTACTTCAAGGTTACCAAAGACTCCGTCTTTGTTTCATGTACATTTTTAGTCACCTTAAGGCTTTGAGTCTTTCAGTAGATTTTTCCTGGTGGGCAGTGTATTTTTTCCAAATGACTATATAATCTTCCTAAAACTTTTTTTTCCCTTGAAACAGTCTGTATGTTGCTCAGACTGGTCTCAAACTCTTGAGCTCAAGTGATCTACCTTAGCCTCTCCAGTAGTGGGAAATGCAAGCATATGCAAGTACACTTGGCTCCCAACACCATTTATTGAGTAGTTAATTTTTACTTCTAATTTGAGAAGACAGCTTATTGTGTTGTTAAGTCTTTTTGTCACTGTTGTACTTTCTTTAGCTTGCTCAGTTAATTTGGCTCACTGGTTTGGTATCCCTTTTAATCATCAGTTAATCATAATTTTTTGTTTTTGTCAGTCGTGGGGCTTAAACTCTGGGCCTGGGCGCTGTCCCTCAGCTCTTTAGCTTAAGGCTAGCACTACACTATAACTCGAGCCACAGCGCCACTTCCGGTTTTCTGATGGTTTATTGGAGATAAGAGTCTCATGGACTTTCCTGCCCAGGCTGGCTTTGAGCTGTGATCCTCAGATCTCAGTCTCCTGAGTAGCTAGGATTATAGGCATGAGCCACCAATCATAATTTTAAATTCATAACCCTTTCAGAATGTTCTTCCATCTGATAAGAAATGATGTAAAATTAGGGGGAAAGGGTTGGGAATGTGGCTCAGTCGTAGAGTGCTTGCATAGCATGCATGAAGCCCTGGGTTCTATTCCTCAGTACTATATTAACAGAAAAACCCAGAAGTGGCACTGCAGATCAAGTGGTAGAGTGCTAGCCTTGAGCAAAAGAATCTCAGGGTGGAACTAGAACAAATCATGTTTAGCGAAATAAGCCAAGATCAGAGAGACAAATGGCACATGCTCACCTGATATGTGGATGTTAAATTCAAAACACAGCAAGATGGGCTGGGAAGGTGGCTCAGTGGTAGAGTGCTTGCCTAGCATGCAAGAGGCCCTGGGCTCTATTCCTCAGCACCACATAAGCAGAAAAGGCTAGGAGTGGTGCTGTGGCTTAAGTAGTAGTGCACTAGACTTGAGCTGAAGAGCTGAGGGACAGTGCCCAGGCCCACAGTTCAGGTATCACAACCAGGGGAAAAAAAAAAAAAACAAATGCAGTAATATATGACAAAGAAAACAGGACTCAAGAAATGACCTCTTCTTAATTTGTCATATTGTTTTTAGATGACTCTATGTTCTTGGCATATGGATATACATGTACATATCTGAGGGAAGCTAGGAGGAAGGCACAGAGTCAGAAGGAAACAGGTGATAAAATACAGCAGAGGGTCCATCAGCTGCACTGGACATTGATGAAAGTAAACTAAGTAAACTCAAGGGCAGCGATGGGAGGGAGGGAATGAGAGAGAAAGAGGGAACAGCTTACATTAAGCAAAAGAAAAGAAATGTACGTATCACCCAATTTGGAAGAAATAGTTGTATTGTCAAAGTTTGTAAAGTTCACAAGCTTTATAGATCATGATAATGACAATTCACTTTGTGAAGGTTAAAATGTATTTGTGACTTTAACTAAATAAATATCACTATCCCACAATATTGTGAAATTTATATAATCACTTAATCTTAATAAAGACATTAAAAAAAAAAAAAGAAGGTCAGGGACAGTGCCCAGGACTGGCAAAAAAGAAAAATTAAGGAGAATGTCAGTCCTTCTAGGGTTCAGTTAGTTGCTCATAATGGTGGTTGTCCGTAATTTTCTCTTCGGGAACTTGTCAAAACTCATAATGTGAGAATTTTATTGTATATCTTCAGATTTTTCTAGAGCGACATATACAATGTTTACTCAAAGTCATTTTGTAGTGTAGGGGAGTGTGTAGCACAGTGGTAGAGGACTGGCATAGTGTGTGTGAAGCCCTGGATTGCATCCTTGGTTCTGGGAGGGGAGGGGAATCATATTGGAGTTGTTTGCAGTACTAGGGATGGAAATCATGTCTTTTTTTTTGGGGGGGGGGTCCGGTTGTGGGGCCTGGGCGCTGTCCCTCAGCTCTTCAGCTCAAGGCTTGCGCTCTACCACTTGAGCCACAGCGCCACTTCCGGCTTTTTGCTTATGTGGTGCTGAGGAATCGAACCCAGAGCCTCTGGCATGCAAGGCAAGCACTCTACCACTGAGCCACCTTCCCAGCCCGGAAATCATGTTTTTAGGCCATGCCCCCCAATTCTGTTATAGCATGTTGATTAGCTGTATCTTGACTAATAATTTATTCAGTTTGTAGTACACATTGATATTTTCAAAAAGACTTGGCAATTTCAGGAGAGAGATTCAATGAGTCAGTTATTTAATGGTAGAATTGAAAAGCAAGCAATGCATTAGCTGTGGACTTCACAGGCCCATGAAAAATAAAATATATATTACAGTTATCTAGCACAAGATAGTAAATGACCTTGGTTGCCTGCATTGTGTACAACTTATGAATCACAAAATATCTTTTTTGTCTTTTCAGTCGGCCTACTTTGTCTATCCAGCATCCACCATCTGCAGCAATTAGTATTCAGCGTCCTGCCCAGGCACGAGATGTGACCACACGAATCACTCTCCCCTCTCACCCTGCATTAGGGACACCAAAACAGCAGCTTCATACTATGGCTCAGGTAAAACAAGAGGTGAAGAACAACTTGTGTGTGTGATAGAGTAATGCAGAACTGCACATAGCTTACTGAAGCCTTGTCCATGTTCATTGATGGTCACTTTTAGACTGGGTAGAGTAGGTCGGGTTCTGGTTGTAACTCTGCACAAGGTTCCCTTCGCAGAAAACCAATTCCAGTACTGTCACCCAAGTGGCTGCAGCAACCATGCACTGTTCACTGAGGCAATGGCCGTATGCATTGATGATGGAGCGGGCCGGGTTCTGGTGGTAACTGCATGGGGTTCCCTTCACAGAAAACCATCTTCAGCACGGGCACACCAGTGGCTGCGGCAACCGTGGCGCCTATTTTGGCAACCAACACCCTTCCTTCAGCAACCACAGCTGGTAAGTCAGTGGCCCTGCTCTTCCTACCAGGAGAAAAGGAAGTGTAAGTGGTGAGCTAATTTCTCATCCTACCTTCAGAGAAAACAAGCTAGACAAATTCTTTTTTAAAGAGCTTTCATAAGGATCTTTATAATGTGAAATGTATGTAAAGACCATTGCTAAGGAATTTCTTTCTTCTTCTTTTCAGGATCTGTGTCACACACACAAGCTCCTACCAGCACAATTGTTACCATGACGATGCCCTCCCATTCGTCCCACGCTACTGCTGTGACCACCTCAAACATCCCAGTTGGTAAGTGTTGTGTGCCTTCATACAGAAATCTATGAGGAAATTTTCAGCCTGGGTGATCAGGCCTTCACAACAAAGGCTTTGGTTTTTAATATTTTCATACAGATTTGATACTGATGGTAGGGGAAAAAGAGGGTAATGGTTTTCTTCTAAGTACTCAGTAATTGAATGTTTACTGAGTTTTTTTACTTCCCTACTCGTTAAGCCACCCCTTCTATGTGAACTTATTTAGGAATAAAATACATATACTAACAGAAAAAAAGATAAAGGAAAAATAAGAACTTGCATACTTTGTTTTAGGAAAATAGATGATGGAGGAAAATCTCTAGGTGGAATAGTAGGAAAAGCACTAAGTGGGTGTTGGCCACCTTCCATTCCCATTTGAGTGCTATTCCAAGGGCTCATGACCACTCATTTCTTTTGAGTTCTGTTTAACTCTCCTTCCACCCAGTCCCCAGCAGAGCTAAGGACTGAACTGGGGGCCTTGAATTTACCAAATCCCCAACCACCTATTTATTCCCTTTTTAAAGTAGTGGATACTTTGAATATATGAAATAAAATCTCTTGCTGGGCATGGTGGCACACCTCTGTTATCCCAGCACTTGGAAGACATAGGCAGGAGGATCTTGAATTTGAGGGCAGCCTGGACTACATAGTGAGACCTTATCTCAAAAACAAAACATTTCTTTATAAGTTTGTGACAGCCAAACCAAGAACAAAGAATGAGTTATTTTTCTGAAAGGCCAGATAATGAGTTAGGCTTTGAAAACTACAAAGCTCTGTGTCACAACTTCTTGATTCTGCTTTTATATCATGAGAGCAGCCACACACCTGTTTATAAGCATCTGTATGAGCAAAGGATGTGATTGCCATCCAGAAGACATTACTTGTGAACATAGTAATTTGAGTTTTATATCATTTTCATCTATCAGGAAATACTGTTTGGATTTCTTTTCTCCCAACCATTTAAAAATGGAAATAAGTCCAATATTAGCTCACAAGCCATTCAGAAAATGACAGCAAGATGGACTTGGCCTATGGCTGATTTCTCATTGCCACCATTTCAAAGCAGAGGCTGGGGCCTAGAAGGCAGAGAACACTGCTCTCTAAGACATGGGATCCACAGGTCTTAGTTTTGAAAGTGTCTCCATCCTTATAATCAGCATGTCATTCTCTACTTCCAAAAATATGACATAGCTGCCCTACTTTTATTGTTTTTTTATTTCTAAAAATATGATGTACTCAGAAGTAAGACTGCTTTTTTTTGGGGGGGGGGGGTCCGGTCATGGGGCCTGAACTCTGAGCCTGGGTGCTGTCCCTCAGGTCTTCAGCTCAAGGCTAGCATTCTATCACTTGAGCCACAGCACCACTTCCGGCTTTTTTCTTTTTGCTTATGTGGTGCTGAGGAACTGAACCCAGGGCCTCATGCATGCAAGGCAAGTGCTCTACCACTGAGCCACCTTCCCAGCCCCCATAAGAATGCTTTTTCTGGGGCTGGGAATGTGGCTCAGTGGTAGAGTGCTTGCCTTGCATGCATGAGGTCCTGGGTTCGATTCCTCAACATCACATAAGCAGAAAAAGCTGGAAGTGGCACTGTGCCTCTAGCCTTGAGCTGAAGAGCTGAGGGACAGCATCCAGGCCCATAGTTCAAACCCCACGACTGACAAAAATAAAAATAAAAAAA
The DNA here is from genome assembly GCF_024711535.1 of Dipodomys merriami. NCBI lineage: Eukaryota > Metazoa > Chordata > Mammalia > Rodentia > Heteromyidae > Dipodomys > Dipodomys merriami. The sequence goes on from NW_027205381.1 coordinate 7,791,225, forward strand.
GAATGCTTTTTTCTGAAGAGGTTGTCCTGACATACTGCACTGTTTGATGTCTGGGGACCTGATATTGATGTATGTCTTCCCTACCTTCCCAGTTCTTCCTTCCGTATATGACAGGCTAGTTTCCCCTTGCAGAAAACTCTGAGGATGCGTTTCTGGGATAATGATAGGAGTTCCTACTTCTCTAGGTAGGCAGGCCATGCCAGCTCTTATGTATGTGTTCAACCCCACACTAGTCCTTTTTAAAAAAGCTGGTGGTCCTTTTCACATTACTGCTCATCGTAACTTGACAGTAAAGACTGAATTCTCACATTCAAGTTAATGCACTTTTCTTTTGTGTATTTGTATTGCTTTAGCATTAATATACTTGTAGGAAAAGACCGTGGATTGTTTCACATTCTGAAAATGATGATCAGACCATTTTCTGCCTTCAGTTGAGTGTCATCCACTGTCCTCAGGGCTTTATGAACAGAGCCAAGCCCCATTCTCCTAACTTTTGTGTTCAGGAGCTTCCCTAGGGTAGTTGCAGCCCGAAGAAGCTTAAAAAACTACAAGCGAGGTGACCCACCACTCTCTAGAATGGTCTGTAAGAGGTGGATTCTTATTAGTGTCCTGTGCCTGCCTAAGAAGCCACATTGGAAGTAAACTCACTAAAAGCACCAGAGAGTAAGCTAAAGTGTGCTTATTCCTAAATCCCAGCAAGTTCGGGCTGTAGTTTGTTTGTTTGTTTTAATGTAATAATTCAAACATTTTCTTGTTACTGTTAGGATCACTCTAAAAAGGTGTATCAGTTGAGAAAGGACGCCTGATAGAATCCTAGGGCACTGATTTTTCAAGTTAGCAGTGTACAGAGTATATTAAGTAGTTCTTTCCAAGTTTTACTTGGCTTCTCCAAATAAGATTAAATCTGGAATTCAGCAGTTGTTACCAATAAGTGTGTGTGGGATCATGAAAGAAAAGCCTGAGTCCAAAGAAGAAGCTAATGTCTTTGTTGTTTTTGTTGGTTTTTTTGTTTCTTTTAAATAGTTTACTTTTTTAGTCTTTCTTCTGTTTTTTTCTTTCTCTCTGTCTCTCTTTCTTCTTCCCTCCCTTCTCCCTTTCCTCCTTCCCTCTTTTTTTTCTTTCTCTTTCTTAAGTATTAACAAAAATAATAATATGAATATCAGTGGATTATTACATGGAAATAATTCAGTTAAGCCTTTTGTAGTCATCTGTAATTTTCTATTTTGCTTAAAACTGAAAATCCAGCCGGGCGCCGGTGGCTCACGCCTGTAATCCTAGCTACTCAGGAGGCTGAGATCTGAGGATCACGGTTCAAAGCCAGCCCGGGCAGGTAAGTCTGTGAGACTCTTATCTCCAATTAACCACCAGAAAACCGGAAGTGTCACTGTGGCTCAAGTGGTAGAGCGCTTGCCTTGTGCTGAAGAGCTCAGGAACGGCGCCCAGGCCCAGAGCTCAAGGCCCACAACCACCACCACCAACAACAAAACCTGAAAATCCAGGTTTAAAACTATTTGTATTTATAAGCATACTACCAGCCCAGAATGTTTTGGCATGCCAGTGAAAGCATATGAATGGTAATAGACTTGGATATTACTGTTTTAGCTAAAGTGGTGCCTCAGCAGATCACACACACTTCTCCTCGAATCCAGCCTGACTACCCTGCCGAGAGAAATAGCCTGATTCCCATTTCAGGACATCGGGCCTCTCCAAATCCTGTAGCCATGGAAACACGAAGTGACAACAGGTAGGCAACACAATGTGCCAGTTATGCTGCTCCTTTGTTTTTGTTTTTAGTCAAGCCAAAAAAATCTCGCAAACACAGTATATGTTTATCTTTTCATATTTTCTCCATGACAATAAAATTGTGTAATTTCCTTTTTAGTGTTATAAAATGTGATGTTTTTGTTAAGCCATTCTCCTTTTTTGTTGTTGTTGTTGGTCGTGGGGCTTGAACTCTGGGCCTGGGTACTGTCCCTCAGCTCTTCAGCTCAAAGCAAGCACTCTACCACTTGAGCCACAGTGCCACTTCTGGTTTTCTGGTAGTTTACTGGGGATAAGAGTCTCACAGACTTTCCTGCCTGGGCTGCCTTTGAACTAAGATCCTCAGATCTCAGCCTCCTAAGTGGCTAGAATCACAGGCATGAGCCACGAGCACTCAGCAAGCCATTCTCCTCCTAGTATTCATTTTTTCATCTGTACTTAATTTGTTTTTTAATGATCTTTAGAGTAAAGGTTGTAATATCTGACTTTTAACCATTTATTACCCCTCAAAAGAGTACATTCTCTTACTTAACCAATTACAGACACCAAAAATGGTTCTTTAGCCTCCTTACATTGACTTTTTTTTGTCAGACATGGGACTTGAAACTCTGGGCCTGGGTGCTGTCCCTCAGCTCTTCAGCTCAAGGCGATCACTCTACCACTTGAGCCACAGTGCCACTTCTGGTTTTCTGATGGTTAATTGGAGATGAGTCTCATGGACTTTCCTGCCCAGCCTGACTTTGAACCATGTTTCTCAGATCTCAGCCTCCTGAGTAGGATTACAGGTGTGAGCCACTGGCGCCCAGCGACAGAATATATACAGGCAGATTGTTTAATAAAATGGTCTTCAGTTTAGTTTTGTCACATTGTTTTCTCATGGTTGGATTCTGAATGTTCATTTTTAGAGGGATTATCCTTAAGTGATAGTTTCTTACTATTACTTTGGAGAGCTCTTGCTAGTGGTTTATGTCTTTACTGGTTAATATTAAGTTAGTGAAGATGATGGTTGCACATTTTTCTATTATAAAGGCACATTTTTCTCCTTTATTGACAAATATTTCATGAAAACACTTGTAAACTATAAATATCCTGTCTCAGAATAAGTTTTCACGGGCTGGGAAGGTGGCTCAGTGGTAGAGTGTTTGCCTTGCATGCATGAGGCCCTGGGTTTGATTCCTCAGCACCACATAAGCAAAAAGAAAAAAGCCGGAAGTGGCGCTGTGGCTCAAGTGGTATAGCACTAGCCTTGAGCTGAAGAGCTGAGGGACAGCGCCTAGGCCCAGAGTTCAAGCCCCATGACCGGACCCAAAAAAAAAAAAGAATAAGTTTTCACTCAATTTTAGTATTTATTGTCATGGCTAAATTATTAGCATGATAATTGCAAAAAAGTGAATTTCAGGGTATAGGCTTAATGGCTCATACTAGTAATCCTAATTACTCAGGAGGTGGAGATTGGTAGGATCGCAAGGTATAATGGCTCCTATTTGTCATCCCAGGTACTTGGTGTTGGGCAGAAAGAGAGAGACTCTGTAAACTAACCCAAAACAAAAAGGGCTGGAGGTGTGGCAGAGTGCTTGCCCGACAAACTACAAGGCCAATACTGCGTTTTTTAAAAAGAGACTTTGTGTTGTTTTCTTCACCTTTATTAATTTGACGTTCTGATACGAAGATACTTATCCCTCACATTTATTGATTTTGAACATTTTTCTTTTAGGTCAGAATAGGCTTATGGATTTTTTTTAACTCATTAATCTACTTACTTTGATGCTCAAATGGTCTCTTTTGGCCCTTTTATGGAGGGTGGGGGTCACCATCTTGCTTTTACACACCTTTCCTTATTTCCCATGATACTAAGCCCTGGGACATAGTGTTTTGCAAAGGAGTCTCTGCTTTTGCTGTAGATTTGTTGGTTTGTTTAGGTCCTTCCCACAGATAGAGGTAGGAATAAGATAACATTATCAGAGCCTTTGAATGTATACTAATACCTGTAATTCAATCTCATTCTCTCCCCATTTCCTATTTGTATCTCTTCCCATGATGAGAGTCCTCTACAGTTTACATGAAGTGATTTTAGATTTGAGTAATTTTTTTAGTTTTATTTATTTATTTTGTTGGTCATGGGGCCTGAATTCTGGGCCTGGGCACTGTCCCTCAGCTCTTTAGCTCAAGGTAGGCACTCTACCACTTGAGACACAGTGCCACTTCTGATTTTTCTGCTTATGTGGTGCTGAGGAATCAAACCCAGGGCTTCATGCATACAAGGCAAGCACTCTATCACTGAGCCACCTTCCCAGCCCTCTGAATAATTTTTAATTTATTTTTCTTACTGTGCTTATTAATATGTGCAGGAGGCTTGTGGTTTTCAAATTGATCTTGTTCCTTTTACCTATAAAAGTGCATACATTCTCACCTACAAATAATGACAGTTTTTTTGAAAATGGACAAGGTGGTCTTTCATTTTGTTTTCTTGACACCTTTTTTTTTTAATGTAATGATTACTAGAGTATAATGTAGTATAGTAAAATTATTTTTTTCCTGGCCTTGAATAGTAAGTTTCATTAAAGGTTTTATTAAATACCATTTTCAGTTTGAAGTTAAAAGTTTCTTTCCTCTTTTCTTCATGAATGCTATCTGATTTTATATGTTTATGTATGACACATATATAAAGCAACATTTCAAATGCATGCTTTTTTTTTTTAATTTAATTTAATTTTATTTGTGAACATACTGTACAGAGGGGTTACAATTTCAAATGCATGCTTCCTTAAGATTTGTAAATAATCTAAAACATGAATAGAAATACTGATATTGGATTATTCCTATCTTGCTGTTAAACCTATTGGTCATGATGTATTGAATTTTACATGGTACTTCATCTAGTTTTATTAGTAATTCTTGCATCTATAGCAAATACAGTTTCTTGGTCTTATATTCTCTTTCAATTTGTCCCTTTTCAATTTGTCTTAAGGGAATATTTCTTAAATTCAAAAACAAGGTGGATCACATCTTTCTGCTTTGTGAATCTTGTTTGTATAAGGTTGGGATTATCAGGTTTGTGTGTGTTTGATAAAATTTGCCATTAAAAAATCTAAGCTTAGTGTATTTTATGTGGAATCAAGCAAAATACTGGATTACTGAGTGTTTGTGTTGCCTAGTTGGTCTCAGACACTGGTCTCAAATCCTTAGTCTGCCTTAGCCTTCTGACAGCTGAGCCGTTATTTATTGTGAGCTGTTTGGGAAATCGCTATTCTCAAAACTCATCAATAAAATGTTTTGCACTTATTGACCTGGATATTTGCAGAAGCCCACAGTGTTTTGTTTTTTGCTAGTCCTAGAGCTTGAACTCAGGGCCTGGGCACTGTCCTTGAGCCTTTCTGTGCTCATGGCTAGTGCTCTACCACTTGAGCCACACACCACTTCTGGCCTTTTCTGTTTATGTGGTACTGAGAAATGGAACCCAGGGCTGCATGCATGCTAGGCAAGCACTATACCATTAAGCCACATTCCCAGACCCAGAAGCCACACAGTTTTTAAAGGCTACTTGTGCTCAGTGTATGTCCTGTGATCTAAGGGTAAGATGCATTTGGGAGAAGTGGGCATAGCACTTGAGAAGGATGTCAAGAGGAATGGGGTAGGGTGATGAGAAGCTGAAGAAGAAAGTAATGATTCTGTTTCCTATGACCTGTGCTGCATTTCTAGACCGTCTGTTCCTGTTCAGTTCCAGTACTTTTTGCCAACTTACCCACCCTCTGCATACCCACTGGCCGCACACACCTACACCCCAATCACCAGTTCTGTGTCCACTATCCGACAGTACCCAGGTAGGAGCCCTGCTTTTTAGAAGACTTTTCACATTTTCATTTCCACCAACAGTGAGAAAGAAATTAATCAATGTGTATTTCTGGTATGGGATTTAATTATTCCAGCTTCTGTTTCCAGACTCAGAAGGACTAAATGTGAAAATATAAGGCCTTCAATCACTACCTTTGTGATCTCTGAAAGGATTGTTACATATTAGTGATAATGGAATAGTTTTATCCTACTCTGAGGAAAATTGTGTTAATAATTTTTGTGAAGCTTCAAAATAGTAGTACAATTACAATGAATAAAGCTATATTATAAGGCTCTGTTGGGTTTGCAGAATATGTATTGTTTTTTGTTTTTAGTCAAAATATGTTTATCCCTCACCAACTTGATTTGTAAATGATGTTCTTTTTGCTAATATGGGAAGAACAATCAAATTTTGAGTTTGTGTGGTCTTTGACTTTTGGGTCACTCTGGACCTCAGGAAGCCTTACATAGATTGTGAGCCAGGTATGGTGATATATACGTGTAATTTCTCCACTTTTGAGAGGCAGAGGCAGAAGAATTGAAAGTTTGAAGTAAGCCTGAGCAACATGGAGAGTTATAGAACAGGCTGAGTTTCTTAGAAGCAAAAAAAAAAAAAAAAAATTTAAACAACCCAACTGCTGAAACTTACCCTGTGGGCCAGTATGTCAGCCAGAGCTACTTGAGAGGACTATATCTTAAGCATTAAAATTAAATATTTTTTAGGTAATTTGACATGTTACACTACTTTCATTCATATATTTGATGAAACTGAAATACAGGTTAAGTATTTCTGATAAAAATTTACTATCCAAATTGAGATGTACTTTAAATGTAAACTGTGTCCTAGATTCAACTATATATAAAGGAAATGTAAAATATCTTGCTTGGTATCTATAGTGGTTATGTTTGAAAATGGTTATATTTTGTGTAGGAGTTATTATTTAGGTTGGGAAGGTGGCTCAGTGGATGAGTGCTTGCTAGCATGCATGAAACCCCGTGTTCTATTCCTCAGTACCACATAAACAGAAAAAGCCAGAAGTGGTGCTATGGCTCAAGTGGTAGAGCACTAGCCTTGAGCAAAAGAAGCTCAGGATCAGTGTCCAGGCCCTGAGTTCAAGCCCCAGGACTGGCAAAAAAAAATTAAGTTCAGGGGTTAAAGGCCTGGCTCAGGTAGTAAAGTGCCAGCCAATGAATTAAAGCAACCATTAATTAAAGCAACTTGGATACCAGGTTCAAGTACCAGTCTCAGAGAAGAAAGAAAGGAAGGAAGGAAGAAAGAAAGAAAGAAAGACGGACGGACAACAGAAAGAAAGAAAAAGCAAGTTGAGCTAAGAATGTAGCTCAGGCCTGAGTGCTTGCCTAGCAAACATGAGGCCCTGAATTCAAACTCCAGTACCATGAAAAAAAAATTTTACACTGTGTTTAAATGAGAATAGCAAACCTAAGTTCACTGAAGGCTGTTTTGTAGTAAGCTATAGAGGGAATGATGGTGGAAAGTGAGAATAAACAAGGGGTCAGTCAGATTTAAATGCTATATCTGAACCCCTTTGAACACTAGAATGTATACACATACAGACAAGAATGTAAAGCAGGTTCTGTCACGTGTGTAGGTACTCGTGGGAGAAGAAAAGACACAGAGATGGTTAAGGAGGGTTGAGTGTGGTCAGAATACTTTATGTACATGTGTGAAAATAAAACAGTGAATCTTGCTGAGACTGGTTTGAAAAGGTTGAGGGATCCGGGAGAGTGATGTGTATTAAGTCTGATCAACGTATATTGTATACATATTTGAACATGTCAAAATGAAACCCCCTTGTATAAGGGGGTAGATGTTAATTTTAAAATGTGAGGAAAAAAATTAACTTGACCTGTTTCCTTTTTTACTTGCCTTTTTCAAAAAAAAATTATTTACTGGTTCTGGGATTTGAACTTGGGATCTACAAGGAAGGCTTGCCTAGCAGGCATTCTTTTTTTTTTTTTTTTTTTTGATCGGTTGTGGGGTTTGAACTCTGGGCCTGAGTGCTGTCCCTCAGCTCTTCAGCTCAAGGCTAGCACTCTCCCACTTGAGCTACAGCGCCACTTCTGGTTTTCTGGTGGTTTATTGGAGATAAGAGTTTCATGGACTTTCCTGCCTGGGCTGACTTTGAACCTGGATCCTCAGATCTCAGCCTCCTGAGTAGCTAGGATTACAGACATGAGCCACCAGCACCTGGCTGCAAGCATTCTTTTTTTTTTTGGGGGGGGGGGGGTCCGGTCATGGGGCCTGAACTCTGGGCCTGGGCGCTGTCCCTCAGCTCTTCAGCTCAAGGCTAACGCTCTTCCACTTGAGCCACAGTGCCACTTCTGGCTTTTTTTCTTTATGTGGTGCTGAGGAATCGAACCCAGGGCCTCAGGCATGCAAGGCAAGCGCTCTACCACTGAGCCACCTTCCCAGCCCCTGCAAGCATTCTTTACTTGAACATGCCCCAATTCTTTTTGCTTTAGTAATTTTTTTCAGATGAGGTCTCATCTTTTTGCCCAAACTAGCCTTGGACTTTGATCCTACTATCTATACCTCTGGTATAGCTGGGATTACAATTGGGAGCCACCACTCCTTGTTTATTTGTTCAGATGGGTTCTCCCTAACTTTTTTTTTTGTGCCCTAGCTAACTTCAAACCTCAATCCTAATATGTACTAACAAGTGTGCATTGCCATGTCCAGCTGACGTATTTCTTACTACTTTTTTTATGTGGCAACTGGAAATTTTAAATTGCATTTGACTTTATATTTTCCCTGGATGTTGCTAGTCTAAAATTTTAAGCCTTGTACGGTATTTAATAGCTTTAGAAACAGATTTCTTCTCTCCACTCTGACAAGTAATAAAATTAGTATTTTTTCTTTCTTTTCTTATTCTTTTGGCACTGAGGATCAAATCTGAGGGGTGGTCTACTACTGAGCTACATCTCAGCCCCAACATACTCTAACTTCTTTTGTTGCTTTTGGGATATTTGTTGTTAGAGATCACCTACAGTGGTTAGAATTAACATTGTGAGAGAAAAGGATACTTTTTTTGTACTATCTCTAGTAGATATAATCCATTGAAAGTTCATAACTGCTATATTTCAGAAGTGCCTGAGATCCTGAGCCTATAAGTTTCTTGACCTGAATTCAAGACCCATGATTTATCTCAAAGTTTTATGTTAATTAGTAATATTTAGCACAGTTGCATAGCTAATATTTGGTGTTTAGATTTTTTTCTTGTTTTGATATATATTTCTAGTAATTTTGAAAGACTACCAAATTGGTAGGAAGTGAAAAGTACAGTTTGAAGGAGCCATGCTTTTTCTTTTAATTTTGGTTTTCTGTTAACTTTTTTTTTAGTTCTGAGGATCAATCATGGCTGGGCCTTGTACATATTAGATGGGCACTGTACTTCTGTTTTTTCTTAGATGGGCACTGTACTTCTGTTTTTTCTGGGGTTTTTTGTTTGTTTGGGGTTTTGTTTTGTTTTGTTTTGTTTTGGTGCCAGTTCTGGGGCTTGAACTTAAGGCTTGGGCTCTGTACCTGAGCTTTTTTGCTCAAGGCTAGTGCTCTACCACTTGAGCCAAAGCTCCACTTCTGTCTTTTTGGTGATTAATTAGAGATAAGAGTCTCATTAACTTTCATTCCCCAGGCTGGTTTCAAACCATGATCCTCAGATCTCTGCCTTCTGAATAGCTGGGATTACAGGCTTGAGCTACTGATGCCTGGCTCTATGTTTTGTTTTGTAAACCAAGAATTTTGACCTTGTATAGTGAAAAAAATCTGTTTTGTTTTACTGTTTTTGTCTATATGTGGACTGGGCTTGATTAGAGCCAACCTTTTTGTTATACCTCTTGCATTTTTAGTTTCAGCTCAGGCTCCAAACTCTGCCATCACTGCTCAGACTGGTGTTGGGGTAGCATCTACAGTCCACCTAAACCCCATGCAGCTTATGACTGTGGATGCCTCGCATGCTCGCCATATCCAAGGGATCCAGCCAGCACCCATCAATACACAGGGGATCCAGCCAGCACCCATTGGGACACCAGGCATCCAGCCAGCACCCATTGGCACACAAGGGATCCACTCAGCAACCCCAATCAATACACAAGGGCTTCAGCCAGCACCAATGGGTACGCAGCAGCCCCCGCCTGAAGGAAAGACCTCAGGTAAATTAAACTCTTTCCTTGAACAGCAATATAGAAGGTAAAAGTATGCCTTGGGCTTTTTATTGTTTTGTTTTTTAATTTCCTTTCATTGTTATTGTAAAGGTGATTACAAAAGGGTACATTTAGGTTTAATCCTGGCTCTGGCACTTACTGTCTCTGTGGTCTCAGGTACTTTCTCTAAGACTTAGTTTCTTTTCCATAACATGAATTGCTTTGAACTTATCGTTTTAAGGTCACTGTATACATTAGAAATAAATGCAAACAGTGCAGAAATAATTGCATATACGCTTAGAGGACTTTTATAAAAATAAAAATAAATTTACTTTAGATGTAGTGTTCTCATTTAGTTTACCATTTTCTTCAGAGTGGAAAGGTGTAGGAAAGCTTTTTGGGGGGAGTGGGACTGGGGGTGGTACTGGGACTTAAACTCTGAGTCTTATGCCCTTGGCATTTTTTTGCTGGTAGCTGGCACCCTATCACTGGAGCCATACCTCCACCCCACAGCTTTTTTCTGGTAATTGGAGAGTCTTTCCAATTAATATGAGCTTATTAGAGTGTCTGAGCTGGCTTTGAACGTTGATCCTCATATCTCAACTTCCTGGGTAGTTAGGATTATAAGCTAAGCTTTAAGGTCTTATGTTAATGTTACCTAACATTGTCAGTGCATACAAAGAAATAATAGTGGAATTATCATTGTGTAAAGTGGAGCAAGCCACTGTTTATGGACTATTAATTTAAAGATTGGCGGTACATGGTAACACATGCCTGTAATACTAGCACTTGGGAGATAGATCTTGAATTTTGAACTAGCCTAGCCTATATAAAAATGTTTCCTTACACAAACACCTTACTGAGATGACACATCTACAACAGTCCAAATCATAAAAGCTAGAGTGGCGCTTACAGGGGGCAGAGAGAAGGAGAAGCTGGAAAGGTACTGGTTGACAAGACACAGTGCTTCAGTGAAGGATGATGACCAAGTTCTGAAGAACTTTCATACAGCACAGAGCCTACAGTCAATACTATTGTGTATTTTAAAAAATGGTTAAAAGGACTGCTCTCTCTCTCTTGCATCCTTACATTCTTACTGCAGGGAGGCAGAAGATAAGTTTTGGAAATGAAAGTATGTTTATTATCTAAATGATGGTGATGGTTTTGATTTGGTGGGTAAGGCAGATGTTCAAACACATCAGATTATATGTGTTGTGTACAGATTGCTTGGTCTAACAATTATAATTCAATAAAGCTGTTAAAATTTTAAATTTAAAAAAATGCTCCCTTACAAAACAAAAAGAGCCTGGGAGCATTGGCTCACACCTATAATCTTAAGGAGGATTTATGGTTCAGAGCTGTCTTGGGTGGAAAGTTTGCAATAACCTATCAGAATCAATTGTTGAGTGTGGTGGTACATATTATCAATCTAGTTTCACATGGATTATAAATAGGAACATTATGGTCTAGGCTAGCCTGGGTCTAAACTCAAGACTAAAGCATAAAGGGCTGGAGGTCTAGTTGAAGTAGTTGAGCACCTGCCTAGTAGTAAGCACAAGACCATGAATTCAAATCTCAGTACCACAGAGGAAGAAGAAGGAAAGAAAACACAGATTTTTTTTTTTCTCATCTTGGGTATTGATCTTCAAAAGCTTATATTTTATCAATAAATGATAGTCATGGAAGTACAATTCTCCCACAGTGTCTTCTCCAGAAGGATCATTTACCTACCTCTTTAATACCGCTTCCCAGGAAACTTGTATTAAGTTACCTTGACTCAGATTGCCATTTTTTTAGGTCAAAATCTGTCAAACACAAAGAGTGAACAAAAGCAGCATTGATACTTACTAGATACTATGTTGAAAATGAACTATACAATTAGTAAGTGGGGAAAGGTGGGAAAAACTGGGAAAGAGTGTGGGGAAGGAGTAATATTGTTCAAAAAGAAATGTACTCTTTATCTGACTTATGTAATGGTAAGCCTTCTGTTCATCACCTTTACAATAACAATAAAATTTTTTTTTAATCTGTCAAACATTGGTAATCTCAGATTATGGTCTCCTGGTGTCACCAGTATTTTGATGCCAACTCTAACTATATATATATATATATATATATATATATATATATATATATATATATATATATATATATATATATGTATGTATCAATATACCTATTGATTATCTTCCTAAAGATACACTGGAAGGATAGTACTATTCCTAGGAACTGAAGACAAGTGTCATAGTTTACAAAAACTGCATTTAAACTTATTTTTTTTTTAAGAGTCCTTTGTAGCATGTTATCCAGAAGATCCTATTTTCTCTGTACAGCTTTTCCTTTTATTATGTGATCTTGACTCTCAGTTTTCCCATTAAGTGATTTGTTTTTGAAGTACCCTTTGTGCCTATTTATACATTGGTGTTATTGTAGAATGAAAAAAGCAAGACTAGTTGTATCTGCATCAGTAGATCTTGTCATCTCCTCAATTGCACCTTTTAGCCATGTGAACATTGTATTGTAGGTTTTACCTTTGTGTGTGTGTGTGTGTGTATGTGTGTGTGTGTGTGTGTGTGTATTTGAGGCCCCTCACAAATCCTGAGTATTTGCTCTCCCACTGACTTATATCTCTAGACTCCCTTTAATTCCCTTGAAGTGGGACATATATAATAAATACTTAGTGCTGTCTTTTGGGATGGTTTGTTTTGGTACTGGGGCTTGGAATCAGGGCTTCAACACTCACACTCAGCTCTTTGTTCTCACTGGCTCTCTACCACTTGAGCCATGCTCTAGTCTGACTTTCTGCTAGATTGGTGATGAACTTTCACAGACTTACCTGCCAAGATTAGTTTTGAACCATGAGCCACCAGGCCCCAGATTTATTGATACCTTGTATGACATTCTAATAACATTTCTTTTTCTCTCCTGTTGTCCTTTCCTGCTCCATTTTTTTCCTCCAGCAGTGGTGTTAGCAGATGGAGCCACAATTGTAGCCAACCCTATCAGCAGCCCATTCAGTGCTGCTCCTGCAGCAACGACTGTGGTACAGACCCACAGCCAGAGCGCCAGCACCAATGCGCCAGCACAGGGTTCTTCCCCCAGACCGAGCATACTCCGAAAGAAACCTGCCACAGATGGGTGAGTACACTAGAAAGTACAGGTTCTAGATAAAGCATCTAGGTAAACCGTCATTGCCAGTGCCTAAAGCTACCTAATCATTGATTTCTTGACATTTTAAAATTTTCTCCAAAACAACTCTTGGGTTATTTATTGGAGCCTAGCTCAGATTCTAGAATATTAACTCTACATTCAGTTTCTAAGTACCTGTTGCATATTACTCTACAAATTCTCTCTAGTTCTGGAAGTTTAATCCTTGAACCTTTAAAGTAGATTTTAATTAGCTCTTTAGGCTTGTCTGGGATTATGTTAATTAATGCTATATTTTTTACTGCACACTCAAAATGAATGTTGCTAAAGCAAAATAGTAAATAGCAGGAAGGGTTTTATATTGCCTTTTAGTTGATGGGTGATAGGACAGAAAGGCATGTACTAGCCGGGCGCTGGTGGCTCACGCCTGTAATCCTAGCTACTCAGGAGGCTGAGATCTGAGGATCGCGGTTCAAAGCCAGCCCGGGCAGGAGAGACCGTGAGACTCCTATCTCCAATAAAACCACCAGAAAACCGGAAGTGGCGCTATAGCTCAAGTGGTAGAGCGCTCGCCTTGAGCTGAAGAGCTAAGGGACAACGCCCAGGCCCAGAGTTCAAGCCCCACGACCGACAAAAAAAAAAAAAAAAGGCATGTACTGACTATTTGCAGTGTAGATGAGCAGTCTTATAGAGAGAGCTCACTTGAGTCGATCTCATCATCAGAGGTTAAACATCAGAGCACACATTGCTGAAAGTAGGATCTGTACAGAGCTTGCCTAGACTATAGAGTCTCTACCTTTGCTCATTGTGAACTTGTGAAGATCTTCCATTGTTGTTAGGTTGTTGGTGTTTTTGTTTCGTTTTGTTTTATGTCAGTATTGAGTATTGAACTCAGGGCCTGGGTACCATCTCTTAGGTTTTTCATACAAGGCTGGCACTCTACCATTTGAGCAACAGCTCCACTTTCAGCTTTTTGGTGATTATAATGAGTGTCACTGACTTTTCCTGCCTAGGCTAGCTTTGAACCATGATCCTCATATCTCAGCCTCCTGAGTAGAATTATAGGTCTTGAATAAGCAACACCCAGTTTTAAAGCATATATCAGCTCATGGTGAGGTAACTTTTGTTAATAAATACGCAAAGCATAATTTGTGATTTTGTGATTAAAATAGCAGATTGATCAGGCATATCTAAATTTCTCATTTTCAAAATTCTAAAAACTTTTGTATTGGGGCTGGCAATATGGCTTAATAGTATAGTGTGTGCCTAGCATGCATAAAGTCCTGGGTTCAATTTCTCAGTACCACATGCACAGAAAAAGCCGAAAGTGGCGATGTGGTTCAAGTAGTTGCGAGCTAGCCTTGAGCAAAAGAAGCTCAAGGACAGTGGCTAGGCACTGAGTTTAAGCTCCAGGACTAGAGGGAAAAATAATAATAATAAAAAATAAAGTAAAAAATTATATAAAGGTTGGGTTTTGTTTTGTTCTTATTTCAGTTGTGGGGGAGTAGAGTAAAGTCCTTTGTCAGATGTAAGTGTAGATACTCCTGCTTGCTTTAGGTTGCACTTACATGGTATATCATTTTCCATCCTTTCACTATATATTTTCTGTATCTATCTATGAGATGTATGTCTTACAAATAACAAATAGTTGGATTTTGTTTTTTTTAATCCAGTCAGACAATCTGCATCTTTTTTGTTGTTGTTGGCTGTACTGAATTTGAACTCAAGGTCTTGCACTTAGAATTCACACTAAGCCATGCCTTCAGCTAATGTTTGTCTTTTATTTTGGGTAGTACTGAGGTCTGAACTCACAGCTTTGTGTTTTCTAAGCCAGTGGTATACACTGAGCTAGGCTTCAAGCCCTTTTCTATACTGGTTATTTTTTAGAGAGAATCATTTCCTGCCCAGATGCTTGCCTGGACTGCCATCTGACCATTTTTTGTTTCCTACTATAGCTAGAGTAACAGGCACATGGCACCACACCTTGCTGTCAGTTAGCTGAACCCTGGCCTGGTCTAGAACTATGATCCTCCCAGTTTAGTCTCCCAAGCAGCTAAGATTGCAGTTGAGAACCACCAACACCTGGCTAAAACTTAGGTTGGTTTTAAAACAGATTACAAGCACACAAGGATAGGGAACATAGAGATCTCAAAAACTGAGGCTGAAGAAAGCATGACAAGTGATCACAGCCTTCCGTAAGAAAGGTTTGTGTTATGCCTATACTGGAAGAAATTAGGGCTATCTTTATTTAAGGTGGAGAACTTCACCAGACAGCATTGCTCACACATGCAATCCCTAGCTACTCAGGAGGCTGAGATCTGAGGATCCCAGTCGGAAGCTAACCTAGGCAGAAAAGTTTGTGAAACTTTTTTTTTTTTTTGGGGGGGGAGGGGGTCTGGTTGTAGGGCCTGAACTCTGGGCCTGGGCGCTGTCCCTCAGCTCTTCAGCTCAAGGCTAGCACTCTACCACTTGAGCCACAGTGCCACTTCCGGCTTTTTTCTTTCTGCTTATGTGGTGCTGAGGAATCGAACCCAGGGCCTCATGCATGCAAGGCAAGCGCTCTACCACTGAGCCACCTTCCCAGCCCCAGTTTGTGAAACTTTTATCTCCAGTTATCCAGCAAAAAGCCAGAAGTAGAGGTATGAGTAGGGTGCCATCCTCGAGCAAAAAAGACAAGCAAAGAGCCAAGCCCCAACACTAGCACATTAAAAAAATAAATTGGAGAATATTCAAAAGGACCAAGGATAGGAATAACTAGGAGTGAAGGGGAGGCCCATCTTTTTTTAAGGAGAGTAAGCTAAATCCTAATTAGAGTGCCGATTCCCATTACATTATGGAGTATACTGCCTCTTCTTAATTCCTAGAGGTACAAAATCTGCACATGGTTTGCTTAATCAACCACACAGTAGAGCCTACAAGTCTCTTTTTTTTTTTTTAACTAGAAATGTCTTGAGTGGCCAGCCAAGGCTGAAATATGCAGATTTTTCAGACTATTTCCTCTTTTAATTAATAGAACTTAGGTAGTTGAACTTTACTCTCTTTAGAGAACTCTCCTTCTGGGAGCCTATGTAACCTAGTGGGAAAGTTCTAGATATATTAAAACTAGGGCTTCCCAAAGAATAGGGGTTGGGGTAGACTGTCCCAGACAGCTTCAGTTAGCAAGCCCTTTCTATGTGCATAGGGCTCTCACACAGCTTCAGTCTTTCTACTGCTATGATAAGCATGCCACCAAGGATAGCCAGATATCTGAGGGACTGCTAACACTGTAAGGTAGAAACCCTGCTAATAAAATAAAAATAAAAATCCTACCTCGAAAACTGCAGAGGCTAGACAAGAAGAATAAAGCTGAAAACTAATGAACAGACAGAAGCTTCTCAATTATATCTTCAGACAGAGGAAATAATGTTGTCTGTGTAATAGGAATATTGTATGTGACAGGATCACTCCGAGAACATAAAGAGCTTGTCATGGCTGGGAAGGTGGCTCAGTGGTAGAGTGCTTGCCTTGCATGTATGAGGCCCTGGGTTCGATTCCTCAGTACCATATAAGCAGAAAAAGCCGGAAGTGGCACTGTGTCTCAAGTGGTAGAGCGCTAGCCTTGAGCTGAAGAGCTCAGGCATAGTGCCCAGGCCCAGAGTTCAGGCCCCACGACTGACCAAAAAAAGAAAAAGAGCTTGTCATAGCTAGATAAGGTGTTGCTTCCTTTAATCCGCAATTAGGAGGCAAAGCAAAAGAATCACAAGTTCAAGGCCAGTCTGGGCTACAAAGCAAGACTGTCTCAAAAATAAGGGATGGGACAGGAGGGTTGGCAAGAGAGAGGGAAAAAGGGAGAAGAGGAAGAGGTGAGGAGAGAAAAGATCTTATCCTGAAATATAAGATATGATAGCAGAAAGTCAAAATTCAGTAGGCTGGATGGAAGAGAAGAAATATGAAGCAGGAGGGGAGTCAAAAACACAGACAAGAAAATGGAGAAAATAGGCAGGAGATAAGAACTTATTGAAATCAAGCCTCCAACAAGTGGAGTTTCAATAAGGGAGATCAGAAAATTTAAGTGGAGTCATTCTGTCAGTCAAAGTGATTGACAGAAAATGACCAAAACCCAAATGCACATGTTTCCTAGCTTAAAGACATTATCAGCAGTCAGCCCCACACCAAGTGTTTGAAATTTCACAGTACTAGAGACAAAAAGAATCCATCCTTTCTCCCACACTTTCTTACTTCCCAAACAGCCTTCTATGCTGTATATACCTGTTATCACCAGAATTCCTGTGCTTTTACCTCTTTTTGAAAAAAATTACTGTCTTAGAAATGGAATCTCTAGGCTGGGTGTCAGTGGCTCACACCTGGAATCCTAGCTACTCAGGAGGCAGAGATCTGAGGATCACAGTTTAAAGCCAACCCAGGCAAGAAAGTCTCTGAGACTCCAGTAAACTGCTAGAAAACCAGAAGTGGCTCTGTGGCTCAAGAGGTAGGGCACTCACCTTGAGCTGAAGAGCTGAGGAGCAACACCCAGGCCCAGAGTTCAAGCCTCATGACCAACAAAAAGAAAGAAAGGAAGGAAGGGAGGTTTTGGGCATTTACCCAAATGATCACAAACAAGACCATACTAAAGCTACCAGCACAATTATGTTTATTGCAGCATTATTTACTATAACTAAGATGTGGAACTAACCCACATTCCCCTCAGTAGATGAATGGATAAAGAAAATGTGGTATATGTGTGTGTATATATATAAAATAGAATTCTATGCCTCCATCAGAAAGAATGACATTACTCCATTTGTTTGGAAAGACTTGGAAAAAGTTATATTAAGTGAAGTAACGAGGCCCAAAGAAACATAGGTCCCATGGTTTCCCTTATTTGCAATAACTAGCATATGTCTGGGACAAGCAGAAAAGGTCAAAAGCTATGTGCATATGAACCAATAAGATGGTGTTAAGCAAAATGAACCCCAAGATAGGGACACAAGTGGGTTTTTTTCTTGCTTGCTATTGTTTCTAAAGTATTTATAATGTACCATGTGATTTTTTTGTTGCTTTGTATGTTCCTACCCCACAGTATAACCCATTTTCACTGTATTTGATGTTGGTGCCCTGCATCTTGTATATACACTTTTCTAATTTGGGGAGGGGAAGAGAAAAAACAAAATGCTTAAATAGGGATACAGGTTGACCAATTGTAATAATGAGAGGCACAAGATACTATGTTGAAAAATGAACTTTACAATTTAGGTTGGGGGGGGTAGTTGTAGAAGTCGGAGGGAAGGGATGATAGGGGAAAAACAAAGGAGGTAACAATGCTTGATAGGAAATGTACTCATTACCTTGCTCATGTAACTGTAACCCCTCTTTACAGTATTTTTACTAGGAAAAAAAAAACATTAAAAATAGGGAGGGAGGGAATCTCTAGGACATTTTGCCTGGACTGGTTTCAAACCATAGTCATTGGGACCATAACTTCCTTGATATCTAGGATTATAGGTGTGAGCCACTCACACCCAGATCCCTTTGTTCTTTACCCATGCCTTCTTGGTTTAAACCTGACCCTTGCACAGGGATTTATTTAACTTACTACGTAGTCCTCCAAAGTAGTGACTATCTTCTCATCCCTCCCTCATCATGCTTCACTGCCATTTTCAGTACATTTGTTCTTAAACGCTCTTACTGTTTATTTAGATTTTAGAAAATTTATAGCAGAAAAAAAATGCTTTTATGTTTTCAGGCTCTTGAAAACACAACAAAGCTCTCTAATAACTGAATCCAGTATCTGTTTTTAAGTTCCAATTAATTAAAGTTCACATTAGCAGGACTAATGTAGCTCCATAGTAGAACACTTGTACAAGTCCCTAGGTTTGATCCTTGGCACCACAGAAAATAAAATAAAAATATCATTGTTGGCCAGGTGTCAGTGGCTCACGCCTGTAATTCTAGCTACTCAGGAAGCTGAAATCTGAGGATCATGGTTCAAAGCCAGCCCGGGCAGGAAAGTTTGTGAGACTCATATCTGCAATAAACCACCAGAAAACCGGAAGTGGCGCTGTGGCTCAAATGGTAGAGCACTAGCCTTGAGCTAAAGAGCTCAGGGACAGCACCCAGGCCCAAAGTTCAAGCTTCACAACCAACAACAACAAAAAAATCATTGCAATTGTATTCCTCTATTTCCCTTGTCACATTGAAGTGTGGCTCTCTTGGCAGGATAGATTCAGAGACTTGGTAAAATTCAAGTTTAATTTTGCAGAGGTATATTGTATGCCTTATGTTATCTAGCTACATTTTTTTTTTTTTTTTTTGGGTCTGTCGTGGGGCTTGAACTCTGGGTTTGGGTGCTGTCCCTGTGCTCTTCAGCTCAAGGCGAGTGCTCTACCGTTTGAGCCACAGCTCCACTTCGGGTTTTCTAGTGGTTTATTGGAGATAAGAGTCTCACGGACTTTCCTGCCCAGGCTGGCTTTGAACCGTGATCCTCAGATCTCAGCCTCCTGAGTGGCTAGGATTGCAGGCATGAGCCACCGGCACCCGGCATCTAGCTACATTTCTATCTTTACGTGGAGTCTAAATAAAAACAACTTTATAGCCTTCTGGCTCCTCGGGTTCTTGAATGCTTCTTTTCTTTCACTTTTTCTAACCAGTGTGTACATATAGTTCTAGTCTTGTCAACACCTAAGCCATCCACAACCTTATTAGCATCTATTAGTTGTACAAAACAGGTTCCATTGTGACATTTCCACACATGCATACAGTGTATTTCCAATCAGCTTTATCCCTTCTATCACTCTTCCCCTCCTGCTTCCCCCTTCCCAAAGCAATTTCAAGAAATTTCATTGTTCTGTTTTCATACATGTACACAAACCACTTCAACCATGTTCTTCCTCTTTCATCTCCTTCCTCATCCTCCCCTTTCCAGCGGCACCCACCAGCACTCAGTGGAACCTGCCTCACTTTGCTATTGTTCTTTCTGTCATTTTTTATAATGTCTTATGAAGTACACCAAGAGGCTTCACTTTGCAAAGAAAACAAAGGAGTTGTCTTTGATAACTTCAATTCTTCTGTCTGTGTATATCAATATTTTTGTTTAAGTATAAAAAATGTCCCAGGTAATTCATGTACAGCCTAGTGAATAAGCACAGTGTCTATGCACTACTTTGCTAGCACCTTCTACCAACAGTAATTAACCATTTTTTCTGTTTTGCTGTCTGGTAAGTTGGATTATATCGGAGTCACTTTTTGTGGGAATCCTAGGTCTTTTAGTTTTTTGTAACCCACATTACTGCATGTGAGTGTAATATTTTTATTGAAATACCATTGTAAACAAATGTCAATAGGTATTTAGTTATTTACGGGTTTTGCCTGTAGTATTCTGAAGCTTTTGGTGTATGAATTTAAGTCATGTATAAAATGCTTTCTGCCACATACTGAGGTTGTGGTATGTTTGTGCTCACCAGTAGTAGACTGCCTATGGTTAAAGTACTTTGATGAATTTACACTCACTAGCAGAGGGGGGATCAATACTTCTCTACTACCACATACTGGCATTCTTTAAGTTTGTTCATTTGGGGTTGTAATGGTATATTTCATGGAGATACCTATTTGCTGATGGTAGAGAGGTTGATCTTGATTTTTGTTTGTTTTTTTCTTTAGGAAAAATATTAATATATATTGATCTTTCAACTTGAATAAGTAGCTTATGAGCTCATAGACAATTTTTTTATGTATATGTCTGGCCTCCATCTTCTACCATGTAATTTTGAAACAAACCATAGCCATCATGTTATTTTATTTGTGTTTATGTTAGCACATGTCTATTGAAAAATAAATACTTACATTTTAAAAACTACTTACTATCAAATAATCTGTCATTCAATTTGACATGGTCTCAAATATCACAAATTTTCTTTTGTTTTCTATTAAAGTATTTTTTAGTGATCCTAATGTTTAATTAAGAATCCATGAAAACAGATATACTCTTCTACAGCTTACTGCTTGGTGTTTCTCACTGAAAGACATAGGATTTGAGTTCATTTTGGTTTTTACATTCTGTGGATTGAACCCAGGAGCTCACACTGTAGGCAAGCATTCTGCTGCTAAGTTATACCTCAACCCTGAATCAAGGTGATGGATGGATGGATGGATAGATAGATAAATAGATAGATAGATAGGTAGGTAGATAGATAGGTAGGTAGGTAGGTAGGTAGGTAGGTAGGTAGGTAGGTAGGTAGGTAGGTAGGTAGGTAGATTTGCCAGATCAAAACTTAGAAAAACTGGTTAGTTACAAAGTAGTGAATAGACATTAGGCTATATATTATTCTGAAATATATATATGTATATACACTAATATAACTCAGCACATTTTTTCTTTATTTTTTCCCCTTCTTATAACACTTGTCTTAAACCCAGGCTTCATGTATGCTAGACCAGGGCTCCACTGAGCTATATCACCAGCCCTTCCTAAAATGATTTTAATATATAGGTTTCCTCCCTTTTTGGAGAGGGTTCTTTAGAATTCATGCTTGCGAGACAAGTGCTCGATCACTGTACCACACTTCCAGGCCTTTTTTGCACTGGATTTTAAGTATAAGCTAGAAACTTTGTAGTGCTTGGCTAGAAAGTTGGTGTTTTGTCCCTAACTCTCTGAATTTCATCAGAGGCCATCACCATTTTATGAGTTTCCTAGGGCTGTTATAAGAAATGGCCACAAATTTGGTAGTCTGAAAGAACAGAAGTGAATTATCATACAGTTCTGATGACTACAAGTCTAAAGTCAAGGTGCTGACAAGGTTGGTTCCTTCTGAAGGTTCTCAGGAAGAATCTTCATCCCTCTCGTAGCTGTTGGTGGTTTCTGGCAGTTTGTTGCAGTTCTAGGCTAGTGATCACATCACTGCCATCTCTGCCTCTGTATTCATATGACCTTCCCCTTATCTCAGCTCTTCCTCTCCTGTCTCAGGAACAAGTTACTGGATTTAGGAGAGACCCTAAATCTGGAATGATCGTTTCTCAAGATCCTTAATTGAGATACACTTGCAAAGACCCTGTTTTCAAGTAAGGTCACATTCACAGGTAGAAGTATTAGGGCTTGAATACACAGTATATTTACAGGGACATCACAGTGCAGTTTTATTTGTTCTAAACTTTGCATTTTTTAAATAAGTTGTTACTTGAGTCTAAAGGTGATTAGCTTGCCTTCCCTCTCTTCCTTCCTTCTCCCTCCCCATTTCTGCCTCCTTTTTTTCTTCTTTAGGATATCTGATGGTTACCTTTTTTGAGATGTTAGTATCCCAATAATTAGGCACAGGAAAGTCATTTTCTTTCAAACCCATTTGTGTATGCTACATATTCTTACCACTGTACTCATTCTAAACATATAAAGATCACCTGTGCTGGGTGCTGGTAGCTCACACCTGTAAACCTAGCTCTTCAGTACTAAAAGCAGAAGGATCATGGTTAGAGACCAGGCAGAAGAAGTTATAATACCTATGTTGACATTAATCTGTTAAGAACATCTTGATAGACACTATGTTGAAAATGAACTGTACAACTTGTGGGTGGCTATGGGAGGGAAAAACTGGAAGAAAGCAAGGTAAGGAGTGATATTGGCCAAAAAGAAATGTACTTTTTACCTGACTTATGTAACTTCAACCCCTCTGTCTATCACCTTTATAATAATGATTTTTAAAAATGTTTAAAACCATCTTGAAATGTGACTCAAATGGTAGAGCCACTAGCCTAGGACCCTAGTACCATCAGAAGAAAGAGATCACTGGTGATATCCACATTGCTTAATCTAGAGATATATTCCTACTCAGAACCTTATTGTGGCCTCTACTGGACAATCCAGGGGTATTTTTTCATTTGTTTGTTTTGTCAGTATGGAATTTAAACTCAAGGCCTGGGCACTGCCCCTGAGCTTTTTCACTCAAGGCCTAGTGCTCTACCACTTTGAGCCACAGCACCACTTCCAGTTTTCTGGTGGTTATTTGGAGATGAGTCACATGAACTTTCCTGCCTGGGTTGGCTTCAAACTTTGATCCTCTGATCTCAGCCTCCTGAATAGCTAGGATTTGGGGTTTTGTTGTTTGTTTGTTGTTGTTGTTTTGCCTAATTCCCACCAATTTAGATCTGAATCAATATATATTGACATATTTAATACAGGTGTTGATCTTAATAACAGAAAGCAGATACAGAATGCTAAAAGAAGCAGCTGAGTCACTGTGGTTGCTTCCTAGAGAAAGATGACGGGAATTGAGTAGGGGTGGGGAAGGGGGAATTGAGTACGGGTGGAGAAAGGACGTGGTACATTTTGTTGAAAACAATTTAAGCCAAACATGGTGGTGCCTTCTGTAACCCCAGCATTTGGGAGACTGAGGTAGGAAGATCAAGAGTGCTAGGCCACCCTAGCTACACAGTGAAAGCTTATCCTTTAAAAATGTTTTTTTTTAAAAACCCACTTAAATAGTATCTAATCAGTGTAGTACATTTATTTGCTGTGAGTATGCCTGGCAATGTGTTTATTATATTTAGTATCTTTTATGGCTCGCTGGCTGCTGTATTCTGAGTTTGTCTCTTGTCTCTTTCAGAATGGCAGTTCGGAAAACTCTCATTCCTCCTCAGCCTCCTGAAGTGGCTAGTCCTCGAGTAGAGAGTGCCATGCGGAGCACATCAGGCTCTCCCAGGCCTGCAGGGTGAGCATACAAATGTTGTTACCACTGTCACTTTCAGTTACACATCACTGGGCATAGAAGAATCTTTTAACTATGGCTAGTTTCACATCATTTCCTCATGTCCAGTGTGTGTGTGTGTCTTAGAACTTGAACTCAGAGCCTGAAAGCTCTGTGTGTGTGTGTGTGTGTGTGTGTGTGTGTGTGTGTGTGTGTGTGTGTGTGTGTGTGTGTGTGTGTGTGTGTGTGTGTGTGTGTGTGTGTGTGTGTGTGTGTGTGTGTGTGTGTGTGTGTGTGTGTGTGTGTGTGTGTGTGTGTGTGTGTGTGTGTGTGTGTGTGTGTGTGTGTGTGTGTGTGTGTGTGTGTGTGTGTTTGAACTCAGAGCCTGGAAGCTGTCCCTGAGCTTTTTTGCTCAAGGATAGCACTCTACCACTTGAGCCACAGGTCCACTTTTGGCATTTTGGTGGTTAATTGGAGATGAGAGTCATACCATGGTCCTGCCCCAGGTTAGCTTTGAACCTACTATCCTTAAATTGCAGCTTCCTGAGCAAGTTTTTCTTAACCAGGTGTCAGCGACTCACACCTGTAAATTCTAGCTGCTCAGGAGGTTGAGATCTGAGAATCTGACTAGGCAGGAAAGCCTATGAGACTGATTTCTCAGGATCTGACTAGGCAGGAAAGCCCAGGAGACTCTGATTTCTAATTAACCACAAATACACATACACACACACACACCTGGACATGGAAGTGCAGCTCAAATGATAAAGTGCGCTAGCCTTGAGCAAAAAGTTCAAGGCTAGCACAAGGGGAAAAAGGAGTGTTCATTCTTTTCCTTGTAACTACCATTTTCTTTCAGTGTTTCAGTTAACTTCAACACTTTGATGTTGGATGATTATAATTATTTTTATTACTCTCTTTAATCCAAAATAGCACTAAACTATCCATTTCTTCCATAAATGATTTTTTTTGTTCTTAATGCAATTTAAAATGGTAGCATTAAATTGACTCAGCCTTTTTTATTCATTGGACTTTCTTTATGTTTCATTCCATACTTTGCCAGAAGTCTAGATCTTGTCTTTTCTTAACTTAGCTGGGAGCATTGTGCCCATTGTGCCCATCCTAGAACTTGAACTCAGGGCCTGGATGCTGCCTCTCAGCTTTTATGCTTAAGGCTAGCACTCTACCACTTGAGCCACAGTTCCACTTCCAGCTTTTTTTGGTGCTTAATTGGAGATCAGTCTCAGACTTTTCTGCCTGGGTGGCTTTGAACAACATGCTTCAAACCATGGTCCTCAGATCCCAGCCTCTGAGTAGCTAGGATTATAAGTATAAGCCACTGGCACTCAAGCTTTTCTGAGGCATTTTAAAATCTAATTACACTTCCAGTATTTTATTTAGATTGATAGTGGTGATGATTTGTTTTTTATTTTCATCTTTCGGACAGTTCTGTTCTTCAGTCTTCCATGTTTGTCACTTAGATATATCTTTGGGAAACCAATATAGCCAAGCTATATACTTTGCAGCCTTCGTGGTGGTGATATGAAAAATCACTGATCGTGACTCTCATCTGTTCATTTCATAGTGACTTGAGAACTATAGAATTATCAATGTGTATGCTTTGTGCAGTTGTAGTTCAGTACACTACTTACTTAAATTTTGGGCAGTGTTGTAATGTAGTTAAACATACGTATGTGAAATCACATGGGGATTATGTGAAAAGTAAGGACTGCCTATTTATTAGGAATATAGAAGGAGCACAGAGGAAGACCAGCCAAGAGCAAGGGAGAGTGGTACAAGATGGCTTATAGGTATAATTGAAAGCCAGGTTGTGTAGGGCTTTGTGAGCCATTGTGAAGCTTTTTTCTCTTCTCTTTTGTCAGTCATGGGGTTTGAACCCTGGGCCTGGGCGTTGTCCCTTAGTTCTTTAGCTCAAAGGTGAGCGCTCTACCGCTTGAGCCACAGCACCACTTTCGGTTTTCTGAGTAATTTATTGGAGATAACAGTCTCATAGACTTTTCTGTCTGGGCTGGCTTTGGATGGGGGCTGGTTTTGAATGGCAATTCTCAGATCTCAGCCTTCTGAGAAGCTAGGATTACAGGCATGAGCCACCAGTGCGCAGCTGCCTTTGGGTTTTATTGTGGATGAGATGGAGAACTGTTAGAGAGTTAAGTCGTAGGAGTGAAATGTTTTGACATTTTGTATGTTTGGTTTTTTTCATGGTTTTGGGGATTGAGCCCAAGACCTCACATTTGCACAAACTAGTAAAGCATTCTTACATACCCAGCCTCCTTTCCCCTTTTTTTTCTCAAGATCAAGCCTGTGTCTTTTATGTGTTCCACAAGCACCTACATTCGACCACTGAGCTGAACTGTGATCTAGTTTGGTTCTTTTTCGGAACAACATCGATATTAAACCTATTAACAATAGAAGTAAGATCAAATATCACTCATCCCATGCCCAAATTCATACATAAAAGTCATACGTCAAAAAATGACCCTTGGGCTAGGAAGGTGGCTTAGTGATAGAGTGCTTGCTTAGCACTCATAAAGCTCTGGGTTCAATTCCTCAGTACCACATAAACAGAATAAGTGGAATTGGCCCTGTGGCTCAAGTGATAGAATACTAGCCTTGAGCAAAAAAGAAGCTCAGGGACAGTGCCCAGGCCCTGAGTTCAAGCCCCAGAACTAGCAAAAAAAAAAAAAAAGAAGCCGGTTGCTGGTGGCTCACGCCTGTAATCCTAGCTACCCAGGAGGCTGAGATTTGAGGATCATGGTTCAAAATCAGCCCAGGCAGGAAAGTTTGTGAGACTCTTATCTCCAATAAACCACTAGAAAACTGGAAGTGGTGCTGTGGCTCAAGCAGTAGAGTGCTCACCTTGAGCTGAAGAGCACAGGGACAGCGCCCAAGTCCAGAGTTCAAGCCCCACGACCAACACACACACACACACAAAAAAGAAAGTCTGATAGAGTCCCAAAGGCACTGTTACTCAAGAGGCTGAGATCTGAGGATCACCATTTAAAGTCAGCCTGGAAGCCGGGTGCTGGTAGCTCACGCCTGTAATCCTAGCTACTCAGGAGGCAAAATCTGAAGATCACTGTTCAAAGCCATCCTTGGCAGGAAAGTCCATCAGACTCTTATCTCCAATAAATCACCAGAAAACTGAAAGTGTTGCTGTGGCTGAAGTGGTAGAACGCTATCCTTGAGCTGAAGAGCTGAGGGACAGCGCCCAGGCCCAGAATTCAAGCCCCATGACTGACTCCCCCTCCCCCCACAATAAAGGGTATCTATCTGTGTGGGAGAGAATCTTCTCAGTGAAAAAAGAGATTATATTTACTGGGGAAAAAAAAATAAGAGGGGGCTGGGAAGGTGGCTCAGTGGTAGAGCGCTTGCCTTGCATGCATGAGGGCCTGGGTTCGATTCCTCAGCACCACATAAGCAAAAGAAAAAAGCCGGAAGTGGCAATGTGGCTCAAGTGGTAGAGCGCTAGCCTTGAGCTGAAGAGCTGAGGGACAGTATCCAGGCCCAGAGTTTAGGCCCCATGACCAGACCCCAAAATAAACAAACAAACAAACAAACAAGAAACTAAAGGCAATGTGCAATTGAGTTCTACGGAAAATAGTACCTAGAGTACATAAAAGTTAGCTGGGGCTGGAAAGGTGGCTCAGTGGTAGAGTGCTTGCCTTGCATGGCTCTGGGTTCAATTCCTCAGCACCACATAAACAGAAGAAAACAGGAGTGGCACTGTGGCTCAAGCACTAGAGCACTAGCCTTGGGCTGAAGAGCTGAGGGACAGTTCACAGGCCCAGAGTTCAAGCCCCACAACCAACAAAAAAAAAAATGGTTGGCTGGGAAGGTGGCTCAGTGGTAGAGTGCTTGCCTTGCATGCATGAGGCCCTAGGTTCAATTCCTCAGCACCACATAAGCAGAAAAAGCCAGTAGCACTGTGGCTCAAGTGGTAGAATGTTAGCCTTGAGCTAAAGAGCTGAGGGACAGCACCCAGGCCTAGAGTTCTAGCCTCACGACTGACCAAAACAAAAAAATGAACAAAAAAAAATGTCGGTGGTTTGTGTGTGTCATTACTTTGAGTCACAACAAATGTTCTTTGTTGTTGTTTTGTTTTTGTTTATTCCTTTACTGTGGCTTGAACTCAGAGCCTCAAACTCTTCCTTGTCTTTTTAGCTCAACGCTTACATTCTACCACTTGAACTACAACTCAACTAACAAATATTTTTTGTTACCTTGAGTTAATTGAATCACTGCTTATAAAAAGTTGGTGAGGCAATAGCTAAGATATGGAAATAGCCAAGATGCCCCACAATAGAGGCGTGGATCAAAAAAAAAAATGTGATACTATGCACAATGGAATTTTCCACAGCCATTATAAAGAATAAAATAATGCCATTGCAAGGAAATGGATGAAACTAGAACAAATCATGTTAAGTGAGGTAAGCCAAGACCAGAGAGACAGACAGCACATATTCTCCCTGATATGCAGAAGTTAGATCTAAAATGCACAGTGATATGAAAAATTACACAGGATTCTAGATTCTCAAACAATGAGAACAAAAGAGCATAGTCTTAAGAGAGAATCACAGAGGTGCAATACCCAAGCGCCTCTTCATATGTATATAAAATAATACACATACTGAAATGAACTCCAAAGATAAAAAAAGGTATTTTTTCTTAATTTGTTTTTTCTTTTTCTGATGGCTGTTTTATTTACCTTATATAGGGTATACTCATATCCACATCTGTAAGGCCAGGGGGGCCCACAGAATCCAAGGAAAAAGGGTGAAAAAGTACAACAGTAGAGTATACTAGACATTGATGAAAGCGAGGTATTCAGCTCATGGGTGGAGATGGGAGAGAATGAGGGAACAGATGACACTGTGTGAAAGGAAATGTACTTATTACCTGATTAAGTAAATGTAATCCCGCTATATATCACCTCTAAAATAACAATAAATTAAAAAAAATAGATACAACCTAGGGTTGAAGAATGTAAACTCCAAAATAGATGTCCTCAATTTAAAAAAAAGTTGCTGAGGGCTGGGAATATAGTTTAGTGTAGAATGCTTGCCTAGCATGCATAAAGCCCTGGGTTTGATTCCTCAGTACCACATAAACAGAAAAAAACCAGAAGTGGCGCTGTGGCTCAAGTGGTAGAGTGCTAGCCTTGAGTAAAAGAAGCTCAGGGACAGTGCCCAGGTCCTGAGTTCAAGTCCCAGGACTAGCTGGTGGCTCATGCTGTAATCCTAGCTGCTCAGGAGGCTGAGATCTGAGGATCACAGTTCAGAGCCAGCTTGGGCAGAAAAGTCCCCATGAGACTCTTATCTCCAATAAGTGACTCAAAAGAGTGGGAAGTGGCGCTGTGGCTCAAGTGGTAGAACACCACCCCTTAGCACAAAGGCTCTGGGACAGTGCCCAGGCCCTGAATTCAAGCCACAGGACCAGCAAAAAGAAAAAGTTGGTGACAGTATGAGGAATACATAGAGTATTTTCAAAAGCTGAATCCTGAACTAGAATGTGTAGTTGAGGGTAGAGCTCATACTTTGCCTGATCAAGGTCCTGATTGAATCTCCAGCACCAAAAGTAAATAATATTTGAATTCCCTTTCGAAGTTACCTTAAAAGTTGAACATCTAGGTCTGGGAAGGTGGCTCAGTGGTAGAGTACTTACTTGCCTTGCATGCCTGAGGCCCTGGGTTCGATTCCTCAGCGCCACATAAGCAAAAAGAAAAAAGCCGGAAGTAGTGTTGTGGCTCAAGTGGTAGAGCGCTAGCCTTGAGCTCAAGAGCTGAGGGACAGCACCCAGGCCCAGAGTTCAGGCCCCACGACCGGACACAAAAAAAAAAAAATGAAGTTTCAGTTGAATGGTTTAAAAAAATATCCCTCCTCTGAAATGTTGCAGTGTCCTCTTATCTGGTACATGTGCTTTTCTTTCAGTGCCAAACCTAAATCCGAAATCCACATGTCCATGGCCACACCGGTCACTGTGTCCATGGAGACCGTATCCAATCAGAATAATGACCAGCCCACCATTGCAGTCCCTCCCACTGCCCAGCAACCTCCACCGACCATTCCAGCCATGATTGCTGCAGCCAGTCCCCCGTCCCAGCCAGCTGTCGCCCTCTCAACCATTCCTGGAGCCGTCCCCATCACTCCACCCATCACTACCATTGCAGCTGCACCACCACCACCAGCCACTGTGGGTGGCCCTCTCTCGTCCGTTCTGGGTCCTCCCATTCCTGAAATCAAAGTGAAGGAAGAGATAGAACCAGTGGACATCATGAGGCCAGTTTCTGGTAAGTTGACTCACAAAACATCCTCCCTGTTTGTTGCTGCTTTCCCATTTTTCCAGTTTCCTATATAGAGTTCAAACTTGTGTAGCCATCAGTCAGAAAGCCCCAACTTTCTGATGCTCATTTTAAATGTTGCATTTTATCCATTTTATTAATCATGAAACTTCCTTTGCTGCCGTCTTATGATTTTTATTTCAAATTAAATTCATGGGAGAGATTTCGTAGGCACATTCTTCAATATAGTTAATCTTTTTTTTTTTTTTTTTTTTAAGAGCTTCAAATCACTTTAATGTCAGGTTTAATAGAAAAGTTTTTCACATGTGTCTCTGTATTTAGTCTGTTAAGACAGGTTGTTCTGTTTTACATATGTGAAGAAAACACAGCAATGTAATAAAAAAGGAAATTTTATTTTCAGATAATCATTGTTTCCTTTACAATAATACCAAGTATAAAAAAAAATCATAGTTTCTTAAAGGTTAGCTATAATGCAGAATGTGAAACTTCAACTGTGAATTTTTAATACTGTTACATAAAATGCATTGGTCTACTTTTTTTTTTTTTTTTTTTTTAATTTTTTTATTGTAAAGATTCTATACAGAGGGTTACAGTTACATGAGTGGGGTAATGAGTACACTTCCTCTTGAACATTGTTGCCCCCTCCATTGTTTTCTCCCTACCATCCCCTCCCTCCCTCCCTTCCCCAAGGTTCTTTTTTTTTTTTTTTTTGATTGTGATTAAGTGATTACTTAATTTCCGGAAATTCACAGTATTGTGGAATAATGATGCTCATTTAAAGTCACACGTTCATTCTAACTTTCCTGGAGCAAATTGTCTATCACAGTCTGTAATATATAACGGTGTTCATATGTTATATACCATACACGTGATCAGCAGCATGGGGATTCAATATAGTTAATCTTACATTCACTAAAAAAAAAAAAAAAAAAAAACGAACAACAACAAAAAAATCAAGCAAGGTGTTGCGGTTCCTGCCTGTAATTCTAGCAGTTGGACAACCAAGCAGATTGATTTCAACTTCAGGGTCAACTTCAGTCTGTAGAGTAAGACCCTTTCTTGGAAGAAGAGGAAGAAGGAAGACGCTCTCCTGAAACAGATTAATATATAGTCATAACTAAGTACTGAAATTAATATTTTCACCGTCAAATATTGTTTTATGTGATAAGATTTGTAGTTTTGAAAGTATTGATAAATATACATGTGATTAGTAAAATCTTAAAAATTATTATTCCTTTCCTTCTTTCTCTTAACTCCAGCCTTTTCTAGTTTTGAAAGTCAAATCAATTTGGAGGCTTGCTTTTTTTTTTTGTTTTTTTTTTTGGGTGGGGGGAGATTTAGTTAAGCGTCTTACTATTGTTTTTAAAATTATATATCATGGTTGTTTTCTGAGTACAACAGTAATACAGTGTTCAAAAAGGCAAATCCACTGTGAAAATCAAGTTATTTTGTGCTTCAGTTACCCAATACTATGTACCCTTTCAGTGTAGAGGCCTCTTTCCCATGTTTTTTGTTCAGTAAGAGGTATGGTTCTATGTCTGTAGTTTTTTAAACCTGTTGTTTACTTTCTTTTTGTTAGAATACATTAGTTGTACAAGAGCAGTTCCATTGGGACGTTTCCACACATGTACACAATGTATCCCAGTCAACTTCGCCTCCTCTGTCCCTTGTCCTGGCTGTCCCACTCTCTTTCCCCCTTGTCAAAACAACTTCAGCAGATTTCATTTTTCTTTCATACATGTAAATAACCCCTCTGACCATATTCATCCTCATTTACTCTCTCCATTAGCCCTTCCCACTCCGGCTAGTATCCTCACTCCCACTTCCCTGGTATTTTTTTAAGTGTGTATTAACTGCACCAAGGGGTGTCACTTTTGCATTATTTAAGCCATGAAAATATCCTCCCATGATCCCAGAGGGGGAATGAAATGCTCTCAGTTTTGCTGTTTGTCTGCTCTCTCGTTTACATAGTTCTCCTTACCTGCCTGTGCCAGAAAGCTGATGGTAATCCTGCCTCAACCTGTAAGGCTCTACAGGAAGAATTACTCTCACACCAACAGTACAGCCTTACATAAAACAAGTACCTCTCCATCCTCTCACTTGCTTCTGTTCTAATCCGGGAGACAAAATGACTTACAGACACATGGTTTCTTTATGTATGTATGTGTGTACGTGACAAGTGCTCTGTGTGTAGTGAATAGAGCAGAGACAAAATGGAATGTTGAGGTTTATGATTGATAGTAGTCAACTTTTAATTGCTATGACAAAATAATGACCAAGAAACGGTTGAAAGAGGGAATTTATTTTGGCTCACCATTTCAGAGATTTCCACCATCCTGATGGGCAGGGCATAGTGGAACAGAGCAACTCACATCATGGTGACTAGGAAGGAGAGAAACATGCCTGTGTTAGAGCCTCTGCCTTTCCCATTTTTATTCCAGCGTTCTGCTTTTCTCCTTTTGCTCTCTGTGGGCCCTAGCCTGGGGGATAGTGTCACCCACGTTCAAAATGAGGTCTTTTTCCATTAGTCAGTCTCTCAGCTTCATGGCCATTAAGATCTGAGACCTCTGCCCCACCCTGTTTCTGTCTGTTTATGCTTTCTCCAACACAGTAGAACCCAGTCAGCATGGACTGAAAGAAACTTCTACACTATGAGCCAAAATGAAGCTTGCTTCTTTTGGGGGGGGGGGGGGTCCGGTCGTGGGGCCTGAACTCTGGCCCTGGGCGCTGTCCCTCAGCTCTTCAGCTCAAAGCTAGCACACTACCACTTGAGCCATAGCACCACTTCTGGCTTTTTTTTTTTCTGCTTATGTGGTGCTGAGGAATCAAACCCAGGGCCTCATGCATGCAAGACAAGCACTCTTACCACTGAGCCACCTTCTCAGCCCGAAGCTTGCTTCTTTCATCGTTGCTTTCCTTAGGTCTGTTGTCACAGTGATTGAAAAAGACTAACACAGGGCTGCAACTTTAGTGAGGTTTTAAGAGAATGGCTCGCTGTAGAACTGACTTTGAGTAGAGACATGACTTCAGTGAAGTGTTGGTCCTGGCCACACCTGGTAAAACAGCTTCCAGGCCTAGAAAGCAGTTCAGTGCAAATGCCTGGAGACAGTCATCTATCTGCCTGATGTGTGCCAGATTAGCAAAGAAATGGAAGTAGCTGCAGCCAACTCAAGTATTGGAGTGATGATGGCAAACAGGTCAGAGAACGAAGTACCTGGCCAAGCAAGGCCTTGGGCCTATGTAAGAACTTTGAAGCTGATGGGCACCGGTGGCTCAAGCCTGTAATCCTAGCTACTCAGGAGGCTGAGATCTGAGAATCACAGGTCAAAGCCAGCCTGGCAGGAAAGTCTGTGAGACTCTTATCTCCAATAAACAACTAGAAAACCAGAAGTGGCCCTGTGGCTGAAGTGGTAGAGCGCTAGCCTTGAGCTGAGCATCAAGCCCCACGACCGACAAAAACAAGCAAACAAAAAAAAAACTTGGAAGCTGCCAGGTTTGAGGGGAAGCTGACAGGAATGCCCAGGGCTCCCTTGGTTTTGAAGAGCACATTATGGGGGGCTCTGTAGAGAAAAGGCTATTGGAGCAAGAACAGAGCCAGGAAGACATGCATAGAGGCTGACAACTTTATTTCAGGGAAAAAGTGAAGTCATAACTGAAGTAGTAGTAGTAGTAGTAGTAGTAGTAGTAGTAGTAGTAGTAGTAGTATTGAGGTAGCTGGATTCTGGAGGTTTTGTTCATTATTTTTTGTTTTCAGTGCTAGGAATCAGACCCAGGACCTTGAATATGTTAGGCAAACTGAGTTACACCAAAGATAGGTTGCTGATTATCAGGGAAGAGTATGTGGTACTTGGCCTTAGTACCAGGAAGCCACGGGGCTGCCATCATCTGAGATAGGGATCACAGGACCATATTTTGAGAGAGAGAGAGAGAGAGAATGTGTGAGTTGAAGGTCTGGTGTGTGTGTGTGTCTGTGTCTGTGTGTGTCTGGTTGTGTGTGTGTGTTATTAAGTAGTTGTACAAAGAAGTTACAGTTCCATAAGTCAGGTTATGAGTACAATGCTTCTTGGTCAATATCATTGTTTCCTTCATGCTCCCCTATTCTCCTCCTCCTGTCCCTATCCTCAAGTTACGTAGTTCAATATTTGCATAATGTACATTGAATATAATGATTGCATTTCTCACCCTTCCTCTCCTGGAGGTTCACTTTCAGTGTAGTAAACTTGAGATGTCTGATTAGCATCCACATGTAGATATCAGATAGTTGGATCCATGATCCTGGGTTTTGGAATGAAAGATGAAGCTGCAGATACAAATGTAGGGAGGGGTCCCAGTGTATTTGTTGTAGTATTTAAAGGTGTGAGCCTGGATGAGTTGATGAAGTCATTAGAGAAATGAGCATCAATAAAAACAGAAGCAATATTTAACCTAAACCCTAGGGCTCTGCATCATTATGAGGTAGAGAAAGGTAATTTAGTAGAGGAGACTAAATAAAGAGACCAGAATGATCAGAAAATGGCTGGAAGTATGAAGTGGTCTGTAAGGGAAGAACTAAAATATTTCTGAGAAAAAGTATGATTGACTAGATCATACATGATTAAGAAATCAAGGAAGCTGGGGACTGAGCCATGCTTTGGATACCGCTGTGTAAGGCTCTTGAGCCATTTTCATGTAATAATGAAATGTAATAAACCATGTCTGGGAGAACATTTAAAAGAAATCTGGGATAGAAATAGAGATACTATATACAAAGAACTTTTTTCTTTCTTTAGTGGAAGCCCTATTATCAGAGTTAAATTTCTTTTGTTTTTTGTTTTGTTTTGTTGTGTTTGAAACAAGGCCTACTATGTAGCCCAGAATGGCTTCAGACTTAATGTGTGTGCCCTAAGTTGGCTTCAAACTTGGAATCTTCCTGCCTCAGTCTTTGAAGGACTAGGACATAATTTGAGGAGTATGTTTGAAAGGAATGGGGGGAAAGAAAGGGCAAGTGACTGAAGATAAATGATGTTAAGAGGAAGTTTTTATCATTTCAGAATTGCCTTGGGGGGGTGGGGGGCTTGTGGGGCTTGAACTCTGGGCTTGGACGCTGTCCCTGTGCTCTTCAGCTCAAGGCGAGCACTCTACCACTTGAGCCACAGTGCCACTTCCGGTTTTCTGGTGGTTTATTGGAGATAAGAGTCTCACAGACTTTCCTGCCTGGGCTGGCTTTAAACTTCAATCCTCAAATCTCAGCCTCCTGAGTAGCTAGGATTACAGGTATGAGCCACCAGCACCCGGCCAGAATTGCTTTTTTGTGTGTGTTGCCAGAAACAAAACCCAGAGTCTCTCCTTGTGAGACTGGCCAGTACCCAGAGTCTCTCCTATGTGAGACGCCAGTACTCACTGTGCTGCACCAGCCCTAAGTTTGCTTAGCTAGTTCATAGTCAGCTAGTTAGTTAGTTACAGCAGGGAAGCAGTATTTTAACAAATGCTTCATGTCCTGATTGCTTGGTCTTGTGACTTTGGCAGGTGATGAGACAGTATATCATGGCAGAAGGGAATGGTGTAAGAAAGCTGTCCACCTCATGGTGTCCAGGAAGCAGAGAAGGGGCCAGACACAAGATAGAGTTTTCAAAGGGAGGGCCACGGTGCTCTTTCCAAAAAGGCAATACCTCCCAAATGTGCTTCACATTGGCAACTACATTTTTATCATATGACCTTTAGGAGGGACATTTCCGATTCAAACCCTGTAACTAACGCTATGCCCTAGCTACTGAGGCACAGTGTTTCAACAGGTCCAGGATTGCTCCAATGCCCAAGTCCAAAGTTTCCTCTGACAGAGCTAGGCATGGTGGTGCACATGGTAATCCAACTTGGAAGATAGAAATCAATCTGAAGGATCTTGGTTTTAGACCAGCCTAAAAAGTTAGTGAAACTTTATCAACACATAAGCTAGGAATGGTTATGGCAGCTGCAATCCCAGCCACAAAGAAGTATAAGTAGGACTGCATTCTGAGGGTACTACTGGGGGAAAAAAAATGTTAGACCCCATTGGAATGACTAATTAAACCAAAAAAGGACTTGGGAGCCAGATGCTGGTGGCTCACACCTATAATCCTAGCTTCTCAGGAGGATGAGATCTGAGGGATCATGGTTCAAAGCCAGCCCACGCAAAAAAAAAAAAAAAAAAAAAAAAAGTCTGTGTGAGTCATATCTCCAAGTAAGCACCAAAAAAGCCAGAAAGTGGAGCTGTGCCTCAGGTGGTAGAGTACAAGCCTTGAGCAAAAAAAAGGCTCAGGGACAGTGACCCTGCGCTGAGTTCAAACTCCAGTACCACCAAAAAAAAAAAAAAGGCTGGGTGTCAATGGCTCACTCCTGTAACATAGATACTCAGGAGGCTGAGATCTGAGGATTGCAGTTCAAAACCAGCCAAGGATTGCAGTTCAAAACCAGCCTGCGCAGGAAAGTCCATGAGACTCTCATATCCAGTTAACCACCAGTAAACTGGAAGTGGCACTGTGGCTCAAGTGGTAGAGCACTTGCCTTGAGCTGAAGAGCTGAGGGACAGTGCCCATGCCCAGAGTTCAAGCCCCACAACCAACAACAACAAAAAAAAAATCAACTCTCAAAGGCAGCTCTCTGAGCCCATTGGGGGAAAAAAAAAAATCAAAAAGCTAGTTACATAATTCCAATAGACAAAGGTACACTGCAAACACCCCATTCCAAGAAGGAGAAATAAAGGGGTAGAGATCAAAGCATAATCCTAAGGGGCTAGGAATGCTTACCTCCCATGCATAAGGCCCTGGGTTCAGTTCCTTGGTACCACATTAAAAAATAATAAGGTCTGGAAAGTGGCTTCATGGTAGAGTGCTTGCCTCACATGCATGAGGCCCTGGGTTCCATTCCTTAGCACCACATAAGCAGAAAAGACCAGAAGTGGCGCTGTGGCTTAAGTGGTACTGGCGCTAGCCTAGCCTTGAGCTGAAGAGTTAAGGGACAGCACTTAGGCCCAGAGTTCAGGCCCCACAACCAACAAAAAATTAATAATGATAATAATTATTATTATTATTATCTAAAACCAGCATGGAAACATGAAATCTTAGTTCTAGAAGAGTCACATGAGGCGCACCGTGGTAGGACATGGTTCCAAAAGGGCCTAGGTGGCCCATCTCTTTGGCTTTTCCAGTTAAGAGTCTACAAGGACCACTCTTTTAGGCTGATCTTTCCACTTCAGCTTTCCTTGGCAGATTTTCCATGTCCCTTGCTTCCCCAGTATTCTAGAGTCACTGCTGCATCTTCAGCTTCACTCACAGCTTCCTACATCACCCTTTCAGACCTGCCTGTCAATCCCTTCTGCACTTTGCCTGGCTTCCCAGGCTTTCCTTTGAAATCTGGAAGCTTTCATGACCCCAGAACTCTTGCATTCTGCCTGCCTACAAAACAGTAATCACATAATTGAGTGTCTTGTTGCCATAGGTAGCAGTTACCAGGCCCTGGTAGTCCACAGCTCCTTAGCCTTGGAGTGCCAAGGTGGCTGGGACTGAAACAGGCATGCAAAGAGTTTACCCTTTACACCCTTGAGCCTGTGGTGGCTGTGACATGGCCAATTTCTGGGATGTTCTTCATGCTAAGTGCTTAGCTTCTAATCTCTTTAGTAATCATTCCTTTCTTGGCCCCAACATTTCATCTTCATTTCTAGCCAAACTACAAGTTTTTCAAATCTTTCCACTCAGCTTTATATTGCCTAGACAAGTTCTTTGCCAGATTGTAACCCAAGTGTCCTCTAGTCCATTTCCCTCATCTCCACCTGATGCCTCATGAATCTGCCTTTACTCTCTGCATTTCTATCAGTATTCTGGTTTTCTGAGCTCCCACCAGATTTAACTATCAAGTTTTGCTTACAAACACTTCTGCATAACCTGATTAGGTACAGTCACAAAAACTACCCCACTTATCAGTACCAATTTCCTATGTTAATCAGCTTTACCACCACTGTGACAAAATACCCAAGAAAAAACAACAACATAAAAAAAGGAATGGGTTTCAAAGGTTCATGGTTGCTTGGCTTCATTGCTTTGGGGCTATAGTGTAGCAGTACCACATGGCAAAGGGCATGGTAGAACATAATCTCATGCTACCCAGGAAACAAAGAGAAAGCAGCAAATTTTTGTCTTTTTATTAATGAGACGAAGAATATTAATATAAATTACATCCTCTACAGAAGGGAGTTTTTTTGTTGTTGTTGTTGTTTTATCAGTCATGGGGCCTGAACTCTGGGCCTGTGCACTGTCCCTCAGTTCTTCAGCTCAAGGCCAGTGCTCTACCACTTGAGCCACAATGCCACTTCCGGCTTTTTCTGCTTATGTGGTGCTGAGGAATGGAACCCAGGGCTCCATGCATGCAAGGCAAGCGCTCTACCACTGAGCCACCTTCCCAGCCCCAGGGAGAATTTTTTATATAAGAGAAAAAGCAAACCAGGCTCTGGTGACTCATGCCTGTAATCCTAGCTACTCAGGAGGTTGAGATCTGAGGATCACTGTTCAAAGCCAGCCCAGGCAGAAAACTCTTACCTCCAATAAACTACTCAGAAAACCAGTGGTGCTGTGGCTTAAAGTGGTAGAATGCTAACCTTGAGCAAAGAGCTCAGGGACAGCGCCTGTGCCCTGAGTTCAAGCCCCATGACCAGCAAAAAGAAGAAGAAAAAGCAATGAGAATTGCTAGACAGCATTTGAAGAAGTGGATCCAGTGTGTTCCTGAAGGGGTGGCTTTGCTAGAGGAATGGAGGAAGGGAGACCAGTCATAGAACAAGTGGGAGATATAATGTTGGGAATGTATTTACTTCTGATTGATTCTATTTCAGTGAAATATTGCAAGATAATCTTCAAAGGGTACTGGTAGAGGAAGAGGAAGTGAAGGTGTGAAAGGTCATGTGGGGGGAATTGAATGTGGCAAACATGACAGGAGTGCAGGTGAGGCTAGTCAGCATTGTCTTGTCTATAGCTGTATTGAGCTAAAAAGATGCACCTCTTGTGTATTGCTAAGTGAAAATAATAATGCAAGAAAAGGAACAATTCCTAGAGAATTAGATGCTAGAAATTGAGATTTGAAGCAATTTACAATTACTAGTTATGACAAAGTTTAGGATGTAATTATTGGCAGTGGGTAGCTAAGGTTGGGTAGAGAAGACAAATGTAGCAAGTAGTTATCAGAATAAGAGTTCAACCCTGAGAGCTTTTTATTTCAGTGCAGTGCAGTTGTGAAGAGCCTGTCTCTGTCAACTCCTAGCCCTGCCACTTCATATTTGTGTGCACTGTGCCACACTTTCTCATCTGTGAATTAGAGGAATTGTGATAATCTGTACTTATTGAGTTTTCAACATTGTGAATGAATAGGTTACTTACTAGGAATTTGTGTTTTAAAGGCCAGATAAATAGTCACTTAAACATGAAGGCTTTTATCTCCCTTGAAGCAAGCCAAGGGACTTATCCAGGAATGCTATGTGGACTCCAAGTCACTTAAGGATCCAGGCCATGCCCAGTTTTCACTGCACAACACTGAGGGCTTAATCTTCATGCTTTTAATTCAAGGTAGCTGCTGGAGCTCCACACACGACATCTGGAAACTAGGGCACAGAAGGAAAGCAAGTCACTAAAAGTGCTACAGAACTCTGCTACTTTCAGCTCATCTGTACACACTTGTGAGGGAAGCTAAGAAATACATTGTTTAACCAAAGTGGCATGTCAGCATATGGTGATTCTAGAGTTAAGCAAGGTGAAGCTCTGGGACATTAAGAAGCATCCATTAGAGTCTTGCATAGTGTGGAGTCCATAGAAGACTGTACAGATGTTAACCATCCACCCTGTCTTAGTGGGTGCTAGTGGTGGAAGTCAAGTGAAGCTTCTTATCATGTCTGGGTTCTCATGATGTATGTGCTCCATTTCCTCTGACAGCAGTTCCTCCATTAGCTACCAACACTGTGTCTCCATCTCTTGCATTGCTGGCAAACAACCTGTCCATGCCTACAAGTGACCTACCACCTGGTGCCTCTCCAAGGAAAAAGCCTCGAAAGCAACAGCATGTGATCTCAACAGAAGAAGGGGACATGATGGAGACGAACAGCACTGATGATGAGAAATCCACTGCCAAGAGTCTATTGGTGAAGGCGGAGAAGCGCAAGTCTCCTCCCAAGGAGTATATTGGTAATAGCCACTGAGACTAATTGTCTCCTGGCCTTGTCCACTTCAGACCAAGTCTATCCCAGAGCATTCTTCCATAGACACTTCTCATTGGAAGCTCATTTACTGGGAGCTAACCTGGAATAGTGTTAAAAATGTGTAATCGGGCTGGGAACATGGCTTAGTGGAAGAGTGCTTGACTAGCATGTGTGAAGCCCTGGGTTCAATTCCTCAGTACCATATAAACAGGAAAGGCGGGAAGCGATGCTGTGGCTCAAGTGGTAGAACACTAGCCTTGAGCAAAAGCAGCTAAGGGACAGCACCCAGGCCCTCAGTTCAAGGCCCAGAAATGGGGGATGGGGGAGGGGAGGTATAATCTACCTAAATGCCTTCTTTTCATCCTTTTTTAATAGATGAAGAAGGTGTGAGATACGTCCCAGTGCGTCCAAGACCTCCCATTACTCTTCTTCGTCACTATCGGAATCCCTGGAAGGCTGCTTACCACCACTTCCAGAGGTACAGTGACGTCCGGGTCAAAGGTTAGTTTCCCCAGAAACAGTATTAATTCATGTATTGGTATGACACGTCAGTATGTTCCCACAATAGAAGAGAGCAACAGAGTCCCAGCTCTCTCCCCAGAACAAAAACCACAGGACTCCTGTGCTGATGGCTCAAGCTTCTAGTCCTAGCTGCTTAGGAGGCTGAGATCCAGAGAATTATGGTTGGAAGCCAGCCTGGGAGAAAAGCCCATAAGACTCTCCAAATAACCAGCAAAAAGAAGGGCTAGAACTATGACATTAAGTGGTTGAGTGCCATCTGGGCAAGTTATCTGTCATCTAGAGGTCCTGAGTTCAGCTACCCTCCCCATACTACACACACCTAAATAAATAAATAATCCGGGCTGGGAAGGTAGCTCAGTGGTAGAGCGCTTGCCTTGCATGCATGAGGCCCTGGGTTCAATTCCTCAGCACCACATAAGCAAAAAGAAAAAAGCTGGAAGTGGCGCTGTGGCTCAAGTGGTAGAGTGCTAGCTTTGAGCTGAAGAGCTGAGGGACAGTGCCCAGGCCCAGAGTTCAGGCCCCATGACCAGACCCAAAAATAAAAAAATAAATAATCAATCAATCCTGGTCAAATAGGAAAGTGAGACATACAGCCTTGGTTTTAATAAAAATCTGTGTTAACAGTTCCCCAAGTGCTAGTTGATTAACCTCCTTAGTCCCCTGAGTAGTGAGAAGGCTACATTACAGTATCTCAGGAAAACTAAAAGATTTATGGCCCTGAGAAATCTTCTATTTGGGTATGTGTATAATAATCACTTTCTTTGCTGTTAAGCTTTAGTTGAACTGTTTGGCATAAGCTTCAAAATGCATAAAAATAGATTAATTAAATCATTAAAATTATTTGAAAGGAATGGGGGAGGGATATAAGAAAGAATAATGGAAAGGGATCTCAAGGTCAACCAAAAAGAAAATAGAAACATGATAGTGCATGCTTCTAAGCAATTGAAATTCCTACTACTTGTTTGAATGCCTAGAATATGTGGCCTATTGCTTTATCAGCCTCTGTTGTTTCTGCTCAAATGTTTACTGATAATTACATTGATAGCCCCTTGTATATGAAGTTTCTTTTTTTCTCTTTCACATTGAGTGTTTTTCTCATTGTCTTGGCTTTAGGGATTTTTACTAAGAGGTGTCAGTTTATGGTTCTGTTTGCATTTTTTTTTTTTTTTTTTTTTTTTTTTTTTTTTTTTTGTCGGTCGTGGGGCTTGAACTCTGGGCCTGGGCGCTGTCCCTCAGCTCTTCAGCTCAAGGCGAGCGCTCTACCACTTGAGCTACAGCGCCACTTCCGGTTTTCTGGTGGTTTATTGGAGATAGGAGTCTCACGGTCTCTCCTGCCCGGGCTGGCTTTGAACCGCGATCCTCAGATCTCAGCCTCCTGAGTAGCTAGGATTACAGGCGTGAGCCACCAGCGCCCGGCTCTGTTTGCATTTTTAAAATATTTTTATTGTTATTATAAAAGTGACATACAAGGGGATACAGTTATTAAGTTAGATAATGAGTACATTTCCTTTTGGGGGGGGGAACAGGAGAGGGTCGGTGATAGGGCTTGAACTCAGGGCCTAGGTGCTGTCTCTGAGCTCTTTTGCTCAAGGCTGTTGCTCTACGACTTTTGAGTCACAGCGCCACTTCTGGTTTTCTGGTGGTTTATTGGAGATAGAAGTCTCATGGACTTTCCTGCCCCACCTGGCTTTGAACTGTGAGCCTCAGATCTCAGCCTCCTGAGTAGCTAGGATTATAGGTGTAAGCCACCAGCACCCTACAAGAGTACATTTCCTTTTGGAAAATGTCACCCCTTCCAATGCTTTCTTCCAGTTTTTCCCTCTCATCACCACCAAGTTGTATAGTTCATTTCACTATAGTGTCTAGTGAGTACTACTGCTTTACTGATTGACCTTTTGTCCTTCCATATCTATGTTCCCCCTTACCTTCCTAAAGACAGATTAAGAAATGAGACAAAAAGAAAAGAAAACAAGGGCTGGGAATGCGGCTTAGTGGTAGAGTGCTTGCCTAGCATGCATGAAGCCCTGGTTTTGATTCCTTAGCACCACAAAAACAGAAAAAGCTGAAAGTGGTGCTTTGGTTCAAATGGTAGAGTGCTAGTCTTGAACAAAAGAAGCTCAGTTGAGGGACAGCATGCAGGCCCAGAGTTCAAGCCCCACGACCGGACCCAAAGAAAAAAAAAGAAAAGAAGCTCAATTCCCAGGGCCTGAGTTCAAGCCTCAGGACTGGCTAAATAAATAAATAAATAAATACAAAGGGAAAACCCTCTCATTTCTATTTCCTGGAGTTCATTTCAGTAAACATTACTTTATAGGATCAGAGGCACATAGGCATTGTGCCTCACCCTCCCCTAGGAGTGTCCTTTTTTGATCTCACTGTGTGAATGCCTGTACAATTTATCATGTTCTGTGTGTTTTAGATGTAGCTTCCGAGTACTGTTTGTTTTTTTTGTGTGTACTGGTACTAGGGCTTGAACTGGGGGCCTCTTGTACTGCTTAGCTTTTTTGCTCACAGCTGGTGCTCTACCACTTAAGCTATGCTTCCTGTCCAGCCTTCTTGCTGTTTAATTAGAAATTCTTATGGACTTTTTCTACCTTGATCCTCCACGTCCTACCTTGAGTCTTGTTCCTCCCCTCTAGGTCTCGGCCTTCTGAGTAGCTGGATTTACAGGAATAGTTTATCAGTAATCAGCTTACTTAAAAGTTTTTTTTTTTTGGGGGGGGGGGGGTCCAGTTGTGGGGCCTGAACTCTGGGCCTGGGTGTTGTCCCTCAGCTCTTCAGCTCAAGGCTAGCACTCTACCACTTGAGCCACAGTGCCACTTCCGGCTTTTTTCTTTTTGCTTATGTGGTGCTGAGGAATCGAACCCAGGACCTCAGGCATGCAAGGCAGCGCTCTACCACTGAGCCACCTTCCCAGCCCCCGCTTAAAAGTTTTTATAGTGTACATTAGTTGTACAAGCTGGGTGCTGGTAGCTCCCACATGTAATCATAGCTACTCGGGAGACTGAGATCTGAGGATTGCAGTTGGAAACCAGCTGGGCAGGGAAGTTCATGAGACTCTTTTATCTCCAATTAACCACCTAAAAGCTGGAAGCAGAGCTGTGTCTCAAGTGGTAGAATGCCATCCTTGAGTGAAAAAGCTTATGGATACCACCAAGGCCCTGAGCTCAAGCTCCAGGACTGGCACCAAAAAAAAAAAAAAATGAAGGTTTCATTGTAACATTTCCTTTATCTCTCCCCTTTATCCCTCCTTTCTATTTGCATTTATAATTACACATGTAACTCCTTGAGATTCTTGGGTATAGGTAAATTTCAATAAAATT
Organism: Dipodomys merriami; assembly: GCF_024711535.1. NCBI lineage: Eukaryota > Metazoa > Chordata > Mammalia > Rodentia > Heteromyidae > Dipodomys > Dipodomys merriami. The sequence goes on from NW_027205381.1 coordinate 7,835,124, forward strand.
TGAGGAGTTTTCTTCATTTTTTAGTATTTCTTCACCATTTCATCCCCTTTCACACATGTATCAGTGTGGCAGTGCTGAAGCTCCTCCAAAGCGTCATCACTTTCCTGTTCATGATGGCTGTCACTCTGTCTTCAGGTACACTAATTCTTTCTTATATCTCTTCAGATCTCTTCAGGTACACTAATTCTTTCTTGTATCTCTTCAGATCTACTGGTGAGCCCCGGGGTGATTTTTTAAATTTCATTTACTGTTCTTTTCACCTCCAGAATTTCATTCTGGTTGTTTTTTGCTTTTGGTTCCTTCATTGATACTCTCAATTCCATTTGCCATTGTCAGCTTACTTCTTTCTTTCTTTTCAGTCTTTAGTGCTGTGAACATACTTATTGTTGCTATTAGAAATAGTTTTCTCGGGCTGGGAAGGTGGCTCAGTGGTACAGCGCTTGCCTTGCATGCATGAGGCCCTGGGTTTGATTCCTCAGCACCACATAAGCAAAAAGAAAAAAGCCGGAAGTGGCGCTGTGGTTCAAGTGGTAGAGCGTTAGCCTTGAGCTGAAGAGCTGAGGGACAGCGCCCAGGCCCAGAGTTCAGGCCCCACGACTGGACCCAAAAAAAAAAAGTTTTCTCTTTAATTAAAAGTATGGTAATACTCAATGACAGTTTCTGCTATTTGCTTTCCTCCTGGGAATAGGAGTGGTACTTTACATTCTTTCCATGTTTGTTTGTTTCTATGTCTCAGCCATTTGTTGGAAACTGAGCAAGTTAGATACTGAATTGAAGCAACTCTCAGTGCTGTTCTCCTCACTTTGTGCTAATGTTGTCATCTGCTTTAACTAGCAAAATTGACAGCCATCCACCACCCTTCACCACTGTATTCTGCAAAGTGTTCTGTCTTTATGATGCTCGTAGACATAGCTTTGGACACACCCATAACCATCCTGAGATGACAGTGGCTTTAGTAGAGTGTTCCTTTAGTTTTTCTTGTTTTGTCTACTGTTTGCAGTAGTGCTAGGACTAAAAATCCTGTATAAAATGAATCCAGTCAAATTGTAGAATAGTTTTAAGGTTAGTATTTCATATTTATTCTGCTCTCAAGAGAACTCTTTCCAGCTGTCTTGTTCTTTGCTTTCCCACAAACTAGCCTGCTCACACATCTAGGCTGTCTTCACTACTTACATAGTGAATTTCCTCCTAGTCTCTTCCCCACAACCTCTTGAGTGAACTCCTCTGCATTCTTGCAAATAGAGTCAGTTCTTTTGGGCAGAGGGTCACCTTTTCACAACCTATTTCTCTTTCCCCCAGGCATAATCTCTGAATCTGGGTTCTGTTGATAGGTTGGGACATTGCAAGCCTCTCTAAGTGAGGTCTGGCTTCAGGAGATCAATACTTGTGGAAGGGCAGGAGAAGAGTGAGCAGTAAAGTCTTGGCTTGCTCCTAGCATAATACTACCAACTCATAAGGCAGAAGAAAAGCTGAGCCCAGTGCTGTCAACACGCCTCACCTAAGGTACAGGTGCTCACCTGGCTGGGTTGCATAGGGAAGAAGCCCCACACCTCTGTGCACCCAACCAGGACTTAGCTTCCGTAACCAGTAGCTGGAGCTCGGCTTAGTTCAAGAGGAAAGCTTAGGAGTAGAAGAGAGCAGTAAGCTGCTTAGGACTGGAAGCTATGGGTCCTAGTAAGCAGGAATGGAGTCTTGCTTTGCTAAGCTGGAAGGAAGGACAACAGCCACAGTTTAGGTTCATGTATAGACTCCCAGCAACTAATGAAATTTGAGATTTTCCTAAATAGATTTCTCTTCATTTGCCGTTGGCAGGAAGACCATTTACCCACATTCTGTCCTGGGGCTGGCCTCAGACTATGATACTTCCACTCACAAATTCCCCATAGCTGGGGTAACAGGCCCATGCCACATAAACAAAAATTTCCCCTCCTTTTTATTATTGTATGCTAATTGTACAGAGGGGTTTCATTTTAATATTTCCATAGGTACGTTACAGTACATTACTATTCTTTGATGTAATTCATTCTATTACTCTTATCCCCCTTTTTACAATTTTTACAGGTTTTATTTCAGTTGTCATACATGTGTATGAAGTCACACTCACCTTATTGATTGAGATAGGTCTCACTACCTTTCTGAGCTTTTCATGCTTCTGAGCCTCCTGATCTGTGACTCCTGAGATCAAGGATCATAGGCCCAGTCTGTACACAGGGTTGTGTGTGGGTCTCTTCATTTCTGCTAGGAATGGAGTTACTGGGTTGTATGGTAATTCTACATGTAATGAATATTTCTAAAATATAATGAATATTTCTAAAATATCTGTAGTATTTTGCAGTTCACAATTTGTGAAGGGTCTAATTTTTCCACATCTGTAAGAGTACATAAAATTGTCTATTTTTTTAATTATAGTTACTCTAGTGTGTTTAAAGTGGTACTTCATTTTGATTGGCATTTTCCTAATGACAAGTAATGATAAGTAACTTTTCAAGTATTTATTGGTGATTTCTTACCCTTCATAAAAGAAATGGCTGTACAAATCCTTTATTCTTTTTAATATGTGTCCTTTTATTATTGAGTTGACTCTTAGAGGTAAGAATTCTATGTATTGCAGCTATATCTCTCTACTGCCTTTACAACTTCCTATGATTCTGCAGTTATTTCAAACTAAAATAAAATGTATATGATAAATACAGAGGTGCAGGTAAAACTAGTAAAATCTTTGTAAGGTTTGTTGATTGCAGCAGTGTTATAGTTGTGGTACTATAGCTACATCTTAATGTTATCTTTGGATGAAACTAGGTACAGAATAAATAGAACCTGTTTCCTTTTTTTGAGATAGTCTCCGTGTAGCATGTGTAAGCCACCAACCAGCCTGACATGGCTTCATTATTTCTTATAATAAATGTGAAAAGGGCCGAATACTGGTAGCCATGCCTGTAATCCTAGCTACTCCAGAGGCTGAGATCTGAGGATCAAGGTTCAAAGCCAGCCCAAGCAGAAAAGACCGTGAGACCTTATCCCCAATTAACCACCAGAAAAACCAGAAGTGGCACTGTGGCTCAGAATAGCAGAACTGCTCACCTTGAACTGAAGAGCACAGGGGCAGCACACATCCAGGCCCAGAGTTCAGGCCCCATGACCAATTCAAAAAGTGAAAAGGCTGGAATAGCAGTATACACCTTTCATTCCTAGCACTCTGGTGCCTGAGCAACATTGTGAATTCAAGGCCAGCTTAAGTTTTGTAGCAATACAATGAATAAAACAAAATAGAGAATAAAAAACTACATGTGAATTTGAAATTATCTTAGAAAGTAAGAAATGATTCAAATCATGTGTTAGTACTTAAATAACTACCAACTGGATAAGTTTTGTTGTTGTTTGAGGGAAATTTTGGGTGGGGTAGGACGTGAACTATGCTTGAACACAGGTTTTGTGGGTTTTTTGTGGGTTTTTTGTTTTTGTTTTTTCCTCACGGTTAATGCTATAGTACTTGAGCCATAGCTCTGGCAAAAAGTTTCTTATAGGGGCTGGGAAGATGGCTCAGTGGTAGAGTGCTTGCCTTGCATGCATGAGGCCCTGGATTCCATTCCTCAGCACCACATAAGCAGAAAAAGCCAGAAGTGGCTCTGTGGCTCAAGTGGTAGAGTGTTAGACTTGAGCTGAAGAGCTGAGGGACAGCACCCAGGCCTAGAGTTCTGGCCCTACAACTGACAAAACTTCTTAGAATTTCCCAAAAACCTAGATAACACCAGAACTTCATACTTACATCTACATATGCTCCTAAGCATCATGCATCATAGAGGGATCAGGCCCTGCTAACTGAGAAGACTTTTCCCTTTTCTAAGAGGTTAGGATATTGGTTTATTATCTTGTTAGCTCACCAAATTAGCAGAGTATATATTCAAAGCTGTCTCCTGAGTGGATAAAAAGCTTTTGTTGTTATTGTTGACCTGTATTCCTAATGACTTAAATACAGATAGCTTATTTAAAGATGTTACTTAGTTTAAAAATAAATAAAATTGCCGGGCGCTGGTGGCTCACGCCTGTAATCCTAGCTACTCAGGAGGCTGAGATCTGAGGATCGCGGTTCAAAGCCAGCCCGGGCAGGAGAGACCGTGAGACTCCTATCTCCAATAAACCACCAGAAAACTGGAAGTGGCGCTGTAGCTCAAGTGGTAGAGCGCTCGCCTTGAGCTGAAGAGCTGAGGGACAGCGCCCAGGCCCAGAGTTCAAGTCCCATGACCGACAAAAAAATAAAAATAAAAATAAATAAATAAATAAAATTGGGCTGGGAAGGTGGCTCCATGGTAGAGTGCTTGCCTTGCATGCATGAGGCCCTGAGTTCGATTCCTCAGTACCACATAAGCAGAAAAAGCCGAAAGTGGTCCTGTGGCTCAAGTGGTAGAGTGCTAGCCTTGAGTGGAAGAGCTGAGGAACAGTGGCCAGGCCCAGAATTCAGGCCCCACAACCAAGCAAAAAAAAATTAAATTAAATTAAAAAGTAAAGTAAAATTAAGCTGGTGCCAGTGGCTTCCACCTATAATCCTAGCTCCTCAGGAAGCTGAAATCTAAGGGTGTTTGAAGCCAGCTCAGGCAGGAGGGTCCATGAGACTCTTAGCTCTAATTAACCACCAAAAATCTGGAAGTAGAGCTATGACTCAAGTGGTAGAATGCTAGCCTTGAATACAAAAACCCAGGGACAGTGCCCAGGCCCTGAGTTCAACCCCAGAACCATCACATGCACACATGAGAGAGGCAGAGAAACAGATGGTGCTATCATTTACACTGCTTGAATGCAATGATTTACCATTTTTGTGTGTGGGTGGGTTCTGGGGCTTGAACTCCACCATTTGAGCCACAGCACCACTTTCAGCTTTTTCTGAGTAGTTTATTAGAGATAAGAGTCTCACAGACTTTGCTGCCTGGGCTGCTATCGAACTTCCATCATCAGATTTCAGCTTCCTGAGATTAGCTAGGATTACAGGCATGAGCCACTGATGCCCTTCAACTATTTAGCTTTTATAACAATTTAAATATATACTTATTTTTATGTGGTTTCAGAGGAGAAGAAAGCTATGTTGCAAGAAATAGCTAATCAGAAAGGAGTATCCTGTCGTGCTCAAGGATGGAAAGTCCACCTCTGTGCTGCCCAGTTACTACAGCTGGTAGGTGCCACCCTAGAAGCTACTACTCATGCTACGATGAAAGGACGCTAGAGACCTCCATCTCAAAGCATTTCTTTCAAGTAATTCAAAAGTAGCAGGATTTCTGTGTGCTGCTCTATAGTATTATAGGCATTGTGGATTAAGATTCTGTTCTAAAACTTTTTTTTTTTTTTTGGTTGTGGGGCTTGAACTCAGGACCTAGGCACTGTCCCTGAGCCTCTTTGTGCTCAAGGCTAGCTCTCTACCACTTGAGCCACAGTACCAATTCTGGCTTTTTTGAATAGTTTATTGGAGATAAGAGTCTCACAGGGATTTTTCTGCACAGGCTAGCTTCCAATTGCGATCCTCAGATCTCAGCCCCCTGAGATTAGCTAGGATTACAGATGTGCCTCACTGTTCTAAATCTTACTTCTAATATTCAGGTCCAAAATATAGGAACAGCTGTAATGTAGGGCCTATAATTAGAATTCAGTGGTAGGTGCTACTGTGACATGTGCAACAGTGAGAGCCTCAAATGGCCTGCTCTTTTTGTATGTGCCGGCCCTTGTGCTTGAACTCGGGGCCTGGTCACTAGGCTATTGCTCTTCCACTTGAGCCACAGCTCTTCTTCCAGCTTTTTTATTCGCAATAAGTCTCACAGGCTTTTCTGCCTGGGCTAGATTTGAACTGAGATCCTCAGACCTCAGCCTCCTGAATACCTAGGATTATAGGCTTGAGCCACTGGCACTGGCCTCCTCTTTAAGCCTCTTCTCACCCTACTCCCTTAGAGAAGGCCCTCCAGCTAGACTACCTTCCTGCTTCAGTGATCATTGCTTCTCATTAGAGTAGGGGCTTCATTGACATACCAGCTTCCATATTGCTCAAACCAGTCACATCCTGCCTTAGAGGGCAGGGGGTCTTTCTTTCTTCATCCTACAAATCCTGCCCATAGTTCCTGCTTTTTTGTTCTGCTTCTAAGAGCAATCCCTGGGTGATGTGCCATGTTCTCCTTCCCTAAACCATGAGTATACATGAGTATATGTGACTTCTAAGCTGCTAACAAGTTGTCCATGGGTATATCTTACACATTCAGCCATTTCTGAGAAAAGAATCTACCCTTCATCAACTGAGTAAAGAGGAGGAGGTACACAAAAAACACAGCCTCGTGAATTTTTCCTGTCATTGAAATAGGAGTGATCTCGAAAACAGGGTTTACTATGAATATCTAAAATACATGGTACCTTTCTACTTAGCAGAAAGTCATTTTATGAAACTAATGGAGTTATGTTTTGAAGGGTTATGAAATAAATATATGTAAGTTATCCTTGCTGAGTGTGGTGGCGCATACCTGTAATCACTGTATGCAGAAAGTGAGGCAATATGATCATGAGTTCAAGACCAGCTTCGGCTATGTAGCAAGTGTGGGCTTACAGTACAAATCATTGTTGATCAATTTCCTTTATTGTTAACCTTTGCACCTTAGTCCTTGGGAAAAAGGACTTGGGAGAAAAAAACACCTCTTAACCCCAATTTGCAAAGCTGATCAGAGGTGAGTTCTTTTGCTCAAGATTCTCAGTAAAGTGTCTCTGAGTCAAATACACTCACCTTTGTGTGTTGCAGACAAACCTAGAACATGATGTTTACGAAAGACTTACCAATCTACAGGAAGGGATTATCCCAAAGAAAAAAGCAGCAACTGATGATGATCTACACCGAATAAATGAGCTAATACAGGTTTGAATGAGCCCTTCCCTGCTGTCACTGTCACCCACTGTATGAAGCTCCTTGTGATTGAGTCCTGCTCTGTTTCCTCCCTCATGCACTGGCTTCTTTCATAAAAGTTGCTCATTTCTGTCTGCTTTACCAGACATGCAGATACTGTCTCTGTGGGAAAGCCCCAGTGGCCTCTGCATAAAGGACACAGTCCTCTAGAAGCTGCCTCATCCTGTTCCCGTGGCTGATCATGTGATGTCTTCTGTTCCAGGGAAACATGCAGAGGTGTAAACTGGTGATGGATCAGATCAGTGAGGCCAGAGACTCCATGCTTAAGGTTTTAGATCACAAAGACCGTGTCCTGAAGCTTCTAAACAAGAATGGGACTGTCAAGAAAGTATCAAAATTGAAGCGAAAGGAAAAAGTCTAGATCCAGAAGAATCAAGAGTTTGAAACAGAATTTATGAAGAATGATGGCGGGGGTGGGGGGGGAGGGTTTGGCTATTTTCAAAGTGGAACATTCAAATAAAGGGAGTGTTCCCCTCAGTCACACATGAACACAGAGGGACCCATGGCATCCAGTTGCACAGAGGATCAGATCTGACATGACACAGTGAGCCTCATTTTTTCAGGCACATCCCTGTTAAGCCTGGTCTGTGTCGGATGAGACACAGATAGCTGCTGGCATTTTTCAGCCTTCCGGTTTATAGACTGCATTTATCTGGTGGATTCCTGCAGGACCCATACTGAGCCCAGACTGAAAGCATCCACTTGGACCATCTGTTATCTCTTATCTCTACACTGAAAATAAAACCTCTTCTCACTCCAGTCAGTTCTTCTGTTTGACCTTCGGATATCCAACTTGGCCTTTTATTCTAGTGCCACAGCACCAGGAGAACTACCATATCAGTTCTTGTCAATTTTTTAAAGAACCATTTCCAAGTGAAGTTGTTATGTTATCTGTCCTGCATATGTCAGAATTGGGTTTTTGTGGAAACTCAGAGCAAGCAACACCACCAGTAGCTTTGAGGTCTTGTTCTGAAGTACATTCTTGATTATCTGTACTTCTGTAGCTGGTGTGATGCTGTTAATTGTATGTACCACACATCTCCAAACATTAATAAAGGACTTGAAGAGGTTTTTGTACATGAGTAGCCCATGTCTTTTTCTAATGTGCATCAGTATTTGCTCTGCTGCCGTTCCATATGCATTGTTGAGCCTGCTCTCCAAGTTTTGTTATTCCACATAGAGGTCTATTTATCCCAATAGTTTTAACATAGTGCAGTCATAAAAATCTCTTAACTAGGGCTGGGAAGGTGGCTCAGTGTGCCTGAGGCCCTGGGTTCGATTCCTCAGCACCACATAAGCAAAAAGAAAAAAGGCAGAAGTGGCACTGTGGCTCAAGTGATAGAGCGCTAGCCTTGAGCTGAAGAGCTGAGGGACAGCGCCCAGGCCCAGAGTTCAGGCCCCACGACCAGACCCAAAAAAAAAAAACCATCTCAACTATTAGTTTCTGAAATAAAAGCCTAATCAAATTGGTTATATCATAAGTTTGGTAAGGCTACATTGCACAGAGTTGGTGGGAACTGTTCTCATAGGACTGCTCTTGCTTCTCTGAACTACTGTGGTACAGCAGCCCAGCTCTTTTACATGGAAGATGTGTTGCTTCTTTCTTCCTTTGGCCTCATGTGGCAGATCAAGAAAGAACTCACTGCTTCTGGAGGAAATATTTGCTTCTTATCTTTAGGACTTGTATTTCAAGCTGCCAGTTTGAGACTAGTGCTTTTCTATGCCTAACCTGCGCAGAGTTGACACTGGGATTGTATGTTGTTTATGCCAGGGCCTCTAGGACCATTGTTCCAGCTCACCACAAGCTTCGCTTTCCTTGAATTAGAATGGTAAGCTTTTGTCTGGTGTGCGAATAGGTAGAAAGGAGCAGCGCAAACTGTTGACCTTCCTTAGCCCAGCCTAAAGAAGGCCTGGGGTGATAACAGTGGCTCACTGGAGTATTTTATTGGCATGTGGAGATTTAATTTAGAGGTGATACAAGCTCTTCACTAGGCCACATATCTATGTCATAGAGTGGAATACTGTTTCTTTGCCTCTCTTGTCTGTTCACATATTGCATTGAATCTGTAGATTTAGTAGTGTAACCATTTTCCTATTGACTTTGCCAGTCCTGGAATTTGGAAGGTCTTTCCATCTTCTCCTGTCTGTTTCTTCAAGTATTTATATGTTTCATTGTAAAGGTCTTTTACTTTAAGTTTATTATTTAGGTAGTTGTACAAAGGAGTTCTCATTTAACAAAGCAGTTTATTAATATATTAACATATCTTGATTAATGTCACCTCTTTAAACATTGGCACCATTCCTACTCACCTCTTCATTTTACAGAATATAGACTTGTGTAGAATAGATACTGGGTTCTCAACTGTATTCTCCCCTTCTCTTCATTTCTTTTACCCTCTCCCTTTGATCCCACCCCACTCCTTTCGAGTACCTGCTTCCTTGCATTTCATTTTGCTGAACTTTGATTTTCCCTTTCTAAGGAATTACACTATTTAAGTTCTCCCCTGAATCTATACACTATTTAAATTCTCCCTTGAATCTACAAATTTAAACTAATGCATTACTATACACTAGCATACCACCCAATGTATTTTTATTTTTTGTTGTGCTACTGAGACTTGAACTCAGGGCCTGGACTCTATTTCAGGATTTTTTTTGGGGGGGAGGGTTCGTCATGGGGCTTGAACTCAGCCTGGGTGCTGTCCCTCAGCTCTTCAGCTCAAGGCTAGTGCTCTACCACTTGAGCCACAGTACCACTTCCGGTTTTCTGGTGGTTAACTGGAGTCAAGTCTCCCAGACTTTCCTTCCAGGGCTGGCTTTGAACCGAGATCCTCAGATCTCAGCCTCCTGAGTAGCTAGGATGACAGATGTGAGCCCCCACCAGCACCTGGCGTCTTAGGGTTTTTTTTGTTTGTTTTTTTGCTCAAGGCTAGTACTCTACCACTTTAGCCACAGCTCCACTTCCAACTTTTCGGTGGTTAATTGGAGATAAGGTTTTCCTGCCCAGACTGGCTTTTGAATAGTGATGGTCAGACCTAAGTCTTGTGAGTACTTAGAATTACAGACATGGCCATGGGGACCTGGCTCTTTGGTTAAGGTTTGTATTGTTTGGGGGTTTGGGGGTTGTTGTTGGGGGTTTTTTTGTTTTGTTTTTTGTTTTTTGCCAGTCCTGAGACTTGAACCCCAGGGCCTGGGCACTGTCCCTGAGCATCTTTGTGCTCAAAGCTAGCACTCTACCACTTGAGCCACGGTGCCACTTCTGGCACCAGCCTCAGGTGACTTGGAACTGTGATCCTCAGATCTCAGCCTCCTGAGAAGCTAGGATTACAAGCGTGAGCCATTGTTTCTTTAGAACCTTTTTCTAGTAGGACATTGAATTTGTCAGAGGCTTTTTCTTTTTTTCTTTTTTTCTTTTTTTAGGGGGTCCAGTCATGGGGCCTGAACTCTGGGCCTGGGCGCTGTCCCTCAGCTCTTCAGCTCAAGGCTCGCACTCTACCACTTGAGCCACAGTGCCACTTCCGGCTTTTTCCTTTTTGCTTATGTGGTGCTGAGGAATCGAACCCAGGGCCTCAGGCATGCAAGGCAAGCGCTCTACCACTGAGCTACCTTCCCAGCCCAAGTCAGAGGCTATTTCTAAGACAAGGTGATCATGTATTATATGTACTGTGCTATGTGTACTAAATACATGTGTTAAACCATTCTTGCCTTTCTGCAGTGAAACCAACTGGGTCATGATGTACAAGCTTTCAATGTGTTGCAGAATTCTCTTTGCAAGCATTTTACTGAGGATTTTTGCATCTATGTTCATCAAAGAGATGGGTCTATAATTTTATTTCTTTGGTTTTTTATTATAAATTTTTATTTTTTGTGAACATAATGTAGAGAGGGGCTACAATTACATGGTATTTCTTCGTTGTTGTTGTTGTTGTTGTCGTCGGTTGTCGGGCTTGAATTCTGGGCCTGGATGCTGTCCCTGAGCTCATCAGCTCAAGGCAAGTGCTCTACCACTTGAGCCACAGCGCCACTTCCGGTTTTCAGGTGGTTAATTGGACTTTCCTTGCCTGGACTGACTTTGAACAGCGATCCTCAGATCTCAGCCTCCTGAGTAGCTAGGATTACAGGCGTGAGCCCCCAGTGCCCAGCTTTAATTTTATTTCATTAGTTGTGTCCTTCTCTGATTTGATGAGAATTCATGCAATGCTGTCTTCATATAATGAGTTTGATAGTATTGAGTCTTTTTTCTTTGTTGGGAGACTTTCTTCCTCCTTCACTCCTCATTGTTACAGATCTGTTTACATGGCATGCTTCAGAACATTCCTCCTCATTTGTGAATAATAATCTACTGTGACGATATATATATCACTTTTTTACCCATTTATCTATTAATGGCTAGTTGTTTGTTTGTTTTTTTACCTTTTGCCTGTTGTAAGTAATCCTGAAGTGAACACTGGCATATATGTGTTTATTTAAGATTTAAGAGCCTGGGCTGGGAAGGTGGCTCAGTGGTAAAGTGCTTGCCTTGCATGCATGAGACCCTGGGTCGATTCCTCAGGACCACATAAGCAGAAAAGGCCAGAAGTGGTGCTGTGGCTCAAGTGGTAAAACGCTCGCTTTGAGCTGAATTGCTGAGGAATAATGTCCAGGCCCAGAGTTCAGACCCCATGACGGACAAAAAAAAAGATTTAATAGCCTGATTTTCATACCTTTGGGTATGAAAGTAGGAATGGGATTGCTGGCTTATTATGGTAATTCTGTATATTAACTTTCTTAGGAAGCATCAAAATTTAGAGACTATGCCATTTAAATCCCTAAGTATTTTATATTATTGTAAACAAAGTTTTATTACTTATTTGTTTTGGAGCCAGAGTCTTACTCTTTCCCAGGCTAGCCTTGAACTCATGGTTCAGCCTCCTGAATGCTGGGGTTATAACCATGTGCCACCACATTTTTTTTAAATTGCTTTCTAAGCTGGTTGCTAGTGGCTCATACCTGTAATCCTAGCTACTCAGGAGGCTGAGGCATGAAGATCCAAATCAAAGCCAGCCCAGGCAGAAAAGTTGAGGATCAGTGTGAGATGCTGAGGTCAACCCAGTACCGGCACAGAAAAGACTTACGTGAATGAAGCAGCAGAATACTACTTCGAAATGCAGTAGTCATCAGAAATTCAACTGTCACTTGATGTTCTCCGGAGCTTTCTCACATTGCTTTTTTAAATTTTTTATTGTTATTATAAAGGTGATACAGTGATGCAAAAGTAGTAGAATTACGTAGGTCAAGTAATGAGTACTTTTTTTTTGTCGGTTGTGGGGCTTGAGGGCTTGAACTCTGGGCTTGGGCGCTGTCCTTGTGCTCTTCAGCTCAAGGTGAGCGCTCTACTGCTTGAGCCACAGCACCACTTCCGGTAGATAAGAGTCTCACAAACTTTCCTGCCCAGGCTGGCTTTGAACCTCGATCCTCAGATCTCAGCCTCCTGAGTAGCTAGGATTACAGGCGTGAGCACCAGCACCCGGCTATGAGTACATTTCTTTTGGACAGAGTCACACTTTGCTCTCTCCCAGTTTTCCCCTCCCATCTCCCACCCAGAAGTTGTATAGTTCATTTTCAACATGGTATCCAGTTACTTATTTTTTTCATTCCAAGAGCGAGAAAAATCACTGCTGAGCTGTGCATGGTGTTCCATGGCTATAATCTCAGCCCCGGAGAGACTAAGGCAGGGGTATCCCAAACTCAAGACCAGCCTAGACTACATAGCAAGACCCTCTGGAAGAGAAGGAGGGAGAGAGAGAAGGAAACATACCTGGCAGAGGTAAACATCACCCACACCATCCGTCAAGCCTTTGTCCAAATACAAAATTCCAGGAGCTCTTGGGTAAAAATCAAACATTCTTCATTCCATAGTACAGAACACATCTTGTTTCTTTCCTAAAAACTTCAGGATGTACTCTGCATGAATGTGTGGGGTTTGTGCATTGACACTAAACCAAGAACACTTCGTTTTAGAAACAGAATCTGGGTGTGAGACTTTCACACTCATTGTAGAAATATACTTCGTTGTTGTTGTTATTGTTATTTGGGGGGGTGCTTTTTTTTTTTTGGTCGGTCATGGGGCTTGAACTCTGGGCCTGAATGCTGTCCCTCAGCTCTTCAGGTCAAGACTAGTACTCTACGACTTGAGCCACTACACCACTTCCAGTTTGAGTCTCAGGGACTTTCCTGCCCAGGCTGGCTTTGAACCGCGATCCTCAGATCTCAGCCTCCTGAGTAGGATTATAGGCATGAGCCACCAGCACCCAGCAATACTTTGTTGTTATGGCATTTAAGAGTGTTCCCTTAGAGATATGGATATAAATGCTTCATTTCTCTTAGTATTGTGGCTGTCCATAAGGATCATTAAAACTTGTTCAAGTCAGGTGCTGGTGGCTCACGCCTGTAATCTTAGCCACTCAGAAGGCTCAGATCTGAGGATCAAAGTCAGCCTGGGCTGGAAGTAGAGCTGTGGCTCAAAGTGGTAGAGCACTAACCTTGAGCAAAAGAGCTCAGGGGCAGCACCCAGGTCCTCAGTTCAAGCCCCATGTTCAACAACAACAAACTGTTGTTCAAAGTCTTTGGAATCTACCGTGGAACATAAATGCAAGGCTATGGATCCAGGAGATCCCTGAGTGGCTGTAAGGCTGCCTTCCTCAAATGTTGGTCTCAGCATATACATCCTCTACTGTGAACACATGCTTGGCTCTTTGAGATAAGAACTGACTTTAGTGTCCTCAGGCCACTAGCTATTCTGCATCTTCATAGAGGAAAGATACTGTGGAACTTTTTTTTTTTTTTTTTTTGGCCAGTCATGGGTCCTGCCTGAGCCTAGGTGCTGTTCCTCAGCTCTTCAGCTCAAGGCTAGCGCTCTACCACGTGAGCCACAGCACCACTTCCGGCTTTTTCTACTTATGTGGTGCTGAGGAATCGAACCCAGAGCCTCATGCATGCAAGGCAAGCACTCTACCACTGAGCCACCTTTCCAGCCCCTCTGTTGAATAATTTACCTCACAAGATATATGAATGTCTGACTTTAGCCAGAAAAAATACAGTGTCTGCTCAGCTGTCCTTGGTACTGCTGGCTTTCCTCCCTCCACAGCCCAGAAAATGTTTGTTAAGTCTGTGTGTGTGTGTGTGTGTGTGTGTGCGCGCGCGCGCGCGCGTGCATGCGTGCACGTGCACCCTTGTGCATAAAGCACAGGCCAGTCCTGGAACTTTAACTCGAGGTCTGGGTACTGTCCCTCAAGGCTAGTTCTTCCACTTGAGCCATGGCTCCACTTCCAGCTTGGTGGTTAATTAGAAGTAAGAGTCTCACTGACTGAAGCCGGGCGCTGGTGGCTCACGTCTGTAATCCTAGCTACTCAGGAGGCTGAGATCTGAGGATCGTAGTTCAAAGCCAGCCTGGGCAGGAAAGTCCCTGAGACTCCTATCTCCAATAAACCACCAGAAAACCAGAAGTGGCGCTGTAGCTCAAGTGGTAGAGCGCTCGCCTTGAGCTGAAGAGCTGAGGGACAGCGCCCAGGCCCAGAGTTCAAGCCCCATGACCGACAAAAAAAAAGAGTCTCACTGACTGGACTGGCTTTGAACCTCAATCCTCAGATCTCAGCCTCCTGAGTAGCAAGGATTATAGGCCTGAGCCACTAGCACCCAGCTCACTTTTTTTTATTAGCATTAATTAAGTCAGTTTTGGTAGATTGTGTTTCTAATCAAGTTACCTAAATTTGTAGATGTATAACTATTAACAGGAATTAGTAATGTTATAAGTCTTAACTCTCTTATTGATTAGTCTAGATTTCTCAGGGTCTGAGTTTAGACCAGTGTTTAGAACACTTTCCTAGCAAGTAAGTTCTAATGGGGGATAAAAAGAAAAAGATTTGCTAATTTGGGTGGCTTAGTGGTAGAGTGCTTGCCTAGCATGCATGAAGCCTTGAGTTAAATTCCTCAGTACCACATAAACAAGAAAGTCAGAAATGGTGCTGTGGCTCAAGTGGTAGAGAGCTAGCCTTGAACAAAAAGAAGCTCAGGCCCTGAGTTCAAGCCCCAGCACTGGCAAAAAAAAAAAAACAAAAAACCTGCTAATTTTATTTGCTTTCCAAAGAACCAATTGTTACTTTTATTAGTTTTCTCTATTATGATTCTTATCCAAGTCATTTCTTTAGGTGGTCCACTTGTTGGTTAGGCTCTACGTCACTTGGACCACACCTCCATCCTTTTTTTGCTTTTGTTATTTTTCTAATAGGCTCTCACTTTTTGTCCAGGCCAGCATTCTCCTATTTATGATTTCCATAAATCTGGAATGACAGGCACATACTACCACATCTAGCTTTTTATTGATTGAGATTGAGGGCCAAAGGCAGGGTCTCATGAACTTTTTTGCCGAAGCTGGTCTCGAACCTTAGTCTTCCCAGTTTCTGCCTTCTGAGCTACAGATGTGAGTCATCATCCTAACTTACTTATTTGGGGGATCTCAAAATGAATTTAAGGTTGGGATCAAATTTCTAGCTCATGTTCACTTGATAGTCTGGACTGTAGGCATGCACAACTGTACCTAGCTCTTGTTTCCTTTGATATGCAACATGTTTATGTCTTTACTAAAAAAGGTAATTTTTTATGTGTGTGCCAGTTCTGGAGCTTTAACTCCGGGCCTGGTTGTTTTTTAGCTCAAGGCTAGTGCTCTAACTACTGAAGCCTCTGCTCCACTTCCAGCTTTTTGATGGCTAATTGGAGAGGAGTCTCTCATAGACTTTTATAGACTTCCAACTGCAATCCTCAGAGATCTCAGCCTCCTGAGTAGCTAGGATTAGAGGTGTGAACCACTGCCAAAATCCACAACGATTTAAGGACTTATTTTCGGTTTCCTTCCTGGCTCTTGCTGTCCTCGAAAACAGTTCATTATAACCATGGCTCAAGCTTAATGGGAGGAGATAAAGTTTTTGAATAGTTTTGGTTTGGTTTGGTTGCTTTTGGTCTGTTTTCCTTCAGTGATCTTGATGGCACATGTCGTTCTTTGCCCTGACGTAAAGTCAATGCCTGAGGTTTAGCCCGATGGCTAACCTGGCATCTCTGTTCCCTGACTTTTCCAGCTGCTCCCCCTGGAAATGGTTTTGCCTTGGAAGCCAGGGTAACCATCACCAGCCCTTGCTTCTGATTCCTCATGGGGGTTTCTCAACCGGCTTCTCAGGAGCTCCATTCCCTTCATTTTTAGCGAAAAACACTGTGTTGGAGCAAAGCCCTCATAGTGGTTATACAAGAAGTGGAGCTGGCTCCTTAGGTGGATTTTGATGCACATCACAACGTTTGGGGCTCCTAAAGGGCCACAGCTCTGGCTACCTTTGTGCTTCTATTACATGATGACACAGTGTTTGCCTTTGATGGCTTTACAGGACTTGGGGTGGAAACTGGTCACCTCTGCCCAGTGGAACCTTCTCTTACATCCTTTTCATGATGAATTGTGCTTCTCACAGTAAGCTCCACTGTCCATGAAGGACTGAGTTGGTGAGCAGAAATGCAGTCTGTTCATCCTGTGCAGGTGTTAGGCAACTAACTCAAATCTTCATTGTCCTTTTCTCTGTAAACACCTTTAACAATGTCAGACAGACATACTAGTCACCAAAACAAGGTTACCTGGCATTCTTGATGAACGTCCAGCCAATGGAGAAAAATTTGAAGCTAATAAGTTAAACTTTGGTGTTGGAGCCTTTGTTCCAGCTGGAGAATGAGGGCTTGGGGCCCTGTCATTGTCCCCTCTTGCTGTGACCTCTAAAGAGTGCTCTTCTGCCCCGACCTCAGTCTCCATTCTGTGCTGTATGGAAAATGGAAGTCTCCCCAGGAAAGCAAGTTTGTTCTTGATTCCCTGTGACCATAGAGTTAAGTGGTTCTGGTAGAAAGTTCCTGGAACTAGATTTGTTCAATGGTCCATCCTCCAGGGACACAGAGCTTCTGCTGAGTGTCCTTAACCACTGGGTGACCTTCAATGAGACTACACACAGTTTTTTTTGGATGGTTGACCCATATTCATTGCAGCAGCACTTGTTTTATACAATCCTAGTGAATCAAAGCAGTGCACAAAACTGCCACTGGGAAAGGGAGTTGACGGTGTTTCAAAGTAAGGTGCAGGACTTGGAGACCAAGGCCACGGGTGGAGGACTTGGGGGGGGGGGGGCAGGCAAACTGTGTGCAGCTGCACAAGTACTAGTGAGGGACAGTGGGCTGGAGTCCGGATGGGCTGACTACACATACTAGAATCCACTAACCTGTAACCAATTTAGCATAAAATGTATTGATGGCTTTTATCCTTGCCATGATTGGCTTGCCCTGAAATTTTTTAACTTCTCAAACACTTAAGGGCAGGGAATGTGGCTTAGTGATAGTTTGCCTAGCATGCATGAAGCCCTGGGTTCAATTCCTCAGTACCCGATAAACTGAAAAGTCAAGACATGGCTTTGTGGCTCAAGTGGTAGAATGTTAGCCTTGAGCATTAGTTCAGGGACATAGCCTAGGCACTGAGTTCAAGACCCAGAAGTGGGAAAAAAAAATGTTAAAGCCTCTTACACATCTGTGTCTGACTGGAATGTGACATACGAGTTGTAATTATATGCAAACTCACAGTTGATCACTTTGGGGCAATTTTCACTTTTAAACACTTCCTCTACTGATATTGTTTTGGGAACCTCTCTTAGAATTACAATTCAATACTTAGGATGTGGTCTCACCCTTCCCATCAACTGCACCATACAAGATCTCTCAACACTTCAAGAATTAGATCAAAAGCTGGCCACAGGTGGTTCATGCCTGTAATCCTAGCTTCTCAGGAGGCTGAGATCTGAAGATCACAGTTCAAAGCCAGCCTGGGTAGGAAAGTCCGTAAGACTCATCTCCAATTAACCACCAGAAAACTGGAAGTGATGCTTTGGCTTAAGTGGTAGAATGTTCACCTGGAGATGAAGAACTCAGGGACAATGCCCAGGCCCAGACTTCAAGTCCTATCACCGACCAAAAAAAAAAAAAAAAAAAATTAGATCAACTCTGTATATCACCTTTATAATAACAATACATTAAAAAAAATAATTACAGCAGGGGCTGGGATGGTGGCTCATTTGTAGAGTGCTTGCCTTGCATACATGAGGCCCTGAGTTCGATTCCTCAGCACCACATAAGCAGAAAAAGCCGGAAGTGGTGCTGTGGCTCAAGTGGTAAAGTGCTAGCCTTGAACTGAAGAGCTGAGGGATAGTGCCCAGGCCCAGAGTTCAGGCTCCATGACCGGCAAAAAAAAAAAAATAATAATAATAATAATTACAGCAGCCATTAGAAAGGACAAAATAATGGCATTTGCAGGGAAATGGATGAAACTAGAAGAAATCATGTTGAGCAAGGTAAGCCAAGAGCAAAGAGACAAATGGCACATGGTCCCCCTGATAAGTGGATGTTAAACCCAAAACATAAGGTGATAAGACAAAGTTAACAAGACTTAAGAAACAAAGGATTTCTATTCATCTGGCTGAATCACCACTAAATAACCCCATGCTGCTGATCACATATATGGTACATATGGTATATATGTGCACAAGAGGGGTGGGGGGGAGGGGGGAACCAGGAGGAGGACATAGAACTAGCGGGACTCATCAGCTGCACTGGACATTGATCAAAACGAACTAAGCAACTCAATGGCAGCAATGGGAGGGAGTGAACAAGTGGGAAAGAGGGAAAAGCTGACGCTATGCAAAATGAAAAAAAATGTACATATCACCCGATGTGGAAGAAATAACTGTATTGCCAAAGCTCATAGAACTCATAAATGTTATAGACCATAATAGACAATTTGCCCCCTGAAAGTTAGAATGTGTTTGTGATTTTAAGTATCACTATCTCACAATACTGTGCAATTTGGGATTACATCAGGCTGGGAAGGTGGCTCAGTGGTAGAGTGCTTACCTTGCCTGCATGAGGCCCTGGGTTAAATTCCTCAGTACCACATAAACAGAAAAGGCCTGAAGTGGCACTGTGGCTCAAACTAAAGAGCACTAGCCTTGAGCTGAAGAGCTCAGGGAACTGTCCCTGAGCTCAGAGTTTAGGCCCCACAATGGACCCCCCCCCAAAAAAGAAAAATTACATCAAGATCTGTCATCAACTTTTTTATTTCTTCCATGTTGACAACTGTCCAACTTGGGATGAACTAACCACAATACATTTGAGCGATCAAGTCCAGATCCTTTGACAAATTTCTCATGAGAAACAGAATTCTAATTGTTTCTTCAGACATTCTTTTTGGTGGTGGTGGTGGTCATCGTCATGGGGCTTAAACTCTTCAGCTCAAAGTGATCAGTCTACCATACCACTTAAGCCATAGCACCACTTCCAGTTTTCAAAGCGAGCCTGGGCACCTGGCTCTTCAGACATTCTTTTAGGCCTTCTTGTAGAAATTACTGGACTTTTTTCAGAAATGTCATATATTTGGTAACTCAGATCTTCAGGTCCTAAGATCAGTCTATCAGTTGGTTTTTCAATGTCTCTTGTATTTCTTACAGTTTCACAAGATGAAGAATACAGTAATTTATATTCTTACCCATATCTTCTGAAAGCTCTGTATTTCCCTCAGAATGAGATCCTGATGTAGCTGCTATTTCCTGCCAAGAGATTTCAGTTCTGTGAGTCACAGAAATGGCAACAGGATTTCCTGGAGGAACTTCTTGTCATACTTGGGCATTAGGATTTAAACCAGTCCCTTTAGATGGCACTTTCTTAATTATGATCTTTTCCAAGATTTTCTTCCATTCCATTATCTTTTTTAAATCCTGCTAAACTGAAGATTTCATTCAAAGTAAAAACTTAAAAGTCTAATTCTGATACCATTTGCTTTCTATCGCTCTTCTAATCTTCTTTGCTTCACCTTCTGAAGAGGGAATTTTTTTTTTAAGACCTGATATCTTTTACTAAAATTCAGCAATTCCCTCAGCTTTATTTAGTTTTCTGGTCTCTTTATATTCTAGCAAAGTAAAAATTTAACATTGTTTACATAAAAATAGCTCATATGATGCGATAAAAATGATTTTTTTTTGCTAGTCCAGGGGCTTGAACTCAGGGTCTGGGCACTGTCCATGAGCCCCTCTGTGTTCAAGGCTAGCACGTTACCACTTGAGCTTCATGCACGCTAGGCAAGCACTCAACCGTTAAGGCTCATTCCCAGTTTAAATTATTATTATTATTATTTTTGTCAGTCGTAGGGCTTGAACTCTGGGCCTGGGCACTGTCCCTGCACTCTTCAACTCAAGGTGAGAGCTCTACTTGAGCCATAGCACCACTTCCAGTTTTCTAGTGGTTTATTGGAGATCGGAGTCTCATGGACTTTCCTGCCTGGGCTGGCTTTGAACCAAGATCCTCAGATCTCAGCCTCCTGAGTAGCTAAGATTACAGGTGTGAGCCACTGGCACCCGGCTTAAAATGATTTTTTTAAATAAACAATCTTGTTATGTCCAGCTAGCCAGGAACTCTATCTTCCTGCCTCCCCCTCCTGGGTTCTGAGATTGCAAGCATGCACCACCACACACGTCTCTATGAGTCTTTTCTGCCTGAATCTCAAGTTTCCTCTCCAACATCATGACATGATTTCTAGAATTCTTGATTGCCAAAATTAAAATGGATTTTTTTTCTAGCACAGGCTAAACTCTGGGGTTTGATCCCCATTACTCGGGGTCGGGGGGAGAGGAATAATAAAAACTGATCATTTTTTTCTGAAGTGATAGACTGTACTTCTTTGAGTGGTGTACACATGTGCATACATATATGTATACAAGTGTGAGTGTGTGTGTGTGTGTGTGTGTGTGTGTGTGTGTGTGTTACCAGAATTTGAACTCAGATCCACAATTGTTTGGCAGGTGCTTTATACCTTTACCCTCTTTTATTTTATTTTTTTGGTCCGGTCGTGGAGCCTGAACTCTGGGCCTGGGCGCTGTCCCTCAGCCATTCAGCTCAATGCTAGCTTCTCTACCACTTGAGCCACAGCACCACTTCGGCTTTTTTCTTTTTGCTTATGTGGTGCTGAGGAATTGAACCCAGGGCCTCATGCATGCAAGGCAAGCGCTCTACCACTGAGCCACCTTCCCAGCCCATACCTTTACCCTCTTGACCAGCCCTTTTTTATGCCCTGGTTATTTTTGAGATAGAGACTCGCTTTTTTTTTTTTTTTGTCGGTCATGGGGCTTGACCTCTGGGCCTGAGCACTGTCCCTCAGCTCTTCAGCTCAAGGCGATTGCTCTACCACTTAAGCTGCAGCACCACTTCCGGTTTTCTAGTGGTTTGTTGGAGATAGGAGTCTCACGGTCTTTCTGCCCTGGCTGGCATTAAACTGCAATTCTCAGATCTCAGCCTCCTGAGTATCTAGGATTACAGGCGTGAGCCACCGGCGC
Organism: Dipodomys merriami; assembly: GCF_024711535.1. NCBI lineage: Eukaryota > Metazoa > Chordata > Mammalia > Rodentia > Heteromyidae > Dipodomys > Dipodomys merriami. The sequence goes on from NW_027205381.1 coordinate 7,856,478, forward strand.
CCAGCTGAGATTTGCTTCTTATCCAGGTGTGAGCCTAAACCACAATCATCCCATTTTAGGCTGGAGCCTAAGTCCTACTGGTGTCAACCTGGCACACAGCTTTGAATTAATGTTTTAAATAATACAGATATGTTCAAATAAAAGTATAAAAGTAATCATGACTATGAAATCATTTTTAGTGTTTCAAACATATTTCAAAGTAATTTAAACATATTTGAAAGTAATTTAATTCCTCATTATTATTATAATGTTTTACATCACAAATTCCTAACCTAGAGATTCTTTGTAGCTGATACAGCTAGGTAAATATTCACCAGTTCATGTAATGGCCCTGGCCTTAAAACTATTTCACTGAAAAAAGTTAAAATTTTAAAAAGCTATTGCCCCAGGCCCTGAGTTCAACCCAAAACAAAAAATAAAAGCTATTGCACTGATCATACATTTTACAAGTTATCAGGTGTACCATCCCAGTTTAGAAGACATGGCAGCCTAGGTTCAGAGATGCCAGGGCAAGGGGAAAATGATCCTGCAGGAGGCCTTTGGAGTCTGTGTCCTTTTCTCCAAGCCTTGAATACATGAGTCTTTGGTCAAGATTATGTAGAAAGACATAAGAGAAATTTAAAATTTACCAGAAGCCAGCGGCTCACGCTTGTAATCCTAACTACTCAGGAGGCTGATACCTAAGGATCTCCATTCAAAGTAAGGCCAGGTAGACAAATCTGAGAGATTATTTCCAGTTAACTAGTAAAAAGCCAGAAGTAAAGATGTGACCTGAGCAATAGAGCACCTTAACAGAAAAAGTTAAGCAAGAGAGAATGAGGCCTGAGTTCAAGTTCCACTACTGAGACAAAAAAAAAAAAAAAGAAGGCCTGGGAAGGTGGCTCAGTGGTAGAGCACTTGCCTTGCATGCATGAGGCCCTGGGTTTGATTGCTCAGCACCACATAAGCAGAAAAAGCCAGAAGTGGCGCTGTGGCTCAAGTGGTAGAGTGCTAGCCTTGAGCTGAAGAGCTGAGGGACAGTGCCCAGGCCCAGAGTTCAGGCCCCATGACCAACAACAAAACCAAAACAAAACAAAAGAAAAAAAAGCATGGGGAGGACGCTGGGAAGGTGGCTCAGTGGTAGAGTGCTTGCCCAGCATGCATGAAGCCCTGGGTTTGATTCCTTAGCACCACCCACATAAACAGAAAAAGCTGAAAGTAGCGCTGTGGCTCAAGGTAGAGTGCTAGCCTTGAACAAAAAAGTCAGGGACAGTGCCCAGGCCCTGAGTTCAAGCCCCACAACTGGCAAAACAAAACAAAACAAAAAAACCTAAGGTTTGACCACTATATTTTTGTTGACTTCTCTCAGTCTTCCCTTCGATGGTACCCTCCCTGCCTTTCAGCATTGCTATTTTCTACAAAGGTATTTTTAAACCTCAGCCATCTGGCAGACTCCTACCTATCCTTGAAAACTGATGAGATCCCTCCCCTAGGTATTCTGTGAAATCTCCCAGCTTTATAATCTGCCCACATTCATTTGATTCAAAGTTTTGTCTCTCACACTAGACTATCCATTCCTGGAAGGCAGAGACTGATTCATCTTTCTGCTCCCACAGCACCCTGCAGAGTTCAGTAAATATTTGTTCAATTCCATGAGATCCAGCTCAGTTGTCAGCACCAAAAAATCTTGTGTCACTCCCACACTCTGTGATCATTTCCTTCACTAAACCAGGGAAGCCCCTCTCGTAGGCCTGACCTGGCACTTGGCTCATGCTCTTGTCTGTTACATTTATTTTGAATGTACAACAGTCAGAAAAGCACCAGGCATATTTTGTGTTGACTGTCCTCAGCCTTAGGCCAAGACCTTGTTCATATCATGAACTCAAGATAATGATGATAATGGTGATGGTGATGAGGGTGATGTCAGAAAAGAAGGCAAAATGTTTTCCAAAATGCAGTTGTTGCACTGTGAAACACTAAGCAAGCCTCCCTGCCATTTGTAGTAACTCTCTCTCTTTCTCTCTCTCTCTCTCCCCCTCTCTCTTCCTCTCTTTCTCTTCCTCCCCTGCCCCGCCCCTCTCTCTCTCACACACACACACCTTTTTTACCTGGGCTGTCTTCAAACCACCATCCTTAGCTTGGTGAGTAGCTAGGATTATATGTGTGAGCCACAGTGTCTAGCCTTAGATTTTCTGAAATGATTAGTCACATGATGAATGTATCAAACCTGAAGGGATTTTTCAAGTGGAATTAAGATTAGTGAACTAAGTGAATAGAAGAGATCATGGTGATGCTCCTGATCAACTGAGCCCTTAAAAGAAACCCTCACTGTATGAGTGCTGTTAAGCACTGAAGGGCAGGTGCTTCCTGTCCTTTGGATGAAGGAAGCAGAGTCTACCCTAGACCACCTGAGGCTGGGGGGAAGACTCCTACCCTCAGGTGAGATTCCAGTGCAAGTTGATGATCATGGTTGTAATTGTGGGGTGGCAGGAGCCCCTGAGAGGGAGCCCAACCAGTGCATGCTTGATGGCCAAGGCATGTGAACTAGTAAATATTAAATGTGTGTTGTTTGTAGTACTTTATTAGGCAGCATGGGAAATAAATTATGGGAAGATGGATAGCTGAGAGGAAAGAATGAGTGTAACTCACCCAGCATGCAAGAGTTTCACCAAAGCCACAGATAAATCCCCAAAACCATGGTTCAGAAACACCAATCATGTTTCTAACATGAGAAATCAGTTTGTAGGGCCTGAACTCTGGGCCTGGGAGCTGTCCCTCAGTTCTTCAGCTCAAGGCTAGCACTTTACCACTTGAGCCACAGCGCCACTTCCCGCTTTTTCTGCTTATGTGGTGCTGAGGAATCGAACCCAGGGCCTCAAGCATGCAAGGCAAGTGCTCTACCACTGCCACCTTCCCAGACCTGTAAGTGACATTAAAAAAAAACAACACTGTGTTAAATAAGGTTCCCATTTCCTTTTGGCAAAATAAAATGTATCTGAATCAATAATTTTTATTTTCAATTTTACTTTTGGTGCTGGCCTAGGGGCTTGAATTCAGGGCCTGGGAGCTGTCCCTGAACTTCTTTTTCTCAAGGCTAACACTCAACCACTTGAGCCATAGCACCACTTCTGGCTTTGGGGTAGTTAATTGGAGATAAGCATCTCTCAGACTTTTCCTGCCTGAGCTAGCTCTGAACCTCAGTTCTCAGATCTCAACTTCTTGAATAGTTAGGGTATGAGCCACCAGTGCTAGCTCAAGATTTTTTTCTTCTTTTCCCCCCTTTTAAGGCTTCATGAGTGCTAAGCCAGTTCTCTACCACCAGACTGTAACTTCAGACACAAATGAAGAATGTTTCTAGCTGGCTATGGGGGGCTCACATCTCTAATCTGAAGATCATACTTCAAAGCCAGCCAAGGACTGGGAATGTGGCTTAGTGGTAGAGTGCTTGCCTAGTATGCATGAAGCCCTAGGTTCCATTCCTCAGCACCACATAAACAGAAAAAACTGGAAGTAGAGCTGTGCTCAAGTTGTAGAATGCTAGCCTTGTGCAAAAGAAGCTTAGGGACAGCGCTCAGGCTCTGAGTTCAAGCCCCAGGACAGGCCAAAACAAACAAACAAACAAAACAAAACAAAACAAAACTCAAGGAATCTGAGCCTTTATTGAGAAATCTACCAGAGAACAAAGGCCAAACAACCAAAATAGCTAGAAAGACATTGGCATGGGGCTGGGAAGGTGGCTCAGTGGTAGAGCACTTGCCTTGCATGCATGAGGCCCTGGGTTAGAATCCTTAGCACCACATAAGCAGAAAAAGCCGGAAGTGGCACTATGGCTCAAGTGGTAGAGCACTAGCCTTGAGCTGAAGAGCTGAGGGACAGCGCCCAGGCCCAGAGTTCAGGCCCCACAACTGACAAAAAAAAAAAAGACATTGGCATAAAGACTGGTAATAAGCTTTAAATGTGTCATTGAAAGAACTAATTTTGAGTATTAACAGGGAGTGTGTAATATGTAGCATACAAATAATATGTATTCTAGCATTGTAGGCCCAGCACAACTATATCAAAAATGGAAAAGTAAAATAGAGGTATATAGTCGTTCAGTGATAAAACATTGCTTAGCCTTGAATTTGATTCCTAGCTCCCCCCCCCAAATAAGTATAGATTATAGAAAGAAGGAAGGGATGTAAGTTACAGTGGCAAAACCAGAAAACACTACTTAACTAAATGCTTACTAAAACATGCTAAAATTTGATTAGGGATATAGCTTAGTGTTAGAACACTTGCCTCACATGTACAATTTCCCTGCATTCAATGTCCACACAACTGTGGTCAAACCATATTTACCTTACTGTTCATGGTTTATTACATTAATATAATGATCTCCAGATCCATCCATGTCTCAAATGACAGGATTTCATTATTTTTTTACGTCTGAGCAGTGTTCTGGTGTTTGTACACTGCATTTTATTTTCTTTTCTTTTTTTTTTTTTTTTTTTTTGGGTCCGGTCATGGGGCCTGAACTCTGGGCCTGGGCACTGTCCCTCAGCTCTTCAGCTCAAGGCTAGCACTCTACCACTTGAGCCACAGCACCACTTCCGGCTTTTTTCTTATGTGGTGCTGAGGAATCAAACCCAGGGCCTCGAGCATGCAAGGCAAGTGCTCTACCACTGAGCCACCTTCCCAGCCCTGTACACTGCATTTTCTGTATCAGTTCATTAGCTTACAGATCCTTATTGTTTCCATTTCCTGGCTATAGTGGACAGTCCCACAGTGGGCATGGGAGTACAGATGTCTCTTTGACACATGAATTTCATTTCTGTGAGAATATACCCTATAGTGAGATTACTACATCCTATGGTAGTGCTATTTTTAAATTTTTTTAGGCATCTCTATACACTTTTCACATAATGGTGGTGCCCATTTACATTCTCACCAAAAGTTGTGCAGTAGTAGTAGTCTTCTGACTGCTTACGATGGCTTCAAATCAATCCTCCAGTCTCAGACTCCTTAGTAGCTCAGATGACAGGCATGAATCACCAGTATCTGACCATATGGATCTTATGTACACACCAAACAGTGCTTTGGTCCTCTTCTCTGTTAGAGGGGCAGAGATTATTCAAGAAAGTGCTTCTGCTCTGCTCTGAGGACTAAGTCACTTGTGCTATCATGCCATCTCTGTGTCTGTGTGTACATGCATTACTGGTAGTACCATGCACACTAATACGCACTAAAAGTGACATTTATACAGTAACATCTATCTATCTTTACCTCCTGTGTAAACAGTACAAATAAAGGGATATTATTTTCTGCCAAGTTTTCAGAATTATATAGGCGGAGATGGAGGCATGAAGGCCAGGTTCAGCTCTTGTTGGCACCTCATCTAGCAGAACAGCTTCCATAAGACACAAAAGTGCCATTAGCTTAATTTTAAGGTCACTCTGGAAGACTATATTTGGTATGGCTGTTTTGGCACCGTCGTTACCAGCAATAAGCTTAATGCAAGTTCATGACTGCTGAAACTGCCAAGGATTTTCCTGGAAGGTAAATTGGGAAGAGTGTTTCTTGGAAAGTTCACCTTCTAGAACAACATTGGAAACATCAGCATAGGGGTGGTCAGTCCTGGAGAACCTGCCTTCAAAGCTGTCTGAGCAAGCCCGCTGCACCTCACCTGCCATCTTCATAATCACAGATGGCAAGTTGAGACATCAAGTGGATAAGGCCCAACAGCACGAGCGTGCAGCGCCTGGCCATTGCCCCACGCCAGAGGCACACGGGTGCCTGCAGGGCACATGAGGTCAGGTGCCCACCGGGGCCACACCGGTGTCATTCCACTCCACAACTCACCTGCTAGCTGGTCTGACTCAGAGAAAGCTGTAGCTCAGAGAGGAGCTGGGAATTGCTCAGCGGGTGGAGGACCTACACAACTCAACTCTTCCTTCACTCCATAAAAGTGGTTCTGTTCCCCCCCAAGTTGCTAATTTGCATATTAGTTTGACCTTTCACCCAATGTGCAGAAGAGATGACAATGTAGTTTCTGTTAGAAACCAGTCCTGCATCTCACAGGTGATCTATTCCTCACAGAAGAGGTAATCACTTTGCAACTCTGAATATGAATATTATTTGGTTGTCTTTTTTTTTTTTTTTTGCTAATACTGGGGCTTCAACTTAAAGCCTCCTCATTTTGCTTGGCTTTTCCACTCCAGGCTGGTGAGCCACACTTCCACTTCTGGCTTTTTGCTGGTTAATTGGAGATCAGAGTCTCTCAGATTTGTGTGCCAAGACTGGCTTCAAATTGGAATCCTCAGCTCTCAGTTTCTTGACTAACTAGGTTACAGGTGTGAGCCACAAGCAGCTGACTCCTTTTTCTTATTTTTATCTCTTTTATGTCTTGTTTTTGTCTTTCTTATTTTCTTTTTAATTTTTGGCTTTATGATGATGTAGCCCAGGTTGGCCCTGAACTCATGATCTTCCTGCCCCTCACAGGTTTGCCCTACCACGTTGAGCATGTCTTTGTATGGGAGGAGGAGCGGGTTCTGGGGCTTGAAGTCAGGGCCAAGGCATACCCCTTAGCTTTTTTTTCTTTCAAGGCTGGTGCTCTACCACTTCAACCACATCTCCACTTCTGGCTTTTTGCTGGTTAGTTGGAGCTAAGGATCCCTTGATTTATCTGCCCAGGCTGGTTTCAAACTGTGAAGAGCTCAGCCTCCTGAGTAGCTAGAATTACAGGCATCAATCACTGGCACCTGACTTGTCATTTATTTCCTAAGCAAAATATATAGAAAAATACACATGCTCTAAATTTTTAGCCCATAGGTTTTCACACTCAGATCAAGTAATGCTACATTACCAATGTTCCAGAAGCTTCTTATTTCCAGTCCCCACCCTGAGAAAAATTGTATACCTGCAGATGTGATGTAGCTGGTATTTGAACTTCATGTCATGTTAATGGCCACTCTTGCTCAACATTTCGTGAGATTTGTCCATATTGTACAGTGTGTGTATGTGTGTGTCTGTCTGTCTGTGTGTCTGTGTCTGTGTGTGTGCTCCACTTGAGCCCCAGTTCCTTTCCAGCTTTTTGGTGGTTAACTAAATATAATACTCTCATGTACTTTCCTGCTTGGACTGGCTTAGAACATCAATCCTCAGGTCTCAGCCTCCTGAGTACCTAGGACTACCAGTACTGACTGTGTTGATGCATTTGGGGATTGAACTCACAGTCCCCTTCTTGCTGGGCAAATACTTTACCACTTAAACCAGCCTCCCAGTCCTTTTGCTTTTAGTTTATTCTTCAGATAGGATTTCTTTTTTCATCGGAGGTCGGACCATAATCCACCTACCTCTGCCTTCTGGGGTAACTGGGACTACAGGTACAAGCCACCAAGTCCAACATCTCATTACTTTTTATTCATAGTGTAAGTGTTCCAAAAAGATGTTTTCTAGCTGGGTGCTGGTGGCTCAGGAGGCTGAAACCTGAGGATCACAGTTCAACACCAGCCTGAAGCTGGTGCCAGTGGTTCACGCCTATAATCCTAGCTACTCAGGAGGTTGAGATCTGAGAATTGCAGTTCTAAGCCAGCCCTGGCAGGAAAATCCATGAGACTCTTATTTCCAATTAACCACCAGAAAACTGGAAGTGGTGACTCAAGTAGTAGAGCACTCTCCTTGAGCTGAAGAGCTGAGGGACAGCACCCAGGCACATGACCAATAACAAAAAAAACCAGCCTGGGCAGAAAGGCCATGAGACTCTGATCTTCAATTAACCAGCTAAGAACTGAAACTGGAGCTGTGGCTCAATGTAGTAGAGCACTAGCCTTGAGTAAAATAATAAAAATAAAAAACAAATAGATCTTTCATGGGCATTTGGGTAGTTATAGAAGGTAGACATATATCATTCTATGAAGCCATCATAACCTTCATCCCAAAACCAGTCAGGGACTCATCAAAGAAAGAGAACTAGGGGCTGGGAATGTGGCTCAGTGATAGAGTGCTTGCCTAGCATGCATGAAGCCCTGGGTTCGATTCCTCAGTACCACATAAACAGAAAAGGCCAGAAGTGGCAGTGTGGCTCAAGTGATACAGTGCTAGCCTTGAGCAAAAGAAACTCAGGGATAGTTCCCAGGCCCTAAGTTCAAGCCCCAGGACTGGCAAAAAAAAATCAGGGAAAAAATCTGTACCCACTAGAAATTATGCAGAAATAAAGCCATAATAGTAAATGAAAACTTTATCAGTTTGATTTGAGAAATTAAGGCATCTCTGAAAAAAAAAAGAGAGAGAGAGCTATAGACCCATTTCTTTTTTTCTTTTGCTTTTTTCTTTTCTTTTTTTGCCAGTCCCGGGGCTTGAACTCAGGGCCTGGTCACTGTCCCTGAGCCTCTCTGTGCTCAAGGCTAGCGCTCTACCACTTGAGCCATAGCGCCACTTCTGGCTTTTTCTGCTTATGTGGTGCTGAGAAATGAACCCAGGGTTTCATGCATGTGAGGCAAGCACTCTACCACTAAGCCACATTCCAAGCCCTAGACCCATTTCTTTGATGAACATCAATGCAAAACTTCTCAACAAAATTTTGGCCAACCGACTTCAATAATTCATCAAAAAGGGAGGGGGGAGGCTGGGAAGGGAGGTGAAGGGTAAACAAAGGAGGAGGCTGCAATGCTTGGTAAGAAATGTATGCATTATCCTGCCCATGTAATTTTAGCCCCTCTGTACAGTATGTTCTCAAATAAAATAAAATAATATTAAAAAAAATAATTCATCAAAAATATCATGCTCTATGATCAAACAGGATTCATTTCAGAGATGCAAAGCTGGTTCAATATATGCAAATAAATTAATAAAATTCATCACATCAACAAGAGAAAAGATAAGAACCACATGATTATCTCAATAGATGCAAGAAAAGCATTTGACAATATACAACACCCCTTTATGATGAAAGCTCTGGAGAAACTAGGAATCCATGGAACATTCCTCAATATAATAAAGGTTGTGCCGGACACCAGTGGCTCAAGCCTGTAATCCTAGCTACTCAAGAGGCTGAGATCTGAGGATCACGGTTCAAAGCAAGCCCAGGTAGGAAAATCCATAAGACTCTGATCTCCAATTAACCACCAGAAAACCAGAAATGGTGCTGTGGCTCATGCAGTAGAGCACTTGCTTTGAGCTAAAGAGTTCAAGGAAGCATCCAGGCCAAGAGTTCAAGCCCCACGACTGACAACAACACCAACAAAAAAAAATTAATGGCTTTTCTGTATGCTAATAACGAGAAGAGCACAGCTGAAATCAGGAAAACAACTCCTTTTATAACAGCCCCACCAAAAAAATAAAATACCTAGGAGTTAACTAAAGAAGTGAAGGACCTCTATTTTGAAAAATTTTTAAACCTGAAAAAGGAAGTTAAAGCGGAACTAAGGAAGTGGAAAAACCTCCCATGCTCCTGGATTGGGAGGATTAACATTGTGAAAATGTTAATACTGCCAAAGGCTATCTACAAATTAAATGCAATACCCATCAAAATCCCAATCTCTGTTTCTGGTTCTTCCATTCTGTTCTATAGGTCCTCGGCTCTGTTTTTCTTTTGCTGTTGTTTGTTTGTTTTTGGTCGGTCATGGGGCTTGAACTCTGGGCCTGGGTGCTAGGTATCTGTAACCTCTCTGTACATCACCTTCTCCCCCCTCCCCCCCTTGATTGTGGGGCTTGAACTCTGGGCCTAGGCACTGTTCCTGTGCTCTTCAGTTCAAGGCAAGCTCTCTACCACTTGAGCCACAGCACCACTTCCAGTTTTCTGGTGGTTTATTGGAGATAAGAGTCTCACAGACATTCCTGCCTGGGCTGGCTTTGAACTGTGATCCTCAGATCTCAGCCTCCTGAATAGCTAGGATTATAGGCATGAGCCACCAGTGCCCGGTTGTACATAGCTTTTATAATAATTTTTAAAATAAAAACTAAGGGGCTGGGAAGGTGGCTCAGTGGTAGAGCGCTTGCCTTGCATGCCTGAGGCCCTGGGTTCGATTCCTCAGCACCACATAAGCAAAAAGAAAAAAGCCAGAAGTGGTGCTGTGGCTCAACTGGTAGAGAGCTAGCCTTGAGCTGAAGAGCTGAAGAACAGCGCCCAGGCCGAGTCCAAGCCCCATGACCAGACCCCCCAAAAAATAAATTAATTAAATAAATTAAAAAAAAATAAAAACTAAGAAGCTGGGTGCTTGTGACTCACACCTGTAATCCTAGCAACTCAGGAGGCTCAGATCTGAGTATCACAGGTCAAAGCCAGACCAAGCAGGAAAAGTCTATGAGACTTTTACTTCCAATTAACCACCAGAAAACCAGAAGTGGTACTGTGGCTCCAAGTGGTAGAGTGCTAGCCTTGAGTGGAAAAAGCTCAGGAAAATGCCCAAGCCCTGAATTCAACCCCCATGACCAATAAAAAGAAAAAAAAAAGAAGGAAGGAAAGAAAGGAAGGAAGGAGAAAGAAAGAGAAATGAAAAAAGAAAGAAGGAAAGAAAGTCACAGATAACATATCCCGGAAGGTGTCTAGGTGAGGACACAGCAAGGACATGACCATCAGCATGCTAAAGGCCTAATCCTACCAGCACCTTCACCTTTTACTTCTCCTCTCCAGAAAGCTGAGAAAATAAATTTCTCTTTTTGCTTTCTTCCTTTTTTTTAATTCTTTTTTTTTTTTTGGTGGAGGTTACTGGTAGAATGAACTCAGGGCCTCATGCTTGCTAGGCAGGAACTCTACCACTTGGGCCATGCCTCCAGACCTATTTTATTTTGCCAGTCCTGGGGCTTGAACTCGAACTCAGTGCCTGGGCATTGTCCCTGAACTTCTTTTGCTCAGGGCTAGCACTCTACCACTTCAGCCACAGTGCCACTTCCAGCTTTTTCTGCTTATGTGGTGCTGAGAAATTGAACCCAGGACCTCATGCATGCAAGGCAAGCACTCTACCAATGACCACCTTCCAAGGCCAAGATTGGTTTTTTTGTTTGTTTGGTTTGGTTTGATTTTTTTGGGTCCGGTCGTGGAGCCTGAACTCTGGGCCTGGGCGCTGTCCCTCAGCTCTTCAGCTCACGGCTAGCACTCTACCACTTGAGCCACAGCGCCACTTCAGGCTTTTTTCTTTTTGCTTATGTGGTGCTGAGGAATCGAACCCCAGGGCCTCATGCATGCAAGGCAAGCGCTCTACCACTGAGCCACCTGAGGCACGCACCACTCAGTTGTTTGTTGACGTGGTCTGGCAAACTCCTTTCTGCCTAGGCTGACCCCAGTCCCTGACCTTATTTTCTCTGTTTTCCAAGTAGGTGGGATTACTGAGTCACCATGCCCAGCTCTTTGTTTTTCCCCTGCCAGACTCTCTTCTAAATACTTAATAATTTTTAACCCACTTGATCCACAAGGAAAAAGTTATTTTTCCATCTTACATCAGAGACCACTAAGCAAGGAATGACCTGGCTTGTCCAAATCACACATACTATGAGAAGCGGCTTTGGAGTGAGCCCCCACTGGGGGCTCATGGCTGCAGGCCATGAGCGCAGGATGATGGGTTTCTGGGCTCCAGTCCATCGTGGGCTGACTCCCTTGTGTTGCTGGGCCTGTGTTAAGGAGGAAGGTCATGTTTGCAGTGCCTGTGAACACAGCTGCTCACGGCACCACAGCCAGCAAAGAAAAGCAAGAAACGTGGTTTCTGTTGCTTTAACCACCTGATAGGCAGCTCTGAAACACACATTAGACTGTGTTTCCAGAGATCCGCCTTTCTACAGAGCCATAAGGTGAGTGTTTCCACACTCCTCCTTTTCACCTCTTGGGCTGGTCAGCTTGCTGTTCTTATAACAAAATATCTGAGGTAGTCAATTTATAAAGAGAAGGCAATTTTGGCTCCCAATTCCAATTGGGTTTTCAATCCATGATGGGTTTACCCCCATGCTTTTAGGCCTATGGCAAGACATCACATGATGGCAGGAGCTCAGGGTGTACAAATCATTCACTGAGGCTGGGAACCAAAAAGGAAGAAGAGGCCCAGCCCCAAAGGCCTCTGGAAGACCTGCCTTCCATCACCCAGATCACCCACTAGGCCCCTTTCATTATCTTTTGTCCCTGCTGCTGTCTCTTTTTCTTTTCTTTTTTTTTAGACAAATCTTGGTATGCAGCTCAGGCTGGACTCAAATTTGTGATGCTCCTACCTTGGGCTCCAAGAGTGCTGAGATTACAGGTTAGTGCCACAGGGCCCAGCTTCAGACCCACATCTAAAAGGTTCTGCCACTTCCAAATGGCACCCGAACATCAGTCTTCAACGTATGAGCCTTTGAAGTACATTCTAGATACAAACTAAAACTTCCAACTCATGCAGGATATTTTGCCCTTTTCACTGGTTTTTGGACAGCTTCACGTCAAAACTTGTTTCATTCTTCTGCCATTTGTTTCTCAGGACAAGGGGAGAGGTGATGGCTCCCCCTTGTCATGCCGTGGGTGCCCAGGCTTCGCAGCCTGCATCTCGGTTAGTTGGAGCCTGGAGGACCAGCGTCCTTCAGAAGTCTTTGGCCTCATCTCTTCCCACTCTGGCAGAAACACAAGTCTGTGGGCTGTTCTCATGAGCGCATAGTACTTTCCTTTGAGCATCTCTCACTTCTTTTTTCTTTTTTTTTCTTTTTGGTTGGTTGTGGGGCTGAGATCTGAGGATCATGGTTCAAAGCCAGCTCAGGCAGAAATCTTATCGCCAGTCAACCACCAAAAAATAATGGAAGTGGTGCTATAACTCAAGTGGTAGAGTGGTAGAGTGTTAGCTTTGAACAAAACAGCTCAGGGTCCAAGTGCAAACCCCATGACTGACAAAAAAAATATGATAATGATTCAAGAAATTAATTTATTAGAAGCTGAAATAATTCATTAGGGATATAAGCAAACAACAAATGGAGCTGACAGTGAATCCAAATATATATTTAAAATGAAATAAAAGAGGCAATGCAGGCTATTTGTAAGGAAATTAACAAAAATATAGAAATAACTAGCTTGACAATAGTAGCTCATGCCTGTAATCCTAACTATTCAGGAGGCTGAGTAGTTCAAAGCCAGCCCAGAAAGGAAACTGTAAGACTTTTAACTCTAATTAAATCACAGAAAAAGCCAGAAGTGGTCCTATGGCTCAAGTGGTAGAGTGCTAGTCTTGAGCTCAGGGACAGCACCCAGGCCCAAAGTTCAAGCTTCAGGATTGGCAAAAAAAAAAAAAAGTAATAATAAAAATATCAAAACCAACTCTTAGAAATGAATAGCTCATACGCCCATATAAACCACAAGGGAAAATCTAGGTAATGGGACCAAACACGTTGAAAGCAGGACATCAGGGTATTGAAGATAAAGCAGAGATCAAGTTAGATGAAATAAATACATTTAAAAATTAAGAACATACAAATGGAATATGCAAGATATCATCAAAAGACAAAGCCAACAAATATTGGATATAAAAGAAGGAGAGATGAGGAGCACTGGTGGCTTATATGCGTAATCCTAGCCATTCAGGAGGCTGAGATCTAAGGATTGCAGTTCAAAACCAGCCTGGGCAAGAAAGTCCGTGAGACTCTTATTTCCAATTAACTACCAGAAAACTGGAAGTGGTTTTGTGGCTTAAGTGGTAGAGCACTTGTCTTGAGCTGAAGAGCTGAAGGACAGAGCTCAAGCCCAGAGTTCAAGCCCCACGACCGATGAAACACAAAAAAAGGGGGCCGGGTGGAGAGCCAGGTACCGGTAGCTCACACCTGTAATCCTGGCTACTCTGACCTTCTCAAGAGGCTGAGATCTGAGAAAATCATGGTTCAAAGTCAGACTGGGCAGGGAAGTCCATGAGATTCTTATCTCCAATTAATTACCAAAAAAGCCAGAAGTGGAGCTATGGCTCAAGTGGTAGAGCACTAGCTTTAAGCAAAAGAAGCTTAGGAGGCTGGGAAGGTGGCTCAATGGTATAGTGCTTGCCTTGCATGCATGAGGCCCTGGGTTCGATTCCTTAGCACTATATAAGCAGAAAAGGCTGGAAGTGGTGCTGTGGCTCAAGTGGTAGAGAACTTGCCTTGAGCTGAAGAGCTGGGGGACAGTGCCCAGGCCCAGAGTTCAAGCCCCACGACCAACAACAACAACAAAAAGAAGCTTAGGGACAGCTCCCAGGTTCTGCGTTTAAGCCCCAGGACATTCATTTCAAAAAAAAAAAAAAAGAGAAGAAATAAAATCTAAAGCCATGTATCACCTACTCAATAAAAATGATAGCAGAAAACCTGCCTAACCTTGAGTAAGATAAGGGCAAGGCTAAAGAATAGGGGAGCAGGCTTACAGAATACTAAACAGACAATAATAAGGAAACAAAACAAAACAAAAAATAATGAAACATCTATATATAGTTAAAACACTAAATGAACAGTACAAAGAAGGAATATTAAAACTTGCAAAAGAAAAAAATCTACAGGAAAAAATCTGAATTAAATAAGGAAAACAATACAGAATATGAAAGAATTCAGTAAAATGTAGTGATCCTGAAAAGAATCTAATTCTGGAAATAGAAAGTCCAAAAATTTGATAAACACAGGTCTAACTAATGCTTCATTCATAGAATGAATCAACTACATTGAATTAGTCTAAATTATAGCATCAGATTATAAAACAAAGAAAAAATAAAGTAGAATGGAACATTTTGGACAGACATTTGGAACACCATTAAAAGGCCAAACATATGAGTTGGGCTCCAGGGCTCACACTTGTATTCTTGGCTACTCTGGAGGCTGAGATCTGAAGGTTGCAGTTCAAAGTCAGCCCAGGCAGGAAAGCCCATAAGACTCTTATCTACAATTAACTACCAAAAAATCCAGAAGTAAGGCTGTGGTCAAGTGGTAGAGTGCTAGCCTTGAGTACCAAAGGACAACACCCTGTCCCTGAGTTCAAGCCACACGATTGGTGTGCGTGCGCGTGTACACACACACACACACACACCATATCTGACTAAACAGACTTGGAGCCAAGTGCCAGTAGTTCACATTTGTAATCCTAGCTACTCAGAAGGCTGAGATCTGAGATCTTGGTTTGAAGCCAGCCTGGGCAGGAAAGCTGGTCACACACTTACCTTCAATTAATTACCAAAAAGCAGGAAGTAGAGATGTGGTTCAAGTGATAAAGCCCTAGCCTTAAGCAAATAGCTCAAAAGCAGTACCCAAACCCCTAGTTCAAGCCCCAGGGATGACATAAAAAAGAAAGAAAGAACAGACTTGGGGCTGAGAAGGTGGCTCAGTGGTAGAGTGCTTGCCTCACATGCAATGAGGCCCTAGGTTCAATTCCTCAATACCACATAAACAGAATAGGGCAGTAGCACTGTGGCTCAAGTAGTAGAGTGCTAGCCTTGAATTGAGGAGCTCAGGGACAGCGCCCAGGCCCAGAGTTTAAACCCCAAGACACACACACACACACACACACACACACACACACACACACACACACACACAAGAAAGACTTAGGAGAAGACAAAACAATAGAGACAGTGGTTCTGATTAAGATAAAATTTGTGCATGTGTGCAAAACCATGGTGAAAATTTTGCTTCAATTAATATGCTAAGAAATGAACTATGGGGCTGGGAATGTGGCTTAGTGGTAGTGAGAGCTTGCCTAGCATACATGAAGCTCTGGGTTTGATTCTCATTACCATATAAACAGAAAAAGCCAGAAGTGGGTGCTGTGGCTCAAGTGGTAGAGTGCTATCCTTGAGGAAAAGAAGCTCTGGAATAGTGCCCAGGCCCTGAGTTCAAGCCCCAGGATGGCAGAAAGAAGAGAGAGAGAGAGAGAGAGAGAGAGAGAGAGAGAGAGAGAGAGAGAGAGACAGAGACAGAGAGAGACAGAGAGAGACAGAGAGACAGAGAGACAGAGACAGAGACAGAGACAGAGACAGAGAGAGACAGAGAGAGACAGAGAGAGACAGAGAGAGACAGAGAGGGAGGGAGGGAGGGAGGGAGGGAGGAAAGGAAGGAGGGAAGGAAGGAAGGAAGGAAGGAAGGAAGGAAGGAAGGAAGGAAGGAAGGAAAGAAGGAAGGAAGGAAGGAAGGAAGGGAACTATAAAACTTGTGAGTGCGGATGGGGTAGAAAAATAGGAAAAAATAGGAAAGACTGTGAGAAGGGGTGACATTGTCCAAAAAGAAATGTACCTCTTACCTGACACGTAACTGTAAGCCCTCTATACATCACCTTTATAATAACAATAAAAATAAATAAAAAAGAACTATAGTAAAATGTAACAGTCTCTGTTAGAGGAATAGGATCAGCCAGAGGAGGAAGAATGAATTGGTGGAGAGTGAATGAGGGTAAATATGGTCAAGGTAATACATATACACACTCATATACACATACATACATATACACATACACACATATACATGTACATATACACAGAGATACAAATATACATATGTATCACATACACACGCGCACACACATACACACACATACACATACATATATGTACACATGTATATACACATGCATACAAGCATACATATACATATCACATGCATATACATACATACTCGTGCTTATATATACACATGCACATGCATATACATGTGTACATATATACATATATTGGTGCATAAACATGAACATACATGTGTATGTGTGTGCATATATATGCATTTGCACATATACACACATATACATGTATTTTGTTGAAATTTTTTTCAGTTATGGGGCCTGAACTCTGGGCCTGGGCACTCTCCCTCTTTAGCTCAAAAGTGCCATTTCTGGCTTTTTCTGCTCATGTGGTGCTGAGGAACCGAACCCAAGGCCTCATGCTCACAAGGCAAGCACTCTACCACTGAGCCACCTTCCCAGCCCTGGAAATTGTTTTAAGGGTGAAAGAGTGATAAAAGAGGTGAGGTTGCATGGATTATGGTAATGTCACAATAAAACCCCTCATGTAACAACAAATGTATTCTAGTTACAAATATCCCTTTTTTGTGTGTGTCAGGCCTGGGGCTTTTACTTGGGGCCTGTGCATTGTCCCTGAGCTTTTGTGCTCTGCTAGTTGAGCCGCAGATCTACTTCCAATTTTTGGGTAGCTAACTGGAGATAAGAGTCTCATGGATTTTATTTCTCAGTCCAGCTTCAAACTTCAGTTTTCAGATCTCCTGAGTAGCTAGTATTACATGCATCCAGCTTGAAATTTTATTTATTTATTTATTTATTTAGTTGTGGGGCTTGAACTCTGGGCCTGGCGCTGTCCCTCAGCACTTCAGCTCAAGGTGAGCACACTGCCTCTTGAGCCACAGTGCCACCTCCAGTTTTCTGGTGGTTAATCAGACATAAGAGTCTCATGCGGGCTGGGAAGGTGGCACAGTGGTAGAGTGCTTGCCTTGCATGCATGAGGCCCTGGGTTTGATTCCTCAGCACCACATAAGCAAAAAGAAAAAACCGGAAGTGGTGCTGAAGAGCTCAGGGACAGCACCCAGGCCCAGAGTTCAGGCCCCATGACAGGACCCAAAAAAAAAAAAAAAAATCAGGTACAACTCCAAGAGAAGACACCAGAAGAGAACCAAGCTGGGTCTATAAGGAATTGCTTCAAATGCCCACATATTTATGTTCTACCATGAACCAGTCAAGCCGAAACATCAATACTGCCTGGACATTTTTTAAATTGATTTTTCTTTGATTATTTTGGATATTTTGGGCACAGTAATAAACATGTAATAAACAGTAATAAACATTACAGTTGAGTCATAAAAAATAAATAAAAATAAAAAAAAGAAAGACTAGGGCTGGGAAGGTGGCTCAGTGGTAGAGTGCTTGCCTTGCATGCATGAGGCCCTAGGTTTGATTCCTCACTACCATGTAAATAGTAAAAGCCAGAAGTGGTGCTGTAGGTCAAGTGGTAGAGCACTAGCCTTGAGTTGAAGAGCTGAGGGATAGCACCCAGGCCCACAGTTCAGGCCCCATGACCGACCAAAAAAAAAAAAAATTCAACATCCTTAGCCATCAGAGAAAATAAAAAAAATAATTGGAAGTGCCAAATACCTTTAATTCTAGCTACTGTGGAGGCTGAGATATGAGGATCACAGTTTAAAGCCAGCTGGAACAGGAAAGTCCTTGAGATGCTAATCACAAAGGAACAACTAGAAGAATAGAAAGTGGAGTTGTAGCTCAAGTGGTAGAGCAGTAGCCTGGAGGAAAAAAGGTTAAGAACAGTTTATCATGTCCCATTGTATTTTTGATCTAGCTTCTGTGTATGAAAGAAAATATGCACCTTTTTTCTCTCTGAACTTACCTCACTTAACATGATTTGTTCTAGGTTCATATTTCCCTTCAAATGACATATTATTCTAATGGCTGTGTAAAAGTCCATTGTTTATACCTACTACATCTTTTGGATGCACTCATCTATTTACAAACCCTGTTTATCTGCCTGCCTCAATCTCATGACTTTGGAGGCTAAGGCAAGAAGAACATATGGTCTCTGGTGTTTAAGAGCAGCCTGGCAACACAGTCAGACCCTCTCTCAAATTTTATTTTATTTTTGGTTGGTTGTGGAGCTTGAACTCTGGGTCTGGGCACTGTCCCCTAAGCTCTTCAGCTTAAGGTGAGCACTCTACCACTTGAGCCACAGCACCACTTCTGATTTTCTGGTGGTTAATTGGAGATAAGAGTCTCACAGACAGTCCAGCCTGGACTGGTTTTGAACTGCGATCCTCAGATTTCAGCCTCCTGAGTAGGTAAGATTACAGGTGTGAGCCACTGGTGCCCCGCTCAAATTTGAATTTTTAATTTTTTTTTCTTTTGCCAGTTTTAGGCCTTGAACTCAGGGCTTAGGCACTGTGCCTGAGTCTCTCTATGTTCAAGGATAGAGCTCTACCACTTGAGGCACAGTGCCATTTCTGGCTTTTTCTGTGCATGTAGTACTGAGGAACTGAACCCCGGGATTCATGCATGCAAAGTACTCTACCACTGACTGAGCCACATTCACAGCCTATTTTTTTAAACTTTTAATTGTTATTATAAAATTAATGTGTAGGGGGTTACAGTTTCATAAAGTTAGTAAAGAGTACATCTCTTGCCAGGTGCTGGTGGCTCATGGCTGTGATACTAGCTACTCAGTGTTAGGTTTTTAAAAAGAGGTAGCTGAGTAAGAACAGCACCACACACATGGTATTCAGGTAAGGGGTAGGTTTATTCATCATTCTGGCTGGCACCAGGCCATATTGGCCCTCCACCCAGTTGGGAAAGGCCTGGGAAAGACTGGGAAAAGAGAGAGGTGGGAAAGAGAAAGAGCTGGGAAAGAGAGAAAAGGGCTAGAAAAAAAGAGAAAAGAGCTAGAGAAGAGAGCATCTGGGAAAGGTGGGAAAGAGACAGCTAGGAAAGAGAAGAGAGCTGGGAAAGAGAAGAGAAGGAAAGAGCTGAGAAAGAGCTAGAAAAGAGCAGCGAGAGGGCATCTGGGCCTGGGCTAGGCCTTATCTAGGGTATGGGTGGAGAAAGGTGTGGCCACATCAAATTCAGATGTGACCTCAGCGGATGTAGAAGTGACCTCTTCCAGGTGTCCTAATTGCCTAGGGAATGAAGGTACTGGGTGGAAACTTTGCTGCAAGGAGGGTGGAGTCTGCTAGCCATCCAGGAGCGGACCCTACACTCAGGAGGCTGAGATCTGAAGATCATGGTTCAAAGCCAGTCCCGGGAGGAAAAGTCTGTGACTTTTTTTTTTTTTTTTTTTTTTTTTTTTTGGTCGTGGGGCTTGAACTCTGGGCTTGGGTGCTGTCTCTGCGCTCTTCAGTTCAAGGCTAGTGCGCTACCACTTGGGCTACAGCGCCACTTTTTTTTTTTATTGGAGATAAGAGTTTCACGGACTTTCCTGCCAGGGCTGACTTTGAACCGTGATCCTCAGATCTCAACCTCCTGAGTAGCTAGGATTACAGGAGTGAGACATTGGTGCCCAGCATGTGAGACTCTTATCTCCAATAAACTACTTAGAAAACTGGAAGTGGTACTGTGGCTCCAGTGGTAGAGCACTGGGCTTGAGCTGAAAGGCTCAGAGACAGCACCCAGGCCCAGAGTTCAAGCCCCACAACCACCACCAACAACAACAACAAAAAGAGTACATTTCTTTTTTGCTTTTTTTTTTTCCAGTTCTGGGGCTTGATAGCACTCCACCACTTGAGCCACAGTGCCACTTCTGGCTTTTTCTGCTTCTGTGGTGCTGAGTCCAACTCAGGGCCTCTTACATGCAAGGCAAACACTCTACCACTGAGCCACCTTCCCCGCCCCCAAGAGTACATTTCTGTTTGGACAGTGTCAACTTTTCCCTTACTCTCTCCTAGTTTTTCCCTCCTGTCCCCACCCACAAGTTGTATAGCTCATTTTCAACATAGTGTCTGGTGAGTACCATTGCTACAATTTTTTCATCCTTATCCCTCAAATTAAAAAACAATGACGTGGAGCTTAAAATAAAATGGTATGATTAACACTAAAACCAGTATCTGTAATATAAAACTACAGCATCAATTTGTAAAGAAAGTCTTTGAATAAGTGAGCTTCAGCATATCTCTAGTTTCTTTCCTCTGTCCTTTTACTGTGTTGTCCAGGCTGGTCTCCAACTCCTGACTCATCTTGCCTCATCTATAGATGTATACCTCTGTTCATCTGAGTCTTTTTTTCTCCTCTTCCTCCTCCTGCTTTTCTTCCTCCTTCCTTCCTTTTCTCCTCTTCTTGAAAAATAGGCTGTGGAGAGGGGAATAAGAAGAGGAGACACATGAATTGAACTATACCAAAATTGAATTATGTAATGTAAGGCTAGGGATGGGAGGGAGGAAATGGGAAAGAAGGATGGAAGGGATGAAATTGATCAAGATACACTGTAGAGCTGGGAAGGTGGCTTAGTGGTAGAGTGCTTTCCTTGCATTCATGAAGCCCTGGGTTCTATTCCTCAGTACCACATATACAGAAAAATCCAGAAATGGCGCCGTGGCTCAAGTTGGTAGAGCACTAGCCTTGAGCAAAAGATGCTCAAGGGCCTGGGCACTCTCCCAGGTTCAAGCTCCAGGACTGGCCAAAAACAAAACAAACTACTGTACTCATAATCTGACTTCCTGAATTGAAATCCCTTTGTACAACTACTTAATAAAAATAAATAATTTCTTTTTAAAGACATGCTGTTGCTAGCCTGAGTTGGCCTTCTAGGACTATGGGCTACCTAATTTAGGTTTGGCTGAGTATTTATAAGAAAAGAGGTTCTGCAGATAAAGCTAGAGCTAGGGATGCAGCTCTGTGATAGCAGTGCTTGTCTAGCATGAACCAGTCTATTGATTCCATCCCCAGCAAAAGAAAAGAAAAACTGTACCAGAAAGTTAACCCTCAATGGGACTGATGAAAAAGAAGGATGGAAAAATGGGCAACCAATTCTGAAAAAATAAATCTTGCATGTTTCTCCTTTTGTGATAATGGAAAGACAGAGTTAGGTAATAGAATAATTTTTCTCTAATGTACTCCCTTTCCCTTAAACTTTGCTACGTTCGAAGCAGAGATTATTTTTGTGTGCTTCCAGTTGCAATTTTAACTAGGTTTACATGTCTTTAATTCCAGCCCTCAAGAGTTTGATGGAAGCCGGGCACTGGTGGCTCACGCCTGTAATCCTAGCTACTCAGGAGGCTGAGATCTGAGGATCGTGGTTCAAAGCCAGCCCGGGCAGGAGAGACCGTGAGACTCCTATCTCCAATAAACCACCAGAAAACCGGAAGTGGTGCTGTAGCTCAAGTGGTAGAGCGCGCACCTTGAGCTGAAGAGCTGAGGGACAGTGCCCAGGCCTAGAGTTCAAGCCCCACGACTGAAAAAAATAAAAAAGAGTTTGATGGAGGTGGAGGGGTGAGCTCATGCTTGTAATCCTAGCTACTCAGGAGGCTGAGATCTGAGGCTCGCAGTTCAAAGCCAAGCTGGGCAAGGAAGTCCATGAGACTCTTACCTCCAAT
The DNA here is from genome assembly GCF_024711535.1 of Dipodomys merriami. Classification (NCBI taxonomy): domain Eukaryota; kingdom Metazoa; phylum Chordata; class Mammalia; order Rodentia; family Heteromyidae; genus Dipodomys; species Dipodomys merriami. Next base: position 7,878,414 of record NW_027205381.1, read on the forward strand.
AAACCACTCAGAAAACTGGAAGTGGTGCTGTGGCTCAAGTGGTAGAGCGCTAGCCTTGAGCTGAAGAGCTGAGGGACAGCATCCATGCTGAGTTCAAGCCCACGACTGACAAAAAAGAAAAAAAAAGTTTGAAGAAGTTTGAGGCAGGGGCTGGGAAGGTGGCTCAGTGGTAGAGGGCTTGCCTTGCATGCCTGAGGCCCTGGGTTCGATTCCTCAGCACCACATAAGCAAAAAGAAAAAAGCCGGAAGTGGCGTGTGGCTCAAGTGGTAGAGAGCTAGCCTTGAGCTGAAGAGCTGAGGGAGAGCGCCCAGGCCCAGAGTTCAGGCCCCATGACTGGACCCCCCCCCCAAAAAAAAGAAGTTTGAGGCAAATGCAGCAGTAGTACTCTCTAGATACTATGTTGAAAATGAACTATACAACTTGTGGGTCATGGGCTGGGGATGTGGCTTAGTGAGAGAGTGCTTGCCTAGCATACTCTGGGTTTGATTCCTCAGTACCACATAAACAGAAAAAGCTGGAAATGGCGCTGTGGTAGAGTGATAGAGTGATAGAGTGCTTGAGCAAAAAAGAAGCTCAGGGATGGTGCTCAGGTCCTGAGTTCAAGCCCCATGGATCCATTTGAGGAGTACTAAATTGCATGTGTGTGTTCGATCACTTCTATAATAACAATAAAATATATGTTTAAAAAAGAAAGAAGAGAGAAAGGCTAGAAATGGAGGTTTAGCTAAGTAGAGTGCTAGCCTTAAATGAAAAAGCTAAGGGATAGCACTGAACAAGATTTTCATTCTACTTGCCAGGCTGGTCTCAAACTCTATGGTTCAAGGGAATCTCCCAATCCACCATGCCAAGTAGCCGAGATGCATAACCTATTGACTCATATAAACACTGAACCTGGGGTAATTTTTTACCTGCATGTGTTCAGAGGCTCCAACCTAGTAATCTGGTTTCTTTCCAGGTCCTCTGGGTCATGTGCACACAGTGACAAGTCACCCCCAGAAGTGCCAGGGGAAAGGTGAGTCATGCCCCAAGGCTCAGCAGCTTTCTTTGGACTGCATTTGGGTCATGGGGTCATGACTAAGCCCCAGCTGGGGCAGGGAGTAGATGTCAGACCTGCAGCTCATATTTGGCTTGTAGTGGAGAGTCAGAGCCAGCCTTAGTCACAGGCGAGCAGAGTAGCACAATGTCTTCTGCCAAGATATCTCCAATGTTGGTAAGATTATGTCTCTCACACACCTTGCTTTGGAAGGGCAGCCCTTGCCACTGTTTGTGGAAATTAGGAGTGTGTGTGTGTGTGTGTGTGTGTGTGTGTGTGTGTGTGTGTGTGTGTGTGTGTGTGTGTGTGTGTGGAAATTAGGAGTGTGTGTGTGTGTGTGTGTGTGTGTGTGTGTGTGTGTGTGTGTGTGTGTGTGTGTGTGTGTGTGGCTTTAGCCATGCCAGGAAAATGTTCTACAACAGAATCACTTCTCAGAACATCTATAGGAAAACAGTAAAATTTTGATAAAGATTACATAGAACCAAGCCAGGAACTGGTAGCTCACACCTATAAGATCTGAGAATCATGGTTCGAAGCCAGTTTGGGCAGAAAAGTCTGTGAGACATCTTCATTTAACCACCAAAAAGCTGAAAGTAGAGCTGTGAATCAAGTGGTAGAGTGCTAGCCTTAAGCAAAAGAAAGCTCAGGAGGCTGGGGGCTGGTGGTTCATATCTGTAATTTTAGCTACTCAGGAGGCTGAGATCTGAGGATCACAGTTCAAAGCCAGCCTGGGCAGGAAAGATAGTGAGACTCTTATCTCCAATAAATCACCAGAAAACTGGAAATGGTGCTGTGGCTCAAGTGGTAGAGTGCTTGCCTTGAGCTAAAGAGCTCAGGGACAGCTGGGCGCTGGTGGCTCATGTCTGTAATCCTAGCTACTCAGGAGGCTGAGATCTGAGGATCGCGGTTCAAAGCCAGCCCGGGCAGGAGAGACCGTGAGACTCCTATCTCCAATAAACCACCAGAAAACCGGAAGTGGCGCTGTAGCTCAAGTAGTAGAGCGCTTGCCTTGAGCTGAAGAGCTGAGGGACAGCACCCAGGCCCAGAGTTCAAGCCCCACGACCGACAAAAAAAAAAAAAAAAAAAAAAAAAAGAGCTCAGGGACAGCGCCCAGGCCCATGACCGACCAAAAAGAAAAAGAAAAAAGCTCAGGGACAATTCCCAGGCCCTGAGTTCAAGCCCCAGGACAAGTATATACACAAAAAAAATTACATAAAACCTGTACACGGAGCCAGGTGCTGGTGGCTAATGCCTGTAATCCTAGCTACTCAGGAGGCTGAGATATAAGGATCTCGGTTCAAAGCCAGCAGGGGCAGGAAAGTCTATGAGATTCTAATTTCCAATAAACCACCAGAAAACCAGAAATGGTGCTTTGGCTCAAGTAGTAGAGTACTAACCTTAAGCTAAAGAGCTCAGGCACAGTGCCCAAGCCTAGAGTTCAAGCCCCACAACCAACAAAACAAAACAAAACTTGCATAAAGATCAATCTGAGTAGTATTAACGTGTGTGTGTGTGTGTGTGTGTGTGTGTGTGTGTGTGTGTGTGTGTGTGTGTGTGTTGTATGCGTGTTGCATGGCTTGAACTCAAGACTTTATTTTCTTACTTGATTAGCTTGCTCATGGCTGGTTTTCTACCGTTTGAGCCAGACATCTATGCCAGCCTGATATTTTGCTGGTAAATTGGAGATGAAGTCTAAGGGACTTTTCTGCCCAGGCTGGCTTCAAACCGCAGTTCTCTCAATCTCTTGAGTAGCTAGGATTATAGGCATAAGAAATTGGCACCTGGCTGAGAACTAAACATTTTTATTGTATTGTTTTCTAATCCATGCACATAGTTATATATCTTTCCTTTTTTTTTTTTTTTTTTTTTGATGGTAGTAGTGCTTGAACTCAAGGCCTGGGTTGTTACTCGAGTTGCTTGCTCAGCTGGTGGTCTACCACTTGAACCACACCTCCAGCCTGGATTTTTCCTGGTTATTTTGATGCCCAGGCTGAAACCATAGCCTTCATTTCTCAGTTTCCTAAGTAGCTAAGGTTACAGGTGTGAGCCATCCTACTTTTCATTATTCAAATCCTTTCATATTTTATACTTTGTTAGATTGACACCTGGCTTTTTAAAAATAATTGTAAATATTAGATATTCTTGGTTTCGGCTCCCACATGGAATTGTAGAAGTATTGAGCTTCCTTGATCAAGGCTAGCATCCTACCACCTGAGCCACAGCTCCAGTTATGGCCTTTTGGTGATTAATTGGAGATAAGAGTCTCACAGACTTTTCTTCCAGCTTTAATTGCAAATCTCAGCTCTTAGCATCCTGAGTAGCTAGGATTACAGGCATGAGCCACTGGTGCCAGACAAATCTCCTATATTTTACAGTTTTGATGAACTCACAAGCTTCAAGAGTATTTTTATACACTCTTTAGGATATTTCATACAGACAACAGTCTTTTTGTTGTTTCTTTGCCAGTCCTAGGCCTGGAACTCAAGCATTGGCCTTGAGCTTCTTTTGCTCAAGGCTAGCACTCTACCACTTGAGCCATAGAGCCACTGCTGACTTTTTCTGTGTATGTGGTACCGAGGAATCAAACCCAGGGCTTCATGCATGCTAGGCAAGCACTCTAACACTAAGCCACATTCCCAGCTCATAGACAATAATCTTATTTATCTCTGTCTAATCTGTGATCCTTTTATTTCTTCTGCCAATCTTGGGGCTTGAACTCAGCTCAGCACTGTCCCTGAGCTTCTTTTTTCTAAAGGCTAGCACTCTACCATTTGAGTCAGAATGCCACTTCAGGCTTTTTCTGTTTATGTGGTGCTGAGGAATCAAATCCACAGCTTCATGCATGCCAGGCAAGCACTCTACCACTAAGCTACATCCCCAGCCACCATTTCTCTTTTCTATTGTACTGTATATAATTTCCAGTTCTGTATTTAGTACATATTCCACTTTTTTTTTATCAGTCCATCATTTACACTAGTAAATGTCAGTTCAAAAAATTCCTACTATCTTATAAGTCACACAATTAAGCTTAGGTCCCTATAATGAAGCACATTTTTTTTTATTGTGATTAAGTGATTACATAGTTTCCCAAATTGCACAGTATTGTGGGATAGTGATACTCATTTAAAGTCACAAACTCATTCTAACTTTCCTGGAGCAAAGTGTCTATCATGGTCTATAACATATAACGGTGTACACATATACACCATACATGTGATCAGCAGTATGGGGATATTTAGTAGTGGTTCAACCAGATGAGTGGAAGTTCTTTGTTTCTTTTTTTTTTTTGGGTCCGGTCATGGGGCCTGAACTCTGGGCCTGGGCACTGTCCCTCAGCTCTTCAGCTCAAAGCTAGCGCTCTACCACTTGAGCCATAGCGCCACTTCCGGCTTTTTTCTTTTTGCTTATGTGGTGCTTGGGAATCGAACCCAGGGCCTCATGCATGCAAGGCAAGCACTCTACCACTGAGCCTTCCCAGCCCAGTTCTTTGTTTCTTAAGTCCTGTTAATTTTGACGTCTCGCCTAACATTTTGGATTTAACATCCACTTATCAGGGAGACCATGTACCGTTTGTCTTTTTGCTCTTGGCTTACCTCGCTCAACATGATTTCTTCTAGCTCCATCCATTTTCCTGCAAATGCCATTATTTTGTCATTTCTAATGGCTGCATAATATTCCATTGTGTATAGATACCACAATTTTTGGATCCATTCATCTGTGGTGGGGCATCTGGGTTGTTTCCATATCCTAGCTATTGTGAACAGTGCTGCAATAAACATGGAGGTGCATGTGTCCTTGTATATTGGTTCCTGTTGTTCAGGGTAGATGCCTAGAAGTGGTATGACTGGGTCATAAGGGAGGTCAATCTTTAGCTTTCTGAGGACCCTCCAGACTGCTTTCCAAAGTGGTTGTCTAAGTGTACATTCCCACCAGCAGTGTAATAGGGTTCTTCTTTCTCCGCATCCCCTCCAGCATTTGTCGTTGGCTGACTTGTGGATGTGGGTCATTCTGACTGGGGTAAGGTGGTAGGTATCTCAGGGTTGTCTTTATTTGCATTTCCTTCACAACCAGGGATGGTGAACATTTCCTCATGTGTTCCTTTGCCATTTTTATTTCTTCATCTGAGAAGTCTCTCTTTAGTTCCCTTGCCCATTTAGTAATTGGTTTGTTAGGTTTGGGAGGGATTAGTTTCTTGAGTTCCCTGTATATACTGGATATTAACCCCTTGTCTGATATATTGCTGGTAAATATTTTTCCCAATTAGTTGGTTGTCTTTCTAGCTTGGTTGTGATAGATTTAGCTTTGCAGAAGCTTTTTATTTTAAGGTAGTCCCATTTGTTGAGTCTCTCTCCAATTTTTTGTGACCCTGGGACTCTGTTCAGGAAGTTCCTTCCTGTGCCTATAAGTTCAGGTGTCTCTCCTACTCTGTCCTGCAGTAGTTTCGGAGATTGAGGTTTAATGTTAAGGTCTTTAATCCATTTTGAGTTGATGTTGGTGCATGGTGATAGGCTGGGGTCCACTTTTAGTCTTCTGCATGTGGCTGCCCAGTTTTCCCAGCACCAGTGGTTGAAGAGGCTGTGTTTCTTCTACTGTGTGTCTTTGGCTTCTTTGTCAAATATCAGCTGACTGTAGGCCGGGTCTGTTTTTGTGCCAGTACCATGCTGTCTTTGTTATTATAGCTATATAGTAGAGTTTGAAGTTTGGCATGGATAGCCCTCCCATGTTGTCTTTAGTCCCTAGAATTGTTTTGGCTATTCTAGGTCTTTTGTTGTTCCATATGAGTTTTTGGACTGTTTTCTGTATTTCAGAAATGTACGTCATTGGGATTTTTATAAGAATGCATTGATTTTGTATATTAATATTGGCAGTATTGCCATTTTCACTATATAAAGTCTGCCTATCCAAGAGCATGTGAGGTCTTTCCATTTCCTAGTGTCTTCTGTAATTTCTTTTTTTTTTTTTTTGGTCCGGTCGTGGGGCCTGAACTCTGGGCCTGGGCGCTGTCCTTCAGCTCTTCAGCTCAAGGCTAGTGCTCTACCACTTGAGCCACAGTGCCACTTCTGGCTTTTTTCTTTTTTTGCTTATATGGTGCTGAGGAATCGAACCCAGGGCCTCAGGCATGCAAGGCAAGGGCTGTACCACTGAGCCATCTTCCCAGCCCCTTCTGTAATTTCTTTATTTGACTTTTTTTAGTTTTCATTAAATAGTTCTTTTACATCTTTGGTTAGGTTAATTCCTAAATATTTTATTTTGGGGGAGGTATTGTGAATGGGGTTGCTCCCTTTATTTCCCTCTCTGCTTGTACCTTGTCAGTGTACAGAAAGGCAAGTGATTTTTGTGGGTTGATTTTGTATACTGCTACTTTGCCGAAGTGATTTATGATTTTTGGGGATGGAGTTTTTGGGATCGTGAAGGTATAGTATCATGTCATCTGCAAAAAGGGATAGTTTAACTTCTTCTTTCCCTATGCAGATCCCTTTAATGTCTTTTTCTTGTCTTATTGCCCTGGCTAAGGGTTCCAGGACTATATTGAAGAGGAGTGGAGACAGTGGGCATCCTAGCCTTGTTCCTGATTTTAGGAGAATTGGTTGTAGCTTTTCCCCATTAAGTATAATATTGGCTATTGGTCTGTTGTAAATGGCTTTTATTGTTTTAAGAAATGTTCCTCCTATTCCTATTTTCTCCAGAGCTTTTAGCATGAATGAATGTTGAATTTTATCGAAGGCCTTTTCTGCATCTGTGGAGATAATCATGTGATTCTTGACCTTGGCTCTGTTGATGTGTTGGATTACATTTATTGACTTACATATGTTAAATCATCCCTGCAACTCTGGGATGAAGCCTACCTGGTCGTAGTGTATGATTTTTTTATGTGTTTCTGGATTCTGTTAGCTAGAATCTTGTTAACGATCTTTGCATCTGTGTTCATCAAGGAAATTGGCCTGTAATTCTCTTTTTTGGTTGGATCTTTGCCTGGTTTGGGGATGAGTGTGATATTGGCTTCGTAGAATGAGTTTGGGATAGCTCCCTTCTTCTCTGCTTCTCTGAATTGCTTGAGAAGTATAGGTATTAGTTATTCTTTAAAGGTCTTATAGAATTCTGCTGTGAATCCATCTGGTTCTGGGCTTTTTTTTGTTGGAAGACTTCTGATTGCTTCCTGTATTTCGTTGTAGGATATTGGCTTATTTAATTGATTTACTTTTTCTTTGTTCAGTTTGGGCAACTTGTATTTCTCTAAAAATGCATCCATTTCTGCCAGGTTTTCTTTCTTTAGAGAGTATAACTTTTGAAAGTAGTTCATTAAGATTATTCGGATATCTTGGGTATGTGTTGTGATTTTTCCCTTGGCATCCCTAATCCTGTTAATATGGGTTTTCTCTCTTTTTTTTAAATTACTCTTGCCAATGGTCCATCAATTTTATTTTTTCAAAGAACCAACTTTTTGTTTGGTTAATTTTGGCTATGGTTCTCTGATTCTCTAATTCATTAATCTCTGCTCTTAGTTTGGTTATCTGGAACCTATATAACTTTAGGTTCCATTTTTTCATGTTTTTCTAGCTATTTTAATTGCAACATGAGATTATTTACTTGGTCTGTCTCTATTTTCTTATTTTTTTTTATTCTTTAAAAATATGGAATGCTTCACGAATTTGCGTGTCATCCTTGTACAGGGGCCATGCTAATCTTCTCTGTATGGTTCCAATTTTAGTATATGTATTGCCGAAGCGAACACTCTATTTTCTTGATGTGGGCACTGAGGGCAATAAATTTGCCCCTCAGAACTGCTTTTGCTGTGTCCCACAAGTTTCTTTGTGATGTGTTTTCATTATCATTAAATTATAGGAAATGTTTTATTTCTTCTTTGATCTCCTCCATTACCCAGGCATTGCTAAGAAGTGTGCTGTTCAATTTCCATGTATTAGAGTAATTTCTGCAGTATGCTTTGTTATTGAGAACTATCTTGATTCTACTGTGGTCAGATAGGATACAGGGATTATGTCAATCCCCTTGTATTTGCTTAAGTTCCTTGCATGAACTATGATATGGTCTATTTTGGAGAAAGTTCCATGATCTGCTGAGAAGAATGTGTACTGTGTTGTTTTAGGGTGAAATACTCAGTAGATGTCAGTTAATTCCGCTTGCAGTATGGCCTCACTTAATTCGGTAGCTTCTTTGCCAATCCTCTGGTTGTAGACTTGTCCTTTGGTGAGAGTGGGGTGTTAAAGTCTCCTAGTATTATCATATTGGGATCTATTTTATTCTGTAAGTTTGAGAGTGTTTGTTTAACATATCTGGGTGCACCAATGTTTGGGGCATATAAGTTGATGATGGTAATATCCTCCTCTTGGATTGTTCCCTGTATTAATATGTAGTGTCCGTCCTTGTCTTTTTGTATTGATTTTAATGAAAAGTTTATTTTGTCAGCTATCAGGATAGCTACACCTGCTTTCTTACTGGTGGCATTTGATTGGTAGATCCTTTCCAACCCTTTACTCTGAGTTTGTTTGTATGTTTGGCTGAGAGGTGGGTCTCCTGAAGGCAACAGATGGATGGGTCGTGTTTTCTGATCCAATCTGCAGTTCTTTTTCTTTTGATTGGTGAATTAAGCCCATTAATATTAAGAGATAGTAGAGAGAGATGCATTGTAGTCCCTGTCATTCCCTGTTTTCCTCAGTTTTTCTTCTTTCCTTTCCTCCTGTTGCATATTCTACTTTTTTAAGGGTCTCAATGTATCCTGGGCTGGCCTGAAACATGCTATTTTAACCAGGCTTGCCTTGGACTCTCAACCTTATGCCTCTATCTCCCCCAAGTGCTAGGTTTACAGATGTACACCACCATGTCCCGCAAACCTCACCAGCATATTTCACTTTAAAAGTAGAATTATAGCCAGGTGCTGGTGGCTCACGCCTGTAAATCTAGGTACTCAGGGCACTGGGATCTGAGGATTGTGGTTCAAAGCCAGCCCAGGCAGAAAAGGCCATGAGACTCTTTTTTTTTTTTTTTTTTGGTCGGTTGTGGGACTTGAACTCTGGCCCTCAGCTCTTCAGCTCAAGGCTAGCGCTCTACCACATGAGCCACAGTGCCACTTCCAGATTTTTCTACTTATGAGGTGCTTAGGAATAGAACCCAGGGCCTCATGCATACGAGGCAAGCACTCTACTACTGAGCCACTTTACCAGCCCCGTGAGACTCTTATCTCCAATAAACCACTCAGAAAACTGGAAGTAGTGCTGTGGCTCAAATGGTAGGTCACTTGCCTTGAGCTTAAGAGCTGAGGAACAGTGCCCAGACCCAGAGTTCAAGCCCCACAACCAACAAAAAAAAATAGAATTATGTTTTTTTATGGTATTGAGAATTGAACTCAGAACCTTGCACTTGGTAGAAGTGCTCTGCCAATTGAACCAAAAAATCAACTTTTTTGGTTTATTTTTCAGAAGGGATCTCATGCTTTTGTCAAAGTTAGCCTCAAGCCTTGGCCTTCAGAGTGCTAAAGGTATATACTACCATGTTTGGCACTTGGAAAGTTTAAGTTGCATCCTCTCTCTGAGTATTCAAAACAGATATATAGAGCAAGAATCTCAAGTCTGAATTGGGCAGCAAGCAGTAGCAGAGCTATTGCTGACCATCAAGATGCTGAGATGCTTAGGCCCAGCCATAACATGGAAAGAGTGGGTAAGCTCACACAAGCAGGTGTCCTGCTGCTCTGTTGCCATCCACCCCTCAGAATTCCACAGCCCCTCTCCCTGTCCTCTCCCTCCTTCAGCTTTGCATAGGTTGAAACAAGATGGACACCAGGCTGCAATGGATTGATAAATGTGTGCCAGAAGCCAGGCATACTGGTTTATGCTGGTAGTGTCAGCTACTCGAGAGGCTAAGCTGAGAAGAGCCTGGCTACCCAGGAATTCAAGACAAATTTGGGCAGTATAGCAAGACTCCACATCAGACAATAAAAATCTCTAGGGAGCTTCCTCCCTCAGTTTTCCAAGTAGCTGCAATTGTAGCACCCACAGCTGCTCCTTGCCTTGGGTTTGTGAAATGCTTAGTCCTTGGATTCTCTCATTTGTTCACTCTTTCAAACACTTGTGTGCAGAATGTTATACCTCTGTGGGCCTTTGAATTCTGACCTGCTTAACATTCCAGCTACATTGTTTTGGCAGGAAAGACCTTATGAGTCATTCATATTAGTTATGGTGGGTAACAAGGCAGCCATGGGGTTACTCTAACAGAGTATTGATACTTCCAGGCAAATTCAGTTACCAGATGTGTGTGTGTGTGCGTGCGTGCGTGTGTGTGTGTGTGTGTGTGTGTGTGTGTGTGTGTGCCAGTATTAGGGCTTTAACTTGGTACCTGGCATTGTCCCTTAGCTTTTTCACCCAAAGTTAGCATTCTACCACTTGAGCCACTGTTCTACTTCTAGCTTTTTTGGTGGTTAATTGGAGATAAGGTTCCCATAGATTTTTTTGTCCAGGCTAGCTTTGAACCATGATCCCCAGATCTCAGCCTCCTAAGTAGCTAGGATTAATGACACTTTTGGTCATCCTTAGATTTGATAGCTTCTATCACTTTATGTCTGTTCACTGACATTCATTTAATAGTGGCTTTCTGTTGTTCTTGAGAACTCCAAATCAACTATAAATCTTCCTCTGTGCACATAAGTGCCTATAGTGTAGCTTGTAGCTTCTTACTATCTTCCCTTTGGGTGTCCAGGCCCTGGTGTGTGTATGTGTGTGTGTGTATGTTTTTAGGGGTGGAACATAGGTCCTCACATATACTATATAAACATGCTACCACTGATATATGCCCCATCCCCTATTTTTCCTTTTATGGTTAGATGTCAATTTTTTCCCTTTTTTTTTTTTGTCAGTCATGGGGCTTGAACTCTGGGCCTGGGCGCTGTCCCTCAGCTATTCAGCTCAAGGCAAGCACTCTACTACTTGAGCTACAGCGCCACTTCCGGTTTTCTGGTGGTTTTTATTGGAGAGTTTCACAGACTTTCCTGCCCGGGCTGGCTTTGAACCATGATCCTCAGATCTCAGCCTCCTGAGTAGCTAGGATTACAGGCATGAGCTACTGGCGCCTGGCTTTCCCATAATTTTTAAATTAACATCAATTAGTTGTACAAGATTTCCCCATACTCTCACGCTTCCTAAGATCTCAATTGTTTATTCAGCCTTTTGATTCCCCCATCAATGTTTCATAGCACCACAGTTAGAAAAACAATTTTGTTTTGCTCTTTAGTGTTTCTAGCTCTGAGAAACTTAAAATTGCCATCCTAAGAAAGTTCAAGTAAAAGCTGTAAGGCATTGACTTTCTATTTTTTTGCCTGTCCTGAGGCAGAACTCTGGGCTTTGGTGCTGTCTGAGTTCCTTTTCAGCTGGCTTCTTTAAACTGAGATCCTCAGATCTCAGCCTCCTAGGTAGCTAGGATTACAGGCATGAGTCACCCGTGCCTGGCTGACATTAACTTTTTTTTTGGTCCGGTCGTGGGCCTGAACTCTGGGCCTGGGCACTGTCCCTCAGCTCTTCAGCTCAAGGCTAGTGCTCTACCACTTGAGCCACAGCGCCACTTCCTGCTTTTTTCTTTTTGCTTATGTGGTGCTGAGGAATGGAACCCAGGGCCTCATGCATGCAAGGCAAGTGCTCTACCACTGAGCCACCTTCCCAGCCCCAACTTTTTTTTTTTCAGTCGTGGGACCTGAACTCTGGGCCTGGGTGCTGTCCTTCAGTTCTTCGGCTCAAGGTTAGCGCTCTACCACTTGAGCCACAGCACCACTTCTGGCTTTTTCTGCTTATGTGGTGCTGAGGAATCGAACCCAGGGCCTCATGCATGCAAGGCAAGCACTCTACCACTGAGCCGCCTTCCCAGCCCTGACATTAATTCTTGAACTGTGGTCCCTAACCTCAGAAAGGGTTAAGGAGAAATAGCATAGTGTCCCTTTCTCTCTCCTACGTTGGATCCCCATTGCTACTGCATCAGGAGCCAGAAGTCCAGCAGCTCAAAAGGGCTAAGCTGCCAGACAAGCCAGCTTTCAGCAGTATTGGAGGAAGGCCCAGAACTTCTAAGATTTCAACCCAGTCTCCTTAGCTGCTCCTGGCACTTTCCCAGAACCAAAGGCAATCTCACCTCAGCTAAACTTTGAAGAGATAGCTGTATTTTATTTACCTAACCTCATTCAGGCTCAGATGGTTTTTCTCAATTTAACACTGTAACCCTGGATCCTGGCATCTGATGCAGCGTGTATTCCCAGATGTGTTCACCCCAAATTCCTTTTAGGTTCTGCTAATTGAAGGCCCGAGGGGAAAGCAGAAGGTGGAAGGAGGGAAGTAAGGGTCTTCAGTAACAATGACACAGTAAGGCAGGCAGTATGGACTCCCCACTCTCAGGTCCACAAAGCACTCCTCAGAGGCTCCAGTAGCTCATTTTTGGAGCTACTTCCACTTCTACATTGTTCTCTTTCTTTCTTCCTCTTTCCTTCTTCCTTTTCTTTCCTTCCTTCCTTCCTTCCTTTTTTCTTTCTTTCTTTCTTTTGGGGGGGGTCGGTTGTGGGGCTTAAACTCTGGGCCTAAGTGCTCTCCCTCAGCTCTTTAGCTCTGCCACTTGAGCCACAGTGCCACTTTGAGTTTTCTGGTGGTTTATTAAGAGTCTCACAGGCTTTCCTGCCAGGGCTAGCTTTGTATCACGATCCTCAGATCTCAGCCTCCTGAGTAGCTAGGATTACGGGCATGAGTCACCAGCACCCAGCTTACATTGTTCTCTTTTGATTCCTAACATTTGTGTAACTGATTTCTAGATTCAACCTGCTTTCATTTGAAATGCTTAATTTCTTCTTCCTGGATCCTAAGACAATACTTGGTATGAGAATTAGGGTCCATTACCCACTTTCTGTAAAACCAGTGATCCTCTCATCCCCCAATGCTAGACTGAACGCAGGTCTCACACTAGGCACACACATTACCACTGAGATATGCCTCCAGACTAGAACACATGTGGTGTCCCCCCCCCCCCCACACACACACAGTGCTGTTGATCAAACTCAGGGCTTGCAAGATGCCGAGCTTGCTACCAATTTTCCTAAGATACATGGTCTCTCTGTTGTCTGTGATGGCCTGGAACTCCCAGTTCGCCTATCTCAGCTCTCAAATAGCTACATGAGATTTGCTTTTCTTTTGTGCTGTTACTGGAGCTTGAACTCAGGGCCTCATGTTTTTACTTAGCTTTTTGCTCAAGGCTGACACTCTAACAACTGAGCCACCCCTCTACTTCAGCCTTTTGCTAGAAATTGGAGGTAAGAGTCTTTTGTAAAAGTCTTTTGACTTTATCTCTTCCAGCTGGCTTGGAACTTTAATCCTTAGATCTCAGCCCGAAGAGTAGCTAGGATTATAAACTCAGTTTACACTGGCTTTCCCAACACATCAAAGTCCCTGCCATTTCTCAGAAGCTGAAGTCACAGATTAGTGTGTTGTTCTACAAAAGGTCAGGAGGATTAAACTCTGAGGACAAGATTACGCCTGAGGGAAGGGTGGATCCTATTTTGTCTCTGAGGCTAGTCTAGTGCAGCTGCCTTGCTATTTCTGATATCCTACTTCCACATTGACCTCGGCTGGACTTGCCAACCATCCTAACCCTGGCAAATTTGGGGTGAACTGCATTCAGTTCATTTGAACTAAATCCATTCTGCCTCCACCTCAGACCTTCACCAAGCTTGCAAATAATTTGACATCGTGGGCTGGGAAGGTGGCTCAGTGGTAGAGCGCTTGCCTTGCAAATAATTTGACATCTTGTCACAAGACTCTTGGCTGGGTGTAGTGCTATAATCCCAAAACTCAGGATGCCAAAGCAGGAGAATCACAAATTTGAGGCCAGCCTCAGCTATATGATAAAATTCTGTCTCACAAAAAGAAAACAAAAACAAAACCTCTTAAATCTCTAGATTCAGGGAACAAAATTGCTTCAAGGAGATGCTAAGGTGGGTGCTGGTGGCTCATGCCTGCAATCCTAGGAGGTTGAGATTTGGTAGTTCCAAGCCAACCCAGGCAGGAAAATGCTTGAGACTCTTATCTCCAATAAACTATTCAGAAAAAAAAAATCAGAAGTGGTGCTGTGGCTCAAGTGATAAAGTGCTAACCTTGGGCACAAAGAGGCTCAGGGATGATGTACAGGCCCTGAGTTCAAGTCTCAGGACTGGCCAAAAAAAAAAACTCAAAACAATTCAGTGCTGAACAGTCATTAAGGAAATATTTATAGAAAAAAACTGAATGGGAAGCTGGGTACAGTGGTGTACATACTTGGGAAGCTGGGTACAGTGGTGTACATACCCTAATTCCAGCAGGAAGAGGCAGGTGAAGTGAGGTCAGCCTAGCCTATACAGTAAGACTTTGCCTCAAAAGTGAAACAAGCTGGGTGCTTGTGGCACACGCCTATAATCCTAGCTATTCAGAAGTTGAGATCTGATGACCATAGTTCAAAGCCAGCTTGGGCAGGAAAGTCTATGAGATTCTTATCTCCAATAAAAACCACCAAAAAGCCAAGTACCAGTGGCTCATGACTGTAATCCTAGCTACTCAGCTGAGATCTGAGGATTGCAGTTCAAAACCAGCCTGGGCAGGAAAGAACATGAGACTTTTATCTCCAATTAAATACTGGAAGTGGCACTGTGGCTCAAGTGGTAGAGGACTAGCCTTGAGCTGAAACGCTGAGGGATGGTGCCCAGGCCCAGAGTTCAAGCCCCACGACTGAACCCCCCCCCCAAAAAAAAAAAAGTGAAACAAAATAAATATTTTTTTTTGTCCAGTCCTGGGGTTTGAACTCAGGGCCTGGGCACTACCTCTGATGAGCTTCCTTTTGCTCAAGTATTTATTTTAATCGTAAGCATGATTGTCCCTTTAAAGTTCTAAAATAGATTCACTCTAGAATTTACTCAGGAACTACCTCTAGAGGAAGTTAATCTGGGCCTGCCTTTTTTTTTTTTTTTTTTTTTTTCTTTTGTCAGTCCTGGGGCTTAAACTCAGGGCCTGGGTGCTGTCCCTGAGCTGCTTTTTTTTTGTCCTGGGGCTTGAACTCTGGGCCTGGGTGCTATATGTATCTGAGCTCTTCAGCTCCAGGCTAGCACTCTACCACTTGAGCCACAGTGCCACTTCTGGTTTTCTGAGTGGTTTATTGGAGGTAAGAGTCTCTCGGAGTTTCCTGCCCTTGCTGGCTTTGAATTGGGATCCTCAGATCTCAGCCTCCTGTGTAGCTAGGATTACAGGCGTGAGCCACTGGCGCACAGCCCAAGCTGCTTTTGCTCAAGACTAGCACTCTACCACTTGAGCCACAGCGCCACTTCTGGCTTCTTCTGCATATGTGTTATTGAGGAATTGAACGTAAGGCTTCATGCATGCTAGGCAAGCACTCTACCACTAAACAACCTTCCCAGCCCTGGGCCTGACCTTTTTGTTGTTGTTGTTGTTGGTCGTGGGGCTTGAACTCGGGGCCTGAGCGCTGTCCCTCAGCTCTTCAGCTCAAGGCTAGTGCTCTACCACTTGAGCTACAGCATCACTTCCAGTTTTCTGGTGGTTTTTGGAGATAAAGAGTTTCACGGACTTTCCTGCCCAGGTGGCTTTGAACTGTGATCCTCAGATCTCAGCCTCCTGAGTAGCTAGGATTACAGGCGTGAGCCACCGGTGCCCGGCTTGGGCTTGACTTTTGTGGAAGGTAGTACATAAAGGCATATCAAGACCAGATTTGGTCAACCAGAAAGCTAGACCTATGAAATCCACATCAGTGATTAATATTGCCTGGGAATTTTTTTTTATTACTGGTTAGATTTTCTCTAGCCTATAATGTAGTGCTCAAATACGGTTGTAAATCCAAGAGAAGATAAGTGCAGCTAGGGCACAGTCACTTCATACTAATCTGAACACTCACAAAGTTCATAGTGACTAAGCAGTGTGCCCTGCTCTATATGTATAGACTTACTTAAATCTCAGATAAGTATTGCTACAATACCCATTTTACAAATGGTCAGACTAACATGAACAACTTGTTCATAGGTATTCATTGTCAGGACTGGGATTTGAACCCATACAATGTTTTCAAAGTGAACTCTCTCTCTCTCTCTCTCTCTCTTTTTTTTTTTTTTTTTGATCAGTTGGGGGTGCTGAACTCTGGGCCTGGGCGCTGTCCCTCTGCTCTTCAGCTCAAGGTTAGCGCCTTACCACTTGAGCCACAGCACCACTTCTGGCTTTTTTTTCCTGCTTATGTGGTGTTAAGGCATGGAACCCAGGGCCTCATGCATGCAAGGCAAGCACTCTACCATTGAGCCAATTTCCCAGCCCAGAATGAACTCTTTTAATCATTACTATATACTAGCCACTCCAGTGGGGGGATGGTGTTTTGATGAGAAGCATAGCTTTTTCACAGCAGAATAGGGTGACATTGGTGGATCATGAGAGGTTTCAGTTTTTCCAAACTATTTTACTTGCTTCCTGCTGTGTTCATTAATCACAAATTAGTTTTCCAGATTATACGTAGAAAGTGAGATTGTCAGTCATAGCCTTTTCCATAGTGATGGCATGTACAGTCTCTAATTTCTCCCTCCTGCTCAAAATTCTATTGTTTACTTTTGAATGTTAGGACGGTGGCAGACCGTGGCTTTCTGCAATGAGGTGACCTCCAGGTGACTTTCCTTATGCCTGATCCATCCCTTTCAGCTTGTTAAAAACCACCACAGCATCTGGATCCTACTTCTCAGAGCAGGTTTGGTTTTGCTTTAATTTGGGAGGGTTTCAAGTCCAACTTAACTCTATTTTTTACCTTCTGGCAGCTTGAGAACTGGGGAGCAATAACTCCCCTATGTGTGAGCTGTTTAATGACTATATACTATCATCGTGGGAGCAATAGACTACGGCTTCTTTTCAGATGCCATGTTTTAAGGCTTTCAGTGGAAAGACCTTCACTATGTGAAATATAATCAGGATTTGGCCTTCTTATTCAGAAAAAAAAAAAATCACCCCTGGCTTTCTGCCTCCTGTACTTCTGGCTATAAGCCATTTGGTCATCTAATTTGTAGTTTTCTTGAGCAAAAGTTAGAAACTAGCAAATGTGGCCACATCAGTCACAAGCACATCAAGTTTAATAGGAACTGTGAAAACTACTGAAGAAGTCAAAGATGGTCATCTTCAGGTCCACAAAGTGTGGGGGTCTTTTCCTTCTCCCAGTTATTGCTGGGTTCTTCTGCTCCAGAGTGACCAAACACTGAGCTGTCTCAGGCTCTGTTACCTCCAGGTAATTATGCTACAAGTTTGTAATAGAAAATCTTACACTTTCATATGTGATGCATTCTAATGCAGAAGGGTTTTGCTGGAAAGCCTCATTGTTAGATGTGCTTTGCAGTTTTTCTTTTTACTACTTTTGTTCAGTCTTTGAGGACAAACATATTAAGGATGTCTTTTGTGCAACATCAGAAAAGCAAACACTCAACAATTATCCGTGTGTTTGCGTCACTTTTCTTTTTCTTTCTTTTCGTGCCACTCGTGGGGCTTGAACTCAGGCCTGCGAGCTGTCCTGAGCTTCTTTTGCTCTAGCACTCTACCACTTGAGCCACAGTTCCATTTCTGGCATTTTTTATAGTTTATTGGAGATAAGTATCTCTCATATTTCGAACCTCAATCCTCAGATCTCAGTTTCCTGATTAGCTACAAACGTGGAAGAAAAAAAGCAGACAATTTGTTTGGGAGTTGACAAGGAGAAGGCGCTTAGCAGAAATGACAGCTGGGTACCTGTAATCTTAACTACTCAGTAGATAGATCTGAGCACCTTGGTTCGAAGGCAGCCGGGAGAGGAACGTGAGACTTTTTCTCTTGGTCCCATACGGCGACTAGAACTCGGTACCTGGCGCTTTGTTTTCATTCTTTGCCCGGCGCTCTACCAACTGAGCCGTGTCTCCAACCCTAGTGAGACTCTTTTTTTTTGGTCGGTCGTGGGGCTTGAACTCTGGGCTTGGGCGCTGTCCCTCAGCTCTTCAGCTCAAGGCGAGCGCTCTACCACTTGAGCTACAGCGCCACTTCCGGTTTTCTGGTGGTTTATTGGAGATAGGAGTCTCACGGTCTCTCCTGCCCGGGCTGGCTTTGAACCGCGATCCTCAAATCTCAGCCTCCTGAGTAGCTAGGATTACAGGCGTGAGCCACCAGCGCCCGGCCCCTAGTGAGACTCTTATCTCCAACTAACCACCAAAAAATCCGAAAGTGGAGATGTGGATCAAATGGCAGGGCGGTAGCCTTGAGCTAAGAGCTCGGGGACAGTACTCTGGCCCTGGATTCCAGCTTCGGGACTAGCACAAAATGAGTAGGACTTCATAAAACCCCATCTGCAGGGCTGGGAAGGTGGCTCAGTGGTAGAGCGCTTGCCTTGCATGCTCAAGGCCCTGGGTTCGATTCCTCAGCACCACATAAGTAAAAAGAAAAAAGCCGGAAGTGGCGCTGTGGCTCAAGTGGTAGAGCACTAGCCTTGAGCTGAAGAGCTGAGGGACAGTGCCCAGGCCCAGAGTTCAGGCCCCACGACCGGACCCAAAAAAAAAAAAAACCATCTGCAGTTCACCATGTTGGGCTAGGAGTGTGCTCGGTAGAAAGGGCAGAATGCTCCAGTGCGCAAACACAACAAAGAAACACAATGTAAGATCAGAGTTAAAATCACAGGCTCCTAACGGGTTCGTAAACGCGTCTGCACGTGCTTCAGAAGCCCTTCCGCACTGTGCAGAGGGCACGCGCGTCGGCGCACGGGTCGGTGCTGTCCGGCGGTCTCCCCGGGCGGCGGAGCGGGACTCGCTTTCGCGCAGGGCACCGGAAGCCGGGCGTGAGCGTCCGTCCCCGGCCCAACGCACCCCCCGCGGGCCCGGCGAGCTGTCGCCGTCTGCTGCCTCCGCCGGTCGCCGCGGCCCGCTCCAGCCAGCTATCCAAGGCCGCTGGCGGGCGTCGAGGCCGCTGGCGGGCCTATGTCCCGCGGCCGGCGTGGGACGGCTGGAAGGCTGAGCTCAGCCGAGCCGTGGAAGACGGACTACCGCTCCCGGCGTGCACTGCGCCGCCCGAGCCGAGGAGCCCGGCGGGCCTCGGGCCGGCCGGACCGCCGCGCAGCAACACCGCCGCGTCGCAGCGACTCTGCGTCCGCAGCTCACGAACCTTTCCCTCTTCCCAGAGCGTCCTCTTTATCCCAACCGCCTAGAACTCAGCCCTACAAATGCAAAACATCCTCCTAAATTCGATCTCGTCGAGCCGGCGCCAGCCAATACAGTGCGCGGGCGGCGGTCACGTGACGACGGTGGGGCGGCGTTCCCACGCCCGCGAGCTCTATGGTGCTCCGCGGCTCGCTAGAGGGCGTGTGGTCCGCTGGAGGACTCCCTACATTCCGCCTCCATTACCTCACTGCCTCCGGTGGCTGCTGGGATACTGGAGGACTCGAACCCCGGGTCGACTCAGTCCTCCAGCCGCCCGGGGAATACCTCCAGTTCTTCCTGGACGCCGCCGCCGCCGCCGCCCCGCTGCTTCCTCCGCCTCCCGCCCGCCGGTCTCCTTCGCTCCGCCCGGCCCGCGCCTCGCGTCCGGCCCGCTTCTCCTAGAAGCCCCCACCCAGGCGTATGGCTCCATGAAGCAAGAAGAGGAGGAGACAGAGCGCGAGAGGTCTCGTCCGCCCCGGCCGCGTCTGGGCCAGAAGAAAAGGTGGGAAACTCGGGTTGCGCCGCACTCTCCTTGCCCTCGCTGCCCGGCCCGGCCCGGCCTCCCCCGGCCGCCGTCGCCGGCTCCCCGGGCCTGCTACAGCCGGAGCGGGCGTGGGGGCCGGCAGCGGGTCCCTGGGACACCGACTGGGGTTCCCAGGGTGCGGAGCGGGGTGCCGAGCCGGAGTCCCCGGGGTGCCGAGCCGGGGTCCCCGGGGCGCCGAACGGGGTCCCGGGCGGCGTGGGGGAGGGGCTCCGGGCCGCCGCGCCCCGAGCCCGGCCGGGCCTCGGGCCGTGCGTCCCCGCGGAGGGCAGGGCCGGGGTCGGGAGGCCGGGCCGGGGTGGGGGCGAGCGGGCGGCCGCTTCTGCCTCGGGCCGCGCGGCGAGGCTCCAGCGCAGCCGGGCTCCTGCGCTCCCTCCGGGAAACAGTCTGGGTCCGGGTAAAGTTTGGTGGTCTCCGGCGCCGCCTGGCGGCCCCCGCCCGCCGTCCCCCCCGCGGTCCCGCCGCCCGCCCTCCCCTCCCCCGCCGGCGTCTGGGTTCCACCCCCGCGGCTCGCCTCCCGCAGCCGTACCCGTCGCCCTGGGGGTCTGTCCAACTCCCCTGGTGCCCGTCCTCCGCTCTCCACGGCCTCTCTCCCGCCCTCCCCTCTCCTCCCTGCTCCGCCCCTGCCCGCTCTCTCTCTCCCGCTCTCTCTGTTTTTCCTTGCTTGACTCTTCACTCCCGCGCTCTCTTCTCTTCCTCCCCGCAGCCTCTCCGTACCCATCCGTAGCCCTGTGTGTCACATCCCTTCCTCTTAGGTCTCCTCCGGGGGCTTTTGTCCTTCGTTGCGTGACCTCCATTCGCTGTCCTGATGTGACTCCTCTGCCATGCTCCCTCAGCCCTGTCCCTCCGGGCCTCTCCTCTTTCACTGCCCGCGCCCCGGAAAGAGTGGGTGGGGCCTGCGCTCCCCTGTTTACATCTGTGGGACTCGCTCCCTGTCTAGTACCAGGGAGTGGAGAGAGTTGGTAAAGAGATTTATGCCAGACTTTGAAGAAGGGTGGGTGCCTATTTTACTGTCCTCCTAGCTTAACAAGATGGCTTGTCAGGGCCCTGGCACGGTGTCCACTAGTTCTTAATGGTATATGGCTATATTTGCAGATGATTTAGAAATATGTTTGTATTCCGAAACCAGCAGAGAGCCTCAAAATGATATGTATCCTGACCTGAGAGCCGTTTTGACCTAGATTGTTGGTGCAGGAAGTTTTAATATGTGTCTTGTGTTCAAGTTCAGTATAATCTTTGATCTTCCATGTCTTCCCTTAGTGAAGTCGCTGTGGGTGAGGTGATGCAGGACACCAGCCTGCTGTTCTGCCTCATATTTAACCTTTCACGAAAGGAGATTCTGCTCTCTAGCTGTTTTCCTTCTCAAAAAAAAAAAAAGATCTCTTGAGTTGTAACTTTTCAAATACCGGATCTGACCATACTTCCTGGATTTTGTTTGTTCATTGCACCTGCATTTACATCTTAGGTACAAGAAGAAGGAATGGAATTGGAAGGAAGAAAATCCATTCCAGAGGCAAAATAGATCCCCTCCTCTGTTGTAGCTGTTCTCTCACAATACAAATTTTCTGCTTTCAGTGAGTATTATCTTGGGCATATATAGAATGGAATGTCATTGGTTCTTTTTGGTTCTAGGCTTCTGTAGGTGTACTTCCTTGATTTTGTGTTTTACTTCCAAAGAGGCAGGAGATTTCCCACAATAGTACTTACCTGACAGTCTGAAAGCCCTTGGGGGTACGATCCTCAGCACTGCAAGAAAGCAAGAAACATTCTTGTGCACTTCTTGAGGCGAAGTCCTGATGAAGTTCTTCTGCTTGCTCATTTTAAAATGATTTAAATATGCCAAGACAAATTTGTTTAGTTTGTTGGTAGTGGGGCTTGAACTATGGGCCTGGGTGCTGTCCCTCAGCTCTTCAGCTCAAGGTGAGCACTCTACCACTTGAGCACAGGATCACTTCCAGCTTTCTGGTGGTTAATTGGAGAGAAGAGTCTCACAGACTTGCCTGCCCAGGCTGGCATTAAATTGCCATTCTCAGATCTTAGCCTCCTGAGTAGTTAGGATTACCAGCCTTAGCCACTAGAGCCCAGCCCAAGACAAATTTATATTCCATTAACTCGTTAAGAGTTGCCAGGCATGAGTGATTGAATGTCTGTAATCCCAGCACAAGAAGATCTTGAGTTAGCTAGGGCTAGCTTGGGCTGGTATTTGTTTTTTTGGGTTTTTTGGGAGGTCTTTTTTGGTCAGTCATGGGGCTTGAACTCAGGGCCTGAGCACCGGTGGTCCCTGAGCTTCTTTACTCACTCTTATCTAGCATTCTGCCCTGTTGAGCCACAGAGCCACTTTAGGTTTTCTGGTGGTTAATTGGGTTGGCTTTGAACCATGATCTTCAGATCTTAGCCTCCAGAGTAGCTATGGTTATAGCCGTGAGCCACCAGAGCTAGGCCCTGGGTTGGTCTTAATAAAGTAAATGAAAACAAAACCATTAGCATGACCTCAGTGGTAAAGTATAGCGTTGTATTTCCTTTATGATTTTAGCCTATACGATGTGGCTTCCCACCCTATGCACTTTACTTTTTTTCCCCCCTCAACGCTAGCTTTCTACCACCTTGAATCACAGCTCCATTCCCCAACTCTGGGTAGTTAGTTGTAGATCAGTCCTGGAGTTTCCTGCTGAGGCTGGATTTTAACCAGGATCCTCTGATCTCAGCCTCCCAGTAGCTAGGATTATAGGCTTGGGCCACCAGTGCCCAGCCCAAATTACTTCGTAAAGACAACAAAAGAGATTATTTTAAATTTTAACTCCAAGGTTAATACAGCAGTTTCAGCTCATAGCTCTGCTTCTATCTTTTTCTGGTGGTTAATTGGAGATAAGAATCTCATGGACTTTCTTGAATAGGTGGGCTTTGAACTGCTGTCCTCAGATTTCCACCTCCAATGTAGCTAGGATTATAGGTGTGAGTCTCATTCACATGATTGTTGTTTTGTTGTTTGCCTGTGCTGGGGCTTGAACTCAGGGCCTAGACACTGTTCCTGAGCCTCTTGTGCTCAA
Organism: Dipodomys merriami; assembly: GCF_024711535.1. Lineage (NCBI taxonomy): Eukaryota > Metazoa > Chordata > Mammalia > Rodentia > Heteromyidae > Dipodomys > Dipodomys merriami. Next base: position 7,901,226 of record NW_027205381.1, read on the forward strand.
GGCTAGCCTTCTGCCACTAGAGACCCAGTGCTACTTCTGGCTTTTTCTTTTTTTTTTTTTCTTTTTTGGGGTCCAGTCATGGGGCCTGAACTCTGGGCCTGGGCGCTGTCCCTCAGCTCTTCAGCTCAAGGCTAGCACTCTACCACCTGAGCCACAGCGCCACTTCCGGCTTTTTTCTTATGTGGTACTGAGGAATCGAACCCAGGGCCTCGAGCATGCAAGGCAAGTGCTCTACCACTGAGCCACCTTCCCAGCCCCACTTCTGGCTTTTTCTGAGTAGTTAATTGAAGAGTCTCAAAGAATTCCTGCCTGGGCTGGCTTTGAACCACGATCCTCAGATCTTAGCCTAACTTATATGTTTTAATCTTCACATATTTTGGAAATATTTAGCCCTAAGTCTGCTATGGCAATATTTTTTTAAAATCCTATCACAGATTTGAAAATAACTATAGTTCTACATGTAAATTTTGTTTATGACGTTGTAAGGGAAAAAAGAATGGCAACATTCTAATCTGTTCCTTGGTTGGCTTATTTGCTTATTCTAGTACTAGGGCCTAAACTCTGGGCTTGGACACTATCCATTAGCTTTTTAAAAAGAAGCCCAAGGCTGGCACTCTACTGCTGGAGTGACAGCTCTACTTCCAGTCTTTTTTTTTTTTTCCCCTGAGTAGTTGGAGATAAAAGTCTTACAGACTTTCCTGTCAGGGCTGGGAAGATGGCTCAGTGGTAGAGCGCTTGCCTTGCATGCCTGAGACCCTGGGTTCAATTCCTCAGCACCACATAAGCAAAAAGAAAAAAGCCAGAAGTGGCGCTGTGGCTCAAGTGGTAGAGCGCTAGCCTTGAGCTGAAGAGCTGAGGGACAGCACCCAGGCCCAGAGTTCTGGCCCTATGACCGGACCCAAAAACAAAACAAAACAAAACAAAACAGACTTTCCTGTCTAGCTGGCTTTGAACAGGATGCTTATGTGTCGGCCTCTTGAGTAGCTAGGTTTACAGTTGTGGATCACTGGAGCCCAGCCCTTCTGGATTTTTTAATAATAGTATTTTGGGAGTGTTGCTTAATGGTAGAGCACTTGCCTGGAATGCTTAAGGCCCCTGTGTTATGTTTTGTCCCCAGCACTTTTACCTGTGAGTTTTTCAGAGTGCTTTCATCTTTGTAACCCTTTGAAGGAGGGAAGGGACAAAAGTTTCCATTTTACAAATGAAAGAACCAAGGCAAGGCCAAGAGAGCTCTGCCACCTTGCTAGAAGTTACACTGAAAAAGAAGAGCGACTAAAACCAAAACTTTCAACTCCTCCATTCCATTGTTTTTTTAAACCTCATATGGAAATGTAGTTTTCAGAGTGGATGTGTTTTTTGTTTTTTGTTTTTATTATGAAAATACCGTACAGAGGGATTACAATTAAATGGGCAAGATAATGAGTACATTTCTTATCAATCATTGTTGCCTCCTCCTTTGTTTCCCCTTCCCATCTCCCACCCCCGTGGTTTTTTTTAATATACATAAATTATAAAGGTAGTAGTTTAGGTAGATCTGTATTTTGCAGGGGAAATACTCATACATCAAATTGTGTATGTATGTGTGTGTTGTGCTTGACAGTTTCAAAGCTATAGAAATAATTATTTGGGATGGTTACAGAATGTGGGCGCTTCATGTGACTGTCCTGGAATAGTTCCATAAATAGGCCAGAATTATAGCTCAGGTGCCACTTCAGTGCCCATAATGTAATTATTAAATTCAATTTCAGCTCAGCTCTCCGTGCCACAAAGGAAAAAACAGACTGCTTGTCTAAGGAGGGCTTGATTTGAACAGTTAACTGAAGTCTATAGCAAAAATGTGGAAACCACTTGCTTCTTTGCCTCTTTCCCACCTCCCAAATCCTTTTTGTTTTTTTTTGTTTTTTTTTTTTTGTTTTGGTGCGGGTCCTGGGGCTTGCACTCAGAGCCTGAGAACTGTCCTTGTTCTTTTTTTGTTTTTGGGAGGGGGGTCCAGTCGAGGGCCTGAACTCTGGGCCTGGGCACTGTCCTTGAGCTCTTCAGCTCAAAGCTAGTGCTCTACCACTTAAGCCACAGCGCCACTTCGGCTTTTTTTTTTTCTGCTTATGTGGTGATGAGGGCCTCATGCATGCAAGGCAAGCGCTCTACTACTGAGCTACTTTCCCAGCCCCTGTCCTTGTTCTTTTGTGCTGAAGTCTAGTGCTGTAGTGCTTTGTTGTTGGTGGTGGTTGTGGGGCTTGAACTCTGGGCCAGGGTGCTGTCCCTCAGCTCTTTAGCTCAAGGTGAGCACTCTACCACTTGAGCTACAGGCTGGTGGCTCAAATGGTAGAGCGCTGGCCTTGAGCAAACTGAGGCTCGGACAGAGCCCAGGCCCTAAGTTCAAGCCCCAGAACTGGCCCCCCCCCCAAAAAAAAAAGGGGGGGCTGGGAATATGGCTTAGTGGTACAGTGTGCCTAGCATGCATAAAACCCTGGGTTCAATTTCTCAGTACCACATAAACCGAAAATAATAATAATCTTTAAGACTACAAAGTAGCTGTTAATAACATTGTAGTATAAGATTGCATATTTCTCTTGGAATTGGAAGAAGACAGAGCTATGCTCTTTTTTTCTTTTTTTTTTTTTTTTTGTCGGTCATTGGGCTTGAACTCTGGGCCTAGGCGCTTCCCTCAGCTCTTCAGCTCAAGGGTAGAGCTCTACTATTTGAGCCACAGCGCCACTTCTGGCTTTTTCTGTTTATGTGGTGGTAGTGCTGAGGAATTAAACCCAGGACCTCATGCATAGAGGCAAGCACTCTGCCACCACTAAGCTACTTTCCCAACCCTAGAGCTATGTTCTTTTTTTTTTTTTTTTTTTTTTTTTTTTTGTAGGTCATCGGGCTTGAACTCTGGTGGGCGCTGTCTCTTAGCTCTTCAGCTCAAGGCAAGTGTTCTACTGCTTGAGCCACAGCACCACTTGCAGTTTTCTGGTGTTTTATTGGAGATCAGAGTCTCACAGACTTTCCTGCCCTGGCTGGCTTTGAACCATGATCCTCAAATCTCAGCCTCCTGAGTAGCTAGGATTACAGGCTTGAGCCACCAGTGCCTGGCTAGAGCTATGTTCTTTTTATAACCAATGCTGTTTCTATTGGTAGAGATAAAGATTATATTAGTACCAGTAGGCACTTAATAGTTATGTGCCAAAGGACCTTTTGGTGTCTTATCCATTGAATGGTTATAAATAACACTTTATGGTAGCAGGTCTGCAGAAATGTTAACAACTTGGCTGGGTTTGTACTCAGCCTTAACATTGGTATTTGAACCGAGTCTACAGTTGCACTCTCACCCCAAATTCTAAGCTTGCCCTCTGTTGTTTTGTTTTTTTTTAAAGACTTAGTAGCCTTGGAAGGTAGCAAGGAGGAATGCCCTCTGTAGTCCTTGGGTTCTGACATAACTCCACAGTCAGCTCACAGTGGAACCAAGGAGCTACATAAATTGGACTATATATAGCTCTTTATGTTTTGAATGAGGCAAACTTAAGCCAGGTGCTGGTAGTTCACACCTATAATCCTAGCTACTGAGGAGGTTGAGATATGGGGATCATGGTTTGAAGCCAGCCAGTGCAATCTCCAATTTAAGTACCAAAAAAGCTTAGATAGTTCCCAGACTCCGATTTCAAGCCCCAGAACCAGTACCAAAAGAAAAAATAACAAAAAACAGGCAAACTTTAAAAATATTAGGAAGTTTGTAGATAAGTTAGCAATTTTGTTGGCTATAGCACATTAGGTTTTGTGAGAATTACAAAAAAAAAAAAAAGCACAGATGCAACCTGTCAGACTTGGGGTGATGCTGAGTTCACTGTAGCCTAGAATTCATTCATACTCTTTCTCTTTCTCTTTCTCTCTCTCTCTCTCTCTCTCTCTCTCTCTCTCTCTCTCTCTCTCTCTCTCTTTCTCTCTCTCCTCTCTGTATCTTTATCTCTTATCTATCTCTTATCTTTTTGCCAGTCCTGGGGCTTGAACTTAGGCACTATCTCTGAGCTTCTTTTGCCCAAGACTAGCAGTCTACCACTTGAGCCAAAGTGCCACTTCCAGCTTTTTCTGTTTATGTGATACTGAGGAACTGAACCCAGGGCTTCATGGTATTCTACCACTAAGCCACATTCCCAGCCCCAGCCTGGAATGTCTAAGTACATTGTAACCTCCTGTGCACCTTGCAAAGTATTGTTCAAAGGAGCCGTCGGAGAGTTCACCAAGTGGTCTTTGTCTTGGATCCTGATGAACTTTAGGACACCTGAATCTTATATATGTAATAGAGTATGCCATATTTAGATGGAGAAACTGAGGAGCAGTGACTAAATATTGAGGACAGATATAGCTTTATTTAATACTTAACAAGGTTAAAAGTGCTTAAGGTAAAAACATTGGTTCCTACTGTTGCCCACAGCTTTTTGTTGAAGTAAGACTATTGTCTCCATCTGATGAATCTTACTATGTTCTCATTGATTGTTCCAAAGTGCTCACCACATAGGAAGAAGAGACCACTCCTGATGACTCTTTGTCATCTTTAGGACTTACACTAAAGGCCTTGTGTCCCCATCCCCCCACCCTCACCTCCCCCATCATGGGGCTTGAACTCTGGGCTCTTCAGCTCAAGGTGAGTGCTCTGCCACTTGAGCCACAGAGCCACTTCCAGTTTTCTGGTGGTTAATTGGAGATAAGAATCTACAGACTTTCCTGCCCTGGGCTAGCTTTGAACCGAGATCCTTAGATCTCCTGAGTAGCTAGGATTACAGGGCTGAGCCACTGGAGTCTGGCTAGGGGCCTTGGGTTCTTGCTCCTGCTTTTCAGTTTGTGACTTGAGCTCTACATCTTGTCCACTTCAGATTTCTTATCTGCTCAGGATGGCTCCAAACCTTGCTCCCAGGCTCCTGAGTAGGTAGGATTATGGTATGATAACCAGCACTTGATCACTGTAGTTTTTGTGAATTTTGGGGAAGGGTGAATATGAAGTTTTTGAGGAAATAGATATGTAATAGAGGGGTTTGATGTTTTGTTTTGTAGAACTGAGTATGAAACTTGGGGCTGGTTTATGCTCAACCTTGAGCTACATCCTCAGCTCAAGAATCTGTTTTATTGTTTTGTTTTTTGCCAGTCCTGGGCTTGAACTCAGGGCCCGACCACTGTCCCTAATGCTTCTTTTTGCTCAAGAATCTGTTTTTAGCAGATGGTTACTTTGATCCATTAAAATGCTATTACGCTGAAATGTCTTTTTAAGCTGTTCTCTCAGAATCCTCCAGCCATGCTACTAAAGCAGTGAGTGTGTTCTAATCATTATGGAAAATTCCAGAGAGCTGAGTCTGGAACTTAGAGATCAGATGACTACTTGGATGGAATAGGTTTAAATGACTACCAAACTGAAAGAGACAATTTTGATAAAATTGTAGATAACAGTAGATGTTGTTGATGTATTGATGTTGATAACAGTTGATGACTGAGGTGTTTAACAGTAGGTCCCAGCTGGGAATGTGGTTTAGTGGTTAGAGTATTTCCCTAGCATGTATGAAGCCCTGCATTCAATTCCTCAGTACCACATATACAGAAAAAGCCAGAAGTGGCACTGTGGCTGAAGTTGCTCAAGAGCAAAAGATGCTCAAGAACAGTGTCCAGGCCCTGAGTTCAAGCCCCAGGACCAGCAAAAAAGAGGGAGATACACACACACACACCCTAGTTCATTTCATGTACACACACACACACACACCCTAGTTCATTTCATATTGTTTACCTGTAGTTTAGTTGGTGGTTTTAAAGTTACCTTCAAAATAATTCAATAAGAAGAGGCAATAAGAATAGGGGAAATGGAGAGAGAATGAAAATAAATATACATGACAAAAAAAAAGAATACACATGACACTGCAGAAGTGAAATCGATTAGCGATATATTAAACCTGTTAAAGTTGGGGATTGGACACTGGGAAAATGTTTGGGCCCAGAGAGCCACATGATTTTGGTTGGTGGACTTTGGAATGTGGCTTAGTGGTGGAGTATTTGCCTAGCATGCATGAAGCCCTGGGTTTCATTTTTCGTTACCACATGAACAAGGAGAAGCCAGAAGTGGTGCTGTGGCTCAGTTGGTAAAGTGCTACTCTTGAACAAAAGAAGCTCAGGGACAGTACCCAGTCCCTGAGTTCAGTCCCCAGGGCTGGCCCCCAAAAAAGATTTTGGTTGGTTCTATGTCAAATAATAACTTGGAAGGTCACGGAGGGACAGGGAGTTGGTTGTGATAATACCCTGCTGCAGATGGTTGTGTTGTGTGGGCAATCTTCTAGAGCTCATTGGCATTGGTATGCTTTGAAATCCCCTCTATTAGTGCTGGGGGTCATGACTCAAGTGATAGAGTGCCTGAGTAGCAAGGACAAAGCACCAATTTCAAACCCCGGTACCAAGGGGAAAACAAACAAAAACTCTGAAATCTCCTCTGTTCTGTTGGAGGGAGTTTAACCAGTCAGGTAACTAGCTGAATACCACTGCTAAGGAACACCTGAGATTTTTCCAATGTCTTGTAACATTTAACTATTCCTTCAGGGATAGCTTGATGTAATGAGAATCATTAAAGGCTTTTTATAAACCTTAAAATTTTCATCCTTTCTCTTTGTTTCATTGAATTTTAGAACTCTAGAGGCAGAAACTTAAGGCCCTATTGGCCTTGTTGAAAAGCCACCTTTCTGTAGATAGTCCTACTGTTTCATCTGACATATGTCCTAGGCCCACAGCCGTAGTTATGTACAAGTAGAGTCGAAGGAGAACTCAAGCCAGTAAAATTCAGTGTGGACTGAAATGACAGGGAGTGCTTAAAATTTTCTGTGTGATGGCTGAAGTATTAGCTTTGGGCTTTAGGTTTTGATTTTTTTTCCCAAATTCTTTTTATTGACAATAATGTAAATAATGTAAATAACGTTTAGCATACCCTAGAATGTAATTTGTTTTATTATCCTGCTCTTAGGAAAAGGACTGAGCCCAGTAGATTTTTTGTTGTTGTTGTTGTTCCAGTCGTGGGCCTGAACTCTGGGCCTGGACACTGTCCCTCAGCTCTTCAGCTCAAGCCTAGCACTCTACCACTTGAGCCACAGTGCCACTCCCAGCTTTTTTTTTTTTTTTCTGCTTATGTGGTACTGAGAAGACCACACATTGGAATCTGACAGATTGTAGTCAGTTCCTACCTCTGCCATTTAGTAACAGTGTGGCTCTGGGAAGATACTCTTGCTTATTAATCCTTGAGGTTCCTCCTCTATAAAATGATGGTAACATTATCTGTCTTGCTAAAGATTTACAGGGTTCAGTGAAATCTTGCTTGAATCTTGTGCTTAGTGCAAACACTGCTGTAAGCCCTGAGTGCACAGCCAAATCTTAGCAATTCTTGAGTTGCCATACTAGAAGACACTGGAATAAAAACCCATATAGTAGCAGGTCATTGTTGTACACACCTATAATCCTAGTACTGAGGCAGAAGGAACATAAGTTTGAGGTCAGATACATCTGGAATACATAGCCAGATCATCTCTTTGTTGTTGTTTTTATACAAATGTAGTGATGTTTACCATGATAATAAGTACTGTTTTAAGGCATTATGGCTATTAAACTTATTCCCCCAGAAATCTCAGGCAAAAGTTACTACTGCTATTCTTAATTTGAGGAAATTGGGTCCAGGAGAGGTTAGTCTTAGAGAAACCAGAATTTGAACTCAAGCCAACTGAAGGAGGTAGGTGTGTGTGTGTGTGTGTGTGTGTGTGTGTGTGTGTGTGTGTGTGTGTGTGTGTGTGTGTGTGTGTGTGTGTGTGTGTGTGTGTGTGTGTGTGTGTGTGTGTGTGTGTGTGTGTGTGTGTGTGTGTGTGTGTGTGTGTATATGCATATGCATGCGTGTATGCATGCCTGCACCAGTGCCAGTTCTGCAGCTTGACAGTTCTGGAGCTTGAACTCAGGGCCTGGGCACTATCCTTGAGCTTTTGTGCTCAAGGCTAGTGTTCTCCACTTGAAGCAGGAGTTCAGTATTGGCTTTTTTTTTTTTTTTTTTGGGGGTCGGTCGTGAGCCTGAACTCTGGGCCTGGGCGCTGTCCCTCAGCTCTTCAGCTCAAAGCTAGCACTCTACCACTTGAGCTACAGCGCCACTTCCAGCTTTTTCTGCTTTATGTGGTGCTGAGGAATCGAACCCCAGACCTCTTGCATGCAAAGCAAGCACTCTACCACTGAGCCACCTTCCCAGCCCCAGTTTTGGCCTTTTTTGGTGGTTAATTGGAGATAATTTGGTGGTTAAGTAGCTAGGATTATAAACCTGAGCCATGGGCACCCAGCAGAAAACTGTATTTTTAACCAAGGTATATATATATATATATATGTTTTTTTTATTGTAAAGATACTGTACAGAAGGGTTACAGTTACATGAGTAAGGTACATTTCCTATCGAGCATTGTTACCCACTCCTGGAAAGTCCCCTTTCTAAGTTAGACTCATACAAGCTATTATTCTTTGGCTATTGAATTTTTATCTATTTGAATTGTCCAAGGTGTAACATAATATTTACAGTCTATATGTGTGCGCACTGAGTGTGTGTTGGTATTGAGGTTTGAATTTGGGGTCTTGCACTCTTGCTCAGCTTTTTCACTTAAAGCTAGCTTTACCACTTTAGCCTTTCAGTGGCTAGTTGGAGAAAAGGGTCTCTCAGACTTTCTTAACCTGGCTGGCTTCAAACTTCTATTTTCGGATCTGAGCCTCCTGAAGTAGCTAGGATTTTTACAGGTATGAACCACCCGTGCCTAACAGTTTTTTTGTTTGTTTGTTTTTTTAAATTTTTTGTTTTTGGGTCCAGTCGTGGGGCCTGAACTCTGGGCCTGGGTGCTGTCCCTCAGCTCTTCAGCTCAAGGCTAGCACTCTACCACTTGAGCCACAGCGCCACTTCTGGCTTTTTTCTTTTTGCTTATGTGGTGCTGAGGAATCGAACCCAGGGCCTCATGCATGCAAGGCAAGCGCTCTACCACTGAGCCACCTTCCCAGCCTGCCTAACAGTTTTTTAATAGGTTTTTGAATGGATAAAAATGTATAAAGGTTGGAGTAAGTTCAGAGGAGGACCAAAGAAAAATAAGAGATGGGTTGGAAAAAGGTGGGTGGGAGTCTTCTTAAGAGAATCTACCCCTTACAAAATAATGTCTTTTAATCCTTCTATCCAGTGCTGAAACTACATATAGATGTAAGATAATGGTTAGAAAAATGATAAAAGGATATCATTAACAGAAAGATTGAAAGTTCCTCTAGAGTTTTGTCAAAATAGGTTGTTTCAGCCAGATGTCAGTGACTCGTGCCTATAATCCTAGCTACTCAGGAGTCTGAGATCTGAGGATGGAAATAATGAAGCTGAAGCTAGCCTGGTACAGAACCTCCTAGAGACTCTTATCTCTAGTTAACCAAATAGCTAAAAGTGAAGGTGTAGCTCGAGAGGTAAAGTGCCAGCCTGTGGGGAGGGTGGGAACTCAAAACAAAGCACAAAACAACACAAAAAAGATAGTTAAAATGTGGAGGCTGTAAAATGGATGGAATTAGAACAAATTATGTTAAGTAAGGGGAAGCCAAGATCAGAGAGACAAATGGTACATGTTCTTCTTGATATGCGCAAGTTAGATTTAAAACACAGTGAGACATGACAATTTACACAGGATTCTAGACACTTACAGTAAGACCAAAAGAGCACAGTCTTAGGAGAAAATCACCAAGTTATAATACCCAAGCGCCTCTTCACATGCATATAAAATATTATACATATTGAAACAAACTCCAAAGATATGGAAACCAAGAACTATTTTCTTAATTTTTTTTTCATTTTCTGATGACTCTAATCTTTTTTTTTTTTTTTTTTTTGGTCCGGTTGTGGGGCCTGAACTCTGGGCCTGGGTGCTGTCCCTCAGCTCTTCAGCTCAAGGCTAGCACTCTACCACTTGAGCCACAGTGCCACTTTCGGCTTTTTTCTTTTTGCTTATGTGGTGCTGGGGAATCGAACCCAGGGCTTATGCATGCAAGGTAAGTGCTCTACCACTGAGCCACCTTCCCAGCCCCAATGACGCTAATCTTTACCTTATATACAGTGTATATACATGCACATCTGAGGGAAGGTGGAGGAGGGCACAGAATCAGTGGAAAACGGATGAAAAAGTGCAGCTGTGGAGCCCACTGGCTGCATTATACATTGATTGAAATGAAACACGCAACATGTGGATGGAGATGGGAGGGAGGGAATGGGTAAGAATGAGGGAACAGGTAAAAGGAAGGAAATATATATACTTATTACCTGACGAATGTAAAGGTAACTCCACTGTATATTACCTCTAAAACAATAGTAAAATAATAATTAGAAAAAATTTGGAAGCTCTAAAATAGTAGAGAAAGCGACCTGAGCTGGGCATGGTGGCACACATCTGTAATCTCAGTACTTGGGAAACTGAGGCAGGAGATTATAAATTTAAGGCCAGCCTTAAATGTAAATTGTGAGACAAACAGAAGAGCCATCTAAGTCTGACATGTCAGTCAATATTCTGTTGGATACTGAAATATCTCCAACAGCCAGCTTTGGCCCCACCCTTCCTCGCTAGAATGTCCTGGGGGAAGGGGGGCTGCATGTTGCCTTCTGTCTATAGTGGCTATAAATGTTAAGGAATAAAAAATTAGTTCCCCTTTAGGAAGAGGTGAGGGCTTTCAGGTCTAGAACTTGAGGTTTCTTCTAGTCCTGTCTCTCTGTCTCTTTTTTCTCTTCTTCCCTCCCTCCCTCCCTCCCTCCCTCCCCCTGTCTTTCCCTTCCTCAGCACTCCCCACCCCCTTATCGGTCAGTCATGGGACTTGGACTCGGCCTGAGTGCTGACTGTGAGCTCTTTTTGCTCAAGGCTAATTTACTACCACTTTGGTTTCTGTTGTTGTTGTTTTTGCAAACTCTTTATTGTGATTAAGTGATTACATAATTTCACAAATTTTACAGTATTGTGGGATAGTTAAATTCACAAACATTCTAATTTTCATGGGGCAAATTGTCTATTGTGGTCTATAAAGTTTGAGTTCTATGAGCTTTGACAATACAGTTATTTCTTCCACATCGGGTGATGTGTACATTTCTTTCTTTTTGCATAGTGTCAGCTTTTCCACTCATTCCCTCCCTCCCATCGCTGCCATTGGAGTTGCTTAGTTTTAATCAATGTCCAGTGCAGCTGATGGGTCCCACTGTTGTATGTTTTTCCCTGATTGCCTCTAGTTGTGTGTCCTCCTAGTTTCCCTCTGGTGTATGATCAGCAGCTTGAGGTTATTTAGTAGTGATTTGACCAGATGAGTGGAGGTCCTTTATTTCTCAAGTCTTGTTAACTTTGTCATATCACAGTACATTTTGGATTTAACATCCACTTATCAGGGAGACCATGTGCCATTTGTCTCTTTGCTCTTGGCTTACCTCACTCAACATGATTTCTTCTAGTTCCATTTCCCTGCAAATGCATCTATTTTGTCCTTTCTAATGGCTGCATAATATTCCATTGTGTATAGATAACACAATTTTAGATCCATTCATCTGGGGTGCACTACCACTTTGAACCACAGCTCCACTTCAGTTTTCTGGTGGTTAATGGGAGATAAGAGTCTCACAGACTTTTCCTGCTTGGGCTGGCTTCAAACTGATTAGATCTCAGCCTTCTGAGTAGCTAGGATTACAAGTGTGAGCCCCCAGTGACCAGCTTATAGCCCTTCTTAACCTTTTTGACGATTAACAGTATAACTTGGAGGTTCGGACAGAAAAACTCTTTGTCTTTGATTTTTGTTCTCTACTTTTAATCTGTGCTTAATTGTTTTTTCTTTGATTTTTGTTCTCTACTTTTAATCAGTGCTTAATTGTTTTTTGGTTTTGGTTTTGGTTAGGGTTCTGCAGCATTCTAGACCACGAGCACCAAATCAGGATGGGAAAAAGACGTTGCGTTCCTCCACTTGAGCCCAAGTTGGCAGCTGGCTGTTGTGGGGTCAAGAAGCCAAAGCTATCTGGAAGTGGAACACACGGTCACGGGAACCAGTCCACAACTGTCCCTGGCTCTAGTTCAGGACCTCTTCAAAACCACCAGCATGTGGACAGCAGCAGTGGACGGGAGAATGTGTCGGACTTGACCTTGGCACCTGGAAACTCTCCCATCACACGGATGAATCCCGCATCGGGAGCGCTGAGCCCTCTCCCCCGGCCTAATGGACCTGCCAACACCACCAAGAACCTGGTGGTGACTGCAGAAATGTGCTGCTACTGCTTCGACGTGCTCTACTGTCACCTCTATGGCTTCCCACAGCCACGGCTTCCTAGATTCACCAATGACCCCTAGTGAGTAAATCAGTCACGGTGTAGATGGCGTCTTTTGGAGGCCATTCTTGACAGGATGTAATGGTTACCAAGAATATTTATTTGAGCAAAGGGCAAGAGAACAAGAATGATGAGAAGTGGTCAAAGAATACTTAGGACTTTCAATGGATTCAGCAAAGGAAGAGGATTAGGTTTGTTGCTAGTGATCTAGAACAGCAAGAGTAGGTCACTTAACTTGCTGTGCAGAGAAGTAACATTGTCATTCCAGACTATGCTTATACCATTGGGAACTTCAGTAGTGTCAAAGTCCAAGTGATGGGCTGGGAAGGTGGCTCAGTGGTAGAGTGCTTGCCTTGCATGCACGAGGCCCTGGGTTCGATTCCTCAGCACCATATAAACAGAAAAAGCTGGAATTGGTGCTTTGGCTAAAGTGGTAGAGCGCTTGCCTTAAGCTAAAGAGCTGAGGGACAGTGCCCAGGCCTGCAAAAAAAAAAAAAGAAGTGTCACAAAGACTTTCCTGCCTAGACTGGCAGGAAAGAGTGAACTGTGATCCTCAGATTCCAGCCTCCTGAATAGTTAAGATTACAGGTTTGACCCACCAGTGTCCAGCCTTTTAAGAGTTGTTGAATGGGCTTGGTACAGTACATTTGGCTGGAGTTGTTAATATATTATGGAAAGGAAATAATGGAGTAGGTGGTTGATCTGCTGTGAAACTTTGAAATGATCAAAGATTGTTCTTGAAGAGTAAATCTTGGGCGGGGAATGGGGTTAGTGGTAGAGTGCTTGCCTAACATGCATGAAGTCCTGGGTTCAATTCCTCAGTACCACATAAACAGAAAAGGCTGGAAGTGGAGCTGTGTGTCAAGTAGTAGAGTGTTAGCCTTAAGCAAAAAGAAGCTCCGGGACAGTGCCCAGGCCCTTAATCCAAGCCCCAGGACTAACCAAAAATATTTTTTTAGGGCTGGGAATGTGGCTCTGGGTTCCATTCCTCAGCACCACATAAGCAGAAAAAGCCAGAAGTGGTGATGTGGCTCAAGTGATAGAGTGCTAGCCTTGAGCTGAAGAGCTGAGGGACACACCTAGGCCCAGAGGTCAGGCCTTAGGACGACAATAAAACAAAACATGGGCTGGGAAGGTGGTTCAGTGATAGAGCACTTGCCTTGCATGCATGAGGCCCTGGGTTCGATTCCTCAGCACCACATAAGAAAAAAGCTGGAAGTGGCGCTGTGGCTCAAGTGGTAAAGCGCTAGCCTTGAGCTGAAGAGCTGAGGAACAGCACCCAGGCCCAGAGTTCAGGCCCCACAACCGGACCCCCCCCCCAAAAAAAAAAAAACAACCAAGGAGAGAATAGACGAGAAACTTGAGCCGGGTACAGTTTTATACTCCTGAAGCCCACGCTTGTGAGGGAGGAAGATTTGGAATTTGAGGCCAGCCTGGCCTATATAGAGAGACCCTAAATAAATTTTCAAAAAAGGGAAAATTGAGAACTGGTCGAGGAAGAGGAAAATAGCTTATAAATGTGGTGTCCCTGAATTAACGCTGTCAGAATGGAGCTCAGGAAAGGTTATAGTTTTTCTTCTGGTAACTTTCCTGTCCCCAGCCAGGGCTGAGCTCCATCCAGTTAAGGCCAGAGTTCTTTTTTTTCTCTCTCTCTCTTTTTTTCTTCTTTTTTTCTTTTTCTTTTATTTGGGTCCAGTTGTGGGGCCTGAATTCTGGGCCTGGGCGCTGTCCTTCAGCTCAAGGCTAGCGCTCTACCACAGCCACTTCCGGCTTTTTTCTTTTTGCTTATGTGGTGCTGAGGAATTGAACCCAGGGCCTCTTGCATATGAGGCGAACACTCTACCACTGAGCCAACTTCCCAGCCCCAAGGCCAGAGTTCTTCAGATAGTTGACAAACCAAAAAATTCTACTGGGCAGTAACATAGAACATGAATGTTTAATCTGGGGCTGTAGGATGTTTTATGTTTTGCTTTGTTTAGTCCACTCTTTGTGACCTGGAAGACGGGGCGGGATAAGCGGCTCCGAGGCTGCATTGGGACCTTCTCAGCCATGAATCTTCACTCAGGACTCAGGGAATACACGCTAACCAGGTAAGGACTCAGACATTAAGAATTATGCATAAATTGGCTACAGTTGGAAACACTGGACCTCATTTCTTCTAAGTGATAGGTTTTGAACAGTCCCTTTTTGGTAATCAGGAAATGGAAGGACTTTGATATGGTGGGACTCTCAGCAAGTTGATATTTACATTGGTGTTGATGGGTGGTGGATGCTCTCAGTGTGTGTCTGCATTCAGTATGTCATGTGTTGGCTCCCTTCTCTGGAGGAGCCTCATTTATAAAGTGTTCTGTCCCCTCTAGTGCACTTAAGGACAGCCGATTCCCCCCTCTGACCCGAGAGGAGCTGCCTAAGCTTTTCTGCTCTGTCTCCCTCCTCACTAACTTTGAGGATGCCGGTGATTACCTGGACTGGGAGGTGAGAACAGCCGCATTCGGAACTCTGCATTTGGGTTCGGTTAGTACATGGCAATGTGTCTCCTTCATTGGAAGAGGGTCTAAGGTGCAAGCTGAGTTTGGATTCGGTGTGGGCAATGTAGATGACAGGAAAGAGGCTACGCTACTCTTTGAGGAGTAGGAAGAAATATAAGTGTAGACTTTTTTGCCCCCATTTCTTCCCAGTTATTCTGTTCTGCATTCTGCATTCTTATTCTCTAGTAAGAAAAAAAGGGATAACAGAAAACACTGCAGATCTCTATTGACAACTCCTTAGGAATCACATGTTGACCTTTCTCTAAAACTGGGTTTTTTAAAATCTTAAGTAGTTGTACAAAGGAATTTCAGTTCCACAAGTCATTATGAGTACAGTACATCTTGATCAATGTCATCATTCTGAAACTGAGCTTTTTTTTTTTTTTGCTTCTATACCTTAAGAGAGAGCGAGAGTCATGAAAAACAAGAATTTCTCCTTTACCCAGTTCTGGGTTGAGCAGGTCAGAGTACAGTATCATATATTAAAATAAGTAAATGCCATTTATTTGGTTGCTTTTTGTTTTTGTTTTGTTTTAGGTAGGGGTTCATGGGATTCGAATTGAATTCATCAATGAAAAAGGTGTCAAACGCACAGCCACATACTTACCTGAGGTTGCTAAGGAACAAGGTGAGTTGGACAAATAGGTATTTAGGGAAGAATTGTACCACTTAACAGTACCAGTTAAAGGACAAGAGAATGAAGCATGTCATCAGTTAGCCCTACTGCCACTAAGAATGAATGCCTCTGATCCCTGTCAAATTTCTGTAGGACAAAGGCAAACTCCCCAAAAGACCTAGGAGCTGGGAAAAGAAAAGGAGAAATACTTTCCTTAGTTGCTTGTTTAAAACACTTCCTTTCAGGGGCTGGGAAGGTGGCTCAGTGGTAGAGTGCTTGCCTTGCATGCATGAGGCCCTGGGTTCGATTCCTCAGCACCACATAAGCAAAAAGAAAAAAGCCGGAAGTGGCGCTGTGGCTCAAGCGGTAGAGCGCTAGCCTTGAGCTGAAGAGCTGAGGGACAGCACCCAGGCCCAGAGTTCAGGCCCCACGACCGGACCCAAAAAAAAAAAAAAAAAAAAAAAAAAAAGAGTCTCAAAAAAACACTTCCTTTCAATAATAGTTTTACTTCTACTACTTGGCTCTCTGAGCTAGAGTGGTTAATTGTAGCAAAATTTATCAACGAGTCTGACCACATTATAGCATTTATTATAACAATATTATGGTTTGGCAAAAGGCAAAACATACTCCTGCTGTTTTTATTGAACTTGGTAGTTATTTAATGGATTTGTATAATTGAGACATTGTGGGTTGGGTAGGCTTTCTCTTCAAAACAATATCTAGAAGAATACCTTTAAATGTTGTTTGTGCTTTCTGTGATATGTAACCCCATTTTCTTTCTTTCTTGGAATTAGTTTGTTTTTGAAAATAATATGTGAGACACAGTATTTGTTGGGTGTGAACGTGGAATAGAGAAAAATATCCAGTTAAGTATATTAATGACCTAATTATATAGAAAGAGATTGTCTTGTTGGTTTCCAATGTCATTGTGTTTAAACATTCTCAAAAGCAGTATGAATGTATCATTAAAAGGAAGCCTTCTAGCCACCTCTGTGAGGGTGTAGATCTAACACTCTTTTTTTTGGAGGGGGGGAGGGTCTGGTCGTGGGGCCTGAACTCTGGGCCTGGGTGCTGTCCCTCAGCTCTTCAGCTCAAGGCTAGCAGCACTCTACCACTTGAGCCACAGCGCCACTTCCGGATTTTTTTCTTTTTGCTTATGTGGTGCTGAGGAATCGAGCCCAGGGCCTCATACATGCAAGGCAAGCACTCTACCACTGAGCCACCTTCCCAGCCCCCAGATCTAACACTCTTATGTTCAAGGAGCACACCAAAACATGTTTCTCAGTGGTGAAATATGGATGATAACTTAGGCAAATAAAGTGCTTTTGCCATTTGAAAGTAAGAACATTAAATATTTGGGACATCATAAGATTTTTCTTTTATTTTTCAATTTGAGTACATGGTTTTATTATAATTTTGTGAGATTGCTGGGTGATAATGGCCCATACCTATAATCCTAGCTATTCAGGATTGCTGACATTTGAGGATAGAGGTCCAAGATAAGATAGTTCAGGCAGACAAATCTATCAAATTTTTCTCTCCGATTAGCCACCAAAAGTCTGGAACAAGCCAGGCACCTGTAATCCTAGCTACTCAGGAGGCTGAGGATCTATGTTCAGAGCTATCCTGGGCAGCAAAGTCTATGAGACTATCTCAACTGTGAAAAAGACAGAAGTGCAGCCGTGGCTCAAGTGGTAGAGCACAAGCCTTGAGCAAAAAAGCTCAAGGACAGAACCCATACACTGAGTTCAAGCCCCAAGATCAGCACAAAAATAAACATACATACATACATACATACATACATACATACATACATACATACATAATCTGAGTCAAGTGCTAGTGGCTCCCACTTTAATCAGGTGACTGAGATTTGAGGATCACATTTCAAAGCCAGCCCAGGTAGGAAAAGTCCATGAGTCTCATCTCCAGTTAACCACCAGAAAACTGGAATTGGTCGTGTGGCTCAAAATGGTAGAACACTAGCTTTGAGCAAAAAAGAAAAAAAAAAAATAGCTCAACCAACAAACATAACACACACACAGACATACACAAAAAAAATGAAATGGAATGCTTGGTTCTGTTGGTGAATACGAGCTATAAGTAAAAAAACCAGGCAAGAGTACAAGGCCCTGGAGGTTGGAAGCATGGCACCACTAATGAGCAGAGTGTCCAGTACCAAGTTAGTCTTAGTCTCAGAACCAAAAAATAAAAGAATACAAGGCCCTGAGTTCAAGTCCCAGTATTGGTGCTTCCTGGCAAAATGTGTAAGGACTCAAGTTTAGGTGTGAACAATTTTTGCATCCTTCCTAAAGGAACAGGTGGGGTTTTTGTTTGTTGTTTGGTCTTTGTTTTGTTTTTGTTTTTTTCCTACTCTTAAGTTCTCTATCATAGAAATTAGGTCTTAGGGAAATTATCAAACTAAAGGAAGGACACAGTTTAAAAGCTGCAGAATTTAGGACTTGGGAAAATTATCAAACTGAAGGAAGGACACTCAGTTAAAACCTGCAGAATTTAAATTCTCCTCTTTCCTACCTGGGTAGTGGATCATGCCTGCTGTCCTAGATACTGAGGCAGGCAGATTATTTAAACCCAACAGTTGAGGTTTAACCTGGGAAACACGATAAACCATCTTCACACAGAGTAGTCATGAGTACTAGCTGGCTAGGGTAAGTTGACCCTGTTTATTCCTTGATTATACTGGAGTGCAGTGGGTGTGGGGTCACTGCAGACTGATGCTTCTTAAATCCCACTCATCATCCTATGCGGGCCATATTCGAGTGTATACCTCTCTTGCTGACAGTGTAACTAACCTCTGTTCTCCTCAGACTGGGATCAGATCCAGACGATAGACTCCTTGCTCAGGAAAGGTGGTTTTAAGGCCCCAATCACCAGTGAATTCAGAAAGTCAATCAAACTCACCAGGTAAGCCACGGTCTCGTTCTTGTTATTCTCATGTAGTGGAATTGAATAGAGGATACTTTTGATGGGAAGAGGAAGAGGAAAAGTTTTTCTCTGCTAATGTTCCTAAGCCAAAGAAGTATAGTTGAGCTTTAAGCGTTAAGGAAGCAGCATCAGCAGCGGTAAAGACAAAGATTCTTTAGTATGCTGTTTGTCTCCACAGCTATGCTGTCAGGGAGTGGGAGCAGGTAGGCCTACTGAATGAGGTGAGGTCTTCTAGACAGACACATTTGGTTGAGAGGCTTAGGGGAAGGTTTAAGTCAGGAGGGAATGCTCTGGGTGTGGAGATTGAGTCAGTTGAGGTGCTTCTAATCACAGTACAGTCAAGTGTCAAGGGAATGCAGGAGAGTCAGAGATATCTTTTACAAGAAGTTAAAAGGAAACACCTCCCACTTTGGGTGTAATACTGCAATGGGCAGACTGCGTCATTTCATAGAATGCAGTGGCTTGGGGTCTGAATCCCAACCTGGCTGCCTTCTGGCTGTGTGACCTGGGCCAGTTATTCCACCTCTCTGAACTGTTTCCTGTCTGTAAGATGTGAGTGGTAATTTCTTTGGGTTGTTGTTTTAGGATGTGGTAAGGTGATGCATAGAGAGTTTGCAGCCCTTGGCTAAGCAGCACCAAAGGTGATCAGTAGGTGTCAGTGATCTTCCTGTCCCTGCCGACATTGGAAGCACTGGCTGAGAGGTCAGCGTCTTTGGGCCTCTTATTTGACTCCTTGTCTGCAAAATGCTGAGGTGTCATATACTAGCCTCACAGGTCTGTTTGGAAGATTACCCAGTGTTTTTTTAAATACTTTGGATGCCAAGAATTAAGGGGCTGGGGGTGTAGCTCAGTGCTAAGCATACACGAGGCCCTGAATTCCATCCCCAGCACCAAAATCTTAAAATTGAAAGAAAGAAAAAAACACTCTTCAAATACAAAGCATTATTACTATTATTATTACAATTTATTTGAACAGCCATTTCCCTGTCAAAATTCAGGAATAATCACCTTGCAGTGGAGGAGTGATTACAGTGGGAAAGAGATGGCTCTGGGTAAGGATTGTCACACCCAGCTCCTGTGGTCTGTAGTAGGCTCCATAGGTTTGTAACACCCCATGCTTCGCATCCTGACTCATAGCTCTTTCCAGAGCACAGCCAAAGTGCTATGAATTCTGTTCTGATGACCCTGTGATAATGGCATATTCATCTGGGGATGGAGACCTGTTCTATATAGCCCAAGGATCCTTTAACCTGCTGCAGCAGAATTTGACCCAGAATTAGGTATCTGTGCCCCTTTTTAGTTACAATAACTTATTTGTTGCTGTTGGCCAAATTGAGGTTGCAATTTTGTCAAATTTTATCTCATTTTAAGCTGAAAGTAGATGTTCAGTTTACACTGGGTTTTGGTGCAGCCATCTTCCAATTTGCCACCCATTTAATTTGACCTTGAAATTCTTCATCCAGACCCAGTAGCAGATTGCTTATGAGCAGCCTGATAATAAGCATATGTAGTGTTTAAAGGTGGGATGTGCCGAAATACATTCTCAGGGGTGAATTGTGATTGTGCTTTTTCATCTTGTTCATTTGTAATAACAGCATTGTTTTCTTGTGCTGTCTTTCATTTTCTGTAAGTAAGATTGCTCTTGGTCTTCCATTTTATTCTTTCAATATATGAGATGAGCTTTTGGTTTTCTCTGCTGAGTGACTTCAAAATGAGATGCTTGGGGTTCCTAATACCCCTGCCTGTTTCCTTATACAGGTACCGAAGTGAGAAGGTGACAATCAGTTATGCAGAGTATATTGCTTCTCGACAGCACTGTTTCCAGAATGGCACTCTTCATGCCCCGCCCCTCTACAATCATTACTCCTGACACACGGCTGCATGACCAGTCCCACCCCCCTGTGGCCACCAGTGGCTATGACATCATTGGAGCAGATGCCTCCTCTTCTTGGTCCAGTTACTTCTATTACTGCACCATTTTATGATGCTAGCTTCCGTTGCCAAGTCTGCCTCCCACTGACTGAGGGGTGTGGGGTTACACTGAATGAAACAGAACTTTAGGGGCCCAAGCCTTATCTCAGCCTTTCCTCAATATGGGGTCCATTGGATTGGGGCTCCTCCATGACTAGTGAGAATTACTGTGGGTTCAGAAGACTCTTGTCTGGTGACTTGCCATACATGTGCTGGCTATACTCTGGAAGCTGGAATTGATGATCCGTGAAAGTTTACTCCACACCCAAGCCCCACAGCTTTCCCATCAAGTAGGTGTGTTCCCTTGGCAGTCTGGGCAACGGAGACCAACAAGAAACATTTTTAGGTTGTTTTAAATTCCTTTTTTTTAAACTTCCAGTTTATTGCATACCAAGAGTTGATCACAACCTCCATGCTTCATAAGTGGACGCCATGTTAGGGTCAAATGTGGGCACCGTGAGTCCTTCAAGGCTCCTGGACAGAGACCCACATGCAGATCGGAAGCCCTTTGGATGGCGTTGCAGATCCATTGCTCAATAAGCCGTGGAGGTGTCAATGCTCACCCCACTCAGCTGGATTTTCTGGCTTTGTTCCTTCATCAAGTCTCCTGGTATTGAACAGAGCTGTGTGGTGTAGCCTGCTGAGGAGTTGAATGGAGATGCCTCTAGAAGGTCTTGATGTCATCGCTGCAAGCAGGTGTGGAAAGAGAGACTTCTTCTCACCTCCTGGCTACCTCACCCTTCTGGTAGTAGTGCCTGTATAACTGGATCTGAGCTCTCAGAAGCATAGGTGTGCAAATAGGCATTTGGGTTGTGTTGTCATAGGGGAGAATCCACTGTCTTCCAGCTGGTTTTCTCTTCAAGTAAACATCCTGCGGGACCTTTAAGCAAGGGAGTTTTCTTTTTCCAGTTTGCCTATAGAAGTGGAAAGACAGTTGCTATTCAGTCAGTCCTTTGGACACTAGAGCAAAGCTGTGTAATTAAAACAAGGTGAATCTTTGTGTTGCATACCATGCTGGGAATTTTTACCCCATTGGGGCAAATTTCCAAATCACTTCTGGTTCTGAGTCATTTAAACTCCTGACATTTCCTTTTCTCGTTGCTGATTTCCAATAGCCAGCAGCAAGTTTTCCTCCCTTGCCTATTCTTCACTCGTTCGGTGGCACAATTCATAGAACCAGGAGACTTGAGGTGTTCTGAAAGCACTGTCACAAAGGCACTGCAAAAGTGATCGATCCACAGAAGAGGTGGCCAGCTGGAAGGAAGGAGCCCGAGGATGGTGCACTGGCTTTCAGCACATGCTTAGAGAACTTTTGTGGAGGGCTGGGTTTCAACCCAGTGAACACATTTTTATTTAATTTATTTTTTAGTTTATGTGGTGATAGTGTGGCTTTCCAAAACAAGCAAAACTTGTCAAAAGATCTTTGGAATTTCCTTCTGCCAGGAATGTAGCGGGAGAAAAGGGACACTTGTGCTATTCTAGGTATTGCTTCTAAGTTCCTGGGGAGGAGTGTGAGGGCCAGTTTGTATTGCTAGTGAAGACCTGGGATGAATGGGGAGATGCAAATGGCATCAGAGTGCCCAGGCTGTGTCCCTTTCCTGCCATGTTGGGTTCCTTTAGCCTGCCATGTACCCCTGGTAATGCCAGTGAAGGTGACGGGTGTCATGGTTTCCTGCCGCTGAAGGTGATACATGTATTAGAGATAGATGTTATGGCAGGTACACAGGTGCCATGATCGATGTCAGGGTGGTTAGCTCAGGAGTGAGTCACCCACCTCCAATTTGTACAACAGTATTGACACATAGGGCTACACTCATTACTGTTCATGTGTTCTATGTTAAAAGTTGTGTTTAATTTCTAAAGATTTAAAAAAAAAAAAGCAAAAAAAATTGGTGCTAAACTTAACCCCTGAGCACGCTCAGTGAGACTGGTCATGCAAGCATTTACAGTGCCATGCTCCTCAAGCCCATTTTTCTTGTAGAAATGTTGCCCTATTTGTCTTCCCAAATGTATAATATGTATTTTATTTTGTTGAGGGTGGGGTAGGATACCTGCCATTTAAAAAAATGAACAGAAAAAATTTAAACCCAAGAAATGGGGAAAAAAAAATCAGTGCACAAGAATCGGGCTGGTGAAGGCCAGCCCCACACTGAAGTGGGCTCAGTGGTTTTGGAGTGAAGAAGCCTTACTCCCTGCACATTCCCTCACGCTCCCACACGAGTCCAGCCATGGAGATACTCTGGCTCCTCTTGCCTTGTCAAGGGGCCCAGGAGTCAGCCAAGGAAAACTCTTTGGCCCCATAAGGAATAGGCACTCTTAATGCCTGTCCTGACCAAGGCCTGGTCAGGAAGAAGTCCGAAAGTGTTTGGTCATTGTCACCTCATAGAAACATGTGGCAGGTGGCTCTCAGGAAAACTACCGTGTGGCTCATCATGTGGCAGCTTTGCATAGGGAGGTAACAGCTCTGAACTGGAACTGAACTGCCTTCCTCAACGCTTACCAAAACATTAATGAGGGTGGCCAGTCCATGCTGAATGAGTGGTGGGTA
The DNA here is from genome assembly GCF_024711535.1 of Dipodomys merriami. NCBI lineage: Eukaryota > Metazoa > Chordata > Mammalia > Rodentia > Heteromyidae > Dipodomys > Dipodomys merriami. The sequence continues at coordinate 7,924,169 of NW_027205381.1, forward strand.
GAGAAAAGGGAATGTTTCCTGCCCAGTGTTTCCTTTGTCCTTGGGCCACTTGAGCTTAACAGTAGATAACCACTGTTGTCAAGGAACCAGCCCAACTTTGCTAGCTTGGTTCGGAGTTCGTTTCATCCCTAGCTGTGAGTGCCTTTTGGTCTGGAAAGTTGGCTTGTCTCATCATACCCACAGCTAGGACATTCTCTCTGTAATTATGAATTGTCTTTGTTTTACATGAACTAAAAGAGAATGTCTTTGATCACTAGAGTTTGTCAGTGTTGGATTGTTTCAACTGTGAGGTTCTTAAACTTTTTCGCTTCATAATATCAAAACAATTCATGTTAGAGACCCTTTCATGCGAAAGGTTTGTAGTTGAGACATTACATATATTTTACTGTTTATAATAAAAATAATTATACAAAACAAGTCCTGGGTGTTAATTTTAATATTTTGCACAAGCTCTGTTTTCCATATGTTAACATCTACAGTTTCACTAACTTAATGTTTCCTATTGCGATTTCTGGAGCCTAGGGAGCTACATGTTTTTTGTTTCTTTCTGTTCTTATTTCCTTGAAGCAAGAGACTGTATGGCCTTCAGTGCAAAGACTTCAGACCAATTCTTTGTATTACATTTGGTTGCCTCTTGGCTATATAACTTCTGAGTGCAAATCATTGAACTCTTTAACAAAGTATTGTAGAGAATAAATCATAATGGGTAAAAATTGGTTGTCTGCCTCTTTTTTGTAACCAGGTGACTTGAATTATCTGACATAATGGTTAACAGCCGTCTTAGTTTTGAAGATAGCCAACCAGATGGTAAGTAGTGAGCCTGGGTGTTTTGTGTGATGTTCATAACACCCACTAACCTTGTGATTGTTTGGGGGAGGTTGGGTTTTTGGTAGTTGGTAGCTTTGCCTTTGTTTTTAGAGTCAAGTTTACTGAGTTATCATTAATGAACACTAAAAATTGGATTTTTCCAGAATGGAAGTTCAATATTATATAATGAGGCTGTCAACCTTCTGAGAGTTTTTTTTTTTTTTTTTTTTTTAATAGGGGAAAGGGTGCAGGTACCAGGGCTTGAACTCAAAGCCTAGGTGCTATCCCTTAGCTTTTCCTCTCAGGCTGAGACTCTACCACCTAAGCCACAGCTCTACTTCTAGCTTTTTGGTGATTAATTGGAGATAAGAGTTTCATGGACTTTTCTGCCTGGGTTGGCTTTGAACCATGATCTCTGCCTTCTGAATAGCTAGGATTATAGTCGTGAGCCAGGTGTGCCCAACAGGAATTATTTTTCTCTCTCTCTCTTTTGCTTCTTTAGCTCAAGGCAAGCACTCTACCACTTGAGCCACAGCACCACTTCCGGCTTTTTCTGTGTATGTGGTACTGAGGAATTGAACTCAGGGCTTCATACATGCTAGACAAGGACTGTACCACACTCCCAGCCCCTCAGGAATGATTTTTAATTAAGATGGTGTACATCTGTACATTTACCATTTTATAAGTTAGGGGGTGATTTTTATATTTTGGGCTTGAACTCAGAGCCTGGACATTGTCCCTGAGCTCTTTGGCTCAAGGGTAGTGCTCTACCACTTTGAGCTGCAGTACCACTTAAGGTTTTCTGGTGGTTAATTGGAGATAAGAGTTTCACAGGCTTCCTAGCTGAGGCTGGCTTTGAACTGTGATCTTTAGAGCTCAGCCTCCTGCGCTAGGATAACAGGTATGAGCCACTGACACCTGGTTACGGGGGTGAATTTTTTAACATGATTCTGAAGTTCTCACTCTTGGTAAAACACCTGGCTAGGATAATTGTGGAAATAGGTGACACCTGATTTTGGTTATGCATGAAAAGGAAGTTTTTCTTTAGGGGACATTGATGTTTATTACATTCCTTACCTATAGCAGTGCTTACTGTTAGATTTAAGCATGAAATGTCCTCATTTATTGGAGGTGTAGAGAGCAGATAAAAACAATTGGTGTTTTAGCCATCTCTGTTCTCCCAAATGTGAAACAAGTGGTCCAGCTAGAGGTTAGTGTGCTAATTTTATTTTACTTATTGTAAAGATGATGAACATGGCTAATTTTTGTGAAAATTGGGAGGTTCTTTAAAGTTGCTTCCAGACCACTGTGGGGTTTGTGGTTTTAGCTTGAGGGTCCGGCTTTGAAGAACTATTTAGTGTTTGGTTGAAAGAGCTGACTGAGAATAATGCCAGGTGCTGTTTCCCTTTTTGTCCATATAGGTTCTGTATGCCAAGGCAATTTAAAAACTGTTTTCAAAACTGGCTTTGGGAAATGGAGGGAAGTGGTCTTAGATACACCTGGACACCCAAGTCCCTGCTCTAATGAGATGTCTCTGTGCACTCTAGCATGGCCATTCATTGATCCTACCCTGGCTCCAAGGCAACTGGAATCTTCGCAGGCCTTACAACAGGCCTCATAGACAATCTTTGTCCAGCCATCTATAAAAGTGTCTCACTACTCAATTTCTCACCTAATGACAAGGCTGCAAATTTCCAAGCCTGTTGGGAATTTTTTTTCTTTTTCTTTTTTTTTTTTTTTTTGGGGGGGGGGGTCCAGTCATGGGGCCTGAACTCTGGGTCTAGGTTCTGTCCCTCAGCTCTTCAGCTCAAGGCTAGCACTCTACCACTTGAGCCACAGTGCCACTTCCGGCTTTTTTCTTTTTGCTTATGTGGTGCTGAGGAATCAAACCCAGGGCCTCATGTATGCAAGGCAAGCACTCTACCACTGTGCCACCTTCCCAGCCCCTGGGAATTTTTTGTTTTTTAAGTAGTTGTACAAAGGGGTTTTAGTTTGAATTCTTTGCCTATATACAAGCACACAGGTAATTGCCAGATGGCTCGGGTCATCTGAAACCATCCAGATGGAATAACCAAGCAAGTGTTCAACCCTCTGAAACTGCTCTGGGTGGTACTTGCCTTTAGTCAGGCCAGGCTTCCTATGACATGAGTGCTGAAGCAAGAAGGATATAACCTTAAGGAAGGAGATCTGAGATGCAGAAGTGAGTGCTCTGATGGAACAGCACTACAAGGTGGGTGAGCCATCTCAAGAGGTCACACTGCCACAGTCCAGATAAAAGTCCCCAACTCTGCTGGATACTTAGTGGCTCATGCCTGTAATCCTAGCCACTCAGGAGGCTGAGATCTGAGGATCATGGATCAAAGCTAACCTGGGCAGGAAATTCCATGAGACTCTTATCTTCAATTAACTACCAGAAAACCAGAAGTGCTGTTGCTCAAGTGCTCAAGAGTGCTGGTAGAGTTCAAGCCCCACAACCCAAAACAACAAAAAACCAGACCTCTTAGCCTAAGTTTTGAGGTTTTCATACCTGGATCTCAAGGGCTCTGCTAGACATCTTTTGTATCTATTTTGTCTTTCCACTTAGGATACAGACTGCATTAGTAACCAGTGAGACATGATAACATGTAACTATAACACAATCACCTGTTAATTTTTTTATTTTTATTTTGTCAGTTGTGGAGCTTGAACTCTGGGCCTGGGCGCTGTCCCTCAGCTCTTCAGCTCGAGGCTAGCACGCTACTATTTGAGTCATAGCGCCACTTCCGGTTTACTGGTGGTTTATTGGAGATAAGGCTCATGGAGTTTCCTGTCCAGGCTGGCTTTGAACAGCAATCCTCAGATCTCAGCCCCTGAGTAGCTAGAATTACAGGTATGAGCCTCTGGTGCCCAGCTTCTGTCTGTTAATTTCTTTGATAACATTTATCTGTAATTTTTCAAAGAAAATGATGAATTTTAGAAATTTGCAGATTATCGTAAACTGGAAGTATGTGTATTAACCAAACTTAAAGCCTTACATTTGGGAGATAAGCACTCTACTCCTTTTCTTTAACTATTTTAATGTATTTTTTAATTGTTATGTAGATAGGGGTTACAGTTTCATAGGTCATGAGTATATTTCTTTTGAGACACCTCTTCAAAGTGTATTGTTTAAAAGTTCCTGCTTTGGCCTAGTGGGTTGGCTCTTGTTTTTTGTTTGTTTTTCTGTTGGTCGTGGGGCTTGAACTCTGGGCTTGGGTGCTGTCCCTCAGCTCTTGAGCTCAAGGCAAGTGCTCTACCGCTTGAGTCACAGCGCCACTTCTGGTTTTCTAGTGGTATATTGGAGATAAGAGTCTCACAGACTTTCCGGCCAGGGCTGGCTTTGAACTGTGATCCTCAGATCTCCACCTCCTGAGTAGCTAGGATTACAAGTGTAAGCCACCGGCGTCCAGCAGTGGCTCTTGTTTTTTGTTGGTTGTGGTGCTTGAACTCTGAGCCTGGGCACTGTCCCTGCGCTCTTCAGCTCAAGGCAAGCACTCTACCACTTGAGCCACAGCACCACTTCCAGTTGGTGGTTAATTGAAGAGTCTCATGTGGTCTTTCCTGCCCAGGCTGGTTTTGAAATGCAATCCTCAGAACTCAGCCAATGAGTAACTAGGATTTCAGGTGTAACCACTGGCACCTGGCTCCCTCTGCTTTTTTTTAGTATGTTTTTCAGGTAAGGGTCTAGTGCTTTTGTCCAGGAGGGCGTCAGAGACAGTGATCCCCATTTTTGTCTCCCATGTATCATCTTGTCTTGCTTATATTATTTTACCCAGTACATTCCTTCTACAGATACATAGAGGCAGCAATTAATTTTGTGAGAATTATGTTTACAAGTCTAAAAAAATAGGGGGTTGGAGGTGTGGCTCAGGTGGTAGGGTGCCTGAAAATAAGCGAACCATCAGATATCAAGTATTTTGGTTGGGTATGTTGGTGTACTGTAATCCCAATTCTCAGAAGGATCATGAGTCCCAGATCCAAAACCCCGTTTCAAAAAGCTTAGGGGACATAGAAAACAGAATTGCTTTATGTCCAATTAGCAGCACTGGAGAAAAATTAAATCATGTTTCATAATAGTTCATTTTCACTAATACAGCTGCTTACCACTGTTCTTTTTTTTTTTTTTTGGTCAGTCGTGGGCCTGAACTCTGGGCCTGGGCGCTGTCCCTCAGCTCTTCAGCTCAAGGCTAGTGCTCTACCACTTGAGCTACAGCGCCACTTCCGGCTTTTTTCTTTTTGCTTAAGTGGTGCTGAGGAATCGAACCCAGGGCCTCAGGCATGCAAGGCAAGCGCTCTACCACTGAGCCACCTTCCCAGCTCCTCAATAACCCTTCTTATGTCAGTAACTCAGCTTTTTCCTCACCTAATACTTTTTTTCCAACTAAGTAAGCCCGTCCCAGGGCTTGGCGAGGGCGTTCGGGGAAGGAGAGATGACAGGGATGCCAGTTTCCCCCCGCGCCCGGGCTGTCACCCACTGCCTCCCCGGAGCTTCCGGCCCCGCCCGTCCTGCGGGCTCCACCTCTTCCGGCGCGGTAGCCTCGCCTTCTGCTTGCGCCGGCTACTCGGGCGACGCGGAGTGGAGCGATGGCGGCTGGCGGCAACGATCCTCGAGCGGGCGACGTGGAAGAAGATGCCTCCCAGCTCATCTTCCCTAAAGGTGCGGCCAGGACTGCATTACGGGCCGCGGCGTGGGGCCGGGCGGGCTGTGCCGGGCGGACCAGGCCCACGGGGGACGCAGGCGGCCCGGCGGAAGCTGTATTCCGCGCCGCGGTCCTGGGCGGCCTGGCCGGGCCCTCGCTCACCTGAGCGGCGTATTGCCTGTTAAGTAGCCGCGAAGTCCTGGGCAGACAAGCTAGTTCAAATAAATAGCCAGCAAGTCGTGGCTTCGGGAAGCGTCTGGGGTGAGCTAACCCAGCTCTGCCTCCTGCAGAACCTCCTGGTGGTGTAAAGCCAGGGTGATGATGCCGAGGGAGGGAGCCCCCAAGAAAAGGCTTATTATATATTACTACTGTGTGCGCGCGCGCTGATCCTAGGACTTTAATTCAGGGCCTGGGCACTATTACTGAGTTTTTTGTTTAGGTCGTAGGGCTTGAACTCTGGGCCTGGGCACTGTCCCTCAGCTCTTCAGCTCAAGGCTAGCGCTCTACCACTTGAGCCACAGTGCCGCTTCCGGCTTTTTCTGCTTATGTGGTGCTGAGGAATCAAACCCAGGGCCTCACGCATGCAAGGCAAGCACTCTACCACTGAGCCACCTTCCCAGCCCTGTTACTGAGTTTTTGTGACAGGCTTTGAACCTCTAGTCTCTGATCTTACCAAGTTGCTAGGCGTGAGCCTAGCTACTATGTATTTAACTTTTTTTTTTTTTTTTGCCTTTTCTTTTTTGGTACTGGGGATCAAACCCAGAACATTGCACTTGCCAGGCAAGTGCTTTGCCACTGAGCTACATCCCTGCCCACTATTATGTATTTTTAAATATTGGAATATGCAGAGACATATAGAGCAACAGTGAATACTGAAAAAATTAGGTAAACTTTTGCTGTATAGGAAGTAAATATGACTGATGTTTGCACATGTATGCTATTTGTTGAGAGATGAGAAAAATTGATGTGTTGACTGAAAGCTTCTAAATGCCTTTAGAACATATTTGAACATATTTGCCCCATAATAATACTGTTCATCTGTGCACAGTTAAAAACAACTATATTAAAGAAATTAAGAGCCAGGTGCTGATGGCTCACACCTGTAGTCCTAGCTACTCAGGACTTTGAGTTCTGAAGATCACATTTTAAAGCCAGCTCGGGCAGGAAAGTCTGTGACTTGAGACTCATCTCCAATAAACTACTCAGAAAAGGGCTGGGAAGTTGGCTCAGTGGTAGAGCGCTTGCCTTGCATGCATGAGGCCCTGGGTTCGATTCCTCAGTACCACATAAGCAAAAGGAAAAAGGCCAGAGGTTGTGCTGTGGCTCAAGTGGTGGAGTGCTAGCCTTGAGCTGAAGAGCTGAGGGACAGCGCCCAGGCCCAGAGTTCAGGCCCCACAACCGGACACCCCCCCCCCAAAAAAAAAAAAAAACTACTCAGAAAAAAACAGGAAGTGATGCTGTGGCCCAAGTGGTAGAGTGCTAGCCTTGAGCAAAAGAGACTCAGAAACAGCATCCTGACCCTGAGTTCAAGCCCCAGGACCTGTTAAAAAGTGGAGCTAAACATAATAAACCCATGTTGGTACACAAATTTGAAATAGATAACTGTTCTAATTAAGATGTATCTAGGTCAGAATCTTTGGCGTTAAAATTTTACTATATCATGAATTTGATTACTCTTGTGTGTGGTGAACAAGTATGGGTAAAAGCAGAGATGTGTAGTAAACTACACCTGGGTTTCTGCAGAAGCAGAGAAATATTCAATGTAAATTGAACATTTAGAAGCTGATTTTGAAGGAAGACTATTTTCTGATAATTGTGTTTCTCACAGAGTTTGAAACAGCTGAGACACTTCTAAATTCAGAAGTTCATATGCTTCTGGAGCATCGAAAGCAACAAAATGAGAGTGCAGAGGATGAACAGGAACTCTCAGAGGTCTTCATGAAAACTTTAAACTACACAGCTCGTTTCAGTCGTTTCAAAAACAGAGAGACCATTGCTAGTGTCCGTAGGTAGGTACAAAAATAAAGTTTTTACTAATCCAGATTTTGGGTATCTGAAGTAGGTGGTGGTTCTCTTATTCCTTTCCCAAGTAAAATGTTTTTGTTGGAGGGAGGGGGCTGGGAAGGTGGCTCAGTGGTAGAGCACTTGCCTTGCATGCATGCGACCCTGGGTTCAATTCCTCAGCACCACATAAGCAAAAAGAAAAAAAGCTGGAAGTGGTGCTATGGCTCAAGTGGTAGAGCGCTAGCCTTGAGCTGAAGAGCTGAGGGACAGCGCCCAGGCCCAGAGTTCAGGCCCCACAACCAGACCCCCCCAAAAAAATTGGAGGGAGCCAGGCCCTGGTGGCTCATGACTATAATCTTGGCTACTCAGGAGACTGAGAACTGAGGATTGCCGTTCAAAGCCAGCCTGGACAGGAAAGTCTGTGAGACTCTTACCTCCAATTAATCACCAGAAAACCAGAAGTAGCACTGTGGCTCAAAGTGGTAGTAGCCTTGTGCTACCTTCAGCCTTGAGATGAAGAGATGAGGGACAGTACCCAGGCCCAGAGTTCAGTCCCCATGACCAACCAAAAAAAAAAAAAAAATTGAAGCTGGAGGGCTGGGAAGGTGGCTCAGTGATAGAGTGCTTGCCTTGCATGCATGAACCCTGGGGTCCAGAGTTCAGTCCCCATGACCAAAAAAAAAAAAAAAATTGAAGCTGGAGGGCTGGGAAGGTGGCTCAGTGATAGAGTGCTTGCCTTGCCTGCATGAGCCCTGGGTTCCATTCCTAACACCACATAAGCAGAAAAAGCTGGAAGTGGTGCTGTGGCTCAAGTGGTCGAGCTCTAACCTTGAGCTGAAGAGCTGAGGAACAGCACCCAGGCCTAGAGTTCAGGGCCCATGATCGACCAAAAAAAAAAAAAAAAATGAAGCTGGGCACTAGTGACTCAGACCTGTAATCCTAGCTGCTCAGGAGGCTAAGATCAAAGGATTATAGTTAAAAGCCAGCCCAAGCAAGAAAGTCCAGGAGACTTATCTCTAATTAACATCCAAAAAGCCAGAAGCAGAACTGTGGTTCAAGTAGTGTACCCTTGAGCAGAAATGCTCAGTGACAGTGCCCAGTCTCTGTGTTTAAGTCCCAGGACTGGCATCAAAATAAATAAACAACCATGGACAGCCAGCTCATGCCTATAATTCTATCTTCCTTGAGTTCAAGCTTCAGTACAGACACTATTGTATAGTTGTACAAAGGGTTACAATGCTATAAGTCAAATTATAAGCACAATACTTCTTGGTCAGTGTCAACACCCCCCCTCCCTTTTTTTTGTTCCAGTCCTGGCTGGTGCTTAAACTTAAAAAATGGGTGATATCCCTGAGCTTTCATGCTCAAGGCTAATGTTACTGATTTTTGGTGATTAATTGGAGATGAGTGTCATGAACTTTTCTGACTAGGCTGGTTTCAAACTGTGATCCTAAGATTTCAGCTTCTTAAGTAGCTTGGATTACAGGAGTGAGTCACCGCCATCTGGCAACACTTTTTTTTTAGTTATTATAAAGGCAATGGACAGAGTAAGTCAGGTAAGGAGTACCTTTCTTGACAGGTGCTGGTGGCTCACATGTCATGAACTTTTCTTTTCTTTTTTTGGGTCCGGTCGTGGGGCCTGAACTCTGGGCCTGGGCTCTGTCCCTCAGCTCATCAGCTCAAGGCTAGCTCTCTACCACTTGAGACACAGTGCCACTTCCGGCTTTTTTCTTTTTGCTTATGTGGTGCTGTGGAATCGAACCCAGGGCCTCATGCATGCAAGGCAAGTGCTCTACCACTGAGCCACCTTCCCAGCCCATGGTCATGAACTTTTCTGACTAGGCTGGCTTCAGACTGTGATCCTAAGATTTCAGTTTCTTAAGTAGCTTGGATTACAGGAGTGAGTCACCGCCATCTGGCAACACTTTTTTTTTTTTTAGTTATTATAAAGGCAATGGACAGAGTAAGTCAGGTAAGGAGTACCTTTCTTGACAGGTGCTGGTGGCTCACACCTGTAATCCTGGCTGCTCAGGAGGCTGAGATCTGAGGATTGAAGTACAAAGCCAGCTGGGACAGGGAAGCCCTTTGAGACTCTTATCTCCAGTTAACTGCCAGAAAAGCCAAAGTGGAGATGTGGCGCAAAGTGGTAGAGTGCTACCCTTGAGCAAAAGCGCTTAGGGCCTGAGCACGGTTCCTGAGCTTTTGCTCAAGGCTAGCATTCTACCACTTGAGCCACAGTGCCACTTCTGGCCTTTTCTGTTTATGTGGTAGTATAGAATTCAACCCAGGGTTTCATGCATGCTAGGCAAGCACTCTGCCACTAAGCCACATCTCCACCCTGAGTACATTTCTTTTTTTATAATGTCATCCTTTCCCTCACTCTTTCCCAGTTTGTCCCTCCCATCCACCTATAAGTTGTATAGTTCATTTTCAACACTTTTTTTTAATTGGCAGTTAAAGAAATGTTTCTATGGCAGAGTACTTGCTTATCATGTCCAGTCCTCAGCACCACTACCCCCAGCTTAAATAAGGACAAAATTCCCTTTTGACACTTTTTTTAAGCTGGCTCTCACTGTGTGTCCCAGACCAGTGTTAAACTTTTGTTACCACTGCCTCTGCCTCCCAAATGCTGGGGTTACAGATGTGTACCATCACTCTAAGAAAATAGAAATTTTGATTGTACCAATACTGGGGTTTTTTGCTCAGGGAAGCACTCACTTTGCTTTTTTGCTCATGGCTCCTACTGTACCTCAAGTGTATTGCAAATTTTTTTGCCCAGACTAGAGTCTTGACATCCTATTGTATAGCTAGAGTTATGGCAGAGAGCCACCAATGTACATATGAAAACAAAAATTGTGTGTGTGCCAGTCGTAGGACCTGAACTCAAGGCCTGGGTTCTGTCCCTGAGCTTTTCTTTTCTTTCTTTTCTTTCTTTTTCTTTTCTTGGTCATGGGGCTTTGAACTCAGAGCCTGGGTACCAACCCTGAGCTTTTGTGTTCAAAGCTAGCACTCTACCATTTTGAGCCACAAAGCCACTTCCAGTTTTCTGGTGGTTAATTGGAGATAAGAGTCTCACAGACTTTAATCCTTGGGCTGGCTTTCTTCCAAAACCTCAGCTTTCAGCCTCTTGAGTAGCTAAGATTACAAAGCATGAGCCACTGGTGCCCAGCAAGGGGTTGCCCAGGCTGATCTCAAATTTGTGATCCTCCTAATTCATCCTCCTCTTTGATTACAAGCATGCACCACCACAGCTGCTAGAAATTCTTAATAGATCCAGCCCTGAACCTCAGAACCAAAACATAATGAGCTCTGTTGTACAATGTGGAAAACAGAATCCCATGTCAGAGTACTTAGTAGTTTGGGACAGCCAGCCCCATGTGTATGATATAAAGTGAGCAAGGTTGAGGAAGCGTAACAGCAGAGAACAACAAAGTTAGTTCCTCTAGGAAAGGTTGTATAGTCTTTGAGATTGTAGGAGATTTTCACAAGCTGGATGGCATATGCTTTTCCACCATAGTATGCTCTCTTTAGTTTCCTTGTCTCTGTTGGATTCTTCCTCATCCACCTACACTCAGAATTTTTCTTTGGAAGATGGACACAGGAAGAGATTTGATTTTTTTTTTTTTTTTTTTTTTTTTTTTGGTCCAGTCGTGGGGCCTGAACTCGGACTAGGCACTGTCCCTCAGCTCTTCAGCTCAAGGCTAGCGCTCTACCACTTGAGCCACAGCGCCACTTCCGGCTTTTTTTTTCCTGCTTATGTGGTGCTGAGGAATCGAACCCAGGGCCTCAAGCATGCAAGGCGAGCGCTCTACCACTGAGCCACCTTCCCAGCCCACAAGAAGAGATTTGAAAGTGGGATTCTACAACTCAAAATGCCCAAATTAAAGATTGAAAAAATGCTTTTGGGGGCTGGGAAGGTGGCTCAGTGGTAGAGCACTTGCCTTGCATGCTCAAGGTCCTGGGTTCGATTCCTCAGCACCACATAAGAAAAAAGCCGGAAGTGGTGCTGTGGCTCAAGTGGTAGAGTGCTAGCCTTGAGCTGAAGAGCTGAGGGACAGCGCCCAGGCCCAGAGTTCAGGCCCCACGACTGGACCCCCCCAAAAAAAAAACAAAAAGAAAAAAAGAAAAAATGCTTTTGTTTTCTTCTTCATTGGTAGATATTTGGTCTTTTTTCCTGATGAACATACTTTGATTTCTTTCTTCCCTTATAATCAGCTTGCTTCTCCAAAAAAAGCTACATAAGTTTGAGTTGGCCTGTTTGGCCAACCTTTGCCCAGAGACTGCTGAGGAGTCCAAAGCTCTGATCCCCAGGTGAGTACCAGTTATGATCAGACTTGTATGTAGTATTAGATACATTATGTGCTAACATAGAATAAAAATTCCTTGGTTATTTAAAAAAAATTTTTTTGAGGCCAGTTCTGGGCCTGGGCACTGTTTTGAGCTGCTTTTGCTCAAAGCCAGCACTCTACCACTAGAGCCACAGTGCCACTTCCAGCTTTTTCTGTTTATATGGTACTGAGGAAGAGGAATTGAACCCAGGGCTTCATGCATGCTAGGTAAGCACTTTACCAAGGTACATTCTAAGCCGAAGAATTCCTTTTTTAACAGTGTATGATAATGATGATTTTATACCACACCGAGTGATATAACAAGATAGAAAAACAGGGAGCTGGGTACATAGTCCCACTAGCATGCAAGAGGTACTTTGGTTGGATTCTGAAGCACCTGAAAAAAAAGGGGGGGGGGGCCAAGCACCATGACTTTATTGTTACTATAAAGGTCATGCACATAGGGATTACAATTACATGAGTCAGGTAATGAGTACATTTCATTTTGGATAATGTCACCCCTTTCCTCCATTTTTCCCTCCTATTCCTACACAAGTTGTATAGTTCTGTGTGTGTGTGTGTGTGTGTGTGTGTCTGTCTGTCTGTCTGTCTGTCTGTCTGTCTGTCTGTGTCTGTGTGTGTGTGTGTGTGTGTGTGTGTGTGTGTATGTAGTGGGGCTTGAACTCTGGGCTTGGGCGCTGTCCCTGCACTCTTCAGCTCAAGGCAAGCACTCTACCACTTGAGCCACAGCACCAATTCCGGTTTTCTAGTGGTTTACTGGAGATGAGAGTCTCACAGACTATCCTGCCCAGGCTGGCTTTGAACCGTAATCCTCAGATCTTAACCTCCTGAGTAGCTAGGATTATTACATGTGTGAGCCACCAGCGCCCAGCTCCAGCTGATTTATTTTTAATAGTATCTCACATCTATGCTTTTAGGTAGGCCACCACAACTACTTTGGCCACCACACCTACTTTTTTTTTTATTATTTGAGATGGAGTCTTGAAAACTTTGTCAGGGCTAGCCTCAAACAGCAATCTGGTCTCTGCCTTCCAACTAGTAGTGATTATAGATGTGAGCCTCCATGACTTATATTATTTCTCATAAAAATATAGCGTGTATATTAGTTATGGATACTATATATGTATATATAGTTTGTATACTATATATAATATACGTATATATATATATATATATATATATACACAGTATCCATAATATATTGTATCCCTAAGTAATCCATAAGTAACCATATCTCTCTATATAGATATATAAATATAAAATATGTACGGAAATAATTTAGGATGGGTTCTAGGCAAAGGAAATATTGGACTGGACTATCAATGGTTCCTATTTTAGTTATTAAAGAAATCTAGGGACTAGAGGTATGGCTCAGTGGTAGAGTGCCAGATGTGACGGGAGAAAAAAATGAGAGTGTAATACCAGCAGGAAGGAAAGGGCAAGAAAGGGTTATCTAAACTGAGTGGGGTTGTAAAATCTTTGTATCTTTTATATTTGAACATTTTGCATGTTTTTAGTAAAGGAAGAGTAGAAAAGAAGTACATATGAAATGTAAATGGTCAAAGAGATGCATGCCTCAAATAAAAATGTGTGAAAATTGCCAGTTACTAAATCACTTGTCTTGTTCTTGCAGCCTAGAGGGACGATTTGAAGATGAGGAGCTGCAGCAGATTCTTGATGATATCCAGACCAAGCGCAGTTTTCAATATTAATCTCCAGATATCACTTTGTTCCTTGAGGGGAAAACATTCCCAGAAAAATTCCACCTGTCCAGGGGCTAGATCTGCCCAGAAATTATATTGCAGAAGATAGCTGGGCTTCTTTAGGAGAGGACAGCCTAGCTTGCTGTTTCACGTGTGGCTGTGAGACCATGAGAACCATAGAATTGTGTTGTGGCTTTGCAGGTGTCTGCAGGGCCACCTAAGCAGGCCACTAGCTGGGAGGTTGCAGCAGGGCAGGGTGCAGGCCACATTGTTGACTACCTCATATTGTGTTTGGTGTACCATGTTACTTGTATTTTAACAATTCATGTTAATTTCAATTTTATAGGGGTTTTGGTTTGGGTTTGTTTTTTGTGGGTTTTTTTTTTTGTATTTTATTTTATTTTTTGCCAGTCCTGGGGCTTGAACTTAGGACCTGGGCACTGTCCCTGAGCTGCTTTTGTTCAAAGTTAGCCCTCTTACCACCTGAGCCACAGCGCCACTTCTGGCTTTTCGTGTGTATGTGGTACTGAGTAATCAAGCGCAGGTCCTCATGCGTGCCAGGCAAGCACTCTACCACTAGGTCACATCCCCAGCCCCAAGAGTTTTTTTGTTTTTGTTTTTTGGTACTGGGGAGCAAACCCAGGACGGTGCATTTGCTAGGCAAGTGCTTTGCCACTGAGCTATATCCCAGTCCCAATTTTATAGTTTTTGAACACAGCTTAAAGAACATAGAAAGTGTTATAGGGTAAGAACACTTATGTAGAAGGAAAAGGAAGGAATACACCTGATGAATTTGAATTTCATCATTTGAAAGGACAAGTGTGATTTTCTATCCATGTGACTAACCCAAGAGATAGATAGGAAGCCTGTCCTAGGAAGTATAGTGGGATTGTGTCCTGTGGTATATGACCCTAGGCCCTTAGCCTTGAAGCACAAATACATCTTTGGCTGTCTTGGAGAATGTAGATTTGGATTGGCCCTCGAGTTAAGATTTTCCTTCATAGGCCAGGCTAAGGTGTAAACACTTTGAAATTTCCTCCCATGTGTTATCTAGTTTCTACCTCTGTCCTTCTACAGGGGTTCTATGATACAGTGATATGGAGGGAAGGTTTCTAAGTGGGGGAGATACAAATACCTAAACATTCTGGCTTTGATTTTTTTCTGAAGGGAAATATATGTCTTCCTCACAACTTGGGCTCTTTCTTTAAATTTATTTAATCAATTTGTTCCCTCTAAAACTGAGATAGAATCCTTCTGCCTACTCAGCAAATACTGAGAAAATAACAAATTTTGCTTTTAGAGTTATGATAGTCAGGTGCTACTCAGAAGGCTAAGATGTGAGAATCATGATTCAAGGCTCAGGCATGAAATTCCTCAGACTCTTCTCTCTACTTAATCACCAAAACTGGAGGTGGAGCTGTAGCTCAAGTGGTAGAGCTCTATCCTTGAGCACAAAAGCTCAGGGACAATGGCCAGACCATGAGTTCAGAACCAGGACCCCAACCCCCCACTTACACAGTAAATCTTCCAGTTCCTGATAGGTTGTTTTTGTTTGTTTGTTCATGGGATTTGAACTTGGGGCCTAGTCACTATCCCTGATGTCTTTTGCTCAAGGCTAGTATTGTACCACTTTGAGCCACAGCTCTCCTTTTGGTCTTCTGGTGGTTAACTGGAGGGAAGAGCTTCACAGACTTACCTGTCTGGGCTGGCTTTGATCCTCAGATCTCAGCTGCCTGAGTAGCTAGGATTATGAGCATGAGCCACTAGCACCTGGCAAATTTTACTAATTCCTTAAGTAGCAGTTACTAAAAACTTGCTCTGAATTGGGAGGAAACAATTTTTGTGGGGGGTGGGGTCGGGGATTGATCGTGGGGCTTGAACTCTGGCCTGGGCACTGTCCCTCAGCTCTTCAGTTCAAAGCTAGTGCTCTACCACTTGGGCCACAGTGCCACTTCTGGTTTTCTGGTGGTTAATTGGAGATAAGAGACTCATGAGCCGGGCGCCGGTGGCTCCCACCTGTAATCCTAGCTATTCAGGAGGCTGAGATTTGAGGATTGAGGTTCAAAGCCAGCCCGGGCAGGAAAGTCCAAGAGACTCCAATAAACCATTAGAAAACTGGAAGTGGCACTGTGGCTCAAGTGGTAGAGCGCTTACCTTGAGCTGAAGAGCACAGGGACAGTGCCCAGGCCCAGAGTTCAAGCCCCATGACTGACAAAAAAAAAAAGAAACTCATGGGCTTTACTGCCCAGGCTGGCTTTGAACCACGATCTTCAGATCTCAGCTTCCTGAGTAGCTAGGATTACAGGTGTGAGCCACCAGTACTCGGCTGAAACAAAAAATTTTTAAGCGTCGTTGTACAAACAGGTTGCAGTTTCATAAGTTAGGTTATGAGTACAATGTTTCTTGACTAATATCATATGTTCCATTTTTCGCCCTATTTTCTCCCTCCCATCCGTACCCTCAAATTACATAGATTAATTCAGTTAGTACATAATGTATGTTGCCAATAATAACTGCTCACTCTGGAGGCAGTAACATTTTTATTCTTGGAAAACTTTATTTTTTGTGTGTGTATGCCAGTCCTAGGGCTTGAACTGTCCCTGATATTTTTTGCTCAAGGGTAGTGTTCTAATGCTTGAGTCACAGCTCTGCTTTTGGCTTTTGGTGGTTAATTGGAGATAAGAGTCTCACAGACCTTCCTACCCAAGCTGGTTTCAACAGTGATTCTCAGATCTCAGCCTGCTGAATAGTTAGGATTACAGGCATGAGCCACCAGGACCCAGCTTTGACTTTAATTTTTTGGGCCTAACAGTGTTCAAAATTGTAAGAAATATTGTGAATATCAAAAATATAGTAGTCCCCAGTAAAGGTAAGGTATTATTACCATCAGGAAGATGAGCAGGTATAGATAGGTGATATGTCAGTGGCATACATCCACATGAGTGTAAAATTTATTTGTTTTTTTGTCGGTCGTGGGGCCTGAACTCTGGGCCTGGGCGCTGTCCCTCAGCTCTTCAGCTCAAGGCTAGCACTCTACCACTTGAGCCACAGAGCCACTTCCAGCTTTTTTCTTTTTGCTTATGTGGTGCTGAGGAATCAAACCCAGGGCCTCATGCATGCAAGGCAAGCGCTCTACCACTGAGCCACCTTCCCAGCCCTCTCCTCCCCCCAGTGTAAAATTTTTATAGCAAGACAACTGATACTGGTATTAGACTGGAAAGAAACCAAGTTTACTCCCAGGGAACTGTTTCAATGCCAAGTAGTTACTGTGTATAGTATATGCTAGATTTTGGGGAGGGAAATGTGCTTTAATTTTTAAAAAGCCTGTTTTAAGTGTTACTATGAAGATAATTACAAAGGGGTTACTGTTTCATAAGTCAGGTAATGAGTATCTTTTTTCTCATTTCAAGATACTTTATTTTCAAAACAGGTCCCAACACTAAGCTTCTGATAAGTATATTCCTTTATGGACAGTATCTTTGCTCTCCCAGTTTTTCCCTTCTGTCTCTATACTGCAAGTTTTATAATTCATTTTCAACATGGTGTCTGCTGAGTACAACTGTGCTGCAGTCATTTTCAACGTAGTATCTACTGAGTACTGCTGTGCTGCAGGTGCTTTCATTTTTACTCCCATGCCCATCTATCTACCATGTTTTTGTTTTTGTTTACAGTAGGGTTTTTTACTCTGCTTTAAGCTTGTTAGGTGTTCTACCACTTAAGCTATGTCTTCTTTAGTATCTGTCATGAGTCTTTGGGCTATTATATTAAAATGTTCAAAGCACCTGGCATAATTGTAATTTTTTTTTTTGACGCGGTCGTGGGGCCTGAACTCTGGGCCTGGGCACTGTCCCTCAGCTCAAGGCAAGTGCTCTACCACTTGAGCCACAGCACCACTTCAGGCCTTTTTTTTTCTGCTTATGTGGTGCTGAGGAATCGAACCCAGGGCCTCAAAGGCAAGTGCTCTACCACTGAGCCACCTTCCCAGCCCTGTAATTGTAAATTTGTAAATGGGAATTATCAAAGTATGTCTGGGCACAGTGGCTTACGCAATCCCAGCTACTTGGAAAATGGACAGCAGGATTGTGGTTTGAGACCAGCCTAAGCAAAAAGTGAGACTTCTCAACAGCAATAAGATCTTGGAAGTGGTGCTGTGGCTAAAGTGGTAGAGCGCTAACCTTGAGCTGAAGAACTCAGGGACAGCACCCAGGCCCAGAGTTCAAGCCCATGACCAACAAAAAAAAAAATCCAGGTATGGTGGTCTATGCCATCATCACATCTATGTGGGAAGTGCGTGCACACATGCGCGTGAGTGTGTGTGTATGTATGTATGGAGGAGGACCAGAGCTTATCTCAAAAAATGGCCAAAGCAAAAAGCCCAAAAAACTGGGGTTGTGGGCCAAGTTGTAGAGTGCCTGCCTAGCAAGTTCAAAGCCCTAAATTCAAACCCCAGTACAGTCAATAGGTTATGCCAGGTGGTACCAGTGATTCATGGCTGTAATCATAGCTGAGGAGGCTAAGATCTGAAGATTGCGGTTCAAAGCCAGCCCACTCAGGAAAAATCTGTGAGACTAATCTCCAATTAACCACCAGAAAACCGGAAGTGGTGCTGTAGCTCAAGTGGTGTAGCGCTAGCCTTGGACTGAAGAGCTGGGGGACAGCACCCAGTTCCAGAGTTCAAGCCTCACAATTGACAAAAAAAAAAAACAAAAAACTCAAAAAGTTATACTTGGGAGTTGTTAATGCACCTCCCACTATTGTATAGATGTTAAATCCTGGTCTCTGATTCTGGTGGACAGCAATTGTTTGCTGTAGTCCCTGGATGGGATCTTGCTGTTCAGAATAGCAGGACACCCTGGCAGAATCCTCAGATATCTGTGAAACTTAGCTCACTGTACTAAATATGTTGAAGGAAAAAAGAAAAGCAGGGGCTGGGAAGGTGGCTCAGTGATAGAGCGCTTGCCTTGCATGAGGCCCTGGGTTCGATTCCTCAGCACCACATAAAAAGAAAAAAGCCGGAAGTGGCGCTGTGGCTCAAGTGGTAGAGGGCTAGCCTTGAGCTGAAGAGCTGAGGGTCAGTGCCCAGGCCCGGAGTTCAGGCCCCACGACCGTATTCCCCCCCCCCCCCCCAAAAAAAGAAAAGCATCTGAAACAACAGACTGTGTTGTCAACCCTCACTTCACAGCTACATATATCAAGTCTGAAAATTCTATTTTCAGGTCATTCCTGCGGCTTAGCAGAACATTACAGGCTACTTATTTAATAAAGAAAGGCTGTTTACCTTGCCTGTAGTTTTGAAAGCTAGAAGTTCAAGCAGCATGATAGAGTCTGGTGGAGGAACTGGCTCTATCACATCATGGTGGGGGTATAGGTATGAGTTCTGTTTTTTAATCATTTCAATTACAGAGATCTAATCCAAGATTGACACATACAAGTCAAATCATATTATATCTACAGTTAGTAGATGGCAGGTTGCTAATTAATAGGGTAGAGAACTCGAGGGGTAAGGGGTGAAAGTGCAGCAATGGACTGTGGCTCAAATGGTAGAGTGCTAGCCTTGAGCAAAAGAAGTTAAAAACAACTAGTTAGATTGGACTGGACCAGGCGCTGCATTGAATAGTGCTGGAGGTTATTCTTTTTGAAAAGATGAGCTTCCGTGATCCAGCCATGGGAAGATTCAGGAATAAAAATGTTTAATTTCAAGCCAGTCATTGGTGGCTCATGCCTGTAATGCTAGCTACTGAGGAGGCTGAGAACTGAGGATTGTGGTTTGAGGCCAGCCCAGACAAAAAAGCCCATGACTTATCCCCAGTTAACTTCCAGGAAATCAAATGTGGCAGTATGGTTCAAGGTTGTTGAGCACTAGTTGAGCAAAAGAACCCAAGCCCTGAGTTCAAGCCCCATGACTGGCAAAGGAAAAAAGATTCCGGTTTAGGAACAATGATTGTGAGTTAAAGGCCAGCCTGAGTTACGTATAGGGATCCTCAGTAAAACAGTGAGTTGAACTTCAGAGGGAAAAAAAAATGGAGTAAGGTTAGAAGTACAAAAAAGAAAAACTTAAGTAGCTGAAGCTTCATGATGAAGGCAAAGCCAGTAGAGAGTTCAGTAGCAGCCTACTAGTATAGTAGGCACAGTGTTTGACTTGGTTCCATATAAAACAATTGCTAGCTGGTAAGTGGCTGAGTGATAGAGTGCTTGCCTTGCATGCATGAGGCCCTATGTTTGATTCCTCAGCACCACATAAATAGAAAAAGCTGGACGTAGGGCTGTGGCTCAAGTGGTAGAGCACTAGCCTTGAGCTGAAGAGCTGAGGGACAGCGCCCAGGCCCAGAGTTCAGGCCCACAACCCGCAAAAAAAAAAAAATAGCCAAGAAGCCATGTGCTGAAAGTTCACAACTGTAATCCTAGCTACTCAGTAGGCTGAGAGCTGAAAATTGCGGTTGAGAGCCAGCCCAGGCAGGAAATTTTGTGAGACTCATCTCGAATAAACTATTCAAAAAACTCCACAAGTAGCTCTGAGACTTAAGTGGTAGATTGCTCACCTTGAACAAAAAATAAGCTCTGACAGCGTCCAGACAAACCCCACGACCAGAAAGAAAATTAAATTGGCAAACAATTCAGCAACTAATCAAAAAAGAAAATCAAACATGATCAAGTGGGTTTTATCCCAGACATGCAAGCCTGTTTAACATAAGTATATCTATAAATGTAAGACAGCATACAACAGAGCCAGAGACAAGAAACATATGATCATCTCAATGAGATTTAGAAAAAGCCTTGGACAAAATCCAACATCCATTCCTGTTAAAAATCTCTGGAGCGATGCAAAAATCACAGAGAAAACTTACAAGGTTTATCAACACCCAGGATAGCAAGCTATCCCCAATATCCAGCCGCCACCCAGGGGAGAGCCCCAGTGGGAGCAAAGCAAGAATGGAAGACAAAAGCTACATCCAACGAATGCTGCAGGCAATGACTCAAGAAATAAAGAAAGAAATAGACCAGAAATGGAAAAAACACAAGGGTGAACTATCGAAAGAGATGCAGGATCTCAAACACAAGGTACACACAAAAATAGAGGCAGTACATACCTCACTAAGAAGTGAGATAAATACCAAAATAAAGGCAGTACATACCTCATTAAGAGGTGAGATCAGTACTTTGAGAACCAACATCGAATCCATAAAGGAGTCCATGTTCTCTATGCAAACCACAATGGAAGCCACAGTTAACAGAGTGAATGAAATGGAATGTAGAGTGTCAGATACGGAAGACAGAATACATCAACTGGACCAAAAAATGACAGATATGGAAAAATCACTCAAATTATGCCAAAGGGAAATTCAAGAGCAAGCAGATAGTGCCAAAAAATTTAACCTTCATATAATTGGAGTGGACAAAGGTGAGGAAATCAAAGCAAGGGAATGCAACACCTATTCAACAAGATAATCGGTAAAAAAATTTTCCCCATCTCAAAAAAGAACATCTTACCTATATAACAGAAGCAGATAGAACACCTAGCAAGCAAGATCCCAGGAGAAACACTTCTAGACGCATTATAGCAAAAATGATAGATCTGAATAATAAGGAAACAATCTTGCATGCAGCAAAAATGAAGAAGGAGCTATACTACAATGGAAAAAAAATTAAAATCACTGCAGATCTCTCCACACAAACACTGAATGCAAGAAAGGCCTGAGAAAGCCATACGAGTCCTGAGAGCCAATAACTGCCAACCAAGATTGATATACCCGGCAAAGCTAGCATTCACATTCGATGGAGAGCTGAAAATTTTTAATAGCAAAGAAAAACTAAATGAATACATAAACATTAAGCCAGCATTACAAACAATACTAAGAGGGGGGACACAACCTGAAGAAAGCAACCAGGAACTGAGACCTGCACCCAGAGAGGCATTAATCAAAGTCTAACTGAGCAAGCACAGGAGGAAAGGAAAGAAGAAAAACTGAGGAAAACAGGGAATGACAGGGACCACCATGCATCTCTCTATATTATCTCTTAATATTAATGGGCTTAATTCACCAATCAAAAGAAAAAGAACTGCAGATTGGATCAGAAAACACGACCCATCCATCTGTTGCCTTCAGGAGACCCACCTCTCAGCCAAACATACAAACTCAGAGTAAAGGGTTGGAAAGGATCTACCAATCAAATGCCACCAGTAAGAAAGCAGGTGTAGCTATCCTGATAGCTGACAAAATAAACTTTTCATTAAAATCAATACAAAAAGACAAGGACGGACACTACATGTTAATACAGGGAACAATCCAAGAGGAGGATATTACCATCATCAACTTATATGCCCCAAACATTGGTGTACCCAGATGTGTTAAGCAAATACTCTCAAACTTACAGAATAAAATAGATCCCAATACGATAATACTAGGAGACTTTACCACCCCACCCTCACCAAAGGACAGGTCTACTAAGCAGAGGATTGGCAAAGAAGCTACCGAATTAAGTGAGGCCATACTTCAAGCGGAATTAACTGACATCTACTAAGTATTTTACCCTAAAACAACACAGTACACATTCTTCTCAGCAGCTCATGGAACTTTCTCCAAAATAGACCATATCATAGTTCAAGCAAGGAACTTAAGCAAATACAAGGGGATTGACATAATCCCCTGTATCTTATCTGACCACAGTGGAATCAAGCTAGCTCTCAATAACAAAGCATACCACAGAAATTTCTCTAATACATGGAAATTGAACAGCACACTTCTTAGCAATGCCTGAGTAATGGAAGAGATCAAAGAAGAAATAAAAAATTTCCTACAACTCAATGCAAATGAAAACACCTGGCAAAGAAACTTGTGGGACACAGCAAAAGCAGTCCTGAGGGGCAAATTTATTGCCCTCAGTGTCCACATCAAGAAAATAGAGACTGACCAAGTAAATAATCTCATGTTGCAATTAAAACAGCTAGAAAAACATGAAAAAATGGAATCTAAATTTACTAGATGGAGTCAGATAACCAAATTAAGAGCAGAGATTAATCAATTAGAAAATCAGAAAACCATAGCCAAAATTAACCAAACAAAAAGCTGGTTCTTTGAAAAAATAAATAAAATTGATGGACCATTGTCAAGAATAATTAAAAAAAGAAGAGAGGAAACCCATATTAACAGGATTAGGGTTGCCACAGGAAAAATCACAACAGGTACCCAAGATATCCAAACAATGTTAACGGACTACTTTCAAAAGTTATACTCTCTAAAGGAAGAAAACCTGGCAGAAATGGATGCATTTTTAGAGAAATACAATTGTCCAAACTGAGCAAAGTAAAAGTAAATCAATTAAATAAGCCAATATCCTACAACGAGATACAGGAAGCAATCAAAAGTCTTCCAACAACAAAAAAAGCCCAGGGAGGAGCGGCGGCGGCGGAGGATGGAGGCGGTCGTGTTCGTCTTCTCTCTCCTAGATTGCTACGCACTCATCTTCCTCTCCATCTACTTCATAATTACATTGTCTGATTTAGAATGTGATTATATTAATGCTAGATCATGTTGCTCAAAATTAAACAAGTGGGTAGCTCCAGAGTTGATTGGCCACACCATTGTCACTGTGTTAATGCTTGTTTCACTGCACTGGTTCATCTTCCTTCTCAATCTACCTGTTGCCACTTGGAATGTTTATCGGTTCATTATGGTGCCAAGTGGTAACATGGGAGTGTTTGACCCAACAGAGATACACAACCGAGGGCAGCTAAAGTCACATATGAAAGAGGCAATGATCAAGCTCGGTTTCCACTTGCTCTACTTCTTCATGTATCTTTACAGCATGATTTTAGCTTTGATAAATGACTGAGGGTGCAGAGGCTATGGCTGAAGTCAACGCACACTACCCAACATCTTTAGAACTGTAACCATACCAGTATATATTTTCATCTTTGAACAAAATAGCTATTTTTGCTGTATTTTTACCATATAAAGTATTTGAAAAACATGAAAAAAAAAAAAAAAAGCCCAGGACCAGATGGATTCACAGTTCTTTAAAGAAGAACTAATACCCATACTCCTCAAGCTCTTCAGAGAAACAGAGAAGGAGGGAGCTATCCCAAACTCATTCTACAAAGCCAATATCACACTCATCCCCAAACCAGGCAAAGACCCAGCCAAAAAAGAGAATTACAGGCCAATTTCTTTGATGAACACAGATGCAAAGATTCTTTTTTTTTTTTGGGGGGGGGGGTCCAGTCATGGGCCTGAACTCTGAGCCTGCGCGCTGTCCCTCAGCTCTTCAGCTCAAGGCTAACGCTCTACCATTTGAGCCACAGCGCCACTTCCGGCTTTTTTCTTTTTGCTTATGCGGTGCTGAGGAATCAAACCTAGGGCCTCATGCATGCAAGGCAAGCACTCTACCACTGAGCCACCTTTCCAGCCCAAGATTCCTAACAAGATTCTAACTAACCGAATCCAGAAACACATAAAAAAAAAAATCATACACTATGACCAGGTAGGCTTCATCCCAGAGATGCAGGGATGGCTTAACATATGTAAGTCAATAAATGTAATCCAACACATCAAAAGAGCCAAGGTCAAGAATCACATGATTATCTCCACAGATGCAGAAAAGGCCTTTGATAAATTTCAACATTCATTCATGCTAAAAACTCTGGAGAAAATAGGAATAGAAGGAACATTTCCTAAAACAATAAAAGCCATTTATTACAGAACAATAGCCAATATTATACTTAATGGGGAAAAGCTACAACCAATTCTCCTAAAATCAGGAATAAGACAAGGATGCCCACTGTCTCCACTCCTCTTCAATATAGTCCTGGAACCCTTAGCCAGGACAATAAGGCAAGAAAAAGACATTAAAGGGATCCACATAGGGAAAGAAGAAGTTAAACTATCCCTTTTTGCAGATGACATGATACTATACCTTCACGATCCCAAAAACTCCATCCCCAAACTCTTAGAAATCATAAATCATTTCGGCAAAGTAGCAGTATACAAAATCAACCCACAAAAATCAGTTACCTTCCTGTACACTGATAATGTACAAGCAGAGAGGGAAATAAAGGAAGCAACCCCATTCACAATAACCTCCCCAAAAATAAAATATTTAGGAATTAACCTAACCAAAGATGTAAAAGAACTATTTAATGAAAACTATAAAAAGTTAAAAAAAATTGCTGTAGACACTAGGAAATGGAAAGACCTCCCATGCTCTTGGATAGGCAGACTTAATATAGTGAAAATGGTAATACTGCCAAAATTAATATACAAATTTGATGCAATTACTATCAAAATCCCAATGACATTCATCACTGAAATACAGAAAACAGTTCAAAAATTCATATGGAACAACAAAAGACCTAGAATAGCCAAAACAATTCTAGGGAATAAACACAACAAGGGAGGGATATCCATGCCGAACTTCAAATTCTACTATAGAGCTATAATAACAAAGACAGCATGGTACTGACACAAAAACAGACCCGAAGACCAATGGAATAGGATAGAAGATCCAGAAATAAATCCACAGGCCTACAGCCAGCTGATATTGGACAAAGGAGCCAAAGTCATACAATGGAAGAAACATGGCCTCTTCAATCACTGTTGCTGGGAAAACTGGGCAGCCACATGCAGAAGTCTAAAAGTGGACCCCAGCCTATCACCATACACCAACATCAACTCAAAATGGATTAAAGACCTTAACATTAAACCTGAATCTTTGAAACTACTGCAGGACAGAGTAGGAGAGACACTTGAACTTATAGACACAGGAAGGAACTTCCTGAACAGAGTCCCAGGGTCACAACAAATTGGAGAGAGACTCGACAAATAGGACTACCTTAGAATACAAAGCTTCTGCACAGCTAAATCTATCACAACCAAGCTAGAAAGACAACCAACTAATTGGGAAAAAATATTTACCAGCAAAATATCAGATAAGGGGTTAATATCCATTATATACAGGGAACTCAAGAAACTAATCCCTCCCAAACCTAACAAACGAATTACTAAATGGGCAAGGGAACTAAAGAGGTACTTCTCAGATGAAGAAATAAAAATGGCAGGGCTGGGAAGGTGGCTCAGTGGTAGAGTGCTTGCCTTGCATGCGTGAGACCCTGGGTTCAATTCCTCAGTACCACATAAGCAAAAAGAAAAAAACTGGAAATGGTGCTGTGGCTCAAGTGGTAGAGTACTAGCCTTGAGCTGAAGAGCTGAGGGACAGTGCCCAGGCCCAGAGTTCAGGCCCCATGACCAGACCCAAAAAAATAAAAAATAAAAATGGCAAAGAAACACATGAGGAAATGTTCACCATCCCTGGTTGTGAAGGAAATGCAAATAAAGACAACCCTGAGATACCACCTTACCCCAGTCAGAATGTCCCACATGCACAAATCAGCCAATGACAAATGCTGAAGGGGATGCGGAGAAAGAGGAATCCTCTTACACTGCTGGTGGGAATGTACACTTAGACAACCAGTTTGGAAAGCAGTCTAGAGGGTCCTCAGAAAGGTAAAGATTGACCTCCCTTATGACCCAGTCATACCACTTCTAGGCATCTACCCTGAACAACAGGAACCTGTATACAAGGACACATGCACCTCCATGTTTATTGCAGCACTGTTCACAAGAGCTAGGATATGGAAACAACCCAGATGTCCCACCACAGATAAAGGATCCAAAAATTGTTGTATCTATACACAATTTAATATTTTGCAGCCATTAGAAATGACAAAATAATGGCATTTGCAGGGAAATGGATGGAGCTAGAAGAAATCATATTGAGCAAGGTAAGCCAAGAGCAAAGAGACAAATGGTACATGGTCTCCCTGATAAGTGGATGCTAGGTGAGATGACAAAATTAACAGGACTTAAGAAACAAAGAACTCCCACTCATCTGGTCGAACCACTACTAAGTAACTCCATGCTGCTGATCACATGTATGGTATATATGTGTATACCGTTATATGTTATAGACTGTGATAGACAATTTGCTCCAGGAAAGTGAGAATGTTTGTGACTTTAAAAGAGCATCATTATCCCACAATACTGTGAAATTTGGGAAATACTATGTAATTTGGGAAATCATGTAATCACTTAATCATAAAAAAAAAAAACAGCAACAGAAAACTAGAAGTGGCACGATGGCTCCAGTGGTAGAGCATGAGCCTTGAGCTGAATTGTTCAGGGACAGCTCCCAGGCCTAGAGCTCAAGCCCCATGACTGGCAAAGAGAGAGAGAGAGAGAGTGAGAAAGAGAGAGAGACAGAGAGAGAGAGATCTTTCATGTGATTGTTTCTAACATATTTATAAGAATATGTCTTTGTTGCCTTGTATGTCCCTCCCCCATGGTATAACCCCTGCTTTCACTATATATGATGTTGGTATATGTGGAGGGGAAAAGAAAAAACAAATTGTTAAAACAGGGATACAGGAGGTCCCATTGCAACAATGAGATGTACAAATTGTTATGTCAAAAAATGAACTTTACAACTTTGGTGAGGGTGCGGGGGAGGGGAGAATATGAAGGGATGGGAAGGGGAAACAAAGGAGGAGGCTACAATGCTTGATAAGAAATGTGCTCATTATCTTACCCATGTAATTGTAACCCCTCTGTACAGTATTTTCACAATAAAAATAAAAATCTCTGGAGTGGGCTGGGAAGGTGTCTCAGTGATAGAGTGCTTGCCTTGCATGCATGAGGCCCTGGGTTTGATTCCTCAGCACCACATAAGCAGAAAAAGGTGGAAGTGGCACTGTGGCACAAGTGGTAAGAGTGCTAACCTTAAGCTGAAAAGCTGAGGGACAGCATCCAGGCCCAGAGTTGAAGCCCTAAAACCAACCAAAAAAAACAAAAACAAAAACAAAAAGGGGCTGGCAAGGTGGCTCAGTGGTAGAGTGCTTGTCTAGCATGCATGAGGCCCTGGGTTTGATTCCTCAGCACAGCACCACATAAGCAGAAAAAAAGCCGGAAGTGGCGCTGTGGCTCAAGTGGTAGAGTGCTAGCCTTGAGCTGAAGAGCTGAGGGACAGCGCCCAGGCCCGGAGTTCAGCACCACAACCGGATCAAAAAAAAAAAAAAAAGGCTAGAAATGGCACTGTGGCTTAAAGTGGTAAAACCCTAGCCTTGAGCACAAAAGCTCAGGGATAATGTCCAGATCCTCAGTTCAAGTCCTAGGACTGTACCAAAGATAATGATGATGATGATGATGATGATATAATAAAAGTTATACATGACAGACCAATAGCCAATCTCATACTGAATAGTGAATGGTAACAAACTAAAACCATTTCCTCTAAAATGAGGAACAAGGCAAGGATGTCCACTCTTTCTACTCTCTCCAATATAGTTCTGATTGTAATCCTAGCTACTCCAGAGGCTGAGCTCTGAGGATCACAGTTCAAAGACAGCCCAGGCAAGAAAGTCCATGAAACTCTTTTTTTTTTTGGGGGGGGGGGGGGGAGGTCCAGTCGTGGGGCCTGAACTCTGGGCCTGGGCACTGTCCCTCAGCTCTTCAGCTCAAGGCTAGTGCTCTACCACTTGAGCCACAGCACCACTTCTGGCTTTTTTCTTTTTGTTTATGTGGTGCTGAGGAATTGAACCCAGGGCCTCAGGCATGCAAGGCAAGTGCTCTACCACTGAGCCACCTTCCCATACCACTATGAAACTCTTATCTACAATAAATCACCAGTAAACTCAAAGTGGCACTGTAGCTCAAGTAGAGTGCTATCCTTGAGCTGAAGAGCTGAGGGACAGTGCTCAGGCCCAGCATTCAAGCCCCACGACAGACCAAACAAACAAATAAAAACAAAAAACCATTAAAGACAGTCACAAAAGGAAAGATGTCAAACTATTCCTTCTTGCAGATGATATGATCTTATATTTAAAGACCCAAAAGACTCCCCAAACTCCTACAGTTGGTTGAAGATTTTGGCAAAGTAGCCACAAAAATCAGTAGCTTTCTGTATGCCAACAAGGTACAAGTAGAGAGGGAAATCAGGAAAAAACTCCATTTGCAATAGCCTAAAAAAAATTGGGAATAAACCTAACCAAGGGAGCAAAAGACTTTATAGCAAAAATTATACACTTAAAGAAAGAAATCAAAGACATTGGGCTGGGAAGGTGGCTCAGTGGTAGAGTGCTTGCCTTGCATGCATGAAGCCCTGGGTTCAATTCCTCAGCACCACATAAGCAGCAAAAGCTGGGGTGGAGCTATGGCTTAAGTCGTAGAGGCCTTGCCTTCGGCTGAATAGCTCAGGGATGGCTCCCGGGCCTAGAGTTCAGGCCCCATGACTGACAAAAAAAGGTGGCTTAGTGGTAGAGCGCTTGCCTTGCATGCCCGAGGCCCTGGGTTCCATTCCTCAGCACCACATCAGCAAAAAAGAAAAAAGCCGGAAGTGGCGCTGTGGCTCAAGTGGTAGAGCACTAGCCTTGAGCTGAAGAGCTGAGGGACAGTGCCCAGGCCCAGAGTTCAGGCCCCATGACTGGATCCAAAAAAAAAAAGAAAAAAAAGAAATGAAAGACATCAGGAAATGCAAAGACCTTCTATGTTCATGGATAGGTAGAATATTGTGAAAATGGCCATGCTGCCAAAAATGATCTACAAATTTAATTCAATCCCCATCAACATCCCAATGAAGGGCTGGGAAGGTGGCTCAGTGGTAGAGTGCTTGCCTTGCATGCCTGAGGCCCTGGGTTCGATTCCTCAGCACCACATAAGCAAAAAGAAAAAAAGCTGGAATTGGCGCTGTGGCTCAAGTGGTAGAGTGCTAGCCTTGAGCTGAAGAGCTGAGGGACAGCGCCCAGGCCCAGAGTTCAGGCCCCATGACCGGCTTTAAAAAAAAAATCCCAATGCAGTTCTTTACTGAGATAGAGAAAACAATCCAAAAATTCACATGGAACAATGAAAGACTTCAAATAGCAAAGCAATTCTAGGCAAAAAAGGAATGCTGGTGGTATTGTAAACTGTGAAATCAGAGACAGAACAAAATTATTGGTTATTAAAAATAAGAACAAAATTATTGGTTATTAAAAATAGGACAAAGCATTTAAGGCAGAACCTCTTTGTAGAGAGAAAATCCAGGTTAAACAAGTTAAACAGGGGCCGGGAAGGTGGCTCAGTTGTAGAGCGCTTGCCTTGCATGCCTGAGGTCCTGGGTTCAATTCCTCAGCACCACATAAACAAAAAGAAAAAAGCCGGAAGTGGTGCTGTGGCTCAAGTGGTAGAGCGCTAACCTTGAGCTGAAGAGCTGAGGGACAGCGCCCAGGTCCAGAGTTCAGGCCCCACGACTGGACCCGCCCCCCCCCAAATAGTCTCTTCAATAATTGGTATTGGAAAATGTGGGTATTCATATGCAGAAAACAAAATGGATCCTGTATGTCTACCATGCACTAATATCAACTCAAAGTGGATCAAAGACCTCAATGTCAGACCTGAAACCATGAAATCACTGTAAGAGGGAACAAGAGAAACATTAGAACTCACAGGGGCACAGCAGATAGGAGAGAGACCTGACAAATGGGATTATGTCAAATTAGAAAGTTTCTGCATAGAAAAGGCTGTAGTTACTAAACTAGAAAGGCAGCCAATAGTTTGGGCGATTTTTTTTTTTTTCATGGGGCTTGAACTCTGGTTCTGGGCGCTGTCCCTCAGCTCTTCAGCTCAAGGCTAGCGCTCTACCACTTGATCCATAGTAGTACTTCCGGTTTTCTGGTGATTTATTGGAGGTAAGAGTCTCACGACTTTCCTACGTGGGCTGGCTTTGAATGGTGATCTTCAGATCTCAGCCTCCCGATTAGCTAGGATTACAGGTGTGAGCCACGAGTGCCCGGCTAGTCTGGAAGATCTGAGAAAGGCCTACTCTCTGAAATATACAAGGAACTCTTGAAACTAACCTCTTCCAAAGCTAAAGAAGCTTAGGAGAGACTTTTCATAGAAAGAGGCAAGAATGGCAAAGAAACATATGAGTAAATGCTTTTTATCTTTCACCATAAAGGAAATGAAAATCAAAACAACTCTGAGATACCATTTCACCCTGTTTAGACTGGCTGAAATTGTAACTTTGCGCAACAAGAAATGTTGCCAGGGATGTGATGGAAAAACCCTATTGCACTGTTATTGGGATAGTAAACTAATAAAAGCACTTTGCACAGCAAACTGGAGGTTCCTCAAGAAACTAAACATGGATCTTACCTATGACCCAGTCATACTACTCCAGGGCATCTACCTAGTCATGTTAATTGCTGCACTATTCACAATAGCCAGGTTATGGAAACAGCTCAGATGCCCTACAATAGATGAGTGGTAGATATACATATAGCCATTAAAAAGAATAATATGGGGGCTGGGAAGGTGCTTCAGTGGTAGAGCGCTTGCCTTGCATGCATGAGGCCCTGGGTTCGATTCCTCAGCACCCCATAAGCAGAAAAAAAAAAGCCGGAAGTGGTGCTGTGGCTCAAGTGGTAGAGTGCTAGACTTGAGCTGAAGAGCTGAGGTGCAGAGCCCAGGTCCAGAGTTCAGGCCCATGACCGGACCCCCCCCCCAAAAAAAAAGAAAAAAGAATAATATGGGCTGGAAAGGTGGCTCAGTGGTAGGGTGCTTGCCTTGCATGCATGAGGCCCTGGGTTCGATTCCTCAGCACCACATAAGCAGAAAAATCCAGAAGTGGCGCTGTGGTAGAGCGCTATAGCCTTGAGCTGAAGAGCTGAGGGACAGTGCCCAGGCCCAGAGTTCAGGCCCACTACCAACCAACCAAAAAAAAAAAAAAAAAAGGGTAATATGTCATTTTCAGGGACAGGATGATGGATGCAGAAAAAAATCATGTTAAGTGAGGTAGCCAAGCTCAGAGACACAAATGGCACATGTTTTCTCTTAGGTATGGAAGCTAGATCTAAAATACACCAAGACATAATAAATTATGTAACACTTTAGACAATCACATACAGTTAGACCAAAGATGGCTACTCCTAGGGGAGGAACACAAAGTCACAATATCTATGTGCTTCTGATCATATAAATTAATATCAAAATGAGCTCCAAGAAATGGAAACAGGAGGTTTTTTTCCTCTGTTGTCATTTTTTTTCTCTTATTTGTTCATTCTTATGGAAGGGTAAGGGGAGGCACAGAAATGGAATGGCAAGGGTAAACAAACACACCAGTAGTACTCTATTTTGGAAATGAACAACATAACATGTGGGTAGGGATTGGAGGGAAAAACTGGGAGAGAGGGAGGAAGAGGTGACATTATCCAAAAAGAAGTGTACTCTATACCTGACTTATGTAATTGTAAGCCCTCAGTACAACACCTCTAAAATAACAATAACAGTATTTTTTGTGGGTCATGGGGCTTGAACTCTGGTCCTGGACGCTGTCCCTCAGCTCTTCAGCTCAAGGCTAGCACCATTTGAGCTACAGTGCCATATCCAGTTTTCTGAGTGGCTTATTGGAGATAAGAGTCTCATGAACTCTTCCTACCTGAGCTGGCTTTGAACCATAATCCTTAGATCTCAGCCTCCTGAGTAGCTAGGATTACAGGCATGAGCCACTGGTGCCCTGCTATAACAGTAACATTTCTTTTTTTTGTCAGTTGTGGGGTCGGAACTCTGGGCCTTGGCACTTGTCCCTCAGCTCTTCAGCTCAATGCTAGCGCTCTACCACTTAAGCCACAGCACCACTTCCAGCTTTTCTGCTTATGTGGTTCTGAGGAATTGAACCCAGGGCCTCATGCATGCAAGGCAAACACTCTATCACTGAGCCACATTCCCAGCCCCATGATGACATTTTTTGTTGTTGTTTTAACTCATCTATATTTGCTACCTTTTAAAGCACACTGTGAGCATACTACATCACACACAAGCTCCGCTGCTGAGTGGCTTTAATGTTTTTTAACACAACATCTAGGTGTTAGGTTTTTAAAAAGAGGTAGCTGAGTAAGAACTGCACCAGCACGCACGTAGTATTCAGGTAAGGGGTAGGTTTATTCTGTAGACCTGCTGGGACCAGGCAAGGTTGGCACTCCACGCGGCTGGCAAAAGACCTAGGAAAGAGAGAGAGCTGGGAAAGAGAGGAAAGAGAGAGAAAAGAGCTTGAGAAGAGCTAGACAAGAGCAGCGAGAGAGGTATCTGAGTAAGAACAGCAGCACTCAACGTGGTATTCAGGTAAGGGGTAGGTTTATTCAGTAGACTTGCTGGGACCAGGCAAGGTTGACACTCCACGTGGCTGGGAAAGAGAGAGGAAGGAGCTAGAAAAGAGCAGAGAGCAGAGAGAGAGAGAGCAGAGAGAGCTAGAAAAGAGCAGCGAGAGGGCATCTGGGCCTGGGCTAGGCCTTATCTAGGGTATGGGCAGAGAAAGGTGTGGCCACATCAAATTCAGATGTGACCTCAGCGGATGCAGATGTGACCTCTTCCAGGTGTCCCAGTTGCCTAGGTAACACAGGTACTGGGTGGAGACTTTGTTGTGAGAAGGGTGGAGTCTGCTGGCCATCCAGGAGCGGACCTTACACTAGGGAAGTTTATTTGTATTTCTCTAAATGGTACACTTTTGTTTGGAAAACAAGCCCTGTGGAGTTCCATGAAGTTGTGTCAGCCTAACACATATTTCTAGAGGACTAGTACATGCAGCATTAACTACAAGGGATGGAAAACTAATTGGACCCTCTCTGATGAAACTCAAGCCATTTCAACAAAAACATTTCTTTAAACATCAAGGTAATGTGTCAGAACACATCATTATTTTTTGGTGTTGTTGGTCATGGGGCCTGAATTCTGGGCCTCGGCGCTGTCCCTCAGTTCTTAAGCTCAAGTCTAGTGCTCTACTGCTTGAGCTACAGCACCACTTCCAGCTTTCTGGTGGTTTATTGGAGATAAGAGTCTCATGGACTTTCCTACCCAGGCTGGCTTTGAACCACAATCCTCAGATCTCAGCCTCCTGAGTAGCTAGGATTACAGGCGTGAGCCACCTGTGCCTGGCCCACGATAATTTATTAAAGAAAGAAAAACAAATCCCTTTGATTCAGATTTTAAAAAAGGCAAGAGCTGAGGTTTCAGATATAAACAGATCTAGGTTATGTTGACAGATGTATAGATTTTATATGGCACACTGGGAAGCCATTTGGAAACTAAAAGTAAAAGGGGCTGGGAATGTGCCTTTGTGATAGAGTGGTTGGTGAGAATGCATGAAGCCCTGGGTTCCATTCCTCAGTACCACATAAACAGAAAAAGGTGAAAGTGGCACTGTGGCTCAAATGGTAGAGTGCTAGCCTTGAGCAAAAGAAGCTCAGGGACAGTTCAAGCCCCGGGTCTGGCAAAAGTATCTGATTTTTATTTTTAGGACTATTGGGATAAGAACTCAAGGTCACAAACCCAGCTGGTGCTCTACCACTTGAATCACACCTCCAGCAGAGGTGTGAGTTGGAGGCAGAGTCCCATGGATTATTTTGCCTGGGCTAGCTTTGGATCTTTATCTCCTGGGTCTCATCTTCCTATATAGCTAGGATTACAGGCCTGAGCCACTACCAGAGCCCAGCTCAGGAAATCTGATTTTTGTTTGAAACATGTTGTTCTGGCTTCAGTATAGTAAACATATCTAAGTTGAGTGGTAGAGAAACTAAAAGAACAAGCAGGAAGAGGTAACATTGTTCAGAAAGAAGCATACTCTTTACCTGACTTATGCAACTGTAACCCCTCGGTGTATCACCTTTACAATAACAACAACAAAAAGTTAAAAACAGCAACAACAAATGAACAAGCAGGACCAGGTGCTGGTGGCTCACCCCTGTAATCACAGCTACTCTGGTGGCTGAAATCTGAGGATTGCAGTTCAAAACCAGCCTGGGCATGAAAGTCTGTGATACCCTTATCTCCAATTAACTACCCAAAACAGGAAGTGGAGCTGTTGCCTCAAAGTGGGTAGAATGCTAGCTTTAAGCAAAAAAAAAAAAAAAAAAAAAAAGCCTCAGCACCATCACCCACAGACCAACAAACAATGACAAAAGAAGACAGCTATTCTTTCACATGTGTTAACAGTAACAATGTATTTCGGAGAGGAAGGGTAGGGTTGGGAGGAATAGGAGAGAATGATGAAAGAGGTGATTTTAATCAAAATGCATTGAATTTATAAAGTGATTTTTGAATGGTAACACATAAAATAATAGAAAATATAATATTAAAAACAATGCTGGACACTGGTGGTTCATAGCTACTCAGGAGGCTGAGATCTGTGAGGATCATGGTTCAAAGCCAGCTTCCAGCAGTCAGAGTGTATTTCAAGCTTTGGACTATTTATGGTCTCTGACCCACATCCTAACTCACTCTTTTTTTAAAAAAAATTATTGGATAGACATCATATTATTTGTTCACTCTCCCTCTCCTTTCTCCCTTCTTTCTCTCTCTTTCCAGTACTAAAGCTTGAACTTCAGGCCTTGCTTTTTTGCTTGTCTTTTCCTCTGAAGGCTCACACTCACTTGAGCCACAGCTGTACTTCTGGCTTTTTGATGGATAACCGGAGACAAGTCTGTCTTGGCTGGTTTTGCTGTGGGATTCTCAGATTTTGCCCTCATGTATAGGTAGGATTACATATATGAGCCACCAGAGCCCAGCTTCTCTCAATCTTTCAAACACAACCCTTGTAAGAATTGGAACATCCTGCCCTTAGGTTATATAAGCCTGCTAAAATCATATGATACACAATGTGATAGACACGAAGGCTTTTTTTTAAAAAAATTGTGAAAATACCGTACACAGGGGTTACAACTACATGGCTGATTGGCTTTCTAAAGCCCATCTTCCTGTAGAGATAATTCTTTTTTTTTTGGGGGGGGGGGTCCGGTCATGGGCCTGAACTCTGGGCGCTGTCCCTCAGCTCTTCAGCTCAAGGCTAACGCTCTACCACTTGAGCCACAGTGCTACTTCCGGCTTTTTTCTTTTTGCTTATGTGGTGCTGAGGAACTGAACCCAGGGCCTCATGCATGCAAGGCAAGTGTCTATCACTGAGCCACCTTCCCAGCTCCCTGTAGAGATAATTCTGTATGAACTACAAATTATAATATTCACATGGCCCTTGACAGGAAAACATTCCTAACTAGCTTGTAAGTACACTCTTTTGGTATATGGACTAGAATATGATAGTGGCAATGAGACTTGGTCACATTTGCTTTTGTTTTTGTTTCTTTGTTTAATGCCTTTACTACTGCTTGAACTCAGGGAACTGGTTTTGGCCCTTAGCTTTTTCTGTTCAACTAGCTGTACCACTTGAACCATACCTCCACTTCCTTTTTTATTTTTAGTGGTGCTGGGATTGGGGCCTAGAATGTAGCACCAGTTGAACAAGAGCTCTCTCACCCAACTACACCCCAGCCCTACCTTACCTTGAAAACCTAATTCACAGTTAATTTTTGTCAGAGTCACCTTCCTGCCTATTCTGCTTTTAGCCCACAAGACTCTCACCTTCCATCTTAGCTTCCATCTCCTACATCACCTTCCATCCAGCTTCAGTCACAGGATTCCTGTCATGCTATTCTACACTTGCTGCATGGGAACAGTTTGTCTCTTCTAAGGTAAGGAACTTTTTGAACTTGGGTCTATGTGGTAACCACGGTTAGGAGAAATGCAAAGCAGGGCCAGTTGTTGCATAACTAGGTGGTGTGTCAGCTGAATTCTAAATTCTTCCATACTTCTTCCATGCCTGCTGCCACCACACTTTTTTTTTTGCTGGTTGTCTCTGGGCTCCTTTTGCTCAAGGCTAGCACTCTACCACTTTGAGCCACAGCGCCACTTGTGGCTTTTTCATTTACATGGTACTCAGGAATCAAACCCAGGGCTTCATGCATGCTAGGCAAGCACTCTACCACTAGGCCACATTCTCAGCCTTGTCCTGAATGTTGTGACCACATATTCCTGGAAAGATTTGTACAAGCCAATAAACAACCACCTTGGCAAAACATTGAGACACTGACCATCCCAGCAACTTCCTGAAATAGCCAGTTGAACTAAAGCTACAAAATGTCATCAGTCTTTCTTTCTTTCTTTCTTTCTTTCTTTCTTTCTTTCTTTCTTTCTTTCTTTCTTTCTTTCTTTCTTTCTTTCTTCCTTTTTTGGTCGAACTCTGGGCTTGGGCGCTGTCCCTCAGCTCTTCAGCTCAAGGTGAGCGCTCTACCGCTTGAGCTACAGCGCCACTCCCAGTTTTCTAGTGGTTTATTGGAGATAAGAGTCTCATGGACTTTCTTGCCCAGGCTGGCTTTGAACCACGATCCTCAGATCTCAGCCTCCTGAGTAGCTAGGATTATAGGCGTGAGCCACCTGTGCCCGGCTTTCCTTCATCTCTTTCTTTCCTTTGTCAGTACAGAGTAGCTCTCCTCTTCTTCCTCTTTCTCCTCTTCCTCCCCATTTTTTTTGTTTTTTTGGTTGTGGGGCCTGAACTCTGGGCCTGGGTGCTGTCCCTCAACTCCTCGACTCAAGGCTAGTGCTCTACCACATGAGCCACAGGACTACTTTTGGCTTTTTCTGCTTACGTGGTGCTGAGGAATTGATCCCAGGACCTCATGCATGAAAGGCAAGCACTCTACCACTGAGCCACCTTCCCAGCCCCCTCCCAAATATTTGCTTGCTATTTCCAAGTTAGTGATAATCCCTGCCTTCCTGGAATCTAGGGAGTGAACATAAAATTCTTCCCAACTTTTTAGTTATCTTTTAAATTTTATTTTTATTTATTTATTTATTTATTTTTTGTCAGTGATGGAGCTTGAACTCCCGGCTTGGGTGCTGTGCCTGCACTCTTCAGCTCAAGGTGAGCACTCTACTCCTTGTGCCACAGTGCCACTTCTGGTTTTCTAGTGGTTTATTGGAGATAAGAGTCTCACGGATTTTCCTGCCCGGGCTGGCTTTGAACCTCAATCCTCAGATCTCAGCCTCCTGAGTAGCTAGGATTACAGCCATGAGCCATGGGTACCTGGTCTTTTTACTTATTAATCAAGCCCAGGGTCTTCTAAATTGGATGGAAACTTTAGTTTGCACTAGTTATACATTTCTGCATGTTTTTCCTACATCTTAAATGTTTATAAACCCTAGCATCACTCAGCCTACACTGCCTATGGTGTCTGGTTCCTTTGGTGTCATTGCCTCTTTGTAAATTCGTTAACTCTGAGCATCTGCCAAACCCCAGACTTAACAGGGAGATATCTGGTTCCCACAAGAAGGTTACTTCATCTCTGGGTGATTGCTCACATTTAGGTGGCTGTGTGTCCTGGGAAGTTCACTGTTGACTGGAGGTAGTCTTAGTTTCTCATCATGTACGATGAAGCAGCAGTAGACATAATGGATTAGAGCAAGACACATACAAAATGGAGGTAGGGACACCAAGATTTTTCCGGCTTTTGGTTAACTTGAAGGCCCAAGTAAGGGATTAGAGCTTTTCTTTTCTTTTTTCTAATTGTGAGAATATCATACAGAGGAGTTACAATCACATGGGGGATTTAGAGCTTTTCTGCATCTCTTACAACTCCTTCTTCATGTTTGAACGTTCCTTTTTTTTTTTTAAGCTGTTAGTGGGGCTTGAACTCAGGGCCTGGGCGCTGTCCCAGAGCTTTTTTTTTTTTTTTTTTTCATGGCTTAGTGCTCTACCACTTGATCCACAGGGCCACTTACAGCTTTTGGGGGATTCATTGGAGTCTCATGGCCTGACTTGCCTAGACTGGCTTCAAAGCCAGATCCTCCGCTCTCAGCCTACTGAGTGAGCCAGGGGTGCTGGATTTAAACGCCTCTGTCTTGAGGGGGTTTGTGTCAGTCTAAGGTACACTGCGGACAGGTTTGCTGCGGAGAATGTGGGCTTCTGGAGGAGCGGGCCTGTCCCGCGGCCTGCCTTCGTTGGTTTCGCAGATGGCGCAGGCTGTGCACGATCAAGGGCCCTGTTCAGCTTGGCTTGGCTACCACTGCATCGCTCTGAACAGGTGCTCAGGTTTGGCAAAAGAGGGGGTGTGGGCAAAAGGGAGGCGGGACAGAACCCGACTGCCCGTGTAAGGGAAACGCGTCTGGGCATGTGCAGTTGAGTCTCAGGGCCTGGGAGCTCAGAGGAAGAAAGGACACCCACTGACAAAACCACAAGAGGTTTAAAAAGAACTCTGCTTAGTTGTACACAGGGGCTTCTTCATCTCAACAAATCAGTTTATACAAGTGTCTTGAGCACCGTCACCCATCCCTGGTTCTCCCCAGACGGGTGTTCGAAGAGCGTCCGAGGCACCTCCGCGAGCCAGGCCTCATACTGCCACAGGCCGCTGCGCCCGCCGCGGCGGAACAAAGGAAGTGCGGGCCCTTAGCCTGCAGCGCCGCGCGCCGCCCCAGGCCCCGCCCTCGCTCCGCCCCCGTCCTCCCTCTCGCCGGCGCACGTGCGCAGATGGGCGCCTACCGGGGCCGGCGGCGCACCCGCGCGTGACGCACCGCCGCACAGCGGCGCGTGATGACGCAGGGACGTGCGCTCGGAGCCTCGTCGGGAAGATGGCGGCTGCTCCTCTGGAGGAACGGGGTTGAGAGGGGAAAGGACCGGGGCCAGGCCGAGGGGACGTTCCCGAACAGCGAAGACGGACATTTCGCTCGCCGTTAGGAGCCCCGCTCCGCGCCGGACGGTGAGTGCGGCCGCGACGGGGACCGCGCGCCCGTGGCAGGCGGCTGCGCTCCGCCATTTTCAGGCCCGGCGGTTGCGTGCTTTGGGGGGCCGGCTGGGAGGCCCGATATCCGGAGGCCTATAGAGACGGGCGTGGGCCTCTGTGGAGCGGTCCGGAGCCTGCAGGCCGGCGGAAGGGGAGGGCGTGAGCGGCCCGGCCGGGGTCTG
This sequence comes from Dipodomys merriami, assembly GCF_024711535.1. Lineage (NCBI taxonomy): Eukaryota > Metazoa > Chordata > Mammalia > Rodentia > Heteromyidae > Dipodomys > Dipodomys merriami. The sequence goes on from NW_027205381.1 coordinate 7,963,493, forward strand.
CCGGCGGGCGGCGGGCCCGGGCGGGCCGGGTTCGGAGGGGAAGAGGTTTAAACTTAACAGGGGACCGGGGAGTCGCGGGCCGGGGGCGGAGGGAGGCCGGGGTGCGGTGGCCGGGCCGGGAGCGGGGTGGACGGGCGCAGAGCGTCTGGGAGCGGCCTGGCTCCGGGGCTCGGGACCGGTGCTTCTCACAGGAGTAGCATCTCCGCTCCCCTGGAGCAGTTGCGCTGCCCCTTTGCTAACTCCGCAAAAAAAACAAACAAAAAATGCCTTTTACTGACGCGGAAATGAGGACTTGGTAAGACATTCCGAGGCTCGGGTTGGCGGGTTGGGGAGCGGGGTTGCTCGAGTGGCCGCCGAGCGGGCTAGCTTTTTTGTGATCAAGTGCGTGTGGGTGCCTGGTTTTAACCTTCGTGGCTACCAGGGTCACCGAGAACTCCCTAAATCAGATCTACAAGGTTACTTGTAGAAACACGTCAGAGTTTTTTTTTCTTCTTCTTCTTATTTTGTTGGGAGACAAGGTCTCGAAAGGTGTTGCTCCAGCCGTCTTGTAACTTGGGCTCTTTCCAGGTACAGAGACTACAATGTATTCTATCTAACGCACTAGATAAGAGTGCCTTTAGGTAGTCTTCTACATAGAAATGAAGTTAACTGTGTAAGAACTTTGGAAGACAGTATATGAGCAAGACGCTGGTGTTGACAGGCACATCTCTTGGGAGCACAGCTTTTAAGCACACTCCGCCGATTGAATGCACACAGAACTTTCTTTGTCTTTGAAAGTGGTGCAGTGGTAGATCTAACTCAGACAAAAGGTGTAGGGACTGTGAAAACATGTTAATTGTTTCCTTTGTGGTATTTTCCTTTTATTTATTTGGCCAGTCCTGGGGCTTGAACTCGGGGTCTGGGCACTGTCCCTGAGTTTCTTTTGGTCAAGCCTAACATTCTTACCACTTGAGCCACAGCACCACTTCCAACTTTTTCTGTTCATGGGGTACTGAGGAATCGAATCCAGGGCTTCATGCATTCTAGAAAAGCACTGAGCCATATTCCCAGCCCCTTCTTTTGTTTTTATTTTTATTTTTTGGTGCTGGGGCATGAATTCAGGGCTTGAGTGCTGTCTCTTAGGTTTTTTGCTCAAGGCTGGCGCTCTACCACTTGAGCCACTCCACTTTGGCTCTTTGCTGGATAATTGGCAGTAAGAGTGTCACAGACTTCTGTTCTGGCTTGGAATAAGGATCCACAGAGCTCAGCCTCCTTAGTAGGACTGCATGTGTGAGCCACCAGCTCCCACCATCTTAATTTTAATTGTATTTGATGCTCAACTTTTATTACTAAAAGTTTGTGGAGTGAGTGTGTGTGTGCGTGCGTGCGCGCCCGTGTGCGTGTGCATGCATGTGCGCGTGTGTGCGTGTGCATGTGTGCGTGCACGCTACTGAATTCAGGGCCACATAATCACTGGGCTGGTTCTCTACCACTTGAGGAACACCTCCAACCCTGTTTTTTGCTTATTATTTTGGAGGGGGGGGTCTCATTGACTTTTCTCCTAGGGCTGGCTTGGAACATATGTCCTTTTTTTTTTTTTTATTTGTGGCCAGTCCTTGGGCTTGAACTCAGGACCAGGGCACTGTCCCTGAGCTTTGCTGCTCAAGGCTAATGTTCTACCACTTTGGCCCACAGCTCCAGCTTCCAGTTTTCTGGTAGGTTAATTGGAGACAAGATTCTCAGGGACTTTCCTGCCTGGGCTGGCTTTGAACTGTGGTCCTCAGATTTCAGCCTCCTGGGTTGCTAGGATGACAGGCATGAACCACCAGCACCTGGCTATACATTATACTTTTGTATTCCTAAAACTTAGGCATACAGATTGAAGAATGAATGACGTTCTTATACATTTCTGGCTTCTACTTAAGTTTGTATTCACACTGACCAGGTTTATTCCACTCTTTAGCTTTCCCTTGTGATCTTCCCTGGACTCTCTTCTTCCTTTCAGGCCACACATTTATATCCTGTTAACTCCTCAAAATCCAGCTAAATCTCATACCATTGATAAAGTCCTCAGTGATTGTTCTGTCTCTGTTCTCTGCTGTACTGTTCTGTTCTCAGGCTTACAACTTAGGACCTCTAGGTCTGGCTCTGCTTTTTTTTTTTCCTCATGGCTAGCACTGTACCACTCAAATCATGCCTCCAGCATGTCTTTTATTTTTTTATTTTATTTTATTTTTTATTTTTTGGGTCCGGTCATGGGGCCTGAACTCTGGGCCCGGGCGCTGTCCCTCAGCTCTTCAGCTCAAGGCTAGCGCTCTACCACTTGAGCCACAGTGCCACTTCCGGCTTTTTTCTTTTTGCTTATGTGGAGCTGAGGAATTGAACCCAGGGCCTCAGGCATGCAAGGCAAGCGCTCTACCACTGAACCACCTTCCCAGCCCCCAGCTTGTCTTTTATTTATAACTTGTCTCTATTCAATCTAGGATCTGTGCAGCCATCTTTTCTGTTACTTCATGTCCCATAGTACATAGCATTGTGAGTGGGTTGATGAAGTTTAAAACTGCCTTTAGCTGAGATTGTTATAAGACTCCTGCTCTTCTCTGTTTGCCTGCATCATTTAATAGACTACTGTAGCAATTGTTTTTTGCTTTCCTTTCTATGTTGGTGTTGGATTTGGGGGGGGGGCAGTTGTGGGGCTTGAAAACAGGGCCTGGGTGCTATCCCTGAGCTCTCACTTAAGGCTAACACTCTCTACCTCAGCACAGCTCCACTTCCCATTTTCTGGTGGTTAAGAGTCTCACAGGAACTTTTCTGCCAGGGTTGGCTTTGAACCATAATCCTCATATCTCAGCCTCCTGAATAGCTAGGATTACAGGCATGAGCACCTGGCTGTATGTTGGATTTTTATCATAACTTACTTTTTTTTTTTTTTGTCAGTTGTGTGGCTTGAACCCTGGGCCTGGGTGTTGTCCCTGAGCTCATCAGTGCAAGGCTGGCACTCTACCACTTGAGCCACAGCACCACTTCTGATTTTCTGGTAGTTAATTGGAGATGAGTCTCACGGAGTTTCCTGCCTGGGCTTTGAACCATGATCCTCAGATCTCAGCCTCTTGAGTAGCTAGGATTACAGGCGTTAACTACAGGTGCCCAGCTCTCTCTCTCTATTTTTTTTTTTTTTTTTTATCGGTCATGGGGCCTGAACTCTGGGCCTGGGCGCTGTCCCTCAACTCTTCAGCTCAAGGCTAGCGCTCTACCACTTGAGCCACAGCACCACTTCCGGCTTTTTCTGCTTATGTGGTGCTGAGGAATGGAACCCAGGGCGTAATGTATGCAAGGCAAGCACTCTACCACTGAGCCACCTTCCCAGCCCCTCTGTGTGTGTGTGTGTGTGTGTGTGTGTGTGTGTGTGTGTGTGTGTACGTGTGCCAGTCCTGAGTCTGATATTAGGGCATGGGTGCTGTTCCTGAGCTTTTTTTTTGCTCAAAGCTAGTTCTCTACCACTTGATCCATAGCTCTACTTCTGGCTGGTTTTGGTGGTTAATTGGAGATAAGAGTCTCATGGACTTCCTTGCATGGGCTGGCTTTGAACACTTGCCTTCACATCTCAGCCTCCTAAATCCATGGGATTACAGACTTGAGCCACTGGTACCTGGCAGCCCCCTTGATTGAGTTTTTTTTTGCTCGAGGCTAGTGCTTTGCTACTTGAGACACAGCTCTATTTTCAGCTTTTGGGGGTTAATTGGAGATAAGAGTCTCACAAAGACTTGCCCTGGTAGCTAGGATACAGGAATGAGCCATGGGTGCCTACTTAAGAAAATGGTACTTACTGCCAAAATTTGGGTACTAAGCTGGGTATAGTGGCATGTGTCTGTAATCATATCAACTAGTGAGGGGTGTCTGTGCTTCTAGGCCTTTTCTGGTAGTCAGAGTTAGAACTGTTTCAGAACATGTTTAATAGTAGTGTTATAAATGCCAAATAGTTATTTTAGGAATTACCTACACAGAAAATGGAAATGTTCAATAACTACCAAGTATACTTGAATTTTCATGTCTTTTTCTTTTTTAAAATTACTATTATAGCCGTGTGCTGGTGGCTCACGCCTGTAATCCTAGCTACTCAGGAGGCTGAGATCTGAGGATCGTGGTTCAAAGCCAGCCCGGGTAGGAGTGACCGTGAGACTCCTATCTCCAATAAACCACCAGAAAACCGGAAGTGGTGCTGTAGCTCAAGTGGTAGAGCGCTTGCCTTGAGCTGAAGAGCTGAGGGACAGCGCCCAGGCCCAGAGTTCAAGCCCCATGACTGACAAAAAAAAATTATTATTATAAAGGTGATGTACAGAGGGGTTGCAGTTACGTAAGTCAGGTAAAGCATACTTTTGTTGTTGTTGGTTATGGGGCTTGAACGCTGAGCCTGGGCGCTGTTCCTGAGCTCTACAGCTCAAGGCAAATGCTCTATCACTTGAGACCACCACGTTCTGTTTTTCTGGTGGTTGGAGATGAGTCTCAGGGACTTTCCTGCCTGGGTGTGCTTTGAATCGTGATCCTCAAATTTTAGCCTGAATAGCTAGTTACAGGCATGAGCCACCAGTGCCTGGCTTAAAGTGCACATTTCTTTTTTTCTTTCTTTTTTTTTTTTTTTGCCGGTTGTGGAGCCTGAACTCTGGGCCTGGGCGCCGTCCCTCAGCTCTTTCAGCTCAAGGCTAGTGCTCTACCACTAGAGCCACAGCACCACTTCTGGCTTTTTCTGCTTTACATGGTGCTGAAGAATCAAACCCAGGGCCTTCTGCATGCAAGGCAAGCACTCTACCACTGAGCCACCTTCCCAGCCCAAGTGCCCATTTCTTTTTGGACAGTGTTACCCCTTCCTTGCTCTCTTCCAGTTTTTCCCTCCCATCCCCACCCACAAGTTGTATAGTTCATTTTCAACATAGTATCTAGTGAGTAAGTAAGGTATTTGTTCACCCTTTGTCCCTCTATATTTTTGTGCCTTCCTTTACACCCCCAGACAGATAAACAAGACAAAAATAAAAGAAAAACAGCAACAAAGAAAAACCTTGTTGCCATTTCCTGGAGTTCATAAGGATAAATACTTTATATGGTCAGCTACACATAGGCAATGCACTTTTGTGTTCTTCTCTATAGAATATCCTCCTTTGGTCTTTCTGTTTGTGAATGCCTAGAATCCTATATATCATGTCCCATTGTATTTTAGATTTAGCCTCATGAGAGAAAACATGTGCCGTTTGTGTCTCTGAGCTTGGCTTACCTTTTCATGCCTTGTTTCTCTTGAATATATTGAACTAAATACAAACAGAGAACTTTGTTCAAAACTGACTTGAAATAGTATTTTGTTTTTTAACTTTGAATGTTTTTATCAATTTACAGTTTTATTTTATCCCAAGTACTGGGGCTTGAACACAGGGCTTTCTGCTTAGTAGTCAGAACTACTTCCACTTGAGCTGCTTTTCTATTTCCTTTCTGGGTTCGTTATTTTTTTTAAATTGTGATTAAGTGATTACATAATTTCCCAAATTTCATAGTATTGTGGGATAGTGATGCTCAGTTAAAGTCACAAAAACATTGTAACTTTCCTGGAGCAAATTGTCTATCATGGTCTATAACATTTATGAGTTCTATGAGCTTTGCATAGTTATTTCTTCCACATTGGGTGGTATGTACATTTCTTTTTAGCGTCAGCTGTTCCCTCTTTCCCATTTGTTCCCTCCCTCCTATCGCCGCCATTAAGTTGCTTAGTTCATTTTGGCCAATGTCCTGTGCAGCTAATGGGTCCCGCTGTTGTATGTTTTTCCAATTCTCTCTAGTTCTGTGTCGTCTTCCTGGTTCCCCTCCGGTGTACACATATATACCATATATGTGATCAGCAGCATGGGGTTATTTAGTAGTGATTCCACCAGATGAGTGGAATCCTGTTAATTTTGTCGTATCACCTAACATTTTGGATTTAACATCTACTTATCAGGGAGACCATGCACCGTTTGTCTCTTTGCTCTTGGCTTACCTCACTCAACATGATTTCTTCTAGCTCCATCCATTTCCCTGCAAATGTCAATATTTTGTCATTTCTAATGGCTGCATAATATTCCATTGTGTATAGATACCACAATTTTTGGATCCCATTCATCTGTGGTGGGACATCTGGGTTGTTTCCATATCCTAGCTATTGTGAACAGTGCTGCAATAAACATGGAGGTGCATGTGTCCTTGTATACTGGTTCCTGTTGCTCAGGATAGATGGCCTAGAAGTGGTATGACTGGATCATAAGGGAGGTCAATCTTTACCTCCAGACTGCTTTCCAAAGTGGTTGTATGTACATTCCCATCAGCAGTGTAATAGGGTTCCTCTTTCTCTGCATCCCCTCTAGCATTTGTCATTGGCTGACTTGTTGATGTGGGACATTTCTCTGTGTTGGTTATTTTTGAGATAGGGTCTTGCTTTTGCCTGGGCTGGGCTGGGCTGGGCTGGCCTGGCCTGGCCTGGTCTGGTCTGGTCTGGTCTGGTATCCTCTTGTTTGTACATGTCTGTGCCCCTGGAGTGACAGGTGCACACCAGAGTTGCTCAGCCTGTGCTTTCTTCCGTATGGCTTGGCATCTACTGCTTGAACCATTCTTCCAGTCTGGCATTTTGCTATTTCATTGGAGATAGAATCTCAGGCCCATTTATGTCTCAGACTCGAGAGTAGCTAAGATTATAGATAATCTGGCCCCTTCTACTTTTTTTAAAAAATAATTTTTTATTGAGATTAAGTGAATACATACATTTCAGAAATTTCGCAGTATTTTGAGATGATACTTAAAAACAAGCACATTTTAATCTTTACAAGGCAAATTGAAATTATCATGTTATATAATGTTTGTGAATTCTGTGTGCTTTGATAGTAGTTATTTTTTTTTTTTTTTGGTCCGGTCGTGGGGCGTGATCTCTGGGCCTGGGTGCTGTCCCTCAGCTCTTCAGCTGAAGGCTAGCGCTCTACCACTTGAGCCACAGCACCACTTCCGGCTTTTTTCTTAATGTGGTGCTGAGGAATCGAACCCAGGGCCTCAGGCATGCAAGGCAAGCGCTCTACCACTGAGCCACCTTCCCAGCCCCATAGTTATTTCTTTCACATTGGATGATAATACATTTCTTCCTTTTGCTTAGTGTAAGCTGTTCCGTCTTTCCCTCTCATTCCCTCCCTCCTTTTACTTTTTTTTTTTGTCAGTTGTGAGGACTGAACTCTGGGCCTGGGCACTGTCCCTCAGCTCTTCAGCTCAAGGCTAGTGTTCTACCACTTGAGCCACAATACCACTTCCAGCTTTTTTTTTTTGCTTATGTGGTGCTGAGGAATCTAACCCAGGGGCTCATGTATACGAGGCAAGCACTCTACCACTGAACCAACTTCCCAGCCCCTCCTTCTTCTTCCCAGCCCCTCTACTTTTTTTTCTTTAAGATTAATTTTTTTTGGTTTTGTTTTGTTATGGTACTGGAACTTGAACTCAGGCCTGCTCTGCCACTTGAGCCACAGCTTCATTTCTAGCTTTTGGTGGTTAATTGGAGATAAGAGTCTCAGCCAGTTAGCCAGTGGTTCACAGCTTTAATTCTAGCTACTCAGGACTTTGAGATCTGAGAATCTTGGTTTGGAGTTAACCGAGGCAGTAAAATTCATGACTTTTATCTCCAATTAAAAAAAAAAAAGCTGGAAGTGGAGCTATGGCTCAAGCTTTGACCAAAAAAGCTCAGGAACTGCACCTTGGCCCTAAATTCAAGCCCCTGAGACAGACAGGCAGGCAGACAGATAGACAGACAGACACACAGAGAAGAGTCTTATGGGCTTTTCTGCTGGGGCTGGCTTTGAAAAGCAATCCTGAGTTCTCAGCTTGAGTACCCCCTTGTGCCAGATTACAAAAATGAGTGTGTGTGTATGCGCGTGTGTGCATGTTGTATTTGTGTGCATGCGTGTTTGCGTGTGTGTGTGTGTGCGCGCGCTCGCACACTGTTCCTGGAGCTTGAACTCAGTGTCTGGGCACTGTTCTTCAGCTTTTATTTTAACAAGCTTCTGCTCTACCACTTGAGCTCTACTTCTGTCTTTTTGGTGATTAGTTGGAGATAGTGTCACAGGCTGGAACCTGCCCACGCTGGGTTAGAACTGTGATCCTCAGATTTCAGCCTCCTGAATAGCTAGGATTACAGGCATGAGCCACTGGTGCCTGGCTACAAAAAAATTGAATTGTAGTAAAATATGTGGAATAGCTTCTGATAATTGTCTTCTGCTCTACCACTTGAGCTCTACTTCTGTCTTTTTGGTGATTAGTTGGAGATAGTGTCACAGGCTGGAACCTGCCCACGCTGGGTTAGAACTGTGATCCTCAGATTTCAGCCTCCTGAATAGCTAGGATTACAGGCATGAGCCACTGGTGCCTGGCTACAAAAAAATTGAATTGTAGTAAAATATGTGGAATAGCTTCTGATAATTGTCCTTTTGGTCAATTAATTAATTAATTAATTAATTTGTCGGTCGTGGGGCTTGAACTCTGGGCTTGGGCGCTGTCCTTGTGCTCTTCATCTCAAGGCAAGAGCTCTACCACTTGAGTCACAGCACCACTTCCGGGTTTCTAGCGGTTTATTGGAGATAAGAGTCTCAAGAACTTTCCTGCCCTGGCTGGCTTTGAACCACGATCCTTAGATATCAGCTTCCTAAGTAGCTAGGATTACAAGCCCAAACATCTGCATTTTTAAACTGTATTTTTTTTTGACTGGTTGTGGGGCCTGAACTCTGGGCCTAGGCATTGTCCCTCAGCTCTTCAGCTCAAGGCTAGTGCTCTACCACTTGAGCCACAGACCCAGAGTTCAAGCCCCATAACTGACCAAAAAAAAAGAATGCAGATGTGAGACTGAAAAATGAGTTTTAAAGACTGGTTTGTTTATTTATTTATTTATTTATATTTTTATATTTTAGTCCGGTCGTGGGGCCTGAACTCTGGGCCTGGGAGCTGTCCCTCAGCTCTTCAGCTCAAGGCTAGCACTCTACCACTTGAGCCACAGTGCCACTTCCGGCTTTTTTTTTGTGCTTATGTGGTGCTGAGCAATTGAACCCAGGGCCTCATGCATGCAAGGCAAGCACTCTACCACTGAGCCACCTTCCCAGCCCCTTACATTCTTTTTTTTTTTTTTTTAATTTAATTTTATTGTAAAGATGCTGTACGGAGGGGTTACAGTTACATAAGGTACATTTCTTTTTGAACATTGTTTCCCATTCCATTATTGTTCTCCAACTATCCCTCCCCTCCCCCCACCTCCCAAGTTGTAAATTTCATTTCTGACATAGTGTCTTGTGAATATCGTTGTTGCAATGGGTCATTGTTTGTACTTCTTTCATCATTTTGTTATTTCCCTTCTCTTCCCCAAATCAGATATTGACTTAGAATCTTTAGGAGCTTTTTCCAGGTAGGCACTAAATATTTTGTTAACTGTGTTTTTTTGTTTGTTTGTTTTTGGTTTTTGGTTTTTTGTTTTGCCAGTCCTCAGGGCTTATGCATTGTCCTTGAGCTCCTTCTGCTCAAATCTAGCGCCCTGCAATTTGAGTCACAGCACCACTTCTGGTTTTCTGGTAGTTAATTGACAGACTTTCTTGCCTGAGCTTGCTCTGACTGGTGAGTCTTGGATCTTGGCCTCTTGAGTAGCTAGGATTACAGGTTCTAATAATAAGAAACTCTTAATTTGGGTGCCAGTGGCTCATGCCTATAAACCTACCTGTTTGGAGGCTGAGAGCTGAAGGTCACAGTTCGAAGCCAGTCAGGGCAGCAAAACCGTGGGACTTTCAACCGTGATCCTCAGATCTTAGCCTACTGAGTAACTAGGATTATAGGTGTGAACCACCGGTGCCTGGCTTCTGTTTTTTTTTTTTTTTTTTTTTTTTGCCGGTTGTGGGGCCTGAACTCTGGGCCTGGGCGCTGTCCCTCAGCTCTTCAGCTCAAGGCTAGCGCTCTACCACTTGAGCCACAGCGCCACTTCCAACTTTTTTTTCCCTATATATGTGGTGTTGAGGAATCGAACCCAGGGCCTCATGCATGCAAGGCAAGCCCTCTACACTGAGCCACCTTCCCAGCCCCTTCTGGTTTGTTTTTGAGAAGGGTTTCAGAAATATCTGCTCAGGCTGGCTGAGCTCAAGGGATTCTTATACAGCTAAGCTAGTACTCACACTACCTAGTTGATTATACAGGGACAGGGCTGTTGGTTATCACCAACAGGTTATGTATTTTTTTTCTTTTTGTCTTATTTTTGAGATAGTCATGCTTCCTACTTGGGTATACACATAGGCTATAGTTTGCTATTTTAGGCTTCTTTTTCTTCTTCTTCTTTTTTTTTTTTTTTGCCATTCCTGGGGCTTGAACTCAGGTTCTGGGCACTGTCCTTGAGCTTCTTCTTCTTTTTTTTTTTTTGGATACAGTCATGGGGCCTGAACTCTGGGCCTGGGTGCCGTCCCTCAGCTCTTCAGCTCAAGGCTAGCGCTGTACCACTTGAGCCACAGTGCCACTTCCGGCTTTTCTTTCTGCTTACGTGGTGCTGAGGAATCGAACCCAGGGCCTTGTGCATGCAAGGGAAGCACTGTACCACTGAGCCATCTTCCCAGCCCAATCCTTGAGCTTCTTTTGCTCAAAGCTAGTACTCTACTACTTGAGCCACAGCCCCACTTTTTCTATTTATGTGGTGCTGAGGAATGGAATGCAGGGCTTCAGTTGTGCTTGGCAAGCACTCTACCACTAAGCCACATTCCCAGCCCTCAAAAGTATTTTTTCAGTTTGATGAAAACTTTAGCTTAGTCTATGATCAGAAACAGAAAAAATACTGCTATTAAAAATTACTTTATTGTTATTATAGAGGTGATGTCCAGAGGGATTAAAATTACATCCTTTCATATGGTACCATCTGTTCCCTCACTCTCTCCCATTCCCTCCCTCCCATCTCCTCCCAAGAGTTGTATGGTTCACTTTTATCAACATCCAGTGAGCTCCACTGCTGCACTTTTTTACTTTTTCTTTGAGTTCTGTGTCCTCCCCCTGCCCTTCTGAAGATATACATTTGAATGCAGTATATATAAGGAAAAGAAGACAGAATCATCAAAAAATTAAAAAAAGTAAAAAAGAGGTCTCTTGTTTATCTTGTATGTAATTTTACATAAATATGAAGAGGCCCTTAGGCACCTTTGTGTCTCTTTTGGTCTCTATGTATATGAGTATCTAGAATTGTGTGTAATTTATCATATCCCCATGTATTTTAGAGCTAATTTCCGAGTATTAGAGAGAACATGTATCCTTTGTCTCTTTGAGCTTGGCTTACCTCAATTAAATGACATTTTATTCTTTCTAATGCCTGTGTAATTCCATTGTGTATAGGTACCGCAGTTTTTGGATCAACCCATCTATTGTGGGGCATCTGGGCTGTTTCCATATCTTGGTTGTTGTGAATAGTGTGTCAGTGAACATGAATGTTCATATGTCTTTATCAGATCCTAGCTCATGTTGTTCAGGGTAGATGCCCAAGAGTAGTATGGATGGGTCGTAGGGAAGGTCTATGTTTAGTTTAGTTTTTTTTTTTTTGGTCCGTCGTGGGGGTCTGAACTCTGGGCCTGGGCATTGTCCCTCAGCTCTTCATCTCAAGCTAGCATTCTACCACTTGAGCCACAGTACCACTTCCGGCCTTTTCTGCTTATGTGGTGCTGAGGAATTGAACCCAGGGCCTCATGCATGCAAGGCAAGCACTCTACCACTGAGCCACCTTCCCAGCCCATGTTTAGTTTTTTTGAGGAACCTCCAGACTTGCTGTCCAGAGAGGTTGTATTAGTTCAGTTTTCCACCAACAGATCCCTTTTCCCCATGTCCCTGCCAACATTGGTTGTTCAAATTCACAGTGTTGGCAGTCTAACTGTGGTGAGATGGGATCTTAGAGTTGTTTTGGTTTTCATTTTCTTTATGGCCAGGGATGATGAGCATTTCCTCATGTGTTTCTTTAACATTCTTACTCTTGGAAGAAGTCTCTCCTGAGCTCCTTTGTCCATTTAGTTATTGGTTTATTAACTTTGGAAGAAGTTAGTCTCTTGAGCTCATTGTATATTTTGGATATTAAGCCTTTTATATATTGCTGGGAAAGATCTTCTCCAAGTCTGCTTTCTTCTCCTCCCCCCCCCCCCCCCCGTTTTCTTTTTGCCAATCCTGGGGCTTGAACTCAGGGCCTGGGCATTGTCTCTGAACTATCTAACTAGGCTAGCATTCTGCCACTTGAGTCACAGAACCACTTCTAGCTTTTTGTTTGTGTGGTACTGAGGAATCCAATCCAGGGCTTCATGCATGCTAGGCAAGTACTTTACCATTAAGCCACATTCCCAGCCCTATTATTTTGATGAAATTACTGCTATTTTATAAGCCAGTATTATTCCTGCTAGGACTTCTCTGTATAGTTTTTCTCTGTGTAATTAATAAGTGTTGTAGGGGGAGCACTTAGGAATTATGTAAATACACTGTTCTTGACCACTAATTTTTTTTTTTTTTTTTTTTTTTTTTTTGTCGGTCATGGGGCTTGAACTCTGGGCCTGGGCGCTGTCCCTCAGCTCTTCAGTTCAAGGCGAGCGCTCTACCACTTGAGCTACAGCGCCACTTCCGGTTTTCTGGTGGTTTATTGGAGATAGGAGTCTCACGGTCTCTCCTGCCCGGGCTGGCTTTGAACCGCGATCCTCAGATCTCAGCCTCCTGAGTAGCTAGGATTACAGGCGTGAGCCACCAGCGCCCGGCTTGACCACTAATTTTATCTTCAATTGAGTGAGTTTATTTGCAGCGGCAGTTTCTTGGTATTCTAATGGTGATTTTCTGTTAACATGTATTTTTCTTTTATTTTGCACTCAGCTTGTACTGGTGGTTGAACTTAGGGCTAGGGCATCTCCCTTAGCCTTTTCTTTCAAGGCTGACTGAAGCTCTACCACTTGAACCACAGTTCTAGTCCAGATTTTATTTTTATTTTTATTTTTTTGTCGGTCGTGGGGGCTTGAACTCTGGGCCTGGGCACTGTCCCTGAGCTCTTCAGCAGAAGGTGAGTACTCTACCACTTGAGCCACAGTGCCATTTCCCAGTTTTCTGAATGGCTTATTGCAGATAAAACTCTCATGAGGCTGGGAAGTTGGCTCAGTCTGTGGTAGTGCTTGCCTCGCATGCATGAGGCCCTGGGTTAGATTCCTCAGCACCACATAAGCAGAAAAAAAGCTGGAAGTGGTGCTGTGACTCAAGTGGTAGGGCGCTATCCTTGAGCTGAAGAGCTAGGAGACAGTGCCCAGGCCCAGAGTTCAGGCCCCATGACCAACACACACACACAGACAGACACACAGACAGATACACACACACAGACACAGACACACAGACACACACACAGACACAGACACACAGACACAGGCACATGCACACGTTTCATGGCCTTTCTTGCCTGGGCTGGCTTTGAACTGAAATCCTAAGATCTCAGCCTCCTGAGTAGCTAGGCATGAGCCCCTGGCACCCAGCTACTTCCAGATTTTTTCTGGTTAATTGGTGATAAAATTCTCACAGACATTCCTCCCTAGAGATCAGCCTTCTAAATAGCTAATACTATAGGCTCAAGCCACAGATGTCCAGCTAGCTTTCTGAAATCTAGATTCAGATAGATACTTCAGGACATCACTATAGATTTTTTGTTGTTGTTGTTTGTCATGGGGCTTGAATTTAGGACCTGGGCTCTTTTTGCTGAAGGCTAGTGCTCTACCAGTTTGATCCACAGTTCCACTTCTGGTTTTCTGGTGGTTAATTGGCGGTAAGAGTCTCACAGACTTTCCTGCCTGAGCTAGTTTTGAACTGAGATCTTCAGTTAAGCTTCCTGAGTAGCTAGGACTATAGAGATGAATCACCAGTGCCTGGCTTTCTTTTGTTCTTTTTTCTTTTTCTTTTTGGTCGGTCATGGGTCTTAAATTCTGGGCCCACGCAAGCTGTCCCTGAGCTCTTCAGCTCAAGGCAAATGCTCTACCACTTGAGCTACAGTACCACTTACGGTTTTGGACTTTCCTGCCTGCCTGGGCTTGCTTTGGACCGTGATTCTCAGATCTCAACCTCTTGAGGAGGTAGGCATGAGCCACTAGCATCTGGCTTTTTTGTTGTTGTTGATGTTGGTTCTGGGGCTTGAACTCTGAGCTGGGCGTTGTCCCTCAGCTCTTCAGCTCAAGGCTAGCATTCTACCACTTGAGCTATAGCACCACTTCTGGCTTGGAGATAAGAATCTCATGGACTTTCCTGCCTGGGCTGGCCCTCAGATCTCAGGTCCTGAGTAGCTAGGATTCCAGGCATGAGCCACCAGCGCCTGGCTGGCATTGTTTTTTTTTTTTTCCCCCCTGTGTATGTGGTACTGAGGAATTGAACCCAGGGCATCATGCATGCAAAGCAAGCACTCTAACCACTGAGCCACCTTCCCAGCCCCATTGTTTTTAAATGCAATTTTTTTTACTTTTTTTTTTTTTTGGTCGTTCGTGGGGCCTGAACTCTTCAGCTCAAGGCTAGCGCTCTACCATTTGAGCCACAGTACCACTTCTGGCTTTTTCTGCTTATGTGGTGCTGAGGAATCAAAACCAGGGCCTTATGCATGCAAGGCAAGCACTCTACCACTGAGCCACCTTCCCAGCCCCTTTATCACTATTTTTAAGCAGATGGACAAAGGGGTTACCATTCAGCAAATTACTTTATAAATTCAATGCATTTTGGTTGATAGCATATTTTTCATCATTCTCCCCTATCCCTCCCAACTCAACCCTTCTCCAAATACATTTTACTGCTTAATATCTGTGAGAGGACAGCTGTCTTTTTTTTTTTTTTTTTTTTTGCTGGTGGTTGGGGTAGGGATGAGGATGGGAGTGGCTCCTGGGGCTTGGATTCAGAGTTGTCCCTGAGTTTTTGTGCTCAAGGCTAGGGCTCTACCGCTTTGAGCCACCACTCTACTTCCAGTTTCCTGGTGGTTAGTTGGAGATGATAATCTCTCAGACTTTCCTGCCCAGGCTGGCTTTGAACCGTGATCCTCAGATCTCAGCCTCCTGAGTATATAGGCATGAGCCACTAATGCTGGCGACTGCTGTCCTTTTGATTGCCATATTTAAACTTTGTTTTGGTAATATAAATGAAGTAAAGATATTAGATTAAAAAAAACACACCAGTATCTGTCATGAACATAGATACAAAGCTCACAATAAAAGTTTGTCAAGCCAGGCGCTAGTGGCTCACGATTTTTTTATTTTTCATAAAAAGCATTTAAAATCCAAAACTTAGCCGGGCACTGGTGGCTCACGCTTGTAATCCTAGCTACTCAGGAGGCTGAGATCTGAGGATCGCGGTTCAAAGCCAGCCCGGGCAGGAGAGACCGTGAGACTCCTATCTCCAATAAACCACCAGAAAAACGGAAGTGGCGCTGTAGCTCAAGTGGTAGAGCGCTCACCTTGAGCTGAAGAGCTGAGGGACAATGCCCAGGCCCAGAGTTCAAGCCCCACGACCGACAAAAAAAAAAATCCAAAACTTAGTGCAGGAGATGCTGCTTAGTAATAGAGGGAATGAGGTCTTTTCATTTCTGGCATTAAAAAAGTCAGTGGAAGACAAAAAGAAAGAAAAGTTTTTTTTTTTTTTTTTGTTGTGGGGGGGTACCAGTTTCTGGGGCTTGAACTCAGGAACTGGGCTGTTTCCCTGAGCACTTTTGCTTAAGCCTCTTCCCTTCAGGCTTTTTGGTAGCTAATTGGAGATAGGGAGCTCAAGGATTTTCTTGCCCAATCTAGCTTTAAACCCTAATCCTCAAATTTTAGCCCTCCTGAGGAGCTAGTAACCAGCACTTGGCTAAAAGAAGAAATTGATCCTAATTTAGATGATCCTAATTTATGATTGTCTTATTTAATTTAACTTATTTACTTTTTGGTGCTGGTCCTCGGTCTTGACCTCAAGGCCTGGCTCTGTTCCTGAGCTTTTTTTTTTTTTTTTGGGTCCAGTTGTGGGGCCTGAACTCTGGGCCTGGGCGCTGTCCCTCAGCTCTTCAGCTCAAGGCTAGTGCTCTACCACTTGAGCCACAGCACCACTTCTGGCTTTTTTCTTTTTGCTTATGTGGTGCTGAGGAATCGAACCCAGGGCCTCAGGCATGCAAGGCAAGCACTCTACCACTGAGCCACCTTCCCAGTGTTGAAGTGTTCCTGAGCTTTTGTGCTGAAGACTAGCATTTTACTATTTTTACTTCATGGACTTTTCTGCCTGGGCTGGCTTTGAATCACAGTCTTCAGATGTCAGCCTCTTGACTAGCTAGAATTACTGGTGTTGTGACCCTGGCACCCAGCTTGATATGCTTGTCTTTATAGAATGTTATATGGAATTTCCAAGAAAGAAAACTTCTAGGACTTTTAAGTTGAGTTTGACAAGCTTACAGGACATATAAATAATATATAAGAATTAATTGTATTTCTTTTTTTTTTGTTGGTTGGTTGTTGGACCTGAACTCTAGGCCTGGGTGCTGTCTCTCAGCTCTTCAGCTCAAGGCTAGCGCTCTACCACTTGAGCCACTGTGCCACTCCACCTTTTTCTGTTTATGTGGTGCTGAGGAATTGAACCCAGGAATGCATGTGTGCAAGGCAAGCATTCTACCACTAAGCCACCTTTCCAGCCCTTAATTGTATTTCTTATGTGATATGAAGCAAGACTAAAACTACCATTTAGATAAGACTCAACAATCTGTATCTTCGATACAGATTTGACAAAATGTACACAGGATGTATATTGAAAACTAGAATATTGTTGAGAGAGAAACAATCAGAAGTCTTAGGTCTATTAATTGTAGATATACTAACTTGTTCTTGACTCTGAAGACTCCATATTAAGATGTAATTATTCTTTACATCAATTCATTCTACAAAAAATCCGGTAACTTTTTTGTAGATAATGAACAATAATCTGCTTAAAAATTATTATTCAAGCTGAGCGCCGGTGGCTCACGCCTGTAATCCTAGCTACTCAGGAGGCTGAGATCTGAGGATCACGGTTCAAAGCCAGCCCGGGCAAGAAAGTCTGTGAAACTTTTTTTTTTTTTTGGGTCCGGTCGTGGGGCCTGAACTCTGGGCCTGGGCGCTGTCCCTCAGCTCTTCAGCTCTAGGCTAGTGCTCTACCACTTGAGCCACAGCACCACTTCCGGCTTTTTACTTTTTGCTTATGTGGTGCTGAGGAATCGAACCCAGGGCCTCATGCATGCAAGGCAAGCGCTCTACCGCGCTCTACCACTGAGCCATCTTCCCACCCTGTAAAGTCTGTGAAACTCTTAACTCCAATAAACCACCAGAAAACCAGAAGTGGCGCTGTAGCTCAAGTGGTAGAGTGCTCTCCTTGAGCTGAAGAGCTGAGGGACAGTGCTCAGGCCCAGAGTTCAAGCCCCACAACCAACAACAAAAAATATATATATATTATTCAGTAGTTGTACAAAGGAGTTAGAATTCCACAAGCCAGATTATGCTTCTTGGTTGGTGTCACCTCTCTCTTTTCACCAATTTTCCTCCTCCCATCCCTACCCTCAAGGTATGTAGTTCATGCTTTTCATAATGTACATTGACTATAATGACTACATTTACTCATCCTTTCTCCTTTTCTTGCTCTGCCAGAACATATTTCTATTTCCTGGTATTCATTTTGATGAATAGTGCATTTGCTGTTTAGAGGAGTTAAGCTGCCGTGTGTTGTGTCTGTGGTCTTGTCTGTCCACCCCCCCCATGTCTCCCCCTCCCCCCATCCTGAGGGTTGAACTCAAGGCCTGAGTTTTTCTGCTCAAGGCTTTTTTTTGAGGTACTTAGTTGGAGATAAGAATCTCATGGACTTTCTTACGTAGCCCAGGTTGGCTTCAAACTGCAATTTTTCAGATCTCAGTCCTGAGTAGCTAGGATTACTGGCATGAGCCACTGGCACCCAGCAATAAACTTTTTTTTTTTTTTTTGCCAGTCCTGGGGCTTGAACTCAGGGCCTGGGCACTGTCCCTGAGCTTTGCTCAAAGCTAGCCCTCTACCACTTAAGCCACAGTGTCACTTTTGGCTTTTTTTTTTTTTTAATTTATGTGGTAATGAGGGATCAAACCCAGGGCTTCTTGCATGCTAGGCAAGTACTTTACCACTAAGCCAGATTCCCAGCCCTAAACTGCTTTTTATTTATTTATTTATTTTTTTTTTTTTTTGGTCCGGTTGTGGGGCCTGAACTCTGGGCCTGGGCGCTGTCCCTCAGCTCTTCAGCTTAAGATTAGCACTCTACCGCTTGAGCCACAGCACCACTTCCGGCCTTTTTCTTATGTGGTGCTGAGGAATCGAACCCAGGGCCTCATGCATGCAAGGCAAGTGCTCTACCACTGACCCACCTTCCCAGCCCCCTAAAATGCTTTTTAAAAAGGAGAGTGGGAGGCAAGGTTCATTTAGCTTCAAGGGGTAGAGCTCTTACCTAGGCAGCCTGAAATTCTTGAGTTCAAACCCCAAAAGTACCTGGGCACTGTCTTGTAATTTTATGTTTATTTCCTTATATACAATATGATATTCAGGAACTCATACATTAGGCCAGCCCTCAACCACTGACCTATATCCCTAGCCCTAAGTTGCGAGTGTGTTCCCTCCCCTCCTCTCCTCTCCCCTCCCTCCTTCCTCCCTCAGCTCCCTCCCTCCCCCTTCCCCCTACCCCCTACCCCCTTCCCCCCTTTCTTTCTTTCTTTTTCTTTTTCTTTCTTTCTTTCTTTCTTTTTTTTGGATTATGGGGCTTGAACTAAGGGCCTAGGTGCAGTCCCTGAGGTATTTTTTGCTCAAGGTCTGTGGTATACCACTGTGAGCGACAGCACCACTTCCCATTTTTGAGTGGTTAATTCAAGATAAGTGCCTCTAGGAGACTTTTTTTTTGTTGTTGTTGTTGTTGTCCTGGCTGTCTTGGAATTGTGATCTTCAGATTTCAGCCTCCTGAGTAGCTAGGATTACAGGTGTGAGCCACTGGCATCTGGCTCAAGGCCTGTGTTCTACCACTTGAGCCACAGCTCCACTTTTGGCTTTTTGATGGTTAATTGGAGGTAAGAGTCTGATGGACGTTCTTGCCCTGGCTGGCTTTGAACTGTGATCCTCAGTTCTCAGTCTCCTAAATCGCTAGGTGATGGAAGTCAACCACTGGCACCTAGTTTGTACTTTTAGTTTTAGAGTATATTCCTATTTAAAATAAAAAAAAAAAGGTTTAGCTGAGTATGGATGGTATCTCACCCTTGTAATCTCAGCTGTGTGGTGCTGGATGTTGGTGTATCACATATGAATAAGGGACACTTAACTCAAAAGGAACTTGGCAAGGCAAAGTTTACTTCTGCAGAAGGGTTCCCCATCAGCCAAAAATCTGGTGAGCATGCACAGAATAGGCAGGTTGCTTTTTATCCTGAACTTTGCAGTCCCTGCCCCTCTGTTCTGATTGGTTAAGTTCAGGTTCACAATCTGCAAAAGAACATGGCTTAATTAACAGGATGAAACTAAAATTCAGAGAGCTTCTAATAGGATGTCTAAATTAAAATACAACAGGAGAAGGATGCAGAGTATCCCTGTGTGTGTTGGTACCAGAGCCTGAATTCAGGGCTTCAAACTCTGGTCTGGCACTCTACCACTTGAGTCACACCTCTAGCTTGGCTTTATGCTGGCTAATTGGAATTGGAGTCTCCAACACTTTTCTCCCAGATTGGTTTTGAACCTAATCTTCCAAGTCTTAGTCCTGAGTAGCTGGGATTATAGGTGTGAACCATTGGCTCCCTAAATATCTTGATTGCATAGAGAGACTATGTAGAGTCATATGGTGTTCCATAGTGTGTAAATTTACTGCTGTATACTGTAGTGTGTAAAAACACTATGATAGGGCTGGGAAGGTGGCTCAGTGGTAGAGTGCTGGCCTTGTATGCATGAGGCCCTGGGTTTGATTCCTCAGTACCACATAAGCAAAAAATAAAAAGCTGGAAGTGGCTCTGTGGCTCAAGTGGTAGAGCGCTAGCCTTGAGCTGAAGAGCTGAGGGACAGCGTCCAGGCCCAGAGTTCAGTCCTCATGACCGACAAAAACAAACAAAAAAACAAAAACCACTATGATAGTCACACAGCATATTGTCATATCAGAGTACATTTCTTTTTCTTTTTTCTTTTCTTTTCTTTTTTTTTTTTTTTTTTTTTTTTGGGTCCAGTCGTGGGTCTGAACTCCGGGCCTGGGCACTGTCCCTCAGCTCTTCAGCTCAAGGCTAGCGCTCTACCACTTGAGCCACAGCGCCACTTCCGGCTTTTTTTTCTGCTTATTTGGTGCTGAGGATCGAACCCAGGGCCTCAGGCATGCAAGGCAAGTGCTCTACCACTGAGCCACCTTCCCAGCCCACAGAGTACATTTCTTACACTTAATGCCCTCTTGTTAAGTAAGCAGTGTATATCTGTAATAGGAATTTACCTCTCACAGTCCAGGGAAGTCTGTAGAGCTCATGAAGACCACAGTCTCTACTTCTAAGGTGACACCTAGTGCTGCATCCTCTGGAGGAGATGAATTCTGTATCTTCATCTGGGGCGATTAGACTTGGACAGACCCACTCTGTTAACCCTTTCATTTACTTTTTTTTTGGTCTGTTTGTGGGGCCTGAACTCTGGACCTGGGCACTGTCCCTCAGCTCTTCAGCTCAGGCACTTGAGCCACAGCGCCATTTCCGGCTTTTTTCTTTTTGCTTATGTGGTGCTGAGGAATCAAACCCAGGGCCTCATGCTTGCAAGGCAAGCACTGTACCACTGAGCCACTTTCCCAGCCCTATTTATTTTTTTATTTTGACCTTTTTTTTTTTTTTTTTTGGTCGGTGGTAGGGTCTGAACTCTGGGCCTGGGCGCTGTCCCTCAGCTCTTCAGCTCAAGGCTAGCACGCTACTATTTGAGTCATAGCACCACCTCCGGCTTTTTCTGCTTATGTGGTATTGTGGAATCGAACCCAGGACCTCATTCATGCAAGGCAAGCATTCTACCACTGAGCCACTTTCCCAGCCCCATTTTTAACCTTTTTGTTGGTACGGGGTTTTGAAGTAAAAGACCTTGGTGCTTGTTAGGCAGGCATTCTACTATTTCAGCCACAACCCCAGCCCTTAATTTTTTTTTTTTAAATTTGGTTCTTGCCCTGGGGCTTGAACTTAGAGCCTTGGCTCTGTCCATGAGCTTCTTTTGCTCAAGGCTAGCACTCTACAGTTTAAACCACAGCTCTATTTCTGGCTTTTTTTTTTTTTTTGGTGTGTGTGTAATTTTTGAGACAAGCATCTTATAGACATTCCTGCCCTGGCTGGATTTGAACTGTGATCCTCAGATCTCAGTCTTCTAAGTAGCTAGGATTATGGGCATGAGTCGCCAGTGCCCAGCTTTAATTTTTATTCTTTGAGACAGTGTTTTACTATGTAATCCAGGTTGACTTTTAACTTTGGAGTGCTGGGATTACAGAGGTGTGCTAGCACATCTGATTGTTTTAAATCTTACAATTACGTTTAATGTATATGCAAATATGTAGAATACATGTTATTTATTCAAGTGTGTATATATATATATATATATATATATATATATATATAAATGAAAATATGCTCTATTACCCAGGCTAATCTCCAGTTCTTGGACTCAAGTGACACATGCCTCTCATCTTAGGTTGAGATTGAGAGGATAGTGGTTTCTTCCAAGCCATCCCAGGTAATTACGTCCATTGTACTTTGCACCAGTGGAAGAAACTTGGCGTAGTGACACATACTTTTTATTCCAGTTATTACAGCCTAGGTGCATGCTGGGCAGGAAGGAAACTCTATCTCCAAAATAACTACCACACAAAAAGGGATAGCTTGCTAGAGTGACAGCCTAACAAGCAGGAAGCCCCTGAGTTCAAACCCAGCACTAAGTTGTTGACTTTTTAGAAGGCTATTAAATCTTGAGAGCAGAGCCCTATTAGGATTTAAGGATTTACCAAATAAACGAAAGATCTGAACAGGCAGATTAACACAGATGATATACAATGAGCACGTGGAAAGATGTACAACATCATATATTTGCATAGTATGGAACTGTAAAATGAAAATGAGACATCACTATACAGCTGTAACAGTGACTAACATAGAAAGCACTGGCCATACCAAAAGTTGTTAATGTTTCTGTTGTCAAACAACAGGAACTGTCATTCATTGCTGGTGGAATGTGATATGATACAGCCATTTTGAAAGACAATTTGACAGTTTCTTACAAGACTTAAGAATACTCTGGCATTATTGTTGGAATAGCAGTTTTGCTTGTTGCTTCTACTTAAAAGTCTGCACATGTATGTCTTATTCAAAGCATACTTGCCAAACTGAAACAAACAATGTGCTTCAGTAGGTAAATAAACTGTGGCACATTCATATGATGGCAAAAGACCCTTAAAAGGAAGTGAGATGTCATTTAAAGACCCGGAGAAACTTTTTTTTTTTTTAAGTGTTTTTTTTTTCCCTTTGGTACTAGTCCTGGGTCTTAAACTCAGAACCTGGGCACCATCCCGGAGCATTTTTACTCAAAGCTAGTGCTCTGCTGCTTGAGCCCTAGCTCTACTTCTGGCCTTTTGGTGGTTAATTGGAGATAAGAGTCTCATGGACTTTCCTGCCTGGGCTGGCTTTGAACCATGATTCTCAGATCTCAGCTTCCTGAGTAGGTAGAATTACAGATGTGAGCCACTGGCACCTGACCCTTTTCTACAACTGTTTTTATAGATAATAAGGAACATGATAAAAATGCTATAAACAAAGCCTATTATATAACTTGTACAAAGGAGCATGCATCTGGCAATTTTAATGTATCACTTAATGTTTCAGTAACTTTATAGCTAAGTATACAGTTGGAAATTGCTATGAAGTCGTACAGGTAAAACTGTGTCTTAAATGCTATGCAGGAGGAAAACCAACTACATTTGAAGGTTAATAAAAATTGAGCTTTTAGTTGGTCTCTAGTGACTTATCCCTGTAATCCTAGCTACTCAGGAGGCTTAAATGTGAGGATGTTGGTTCCAAGCCAGCCCAGGCAGGAAAGTCCATGAGACTATTATCTCCAATTAAGCACCAGAAAACTGAAAGTGGCATTGTGGCTTGAAGTGGTAGAGCACCAGCCTTGAGCAAAAGAGCTCAGGGTCAGTACCTAGGCTCTGAGTTAAAGCCCCTTGACAGATAAAAAAGGAAAAAAAAAAAAAGAACTTTATCATGACAAATTCAGTCATCAGTTTATGATGGTTTTATGTTTATCTGTCTATCTATAGTCATATAGATAGTTTATATACACGATAACACACACATATGATCTTTCCATGTAGCATATGCTGGTGTGATCTTCCCAAGTACTAGGATAACAGGCCTGCCTTCCAGCTCTAGGCTTATAACAATCTTTTTTTTATTGCGAGTCCTGGGGCTTGAACTCAAGGCCTGGGCACTGTCCCTGAGCTTCTTTTGCTCAAGGCTCTACCACTTGAGCCAGAGAGTAACTTCTGGCTTTTTCTGTTTATGTGGCACTGAGGAATCAAACCCAGGTCTTCATGTATGCTAAGCAAGTACTCTACCACTAAGCCATATTCCCAGCCCCATAATAACAATTTTAAAATGCTCTTTTTGGGGAAAGTTTTAGGAAAGATTTATTATATAATAGTTAAAGTAGGGAGAGAGAGAGGAGAGAAATAGTTCCTGCTCCCTTCCCTGTACATGACGTGTGAATTAAAGACTCAAAATGATTTATTGACTATTTTACATGTGTTGTCTCAGCAGGCCCTTGCTTGCATACTTGTTAGGCAAGCACACTATCAAATGAGCCCTACTCTCCCTTTTTAGCCTTGTGAATGGTAAGCAGATTTCATACCACTGATCTAGACTTTCAGTTTACATTAGTTATTTTTTATTAGCATGTATTATTTGTATAATGAGCTTTTCATTGTGTATTTCCATACATGCATCCAATGAATCCTAGTCAAACTTACCCCTCAATCACTTTTCCTTGACCTGTGTTTCCTCACTCATGGTGTGGGCCTTGAACTTGAACCTCATGTTCTCACTCTGATTTTTGTTGTTGTTGTTGTTGTTGTTCATTGATGGCTTTCCTTCACTTGAGCCATACCTCCAGTCCAGCATTTTTGCTGGTTAATTGGAGATATAATGTCTTGGACATTAATGCCTGCTGGTGAACTTTTGATCTCGTGTCTGAACCGTTTGAGTAGAGTAACTAGAATTTCAAGCATGAAGTGCACCTTACACAGCTTAATACTATAAGTAAAATTTTATTTATTTTCTCTTGGCCATGGGGCTTGAACTCAGTGCCTGGCTGCTGGTCCTGAGCTCCTTTTCTGGTGTTCTACCACTTGGAGCCACTGCTGGTTCCAGTTTTCTGGTGGTTAATTGGAAAGAAGCATCTCATGGACTTTCCTGCCTGGGCTGAGTTTGAATTGTGATTCTCGGATCTTAGCCTCCTAAATAGATACATTACAAACATGAGCCACCACTGCCTGACTTGTGAGCTTTTATTGATAATTCTAGATTCATGTGCATTTGTAAAAAATGATACAGAAATTCTGAATATCCAGTTTCTCCCAATGGTAACACACTTGCTAGACTGTTACAACTTAGGGCTAGGGATATAGGTCAGTGGTTGAGGGCTGGCCTAATGTATGAGTTCCTGAATATCAGGAAACAAACATAAAATTACAAGAAAAGTGTTGAGAGTATAATGATCAAAAGATGAGATTTGCTTTCATTTTACTTGTATTCATTTTGTGTGTGTGTGTATGTATATATATATATGTGTGTGTGTGTGTGTGTGTATAGTGTGCTACAGTTTTATTATATGTATTATGTATTATGATATTATTGTTATATGCTTTTTTATCTACTACCACAGTCAGGCAGCAGTTCATTTCTGCAAGAGATCCCCATTTTATAACTACATATACCTACAACCGCCTCTCCCAACACTAGTCTTTTCCATGCCTATCATTTTTTTTTGTTGTTGGTCATGGGGCTTGAACTCTGGGCCTGGACACTGTCCCTCAGCTCTTCAGCTCAAGGTGAGTGCTCTAACACTTGAGCCACAGCACCACTTCCTCATTTTTTTTTTTTTTCTGGTCGTGGGCCTGAATGCTGCCCCTCAGCTCTTCAGCTCAAGGCTAGCCCTCTACCACTTGAGCCACAATGCCACTTCCAGCCTTTTCTGCTTATGTGGTGCTGAGGACTCGAACCCAGGGCCTCATGCATGCAAGGCAAGCACTCTACCACAGAGCCACCTTCCAAGCCCCTCCATGCCTGTCATTTTGTTAAGTCAAAATGCTTACAAGAGGCTCATCTATCTACTACGCTAGTCAAGATACAGAATCATGAGAACATGTAAAGACTGCCTATTTTAGCCTTTCTTGTTTATCCCTTTTGGTTTCTGTAAATTGTGATGATTTGTCTGGGAGTCATTTTTATTAATGTTAGGACAATAAAGAGAAAGACTGTTTGCTACTGATCCAGTCTTCTAGCCATGTAGATCCTTTCAAAATTTAGTGACAGATTTTATATTGGATCTCTGAGGGAAAATTCCTTTTTTTTTTTTTTTTTTTGGGTCCGGTTGTGGGGCCTGAACTCTGGTCTTGGGCGCTGTCCCTCAGCTCTTCAGCTCAAGGCTAGCACTCTACCACTTGAGCCACAGCGCCACTTCCGGCTTTTTTCTTTTTGCTTATATGTTGCTGAGGAATCTAACCCAGGGCCTCATGCTTGCAAGGCAAGCGCTCTACTACTGAGCTACCTTCCCAGCCCCTCTGAGGGAAAATTCTTTAAAACATTTTTTTATTTTTTGATCCAAGTCTGAGGCTCAGAGGCTGGGAAGGCAGCGCAGTGGTATAGTGCTTGCCTTGCATGCTTGAGGCCCTGGGTTCTATTCCTCAGCACCTCATAAGCAGAAAAAACTGGAAGTGGCGCTGTGGCTCAAGTGGTAGAGCACTAGTCTTGAGCTGAAGAGCTGAGGGACAGAGCCTAGGCCCAGAGTTCAGGCCCCACAACCGACAAAAAAAAATTAAAAAGCTGGAGCTACGTGCTGGTGGCTCATACCTGAAATCCTCCTAGCTATTCAGGAGTCTGAGATCTGAGGATCATGGTTCAAAGCCAGCCCAGGCAAGAAAGTCCATGAGACTCTGATCTCCAGTAAACCACTAGAAAACTGGAAGTGGTACTGTGGCTCAAGCTGTAGAGTGCTTGCCTTGAGCTGAAGAGCTCAGGGGCAGTGCCCTGGCCCAAAGTTCAAGCCCCACAGCTGACAAAAAACATACCAAAAAACCAGTAGCTGTATATGGAAAGTATAAATAGGATTGCTGTTTAAGGCCAGCTCGGACTAAAGTGAGACCCTTTGAACAGTAACTAGAGTAGCGACTTGAGGTGTGGCTCAATCATAGAGTGCCTGCCTAGCATACATGAAGTCCTGAATTTAAACCTAGTACTGTTCCTGCTTCCCGCCAGAAAGAAGTTCTTTCTAATGTACACTTTAGGTTTTTTTTGGGTCAGCTGTGGGGCCTGAACTCTGGGCTTGGGCGCTGTCCCTCAGCTCTTCAGTTCAAGGTTAGTGCTCTACCACTTGAGCCACAGCGCCCCAGGGTCTCATGCATGCAAGACAAGCATTCTACCACTGAATCACCTTCCCAGCCCTGGGTCTTAACATATTTGGCCCAAGCAGGTCTTACACCATGATCCTTCATGGCCTCTCATATAGCTGGGATCACAGGCACCTACCAATACTGGTTGCTTAGCTTATGCACATGGAGACTAGACAACATTTGTGTTCCAGCTGGCCTCAAACCAAGATTTTTCTGGTGTCTTCCTCCTGTGTTGTTGGTATTACAAGAGTGAACCATCTTGTCTGGCTTGGGTTTTGATGACAGTACCTCAGATCTATAAACTTCTGAATCTTAGTTTGAAGCCATTTCACTTAGTTGTATGAAGAGTTTAGTGAATTGAATTTGGTTTAATTTGTGGAATTAGTTGAGCTTTAGGTAGGCCACTTTCTATAAGAAAGACACCCTTGTGTTCTAGTTGAAGATACAGTACGGTAAAATATTTCTGTATTATAATGTGAGATATCTGGTTGAGGAATAGATTATTTTGGATTATTATTATTATTTGTGTTATTATTATTTGAACTCAGGGCCTCTCATTTTTTGCATAGCTTTTTGGCCTAAAACTTGTGCTCTACAATTGAGTCACAACTGCACTTCAGGCTTTTTTTTATGGAAAATTGGAGATAAGTAAGAGTCAAAAAAGTCAGAAGACTGTTTTGCCTCGGCTGGCTATAAATAGCAGTCCTGAGACTTGAGTCTCACAAGTTGCTAGATTACAGGCATGAGCCACTAGTGCCCAACTTTTGGATTGTGTTGGGTGGGAAAAAGTTATGCTGGCCATTATACTTTCAGTGAATGAGAAAGAGCTGTTCTTTGTTTCCTTCAAATGTTTTTTTCCAATCATTTTAAGCTCCTGCTCTTCAGGAGAGAGAGAGAGAGAGAGAGAGAGAGAGAGAGAGAGAGAGAGAGAGAGAGAGAGAGAGAGAGAGAGAGAGAGAGAGAGAGAGAGAGGGAGGGAGGGAGGGAGGGAGGGAGGGAGGGAGGGAGGGAGGGAGGGAGGGAGGGAGGGAGGGAGGGGGTGTAGTGAGGGGTTGTACTTGTCTTTGTGCTCTCAACCCATTTACTACTGGATTCATACCTGTAGTCTAGCATTTCTGCCCATGCTGGCTTTGAACTTTGACCTCTAATTTTCACCTTCTCAAGTAGCTAGGATTACAAGTGTGAGCTACTAGTCAGCACTCAGATGATTAGTTCTAGACATAAATGCATTTCTCATTCTAGATCCCTTTGTCACAGGGTTTTCAACTATTTGGTAAGTCTTAAGTGTGTGGCTACTAATATCTGCTTAGTTATTTTGGTGTTGCTTACTTGTAATACCGTTACAAAATCTGTGTCTGATTTCCAATTCGGTTATTTATTGTTGCACTAATTTAAAGATTTTTTTTTGTTTTTATATATAATTACTATAGTTGTAGGTATAGTTTTTGTGAATAAGTTACTTTGTAGAACAATTGTAAAATGTGAAATTTGTCGTAACTTTTTTCTTCAAGATAAGCATTTATATTTTTCCCTATCTGCTTTTTCTTCAACTATAGTTGTGGTTGCATCACATGACTAAGATTATAAATGAAGATACTATGTGAGCAGTTGGGACAAGAAACAGAATTACAGTAAGCTCATCTTACTTGTAGATTTCCTACATGCTTTTTCTTTGGTGGGTGTGTGGGTGTGTGGGTGTGTGCACAAGCACAAGCACACAGGCACTGGGACTTTTACTTGGCCTGGGTTCTGTCTTTTTTAGCTTTTGCACTCAAGGTTAGTGTTCTACCATTTGAGCCACAGCTCCCCTTCCAGTTTTTGTTGGTTAAGTTATAGATAAGAGACTTCCTTGGACTTCTTGGCTTGGTCTGACTTTGAGCCATGACCCTCGCAGTAGCTGGGATTACAGTCATGCACCACTGATGCTGGGCTACATGCAGTTCTGACCAAGCACAGTCAAAACAATTTTTAAAAATCAAGACTTTAAAACAAATAAAAAAACTTTTGCACCTGTATTATGCAGTTCTGTTAGTGTGGAGAAGCTCTTAGTCCTGTTATTTTCAATTGTGTTTAAATAGTTGTATGACTGGTGAGTTTTTCTCTTCCTTTAATTTCTTGAAACTGTATCTTACAAAAACACAATAGAAGTAAGTACACTTAATTCATATGACAAAGTAGATGTGACAGAGTTGACTGGCTTGTCTTACTTTGGTAAATAATTGAAAACTTGAATGTTTAGTATGTACTTACAGAGTTTTATGTATTTGGGAGTCTTTCTGTTTGCAAAAATGTAGAGATGGGGACCAGACACCATGGAATCTGAAAACTAAATGCTGTGTCTAATTTTATATTAGAGCAATGTACTATACCTGATGTAGTATATAATAGATGGTAAGCAGTTGATAAAAAATTGTGCTCATGGGTTAGAACATTGACGATTGGTGTGTACAAGACAGTCAAGATGAATTCATTTGTTTGGATTTATTTGTTTCCTTTTTTTTTTTTTTGGGTCCAGTCGTGGGGCCTGAACTCTGGGCCTGGGCACTGTCCCTCAGCTCTTCAGCTCAAGGCTAGCACTCTACCACTTGAGCCACAGTGCCACTTCCGGCTTTTTTCTTTTTGCTTATATGGTGCTGAGGAATCGAACCCAGGACCTCAGGCATGCAAGGCAAGCGCTCTACCACTGAGCCACCTTCCCAGCCCCTGGATTTAATTGTTTCCTGTTTATTAGTTACATTAGTTCTACAAGGAGGGTATTATTATGGCATTTCTACATATGTTTACAATGGATTTGGATCCATCCTATCCTCTTTTTGTCCTTTATCACACTCCCTCCCCTCCTTATGACAATGTCAGCAGGTTTATTTTTGTTTTTATTTATTGTTTTGTCTTTCTAATCCTGTGGCTTGAACTCAGGGCCTGGGCACTGTCCCTGAACTTCCTTTGCTCAAGTGGTAGGCTAGCATTCTTACCACTTGAGCCACAGTGCCACTTTGGCTTTTTCTGTTTATGTGGTACTGAGGAATTGAGCCCAGGGCTTCTGCCTGCCAGGCAACTTATCTACCACTAAGCCACTTTCCTAGCCCCAATTTCAGCAGGTTAAATTGCTTTGTTTTCTTTCCTCCCTTCCTCCCTTCTTCCCTTCTTCCCTTCTTCCCTTCTTCCCTCCCTCCCTCCCTCCCTCCCTCCCTCCCTCCCTCCCTCCCTCCCTCCCTCCCTCCCTCCCTCCCTCCCTCCCTCCTTCCCTCCTTCTCTCCTTCCCTGTCTCGCTCCCTTCTTTCCTCCCTTCCTCCCTCCCCCTCCTCTCCCCTCCCTGCCCCTCTCCTTTCTCCTTGAACTCAGGGCCTGAGTCTTGTTCCAGAGCTTTTTTTTTGCTCAGTCATGGGGCTTGAACTTTGAGCCTGGGTGCTGTCCCTCAGCTCTTCAGCTCAAGGCTAGCTCTCTACCACTTGAGCCACAGCACACCACTTCCAGATTTCTAGTGGTTTATTGGAGAAAAGAGTCTCACAGACTTTCCTGCCCGGGCTGGCTTTGAACCGTGA
This sequence comes from Dipodomys merriami, assembly GCF_024711535.1. Lineage (NCBI taxonomy): Eukaryota > Metazoa > Chordata > Mammalia > Rodentia > Heteromyidae > Dipodomys > Dipodomys merriami. The sequence continues at coordinate 7,993,693 of NW_027205381.1, forward strand.
TCCTCAGATCTCAGCCTCCTGAGTAGCTAGGATTACAGGCGTGAGCCACCGGTGCCCGACTAGAGCTTTTTTTTTTTTTTTTTTTTTTTTTGCCAATGGCTAGGGCTCTTATCACTTGTGTCATTGCACCACCTTTTTGGTAGATTGGAGATAAGAGTCTTCCTAGAGTTTCCTGCCCAGGTTAGTTTTGAATCACAACACTCAGATCTCGGCCTCCTGAGTAGCTAGGATTAGAGGCCTCAGCAAAAGTCCTTTGGTCATATTTATCCTTATTCACTGTCTTCAGTAGCTTTACCCCTTCCTGCTGGTCCCCACTCCCATCCAAGACTTTTAGTTTCCTGTTACTTATTTTTTTTAGTATGTAGTAATTGCACCAGTGAAATCAGGGCATGCATATATTATGTATTTTATTATGTTTTATTCAGAGCAACCCTCTCTATTTTTTCCCCCATAAACAGTTTTCATTGAACTTCCATGTCTTTTTTTTTTCTTTTTTGTTGGTTGTGGGGGCTGAACTTTGGGCCTAGGTGGTGTCCCTCAGTCCTTCAGCTCAAGGCTAGCACCCTACTGCTTGAGCCACAGTGCTGTGTCTGGATTTTTTCTGCTTATGTGGTGCTGAGGAATTGAACCCAGGGCCTCATGCACATGAGGCAAGCACTCTACCACTGAGCCAACTTCCCAGCCCTCTTTATGCCTTTTCAAACACAGTTGCATTATAATTTGAAGTTATTTGTCTGCCATTTTTCTTTTCCCCTCTCCTTCCCATCATCTTCCTACATAGTGCTATAGTTTAGATCATATTTTTACATATGTATATATGTGTGTTTATATATGTATGTGTGTTTGTATGTAAGTTTATATACATTTTATACATTAATATGTTTGTCCTTTAGATCTAGTTTCCATATATTAGTAAAAAAATACAAGGTTAAAAATTTTCTTTCAGTACAGGGTTTGAATTTGGGCCTTACACTTGTTAAGCAGGAGGACTATACATACTTATCAGACCTTTTGTTGGTTAATTTTGAGATAGGGTCTTGCTTCATGCACAGTCCGCTCTATACCGTGATTTTTCTGTTTGTGCTTTCTACATTGTTGGATGACAGATGTTTGCCACTATATCCAGCCATTGGTCTAGATGTGTCTTATAAACTCACCAGGTACAGGTGGCTCACCTCTGCAATTCTAGCTACTCAAGAGGCCTGAGGTCTGAGGATCACAGTTTAAAGCCAGCCTGTACAGGAAAGTCTGTGAGACTCTTTATCTCTAATTAACCACCAGTAAACTGGAAGTGGCTCTGTGGCTCAAAGTGGTAGAGCACTAGCCTTGAGCAAAAGAGCTCAGGGACAGTGCCCAGACCCTGAGTTCAGGCTCCATGACCAATCCCCCCAAAAGTCCTATGAACTCTTTTTTAAAGTATGTGCGTGTATGCTTGCCCAGGCTGGCATTTATGAACCCTTGATGTCAGCTTCAAAAGAAGATCCTCAGATCTCAACTTCCTGAATAGCTAGGATTATAGATATGATGCTGGTGCCTGGCTTAAAGATGCTTTTTAAGAGTAAGACTGTGATGGTGCATATCTGTGATCCTAGCACTCAGGAGGCTAAGGCAAAGGATCAGTATCACAATGCAGCACAGGCCATACAATCCTGTGATACATAGTATGAGGCCTGGTAAAAACAATTCCAAAAAAAAAAAAACAAAAACCAAAACAACGTTCTTCAAGAGTGAATCCTGACTTAGAAAACTTGGTGTAAATCTGAATTGAAGCTGTGCCCCTTCATCTTCCCCCCAGTCTTGGTGCTTGAACTCTGGGCCTGGGCGCTGTCCCTCAACTCTTCAGCTCTAGGTGAGCACTCTACCACTTGAGCCACAGCATTCACTTCCGATTTTCCGGTGGTTAGTTGGCGATAAGAGTCTCAGGGACATTCCTGCCTGGGTTGGCTTTGAACCACAATTCTCAGATCCCAACCTCCTGAGTAGCTATGATTACAGGGGCGCCTGGCTGCTAGGTGCTTTTTGTACTACTTAATTCATACATAGCCTTGAGAGGTGCAGTGTTTCTTATTTCATTACAAATCAGCAGGCTAGTGATGTAGCTCAGGGATTTCTCCAGTACTGAAAGACTGTTAAGTGCATGTTTTATTGCACTGTGCATTTATTTTCCCTTTACTCTGTTTCTTTGTTCTTTTTGTTATTACTATTGTTCCAGGAGGAGCCAGAATCAAAATGAGGCAGAGGTGGGAGGAAATAGGGATGAAAGAGATGGGGGGGGGGCAGGAAGAAAACGAACAGATTTCCTGTGTGTGTGCGCGCGCGCGCGTGTGTGTGTGTGTGTGTGTGTGTGTGTGCGCGCGTGTGCGTGTGCTCAAGCACATGCGCTAGGGATCAAAACCAGAGCTTTGCATGTGGAAGCAAGCACTATCCCACTGAGTTAGAAATCTTAACTTCTTTTCATTTAGTGTTCTTTTTTTTTTTTTTTTTTTTTTTGTTATTGTTGTTGGTTGTGGGGTTTGAACTCTGGGCTTGGGCTCTGTCCCTTAGCTCTTCAGCTGAAGCACTCTACCACATGAGCCACAGCACCACTTCTGGCTTTTTCTGCTTATGTGGTGCTGAGGAATTGAACCAGGGCCTCATGCATGCTAGGCAAGCACTCTACTACTGAGCCACCTTCCCAGCCCTTATTTTAGTGTTTTAAGAGTGAAAGAAAGTAAATATAAGAAGACAGAAAAATACAGGGAACTATAAACTGCTTTTGAAGTAACAATAATTGTCAAAATTTCTTTAATTTCTTGTCTTTCCATGTGCAGTACTAGGGATTGAACTCAGAGCCTGGCCATTGTCCTTTAGATTTTCTTCTTAAGGCTAGTGCTCTACCACTTGAGCCACAGCTCCTCTTTCTATGTTTTTGGCAGTCTAATGGACTTTTTTGCCCCAACTGGCATTTAGCTTCCAACCTTGATCCTCAGCCTCCTCCTCCTCTTTTTTGGGGGGGGGTTGGTCAGTCGAGGGGCTTGAACTCTGGCACTGTCCCTGAGCTCTTCAGCTCAAGGCTAGCATTCTACCACTTGAGTCACAATGCCACTTCTGGTTTTCTGGTGGTTAATTGGAGATAAAACTCTCAACGTACTTTCCTGCCTGGACTGGACTTGAACCTCTATCCTCAGATCTCAGCTTCCTGAGTAGTTAGGATTATAGGCATGAGCCAGGCGCTTGGCTTGATCCTCAGCCTTCTGAGGATTACAGGTGTGAGCTCCAAGCTCCCTGCACTTCAAATTTCTATCCTGTGCCTTTTTAATGGGCTTAAGAAAAAAAAATACTTGCCTGCTTCTGATGGCTCTCACCTGTAATCCTAGCTACTTAGGAAGCTAATTGTTGGGATCACAGCTCAGACAGAGCAGTGTTTGCAACACCCGCTTCTCAATGAAAAGCTGGACACTGCACACCATGAACACTGTGCAGACTTGTTATCTTAGCCAATTGGAAGCGTAACATATGTTGATTTCGCGCATCAGCTTATCTCAAAAATTGTGGGCAAAATGAGGGCTAGAGGTATGGCAGTAGTCAGAGTGCCTGTTTTGCAAGCTCTATGAACTAAATTCAAGACAACCCCACTACTGCCAAAGAAATAACTAAAAATTTTTCTCTTATACATTTAATTTTTTTCCTTTTTAAAAAATTTTTTTTATTGTAAAGATACTATACAGAGGGTTACAGTTACATGAGCAAGGTAATGAGTACACTTCCTATTAAGCATTGTTACCCCCTCCATTGTTTTCCCCCTACCATCCCTTCTCTCCCTACCTTCCCCGAGGTTCTTTTTTTTAAATTGTTACACATTTAATTTAAAAATGATTTTATCCTCTGTAAGATAATAAAAAACATTAAAATTACTTTAAAATCAGGTATATTTGGCCATATGTATAACTACTGGTTGAACTCATATATGAGTCTCTGAGTTCAGTCCCTCTGAAAAAGAAAAAAAAAACTAAACAAAAGCATATTAATAATATTAGCAAATAAATTTAAATGTAGAACACTGAAGATGATAAACTTTAAGATCTTGATGAGTGTGTATGTGTGCGTGAACATGTGTGCCAGTATTAGGGCTTGAACTCAGAGCCTCTTGATCATGCTTGGCTTCTACCACTTTAGCCATACCTCCAGTTTGGCTTGTTTTGGTTAATTGGATATTAAAATCTGTAGGATTTGTTTGTCTGTGCTGGCTTTGAAGCTTGATCCTCAAAATATTAGCCTCCTGGGCTAGGAATGTGGCTTAGTGGTAGAGTGCTTGCCTAGCCTGCCTGAAGCTCTGGGTTTGGAAGATTCCTCAGTACCACATAAACAGAAAAGGCTGGAAGTGGCACTGTGGCCCAAGTGGTAGAGTGCTAGCTTTGAGCACAGAAAGGCTCAAGGACAGTGCCCAGGCCCTGAGTTCAAGCCCCAGGAATGGCAAAAAAAAAAAAAAAAAAAGATAACAGCCTCCTGAGTAGCTAAGATTACATGTATATAAGCCACTGACATACAGCTTCTTCTTTTTTTTTCTGTGCATGTTAGCATAATGTGCCTTTATATGTGTAAATACACATAGAAATAAATTTCTCAGTAATTTCATATGCTTTTTGAATTCATTATGGAACAAAATAATTGTTTATTTCTTTCTATACTACTAGGAAATTTGTTTTGGTACTTAGCTCAGATTGGTCTTGAATTTGTGATCTTCCTTTCTTTACCTCCTAGGTGCTGGAATTAGATGTTTGGTACCATTTCTGGCCTACTAGGAAAATTGAAAGCATAAAATCAGATTTTAAAATTTTGTATAAAGCTCAGCAATTTTATATAAAATTCATTCCTTAATTTGATGGCTGAAGGCATGACTCAAATGGTAGAGTGCCTAAAATAGGCAAATTGACAGACAAAAAGCAAAACCTTAACTTAAAAATAACCAGTGGTTAGGAGCTGGTGGCTCATGCCTGTAATCCTAGCTATTCAGGAGGTTGAGATCTTAGGATCGTGGTTCAAAGCCAGCCCAGGCAGGAAAGTCCAAGAGACTTCTTACCTACAGTTAACCACCAGAAAACTGGAAGTGGTGATGTGGATCAAGTGGTAGAGTGCTAGCCTTGAGCTGAAGACCTGAGGGACAGCGCCCAAGCCCAGAGTTCAAGACCACAACTGACAAAACAACTACTACAAATAAAACCCATCAATAGGCTCAAGTGGTAGAGCATCTGCTTAGGAAGCATGAGCCCTTGAGTTCACAATCCAATACTGCCAGAAAATAGTTTAAATAGCAAGCATTTAAAAGAAAGTTTCAAAGCTGGGCGCTGGTGGCTCACGCCTGTAATCCTAGCTACTCAAGGAGGCTGAGATCTGAGGATCACAGTTCAAAGCCAGCCTGGGCAGGAGAGACCGTGAGACTCTGATCTCCAACAAAACCACCAGAAAACCGGAAGTGGTGCTGTAGCTCAAGTGGTAGAGTGCTCGCCTTGAGCTGAAGAGCTGAGGGACAGTGCCCAGGCCCAGAGTTCAAGCCCCAGGGCCAACAAAAAAAAAAAAAAAAAGAAAGTTTCATTAAAAATGTTAATAATAGTCGGGCGCTGGTGGCTCACGCCTGTAATCCTAGCTACTCAGGAGGCTGAGATCTGAGGATCGTGGTTCAAAGCCAGCCCGGGCAGGAGAGACCGTGAGACTCCTATCTCCAATAAACCACCAGAAAACCGGAAGTGGCTCTGTAGCTCAAGTGGTAGAGCGCTTGCCTTGAGCTGAAGAGCTGAGGGACAGCGCCCAGACCCAGAGTTCAAGCCCCACAGCCGACCAAAAAAAATAAAAAAAAAGTTAATAATAGTTTATATTTGCTTATTACACACACTCTCCATCTCAAACTGTTGTAGAATTATGCTGTTTTATAAGAAATGCCTTCTAATAATACTTAGGCTCTGAATTAGCATTTTTTCAAATTTTTTTCTTGTTTTGGTGCTGGGGATCAGATCTGGTGCCTCATGTATTCTAGGCAAGCTCTATAACACTGATTCTACAACCCCAGCCTTTGTAGTTGATTTTGTGTCATGACCGGAAGATATAAACACTGCATATACATAAAATGATCATTGAAAATTTTGTAGTGCTGAGATTTGTGATGAAAATACTTTTTTCCTCCCTAGTGCTCTAGAAGGAAGACATCACGATGGCTACAGAAATTGGCTCTCCTCCACGTTTTTTCCATATGCCAAGGTTCCAGCACCAAGCACCTCGACAACTGTTTTATAAGCGACCTGATTTTGCACAGCAGCAAGCAATGCAGCAGCTTACCTTCGATGGGAAACGAATGAGAAAAGCTGTAAACCGAAAAACTATAGACTATAATCCGTCTGTAATTAAGTATCTGGAGGTAAGTTTAATTAACGTATTTCAGATGATCAAAGGTTGTTTTCTTTTTTCTCTTAACTATGCTGGAGACTAACTCAGAACCTTACACATGGTAATAAGAAAGTATTCTACTTGTGCCACTGCTTGAGCTATATCTGCCTCCCCTTGGACCCCTAGTCTTGGGGCTTGAACTATGGATTTGGGCACTGTCCTTGAGCTTTTGCTCAAGGTGAACACTCCACTGCTTGAGCCACAGTTCCACTTCTGGCTTTTTTGAGTAGTTTACTGGAGATAAGAGTCTCACCAACTTTCCTGCCTGGGCTGGTTTTGAACTGCTATCCTCAGATCTCAGCCTTCTCAGTAGCTAGGATTACAGGTGTGAGCCCCTTGTACCTGGCTTTGTATTTTGTTTTTGAGGTAGGATCTCACCAACTTTGTCCTGACTGGGCTTGGAATTTGAGGTCTCTTATAATGCTTTCTGAGTATAGGTGTCTGCCTTTATATCAGGTTTGATAGTTTCCTAACTGAAGGGGTATTAAGTATATATGTTGCTTGAATTAGTGGAATTAAGTGAATTTCAGATGAGGCTATTTAAGGAAGTGTACTATTTAAGGAAGTACATATGTAATTTTCTGAAAAATTGGTATTGCAGATACTCTGTCACTTGAGCTACACCTCCAATCCATTGCTGATTATTTTAAAGATAGAAGTAGCTGGGTGCCGGTGGCTCATGCCTGCAATCTTAGCTACTCAGGAGGCTGAAATCTGAGGATAACAGTTCAAAGCCAGTCCAGGCAGGAAAGTCTGTGAGACTCTTATCTCTAATAAACCACTAGAAAACCCAAAGTCTCACTTTCTCTGGGATGCATGGTTTGCAGCCCCCCAATTTGGTATTATTTTCTGGACAAACTTGTGCCACAGTCATGTGTCTAGCTTTCCTCCATTGAGAATGGAGTCTTATGGACTTTTCTGCCTGGGCTAGAGTAGAGCCATGATCCTCCCAAGATGACATGCATACTGCATCCAGCTATGAATTGAAAAGGGGTTATCATGCACTTTCTATCTGGATTGGCCTTGACCCATGTTCCTCCCATTCTCAGTCTCATCTAGGAGCCAGTGAGCACAGCTGAGACTTACTGTTTTTGAGATTAAAGTCTTGTTATGTTGTTCAGTCTGTGCTTAACTCATGAACTTACTTTTACCTCACCTTCCTGAGTAGCTGTTAATGGAGGCAGCCCTTATTTTGCCTGTGTGAAAAACGATGAAAATCAGACTCCAGTTTAGAAAAATTGGTTGTAAAGGTTCACAGTAAATCAGAGAGGGTATTTTAATCCCTAGTCCAAGTATAAAGGTCTTTTTAAGCTCACAGTGTATAAGAAATCATAAAAGACTACCAACATAGCAATATTTCTGTGAGATAGTGGTGCTGGGAACATTGATTCTCCCATTTCCAAACTCCTAGTGGTAGGAAGTTCTACAGTCTGGGAAAAATTCTGTTTACTTGAGGACTGAACAACTCCTACAGTCCTATAGGATGGAAGCAGCTCAAGATGGTAAGTAATGATAAGGTACAGGGCTCTGCCCCAGATATCCTCAGTGCTGTTTCTCCCCTTGTGAGTGCTTCACTAAGGTTACTGTTACAACCATTGGATTTGTCTGTTTTTATTACCCTAGATCCCCTTTAGTTCAGGACCTATTTGCACGTAGGCCTGATTAGAGTCTTGTTACACATGGCAGTCAGAAGTAAGAACAAATGAGACTTTCCTAGAAATTTTAGTTGTAAAACTAGAATAAAAAGCTAGGATATGAGAGGAATCAAGAAAGCCAAACAGGGCTGGGAATATGGCTTAGTGGTAGAGTGCTTACCTAGCATTCACAAAGCCCTGGGTTTGATTCTTCATTACTACATAAATAGAAAAAGCCAGAAGTGGTGCTGTGGCTCAAGTGGTAGAGTGCTAGCCTTGTGCAAAATAATCTCAGGGACAGTGCCCAGGCCCTGAATTCAAGAAAAAAAAAGCAACCAAATAAGCAGGATACACTGATGACTCAGGCCTGTAATCCTAGCTACTCATGAGGCTGATATCTGAGGATCACGGTTCAAAGCCAGCCTGGGCAGGAAAGTCTCTGAGACCCTTATTCCAATTAACCAGAAAACCAGAAGTGGCATTGTGGCTCAGAGTGGCAAAAGAGCTCAAAGGTAGCACCCAAGCTCTGAGTTCAAGCCCATGATTGACATCGCCACCCCCCAAAGAAGAAATGTTTTGTACAAAAGGTTTTGAAGGAATTCAGGATGCCTGTGTACCCTCTGCCTTTTGACTTTTATTAATGTATAGTTGGTGAGTATTTTGTATGAGTAGAGTAGAGGCTAAAAATGAAGAAGGAAATTGTAAGCAATGTTAGTAAGAAAAATAGAAGTTGTTTTTAAGAACTGGAATTAGTAGTTTTAGAAAACAGTGTTTTGAATTTCATTTTTCTCCTTACTTCGATATACTTTACATTTCATTAATAATTTAATTTCACATTGAGTATAATAGATTGTACACTCATTAATTAATTGATTTATTTTTAACAGAACAGAATATGGCAAAGAGACCAGAGAGATATGCGGGCTATTCAGCCTGATGCAGGTTATTACAATGATGTAAGTACAAGTTATATCATACTAGTTTAATGCCTTTTGGTTTGACAATCCTAGAAATATGTGAATGCAAGTTCAAAATGGTCTTTTCTATTTGCATTTTAATAACTATTTCCAAAAGGATACTGTAATACAACTCTGAACTGTGCATTAATTTTGTCTTAGACATTCCTTTTGATCTAATGCTAGTTAAACTTTTGGATTGAACTTCTGTCCAGAAATAGATGGAACTACATAAGACTTTTAATAGGAAAGTTAACTTTAAACATGGCTTATTGTGAATATTTTTCATTGTATTGACTTAAGAACTAATTAATGAATTCTGATAAAGTCTAGTACTTGATTTTTCTTACATAATACATTTTTTGTACATTATGTTTTCTTAATCTTACAATAATTTTTAAAGAAAGACTTATATAGTCCTAAATATGTCTTTAGAGGTTGAAATCATTATCTTCACCTGTACCTGGCTTCTTCTCTCTTATGTTGTCAAGATCTCTAACAATTAAATTTTTATTTTATTGTAGCTAGTCCCACCTATAGGAATGTTGAGTAACCCTATGAATGCAGTAACAACAAAATTTGTTCGGACTTCAACAAATAAAGTAAAGTGTCCAGTATTTGTTGTAAGAGTAAGTATCTGTTGGGTATTTTTGTGAAGAAAATGTATCCTGAGTTTGTCTGTAAATGTAAATTTCTTTTTTTTTGGTCTGTGGTGGGGCTTGAACTCAGAGTCTGGGTGCTGGCCCTGAGCTCTTTTGCTTAAGGCTAGCGCTATACCACTTTGAGCCACAACTCCACTTCCAGCTTTTGAGTGATTAATAGGAGATAAGAATCTAAGGGGGACTTTCCTGCCTGGGCTGGCTTCCAACCAGGATCCTCAGATTGCCTCCTGAGTATCTAGGATTACAGGCACGAGCCACTGGCACCTGGCATAAATTCTCTTTTAAAAAAAAATTATTTCTTTTGTGTGGGTTGTGGGGCTTGAATTCATAGCCTGGGTACTAACCTTGAGCTTTTTCACTTAAGTCTGGTGCTCTATCACTTTGTCACAGCTCCACTTTGGCTTTTGAATGGTTAATTGGACATAAAATTCTTAGGGATTTTCCTGTCCACTTTGTTTGAAACTTAATTTTCAGATCTCAGCCTTCTGAGTAGCAAAAGAAGCTCAGGGACTGTGCCTAAGCCCTCAGTTTAAGCCCCAGGATTGGGGGGGGGTAGAGAGGGGGAGAAAGATCTTTGCATATTTCCTTTGAAATAATTATTGAACGTGTGTACTTTCATGTACTTTTTTTTTTTTTTTTTTGGGTCCGGTCGTGGGGCCTGAACTCTGAGCCTGGGCGCTGTCCCTCAGCTCTTCAGCTCAAGGCTAGCGCTCTAGCACTTGAGCCACAGCGCCACTTCCGCCTTTTTTTTCCTTTTTGCTTATGTGGTGCTGAGGAATCGAACCCAGGGCCTCAGGCATGCAAGGCAAGCGCTCTACTACTGACCACCTTCCCAGCCCACTTTCATGTACTTTTAACAGAAAGTTAATGAAGTAGAGTGCTAGTGCTTTCTGTCTATTGTGTTAATGTTTCTTTTCAGAGAAAAGATTCGATTATAAAGCTGAGCTAGCTGGGCATGGGTGGCTCATGCCTGTAATCCTAGCTATTCAGGAGGCTGAGATCTGAGGATCGCGGTTCAATGCTAGCCAAGGCAGGAAAAGTTGGTGAGACTCTTATCTCCAATAAACCACCCGAAAACCAGAAGTGACTCTGGCTCAAGTGGTAGAGCTCTACCCTTGAGTTGAAGAGCTGAGGGACAGCGCCCAGGCTCAGAGTTCAAGCCCCACAACTAACCAAAAAAAAATAAAAAAGCTGAGCTATACTTATTAAGTGAAACTTATTAAGTGAAAGCTGCTGCTGCTTTTTTTGTTTGTTTGTTTTGTTTTGTTTTGTTTGTTTGTTTGGTCATGGGGCTTGAACTCTGGACCTGGGCACTATCTCGTGCTCTTTAGCTCAAGGCGAGCGATCTACCGCTTGAGCCACAGCACCACTTCTGGTTTTCTGGTGGTTTATTGGAGATAAGAGTCTCACTGACTTTCATGCCTGGGCTGGCTTTGAACCATGATCCTCAGATCTCAGCCTCCTGAGTAGCTAGGATTACAGGCATGAGCCACCAGCGCCTGGCTTTCTTCTTCCTTCTTCCTTCTCCCCCCGCCTCTTCCTCTTCTTCTTCCTTCCTCTTCCTTCTCCTCCTCCTTCCCTCCCTCCTCCTCCTGCTCCTCCTGCTCCTCCTTCCCTCCCTCCTCCTCCTGCTCCTCCTGCTCCTCCTGCTCCTCCTCCTCTTTCTCCTCTTTCTCCTCTTCCTCTTTCCTCCTCCTTCCTCCTCCTCCTCCTCCTCTTCCTCCTCCTCCTTCCTTTTCCTCTTCCTCTTCTTTTCTTCTTCTTCTTTGGCAGTTCCTGGGCTTGCACTGAGGGCCTGGGCACTGTCCTTGAGCAGCTTTTCTTGCTCAGGGCTAGTAGTATTCTCCCAGTTGAGCCACTTAGGGCTTTTTCTGCTTACGGACCCAGGGCTTTCACGCACATTTAGGCAAACACTGTACCACTGAGCCACATTCCCAGCCCCAATATTGTCTTCTTAATGTTGACTCTTGGATATTTTATAAGTAGAAACTTGGTAAATGTTTTCAAAATTGGTGAAATTGGAAGACTTGGACCCTTATGTAACCTGTCCTTTTCCTTACTCAGTGGACTCCAGAAGGAAGACGGTTGGTCACTGGAGCTTCTAGTGGAGAGTTCACCTTGTGGAATGGACTCACTTTCAATTTTGAAACAATATTGCAGGTAACTGTAATCACAAGTTCATCCTATGTTATTTATTTATAGAATCTGAGAAATAATCAGATTTACAGATGTTGTAAAACTTAACTGGAGGGCTCATTGATGTTGAGTTTGTATAGGCTCCTGTAAGCTTTCAATCGTATGTTCTTTAGTCAGTTAAAAAAACTTATAAAAGTTTTCTGTTTTCATAGGCTCATGATAGCCCAGTGAGGGCCATGACTTGGTCACATAATGACATGTGGATGTTGACAGCCGACCATGGAGGATATGTGAAATACTGGCAGTCGAATATGAACAACGTCAAGATGTTCCAGGCACATAAGGAGGCGATTAGAGAGGCCAGGTTTATACACAATATACCATTTTCTGTAGTCCCTATTGTCATGGTTAAACTATTCTCTAAGTGTATTCTGGGTGCAGAGATGCATGGGCTCTGTCAGGTTCTGGGAAGCTTTCTGCACCCTATAAACACGGTATTTTTCTTTGTTTGCACACATTCACCATTTTGCTGGCACCTTTCTGAAGTAGTGTGTTCCGGGTATCAGCCTTTGCAATGTGTTAGAGATGTATTGTCTGCCACATTTTGCACTGGTTTTCTCTTTATATTTATGGTTAATAATGTATATACGTTACTCCTTTTTATCTACTGTGTAAGACAAGAATATTTTATTCCAAATAAAGCATTCAGTCTTTAATTATACAACTGAATAAAATCTAAAGCCTACAGAAAACGCTTCAGGATTCACACAAAATACAAGAAAAAAAGGCTTAAGTGAAGACCTGGTTGGCTTGGTTATGCCACGACTTCAAAAAGAAAGTATAGGACCCAAAACCCTCACAGATAACTCCCTGGATGTGGCAAACATTAACGGATTATTGAATGATTGAATGGGTTCTACATGCTTTCCAGCTGTAAGCAGACATTTGTCAAGAAGACGTAGGACTTCTGATTCACGGTTGATAACATCAGATATACACATGTATAATAAGTGGAGTTGAAAATATTTTCAGTGAGTTGTATGTTTTTACATATCAATGAGATACGTATAGTAAACTGCAAGAACAATCCTGAAGAATTGCTACAGCCTCAGAATAAAGCTAAGCAGCATTCTTTAAGGTTGTGCCACCTGTGTGTGGGAGGTTGTCTCTAGAAATACGGTCCACTGCAGTCACTTGTTTCTTCTTTCAAAATCAACAGAAATGGTTGGATATATGTGCTACGGTTTTATGGACTTGGCCATATTGTCCTGCTCTACCTTTTTTTTTTTTTTTTTTCCACAGTTGGTCCTAACTTAGTCATAGATTCAAAAGTTCAAGGGACTTTTTACAGTTACTTGAGAAACTTGATATTCTTTCACTGTTGGGAAGAAAAAAATGGCTCTCACTTTTGTCTTTGAACATAATTCAGAACATCCATGTTTTAGTTTTCCTCCAAAGGTACATTCATGGGATAGTTTCATAGCAGGGAGATGTTTCAACAATATCAACAGCTCTCATTGTTTTACTAGTTTGATTAGAAAAATACTGAAAGGAGCATAGGTAGTATTAGGATTAGTAATACACCAGTACTGAATACTTAATGGTTGAAAACGGAAACAACTACTCTGTGGAAGTCTTCTTTTGATGAGATGCTTATTTTAGCTGACAACAAACATTCTTTTTAAGGGCTTCTTCGACTGGATACTTCCCTCTCCTGTTTATAATGCAGCACAGTGTTTTTATTTTTCCCTGTCTGAGAAGAACAGATAATCTGTTAAATGCTGACTTCTTTCCCCTGCTGTGTGTCTTCATGTAACAGTTTCTCACCCACGGATAATAAATTTGCTACATGCTCTGATGACGGCACTGTTAGAATCTGGGACTTTCTTCGTTGCCATGAGGAAAGAATTCTCCGAGGTATGTGTACTAACAGTACTGATTGGAATATTTAAATAGGAAAGGCATTTGTGGTTAAATCATCAAGATACCACAATACCTGCTTACATCTTCATTCAAGTTTTTTACCTACACACCATTTCAAGGAGACTCTTTAGAGGAACAGACTCTGTAGTTCACAATCATTTTGTAGAATTTACTACCAATATTATCTTTCAGTTCTTAGCTATAAGTTAAATATAACAGCTCCTTTCCCATTACTTGCTTGTTGTATGAATCTCTTAGGGCTGAATTCCTTCTCCTGTCTTAATCTCAAGATACTTTTCCTACCAGGAACTGGTGGCTCACGCCTGTAATCCTAGCTACTCAGGATCCAGCCTGGGCAGGAAAAGTCCGTGAGACCACCAGAAGTGGAGCTATGGCTCAAAATGGTAGAGTGCTTGCCTTGAGCAAAAGAGCTCAGGGACAGTGCCCTGGCCCTGAGTTCAAGCCCTGTAACCTACCCAAAAAAAAAAAAAAAGCGGGGGACGGGGGAACGACAACCATTGCCAATAAATTTGCACTTCATAATTTCATTTAGCTAGTTTACATTCTTTTGGCATTCCTTTTATATACAATACATTAACTGACAAAAAAATAAGGTAATAATAGCTATACTTCCTCAGTGTTATATTTCTAAAAGCAATTTGATTTTCATTGTACCACACTTTTACTATGTGGTTTATATGGAGTTTGAGGATGATTACTTGTTTTATTGATTTCATAATTATAAATAAACCTATGAATTATTAATTATTCCTACCCTACAAAAGAAACTCTTGCAGTATTTTAGGTTATTTGAGTAATTAGAATTTAAAAATAAGGCTATTAAAATATTTACAGTATACTATTTGTGTGAATCGTGGTTAGCAATTTGGGAATTAACTATGTGTTGTATATATGCAAATGCAAGCATCACAACAAAAACATTTCCATGCTGCTTTTAAAAATACATTAGGAATATAGTATATTTATAGTGTATATATACTATATACATTAATATAGTATACATTAGGAATATAGTATTCCTAATGATTTCACTTGGACTATACTGGTTTAATAAACAGAATAGTACTTTGATACCCTTGATTCCAGTATACCACAGATGTAACATACCCTTGATTCCAGTACACCACAGAAATAACATACATTCCTCTGACAACATAAATTCAGGGTGGGAGGGAGAATGGGCACACAGATACCATATGTGAAGAAATTACCAGTCAAGTGGTTGGGGACATGACTCAGTGGTAGAAAACCTGTGTAACATGTGAGATGCCCTGAGTTCAAACCCTAGTACTGAGAAAAAGAAAAAGTGAGAGAAATAAAGTTTGTTACAACTTTTCACATATTATAATTCATATTTCAACTCAGTATCTTTGATCATATTTGCCTGAGCATTCTTTTTGCACATCTTGTTTGGGTTCTTCTGCATTCTTCCAACACTGTGGTTAGCAACAGGATATAGTTCCTGTCATCCTAATATTGTGTAGCTTCAGAGCAGATGGAGGGATGACCTGGACCAGAAAATTTTATGTGATAACATTCAAAATAGAATTGATTCTTATCCCTTGACTCCTAGCCTAATGCCACATTCGTATTTTCTTTGCTCACTAGTAGTAGAAATCTTAGTTGTTAAATAGGAGTAGCATAGACAACAGTTTGTAGGCTTTGAAAATGCTTAGAAATTGAGAGGAGAGGAATGTACATTTAAATTCTAAGGTATCAAGATGACTAATTTCACAGTGGGCTGAAATGTGATATAAAACCTCTCAAGTTTGAACTAATAGAAAATTTGTTACAACTTTTCTCAGTCATTTTTTCCAGTGAATGAATTCCAATTTTAGGTATTCAGTTTTGGTAATGAAAATGTTTTTGCTTGTTTGTTTGTTTATTTATTTATTTAATTTCTCCTGGTTCTGGGGATGGAATTTAGGGTCGGAGTGCTGTCCCTGAGCGCAAGGCTAGTGCCTTTTGACCCACAACTCCACTTTTGTTTTTTTGATGGTTTCAAGACTTTCCTGTTTGGACTGGCTTTGAATTACAATCCATAGTAGCTAGCCTCCTGTAGCTAGAATTAGAGTCTGTAAGCCTTCAGTGCCCTGCTGAAAATGTTTTTGTTTTTGGTCAGTTGTGGGGCTTGAATTCAGGGCCTGGCCACTGTCTCAGTTCTCTTGCTCAACGCTAGCACTCTACCACTTTGAGCCATAGCTCCACTTCTGGATTTCTGGTGGTTTGTTGGAGATGAGAGTCTCATAGACTTTTTGTCTGGCCTGGCTTTGAACCATAATCCTTAGATCTCAGCCTCCTGTGTAGCTAGGATAACAGGTGTGAGCCATCAGTGCCTTGCGTGAAAATGTTTTAAAATAGTACTTAAGAACTCCTGAAGTTGAGGGGCTGGGAAGGTGGCTCAGTGGTAGAGAGCTTGCCTTGCATGCCTGAGGCCCTGGGTTCGATTCCTCAGCACCACATAAGCAAAAAGAAAAAAGCCAGAAGTGGCGCTGTGGCTCAAGTGGTAGAGTGCTAGCCTTCAGCTGAAAAGCTGAGGGACAGCACCCACGTCCACGACTGGACCAAAAAAAAAAAAGAACTCCTGAAGTTGAGACTGTATGGGAGATAATAACTAGCAGTTAAATATTTTCAGGTTCCCTATTGAAAACTAGGCAATGTGGTTCAAGAAAGTTAACTGGTAGCATTTCTAGTTAATTGAGTATTGAGTTTTATTTGTATATGAGAACTCTTCTTTTAGATTTTCAGTTATGCATAAGAATATAATGATTTCACTCATCTTTGTGCCCATACTAGGAAGGACTTGAAGTCAGAGCCTCTCCCTTTTATGTGGTTATTTTTGAGCATGGCTAGCGTTCTAACACTTGGGCCACATCTTCTGGCTTCTTTTTGCTAGTTTATTGGAGATGTAAGTCTCTTGGATTTGTCTCCCCAGTCTGAGATCTAAAGAGCTAAAGATCTCAATCTCCTGGGTAGCTGGGATTATAGATGTGAACCACTTTGGTGCCCAGTTTCTTTACTTACTTGCGTGGTGATACTGGGGATTGAACTTAGTGCCTTGAGTTTGCTAGGCAAAAATTGTACTCCTGAGTTACCCCTACAGCCCTAGCTTATTTATTTTTGCCTCTTTGCAAAAACTATTCCACTTACTCTTTATTTTTAATTTTTATTTTTTTAGTATTTCAGTGACTATATGGGGTAAAGATGAATATATTAAATTATGCTATTGTACCATAGAAGTAGTCTGACTAAGAGCAAGTGTCATGAGATACATGTTGTTAGATCCCACTTACTGATTTTCTCATTCATTTTTCAATTTAGTTAACTAAATGATTTCTGACTTACAGTTGTGGTTGAGAGTTAGAAGGCTAGTTATCTTGGGCTGTGAAATTGGTCAGGTAAATTAAAAAGGACTCTATACTCGGGAAGAAAATTGGGTCCCAAAGTCAAACAAATAGGAAAATGATGTTCTAACCTCTAAAAAGTCTTTTATTCTATCTACATTTAGGGCATTACTTGTGTATTACCCACATGGACTATAGTACCCTAGGCAGATACACTCTTTTTCATTGTTTGTGTTGTGCATCAAGTCTTTAGTTTTGGGTTTTAAGTGTTAAGAAGATCCAAGAACACGCTAAGCATTGAGTTTGTGATCATAGTATTATTTTTTTTTAAATCACATATGTATCCTTTCTCTACTATCTCTAAGAACCAGTTTTCTCATAAAGATAAAAAATTAGTTGTCTTTTTGGCTTTTTGACAGCTCTAATTTTCAGAATGTTTTTTCTTTTATACCAGTAATTTGGTTCCCCACAATTTGTCTTTCCTTTTGGACTATCAAAAAGTAGACAATTAAAAAAATAACCACTAACTGGGCGCTGGTGGCTAATACCTGTAATCCTATCTACTTAAGAGGCTTAGATCTCAGGATCACTGTTCAAAGCCAGCCTTGGACAGAAAAGTTCCTGTGACTCTTTACCATCAGAAAACCAGAAAGTGGCCCTGTGGTTCGAAGTGGTAGAGTCTCACAGACTTTCTTCCAGGGCTGGCTTTGAACTGTGATCTTCAGATCTCAGCCTCCTGAGTAGCAAAAGATTACAGGCATGAGCCACTGGCTCCTGGCTTGTGAGTGTCTTTATCTCCAATAAACCACCAGAAAACCGGAAGTGGCGCTGTGGCTCAAGTGATAGAGCATTTGCCTTAAGCTGAAGACCTCTGAGACAGTGCCCCAGGCACAGAGTTCAGACCCTATGACCAACAACAACAAAAAAAACCAAAAACCAACCACTTCACACCAGCAGCTTTGTTTGTATTATGCTCTCTCCCCTTACCTGTAATCTCTTCTACATGTCAGTTCATTAAGTAGTCAGATGAGTCAGTTGTTTTCTGAGTAGTCTTTTAACTTTAAGTGGTCAGTGAGTGATTGGGTGCAGAAATTATTACTCCATATTGGGGCTTTAAATGAGAGCCTCATGCTTGCTAGCTACTCTACCACCTGAGCCACACTCCTAGCCCTTTTGTTTTTGTTACTTTTATATGGGGTCTTGCTCCTCCCCCCTCCCCTCTCCTCTGGCCTAGAGTGTGATTCTCCTATTTACATTTCTCACTATTCCGTAACAGGCCACATTCTTTTTATTGATTAAGATGGAGTCTTGAGCTTTTTCTGGCTGGCCTCAAACTGTGATCTTTCTATCTCTGCCTGCCAAGTAGGTAGGCTTACAGATGTGAATCACTGTGTTTAGTGATACTATAAGCATAACATTTGCAGTTGCTTTTTAGTGTAATTTAAGAAATTTACGAAGAACTTAAGAGAAGTAGGTAATATTTTCTAAGGTTTTAAAATGGGCATATAGCTATTTTTAGAAGTTTTGCTATGCAGAAGCATTTGTTAGCTATTCATAGCTTGATAAAAGTAGCATTTTATAGCACAGAATTGAGAGCACCATATTACAAAAGCGTGTGTGTATACACAGTTCTTTTTCCTTTTCCTCTAATATAAAGTAAGTACTTAATTTATGGACTGGGATTAAAATAACATTTTAATAATGCACCAAGGGGATATGAAGCAAAATGCCCCTCTTGGTTACAATTGTTGATGCATTTGACTTCAAGTGAAGTAGCACCATTAAAATCTGTATTTTGTAATAAACTATGAGTATATCCAATGTGCAGGATATATAGTTTTTTAAAAAATAAGGTTCATATAACAATATGCTTCAAGTTTTGTGTGTAAGGTATTTTTCACAAGCTTTTAATATGAAAGTTAAAAGTATACTTTTATCAAATACACTTTTATCAAATAGATTGGGAAATGTATCACTTCCTCCTGGTAGGTTGAAACATCTGTCAGAATATGGTTTTAGCTAGGTGGCTGGTGGATCCTAGCTATAATCCTCCCTACTCAGAAAGCTGAAATCTAGGATCAAGGTTAAGCGGTCACCCAGGCATATGAATTTAAGAGGCTCTTAACCTCCAGTTTACCAGCAGTGGGACTGGAGTTATGGCTCAAGTGATAGAGTGCAAGCCCTGAGCAAAAACGCAGTGACTGTGATTATCTGTGAGTATCAGTGTATGTTAGCATCTTGTTGCATGAAGGGACACACACACACACACACACACACACACACACACACACACGCGCGCGCGCGCGCGCGCGCGTGTGTGTGTAGAATTTCCATTCTACCACTTGAGCTGGACCTCCAATTCATTCATGATGAGCCTGCTGGAGATGAAACTCAGATTTGTCTGCACAGAAACCTTTGAACCTTGATCCTCAGTCTTCTGATTAGCTAGGCCACCAACACCTAGTTTAGGAGTATTAAAGTTTCAGTGACAGACATACTTATTAAAATATTTAGTTCAGAATTTGAGTATGCTTCAGCTTTGTTTTACTTTTTTGATTTTAGCAATAATAGTTGATAAATTTCTCTTTTAAGAGTTTATCAGGAATGTTGTAACTTCTTCAGTTAATCTTTTAAGTACCCTTTAAATAGTTTTACCATTTTACAAGAGTAAAGAAAAGCACCAAAAAGATTAATAAACCTGCCAAAGATCATACAGTCCATAAGGGGTCAGGCTAGGATTTGAACCTAGGCTGGTTGGCTTCAGAATTTATGCTCTCAACTCATGGGTTAAACTTACTATTTTATCCACTTATCCACCAACCCACTTCTTTTCTTTTTTCTATGAGGGTTAGGAATCAGGTCTAGTGCTCGCTTGGCTTTCATTTCTCTATTGCTGCTCTACCACTTAAGCCATGTCTTCAGTCCATCTTTTTGCTGATTATTTATTGGTGAACATTAATTAAACATTTGTCAGTTAACAGTTTTTTAGTATTTTTTCCCATAGTAACTTACAGATATTAAGTGAGATGGAACTTTTAACAGTTTTTTAGTATTTTTTCCCATAGTAACTTACAGATATTAAGTGAAATGGAACTTAATTTTTTAATTAGTATTCTCTTATTTTTTCCTTCTAGTCTTAAAATCTTTTGTTCTTGACCGCGTTGTAGACGCAGCACTGTGGCTCTGTAGAGCTTACTGAAATGATTGTATTCCCAGTTCAGGATTATAGTAGATAATATGATGATAGAAATTAAAAATGTGAAATTTAAGAGAGAAATATGATGTCTTATATTTGAATTTTTAATCTGAATTCCAAAATTTATTAGAATGATTTGTTAGAGATCATGTGAAAACCATCCTGATTTGGATACATGATTGGTGTGAACTCAAGGATGCTTGTCCTCAACTTAGAGATATTAAAAGATATAGAACTTAACTTTTGAAAGGAATGGTTAAAATGGAGAAAGAATCTGGAAATCAGGAGGAACAGTAAAGAGAAGGTAATTATTCATACTGGTTAAAAGAGAAGAGGCAGAGTACATGTTAGTCTTACCTACTTAGAGGTTGAGGCAGGAGGGATCATTTGGGTTCTGGAGCTCTGAGGCCAGCTTTGATTATGTATAAAGATTCATTACCAAACTCTATACTTAACCCAATCCAAATCCTAATCCTTAAGAGACAGTTGAATCTGAAAGTTAAGCATGTGGACATATTCATTAAGAAGGGAAGTCAGCCTGTCATCAGTGGTGCATGCTTGTATTCCTAGCTACTCATGAGGCTGAGATTTGAGGATCTGAGTTGAAAGCCAGCCTGGACAGAAAATTCTGTGAGGCTCTTTATCTCCAATTAAACATCAAAATGCTGGAAGTGGAGATGTGGTAAAGGGCTAGCCTGAGCAAAAATGCTCAGAGAGAGTGCCCAGGCCCTGAGTTCAAACTCCAGAACTGGCAATGGGAGGGAGTAAGATCAGATACAAATCTTAGGAAATGGTGCCAACTTCTCTTTGTTGAGACATTAGATAATATTCATCCAGTTGTTTCAAGTAGTGAAGGCAACCCCAAAATCTTCATCTTAATTAAAATTATACTACTTTGTAGTTATGTACTTAAAGTGCACAGATCTTAAATGCAGTTTTACATGTAACTACCTGAGATAAGATGTAAAATATTTCATTACTCTAGAAATTCCTTCCTGCCTCTTGTTACCTGTAGCATTAGTACAGAATTTTGGTTGTATTTTCATTAAATTCTTATTTCTCTGCTTTCCTTCAAGTTTATGATTTTGTGGTTTCTATGATCTCAGTTTCCTTTGAGTAGAATTGTTTCCGTTCCCTTTTTGATTTGCCTGTATTTTTTTTGGAAGATGGTCTTATTTTCTGATTAACTTCACCTGGTAGTTTCCTGCTAGAAAAAGATCACAATGGAAATTAGTATAGTAGGCATGGTAGGTTTGTTCATGTAGTAGGATTTTTGCAGGCAGCCTAGATAACATAGCAAGACTTCACCCTCCCATCTCCCCACCCCCTCACCGAAAAAAAGAAAAGGTCTAGGAAGAGATAATATTGTATATGATTGTAATCACAGACTTTTTTTTATTTAGAGAATACTTTATTAGTTTCTGTAATCAAACCCATGTAGATAAGACCTTACATAAATCACAGACTCTTGAACTTGGATGACAGTCATATTTTCGAACACCAGGCTGAGTAGTGCTCTGTGTCCTTATGTATAAAATGGTGATTAGTAATAGCCTCATTAACTTACAAAAATTTAGCTAATTCTGGTGATATACTCACTTATTTCTATTTAAGGACTAAAATGGTTATCTCAGAAGTATACAGCCATCCCTTCAATCTTGTGTGGGGTGTGTTCCAGGACCCCTGCTGGTAACTAAATTAGTAGAAGCTCATGTCCTTTATACAAAATGGTGTAGTATTTACATTCATATGTACTTTACTCCCTTTGGTGAAGGGGATCAAACTCAGAGCCTTGAATATGCTAAGCATGTTCTATCATTCACTTCCAGCCTTGCTCTTCCACAAACCTCTCTAGATTATTTGTGTTTCTTATTTTTTTGTTTTTGGTGCTGAGGTGTCAGCTAGTTGCAGTTGTTATATTGCTCAGGGAATAAAATCAAGCAAAAAGCATATGTGTTTAGTTTATACTCAAATTTTTCCTGAATTTTTTTTGTCCAAAGTTGAAAACTCAGGTATGAAACCCACAGATATAGATGGTTGACATTTTTTTATTTTTCCTTAATTGTTGCTGATTGTTATTGTACAATGCAATTCTTATGTATAGATAGTCCATAAATACAAAATTGTCCTGATTTTCTATTTTGAGTGTCAAAATGTCTACAGATTTGTACATAGAATTTACACCTTTTAAGCTCACACAAAAGCATTCCTTTTTGTTTTTTGTTTTGTTTTAGCAGTACTAGGTTTTGAATTGTGGAACTCTTGACTAGGTAGGGTAGTTTTCTGTAACTGTATGATGCCTCTAGCTCTTTTCTGCACTGGTTATTTTGAGATAGGATTTCCTTTCTGCACAGGCAGGCACCTAGACCGTAATATCCAGTTTCAGGTATTTCCTAATTGCTGAGATGACAGGTGGGCACCAGCACACCATGCTTCTGTTGAGGTAACCTTGTGGGCTTGGTTGTCTGAAGATGGTGTGGAACTATGATTCTCGTGATCTTAGTCTCCCTCATAGCCAGGATGACAACTGTACACCACCACACCCAGCTGTGAGGGGTCTTGTGAACTCTTGTTTGGGCTGATTTCAAACCATAATCTTCCCATTCTCAACCTCCTAACTACCTAGGATTATAGGCAATAGTTAGTTATCTGCTACTGTTGTTAAGGTCTGATGTTTTTGGGAGGGACACCTGTTCTGGAGTTTGAACTTAGGGCCTGGGCATAGTCCTTGAGCTTATGATCAAAGCAAGTGCTCTACTACTTGAGCCACAGGTGCGCTTTGGTGTTTTTGTTTTTGGTAATTAAATGGAGCTAAGAGTTTCATGGGGGCTTTCCTGCCTAGGCTGGCTTTGAACCATGATCCTCAGATCTCAGTCTCTTATAATCATGAGCCTTAGTTACAGGAGTGAATTTCTAAGCCCATTTCATAACAACAAAAAAGTTAAATTAACAAGTGGTAGCTTTGATAAAATGTCTCTTTATGTAATCTGTTGCAAGTTATGAGTATTGCAGAAGTTGTACTGTGTGTATTTTTAGTTAGAGCAGATAAGGTTTAAATATGCAGATATAAGATCCTTGTAGGCTTCTTGGTAGCTATGTGGCTCCACCTTATTTGATGTGACAGATTGACAACAGACTGGCTAGAATGTATTGTGATGTGTCCCCAGAGTCTTTGGTGTGTTATGTTTAGTTGAGAGCCAAGTTCCTTCCCAGACATTACTTGTTTAATCTTTTCTTTGAACATCTGGTAAGAGGTTTTTTTGTTTTTGTTTTTGTTTTGCTTTTGTTTTGCAGGTCCTGGGCACTGTTCCTGAGCCAAGGCTAGCATTCTACTGCTTGAGCCACAGCATCACTTCTGGCTTTTTCTGAGTAGTTTATTGGAGACAGGAGTCTTGTTGACTTTTCTGCCTGGACTGGCTTTGAACTGTAATTCTCATGTCTCGGTCCCCTGAGTAGTTTAGTATTACAGGCATGAGACACTAGTGCCAGGCAAAAGTTTTTTTTTTTTTTAAACTGTTGCTAAGCTGGATGCTGATGGCTCACCCCTGTAATCCTAGCTACCCAGGAGCCTGAGACCTATTAGTATTTGATAGTTCATAAGCATCCCGGGCAGAAAAACCTGCAAGTTTTAGTCTCCATTTAGCCAACAAAGTTCCAGACTGGAGACATGGCTTAAGTGGTAGCGTGCCAGCTGTGAGCAGCAGCAAAGCCATAGGAGAGTGAGAATCCCTGAATTCAAGTTCTGTTACTGGTGGGAGAAAAAGTTCTCTCTGGGAATGGTACAGACCTGTAATCCTAGCACTTGCAGGCTGAGTCAGGATGATTAAGAGTTTGATGCTGGTCTGGGAAGGTGGCTCAGTGGTAGAGTGCTTGCCTTACATGCATGAGGCCCTAGGTTTGATTCCTCAGCACCACATAAACAGAAAAAGCCAGAAGTGATGCTGTGGCTCAAGTGGTAGAGAGCTTGCCTTGAGGGGCAGTGCCCAGGCCCAGATTCAAGCTTCACAACAGATCTCCCCCCCCAAAAAAAGTTTGCTAATTAGGGAGATCTTGTCTCCAAAAAACTTATTCTCATACACTGAAGTTGGGAATTTGAATTGCATGGTAACACCAGAAGCTGAGTTTAAATCGTATAATAAGTCTCTAATTTTCATGATTAAAAAGAAGAAAAGATTGTAATGAAGGTATGAAACACTTTATATCCAATACCAATAATATGTAGTGAGGAAGACATTTGTCAGCAGCTAAAAAAACCCTACATGGTTCACATGCCTTCAAAATGACGTTTTTTTGAAGACAGTATATTAGGTCTTACAACAAGCTCCAAACTTATATCTTCTAGAGCCATGAAAGCGGTAGGAACTTTGGTAGCTGACATATACTTCCAATGCCTTGGGTTGGGAATGTGTGTCCTTATAAAAGCTGATTGGTGTGTGCATATGATTGCATGCACACCCCAGGACTGGGGGCTTGAACTCAGGTCTCAGACACTGTCCCTGAGCTTGCTTATGGCTAGAATTCTACCACTTGAGCCACAGCTCCACTTCCGGCTATTTGCTGGGTAATTGGAGATAGTCTGTGGAGCTGGTGTGCCACTGGCTCGTGCCTGTAATCCTAGCTCCTCAGGAGGCTGAAATGTGAGGACTGGTTCAAAGCCAGCCTGGGCAAGTAATCCAGTAAGACTTTTTATTTATTTTTTGTTTGTTTGTTTTTGGTTGATTGCAACTCTGGGCCTGGGTGCTGTCATTCAGCTCTTCAGCTCAAGGCTACCACTCTACCACTTAATCCACAGTGCCACTTCTAGTTTTCTGG
The DNA here is from genome assembly GCF_024711535.1 of Dipodomys merriami. Classification (NCBI taxonomy): domain Eukaryota; kingdom Metazoa; phylum Chordata; class Mammalia; order Rodentia; family Heteromyidae; genus Dipodomys; species Dipodomys merriami. The sequence goes on from NW_027205381.1 coordinate 8,018,794, forward strand.
TGGTTAATTGGAGATAAGAGTCTCACGAACTTTTCTTGCCTGATTGGCTTTGAACTTTGGTTCTCAGATGTCAGCTTCCTGAGTAGCTGGGATTACAGGTGTGAGCCACCGGCACTCAGCTCCATGAGACTCATGTCCTGTAAACTACTTCAAAAAAGCCAGAAGGGAAATTGTGGCTCAAGTGGCATTGAGCAAAACAAAAAAACACAAAAACTCAGGGACAGCATTAAGGGCCTGAGTTTAAGCCATAGGACGAATATCACCAAAAAATTAAAATTAAAGTCTCATTGACTCTCCTGTCTGGGATGGTTTTGAACCTCAGTCTTTGCCTTCTGAGTAGCTGGGATTGTAGGCATGAGCCACTGGTACTAAGCTCTATACCCTTACAGGAAAAGTAGTTTTAAGAGAGAATAATGTAGTTAGTGAATACCTTAGGGAGGAAGAGAGATGGGGGGAAGAGAGAGCTCTCTTTTTGCTACACTAATCCTAGAATTTAGTGTGTTAAGACTATGTGTTTTATTGTTTCATGAGTTCTTCATAGCTGGGTTGAGTCTTGTGTTTCTTAGTTAATACAAAACAGTAAATGTAAAAGAGATTTTAAAAACTTTAAATAGATATATTATTTAAATAGATATATTATTTAAATAGATATATTATATCACTTTACAATAAAAGTATAAGCTGGTGCTGGTGGCTCTCACCATGGCTCTTGCCTGTAATCCTAGTTACACAGTAGGGTGAGCTCTGAGGATCATGGTTTGAAGCCAGTCTGGGCAAGAAGGTCTGTGAGACTCTTATCTCCAGTTAATTAGAAAAAGCTGGGAGTGGCACTGAAGCTTAGGTGATAGAGTGCTAACCTTGAGCAAAAGTAGCTCAGGGACAGTGCCTAGGTCCAGAGGTCAGCTCTAGGACCGCCTTTCCTGCCCTCCCCCCATATATACATACACACACACAATTTTCAAATTTCTTATGAGTTATCAGACTGTCGGCTGATACAATTTTTTTTCTCTGTGCTGCAGATATATTAGACAAGTCTTCCATCTCAAGTAAAATGAATCACATTTCTACAGTTTCACTTTCTAGCTTAGTAACACATGATCATTCATATACTAATAAAATTTGTGTGTTCTGTGTATCAGTTGAAGTGCCAACACCTGGATGTATTTATGAACATAAGCAATGTAAATGATGAGGAGAGAGACTTGTTTTTTAACAGTAAATTATCTTAATTTTACATAATACCTATTTTAAAGTAAGTGCAAAAATGTCCCTGGAATATAAAAATGGAAACTTCATGTGTGTTTATAAATCATTTCTCATGTAAGTGTGGAATATCTTTAAAATATGGAGGTTTTCAGAATCAAATTGGTTTTCTTTTTTAAAATTTTTTTTTCAAATTCTTTGTAGTGATTAACTGATTACATAATTTCCCAAATTTCACAGTATTGTGGGATAGTGATGCTTAATTAAAATCACAAACACATTCTAACTTTCATGGGGCAAATTGTCTATCGTGGTCTATAACATTTATGAGTTCTATGAGCTTTGACAATACAGTTACTTCTTCCACATTGGGTGGTATGTACATTTCTTTTGTTTTGCATAGCGTCAGCTGTTCCCTCTTTCCCGCTTGTTCCCTCCCTCCTATCGCTGCCATTGAGTTGGTTAGTTCTCAAATTGGTTTTCTAATAAGAGTCAAGAAATGTTTCTTCTGTAGCTTCCCCTTCATTGATAAATTGACCCCCCCCCTTTTTTTTTTTGCCAGTCCTGGGGCTTGAACTGAGGGCCTGGATACTGTCCCTGAGCCTCTTTTCCTCAAGGCAAGCCCTCTAGTACTTGAGCCATGGCGACACTTCTGGCTTTTTCTGTTTATGTGGTACTGAGGAATTGAATCCAGAATTTCATGCATGCTAGGCAAGTACTCTACCACTGAGCCATATCCCCAGCCCTTGGAAACCCTTAACAGTGAATTTGTTTGTTAGTATGTGAAAAGTACTTTTTTTTTTTTTTTTTGGTTGGTTGGTTGGTTGCGGGGCCTGAACTCTGGGCCTGGGTGCTTTCCCTCAGCTCTTCAGCTCAAGGCTAGCACTCTACCACTTTAACCACAGCACCACTTCTGGCTTTTTTCTTTTTGCTTATGTGTTGCTGAGGAATCGAACTCAGGGCCTCAGGCATGCAAGGCAAGCGCTCTACCACTGAGCCACCTTCCCAGCCCCCAAAACTACATTTTTTTAAGTCAGGAAAATTTGTTTTGTAACTAAGACTTAAGAATTAATACGTAACCAGACATCCAGATGGTGTTTGGGTAGTGTTCCTTAAGTAAAAAATTCAACATGCTACCTCCATTGTTTGACATATTATAGATGGATTATAAGCCTCTTCAAGTAGAACACTTAATTTTGATGTAGAGAATTTCCCTGTGGAAATAATGTTGTCATTTTTGTAATTGAAATTGGTATAGCTCTGTGTGTGTGTGTGTGTGTGTGTGTGTGTGTGTGTGTGTGTGTGTGTGTGTGTGTGTGTGTGTGTGTGTGTGTGTGTGTGTGTGTGTGTGTGTGTGTGTGTGTGTGTGTGTGTGTGTGTGTGTGTGAGAGAGAGAGAGAGAGAGAGAGAGTGTAATGGAAGATTTCATTATTTTTCACAGGCTTCATGAGTTCATATGTTGCTTCCACCTCCTAGGCTCAATGAACCTTAGCTCCCTGAGTAAGAGTTAAGACTGTAGCTAGATATCATGGCACCCAGGTTTGTCAGCTTCTTTTATGTTAGCTCTGAGTGTTTATAAGAACCCTGGAAATTTTTAACAGTGCATTTAGATTATAGAAGTATTTATCTTTTTATTTTTTCATTAGAGCAGCCGTAATGTTGAAATCCTTGATTTGAAATAAACTTAAAAAATTGAAACTTTTTTCTTTGCTTTTTGATACCTGGTTTAATGAAACCTTTTGTTGCCCAAATAAGCCTACAATTGAGAGCCTTCTTTTTCTAGCTTTCTTTTGTATCCAACAAGATTAAAACTTTTTTTTTTTTGAACTCTGGGCCTGGGCGCTGCGCCTCAAGATTAAAACTTTTTAGAACAAGATTCTTCCTAAAAATTTTAAACACAAAATATTTGTGACTCCATGCTAGGCACTGGGCTCATGCCTATGATCTTCGTTACTTAGGAGACTGAGATATGAGAATTGAGGTTGGAAGCCAACCTGGGCAGATAAATCTGAGATTTATCTACCATTGACCACCTGGAGTTTTATGGCTCAAGTGGTAGAGTGTCAGCCTGGAGCAAAAGAACTAAGCAAGGGATGGGAATGTGGTTTAGTGGTAGAGTGCTTGCCTAGCATGTATGAAGCCCTAAGTTTGATTCCTCAGTACCACATAGCCAGAAGTGGCACTATGGCTCAAGTGGTAGATCACTAGCCTTGAGCAAAAGAAACTTAGGGACAGTGCCAAGCCCTGAGTTCAAGACCCAGGACTGGCAAAAACAAAGACCAACCACCAAAAAACCAACTAAGCAAGAGTTATAAGCCCTATGTTAAAGGCCCAGTGTGCCCCCCGCCCCCCCCCCCCCAAAAAAAAAAAAAGTTGGCTATTCTATACAAAATATTGTCCATTTTTGGTCTCTCCCCTTCGGTCATGGGACTTGAACTCAGGACCTGGACACTGTCCCTGAGCACTTTGCTCAAGGCTGGTGCTCTGTCCCTTTGAGCCACAGCTCCATTCACAGTTTTTGAGTCATTAATTGGAGAGAAAGAGTTTCATGGGGACTTTTCTGTCTCAGCTGGCTTTGAACCATAATCCTCAGATCTTAGCCTCCTGAATAACAAGTATTTAGCTTGGTCTAATTTTTTTTGGGTCTGGTCGTGGGGCCTGAACTCTGGGCCTGGGCGCTGTCCCTCAGCTCTTCAGCTCAAGGCTAGTGCTCTACCACTTGAGGGCCTTATGAGGTACCAGGGTCTCATTCTTGCAAGCACTCTACCACTGAGCCACCATCCCAGTGTCATTTCAGATTTTTATGCATTTGGTACAGTTCATAAGTTTTCATTGAAAAAGTTTTAGTATATTGTAGAGGTACCACAGATTTCAAGGATAGTAGAAAATTTATTATATAATCCTTTAAATTATGAAGCTAAGTATGGTTTGAGTAAAATACTACTTTGTGATTTTCTTAATGGTCCTAACTATAATCTGTACATTTATATTATGGAGGTCTGTATGTGGTGTATATGTGTATATGTAGTGTGGTATGTTTAGCTTTTAATTCAGTTCCTGGCAAGTCATGCACTTGAGTGAGCTAAACTCCAAGTCCTGTGAAGGTTTGGTACCAGTTTGTGATATCTTTTCAGTTATTAATCAGTACAAGCCTGTTTCTAATATGTTTTATTTTCCTGTGAAAATGGAGGGACAAGGGTAGCGTGGACAACACAGGAACACTTCGTAAAAACAGAACAAAAATCAAGCTGGGTGTAGTGATTGTGCACACCTGTAATCCCAGAGGCTGTAACGACTCAATCCCTGTAATCAAGAGGCCAAGGCAGGAAGGATCAAGAGTTTCCAATCTGGGCTATGTAGCAAGACCCAGTCTTGCAAAGGAAAGAAAAAACAAAACAAAACAAAATAATGGAGGGGAACTATTAGAAATATTTCTGCCCTTACATTTTAATGAGGGAAGAAGATGGAATAATTATTGTTTATCGTGATTCAGTGATAAGGATAAAGAAAATTTTAAACTCTAGCTCTTCCAGAATTCTCAGTATGGGGCTGGGAAGGTGGCTCAGTGGTAGAGTGCTTGCCTTGCAAGCATGAGGCCCTGGGTTCGATTCCTCAGCACCACATGAGCAGAAAAATCTGGAAGTGGGGCTGCGGCTCAAGTGGTAGAGTGCTAACCTTGAGCTGAAGAGCTGAGGGACAGTGCCCAGGCCCAGAGTTCAGGCCCTATGACTGACCAAAAAAACAAAACAAAACAGAATTCTCAGTATATAGTTTCTACTTGTTGCAGTCTTCATTCTCTGTTATGCAAACATGAGCTACCTACTCATCAAAAGTCAGCAGTCTGGCTTTGAATCTTAGCCCTGCCACTGGGCAAGTCTTTTCTAGCTTATATCTCCTTGTTTATAAATTGGACTAATAATACTATCATGCACAGAAGGCACTCCATACAGTCCTGGGTGAAGCAGTCTTCCAGCTTACATCTTCTTGTTTATAAATTAGATTAATGGTACTACCATGCACAGAAGGCACTCCACACAGTCCTGGTTGTGTTATTTAAATCATACATGTCAAAGAATGATACTCAGAGGACTTAACAGGAGCAAAGGAAAGAATATATTGAAGTACATTGTTGGTATGGGTCGATAGATAAATAGTTCCAAGGAGACTCTGTCTTTGAGAAATACCTCAAGCGTTCTGGATGCATAGAGTTCAGTGTTGCACTGTGGTTGCTTCATTCATTTTTATCATAACATTGCCCAACTTTCACTGAACACATACCATTTTTCCACACTAAAAATTTCACTTTATCACTTCAGTGAAGCACATTATGTGCCTTGTTTGGCTTGGGAGGATTGCAGTGACTTTTACCTCATTTTGGGGTACCATTTGTTCTTGGTCAGCATATCTATAAAATAAAGGATAGGGAAACACTTGGGATAGGTCCCATGATGTACGAATGAATACATCTGATAATGCTGAACTGAAAGCACCCCTCCAGACCAACTGAGCTGTGTAATAACGTGCTGGGAATTGACAACTTTTGGTTTTAGAATTTCTTTTGATTTTTTTAGTTTACTGTTATCTTGAGTGTGCTGGACAAACCTATGTACAATAAAGCTACAAATAAGGTACATTCTAGTTTAATATAGGAACTGATAAGTGGTAAAGGGTTGATTTAAGGGAAGAGATTATTGCATTAAGTTTGGATACTTAAGGGTACTACTTTTCAGTAGTGAGTCTTAAGTTTGATAACCTTTACTGTTAATGTAAATCACATGTAAATAAATAACATTGCTTTGAAATGGAACTATGATTTAATCTTTTAAACTTCACTAGTCCTTGTACCACTCTGCATCTCAGTCTTATTTAAGGACAGTTTCACTCCCAATGTTCATTGTGCATTGTTCCCAAATTTGGCCCACACTGGCCTTGATATCACCATGTAGCCAAGGATGATTTTGAATTGATGAGGATTCTGCTTCAACCGCATGATGGTTGGGATTACAGGCAGACATTTTCTACCATACCTGACCTTTTCTTTATTTTTTTTTGTAAATAATGTAATTTAATTTTCCTGAGAACCACTGCCTGTATTTTTTTTTTGAGTTTGAGATAAGTAAACACATCTGCAGAGTTTATCTTACACTGAGTTATTATGTAGATTAAAAAAAATTTTTTTTGGTCCGTTGTGGGACTTGAATTCAGGGCCTGAGTGCTGTCCCTGAGCTTTTGCTCAAGGCTATTGCTCTACCACATTGAGCTATAGCACCACTTCCAGTTTTCTGATGGTTAATTGGAGATAAGAGTCTCATTTTCCAGCCAGGTCTGGCTTCAAACTGTGATTCTCAGATCTCAGTCTCCTGAGTAGTTAGGATTACAGCGTGAGCTACCAGTGCTTGACTTTATTATATAGATTTATATTAGGAAATTCTTTTCAATACTACATATTATTGGGTTTGTCATATCTTGGAAAAAAAATAAAGTCCCTATCCAATGATGTATACCTTTGTGATATAACATTTAATAGGTATTTTAATTTTTGAGTTCGATTAAGATAAAAATTCCATGATGAATATTTGTATAGCCTAAAATTTGGTTGCTTTTTATGTCCTCATTTTGTCTCTTTTTCACAAGTCTTTGATTTTTCTGCTTTTATTATTGGTACTCCTTATAGTATATAGTGAGCCAGGTACCAGGGGCTTGTGCATGTAATCCTAACTAATTAGGAGGCTGAGATCTGAGCATCGTGGTTTGAAGCTATCCTAGGCAGGAAAGTCCATGACCTTCTTTTTTTTTTACATTTTTTTTTTTTTTTGGGGTCCGGTCACGGGGCCTGAACTCTGGGCCTGGGCACTGTCCCTCAGCTCTTCAGCTCAAGGCTAGCGCTCTACCACTTGAGCCACAGCACCACTTCCGGCTTTTTTCTTTTTGCTTATGTGGTGCTGAGGAATTGAACCCAGGGGCTCAGGCATGCAAGGCAAGCACTCTACCACTGAGCCAACTTCCCAGACCTCTATGACATTCTTATCTCCAATAAACTACAAATAAAGTCAGAAGTAGAGCTATGTCTCAGTTGGTAGAGCGCTAGCCTTTAGCACAAAAGTTCAAGGACAGCACCCAGTTCAAGCACCAGGACTAATCCCCCCCCCCCAAATACAATGAAATAAAAGTCATTTTTTATTGATAAGCGGATTTGAAATCAGATCCTTGCTCTTGCCAGGCAACAGCTCTACTACCCGAGTCACATTCAAGGATTATAGTAGGGAAAAATTAAAAAAGAAACATTTCCTTCTCTCCATGGAATGGGAGTTAAAGACTCAAAATGGCAGCAGTTATTGGTGCCATTTCTGTTTCAGAGCTGGAAAATACATGTGGACATTCATGTGTCCAGTGACTCCCATTCCTTAGACAGTATGCTTTGGTCATTTTTCAGACAGATCCTGCTTGCTTTTATGCTGGCCTTGAGCAAAATTATACTATTTATGCTACCCATATTACTTGGATGACAGGAGTATTAGTACTGCCCAGCTTTTTTTTTTTTGGGTTGTGTGGCTTGAACTCTGGGCCTGGGCGCTGTCCCTCAGCTCTTCAGTTCAAGGCTAGCGCTCTACCACTTGAGCCACAGTGCCACTTAGGTTTTCTGAGTGGTTTATTGGAGATAAAAGTCTCACAGACTTTCCTGCCCGGGCTGGCTTTGCCGTGATCCTCAGATCTCAGCCTCCTGAATAGCTAGGATTAAAGGAGTGAGCCACCAGCGTTAGGCTGCCCAGCATTTGTTGGTTGAGGTGGAATCTTTCACTTTTTTTTTTTTTTTTTGCCTAGGCTGGCCTTGAACTGCAATCTTCTATGATCTGTTTTCTGAGTAATTGGGACTGTAAGTGTGAACCACTGCATTCAGTCTGAAAAGTTTTTTTTTTTTTTGGTCCGGTCATGGGGCCTGAACTCTGGGCCTGGGCACTGTCCCTCAGCTAAAGGCTAGAGCTCTACCACTTGAGCCACAGTGCCACTTCCGGCTTTTTTCTTTTTGCTTATGTGGTGCTGAGGAATCAAGCCCAGGGCCTCTGGCATGCAAGGCAAGCGTTGTACCACTGAGCCACCTTCCCAGCCCATGAAAAGTCATTTTTTTTTAAGACAGTGAAGACAAGAGTCCTTCATTCTGCCACAGTGCTTTTATTTATTTTCAGTGGGCTAACTGAAGATGAGAAGATGAGAACACAAACTGGTAACTTTGTGGTCCACACATCCCAACATAACACAGATTTTCTAGAGTAGAAGGGTAGTTCTGCTTGTATCTACCTGCTTAACCAGTATTTTCTCTCTGGGAAGCTCTGATGAAGTAGCACACTATAGCTTTCTTTGTGCTTGCCTCACAAAAATAATGTACAGTTTCTGTTTGTACATATACGCTGATGTGTCCTATAGAACACAATAGCCACACCATTGAAGCCTTTTCTCAGTATGTTTTATACGGAAATGTTCCCACTACTTGGTTAAAAAGAATCTACTTAGACCTTTCCTTGTTTTGGCCTATAATCGGGAAGGTGGGCAGGCAGGCTGTGTAACATTTCTGACCCTTTGGAGTTCTTCACTTTCACAACCACCTTCACTAGAACTACCATTTTCCACCAACCACGCTGAAGACCAAAGGAAGCACTAAGATGCAGTCACTCCAGGCAGCAAGTATATTCTCTATTCTATGAATCCAGTGGAAGTAAGAATTGGAAATTGTTGTAAGGTTGATTAAAACTGTGCTACCTGGAAGGCTGAGATCTGTGTTGGGGAAATGCAAGGGTGGAAAGGTAAGGAAAAACTGAGTGGGTTGTATGTAGGAGTTGTTTTTCTTAAAGAATTTCATCTTTAGCAAAGGTAACAAACATTTATTATAAAATTCAAACAATTAGAATTAAAAAGTTAGTCACATTGTCTTTTTCTTAAGTTCACATCCAGAAGTAAATATTACTCTTAATTGTTTCATGTGTGTCTTTCCAGAACTCCTATACATATCGAATTAAAAAATACCTCAGGAAGGGGCTTATAACACATTTGCTTTTCTTACTCTATGCTTTATCATTTTTCTATATTATTACAAATTTCTCTGTAACATTCCATAATATATAGCTTCCACAACTTACCCATTCCTCATTGATAGGATTTGCAAAAGGGTTTTGTTAAGACAAAGCTGTGTACTTAGCTTCTTTGTTCCTTTATATTTATGTCTCTTTGTGTCTATTTTCCTTTAGGATGGATTCCTGCCAATAATCAGTAAATCAAAGGATGTAAACTTTTTAGCTTTTTTTTCCCCCCTATTTTTGTGCCAGTCTTGGGGCTTGACCTCAGGGCATGGGCACTGTTCCTGAGCTGCTTTTTCACAAGGCTAGCACTTTACTACTTGAGCCATAGCGCCTCTTCTAGCTTTTTCTGTTTATGTGGTACTAAGGAATGGAACCTATGGCTTCATGCATGCTAGGCAAGCATTCTGCCACTAGGCCACATTCCCTTACTTGTTTTTTCTTTTGATAACTCTGGGCTCTAGGTTTTCTACCTATAAGGCAGGTGATTTACCACTTGAGCCATAGTTTTGTGTTGTCCTTACTCTCCTAGAAGTCATTAAAGATGGAGTATAAAGTAGTTATTCCAGAAAATCTCCACCATTTAAATTTTTAACCTTATTTTTAAAGTTTTGTTTATTTTTATTTTATATTTTGTCAGTCATGGGGTCTGAACTCTGGGTCTGGGCACTGTCCCTCAGCTCTTCAGCTCAAGGCTAGCACTCTATTACTTGAACCACAGTGCCATTTCTGGCTTTTTCTGCTTATGTGGTGCTGAGGAATTGAACCCAGGGCCTCATGCATGCAAGGCAAGCACTCTACCACTGAGCCACCTTCCCAGGCCTTTGAAACTGGTTTTTAAAATGTTTTGTGGTAATTATAAATAATATTCTTTTCTGTCTTTGAATCTGCTTGCCATGCATTGTTTTCTTCCAGTCCAGTTTTGCTATAAAAATTAATTGTGCTTGTTTTAGTGGTTTATTTATAGCTTGAAACATTCTTGAACTGTAATTGTTTTAGACTACTATTTCTCTAATCACTACCAGGAAAAAAAAAAATCTTTCACTATTTTTTCTACTTTTCTGCCTTCTAAAAGGTTCCCTTTACATTTTCAGTGATTTTATTTATTTTTTATTTTTAGTGCCAGTCCTGGTACTTGAACTCAGGGCCTTGCCACTGTGTAGTGCTATACCATTTGAACCACAGCTCTACTTTGGCTTTTTTGGTAGTTATTAAAGGTGTAACAGTCTCATGGACTTTCCTGCCCAGGCTGGCTTTGAACTGTGATCCCCAGATATCAGCCTCCTGAATAGCTAGATTGATAGGCTTGAGCCACTGGATCCTGGCTATTGTCAGTGATTTTTAAGCCATTTTTATTCTCTTCAACTAGTTACTTTGTTATCTTTCTAGTTAGAAATTCTAAGACATGAAAATCGGAAGACAGTTTCTTCTATGAATAGTTCTGTTGGTCACAAAAACAGTGTGATTGGAACCTGGATAGGAAATGATAACACTGAAAATTGAAAGTTGTTCTGCTTAGGGCTGGGAAGGTGGCTCAGTGGTAGAGTGCTTGCCTTGCATGCATGAAGCCCTGGGTTCGATTCCTCAGCACCACATAAGCAAAAAGAAAAAAGCTGGAAGTGGCGCTGTGGCTCAAGTGGTAGAGTGCTAGCCTTGAGCTGAAGAGCTGAGGGACAGTGCCCAGGCCCAGAGTTCAGGCCCCACAACTGGGCCCTCTCCCCTTCCCTCCCGCACCCTCCCCCCCCCCCCAAGAAAAGAAAAGGAAGTTGTTCTGCTTGAACAATAGGAAGGTCAAGTTAAGATTTTCTTAAATCTCATCTACTGGTGAAAACCAAGCTACTATTTAGCATTCTGATGTTTTTCTAAAAACTGAATTACTTGTTCATTTTTGTTAATGATACTAAAATTTTTCTTAGGTAAAATTTTCAGCTAATATGGTTTGAGTAAATAGATTTTTTTTTGTTTGTCTTTGAGAGTATATTCCACCAAGTTTTCTGACTTCTCATTTTAACTAGCTTTTTTTTCTGTAGTAGTGATTGCAGTTTACTGTTTTTTGATGTGATATCCTCTTAAGTCTACTATTTAAGTTTAATCTACATTTTTTTCCCTCAAAAACACTACTTAGAAGGTAAGTTTCAAAATTGTTTGCAAAGGTCTTCAATTTGTCATTACATTTGTCTCATGTTTGTCTAGTTTGCGCGTTCTTGTTTTGAAGCCTTTTACCTCAGAAATGTGAAGGCTCACATTGTTCCCCTCAGGCTCTTTAATGAGAAAGCGGACGCCATTCTAGTCCTCTGATGTTCCTCTGGACATTCTTTATCCTTTTTCTGTGAACTTGTTTTTTTTTAAACTATAAATTTAGTTAAAATGGTCTGAGCATCTTTATTACAATCTTTTTTTTTTGGTCAGTCATGGGGCCTTAACTCTGGGCCTGGGTGCTGTCCCACAGCTCTTCACCTCAAGCCTAGCGCTCTACCACTTGAGCCATAGTGCCACTTCCATCTTTTTTCTGCTTATGTGGTGCTGAGGAGTCGAACCCAGTGCCTAATGAATGCAAGGCAAGCGCTCTACCACTGAGCCACCTTTCCAGCCCCTTAGAATTCTTTAACTTCAATGTTGTCCTTCATTCTAAGGATTTTTCTTTGCTGTTTCCTATTCTTCTACTTATATTCCAGAATTCTTAACAGATGCATAGTGGGTATTTTGGTAATGTTTGTCTTGTACCACTTTTCTTTCATATGTTGTGGGTTTTTTTTTGTCCTTCTAAGTACTAGGAGAGAGATTTATCTTCTAACTGCTAATTTAGTCTTTACTCATAGTCTTACTGAGCATTCTGTTGAAATTCTTGTTTTATAAATCATATATTTCCAGCATTCCTAGTATTTCTCTTCTTCCCATTTTTCTTTTTTTGAGGGATTCACACTTGTTAAGCAGGTGTTATACCATTTGAGTCATACCTCTAGCCCATATTATTCTGGCTTTTTTTTTTTTTTTTTTGTCAGTCCTAGGGCTTGAACTCAGAACCTGGGCACTGTCCTTGAGCTTATTTTGCTTAACGCTAGCACTCTACCACTTGAGAGCCACATCTCCACTTCTGGCCTTTTCTGTTTAATGTGGTACTGAAGAAGAATTCAGGGCTTCATGCATGCCAGGCAAGCACTCTACCACTAAGTCACATTACTAGTCCTATGGCTTTTTTTTTTTTTTTTAAATTTAATGATAGGGTTTTGCTATTTGCCTAGGTTGACCCTTCTATTTATATGCAATAGCTGGGACCATGTCTAGACTTTTTAGTTTAGATGAGATCCTGTGAACTGTTTTGGTCCTGGTGTCCAGGAACCATGATCCTTCTTTGTGGCTTGGATGATAGGCTCATGCCATTATTCCAATCTACTGGTTGAGATGGGGGCTTGAAAACTTAGTTTAAGCTAGTTTTGAGTTTTGAGGTTCATGATCTTCACCTCTCAAATAGCTTGGATTACTGGCATAGGACATTGGCTCTGGCTAGACATTATTATTATTATTATTTTGCCAGTCCTATGGCTTGAACTCAGGATCTGGGCACTGTCCCTGAGCTGCTTTGCTCAAAGTTAGCACTCTACCACTTGAGCCACAGTGCCACTTCTGGCTTTTTTTTTCTGCTTATGTGGTGTTGAGGAATCGAACCCAGGGCCTGATGCATGCAAGGCAAGCGCTCTACCACTGAGCCACCTTCCCAGCCCCAACATGTATAGTTCTACTCCTTGTTCTCTAGGCTTTTATTACATATTCACTTAATAAGGAACAAGGAGATGCCATTTATAATCACTTCCAAAGGAAACACTGATAATTTAATGCTTAGGATAAAGTTTAATCTGAATAGGTTGGTATTTTCTTAATAAGCTACAATTGTTTTCCACATTGATAGAACAGATACAATTTTTATTTATTTATTTATTTTTTATTTATTTATTTTTTGGGTCCGGTTGTGGGGCCTGAACTCTGGGCCTGGGCGCTGTCCCTCAGCTCTTCAGCTCAAGGCTAGCGCTCTACCACTTGAGCCACAGTGCCACTTCCGGCTTTTTTTTGCTTATGTGGTGCTGAGGAATCGAACCCAGGGCCTCATGCTTGCAAGGCAAGCACTCTACCACTGGGCCACCTTCCCAGCCCCAGATACAATTTTTAATGCAGTTTATGAGCAAAGCATTTAAAAATTTTTTCTGTAGTTTTATTTCATGTCTAAATGTATAATAAGGCCTTTACCAGATAGAAGGTTTTATATTCAGTGTCTTTTCCCAACCCCACTTTGAAATAGGCAAAATTTTGTTCCACTCTCTCTTTGCAGCTAGTGAACTTAGGAGGCTTTAGTTTTGAGAGGTGTTTGTTGGCTGAGGTGTATTTGATAATTTTCTCAAGATCAGACTTGATACTATGGATTTTGGGGAAGAAGATCACAGAAGTGCTCTTTCATCATGAGTGACTTGATACTAATCTTGATTACCTGCTTGAGGTAGTGCTTGTTCAGAAGTTCTGCTGTAAGCCTAGTTTTTCTTCCACATGATAATGGATTTTTTTTTTTTTTTTTTTTTTTGGTCGGTCGTGGGGCTTGAACTCTGGGCCTGGGCACTGTCCCTCAGCTCTTCAGCTCAAGGTGAGCACTCTACCACTTGAGCTACAGCGCCACTTCCGGTTTTCTGGTGGTTTATTGGAGATAGGAGTCTCACGTCTCATGGTCTTTCCTGCCTGGGCTGGCTTTGAACCGCGATCCTCAGATTTCAGCCTCCTGAGTAGCTAGGATTACAGGCGTGAGCCACCAGTGCCCGGCGATAATGGATTTTTTTAAGAAGGAGTAATGATGCATACTCCACCTTTGACAGGTGGGAAGTTACATCCCACATCTATTTTGGTGGAGTAAGCTATCTTAAATTACTTGAAATTCTTTTTTTTTTTTTTTTTTGCACAGGCAGCCAGGGGAGTTGGTCCTGGGACTTGAACTCAGGCCTGAGTGCTGTTCCTTGAGCTCTTTTGTTCAAGGCTAGTTCTCTACCACTTGAGCCATAGCTCCACTTCTGGCTTTTCAGTGGTTAATTTGGATTGGAGTCTCATAGTTTCCTGCCTAGATTGGCTTTGAACCACAATCCTCATCTCAGCCTAGCTAGAATTACAGGCCTGAGCCACTGGGCTCCTGTTTTGTTTTTTTAAAATTGAGATTATTCCTTGAGTAACACAGCCAAAAGAACTAAAAATATAAAAGGCTACAAAAACAAAATCTTACAATCATACACAAAACAGGGATGATTGTATCTCTTGCACATTTAATATTTTAAGCATACCAGACACTGTGATCATTGTAAAATCAGAATATCTTAAATGTGAGAATGTTCCATATATACAGATCAGAATTATTATTATTCAGAATGAAGACAATGGAACTATATCTATCTATCTATCTATCTATATATATATATATATTTTTTTTTTTTTTTTTGGCCAGTCCTGGGGCTTGAACTCGGGGCCTGTGCACTGTCTCTGAGCTGCTTTTGCACAATGCTAGCACTCTACTTGAGCCACAGTGCCACTTCCAGCTTTTTCTGATTCTGTGGTATTGAGTCACATTCCTATTCTGTAATTTTTTTTTAATTTGCTCTAAGAAAGGAGTTAGTGTTGGTTTGATTATATTGATTTATCAGAAATACTGTTGATTATTAAAGTACATGAGTGGATTAATGAAACAAACTCTTGGTAGCCTTTTATAATTCTCATTTATACTTGTCATGCTACTAAGAAAATATTTGAAAGCAAATATGAGCCACAAATTTAAAACTGTACATGAATTAAAACGGAGGAACACTGGTATTTCATGAAGTGTTTGTGTCTCAACACCAACAACTAGAAAAATTACAGCCAAAATTTGTAATTTGAAATTGAGACAGAACAATAATGGTAGTATAAAAAGCACAGTAATTAAAATAAACCAAGAACCAGTTTCAATTCTTGTTTCAGTTGAACAATTTCGTATTTTCATACACATTTTAAGATACTGTGTATGATTTAGGATCTTTGTGTCATTTATTTTGGTAAGAAGGCAGATTTTGATGATGACATAATAGTTGTCTGAAAATACTCATTGATGTCATTTAGAATGGAATTTGTCAGTGTCAGATAATCCAAGCTTTTGACTCTTAAATTTCTGAGTTACTTTGTAGTAATCCCTAAATCCTTACATTAAAACAAGAAACTTTATTTCCTGCTCCTGTCAGTCCATATAAGACCCATAAAATCCTTTGGTATATGACAGGACATTTGTAATGGCTGTCCTTGGCTCATCTGTAACCAATAATATTGTATGACCCTCAAATGATGTTATAAATACCCAAATAGCTACAGTCAGAAAAAAAATGTTCCCCATCCTTGTTTTAATAAAGCTTGTGTGTGATATCAATGCATATTTCTTTTAGTTAATTCCCTAATCAGCTTCAAAAAGTTTGATTTCCAGGGATTTTAATAAGTCTGCCACCCAATCAGTTATTCAGGCAAATATTACTATCCCCAAATTTCCATTCTTACTATGCCAATTATTTGGAATTCTTATGCATTGAGATTTGACTTCTTTGACTTTTTTATTCAGTTACTCAGTTAATGTGGACTAAGGTAGTAATATTACAAGACTATATATATATATATATATCTTTAGAATGATGGAAACAAATATGTAATTATTTCATAGTTGAATTTTTCGTAGCTACTTATGCCTTGTAACAGAAATGGAGATAATTTTCCAGATACATTTGGAAGCTAGGCACTGGTTTCATGGTTTGCAGCCAGCTTGGCAGGAAAGACTGAGACTTTCATCTCCAATTAACCACCAGAAAATTGGAAATGGAGCTGTGGCTCAAAGTGGTAGAACACTAGCCTTGAGTAAAAAGAGTTCAGGGACAGTACCCCAGGCCCTGAGTTCAGGCTCCCACCACTGACCAAAACCAAAGATCCCACTGGAGCTGGGCTCTGTGGCTCATACCTGTAATTCTACGTCCTCAGGAGCCTGAGAGCTGAGGATTGAGGTTAGAAGCCAGCCAACAGAGAAGTCTGTAAGACTCTGCCTTCAGTTAACCAACAGAAAAGCTGTACTGGAGGTATGGCTTAAGTGGTAGGGTGCCAGATGTTCAAGCTCCAGTATGGACACTTCCCCCTCCCCCCCAAGGTGAAAAATAATTAGCAACCACTACAAATTACACAATTTGTACACCTTACCACAGCAGTATTTAGTGCTTTTTGCAACCTTGTTCATGAACCTAGGTTCATTTTTTTGTTTTGTTTTGTTTTTGCTTCTCGTGGGGCTTGAACTCTGGGCCTGGGCGCTGTCCCTCAGCTCTTCAGCTCAAGGCTAGCACTCTACCACTTGAGCCACAGAGCCACTTCTGGTTTTCTGGTGGTTTATTGGAGATAAGCCTTTCCTGCCTGGGCTGGCTTTGAAATTCGATCTTCAGATTTCAACCTCTGAGTAGCTAGGATTATAGGCGTGAGCCACCAGTACTGGACTCATTTTAAATTTAATTTTAATTTTAATTTTTTTGGTTGATACTGTTTCACTCAAGATGTGAGCTCTGTGAGGCAAAGATGATAGGGGCCATGTTTACCAGGCTTGCCTAATTGTGGCCTGTAAAGTCTTTTACTTTGACTAGATTATCTATTGATTTTATGTATGTAAACTTTAAATTATAAGGAAAATGTGACAATTTCTGACCAACTGAGACTGTTCACCTTTTTACCTTAGTTTTTGAAAGGAAGTTTACTGTAGAAATACTCCTAGAATATTACTTACATCTCTTTTTTTTTTTTGCTAATTCTACTTTTTTTTTCTTTATTAGGGATTTCAGTCATGGCTTCTGTTGTTTCTTGGTCCTGGTTATCTGGTGGCACTAATAATTATTAATGCAGTATAGGTACAGCCTCCCTCCCCTTTCCTTCGTTACTATTTATTTATGTATTTATTTAATTTATTTATTGCCAGAGCTTGGGCTTGAACTCTGGGCTTGGGCATTGTCCTTGAGCTTCTTTTGCTCAAGGCTAGCACTCTTCCACTTGAGCCACAGCCCCACTTCTGGTACTGAGGAATAGGCAAGTAATCTACCACTAAGGCACATTTCCAGCACTCCTTTCATAATAATTTTTAAGAAGTAGTCTTACTTTGTTGTCCAAATTGATCTTGTGTTGTGGGTTCAAGTGATCCTCCCATCCTAGCCTCCATAGGGAGGACACTGCCTGTCCTCCCTGGCATACTGCCTGTCAGTGCCTGGCGTACTACCAGGCTTGGCGTACTACCAGGCTTCTATCCATCTTGTAAATAAACATTTTTATGTTTGTCTAGTTTTTCAAGTTATGATTGTGTGTTTTTTTCCTTGGCCCTATGCTTCTATTCAGTTAGAATCTATAGGTATTATTTGTTCCCATCTGTCTGTACTCCTTCTAAAAGAATCAGTACTACTTTTATAAAGTATGGGACACAAGTTTCTCTCATCTCAGAAAAACGACTAACTGCCTTAAGATACTAGTATTAAAGTGGAGTCATTGGAAAAACACAGTTGCTCTGCACTTGAAGAGTATTTGGTTATTACCTTCTTTCCCTTACTCTTCAATGAATACTCTCCAAAATATACTTTTAAAATAAGTGATTTACATTTTTAGAAAGCCAACAAAGTGGATTTTCTGGCTGACATAAAACACTGCAAGTAGTTTCTGGTTGTTTTACTAGAAGCATATAGCTTTGGCACACATTCTAAACATGTTAGACAACATTTTAGGGAAATAGTGTAGCTTTTCCTATTGTATCAATCTTCTGATTATATATTTTTTAAGGTTCTGAATAATTTTCTAAGTCTAGTCTTTCAACTTGGCTGAAAAGGAAATTGTGCTCTTCCTCATTATGGATAGAACTCTTGTTTGGAGTCTGAATAATTTCAACAGAATTTATGCCTGTAGGTTTTTTTTAAAAAAAAACTTATTCACAGTATATAGTAAAAGAATTTTTTTCACTTTGATGTCAGAGAACTTTAGTTTCATGGACTAAAAGCTTATAAATTATATGCTTTATATCAGTTTTTAATATACTTAGTTTTCTTGAAAGACAGCCCTGTCAGTTTTCCATTTAAGTACAAATCCATAGAAACCATATTATCTGCTTATGCAAGTATGTTTTAGGTAGGAATTTGGGGAATTTTTGATGTATCTATCACTTTATACCACTAAGTTTTTAAGTTTGACACCATGTATTTCAAAGTTTATTTACCAATATGATAAACACTTTTGAGCCTCAGTTCTAATCAAATACATTCTATCATATTCTTTTTTTTTTTTTTTTTTTTTGCCAGTCCTAAGGCTTCAGGGCCTGGACACTGTCCCTGAGCTTCTTTTGCTCAAGGCTAGCACTTTACCATTTGAGCCACAGCACCACTTCCAGCTTTTTATGTTTATGTGGTACTGAGCAATTGAACCCAGGGCTTCATGCATGCTAGGTAAGCAATCTACCACTAAGTCGCATTCCCAACCTTTTATCATATTCTTTTTTTTCCTTCTTTTTAGAGAAACACAATACAGATGTGGTAGAAAGCTCCTTTGTGTGTTCTTCCACAATCCCTTCTTTCTATCCTTCTCCAGATGTGCCTACTCCTGAATTTAGGTTCCTTATTGCCAGACAGAATACTGAGATAGCATTGTCAATTTCTTAAATTGGTCTAATAATGGAGGTACTCTTGACAAAAGAAGACTCAGGATAAAATGCTGCCAAATACTTACAGCACATTTTACAAGACTTGAAAGCTCCCAGACATGGAAAAAAAAATCTTGTTCATTAAAAAAATTCATCATCACCCAACTTAGTTGATCACCAAACCCCTTTACTATGGTTCTATGTGATTTTGCTTTGAACATACTTTGTGAGAACTCTGTATAGACATATCTGTTCTAGAATTAAGTTTTAATTCTATAGTTTTTCTCTAATGTAACTTTTTAGCTTTTGGTGATAAACATGCTAGTAATAATCACTCTTGATTGATACTGATGATTGGATCATGGTGAGAAACATTTATAAAACCCAGGTAAAGTGCTAATAAACTGCACATTTATTGACCAGTGCCCAAGTTCTTTATGCTCTTTATTTTTCCCAATTCTTTAATCTTCTGGTCTTCTAAAGTGTCTATCAATGGACCATGGCTTTGCTTACCCTGTGCCTTAAATTGATGTTACATTTTATGTTTTCATAGCTGGCAGTAGCCCGGGTTTACTGTTAATGTTTTAACACATTTTCTTAAGTGACAGTTGTTCAACTGTTAATATTGTACATGATGGTACTTGAATTCTGTTTGCCTTTTTTCCTCCTGTATTAGAAAATCTTGGTGCTTTTTGTAAGTTTTGTATAAAAGAAAATTTTCTTAACGTTTGTTCATATAATGACCTGATCCAGGAAAAATAAAATGGGAAAATCGACATTATTTCTGACCTTCAAATAAAAACTCATTATGTATTGGTTTTCAGACTGTTTGCGGAGCCTTTGGTCAATGCACTGTCTTAAGGCAGGGTTGTTTGCCTGTGTGAGTAACAGGCATTTTAGGATTGGATGAGGTTGTGGAGGAGGGAATGAGGTCCTGGGAAAGAAATTGCACAGGAACACAACATGTACAGCACATTTCACAGAAACCAAGGCATTTTCTCTGAAAGGAAATGTCCAAACCCACACTTGTGCTTCCTGTCTTCTAGCTTTTGCCACACTTTTCTGATGCTTCTGGGATGAGGAATAATGAGTGGGAAGCGTTCCCTGTCTGCAAAAGTCTAGCACAGTCCTTCAATGAATTAAAGCCTGAAACACCATGAAATTATGCATTTTCTTTTTAAATTAAAAAAAAATAAAGTTATCAGAGTTACATTCTGCAGAGGCTATTTAAGGCATGATTATGTTACATTTTAAAGGAGACACTGTTTTTGTGGTGAAATGTCTCTAAACTGCATTAGTTTCTTTTTTAAGTTTGGTGTCAGTTGATTTAGAAGACTTTGTAACTTTTTTGAAAGTTAATGTTCTAGGGTTTCATAATCCCTACAAATACCAATTTTATTCTCCCTTTCTTTGATGATTATAGAGTCTGAATACCCATGGCAGGAATCCAATGAATGAAACACACTAATACTGAAATAATGAATGAGTAGACTAGTACATTAACAAATGTGTGAAGTGACCCAGTAAAAAACCTGATGTCATTGTTTACCTTATGTTTGGTTTCAGTTTTAGTGCACAATTAAGGTTACTTTCTGTAAGTAATAAGTTGAACATAATTTCTGATGGTACACATCATGTACAAAGGAGTATCACCTGCCTTCAAGAAATGGTAATTCTGTCATTATTCATGTAGCTGTAGTCCCAAGGGAACTCTCTTAGCTAGCTAAGAATTAACCTTCAAACATAACCCAATGTGATTAGATTAATTTAGAGCCTCTCGGTGGATTTTTTTTTTTTTTTTTGGTAAATATTTTCCTTCCACATACTGATAACACAAAACATTTTTCTGGGGAAGATACTTCAACTGAATACATCCAAATAATGCGTATGGAAGGTGGATTTTTAAAAGCAATGGTTTTGTTTATGACAGTCATTTAATACAGAAATGAAGAAAGTAACTGAAATCACAGTCTTTCTCACAGGAATAGAGTTCAATTAATGAAATGCTTAGTTTCAAAAATGATAGTTAATGACATTTGTAGACCTTTGATTGTCTGAAATGCTGTGGAAAGAGGGAGGGTTGAGAATGAGCTACGCCCTGGGCTCATACCTATAACATTAGATACTAAAGAGGCTGAGATCTGGAAATTCAAGAGTTCAAGATCAGTTTGGATAGAAATGTTTTCTAGATTCCATCTCCAGAATGACCAGCAAAAAGCAGTTGCTCAAGTGGGAAAGTATCATTTGATGGATGTTGCCATATTCTTTTATTCTTAGGAAGACCCTGTTCTTCAGAATCAATCTGATTACCTGTCAAAATAGTTAAGACAATTCTTATTTGCATATTTTTTGGTATGTTATCCCTAAGTGTTTTTGAGAGATGGAAAACAAGTTGCTATATACAGTCTCACCAGTTACAGTTGAACAAGTAGAGAAATTTTATAATTGAAACAAAAGGAACTATTCTTCTACTTTGCTAGCATGTCAGGTTTAGTGAAATGAAAGATGTTGGCCACCACTAGACTGTTAACTCAGGCCTCATTGTTCTCATTGGTAAGAAGCAGGGCTGGATGACAGTTAATTTTATATTTTTGTAGTTGCTGTTGATTGTGTAATGAGATAAGAGAATAAGAGTAAGGGAATAAAAGATATATACATTTAAAGAGAAAATTGTAGCTACTCAGGAGGCTAAGATCCCAGGATCATGATTTGACTCCAGCTAGATTAAGAAAGTGTGAGACTCTTTAGCTATCAAAAAGCCAGAAGTAGAGGTATGCCTCAAGTGGTAGAGCACTAGCCTTGAGCTAACTAAGGGACAGTGTGTAAGCTCTAAGTTCAAGTTCTGGTGCCAAAATTAAAAAAAATAAGAGAATTTTTCCTTGCGGCTAGTTATTGTCCAATAATACTCTTGGATTGCCTTTTCATTATGGTAGCCACTAGTCATATGTGACTTGAGTACTTAGGATGTCACTAATAGGCCTGTGGACCTAAAGCAAATTCATATAATTACATGGGGCTAATAGCTACTGTATTGGACTATTCATTGTGTCCTTTTGTATTTGTGTTTTAAATCATTATATAAAATCTATGATTGATAAAGGTTTTGATATAATGATTTAAAATAGGAATTTCTTTAATTCTGAACTTTTGCCTTTACACCTCCAATCTCACCATTGGAATCTTTTTATAAACTGCTTCTGCTTCCACTTGCTAAGAGCTAAGGTCCCTTGGCCTTTCCCAGAGATCTGAGGCTCTACTTTGTAGCTGGCTGCCTGTGCCACCACCTTCGGGTTGTATGTGTGTCCTACAGCCTGCCTGGTGGCTCCTGTGCCTCAGTCGGACATGATTTGTCTCTGTAATAGCCTTATTAGGTGTTGCAACTTTGGTAAGAAGTACTCAGTCTTCCAATGACAAGCAATTTTGAGTTCTAAAAACATTTACCATGGGGCTGGGAAGGTGGCTCAGTGGTAGAGCGCTTGCCTTGCATGCATGAAGCCCTGGGTTCGATTCCTCAGCACCACATAAGCAAAAAGAAAAAATCCAGAAGTGGCGCTGTGGCTCAAGTGGTAGAGCGCTAGCCTTGAGCTGAAGAGCTGAGGGATAGCACCCAGGCCCAGAGTTCAGGCCCCACGACCGGACTCAAAAAAAACAAACATTTACCGTATTAGCCAGATGTTCTTAATGCTAAAACATCCCAATCATGAGGTTATAAAAGCAGTTACCCCTGAGTGAATCTTCCATCAAGTCTGCAGTAGTTGTTTTAGTGTTGCACAGTTTCCATGGGTGGGGATGCAAAGAACATATGATTCTATCATTTTTGTGCTCTCAAAAATGATCAAGATTAAAATAAAGGCATTCTTAGGGATGATACTTAAAAATTGATAAACCATTAGGGATGATATTTAAATTGGTTAAGCCAAGTGTTTGGTACAAAATCATTTTTTCTTTTTATATTTTTTAATGATCAAAGTGATGTACAGAGGGGTTACAGTTACATAAGTAAGGCAATAAGTACATTTTTTGTCAAACTTGTTGCCTCTTCCCTCACTTTTCTTCTTTCTCACCTCCTCCCCTCCCCATCATTTTTTCTTTTATTCTTTCATTTTTATTTGTCAGGGGGCTTGAACTTAGCCTGGGTGCTAAACTCTTTTGCTCAAGGCTAGTGCTCCACCACTTTGAACCATATCTCCACTTCCAGTTTTCTGTGATTAATTGGAAATAGAGTCTGACCAACTCATCCTGAATAGCTAGGATAACAAGCGAGATCCACTAGTGCCCAGCTTCGTTTTTTTTCTTTTTTCTTTCTTTCTTTTTTCTTCCAGTCCTGGGGCCTGAACTCAGGGCCTGAGCACTGTCCCTGAGCTTCTTTTGCTCAATGCTAGCACTCTACCACTTGAGCCACAGCACCACTTCATGCTTTTTCTGTTTCTGTGGTACTGAGGAATAGAACCCAGTGCTTCATGCATGCTAGGCAAGCACTCTACCACTAAGCCACTTTCCCAGCCCTCATTTTTTTCTTTTAAATTATATAAGATCATGTTTTGTATATGGCTTTCCAGTTCAAAAATATTCCTGAGACTTTTTTCAACCATACTGCCTCTGAGGTCTGTTGGTGAAAACTCTGCCTCTCCACTGAGAATCATCTTCTTGGGACCACAGGCAATGCTGAGCTCTGTCTTGGCAAGCAACGTTGACACTTAATGACAATCTTTCCTGTAATATATGAATAGAGGAAAACCAAAGGCAGTTACCATTAAATAAAGTATTACAAAATGCAAGAGAGGCAACTTCAAGTAGTACAGGAGATTTGTTTCTTCTGAACTCCATTTTGTTTTTCTTCTCTAAAACATTATCACTTATCATTTATATAAGATATGGGCTGGGAAGTTTGGCTCAGTGGTAGAGTGCTAGCATTGAGCTGAAGAGCTGAGGAACGGCGCCCAGGCCCAGTGTTCAGGCCCCATGACCGGACCAAAAAAAAAAATTATATAAGATAAAAAATTTTCTAGATGTCTAGACCTATTATTTTGACATATACTTACTATAACCAAGACACCAAATTCCTAACATCCCCGAATCCTGCCTTGAGTTTTAACAACTGGTCATATTCAATTAATGTGAATTTATCTTAGTTTTCCTAAGTATTCTCTCAATTCATATTTAGTATTGGTAGTATTTATACGCTAGTCTTGATATTATAAACACAGTATCTTTGTACATAAATTCTGGGATGGTTTTGCAGTTACAGGATAAATTTTGACTGGGGCATCACAGGTTGTGTGCCTTTAAGAACAGAGCCAGTGCTGGTGGCTGATGCCTGTGAGTTACTTACTACTGGTTACTCAAGAGGCTGAGGTATGAAGACCCTAGTTCAAAGCCAGCCTCAGAAGATAAATCCAAATGATTCTTGTCTCTAACCAGCAAAATCTGCAAGTGGAGGTGTGGTAGAGTACCATCCTTGAGTGTGAGTTCTTAATTTCAGTGTACTAGCACGGAATGAAAAAGATTTTGATGGATTTGACCATGTAGTCTCCCCATGAAGATGCAGGGAAGTGAAAGTGTCTATTATTTTCTCTTACTTGAATGGAGCAGCACCAAGTATATGTATAAAGTGGTAACATAGGTTCAATGTTGTGTTTTTTTTTTTTTTCCTTCCTATTTAATTTTGTTCTGGTCTTGGGGCTTTAACTCAAGGCCTGGATGCTGTCCCTGAGCTTTTTTGCTCAAAGCTTTTATTCCACCATTTGAGCCACAGTTTCACTTCTGGGTTTTTACTAATTAATTGGAGATAAGAGCCTCAAAGACTTTACTGTCTGGCTGGCTTCCAACTGCAGTCCTCAGATAGCAGCTATGAGCCACCAGTGCCTGGCATGGTTACTTAAAAATATTTTTATTGTTTTTATGATGATGAAGAACAGAAGGTTTACAGTTACATAAATCAGTTAATGAATACTCTTCTTTCTGGAAAGTATCACCCTTCTTCCCTTTCTCTCTTCCAGTTTCCAGCATGAGGTTTTTTTGTTTTTTGTTTTTTGTTTTTTAATTTGTTTTTCTGGTCGTGAGGCCTGAACTCTGGGCCTGGGCACTGTGCCTTAGCTCCAGGCTAGCACTCTACCACTTGAGCCACAGTGCCACTTCCAGCTTCTTCTGGTTATGTGGTGCTGAGGAATCAAACCTAGGACCTCATGCATGCAAGGCAAGTACTCTACCACAGAGCCCCCTTCCAAACCCCTAACATGAGGTTTTTAAAGGTGGGTCTCTGTTTAGTAGCCTAGATGGACTTTCAACCTTCAATCCTGTCTCAGCCTCTTAAGTGTTGGCCTTATAGGTATTCCAGCACGACTGTATTAAAAACTATACCAGGGGTTAGGGCATGCCCCAAATGGTAGAGTGCTTGCTAGGCAAGGCTTTGCTTTCAAACAACAACAAAAGAACACAATCACGAATTCATGTACACAATCTAACTTACTCTTAAAGCTGCAGTTTCACCTTAGAGGAAACATGAACAGAAGATTTTTTCCACACTATAATTTTTGTTTTCTGCTTATCTGAATCAACATTTTTGTAACCATGTACATTTAATAATCATCCTTAAAATAGATGTAGTTTGTGTTTCATTTGCGTTTTAATGTATCTTATTTCATGAGCCTTTTTCTTTCTAGGGCCTTCTTTTCATAACAGTATGGTTGTTCATTTAGGGGCGTTTGACCAATTTTATTGTTCCTCTTTTAATTTGTTTTCTGGGTTTTTTTTTTTTCTGTTAGGAACACAGTTTCCAGTACCATTGTTTGCATATATAAAGTTATTTCCCTTTTTCCTTTTTGTATTTTTATTTTTTGACCAGCCTTGATGTATTGTCCAGGCTGACTTTGAATTCCTGGGCACAAATGATTTTGCCTTAACTTCTGGAATAGCTGGGACTTCAGGCATGTGGTACTACTCTTAGCTATATGTAAAAGTTGAATAAAAAAAAGTCCTCTTAAATTATGTTAGCCCAGGCATCAGTGGCTCACGCCTGTAATCCTAGCAACTAAGGAGGTTGCGATATGAGGATTGTGGTTTGAATTCAGCCCAAGCTGGAAAGTCTGTGAAACTGATTTCCAATTAACCACAGAAAGCCAGAAGTAGAGCTGTGGCTCAAGTGATAGAGCAGTTGTCTTGAGCACAAAAGCTTAGAAATAGCACCCAGCTCAGACTTCAAGTTCTAGGACTGGCCAAAAAAAAAAGAAGGAAAAAAAAAAGATAACCTAATAGAGAAACTCCATGTAGGAAATGGCAGCTAAAGACTTGTTCTTACTCTTCATCTTAATGTATCAGCATTGTCTTGAGAGGGTGCCCTTTTATCATAGGATTTTTTTTTTTTTTTGGGTCCGGTCATGGGGCCTGAACTCTGGGCCAGGGCGCTGTCCCTCAGCTCTTCAGCTCAAGGCTAGTGCTCTACCACGTGAGCCACAGCGCCACTTCCGGCTTTTTTCTTTTTGCTTATGTGGTGCTGAGGAATCGAACCCAGGGCCTCATGCATGCAAGGCAAGCACTCTACCACTGAGCCACTTTCCCAGCCCAGGATATTTATTTTTTGTCAGTGCAGTGGAATTCAGTAGCTTTTACCTCCTGGAAGCATGAATCAAGTCCTGTGGAGTGGTTTGCACTGCTTGTCGCCTTGTTTATTAGGAGGCTAAGGCATGAGGACTGGTCTGGGCAACATAGCCCTGTCTCAAAAACATCCTACAAACAAAACAAAAGTGGGAAATGCAAGTGCTTTGCCACTGAGCTACCCCTCTAGCCCTTTTGTATTTTTCCAGGATTATTTTATGCATTTTTGAACAAGTGCATGTTTTGCTCAAGTATATGCTTATGCTCTTGAGTGTGCTTGTCTGAGCATCCCTTTTTAGGTCACCAGTGTTCAGATGAGGCTCTTGCATATATTAGGTACCTTTCTTTGTAATTAGGTCATTAATATTATCTCTAAATAGTTGTACAAAGTCATTTCAGTTCCACAATTCAATTTATGATTACAATGCACCTTGAACCATGTTTTTTAAATTCTTGTGCACATCTTTTTAGAACCCAATCTTTAGTAACTTAGTTCCTTAAGACAAGAAGGAGCTTCTCTGATGAAAGTGTTTTACCTCTTCCAATTTTGGTTCTTTTTGTAAAAGATAATGTAATAGCAAATCTCCCTTTCTCTTTTCTGTCCTGAGATCTCAGCTATAAAATATGTTCATTGGTAGAAGACATAAGAACCAAAAAACATGAAAGAATTACCTTAACACTACTTTCCAGCTTAGTATAATTTGCATTTGCAGCTTTGTGTCTGAACCTTTTCCTTTCCCTCTATGTAGATGTGTACATCGTCACTTGTGAGATTGATGTTTGCCTTTCACAGTGAGGCACACCTCATGGTACTTCAAAACAAACCAAAACATTAACAACATGATTGCCACCAGATCACCTGTGATGAGCCATTTATAATGATTAATTGCATTCTTTTGAGTACATACAGCATGCGGCAGTTATTTTATGGTATATTCATATCATACTGCAGGAAATTTAAGAACAAAATGCTTGTAGATAAACTCTTGTGTACGTCTAGTATTAAGTCTGGAGAAAGGGTTATGGAGCCATTGGGGTCATTTGTTTTTGTGGTGGACATCTCCCTCAGTAATTGCCACTCACTGTGAGTGCTGTGTAGCCCAGTCCTGTGTGAGGCTCTAACATATACATCATCTCCAATGACTGGAGACTGTCCCTTCCTATTTTCCTGGCATCTAATCCTTCCTGGAGCTTGAATTGATCAAAGCAGGGCAGCTATTTGAAATGTTTTTATTCTTTCCTTACTTTTCCATGCACTTATTCTTGATAGTCTGACTAGCACCCAGTTTTTCCATTTTGTTTCAGTTCTGTTAATTCTGAATTTCACATTTGTGATTTTAGTAACTTATAGTATATGTTAACCTGTGTGTGACTCGGGCACAGGTTATTTTTCTCCTTTGCACTTGAGAGAAAAGAGCAGAAATCTAAAACACTTTCTTGTCTTTCCATCAACAAAGTTGTGATATGCAAACCTGGATTTAGCTTTTGACCAGTAAGGACTAGTGACCTCAAAGCAGGAAAAGTGAAGTGAATGAGAGGAGGTGCGGTCTGATAATGAGGATTGTTGAGATTAGCATGTGAAGCTTTCAAAACTTGAAGTGTTAGGGCTTGAGGGTTGCAGCTTACTTAGAGCTTTGGCTGGCCTCCAGCAAATACTTCGTTCCAGGGGATAAGGGGTGGTTTTTGACAGTCCTGGCATACGGTGGAGCTTGTGGGTCCAAAGACTTTGTCATGGAGGCCAAAGAGTCCTTTAGAAAGTTTGAATCCACAGAGCACTATTAAAACATTGATTACACTTCTCTGCTTTGGTTTAAATTAGAGTGGAATCCTGCCTTCAATGTCTATGACTGATTAGGTTTTTGTCCTAACTTGTTTCTGACAGGCCATGGTGCTGATGTGAAATGTGTAGACTGGCATCCAACCAAAGGGTTAGTTGTTTCAGGAAGTAAAGATAGTCAACAGCCAATCAAGTTCTGGGATCCTAAGACTGGTCAGAGTCTTGCAACACTGTAAGTGACGGGAATCCTACTTTGTCCCTGAACAAAGGAAGCAAAGCAGCCTGTGTTCTTTAACTTTCAACAGCCTCTGTTCTCATATATTCCTTAAAAAGTAGGGTGGACCATAGATGGACTTCAATCTGTGGTCTTCTTAAGTCATTAAATAAGTTTTATCTCAACATTCCTAATGGAGTAAGGCTTGGTTTTTCACCTCAGCCTATGTTGAATGGGGTTTTTCTGGGCAAACGAGAAGATGAAACAGGCATGTTCTTCCTGTTCTGGCCTCATCCAAACAAACACCTTTTGGCACTTCATAGATGGTTCATGTGTGTGCTTCTTCCTAGTCACAGCTCAGCCTTCTCTGTCCACTTCATGTAATTACAAACATAGTGTTTTTTTCCTCCCAATTTTTAGACATTTCTCATTTTTTTGATCTGACATGTTAGAGCTGCATAGTATAGTTTTCTATTTGAATTATTTATAAGCATTCAGTGAATATGCCCATTTTGGGGGGGGGCATGAGGGGCATATTTTAAGCTGCTGTATTCTGGTCCTAATTGGGAAGTAAACCTCCCATACCTTGATTGGTTGGTGCAGGGTTACCTTATTGCATAACTTCAGTGACCTCAACCACACACTGTGCCTTAGGAGTTATGTTCCCTGGAGATGTGCATTGTACAGGCTTTCGGGCATGATGTAAATTAACTCTCAAACTGTCCCTAAACTAATACCTACTTTTATTCTTTCTTTTGTCTCTTTACTTATTTTTTATTTTTTGGCAATCTGAACTCAAGGCCTTGGCTTGAGTTGAACCATTCAGGCATGCATCCAAGCCCTTTTTGCTTCAGTTATTTTTCCAATAGGGTCTTGAATTTATCTATGCCTGGTCTGCCTGGAGCTTGATTCTCCTTTTTATGCTCTTGCACAGCTGGGATGACACCCACTTGTTGGTTGAGATGGGGGTCTTGTGAACTTTTTGCTCCATCTGGTCCCAGACTGTGATGCTCCTAAGAAGCTAAGATTATAGGCATGTATCACTCTGCCTGCCTGCCTGCCTGCCTGCCTGCCTTGCCTGCCTGCCTGCCTGCATGCCTCCCTCCCTCCCTCCCTTCACTCTGCCTTCCTGCCTGCCTCCCTTCCTTGCTCCCTCCCTCCTTCTCCCCGTCCTCCTTTTTCTGCTTTAATTCAGGGCCTTTCTTGCTCATGGCACAGGCATGGCATTTAAGCTGTGCCTCTAGTTCAGCTATTATTATTACTACTATTACACTATTTTAGTCCATCATGGGGCTTAAACTCAGGACCTGGGTACTGTCCCTGAGCTCTTTTGCTCTAGCCACAGCGCCACTTCTGGTTTTCTGGTGGTTAATTGGAGAAGAGAATTTCAAGGACTTTCCTACCCTGGCAGGCTTTGAACCACAATCCTCAGATCTCAGTCTACTGAGTATCTAGGATTACAGGTGTGAGCCAAAAGTACCCTGCTCAGCTCAACTTTTTGCTGACTGTTTTAGAACATTTTCTGCCTGGGCTGGCCTTAAACCACCATTCACTAGATGTCAGCCTCCTGAGTAGCTAGGACTATGTGTGTGGGCCACTGGCACCTAGCTTTTTCTTCATGAGAGATATGTCAGTGGATTTTTAGAATCTTAACAAATAGGCTTTATTGAATGCTAATTTATGCATTCCAAGTACTTTCTATGCTTCTACACTTTTCTGGCAAAGCATGCTTCTATTTTGCCAGATAGAGCTATGCTTAGGTAGAAGTTACTTTTTGTCACTGACCTGGATTTTTCAAGTATGTAGGTCCTTCCTTCCTTCCTTCCTTCCTTCCTTCCTTCCTTCCTTCCTTCCTTCCTTCCTTCCTTCCTTCCTTCCTTCCTTCCTCCTTTCCTTTCCTTTCCTTTCCTTTCCTTTCCTTTCCTTTCCTTTCCTTTCCTTTCCTTTCCTTTCCTTTCCTTTCCTTTCCTTTCCTTTCCTTTCCTTTCCTTTCCTTTCCTTTCCTTTCCTTTCCTTTCCTTTCCTTTTCCTTTCCTTTTCCTTTCCTGTCCTTTTCCTTTCCTGTCCTGTCCTTTCCCTTTTCTGATCAGGATCTGAACTCAGGGCTCCCTGCTTGCTAGGTAGAACCAACCTTCCTTCCCTCCCTCCCTCCCTCCCTCCCTCCCTCCCTCCCTCCCTCCCTTCCTTCCTTCCTTCCTTCCTTCCTCTTCTTCTTTCTTCTTCCTCCTTCTTTTTTCACCAGTCATGGGTCTTGAACTCAGGGTCTGGACACTGAGCCTGAGCTTTTTTTTGCTCAAGCCTAGTACTCTACCTTTTGAGCCACAGTGCCCATTTCTGGCTTTTTTCCATTATGTAGTATGGAGGCATCAAACTCAGGGCTTTTTGCATGCTAGGCAGACATTCTACCACTGAGCCACATTCATTCCCAGCCCCTAGGTAGGACCTTTTCTCACTGAACAGTTCCTGCAGCCCTTGCTGTTTACTTTTTTTACCCCCCACTCCTGGGGCTTAAACTCAGCCTGGGCACTGTCTCTGAGCTTCTTTTGCTCAAGGCTAGCACTCTACCACTTGAACCACAGTGCTCCTTCTGGCTTTTTCTGTTTATGTGGTACTGAGGAATCAGACCCAGGGCTTCATGCATGCTGGGCAAGTACTCTACCACTGAGCCACATTCCTACCCTTCAAGTGTACTTTTAATTATGGTTCTGTAATGTATGTATATGTCTTTATTACTTCTATGCCACACTTCTTGCTATCTTAACCTATGTGCTTTTCAATAAAAATTATCATTGTGTTTAATGGTTTTATAACATTCTAACTGATAGTTTTTTTGGTGCTTTGCTTCCAGTCATGCCCATAAAAACACAGTAATGGAAGTTAAATTAAACCTCAATGGTAATTGGCTGCTCACAGCATCACGTGACCATCTCTGTAAACTTTTTGACATCCGAAACCTGAAAGAAGAGCTCCAAGTATTTCGAGGTCATAAGAAAGAAGCCACAGGTCAGTGGCTGTGATGTACTTCTCATTTTTTTGACTTTACCTCTATTTTCAGGTCCTACTAATTTGTCTTTTTCTACATGTTTTTTGTTGTTTTCTTTTTAGCGGTAGCCTGGCATCCGGTTCACGAAGGACTTTTTGCCAGTGGAGGATCTGATGGTTCTTTGTTATTCTGGCATGTTGGGTATGTAACCTTTATGATGTAAAGGAGAAGTATGTGGACACACATCATTATAGCAGGGGTGTTTCATCTTTGCTCTGCACCGTTTGGGCAGCCAGCTGCCAGTAGTTAGTGGTCGAAGTCCTGCCCCGCAGGGCATGTTCTCTTGAAGCACCCCCACATATTTTTCCCCAAGTGTCAGCTGCATCCCTTCTGGAAACTTTTGAAGAAAGATAGGACAACTTTTATCTGCTTGGATAAAAATGCTTGATCTGAGCCAGGTGCTGGTAGCTCACGCCTGTAATCCTAGCTACTTAGGAGGCTGAGATCTGAGGATTTCAGTTCAAAGCCAGCCCAGGCAGGAAAGTCCGAGAGAGACTTTATCTTCAACTAACCAGAAAACCTGAAGTGGCACTGTGGCTCTAGTGGTAGAGCACTAGACTTGAGCTGAAAAGCTGAGGGACAGTGCCCAGGCCCAGAGTTCAAGCCCCACAATGAACCCATCCCCCCCCCCCCCCCAAAAAAAAAAATGCTTGAGCTGTTCTGACCTGGCCTACTAGTCCTGCAGTGTGACTTGGGCATGTTCTGGTGATTGCCAGTGAGTTTAAGAAGTAGTCTATTTCATGAAGACAGCCTATGAATGTATACAAATAAGATAATGTCTTGTGTTTTTATCTGAGTGGTAGTGGTCCTGTTGCAGAGACTGCCTACAGTTTTCAATTCTATATATCCAGCTTGGAATAGAAAACAGCACCTGAATTTAAGAGAGAATAAGATAGATTTTTCTAGTTTCTTAATGGTGAAACCAGTAAAAAAAAAAAAAAAAAAACACGCTTTTTATTGTAAAAATATTGTACAGAGGGGTTACAGTTACATGAGTAAGGTAATGAGTACGTTTCCTATTGAGCATTGTTACCTCCTCCTTTTTTCCCCTACCATCCCTTCCCTCCCCCCCCCCCCCCACAACAAGTTGTAAAATTCGTTTTCAACATAGTATCTTGTACAGCTCATTGTTAAAATGGGTAAACCTGTATCCCTATTTAAGAATTTTGTTTTTTCCCTTCCCCTCCCCAAATTAGAAAAGTATATATACAAGATGCAGGGCACCGGAATCAAATACATTGAAAACAGGGGTTATACCATGGGGGAATGAAACAATTCTTTATTAGCAAAAATAGTACAATGGGGTTTCATTGTGGTATTTCTGTACATATAATGTATTGTGATCTAATTCATTCCTGCTTAGTAATGAAATAATTCTTGCAGCATTTTTCTTGATTCTTTCATCTGTGAATGCAAGAATGTGTTTGTGAAGATGAATCAGGACCCTGGCACCTGTGGAATTGACTTGGTTTAAAGTAATAGATGCTGATAGCATTGTCCTGAGGCTTAAAGAACATGTTTTATTGTTATTGTTGCTGTTTGTTTTCATCACAGACTTTTTCATTGGTGCCTTTGCAGGGTGGAGAAGGAGGTGGGTGGGATGGAGATGGCCCATGAAGGGATGATATGGAGTCTGGCCTGGCATCCCCTTGGACATATCCTCTGCTCAGGCTCCAATGACCACACCAGGTAAACTTTGTATTGAAAATAACAAGGAATTGCTTTTATTGAAAATAACAAGCCACTGCTCCGTGTACATGCATGTGTGCACACGCACACACACATAAATATCTTTAATTCACTGATCAATATGTTGGGTTTGTATTCCCACGTGTGTGTGTGTGTGTGTGTGTGTGTGTGTGTGTGTGTGTGTGTGTGTGTGTGTGTGTGTGTGTGTGTGTGTGTGTGTGTGTGTGTATACACGCGCGTGCATGCGCTTGCTCTGGGGCTGGAACTCAGGGCCTAGGCGCTGTTCCTGATCTTTATTTGTTCAAGACTAGTACTCTACCATTTGAGGCACAACTCTGATTCTGGCTTTTTGGTAATTAATTGGAGATAAGAATCTCACAAATTTTCCAGGGCTGGCTTTGAACCACAATTCTCTGATATCAGCCTCCTGACTAGCTAGGATTACAGGTATGAGCCACTGGTTCCCAGCTTTACCACTTACTTTTAAAAGGATTTGTTTAGTAGAAAATGCTACATTGTAATAAAGCCATTGTTTATTGACCAGGGCTATTTGAATTTCATTCTGTCTCTGATTAAAACGATCCATGAATACATTTGAAATATTTGGAAGAAAAGCACTGGAAAACTTTTTTTTTTTTTTTTAATTGTAAAGATACTATACAGAGGGTTACAGTTAAATGAGTGAGGTAATGAGTACACTTCCTCTTGAACATTGTTACCCCCTCCATTTGGAAAACTTTGATGTGTTTATTCATGGACTAGTTAATTCTATTAAGTGCCCAGAAGAATACTAAAAACACCCTCTTCACCTCCATTACTTTTATTTAACAGCAAATTCTGGACTCGAAACCGACCAGGTGATAAAATGCGAGATCGATATAATCTAAACCTATTACCTGGAATGTCTGAAGATGGAGTAGAATATGGTGAGGCTTGTATATTTACCCTTCTTTGAAATCTGATCTTCTACTCCAAGAGCATTAATTATTTGTAAGGTTGTATAAAACTAATTTTGGACTAGGAATGGACTTCATAATTATAGTGCTTCCCTAGCATGCTTAAGGCCTAGACTCAGTTCTTAATACCAGAAGAAAAAGAAGGAGGAGGAGGGGAAGGAAGAGAAAGAGGAAGAGACACCGATGTTAATTTTGTAATTTATTGATATATAAATCACCAGTGATATCATTCAATTTTTTTTTTCTTTTTTCTGCTGGTGTGGGGCCTGAACTCTGGGCCTGGGCGCTGTCCTTCAGCTCTTCAGCTCATGGCTAGTGCTATAACACTTGAGCCACAGCACCACTTTTGGCTTTTTCTCCTTATGTGGTGCTGAGGAATCAAACCCAGAGCCTCATGCATGCTAGGCAAGCACTCTACAACTGAGCTACCTTCCTAGCCCCATATTATTCAACTTTATTAAGTGTTAGTTTTTCCATTACTACATCATATCAATAACACCATTCTCATTATTGACAATGAATATATTTTTACTTGTAGATGATCTTGAGCCTAATAGTCTGGCAGTAATTCCAGGAATGGGAATTCCAGAACAACTAAAATTAGCCATGGAACAAGAGCAGCTGGGTAAGAGAAGTCACATACATGCATTAAATTTTCTTTTCCTTTCTTGTAAATGAAATTTTTCTTGAGCTTTTACTCCCAAGGCTAGCACTGTACCTCTTTCAGCCATAGTACCACTACTGGTTTTCTGGTGGTTAATTGGAACTAAGAGTCTCAGGGACTTTCCTGCTCTGGCTGGCTTTGAACCATGATCCTCAGATTTCAGCCTGCTCAGTAGCTAGAATTACAGGCGTGAGTTTTTGTTTTGTTTTTGTTGGTTGTGGGACTTGAACTCTGGGCCTGGGTGTTGAACCTGAGTTCTTCAGCTCAAGGCAAGTGAACCACACTGTCACTTCCAGTTTTCTGGTAGCTAATTGGAGATAAGAGTCTCATGGACTTTCCTGCCTGGGCTGGCTTTGAATTGTGATCTTTCAGTCTCCTGAGTAGCTACAATTACAGGCATGAGCCACCAGCACCGAGCCATAATTTTTTGTTTGTTTGTCCTGGGAACAGACAAGTTCTGGGAACTGTCTCTGAGCTTTTTTGGGCAAGGTTAGAGCTCTACCACTTGAGCCATAGATCCACTTTGGCTTTTTGGTGGTTAATTGGAGATAAGAATCTCACAGACTTTCCTGCCTGGGGTGTCTTTGAATCATGAGCCTAGGATTACAGGTGTGAGCACCTGGCTATTTTTGTAATATTTTTGTCTGTCTGTTCTTATTTTCATGATAAATTTATTAGTTTTTATTATTTATTAGTATACTATGTCAAAATGCTAATGTAATACATGTTGAGCAGTGTTGATGGAAATGATATAAGCTGTATATAATATTAAATAATCTGTTCATTGATCTAGTGGCCAACTTCTTTTACAAGACTAAGGAGCTCTTTATCTGGTTACAGGGAAAGATGAATCAAATGAAATTGAAATGACAATTCCTGGTTTAGATTGGGGAATGGAGGAGGTAATGCAAAAGGATCAGAAAAAAGTACCTCAGAAGAAAGTCCCTTATGCAAAACCTATTCCTGCTCAGTTCCAGCAGGTAGGTAGCTAAAAGTGAGCCTCACTTCATCCTTGTACTGAGAGACTGGAGTTGTTCAATGAAGGAGAAAATGTAAACCTGGGTGGGAAGTAACCCAAAGAAAGTAACCCAAAAGACCACGTGGACAGAAGTTAAGTAGAAGGAAAGATTTTTTGCCAGCAGACCTGACAAGGTTAAGTTCTCAAGAGAAAGGGCTCTTTGGAGGCCCCTTTTATATTGGAGTCCAGAAGTGGGAGGTGCCTATCCTACTGCACAGGTGCTGCTCTGGAGAGTAGAGATTAGGCCTGCAAGATGGGTGTTTCCTTACATTCAGAAGTAGATGTCTCTTGGATTATCCCATCTGTTGACAGCTTTTCTGTACTATAGATTCTTTTGAAGCCTCTTTCCATATTCATATGCTCTTTGGTATAGTTTCCGTCTGCTGCCTTGCTTTTATTGTTTTTTTTTTTAATTTATTTTTTATTTTTATTTTTTGTCGTGGGGACTGGGTGCTCTCCCTCAGCTCTTCAGCTCAAGGCTAGTGCTCTACCACTTGAGCCATAGTGCTACTTCTGGTTTTCTGGTGTTTAATTGGAGATCAGAGTCTCATGGACATTCCTGCCTGGGCTGGCTTTGAACCACAATCCTCAGATTTCAGCCTCCTGAGTAGCTAAGATTACAGGCGTGAGCCACTGGCGCCTGGCTTGCCTTGCTTTTATATTGAGCTTGCCCTGAATTTTCTGTATATCTTATTTTATTTTTTTTATCTTCATTTGCATAATGTCATCTAAGTTGTCAGGGGAGGAGAGAGTTATGGAACAGAGGAGACAGTCTTTTCCATTGCTTATCTGACTTTTGCTTTACTTATCTTCTCAACACAAGATGCCTTTTGGCAGTCCTAGGCTTGAATTGAGGGCTTGAGCATTTTTTGCTTAAGGCTTGCATTCTACCACTTGAACCTTTCTGTCTTTTTGATGGTTAATTGGAGATGAGAATCTTATGAACTTTCCTACTTAGGTTTGCTTTGAATTGTGATCCTCTGTCTTAGCCTCCTGAGTAGCTAGGATTATAGGTTCAAGCTTCTGGTGCCCAGCAAAGATGCCCTTTTGAATCGGACCAGAAGCTTTGCCTTCTTAATAATATGTAATATGTTGCAGTGTTAGTCTGCCTTCTTAACATTGTGCCAAAATACCTGAAATAATCACATGAAAAGAAGGAAAGGTTTGTTGCTCACATTACTGATTTGGTACTTTGGCAAGGCAAAACATCCTGGCAGGGAATGTATGATGGAATAAAGTTGCTGACTTTATGGCGGCTAGGAAGCAGAGAGGGAGCACAACCAGGTTCACTTCACATTAATGTCCCCTATGACCTACTCACTCCCAGAAGGCTTTGCCTCCTGATGTTTCCACTGCCTTCCAATGGTGCTGTCCGCCAGAGATCATGCTTTAACACATGAGCTTCTGGGGAACATTAGGCAGGTTGGACTGAGCAGATGATATTGTAGAATGGTCTTTTTTTTTTTTTTTTTTTAAATAACTGATTGTTACAGTTTTCATGCTTAGAGTGTATTTTAATTTTATCTTCTTTTTCCAGGCTTGGATGCAAAATAAAGTTCCAATTCCTGCTCCAAATGAGGTTATGAATGACAGGAAAGAGGACATTAAATTGGAAGAGAAGAAGAAAACACAAGCAGAAATTGAGCAAGAAATGGCTACATTGCAGTACACCAATCCACAGCTTTTGGAGGTGTGTTACAAAGAATGAGAAGTGAAGACAGCTCTGTAGATTAGACTGAGCAGATGACATTGTCGAATTGGTCTCAGCCTATCATAGTTTTCATGCTGTGTGTGAGGTAATCTAAATAGCACTAACAGCCTTTTTTTTTTTTTAATGCTCTTAGGGAAAAAGAAAGAGACCTGTGGGTAGTTCTGATGAGCACCACCATTTCTTACTATATAAGGAAGTTAGTTTCTAAAATAACCTATTTTTAGAATTTTAAAACCACATCCTTGGAGCAGTAAGCAGACCTAACTAAGTATGGTGTTTTTTGGGTTTTTTTGTCCGTCATGGGGCTTGAACTCTGGGCCTGGGTGCTGTCCCTCAGCTCTTCAGCTCAAAGCAAGTGCTCTACCACTTGAGCTACAGCACCACTTCTAGTTTTCTGATGGTTTATTGGAGATAACAGTTCCATGGACTTTCCTGCCTGGGCTGGCTTTGAACCGCAATCCTCAGATCTCAGCCTTCTGAATAGCTAGTATTACAGGTGTGAGCCACCGGTGCTTGGCTAAGTATGCATTTTTAGTAGAAAACAGAAAGTCAAGAAGAGTGGCTTTGGTGTGCCTGTAGCCTCACCTGCTGTGGCAGCTGCAGCAGGGTGACTTCTTGTGCCCAGAAATTCAAGACCAGCTTGGGCAACAAGCTCATTTTATCTGATCTCCTTTCATACCAAGTAGGGGCTGTGTTGGGTGTTTCACACCTGCAGTTCCAGCTGCTTGAAGGGCTGAAGTAGGAGGAGCATGTCAAGACAGCCCAGGCAACAGTGAAAGACCTATTTGAAAAACAAGTGAAAAGCAAAGGAATGGACAAAGGAATGGAGCATGGTACAAGTGGGAGAGCACTTAGGCCCCAAGTTCAACCCTTATTACTACAAAAATAAATTAAACTAAAAAACATAGCCAGGCACTAGTGGCCCATGCCTATAAACTTAGCTACTTAGGATGCTGAGATCTGAGCACTGCAGTTCAGAGCCAGCTTGGACAGACAAATCTAAGAGACTCTTATCTCCAGTTAAGTGCTAGAAGCTGAGGTATGGCTCAGTAGTAGAGCACTAGCTGTGAGTGAAAGCAAGATCTTGAGGCTCAGAATTCAAGTGTAGGTACTGGTACTCCCTTCCCTCTCTCCAGTATATTCATATGTATCATATATAGCAAAACAAAAGTGAATAACAAAAAATAATATTAGCATTACTGCCATCTTCAAGGGCTCTAGATTTTTTACCATGCTCATTTTGTTTTCTTTCTTTCTTTTCAGCAACTTAAAATTGAAAGACTTGCACAGAAACAGGCTGAGCAGATTCAACCACCTCCCTCGTCTGGTACCCCTCTCCTGGGACCTCAGCCCTTTCCAGGACAAGGGCCAATGTCTCAGATTCCTCAAGGTTTTCAACAGCCCCACCCATCTCAGCAGATACCAATGAACATGGCACAGATGGGTCCTCCGGGCCCTCAGGGACAGTTTAGACCCTCTGGGCCCCAGGGACAAATGGGACCACAGGGTCCTCCACTGCACCAGGGAGGTGGGGGGCCTCAAGGATTCATGGGACCACAGGGGCCTCAGGGCCCACCCCAGGGCCTGCCCCGGCCTCAGGATATGCATGGACCCCAAGGGATGCAGAGGCATCCAGGACCTCATGGCCCTATGGGACCTCAAGGGCCGCCTGGACCACAGGCCGGCGCTGGTCCTCAAGGCCCTGTGGGTCCTCAGGGGCACATGGGCCCCCAAGGCCCACCTGGTCCCCAAGGCCACATGGGCCCACAGGGGCCTCCTGGTACTCAAGGAATGCAAGGACCGCCTGGTCCCAGAGGAATGCAGGGACCTCCTCATCCTCATGGGATCCAAGGTGGACCAGGATCTCAAGGGATCCAAGGTCCGGTGTCTCAGGGGCCTCTGATGGGTTTGAATCCAAGAGGAATGCAGGGACCCCCGGGGCCCCGGGAAAATCAAGGCCCTGCT
The DNA here is from genome assembly GCF_024711535.1 of Dipodomys merriami. Taxonomy (NCBI): domain Eukaryota; kingdom Metazoa; phylum Chordata; class Mammalia; order Rodentia; family Heteromyidae; genus Dipodomys; species Dipodomys merriami. Next base: position 8,058,381 of record NW_027205381.1, read on the forward strand.
CCTCAAGGCATGATGATGGGCCACCCTCCTCAAGAGATGAGAGGACCGCACCCTCCAGGTGGACTGCTGGGACATGGCCCTCAGGAGATGAGAGGCCCTCAGGAGATGAGGGGCCTGCAGGGCCCACCGCCACAGGGGTCCATGCTAGGCCCTCCTCAGGAGCTGAGAGGGCCTCCTGGCTCTCAAGGACAGCAGGGCCCGCCCCAGGGCTCTATGGGACCTCCACCTCAGGGTGGCATGCAAGGGCCCCCTGGACCTCAGGGACAGCAGAACCCAGCAAGAGGGCCACATCCACCTCAGGGGCCAATGCCTTTCCAGCAGCAGAAGACGCCTCTACTGGGCGATGGGCCCCGCGCCCCCTTCAACCAGGTATTATGCATTTCCAGCCGTAGGCATCAACACTGGGGACATGCGCAAACTCGTGGACTGGGAAAGTGGCCACAGCTAGATAAAAGTGTTGCTCAAGCAGTGATGGCTCATGGCATCTCAGCTGAAGAAGGAAGAAATTATTAAGAGCGAGGAGAGTTAGGTCATACCACCATCAAGTAGAGTGTAGTGTTAGTCTTCTCATTGTAGCATCATTATTTTGATAGATGTTCTTCCTGAAAAGATAAGCTCTCAATCAAATACTGTTTAAATTGTCCCAGGGTTAGCTGAAACTGTGGTACTTCCAAAAACGAGAATAACAAAAAAGGCAGAAAGAAAACAATTATCCTAGGGCTCCAACAGCCCTGTTGCCTTGAGTAAGAGACCTGTGTTTCTGAGAGTGTTATGCTTCTCTTTGGGGCCCTTTCGTCTGGTGTTCCAAGGGCCCTCAACCAGCCTGCCTCCACCCTGTTTGTTGGCTTTTACTTTTATATGTAGTATAGGGTTTAACTCCCAATATGTTGGAGACATAGTGAGTAGTGAGCTAACATTGGCTGTCTAGGTTAGCCAAGAAAGGCAGTGTGTGTGTGTGTGTGTGTGTGTGTGTGTGTGTGTGTGTGTGTGTGTGTGTGTGTGTGTGTGTGTGTGTGTGTGTGTGTGTGTGTGTGTGTGTGTGTGTGTGTGTGTGTGTGTGTGTGTGTGTGTGTGTGTGTGTGTGTGTGTGTGTGTGTGTGTGTGTTGATAGAGCAGTTCTGCTTTGTTCTCTTTTCTTTCCCTTTGAAGGTACCTAGGCCCTCACACGTTCTAGGCAAGCCCTCTACCACTGAGCTAAACCCTAGCTCTGTTTTGTTTTTTAAACATCAAACGGGAATCTGAAATCAAAATCATTGAAGTTATGAGCTAAAAGGAATACCTAAATAACTCAGTTATGTGGTATTTTTCAGTGGATCTTCCAGAAATTAAGAAGAATGTCATAAAAATGAAGACTCCTATGGCTTTTCATTTTTTTCCCCCAGGTTTTTAATTTTTAAAAAATATTTTTTTCTTCTTTCTTGTGGGTCATGGGGCTTGAACTCTGGACCTGGGCACTGTCCCTCAGCTCTTTAGCTCAAGGCTAGCACTCTACCACTTGAGCCACAGTGTCACTTTCAGTTTTCTGGTGGTTTATTAGAACCCCGGCTGGCTTTGGACTGTGATCCTCAGATCTCAGCCTCCTGAGTAGCTAGGATTACAAGTGTGAGCTACCAATGCCTGGCCTTCCCAGGTTTTTAGGAGGCACTTTACAAAATTTAGGATGAGTTAAATGAAATTTCAAATTCTTGTGAACTTAAGTTCCCATACTATTTGAATTATTATGTATTTTATCACTTTACTGTGTACTTGTATGTGCATAGTATTTATTTGTTATAATATATATTCTTAACCTTATTACATTTTATAAAAGAATAATAGTTCTCATTTGCTAGATAAAAAAATTATAGCTGAATTTATGTGTCAGAGACAAGAGGACAGCAGGTTCACAGAACTGAGACAATTCATTATGATTTTTATTATGTCATGTAGTAAAAGATAATACATATGAAAAAGCATCATGATTTTTAATTTATATATATATATATATACATATCTATCTATCTATCTATCTATCTATATATATATATATATATATTTTTTTTGGTTGTGTGGCTTGAACTCGGCCTGGGTGTTGTCCCTCAGCTCTTCAGCTCAAGCACTCTACCACTTGAGCTACAGTGCCACTTCCAGTTTTCTGGTGGCTTATTGGAGAGAAGAGTCACATGGACTTTCCTGCTTGGGCTGGCTTCAAATCTCAGATCTCAGTCTCCTGAGTAGCTAGGATTACAGGCGTGAGCTACTGGTGCCTGGCTAGCATCATGATTCTGAAATTGTAGTTGCTTCATAGATATATCCATAGAATGAGTCTGAAATTTGATGGGGTGGACACAGTGACTCATGCCTATAATCCCACGTACTGGGTAAAGACCACAGTTCAAGGCCCACCCAGGCAAAAAGGTACCACAATCCCGTCTACCTTAGTATGCCACTCATGGTAGTGTATACCTGTCATTCCAGCTACTTGGGAGGCCATATGTAAAGGAGTGGAGGTCTGAGGTTAGCTCTGAGCAAAAACATGAGAACCTACCTGGGGGGGGCGGAGAACAATAAGCAAGGAAGGGCTGGAGGCATTGCTCAAGTGGTAGCAGGCGTGTCTGGGAAGCTTAAGGGCCTGAAAGTGTTTCAGAAGTTGACTCATAGAAACCTTGGCTCATATTTTAAAAAGCTAAAATCTTAGTGTTCTTTATTTTTTACTAGAACATGTATTTAAAGCAACCATTTAGTTGGTTTTAATTACATAAATGTAGAATTGTTTTCAGCTATTGAAGTAGCAGCAGGGAGATATTGGTAAGAGCTGTCCTGAGATACAACCAGTTTGTGTGGAAATTGCTGTAACTTTGAGTTAAATGAAGGATGCTCCTCCCAAACTGCTATCCTGGTTTTTGACTAGTAGCCAGGCAAGGGTTGAACTGCCTACATAGCCCTAGCTGGCCTTGGTCATCTTCATTCTCTTGTTTTAGCTTCCCAGCTCACTAAAGTTAAACATGTGAGCCACTGATGGCTGTTTTAAATTAGTGGTATCATATCTCTTTCTCAGTATTCTTTTTGTGACTGGTTTGAGACATGAGAACAATTTTGCTATCTTCTTTGAGATTGCTTTTTTTTTTTTTTTTTTTGGTTGGTCGTGGGGCTTGAACTCTGGGCCTGGGCGCTGTCCCTCAGCTCTTCAGCTCAAGATAAGCGCTCTACTACTTGAGCCACAGAACCACTTCCAGTTTTCTGGTGGTTTATTGGAGATAAGAATCTCATAACCTTTCCTGCCTGGGCTGGCTTTGAACCACAATGCTCAGATCTCAGCCTCCTGAGTAGCTAGGATGACAGGCGTGAACCACTAGCACCAGGCTTCTTTATTTGTTTTATAAGAAGTAAAAGCCAGATGTTTGTTTGTTAAGAGCCCCGCACTGGGCAGCATGGGAAGTCAACTTAGACACAGCTAGAAAACAGAATGTTAGGAATAGGGACACAGTGGAGTTGAGCTCTGGAATTCAGGGTTGGACATTTTTATTGGACGGAAGCTTCATGAACTGAACTCACTCAGCAGGATGGCAGGACAGGCATAACTGGCATTTGCAGTACCTCAGCAAGGGGATATTCTTAGTAGAAGTGGGCTACTTGGGAGCAGAGATGAGGGGAAGGGTGTAGGAGTCAGCAGGACACTTTTCTCATCCTGGGCCCTGTCCGGAGAAGAAAGCCCTGTCCTAACATTACTTGGACAGTGTCACTTGGACTAGGGCTCACTTCCTGTTGCTGGCAGTAATCAGTATGACAACCAAGTTTGCTTTTGTTTTTATTTATTTTTGTTGGTTGTGGGGCTTGAACCCAGGGCCTGAGCCCTGTCCCTGAGCCTCTTTGTGCTCAAGGCTAGCACTCTGCCACTTGATCCACAGTACCACTTCTGGTTTTTGAGTGGTTAATTGGAGATAAGAGTCTCATGAAGACTTTCCTGCCCAGGCTGGCTTCAAACCGTGATCCTCAGATCTCAGCCTCCTGAGTAGCTAAGATTACAGTGTGAGCCACCAGTGCCTGGCTGTTTTTAAATTTTATAAACACATTATGTTTATTTGAAAGTGAATGGAAAGTCTTGAAAGTAGGGAGACTCTTCATTTGCGGATGGGCCACAAAGAGGAGTCACCAGGCCTTTCCTTGTGCCAGTCATTCCTTGGGCTGATTCTTGGCTTTCTGTTTCTCATTTGACATTATGGGAAAAGATTTAGCTTTAAATAAAACCTATCATTAGGCTTAAGATACAAGGGATTTCTTTATTATGGCAATAGATATCCCTTGAATTAGTTTAGGAATAAGTTTATCATGTCTTTAGCTAAATACTTAGTACTGATAGCTTTGGGGGTAGCCTAGTATTTATTTCTTGACACAGTATTCATAAAGCACAAGTCTGTGATTTTATACCCTACTTTAAAACCATTTTTTTTTCCCCAGGAAGGACAGAGCTCAGGCCCTCCACCCCTGATACCAGGCCTGGGGCAGCAGGGAGCACAAGGCCGTATCCCCCCTCTGAACCCTGGACAAGGACCTGGCCCTAACAAAGGTGAATATCACTAGCTGTATCAGATTGTACTCCAGCACTGTTATGTGTAATTCACATGAAATAGTTGTTGGTAAGTAGTTTACAGAATGGTCACATGAACCACAGGGAAAAGCAAGGCTTGTTCATTGCAGGTAATAGCTTTATTTTATGTTGTAATAGTCACATTTGAGTCAACAATGCTGGCCAGAGGGAATAAGTAATAAGCTCCTAAACAGAGGCTGGTTTGTGGTAAACTGCTTGGACCAGCTTTGGTAATAGCATTTGCATCCAGGCCTTGCTTGTGCACCACTGGGAAGGGAAGCTGTTGCTGTGCTATGGGATACTGGTGCCTATGTCTGGCTTGTCAGAGAGTTGAGTTACCCCTGTTTAAATTTTTTGACAAGGCAAAAGATTCAGGACTTTGGCTGCCTTTATTATCACTTCTCCTGTCCCCTAATTTATGTCAGACATTGGATTTGTTTTTTTGTTTTGTTTTTTGCCAGTCCTGGAGCTTGAACACAGGGCCTGAGCACTGTCCCTGAGCTTCTTTTGCTCAAGGCTAGCAACTCTACCACTTGAGCTACAGAGCCACTTTTGGCTTTTTCTGTTTATGTGGTACTGAGGAATCAAACCAGGACTTCATGCATGTGAGGCAAGCCTTCTACCACCAAGCCACATTCCCAACCCTTACATTGGATTTTTGTCTGCTTACATGGTTGTGTGCCATTTGAAAAGAAGGAAACAATGTAATGAAGTGTGGTGCTTCCTATTTTTGACAGTATAAAAGATGAAGAGATGAGGTTTCTTCTATTTGGGAGTGGAGTAATGGGAAGTTCAGAGATAATCCCTCTTGTTGAAAGAGCCCTGTAGAGTATTGGAGTTGAGCTCGACTCTCTATGGAACAGGGTTGGAGTGGATGTACGATGGGTACACTTTTGAAGGGAGAGTTGAGGACATGGAGTGTGGGTACAGGGTTGACTAGCAGTTATGTCTAGCTAGCCCTCCTAGGGAAGAGAAGTCACATGTCTGTAAATCAGGATTCTGGGAGATTACCTCACAAAACTACTCTACTACACTGTGTTAGATACATAGTAGATGCTTTTACTTCCAACTTACCAATTTAAGAGGAGTCTTCAGCATTTAATAGCTCTGGACTTTTGGAATTTATGTGTTGGAGGTCAGTGTTGAATTTATGTGAGACTAATGGTAGGAAAGAGCAAGACAAGGTCACTGAGAAAGTGTTTCTTTCCATCCTATTGCATGCAAAGGGTCATTACAGACACAGAATCGCGAGAGCCATAGTAGAGAAAGTGTCAAGAACCACTTTTGAAGCTTAGGGACCCTAAGGAAAAAAGTACCACACAAATGCTCTTTCCATCCATCTCCTGTGTGTTCTACTTCTTCCTCATTTCCCCCCTTTCTCTGCCCTTCTCTCTTCACTTTCCTTCTTGCCTCCCCTCCCTCTTTTCCTCCCTCCCCAGAACCCAAAGAAAGAAGGGAGAGCCAGGAAAGTCCCTGTTGTTCCCAGCTTGATTAGCTGCTCTACTGCCCCATCTGTAATGGCCTCATCCATTCTCATTTGTAGTGTGGGCTTTTTCCTTAGGGAGCAGGTACTTTCATGTATTCAGAGAAAATGAGAGGATTAATGTATATTAGTATGTTCAAGAAGAACACGTGTAGCTTTCTCAGGCCAGAGGTTAGCTGGGTGAAGTTTCACAAACTTAAGCAGCATGAATCCAGAGAAGTCTTTCACTGCAGGGACACACTGAGAACTGAGAGCCCATCTACTAGAGGAAATTGGGAATCACTTAGAAGGGGCTTTCCTTAGCACAGAGGAGCAACACTTCCTAATGGCATATTTTTATACTAATATTTCTGTTTTTATCCATGGTAAATGGTGAGAGGAGTAAATGAGGTGGTTAAAAGAAAGGAAAGGGAGCACACCGGATGACAAGGTTATGACTGACGCATGGAGGACTTTCTGCCAGGGAGCTGCAGTAAAAGGCATGAACCCAGCTTGTCATTTTCATCTTAAAAACATAGTTGATTTAGAAGCATGTGTCCCTTTGTGCCTCTTTTTGAAAAAAAAATGTTTGATTTAAATAACATGTTGACAAAACATAAGTGTACTATGCAGTGGTCACTGGGAAAACAACTCCCTGGCCTTTCATTTTGTTTAGTTGTTTGTTTGTTTTGTTCCCTGTGGTCCTGGGAATTGAACCTGGGGCCTGACACATGTTAGACAACCCTGTATCATAGAGCAAGACCCCCAGTTCAGATACTTGGAGCATATTGCATACATTCAAATATTTTCAAAGGTCTTGAGTGGGATTCCTGTCTGCAAACACTGGAAGCACATCATTCATCATAAGGAGCAGAAAAGGTGTGCATGCAAACCTAGGAACCGAAGCCCAGCCTGGCTGTTTGGTCATCAAGCAGTGAGACGAGGGCCTATGGCTCCATCAGCTCTGTGGAAGGATGTGTTAAGCTTTCTAGGGAGTTAGGAAATCCTGTAAAATGAGCCAGGGGTGAGGGGTGGCCTCAGCATGGAGACGCTTTGCAGTGCTCACCTTGGCGGCCTTCCCAATTGCACAATGCACTCCAGGCCTCCTGGCTTGCAGAATTGCCTTTCTCTGTATGTTTGCCTCCAGTGTGGAGTCTGTGGACCAAATGAAGTCTGAAGGCTAGGGAAGGGAAGCTCATTCTTATACCAGGAGGCTTGCTTAAGCTTTTTATTTTTGTTTGTTGCTTGCTTACGCTTTTTAGCATGTGGTTGGAGGTGGCCACTGCTGATTTCATTGGAGGTTCGTGATTTGTCCCAGGTCAAGTTGCTTGAGATTATCTATGCTCCAAGGCCTCTGGTCTTCAGTGGGCATGTCTCCTCAGCGTTCTGAGAAGCCAGAACTGTTCCTAAGGAGGAGTGCACTTGGAACCATGCTTACCCTGCAGGTCAGGCCTGCAGGCATCCTGGGAGTTCTGGTAACAGTCAGCTTTGTTTTCTTTAGGTGAATCCCGTGGCCCTCCCAACCACCACCTGGGCCCGATGTCAGAAAGACGGCATGAGCAGAGTGCTGGCCCTGACCATGGGCCTGAGAGAGGGCCTTTCCGGGGTGGCCAGGACTGCAGGGGTCCCCCAGACAGGCGTGGCCCCCACCCCGATTTCCCAGACGACTTCAGACCAGATGACTTCCATCCTGACAAGCGCTTTGGCCACCGGTTGCGGGAGTTTGAGGGACGAGGAGGACCTTTGCCACAAGAAGAGAAGTGGAGGCGAGGGGGGCCCGGGCCGCCATTTCCCCCTGACCACAGGGAATTCAGCGAGGGGGATGGCCGGGGTGCTGCCCGAGGCCCACCAGGGGCTTGGGAAGGCCGCAGACCTGGAGATGAACGATTCCCCCGGGATCCTGAGGACCCACGTTTTCGAGGGCGCAGAGAAGAAAGGTGGGAAGCACACTGTGTTGGGTCTGCTACACCTTCCCCGGGGCTTGTTATAAACTGTTCTCCCTGCAAAAGTGATTTTTCGCTGAGGGAGAGCACAATAATAATTACTAGCCTGTTCTCTCTAGGCTTTGCATTTAGACTTCAAAGTTATGCCATATGTGGTTCTTTTTTTATTTGCTGTTTAGACATGTTTTGGGGAAGGGGCTTTTAGAGAGGAGAGGAGGGGAAAAAGAACAAAAAATAGATCCGTGTCTTGGATCTGATTCAAAATTTCCAGGTTCATCTTGATTAGGTGGCGAAATAGCCCAATACCTTGATTGAAAATAAATATATATTTTTTCCCTGATTGGAAAATATAGTTCTTGTGTAAAGATCTTAACAAAGTCAAGTTGAACTGAAAACACTCTTCGTTTTAAGTTTAGAACAGACTTGGACACTCAATTTGCTTGGAACATAAAAAGAATAGACAAAATAGAAAAAAACCCATGAATTGGTTTAATATTGAGAGACTCAAAATAATAGTGAGGGCTATAATTCTGATAATTGTTTACTCTATGCCAGTGGCTGTCACCTTCTTTGACCTGTACTAGAAATCTGTGAGTAGATAGTACAGTCAACATTCTCTTGACAGGGGCCAGACAACTAGGGCTGGGTTTTTCCATTTTCAGGGGTATGCTTGTTGAAAGCCAGCCATAAAACCCCTTCATTAAGCATTCCTGCCTTGACTACTCTTCTGTGTCCATCCCTTGTCTTACTACATTTCCCACTGTTGTTGCCAGTATGTGATGCACTCGGGACTGGCCATCATTCACTCTAGAGATGGTATTCAGAACAATGCCTAAGCCAAGTGCTGGTGGCTCATGCTTGTAATCGTAGTTACTCAGGAGTCTGAGATTTGAAGATTGCAGCTTGAAGCCAGCCTGGGCAGAAAAGTCTGTGGAACTCTTTATCTCCAGTTAACTGCTATAAGCCACTTGAGCCACACCTCTACTTCAAAGCCATAAGTGGAACTGTGGCTTAATTGATAGAGTGCCAGTTTTGAGCAAAAAAAGCTAAGGGACAGCACCAAGGGCCTGAGTTCAAGCCTATCAGCACCAGAAAAGAAAATGAATGACTGATAAGTCTCTAAGGTAGCAGAGCAGAGCAGAGGCATTTCTCCCCTCCCCACTTTTGTGCTGGTCCTGGTGCTTGAACTCAGGGCCTGGGCACTATTCTCTTAGCTTCATTTTGCTCAAGGCTAGAGCTCTACCACCAGCTTTTTCTGAGTAGCTTATTGGAGATAAGAGTCACACAGACTTTCCCACCTGAGAAAGTCTTGAACCATGATCCTCAGATCTCAGCCTCCTGAGTAGTTAGGATTACAGGGGTAAGCCCCTAGCACCCACCCAGCTTCATTCTCTCTTCTTTTTGAGTCAAAGTGTGTGTGGGTGCGAAGTGTGTGTATATGGGGAGTGGGGGGTTGGGGAAATGGGACTGAAAAGGAAACCATTAATTGCTTAGGCACTGTCCCTGAGCTCTTCAGCTCAAGGCTAGTGCTCTACCACTTGAGCCATAGTGCCACTTTCAGCCTTTTCTATTTATGTGGTGCTGAGGAATCAAACCCAGGACCTCATGCATGAGGGGCAAGTACTACCGCTGAGCCAGTTTTCCAACGTTGGTGTTCTTAAGGGCTTCTCAATGATACTCAGGCATGCTCTAAAGTACCTACAAGAGCTTAGCATCTGCATAACTGTTATTGATTACGTGACTCTCTGTCTTGTGCAGAATTCTCACATTTTGTTATATCTCATTGAATTGTACTTTATCTACCAGTGACAGGCCCATAGCCTGCCTAGGCTTGTGCTATCCCAACTTTGTGCTGCTCTTCAGAAACACTTGTACTTCTGGGTCTTGAACACCCTCTCCAGGTGTGTGTCTCACTCTGGTGAGATCTTCTGCCCATCTTTGTATTTCTATGTAGTACTTAGCACTGCCTGACATTAATATATAGTTGTCTGTCAATATCTGAGAGGCACTGGTTCCAGGACATACTAAAATCTGAAGATGCTCAAATCCCTTATATAAAGTGATATAATATTTGCATAGTATATAATACTATGGTATAGTGGTATAATATTTGCATTGTGCAGTCTCTTTCTGTGTATATATTTGCATGTATTTGTATGTATATACACACACACTTTTCTAATGGTCTGTCTGCAAGATGAGCCCTGTGTATTGTTATGGACATCCAGCTTAGAAGCGTCCCTGTCTCAAAAAACCAACCAATTTGGAAGTGGAGCTGTGGCTCAGTTGGTAGAGTGCTAGCCTACCACTTGAGCACCAAGAGGCTCAGGGACAATGCCCAGGCCCTAAGTTTAAGCTCCACAACCAACCAAAAAAAGAAAAAAAAAAGAAAAACAACTAAACAAAGAAACAAAAGTAGTTGACATTGAAATATATTTGGGAAGCAGGGTAACGAGTCTGTGCTAAATGTCATGACTGGTTGATAGCTGTTTGGCTGAGATTTGAGGGCCTTGGTTCAAAGCCAGCTGAGGCAGGAAATCCATGAGTCTTCACTTAACCACCAAAGTCTGGAAAGTTGAGCTGTGGTTGAAGTGGTAAAAGAAAGGGAGAGTTCCTAGGCTCTGAATTCATGCCAGCATGTACATGCACATACCTTCCTCCCTTTCTTCCCCCTATAAGACTGGCTGAGTTCAAATCACAGCCTGTACTTTCTACGTGGCTTTGGGTCTCAGTCCTCAGCATAGTCATCAGAGAAAGAGTTAATAGGACCAGCTGTAGATGGTAAGGTAAGAAGAGGAAATAACACAAAATAATACATGGAAACAGTTGGTGTGATGCAAGCACTTAAAAATGTTCACCTCCCTTACATGTCCTTCTGGTCTCTTTGACCTCTGATATTAGGATTATCAAGTGGATACTTAAAAAACTGTGTAGTGTTATCTTGTTTTTGTTTTTGTTTTTCCTCCCCATTAATCTTGTACCTTAGCTTCTCCTGTCACATTCCTCTGGCATCCGTGGGGTCACAGGGTGTTCCAGGATTTGGACATACTGGTCTTTCTTCACAGCTTCAGAAGAGGAGCCCCCCCGAGACATGAGGGTCGAGTCCCCCCCAGAGGAAGGGATGGCTTTCCAGGTCCTGAAGACTTTGGTCCAGAAGAGAGTTTTGATGCTTCTGATGAAGCGGCCCGAGGACGAGATCTCAGAGGCCGAGGCCGGGGTACCCCACGAGGTAAGCAGGGATGCACTGAGGAGGGGTGGCTGTGAGTGCAGCTGGGTGGCCTGTGACAGTGTTGTCTGCCTTCTGTGTAGGAGGGAGGAAAGGCTTACTGCCTACTCCTGACGAGTTCCCTCGCTTTGAAGGAGGACGGAAGCCAGACTCATGGGATGGAAACCGAGAGCCAGGTAAGAGATATGCTTGCTATCTCTTCAGGCATGTAATCTCTAGGCCAGCAGTTTACAAAGTTGGCGTCCCAGGGACCGTCACCAGGTCCTTTCTTGGGGAGGCTGGTTGTCTTCTTGTCCCTCTACTACAGCAATTTACCACAGGAAATGGAGTTTAGAAGTAGGTGACAGAATTCAGCCTTTTCTTTCAAGTCAGATGGTAATTTGTTCAATTATAAAATAATGCCATTCTTTTCACTGATTATGCATTTTGTTGTTGTTGTTGTAGTACCAGTTTTGGGGCTTGAAATCAGGCCCTGGACACTGTCCCTAAGCATTTTTTGCTTAAAGTTAGTGTTCTACCCCTAGAGCCCCAGCTCCACTTCTAGTTTTTTGATGGTTAATTAGAGATAAGTCGCATGCAATTTTCTGCCCAGGCTGGCTTCAAACTACAATTCTCAGATTACAGCCTCCTGAATAACTAGGATTACAGGCAAGAACCATCATCTTGTGTGTGTCCCAGTATTGGGCCTGGTTGCTGTCTCTTAGCTCTTTCACTTAAGGCTGATGTTCTACTGGTTAAGCCACAGCTTCACTTCTGGCTTGTTGCTACTTAATTGGAGATAAGAATCTCACAGACTTTCCTGGGCCCCCTTGGCTTTGAACAATGCTCCTCAGATCTCAGTCTCCTGCTAGGATTATAGGTGTGAGCCACTGGCACCTACTCATCTGGTTTTTGTAAGATAAAGGTAAATAAATTAACATTTTCTTTACCTTAAAATATTCTTTATCTGTATTTGAAGATAATAGTTTTTTTTTGTTTTTTTTTTTTCGTTTTTTTTGGTCGGTCGTGGGGCTTGTGGGGCTTGAACTCTGGGCCTGGGCACTGTCCCTCAGCTCTTCAGCTCAAGGTGAGCACTCTACCACTTGAGCTACAGCGCCACTTCCGGTTTTCTGGTGGTTTATTGGAGATAAGAGTCTCATGGTCTTTCCTGCCCAGGCTGGCTTTGAACCGCGATCCTCAGATCTCAGCCTCCTGAGTAGCTAGGATTATAGGTGTGAGCCACCAGCGCCCAGCGAAGATAATAGTTTTTATCATTACAATCTCATTGGTTGCGGGGCTTAAACTCTGGGGCTAGGCACTGTCACTGAGCCTTTTTTTTGTTTCCTAAGGCTAACATTCTCCCACTCTGAGCTATAGCTCTAATTCTGTATTTCTGGTGGTTTATTGGAGATAAGAATCTCATTGACTTCCCTGCCCAGGCTGCCTTTGAACTTTGATCCTCAGATCTCAGCCTTCTGAGTAACTAGGCTTAAAGTGTGAGCCTCCAGTGCCTGCTTCAGAATTTTTAAGAATACAAAGCATTTCACAAATATAAAAACTTCCAGGTACAGCCAGGTACCCAGTGGCTTATATCAATAATCTTAGCTACATAGGAGGCTGAGAATTGAGGTTTAACTTTAGCCTCGGCAGAAAAGTTCCCAAGGCCACTTCTATGCTGGGCACAGTGACTCATACCGGTCATTCTAAACTGTGTGGGAACCTGAGATTGGGAGGGTTATGGTTTTGGGCCAGCTTGGGCAGAAATGTCTCTGAGACATCATCTTCATGAAGGAAGCTGGATACAGTAGCACATCTGTCATTCCAGCAAAAACAGAAAGCCTAAAATAGACACAGGCCCAGACCAGAAGTGAGGTCCTAGTCAATGAAAAGTAGGGATGGAAGCAAGGCTCAGTAGTAGAGTGTTGGTCTGGTAAGCTCAAGACTTGAGTCCAAACCCCAATACCACTGAAAAAAGGATCTAGGAAGAAAAAAACAAAACATTGTATGACTAAAATGACTGAGAGCTATGTTTAGACTACACCTGTCTCTTATTATAGGCGATACAATAATTATATGAATTCATAGTGTGACTTAACACCTGACTGTTAACCAGATGTTTCCTGAGTGATTCTCTACTCTGTATTCTCTGTGTCATTTCCATCTGTTTCTCTCCTCCCATCACCCCCCACTTTTTTTTTTTTTTTTGTCAGTCATCGGTCTTGAACTCTGGGCCTGGGCACTGTCCCTGAGCTCTCCAGTTCAAGGCAAGTGCTCTACCACTTGAGCCACAGCACCACTTCCAGTTTTCTGAGTAAGTTTATTGGAGATAACTCTCATGGGAGGGCTGAGAAGGTGGCTCAGTGGTAGAGCACTTGCCTTGCATACCTGAGGCCCTGGGTTCGATTCCTTAGCACCACATAAGCAAAAAAAGAAAAAAGCCGGAAGTGGCTCTGTGGCTCAAGAGGTAGAGCGCTAGCCTTGAGCTGAAGAACTGAGGGACAGCACCCAGGCCCAGAGTTCAGGCCCCATGACCGGACCCCCCCCCCAAAAAAAAAAAAAGAGTCTCATGGGAATTTCCTGCTAGGCTGGCTTTTGAGTCATGATCCTCAGATCTCAGCCTCCTCTATAGCTAGGATTACAGGTATGAGCCACCAGCACCTGGGTCTCTCTTTCTAGTCCAAGACTAGGACTGTACCTCCATATCTGATGCTTTTACTCATTAATGGACTAACACTCTAACACCGGAGCCAGGCCTCCCACACTCATTTCCATCTGTTTTCAGCCACACTGTATTTCATGGTATTATCAGGCTCTTTGCAGCTACAGTGTTATATGCTTCCTATTTCAGGGCCAGGTCATGAACATTTTCGTGACCCTCCCCGCCCAGATCACCCCCCTCATGATGGCCATTCCCCAGCCAGCCGAGAACGGTCCTCTTCTCTTCAAGGCATGGATATGGCTTCCCTACCACCTCGAAAGCGCCCCTGGCATGATGGGCCAGGTACTTCTGACCTCAGAGAAATGGAGGCTCCAGGGGGCCCTTCTGAGGACCGAGGAAGCAAAGGTAGGAGGAGGCCTGCAGTTACAGTTGCAGGGGCTGAATGGGCACGGGAGGCCTCATTTATACCTGGGTTCTAGGCTATGCAGCATTGTTTGCTGTCAAGTCACTTTGTGTCCATTTCATATCTGCAGCTGTACCCAGAAATGAGAAGCTTAGCTTCCAGAAATCCCTGGTTTACTCAGGGTTTCCCATTTGACTCTTCAAATTGCAAAGAGCTCCTCTACTCTGCTATGTGTGCTTCCTGGTGACTGGTCAGCAGTGACGTCCTGCCTCCACTGATGACTATCTAGAGCTTTTCAAGTTGTCCTCAATGCTGGCTTTGGAGCTTGAAATTAAGGCCTGAGCACTGTCACTGAGCTTATTCACTCAAGGCTGGTGCTCTACCACTTGAGTTACAGCTTTACTTAAGGTTTTTGGGTGGTTAATTGAAAATAAGAGTCTCACAGATTTTCCTTCCTAGGCTAGCTTTCAATTGCAATCCTCTGATCTCAGCCTCCTGAGTAGCTGAGATCATCACAGTCATAGCCATTGGCACCCTGCTTGTGCTGCCTTTTTTTTTTTTTTAAATCTGGGACGAACACTGCTTCGGAGCAGATCACAGTACTCAGGGTATGTTTCCAGGATGGCAATAGATTATATTTCTACTTTGAAATTTTTGTGTCTGTATTTTATAAAAGGTAGCACTTTGAGCCAGGTAGCAGCCACCAAATGCTGACTACAAGTCTGGTCTCAGGTGGGTTAGGCAGTGGCCTGTGTGTGTGCTTGGGCGCTGCAAGAAACACAACTGTTGTGTGTCCCAACTTATGCATCACTGGTGTTGCATTTGCAGTGCTTCCAGAAATTACTGATGTATCACCAGGAGACCTCCTTCACCCAAATACATTTTGTTGCCAGTGTGCTGTGAAATGGCTTACTGGGCACTAAGAATACTCTTGTAGTCTCTTGGCCAAGGACCTGTGCTCTACCACTTTAGCCACTGTTTCACTTTTGGGTATTTGGTGACAAAAATCTTAGACTTTCTTACCTAGGCTGGCTTTGAACTAGGATCCTCAGATCTCAGCTTCCTAACTAGCTAGGATTACAGGTGTGAGCCACTTGCTCTTAGCTGAGAAAATGTTTTTCTTTTTTTTTTTTTTTTTTTTTTTGTTGGTCGTGGGGCTTGAACTCTGGGCCTGAGAAAATGTTTTTGAAAGATAAAATTAACATGTTTGACCAAGGCTAAAACAAGTTAATTCAAACCTAGAAGAAATAAATCTGAAAGCCAGTGTGTTTTGCTTTTTTTGGGGGGGGGGTTCAAGAAATACTTTATTTCCCTAAACTGTGTAAAAGGAATCCAAAGTGCCCCACAGAATAGTCATGGAATAGTCACAGTAAACACTGGAACACTGATCCTATCTGGAATCCTATCACTAACCTAACATCATTTCTTTTTTTTTTGGTCAGTTGTGGGGCTTGAACTCTGGGCTTAGGCACTGTCCTTGAGCTCTTTAGCTACCACTTGAGCCACAATGCCACTTCAGGTTTCCTAGTGGTTTATTGGAGATGAGAGTCTCATGGACTTTCCTGCATACCCCTTTTCCATTGACCCCACACCACCCCCTTTCAAATACCCACACCTGATTTTGCTGAACTTTGACTCTGCCTTTCTAAGCAATTATACTATTTGAGATCTCCCTTGAATTTACAGTATTTCAGTGAATACATTTGTATACACTTGCATTCTACCCTACACATTTACTTAGAAGTTTATAGGCTAAACCTGGCTTCCACCTGGAAGGGAGAGCATGGTCCTTTGTCTCTCTGCACCTGGCTTCCTTAAACATGATTGTTTCCCGGTCTTTCCATTTCTTTCCAAATGGTATCGTTCTTTCTAATGGATAATTACAATCCCATTGTGTTTATATAATCAGATGCCTTTATTACTTTCAGAGTCTAGCCACTGCTTTGAAATACTTCCTTAAAATAGGTGGCAAGGAGAACAGACACACTTCCATATGTTCCAGTGTGGTGGTTTCCTCTTAGCTTTTTGTCTTCCATCACACAGCCCTGGGGACCACGGCCACATGTTAGGCTGGGAATGGGACAGGTTCAGGTCAGGAAGTGGGGGTGGAGGCATACCTGTAGTGCTCTGAATCTCTTTAGAAGCTCCCAGAAATGATCTACTGTAATCAGTGAAAGCCTGTATACTAGGTATGGACAAACACCTAATGCAAAAAGTCACTTGTGAAATCAATGTTTTGTTTCAGGACGAGGGGGCCCAGGACCTTCCCAGAGAGTGCCAAAATCGGGGCGCTCCAGCTCCTTGGATGGTGACCACCATGATGGATACCACAGAGACGAACCTTTTGGGGGACCTCCGGGCAGTGGCACCCCTTCTCGAGGGGGCAGGAGTGGCAGTAACTGGGGTAGAGGGAGTAACATGAACTCTGGGCCACCAAGGAGAGGTGCTTCAAGGGGAGGTGGTGGTAGGGGTCGGTAGAAGTGGAGGCTAACCCCTAGGCCTCTCTGGACAGTATTTTAAGAATCTGTGTGGACTTAAAGCAAAAAGAAGCCTGCACCAATGTAGCTCTGAACTCTTCTGAGTGTCCCAGGAACCCCTGCTGAGGTCTTGGAGATGAAGAGACTGCTGCTGGCCACCTAGAGTGGCCGGCTGTCTTGTCCTGTCCACCTTCATTGCTCCAACTCCTATGTTGTTTTGTGAAGATAAAAGCTGGAATCTTTTTTTTTTTTTAAGTATACAAGACATGGAGCACCTCTATAATTTAAGTTCATGTCCAATTGGAAATTTGTTTCTATATGTACAGTTTGTCAGAGGAAAAAAAAAAACATTGTTTTTGTATGAATACAGAATGTGATTTACGCAAGAATTAACAGAAAAAAAACCCACCAAAAACTGGTCGTCAAGTGCTTGCCTTAAGAAAACCCTTGCTTTCCATCACATCTGATATGAGGGGTTGTTGTTCACTTACTGTTGGTGTTCAGTTCAGGGAACTGCTGTCTTCTAAATGGATTTCATTTGTGAACCGGGGTGCTTGCATCGATGTTTCATATCTATACTGTTACACTGTTGTTACAGAGGACACTTAATAACTAATGTAATTGGAAGCAGGCTCAGGGCTTCAAACAGGGTGTGGCAGATGGAAAATCCTACTCTGAAGAAAAACTTGAGCCTTGAGCTCTAGTTGTCCAGCTAGGAGCTTTGCCTTGGTTACATCTCTGGCAATCTCACTTTAGACTTAAACTGCTTTGTTTCTACGAGGAAAGGAATGTGCTGTAAGCCAGAAATTAATGACATACTTTACTGACAATCACTTCACACACTTAAGTTGAAGAAGAAATGGACAAAATATCCCCTAAATTTTTCAAAATATACTCCTACTTTTCCATTACTAGCTTTGTGGAAATACCAATGTTGAAAGTAGAAGATAACTCTAATTTATAATAAGACAAAAGTTCTTATCCATAACATGTTCTTGTTTTAAATAAAACATTTGGTTCAGTTTGGACTGAAAGTAAAAATTCAGTTTGAGATCCCACCCCTTTCCTATTTCCATGCTGATGCCGAACTGTTTTATTTTATAAGGAAGCTTTTATTAGTCTGTGGCAGCCCTATTAGTCTATGTGCAAGCCATTACTGTATTGCCAGCTTCAGTTTGGCATTGGACATAAGTTTACTGGAAATCTTGGTGATTGCTGATAAAAGGGACACTGGTGTAGTTGGGCCTTATTAGTAGGAAAATGGTAACAGCTAAGTTACTTCCACAGAGTGAGAAAATGTTGCAGTTAGAATTCCGGACTTTGAACTTGCTAGGCAGGCACTCTACTGCGTCAGCCATGACCTTCTGAACCCTTTTGAGGTAAGGACTTTTGTCTCAGACAGACCTGGTCCAAGATCCTCCTGTTTATGCATCCTGCTATAGCTGAGGTGACAAGCATGTGCCAGTGTGTCTGAAACATGACCTGTTTTGTCTGGGCTAGTCTGGAACAGTGATCCTCATTTCAGCCTCCCTGATTAGCATAGATAACAGGCACCCAGCTCACTTTACTTCAGAATTAAAAACATCAGTACCCTATAAAAACACAAATGCTCAGGATTGCTCAGGTTTGTGGATAAGTTTTACTTGCCCATCATTTGTATGGCATAAAATAAAACTATAATCCAATTCCAAGAAGCTAAAAAGGGCTACAAAGACTTAGAATAGGCTCCCATCTTTCATGTGGAAAGAACAGATAAATATCACAATCTGAGAATTCATTTAGGTAAAAGAGAAATCTCTACATTAAACATTAGACTGTATATGGCATTTTAAGGCAACACTATCAAAATACACAATATTGTGCTTTTTGAGTTTTATAGAACCTAGATTTTTTATTTTTTATTTGGTCGTCGTGGAACTTGAACTCTGGGCTTGGGTGCTGTCCCTGTGCTCTTCAGCTCAAGGCGAGCGCTGTACCACTTGAGCCACAGCACCACTTCCAATTTTCTAGTGGTTTATTGGAGATAATAGTCTCACGGAGTTTCTTGCCTGGGCTGGCTTTGAACCTCGACCCTCAGCTCTCAGCCTCCTGAGTAGCTAGGATTATAGGTGTGAGCCACTGATGCCCGGCTCAATTAATGAATTCCTAAGATAGTGTTGAGGCAGAATTTTTAAAGATCTAGACTTCAATATAACATCAACATAAAAGTGTGCTGAAATTGTAAAATCAGCCATGCAAATTCTAAATTCGTAACAGATTTTAACTGAGGTGGGCTAAAAAGTAGCCAGTGACACAGGCCTTCCCCATTAAAAAAAAATCATCTTGGAAATACAGTATTTACTTAGGTAGGAAGCCTTCTGCCAACATAGGAACAAAGTGTCCTTAGTCTTAAGAGTGGTAGCCCATCACTCTGTTCTAATGTCACATCTTGGGGAGGGGCTCATGGCGGAGCACACCTTTGGGGCTCCAGTGTTCATGTGGCCCTGCACGCTTTGTTAAGGTAACACTGGAATCTAGCACCAACAGCAGTGGCTTTCCAACTCTGCACACCTATACAGTGATCCCGGGCCTATCGCGAGAGTTAAATCCCAGAGACCCCGTGATAGGTGAAAAATCCTCGGGGTAGCAACGTTACAGTTGTCTCTTACTATATCGCGGTTCCTTTATTGCTACTTCAGATTTTCACCTATCCCAGGGTCTCTCCAACATAACTCCTGTGATAGGTGAGAGGTCACTATGTATTGTGTGATTCTTCAAGTCATTCTGCTGGTCAAGTGAGAGCTACATATGATTAAATTCTAAACATTTTATTTTGTAGTTTATGGTTACAAAATGTGTAATTTTTCTGGACTTGTCAGTATACTGGATCCATACTTTCTGGCAATAAATAAAGGTAGGCTTTGTAAAAGTAAGTGGTGAAGATCTCTACAAAATAACTTCCCTACCAAAACAAAACCAGGCTGAGCTGTGAAATAACAGCGATTGCATAGGAAAAGCATTTCCCACCGCATCAGGACCTGCCTGCAAATTGCAAACTGCTTTCAAAAGCGAGAGGCAGAATACGAATGAGAACACAAGAGAAACTGATCTTCATCCAACACTGCATTCTGCATGTAGAATTATCTTTGGAATTCCACAGGTCCGTCACGCAGAGACCTATACCATGAGCTTTACCTGAATTGACTACCAGGTATCGGAGGGCAGAGAATTCCTCTTTCGGTCCATTGCATTCCTTTTCTAATTTTCCTCCAATATTAGAAGGCACCATGTTAACAATTTAGTTTTAAAAAAGAGGTAAACCGTTGTTGCCTTTTAAAACTTAGTGTTGAATGTCGTAACTTTTATGTTCATTTACAATGAGCAAGGGAAAATAGCGGAGCATCGCCCAAACAAGATGTATGCCAACTACACACAGCCCTGGATTTTTCAAGTGACGAAAAGTCGAGAAAAGCCACGGAAGCAGCTAATTCAAAGTGCCTGTTTTTCTTCTTAACGGCGCAATCTAAAGCTCGCTGGCGCAGCAGCAGCTTCTTCGGGTGCGTGCACAGCATTTGGTCACCAACCCAGCGAGTGTCTCCTGCTCCAGGCCCGCAGGAAAAGCGGCAATTCTGGAGTTCCGGCTCAGCTCTGAGGTCACCGTCAAGGTCCAGGCCTTCGTCGCGGGGCGGGTGGCGGCCTGGGAACAGGCGCCGCAGTCCAGCTGGGCCAGCGAGTCCCGCGACGGCTCCGCGTCCCGCCCCGGTCCCGGGGCGGCGGGCTCTGCGAGCTCACACCGGCAGCGCGCCGCCCAGGCCGGCTCCGCGGCCCAGGCGGCCAAGCGCCAGGCGCAGGGCGGCAACCCCGCCCCAGGGCAGCAGCCCGGCCAGCGCGTACAGAAGCGCGGCTAGCTGCGCGCAGGCGCCGAGCGCCGTGAGCGGCGTACTGCGCAGGCCCAGCGCGGCGTACAGCGTGGCGCCCAGCGCGGCGGCGTACAGCAGCGCGGGCCGCGACAGCGTCTCTTCGCCGCGCAGCAGGCGCCCGCATGCCGCGCCGCCCCTCAGCAGCGCGCCGCCCGCCAGCGCCAACACCGAGCCCAGCGACCACAGCAGCGCGAACTTGCGGGCGCGCAGCAGGAGCAGGGGAGCGTGGAGCGCCGCGAGGCCGAAGCAGAGCGCGGCCAGCACTAGGCAGCCGCCGCCAGCCGCCCAGCGCTGCCCGCGCGTCACGCTCGGCAGACACGCCGGCCCGGCCTCGGGCTCCAGGGGGCCCGGCGCCCACGGCCACCGCAGGCTCGCGCGGCCCAGCCACGCGCCCGCCGGCCCGCTCCCACCCGCTGGCGCTTCTGCCGGCCCGGAGGCGAGCAGCGGCTCCGCATCCGCAGGCTTTCCCGCCTTCCCTTGTGCCAGGTAGTCCTGCAGCTGGCGGTGGAGGTCTGCCATGCTGTCCGGGGTGCCGGGGGCGAGCGCTGGCTACCACCGCTTCCGGCATTGCCCGGCCCACGATCGGCGGTTGGTCAGCCGCGGAGGAAGGGGCGGGGATTGTGACGTCCGCGGAAGCGCAGCTGTGGTCGCTTTGCGGAGTCTGCAGCCTTCGTGGAGCCGCGTTTTCAGGGCCGTCCCTGAGTTGTCTGCCGTAGGCACCTGTGTTTGGTTCGACCCTCGTGTTCGCAGCCGGTCACCACTGATGGCGTGGTCGTCACGAGAGCCTTCTTGATGGGAATGTTCTGTTTACAACTCTGCGATGTCCCTGAAACTCCAGTGTAGTTGGGTAAGATAGCGGACTCCGTAGGGGCGCTCCAGACCATTGATGGTACTTAAAAGGGCATGCATCTCTGCAGCTATCTCAGAACCAAAAAACTAACTCTTATAAACATTCAGATTTGCAGAAAGTAGGCGATTTCCTTAGGAAATCCAACCTGTTTTTTTTTTTTCTTTTGGTCTCCCTTTTTCTTGATATAGAAGAGATCAACCCAGTGTCTCCTGCATGCTTAGCAAATGTTTTACCACTTGAGCTACATCCTGTGTGTGAGTGCGCATGCCTGCCAGTGCCAGTCCTGGGCTTGAACTGTTGGTGGCTGTCCCTGAGATTTTTTTGTTCAAGGCGAGCACTCTAGCCCTTGAGCCACACTGCCACCTTCAGCTTTCTGGTTGTTAACTGGAGATAAAGAGTTTCATGGACTTTTCCTGCCTGGGCTGACTTTGAACCTTAAACCGCAGATCTCAGCCTCCTGAGTAGCTAGGATTACAGGTATGAGACACTGGCATCTGGGCTTTTTTTTTTTTTTTTTAATATGGTTTCAAGTACTTTTACCTAGGCAGGCTTCAAACTTGTTTTTTATCTCCTGAGGCTGTGATAACAAGCATGTAAAACCATACCTGACAATTATGACCTCTAAAGAGAGACAGTCCATCCAGGCACTGTTAAAGATGACAAAAAATTTTTTATTTACACCAGAAAGGAGGCCTCGACTACCTTGTCTGGGCTAGATACCAAGACTCAAGAGCAGCCTCAACCACCCAACCTCCAAGCCTCCAATAGGCAGCCCTGACCCTTATTAGTTGGTCTGCAAACCTCCAAAGCTGAAAACTTTTCCTTTTTTCTTCCTTCTCTGCAGGCCTCGCCATAGGCCTTCCCTGCTCTGCTCCAGGAAGCGCCTCTCCACAGGCCTCTCTAAAAACAGGCCCAAAATAGCTTCTAGGAAGCCCCAAATGACCTCTCAAGGAGGTTCCAAATGGCCTCTTGAGACTTTCCCTGCCCTCTTACAGGCCTGTTCTGCTCTCCTTCAGGATGCTTTCCTCTCCTGTCTTCCCCCCTTCCCATCTTGCCCTGTACTCCTTCCAAGATCACTCACCATGAGGGGCACACCCCACCCTGTGGCATGCCCCATGTGGTGGTAACATCAGCCTCTTGACGCTCCTCCCCCTCTGGTGGCCTGCCCTGACTTCAGAGTGGTGAGGCTTGCCTCTTGATGCCCTGCCCTTCTAGCGTGCAAGGCCATGGGGACATGATGATTATTGGAGCCTTGATGGTTATTATACTGGCCCTAATCTCTCTCTTCTTTTTTTGGGGGGGGGTCTGTTGTGGGGCTTGAACTCTTCTTTGTGCTCAAGGCTAATGCTCTGCCACTTGAGCCACAGTACCATTTGTAGTTTTTGAGTGGTTAATTGGTGATAAGAGTCTCACGGGGACTGCGCAGACTGGCGTTGAACCAGAATCCTTGGATCTCAGCCAACTGAGTAGCTAGGATTACAGGTATGAGCCACCAGCGCCCAGCTCTTGACTTCTTTGTGTCCAAGATGTGGTGGTGCTCCTGTATCTTTGGTTTGGCTTCCGGTAGCCCAGGCACATGTGTGATGAGTCATCATCATTGTGGCCTTTCCAGTGCTCTACTGTCTCTCAACTGGAGGCTGTAGTTCTGAGGCAGGCTAGAGTAGGGCAGGCGGCATGGGAATTTTGGCAAGCCAAACCAGGGGTTAGGACTGCAAAGTTAAACTGAAAGACCCCCGACTTCGGGTGTCCCCCAAATCAGGACCTCCCTGCCCCAAGCACCAGTCAGACGACACCAGATGCAAAAGCAAGAGGGTTTTATTTGGGCATGCCCAGGTTCCCAGGTGCACGTGACCTCAAGATCCGCAAGGTTCGGGTCAGTGGCTGGGAACCCCGAGCAGTCCCGGGGATGGTCCTTTTATGGGACCCCTCAGTCCGTTACAGTAGAGCCCGCGCTTTTTCAGCCAGTAAATTTAAAGTGCTACAACCTGGTCTGCACGCAGGCAGCCAATCCTTTTAAAACAAATCATGTGTTTTGGCCAATCACTGTTCGAGGGGGTCCCTCGTTGTACATGCCCCGAGTTGTGTGTCTCCCGCCCTTGGTATGAGGAAGTGACCTTTGTCCGAGTCAGCGCCTGTCCTTCGCTCACACCAGGGGGCTGACTGCGGGGTGGGATTAGTTAGTAGGGTGTGGGCTTGTTGATTAACTGGTGAGGTTAGTTATCAAAGGGGGAGTGTGGGGTAATATAATTTTCTTAGCAAAGCATGTTACAGAAGCCAGAAATAGCTTGGTTAGATACAAAACTCTGTTCCCCTACAAAGAGGCTCAGGGCCTGGTTGGTTGGGGAGGGGGTCTTTCAAAACATTGTGCTAAATATTAAGAAACTACAGGCATGATATGCATTCCTTGAAGTACACTTTTCCTCATCAGCTATACTATACAGTAGAGAAATAATTCTGATGCTGTTCCAGACAAGTATTGTTCCCTGAGAGTAAGAATACCTGGTATAAACCGGCAACTGTAGCTCACACCTGTAATCCTAACTACTAGAGGAATGGGTGTTATACTGAAATTCGGGGACCCCCAGAAGACCACCAGAGACCACGATCAATGTAAGCAACAAAGAGCTGGTTTATTGCAAGCTCGAGCTTGGTCCTCCGCGCACATGGTAACCAGTGACGCTAAGAGGCCCTCAGCATAGAATCAGGGCCGTTTTTATAGTATTAAACCAACAACTTTAAGGAACTTTTACATAAGAAATTACATGATTGGTTAACATTTATGTTTAAAGCAAGCTAAACTGGGCAAATAATGATTGGTTGACCTTTACAGAAAAAAATGTCCTTGGTCCATAGCTTGACCGAAAAAGGTTACGTCACACCCGGACCAACAGAATGCATGGCATGTCTTGCCCCGGGCTCTGAAGAATGAGTTGGTTAACAACTCTTAGTCCTAGGTGGGTGGGAGGCAACACCACTTGGGGACTAACACCTTCCTTAAGCAAATGCCATCTATGGCTCCAAGAATTGTGCATGGCTTTCTGTCATAAATTCCTAGCATTGGGGCTAAAGTGGATCACGAGTCAAGTCGCAGAACTGAGATGGAGTGTTAAACAAAAATGGAGTTGCTTAGGTTTCTTAAAACATTATAATTCTTCCCTAGGGCCTTACTGCCTCGGCCTCCAGGAGGGGCGTTGCAGCTGTGAGGATAATTCTGAGGACTTTGCCCCCTTGGTCAGGGCTGTAAACCCTTTGAAGTCTTTTACTAAGCAACTTTAGGCTCCCAGGCTGACATTCCACTACTAAGTAACTAAAACCAGTCACAGTTAAAATCATACAAAAACCATACAATCATCCAGTACAAAGCAATTCATACAGAAGCAAAAATGGCTGTTAGGTGCTGTCATTATATATATGTTTTTTTGCGTTCTTCATGGGGTTTGAGGATTGTGGTTCCCAGCCACTCCAGGCAGGCAAAGTCCATGAGACTCTTACCTTGACTTAACCAACAAAAAGCTGGAAGTAGAGCTGGGGCTCAAGCGGTAGAGTGCCAGCTTTGAGCAAAAGAAGCTCAAGGTCAGTATGCAGGCCCCAAGTTCAAGTCTCAACAACAAAAAAGAATGCCTGGAACAGCAATTCTTTTGATGAGAAGAATGCTTCTAAAAGTGATAAGAAATAGACTCTCCTACCACAAGATCACTCTAGCTCCATCATGCTTGGGTGATAGTGTTAAAACTGCAATGGCAAAGTGACTGAAAGTCATCAGGTAAGCCAGGCCTTACAGGTTGAAAAAGGGAGACTATTGATTTGAAGCAAATCCAGGCAGAAAAGTGTGAGACTTTTCTGGACATGTTGGGCATGTTGTAGTTACAGGCATGACTCAGTGGTAGAGGGCTTGTCTGCCAGGTATTAGGCCCTGAGTTCAAACCCCAGTGCTAACCATAAAATCAAGCAAACAAAAACACCATCAGATGCCTTACCTGTCTTTTTGTATCAAAGTGTATTGCTTCAAAGTTCCTGTTTGGCTTTTGTTGAAAAGAGGAACTGCTTTGGGATAAGGAAGGATTTTTGAAATGAAAGGTTTTGTCTTAAACTGGTGTCTTTTCAAGATGGAATTAACCTCCCCCACTCCCCCCCCCCCACTGTTCAAGAAATAGCAGATGGTGTGGGTATATTTTGAGATTACTTGTGAACTATTCATCTTATTTCAAAATCATCTTATGTAAATACATTTTGCCCTATTCAAACTAGCCAAACTTGGGCAGATTATGAACCTGAGCTCAGCCAGCCGGAGCAGAGGGGCAGGGCCTGCTTTAGTGATAAATACCAGAGCAGATTGCTTGCTCTTTGTGCTTGCTTGTCAGGTTTTTGGCTGATGGCGCACCCTTCTGCACAGAAGTAAACTGCCTTGCCGAGACAATTCTTTATTCTTGTGCCTATCATTGAGACTTCAGTGGTTCTTGGAGAGCATATTTGGTTATAACATTTAGCTAGTGTCAACAACATGAAAGGACCATTGACTCTAATGCTCAACACTGCAAACACTTGGAAATGTTTCCCTCTTCTTGTTCCCCACTGTGTTAGCTTAATAAAGTCTTTGCCAGCCTGTGAGTTGTCTTTAAATTCGTTTCTCTGATATATTCAAGAACACAATGGATTTGTTTTCTTCTTGTGAGAATGACATTTCCAACCACACCCTCCAAGGCTTACTCCTGCCTGTCTTTTTGTACTACATTCCAACACAGGGTATTCATCTTGCACAAGACGTGACACTTGATTTACAAATGTGCCAGCTGCTGCTGTGTGCAGGGTCTTCTCACTCCTTTCCAGGACCTGACAAGCTTGCTACAGGATATAACAAGTGTATATGAAATGAGTGGACAGAGATGTCCATTTGAGTGCAGTAAATGTCCTATAAGGCTTTGTAGTTGTTTCCTGAAGCCACTGGCTGGAAACTCAGCCTAATTTGCTAAACTTTATAAGTCTAGGAAATTTAAGAATGTGTAGATCTTGGAGGTCTTTTGTGTCATATAAAGTATATTTGCTAGCAAAGACCATTCCTTCCCTGCTTCCCTGTATTGGGGGGTGGGGCACAGTTCTGACCTCCATAGGTTTAGTTTCCACCCAATGCTTGGTTGCCAGACAATGAAAAGCACTGATAGGAAAATGAGGCTGTTGCTCAGTCTCTGCTTTGAGCTGCCTTCCCAGCTCCCTTTACCATCAAGGCTTTCCCTTGGCAGCCTTAGAATGGACTGGTAACACTTCTTTGTTCTCTAGCATACGTAACTGTAGTAATAGACTTGTGCTGTGTGATTTTTTAGCCTTTCTGTTGCTTGGGTAAACAGTTCATTTCAGTAAATCTCTTAATTTTTTTCCCTAACAGATAACGTACTTTTCAAAACACATCCCAACGTCTTGGCTCAGTAGTGATTGACCTAATCATTTAACATGAGCTAAACCATTAGGATGACTTCTGTCAAAACAAGGCAGAAAATATCCATTGCTGACAAGGATGTGTTGAGATTGAAACCCTGTGCATTGTAAGTGGGAATGTAAAATAGCACAGCCACTTCAGAAAATGGCATGAAAGTTACTTAATGTTTATTAAAAATAGAATAACCACCATCTGTGGCTGCTCATGACTAATCCCAGCCATTCAGGAGGTAGAAATTGGAACAATCACAGTGTAAGGCCAGACTGGGCAAAATGTTAGTGAAACCCCATCTATTAACCATTTTCTGGTGTGGGGCACTCACAATAGCTATATGAAAGTGTAAATTGGACCCATTGCAACAATGAGATGTACAAGTCATTATGTTGAAAACAAACTTTACAACTTTGGTAAGGGGGAAGGGGAGAGGATGGGAAGGGGAAACAAAGGAGGAGGCTACAATGCTTGATAAGAAATGTACTCATTATCTTGCCCATGTAATTGTAACCCCTCTGTACAGTATTTTCACAATTAAAAAAAAGTGTAAACAACAGGATTGTGATACATGCTAGCTCAAGCAAAAGATGTGACATGAAAAATAATGAAAGCAAAAGGGCTGGGGGTATTGCTCAAGTGGTAGAGTATCTATGTAATCCGAGGTCCTGAGTTCAAACCCCAGTATTGTCCCCCATCCATAAGATAAAATTATCATATGATCTAACAATTCACTCTGGTCATCTGCCTAAAAGAAGTACCCCAAAGGTACTTATACACCCATGTTCTTAGCAGCATTATTTCCAATAGTCCAAAGGTGTAGGCAACTAGATGAATAAAATTTATATCCATACAATGATTATTATTCGGCCTTAAAAAAGAAGGAAATCCTGACACATCCTACCACATGGAGGAACGTTGAGAACATTGTGCTCAGCGAAATAAGATAGTTCCAAATGAAGATATGCTGTATAATTTTTACATGAAGCTCCTGACAACCATAAGTAGACAGGAAGTACGTGGATAGTGGCATTGCCAAATCTTTGTGCAGCTGTAAGGTAGAGGAAGATCAGGACTATGCTGATATTATAGATTAATAAAACAAATAAGGGAAAGTGGACCCAAGAAGTATAGGAAGTAAAAAAGAAAAGGAAAAACTTAAGAACCTACACAAAAAATGGAAAAGTGCGAAGACCTTTCCCCCACCCTCGCTGGTGGTGCAGCTCAGTACCAAGGCCAGCCTAGCCCGTGGCCACCAGGGACCCCAGAGCCACAATGGTCTGTAGAACACCAATGCAGAAGACTCCTAAGAGACTTATGCTGGACCCCAACAGGGTAAACAGAGACAGAAACCTCAGAACTCAGAAACAGCATGAGGACACTTCCCCCACCTCTTGCTGGTGGTTGGCTCTGCATCAAGCCACCAAAGCAGCCCGGCCTGCTGCCACCAGGGACCCCAGAGCCACAGCAGTCCATAGAATGCCAGTAGAAAACGTCCATGGCGCTGTACCTGGACTGTGTAAACAGAGACACAGACCCTGAAATCCAGACCAGGAGCCCCCGCCACTATCTGGCCCACCCTGCAATCATCTTAATGGAATGCGGTGGCAACCAGCAACTTGCCACAGCTCCGCCAGACAGCTCCTAACCAGTTCCAGGGTAAGTACCCCACAGGGAATGCCTCCCCCACTTTCCCCAGGAGACCAGTGATGTTGGTAACCCTCATAGCTTGACTTGGACCTCTCCCCCTACCACCGGGGCTACTGGTCTCACTGAAGTTGGGAACTGTGCAAGCGCCCCAGCAACCAGTGGAGTACACCCAGCCCACCAGGCTTGACCAAAGAGCACCCCTGGGAGGGAGCTTGAATGCAGCTGGTCTCTGGCTGAAGCTGGGAACCGCACCTGTGGGACCCACTAGCCAGCAGCAGAAGAAGTCTGACCTGTGTGTCCTGGGTGGGAGACTTAGCCCAGATCCTGCCATAGCCTGACCTGTGTGTCCCGGTAGAAGGATCGAGCAGCTCAGGGCCCCATTACGTGGCTAAAGTGGGGAACTGTGAACAGTGCTCCAGCAACTGGTGGAATACATCAAGCCCACCTGGTTTTGCCGGGAGCACGAGCAGTCTAGGCTGCTGTTCCTTGGCTGAAGTCAGGGACTGCCTGTGGACTCCAGCAAGAGGCTGAATGAGCCCCACTTGTATCCCAGGCAGGAGCCGGAGCTGTCTAAACCCCCTGTCCCTGAGTGAAGTTAGGAACTGAGTGCAGGCCTCAACAGAGGATGGAGTGTGTCTGCCTATTACAATCTAACAAGGGTGAGCCCTACATGCTCAGGCTAGCAGCTGTAATTTGGCCCCCTCCTCCAGCAAAACCAAGACCAGGCAAGGCCTCAGCCAACTCAGGGCTGAGAGCAGGCTTCAACAACTGAGCCAGGAACTAACCCAGAACCAAGCAAAGGCAGCCACCTATTAACCAAAACAGAGTTCAAGATTTGTCTCCAACAATCCCTAAATCTTCATGCGAAAATCACAGCAAAAAATTACAAGATTCATCAACAGCCAAGACAGCAAACCATCCCCAAAGGCCAGCAGCCACCGAGGGAACTCCAGTGAAAGCAAAAAATAAATGGAAGACAAACATTACATCCAAGAGACGATAGAGGCAAGGACTCAAGAATTAAAGTGAGAAATGGCTGGGTGCTGGTGGCTTATGCCTATATTCCTAGCTACTCAGGAGGCTGAGATCGCAGGATTGTGGTTCAAAGACAGCCCGGGCAGGAAAGTCTGTGAGACTCTTAGCTCCAAGAAATCACTCAGAAAACCAGAAATGACTCTCTGGCTCAAGTGGTAGAGCAGTAGCCATGAGCTGAAGAGCTGAGGGACAATGCACAGGCCCAGAGCTCAAGCCCCATGACTGACAGAAAAAAAAAAAATGGATCAGAAATTTAAACAACAAAGAAGTGAGTTATCAAAAGAGATCCAGGTTTTAAAACAAGAGATGCATTCAAAAATAGATGCAGTACACACTTTGCTAAAAGATGAGATTGATACTCTGAGAACCAACATAGAAATCATAAATGGTTCAATTTCCTCCATGCAAACTGCAATGGAAGCCATAGTTAACAGAGTGAATGAAATGGACAATAGAATATCAGGTACTGAAGGCAAAATTCAGCAACTGGAAAAAAAAAGTCACAGACATGGAAAAAAAAAACACTCAAAATATGCCAAAGGGAAGTCCAAGAACAAGCAGACAGTGCCAAGAAATTTAACTTCCATATAATTGGGGTCGCTGAAGGTGAGGAACACCAGAATAAAGGAATACAACACTTATTCAATAAGATTATCACTGAAAATTTCCCCAATCTTTAAAGAGAAAATATTACCTATATAACAGAAACATACAGAACACCTAACAAGCAGCATCTCAGGAGGAACATTTCTAGGCACATTATAGTAAAAACACTAGATTTGAACAATAAAGAAATGATCTTGAACATGGCAAAAGCAAAGAAGGAGCTATGCTACAATGGGAAAAAATAATCAGAATCACTACAGATCTCTCCTCACAGACACTGAATGCAAGGAAAGCCTGGGAAAGTATCTGAGCCCCTAGAACCAATAACTGCCAACCCAGACTGGTACATTCACATTTGATGGAGAAATAAAAATTTTTTAATAGTAATGAAAAAATAAATTTATAAACCATAAGCCAGCACTACAAAGAATATTAAGTGGGGAATTACAATCTGAAGAAAAGATCAGGGATCCACTTCAGACAGATATCACTAGAAACAAACTAAGCATAGGAGGAAACAAAAGAAAAAGAAAAGCAGGAAAATGACAGGAAATACAATACACCTCTATAATCATCAATATTAATGGACTCAACCAATAAAAAGAGAAAGAACTGCAAATTAGATCAGAAAACAAGATCCATCCATTTGTTGTCTTCAAGAGACCCATTTCACAGCCAAAGATAAAACAAACTCCAAGTGAAGGGATGGAGGAAGATCTACTATGTAATTGCTCCCAGCAAGAAGGCAGGAGTTTCTTGCCATCCTGACATCTGACAAAATAAACTTTTGATTAAAATCAATACAGAAAGACAAAGAAGGACACTACATATTAATACAGGGAGCAGTCCAAGAAGAGGATATCACCATTATCAATTTATATTTGTGTGCCCAAATACAATAAACAAATACTCTCAGACTTAACAAGAAAAAATCCAAATACAGTAATACTAGGGGACTTTAATACGACAGTCTCACCAAAGTACAGGTCTACTAACCAGAGGATTGGCAAAGAAGCCTCCAAACTAAATGATGCCATATCTTAATTGACATCTATAGAATTTTCTACCCAACAACAACCCAGTACACATTCTCAACAGCCCATGGAACTTTCTCCAAAATAAATCATATAATTCACACAAAGAATTTAAACAAATACAAGAGGATTAGCATAATCCCTTGTATTCTAACTGATCATAGTGGAATCATGCTAGTTCTCAATAACAAAGCATACTGTAGAAATTATTCAAATACATGGAGATTGAACAACAGGCTTCTGAGCAACACCTGGATCACTGAAGAAATAAAAAAGTTCCTACAATTCAATGAAAATGAATATACATCAGAAACCTGTGGGACATGGACAAAACAGTCCTCAGGGGTAAATTTATTGCTCTCAGTGCACACATTAAGAAAAGAGACGGCCTAAGTAAATAATCTCATGATGCGACTAAAACTGCTAGAAAAGCAAGAAAAAATTGAACCCAAAGTTACTAGACAGAATGAGATAACCAAAATAAGAGCTAAAATTAATAAGATAGAGATTAAGAAAACTATAAAATTAATAAAGCAAAAGGCTGTTTTTTTAAAAAAAATAAAATTGATGGACCTCTGGCAAGATTAACTTTAAAAAGAAGAGAGGAGATCCAAATCAAGATCAGGGATGCCACAGGAAAAATTACAACAAACACCTAAGACATCCAAACAATTATAAAGAACTATTTCCAGAATCTATACTCACTAAGGAAAGAAAACCTAGGAGAAATGGATGGATTTTTAGAGAAATACAGATTGCCCAAATTGAACCAAGAAATCAATTAAGTAAGCTAATAACTTACAATAAGATAGAGGAAGCCATCAGAAGTCTTTAACAAAGGGGCTGGGAAGGTGGCTCAGTGGTAGAGCTCTTGCCTTGCATGCATGAGGCCCTGGGTTTGATTCCTCAGCACCACATAAGCAAAAAGAAAAAAGCTGGAAGTGGCGCTGTGGCTCAAGTGGTAGAGCACTAGCCTTGACCTGAAGAGCTGAGGGACAGCGCCCAAGTCCAGAGTTCAGGCCCCAAGACCGGACCCCCCCCCCAAAAAAAAAAAAAAACCGAGAAGTCTTTAACAAGGAAAAGCCCAGGACCAATTGGATCACTATGAAATTCTATAAGAGTTACTAACACCCATACTCCTCAAAATCTCTTCCAAGAAATAGAAAAAGAGGGAGCATTCCCAAACTCATTCTATGAAGCCAATATCACATTCATTCCCAAACCAGGCAAAGATCCAACAAACAATGAGAACTGCAGACCAATCTCTTTGATGAACACAGATGCGCAACTCCTCAATAAAATTTTAGCCAACAGAATCCAGAAACAAACAAAAAAATCATGATCAAATAGGCTTCATCTCAGATATGCAGGGCTGGTTTAGCATACATAAATCAATAAATGTAATCCATCACATCAACAGCTCCAAGGTCAAGAACCACATGATTATCTCGATGCAGAAAAGGCTTTTTGATAAAATACAACATTAACATTTTAGCATTCACGTTAAAAGCTCTGGAGAAAATAGGAATAGAAGGAACATTCCTTAAAATTATAAAAGCCATATATGACAGACCAATAGCCAATATTATACTAAACAGGGAAAAACCACAACCAGTTCTAAAAACAGGAACAAGGCAAGAATGCCCACTCTCTCTGCTCCTCTTCAATATACTTCTGGAATCCTTAGCCAGAGCAATAAGGCAAGAAAAGGACATTAAAGCGATCCTCATGGGAAAGGAAGAAATTAAAACTATCCCTATTTACAGATGACATGATATTTTACCTTAACAATTTCAAAAACTCCACCCCCAAACTCTTAGAGCTTATAAACCACTTTGGCAAAGTAGCAGGATACAAAGTTAACTCACAAAAATCAGTTGCCTACGGGCTAGGAAGGCGGCTCAATTGGAGAGCGCTTGCCTTGCATGCCTGAGGCCCTGGGTTCCATTTCTCAGCACCACATAAGCAAAGAGAACAAAGCCAGAAGTGGCGCTGTGGCTCAAGTGGTAGAACACTAGCCTTGAGCTGAAGAGCTGAGGGACAGCGCCCAGGCCCAGAGTTCAGTCCCCATGACTGGACCCCCCCCCCCCCCAAAAAAAAAAATCAGTTGCCTTTCTGTACACCTTCAATGTGCAAGCAGAAAGAGAAATCAAGGAAACAATGCCATTCACAATAACCTCAAAAAATATTTAGGAATTAATCTAACCAAAGATGTAAAGGAATTATTTAGTGAAAACTATAAAATCCTAAAGAAAGAAATCATAGAGGACACCAGGAAATGGAAAGACCTTCCATGTTCTTGGATAGGCAGAATTAATATAGTGAAAATGACCATATTGTCAAAATTGATATACAAATTCAATGCAATTCCTATCAAAATCCCAATGATGTTTTTTCCTGAAATAGAGAAAACAATCAAAAAATTCATATGGAACAACAACAGACCTGGAATAGCCAAAGCAATTCTAGGCAAAAGAAACAATGCAAGAGGAATCACAATACCAGATTTCAAGCTCTACTATAGAGCAAAGGCAGCTTGGTATTGGCACATATTTGAAAAAGGAGCCAAAGACATAAAGTGGAAGAAGCAAAGCCTCTTCAACTATTGGTGCTGGGTATACTGGGTGGTCACATACAGAAAACTAAAAGTGGACTCCAGCATGCACTAATGTCAACTCAAAATGGATTAAAGACCTTAACATCAAACCTGAAACTCTGAAACTACTGCAGGACAGAGTAGGAGAGACACTTGAACTTATAGGCACAGGCAGGAACTTCCTGAACAGAGTCCCAGGGTCACAATAAAATGGAGACTCAACAAATGGGACTACCTTAAAAAGTTTCTTCATAGCTAATGACATAGCTTCCAAACTAGAAATACACCTAATTGGGAAAAAATATTTACCAGCAACATATCAGACAAGGGCCTAATATACATTATATACAGGGAACTCAAGAAATTAATCCCTTCCAAATCTAACAAACCAATCATTAAATGGGCATGGGAGCTAAAGAGAGACTTCTCAGAAGAAGAGATAAAAATGGTAAAGAAGTGTTCCTTTGGTCTTATGTGGGCTAGATAAACAATGATAACCAAGCTTAATGTAATTATGCCTACAATTAAAGTAAATAAATAGTGAGAGTTTATGTATTTCCTTTTTTTTACTTGTTGAAAATTATTGACTCACTAAATATCTAAATCTTGTAAGATTTGAGGGATTTGTTATTTCTTCTTGGTTCTAGATATGGAAGACTACATGACACATTTATGTTATCCACGGTATTAATGCTGTCTGAAATATGTACAAAGTAAGGCACCAAATACAAAAACTAATAAATATAAATAAGCAAAAAAATGGTAAAGAAATACATGAGGAAATGTTTATCAAGCCTGGCTGTAAAGGAAATGCAAATAAAAACAACCCTGAGATACCACCTTACCCCAGTCAGAATGATCCACATCCTAATTTCAGCCAACAACAAATGCTGGAGGGGATGGGGAGAAAGAGGAATCCTATTACATTGCTTGTGGGAATGTACAACAACTTTGGAAAGCAGTCTGGAGGTACCTCAGAAAGCTAAATATAGACCTCCCCTATGACCCAGCCATACCACTCCTAGACATCTACCTTGAGCAACAGGAACCAGGATATAAGGACACATGCACCTCCATGTTCACTGCAACACATAGCCAAGATATGGAAACAACCCAGATGCCCCACTACAGATGAAAGGATCCAAAAATTGTGGTATCTATACACAATGGAATATTATGCAGCCATTAGAAAGGACAAAATAATGGCATTTGCAGGGAAATGGATGGAACTAGAACAAATCATTTTTGAGTGAGGTAAGCCACGAGTGGAGAGACAAAGTAAACAGGACTCAAGAAACAAAGGACCTCCACTCAATTTGTTGTACCATATCAAAATGACTCCATGCTCTTGACTACATGTATGGTATATATGCGCACTTCAGAGGGAAGTAGGAGGAGGGCACAGAATCAGAGGAAAACAGGAAAATATACAACAGAGAGGCCCATCAGCTGCTGCACCGGACACTGATGTAAACAAACTAAGCTACTCAGGGGCAGTGATGGGAGGGAGGGAATGAGAGGGAAAGAGGGAAAAGCTAACACTAAGCAAAAGGAAAGAAATGTACATCTCACCCAATGTGGAAGACATAATTGTGTTGTCAAAACTCATAGAATTCACAAACATTGTAGACCATGATAATGACAATTTGCCTCGTGAAGGTTAAAATGTTTGCGAACTTAACTGAGTATCACCGTCCCACAACACTGAAATCTGTGAAATTTATGTAATCACTTAATCTCAATAAAAACTATTTTTAAAAAAACAGATAAGGAGATCTCAAGTTACCCAAGGTCAGCCAGAAAGCGGGTGGCAGAGCTAGGCCAGAGGTTCTTGGCTTCTGCTTTCTGCCTTTTGAGCTTCTTCCCTCTCTGAAAAGACCTTGCCTGGGAAAAGCAGCGTTTGAAAGCTTGCTCTTCAGGAGTCTGCTCTAGCATGGTTGCTAGATCTCCTTTGATCTCAGACACTAAGGAAGAAGCGGGCACTGGTGGCCGAGATCTGCGTACCATGGTTCAAAGCCAGCCCTGGCAGGAAAGTCTCAGAGACTGTCATCTCCAATTAACCACCAAAAAAGCTGGGGGCGGAGTTGAGTTAAAGCCCCGGAGCCAGCACTGAGCGCGTGCGCAGAAGGTCAGCCCGGTGTGGTACCGGAGGAGAAGCTCACTTGCAACCTTCCCCCAGCCCACCTTCGCCGCCTTGGAGCCAGCACGCGCTTCCAGGACAGCGCGCAGTGAAACCGCCATCCTGAAAACCACACGAGAACCATACTCTTCCGTTCTCGAGTCCCCCAGGGCCAGGATCTCCCTCCTCCTCCCTGCCTTGCTAAGGCAGCCACAGCTCCACCTCCCCCGGTCAGCCTACGCCTGACCTGCCCCGCAGCCGTCCCCGTCCCCTCGGCCAGGCGCGTCCTGCCCGCGGGCCTCCCCCGCTGCCCGCCCGCCGGCCCTGCACGCTGCTGGGCCGGGCCTGCGCTGCCCGCGCGCTGCTGCTGCACGCGGGGGCGCCGGAGAGCGGCGTCCGGAGAGAGGCCGCTCCGCCCGCCCGGCCCCGGAGGGGAGGCGAGAGGCCGCTCCGCCCGCCCGGCCCCGGAGGGGAGGCGCCGGGGCTGCTCCGCCTGGCCCCGGGAGGGGCGGCCGGACTCGCGGGGATGCAGGAGGGGAGCAGCTCCCCCAGCCCGCGGGGCGCCACTTCCTAGCCTGGAGAGCCCAGACGTCCTTGTTTTGTAATACTATTTTCCCCCAGAAAACGGCTTAACAATGTATATCTAACACACTTGCTGTTTTAAACTTAATGCCTTAAAATGAAAGAAAAGCAATGATTTTTCTTAGGTTTGAGATGTGCTTTTGAAGGAGTGTCTGTGTGTGTGTGTCTGTGTGCGCGCGCGCACGCGTGCGTGTGCAACTGTAATTCCAGCACTCTGGAGGTTGAGGTAGGAGGAGCAGGAGTTCGGCACCGGCCTATCCCACACAGTTTGGGTCTAAAAAAAATAAAGACAAAGATGGACTGTGACCACGGTTGATGAGTGACATCCACCATGGGTTTGATTTAACCAAATAGAATCACTTTTCTGGGGAATTTGTTTTGGTAATAATTTTTTTGTAGTCTGTCTGCTTGAACGCAATTTCCAAAATGTTAGGTAGCTCAAGCCCTGGGACTTCCGCTGCATGAAGGTAGTTATGGGTATTCATTAGATGCCTAGACCAATGCTAAGTGGGAGAACACTGGAATATTGGGTACTGAAAGCATACATTTTAGTACATCTGTTTACTGTTTAAGATGGCGTCTTACCCTTTTTCCCAGAGTGCTGTTGAACATGAGTGTGTGTGTGTGTGTGTGTGTGTGTGTGTGTGTGTGTGTACCAGTCCTGGCACTTGAACTCAACGCATACTTTAACTTGGCTTACTTGCTCATAGCTGATATTCTACCACTTGAGCTATCCCTCCAACCCTGGAACTAAAATTCTCTCTCTCTCTCCCTCCCTCCCTCCCTCCTTCCTTCCTTCCTTCCATTTTGCAGGTCCTTGGGCTTGAATTCTGGGCCTAGGCACTGTCCCTGAGCTTTTTGCTCAAGGCTAATGCTCTACCACTTGACCCACAGCTCAATTTCTGCCTTTTGTGGTTAATTGGAGATAAGAGTCTCATGGACTTGTTTGGCTTTGAACTATGATCATCAGATTTCAGCCTCTTGAGTAGCTAGGATTACAAACATGAGCCACTGGTGCCCAGCTTGGAACTAATTTTTTTTTTTTTTTGCCAGTCCTGGTGCTTGAACTCAGGGCCCAGGCACTCTCCCTGAGCTTCTTTTGCTCAAGGATAGCACTCTACCACTTGAGCCACAGCACCCCTTCTGGCTTTTTCTGTTTATGTGGTACTGAGGAATCGAACCCACAGCTTCATGCATGCTAGGCATGCATTTTGGCCACAGCTGCCATTTCTGGTTTTCTAGTGGTTTATTGGAGATAAGAATCTCATGGACTTACCTTCCCAGGCTGGCTTTGAACCATGGTCCTCAGATCTCAGCCTCCTGAGTAGCTAGGATGACAGGTGTGAGCCACCGGTGCCTGGCTAAGTCTTTCTATCAATATCTGGTCATAGCCATCAACAGGAACATTTTCAGTTTCTCTCCCTCTTAACTGACTTGAACCCAAACCAAAGCCTGGCTGCCTAGATCTCTGCTGGGACTTTTGGTACTTAACCTTCTTTCCCAGGGTTTGGAGAAGCCCTGGATACAGAAGACTGGAGATTAACTCTGAACCCCACCATTGCAGATGCCTGAAAGACTGCAGGTTTCTTTGAACAGTGGTCAGAAAGGTTGGTTGCATGTGCACTTCTTTTTGAAAGGCAAGTGAGGAGGGGGGACCAAGATGGCGACGGGGCAGTAGGGAAACGCCACAGCTCTCTCCAACCAAAAAGAGAGTTCGAGTTCCAACGCTTAATCTCCCCAAGAGACCGACAACAACAAAAAGACGAACACTCAGAGAAAAACCAGAGGTGGAAAATAACAAAAAAAGAAAGAGAAGAAAAGAAGAATTTCAGAACAGAGAAAAGCGAAGACCCCTCCCCCAACCTTTACTGGCCGCACGGCAGTGCGCCAAGCCGCCGGCCAGCCGGCCCGTCGGGGGCTGCCGGAGCCCCAGAGACACAGGGGGCCGCTTGCAGATCACCAGGTACCGGTTTGCAGAACAGCGGATCGCCAGGAACAGAGAAACCTACCAGCCGGGAGTCTCCACGAGGATCCCACCCCTACCCCTCACTCTCCACCGGAGCAGAGAGGCTCCATCCCGCCAAAGCCGCTCAGCACCAGCAGCGCGACAAAGGGACCTGTCGGCAGACCACCGGCCCGATTGTGATCGCAACGACCCGGCGGGGGCCGCCCGGGTCCCAGAGGCACAGGGGGCTGCCTGCAGATCACCTGCGCAGAAGTCGCCTGAGGCACCAGAGTCAGACCCACCGGATCTCTACAACCCACGAAGAAGCCTCCTGAGCGTGGACACTTTTGACCCGACAGCTTCGACAGAGGCAGAGACAGAAAAGAATCACACAGATCCACCACCGCCCAACCCAGCCCGCAACCACCCCAACTGAACTCGGATTGCAACAACAACTGACGACCTACACCACACAGAAACAACCAGCTCCAGGGTGAGTACCCCACAGGGGACAGTGTATCCCTCAAGGGAGACCAGAGCTGGAGAGAATCCCCAGACCCGGACCACAGGACCCACTAAAACTGGGAACTGTTCGAGAGCTCCACCAGCCCGTGGAGCACACTCTGCTGGCCAGGCCAGAGCAAGAGTGCCCCTGGAAAGGAGCTTAAATGCCCAAGCCAGGAACAGCGCCCCTAGGTCAAGACTACCAACAGTAGAAGAAATTTGAACTGTGTCCCCCAGGCTGCATAACCTAGGTGGTATACACATCAGCACAGGCCTAACGAGCGCGCTCCAGGCTGCATAACCTAGGTGGTATACACATCAGCACAGGCCTAACTAGCGTGCTCCAGGCTGGGACCGGAACCAGGCCGGGGGATCCGGCGCCTGAACAACAGGACCAACTCCTCCCAACTAAAGTAAAAAGCTGAGCATACGCCTCAACAGAGGGGAGAAAATCAGAAAACAACACTCCCCGGGAAGCACGCCTGTGACAACAAAAGACCTGGAGGCTCAGGACAAGAGAAGCCCAAACCCCAGCAAAACTCCACCCATATACCCTAGGCTGGGAATTGGGCAATACAGGCTGCCAGCACCTGATACTAAGCAGGAGCTCAGGCTGTTAAGGCGGCTCAGCAATAGAGTGATAGTCTTGGATGTATGAGGCTCTGGATCTGATTCCTCAGCATCACAAAAGCAAAACGGGTCAGAAGTGGTGCTGTGGTTCAAATGGTAGGGTGCCAGCCTTGAGCTGAAGAGCTGAGGGACAGCACCCAAGCCTAGAGTTCAAGCCCACAACCAGCCCAAAACAAACAAACAAAAACACATCAGAAGTCCATAGCAGACTCCAGTATTTGGGAGAGTGCATCCAGAGCATCTGATCTTCCCAAGAGCACCCGTAGGAGCAAACACAAGCTGTCTAGGCTGTTCAACCCTTCCAAAGGCGGGAATTGCCAGCAATCTACAGCAGAGAGCTGAGAATCCTAAGTAAGTCAGAATAGCAGCTGGAAATAGGCTCCCAACAGAACCCAGATCAGGCACAGACTCTCTCTACCAATACAGAATCAGCAACCAAGCAAAGACAGACACACCAAAACAAAATTGAAGAGCAGTCTCCTGAACCCCCATGCAAAAATCACAGAGAAAAATCACAAGGTTTACCACCACCCAGGACAGCAAGCTCACCTCAAAAGCCAGCAGCCATGCAGGGGAGAGCTTCAGTGGGAGCAAAGCAGGAATGGAAGACAAAAGCTACATCCAAGGGTTGCTGGAGGCAATGACTCAAGAAATAAAGCAAGAAATTGATCAGAAATTGAAAGAGCACAATGATGAACTATCAAAAGAGATACAGGATATCAAACAAGAGTTGGATGCAAAAATAGAAGCTGCACAAACCTCAGTAAGAAGTGAGATAAACACCAAATTAGAGGTAATGCATACCTCATTGAGAGGTGAGATCAGTACTCTGAGAACCAACATTGAATCCATAAAGGGATCCATTTCCTCCATGCAAACCACAATAGAAGCCACTGTCAACAGAGTGAATGAAATGGAAGGTAGAGTGTCAGATACAGAAGACAGAATACACCAACTGGACCAAAAAGTGACAGATATGGCAAAATCACTCAAATTAAACCAAAGGGAAATTCAAGAGCAAGCAGATAATGCCAAGAAATTTAACCTTCGCATAATCGGAGTGGACGAAGGTGAGGAATTCCAGAGCAAGGGAATGCAACACCTATTTAACAAGATAATCAATGAAAAATTTCCCCACCTCAAAAACGACCATCTTAACTACATCACAGAAGCTTATCAAACACCCAACAAGCAAGATCCCAGGAGAAACACTTCTAGACACATTATAGTAAAAATGATAGATCTGAATAATAAGGAAACAATCCTGCATGCAGCAAAAATGAAGGAGCTATACTACAACGGGAAAAAAATTAGAATCACTGCAGATTTATCCACACAAACAATGAATGCAAGAAAAGCCTGGGAAAGCACCATACGAGCCCTGAGAGCCAATAACTGCCAACCCAGATTGATATACCCGGCAAAGCTAGCATTCACATTCGATGGAGAACTGAAAACTTTTAATAGCAAAGAAAAACTAAATGAATACATAAACATTAAGCCAGCATTACAAAGAATTCTAAGAGGGGGGACACAACCTGAAGAAAGCAACCAGGAACTGGGACCTGCCCCAAACAGGCGTTACTCAAAGTCTAACTGAGCAAGCACAGGAGGAAAGGAAAGAAGAAAAACTTAGGAAAACGGAATGGCAGGGACAACAATGCACCTCTCTATACTTTCTCTTAATATAAATGGGCTGAATTTGCCAATTAAAAGAAAACAAACTGAGGACTGGATGAGAAAACAAGACCCATCCATCTGTTGCCTTCAGGAGACCCACCTCTCAGCCAAACATACAAACAAACTCAGAGTGAAGGGGTGGAAAAGGATCTACCAATCAAATGCCCCCAGTAAGAAAGCAGGTGTAGCTATCCTGATATCTGACAAAATAAACTTTTCATTAAAATCAGTACAGAAAGACAAGGACGGATACTACATATTAATACAGGGAACAATTCAAGAGGAGGATATAACCATCATCAACTTATATGCCCCAAATATTGGTGCACCCAGATATGTCAAACAAATGCTCTCAAACTTACAGAATAAAATAGATCCCAATATGACAATACTAGGAGACTTTAACACACCACTCTCACCAAAGGACAGGTCTACCAACCAGAGGATTGGCAAAGAAGCTACCGAATTAAGAGAGGCCATACTCCAAGCGGAATTAACTGACATCTACTGAGTATTTAACCCTAAAACAACACAGTACACATTCTTCTCAGCAGCTCATGGAACTTTCTCCAAAATAGACCATATCATAGTTCATGCAAGGAACTTAAGCAAATACAAAGGGATCGACATAATCCCCTGTATCCTATCTGACCACAGTGGAATCAAGCTAGTTCTCAATAACAAAGCATACCGCAGAAATTTCTCTAATACATGGAAATTGAACAGCACACTCCTTAACAATGCCTGGGTAACAGAAGAGATCAGAGAAGATATAAAGCATTTCCTACAACTCAATGCAAATGAAAACACCTGGCAAAGAAACTTGTGGGATACAGCAAAAGCAGTCCTGAGGGGCAAATTTATTGCCCTCAGTGCCTACATCAAGAGAATGGAGACAGACCAAGTAAATAATCTCATGTTGCAATTAAAACAGCTAGAAAAACAAGAAAAAATGGGACCTAAAGCTACTAGACGAAGCCAGATAACCAAATTAAGAGCAGAGATTAACCAATTAGAAAATCAGAAAACCATAACCAAAATAAACCAAACAAAAAGCTGGTTCTTTGAAAAAATAAACAAAATTGATGGCCCGTTAGCTAGATTAATTTAAAAAAGAAGAGAGGAAACCCATATTAATAGGATTAGGGATGCCACGGGAAACATCACAACACGTACCCAAGATATCCAAACAACTCTAACAGACTACTTTCAAAAGCTATACTCTCTAAAGGAAGAAAATCGGGCAGAAATGGATGCATTTTTAGAGAAATACAAGTTGCCCAAACTGAGCAAAGAAGAAGTTAACCAATTAAATAAGCCAATATCCTATAATGAGATACAGGAAGCTATCAAAAGTCTTCCAACAAAAAAAAAAAGCCCAGGACCAGATGGATTCACAGCAGAATTCTATAAGACCTTTAAAAAAGAACTAATACCCATACTCCTCAAGCTCTTCAGAGAAACAGAGAAGGAGGGAGCTATCCCAAACTCATTCTACGAAGCCAATATCACACTCATCCCCAAACCAGGCAAAGACCCAACCAAAAAGGAGAATTACAGGCCAATTTCCTTGATGAACACAGATGCAAAGATCCTTAACAAGATTCTAGCTAACAGAATCCAGAAACACATAAAAAATAATAATACACTATGACCAGGTAGGCTTCATCCCAGAGACACAGGGATGGTTTAACATACATAAGTCAATAAATGTAATCCAACATATCAACAGAGCCAAGGTCAAGAATCACATGATTATCGCCACAGATGCAGAAAAGGCCTTTGATAAAATTCAACATTCATTCATGCTAAAAGCTCTGGAGAAAATAGGAATAGAAGGAACATTTCTAAAAACAATAAAAGCTATTTATGACAGACCAATAGCCAATATTATACTTAATGGGGAAAAGCTACAACCAATTCTCCTAAAATCAGGAACAAGGCAAGGATGCCCACTGTCTCCACTCCTCTTTAGTGTAGTCCTAGAACCCTTAGCCAGGGCAATAAGGCAAGAAAAAGACATTAAAGGGATCCGCATAGGGAAAGAAGAAGTTAAACTATCCCTTTTTGCAGATGACATGATACTATACCTCCACGATCCCAAAAACTCCATCCCCAAACTCTTAGAAATCATAAATCACTTCGGCAAAATAGCAGGATACAAAATAAACCCACAAAAATCAGTTGCCTTCCTATACACTGATAATGTACAGGAAGAGAGGGAAATAAAGGGAGAAACCCCATTCACAGTAACCTCCCCAAAAATAAAATATTTAGGAATTAACCTAACCAAAGATGTAAAAGAACTATTTAATGAGAACTATAAAAAGTTAAAGAAAGAAATTGCAGAAGACACTAGGAAATGGAAAGACCTCCCATGCTCCTGGATAGGCCGACTTAATATAGTAAAGATGGTAATACTTCCAAAACTAATATACAAATTCAATGCAATTCCTATTAAAATCCCAATGACGTACATCACTGAAATACAGAAAACAGTCCAAAAATTCATATGGAACAACAAAAGACCTAGAATAGCCAAAACAATTCTAGGGGATAAAGACAATATGGGAGGGCTATCCATGCCGAACTTCAAACTCTACTACAGAGCTATAATAACAAAGACAGCATGGTACTGGCACAAAAACAGACATGAAGACCAATGGAACAGAATAGAAGATCCAGAAATAAATCCACAGGCCTACAGCCAGCTGATATTCGACAAAGGAGCCAAAGACATACAATGGAAGAAACACAGCCTCTTCAACCGCTGGTGCTGGGAAAACTGGGCAGCCACATGCAGAAAACTAAAAGTGGACCCCAGCCTATCACCATGCACCAACATCAACTCAAAATGGATTAAAGACCTTAACATTAAACCTGAATCTCTGAAAGTATTGCAGGACAGAGTAGGAGAGACACTTGAACTAATAGGCAGAGGAAGTAACTTCCTGAACAGAGTTCCAGGGTCACAACAAGTTGGAGAGAGACTCGACAAATGGGACTACCTTAAAATAAAAAGCTTCTGCATAGCTAAAGCTATCTCAACCAAGCTAGAAAGACAACCAACTAATTGGGAAAAAATATTTACCAGCAATATATCAGACAAGGGGTTAACATCCTGTATATACAGGGAACTCAAGAAACTAATCCCTCCCAA
Source organism: Dipodomys merriami (assembly GCF_024711535.1). Lineage (NCBI taxonomy): Eukaryota > Metazoa > Chordata > Mammalia > Rodentia > Heteromyidae > Dipodomys > Dipodomys merriami. The sequence continues at coordinate 8,102,809 of NW_027205381.1, forward strand.
ACCTAACAAACCAATTACTAAATGGCAAGGGAACTAAAGAGGGACTTCTCAAATGAAGAAATAAAAATGGCAAAGAAACACATGAGGAAATGTTCATCATCCCTGGTGGTGAAGGAAATGCAAATAAAGACAACCCTGAGATACCACCTTACCCCAGTCAGAATGTCCCACATCCACAAATCAGCCAACAACAAATGTTGGAGGGGATGTGGAGAAAGAGGAACCCTATTACACTGCTGGTGGGAATGTACACTTATACAACCACTTTGGAAAGCAGTCTGGAGGGTCCTTAGAAAGCTAAAGATTGACCTCCCTTACAACCCAGTCATACCACTTCTAGGCATCTACCCTGAACAACAGGAACCAATATACAAGGACACGTGCACCTCCATGTTTATTGCAGCACTGTTCGCAATAGCTAGGATATGGAAACAACCTAGATGCCCCACCACAGATGAATGGATCCAAAAATTGTGGTATCTATACACAATGGAATATTATGCAGCCATTAGAAATGACAAAATAATGGCATTTGCAGGGAAATGGATGGAGCTAGAAGGAATCATGTTGAGCGAGGTAAGCCAAGAACGAAGAGACAAACGGTACATGGTCTCCCTGATAAGTGGATGCTAAATCCAAAATGTTAGGTGATATGACAAAACTAACAGGACTTAAGAAACAAAGAACTCCCACTCATCTGGTTGAACCACTACCAAATATCCCCATGCTGCTGATCACATATATGGTATATAACATGTGAGCACCATTATATATTACAGACTGTGATAGACAATTTGCTCCAGGAAAGTTAGAATGAACTTGTGACTTTAAATGAGCATCATTATTCCACAATACTGTGAATTTCCGGAAATTATGTAATCACTTAATCACAATCAAAAAAAAAAAAAAAAAAAAAGAACCTCGGGGAAGGGAGGGAGGGAGGGGATGGTAGGGGGAAAACAATGGAGGGGGTAACAATGTTCAAGAGGAAGTGTACTCATTACCTCGGTCATGTATCTGTAACCCTCTGTATAGTATCTTTACAATAAAAAAAAAGAAAGGAAAAAAAAATAAAAGCCATACTGAATCCAAAAAAAAAAAAAAAAAAAGAAAGGCAAGTGAGGCTGTGATAGGCTGAGAATTGTTGGCTTACACTTGTAATGGTAGCTACTCAGGAGGCTGAGATCTGAGGTTCAAAGGTGGCCCAGGCAGAAAAGTCTGTGAGACTCTGATCTCCAATTAACCAGCAAAAAGCTGGAGATAGAGCTCAAGTAGCAGAGCACCAAGTGAGAGCTGAGGCTGAGGCCCTGAGTTTAAGCCCCATTACCAACACACACGTGCCCTCCACTACTGCCTTTTATCCTGATGCAGCTAGCCTTGCTCCTTTACCTGGATTGGTCAGGGTCAGATTTCACAGTCTCTCATGGCTGGCTAACATCCAGCATTTGAACCAAGGTCCAGGAGCTCTTAACAAACAAAGAAACAAAGGACTTGAGGGGAAAAGTTGAAAAAAGTCTGGCAGGTGCATCACCAACAGAGAGTCCAGCAAGTCTCTGCAGTCTGGACAGGTTTTCACAGAGATGAGAAGGAGGGCTTAGCAAAGCAAGTGTCTGGAAAAGAACCTGGAATAGGGCAAGTCAAAATAGAATTTTACAAAGGAGTATAGCACACTTTGACAGAAAACCAGTATCTTCTGTGTTGGGAAAATGGAGAAGGCAGAAAAGGAATAGGCCAGACTCAACTGTCAACAAGCAAGGATTGTTTATTGACGAACAGCAAAGGTTATAGACCTTCCTGTGGGATTGGAGGTTGTGCAAGATATTGGATTTTGGGTGGGCTTCTATAGATCTTAACAAGGAAGCAGAGAATAAAAAATGGAGTATGGTCTCCTTGGGATTAAGGGTGATGTCCTTGGCCAGGTCCACAGTGGAAGCTGGGTGTGGGGGCTATTGTCTCCTGGAGCCAAGGTCAGCACATTAGCCAACACCTGGTGCTTTGTTTGACCCTGGGAAACAAGGCAGGACTCAATCCTTCATCTTGCACATAATACCAACGAGTAAATGACACAGGGCTATCAGGAATTTGACAGAAGTAGAGACAGTGACAGTCTAGAGACTGCTTCTCCATACCCCACTGTGACGGCTGAGAACTCTGTACAGCATTAGATTTCACCTTCTGGGGAGCAATTACAACAAGATGCAGGGAAGACTTGGAAACACTCCCCAGGCAGCACAAAGACCAAAACTCAGGCAGAAGCCCCACCTGCATCAGGACTTAAGCATAACCTCTGACCAAACAGTGGCTGAACAATAAGCTAGTCTGATGCCAAACCACTCTCAGGAAGTCAGGCTAAGAATAACATGACATGCATTGCTGGGAGGTTGGAAGATGGTGTGCGTGTTGGAGACAACATAGTGATCGAAGGGGGAGAAATCTAGTATTTGTCTCTGTATGAACATTAAAAATAAAAAAAGAACCTCCAATTATAGTAGCAACATGGAGGCTACACATATAACTTAATGGTAAAACAAAACAAAGAAAAATTTAACTGTCCAAGAAATCTTAAGCACAGTCTTTGACTGAATAAGTACCTTTCATAGGCCCTAGAAGACCCCTATGTAGCCAGGGTGAAAGATAAAAGTGAGACAGAAATATTGGCATGGACACCAGAAGCTGTCTCCTCCAGTAGAAACAGACTTCGTGAAATCATTAACAAATAAATGACAAAACAACCCCCAGGAGGTGGAGGAAGTTAGTATTCAAGTTGCTACAATATACTCTCTAAAATGTCCAATTTTCAACAAAAAGAACTGAAGGCATGCAAAAACTTAGGATGATGTGACAAATGTACAGGGAAAGCAGTGGTGCTGGAGTTTTTGTTCCATGCTTTGAATGGAGAGCAGGCATTCTGCTGCTGAAGCTGCATGCGTCCAGCCCAAAACAGAGAGAGCAGCAAAAGAAAAATGTACCCAAAGCCAGTTGTTTGAAAAGATCACAGTTGCTGGGTACCAGTGGCTCACACCTGTAATCCTAGCTACTCAGGAGGCTGAGATCTGAGCATCAAAGTTCAAAGCCAGCCTGGGAAGGAAAGTCCATGAGACTCTTATCTCCAATAAACTGCTCAGAATAAAGCCAGAAGGGGTGCTGTGGCTCAAGTGGTAGAGTGCTAACCTTAAACTGAAGAGCTCAGGGACAGCACCAAGGCCTAGAGTTCAAGACCCACAACTGATAAAAAAAAAAAAAAGAAAAGATCACAGTAAACAAATCTTTAATTACATTACTCAAGAAAAAAAGAACAACTTAAATAGCTATATTTAAAAGTTAAAACTCAGTGTGGTAGCTCACATCTGTAATCCCACCTACTCAGGAGGTAGAAGTTGGAAGAATGAGTTGGAGACCGATTCAAGCAAAATGTTGTTCAGAATCCTTTCAATCAACTATTTGGGAAGCATAAATATGAGAATCAAAGATCAGGCTCTTCTAGGTATAAACATGACACTCTATCCCCAAAATAACCAAAAGCACAAAGGTGTAGAGTCTGTGTGGCTTAAAAGGTAGAGCACCTGCCTAGCCAGTATAAGGCCCTCAGTTTAAATCCCAGTACTGCTTTAAAAGGAGGAAGAGAAGAAGCAGCAGGAAGAAGAAGAGGAGGAAGGCTAGGCACTGGTGTCTCACATCTAAAATCCCAGATACTCAAGGGGCTGAGATGAGGACTGTGTGGTTCAATGCCAGCCCAGGCAGATTTCTCCAAGGAACCAGCAAAAAACTGTGGTTCAAGTGGGAGAGGGCCAGCTTGGAATGAAAATGCCTAGCAAGAGTGAGAGGCCTTGAGTTCAAGCCTCAGTACTAGCACAAGCAACAACAACAACAAACTGCAGTACTGGAAAAAAAAGAAAAGGAGGAAAAGAAAGAATGCACACACAGACACACAGACACACAGACACAGACACACACACACACACACACACACACACACACACACACACACACACACACACACACACATGCAGGAATCTTTTTTTTTTTTTTGGGTCTGGTCATGGGCCTGAACTCTGGGCCTGGGTGCTGTCCCTCAGCTCTTCAGCTCAAGACTAGCGCTCTACCACTTGAGCCACAGCACCACTTCCGGCTTTTTTTCCTGCTTATGTGGTGCTGAGGAATCAAACCCAGGGCCTCACGCATACAAGGCAAGCACTCTACCACTGAGCCACCTTCCCAGCCCCAAATGCAGGAATCTTGAGATCCAAAAGTTTGAGAAAAACTTCTATGTCTGAGTCTTTACTCCTCACAGCACCCTGCTGAGAAGGGAATGATTGTTTTTAGCCCCTGTAAGCCTTGTTTGCAGACAAGGAGACAATTGCACAGAGAAGTGAGGCTGGGCTGCAGGTTATAGAAGTCAGCCAGGAAGCATGGTAGCCGTACCACTGGCTCTGTGGCTCCTTCAGCCCTTGATGACATGCTGCTGCTAGTGGTATGTCATTTTTTCTCCCAATCCTGGGGTTTGAATTCTTGGCCTGGATGCTGTTCCTGAGCTCCTTTTGTTCAAGGCTAGCACTCTGCTAGTTGAGCCACAGTGCCATTTCTACATTTTTCTGTGATTAACTGGAAAGAAGAGTCTCATGGACTTTCCTGCTCACGCTGGCTTTGAACTGTGGTCCTCAGATCTCAGCCTCCTGAGTAGCTAGGATTATAGGCAGGAGCCACCAGCTCCCAGTGGAATGAACTTTTAACTTTCAGAGCAACCATTAGATTCAGGCCTGTCCCCCTGTCTCTCTAGGTGCCCACACCCGTTCCTTGTCCAGCAGAACACTCAGTCTTCACACTGGACACCTTAGTGTCACCAGGCAGAAGAGGGGATCTCTGCTTTGCCTCTGCCCTTGGGTAGCATACATGATTCTCTGGACACTCAGAAATGCAGATGGAGTTGTAGTTCCTTTTGTGGCCTACTGGAGGCGCTTGCCTTCTTGTAGCTTCTCAGCCCTTTGCACCTGTGTATTTAGTGGAACATTAGAGCTGGTCCAAGTGATTGGTTTTTGGAGTCACGAGACAACCTGAGAAAAATCTCAAGGTGTGTATAGGTATGAGTTTGGAATATGAAAAGTGAATTTGAGCATTAAATGGATTTCCAAGCAGATCTTGGTTTTATTTATCTTCTTTAGGGGCTTTATTTAAAAGGTTTATTGCAAGAGCTGGTAATGAAACTATTTCTATAAGAATAGGCTCTCATAATTAAAAAGAACATTCCAACCACAAGATACAAATCAAAATGTCAGGCAGAAAAATGCCATATCCTCCCCCCCCCCCTTTTCTTTGCCAGTCCTGGGGCTTGAACTCTAGGCTAGGGTACTGACCTTGAGCTTCTTTTGCTCCAGGCTAGCGCTCTACCATTTGAGCCACAACACCACTTCCAGCTTTATCTCAGTAGTTTATTGGAGATAAGAGTCTCACAGTGTTTCCTGGTTGGGAAACACTGGTTTTAAATTGTGATCCTTAGATCTCAGTTCTCCTGAGTAGCTAGGATAACGGGCGTGAGCAACTAGAGCCCAGCCCAGATGCCATTTTAAAAGAATACATTCCAGATTGCCAGACTCTAAATTCCTGAGGTTTAAACTGGTTTTTATTTATACAAAGTTAGATCTGACATAGGAGAGTTGAGTAAAATGCTATTTGTGTCTCTGAGGAACAAGTCTGATATACACTGTACATTTACACAGTTTGTCACAGGTGTATAAAATTTATCAAGAATGTTTAAAACTTTAAAACAAAATGTATTCACTACCTGACTTAGGTAACTGTAACCCCTCTGTATATCACCTTTACAATAACAATTAAAACAACAACAACAACAACAAAGAATGTTTAAAACAATATGTCTTTAACAAATGTGAAAGAAGAGATGGAATCTGTTCTTGGCAAGTTTACATTCTGGTGGAGAGTGCATTTATAACACACAGAGGGGCAATGTGATGTCAGCTTGCATCTCAATAGCTATGTGCCTACTGTGTATCCAGCTAGCCCTGGTGTACATTTTAATTGCAGGACTTCAGCCTGTAAAAGCTGGTTATACAGACTATGTACATATTACTGATGATGTGGGGTGTGTCTTCAAAGAGCACAAGGCACTGTGTTTGACAGTACCGTGTTAGTTAATGGTGCTTGAGAAGGCACAAGGTCAGGGCAGCCTGACTGGTACAAAGAAGGTGGCAAGCCACTTCCAGTGCCCTGAAGAAACAATAAGATTGCAAACAAAGTGATCAGGATCTAGGAAAAAGTAAGGTTGTATAGAAAGGACTGAAGCCAGGGTGTTGGGTGGTTGGTTGGTACTTGCATTTAGTGGTGAAATGTGAGGCAATTTTTCATCTTTAAACTTCCTCTTTCATCTTCTAATGCACTCAAAGCTTTATGTGAGAAGACTATAAAATACTTTATTAAATACCATAATCACAGTATTACATGAATAATTAAGAAATTACATTACTACATTATTGAGCAAGGTAATCTCTCAGAATTTCCACCTTCCAGGGAACACAGTGTTTGGCAGAGGGATGTCCTGGGCTCCTGGGCTGGTTGCTGCAGGATTTCTATTCCTGGGTATTGTGGGTTTCTGCTCTGTCCATCTCGGTGGTGGACACCCGGTTTCTGAGGGCTGCGGAGGCCGGGGGCTGCAGGAAATGTCCATGCGGCAGCTGGTCTTTCCTGCTGGCTGTGAGTTCACGGGTGGCTGTCATTGCTGTTGTTCTGTTGCTCGGCTCTCCAGGGAGGTGGCCTTTCCTTCCCAGGCTTCCCCTGTCCCTGCCTGACCCTCAGGTGCTCCGGCCGCCCTCACTCTCTGGACATCTGGCCAGGCTCGGTGACAGCGCAGGGACCGGACAGACCCACAAACGCCCGGTTCTGTGCGCACTGTGCCAGGCCAGCTGCGCTGCTGTCCCCGGCGGCTGGCGGGCAGCTGGCAGGGGAGGAAGCGGCCGAGGCGGTGGACCAAGGTCACCAAGGTAGGGGAGCTGTGATGGGTGTGGGTCCGGGCCATATCCCCTCCAGCCGTTCTTGATGCCAGGCACTACTGCCTCGCGGGTAAGGGACCGCGTCGGGCACCAACCGTGCGGCAGACTCTGCCCGGTCCGCGCCATGGGCACCTGTCAGTGCTGGACCTCCCGCGGGAAGCCGGCCTGGGTAGCGTGCGCTGCAGAGGAACGGGGCAGGGCGCTCTGCAGTTAGACAGAGGCCGGACAAACTCAGACGCAAAGGTCGTTGGCTGCTCCTTGTGATGAGAAGAGGCGACGTGCAGCTGGCCGCACAGAGAGGCGCTTTTTTTTTTTTTTTTTTAAACCGGAGATTGAATCCAAAGCTTATCACAAGCTCTTCCCCAAATGATTCCAAAAGGTTTCCATGTTCAGCTTCCTCAGTTGCATGCTACCTATTTTGATAGCACTCATCCCCTCTCAACAGATATTTCAAAATTCTTTACTTTCTATTTTCCATTTTTTCTTCCTCCTCCCTCATCGCCTCCTAAGTAGTCCCTTAGTTAGATTCATGTTCTGTGTCTGTCTATCTATCTATGTATCTATGTATCTATGTATCTATGTATCTATGTATCTATGTATCTATCTATCTATCTATCTATCTATCTATCTATCTATCTATCTATCTATCTATCTATCTATGTGTCTGTCTATCTATCTATGTATCTATGTATCTATGTATCTATCTATCTTAGTTTAATAAGTGTCAACAGTTAGTTGATGGTAGATACATGGTTTTCTTTGTGGTTCTTCTTGTAGTTCCATTGGTCTTCTTCAGGTCTGGTTTTATGCCAGTACCAAACTGTCTTTGTTACTATGGCTCTAGTATAATTTGAAGTCTGGTATTGTGATAGCTCCAGAGGAGTTCTTTCATTTAGAGTTACTTTTGCTATTCTAGGCCTTTTAAGCCTCCAAATGTATTTCCTTAATTTTGTGAGGAAAGTTATTGGTTAATGATTTTTGATAAGTATTGTATTGAGTCTGTAAGTGGTTTGGGCAGTATATTTTCACAATATTAGTGCTACCAATCCATTAACATAAGTCTCTCCATTTTCTGATGTCTTCATTTCTTTTTTCAGTATTTGTAGTTTTTATTGTAGGGGTCTTTTACTTCCTTGGTTAACTTAATACCTAAGTATTTGATTGTTTTGGGGGCTATTGTGAATGGAATTGTTTTCTTAATTGCTTTGGAGCCTGTTCATTGTGTATATAGAACAGCTACCAATTTTTGAGTATTGTTTGTATCCTGCTACTTTCTACAGGTATTCATCAGTTCTAATGCTTTTGGGTGGAGTCTGTTAAGTACAGGATCATATTATCAGCAAACAGATAATTTAATTTCTTCTTTCACTATTTGAATTCCTTCGGTTTCTGTCTCCTGCCTTATTGTTCTGGCTGGGAATTAGAATGAATAAGAGGGACTGGGCAGGTGGCTCAGTGGTAGAGTGCTTGCTTTGAATGTTTGCTTTAAGTGCTTGCTTTGATTCTTCAGCACCACATAAGCAGAAAAGGCCAGAAGTGGTGCTATGGCTCAAGTTGTAGAGTGCTAGCCTTGAGCTGAGAATTGAGGGACAGCGCCCAGGCCCAGAGTTCAGGCCTCACGACTGACAAAAAAAAAAAAAAGAAGGGTGAGAGTGGACATCCTTGTCTCATTGCTGACTTCAGTGGAAATGATTTCAGTTTTCTGTTTAATATATTGTTGGCTATAGGTTTCTCATAAATAGTTTTTTTTTTAAGTTCAAGCACATCTTTTCTATTCTTTTTTTAACTTTTTTTTTTTGGGGGGTCCGGTCGTGGGGCCTGAACTCTGGGCCTGGGCGCTGTCCCTCAGCTCTTCAGCTCAAGGCTAGCGCTCTACCACTTGAGCCACAGCGCCACTTCCGGCTTTTTTCTTTTTGTTTATGTGGTGCTGAGGAATCGAACCCAGGGCCTCATGCATGCAAGGCAAGCACTCTACCACTGAGCCACCTTCCCAGCCCCACATCTTTTCTATTCTTAACATCTTCAGAGCATTTTTAATAAAGGGATATTGAGTTTTGTCAAAGGCCATTTCTACATCTGTTCAAATGATTGTGTGATTTTGTTTTTAGTCTTGTTTATGTTCAGTGTCTTGACAGGATTAGTTGCTGCCATTCTAGCAACTTCTCTCTGAGCTATTGGTGGTCCAGAGAGAAGTAAAGCTCTGCCTCCCCCCCACACCCCCAAGCTGGCGATGTGGTGTGTCTAACACTGGTTCTGAAGGCACATTCCCTTTTCAAAGGACTTCAACACAGAAGGTGTCCTTACTTGCCATCAGAGATTAATGTACCTGTTTGTCTTATCCCAGGAGCCTGGCCAGGGAACTGTTGTGGCTGGGAAGGCCAAAGATCTGAGCTTCCCTGCTCTTCCCTGCATTTGCACGGTCTAATCCTAAATGAACCTTAGCCCCAGAGTAGCTGTCTGACTAACTTATGGACTCATGCTCAGCCAACCTTAGGGTTTCACCCCTTTGATCTCCAGTAGAAACACCTGGGCCAGATTCACAGAGGACAGTGTAGTGAGAAGAGCTGTCAGGGCGAATTCATGGGGATGTCTCTGCAGCTTGGGAGGGCACCTGGCTTTCCCCCCTAGACTTGGCCCTGATCTCAGAAGGGCAGCAACTCATTCTCCATTCCCATGCCCTGTGGGGCAGCAGCAGCAGCAGGAGGAGGAGGAGGAGGAGGAGGAGGAGGAGGAGGAGGAGGAGGAGGAGGAGGAGGAGGAGGAGGAGGGAGGGGAGGAGGAGGAGGAGGAGGAGGAGGAGGAGGTGGAGGTGGTAGGGCATCCATCCTGGGCTCCTAGGGGGTGCTCACCTCCCTTCAGCCCCAAAGGCAGGGAGCTCTTAACACCTGGAGCTACTGTACTTCCACATCTTGTTGGCCAGCCCTTATGCCACTTTGTGTTCCTCACTTTGGGTCTCAACCTTAGCCATGTCAGAACCCATTTATCCTCTTGGAGTCACAGCATGTGTGTGCTTGGAGACTTTCTCTCTGGGTGATGGACTTTCCCTATTCCTGTCCTGAACAACTGCCCATTTCTTTGTTTCCCTTTAGAGCCATGGTAATGCTTCCTGCTGCCTGTTTCCAACCCTTGACTGAGAGCCTGTGACCCTCTTCAGGGAGAAGCAGCTACATAGGTTACCAGTAAACAGGCTGCTTCCCTTTGTCAGATAACTAGGTGTAGGGCTCTCACTCCATGGGCCTACCCCTGATGCCAAACACCAATTCACCTGTTCTCTGGGCAAGGGAACAGCAATTCTTCTTGGAACCCTTTCCCTGGCTGCTGTAACTCCTCCCAATCCCCACATCCCTCCTTACCCCCTGCCCTGCTTAGCCCAATTCTGCTTCCCCAGACACACACCTCACCTCCCCAAGGAACAAAGCCCTTGGAAGGGTCTTGGCTGGCTCAGTATCCTAGGGACCCCATGGAGGCCTCTCACCACACCAAACCTTCCACATCCACGTCAGACACCAGCCCTCTCCTCTGAGCTCCAGATTCATGCCCTCTCTGCCCGCCCTGCACCCCTGCTGCCCACTGTCCTCTCTGGTAAGTGCAGCAGGCTTCCTGCTGCAATGCCTACATACAACATCACCCCCACCCACCCACCCTTGCACTCACCACGCTCCCACCATCACCCCACCCAAGTTGCACTTGTCAGGCTTGCACCTGTCACGCCCCACACCCACCCCGCCCACACAGGATACTTCCATCTCCAACTCCTCAGGAATTTCTGTGGGATACAAATAGAGCCTGCATCTGATCCTTCTTATCAATCTTCTACTCCTGGGGCTCCGCCTAGCTCTTCCTGATGTGCATAGCTGACCTTTGTCAGGCCACCCCTGCATCTACTCTGCTCCTTCACATGTTGCTATGTGTTTCTCACTAATATTAAGTTGATTAATATTTAATTTTTAATAATAGATATTTACTTTTTAATAATAAAGTCAATTAATTTTATATTAATATTTTATCTCTGTCTTTACTACTCATCTACCCATTTTAACATATATTTTTTGTTAACATTCTTCCCATCTCCAGTCCTCAGATCCACCCAGACCTGGCTCCTCACTGCCTTAGAGTTCCCAGATTATAGCTGGCCATTCCCATTCTCCACCCATACCTATCTGTGCACGCAGAGTACCTGACCCACTGACCCCAGAGCAACCACCTGAATAGGGGCAGATGCCATATTGCTCCCTCTCCTAGGGGAGATATGGCCCCTCTATTAAGCCTTATGATAATCTTTCTCCTGTGCCTGCCTGCCTCTGTGTAGTCCCCTGGGATGGCAGGGATGGATCCTAACATTTTTATTATTATTATCTTCAAATAAATAGCTTTACAATGGTTTTTCAATTTACATGTTCATTTGTGTGTATATACATCTTTTTTTTTTTTTTTTGGTCATGGGGCTTGATCTCTGGGCCTGGGTGCTGTCCCTCAGCTCTTCAGCTCAAGGTTAATGCTCTAGCGCCTGAGCCACTTCCTGTTTCCTGACTTTCTTTCCCCGAGCTAGCTTTGAACCGAGATCCTCAGATTTCAGCTTCCTGAGTAGCTAAGATTACAGATATGAGCCACTGGCGCCCAGCTGTGTGCATCTTAATCAGAGTCATCTCTTCCTCTGTTTTCCTTCTCTTACTTACACTTTCCCCACCAGTCTTGTCCAGTTTCTCTTTTCCTATTTCAGGTAGATATATTGGGTATTATGACTGTATTCACCCACCATTCATCTTTCTTTTTGTCTGCCCCTCCCATGAACAAGCCCCACAGTCAGGACATGTTTCAGCATCTTGATTTTCATTTTGTCAAACTGTTTATTAATTGTTCAAAGGGATTTCACCATGGGGTCTCACCCTTGTATATATTGTAGTTTTGCTAGATTGAGTGCATATACATGCATATGGCCCTGTATATGCTTATATATATGTTTATATTTTAGATCTAACATCTACATGTGAGAGAAAACACATCCTCTTTATCTCTCTGAGGCTGACTTCCGCTTAACATAATTTTGCCAGATCCATTCATTTCTCTGAAAATGACATAATTTCATTCTTCCTGATGGATGATACATTTCATTGTATGTATACAAATATCTGTACATATGATATGCATACATACATATGTATATATATCTATCACACTTTCACATATAGATATATTTCTTTTTCATTGGTTTCTGGCACATTTATATTCATTTCTTTCTTTATTGGTATCTGTGATGTTTATATAACTTGGCTTTTGTGAATAGTGCTCAAATGGGTGTGCAGGTGCCTTTAATTATAAAGACTGGCAGTCTTTCAGATAAATGCCTAAGAGTAGAATTGCTGAATCATAAAGATCTATTTTCAATATTTTGACAAATCTCCATACTAACTCCATAGTGGTTGCACTAGCTTATATTTCCTCCAACAGTGTATTAGAGTTCATTTCTCCACAGCCTCAGCAGCTTTTGCTGTGTTCATATTCTTTTTTACATTTATTATTTCAAATAGTTACATAAAAAGCTTACAATTTAACATGGCTATTCATGTATACCATGAATCTTGTCTGTCAGTCTTCTTGTTGTTCCTATTTTTTTTTTTTTTTTTTGCCAGTCCTGGGGCTTGAACTTGGGCCTGGACACTGTCACTGAGCCTCTTTTGCTCTATCACTTGAGCCATAGCACCACTTCTGGCTTTTTCTGTGTACTGAGGACTCAAACCCAGGGTTTCATGCATGCTAGGCAAGTACTATGCCACTAAGCCACATTCCCAGACCCACTTGAAGATGGCCATTCTGACTGGGGTGAGATGGAATCTCAATGTTGCTTTGGTTTGCTTTTCCTTTATGGCAACTGATGCTGGACATTTCTTCTGTTTAGCTCTGTAGCTGATTTGTTAATTGGGTCCTTGATTCTTTAGTGATTTAGTTCTGTAAGCTCTCTGTATAATATGGTTATTAGTTCCTTTTTGGCTGTATAACTGGCCAAGCTTCCTCCCCTTTCACAGGCTGGCTCTTGAGTTTGGTGACTACATCCTTCACAGAATTTCATTTCATGCATTTCAAAGAGAGCTGTGAACACCACCAGTACCATTCCACCTAAATTCACCACTGTGCACACCATTGACCAGAGCTTAAAATTATTTTGCTTTCTTTCTTTTAAGGAAGAAATAGCCACATCTTAATCATACATTTCATGAGTTTGGATAAACATGTCCACATTTTTGTGGTCCATGCCCCTTTAAGACATAAACATCACAGGAAATTCCCTGAATTCACCTCCCTAGTCAATTCCTGTCCCTCACCCCACCTCGAGTGGCCACTGTTCTGATGGTTTTCTACCATGGACAAGTATTTTTTTTTATATTAATGGACCATATGCCTGAGTGCTATGACTGTCTTTCTTAGACCTCTTCCACCCTGCAGTGGGTAAGCGTGGAATCCAAGTGGGTATGGTCCTGGTCCTTATAGGTCTTGTCTTGTTTCCCCCGCTCACTCTTACCTGTTTTCCAGACACAGTGCCCTCTTTCTGACTCCTTGGGAGTCTGGTCCACATCTTCCTGCGTCTGCCTTTCCTCTCAATCCCATGTGACATAAGGACTGCTGAGTGAGCAGCTGAATGAGTTGGTGAATGGATGGATGACCACCTATCTGCTGGGAAACTACCACTCTTTGCAGCAAGTCCAGCCCCCTGGTGCATTGTGGGTGGCTGCTTGGTGGCATGTTGGAGACTCTGCATTTGCAGCTGCCACCCGGCTCCAAGGCTGCCGCAGCTCCAGGGTGGAGTGTGCAGGCTGAGTGAGTAAATAGCAATTTGACCACGGCCAGGTCCATGTGTGCCCTGAAATCAAAGGAAGGGAGGCTTCTGGGCAGGAAGGGGGTCTTGGAGGGGGCAGCGGGGACCTCTGGTGATCGACCTTCCAGTCCTCATCCTCTTTGGCTCCTAGCTCTCAATATTTGATTTCTGAGGCCACCCAGTAATGGGTTTCTGTTGGACAACCTCCTCAGGTCTGTCCTTGGCTGGCAATCATGGAATGAGTTTCTCCCTATACACTTGAGTGAATGGAGAAATCTCCCATATTCTGTGTTTAACGAACCATCAAATTATAGTTCAACAGAATTGGCCAAGGCACTTGCCAAAAGAAACAACTGAAAATGGCATGCATTTCAAGACATCAGCTACTGGGGGACAGGTGCCTTTCCCCAGCATATATCTGCAGATGGACTGCATATTTACTCCTAACGGTTACCCCAGTGTTCTGAATCCCACTGACAGTTTATTTGTGGGTTGCTGCTGTGCTCAGTCATTTCTAGATAGTGTTCATGGGTTGCCAAGAGTAAAGGTGATATGAATTCCATATCAGGCTGCCAGGCCTGACCTCACACAGGGACACACAAGTGCTGCCAGTGAGGCGCATGCTCCGCTGCTCAGCGGGAGCGTGGGGTGCTTGAAGGCAGATGAGGGTGTTTTGTTAATTATTAATGTATTTTAATTCAGAATAGATTCCCCAAACGGTCTTGAATCCGTAGAAGGCCTTAAATGCCTCTTATCGTCAGTGGTCCCGAGTGTTATCCGTACAGGAGGCCCTGCCTCTCCATTGGGTCAGGTCATTGCTGCGGTAGGGGCTGGCCACACACCAACGCGCCTTCACAGTGCGCAGAAAGCGGCTCTCTCCGAGGAGGCTACCTCCACACGTCGGCCTCCCGCGGGGCGGAACTGCTCCGACCCGGGTCCCCAGCGCCGCAGAGGCGCAGCGGCGATGCTCAGCGGTGTCCCTCCGGAGCTAGAAGCAGTGCCCTGTCCTGCGGGGGTGCAGCGGGACCCGGGGAGGTGGTCTTCGTGTCACCTGCCGCGACCCCGATGGCGTGCCAGTAGGAGCCGGGCGGGGCGGAGGCCCCGGCTCCTGTGTATTACAATTTCATTCCCTTTAAAAGGAAAACTATGCCCGGAATCCGGGAGGGTGAGGACGCGACCCGCGCCCGCCCCTGGGCTCGCCGGTGTCCCCAGGGCGGGCGCTGACGGGGCAGCGGTGGTCACCCCCTCCGTCCCCAGCGCCCCCTCTCCACCGACACCCCACGCGGGGCCCCTTCCGCCCCGCAGCCCGCGGCGGGCGGAGCCGCCCTCGCCTTTTCTGGGTGGCAGCCCAGGCGGCGGCGACGGGCCGAGCGCGGAGGAGCCTGCGCCCGGGCTCGCGCCACCATGACGGGAAGGTAACAGCCCCACGCGCGGGGCGCGGGGCGCGGGGGGGCAGGGCCGGACGCCGGGACCCCTGCTCGGCCCGGCGCTGGCTGCGCGGCCTCCGGGCGGGGCGGGGCGCGCGTGGGGTCCGCGTCGGCGCGGGGGACCTGGGGCGCGGGGAGTTTCCCCGCCGGCGTCAGCAACAGGTGGAGGCCCGCGCACCCCTCCAGACTCCCGGCGTGACAGGCACGTGCCCAAGGCCCACGCCAGTCAAGCGACCCAGCACTGACACCTGGCCGTGGGCCCGCGCCACCCTCCACGACCCTCTGTGCTCTTCTCCCCCTCCTGTGTGAGCTGAGGGCAAACAGGACGCAGGGAGGACAGGAGGTCCGGGGGCCAGGGAGGGGCGGGACGTGGGCCTGACAGGGGCTCCGGGCGCCTGGCACCGGTTCACAGGGGTAACCTGGGGGGGCTGGTCATGCGTCTGTCAGCGAGCTTTCGGGAACCTTGCTGGGCTTGAGCACGTGACTCACAGCTGGTGGGGGGGGGGCGCTCTCTGGGGACCAAGGCCCCTTTTAGTCACTCTGGCGAGTTTGTTTTTCACTAGGCCTTGAATTGGGCTCCAGGGCGGAAGACAAGAGCCTGGGGCTTGCAGTCCTTGCTGGGAAAAGGCCCTGGAGCTGGGGAAGGTTCTGGAGTGCAGGCCGGTGGCCTCAAGCCCACAGAAGCACAGAGCAGTTCCCCGTCCACATGGCCACCGCCTCCATCTCCCCTGAAGCTGTGGCCCTTTCTGCTTCTATCTCCCAGCTTGGCCCTAACCGGTCTCCCTGGAGAGATGGACCAGGCCTGTCAGGGGAGGGCGTCCTGTCTACTCTCACACTCCACACAAGGCTCCCTGCCAGCTGTCTGGTTCCTTTCGGCTAGGGTTTGAGGACAAGAAAGCTACAGAGAGGGTTGTGGTGGGGCTGTGAGCAATCACTTCTAGAACTGTCCTAATGAAGGCAACTCAACTGCGTCCTCAGCAAAGAGGGAGGGTGACCTTTCTGCTCACCCCACCAGCCTAGGAGAAGGCCAGGCAGGAGCGGTTGGAGCTGGGGCCAAGGGGAAATGCTGGTCATCAAACCACACAACGATGACAGATGTCATTCTTGTCAAAGTAATGCTGCTCATCTCCCGAGGAGGAAGATCCCAGAAACCCAAGAGATCACAGAATCATAAAAGGGGGAAAGAAAACGGCGTGAGATCCTCTCTAGGGATGCGGTGGTGGCTTTCTTCTGTTCTCTCAGCATTTCCCTGCAGCTATAGACAGTCCCTGAGCCTCAGTCGACACTGTCCTGTGAAGTCTGCTTCCTGCCTGTCACAGGGGCAGATCGGATGCCAGTGTTGACTTCTCTCCCCCTCCACACCCAGGGCTCCAGGCCCATCAGCTCTGAGGGACAGGCACTTGACCATTTGTGGGATACACAAGACCTTTCATTTCCTAGGCTGTGATACTCCTCCACTGTCCACAAGACACTGGGCGCTTCCTCATGTCTAGGTCCTGGGACCATGCCCTTGTGCTACATAGATCCAGGCAGATGGTTGGAAACATCTTTTCTCCTCACATACCTTCAGGCTTCTCCTTGCCCCCTTGGCAAGTGCAGGTGGAGGGACTGGGGGAATTCACCAAAATGGCCTGGAGAGGCATTTGAAGAAACTGTCCTTTGCAACTAGTATCCATGGGTGCTGTGCAGAGAAAGGGCTGTGAGGGGATGGGGAAGATGGATAGAAGGCCAGCAAGCAGAGGCCCTTTTTGTGTGTCTGAGTTGGTAGAGCAGGGGAGACAGAAGCAGGGCCTCTGCCAGAGGCCCTCTGTTCGAGACTTGACCACTGGCTGTGGGACCTAGCTGGCTGTGGGGCAGGCAGCAAGGGGTGGAGTGTGGGAAGAGGTGGTCAGAGGTACAGTGTTGGAGGAGAGGGAGCACTGAATGGGGGCATGAGATATCTGAAGAGCCGGGTATGGATAGGGGGAGCTGTCACAACTAGTCATTACCAGTCTCCAAAGTAGAGACCGAGGACTACCTGCCAGGGATGCAGCCAAATGAAGCTCTTCTCCAAATAGAGCTCAAAGAGCGTGAGCTCAGGGGTGTGGCCTGCTGAAAATGGCATCCCCTACCATAGGACTATTATACCCAGAGGTCACCATATATGCCAGTGTGTACACTGAGGTCCAAGCTTGGCACAGGGCAGTGTGGGCTGCTCGATCCCTCCACTCACGTCTTCTAGTCTTGACCATTCTCCTCCGGGTGAAGTCTTGGTGGCTGGAGTCAGCTGTGATGTGCTACATGTGAAGCCAGAGTCCTTGAGACAGCACATGGACTCTGATACAGTAAGGGGCTTAAGCAAAGTGTGAAGTGGGTGACAAATGACATGCTTTGTGGGGATGTCACAGAGATGAGCCTCAAACCCAATACAGAACCAGGTGGTCAATATCCACAGCTCCTCACCTTACTCACTGTTCCTCTAGTTGGCCCTGACAAGCCATTCCTGCACAAAGGAGGGTGTGGCTTTTGGTTTATGTCAACTTGTGGTGTGAATACCTCCACTGCTGCTTAGTTCAACTTGATGTTTAAAAAGTCTGAAAAATTAACACTAATTCTTGGGAATCACTACAAAATGGTTAGGTGTTTGCATGCCTCCCTAGCAACCTTTCTTTTCTTTGATCTTACCTCTTATACTGGTCACTTATAAAGAACAGAGGTGGATGTGGCCCATGGTTCTGGAGAGTGGAAGGTCACAATACAAGGTGCAACTGGTACGGGCAACATGTGGTGAGATCAAGCAAGTGTCTGTAGTTTTGGCCTTTCTTCTTCATTTGCTTTTGGAAATACTAGAAATTGAGCACGGGACTCTGTGCTTGCTCTACCTCTTGAGGCATGCCCTCAGCTTGCTCTCTTCTTTTTTATAACAACTCTAATGCCATGATGGGAACCCTCCCTTCATGACTTCATGGGTTCCTGAAAGTTCCAGCTCCAATACTATCAAGTATGAATTTGGGGATTGTGTTTCTAACACATGAATTTTTGTGGAGCACATTGAGATTATAGGTACATCTTTTTTCTTTTTTCCTTTCCAGTCCCAGGGCTTGAACTCAACGCCTGGACTCTGTCCCTGAGCTTCTTTTGCTCAGCGATAGTCCTCTACCACTTTGACACTTTGACCACAACTCCACTTCTGGCTTGTTTTGGATAGTTTATTGATGATAAGTCTCATGAACTTTCCTGACTGGTCTAGCTTCAAACCACAATTCTCAGATCTCACCCTTCTGAGTAGCTAGGATTACAGGTGTGAGCTATTAATACATGGCTTCTGAGTATTTTTTATGAATGGAGCCATTCATTATGCATGGCTCCTTTCATTTAGCCTTTCAAGGTTTAATAATGTAGTATGAATCAATACTTCATACCTTTTATTTCACAAAATAATATTTCCATTGTATGGATGTATCTTCTTTTGTTTACCCATTTGTTTATGGTGATATTTGAGTTGTTTCTACTTGTTTTTAGTGGACAATGCTGCTACAAATATTCTTACCAAGTTTTTATGCAAACATTTTTCTCATTTTCTTTTTTGCATAATTCTGTCTGTCTGTCTGTCTTTCTGTCTGTATTGGTACAGAGCTTAACACAGAGCCTCTTGCTCTTGTTTGGCTTTTTTGTATACAGCTGATGTTCTACCACTTGAGCCGCATCTCCAGTTCAGGCTTTTTTTCTGGTTAATTGGAGATAAAAGTCTCATAGATTTGTCTGCCTGGACTGTTTTGAGTGATGATCCTTAGATTTTAGTTTCCTGAATAGCTAGGATAAAAGGTATGAGCCATCAATACTCAGCTCTCATTTCTCAATAGTATACCTAGGACTGAAATTTCTGGGTCATATAGTAATTATGTTTAACTGAGAAATTGTCAAGCTGTTTTCCATGTATTTGTACAATTTTGAGTGTGTATGTGTGTCTGTGTGTATAATTTCTATATCAGGAATGCATGTTGGTTAACATCTGTATTATCATTTGTCATCTAGTTTAGTCAGTGTGAACTGGTGTCACATTGTGGTTTTGATTTTCATTTGCCTTATGAAATATGTGTGTTTTGGCTACTTATATTTTTTTTGAGAAATGTCCATTTAAATCCTTTGCTCACATTTAAATTGGATTTTTTTTGAATTGTAAGAATTCTTTGTATATTTGTATCAATCTAATGAGAGAGATTCATCAAAGGATAATACACATACATTCATATATACTTTTTTTTTTTTGGTCAGTACTAGGGTTTGAACTAAGGTCTTCTCACTTGCTTGGCAGGCAACCTACCACTTGACCCAGGCCTCTATTCCTTTTCACTTTAGTTACTATTCAAGTAGGGTCTTCAGGTTTTTTTTTGTTGTGGATGGAGTGTACTGAAATTCTCTTATTATAGGTGTGAGCCACTATATCGAGCAGAATAATGATATTTACTTGGGAAGAGCCATAGTAAACTGGGCATATTCTAAGAGGTTGGGGCAAGGGAAAGTTTTAAAAGATAAAAACCAAACAGAATTACATCACACAGTTTTAAAACAATAGATTTTGGATATTAAAGTCATTTGGTCCTTGGCTTTTCTTTGGGGGACATTGTTAAATTAATAGTTCAGGTTTTTACTTGTTACTAATCTCTTTAGATTTTCTGTTTCTTCTGGTGTTAGTTTTGGGGTAATTTTTTTTGTTGTGGTTGTTATTTTGTTGACATCTAACTGGTTGTAATGTTTGGTTCTGTTCCCTGCTTACAGGGCCTACAGCTGTTATATTTTATAGCAGCCATGGAGTTAGGAAATAGATAGGGCCTAAGAAAGTTAGACCACAAAACTCACTCTTCTTATCAAGATTTACCTGTCAGGAAAACAGAAATGACCAAATGTTTCCAGGATTACTACGAACCTTTGGTTAATTTTCTGGGTTCTGGACATACAGAATCAAATTGTGTTTGCAAGTGTTTTCCACCACTTTTATGGAGGGTTACACTTCTAGAGGTCCTTGCTCTGTCATTTTCAGCTGATGATGTAGCTGCATCCTGTAGAGCCCAAGTGACAGCTGGGGAGTCCCATGTGGACCCATCCAGCTCCTGCTGCAGATCCTGCAACAGAATGATTGGCGAGTCTATGCAGTGACTGTGCAGGGATTGGCTTAGTCAGACTCGGGGTACAGGGGAGTCTGGGCCCTTCTTCGGTTTCTTTTACAGTAAATATTTGTCAAATAGATTAGTACTTAGTAACCTTGTACTTAAACTTCACCTACATATTACACTATACAAAATATTTGTGGCCATAGATTTGGTGTTAGATCTTTGCTACTGTAAGAAGCTTTCAAAATAATCAACTTGAAAAGCGGAAACATTTCTTTTGCCTTCTGGTTTCAGACGTTCGCGTATGTGAGTGTTTGATGCTGCAGTTTTGGGTCAGTTGATTCAGGCCTGCATGCAGAAAGTAAAAGAGGAAGACCCACTTGTCCCTCCCATTAGGGTTCACCTCTCAGAGTTCCCATCACCTCCTAACAGTGACTTGTACTGGGTCCAAAGCCATTAATACCTGACATTCCAGATCCACACTGTATAGCTTTCTCTATGAAAGGTCTATATGTGGCCCCAGAGACCCTACGGGTCCCTCTGTAATGAAAATGGTGGCTTACTTGAGAATTCTAGGTTCTAGTGTTGAGGAGTTTTGCATGGGGGAAGAGTGGGCAAACTAGGGGTGGAAAGAGGGGCACAAGCCCCAGGCATTGACTTGAAGCTGCCTGAGCTTGTATCAGGCCTCAACTATCCACATCAGAGTGAATGGATACATGTACTTTTTGGCTTTTTCAGGCTCTGCTTCTGTATGCCCTTTAGTCCCTGGGAATACCTTCAGAAAATATTTGTTGAATCGATCAGTGTTTGAGTAACTTTGTAATTGAACTGCATTTACGAATTAGATTCTGACCAATACAGTGTGTTAATGAATACTGCCCTGTCTGGATTGGCTGGATTTCCTTGCTCTGTGGACATGGCCTGTCCGTGATGACAACGGGTGACCCATGGGTGGCCCGCCACACTTCCCTCTTGCTCTAGTCTAGGGCCATTGGCTGTGTGGGTCCATGCCTCTTTCTTTGGAAATTGCTTTTTGTGCTTTCTGACCTTACTGGTAAGGTTTTCAGGGAAAAGGAACCAGAGCTAAAGATTTCCAGGCGTGCTCAGAATCTCCAGTTTTCTTCGGACTATAATGACTGACTGTAGTAGCCACAGCTCCAATGCTGACCTTGGGTATTTGCACTTGGAAGGCAAGTCGCTCTGGAATTTTCTACAGGTAAAAACTCTCGGTTCTCTCCTGCAAACTGAGCACGGCCTCTTCTCTAAGTGTTGACAGTGTGGACTTCGTTTGGGACACTTGGCTTTTTGTGAGCAGATCCCAGGGAACAGAAGCTGCTTGGTCTTTGTGTCCTAAGGTGATGGTTATGGCCTAAAGCTCTCAGGGAGGGGGTGAGATAGAATGTGGTCACACAATAGCTCTCTCCTCAGCTTTCCTCATTCCCTCCTCCCCCCCTTACTTCCTTCTTTGTCTTCTTTGTTTTTGTGTTGGTCCTGGGACTTGAACTCAGGGCTTGGACGTTGTTCCTAAGCTTCTTTGCTCAAGGCTGGTGCTCTACCATTTATGGCTTTTTTTGCTGGCTAATTGGAGATAAGAGTCTCACAAACTTCTTCTTCTTTGGGTCCTGAACTCTGGTCCTGGGCACTGTCCCTCAGCTCTTCAGCTCAAGGCTAGCGCTCTACTACTTGAGCCATAGTGCCACTTCCGGTTTTCTGGTAGTTTATTGGAGAGAAAGTCTCACGGGCTTTTCTGCCTGGGCTGGCTTTGAACCGTGATCCTCAGATCTCAGCCTCCTGACTAGGTAGGATTGAGGACAGACATGAGCCACCTGCACCCGGCCTCACAAAGCTCTTTGCCCTGGCTGGCTTCAATAGTGATCCTCAGATCTCAGCCTTCTGAGTAGCTAGGATTACAGGGTGAGCCACCGGTGCCTGGCCCTTGTCAGCTTCTTTGACTGTTTCCAGGATTCCCAGCTTGGCCCAGGCTCGTGCTGCCCACGTGCACGGCAAGTCCCGGGGCTCCGATGTCCTGGTGCTGCAGGGGGTGGCGCTCTGTCAGCCTGCCGGGCACCTGGCGCGCCGCACCTCGCGCCTCGGCGCCCAGGGCTTCCCAGCCCAGCCCCCTTCCCGCCCGACCGGCCCTGCCAGCCTCGGCTCAGCAAGCGGCCCCCGCCGGCCGGCCGAACAATATCCTTTCTATTCGGAGCTGACCCGCTGCCCTTTGGGCTCCTGAGCCCCTGTCCCGCGCGCGGGGGTGGGGTGTGGCGCGCCCCGTGGCCCGGGGCCTCGTGGCAAAGGGCCGCGCTCCCTGACTGTCCCTTCCGTCGGCCCAGCAGCCTGCGCCCGCCAGGCCCATGGCGGCCCGGCTGGGCGCCCTGGCCGCGTCGGGGCTGTACCGGAGGCGCCAGCGCCGGCCGAGCCCGCCGCCGCCGCCAGCCTGGTCCGGGTAGGTGGCGGCTGGGTCCCGGGGCGGGGTCGCCAGGGACAATGGCCGGAATCCGCGCCGTGGACAGCGGCTGGCCTGCCGCACAGGGCCGGGCAGGGCCGCGCTGGCGAGGAGGCCGCGATGCCCCTTAACGGAGCTGCTTTGCTCCCCTCGGAGGCCGGTGCCCCCGTCCCTCGGCGGGCACCCAGACCAGGTGTCCTAGGCCACCCGCATCCTTTGGGCTCTCGTTCCCGCCCCCTTACAAAGGAGCGAGCTGGGCTAACGCTCCAAGACATCAACACTCAACTGAAAAATGGCAATTGCTATTTGGATGCAGGTGGACTGACTTTAAAGCGTGGGCCGTCGCATTCTGGGAGAAGGGTCTGTGTAGGCAGCCTCCTTCGGGGCTGGGAGGTGGGGAGCGTGGGGTTCTGGGTGTTCCTCCAGGGGTCTCAGAGGTGGTTAGCCTGAGATGCAGAAGGTACCCACGGTACCTGGATGGGAGCATCGAGAGAGGGAGGCACCGGCTCCTGGGTGTGCTACGGGCACCTGGGTGGAAATACCCAGCAAAAAGCTGGGGGGTTGTGGAAACAGCCCAGTTGCCCTACACTAGATGAGTGGATCCAAACAATGCAGTACTAATACACAATGGAATTTTACCCAGCCTTTAGAAAGAACATTATGTCACTTGCAGGGAAGTGGACGGACCTAGAACAAATCATGTTAAGTGAGGTAAGCCAAGCTCAGAGAGACAAATGGCACATGTTTTCTCTCATGTGCAGAAGCTAGATCTAAGATACTGGGACACAATAAATTATACAGGTCTCTAGGCATTCCAACACAGTGAGACCAAAGGAGGATACACTTAGGAGAGGAACAGAAAGACACAATGCCTATGTGCATCATACAAAAGATTATTTATTGAAATGAACTCCAGGAAATGAAATCGAGTTTTTTTCCCCTTTGTTGCTGTTTTTGTTTTCATTTCCCTTTGTCTTGTTTGTTCATTTATCTGTCTTTGGGAGGGAAAAGGGCACAGAAATGGAGGGACAAGGGGTGAACGACAGCAATGGTACTCACCGGACATGATGTTGAAATGAACTATACAACATATGGGTGGGAATGGGAGGGAAAAACTGGGAGAGAGGGAAGGGGTGACAATGTCCGAAAAGAAATGTACTCGTTATCTGACTTATGTGTCTGTAACCCCTCTATATATCATCTATTTTTAAAATTTTATTGTGAAGGTGCTGTACAGTGGGGTTAGAGTTACTTGAGTAAGGCAATGAGTGCATTTCTTGTCAGGCGTTGAGTAAGGCAATGAGTACATTTCTTTTTTTAATTTTTTTAAATTTATTTTTTATTGTGAAAAAACTGTACAGAGGGGAATGAGAACATTTCTTGTCAGCCGTTGTTCCCCCTCCCTGTTCTCCCATTATCACTTTTCTCCCCTCCCCCTCCTTGAAGTTGTAAAGTTCATTTCTAATATACTGTCTTGTGGGTATCATAGTTGCAATGGGTCATCCTGTGTCCTTGTTTCAGCATTTTGTATAATAACAATAATTTAAAATATGTAATTTAAGCTGGGAAGTTGGCTCAGTGGTAGAGCGCTTGCCTTGCATGCCTGAGGCCCTGGGTTCGATTCCTCAGCACCACATAAGCAAAAAGAAAAAAAATCATTTAAAAAATATGTAATTTAAGCATAATTTAAAAATACAATGCACTTGGTTCCCCAGGGAAAAGAGAGTAGTGGGAGCAGAGCATGTGGGGTCACAGGTGCTTTCTAAGGAAGCTCAGGAGGAAGTGGAGGAAAGTTGAGAGAAGGGCTGGCCACCCAGGGAAGAACCAGGGAGCCCCAGTCACAGGTGTGGAGGGTGGGTGGGCTGTAGGACTGAGGGAGAAAGGGCAGGTCATGGCTAATACCACCCAGTGGAGATATAGCCTATTCTATGTGGCATGTTCCAGAAAGGCCTTGGCAGGAGACATGGTAGGACGTATTCCTCAAAGATGTCTTCAGCTGAGAGCAGAAGCAGAGGGAAGGAATAGAATGGGCACTGGGAAATACAGTCTCAGCCACCTGAATGAGCACCTACTGAGTGGTGGGTCATTCCTATGGGTCCATTACAGGCTAGGCTTGGGAGAGTCTATGGCTTGAATAAGGAAGCAGAGGCTCAGGAGATGGACTAGCTCATCAGAGGTTGGCCTGGTTGGTCATCTTCACTGGTGGGCCCTGGATGTTCCTCTGTGGGTAACTGTGGTTTGAACCATAGTACTAGGTATGAGGGTGGCCAGGGCACATATGGCCCATGTAACACAACATGGCCAAAGTGTGGACCCAGTCATGAAAATCAGGTCTTGGGAAGGCACCATGTACACCATTCAGCTTCATTTTTCCTTGAACTTCTAGTTCATATCATTTGACAGTTGTCTAATGTCAATGTGACATTTTAAAATGTGTGTGTGTGTGTGTGTGTGTGTGTGTGTGTGTGTGTGTGTGTGTGTGTGCTGGTATTAGGGCTTAAACTTTTGAGCTCTCACTTGGCTCTTTTGCTCAACATTAGTGCTCTACCACTTGAGCCACACCTCTACTTCCAGCTTTTTGCTGATTAATTAGAGGTGAGAGTCTCATGGACTTTTCTGCTTGGGTTGGCTTTGAACAGCAAAATCAGCCTCCTGAGTAGCTAGGGTTACAAGCTGAATCATTACAAGCTTGATTACAAGCCTGATTACAAACTGTGATCCTAGCTACTCAGAAGCCTGAGATTTGAGGATCATGGTTCTAAGCCAGCCTGGGGAAGGAAAGTCTGTGAGACTCTTGCCTCCAATTGATCACAGAAAAAGCTGAAAGTGGTGCTGTGGCTCAAGTAGTAGAGCACTAGCTTTGAGCAAAGGGAGCTCAGGGACAGCACCTAGGGCCAGAGTTCAAGCCCCAGGACTGGCAAACAAACAAAATATACTTGATAAAAGGAAACCGAGCTGCTAGAACAAAGAGGTCTGGTTAAGGCTTCAAAAAAGCTGTCATTTCAGCAGGTCTCCGACTGAATATTTGTTTTCTCTTCCCTCCTTCCTTCCTTCCTTCCTTCCTTTCTTTCCTTCCTTCCTTCTTTCCTTCTTTCGCCAGTCCTGGGGACTGAACTCTGGGCCTGGGCACTGTCCCCGAGCTTCTTTGGCTTAATGCTAGCATTCTATCACAGCGTCACTTCCAGCTTTTTCTATTTATGTGGTGCTGAGGAATCGAACCCAGGACTTCATGCATGCTAGGCAAACACTCTACCACTAAACCACATTCTCAGCCTGGAATGTTCATTTTCTAGTGGGGCTAGCCTTCTGTCAATTCCTGTTTGCTGTGTGATCCTGACTGTTGAGTGCCCCAGGGTGAGTTTGGGGAGCACTGGACAGTGGGGGGCAGGAGCTGCTGTATGCGGAAGCTCCCACTGGCCCCCACTGCCCCGCTGCAGAGATGTCTTCTCTGTTCCTGCACCTGGAATCTTGCCAGGAGCAGCAGGCACCCATGAAGACAGAAGGAAAGCCAGCTCCTGTATGCATGCTGTGCTTACCTTGTTTGACTCTTTCACGGTCTTCTTTTTTTTTTTTTAATTTAATTTAATTTTATTTGTGAACATACTGTACAGAGGAGTTACAATTACATGGGCAGGATAATGTGTACATTTCTTACCAAGCATTGCAGCCTCCTCCTGTGTTTACCCTTCTTTCACGGTCTTCTGAGACAGCTGTTGGTGGCCCATTTCACAGAGAAGAAAGCTGAGGTTCAGAAAACACTTGGTTCCAAGTGCCATCTCAAGGAGGGGATCCTAAGCCAGGAGATTGCAGCCTGTTTTGCTTGGCTGAAAGACTAGCTCACCATGACATGGCTAGGCCTCTGATGGCTAATCTCTGATATCTAGCCTACCTTTTCCTAGGCCCCGTCACTTGCTTTTGGTCTTGTGGGTGTAGGGGGTAGGCTGGAGTGCCGGGAGATGTGGAATGGCCTTGTCTGTGTGAAATGTTGGGAGCTAGGGAGACAGTGGGAGGGAGAACCTAAATCCCTCAGCAGCCCCTACCCTCTCTGCTTCAATGTCTTTGGAGTGATCTCCCTTCACAGGGACTTGGCAAAGAGATTCCCGCTCATCCCACCCCTGAGGGCTGTATACACTGTCACTCATGTGCATCTGGCAACCATTTGGCTTGTGCTGGCTGTTCAGATGAAGAGGGCTGGTGGGTGCTGGGAGGACACTGGAAATGGAGAGAGAGGGGAGGATACTGCAGGTTTTCTGGGATGCTCTGGGCTCTCAGCTGTGAGCTGTGCTGTGCCTGGGTGTGTGTGGGGGGGGGTTGGGGAACTGGGGTTTCCTGGCAGATAGCTGGGCAGACTTTGTGCTCTTGGCTGTTGGGCGGAATGTGCGAAGGAGGACATGGAATTTCCATGTCTTTGACCTGCTGCCCTCTTACAGGGAGCACAGCCCTTCCTGCTCCAGCCCTTCCTGCTCTGGTGGCTGCCAGGGATTCTGGAAGGCTCCCGGAGTTTCTGGAACTCAGCAGCTCCCTTTCTGCAGCAGACTGCCTGCCTGGCCTTACGCTCTCTGCTTACATTGAGGCTTTGTGCTTCACCTCAGCACCCCGGCCCCACTCTGGTGTCCCTTTTCACTGAAGAAGAAATGAGGCCCAGAGAGGCTGCAGCTTCTTCCAGGTCCAGCAGCTATCAGAACAGGAGTGGATAGATGAACAGGAGCTCAGCCTGCCTGGCTGCCTGGCTGTTTTCTCCCTGCTGGGCAAGGCCTTGGCTCTGTTGGGCCTCAGCATCCATCTGGAAGAATTGTTTGCTGGAAGAGTACAATGTTCTGTGTTTCCCAGCAAGGTGCCTTGGGGGTGCCACTATGGAGCTTCTCATGGAGCTGTTGTTGGGATTCTACTCCCTGAAACTTGCTCCAGGGAAGGCAGGTGGGAGAGGAGGCTAGGGATTCTGGAAGGAAGCCAGGAGACCACAGTCATGGGCACACCTGCCCACGCCAGGCATACCGAGCATGGGAAGCAGAGCTTTGGAGCAGGGACCCAGGGACCCAGCCTGGGAATGAGGAGCATCCAGCTGGTGAGGGAGCCAGCCCCTCTGTTTAGGGGCCAGCTGCTGAGGACCACTTACAGGCACATGAAAGGTACCAGAAGCAGCGGGCATGGCCAGGATGCTGTTGGGTTCTGGTGGGAACACACAGTACATTCAAGTAGAGCTGAGGGGCAGCAAGGTGAGGAGAGCCAGAGAAGAGGACACAGCTGTGCAGTAGCTGTGAGTGTAGGAAGTATTGAATGAGCTCACTCGGAGGCCAAAGGGTGAGGGGGCCTATGGTGTCTGCTCCCAAGATCAGCACCTGGGGCAGAAGTTTAGTGAGTGCAGGAAAACTTGGGAGCCAGCTGGAAGACAGGCTATGCTGAGCATTATCTTGATGAGGGTCCAGAGGTTTGGGTGTATGTGTGGTCTGAGAGGCTAGGAGTGGACATGGATCCTGTTTGGCTTCATTTCTGGAGCAGAGTGGACATGGATCCTGTTTGGCTTCATTTCTGGAGCAGAGTGGACATGGATCCTGTTTGGCTTCATTTCTGGATCTTTGGAATAGAGTATTCCAGGCCTACAATCACAGGGTTCTCTGTTGATTTTTGACCTCTCTAGAGCACAAGGTCACGTGTTGGAATGTCTTCCCTGCCATACTGCTGTGCATCTTAGGAGAGATGGCTCACAGCATTCTTTGGGGATGGGACCAGGCCACTTTTGTGGGGGCTCGGAGTGGACAGCCCTCCATCCTCACTGGCCTGCCTGGCCCACTGTGGACATAAGCAGGGAGTCGGGGAGACTGAGAAATGGCTCACTGGGTGCAGACTCTCTCTCTCTTTTTTTTTTTTTTTGCCGGTTGTGGGGCCTGAACTCTGGGCCTGGGCACTGTCCCTCAGCTCTTCAGCTCAAGGCTAGCGCTCTACCACTTGAGTCACAGGGCCACTTCCGGCTTTTTCTGCTTATGTGGTGCTGAGGAATCGAACCCAGGGCCTCATGCATTGCAAGGCAAGCTCTCGACCACTGAGCCACCTTCCCAGCCCTGGACTCTCTCTTTTATCTTGGCTCTTCCAGGTTCCTGCTCCTGTCCCTGTTCCCTTGTTCCTCAGTTCTGAACATCCATGTGGGCAGTATCCTGGGATGAGTTCACACAGTTTTGGAGTAGTTGAGAAAGGAACCACTGAACAGTAGACGATCTGAGTCCACATCTGGACTCTGTCACTTACTGTGTGAGTTTGGGTGAATGCTGAACATTTCTGAGTCTTCGGACCATCACTGGAGGGCTTTAATAGCAACAGTAGCTACAGGGTAATCTCAGTATTGAAGTCAGTGAGGATGCAGCCTGTACCTGAGTGATGATTTAGACCTGAGACCCTGGTCTGCTGGGTATGGGGCAATAGGAGGCACAGGAAGAAGCTGAGCTAGGTGAGCAAATGCAGTCATTATACTCACTGTAATAATAATGATGATGGTGATATGTAAAAATGGAGCCACTTAACTTGAAGGTAAGGGGTGGGAGGGGGAAAATGGGAGAGAATGTGGGAAGGTGTAACATGTTATCAAGAAGCATTGTACTCATAACCTGATTTATGGAATTGTAACATCTTTGTGCAACTACTTAATAATAAAATAAAAACTATTAAATACAGGGGGAAAAAAGGAAAGCCGAGCACCGGTGGCTCATGCCCGTAATCCTAGCTACTCAGGAGGCTGAGATCTGAAGGTCGAGGTTTAAAGCCAGCCCAAGCAAGAAAGTCCATGAGACTCTTATCTCCAATAAACCACTCAGAAAACCGGAAGTGGCTCTGGGGCTCAAGTAGTAGAGCACTTGCCTTGAGCTGAAAAGCTGAGGGACGGTGCCCAGGCCCAGAGTTCAAGCCCCACAACCAACAAACAAACAAAAAAACAAACAAAAAAGGTAGCTGAGCTGGGTTGACACCACTAGATGTCCCAGCACCATGTAGAATGAGCAGCCGGGGAACTGGGCCAATGACTTTTGGCCATCTCCATGCCCGTGTGTGGGTCCTATACATGTCCTGGTGTGTCCCCATCTCGCTAGTCTGTGACTGAAGCCCATCTGCAGCCAGGAGCATGTGCCCAGGAGGGAAGGGCTGGCTGGACTGTGTGGGACCTGGGAGCCTCATTCAGGCTCTGACTGCCCCCGCCAGGCAGTGTGTGCCTCTGTGCCCAAGAACTGGGGGGAGGGGAGGTTAGAGAATGGCACAAACATTGAAAGCTTTTGTTTGTTTTTTGTCAGTTATAGGGCTTGAACTCAGGACCTGGGCACTGTCCCTGGGCTCTTCTTGCTCAAGGCTCATCGTGCTCTACCACTTTGAGCCACAGAGCTACTTCTGATTTTTGAGTGACAATTTGGAGATTAGAGTCTCACAGGGGTTTTTCTGCCCTGGCTGGCTTCAAACAGCAATCCTCAGATCTCAGCCTCCTGAGTAGCTAGGATTCCAAGACACCAGCAGGCTTGGAAGCTTTTGATTGGAAGTCCAGTCTAGGTTTTGGGCAGCACTCATTTCCCAAGCCTGTATCCCCTTCTCAGTAAGTAGAGCTACATGGTGCCCTTGTATGTGGCCACAGGGACCATCCCTCAGCCCTACCCCATGCACAGCAGCTCTGCTGAGAACCCAAGAAGATGGCTTGGAGAGAACTTTGTGTAAGCCACTGAGCCCCACAGTGCCCAGGCTGGTGCTGGGGTAGAGCAAATGGTTTTCTTTATCTTGTGAAGTGTTTTAACCTTTGAGGAGGGATGTGTCTGCAGGCACAGCCCTCTGTACTGTCTCCATCCGGGTGACCTGGTATTGACCTTTTTCTTCTCCCCAGCAACATGTCTGATGCCCTGGCCAATGCCGTGTGTCAGCGCTGCCAGGCCCACTTTGCCCCTGCGGAGCGCATAGTCAACAGCAACGGGGAGCTGTACCACGAGCACTGCTTTGTGTGTGCCCAGTGCTTCCGGCCCTTCCCGGAGGGGCTCTTCTATGAGGTGAGGATGCTGGGTAGGGGAAGTGGGCACTGGAACCCTTAGCTTCCTCCTGGGGGTCTGGGTCTGCCTGATGACAGGGCTGGGCCTTGACTTCACGGATCCCTGCTTGCCACACCTGTTGGTGCCCAGCCCTCACTCATGACTTGTGAACCTAGTGCGTTACCCTCCTCCTGCCTCCCCGAGTCAGAGGCTGCACAGCCCTTGGGAGAAGGAAGGCCTTGCCCTCATGGTACTTTTCTTTCTATTTGGATCAGATTGTAAATGCAGTGACTAACTGGTCCATCAGACAGACAGAGGCTTTGCTATGCTAATATGGAATCTCAGAGTGAGAGATCAGGGAAGGAACATTTGAGGATGCCTGAATGGAGGGGAGTCACACACATGTCTGTAAGGAGAGCACACAGTGGGGGTGCAGCATGTGTAAAGGCTCTGTGGTGGGATCTTACTGGGTGCTGGGGAGCAGCAGGAGGCTGGGGAGATGGAAGCAGAGTGAACGAGAGGGAGAGTAGCTGCAGGCAGAGGTGAGGAGGTGGCTCTCCTTTGATCCTCTGAGAGAGTGGAGCCACCCAGCATGGGAACAGAGAACTCAGACCATCTGCCTGACCCCTGCAAAGGGCCCCTCTGAAGCCAGGTCCAGCAGTCCACTCCTGCAATCCCATCGGGAAGCTGAAGTAGTAATGGTTGTGAATTTAAGCCCAGCCTGAGCTACATAGACAGTCGCAAAAAATACAAAAGGAAGGAAGGGAGAGAGGGAGCAGAAAAAGAAAAAGGCCTCTTTTATTGGTCACAGTGTTAAGCAGAGTCAACAAGCAGGCAAGAGCTGGAGCTGGGAGACTAGGTAGGAAGAGGAGTCTACCTCCCAGTTCAGGTGAACGTGAGAGAGACGGCTGACTCCCCCAGGGGCTCACAAGTGCAGGTTGGTAAATCTTCAGTCACATAAACCAGTTGTTAAACAAAGCCATTAAACAAATTAGAGAAACGTGCAGTGAGATCACATTTTATTGAAAATGAAGGTAACAAATACTTAAAAAGGGCATTTTCTCATTACTTTGCTACATGCTTTTCATCTGTGCTTCTGAGGTTATTTCTGTCCATCCTGCCTAGGACGTGGTGGCTGCGTACTCGCCTCAGCTTCACAGCTGTATCCTATCGCTGGCCTGGGATGGGTCCACAGGGAATGTTTATGTCCTGGCAATTGGCTAACACTGGGCATCAAGGCCATGTGCCGGTCCTGGCCTGTCCCACAGAGCTGGATGTTGAGCATTGCCCTGGCACCACGCTGGTGGTGTCTGCAGGGAAGGGAGGACCAGGGTTGGAAGCTGAACGTATTCATATATGGGCTGGTGAGTGGATGTGATCTGCCTAGTGGAATGGATGCTGCTCTCCCAGAGTCTCCCAGACTCGTGAATGTTCTGGCTAATGGTGGAAGTGGCGGGTGGGGTAGGAGGAGCTCTGGAAGGGGACTGTGTACCCACAATGAAGTTTAGCATGGAGGGGACGTTCAGGAGATTTTGTATAAACCTCAGCTGTGTCTTAGGTTCCCAAGAAGGGCTGCACAGCTGCAGTCTCGTGACACTCATTCTAGGAAACTAGAAAGCCAACCTATCTAACCTTTCTTTTATAAAAAAGACAAAAAATGGTTAGCACAGAGGAAAGCAGAGGAAGGCTATAATCAGAGCATGAGCATCCGTGCCTGGATACTGGTGGTGTCTGCTTGCTGAAGATTTGGCCCACTCCTGGGCCCACTCCTGGGCCTTCCTGAACTTACACTCAGCAGTCCCTGGGGTGCTGGACTGCTCACACAGGAAGGTCTCAAGAGTTGGGGTGAAGAGATGCATAGTATTAAACTTGACCTCATCCTGAGCTGGAGCTCAAGCGTCTACTTCCTCCTGCCTTGGCCTGTTCTCAGGAAGCACAGTGCCAAGAGCTTCTGCGCAGCAAGGGCCCTCACAGAGCTGGCTTGGGGTCTCTGCAGCACCTGCCAAGACCCCTCATTCTGCACTCTCTATCCCCTGCCCAGGCTCCATCTGGAGGCCCCTGCTCTCCTGCTGTGCCCCTTTCCCCACATCAGGTACTGGCTGACAGAGATTCATGAATGGCGGGTGACTTGCTTGTCTTCTGTCTGTGGTCCACTTTCAGTTTGAGGGCCGGAAGTACTGCGAACATGACTTCCAAATGCTCTTTGCTCCATGCTGTGGATCCTGCGGTAAGGGCTGGCAACAGCACACACCCTGGGCTGCCCCACAAGTGGAAGGAAGGCAGGTGGGGACGTAGCATGACCACCTCACTCAAGTCTCTCTGAGCATTGCTCTTCAGAGCATCCTTTTCCCACACTGTAGGTGAACACCTCAGACCAGGCTGAGCCGGGTATGGGTGGTATCTCTTGGGGAGGAGCCTGAGGGTAGGGGCAGCAAGGACCTCTTCTCTTCCAGGTGAATTCATCATTGGACGTGTTATCAAGGCCATGAATACCAACTGGCACCCAGGATGCTTCCGCTGCGAGCTGTGTGATGTGGAACTGGCTGACCTGGGCTTTGTGAAGAACGCAGGCCGGTAAGTGGCCCTGTATGCCCAGGACAGAGAGGGGACTCTCATGAACGCCCGGTGCTGAGTGGGCACCAGGCGCCTTCCAGGCCCCATGTCCTGTCCTGCCTCGGCTGTGCACTCCCCTCTGTGCCATGCCTGAGGAGGAGCCATAACTGTGATGGAGGGAGCTTTGGGTTGGGTGAACTCCCTGGGGGCCATGCTACCCCCCCCCGCCACCTCCCCAGCACCCACACAGCTGAACATTGCTGGAGAGAAATCACTGCTAAGGTGCAGTGCTCTGCAAATTAGAAGCCTTCCTCCTTTCTTCCCAGCCCTTCCCTGTGACTCTCACTTCTATCTTCACACCTCCCCATCAGCCGGTCCAGTAGCTGTGGGGGAGCCCCTGCCTGGAGCCCCAAGCAGCTTCCCTCCTTCACTGGGGCTCCCTAGTCCTTTGTGGGGGGGCAGCACCACTCCCTGAGAGCCTTCTGGGTTGTGCTGGCTGCCTCAGGATGGACAGTGAGCACCTCTGAACAGCATCTCTGGAAAAGTTCAGCTCCCCCCACCCCCACCTCTTAACTACTCAGCTGCCCACCTGCCATCTCCATTTGGGGTCCACTAGAAATTCCATGTGCAATAGATCCTCAACTGAGCTGTGCATTTCTTCTCCACTGGTTAGCAAGTCTGTTCCTCTTCCTATCCCTGTGGTGGGAAAGGCAGCATGATCTGGCAGACATCCCAAAGTGTCTGTACCCTGGGCACTTGATTCTCTCTCACAACTCCATTGGTCCCTCCTGCAGTGAGTGAGCTTATGTGTATCTGTTCCAAGGGAGAAGTTCACAGCTTTGTGGCAGTGCTGACCTGTAGAGTTCACACAGAGCCTGGTCCTTAGCCGGGTGTTTTGGTGAGGGGCCATGGGACCATGCGGTACAGTGGAGTGGGTGAGTGACAGCACTGTGATGGTAGAGGGAGGCAGTGCTGGTCAGCTGTAGAGAACCCAGATGCGGGCCTGCAGTGAGTCCTGGTCCCTGCGGGAGCCAAAGCTTTCCTGGGGGCATTGTCCGACTGCTGGATGGGGAAATTAGAAGAGACCGGAAGTATTTTAAAATGTAAAATGTGATAGGAGAGCACAGTGCTGCTGTAATCACAGGGGCCAGGGACAGGGTGGTGTTGGAAGGATGAGTAAAGTGAGTCCTTGTTCCCACCCTTGGGCCAGACTGGAATCTAGAACCCCTGATGCAGAGCCATCTGTACGCATGGGGTCAGGTGGCTCTGGGGCCACCAAAACCACAGCTCTACTCCCTGCCCACTGCACCATATTGCTGTTCTTGGGTGGACCTGAGCAGATCTGTCATGTTGAGCAATCACAATAACCGCCTTCGTCTTAAAGCTATAATTACAGTTATGATCAGTACAAACAAGGACATAAAAGGATGTGTTAGAGCAATGTGTGCACACTGCCAAGGGAAGCAGTTCCAAGCTGAACTGGCTGGGGCTGGTGGAGGCCTTTTGGAAGGGAATGAGGCTCAGGATGCCTCTGTGGGGTCTGGGTTAGTGGGAGACAGGCTCAGCATCTGGTTTCTGACCTGAGGTCAGCTCTCAGGTCACCCTGTCCATCCAAGAGGCTCAGGATTGTCAGGCCACAGGCAGCAGACCGAAGTAAGAGTCCATTATTGAACTCGGTGCTCCCAGACCAGGACAGTTGGGGTGGGGAGTGTCACAGACATCCAGTTTAAAATGTACTTGCAAAGTTTGGCTGTCATTTAACAGTCTGTGTCCCCCCTTCCCCTTTACATTCAGGAAGGGGTCATCTGGCCAAAGGGCCACAAAGGGAACTTGGTGCACCTCATACTCAAAAGAAATATTCAGACACTGTTGCAGCTCTCCACCAACGTTTGTAAGTGGCCAGCCTGTCGAGTCCCCAGTGGCCTGCCTTCTGTATCTTTACGCAGGGCTTTGTTGCTGTGCGTGTCTGGTGTGGGAAGGAGGCCTACTGGGGAAAGAAAGATCCTCATTGTTTCAGAATCACTCCTCTGTCTCTCTTCCCCCTTTGCACAGATGAAGTCATCAAGTGTCTGGGGGCCTCAAGGGAGCAGGGACAGCTCAGGCCCTGCAGGGGCAGCCTGCCCATCTCCGTTGTGAGTGGGTGGTTAACACTGATCTCTCACGGGGCGACCTTGATGTTCAGATCGGGAGGGAGGGGTGACAACCTGCTGAGATTTCAGGTCCCTTTATCAGCACATGTTGGGTCTGGTGACATGCTCACCCAGGAGGTGGCCCTTCTGTGGCAGTCCATGGCTGGCTCGGGGGCAGTACGTGGGGCTTACAGCTCTGACTTGGCACTCAGCGAGCTCTCATTGGTTTTCCCTTCAAAGCTGGGGGGTGGGCCTGTGAGCTTCTTGCCACAGAGCAAGTTACACAGGGCATGGCGAAACTTCTCAGCCACGAAGAAGTACATGACAGGGTCGAGGGCCCCGTTGAGGCTGGTGAGGCAGGAGGTGATGCGGTTCCCCAGGGCCAGCACACGCTGGGCCATGCAGGAGGTCCCGCTGCCTTGGTAATGCAGCACATAGATGGAGCGGTGGACGTGGTAGGGCACAAAGCAGATTAAGAAGATGGCCAGCACTATGGCGATCATGCGCACAGCTTTGTTCTTGAGGCGCTTCTCCACACGGGGGCCCTGCCGCAGGCTGCGGATGATCAGCAGGTAGCAGGTGACCGTGGTGACGAAAGGGAAGGTAAAGGCCACAGCCAAGGATGCCAGGGCGTGCTGGGAGGCCTTCTCCCGGTACAGCTGCAGGCACACCACGGTGTGGTTGGTCTGCACCGTCTGGGGGCTGCCCAGCAGTGGGGCCATGGCCACGGCCACCACCACCCATAGGAAGGCACAGGCCAAGTGGGCGTAGAGGGGCCTGCGCAGCTTGAGAGACCTTACAGGGTGCACGATGGCCAGGAAGCGGTCAGCGCTGATGCAGGTGAGGAAGTAGATGCTGGCGTACATATTGAGGTAGAAGAGGAAGCCAGTGAGCCGGCATGGGATTTCCCCAAATGGCCAGTGGTTCCCGGAGAAATGGTACACCAAGCGGGTGGGCAGGACCAGCACGCAGGACAAGTCGGCCACGGCCAGGTGCATCAGGAACACATTGGCCGGAGTGCCTGACTTGCGGTCCCGTATGAAAAGCCATAAGGCCAGAGCATTGCCCACAAAAGCTAAGATGAAATCCAGGAGGTAGAAGCAAGCAAACAGCACGTTCTCCAGTGGTGTCTCCTGCCCACATTGCTTGGCCTCGGCCAGGGAGGAGTTGTTGCTCAGACTCCAGGAGGTCACCTCCAGGCCATTCATGCTTTGGCTGGAGGCAGAGCTGGGTCAACCCTGGAGGAAATATGTGATCAGGTGATGGGGAGCCTGGATGGTGAAGCTTTGTACTTTCTGAGTTAGGAACGGGACCTCCCAGGCCCAGAGCCTCCCACCCCTGCCCTGAGAGGAAGGGAGCCACTCCAAGTTCATCACTGTTCTGGGACAACTGTAGGGATGTCGTGTGTCTTTCGGAGGGGGCTGAGCACTGGGGCATCTAAACTTCAGCCAAGGCACACACAAAACTGGGATTTCCCTCAGACTCTCCCTACCAAGCAGCTGTGCCCTTGCTGAGCACAGCTTCATGAAGCTCCCTGGGCTTCATGAAGCATTTGGGCACAGGACTAGGGCCTCCGTGGAGGGGCAGGAATCTTGATGGAGCTCTGTGGTCAGGCAGCGGCAGTGGCCTCTCTATCGGGCACCTCTCCCACCCTGCCTCCAGACACACCTGCACCGTGCTCCTTCTTGGGCTAAGGGGCCCTAATGGCTAGTGGTGCAGGTGCTGGGTTCTGAGTGACTGTCATTGCAGCTCGAGTCTTGAGCAAACCTCTCTGACCCGGACAAACCAGAACACAGTGCTGTGGGTTACACTAAGTGCAGACTATGATACTTAGGTCAAACCATTATTAAAGGGACAGGAACAAAAGAGCTCCTCTCCACCATGGTGACTCTGCTCTGGGTTTCTCCTTCTTGCTCCCTCCTCCCCACACACCCTTGCCTCTTACCTCTTACAGCTGATCCGGGAGGAGATGGTAGGCGAACTCTAGGCTGTGGTGGTGATGTTGGCCGTGCTGGCAAGAGGGCTCTGTGCAGCTGTGGGTGGGAAGCTGGCTATTTAAGGGGTAGCTGTAGCCCTTCTGCCCTGAAAGGCCACTTCATTCTTGAGGGGTCCCTTGTAGGGCGGGCTGCGCCTCTGGCTGCCTGTGCTGCCACAGGGGCTGTGAATATTCCAGTGTGTCCCCGGCCTGTGCACTCCCCCCTCCCCCCGCAGCCTGGCCGCTGAGCATCACAGTGTGTGGCTGTGTCGGGAGCCCGGGAGTGAGTGGGGCTGGGGTCTCTGGCTGGGACTGATGGACACAACAGGACGTTTCAGAAGGGGATGACTTCCTACCAAGGAGGGAGAGATGGAGGGGGGCAGCCACCATGGCAACAGGCCAGGCTCCCAGGCTTGCTGGGCCCAGGAGGGTGTCCTGAATGGAGAGGGTGGGAAGCTGAGGAGGCTTGTTTGCCCAAAGAGAGGGGATTCTTTGAGGGTCTGCATGTCCTGCCCTGTATAATTAGGCACCGCTCTGGCGTGTGAGATAAATCATGGCCTTTATGTGGAACCCAGCACAGCTGCAGGCCAAGTTATAATGGGGTGCTGTCTGTCCCACGAGGACGGACGCAGCCCCACGGCCATGGGCCCTCGCTCTGCAGGCCCCTCCTCTACCCAGGGGAGAAGAGCCACTGCAGCCCTCTGACCCCCGGCCCCCAAGGCTTCTCCCAGAGGTGGCTCCAGGCTTGAGTGGCAGTTTTGAGGGCTCAGGAACTCAGGCTTATTTAGTCCTCCTGTTTCCAAAAATGGTTCTTCACTAATTGGGGGTGGGATGAGGGGATAAAAATCAGCCCTCCTACTCTCAAAAGACTCCAGTGTTTTAGTTAAAATACTAAAACTGTATGTGGCTAGCTAGCATTGGAGAAGACCTGCCACCTCACCACCTCACATGGATCATTTCCCACAACCCTGTGCACTCCGGACTGTTGTTCCATTTGACAGATAAGGAAATCAAGGTTCCGAGAGGTGAAGCAACTTACCCAGTGGCAAAGGCTAGTGAGGGGCAATCATGTGACACTCCACCAGTTAAGCTTTGTGCGTTTAGTTTTGTTCTGTTTTTTTTTTTTTTTTTTTTTTTTTTTTCTGCTATATATCAGTGCTACACATTGGCGGTTTCTTTTGAATTCTACCTGAATTCTGAAGGTTTCTTTTGGATCTGGTGCTGGGATCGGTCTGTCCTGTGACTGCTTCCCCTGTGCGGGAGGATTCCCTGCAAGACTACATTTGTTCAGCCTCTCCTGCTGGTGTTAGAGGGTGTGAAGGTGCCTGGGCATGGGTGTGCGCCTCTCTCTTCCCTGTCTGTGCCTCAGGAATGGTTGTCTGGAAGAACTGACTCATACTGGCTAGAAATGGGGGAGTGAGAAATTGGCTGCTCTGAGCACTTTTGGACTCATGGATTTATTATTATTATTATTATTATTATTAGTTGTTCAGAACGAACCTGGCATCTCACACTGAGCCACACTCCCAGTCACCCTGATGGGGTCTATCACTACTGATGGTAGCTTCAAAGACACTGATCATTGCAAAGAATTTTGGGACTTGAGTGGATGGTGTGTGTGTGTGTGTGTGTGTGTGTGTGTGTGTGTGTGTGTGTGTGTGTGTGTGTGTGTGTGTGTGTGTGTGTGTGTGTGTGTGTGTGTGTGTGTGTGTGTGTGTGTGTGTGTGTATGTGCTTGTCCTGAGGCTTGAACTCAAGGCTTGGGTGCTCCCCCATAGCTTTTTTGCTCAAGACTCTACCACTTGAGCCACAGCTCCACTTCTGGCTTTTTAGTGGCTCTTTGGAGATAAGTCTCATGGACTTTCCTGCCTGGGCTGGCTTCAAACTTCAAGTCTCCGATCTCAACCTCCAAAATAGCTATGATTACAGGTGTAAGCCACAGACTTCAGACCAAGTATTTGTGGTTTTGTTTTCTTCTTCTTTTGTTTTTTTTTTTTTTTTTTTTTTTTTTTTTTTTTTTTTTGTTTCTGAAACAGGGTCCCACTATCTAGTCTAGGCTAGTCTTGAAACTCATGATCTTCTTCCCTCAGCCTCCAAAGTGGTAGGATTTCAGACTTGTACCACCATGCCCAACTATGTGGAGCTACTTTCTACAGCTTGGAAACCATTACTCTATATGGTTGAATACATCCTCATGCTAAGGAGGAGTTGCAAAATTATGAGAGATAAAAAAGTTATGAGGAGGGGCTGGGAAGGTGGCTCAGTGGTAGAGCGCTTGCCTTGCATGCCTGAGGCCCTGGGTTCGATTCCTCAGCACCACATAAGCAAAAAGAAAAAAGCCAGAAATGGCGCTGTGGCTCAAGTGGTAGAGTGCTAGCCTTGAGCTGAAGAGCTGAGGGCCAATGCCCAGGCCCAGAGTTCAGGTCCCACGACCGGACCCAAAACAACAACAACAACAACAAAAAAAAGTTATGAGGAATGAAACTGTGATATGAAAGAGTCACAGGGGATAGGGGCTAGCCATAGTGGGGAGGGCACTTGGCCCTAGGCCTGCTATAAATGTAGCCTGGATGGGTGCTGGGGCACAGATGTCTGAGTGAGTAGTCACCATGACAAGGGCTACAGTCACAGGCCATATCTGCTACCATTTTGGGATAGGGAGACCCAGAGGTCCTGGACTCCTATCTTGGCTTGGGCCATGTTGTCACAAGGAGGTGATAGTCACTGTTCTACTTTCTTCTCTTGCACAATCATTCACTCACTCACATAGTCAATAAAGTGATCTTAAACCACTCTCCATGCTGTGCACATTAGATTGGGACGGCAGGTGGGGACCAGAAATGAGGGTGTTGAATCTAGGTCTTTGTGAGTCTTTGCTTGGAGACCCTGAATCTAAATTCTTCCCACCTTTAAAACAGAAACTATGTTGATTTCTCTCCCTGTTGAGACCACAGCTGTCACCAGGGCAGGAGCAGTGTCAGAAAGGATTCTGAGATTTTACCAAAAAAAAAAAAAAAAGACTCTGTGGTGACAGTCCTCAGCTCAGGGGCCTCTGTGGGACACTGCTGCTCTGTCTCTGGAGACAGAAAGCTCCTGTGCTTGCTAGGGCCCCTATTCATCTGGGAGAGCCCAAAGGAAGAGGCCAAGCAGCCGCCTGGTCCTGACCCGGTTGGCCACTGTGCTAGGCACAGTGTTTTTAAAGCTCACATTCACTACAGATCATCTGTATTAAAAAGCATCTGGAAAATAGAACCAGTTTCTCCAGCAAATGTCAACTCAATGTCTCCTCTATGCCACATAAAGTCCTAGGCTCAGGAAAACCAAAAAGAAGAAAGATACCACCTGAAGCCAGCGACTATGAGTGTTCTGTTCTTTCTATTCTTTGGGAGCACACCCCTTTTCAGAGGGAGCCCCTAGAGCCTTCCAGGCCTCAGGATGGGGCAGGTGGCTCTTCTATACTCTTGGCTATTTACCTTCAAGGCACCCAGATTCTCACAGAGTCTGCAGGCAGGATCCTGGGCTCTCTTCTGGATCTGGTCCTGCAGGAGCCAGTAGCCTGCCTCTGCCTCTAACCTTTGTCTCCCATAGACACCTCTGCCGGCCTTGCCACAACCATGAGAAGGCCAAGGGCCTGGGCAAGTACATCTGCCAGAGGTGCCACCTGGTCATTGATGAGCAGCCGCTCATGTTCAGGAATGATGCCTACCACCCAGATCATTTCAACTGCTCCCACTGTGGGTAGGTGCCTAGCCCTGTCCCTGTGGTGCAGGTGGGAGGTGACCAGGGCTGGCAGAGAGGGCATCATGCATGAGAGGTGCAGGGTGGAGGGGGTGTGTGGGGGGAAGCAGTCTTCTTTCCAGGGCTTTGTTCAGGAACACTTGAAATGTGGAGGCCAAGGGGGGCAGCCCCTCCCTGTGCTGCAGGAACTATGATTAAGAGGGGGTCATGAGGAAGGGGGAGAGAGATGGAGATTGGCTCTGGTGCTGGAAGAGAGGAACTCCAGATCCCTTTTGGTCCCCTCTCAACCGCTCCCTGCTGATTCCAGACACCCATGCTGTGTGAAGGGAGAGCGGGGAGCGGGGTGGGGTGGGGGGGGGTTGGTGAGAACACACTTGCTCCTCAGAGGGCGGATGGGGCAGAACACAGGCGCCCTTCTGCAAGGCCTGGGCAGGAATTTTGTGCTCCAGGGCCTGTCTGGGGCACACACAGGAAATCCCTCCGAAGACCAGAGATCAGAGAGAGTCTCGGGCTTAGCCTGATGGGGCCCTGGCTTCGCAGTGCCCTGGGCTGGAGGTGCGGCAGGGACCCCGCAAAGGGGCAGGAGAGTAACAGGGGTGCTCTGTGCTGTCTTCCAGGAAAGAGCTGACTTCTGAGGCCCGAGAGCTGAAGGGGGAGCTGTACTGCCTGCCTTGCCATGACAAGATGGGTGTCCCCATCTGCGGGGCCTGCCGCCGGCCCATTGAGGGCCGGGTCGTCAATGCGCTGGGCAAGCAGTGGCACGTGGAGGTGAGCCGGGCAGCGGCACATGGCTTCAGGTTGCGTGGTGCCCGGCTCATGCTCCCTCCATACACCAGCTCAGGCCATTTGCCAGACTTTGTTCTGGGTGTGGCCTCTCCCTGTGCTGGCCCATCTAAGGGAGTGGCAAGACCTAAGCCCACAGGCACACCCAGATTCTGTCACACCCCTGGAGGCATACTAGAGGAGGTCCGTCAGGAGCAAACCTTGGACAGCATCTGCCCGGAGGCCCTGTGGTTGCAGTTGGTAGCTGGGGTACGCACAATCTCACACAGACAGGGAGCACACTGGGTCACCTGGAGCTCTCACTTGTGGCCTGGGGACTGCGGTACTCTTAGGGATGTACTCGGAGTGGAGGTTTGCATAGCCAGTGGTCTGGCTCTCTGTCCTGAGCTGTGCCACAGTAGCTTGTTCGAGAAGGCCCTGTCAGAGGTCCCTGCCCTTTGGGGAGAGTGTGTTCTCCTATTCTGACTGGGAGAGAAGATGCTTCTCGGTTCCTCTGAGCTTGTGGGGTACACAGGAGGTTCCCGAATCATAGCAGGGCAGTTCAGCCAGACCACACTACCTCACTGGCACTGGTTTCTTAGTTGAAGGGTGCTGAGGGAGTCTAAGGACACGGGATGCCATCCATGAGTTTGTCCCAAGTGGAGGCTGTCAGGCCTCCTGCCCCGTTGTGAGCCCCACTCACCCTGTGTGCTGGGGTCTCCACATCAGTCCCGATGCCTCTCTCGCTGCCCTCTTCTCTCTCTCCCCCAGCACTTTGTCTGTGCTAAGTGTGAGAAGCCCTTCCTGGGACACCGGCACTACGAAAAGAAGGGCCTGGCCTACTGTGAGACCCACTACAACCAGGTAGAGCCTGAGGCTGCACCCGCAAGGCCGCTGGGGAGGAGGGAAGGTCGGGGCCTGGGGAGCAGAAAGGTGGGCTTGGAGCAGGAGAACTGCTCCAGGGATAGAGGCTGGGCCTGTGTGCTCAGGGTCTTGATAAGTAGGCTATCCTCATCTGCAAAGTGAGCCCTGTGGCCCTGAAGGTCCTATTCCAGTCCTTGCCCTTTCAAGACATCAGCAGGAGCAGCAGGGCTTCAGGGCCAGTGATGCATTAGTCTGTGGTCCTTCCTTGGCATGAGTCTAATCATCAGCCAAGTGCTGTCACCACAGGCATGGAAGGCTCAGGGCATGCGTGAGTGGCCATGTGGGGAGGCCCTGGGCTAGGGCATGGTGCCCACAGCCAACACTAAGAGCTTTCTCTGTTCACAGCTCTTTGGGGATGTCTGCTACAACTGCAGCCATGTGATCGAGGGTGATGGTGAGGCCCTGCCCCCTTCCCTCCCTGCCCCCGCCCACCTGTTTTCTCTCAGTGCTGTGGGACCTGCAGCTGCAGGCCCAGCTGGCTGTGGCTTCGCACAGCTGGGCCTTCAGTTGTCTTGGGTAGGGCCTACTAATCCCCGGTCTACCCTCACAGTGGTGTCTGCCCTCAACAAAGCCTGGTGTGTGAACTGCTTCTCCTGCTCCACCTGCAACAGCAGGCTTACCCTGAAGTGAGTCATGGTGGACTTTCTCTGGGGCCTTCCTCTCCTCAGCCTGCTTCCCCTATGCCTGTGTGGTCAGGCTCTGCAGATTTGGGGAGGCAGGGGGCTGCCCAGGGTGAGGGAGGTTCAGGGACCCCCCCCCCCCACCAGGGCATGATGTCATGGCAGTACTGCACCTGTAAGGATGCTGGGCTCTGGGGAGGGAAGTGCTTTCTACCCCAGGACACAGCAGATGCATCACAGGAAGCCTGAGAGGTAAAGGGTGGGACTCCAATTTCCAAGAGAACTAGGGCATGAAAGAGAGTTCTGGAATGTCAGACCCTGAGAAGCAGCCTGTAGAAGGGAGAGGAGGCTCCAAAGCCTATCCATTCCTTCTTGTCAGAAGCTGATCTAGGGGGCTGGTCTGTTAGCGGGTGCAGGCTGGCACAGGCTGGTGGGGGCCAAGGCCTGAGGAAGCCCACCCACCCCTTGCTTTCAGTCATGGTACGGGATCAGCATTGGTGGGGCACAGACTTCTGGGTTTGGTCCCCAGGAACAAGTTTGTGGAGTTTGACATGAAACCCGTGTGTAAGAGATGTTATGAGCGGTTCCCACTGGAGCTGAAGAAGCGGCTGAAGAAGCTGTCTGACCTGACCTCCCGCAAGGCGCAGCCCAAGGCTGTGGACGTCAACTCTGCCTGAAGCCTTTTCCCACTCCCCCAATCTTGGGATCCCTGCCATCTCCTGGTTGCTTTGGGCCCCTCTGCCCTTCTGGACTGCCTTTCCTTCTCATTTTGCCCTCCCCTCTCTTCTATCCACACATCTTCCCTTTTCAGTCCCATAGCTACACCTATTCAGGTGTCTTCTCTCTTCCTTGCCAGCTCTTCGCTTCCCTTCCATGCAGAGAGAGGCCTACACTGCAATCACATCCACATGCCCACAACCTTTAGGACAGAAGCAAGCTGATGTCAGGGTCACCCACCCCCTGCTCCCGCCTGCCTGACAGCTGTCTTTCCCCACAGAGGACTTGTTGTTACCCACTCTCCTGTGGGGATCTCAGCCTCAGAATGGCCCTGCTATAGCCAAGGCACATGGGGGCCTTCAAGCCCGAGTGGCCTGCCCCATGTGGATGGAGGCTTCATCCCGCCTCCACCCTCCGTCTTGTAGATTCCCTGAGCCCACGCTGAGGGGGTAAGGTTCTGCCACACCCACCCGCCAATCAGCTGGAGGGACAAGGACTCCTTTCCATCCCCCCACTCAGGAGCTCCTGTCCTGGCTGCCTGCTCTAGCTGGAGTCAGTATGGAGCCTCTAGACGTGGTCAGGACCCAGCAAGTG
Source organism: Dipodomys merriami (assembly GCF_024711535.1). Lineage (NCBI taxonomy): Eukaryota > Metazoa > Chordata > Mammalia > Rodentia > Heteromyidae > Dipodomys > Dipodomys merriami. Next base: position 8,147,580 of record NW_027205381.1, read on the forward strand.
ATATAGAAAGGGATGGCTCATTCCCACACCTAGGGGAGACTCTTCCTCCACGGCCAGAGCAGACGTGGCGCTGGACTCACATGTGCACAATAAAAGCAGATTCACATCCCCGTGGTGGCCTGTGTGGTTTGTGGTGGCTGGGAGGGGGAGATTGGTATGGTCAAAGCTCATGTGGACCACTGCTGCTGTGTTCACATAGGTCCAGACCCCCAGGCAGGCAAGCTTGGATCAGGTAGGACCCAGACCTTCCCAAGCCAGGTGTCAAAGGGGCTTGGAGGAAGACCAGCAGAGACCCTCTCAGACTGAATGGCCTGTCCTATGTAGGTTGGCCTGGTGGGTGAGGTGGGCGTCTCTCAGGCAGGGCCTGAGAGTGAGGTCTATGTGTATATGTGGGATCATCTAAGCCCCAGATGCGCACTCACCTGAGACCCAGGTCTGCCTCTATGCCAGGCACAAGCTGTCTTAGGATCCTGCATGCATCTCCATCAAAGCCTCATGAAAGCAGAGCGGACATCCAGTATCCTTCAGGGAGGGGAGTGAATGTGCAGAGGGCCTGCAAGCAGGAGTCTCCAGGGAGCGTCCAGTCATCAGTCAAAACAGGAAGGCAAGAGGGAGGGAGGGAGGGGAAGGATGGATGAGGTCATAGCTGCAGAATGCAGTTAGTGTCTTCTGGCTTTGGAAGAAGTCACCATGCTGTTCTTGCCTAGAAGCAACCCTTTGGGGGGCTGGAGTCTGTGCCAGGCTGCTGCTCACCTAACACTACCCGCTTTCCCTCATGGACACACTTCCTCTGCTTGATTGATATTTATTGAACACTGTGGGAAGGAGAAGAGAAAGCCATCCGTCATCCGCCTTCGGCTTCCATCATCAGCACTCAAGAGAGAGGAGCTGTCTGGAGGCTGAGGGAGGGGCAAGGGGCAGCATGGAAGGCTGTCTGCAGGACTCCGTGTTGGAGGGTGACTGAGGATAGTAGGGAGCTGTCCCCTGCTAGGAGTGAGCTAGAGCTGGAGGCCGGGGCCCCCGCCGTCTGTTCACTGCGCTTAGGAGCTGCTGCACGTATGAGGTCAGCAGGTCATCCATCTTGTAGCCCTGCACAGGAGACAAGGTGAGGTCAGAGGCTGTGTATGCATGGAGGACAGATGGGGCTGTGGGTTCTGGGACTGGGGGCATCAAGCATGTTTATTGCAGCAGGACAGGGCACTGGAGAGAGGGAGGAAAGGTCCAGCTACTGGGGCCACCCCACCACAGCCTGCCCTGCTGGCCCAAGTCCCACCCCCTTTCCAGAATAGGCCTGGACTGCACAAAGCCAAAGGCTTTCCCACCATAGCTGCTGCGGTGCCCAGTCTCCCTGTGGGCCTAGGCCTGCCTGATCTCACATGTTGAACAACTTGTTGGGTGGCAATAAAGGTCAAGGTGGGAAGTCGAGGGCCCAGGACTTGTGGGTGATGTCTCTGGCGGAGGATGGGCCTGGACTCACCAGAGACGTCTCGCACAGCAAGCGGCTGCCCCGGCCCAGGCTCCCCAAGGCCATATGGAAGTAGGTGCTGCCACTGCTCCAGCTGGCGATCTTGGTGAAAGGGTAGGTGGTGAGCAGCTCCTGGGGACAGAGAGCGGAGAGCAGGGAGCCAGCGTGAGGAGAGAGTGGGGATAGGAGGACAGGGTAGCATGCTGAGGCTGGTGGCTGCAGGCCTGTTTGCATGGGGATCGTGACCCTCAGGGCCCGGCCCTGCCGCTCTACCTTGGTCTTGGGATGGATGAGCATCACACCATGTCGGTTGATGGCAATAAGGACAATGTCTGGGTAGGATGGCTCTGATGTTTGCTGGGGAGGGAAAAGCACGGTGGTCACATCCAGCCTGGGAGCCAAGTAGACACTTTCCTGGCATCACCCAGGGCCCACATCCTAACACACACATGCATGCACACTTTCCCACTGAACCCAGTAGCCAGTCCCACTGCCACGGGTGTCTGGGGCCTGTTGGAGGGGCCTGCAGGAGGTGAGGGCCCGTGCATGGGCTGAGGCACCTACCTTCACCTCGAAGAAGGCAGACCCAAAGGTGGGCCAGCGGCAGATCCACTTCAGGAAAGCCACCTTGGCCTCCTGCACCGTTTTATCTCTGTGCTTGTCACACTCCAGCAGGAGGCTCTGGGGAGAGACAGACCAGTGAGGGCCCGGGCAGGGCTCTGCGGCCAGGACTGAGCCTTTCATGCAGGCCATGGACATCTCAGGTCACCATCCACACACCAGAGAGCTGGGCTGTGCTGGAGTGGAGGGGTGTTAGCCCAATGAGCTCCCTTCCCATAGCTTAGCACTCTCCTTCCCCTTTCCACAGCTTAGCATGCTCCCTTCCTAGGCAACACTAGGCCCATTTAGTACAGGCAGTAAATAATCAGCCTTCAACCACCTTTGCCTTGAGATGGCACTCCTCTGGGACAGCTACCACCATATAAGGCAGCAAGAGCCCCTTAGAGTGACCTTCAGGTCTGGGCAGCTGCAGGGCCCATTATCTACTACTTGGGCAGCAGCCATAAATCCTAGTCTGCCATGATGAAGCCCCTGGTCCACACTGGAGCTCTGCCTCCTAGACCCTTCTAGCCCCTCCTAGCCTCAGTAGGTTATATAGACAATAGCTGGCACTTTTTCTTACAGGGTCTTACCAGTCCCTTTCCTGGCAATAACCTTTGTCGTTGTTCTTTGTACCCGGATGTCTGCGTGGTTTTCTGGAAAATATCTAGGCGCTGTGGGTATACAGTGTGATTTTCATCCCCACCTCCCATGCTCAGCAATGCTCATCATGCCCAGGCAGGGGCCCACCCCTAGTAAGAACCTTTTTCCATTCTTCAGAGGACATCAGGCGTATCAGGTTCTCAGGCACCAGTTCCTTCAGGACCTTGGGGAAGCTAGCCAGCGGAGACCGGTCATTGTCGAACTGAGCCTTGCAGATGAGGCCTGCCAGGTGGATGGCATCCTCCCGGGAACATTTGTGGAAGCCACGCAGGTACTTGGGCAGCTCCTGAGGAGTAGACATGTTGGTCCTTAGTCTATAGCTGACTTCCCATCTTTATGCACGGATAGCAGGGGCCCAGAGTTTGAGCGCACCACCTCCCCGCAAGCCAAAGGCTGGGTCCTCAGATCAGTGCTTCTGGCCCAAGGTGATGGCTCCCATGTCAGGTCATCCCCAGCAGGAGCTATGGTCTGCTCTGTCCATTTCCAGGTAAGGCCTCTGAGCCAGGACTTTAGTGTTTTCTACATGCTGGCTCCCCAGCAGCATGCTTTGAGGGACAGTGCAGATACTGTTCCCGGAAGCTGTTATGCTCAGCTCGTAGGTCCAGAGCTCTCAGGGTTTTGGTATGTTCTGGGTCCCGGGGCCAGGGAGTCCCTGACCAGGTGTCAGTTTCTCCACGCCCGAGGTCAGGTATGGGATAGAATAGGTGTGGCCGAGTGACAGCCCCAAGGACAGCCTGCTGCGTACCTGGTGGTAGTGGAGTATGGTGTCTGCGTTGATGTCTTTTCCTGGGGTCACGTTCAGCCACAGTTTCCGCATGAAGTACACCTGGTAAGGGAGGGTCACGGGGGCCCCTGGGACAGGGGCAGCAGTGGGCACCACGCCAGTTCTGGCAACTCCATGGCCCACTCTGATGGTCCATGCCCCCAACTCCTGCCTGTAGCACACGCTCCTGGCTTACTACACCATTCCTACTGCCTCATCTGGAAAGCCTCCGTTCCCCCATCCTCTCCAACCCCCAACTCCTCCCTCTCCTTTCGGACCCATGTAGGAGTGCTCCTTCAGGAATGTCCCTTGTTCCCCATGGAGTTGAGCCTGGCACCCTTTGTCACCCTGAAGAAAGCCACCTACGTATCAGAAGTGTTTGTGTGAATGACTACACAGACGTGGGGCTATACAGGAGGTGCCTGGCAGTCTGTATCTACTCTCTATCCTTGCTCCTCCTCCACAGAGGCCCCCTCACCTTCTTTCTGGGGCTTGTTCTTCTTTACCCAGTCAGACACCTGCCTCAAGCTGTCAAAGAAGAAGTCTCCTTCCTTCTGGCTGATCACCTTGGACACAAGAAGAGTGATAGGTTCAGGGACTTCCAAGGGAGCATCCTCCTGTTTGATCCTCAGGGGTTTAGGTCATCAGCTTTGGGCTAGAAGGCTTGATGCCCTCTTGGAGCTGGAGTTAGACTGTCTATGGCCAGTTGTGTCTGGGGCCAGCGTTTGGGCTCTGTGACTCCCCTGCTTTGTCCTGGCAGTCAGGCTGTGCAGGAGTTCTGTGTCCGTAGGGAGTGTTGAGATCCCCTCAACATGGGAGACCCTCGCAGCATAACCTGGGTCTGCCAGGGTAGCACACCTTGTCTGTGATCTTGATGAAGAGGCTGCAGCCTTCCCAAGAGGCCAGCTGGAGCCGAGCGGTGATGGCCTCACACACATCTCGAACGCGACTGCTGCTGCCCACCTCCAGGATCTGGGCAGAGAGATGGCGGGTGAGGCCAGGGGCCTGGCCTGGATCCCAGATCTCCTTAAGTGGATGTGTTGGGGGCACTGCACAGCTGAGATGACTGATCAACCCGTGCCTCGGCTCTTTCGTAACACTGACTGTTCTAAGAACAGCAGGGCTGCCCTCCAGAAAGCCGGCCAGATGTCACGCTGCTTAGTCACAGCACTTCTGTCTAGTGTCCGGGCTGGACCCGAGGCCTGGCCCTTTGGATGTACTTCGAGAGATTGATTGCTAGACTGTGGGAATTTTTCATTATAGGAACTGGACAGTCCCCAAGGCTTTATTATAAAGGCCACTTCCTTGGGGAAGTTGTTAGGCTTGCCCCACCGGCTTCCTCCCTACTTTTGCTGCTTCTTGGCCAAATGCGTCTTTATCATAGCTGGGGTGTGCTATTCTTCCATCTCCCATGCATCCCCTTCAGCCTCCCCGGCAGCCAGGACAGCTTCGCCCGTTGGGGCTGTGGCTGCTTGGCAAAGTCTGACAATTGCTACAGGCACTGGTGGGGCACTCACCTTGTTGGCATCCATGCCCAGTATGGTCAGATGCCCCTGGGGATCTCCAAGCCCTGGAACTCAACCTTGTCAACCCTTCTCCCCTCTGGCCTCCTCTCTCCTTCCTTAGCTTAGACTCTCTAATGCATACCTTTGGAGGGAGTCCCCATTTCCACTTGCACCAGTGGCTCCCATGGCCCCTCTTTGAATCCTTTTCCTCTGGGCAGCGCAGCCCTGATGCCCTGAGGCAGGTGGGCAGGAGAGTGGGCTACCCAGCACGGGGATGCCGCTGCTGAAGGTGAGATGTCTCTTCGACATCCAGCATGTGGCTCTGCTCAGGTTATCCCTGAGCATGCTGGGCCAGTGGGAGGGTGGCTTGCTGCCCTTCCAGCCCTGAGACTTGTTGGGGCACTGCTTGGGGGGACTCACCTCACTGGTGTCATTGGGGAAGTGGACTTGGTGGGACAGGCGGGAGACATTCTGCTCAGCGGCCGTCACTTCCACCTGGTGTGGGGGCTGCTTCCGAGGCCCAGTCCTAAAGCAGGACAGTGAATGATGCAGGTGCCACCTTTACCTTTACCCTTCCCCCTCCCCACTACCTCATCCCTACATCAACCCATGACCCTACTCTCCCACCAGCCACCAGGCTTCACGTGAGCCCTAAGCCAAGTGGCAGAGATAAGAACATCCTTCCTGCAGTGACTACTTAAGGGAATGAGTAGGTTCAAGCCCCCACATTTCTCAGAGAGGCTGCCCCTGCCTGGTAGACCTGTTGTGTAGCCCTGAGGCTTAGAGAGTTCCAATGAGGCCTGGGAAGGCTTGGGATACAGGAGGGGAGGGGATCCTGGATGAGACATGGTGAGAGGACTGGTTATTTACTGATCATTGTGTGCTGAACTAGGGGCTGAACTCAGGGCCTCATACTCCTGCTTGATTTTTCACTCAGGGCTGGCGCTCTACCACTTGAGCCACAGCTCCACTACTGACTATTTTTGGTGGTTAATTGCAGGTAAAAGTCTCACGGATTTCCTGCCTGGTCTGGCTTTGAACCTCAGTCCTCCTATCTCAGCCTTCTGAATAGCTAGGATTACAGGTGTAAGCACCTGGCTCTGGCAGTGCTCTTGTTCTTACACATCAGAACACTGGGTGCTCTAGGAATACCCTTTGGACTGGGAGGAGGAGGGAAATGGCGCATGCACTGGAGGGGATGGATCACTAGGCCACGCTGAGGGATCTTGGTCACCATAGGCCTCCAGAGGGTTCCCCGGACCTAGGGTAGGCAGTAAGGGGCAGCGAAGCTATAAGCAACTGAGCCACTGCATCTCAGACCACCCAGGCTTCCCTGGGACCCTCTTGGGCCTTGCTCTTCACCTCCTCTCTGGTGGCTCAAGCCTGGTCCTGCTTCCCTAGACTGATGCAGCTGCGTGGGGACTGTGAGCTCCTGGAGGCTTGGTCGGCCTGCCCTCCTGGCTGGGCCGAGGGTGGTGATCTTACCTCAGGACCCTCTGCAGGCGGCGACTGCAGTCAGAAGCCAGTAGCTTCTTCCTCCGCGTGTCTATGAACTTCTGGGTATGGGGCAGCAGTGCTTTGCTGGGTGGAAAGAGGCCCGTGCAGAGCCAGAGTAGCTGCCAGCCTCGCTCTTCACTGTACCTGGAAAGCAGAGCCTGTCAGGAGAGATGGCTCTCACCTGGTGTCCAGTCCAGCTAGGCGCCTTGGGAGGCAGGGATGTGAGATCTGCCTTGGCCTGGGGCCTGGAGCCAGGCAGGGGAGGCAGGGGTACCGGCAAACGCTATGTTACAGCAGCCGGTGACCATGGTGCCTCCAGCATCACAAGGCTTTCACAGAGGGAGGGTGTCATTGAGCCCATTTTGTGGGCTCAGGGGTTCAGAGAGGCCAAAGCCTGTCCAGGTGAGACACAGAAAGTGTAGGAGTGGACAGAGTGCAGGGTGCAGGATGAGCCTCTCCCCTGGGCTGAGAGCAGAGCAGGGCTCAGGCTCCCTGGCAGACCTGTTGGAGTTATTTGTCAGCTGCTTCAGGATTTGGCAGTAGACTTCCTCCTGCAGAGCGGAGTCCTGCAGGGCCAAGGAGAATATCTGGTCTGTGAGCTCCAGAGTGGGCCAGGCCTGCCGTGAGGGGTAGTCGCCCATGTACTTGAGGATGGGTGTGACTGTTAAGGAGAACAGTGCTGGGGGGGGGGTGCTCAGGCTGACGATCGAACTAGGGCTACCCATGCCCCCCTAACCCAGGCCATCCATTGAGCCAGCATGTTTGCAGGGGTGCTGTGAGCACAGGCCTGGCCCTTGGGCCCAATGTGCGGAGAGGGCAGGACGCTGGGAAAGGATATCGAGGAAGGTCTGGCAGGCAACGTCCCTCAGGTCGGCTTTGTCCTGGACACGCCTGAGCAGGGGCTGCCGGAGGGGCTCTGTGGAGTAGGCCCACAGGTGGCCCCGGTTGCGGGCCAAGGGCAGCCTGGCTCTGCCGATGGTCTCCTTCTCTGGGGCCCTGTCAGGGACGCAGGTAGAGTGAGACCCTGCCCCAAGGCCTCCTCTGCTCTGTGCCTCCTCTCTCCTCTGTCCCACCCCCAGGATGGTAGGGAGAGTGGGCACCTGAAGAACTGCAGGGAGAACTCCTCCAGGGTGTGTGGTGCCTCCTTGGGCTGCTCCTCAGGCAGTAGCTCGGAGTGCTGCATCTCCTGGGCTGCCAGCCTCCGCTTCTCTGGTGACATGGCCAGCAAGCTCTAGAGGGGGCACAGGCCTGTGGGTGCTCAGGGGCCATTGACCTTGGGCCCTTTGCATGGACTCTCCTGCCTGGCTCCCTCAGTGGTGATATAAGCATCAGACCACAGGGCTGGTGAGATCTCAGCCTAATCCCTTTGTCCATCTACGGAGTCACCCAGGCCCAGTGATTCAATCTCTCCCTTTCCATTTCCTTAGTGGGAGAGGCAGGCCCTCGGTGTCCTCCTGGGGGCCCCCTTCACCCTGCCTGCCCTGTCCCCACAAACTGCAGGCCTGAGCACAAGCATGATTCCCTCAGCGAGGCCTCCCCAAACAGCGAGAGGTCCTGCTTGATCTTTGATTTCCACAACAACTAGTGCTACTTCTCGGTGGTACTGAACACACTCATCAATCTATCATTATCTGCCCAATGTCTGCACCCTCTTTGGGATGCAAGCACTGTTGAGGTGAACCCTGAGTTACAGGCCCAGGGCATATGGTGGGCCCTCAAGGTGTGTGTTTTGGAAGGCTTTCTTGCTCTTTGCTCTCGAGAGGCTTTTTTCTAGGGGCTGACATAGGGTGGTACTCAGAGCTGGTGGAGACTTGAGCACCCTGGGTCTCAAGTTCACAGAGGCAAAGCTTGGGGAAGGGTGGATTTATTCCCAACACATGCCCATGAGGGGTGAGGGAGCACCCACTTATTGAGCACCTACTAGCTGTGGAGCACCAAGCGTGGCTCTGCACAAAAATGTGTTTCATGATCGTGTTGGGGAGATCTGGGGTTGGAAGCGTGACCCTGGAGTACAGACAGCCTGATTCCTCTTTGGAGAGGGAGCAGGCTGCTGAGTGAGGTCCAGGCTAGGCGTCCCTGGGCTGTGCATGCACTATCCAGAAGGACGGAAGCGAGCACAGGACATACCAGCAGCTGGGCGGAGGGTTTGACAACTGTGGGGATGGAATAGAGGCAGGCTGTGGGCACCATCCCGGTCTTTCCTGTTCTGTCATTCTGACCCATGGTCCAGTTCTCCGATGCCAGCAGCTCCTGATTCTTCGTGAGGATGATCAGATCCCCCTTCTTAAAGGGCAGGAGGGTGACGTCATCTGCAGGTCCAGGTCACACATGTGGGAATGAAAATGCCACATGTACTGAGGGTTCTGTAAGGGCCTAAGATCCTTTAGAGATTGTCTGCTTTAGCAGATGAGGAAACGGAGACACCGTATGGTTAGCTAGTCCACTCTGAGTGGGTGATAAAGGGATTGGACCCTAGGAGAAGAGTGTATCTTGAGAATAACAGGACGGATGAGGTGACAGGGTGACATCTTCTGGGGAAATGTTCCCCTGCTGTAGGAGCCTGCATAGCCACTCTGCCCTCTGATGCCCTGAAATGCCTGCTCTCTGTATCCACCACCCACGATGTCCACTAGTGGGCCTAGTGGCGGAGTTACCAGGCCCAGCCACCCCTTTCTCTTTAGCACCAGGCTATAGCTCTCAGCTTTTGCAGAAGCACTGTTTTCAGAGACGGTAAGAATGAGGTTGCATCCCCCTAAGCTGTGTGACCCGAGGCAAACCACTTCCCTCTCTAAGCTTTTGGTTTTTTCCCTGTAACATTGGGAAATGGGATGATTGTGGAAGTGGTGATTATCCTTCCCTCCCAAGTTGGGGGGAGGAGCCTTGCCCATTCCAGTGAGAGTAAAGGAGGCCTTGAAGGGTTGAAGCCACCCACCACCACTGACAGAAGGCTGGGCACTGCTCAAAGTGGAGCCCACATTGTTGGAACCTTCCCTCCTTCCCTCTGAGCTCTGCTCGGTGTCACACGCCATGGGCGGCCTCCCTGTACTCTTTCTCCCTTCCGCTCGGTACCTGTGGCCTTCCTGTCCTGTAGGGCCATGGCAAACACGGACCTCTCCTTCAGTCCCCCCAGGAACAGGGCCACCATCTCAGCGATGGCCACACTGCTGGGGGACACAAATTCATACTCTTCATGCAGCGTGGACAGCAGTAATCTCTGTCCACCCACGGCCTCCCTGAGGGCACAGAAGGTATGGTGTGACAAGAGGCCTCCCCTGCCCTCCCCAGTCCCCCAACACCCTCAGGAGACTCTCGGGAACTATGGGCAAGCAAAGATAACAGCTCCTCCAGCGCTGCTGGCAGCATGGGGTCTGGGCCCTGGCTGGACAAATGCCAAGTCTCAGGTACTTTTGCAAGTGTTGGACAAAGTGACTGCAAAGCCTCAGGTCTTCGAGGCAGTGGGTAGTGCTAGGCTCCAGTGAGTCTGCTTTGGTCAGGGAACAAGAGGAATGATGGGCAGAGATACCACAGCACATCAGCGCTAGGAAGAGCCAGTGGTTCTGCTGTGTGGGCTTATGCTGGAGTTCTGTGTGCCTCAGTTCACTCATCTGCAGATTGGGTGACTGAGGATGTCAGATGATAGAGGAAAGTGTGCTTGGGCAGCCTCAGTGTGTGGGGAGGGGCAGGAGTGAGGGGAAGTGTGTGCCCAAAGCAGTCCACTGGTCCCAATTACAATAGTCATGCACACGGAGGCGTACTGTAACCTCAGAGTGCTCTGGCAGAGATGGGTGGGGCTTCTCAGAGGGCTCAGGAGATGGATTGGTAGATGAGAGCCACTGGGGTGGATACCACCCTAGGCTCTGGTCTCCTCTCTTCTCCTAGACTGGATGCAGCCTCTGCGTGGCTAGTTCTCGTCCATCAGACAGAAAGGAGCTGGACAGATTGCATGTGGCCACGTCCTTTGTAGGCGAGACTTGGTTTCAGAGCTGGTGACAAACACAGTGCTGGGAGGCTCTATGTCCAGCAGCAGCTGGTGTCTTAGCTCCAGCCTGACTCTCAGGGACAACACAACTTCCCCTCTTTCTGTCTCTCCCTGTGCCCAGATATCAAAACCAAGGACTCCAGCAGTGAGAAGAGAGAGATTTGAAGTCTCTTCCCTACCTATTAGTAACCAGACCCATGACCTCTGGGAAGGACAGCTCCATCAGTGTCTTCTCCCGCTGGTCCAGGAAGTACAGCCCTTTCCAGTTAACAGCCAAGATCATCTGTGTCTTGGGGAGTCGGGGGCCTGGCCAGAGGAGATCACAGAGTTCAGGCTGTGCTGGCCCCTGGATGCTTGTCCTGCCCCAGCCCCACCTCATCTGATGCCGTTACCAGAAACCGGAATGACTTGGAAGAGCCGGGAGAAAAGCAGAGGCCACTGGAGGAGTGCTGCATCTACCACCTGTGCCCTGACATCCTGTGGCGTGAGTCGCTTCTGGGTGTGTGGTGCCTGTGGAGACCAGACATTACCTCTATCATGGTGTCTCCTGTAGCCAATACCTCAGCCCCAGGTGATATGGATCACTCTGTTGTTACCTAACATGTGCCAGTGTCCCAGGGACACTGGGGATGAGTGGGAACAGGCCCAGTCCTATGGAATCCTGGGGAGACCTGGTTAGAAGGTGACTTGAGAAGGGAAGAAAAGCCTTTGCCTCATTAGCACGAGGATGCAGAAACTGAGGATCAGTTTCCTTGGCTATCTGAGCATGGAAGGCTCTGTGTGTCTCTTTGTGTCTGTCTGTCTTAGCTTGAGCTGTGACGGTTTGGGGCTTTAGTGTCCCTCAAAGGCCACGTGTTGAGGTTTGGTCTGTAGCCTCGGATGTTGTTGGGAAATGGTGTAAGTCAGGTTCTATTGTAAGGAAGTCAGGTCACTGGGATGCGCCCTAGAAGTGGACATCGGCTCTTCCTCTCTCTACTTTCTGGCTGCCATGAGGAGAACAGCTCTGGGCTACCACATGATGCTCTGTCTTACCACACGTTCCAGTAATGAGCCAAGTGACTATAGACTGAAACCCTAAGCAAAATCAACTTCTCTTCCTTTCCATGATCGCAGAAACTTTGCCACAGAAAAGGAAACCTGAATAGCACAGGTTTGCTCTTGTCAATATGAGGTCTGTGTCATGCTGTGTGTGAGGGTATCTTACCATGTGCCTCTGGGTCCTGGATACCTGTCTTTTCCCCCCTGGAGTACTGGATATTTGGCAGTTTCTTTCTTATCTTTCCTCTCTTTCCTGTCTCTTCCACACTGTGCAACTGGCAATCATGTCCCACCAAGCTTTTTCCCCCTCTGTTTGTTGTTTATTGGTTGCCTGTTTCTCTTGCCCTTACTTTAAGAAATGGCTAGATGGAGGGCTGGGGGTGTGGCTCAAGTAGTAGACTACCTGCCTCACAAGTGTGAGGTGCCAGGTTCATACCTTAGTACCATCAAAAAAGATTGGCTGAGCCGGGTGTAGTAGTGGGCTCACGCCTGTAATCCTAGCTACTCAGGAGGCTGAGATCTGAGGATCACGGTTCAAAGCCAGCCTGGGAAGGAAAATCCGTGAGACTCTGATCTCCAATAAGCCAGTAGAAAACCGGAAGTGGCGCTGTGGCTCAAGCAGTAGAGTGCTCACTTTGAGCTGAAGAGCTGAGGACAGCGCCCAAGCCCAGAGTTCAAGCCCCATGACCAACCAAAAAAAAAAAAAATTGGCTGGATGATGTTATTCACTGGCTTTGATAATATAAATGGGTGCATTATATCAGAAAAGTGACTTGTTTGCAACCAAAAGGCCAACTTGAGAGGAGGAGCCAGGTGGCGGGGGGCCCATGATAAGTTAATCTGAACGTGCTGTTTACATCCTGATTCAGGACTGTGCCTGTCAGCTTTAAGCTCCCTGCCTCCAATGAGTGATCTTATAGGGAGGCCCTTGAGGGAGGGAATCCATTTCTCTGCACAGCCAGTGTCCCACCACCCCGAGGAAGAGCTCACGTGGCCATGGTACTGAAGGCTGACCTTAGTGTAGGCTGCAGTGATGAGGCTAGCCCACGTCTCTGGGGTCTTGGTCTTGTACAGCTTCCGGGGGAGGCAGCTGGGCAGCAGCTCCTGGATATGCTTGGTCCCTGCAGAGGCACCGAGCTGCACATAACAGTGCCGGGCCATCAACTCCAGCAGCGGCTCCTCCTGCACACGGGGGGAAGGCAGAGTGGGGAGGGAGAGCTGACTCTCCCATAAAGCCTCCTCCATGTGGCCCGTTCCTGCCCCAGGGCAGGGCTGGCTAGCAGCTGGAGCAGGGCTAGGGAGAGGGGGGCAGGAACAATCCTCCTGGCTGGCATATCCATCATGGCAGAGATCTCAGCTACCCACTCTCTCCAAGAAGCCAGTCTCAGAGAGCCCCCCGGCTCATACCGCTTCCTGTCCTGGCCCAGGTAGGCCTCCAGGGTTGCTGCAGTTGCTAGGTCTTCAGAGCAGCACCCTCCTCACTCACAGGAAGAGTTGCACCTGCTTCTAGAACTCCAGTTGCATTCCCACCCCTCCCCTCCCCACAGCCCAAGTTCTCACAACTACTCCATGAAAAGAGCTCCTGGCACCCCGCACATTCCAGATGTGAGGGCAAGGCTCCAGGCCACACTGCTAGGGATAGTTGCCAACACAAAACTTGAACTCAGGCACAGAGCTCCAAGGCCATGTTCCTGACTTCTACCCTATGCTAATCCATAAGCAGCCCCTGGGGGAGGCCAGGCAGGCCTGGGGCTGGCAGGAAGGCCTCTCTACCCGCCATGGGGGCACTCAATGTTTCAGATGCCCACTACAGTCATAGCCCAGAGGAGGAGGAAATGGAGGCTGGGTTTGGGTGGAACAGTTGTGCCCAGTGAAAGCCGCAGGATGTGTACCCTAGTGATCACCTTCCCATTACTCTGTCTGCCTTCTGCTTGCCACTTGTCTGCATTGGCCATGCCAGCTGGGTCCCTTCTCTTGGGGTGTCCTCATGATCAAAGCCCAGGCCGGCCCTGCGATGTGAACCTTTCTCAGACCTCACCTTCTCGAAGCTGTACTCCCCTGACCACACGCCTTGCAGGACTTGGCGATAAATGAGCTCAGTGCTCACAGGATCCTCTTGGGAGTCATGCCAAGGTGTGAAGAACTCCTTCCGGAAGTAGATACGCCAGGGTGACTGGCGCTGACTCTCGCCCCGCTCCTGGGCCAGCTGCTCACACTGGGCCACAGCATCCATCAGGTGGTCTCGGCCACTGCCCAGGGACCAGAACTGAGAGCAGATTTGCAGACAAGATAAAGACAACGCAGATCCCCAGGTTACCTAGCACCAGCATGTGAAGGGTAGGGCCTGGGACCCTTGTGATCCAGTGGGGGCAGAGTGGATGCTGATGAGTCTACTTGGATGATGGAAAGGCTTCTCTACAGGAGTGTGAACTGTCCCGCACTCCCACCGTGCCTCCCTGCAGCCCCTTCCTGAGAAGGCTGAGATGGACACTGATGGTGGGAGTTGGGTGTGTATCTGGGCTGCCGATGGTATGAATATGGTGAGTCTGGAGGTGAGGGCCCTTAGGGGTGGAGATGGGGCTCTGGTGATCTGTGACAGTGCAGTCCTCCATGTGGAATGTCGTGGTGTGAGAGAAATTGGAGCAGGATGCTGATGTAAGTGTGGGAGCTGGAGGGAAAGGCAGAGAGTAACAATGGGTGCCTGTGGCCTGCATGGGGCCAAGGCATATCTGCTGGGCTGGATGTGTGAGTGTATATTCCTCTGTGTGTATGTGTGTGTGTTCATGTGCGCATGTGCGAATGTGTACCTGCCCTTGTACAGTGTTGCTTGGCAGCTGGGAGGGCAGATGGTGGCCAGGCGGCTGGGCATGAGGGTTTTAGCTTCAAGATGTTCTGGCCCAGATGTATGAGGGAGGTTTGGGATGGATAGGACGGATGTCACTACCTTGTCGTACACAGCAACCTGCAGGGAGAAGCCCAGGTGGTCTTTGAGTCCCTGCTTTTGGGCGATGTGCAGGCAGATCTCCCGAGATGTGGAAGCAGAGTCAACCATGATGGTCAGACTCTCTCCAGCCGCCAAGATGACTTGAATAGGGATGTGCTTCTTGGACTTAACAGCCTAGGGATGGAGGAGGACTCAGAACAGAACCCTGGGACTCAGGCACCCTGGAGCCCAGAGCCCTTGGACCAGAAGCTGGTATAACACCACCCTTATCTGACTTCCCCCCCAGCCTAAGATCCACCACCTCCTTGTCCTGAGGGCAAGGCAGGATTTTCAAAAGCCCTAGGATGGCTTAGTACTGAGTGACATGTGTTCAGGCCTAGAGCCTGCCAGGAATGACAGAAGCTTGCCCATGTACACCTGGTGATGTATGGGCTCCTCCAAGTTCACGTCAGCATCCCATGGTGTGCAACCTGCAGGTTGCAGTGGTCCCATACTGAAATCTGAACTCTGAGCTTGTTGACCTTTAATGAGTCAGATGGTCTTAGCAGTTTTGGGTCCTGGGGTCCTAGTGTGATACTATAGATATTTGTTATCCCCCTTTTTTTGGGGGGGGTGTCAGTCCTGGGGCCTAAACACAGGGCCTGGGTTCTATTTTTGAGCTTTTTTTTACTCAAGGCTAGTATTCTACTACTTGAACCACAGTTCCACTTCTGTTTTGTTTTTTTTTGCGGGGGGGATAGGTAATTGGAGATAAGAGTCTTAAAGATTTTCCTACCCAGGCTAGCTTCCAAATGTGATCCTTGGATCTCAGCCTCCTGAGTAGCTAGGATTACAGGCATGAGCCATTGGTGCTTGGCACACTGTAAATACTTAGTTGGCACAAGTTCATCTACAGTTTCAATGCTCACGAAAGTCAGATCTCATGGACTTGGGCAGCAGAGAAAGAACAGGAATGAAGTGTGGCCAAAGGTGATTCACTGCCCCCAATATAGGTGGCCACAGGGTCACGGAGCCCTTTCTGGGCTTGGGCTGGGGCCAGAGATGGCGGTAGAATAAATATAGGGGTGCCTTCTATGTAGACTACCCTTGGACACTGAGAATGTATAGGGGGCACCTGCTTCCAAAAGCAGTGCCTATATCATACTAGGAGCATGACCACTGCTTTATTCATAGCATGTGCATGCACACACACGTGTGTGTGTGTGTGTGTGTGTGTGTGTGTGGTGTTGAAGTTTGAACTCATGGTCTCACACTTTCTAGGTAGGCACTCTACCCTTATACAATGCTTTTTGCTCTGGTTATTTGTGAAGTAGAGTCTGGGCCACCCTGGACACCTCCTGTTTACCTGGAGCTGGGATGACAGGCATGATACCACTATAGCAAGATTTTGTCCATTAGACAGGGTCTACACTTTTTATCCAGGCTAGTCTCAAACAGCAATTCTCCTGCATCTCTGCCCCCTAAGCAGCTAGAGCTCCAGGTGTAAGCTCCAGTATCTGGCTGCCACTGCCTTCTTAAAAAGTACAAACTTGAAGCAGTTAGTTCATCTACACTGAGGCCAGGCATAAATGAAGATGGATTGGGGGTGGGGGAGGATAGCTCTGAAGCCTGAGCACCCTGATCTGGGGGACCTCACAGGGATCACTGGCAAAAGGTGCTGTAGAGGAGGTAGAGAGGTGCTGATGAAAAGTCACCCCACAGATGTGCTTCAGGTCTGACCATCCCATGACCTCCCTACCCCCCACACCAGCACTTACCTGTAGCTCTAGCCAAGTGGGGGGCTCTGCGCGTACCCCGTTAGCACAGGTGCGCCGTAGGCGTTCAGCACAGAAAGGCCCATAGCTAGCTGGCCCATGATCAATAAAGTTCAGCAGATACTGAGGGGCACAAGAGGAAGGGGACATTCAGAATGGAGGCCAATTTCTATTTTCTACCTTAGCTGATTTTAAAAATGGCTGTCCTCTATTTGTCCTCTATTTGTCCTGAGAAGGAATATAAATTGGTATCTATCTGAGGAATAATTTGAAATACATTTTAAGTATATAGTTTAAAATATGCATGCTATTTGACTAATTCAAACCATTTTACTGAACACCAGGGCTCATGCTTGTAATCTTAGTTACTCAGAGGGCTGAGACATAAGGATCATCGTTTGAAACCAGCCTGGGAAGAAAAATCTGTGAGACTCAGCCCAATTAGCCAGCAAAAAGTGAGAAATGGAGCTGTGGCTAAAGTGGTAGAATACCAGCCTTGAATAGAAAAGTTAAGAGACAGTGGCTAGGCTCTAAGTCAAGCCCCAGTACACACTACATACACTACACACACACACACACACACACACACACACACACACACACACACACACACACACACACACACACACACACACACACACCATACATACACACACACAAATGCAAACAGGTATTTTTTTTGACGATATTAGTTGGTATCTATGGAAATGAGTGGTTGACAGATATCATAAATGCCTATCAGTAGGTTCAATTCCTTATGGAATAGCTAGTCACTGAAACTAGCATCTGGGAAGTTTATATCAGAGTGGAGCCAAGGAAGGGAAAAATGCAGTGTCCAAAACAGATCTTGGACAATTAATGTAGGAAGTGTTTTTGATTCAGAGATGGGAGTACACATCCTGGGAAGGTTTATTGGTGTTTGGAAGTGGCTCAAATGCCCAGGACAGAAGGACACTGTGACCTTGTTCCTGTTTTCCTGAGTTTTCTCTATGACTGCAAGTATGTCAAGAAATATTAATATGGGTTACTTCTGTGTGTGATGATAGCTTACTTTTTACACCTTCAGCATTTTCATGTTACTTGTGTGTGTGTGTGTGTGTGTGTGTGTGTGTGTGTATGTGTGCCAATACTGGGGTTGAATTCAGGGCTAGGGAACTCTCCCTTAGCTTTTTTGCTAAAGGCTGATGCTCTACCACTTGAATACAACTCCACTGCAGGCCTTTTGGTAGTTGATTGGAGATAAGAGTCTGATGGGCTTTCTTGATCAGGCTAGTGTCAAACCACAATCCTTAAATCTCAACCTGCACCTAGCTCACATTATTTTTATCATCAAAAGCAAAGGTTTATTAAAGAAGCAAAGCCTTGGACACCAACCCTTGGATGCTTCTACTAGTCCACTTCCATTTTCTGCTCTAAAGGGGCAGAAAAAGTGTAGCCAGACACCAGAAGGGTGTCTGGTGGGCCCACCTCATCTGCCATCTGAGTATTAGTCCTGAAGAGCTATCTTTGGGACTGAGATTGAGGTAAGTGACCATGTGGGCCCTGGATGGGCTCAGCACCTCTTTCACAGATGGGGAATGAGGCTCAGAGTGGTACAAGCTTTGCTGGCGATCAGCCCACAGATGCAGGAAGAGCAAAGCATGGGCTGCTCCAGGATCTCCTGTCCCATTTCTGCTGAAACAAACTCTCTGCTTCCCCCTTCCCTGCCCCCTTCTTGGTCTTCTTACCTTCATGAACCTTTCAGAAGGCGGGAAGCAGCCCAGGCAGAGGCTTAGCAGGATCCAGCCCCGGGCCAGGCTGCTCATTTTGAAGTTCTCTGAAAGCTGCTTGCAGATCTGGCAGTAGATCTCATCCCTGAAAAACACACGCTGCTGAGCCGGAAAGCTGGGAGCTGGCTCTGGGGGAGGCAAGAGATGGGGCATCGAGGGGAGGAGAGAGATGGGGCGTCTGGGCACTCTTTCTGTATGCCTGGTGGGCTCTCTTCTGCAGGGGACTCACCCAGTACTCAGCCCCTTCACCCCAACCCCCAACCTCCTCATGGACCAGACTCTGCCCACCTAATGTCTTCCCAGTGCTTCATTCTATGGCCCACACCTTCCTGCCCCAACTTCCTACCACACTCATGTCCTGCCCTCAGTCCTCCCTCCTCAAACTAGTGCGCCCTCCTTCATCTCTCTGTCCACAGCACCCTGTCCCTGTGCAACTGCCCTGGCCTTTTCTCTCTGTTTCTAGCATACTCCACCCTGCTACTTTCTCCAAGCCAGTTATGTCAAATGGGGTTCTCTCTGTCTTGAGACCCATTCTCGGAGAGTATCAGCTCTTCAGTACAGAAATAAGTGAGGGCTTCCTGGGAGAAGCCCTAAATTCCAACTCTTTATATGGGTGTGAGCTCCTGGTGCCCATCCCTTGGTCTTCTTTTTGAGAACGCTTGCCTACGTCCTTTCCCATGGAATCAAGCCTCTACTGCCTTAGAAAAGGGTCCCTTCACTCTTCAAGCCCCACATATCCCGAAGCCAGCGTCTTCTCCATAACACGCAGCAGTGTGCTGGTAAACATTTATCAATCTACTTTCTCAGGGGAATGAAAGCTCACACGGATTGCATTTGCCACCATCTGTGGTGTAAATGTTCTCAGCCACGCCCATTTCAAGCCCCCAATAGGATGTTTGAACAGAGTTGGGAAGGCATGTGTGCCTTTGACTCAGGAGAATTGCTGGAAGCCAGTTCCAGCACATCTCCTTGCCTGCATTCACTTAAAATGGAAGCCTGGAAGTCATCCTAGACATCGCTTATCCCTGTATTCTTCAAGTCCAGTGAATCACTATCTACCCTCTGTCTCCTGGACATTTCCCCCTGCTCATCACTTCTATTCCTTGAGCCATTCTCCATTAGCTTTCTGGATCTCTTTTGCTGACCTCCGGGCCTCTCATCTCAGACTCTGCTCTATGTCACTGCTAGAGAGAGGAGCTATCTGCAAGTCACTTATGTGCACTCATGACTTTCTCTTGCTTAAACCTTTACTTCCCTGCTCTTGGGGTTGAATCCAGATTACATAGCCCAGTGGTGACAAAGCATTTGGAATCCTAGACTCTTTGGGTTGTTCCCAGACATAGTGCCCTGTTCATCCCTTCTTCTGTCTGGTGAGTTCTTCTTCTCCTTTACATTGCCTGTAATATGACTCCTTCTTGGTACCCACTGGGTCTGAGCAGACCCCTATCTGACAATATACTCTTGTCATGGTTTTCCTGAGCCTCATATACTTCCTGCATCATTTGGATAAAGGTTTGTGTGTTAAAGGCTTGGTCACCAGCCAATGACACCATTTTTAGGTGACATAGCCTTTAGAAGGTGGGGCCCCAGAGGAAGTTAGGTATTGGTGATACATTCTTGAAAGGATCCTGGCATCCTGGCTCTTTTCTGTCTTGCTTTGCTTCCTAATGGTCATTTGTGGCTTGCTCTCGCTGCAAGGCTCTCCTTTGCTACAGACATAAGGCTAAGTGACCACGGGCTAAGATTATGACAGAGCAAACAAGTAAGCCTTTCCTCCTAATCAAATGACCATTTTGGTATCTTTTCACATTAGCGGAAAGCTGACTAATATATTTCTCAACTAAAATGTGAAATTCCCCTTTCCTTTCCTTTCCTTTCCTTTCCTTTCCTTTCCTTTCCTTTCCTTTCCTTTCCTTTCCTTTCCTTTCCTTTCCTTTCCCTTTCCTTTCCTTTCCTTTCCCTTTCCTTTCCTTTCCTTTCCCTTACCTTCTTTTTTTCCCTTCTCTTCCCTTCCTTTCCCTTCCTTCTTTCTTTGTGTCTTGTTACATGAGTTTTAACTCAGGGCTTCATGCTGTTACCTGGACTTTTTGTTTAAGGTTGACACTCTACAACTTGAGCTATGCCTCTACTTCTGGCATTTGGGGAGTGGTGACAGTCTTTCCTGCCCAGGCTAGCTTCAAATTGGAGATGAGAATCTCCTGGATTTGTCTGCCTGGGCTCACATTGAACCCTCATCCTCAGATCCCAGCATCCTGAGTAGCTAGGATTACAGATATGAGTCCTTGAAGCCTGGCCTGGGGGCAAGTTTCTTGAAGACAGAAATGTTTTCTCCATTTTAGCATCCCTTGGCCCTTACCCAGGGCTGCACTGTAAGCAGGTACTTAATATGAGTACATTAGAGATGGATGGAGAATTATCTTTGTCTCAGAATTTGTTTAAGGCGCCAGAGCCAAGCACAAATGGATGCTAACATTCATCTTGCTAAAGAAACCTGTTCTTACAATATTTATTAAAAGACGGCAGAACCAGTCCAGCTATCACGCCACCTCTATACAATGGAAGATGAGAAATTTGGAAAATGACTCCCGGAAGGGACTTTAATGGAAGAGAGGTCTGTAGCTCATTTAACTACTTACAAATAATAAGGGAGGAAGAATGGCCCCAGGAGAACAACCAGGAGGGTTGGGTGGGAGACTGACTGACTAGAGATGAGACCTTCCTGACCTCCTTCCCTCCTAATTGAAGGCATGCAAGACCCCAACATGCCACTGTCCTTGCCAGGCTACTGAAATGGAGCATGGTGACAGAACTGTCACATTTTGGACTAACTTCCCCTGGAGTCGATGGCTTCTGTGAACAAAGAAACTAGAGATTACTTTCTTCTGGACAACTCAGAGATTACCCAGAAGAGCAAGGCTGATATGTATGGTGAGGCATTCATCATCTTCCCATTAGCATGAGGATGGCATGAAAAGAGGTGGGCTGCAGGCATCTCGATGGAGCCCCACAAGTGGGTAGCCTATGATTCCAGATGGCCTTCGTGGTGAGAGGCCGTGGGATGTTCCCACAGGGGATAGTGTCATCAGAACTCTCAAGGGACCTGAGAGTGGTGTCAGCCAGATGCCTGCTCTATATGGGATTGCTTGTAGGAGATATCTGAGGATTCAAACCATTTGGGCATAACTTTTGTGTCTGTTTGTCTGTTGTATCAGAGGGTGTTATGGTTGGGGAAAATTGCCATGGGAGAAATGCCAATATGACATTAAGAAGACTGGCCCAGTTGGTGTTGTACAGGAAGCAAGCTTGGGTAGAGGCCCTCTAGTCTTACTGGCTTAAAGAACCAGAGGACAGAGTTTGTGGTCTCCACAGCAGCTTGAATGTATAA
Organism: Dipodomys merriami; assembly: GCF_024711535.1. Lineage (NCBI taxonomy): Eukaryota > Metazoa > Chordata > Mammalia > Rodentia > Heteromyidae > Dipodomys > Dipodomys merriami. The sequence continues at coordinate 8,168,942 of NW_027205381.1, forward strand.
AGCAAAATCCTGAAATGAAGAGAACCAGAGAACAGCCCTAAAATCTTCATGTAATCTTAGCTAGAAGGCTAGCTACGGCCAAAAGGACAGGGATTCCAACTGCTGTTCATGATAAGGGAGATAATTTGAATTAAGCAAAATTAATTGTTTACCATAACAAAACACCAACAGCCTTTGAAAAAATACAATAGTATCCAGAGTCTCTAAATGTTTTACTCCCAATGTTTAGGATCCAATCCCAAAGTACCAGACTTTGGGAAAACAGGAAACCATGATCACATTACAGAGAAATCACAGTCAATGGAGACAATGATTCAGACATTAAATTTGCAGAAAAAGACTTAAAAAACTACTTTAACTGGGCCAGATGTACTGGCTTATAACTGTAATCCCAGCTACTCTGTAGGTGAAAATGGGACCCATCTCAACAAACAAGCTCCCATATAGCGGTAGATAGGAGGACTGTGAGCTGAGGCTGGTCCTAGGGAAAAAACCTCAAGACTCTAGCTGAAAATAACTTAAAAAAAGGGCTGTGTTTCTTTTTCTTGTCTTTCTCTCTCTATTCTCTCTCTCTTTCTCTCTCTCACACATACACATACACATACATACAGTACTACTATAACTATGTTCAAGGATATAAGTGAAACTATACTCACAGCAAATGAATGAATAGGACATGTTGACAAATAAAAATATAAAAAATTAAAAATCTCAATAATTTAATGTAACTTTGATTATATCATTATATATATATTTTTTGGGGGGGGGGTCCGGTCATGGGGCCTGAACTCTGGGCCTGGGCGCTGTCCCTCAGCTTTTCAGCTCAAGGCTAGTGCTCTACCACTTGAGCCACAGCGCCACTTCTGGCTTTTTTTTCTTTTTTGCTTATGTGGTGCTGGGGAATTGAACCCAGGGCCTCATGCATGCAAGGCAAGCGCTCTACCACTCAGCCACCTTCCCAGCCCTCAGATATTCTATCTTTAAATACACTGAAGCTATCTCTGCTTTCCTTAACCTACTTTTATACTTACTCAGTATACCCATTCAATAACTTCCTTTATTTTATATGTTATATAATAATATAATATACAGGGCTGGGAAGGTGGCTCAATGGTAGAGCGCTTGCCTTGCATGCATGAGGCCCTGGGTTCGATTCCTCAGCACCACATAAGCAAAAAGAAAAAAAGCCAGAAGTGGCATTTGGCTCAAGTGATAGAGTGCTAGCCTTGAGCTGAAGAGCTATGGGACAGCACCCAGGCCCAGAGTTCAGGTCCCACGACCAGACCCCCTCCAAAAAATAAATAAAATAAAAAAATAAAGATAGAATATCTGAAACTACTCAATCTAAACACCGACAGAAAAATTAACAGACCCTCAGGGACCTGAGGGACAAAGGCAATGAGTTTTACATAGGGATAAACAGGGTTATATAAGGTGTGTGTGTGTGCGTGCGTGTGTGTGTGTGTGTGTGTGTGTGTGTGTGTGTGAAGATAGGCACAGAGATAGATAGATGATAGGTAACACGATAGGTAAATCTTAGATATTAGATGGATTCACAGGTGGACAGACTGGAGAATATTTGAAACAAAGAAATGGAAATTGTCCATAAAATTTACAGGAAAACATAATTCCTGCAGAGTAAATTGCATATATACGTAGTATAGCGAAGGAGCTTGCTCATTCACAAGCCCTGCTCTAACACCTATCCTATCAAAGAATGAATCTCAGCCTCAAATGAATCTGTTTCCTCAAACTCCTGGGTTTTCTTAATGCAGAGCAAGTAGAGAGCCCTCTATGTGCAGTACTGAGACATAACCTGCAGGGCTTAGGCCAGGGAGCAAGCAGAGGAGAATGGAGGGGGGTGGAGGAGGAGACAAACAGGTGGAAGTGACTGGGGCCATGGGCTAAGGGCCAGTGAGGAGACTTGATGTTCTGATGAGGGAAGAGTGGACTGGAGACTAACCTGAGACCAGGCCGCAGGATGGCATAGCCCACAATGAAGTGCACCTTCTCCAAGTTGGACATGGGTCTGTCTGAGACGGGACCATCAGGATCAAATGCTTCCTCTCCAATATTAAGCTGGCTGGCCACCTAGAAGCCCAAAGATGGCCATCAGGACAGCTGTGACTCTCTCAATTTTGCCAAAAATGAAACTCTGACATGGGGATGGATTTCCTGGAACCCCACAACAGGCTGGCACAGACCTGGGAGCAGATTGGCGCAGACTCGAGTCACCCGGCCCTGAGCTCACCTGACCTGTGATCCTAGAGGAACGCTTTAGCTTCATGGAGGAGATCCCCTTGGTTCCTCTTTCCTTGCGACTCAGTCTCTGTGGAAGGAGACATTCACCAGAAGGAAGGAAAGCATGAGTAGTCCTTCCATGTTGGCCCTAAAGCCACTTGCAATGGAGTAAATGTCCCCGTCATTCATCCATTTCCTCGCCCAATTTACAATGCCAGGAAGAAAGAACGCAAGCCCTTTGGATCTGTTGGTTTCCTCAGACAAGGAGGTTGTTCTTTGTCATGATGAAAATTTGCTGCCAAAACTAGAGCTCAGTACTGGTTTGGGTTGGGATTGGTGCAGGACCAGAGCTAGGGCTAGGATTGGCACCAGCTCTGGTTATGGTGAAACTTGTTTTTAACACAGGTTCTTAATGTGAAACACTGGCTAGCAAGCTCTGGTAGGGCGGGCAAGGCTTGTACAGCTCAGTTCTAAGTGAGGCATAGGGAGATATTTAACAACCACATGTAGGAAAGAAAACATGAGCTAGACTTCCAGGAGGCAGCATGGCCAGACTGCTTTCCAGAGTCCCTTCCCTGGGGGCATTGCTAGTCTTCAAGGTGACTTCGAGCAATCCTTCCAGCCTCCTCACATTCTTGCTCACTCATCTGGGGGGAAGTCATGTTGTGAGGACTCTCAAGTAGCTCTGTGTCAATGCTTGTAGGGCAAGGAACCAAGGCCTCCTGCCAGTGCCATGTGAGTGAGCCAACTCAGGAGTAGACCTAAGGCAACAGCTTGGTGGCAACCTCCAGAGATCCTAGACAGAGCTAGCAAGCCATTCCTGACCTTCAGAAATAATAAATATATGCTGTTTTAAGCTGCAGTGTTTGGTAGTAACTTGTTACATAGCAATAGGTACTTAATAGGTTTGGGGGAACTTATGCTTCCAGAAATCAAGGACTTATGGTCTCAGCCTGGGGCTGGGCTGGGGATGTAATTGGGGCTATGGACTCCCTTAGATTTCTTTGCAGTTAGCCTGCATACAGGACCTCAGAAGTTGCACCTCAGTCAGTTACCTAGAACATGAGACACTCCTGCTAGTGGGCCTAGGTGCTGTCATTTTGTGTACATCCTTTAGACTGTTCTTGGTTAGTTCCACTAAGATTACAGCATGAAACTGACCAAAAATAAATGTGAATTAACCTTCCATGAGAGTACTTTGTAGAACACAGTTAAGGACTTGATCTTTGCGAATAGGTTTAAAGCCAACTACCACATACGTGTTCACTGTGATTTGGGTGGTGAGTCACTTCATTTCTCTGTTTCATTAGCTTTGGATAATCCCTACTTTGTAGAATTGGCTCTGCTTGGAATTAGATGAAGAGAAGCAATTGGCTGGTAATGTCACAATAATTGGATCTTTGGTTGTTACTATTATTACATGTATTTGAATTTAGTTCAAGTCAATATTTAGAGTTTACAGGACTTTCTCCATTAATGACTGAGTAATTCAAATAGCCCAGGGCATGAGTCTTGATTCATGAACTTCCCAGTGCAATCCAAGACTGAAAACACCCAGGCCCAGGTTTAGGGACTGGACTTGGTGATGATACTGCAGATGCAGCTCCATATTTAGCTTCCTGGGCCTGAGCCATGGTACACACCAAGCCACCATCCTCAGCACCCACCTGTGCAGTTCCACCATGCTGTGGACCCCCAAAAATGCTGTCTTTGCCAAATCTGTCATGGATCTGCCGCATCACTGAGTCATCACTCACACTGTTTCTGGCATACAAGAGTGGCTCTGGAAGGTCACCCATGAACCTCAAGATGATGTTCCACACGGCCAATGCAGCCTGGAGGATAATCAGAGGGCCTGGTTAGAACCCGGGTCCCAGCACTGGAGTCCACACCAGGAGCCAGGCCTCTTTCCTGCTCTCTCTGAGTCGTAGCACAGCCTCTGGATCTGGGTGGATCCAGGAAGGACTTGGTGGGAGCAGAACCAGAGAACAACCCCATACCGAGTAGTCCGTGTCATTTTCATGGTAGAGCAGCGGGTAGCGGAGAGAACGCAGGATGTGTGTATGTGTGGCTGATTTTTGGAAGTAAGTTGCAGCGAACTTGGGGAAGGTGTACTCATCCAGGCTATCCACATGCTCTTCTATCTCCTCCATTATGGGGACAGTATCCAGATCAATTTCCGGCAGAGTCTGAGTTTTTGCTTCCAGATCCTGAAGTGGGGATGGGAGGTGTGAGCGGGAAGGACAGGGGTCCTTTTAGATAAAAGCTGAACTGTCAGCCAACTTCCAGGGGCAAGAAATGTTGGGACTAGGGATTCCAGAAAGCTACCTCTGTCTGTCTACCAGATTCACAGGATCATTCTAGCTCCCTGGAGTTGGTGACCTCTCTAATTCCGTGCTTGGAAGGCTGCTGTGGAAATGAACTTGAAGGCCTGGCCCTGATGACACTGGGGTCTATACAGCTTCTGCAGCCCTCCTCGCCACACCTCCCTCTTCCTCTTGGCACACCAGCAGCCCCAAGGCTCCACACAGGTACAGAAAGTGCTGCCTGCCTGGGGGCCCTGCCACCTCAGTGGGCATAGAGCAGGCTCCAGGCATCCTTGCAAAGAAGTCACACCTAGCTCTAAAGGTTTCGAACATGAGGATTGGGGCAGCTCCCTGCTTTATTCATGAACATCCGGGCATCTGAATGTACTCGGAAGCTCACTCTGGCAACTTTAGCAAAACCTAAGAGGTTGAATGAGGTCAGGGGGAGGGCAAGTCCTCCATCAGGCTGTCTCACCTCAAAGCGAGCTGGGGCTGGGCCCTCCTGACCCCCGATCATGGATGGGAGGAAGCCAAACACTTTCTCCACCATCTCTGTGTCGGTGATGGTGTCATAGATGGACTTGCACTTCTTTTCGGGCAGAGGTTTTGGTCTCCTTTGCTCTTCATCCAGGATGGCCAGAGGTTCCTGTACATACCACCAAGGGGAGAAGGTGACCCACAGTTCTGGGCCCTGCTCTGTCTACCCTCGCAGAATAAGCACCTACGAGAGAACCTCATCCTGCTGTCATTTGCCCAAACATCTTTTGCTTTAAAATGTTACATTTTAACAGCTGTAAGAATAGTGACCAGCTACCCAGGGCTTTCCATTTTTCTGATGACAACCAGAAATCTTTGTGAATTACATTGCTGGCTTGATGTCCGAGGTATTACCTCAAACTCCAGAACCCAGAACCCAGAACCCAGTGTAAAATCACTGCTCAGGACCACAAAGTTCTTCCCTACCTGAGGCCTATACTAACAAATACAGAGCTCTTTGCAGCCAGATGGGACCCATTAAAGCACAAAGTCTTTGGTCTCTGTCTGATGGTCTGTTCTCTTACTTTTTCTGTTCATTATACTGGTAGTTTAGATGTTAGACCCAATTTTTATTCATGGAACAGGAGTAAACATCATCTCATCTCCTTTGCCTCACCATGACTTCTAGATAAGCCAAGCAAGAAGAAAGAGGTTGAGTCTCACGTACTCATGGAGATAATGGATCTTTCGTGGGTGAGATTCAAAATGCAGGAGTATGCATTTTGCTGTTCTGTTCCCTATTCTCCTGTCCTCCAGACACTCCATGGTTCTCAGTGGTTTTTCTACCACCTGAGTCATCATGCATAGTCTTTTTTTTTTTGCCAGTCCTGGGCTTGAACTCTGGGCCTGGGCACTGTCCCTCAGCTCTTCAGCTCAAGGCAAGCACTCTACCACTTGAGCCACAGCACCACTTCCTTTTCTGCTTATGTGGTGCTGAGGAATCAAACCCAGGGCCTCATGCATGCAAGGCAAGCACTCTACTGCTGAGCCACCTTCCCAGCCCATCATGCATAGTCTTGTAACAGAGCTCTTCACTCTCCTCCAGGGTAGGCTGGTTACTCACAGCAGAACCCTCCACTCTCCTCCAGGCATGCTGATCTCCCACAGTGCCTCTAGTTCAGGTGTCCTGCCTCTTTCACAAGACTGACCATCATCCCTTAGGCAAAAAGGAGGGAACCACAGAGTTCCACTTCCAGATTCCAAGCATAAGTCTGTCTAGATGATCTGCTGTATGGCCCATGTTGTACCCTGTGCCTTCCTGGTAGTGGCCCCTGCAGTACTGACTGTGTACAGGGAGAGGGAAGAGCTCCCTGGTATATCTACGCTGCAGTACTGACTGGGTATAGAGAGAGGGAAGCAGCCCCTTGTGTATCTATACTGCAGTACTGACTGTGTACAGGGAGAGGGAAGTGGTCCCTTATATATCTACACTGCAGTCCAAGAGGCAGCTCCTAATTCATCTCCTGTAGTCTCACTGTGTTCTTGAGTAGCTGGCATAGAATTAAACATCTTGGCTTGAGTGCAGGCTCTCCAACGGGGATTCTATGAGAGGTCTCTTTTGCTACTTGTTCCTCCTGCCCTCCCTTCCCGCTTAGCCCTGGCCAGCCCCACCTGCACAACATGCTAGGTGACTACCTACCTGGGCTTTTTGCTGCTGTAATATCTGCCGGGCAGCCCTGCCCCTGGCATGTGCCTGAATGACCAGCACCGCCCTCCTCTTGGCTTGGACTTGCTGGCGCACCAGGTAGCCTCTGCAGCGGGCCTGCAGTCTCACCACCCTCTGCCGCATGGCCTGGAACTGTCTTGTTAGTGGATGGCTCCGAACAATGGCCTGCAGGCGCTCAAAGCCCACCAGGATCTGCAGGGGTTAAGAGTGAGGTGGGTTCACTGCAAAGTGCCTTCCTAAGGGACCACGGTGGCATTTTTCCGGAACCCTTGAAAGTTAGTTGTACATTTGACTACTTCTTGACACAGGGCCGATGCTGCTATTATACATATCAATTAGCCTGGGTCTATTGACTTGTTACTTAGAGTAGAGCCGGCCATGCTAATAAGTGCTAATTTTTTTTTAAAAGAGCATAAATAATGACATGGCCTTCTGGGGGTGTGGATGGAGGGTGACTACATTCCAAAGCTTCCATTTTTATACCTGCCAGCTAAGACCAGCCACCTTATCAGGCAGAGGCTCATACACCTGTCTAGTGCTTTGAGGTTGGCTTTACTAAGCTAGTTTAATCTCTAAAACAGAAGGAAAGAGCTGGTGCTGGTGGTACATGCCTGTAATCCTATCTACTCAGCAGGTTGAAATGTGAGCAACCTGGTTCAAGATCAGTCCATGACTCCAATTAATCACCGAAAAACCAGAAGTGGAATTTGGCTCAAGTGGTAGAGAGCACCAACCTTGAGTGAAAAAGCTAAGGGACAGTGCTCAGGCCCCGGGTTCAAGCACCAATACTAGCACACACACACACACACACACACACACACACACACACACACACACACACACACACACACACAAAACCATCAGGAGCAACAACAATGAGCCAGAAGGAGAGTATGAAATGGCCCACTTCAATACTGGGCCATAGTAGTCCCTGAGTCCCAGGGATGAAGCTGTTGGCTTCTTAAAGATCAACTCAAAGGGTTTAAACATTTGAATATCACACCTACCTATTAATGCAGGTACCACCAGCTACTTCCTAACTGCATGCTCTTGAGTTTACTTAACCCTTTGGGCCTTCATCTTTTCAGTGGGTATTTTAAAGCAAAATAAAATAGTACCTGTAAAACAACAGGCCTCAAGTAACACTTCCCTACACATAAGCCATTGCATGCTGTTGTGAGCATGCAAGGCAGATGGGCATGGGACCAGTTTTGCTGACATGACCATTTTATGTCCCAACAATAGTCATGCCCATAACAAAGATAAGCAGACAAATGAGGCCCTAGAGGACACAGCCATGTTCGCTTTGCTTCCTACAGTGGTAAACAGGCACTCATTAGTTAGTGTCTGTGCTTGAGAGAAAAATTAGAAAGGGCATGAAACAGGATAATCAGTCCATTTACTATTTTGTTACCTGTAAGACAAGAGAAAAGGTCATTTCAGAGAAAAACACCTCAGTCTAGTTCTGAGGATGCTCAAAATTCTGTAGGAGACAATCTCTGAAGCCCACAAACAACGAGGCCTGAGACTATGCTAAGAATAGTGTGTTTATACCAATGCTGGCCTTTGAAAATCTATATTCTATGCCTGTTAGGGATGAGGCCCTTCCTACACAAGACCTCACCTTCAGAGACACGAATATAAGCAATTTGTCTTCTATGGGGCATTATCCACTGCCTTCAAAGGCCCAGCCTCCTGAGCTCTCTCACCAGCTTGAAATTCCTTCTGTTGCAATAGCCTCGCCACTCAGCCTGGAGGGTCACAGCTGCCCGTCTCTGTCGCAGGAATTCCTTCCTAGGGGGAAAACACATGCTACGGTGAGTAACAGACAAGCCTTTGGGGGAGTTTAGAAGGGAAAGGGAACAACAAAACATCTCAGAAGCCATACGACATCAACAACTGCACAGATAGATTGGGAACATAAAACCTGCTACCAACAACCCAAATTTACAAATAAAGACTGTCTAGTTGGTTCGTTTGTTTGTGATACTAAGGTTTGAGCTCTAGGCTTGCTAAGTAGGTACTTGAGCCATACCTGCAGGTTTTTTTGCTGAAGTTATTTTTGAGATAAGTCCTCTCTGGGGTGGGGTGGGGCTGGGGGTGGGGAAGAGTGTTGGCCTGGTTCAACCTGGACTGTCATCCTGCTATTTACACCTGGATTAACATGCACATACCACCAAACCCAGTTATTGTTTGGATTTTAATAACTTGTTATCTAGGCTGGTCTTAAACTCTGATCTTCTCAATCTCTGCTTGCTGAAAAAGGGAGATTACAGGCAGGAACCACTGTACCCAGCTGAAGTCTTTTTAAAAATTTTCCTTCAACACTAGAACTCACAGGTATAAGCAGAAACTTTTTTAAATGAGTCCCAGAGCCACAGCAGCTAGGAGAGAGACTTGACAGATGGAATTACATCAAAATAAAAAGGTTTTGCACAGCAAAGGACATACAGAATTATAGAAATGATGGGACAAAAGGTGAACTAATTCAGTAGTGATACTCACTAGACACTATGTTGAAAATGAACCATACAACTTGTGGGGGAGGGGGGTCGGAAGGGGAAAGGACTGGGAGAAAACAAGGGAAGAGGTGACATTGTTCAACAAGAAATGTATTTATTACCTGAACTATGTAACTGTAACCCCTCTGTACATCACCTTTACAATAAAACTAAATAAAGTAAAATAAAAAGGACATACTTACTAAATTAGAAAGGAGTTAACAGACTGAGAGAAGATCTTTGCCAGCATTATATCTGATAAAGGCCTAATGTCCAAAATATACAAGGAACTCAAGAAACTAACTTCTTCCAAAGATAATAACCAATCACTAAATGGGCAAAGGAGCTAAGGAGAGACTTCTCAGAAGGAGAGACAAGAATGACAAAGAAACACATGAGGAAATGCTCATCATCCCTGGCCATAAAGGAAATGAAAATCAAAACAACTCTGAGATCCCATTTCATCCCAGTTAGATTGGCCAACATTGTAAACTTGAACAACAACAAATGTCGGCAGGGATGTGGGGAAAAGGAACACTACTGCACTATTGGTGGGAATGTGAACTAGTATAACCACGCTGGACAGCAGTCTGGAGGGTCCTCAAAAAAAATAGACCTAGATCTTCCCTATGACCCAGCCATACCACTCCTGGGCATCTACCCAGAATATCTGGATCCAGGACACCATAAAGACCTTTGCACATCCATGTTCACTGCTACACTATTCACAACAGCCAAGGTATGGAAAGAGCACAGATGCCCTACAAAAGATGAGTGGAGTGCCAGGCGCCAGTGGCTCACTCCTGTAATCCTAGCTACTCGGAAGGCTGAGATCTGAGGATCTCGGTTCAAAGCCAGCCCGGGCAGAAAAGTTCATGAAACTCTTATCTCCAATAAACCACCAGAAAACTGGAAGTGGCGCTGTAGCTCAAGTGGTAGAGTGTTAGCCTTGAGCTGAAGAGCTGAGGGACAGCGCTCAGGCCCAGAGTTCAAGGCCCATGACTGACAAAAAAAAAAAAAGATGAGTGGATCCAAAAAATATGGTAGCTATACACATAGAGTTTTACAGAGCCATTAGAAAGAATAATATTATGTCATTTTCAGGAAAATGGATAGACCTAAAACAAATCATGTTAAGTGAGATAAGACAAGCTCAGAGAGACAAACAGCAATGTTTTCTCTCGTATGCAGAAGCTAGATCTAAAATACACTGGGACATGGTAAATTATACAGGACTCTAGACATTCATGCATAGTGAGACCAAAAGAAGACCCTTAGGATAAGAACAAAGGTGCAATGCCTATGTGTGTCTGATCATATAAAATAGTATTTACTGGAATGAACTTCAGGATATGGAAACAAGAGATTTTTTTCCTTTGTTGCTATTTTTGTTTTCTTTTTTTCTTGTTTGTTTTGGGGTCTTTGGGAAGGTAAGAAGGGCACAGAAATGGAGGGACAAAGGGTGAACAAATGCGTCAGTGGTACTCACTAGACACTACGTTGAAAATGAACTATACAACTTGTGTGGGGATGAGGATGGGACGGAAAAACTGGGAGAGAATGAGAGAAGGGGTGGCACTGTCCAAAAAGAAATATACTCTTTACCTGACTTAATGTAATTGTAACCCTTTTGTATATCACCTTTATAATAACAATAAAAATATTAAAAAAAATCTTTCTTCACCTTTCCCATACTACCAAAATCTGTGAAGAGATGAAACCTATTTTCAGCCAGACCCCCTTCTCTGGTCACTAACTCAATGCAAGAAACAGGAGAACTTGAAAATTGGTCTGGGGTGGAGGTAGAGGTAGGGAAGACACTGCAAGGTGAGCTTGGCCCGTGTAATCTTTGATTTGTATACTCAACTCAGAGTCCTTTCTATTTCTCAATCTTCATCTGAAGACATTCTTAGGTTTAGAACAGTCTCAACCATGTTAAAATTATCTGAAGAGCTTCAACCCTTAGTGATACCTGGATACCAAACAGTATAATTGACTCAGAACTTTGATATGTGTCTAGAGTATGTACACACCCACCCACCCCCCCACACACACACATACACACACACACACACACACACACACACACACACACACACACACACACACACACACGCATACAATCCGTCCTTGATATCCATACCTGTATACAAACAGACTCTGGTTCTATATCCAATGACTCACAGATTGAAAATTTTCAGAAAAAAACTGTACAGACTGAACCTATACAGACTTTTTCCTTGTCATTTCTTCTAAACAACATAGTAAAATACCTATTTATATAACATTTGCATCGTACTATCATGAAGATTCTAAAACCAAGCATGATAGTGTACAGTTGTAATCCTAGCACACAAGGGACTTAATCGGGAAGATGGTGAGTTTGACAGAGAGTTCAAGGCCAGCCGGGTTATGTAGTGAGCCCCTGTGTTAAAAATCAACCTGCCCCCCAAGAAAAACCCCAAAGCCAAAAATAAATAAAAACAGTTTAGAGATCATTAGATCAAATTATGAAAGAGTATGTTCACAGATTATCTGCCAATATTATATGATTTCATTATAAAAAATTTTGATATAAGGTCTTACTATGCAGCTCAGGCTGTCCTCAAACTTGAGATCCTCCTACCTTCTGAGTTCTGAATTACAGGCATGTGCCACCACACCTGCAAATGCCATTTTACCAAAGGGACTTGAGTGTCTGAGAACTTGCTATCCTTGCAGGACCTGAAACCAAGTTTCTAAGGATAACTGGATGTATCTGATCATCCAGTATTCTAACAGGCAGCCAAAACAAACAATAGAATTACCTTAAAATGAAGAAAGTCTATTTATTTTCCAGTGTCTGTACTAGTGGCTCCTGACTGGAGGTAATGACTTTGCAGGGAACATTGGAAAAAGTCTAGAAGGATTCTGGTTGTCATGATGACAGGATAGAAGAAGAGGATACTACTGGCGCCCAGTGCAGGGAGCCTGATACTTCCAGGCTATACAGTTCATGAGCCTTTTCAAATTGCCACAGATCTTACCTAATTTATCTCAACTGAGCTGGCAATGACATTATGAGGGTGGCACCAACTTACAGGAACATAGTATCAACTAGGTAGTGTCAACAACATACCAACTGTTGTATACATACAACGACAACAAGGTTAGGGGCATTTTTCTCTTTAAAACAAAATCACCTTATAACTTATACCTGGATGGTCTTCAAGATGAGTACAGTAGACACCAAAATGTAACTGGGCAAAGAACTCATATTTCTTGCTTATAGAGTGCATTTTATTCTTACCAAACATTCCAATGATATATTAAAATTCTCTGGCTACCACAAGTTGTAGGGTCCCTGGGCCAGGGGGTCTTGTGTTACAGTTTCTACTCCAGACCTGCTGGAGGGTAGCAGGCAGTTATAGGGATTTGTGGGGTTTGGGGTGAGGAGTGGTACCTGTATTTGTAGCCCCGCAGGACTCTCTGGATTCTGACTGCTGCTCCGTCCAGGGCCTGGCCGCGCTGAATCTCCAGTAGGGTGTCCTGGTGATCCTGAAGGTGGGAGTGAGGCCATCATGTGGCCGCCCCTCCAACAGCCCCCAGCCCTGCCTGGAGCCAGGACTTTGTCTCCAGAGGTCTCTTAGACTTCTCCCAAAGGGACAAGTGCAGAACTGGTCCTCCCATTGATTCTGATGTGGCTCAAAGAGGGAACTGTAATTATATAACCCACACATCTGATAGCCTTCACTTCTGCTCTGGAGAAATCCAAGGGTAGGTCAGAAAATGTCCAAAAATGTAAGAGATATTTGCCTCTGACTGCTCAACACACCATGCTTGTTTCAATATCAAAATATTTTGGGCTGGGAAGGTGGCTCAGTGGTAGAGCGCTTGCCTTGCATGCATGAGGCCCTGGGTTCGATTCCTCAGCACCACATAAGCAGAAAAAGCTGGAAGTGGCACTGTGGCTCAAGTGGTAGAGCTAGCCTTGAGCTGAAGAGCTGAGGGACAGCGCCCAGACCCAGAGTTCAGGCCCCAACCAAAAAGATATATATTTGTCATCACCTATAAGAGGATTCATGGCACAAGGAGTGTGTGTATATGTGTGTGGGGGGGTGTGCGCACGCCTGCGCATATTGTCTGGGAAGTCATGTTGCTTCTTCCTGCCTGCCTGGTTTCAGGACCCCAAATAGGCCTTAGCGATGCACAGACAGATTCTAGGCTGGAGAGCTGAGGCTGGACTGGGTGTGGATGGGCTGTGTCAAAGGGGAGGGAGTGGAAGTGAGGAGAAGATAGAGATCCAGCAAGCCACAGGCCTCCTCCTGTAGGCACCTCCACCTCCCTCCTCACTGTATTCCCCCTCTCAAGGTTCAGGGGCCTTCAAACTGATGACAACGGATTCCCTGGGGTCTCACCTTTAAGAAAACTTTGGTCTTTCCCATCTTCCAGTCTCTGTCTGTTGGCAGGCACACATCCAGGATGCGCAAGGTCATCTGACGGAACTTGTCTTGAAGCTGCAGAGGAGAACAGTGGGCTGGGCTGTCCTAACAGAGACTCTGGGAGGGCAAGGAATGGGGGGGGGGAACAATCCCTCCCCAGGGGAGCTGTGTCTTCCTCTTCCTGTCACAGGCTTCACATCAGGGGAAGTCCTGATGGGCACAAGTACAACCAATATTTCAGTGCAAGTAGAGAGTGAGGGTTCTAGCCGGGCACAGGTCATCTGGGCATTCTGAGGGCCTGGGGCCTCCGTGCATGGTGGGACACTTGGCCGCAAGGTTGCTCAGACTTCAGGATGGCTGATGGCTTCAGAAAGAAAGTGAAGGATCTCCCCACCCACAGAGTTTCCCTAGCATTCCTCAGCTGCCTGACCCTTTTCCATTAGGAGAGCTAGCCTTTTTGCAGTAAACTTTCAGACATGTGGACAGACACCTGCGTGACCCTTGCCCCCCCCAACTTCAAAGCACTGAGAGATTAAGAGACAGCAGAGGACAAAGGGCAGACAGACAGGGTCTGTAGAGCGTGAAGGGTCCAGGGATGGTGCTGGGCATCTAGAGGGCAGCAGGGAGACCCCCTGGGGTTGAGGATCTGGAGATGCTGGAGGGGGAGTAGACGGTGGGGCACGCACCTGTGTGCGCTCAGTGCTGGGCAGCAGCACTCGGAAGCGGTAGGTGAATTCCTCAAACGTGTAGCGGATGGGGAAGCCTGACTTGCGGATGTGCACCGTCTCCATCATGCCCGAGTAGCGCAGCTGCTGAATGCACAGCTCCCGGTCGAAGAGCTGTGGAGGGAGGCACAGGAACGGAGGAGGAAGGCCCACTTGGCCCCACCACTCCACCATGGTGACTGCTCGGAGGGCACACCCCCCAGGGGCACAGGGGCCCCCACAGAGACAAGAAGTAAACAAATGCTTCATTGAATGAAAACGATATTTCAAAGAATGCAGTGGAAGCGGCTGAAAGTCTGTGATGTGTTTCCTGTTAGAAGATCATACGCCTAGCTACCCAGGAGGCAGAGATCTTAGGGTCGCAGTTTGAAGCTATTCCAGGCAGGAAAATTGGTGAGGCTCTTCTTCCCAATTAACCACCAAAAAGCTGGAAGGGAAGCTGTGGCTCAAGTGGTAGAAAATCAAGCAAAAATGCAAGGCCCTGAGTTCAAGCCCCAATACTGGCACCAAAACCAAAACAAGACCGAAACAATCCCACCATAGTACCATAATTTTCAAGGCATGCAATGCACTAAACAAAAATGCCATTTGTATATGCTTCTGAAGATGCCTTCAAGTGTCCCCTCCCCAGATGGGCACAGGAGAGCTGGTGGTAGCCACTGGCTGTGGGGAACTGAGCTGTCCTCTGCTATGAGGTGGTGTGGCTAGCAGAAAGGAATTTGGCATGATAGTTTTCCCTAGAGCTTCAGGCTTCCCTACTGGCCCCAAGACTGTCAAGCTTGTGTTCTGGAATGCCTTGGCCTGGCACCAGGGTAGACACCCTGTTACAGGGCAAACGCACTAACAGGTACTTTTGCCCCTCCCCCCCCCCCATTAGTGTTGAGTAGGTAGTCAATAGCTATTTATCAAATGTTTTCTGTAGGCCTGTGCGTTTCTCATTTAATCTCTACAGCAGCTTCTGTGGTGGGGTTGACTAACTGGTTCTGATTAAAAAAATGAGGTATTAGCCAGGCCCTGGTGGCTCACGCCTATAATCCTAGCTACTCAGAGACTGAAATCTGAGGATCGTGGTTCGAAGATAGACTCTTATCTCCAATAAACTACTCAGAAAAAGCCAGAAGTGTCACTGTGGCTCTAGTGATAGAGTGCTAGCCTAGAGCCAAAGAAGCTCAGAGACAGCACTTAGGCCCTGAGTTCAGCGCCCTCTCCCATCTATTCTTCAGTGCCTGGGCAGGCTTCAGAGCCCAAACCTGCTGGGCTCCTTGGTGTGGCCTTCCCCTCCATACTTCACACCAAGCATCTGCCCCTGCTGAGGTCCTCACTAGAGACACTGCCATAGAGTCTGAACCTCAGTTTGGGCTTGCCTGCCTGCCTTGCAGTTCCCAAGGTGAGCAGTAGTGACACGTGCAGGACTCTCTGTGAGTACTGTGATCTTTCCCACTGGTTAAGGAACAAAAGACGTTGTCTAACATCTGCTATACCTGAAAGGAAGCTTCATGAGACAGCCCCAGCTACATCTTTATAACTACATCTCTATAACTACATCCTTTTCAAATGGCACCTCATTTAATATAATATATATTTTTATTCCCTTATGGGATTTTGTGAAGTTATCTTGTGTCCTTTATCTTCTTGTTCTGAGCAGTCCCTGTGCTTGTCCCTGTGCTTGTAGCTTCTGATTCTACAAATTGACCATCCCAAGTCCCCTAACCCCTCACCACACACATGTGAAGTAAGCCCCTCCTGGTCTTAGCCACCGAGGATGACATTAGCTTGTGAAGCCCTACTCCATTCCTATGGGAAGAGTGAGTCTGATTTTATGGAAGAGAAAGTCAAGACGCATAGAAGCCAAGAGCCTGGCCAGGTGCACATAGTGCATGGTGGAAGGGCTTGGAAAACTCCTATCAGGGAGCTCGGAAGCCCTTCAGGTCACTGCCTGTGACGACCTATGCTGATTCTGCCTCAGTGTCCTTATTTCAAGCAAACAACCATGACCCTAGATACTCAGACTTAGCCTCTTCCTCCCTCCCTGGGCTCATCTTCCCTTAATTACCAGTGGCTTCTTGTACTCGTTGGGTTTGATGCAGCGGATGAAGTAGGGCTGGCAGCTGGTCAGGATTCTCATCAGTTGCTCCAGGGACTGCTTGAACTGGCCAGCTAAGGTGGAGGGCCGCTTGGTGGAGTCTGTAGGCTATGGGCAGAAGCACAGGATGGCAGTGGGGGTGGGCTGGGACACAGTGAAGGCTCATTCATCCATCCACTCACACATTTGTTCATTTACTCTTCCACACAGGTATCCCAGGGCCTGCTGTGTGCAGACGCCTTCAGTGTGGGGACTCATTGGTGCATAAATAATGTTCCTTGGGCACATCAGCCAGGTCTTGAGCCCTCCCTTTAGGAGGCACGGGGGGTTCTGAGGGCCCTGGGAGCACACCTTGAACAACTGGCTCCCTGCCTTTGCCTGGCGGACTGTGCCATGGCCCAGCTTGGTCTCTGCTGACTCCAGATCGAATATTTTCCTCAGGAACTTGTTTTTCGAGGAGTGAATGAGGGCGAGGATATCTGTGCTCAGTACATCTCGGTTCTTCTCCAGGAAGCCTGTGGGGACACCATGGACCACCCATCAGATCAGCTGAGCCATGCCTTCACTCCATAGGGACCCCACGACGGCCTGCCGAAACCATGCTGTCAGCCCCTCCACCAGGCAGCGGGTTCGTTGTCTCTACCTACGACTTCTACACTCTCAGTCTCTTAGCTCTCCAAACCACCTTCACCCTGTCTCTAAGTGGACACAATTCCTCTGCCTTTGGGGACTTGCAGAATGCTGCTAGAGCTGGGGGATTCTCTAATCTGAACACTGAGCTTCCAGAAAGGGGAGTGGAGAGAACAGTGTGGTCATCAGAATAGTATCCCCCTCAAAAAATTCAAAGTTAAGAAGTTAACCCTTAGTACATTAGAAATATAGAAGAATGACCTTAAAGAGGTAAGAGCTAGGTGCCAGTGGCTCAGACATGTAATCCTAGCTAATCAGAAAGCTGAGATCTGAGGATCTCAATTTGGAGTCAGCCTGGACAGGAAAGTTTGTGAAACTCTTATCTCCAAGTAATCACCAAAAAGCCAGAAGTGTAAACACAGTTTAAGTGGTAGAGAAGAAAAGCTAAGGGACAGGGCCCAGGCTTTGAGTTCAAATCCCAGTACCAGCACACACAAACACAACAAAAGAGAGATAAGGTAATCATAAGGTAATCTTATGAGGTTATGAGGGCACCCTGACCAGGGTGACTTGGGTCCTTGTCAGAAGAGGTCACATGAAGACATAGATGTGAGCAGAAGGACCATGCAAGAACATAGGCAGAAGACAGCTATACAAGGAGAGAGGGCTCAGAAGAACCCAGCCCTCTGACCTTGATCTCAGGCTTCCAGCATCCACATCTGTGAGACATTTATTTCTGTGGCTTTTGTCATGGCTGCCTTAGCTGACTAAGACAAGTACAGATCCAGGGGTGGGGTTCTATTCTCCAGCCAAGAATGGCCAACATTGAAGTAGATACAGAACCACACTGAGAAGGTGCTGAAGCTGTGTTGCTTATGACAGCCAGGCTAGAGGAGATCCCTAAAGATATGACCTTGAACTGTGCCCTTTCACTCTGTCCTGCCTAAGTGACCTACCTCTGAATGGCATTCTTTGTGCACATCTGCACAGCCTTGTATATAGAGAGGAAAGGTTCTATTTGCACTTCTGCCTGCAGGGGGAAGCACCCAGGGACGGGACAGTGCCAAGTGCTCAGTGGGAGCAGGGAGTCCTCCCAAAGTTGGGAACCAGGGAGGGGCATGCCCTGAGAGGAACAAAGGCAGCACCAGACCACCCCAAGAAGAGGCACCATCGAGCCCCTTTTAGGCCATGTGCACAGTGGCTCAGGCTGGAGCTGTTGAGCGAGTGGTAGAATGTTAGCCTTGAGCTAAAGCCTCAGGACCCAAAAGCAAAACAAAACAAAATCCAGCTTTGATTCATCCATGGAGTGTGGGTGGACTCAGAGTCTGTTTGGGGTTCTAGGAGCTTTCTTTCTTAAATGTCTAGCATCTGGATCTGGCAGGAACCTTGATGGAGCTACCTCCTTTTCTCCATGGAATGTTGCCTCCTGGAACCTCACCTCACCTACATGAACCACCATCCCTTCCTGCCACTTATATCATCAAACAAACATTGCACAAGGTCTCCCCTGCATTTGTCTCTAGTTGAACTGATCAGATCGCCTCCTCCTTTCTCTTTCTTTTTTTTTTTGGGGGGGGGGTCCGGTTGTGGGGCCTGAACTCTGGCGCTGTCTCTCAGCTCTTCAGCTCAAGGCGAGGGCTCTACCACTTGAGCCACAGCGCCACTTCCGGCTTTTTTTCTTTTTGCTTATGTGGTGCTGAGGAATCGAACCCAGGGCCTCATGCATGCAAGGCAAGCGCTCTACCACTGAGCCACCTTCCCAGCCCCAACTCCTCCTTTCTCCACTCACCCACAGAGTGGCACTGCTGGCAGTAATGTCAGCGCAGCGGCCCAACTCTCCTCACCACTGGTCAGTCACGCTTCTCTTTTAAGCACACCAGTAGGTTGACCACCTCACTCCTTTGTTTCTCTACTCAAAGCCATTATTGATCCTACCTCAACATATGCCACAGGCAACTCAAGGTGCATCAGAGACAAAAGGAAAAGCTGAGCCTGAACCCTCTTGGAAGAACATGTATTCCACATGACATTCAATTGGACACTGAAATTAAAATTAAAAGAGCAAGTAGAGAAATTGAACTCTGTGTGTGTGTGCCTGGGTGCATGTGTGTGCACACATTGCACATACATACACTAGTGCCAGAGCTTGAGCTACAAGCTTGTGTTCTTGCTCACAGCTGGCACTCTACCACTTTAGCCATGCTGCCAGCTCATCATTTTGCTGGTTAATTAGAAATAGTAGTTTCACAGACTTTTCTTTCCTATGCTGGCTTTGAGCCATGATCATCTGATCTTAGCCTCCTGAATAGCTAGGATTATAGGTGTGAGCCACTTGGTCCCAGGCTTGAGAAGTTCAACTTGTTTAGAATGGAAAACTTTTGTGCTTCAGAGGACTCCCTCAAGAAAGTGAAAAGATAGTCCTCAGGACAAGAAAAGATTTACAAGTCACAATTCTGATAAAGCACTTTTGTCCAGAATATATAAAGTACGGTTGCCACTCAAAAGCAAAAAAAAGAAAAAGAAAAAGAAAACGGATTTGAACTGCCATTCTTCTCAAGAAAGTACAGCAATAGCCAATAGGTACTCAGAAAGATACTCCATTAGCCATTAGCAACCAGAGAAATGCAAATTTAAAAAATCGCATTGATTTATTTCTTCCAATCTACTAGGATACTTAAAACCAAAAAATAAAAAAGACAGATGATAACATGTGTTGATGAGCATGTAGAAAAGTTACATATACTGCTGGTAGGACTGCAGATATAGCCACTTCAGAAAAGAGTTTAGTGAGTCTTCAAAAAATTAAACATTGCCAGGCTCAGTGGTTCACACTTGCAATCCCAGCTACTTAAGAGGTGGAGATTCGGAAGATCACAGTGGTAGGCCAACTCAGGCAAAAAGTTGTTAAGTCCCCATCCCAATCAATAAATCAGGCATGATTATTCACACTTATCCCAGCTACATAGGATGTTGTAGTAAGGAGGATCATGGTTTAAGGCCAGCTCCAGGGGAAAACTCAAGACTCTACCTGGAAAATAACTAGAGAGTGAGTTGCATGACTCAGTTGCCTGTCTAACAAGCAGGAGGCTTGCTAGACAGTTAAAAAAAAAGAAACATAGATAGATAGAAATAAAATAAATATAGTGTTAATGTATAACTCAAGAATTCCACTTCTAAGTATCTATATTCAGAAGAATTATAAACATACATCCCCACAGAAAGTATACATGAGTGCATGGATGTCTACAAGCTGTATTACATAGAATAACAATGTAGAAACAACTCAACATCCGTCAGTGAAGAGATAAACAAAATGTGATATATTCACACAGTAGAATATTATTCTGCAATAAAATATCAATATGAGCTGCAACACAGATGAAGCTTGAAAATATCAGGACAGGTAAAACAAGGCCACACATGCATGCTTCTGTTTATATGACATGTACAGGCCAAACCATAGAAATGGAAATTAGCTTTTAACCTAGGGTTGAGGAAAATGGGGAGTGACAGATAGTGGGGAAGTTTCTTTCTGGGGTAATAAAAATGTTCTAAAAGTATGACAGTCATTGTATAACTCCATGAATTTGATTAAAAACCCACTGAGGAACCAGATGTGGTGGCACACATTTAGTAATTTAGTACTCAGAAGGTTGAGGCAAGAGGATTGAGAAATCAAGGTCAGCCTGTGCTGTCTCAAAAATAAAACAGAAACAAAACAAAAAATCCTACTGATCTATCCACTTGAAATGGGCAGATAATAGGATATGTGAATTATACCTCAATAGAGCTGCTGCTAAAAAGGAAAGCTATACCTGCCTAGCCCATTCCTTTCCTTCCTCCAGTAAAAGCCACACCATGCATCTCACATCCCATCACCACATCTTGAAGCAACCTGTTCTCTCAGCCTCCCTTTCCTGGTCTCCCTGAAAGCAGGTCCGGGGCTGGATGGGGTAGGAATGGAACTGAGCTCACCTTCTGCCTGGTAATACACCTCACCAGCAAAGTGGGCAATGCCAAATCTGGCATCGTGGATGTTCTTGGGTTTTAGGAAGATTTTGTTGTTGGCATGGACACTGGTCAGTTTCTGCAACATGGTTGTATCTGTTCCCTGGAAGAACCCAGATGTTCAATGAGCTGAGGTCCCAAATTCCAGGCATGAGGCCTCATTCCCATAGGACTCAGGGGGGGTCCTCTTTGGGGACAAGGCAAACTGATGACTACACTGATGATGGATTGGAGACGTGTGCAAGTGAGGGCCAACTGGGAGAAGCTGGGCCAGCTACCCTCATCACTAGCTCTCCTGTTCCACCCTTTGGACAGGCAAAAAAGCCTTCCTGCAGGAAACACTGAAGCAGGCCTTGAAGAAGAGGAGGAGGATCTGATCAGTCTTGAACTCATCTACTTATTCCTGGCAGAGATTTTGACAATCCCAGGAAAAATCGGACCAAACAAGAGAGCCCTAAGCAGGATTCCACCCAGAGGCCCTGACACATACCTGTGGGAAGCGGCTCTCTTCATCTAGCAGAGAGATGACGCTCATGGGTTTGAGTGCCAGCAGCTCCAGAGTGGGCCGGTTGTCAGTGTAGTGGATGTAGTCCCAGGTGATGTTCTCAGAGCGGTACTCCTCCTGCTCCATGGTGAACACATGCTGAACAAAAAACTGCTGCAGGTGCTCGTTGGCGAAGTTGATGCAGAGCTGCTCAAAGCTGTGGAGGAAATGCCACCGCCCGGGGTGGAGCAGGGTCAGCCTGGCCCTCCTGCAGCTAGTAGAAGCCTGCGATCACTGGCATTTCTGCAACCAATCAAATATGCAGATTCCCCTCCCCACCCTGTCCCAGATCCACCTCCCATGTACACAGAGCACTGGAGTACCTATAGATGCATACTTCCCTGCACACACCCCTGCCCTGCTCTTGTTACCTTCACTTTTCCCACCTCACGGCACACAAACTGACAGAAACAAGGTGGCCCAGTGTAGCATCGAGTCCCAGTTCAGAGCTTCTTAGGATTCTGTACAGGCCTACAGGTTCCTTTGCCAGGACTGCCTGTCCTGAGGCAGACTATCCCTAAGGGGCCAAATGGACACAAGAAGCCCTAGCCCCATGGGCAAGTGCCTTGCCCTTGAGTGAGCTTCCCGAGACCCAGTTGGGCACCTCCACACCTACCAGACTCTCACCATCTCCACCATCCTCCCACCTGCTGCTCTTCCCAGGCATCCTTCCCAGCCATATCTGATTCAAATCAGAGACTACAGAGTCATTTATTTGACCCTCTTAAGTCAGATCATGCCCTTCTGCTGCTTCAGATCCTCCCAGCTGACTTGTGTTCAGATCTAGAAGGCCACCACAGTAGAAGCGCTGGCAATCTCTCTGGACTCACTGGTGCCATCCTGTGGTCACTTTGTTTTTCTTGCAGCACCATGCCGGCTCCTGGTTCTTTCCTAGCACAGAGCCTGCACAAACTTGGTATCCCTCTTGTCTTTTCTCATGACTCATCCTGCTCCTCTTTGGGGCTCTCTCAGACATCGCTTCCTCAGGCTGCGTCACCCACTTAGGTTATACCTTATTATTCTTGAGACTGCTTGATGTGAAGTATAAGAGCCCACCATGGCTCTCATGCTTAGCACATTTTACAGAGGGTATGACCAATGCAACCCAGGGTCTTCCAGAACCTCCTTCCTAGGCTCCCACACTGCAGCTCCATCACAAAACCAGCTAAGCATCTTCTTTTAGGAAGGAGTACCCATATGCATGTAGATCTCTAGAACTAATAACTCATCCACTTCCAAAGTGTCCACAGGTATACTGGTCTACTTCTCTGTCTCTCTTGGGGCAAGAAGGCAATGGTATACTGTGCTTTAGAGTTCCTGTGCATTAGTCTTAGGCCTGCCAGTCCTGCATCCTCCTACCTGACTACAGTGAGTAAACCTCTGTCCCCACCCCCAGCATGCTAGCCCTTGGATGGCTTATATTTGACAATCCTGGACCTAAAAGGCTCTTCTAATACTGCCCCCCCCATTGTAGTGTACTGATTTGTTTGCTGGTCACAACCCTTTAACTTGTGGTTCTGCTGAGACATAGGACCAGACATGTTCTGTCTCCATGTGCTTCCTTCTAAAGTCACAAATGCCCCTAGATGAAATCATGTGATTGATTTCCACTGTCACCTTAACCTTGTATGACAGACAAGTCCTGGTTCATGAAGAGAGCTTAGGGCTCCAGAGCAGTGTCACCCTGGGGTCTCAGCCCAGCTCTCTGGGGTAGATTTTGGCTCCACAGGTAAAAGGGAGAGGTCTCTATTCCCAACAATAGTAAGGGGTGGAGTGGGATCAGAAGTAGGGATGGTCTACTCTGACTTGCTCAGTTAGAGCTGCTATTTGTTTTCCATTTCTTTTGTTGTTGTTAGTCATGGAGCTTGAACTCTGGGCCTGGGTGCTGTCCTTGAGCTCTTCAGCTCAAGGTAGGCACTCTACCACTTGAGCCACAGCACCACTTCTGGTTTTCTGGTGATTCACTGGAGATAAGAGTCTCACAGACTTTCCTGCCCAGGCTGGCTTTGAACCGTGATCCTCAGATCTCAGCCTCCTGAGTAGCTAGGATGGCAGGCATGAGCCACCAGCACCCAGTTTCATTTTCCATTTCTGAAGTTAGGACTAAGGTCTTCATACCTATTGTTCTGGAAATTCTCAAAGCCAAATATGTCCAGGAGGCCAATGGACCTCCGCACACTGTTGGGGTCCGGGGAGGGTGGTGGAAAGATGGAAGCATTAATCTTCTTGATGATCCACAGGAAGAGGTGCCCATAGATGCCCTGGGGAGACAGTGGGTGAAAGCTAACCCTTTCCCAAGTTCAACTGGAGAGGCTCTATGAGGGATGCTACCCACACTTTAAAGACAAGAAACCCAGACCAGATAGGATGAGGGATCCACCACCAGTAGGTGGGTGATCAGCAGAATGGAGGTCTACCAACAGATTTTTCCCGCTCTTTCCCGCCCCTTCAGTCCTGTACCTTGACAAAGGCATCCCTCCGATCTGCGGCCTGGGCAATGTTCAGGGGTCTAGTGACATACTCTCCGCGGATGAGGATGGTATGTTTGATTAGACAGTCTCGGAGCACCTGGTGCTGCACCTGGGAAGACAGGCAGGTGGCATTCTGTCTGTGGAGCAGGGCCTGGCCCACCGCTTGCACCAGGGCAGGAGCAGGTGCTCCTGCCATGGTTTACTCCCTCTTGTGATAAAACACCCCATGTCCAGTATATAAGGGCACAAGGGTGGGAGGTTGCCTGTACCAAGGCTAGGACAATCAGGGCCACAGGCCAGGGTCCTAGGAGTGCTGGGTACAGAGTGTGCAGGGGGTGCATCTGAGGGCGGGCCCCAACATGTTGCTCTCCTAGCATCTGGAATAAGGGCTGATACAGGAAGGGTTCTGAGACCGGGTCTCAACTGTGCCCCAACCAGAACACCTTCCCAGAGGCTGAAGGCCTAGAGGAACAAGGGGACTGTGGAAGGGCTGCCCTCCCCACACTTTGTGGGAAAGATTTAGCTAGAAAAACTCAATATTTCCAGGTACTTGCACAAAACTTAGTGAGAATTTATTTGAACTAAGAAGCTGGTAGGGTGGCTTATACCTGTCATCCTGGCTATAAGAGGTATAGGTAGGAGGCTCAGAGGTTGTCCCCAAACACAAGACTTTATTAAAGAAACAGCTGGGTGCTGCTGGTTCATTCTTGTAATCCTAGTCATATAGGAAGCTGAGATAAGAAGGATCATTGTTTGAGGCCGGCCAGATCAGAAAACTTTGAGAGACTCATTTATTGACCAATTGCTTGGCATAGTGATGCTTGACTGTCATCTCAGCGAAAAATAAAAAAATAAATGAAAAAAATAGGAGAATCATTGTTCAGGTACACAGCCAGATAGGCAGTAAGGCCCAATCTCAAAAACAACCAGGGCAAAAAAAGTGATTGGAGGCTTGGCTCTGTGGCCAGAGTGCCATGCCTGGCAAATGCAAGACCCTGAGACCAACTCCAGTACTGCCAAGAGTAAACAAAAACTAAAACTATAACACTGAACTGGTCATTTTACTATCCTCAGGGTTCCACTGTGGGCAGAAGGGTACAAAGGCTGGACTTAGACTCTGGAAGAGAGAAGAGGGCCAGTGAGGGGACCATGGGAGGACTGTAAGAATCAGAGGCGTGGCAGGGGTGCACCAGTTTGCACCCCCAAGTCTCACAAAAGCAGCAGGTAGTAAACATGATGGCCCATACCTCCAGTAACTTCATCGCAATGGGGAAGGCGGTTGACTCCATCACATCAGAGGAATCCAAGTTCTCAAACACTGCAGCTAGAGAGAGAAGCAGCTACCCTGAGTGGGAAAAATCCCCACATCATTACCCTAGAAACCACTGTCCTGGAGGTGAGCCACTGTGTCTCTGGGGGCCCTCTCTTGCAGGATGAATGTCCTCAGTGACCAGAGTCATTCGCACCCTTGCTGCAAGTGAATTGAACAGACTCGGTCACCTATGCTGGGTGAGGTCAGGGCCCCAAGCCAAGGGGAAGTTTGAAGAACTGCTGACTGATTGGAGAGAAAAGACTGGGTTGGAGTGCCCAGCAAGCACTGGTGCTGGTGGGATGGACAGGGGACAGGTATAGGAGAGGTGAAGCCACCAGCTCCTAGAAGCATTTATTTATTCAAAGAAAATAAGTATCAGGAACACTAACTATAAGTAATGATCTTCAGGCCTCTTCTCTACTTCTAGTTCTTTCTAGAAGGAAGGACCTGGTGGTTTTGAGTCAATGTCTACCTTAGAATTGATTGTCAAGCTGAAGATGAGGTTTAGTTTTCTTTTGTAAACTTAAAAAAAATTGTGAGGCTGGGTGTCGGTGGCTCACGCCTATAATCCTAGCTACTCGGGAGGCTGAGATCTGAGGATCACAGTTCAAAGCCAGACCAGGCAGGAAAGTCCATGAGACTCTTATCTCCAATTAACCATCAGTAAACTGGAAGTAGTGCTATGGCTCAAGTGGTAGAGTGCTTGCTTTGAGCTGAAGAGCTCAAGGACAGTGCCCAGGCCCAGAGTTCAAGCCCCACAACCGACAAAAAAATAAAATGTGAAATGAATCCTGCAGATAAAAAGTTTACCAGTCAGAAAGGGCTGCCAGGCAACAGTGGCTCATGCCTGCAATCCTAGCTACTGAGGTGGCTGGGATCTGAGGATCATAGTTTGAAGTCAGCAGGAAAGTCTGTGAGACTTTTACCTCCAATGAACCACCAATGAGCCAGAAGTGGAGGTGTGGATCAAATTGGTATAACGTCAGCCTTGAGCTGAAAGGGCTAAAGGAGAACGCCCTGACCCTGTACTAGCACACACAAACAAAACCACAGAGTGTTGTAATGACTAAAGTCATCACCTTGTGACAGTGACTACACCCTAACAGACTCAGCTAACATCGGAGCCAGGCATCTGTCCTTTTGGATAAGCGGATGCTTTTCTAGAGGTAACCATGCTCCTTATTTTAATGGAAACTACTTCCATGCTTTTCATCATGTTTTTGTCACCTCTGTTAGAGTCCCACACTGCATTTAGCTTTTGCTTCCCTGGATGCAGTGCCCAGTGCAACTGATAGATAGCAAGTCAACCCCCAGCTGCTACTCATCTGGAGTAGATATTCTGATATAGTATAAAATAATGTGTGTCTGTCTCACTGACTGCTCCAAAGCCGTTTCCTGAATGCAAGTTGTCTTCCCTATTGCTGTCTTTCTCTCTTTTAGAGCTCCTGTAAAAGATGTGCTGTGTTTTTTTTTTTTCATTCCTTTTCTTCAGGTGTCCACTTTCTGTGTCTCCTGGAATCTCAAGGCCTATTCAAACTTTTCTTTTAGCTCTAACATTCCCTTGGCTGCTAAATGCAGCCACATTTTTAAGGTTAAACTTTCTACATGGTGCCTTTAAAAATATGCAATCTTCCTTTCTTCCCTCCCTCCCTCCCTCCCTCCCTCCCTCCCTCCCTCCCTCTCTCCCTCCCTCTCTCCCTCCTTCCTTCCTTCCTTTCTTCCTTCCTTTCTTTCTTTCTTTCTTTCTTTCTTTCTTTCTTTCTTTCTTTCTTTCTTTCTTTCTTCCTTTCTTTCTTCCTTTCTTTCTCTTTCTTTCTTGTTGGTTGTGATGCTTGAACTCCTTGAGCTCTTTAGCTCAAGGCTAGCACTCTACCACTTGAGTCACAGCACCACTTCTGTTTTCCTGAGTGGTTTATTGGAGATAAGAGTCTCATGGACTTTCCTGCCCAGGCTGGCTTTGAACTGTGATCCTCAGATCTCAGACTCCTGAGTAGCTAGGATTACAGGTGTGAGCCACCAGTGCCCAGCTCTACAGTCACGTTTTAAGCTTTCCAGGCTCCTGTCCAAAATTTCAAGCTTGCTGCATCCTGAAGCCACATTTTTCAGATGTATTCTGGGATAAGGATGGACCACATGGATGGTGGGCCCCCACCCAAGATGTCCTCTTGCTGCTTCCACCCCCACTGTTATTCTGCAGCAGTGCAGAGTTTACCCATAAACTCCACATTCCCTAGGTGGAGGATGGCAGCCAGTAGCTTGCTGATGTCCCAGTTCTCAGAGTCAGAGAATAGCAGGATCTTCATGGCTGAGCGAACATGGGCATAGTCTTTGGCATCATTGAGCCCTTCATGGGACGTGCAGTTCCCCTACAAGACAAGACATCTCAGCCAATGGGGCCACCCAAAGACCCACTTCCCCCATCCAGGGGCCTTCAGGGTCAAGATGCCACTAGGACTCAGCAGAGGGCCCCCTATAAATTATAACCATGTTTGCTGTTAGTGGACCCTGAAGAGCCACATCTAGGCACAAGTTGAGAAAACAGATTAGAATAGCTGGGTATCCAAGGTCCAGGGTTTTAATCCTAGCTACTCTGGAGGCTGAGATCTAAGGATCATAGTTTGAAGACAGCCCAGGTGGGAAAGTCTGTAGAGACTCCAATGAACTACCTAAAAGCCAGAAGTGGAGCTGTGGCTCAGGTGGGAGAGCACCAGCGTTGAGAAAAGAAAAAAAAAAGCTCAGGGTCAGCACCCTTGCACTGAGTTCAAGCCCTAGGATTAGAGCAACAACAAAAAGACATATTCCCAGAGACAGAGCCCCAGTCCCATGGTTATGGCATACCAGGGCCTTGTCACCAGTGGAGGTACTTTTCTTCTATGTTCTGGAAACACTGTGGGCTCTCATTCCTTTAATAAATACTTCCAAATAAATACTTGCCAAGTCCTGGGTAATTGCTTGGAATTTACAAATGGTGAGCCACAATCCTGCCCAGCTGCTTTGCATCCAGGAGGGACAGAAGGGAAGCAAATGACCCTGTCACAGCTATTACTGGTGCTGAGACTGAAGAGGCCTGGGACAACTCCCTGAGAGGTGGAGAAAGACTCTCTGGAGGAGGTTTCTGAGAGGGTCCCTTCATGAGATCCTCAGAGAAGCATAGACCAGAGAATGGCTTCAAGGCAGGCCTCAGAGACAGGCTTTGAGGGGAAGTCATGTAAGGAGCTTGAATTTCTACTAATTAATTGTCATCAGAGGGTGACACCTTCAGATTTGTACTATGGGATGGCAGATCAGAGATCAAGACTGGCCGCATGGGAGCTCATGAAAAGACAACTGCTATGTTTCAGGAAAGGGCTGAGGAAGACTTGAGTCAGTGACCTCAAGACAGAGCATCATTCAGAACAGAGATTCCCTTCTTGTTAGGTGACATAAGTGCATAGTGGCTGTGCCCCCACCCTCTTATAGAAAGGAAGACACACTTGCAAACAAAAGCAAGGCCTTTTTTTCTGGGAGTTGACACTTTAAGGGCAAGGACAGGGGCAGGAGGCTCAGTGGTAGACCATGGATCTCCATGGCCCACAGCACAAGGAGCCCTTTGCCAGTTCAGAGAGGACCAAAGGAAAGGTTCACAGGGAATGAGCATGGGCTCTGCTTAGACATTCTGTCCAGGACAGGTCTCTGATATTCAGCAAATTGTGTTCAAACAGAAGGAACTGAAGTGGAGGAGGAAAACAAGACCCTTGTCCTATCTCAGCAGCCCACATAGAACTAGGGCACTTCTGCAGTTGCAAACCATGACTTAAGTGGACATTGGCCCTTTATCTTCTCTCTGTTCACTAGTGAGGAGCTGGATGAGGGAGGGAGACACACCATGGTCAGGTAGTGATACTCAGAAGGCATTCCCAGGCCCAGCAATGACTTCTCCTCCGCGTTCATCCCCATGAGCATACAGTAGAAGATGTGGTAATTTCGTTCCTCCAGAGCCTGGGAAGAAAGATATCCACAAAGATAGTAAGCAAGACTGTGGAGGCCATGAGGCTTTGGGTTATCATGGCTTCAGCTCTAAGGTTTCCCACCCAGGTATGGCTCAGGCTTTAGCACAAGAGCTGGCTTTTTATCCTTGATCTGGGCTTGCCACATGTCCTGCGTGTCCTGTTGTAAGAGAGTGTGTGTGTGTGTGTGTGTGTGTGTGTGTGTGTGTGTGTGTGTGTGTGTGTGTGTGTGTGTGTGTGTGTGTGTGTGTTCTGGTACTGGGGTTTGAACTCAGGGCTTAATGCTCTTGTTTAGCATGTTTGCTCAAGGCTGGTGCTCTACCACTTGAGCCACACCTCTATTCCAGCTTTGACCTGGTTCACTGAACATAGAGTCTCAAGGTTTTTTCTGCCTTGTCTGGCTTTGAACTTCTATCCTCATAATTCAGCCCCCTGAGTGGCTAGGGTTACAGGCGTGAGCCACTCGTACTCAGGTGTGTCTGGTAACTTCACTGCACCCCCCAGCACAGAAGTGGTTATGCACAAAGCCACCCAAGGCTTTCTGACTGCTCATCCCATGCTCCTTACAACCACCTTGGTGCCCCTCTGGAGAGCTGGTGCACATGGACTCACATGCACCCTCTGGGCACTGTCCCTTAGCGTTTTTGCTCAAGGATAGTGCTCGCTCTACCACTTGAGCCACAGCTCCACTTTGGCTTTTTGGTGGTTCGTTGGAGGTAAGAGTCTCACAGACTTTCCTGCCTCGGCTGGCTTCAAATCATAACCCTTAGATCTCATCTTCCTGAGTAGCTAAGATTACAGACATGAGCCACCAGTGCCCAGCTGTCCCTTGGCTTTTTTTTTTTTTTTAAGGTATCTATAGCCATACCACCCTGAACATGCCCAATCTTGTCTGATCTCCAAAGGTAAGCCTGGTCGGACCTTGTTAGTACTTCAATGGGAGACCGCCTGGGAATACCAGATGCTGTGGGCTTTTGCCCCACCCTTGGCTTTTTTTGCTCAAGTTTGGCACTTGAGCCATAGCTCTGCTTCTGGCTTTTTGGTGGTTAATTGGAGATAAGAGTCTCACAGACTTTCTTGTCCAGGCTGGCTTCAAACTGCACACCTCAGATCTTGGTTCCCTGAGCAGTTAGGATTAAGGGTATGAGCCACTAGCACCTGGTTTTGTCATTTTAAAACTAGTTATTAATGGATCCCTAACTGTACAAAGTCAAACCATCTGAAATGTATAGTGCTATGAGAGTTCTTTCCACCCTGCCTCCCTCCTCCTCAAATTTCCTCCATTCCCTTCCCAGAAGCCCTTGAAGGTCTGTGTTCCTTCCACACATCTTCAGTGACTTACAATAATCTAGAAACCATCCTTTTCTTTTGTAAAATGTTTTATTATTATTCAACTTCCTCTGTATCTATCTGTTTCTTGGTGATCCTTGTACACAGTATCTAACTACCCAGCATTCCACAGTATAGATATGTCATAATGTGTGTCTGCGTGCACACACCCACAGACTTGTGCACATGGTGCTGGGGACAGGTCTAGGGCTTCACTCATACTTAGCTATGATGTGTAAATACCACTTATCATGGACAAGGCTGTTTCTAACCTGCTGTAGAAGCTTCTCATTCCATTCTGGGTGCCATTTTAGAAGATCAATTCTATGAACTCGGCTACCACTGTGTAAGCAGGTCTGCACCTCTAGGAAGGGCACACACTGCTATCAGAGAGACTGCCACATTTGGCTATGAGATACAGGCCAAATATGTACTGAACGTGTCAGGACTCCGTAGACTTCTTGCTCTGTACGGTCCCCCCTCTTGTGTGGCTGTGAAAGTTGAATGGAATGGTGCAGGAAGTGCTGCGGGGAGGAGGACTCGCTAAGTGTGAATTTCCTCCTAGGGCTTTCCATAGTGCCCAGTGTCCACCTGTCTTCACACTCAGCCCTGTCCCCGCTGCTGGGTTTCTTGCTCTGGATTGCTGTGTCCCTGCACATGCGCTCACGCACACGCCTGTGTTAGGAGTGGCACCATTTTACAAAAGCCCCCACCCCACGGTCAGGTCGGCCCCAGCTCTGCTGCCTGGGCGCCACACACAGGACGTGGCAGGAAAGACATCTTGACCTCCCCTGCCGGCGGACCCCCAACCCAGCCGGCCCACCCTTTCCCTCCCCGCCCGTCCGCCCCCTCCCCTCACCTGCCGGCAGACCCGGGACTTCTCCAGCAGGAAGTGTTCGATGCGCGCGCCCTCGATCACGCCGCTGGGGCTGAAGTAGATGTCGATGTACTTCCCGAAGCGGGAAGAGTTGTCGTTGCGGACGGTCTTGGCGTTCCCGAAGGCTGCGGGGCGGGGGGGCGGGGGGGCGGCGGAGGGGTGGTAAGAGGAGAGCACCGACCCCCGGGAAAACCCCGCGTCGGACAGGGGCAGCGGGGCAGGGGGCAGGGGGGACAGGTTGGGGCGGTCGTCAGTCCGGCGTGGAGCTGGTGGGGCAGGGCCTGGGCACCGAGGGCCCGGGCACCGCGGGGCCTAGGTCAGGCTCGCAGCGTGGGCGCTCTGCAGGTGCACGGGCCCCAGGCTGCTGAGCGCTGGCCAGAGCATCAGGGAAGAGGCTGCGGGTCAGAGCATCAGGGAAGAGGCTGCGGGTCAGAGCATCAGGGAAGAAGAGGCTGCGGGTCAGAGCATCAGGGAAGAAGAGACTGCTGGGCAGACCCGGGCCTGCACAGGGAGTAGCCACGGATTACAGGGCTTCCTTCGGGCGGTAGCATGACTCAAAGACCCTTCTCCCAAGCCATCCTCAGGAAGGAAGGTGGTTCAACTACATTCTCTGAAGGTGCCAGTCACACCCTAACCAAAACGAAATTCATGAATAACGAATGCTGTTGTTAACAGCTGTTGCAAAATGCCCCTAAAAAGGCCTCGAAAGACAACTGTGGCAGGGTGGGCATGAGGCCCTGGGTTTCGAACAACAATTAAAGGAGACCCCAACCCTTCTATGCCTTAACTAGAGCTTTTGCCAAGGGCTTTCCAAGCTCCAGCCTGGGACATGAGCACACAGACAGCTAGCTGGGCACATAGAACGTGTGCCTGACACACGATCTCTGCGTATCAATCGATGTCAATGCCTAAATTAAGCCCCTATAACCAATGTTCTTGTTTCAAAACAAATTATGCACACGTCTCTTTTTAGCTTGTAAAGGCATCTTCTGGTAATTAGTTGGATGCTGGTGGCTCACACCTGGTACTCAGGAAGCTGAGATCTAGAGGATGGAGGTTTGAAGCCAGCCTTTGCAGAAAAGTTGGTGAAACTCTATCTCCAAAATAGCCAGCAAAAGTGGTTTGGAGGCATGGCTCAAGTGGTAGAGAACCAGCTAAGCAAGCAAGCAAAGCAAGCATGAGGCTCTGAGTTCAGCCACTGGTACCAGAAAGAAAAGAAACAAAAAGGCACCTCTTGCTTTAAACTATTTGGATATGCCTGGTCTCCACAGCATTCATAGCTGGAAGTGGAATCCTCTACCTCCCCCCAAAGCTCAGTATTCCTTAGAATCTCTCTGTGTTATTTGGTTGTTCATACACATTTCCACATGTACACACATGACTAAAACAAAATAGTAAGTACTGGAGCTAAACATAATCCCAGCACTTGGGAGGCAGAGGAAGGAGGATTTAAAGTTGGAGGCCAGCTTGGCCTACATACTGGACAGTTTTAAAAAAGAAAATCTTCTTACCAAGAAAAATGTGCTAGAGTATGTTCTACTTTGTGATATTTCATTTGTTCTAAAAGATCAATTTTATTACCCACTAATGGATTGAGATACATTTTGAAAATACCATAATTAAATAAGTCCTATGAAGGAATAGTGGTGGAATTAGTTTAGAAAATACTGCATTTTCTTCCTTCCTTCCTCCTTCCCTCCCTCCCTTCCTTCCTCTTTCTTTCTTTTTGTTCTTTCCTTCCTTCCCTTTCCTCCCTCCCTCCCTTCCTTCCTTCCTTCCTTCCTTCCTTCTTTCCTTCCTTCCTTCCTTCTTTCCTTCCTTCCTTCCTTCCTTCCTTCCTTCCTTTCTTCCTTCCTTCCTTCCTTCCTTCCTTCCTTTTTTCTTTGTACTAGTCCTGGAGCTTAAACTCAGGGCCTAGGAGCTGTCCCTGAGGTTTTGTTTGTTTGTTGGTTTGCTCAAGGCTAGCAGTCCACCACTTGAGCCACTGGTCCATTTCTGGCTAGTTTATTGGAGATAAGAGTCTCATGGACTTTCTTGCTTGGACTGGCTTTGAACCACAGTTCTCAGATCTCAGCCTCCTGTGTAGCTAGGATTACAGGCGTGAGCCACTGGCACCAGGCTGCACTCTGTCTTCTCTCAGTCTTTCTTCTTCTCTTCCTCAGGACCCCAAGGCTCAATGGATTCTCTGAGAAATGCCAGACATAAAGCTTATTTAGCTGGGCACTGATGGCCATCTATAATCTATAATCCATCTATAATCCAGCTACTCAGGAGGTTGACACCTGAGGATTGTGGTTTGAAGCCAGTTTGGGCAGGAAAGTCTGTGAGACTATTGTCTCCAATTAATGACCAAAAAGCCAGAACTGGAGCTGTGGCTCAAGTAGTAGAACACAAGCCTTTGAGGACAAAATCTCAGACCCTGAGTTCAAGCCCCAAGACTGGCACACACATACACTAAAAGCCTAGTTAACACATTGACTCAAGATAACTGGCTAAGTATCTCAATAAAGAACCTGATGCAGGAATTCTTTTTGTCAAAGGACCTAGAATAGCTTAATTGGAAAAAAAAGATTGAAATCTGAGAATACATACTTCCTGACTGCAAAACTTCCTGTAAAGCTAAGAAATGGAAGCAGTGCTTCTGTTAGTACAAAGGACAGGCAGAGTGCTATTGAACAATAGAAACCCAGACATGGACCAAAATATGTATAAACAATTGATCTTAGATGAAGATGCAAAAGCAAGTCGAAGGAGAAAGGTCTCTGACAAGCAGAGTGTAACATTTTGATACCCATATGCAAAAAAGCAGGGAAGAGAAGGAATGAAAGAGGAGAAAACAGAACAAAAGGCTAGGGGAGGATAGACTGCCCATACCTTACATCACTGAAAAAAAAAAAAACAACAAGATGAAACTGGATCATTAAACTAACTTTAAGACCTTCAAACTACAAAATATTTAGAAGAAAACATAGAAAAAGATCTTAGTTTGGCAAAGATTTCTTAGAAACCATACCAAAAGCATGATTCATAAAAGAAAAAAATGAACATTATCAACATCTGTCCTGCAAAATACATGATCAGGAGAATAAAAAGATGAGCTGTAGTCCATAGTCCATGGAGTAGTGCTTACTCATAACACTAACACTTGGGAGGAAGAAGCAGAAGGACAGAAAGTTCAAGGCCATCTGGGTGAAACTGTCTCAAAAACTGAAACAAAGCAGGAAACCTTCTTACTAGTAAAGAAATTAACTAATAAAAAAAATAGGCCTCTATGGCGAAGCCCCGTTATAATTAATATACACTAAAAAGTAAAAAAGAACGACAGGAGAATGAGACAAGCTGAGTGAGAAAGCTGAGCCCGTGGGAGCGGGGAGGGCGAATGCCAGTGAACACATGCAGAAGCACTTGACAGCGAAACCTGCTGAAATTGTTTGAAATGTCTGCAATCCCAACTTTTGGGAGGCAGAGACAGAAGTATTCCAAGTTCTAAACCAGCAAGATTCTGTCCAACAGCATGACAACAAAAACAAAACAATAACAACGAAAAAACAACAACACAAAAACATGGGTGGGAATGGGGGGGGATGGGGGAATTGGGAGAGAGTGAGGGAAGGGGTGACATTGTCCAAAAAGAAATTTACTCTTTGGGGCTGGGAAGGTGGCTCAGTGTTTGTCTTGCATTCATGAGGCCCTGGGTTCGATTCCTCAGCACCACATAAGCAAAAAGAAAAAAGCTGGAAGTGGTGCTGTGGCTTAAATGGTAGAGCGCTAGCCTTGAGCTGAAGAGCTCAGGGACAGCATCCAGACCTAGAGTTCAGGCCCCATGACCAAAAAAAAAAAAAACCCAAAAAACACAAAACACAAAACAAAACAAAACAAAAAGAAATTAACTCTTTACCTGACTCACATAACTAAAACCACGTTGTACAACAATTTTATAATAACAATAAAAATTAAAATTAAAAAAGGGAAAGATTAGAAAAACAATAGCAACAGCAAAAGATTGTTTCCTGCGGCTGTCAGCCTTGGGGCCAAAGGCCACAGAGTTCTGGCCATCCTCACCAACGACTGAACCTGGGAGACACTGTCACAGCAGGCAGGAGAGGTCACTGACTCAGAGCCTCTCCACCTACTGCAAAATGAGGCCGATGAACCTCCTGCTGTGAAGAACATCACAAGGTCTGCTTAGGGCGTTTCCCGCCCACTTGTACTTTCTTTCTTCTTCCCTTGCCCAATTGTCCATTCAGCATCTGAGTGTGAAGGTCTGTTTCACCCTTCTCTGGTTCTTCCTTATCTTCCCCAAGTGTTACTCACCCCAGAAACCCCTTGTAGAAACACAGCTATTTTTCTAGCATTCCCATAATTGATTTGATCTCAGAATCCTTTTTAAGAGGAACACTTTTACACAGATGCAAAGATCCTTAAAAAAATTCTAGCTACCAGAATCCAGAAACACATTAAAAAAAATCATACAGGGCTGGGATGGTGACTCAGTGGTAGAGCGCTTGCCTTGCATGCATGAGGCCCTGGGTTTGATTCCTCAGCACCACATAAGCAAAAAGAAAAAAGCCAGAAGTGGCACTGTGGCTCAAGTGGTAGAGCGCTAGCCTTGAGCTGAAGAGCTGAGGGACAGCGCCCAGGCCCAGAGTTCAGGCCCCACGACTGGACCCCCCCCCCAAAAAGTCATACACTACGACCAGATAGGCTTCATCCCTGAGATGCAGGGATTGTTTAACATACCTAAGTCAATAAATGTAATCCAACACATCAACAGAGCCAAGGTCAAGAATCACATGATTATCTCCACAACACAGCCCATCAAGAATCACATGATTATCTCCACAGATGCAGAAAAGGCCTTTGATAAAAATTCAACATTCATTCATGCTAAAAAGCTCTGGAGAAAATAGGAATAGAAGAAACATTTGTTAAAACAATAAAAGCCGTTTATGATAGAACAATAGCCAATATTATACTTAATGGGGAAAAGCTACAACCAATTCTCCTAAAATCAGGAACAAGGCAAGGATGCCCACTGTCTCTACTCCTCTTCAATATAATCCTAGAACCCTTAGCCAGGGCAATAAGGCAAGAAAAAGACATTAAAGGGATCCGCATAGGGAAAGAAGAAGTTAAATTATCCCTTTTTGCAGATGACATGATACTATACCTTCACGATCCCAAAAACTCCATCCCCAAACTCTTAGAAATCACAAATCACTTCAGCAAAGTAGCAGGATACAAAATCAACCCACAAAAATCAGTCGCCTTCCTGTACACTGACAATGTACGAGCAGAGAGGAAAATAAAAGAAGCAACCCCATTCACAATAACCTCCCCAAAAATAAAATATTTAGGAATTAACCTAACCAAAGATGTAAAAGAACTATTTAATGAAAATATAAAAAGTTAAAGAAAGAAGTTACAGAAGACACTAGGAAATGGAAAGACCTCTCATGCTCTTAGATAGGCCTACTTAATATAGTGAAAATGGCAATACTACCAAAATTAATATACAAATTCAATGCAATTCCTATTAAAATCCCAATGACATACATCTCTGAAATATAGAAAACAGTCCAAAAATTCATATGGAACAACAAAAGACCTAGAATAGCTAAAACAATTCTAGGGAATAAAGACCACATGGGAGGGCTATCCATGCCACACTTCAAACTCTACTATAGAGCTATAATAACAAAGACAGCATGGTACTGGCACAAAAACAGATCCGAAGACCAATGGAATAGGATAGAAGATCCAGAAATAAATCCACATGCCTACAGTCAGTTGACATTTGACAAAGGAACAAAAGACATACAATGGAAGAAACACAGCCTCTTCAACCACTGGTGCTGGGAAAACTGGGCAGCCACATGCAGAAGACTACAAGTGGACCCCAGCCTATCATCGTGCACCAACATCAACTCAAAATGGATTAAAGACCTTAACATTAAGCCTGAATCTCTGAAACTACTGCAGGACAGAGTAGGAGAGACACTTGAACTTATAGACACAGGAAGGAACTTCCTGAACAGAGTCCCAGGGTCACAACAAATTGAAGAGAGACTCAACAATTGGGACTACCTTAAAATAAAAGGCTTCTGCACAGCTATAGCAACCAAGCTAGAAAGACAACCAACTAATTGGGAAAAAATATTTACCAGCAAAATATCAGACAAGGGGTTAATAACCATTATATACAGAGAACTCAAGAAACTAATCCCTCCCAAACCTAACAAACCAATTACTAAATGGGCAAGGGAACTAAAGAGAGACTTCTCAGATGAAGAGATAAAAATGGCAAAGAAACATGAGGAAATGTTCACCATCCCTGGTTGTGAAGGAAATGCAAATAAAGACAACCCTGAGATACCTATCACCTTACCCCAGTCAGAATGTCCCACATCTACAAGTCAGCCAACAACAAATGCTGGAGGGGATGCAGAGAAAGAGGAACCCTATTACACTGCTGGTGGGAATGTATACTTATACAACCACTTTGGAAAGCAGTATGGAGGGTCCTCAGAAAGCGAAAGATTGACCTCCCTTATGACCCAGTCATACCACTTCTAGGCATATATCCTGAACAACAGAAACCAGTATACAAGGACACATGCACCTCCATGTTCATTGAAGCACTGTTCACAATAGCCAAGATATGGAAACAACCCAGATGTCCCACCACAGATGAATGGATCCAAAAATTGTGGTATCTCTACACAATGTAATATTATGCAGCCATTAGAAGTGACAAAATAATGGCATTTGCAGGGAAATGAATGGAGCTAGAAGAAATGTTGTGCGAGGTAAGCCAAGAGCAAAGAGACAAACGGTACATGGTCTCCCTGATAAGTGGATGTTAAATCCAAAATATTAAGTGATATTACAAAATTAACAGGACTTAAGAAACAAAGGACTTCCACTCATCTGGTTGAATCACTACTAAATAACCCATGCTGCTGATCACATGTATGGTATATATGTGTACACTGGAGGGGAACCAGGAAGACGACACAGAACTAGAGGGAATCAGGGAAAAACATATAACGGGACTCATCAGCTGCACTGGACATTGACCAAAATGAACTATGCAACTTAATGGCAGCGATGGGAGGGAGGGAACAAGTGGGAAAGAGGGAACAGCTGGTGCTATGCAAAACAAAAGAAATGTATATATCACCCAATGCAGAAGAAATAACTGTATCGCAAAGCTCATAGAACTCATAAATGTTATAGACCGTGATAAACAATTCACTCCAGGAAAGTTAGAATGTGTTTGTGACTTTAACTGAGCATCACTATCTCACAATAATGTGAAATTTGGGAAATTATGTAACCACTTAATCACAATAAAATTTTGAGAACAAAAAAGAGGAACACTTTTTATATCCTATGGAACACACATGGTGAAAGCTTATGAAGTCACCAATCTATATCCCCTTCTGGGAAGCTCCATACTCACAGCGACCCCACTCCTGCTGAAAGGCCACTTTCTGCTGAAAGGTTACCACCCCAAGTTCTGGGGAGAAGAGTGAGGGAGTACAAGGGATGATAGCCTACCTTCCAGGATGGGGTTGGCCTCCAGCACCTGCTGCTCAATCCATGAATGCTGGCCGCTGACAGTGGCCAGAAACTGTAGAATGAGTTTGGTGGTCTCTGTCTTCCCAGCCCCAGACTCCCCACTGCCAGGAGAGAGCAAGGAAATGAGGTCACCATGAGGACAACCCTTGCCATCAAACATAGAATTCTCCTGCTTTGGGGCCAGACTGACAGGGTCACCCTTTCCCCAGGCAGAAATCCCGCCATTTGCCTTAAAATCCCCCTGTGGGTCTCAGATTGTCAGTGTCATAGATTGCTGATTGTGTTTATCCTTTCTTCCTACCTATTAAGCTATGAGATCCTTGGTACAAGTAGATTTGGCTCATTCCCAGTGTCACATAAATATGTGAATGAATCAAATAAATGTCTTGCACATGAATGTGGTGGTCATCTGGTAGGAAGGGCAGACTCTTGGGCTCCACTCCCTAGGTATCCCCTCTATACCCCTACACTTTCAAATTTGCATAATGAACCCTCAAAATCCCATAACCAATGGCAACTTTTGGCCAATTTTGCTTTCCTTTCTTGTGCTTCTGTAAAGTTTCTCAAAATTACAGCCTTTTTTTTTTTTTTTTTTTTTGCAAGGAAGGCACTGGGATTTGAATTCAGAGTCTTATACTTGCTAGGCAGGTGCTCCATCCCTTGAGTCAAGCCCTCAGCACTTTTACTTTTGCTTTAGTTTGGCTGAGTGAATGTATGTCCTGGCAAAGGATGTTTGCAGTAGAATGAGAAGAACTCCTGTCACACCCGCCTGGAGATGCTCAGAGCCAACCCTAACCTGAAAGTCCCACCTGATGACACAGCACTGGTCCCTCTTGTTCTTCTTCATGTTGAAGTAGCAGCTGTTGGCAATGGCAAACACATGTGGGGGCAGCTCACCCACATGGCGGCCGTAATAGAGCTGCACCTGCTCCATGGTGTAGAGGGGCAGCATCTGGAACGGGTTCACAGCCACCAGGATGGAGCCTGTATATGTCTGAAGAAGAGCCGCTGGTCAGCACCCTCTGCCAGGGCAGAGCTGTAGGGCCCTGGTCTAGCATCTTGAGGATTTAGTGGGATCTGACTCTGCTACCTTCCATTGTGAAGCTTACTCAACTCTACCAGGAATATGAGCTTCTTTGGACCTGTTTCTAGTGAGATGAAAAGGTTAGAACCCTATCTTGTTCTTAGAAAAGGCTCATCAAAAATGAGCTGAAGGTGTGAAGTGTGTTTTGGCCTGCATCCCACAGAGGCCTCCATGAAAGCTGGTTAACATGGACAGTCCTCATCAGTCCTAACCACACATTCTGTGTGCTCTGGGTCCCTGGCCCAGCACCACCTATTCCTCACGAGCTCCCATTAGGCCTCGCTGCTCCACTGAAGGTAGGGCTAGAGAACTTCTCCACAGGCCACAGCACTGCCCTTGGCCTTCAAGGCTATGAAAGCCACATACAGGATACAAAGAGGAATGCCTAGGCAGGAAGAG
Source organism: Dipodomys merriami (assembly GCF_024711535.1). Lineage (NCBI taxonomy): Eukaryota > Metazoa > Chordata > Mammalia > Rodentia > Heteromyidae > Dipodomys > Dipodomys merriami. Next base: position 8,209,646 of record NW_027205381.1, read on the forward strand.
TGGCATCAATTTATCTTATTGTAGTCCTGGAGTTCTGATGCACATTCAGCCACAGCAGAAGCAACTCACTTTACTTTTTCCTTCCCCTGGCATTTCTTCTTCTTTCCTCTAGTCTTCCTTTCTATTCATGGGCTCCAGCTCACTCCTGGATCCCTCTAAGCACACCAGAGGGCAAGACATAGCCAAAATGGCTGCATGTAGAAGACCCAGGTAGGGACTTCCCTGGCCACGCCCTGGCTCTGATTGCCCCCTGCCCCCCTACACTCCCTTACTGGTGTCAGTTTTGGAACCCTGTCTCATGGAGAGTGGGATGAGTGCCCTGGGACCAGACCAACTACCTGCATTGTTAAGTTTAACAAAAGGGTCTGCATGCCTTCACATGGCCTTTCTAAACTGGTTGTGGAAGAGTACCCCAAGATCCCAGCTGTCACGAGACTTGCTCTCAGGATAGCCAGAGTCTTCTGTCAGTAACCCTGTGTCTACAACATGCCTAGGAATTGGGGACAAAAGTCCCCACTGTCCCTCAGTGTCCACTCAGCCTGGAAAGCAGGCCTTGTGCACAGACACAGACAGATGCAGGGGCAGCATTCCTTGAGCACCTACTGGATGCTACATTCTGTGTTATGGCTATACATCAGCATCTCATCTTCAAGAATGGTATGCACCTGGTTCTTTCCATATGGAACAGAGACAGAAAAAAATGGTCCATCACACTCAGTAAGGACACAGGGAGCAGTGCCTGGCCTCTGATTTCCACGCGCATTGCTTTCTCCACACAGACACAGGGCAGGACTCACGTAGATTTTGTGTTGTTGGTAGCGGATAAGGAGATTGTGCACTATGCCAGCCTCGTGCAGGTCCCCTAAGCAGATCATGTCCTCCACACCCTGCACTGAGTTGGGGTGCATGAGTCTGAGGGCATCAGAGTTCTCTGCTGAGATCCAGTGTTCCTGAAATGACAGCACAGAGTCACCTGAGAGGTGGCCTCCACACAGGCCACCCCCACACACACACTCCCTGTATCCCTTTTCTCCATCTCCTTAGAAGTGAGGTGGCCTTTGAGAATCACAGATCAGCTGGCCAGGTGCCAGTGGCCATCTCTGACAAGGCTCAGTCTGTGGATAGCCTCAAAGGACAGCTGTGACAAAATCAATTCCATCTATGGCACTGGTCAGTACCTGCCTGGGCCTGGGGTCCAGGTGTAGCTAGGGGCAAAAGGTGGACTTCAACTGAAGAACAACTAGCTGGGCACTAGATTTAAGGCCAGCTTGCAGCTGGGGCATTAGGTTATTGGAATAAAATGTGCAAATAGAATAAGCATAAGAATATTTTTAGAAAAATCCTATATATAGCATTAGGCAAATGGAAGATATCATTGTTACTATTTTACTGGTTTCAATCATCTGGAGCATCCAGGCTGCATAGCTGCACAGGGAGTTTGGCCTGAGATGGAATTAAGTGACCAACTGGCTGTGTGCCCTGAAGATCTTGCCTCCCCTCACTGCCCTTGGCTACTGCTGCCTCTGCCAGGTAGGTGAGCTTCCTGCCTGACCCACTCCCACCTGTGCATTTGCCTCTTCTTCTCCCTCATCCACCTTCTTCACCCAGCTGTCACTTTACACACCCGCTTTGGGCCCTTCCTCAGTCCTTTTCCATCCTACCCCTACCTACTCCCCTTGTACTCTTCAACCCTTCAACATGGCCCAGGATAAACATGATGCTCACAAGGGCAGGGCTTTACTACCATATGTCCTGCTAATACTAAGATGCCCCTGGGGCTTATGAACTCCTGATGCTTGGGAGCAGAGGAAGCAGGCTCCAGGGCCCTGAAAGAAACAGGAAGCCAATAGGAGAATGCCAATACTGACCTTGCCCTCATCATCTTCAACCAAGATCTTGCCTGGCTTTGTTTCCTTGATGATGCCTCCGATGGCCACACTCATCTTGGTGGGGGAAGAGTCCAGCCATACATGGTCACCCTGCAGGGTAGAGAGGAATCATTGTTCTCCCTTCCTTCTGCAGCAGAAGACTTACCTGCCCTGGAGCTGTCACTTTCAACTCAAACTTCCAGATGGCTGGATTTCATTTCTCCCTCCACCAGTCTCCTCTCCTTCCTTTTCCTCCTCCCTTTCCATCTCTTCTGAGTACTTGTTACTGGCATTGCTCACCAAATTGCTCTATCCTACCTGGGATATTAAGGTCCCCAAGAACAGGAGATCAGCCTCCTTCACAGTCTCTCTCACAAGGGAAAAAATAAAAACACCCCCCAACACACACACTCAAATAGAGATTCTTCTTTTTTTTTTTGTCGGTTGTGGGGCTTGAACTCTGGGCCTGGGCACTGTCCTTCAGCTCTTCAGCTCAAGGTGAGCACTCTACCACTTGAGCTACAGCGCCACTTCTGATTTTCTGGTGGTTTATTGGAGATAGGAGTCTCACAGTCTTTCCTGCCCGGGCTGGCTTTGAACCGTGATCCTCAGATCTCAGCCTCCTGAGTAGCTAGGATTACAGGCGTGAGCCACCAGCACCCGGCTTGAGATTCTTTTTGTATCCACAATTTTTTGGGGGGTTCAGGTGTGGGGCTTGTACTCTGGGCTTGGGCACTGTCCCTCAGCTCTTCAGCTCAAGGCTAGTGCTCTACCACTTGAGCCACAGTGCCACTTCCAGCTTTTTTCTTTTTGCTTATGTGGTGCTGAGGAATCAAACTCAGGGCCTCAGGCATGCAAGACAAGCGCTCTAAGCACTGAGCCACCTTCCCAGCCCAATATACAGATTCTTTTTATGGCCAACAATGGTTTAGAGAGAGGATTGCTGTCTCTCACTTGAGCATGGCAGCAAAAATGTTGAATTTGCTTTCTTAGAAGTCTCCACAAGCAGCAAGGAGGATGAGAAATGGAAACAGAACAGTGCCTCTCCTGGGAGCTGGTAACTCAGGTCTGTAATCCTAGCAACTCAGGAGGCAGAGATCTGAGGATCGTGGTTCAAAGCCAATCTTGGCAGAAAAGTCTGTGAGACTCTTACCTCCAATTAATCAGGAAAAAGATGGAAGTGGAGCTGAGGCTCAAGTGGTGTAGTGCCAGCTTTCAGTGAAAAAGCTAAAGTAAGGAACAGCATCTAGGCCCTAATTTATTTTTTTATTATCTTTAAGTAGTTGTACAAAGAAGTTTCCATTCCACAAAACAGTATATGAGTACAAAGTATCTGACAACATTGTCACCCACCTCTCTTAACCCATCCCTCTCTCACTTTTTTCTTTAATAGAGATTAGGTGATTACATAAATTTCACATATTTCACAATATTGTGGAATAGTGATAGAGTCACAAACACATTTTAACTTTCACAAGGCAAATTGTCATTATCATGGTCTGTACAGTTTGTGAATTCTATGAGCTTTGACATTACAAGTTATTTTTTCCACATCAGGTGATGTTTACATTTCTTTCCTTTTGCTTAGTGTGGGCTATTTCCACTTACTCTGATCCTCCTCCTGGCTTCCCTCTGTTGTGTGCATATATCTACCATATATATAGTCTAGAACATGGAGTCATTTAGCAATGATATGACAAAATGGGTGGCTGTCTTTTGTTTCTTGAGTCCTGTTTGCCATATCTTCTTGTATTTTTGCTTTAGCATCCACATATCAGGGAGACCATGTGCTGTTTGTCTGTTTGTTCTTGGCATACTTTGCTCAAAATAATCTGCTCTAGTTCCATCCATTTCCCTGCAAATGCCATTATTTTGTCCTTTCTAATGGCTGCATAATATTCCATTGTATATAGGTACCACAATTTTTGGATCCACTCATCAGTAGTGGGGCATCTGGGTTGTTTCCAAATCTTGGCTATTGTGAACAGTGCTGCAATGAACATGGAGGTGCATGTGTCTTTGTATACTGGTTCCTGTTGCTCAGGGTAGATGCCTAGGAGTGGTATGGCTGGGTCATAGGTGAGGTCTATATTTAGCTTTCTGAGGTACCTCCAGACTTCTTTCCAAAGTGGTTGTATAAGTGTACATTCCTACCAGCAGTGTAATAGGGTTCCTCTTTCTCCACATGCCCTCCAGCATTTGTTGTTGGCTGACTTGTGGATGTGGGACATTCTGACTGGGGTAAGGTGGTATCTCAGTGTTGTTTTTATTTGCATTTCCTTCACAACCAGGGATGGTGAACATTTCCTCTTGGGTTCATTTGCTATTTTTATCTCTCCTTCTCAGAAATCTCTCTTTAGTTCCCTTGCCCATTTCATGGTTTGTTAGATTTGGAAGGGATTAGTTTCTTGAGTTCCCTGTATATAATGGATATTAGAGTCTTTTCTGATATTTTGCTGGTGAATATTTTTTCCCAGTTAGTTGGCTGTCTTTCTTTGGTTGCTATGTCCTTAGATGTACAGAAACTTTTTATTTTAAGGTAGTCCCATTTGTCGAGTCTCTCTCCAATTTGTTGTGACCCTGGGACTCTGTTCAGGAAGTTGCTGCCTGTGCCTATAAGTTCAAGTGTCTCTCCTACTCTGTCCTGCAGTAGTTTCAGAGTTTCAGGTTTGATGTTAAGGTCTTTAATCCATTTTGAGTTGATGTTTGGGCACAGTGACAGGCTAGGGTCCACTTTTAGTTTTCTACATGTGGCCACCCAGTTTTCCCAGCACCAATAGTTGAAGAGGTTATGATTCTTCCACTGTATGTCTTTGACTCCTTTGTCAAATATCAACTGACTGTACATATGTGGCTTTATTTTTTGGTCCTCTAGACTGTTCCATTGGTCTTCAGGTCTCTTTTTGTACCAGTACCAAGCTGTCTTTGTTATTATGGTTCTATAGTAGAGCTTCAAATTCAGTATCATGATCCCTCCTGCATTGTTTCTTTTGCCTAGAATTGCTTTGGCTATTGTAGGACTTTTGTTGTTCCATATGAACTTTTGGACTGTTTTTTCTATTTCAGTAAAGTATGTCATTGGGATTTTAATGGAAGTTGCATTGAATGTGTATATCAATTTTGGCAATATAGCCATTTTCACTATGTTAATTCTGCCTATCCAGGAAGATGGGAGATTTTTCCATTTCCTGGTGTCCTCTATGATTCTTTTTTTTTAGGCTTTTATAGTTTTCAGGAGATAGACCCTTTACATCTTTGGTAAGGTTAATTCCTAGATCCTTTTTTTTTTTTTGAGGTTATTACAAACGGGGTTGTTTCCTTGATTTCCCTTTCTGCTTGTATATTGTTGGTGTACAGAAAGGTGACTGATTTTTGTGGGTTAATTTTGTATCCTGCTACTTTGCCAAAGTGGTTTATAAGCGCTAAGAGTTTGGGGATGGTGCCTTTGGGATTATATAAAATCATGTCGTCTGCAAAAAGAGATAGTTTAATTTCTTCCTCCCCTATGCGGATCCCTTTAATGTCTTTTTCCTGCCTTATTGCTCTGACTAAGGATTCTAGAACTATATTGAATAGGAGTGGGGAGAGTGGGCATCCTTGCCTTATTCCTGTTTTTAGGGGAATTGGTTGTAGCTTTTCCCCATTAAGTATGATATTGGCTGTTGGTCTGTCATATAAGGCCTTTATTGTTTCAAGGAATGTTCCTTCTATTCCAATTTTTTTCCAGAGCTTTTAACATGAATGAATGTTGTATTTTATCAAAAGCCTTTTCTGCATCAATGAAGATAACCATGTGGCTCTTGACCTTGGATCTGTTGATGTGATGGATTATGTTTATTGACTTACGGATATTAAGCCATCCCTGCATCTCTGGGATGAAGCCTACTTGGTCTTCATATATGATTTTTTTTATATGTTTCTGGATTCTGTTGACTACAATTTTATTGAGGAGCTTTGCATCTGTGTTCATCAAAGAGATTGGTCTGTAGTTCCCTTTTTTTTGTTGGGTCTTTGCCTGGTTTGGGGATGAGTGTGATATTGGCTTCATAGAATGAGTTTGGGATTACTCCCTCTGCTTCTATTTCTCTGAAGAGTTTGAGGAGTATGGGTATTAATTCCTCTTTAAAGGTCTTATAGAATTCCGTAGTGAATCCCTTTGGTCCTGGGCTTTTCTTTGTTGGAAGGATTTTGATTGCTTCCTCTATCTCATTGTAGGTTATTGGAATACTTAATTGATTTATTTCTTCTTAGATCAGTTTGGGCAATTTGTATTTCTCTAGGAATTCATCCATTTCAGCTAGGTTTCCCTTCCTTTGTGAGTAGAGAGTCTGGAAATATTTATAATTGTTTGGATGTCTTGGATGTTTGTTGTAATTTTTTGCATGGCACCTTTGATCTTATTATTTGGGTCTCCTCTCTTCTTTTTTTTAGTTAATCTTGCCAGTGGTCCATCAATTTTATTGATTTTTTAAAACAGCTTTTTGTTTTATTAATTTTATTTATAGTTTCCTTATTCTCTATTTCATTAATTTCAGCTCTTATTTTGGTTATCTTGCTCCATCTAGTGACTTTAGGTTCAACTTTTTCTTGTGTCTCTAGCAGTTTTATTTGCATCATGAGATTGTTTATTTGGTCTGTCTCTGTTTTCTTGATGTACACACTGAGAGCAATAAACTTGCTCCTGGGGAATGCTTTTGCTGTGTCCCATAGGTTTCTTTGTGATGTGTCTTCATTTTCATTGAATTGTAGGAACTTTTTAATTTCTTCTTTAATTTCTTCTGTGACTCATGTATTGCTCAGCAATGTGCTGTTTAATTTCCATGTGCTTGAGTTTTTTCTACTGTGTGCCTTGTTATTGAGAACTAGTGTGATTCCACTATGGTCAGATAAAATACAGGGGATTATGTCGATCTTCTTGTGCTTGCTTAAATTATTTGTATGAGCTAAGATATTATATATTTTAGAAAAAGTTCCATGGGCTGCTGAGAAGAATGTGTACTGGGTTGTTGTTGGGTGGAAAACTAGGTATATGTCTGTTAAGTCTGTTTGAAATATGATATTGTTTAATTCAGAGACTTCTTTGCCAATTCTTTGGTTGGGGGACCTGTCCTTTGGCGAGAATGGAGTGTTAAAGTCTCCTACTATTATTGTGTTTGGATCCATCATTTCCTGTAAATCTGAGAGTATTTGCTTAACATATTTGGATGCATCGATGTTTGGGGAGTATAGATTGACAATGGTGATGTCTTCTTCTTGGATTATTCCCTGTATTATTATATAGTGACCTTCTTTGTCTTTTCATAGTGATTTTAGTGTAAAGTTTATTTTATCAGATATCATAATGGCAACTCCTGCCTTCTTTCTGGGGGCATTTGCATGGTAGACCTTTCTCCAACCCTTTACTTGGAGTTTGCTTTTATCTTTGGCTGTGAGGTGGGTCTCTTGAAGACAGCAAGTTGATGGATCTTGCTTTCTGATCCAATCTGCAGTTCTTTTTTTTGGATTGGTGAATTGAGTCCATTAATATTTATGGTTATTATAGAGAGGCATATTGTATTTTCTGTCATTTTCTACTTTCCTAAGTTTTTCTTCTTTCCTTCCCTCCTGTTTAATAAGTTGATCTCCTAATGATATCTATCTGGTCTGGATCCTGGTTCTTGAATGCTTTTGTTGGATTGTATTCCCACTCTTAATATTCTTTGTAATGCTGGCTCATTGTTTAAGAATTCATTTAATTTTTCTTTACTATTAAAAATTTTAGTTTCTCCCTCGAATGTGAATGCTAGCTTTGTTGGATATACCAGTCTAGGCTGGCAGTTGTTGGTTCTCAGGGCTTGGATGGTACTTTCCCAGACTTTCCTTGCATTCAGAGTCTGTGTGGAGAGATCTGCAGTGATTCTAATTTTTTTCCCATTGTATTATAGCTTTTTCTTTGCTTTTGCTGCCTGCAAGATTGCTTCTTTATTGCTAAAATCTAGCATTTTTACTATAATGTGCCTTGCAGTGTTCTGTAGGCTTCTGTTATGTAGGTAAGATTTTCTCTTTTAAGACTGGGGAAGTTTTCAGTGATGATCTTATTGAATAAGTGTTGCATTCCTTTATTCTGGTATTCCTCCCCTTCATATACCCCAATTATATGAAGGTTAAATTTATTGGCACTGTCTGCTTGCTCTTGGGCTTCCCTTTGGCATGTTTTGAGGGTTTTTTCCATATCTGTAACTTTTTTTTTCAAGTGCCTGCATTTTATCTTCAGTATCTGATACTCTATTTTCCATTTCATTTATTCTATTAACTGTGGCTTCCATTGTGGTTTGCATGGAGTAAATTGAATTTTGCATGGAGGAGATTGAGCCATTTATAATTTCTGTGTCATTCCTTAGAGTACTAATCTCTTTCAGCGAGGTGTGTACTGTGTGTATTTCTTGTTTGAGGGCCTGGATCTCTTTAGATAGCTCATTCATTTGTTCTTTAAATTTCTGATCTATTTCTCATTTTAAATCTTGAGTCATTGCCTCCATCATCTCTTGAATGTAGTGTTTGTCTTCCATTTGTTTTTTTTTCGTCCACTGGCGTTCTCCACTGGGTGGTTGCTGGTCTTTGAGTCTGGTTTACTATCTTGGCTGTTGATGAATTTTGTAATTTTTCGCTGTGATTTTCACATGTGGATTCAGGGATTTTTGGAGAGCAATTCCAGGCCCTGGTGGTTTTGGTCACTAGGTGCCTCCTTTGCTTGATTCTGGATTTGTTCCTGGATCAATTGATGTAGCTTGCTCTCAGTGCTGGGCTGGTTGAGCGAATTTTACCTGGCTCAAGGTTCTGTTGTGAGAGGGGCTGTTTTCCAGCTGCTGATCTGACTCATGCAGGGCTTACTCCTGTTCGTTTGTGGTGGGCAGATACACTCTGCCCTCTGCTGGGGTGTGCACTCAGATCCTGACCAGTCAGGGGCAGGCAGTGAAGATGGCTAGGGTTCCTGCTTATCCTGGTACTGGTTGGGAGCTGTCCAGCAGTGCTATGGCAGATGGATGGTTTTGTGCACTGTAGGTTGCTGTTCAACACCAAGTTTCACGTTCGTTGAGATGAGTGTGGGCTATGCTGGATGGTGGTGCAAGCTGGGTCTGTGTTTCACAGTCTTTTTTTTTTTTTTTTGTCGGTCGTGGGGCTTGAACTCTGGGCCTGGGCGCTGTCCCTCAGCTCTTCAGCTCAAGGCGAACGCTCTACCACTTGAGCTACAGCGCCACTTCCGGTTTTCTGGTGGTTTATTGGAGATAGGAGTCTCACGGTCTCTCCTGCCCGGGCTGGCTTTGAACCGCGATCCTCAGATCTCAGCCTCCTGAGTATGTGTTTCACCAGTCTTTACCATTGTTTATGCTGTCATGTTTGGTGTCCACTCCGCTGCTGCCCCGCTCTGGGCTGGACTGCTTCCAAGGGCCAGTTCAGGGAGGCACAAGGTCGCTGCGAGTCTGGAGTCTGGGGTCCTTTGTTTCTGCTGCCGCCACCTCAGCTGCTGCTGCTGTTCGGGCTAGGTTGCTTGCATGAGCCTGTGCAGAGAGGCACCACACAGCACTGCCCGTCTGGGGCATTTGTTGCCCCCACCGCAGTCACTGCCATCCCGAGCAGGGTTGGATTGCTTCTGAGGACTGGGGGTGGGGGTTGGGGAGTGGGAGAGGTGCCAGGGGCCTAGGGTTGTTTGTTGTGGCTGCCACTGCCCCACCACAGCTGCCGCTGCCCTCCCAGGCTCGGCTGGGCCCCTTATTTAGGCGGGTGCAGGGAGGCGCTGTGCCCCGCAGCGATGGGGTCCACCCGGGCTCTGCACTGCACTGCAAGTTTGGGGTCGTTGGCTACCACTGCCGCAGTCACTGCAGCCCTGAATTGGGTTGGGTTGCTTCTGTGGGTGGGGGGGGGGAGAGAGATGCAGGGCCAGGAGTCTAGGGTTGCTCCCCGCTGCTGCTGCTGCTGCTGCCTCTGCCCCGCCACTGCGGATTGACCCTAAATTTAAGACTCTCTACTGGCAAAAACAAAATAAAACAGAAAATCCAAAAGAACCCACCAATTCCAATGAAACTGGAATATGTCTAAGCCAGAGAAGAGGAAAGTGGACCACTAGAAGTTTCAGGAGGAAGTGGAAAACTTAGGCCCAGCTGCAGAGTCCAGAAAGAACTAGATAAGTTAATTTGCCTAAGGTAGGTGTTGATCCTGTTGCAACCTATCTTTTTGCATCCTCAGGATCAAGTGCACAGAGTAGCAATGGGAATGTCTGGGCAGGGTCTAAAACAGGCAACGTACATATTTGAGGAGCTTTGCCTGGTGAAAAGCACTATGATGCCCAAATTTATTGGGTGGGAGAAGTATGGACTGAAAATTCACATGCAAGGTTTTTGCCAGCCTACAACATGGCACTGATCCCTTACAAACCTTCTCTGACTCCAGGAAGCTCCTTCTAGGAGGAGAGATCCAAAAAGAGCCAGCAACATCTATGTAGGATGATAGTAAAAGCCAAAGGAGGGAAGAGGCTGAGATCTAAAGATTGTAGTTCGAAACTAGCCTGGGCAGGAAAGTTCTGGAGATTCTTAATCATCAAAAAAAGACAGGCATGGGCTGGGAAGGTGGCTCAGAGGTAGAGTGCTTGCCTTGCATGCATGAGGTCCTGGGTTCGATTCCTCAGCACCACATAAGCAGAAAAAGCCGGAAGTAGGCGCTGTGGCTCAAGTGGTAGAGCACTAACCTTGAGCTGAAGAGCTGAGGGACAGTGCCCAGGCCCAGAGTTCAGGCCCCACAACTGACAAAAACAAAGATTTGACTGGCAAAAAATGACAGGCTATGGGTCAAGAGATAGAGCACTAGCCTTGTGCAAAAAAGCTCAGCGACAGCAACCAAACTCTGAGTTCGAGTCCCAGGATCACCCCCCCCCCTTACAGAGAGAGAGACAGACAGACAGAGAGACAGAGGGAAAGAGAGAGAAAATAATGAGTAATTAGAAAGAATGAAGAGAAATTGGAACCATGTTGAGCTCTTGGTGAGATGGTAAAACAGTTCAGCTACCATAAAAAAACAATAGTTTCTTCAAAACTTAAAAATATGTGTGTCATATATGAATTGTTTACCTAGCCAACTTGTCACTCCAGTAAAAAGATAGTAAGAATATTTGGAGTTGCACTGATATTTCCATGTATCTTTATTATTATAATTATTATTAAGTAGTTGTGCAAAGGGGTTCCAACATGTCAGTTTATGAGTACAGTGCATCTTGATCAGTATCATCCTTTTCATCTGTCTCCCCCATCTCTCCCAATCCCATCCATCCCCTCAGTTACCTGATTCAATTTTCACATATGTACATTCAATAGTGTGACTTCTTTCACTCACTTTCTCCATTTGTCTGCCCCTCCAATTGACTTAGCCCCTTTAAAACTCCTTGAAGGACAGGGGGGACCAAGATGGCGACGGGGCAGTAGGGAAACGCCACAGCTCTCTCCAACCAAAAAGAGAGTTCGAGTTCCAACGCTTAATCTCCCCAAGAGACCGACAACAACAAAAAGACTAACACTCAGAGAAAAACCAGAGGCGGAGAATAACAAAAAAGAAAGAGGAAAAGAATTTCAAAACAGAGAAAAGCGAAGACCCCTCCCCCAACCTTTACTGGCCGCGCGGCAGCGCGCCAAGCCGCCGGCCAGCCGGCCCGGCGGGGGCTGTGGGAGCCCCAGAGAAACAGCAGAGACACAGGGGGCCACTTTCAGAACATCTGGTACTGGTTTGCAGAACAGCAGATCACCAGGAACAGAGAAACCTACCAGCCGGGAGTCTCCACGAGGATCCCACCCCCACCCCTCACTCTCCACCCGAGCAGAGAGGCTCCATCCCGCCAAAGTCGCTCGGCATCAGCAGAGTGACAAAAGGACCTGCGGCAGACCACCCGGCCCGCCGGATCGCGATCGCAACGATCCAGCACTCTCCACCCAAGCAGAGAGGTTCCATCCCGCCAAAGCGGCTCGGCGTGACAAAGGGTCCTGTCTGCAGACCACCCGCCCGCCCGATCACGATCGCAACAACCCGGCGGGGTCACTTGGGCCCCAGAGGTACCGAGAAGAAGCTGCCTGAGCGTGGACACTCTTGACCCAACAGCTTCGACAGAGGCAGAGACAGAAAAGAATCACACAGAGCCACCACCGCCCAACCCAGCCCGGATTGCAACAACAACTGACGACCTACACCACACAGAAACAACCAGCTCCAGGGTGAGTACCCCACAGGGGAAGTGTATCCCTCAAGGGAGACCAGAGCTGGAGGGAATCCCCAGACCCTGACCTAGACTCCCTACCCCAGCACCCGGACCACAGGACCCACTAAAACTGGGAACTGTTTGAGAGCTCCACCAGCCCGTGGAGCACACTCAGCTGGCCAGGCTAGAGCAAGAGCACCCCTGGAAGGGAGCTTAAATGCCCAAGCCAGGAACAGCGCCCCTGGGTCAAGACTACCAACAGTAGAAGAAATTTGAACTGTGTCCCCCAGGCTGTATAACCTAGGGGGTATACACATCAGCACAGGCCTAACAAGCGCGCTCCAGGCTGGGGCCGGAACCAAGCCCGGGGATCCGGCACCTGAACAACACAACCAACTCCTCCCAATTGAAGTAAAAAGCTGAGCATACGCCTCAACAGAGGGGAGAAAACCAGGAAACAACACTCCCCCGGGAAGCACGCCTGTGACAACAAAAGACCTGGAGGCCCAGGACAAGAGAAGCCCAAACCCCACCAAAACTCCACCCATATACCCTAGACTGGGAATTGGGCAACACAGGCTGCCAGCACCTGATAGTAAGCAGGAGCTCAGACTGTTAAGGCGGCTCAGCAATAGAGTGATAGTCTTGGATGTATGAGGCCCTGGATCTGATTCCTCAGCATCACAAAAGCAAAAAGGGTCAGAAGTGGTGCTGTGGCTCAAACGGTAGGGTGCCAGCCTTGAGCTGAAAAGCTGAGGGACAGCACCCAAACCTAGAGTTCAAGCCCACAACCAGCCCAAAACAAATAAACAAAAACACATCAGGAGCCCATAGCAGACTCCAGCATTTGGGAGAGTGCATCCAGAGCATCTGTTCTTCACAAGAGCACCCGTAGGAGCAAACACAAGCAGTCTAGGCTGCTCAACCCTTCCAAAGGCGGGAACTGTCAGCAATCTACAGCAGAGAGCTGAGAATCCTAAGTAAGTCAGAATAGCAGCTGGAAATAGGCTCCCAACAGAACCCAGATCAGGCACAGACTCTCTCTACCAATACAGAATCAGCAACCAAGCAAAGACAGACACACCAAAACAAAATTGAAGAGCAGTCTCCTGAACCTCCATGCGAAAATCACAGAGAAAAATCACAAGGTTTACTACCACCCAGGACAGCAAGCTCACCTCAAAAGCCAGCAGCCACACAGGGGAGAGCCCCAGTGGGAGCAAAGCAGGAATGGAAGACAAAGGCTACTTCCAAGGGTTGCTGGAGGCAATGACTCAAGAAATAAAGCGAGAAATTTATCAGAAATTGAAAGAGCACAAGGATGAACTATCCAAAGAGATACAGGGTATCAAACAAGAGATGCATGCAAAAATAGAAGCTGCACAAACCTCAATAAGAAGTGAGATAAACGCCAAATTAGAGGTAATGCATACCTCATTGAGAGGTGAGATCAGTACTCTGAGAACCAACATTGAATCCATAAAGGGATCCATTTCCTCCATGCAAACCACAATAGAAGCCACTGTCAACAGAGTGAATGAAATGGAAGGTCGAGTGTCAGATACAGAAGACAGAATACACCAACTGGACCAAAAAGTGACAGATATGGAAAAATTACTCAAATTAAACCAAAGGGATATTCAAGAGCAAGCAGATAATGCTAAAAAATTTAACCTTCGCATAATTGGAGTGGACGAAGGTGAGGAATTCCAGAGCAAGGGAATGCAACACCTATTTAACAAGATAATCAATGAAAATTTTCCCCACCTCAAAAACGACCATCTTAACTACATCACAAAAGCTTATCGAACACCCAACAAGCAAGACCCCAGGAGAAACACTTCTAGACACATTATAGTAAAAATGATAGATCTGAATAATAAGGAAACAATCCTGCATGCAGCAAAAATGAAGAAGGAGCTATACTACAATGGGAAAAAAATAAGAATTACTGCAGATCTCTCCACACAAACAATGAATGCAAGAAAAGCCTGGGAAAGCACCATACGAGCCCTGAGAGCCAATAACTGCCAACCCAGACTGATCTACCCGGCAAAGCTAGCATTCACATTTGATGGAGAACTGAAAACTTTTAATAGCAAAGAAAAACTAAATGAATACATAAACATTAAGCCAGCATTACAAAGAATTCTAAGAGGGGGGACACAACCTGAAGAAAGCAGCCAGGAACTGGGGCCTGCCCCAAACAGGCATTACTCAAAGTCTAACTGAGCAAGCACAGGAGGAAAGGAAAAAAGAAAAACTTAGGAAAACGGAATGGCAGGGACAACAATGCATCTCTCTATACTTTCTCTTAATATAAATGGGCTGAATTCGCCAATTAAAAGAAAACGAACTGAGGACTGGATAAGAAAACAAGACCCATCCATCTGTTGCCTTCAGGAGACCCACCTCTCAGCCAAACATACAAACAAACTCAGAGTGAAGGGGTGGAAAAGGATCTACCAATCAAACGCCCCCAGTAAGAAAGCAGGTGTAGCTATCCTGATATCTGACAAAATAAACTTTTCATTAAAATCAGTACAGAAAGACAAGGACGGACACTACATATTAATAAAGGGAACAATCCAAGAGGAGGATATAACCATCATCAACTTATATGCCCCAAATATTGGTGCACCCAGATATGTCAAACAAATGCTCTCAAACTTACAGAATAAAATAGATCCCAATACGATAATACTAGGAGACTTTAACACACCACTCTCACCAAAGGACAGGTCTACCAACCAGAGGATTGGCAAAGAAGCTACCGAATTAAGAGAGGCCATACTTCAAGCGGAATTAACTGACATCTACCGAGTATTTCACCCTAAAACAACACAGTACACATTCTTCTCAGCAGCTCACGGAACTTTCTCCAAAATAGACCATATCATAGTTCATGCAAGGAACTTAAGCAAATACAAAGGGATCGACATAATCCCCTGTATCCTATCTGACCACAGTGGAATCAAGCTAGCTCTCAATAACAAAGCATACCGCAGAAATTTCTCCAATACATGGAAATTGAACAGCACACTCCTTAACAATGCCTGGATAACAGAAGAGATCAGAGAAGAAATAAAGCACTTCCTACAACTCAATGAAAATGAAAACACCTCACAAAGAAACTTGTGGGACACAGCAAAAGCAGTCCTGAGGGGCAAATTTATTGCCCTCAGTGCCCACATCAAGAGAATGGAGACAGACCAAGTAAATAACCTCATGTTGCAATTAAAACAGCTAGAAAAACAGGAAAAAATGGAACCTAAAGCTACTAGAAGAAGCCAGATAACCAAATTAAAAGCAGAGATTAACCAATTAGAAAATCAGAAAACCATAACCAAAATAAACCAAACAAAAAGCTGGTTCTTTGAAAAAATAAACAAAATTGATGGCCCATTGGCTAGATTAATTAAAAAAAGAAGAGAGGAAACCCATATTAATAGGATTAGGGATGCCACGGGAAACATCACCACACGTACCCAAGATATCCAAACAATTCTAACAGACTACTTTCAAAAGCTATACTCTCTAAAGGAAGAAAATCGGGCAGAAATGGATGCATTTTTAGAGAAATACAAGTTGCCCAAACTGAGCAAAGAAGAAGTTAACCAATTAAATAAGCCAATATCCTATAATGAGATACAGGAAGCTATCAAAAGTCTTCCAACAAAAAAAAGCCCAGGACCAGATGGATTCACAGCAGAATTCTATAAGACCTTTAAACAAGAACTAATACCCATACTCCTCAAGCTCTTCAGAGAAACAGAGAAGGAAGGAGCTATCCCAAACTCATTCTACGAAGCCAATATCACACTCATCCCCAAACCAGGCAAAGACCCAACCAAAAAGGAGAATTACAGGCCAATCTCCTTGATGAACACAGATGCAAAGATCCTTAACAAGATTCTAGCTAACAGAATCCAGAAACACATAAAAAAAATAATTCACTATGACCAGGTAGGCTTCATCCCAGAGACACAGGGATGGTTTAACATACGTAAGTCAATAAATGTAATCCAACATATCAACAGAGCCAAGGTCAAGAATCACATGATTATCGCTACAGATGCAGAAAAGGCCTTTGACAAAATTCAACATTCATTCATGCTAAAAGCTCTGGAGAAAATAGGAATAGAAGGAACATTTCTAAAAACAATAAAAGCCATTTATGACAGACCAATAGCCAATATTATACTTAATGGGGAAAAGCTACAACCAATTCTCCTAAAATCAGGAACAAGGCAAGGATGCCCACTGTCTCCACTCCTCTTCAATATAGTCCTAGAACCCTTAGCCAGGGCAATAAGGCAAGAAAAAGATATTAAAGGGATCCTCATAGGAAAAGAAGAAGTTAAACTATCCCTTTTTGCAGACGACATGATACTATACCTCCACGATCCCAAAAACTCCATCCCCAAACTCTTAGAAATCATAAATCACTTTGGCAAAATAGCAGGATACAAAATAAACCCACAAAAATCAGTTGCCTTCCTATACACTGATAATGTACAGGAAGAGAGGGAAATAAAGGGAGCAACCCCATTCACAATAACCTCCCGAAAAATAAAATATTTAGGAATTAACCTAACCAAAGATGTAAAAGAACTATTTAATGAGAACTATAAAAAGTTAAAGAAAGAAATTGCAGAAGACACTAGGAAATGGAAAGACCTCCCATGCTCCTGGATAGGCCGACTTAATATAGTAAAGATGGTAATACTTCCAAAACTAATATACAAATTCAACGCAATTCCTATTAAAATCCCAATGACGTACATCACTGAAATACAGAAAACAGTCCAAAAATTCATATGGAACAACAAAAGACCTAGAATAGCCAAAACAATTCTAGGGGATAAAGACAATATGGGAGGGCTATCCATGCCGAACTTCAAACTCTACTACAGAGCTATAATAACAAAGACAGCATGGTACTGGCACAAAAACAGACCCGAAGACCAATGGAACAGAATAGAAGATCCAGAAATAAATCCACAGGCCTACAGCCAGCTGATATTCGACAAAGGAGCCAAAGACATACAATGGAAGAAACACAGCCTCTTCAACCGCTGGTGCTGGGAAAACTGGGCAGCCACATGCAGAAAACTAAAAGTGGACCCCAGCCTATCACCATGCACCAACATCAACTCAAAATGGATTAAAGACCTTAACATTAAACCTGAATCTCTGAAACTACTGCAGGACAGAGTAGGAGAGACACTTGAACTAATAGGCACAGGAAGGAACTTCCTGAACAGAGTCCCAGGGTCACAACAAATTGGAGAGAGACTCGACAAATGGGACTACCTTAAAATAAAAAGCTTCTGCACAGATAAAGCTATCGCAACCAAGCTAGAAAGACAACCAACTAATTGGGAAAAAATATTTACCAGCAATATATCAGACAAGGGGTTAACATCCTGTATATACAGGGAACTCAAGAAACTAATCCCTCCCAAACCCAACACACCAATTACTAAATGGGCAAGGGAACTAAAGAGGGACTTCTCAAATGAAGAAATAAAAATGGCAAAGAAACACATGAGGAAATGTTCATCATCCCTGGTGGTGAAGGAAATGCAAATAAAGACAACCCTGAGATACCACCTTACCCCAGTCAGAATGTCCCACATCCACAAATCAGCCAACGACAAATGCTGGAGGGGATGTGGAGAACGAGGAACGCTATTACACTGCTGGTGGGAATGTACACTCATACAACCACTTTGGAAAGCAGTCTGGAGGGTCCTTAGAAAGCTAAAGATTGACCTCCCTTACGACCCAGTCATACCACTTCTAGGCATCTACCCTGAACAACAGGAACCAATATACAAGGACACGTGCACCTCCATGTTTATTGCAGCACTGTTCGCAATAGCTAGGATATGGAAACAACCTAGATGCCCCACCACAGAAGAATGGATCCAAAAATTGTGGTATCTATACACAATGGAATATTATGCAGCCATTAGAAATGACAAAATAATGGCATTTGCAGGGAAATGGATGGAGCTAGAAGGAATCATGTTGAGCGAGGTAAGCCAAGAACGAAGAGACAAACAGTACATGGTCTCCCTGATAAGTGGATGATGAATCCAAAATGTTAGGTGATATGACAAAACTAACAGGACTTAAGAAACAAAGAACTCCCACTCATCTGGTTGAACCACTACTAAATATCCCCATGCTGCTGATCACATATATGGTATATAACATATGAGCACCGTTATATATTACAGACTGTGATAGACAATTTGCTCCAGGAAAGTTAGAATGAACTTGTGACTTTAAATGAGCATCATTATTCCACAATACTGTGAATTTCCGGAAATTAAGTAATCACTTAATCACGATCAAAAAAAAAAAAAAAAAAAAAAAAAAGAACCTTGGGGAAGGGAGGGAGGGAGGGGATGGTAGGGGGAAAACAATGGAGGGGGTAACAATGTTCAAGAGGAAGTGGAAGTGTACTCATTACCTCACTCATGTAACTGTAACCCTCTGTATAGTATCTCTACAATAAAAAAAATTAAAAAAAAAAAATAAAAAAAATAAAAAAAAAATAAAAAAAATAAAATTGAGAGCGGGCTAGATGTTATTGGTTTGCTGTTAAAAAAGAATCATGAAACCAAAGGCAAACCATATACTGAGGGCCATCCCTTTTTCAAAAAAAAAAAAAAAAAATAAAACTCCTTGAAGAAAAATACTACATATATATATATATATATATATATATATATATTACAGAGGGTGAATCAGAACCACACCATGACATAGCATCATAAGGTTTTGAAGTTCTTGGGGCCTAAGTAAAGATCATAAATGAACTAAGAGAAGAAAAAGTTGGCTGAGTGCCAATGGCTCATGCCTGTAATCCTAGCTATGCAAGAGGCTGAGATCTGAGATCTGAGATCATAGTTCAAAGCCAGTTTAGGCAGGAAAATCCATGAGATCCACCAAACAGCTGAAAGTGTTGCTGTGGCTTAAATGTGCTAGTCTTGAACAAAAAAGTACAGGGACAAGGCCCAGGCCCTGAGTTCAAGCCCTAGGACTAGCATGCATGCACACATGCACACCACACACACACACACACACACACACACACACACACAGACAAAAGTAGGAAGTAGTTTTTCCACAGATCAGAAGAGAGAAATTAAGGTGGTATCAGACTTCACAGCAGCAATGCTAGAACCTAGAAAGTGACATGTAATAAATGGCATCACAATTGTGAGGGAAAATCATATCCTGCATGGAGTCCCATGCCTGACTGAATGCATGACAAAGATGTATTTGTTTGTTCATTCTCAAGTCATCTACTGTGTGTGCATGTTCAAGATTGAAGCCCCCAAAATCATAAATGGGAAAAAGTAAACAGTTGAAGCAACACATTGGTAAGCAGGATCAAGCTGCAAAAGTGCTCAGGTTGGGGAATCATCCCTCTCCAGTTCTTAGTCCACACAGCCCTGAAAGAAGCACCCCCACTTCAGACACAGTCCATTTTCCTTTGGCCACTGAAGAGGACACTGTATAATCTGTTCCGTTTATATATCTTATTATGGCCTAGCCCAAGGCTTACTAGTAAAAATACAATATAAACCACATATATGATGTAATTTTTTTCTAGAAGTCACATTTAAAAAGTAAAGAGCCATTGGGATCCTCTCCTAAAAATATCCTCCTTTGGAGTTCCTCAAAAGACTAAACATAGAGCTCCCCTATAGCCCAGCAATCCCACTCTTGGGAATTTACCCAAAAGACCACAAACAAGGCCACATTAAAGCTACCAGCAACACCATGTTCACTGCAGTATTATTTACCATAACTAAGATATGGAATCAACCTAGATGCCCCTCAGTAGATGAATGGATCAAGAAAATGTGACACACACACACACACACACACACACACACACACACACACACACACACACACACACACACACAATGGAATTGTATGCTTCCATTACAAAGAATGACATTATCCCATTTGTAAGGAAATGGAAAGACTTGGAAAAAATTATACTAAGCAAAGCAAGCCAGATCCAGAGAAACACAGGTTGCATGGCTTCCTTCATTTGGAATAATTAGAATATGTCTAGGATATTCTTTTCTTCCATTCTTCCTTTCTTTCTTCCTTTCTTTCTTCCTTCCTTCCTTCCTTCCTTCCTTCCTTCCTTCCTTCCTTCCTTCCTTCCTTCTTTTCTTCCTTTCTTCCTTTCTTGCTTTCTTCCTTCCTTTCTACCTTCCTTTCTACCTTTCTACCTTTCTTTCTTTTTTCTTTCCTCCCTCCCTCCCTCCCTCCCTCCATGCCTCCCTCCCTCCTTCCTTTCTTTTTTTCTTTCCTTCCTTCCTTCCTTCCTTCCTTCCTTCCTTTCTTTTTTTCTTTCTTTCCTTCCTTCCTTCCTTCCTTCCTTCCTTCCTTCCTTCCTTCCTTCCTTCCTTCCTTCCTTTCTTTCTTTCTTTCTTTCTTTCTTTCTTTCTTTCTTTCTTTCTTTCTTTCTTTCTTTCTTTCTTTCTTTCTTTTTTGTCAGTCGTAGGGCTTGAACTCTGGGCCTGGGCACTGTCCCTGAGCTCTTAGCTCAAGGTTAACGCTCTACCACTTGAGCCACAGCACCACTTCCAGTTTTCTGGCAGTTAATTGGAGATAAGAGTCTCATGGACTTTCTAGCCTGGGCTGACTTTGAACAGTATCCTCAGATCTCAGCCTCCTGAGTAGGTCTAGGATTTTTTTTTTCTTGTTGATTGTGGGGCTTGAACTCTGGGCCTGAGCATGTCCCTCAGCTCTTCAGCTCAAGGCTAGCACTCTACCACTTCAGGTTTTCTGGTGGTTTATTGGAGATAAGAGTTTCATGGACTTTTCTGCCTGTGTTGGCTTTGAACCATGAACCTCAGATCTCAGCCTCCTAAGTAACTAGGATTACAGGCATGAGCCACCAGCACCCAGCTGGTCTACAATATTCTCTTTTTTTTGTTGATGGTTGTGGGGCTTGAACACTAGGCCTCGGTGCTGTCCCTCAGCTCTTCAGCTCAAGGCTAGTGCTCTATCACTTGAGCCACAGTGCCACTTTCTAGAATATACTTAACAGAGGATCACAATAGCTCAATAGCTCTATGCATGTGACTATATAAAATGATGTCATCAAAATTAACTCCAAAAAATGGAAACAAGAGGGTTTTTTCTTTTTTTGTGTGTGTGCTGTTTGCAGTTCTTTTTTTCTTTTCTATTCTTTCTTTATTTTCTTTTTGATCCTTTAGTTTATTTCCTGTTGTTAGTGTTTTTGAGTTCTGTACCCTTTGCCTTGTACATAAGTTTATCTGATTTGGGAAAGGGAAAGGGATCACAGAAATGGTGGGACAAAGGGTGAACCAGTACAACAGTGATACTCACTAGACACTATGTTGGAAATGAATTTTACAACTTGGCAGGTAGGAGAGTCATGGCAGCGGGGAAAGAAAGAAATAGGTGAAAATGAGGGAAGGGATAACACTGTTCAAAAACAAATGTATTCATGACCTTACTTATGTAACTGTAACCCCTC